>NC_089250.1:152316354-154716354 GCF_963930625.1 Muntiacus reevesi
GAAGGCCAAAGTTGTTTAAACTTGAATCTGAGCCTGACCTTAGCAGACAGAATGTTCTTAAAATCTTTCCAATAATCAATTAAATGGATGTCATAAAGCAGATAAGCCTGACTCCACAGTAATGGGCTCTTTTACTGTCCCACATGTAACTTTTACTTATTTATACAATCCCTTTTCACAAGAGGGAACGGTCAGAGAAAGCAGAGGGCCTCTCAAGCATTCTCTTACCTTCTCATAAGCCGTAGGAGTTCCAAAATGCATGGTGCGAGTGACGTCTGTGGTTCCATCCCTGCCCAAAAGAAAGGGCAAGTTAGTGTTCACTCCAAAGAAGCTCTTCCTCAAATACAAGACAGGTGACAATGTGGAGAAAATTGAACCCTCATGCAGCGACTGGTGTTCGTGTAAAATAGTACAACCACTTTGGAAAGCAGTTTGCAGATTCATAAGAGGTTTCTTAAACACGGAGTGACCTTATGACCCAGCACTTCTACTCCCCCGAGTAAACCCCCGAGAGAACTGAAAACGTCCACACAAACACACGTACACTAATGTTCACGGCAGCATTACTCTTCATATCCCAAACATGGGAACAACCTAAATGTCCAACAACTGATGAGTAAACAAAATGTGGTACATACATACAATGAGACAGTATTCAGCAATAAAAAGGAATGAAGTACTGATGCATGCTACAGCGTGGATGATCCTTGAGCACATTATGCTAAGTGACAGAAGTCAGAAACTGACACTATATATTAATATTATGTAATTCCATTAATATGAAATGTCCAGAAGAGGCAAGTACAGACAGACTAAAGTACACTAGTGGTTCCCTGACTAGGGGAAGATGGAAAGTGACTGCTAACGGGAACAGTGCTTCTTTTTTGGGGGGTGATGAAAATACTCTAAAATTGATGATGGTGATAGTTGCAAACTCTGTGAACAAACTAAAAATCATCAATTGTACACTTTAGTAACTTGAATTATATTGCAATAAAGTTATTATAACAAATAAAATGAGACACAGTGTGAAAGCAAGGATGGCCCAGTGCAGTGGGAGTGAACTCAGTCAGGCCTTGACACACACACACTCATAGTCTACAATGTGAAGACTGTTTCATGGAAGGCACCATTCCTGGGGTTATGAATGAAAGTGGACCTTCTGGCAAAAGAAGGTCAAACTCCAACTCCTCCTGTCAGGATGGCAAGCAGTTTACTAGAACCTAAAAATTCCCAAATGCATCTTTTAGAACACCCCAATCCACCCCCAACAGAGAAAGGATAGCTTCTAGAATCCTGCTAAAATGTAGAAGTGACCCAAAGTTACACCATTACCCAAGTAATCTCAATACTCTTAGCTCTAGGCTGTTATTAACACCAACCCATACTTCCCAGGCTAGATTGTGGCTTTCACATACTTGGCTGAGCTCATTTAATAACAACATTCTCCACCAGGCAAAGTCCCAGCTGCAGTGCAAAATGGAAAATTAAAAGGCCTGGCTCATGCTCTCTCAATGCAGACAACACCTATTCCAGCTCCTCCTCATGGGTTCCACCTCAAGACCCAATCAAATCTTGGGTTCTCTGAGAAACTATTCTAGGTGATGACTGTAAAAGCAGCAAGGCATGAAGAAAGAAATTCAGAAACTCAGGGATGACCCTCATTTCTCATTCATCCTTTCAAAATTAAGCCCTCACTCCCCAAGGCCCTGAGGTCACTGTAAGTTGGGGAACTGGCAGGTGGTTTATGGGCTGGGGCAGAAGACTTCCAAATGGTTCTGAAAGCCTACTTTCAGTTATTTATTTAGTATTTAACAGCTTCCAGCCAAGAACTAAACATTTCTACCAAACAGTCTTTTGTGGGAACAGAATCACAACCAGGCTATTTCAACAAAGGGTGAAGAAAAGGACAAGACATGGGAACAATTCCATCAGTGGCCGGCGCAGAATGAGATGACCCGCTGAGAGATCTCGGCTGGAGCCTGGCCTGTCCATCTACTCAACTGCCCTGACGGCGGAGTCAGGCTCTCCAGTAGCCCCGATTCACTTACTTGTATTGAGCACCCGAGTCAATGAGGTACACCTCATCCAGAGACAAGGTCCTATTCGTCTCAGGGACCGGCCTAAGAAAGTTAATTACAAATTAATTATTCCACAAATGTAAATGCTTCCTGAACCTGGGAGGAGGGAATACAAGAGTTCTTTGTACTATGCTAACAACTTATGCAAGCCTGAAATTATATCAAACCCAAGTTACCCAATAGGTTAATTATTGCAAGTAATATTAACCTTCTACTCAAGACTAGTCAACCTATCTCCCCAACTAGATAAAGAGCTCGAGAAGGAAGAATAACATGTTTCTTTATATCTACCTCCATTTGTGACTAGAACAAAATAAGTGTTCATGAGATAACTGTAAAAATTACAAAAATAATAATCAACAGAAGCAAGAGGACCAAGCTGGGAAATGAGAAGAGAGCAGTCTGGAGTCATTTGTCTTTATTTTGGGGGGGAGGGGGGGGTGATGGTTCAGTCCCCTGCCTCCAGCCTCCACTTTTCTCCCTCAGCCCTAACCCCACCAGGAGCCTCCCCACTTGCTTCCTAGACCACCAGAGGGGCAGAAGGTGAGTGTCTCATTTTGGGAAAAAAACTAAAGGGACTTTTGCTGGGGAAAGGAGTAGATCATGATGCTTTTATACTAGAGCACTATTTTCAAATGAACGTGAGGTATTTTTTAAAGTAGCTCATTCCTCCATATCTCCTTCCAGACAATACTCTGCACTGGGAAAAGCTAGACGGGACGTGAGCATTCCAAGTCTCTGCCCTGCAGTGCAGAGAGGGTCTCACAGAGGTTCTGCTTCATTCATAGGCAGGAAGGGGGCCAGTAGGCACTCGATCCCAATGACTAGAAAAGATCACCAGATATGGGCCCAGCACCCTGCTTCTCAACAGGCTTCCAATAGCCACAATGAAGAAACACAAAGGAAAGTGAGATTCTCCCCACTTGGACTGAAAATTTTTATTTTAAGTTCTAGGGTCATATCCGGCCAGGAAATTCACCACCTGTGCTAAATATAAGACAAGAACTCAAGTGCTTTTGATAGTTTAATGTTGAAACAGAAGCATTAATATGAGAGAACTGTACAGTCACATCCGTGGCTGTCTCCCACACAGTAGCTTCAAAATTTGTCCCAAGACTAAAAACTCTAAAAGCGATTAGTAAAAAGGGTGGAGGGGGGACCTGTGCCCAAGTACAGCACAGTGAGACAGCCAGAGTGCTCCATCACGATGCCCATCACAGATGGGAAGCAACGAACTCAAGATACCCCACACGAGGCAAAACCATGTGGGCCAGGCGAAGCTGAAGCTGGAGCCCATGCAAGAAGCCTAGTTCCATTTCCCTCCACCTCCACAGGTGGGTCTAGCTCTCCCAGATTCATCAGTGCCCTCCTGGCCTCACAGTGGAAGGAAGCTTGGCTCTGTGGGTCCACGGGTTCGTGTGGTACAAATCCCCATATGCTGGGGAGAAAAGAGAGGGTACAGATTATCTCCTTAAACATAACAGGGTGCTCCACAACCTAGGGGTAAGTTAGTTTGGAATGGAGGTCATGGAGCTCACAAGACATTTGGACTAGTGCATCAAGAAGGCTGCCGCCGTCAGAAAAGAAAAACACTAAAACACTAAAACTTCCAACTATTAAGATTCAAGGATTATGACAACAGATACTGCAGTCTCAGAGGAAAGAGGGTTGACCCGTTTGACTACATCATGGACAATGTTGATGGGCAACATCGGTGCCAAAGAGTCGCTCCCAAAAGGCAGAGGCTTCGGATTGAGAGACAAGAAGACCTCAGAGATCTTATTTCACACATACGATCTCAACAGACACAGGGAGGTGGGCGCAGGGGCCTTTGATAAAACAATGTCTCTCCCCTGCTCAGGCTCCTGTGCAGAAGCAGCAGCAAAGCCAGGCAGCGTGCTCCTCCGCATGCCTTACGCGTAGTGAATGATGGCGCCATTGGGTCCCGTACTGGAAATGGTTGGGAAGCTCAGGTCCACAAAGTCAGCCTGCTGCCTGGAACAGAAAGACACACACAGGGCAGAGCGGCCTAAGGGTTCTTACTGTGCCAGCAATCAGGGTCCCGCCCAGCTTCACTGAATCTGCCAAGGACAGGCACACAGGACTCACAGGGCTCCCCGCAGAGGGATCCTTACCTGCGGAATTCCTCAGCTTTGTTGGCAGCTGAGATCTCTGTCACACCACCTTTGGGCACCTACGAGGAAGTTGCTTATAAACCACTGGGGTATGATAAATTCACGGGTCTCCCACATAGTATGAAAGGTGTTAGTCGCTCGGTCGTGTCTGACTCCTTGCGACCCCACAGACTGTAGGCTGCTAGGCTCCTCTGTTATAGGGAGTACATTAAAAGCTTACTTTTTCCTCAATCCCCATGTCTCAACTGTCCAACCTACAGGACACAGATTATGTCTCATCTTCAACAAGGAGGGAATTCCCAAAGGCTCTTACCAAAGTTATCTAAAAGTAAAAGGACTTCTATCCATTTAATTTTTCACTCAATTATCTCCCTCAGTATTATATCCTAAAACGTCCCCAAATTTAACCTATATTTAAAAATTCAAAAGCATTCCCACCTACAATATCCTAAGAAAAAGATTCTGAATAAAGATAAATGCAAAGATATTATTACAAGGTGCTTGGTAATTGCAAAAAAAAAAAAAATTCAAAAAACATTCTTAACATTTGAAAATAGGAGGAATGGGTAAATAAAGCAGCCTAGCCACTAAACAGAGTCCCCATTTGGATCATTTTTTTTTTTAAATCTCAAAGAAAATGGGAAATGCTCACACTATGATACTAAGTGAATAAAACAGAATACAAAATGATAGCAGTACAGTGAGAGACGTAAAAATGACCTACGCTGAAAAAAAAAAAAAATGACATATACAGATGAACAACTGCCAGACGGGAAAAATTTGTGGGAATCAAAGTATTTTCTTCTCCCAATGTAAGCTACTTTCAAAGAGTTGCTCATAAAATATTTAAAGGGAATATGATACCATTTAATAAGAGCACAAAGAAATCACCTTCCTATCAGCTACAAGGAGTGAAAAGGCAAGAAACTAATGACCAAGAATCAATTTAATATAAAAAGTTTTACGCCTTAAAGTTCAGAATATACACAAAGATCTTTTTCTCTCAATACAATCAGCTTGCCTGTAAGTCATTTTTCCTTATAATGAAAGTCCACTTCATTACAAGACAATTCCTTAACCCAGAAAGGATCCATTCTGTTAAGGAATTTCTTTCTTCATCTTTGTTACTGTTTTCTACAGTTTTTAAATTCACACACAACAAATTCCCACAAAGAACTCTTAAAAAGGGGTACTAAAATTAGATCAAGATCTTAGACCTCATGGTCAACCAGAGTCACAGTTAGAATCACATGTAGATAATTTCTGAATAATCTTTGTCCACGTGTTAAACAAAGACTAAGAACCAACCTCTTTTTCCAGCCAGTTAAAGAGTTCACATAAGGCAACGGCATCTTTAATCTGTGCAAATAGAGACATTTTTTTAAGTTATGACTGAAAATCAGATGGGCAGATCCAAGGCCCAGCCCTAATGTAGAGGACCACACACCACCAGCAGTCAGGGCTTTCCATGCCGGCGATTCCCATGACCCATCCAGTATTTTATTTCATTCTCTCATGAACTCTGGAAGGCTCAGAGAGGTTCCCACCTGCGCCAGGGTCAAAGCCACACAGCAGGTAAGGGAGCTGGGCCTTCTGACCACCACACACCCTCTCTTCTGCACAGGCTGCTTTACTCACATGAGCTCGCCTCATGCCTTCTGATTCAGCAGAATTCTTCACAGCTTTGGCGATGCAGATGGGGGTATAAGGCATACAGCAGCGATGATCCTGGGGCGGGAGGCAGTATTGTGGGAATCACTCACCCCAGACCAGGATCACCCCTCCAGCCAGGACTCCTCACTTTAGACAGATCACAGACAGCTCCCACTCAGGCCCTCCCTGCTGTCCCCTGGAGCCCAAAGACCTGCCCTTTTTGGGTGGTGACTCTGAGCACTGGTGAAAGGGGCTTGAGCTCATCCAAAAAGATAAAGTACATCAAACAAGCTATTTCTCATCTCCCCCCTACCCCCTTAGCTCTCTGAGATAGCTGGCTGCCAGCCAGCAGCAAGATGCTGCTTTTCAAACCTCCATGGTCATGGTCAGGGTTCACTAACGGATCAAAGCTTGACCGAAATAACCCCTTTCTGGATGCTAAAAGGAGGCCTTTTCCCACTGTCTGGGGATGCATGTGACCGATAAGGGGACAGGGAGCTCCTATTCCTTCCCACCTCATGCTCAGGGATCAGCTACCAGTAACAGTCAGGTCTTAAAGGGCTGGGGAAGAGCCTTCCCAACTGAGAACAAAGTCAGAATCCAGCCCTGTGTTAGAGGGAGCAGGGAATAATTTTGCACCGAACTTCTCAAAGGGCTCCCTCTTTCCACACTCCCTGTTCTCTCTCTCTCTTGCACACCTGCACATGAAACAAGGCAGGCATGACCCCCATGGAAGTAAAGCTCTGAGTAACTCCATCACACAGGGTGATAGGGACAGGGGTGCAATGGGAAAACAGGACTAGGTGGTCAGGCCTGGACCCCTCCCAGGATGGCCCCTGCTTAGTGGAGAAGACAGGATATTGCTGGCTTTGCCAAAGGCCACTCAGCAGCCAGAGGTCCAGAGTAGGACTCAACTCTGGGCCTCAACTAAGGCTCAACTAAGGCGGCATGGACTCCTGCCGCAGGCCTCAGTGAAAATGAGGGGCCCATGTCAGCAGATTAGCACCACCCAGCAGGGGTTGGGTCAACGGCATCACTATTGCTATCATTTGACCTCTGCTAAGTCCCCAACTCTCTAAGCCTCCCTGGGCCTCAGGTCTCCTTAACTATAAAATACGGTGGGGGAGGCAGATATAGAGTAGTGTTTCCCGAACTTCAGACACTCCCACACCATCTGCACAGGGCTTACCCAGGTTGCCTACTCGCTGGACCCTTATTTACTTAAGACTCTTCTTTAGATGATCTTTGAATCAACAGTCTATTGAAATCAACTCTCTCTTAAGAAATAATTTTTATAATACATGGTCTCGTATGCTAATTATATTTTTTTCAACTACACACTAAAATGCTTTTTTTAGTTGAAGTATAGTTGATATATATGTCTTAGATATAATACAGTGATTCACAATTTTTAAAGGTTAGACTCCATTTAAAGTTATTTGAAAATACTGGCTAAATTCCCTGTGCTGTAAAATATATCTTTGTAGCTTATTTTTTTTTAATACATAGTGGTTTGTACCTCTGAACCTGGTACCCCAATCTTGCCCCATCTCCTTTCCCTCTCCCCATTGGTAACCACTGGTTTATTCTTTAAATCTGTTAAAATGCTTTTAAAACAGATACATTTAAATAACCCTAAGAATGAATGTGTACCACCTAAAATCATCTCATGCCACATTTGGAAAACACAGGACTCACTGGGTTCTAAGAGCCCAAAGGGCTCATTGAAGGGACTACACCTCTGATATGACACCCAGTCCTGGAAATCTGCCTGAACAACCAAACTCTGCTTCAAAGAGAAGTCGTCTGATGCCAGGACCAGCCTGGTGGACAGAGTGGTAGGCTTTGATCGGCTCTGGGGCTACCAACCTTGGGGATGGCCTCGCTCACAGCATAGCTGGCCTTGTCACTGACCCAAACCTTCTCTCTTGGGGAAAGGCTGGCACACAGGATCTTGAGCTCGCTCAGGATGGACTTGTACGGAAGCACCTTGATTCTGTACTCGGCTTCCAGGCCCAAGTCAAGCAGCAGGTGTTCCTTCACAACAGGGGCATCTATGCGGTCACCATCAATGAAGAGCCTGCAGAGGGGCCAGAGGAGAGGTGATAGGAAAGGTGGGCGCAGGAATCAGAGGCCGAGAACACCGACCCACCCATAAGACACAGGCTCTACCTTCCAGCATCCCAAGTGAGCAGCCTCTCTTCCCTCCATGCCCTTCCCAAACCCTGCTCCCCAAACTGTGCTCCCTGCCCGTGCATGCTACCTTGCACCCTGTCCCCCAAGCCAGGACCTGGGCACTGTCCTCCTTGATGCCCCTCTTCCCCTCCTTCATGGAGATCTTTGAACTTATGGCCTGAGCACCCCTCAAACCTCCCCAGCTTTCACTGCAGCCTTGCCCACTTGCTGCCCAGGTTAGGGTTAAGGCTAACCACTACCATCTCTCATGGATTAGTGCCATGGCCTCCTAACTGGTCTCCCTGCCACCAGTCTTCCCTATCCACCCTATTTTTCAATAATCATAATCCACCCCATAATTTCACTCCAATCATAAATTCTCTATGATTTACAAGCCTGACCATGCAGTGCCCTGTGGAAACTCATAGCATCCTCAGGACAAGGGCCCAAGCTCCTGAACCTGACTCACAAGGCCTTGCTTATGTGGCCCTGCCTACCTGCCATCTCCCACTCCAGGTTCCAACCACACTGGGCCAGCCTGGGTCCTTCACTCTCTCCTGTCCAAAGTCTCTGAGAATGCTGCTCCCCGGCTTAGATCACCTGTTTCTCTTCCTCCTCATTCCCTACTCACCGAGCTAACTCCCAAGTACCCTGAATCTCTGTCTCAATATTACTGTCTCCTCTGATCAGGTCAGGCCCCTCCAATAACATCCGTACCTGCCCCACTGACGAGTGAGTGCCAACTATGCATCGGAATCGCCAACTCTAACCCAGAACCCTGTCTGCCTCATTCACCCCAACACCTAGTGGAGACTCTACCGCGTAACAGGCACTCAATAAACAGGTCTGAATGCAGAAAGCCACTCAAACAAGGACAGCAACGGCAGGAAGGCCGCAAGCAGCAGTTTAAAAGATAATTCAACGAGGCACGACTCGGGGGTTTTTCCTGCGTCACTTTTGACCTTCTGAATGATGAGGTCTATTTGCACTGTGGACCGAGGGCTGTATAACAAAGTCCACATCCCCCTCTGCCTTGGCAGCTAGGAATCCAACGTGCAGCCTGAACAAGTGTTTGCAGCAGGAATTCTGTGAACTAAGCTCACTCTCTCCGGTTTTGTTCTGATGTCCTCGACACTTAATTTTTTAATCTTCTAGTACTACCAATCATTTTCAGGATTATAAGAGAGGCAGGATATAAATCAACACCTATTGTTAAGGAAGGCAGAAGGGAAAGGGAGGCAGGAAAGGGCAGGAGAAAAGCAGGACCCTGGTGCACGTGAGGCCGAGTCGGGTGGGCCCGAGCCAGGGGGACGGACCGGGGCTCGGAGGAGCTGTGCGGAAGACCTTCAGGTGCGGGGCCAACACTCACATGATCGTCTCTAGTCCTAAGATTGCATAGGAGAAAAATACAGGATTGTGCTCTACGTCTGATCCTCGGAGATTGAATAGCCCTGCAAGAAAAAAAAAATTCCTGTCACCCGCCCGACCGTGAGCTAAGGGGCAGCTGGGAGGACGCAGAGAGCGCTTCCACTGGCCGGGAAGGGCCGGGCGGACCTCTCAGAGGCCGGGCGCCTCCCTTCCGTCTCGCCGCTGAGCTGCAGTTGCGCATATCCACCGAAAGAGGGCACCAGAACTGTGTCTGTCGCTGCCACATCACCACCCCGAGAAGGGAATGGAAAGAGTTATTAGTCAGAACACCCGAGAATTGCCCTCCAGACAAAGAGTTGAAATGGTCCACCCGGCGGTGACCCGCCAGGCCTGGCCTTGCCACAGAAAAACCTCTGGCACTCCCAAGTACCGGGGCGGGAGCCAAGGACTCGCTCCCTTCTGAGGCAAGAGACCGAGGGCAGAGAAACGGAGACCCGCCCGCCAGGGAGGCCAGATGCGGCCCTCTGTGTGAGGGTCAGGAGCCCCAGGGAGGCGGAGCTTCCCAGCAGAGGAACAAAAGCAGTGAGTCAGAGGGGCTCTCGGCCCAGGAGTGAAACCCGAGCCGGCGGCCCACCCGGAACCACGGCTGGGTGGAGGACCTGCCTGGCCAGTGTCAGGGCCCTGGTGAGGTCACTGCGTGCTGGAGAAACGAGAGGGGCCGGCGCTAAGCACAGCTCTCGTCCCAGGACCTCCCGCAGCCTAACACTTGCTCTCCGGGGAACCGGGGTGCAAAGAAGACACTGGTATAAAACGCACTGCCTGTATTTTAAAACCATGGCTTCTTCAAGTACAGCATGGAGGCAACATGTTTTACCCATCAAACCCAACTGGCAATCTTTTTAAATGATTGCACCTGGGGTCGGTGAGAGTGTGGCAAGGGGGGTGTATTCATACACGCGGTGCAACCTCTCTGGCAGGTACGTGGCAATACCGTCAAACACCCTACCGTGCACACACCCTCCAGCCCATAACACCACCTCCAAAGTCAACCAAAAACTGAAAGAAAATGATCAGAAACTAAGACACAGATTGTGATGCACCAACTTTGATGGCAGTCCTGTAATACAATCATAAGAAAAAGTGGAAATAACTCAAAGGTCATCCTGAGAGGAATGGTTAAGTAAATTGCACTATAACCATATGATGGGATATTTAATATTCACTTAAAATTATGTTTATATATGCTTAGAGTAAATACAGTGGAAAAAATCAAGTTACAAAATTATATATGCACAGAAATGTTAACTGATTCTGTGCAAGAAGATTATAGGTGACTTTTATTTTTTATTTCTACTTGCTCTGCACTTCCCAGATTTTCCACAATGAAAACGGGGGATATTTAAATAATCAAGGGGAGATTAGCTTCATATGTTATTTTCTCTGATGTTGATGTTATTAAGTTAATCAAGGATATAAATCACCAACACACGTGACAGTTTAGGGGCTAGGGATTAGAGATTGTGCAGTAAGCCATCTTTCTCTAGTGAAAAAAAAAAAAGATAAGGCAGTGCCTCTTCTCAGGTACTGTGGGTCAAATCCAGTCAGAAAATAGAAAAAGAAGGTTCAACCTTATTCATTCAGGTTCTAGAAGGCACTGAACAATCCATAAGGATAGTTTAAGATCTAAAGATTAAAAAACTGCTATTGTATCAAAAGGTTTGGTGAACTTTCAGCTCCTGAGTTTTCTGAAGTAGAAATATTTCTAGAACATCCTCATTGTGGAGAATCTGGGAAATACAGGAGAAGTATAAAGAAAAAAATATCTCCTATGAGCTCACTTCCATACCTATAGAGACAAATGAATGTTGACAGACACAAAAAGTTTGGAGAAAGCGCCCTTCCTCAGAGGTGTCACAGTACTGAGTAGACGGGCCAGATGGGGACACCACCACAGATTTAACATCAGCGCCTGGCTGTGATACTGCTCCAGACCAACCACAATCTCCTCCCCAGCTCCCTGTAACTGTCCATCCCACTTGGCATGCCATATACCCACTGGTGACGGTCTTTTGCTTATTCTCTAACTACACAGAAAACTGAATTCTGTGAACACACAGATTCCCAGAGAACCAACTGAGAGGCTGGTTAACACGCCCCAACAGTGAAGCCAGAGCACTCACACGCAATCTCATCCAGGGCAGTGACCACAAACCACACGACGTTCCTCTCAGCCATTTTCAACCGGAGGTCTGCAACCTTGTCCTTCCAGGAGATGCCTGCAAGAAACAAACATACTTGCCACTCCAGCCCCTGGTCTGGTCCCGGGGACGGGTGAGAGCCAAGTGAAAGAACCCATTCAAACATTCTTAACCAGCACCACATCCAAGGGAGCATGTTATCTGAGCGGACAGAATGCCTGGATACCAATCCCACACAAGAGAAGTGACTCTGTCTAAGCTAGTTGACTGTCCAGAGCCCGGACTGCCTCACAACAAAATTAATCCATTTGTTCATCCAACAAATGTCTAAGAAACGTCTCTCCTGCCCAGGCATCAATATCTGCAATGCTGGTCACTGCAGTTACAGTTCTGAGCTACATGCAGTCCCTGCCCTCATGGGACTTACAATCTGGAAGGGAAGACAGACAATTAAACCAGCAATTGGTTACACTTCTGTGTAAAGACTGCTGCCATAGAGGAAGCACAGGGAGCTTCGAGAAGACACTACCCAGCAGAGAGAACTCTGCTTTAGAGTCTTTAGAGGTCAGGCAAATATCACCCTCTACCTTACATTTCTAGAGCCTCAAGACCTGCCTTTCAGTGCTAAGATCTAGGAATTCACCACAGCCTGTTTCAGTGTGACTACCACTTCCAAACCACACACGCGCTGTCAGACACAGCCGGCGACTCCCTGCTTCTCCTGTGGGCCCCAGAGACGCTCACCCCACCACCACCACCACCCGCTGACAGGAGACAGCACTTGTGCCCACGGTGCGGCCACCTGTGAGCAGGGCAGGCATCTGTCTCATGCACACAGCACCGGGCAGGGCTCTGCACATGGTGCGCACCCACGTGTCCGCTGACCCGAAGTCTCACCAGCCAAACCTGCTCTCCCTGCTCTGTAAGCAACAGGTCAGAGCCTCTCCTTCAGCTCAGCAGAATCCCAAGCATGCTGATGGACAGTGTTTAGCTGACCCAGGGCCCCTCACTGGACCCACCCCCTCCTCGGTCTGCAATACCCCCTGGTCAGAGAGTCACAAGGAAGCAAGCTGGGGGCGTCCCCACAGCCAAACGCTGCTGTGAAGGTCAGCTCGGGAATTCTGCTTAGAACTTGGCTGAGAGTCTGGGCTGTAATGCTTTCTTCCCAGGACCCTTCTGGGCAAGGTGCCTGCATTCCAGACATCCCTGCTCCACCTCTCCTCTGCTGTTTCGACAGCAAGATTCACTCCCCTCTGCCCCACCTCCAGGCCTTTCCCTCTGCACTCCTCACTCTTCCATAAATCCACACTTTCATCTCCCACAGACTGTTCACAGAACGTGCTCCTCACTCACCACTATCATGCAAGCCAAAGAAACCCACCCACTCCCCAAAGCCTCTACGGCAGAGGACAGATAGAGGGCAGGGAGCCTGGGAAGGTAAACCTACAAGTGCTGGCAGAAGAAAAGGACATGGAATCTAGAAACCTCTAGGCTCTGTGTCCAATATCAGACGCATTAGAGGGACAGTGAGCAACTGAGTGGTTAAAAAAAAAGCCATCTCAGCAGCATCCATGGGTCTGCCCAGAGGAGCTCTGTGAAAATACACTATGCCCAAACAGGTGCCAACGGTGGAAACAAACTGAACTCCTGCTGCACCCAATGCCCCACGTGCCAGAGTGGGGCCAAATCCTCCCATTGGCTCAATGACCTGGCTCCAGAGGACTTCCATTCAGGTGGAGGGGACGATGGCCAGGGCCTGCCGGGCGCAGCCATGGTTCTGACCTGTGTAATCCAGGCCCAGTGTGATGAGCGGTTTGCAGGGACGCTCGGGGCGGTCTGTCCAGATCTTGTCCACAAGGTTGTCCTTGACAGGAATGAGGTGGTGGCCAGCACTTCTCAGAACCTTGGCCATCTTCTTCCAGTAATCTGAGGAGAAATACTGGTGGTCTCGCTGTGAACTGAACACCCTCTACAGGCAGCAGGGCTCTGAGAGCCTGGCATCTTCTGACAGGCGATCCTACAGCCCTCTGCTACTCTTCTCCTCACCCTGACCTCCCCTGTGACCTCATGTCATGCTGAGTCCCCAAGCAAATGAGGAGGCTGGGGAGGCATCTAGAACCCCAGTCCTTACCCAAGGACTGGCAGGGTCTCAGCTTACTCACCTGTAGGAATGATCAGTGGGTCTACACCAACCCTGGATCCTTCAGGAAGTACACTCACCAGCCAGTCTTCCTGAGTTGGTGTGTCCTTCAGACCTACAGAGGGAAGAACTGATGAGAAACAACTCCGAGGGAGCCTGAGCTCCTTATCCTACCCAGAAGGATGCAATTCACCAATAGCATGAGAAGAGGGTCTTTATCAAGCACCTTCTTTAAAAAGGATTGACAGCACTTGGAAAATCTGAACTTCCCTTCATCCTGGAAGACTAGAAGAAGGGTTAGATGCTATAAAAGGAAAGCATAAAGTAAGATGGTATATAAGGGGAGGATGAGACAGAAGAAAGAAGCAGCAGGATTTCCCTAGACCCCTGGTAAAAGGCATCCTGCGAATCATTGCAACACAGGTGCATGATGTCATCCTGAAGACTGTCTCATTGGCCTTCAGTGACTTCCCCACTAATGGTGACAAGAGCGTGAGTGGTGAGATGGTGCAGGCGGAAGCTCAGAGTCTCCCTTACGTCCCAGCCAGGTAACGCGAATACATGCGCAGAACTCTCCCCTCACCTGGAGGGCATCATTGCAGAAGGAAGGCCCCGCCAGACAATCAGGCCTGACTGGAAGGCTGAGCTCAAGCCTTAGCAGCAGAAACCTATCCAAAGACTGTAAGGAACACGCAGGAATCCAACATCATGTCTTTAACTGGCTCCCTGGGCTTCCCAATTACCAAGAGCACACAGCCCTTTCCATGTCTAAGAGACTAGTCATAGGACACCAAGTAAGCTTCACAAAAGGAACTAAAATTATTTTTGACGCCCCAGTTTTTCTTTAATCCAACCCAGTTTATCTTGTACATTTCAGATGTATACTTTTTCATCAGATTTTTGCTAAACAATTAACAAACATTTCGGTAAAATATCAAAGAGTGAAAGCTCACATATTCCAAAACAGTACTGATTTTTACTACCTTCCCTGAGTACTGATAACCACATAACAGACGTTCAAAGGTTTATAAAGAAATGAGCTCATGAATCTCAAAAGCCTGCCTAGAAACTGTCACTGAGTGATTTTCCTATCTGATTCTTTCTTATTTTTTTTTCCTCAAACCACGAAACAAGCCACTTATTAAGGAAGTTTCTTGATTGCCCCTAGTGTAACTTGCACAGGGTGACGTCATATCATCTCCTAGCAGACAGATGTTGGGAAAAACCCCAGGGATCAATCACTCCCCAGCCACACCCACTAAAACCTCCCTACACAGGAGAGCCGGTGAGGAGGTGGGCTGTAGCGGAGGCTAGAGCCGGCTCGGAGGGAAGGAGGACTCCTCCCCCAGGGCTGGTCTAGGGAAGAGGCAGATAGTATTCGCTCCCCTGACACTCTGACCCCCAAAGCACTGACATATCTAACAGCTGTAGTTTAGGCCCCAAAGAGAGATGCTCACGTCCCAGAAGCACACTAAATGAGACCCTGGGGTGCAAGCAGAAAATATCAGAACTTCCATTTGTACTTCTTCTTAAAAAATAAGGTATTAAACTGTGCTTGTATCTGAAATACACATGGACGTAGCACATGCACCTAACATACAAACAAATATACATATATGCTAAGAGCGCATGAACCAGCAACAGAGAGACATGTAATCAAACAGTACAAAGGCCTAGAGGCCTATCCACTTACAACAGCCCCACAATCCCGAAGGCCTGTGTCTGTGTGTGTGAGAGAGAACACAACTGGGACATCAACCTGTAGTGTTGACGTTTCTATATTTTAAGAGTTTTGAGAAACCCAAGTTTAAAATAAATCCATTGCCAAGATAAAAACATTCTTAATTCCTCCCTAAGCCAAACATTTATACATGTATATGGAGAGTGTGTGGAGCATGCACCCGCGCGCGTGCGCGCACACACACATAACCTCGGTAATAGATCCTGGGGTCAACTCAACTCAATATCAACAACCCTCTGTTCCCAGAACTGTGAGTCTGGAAACAACCCGATTTCCTCATAACTTCCAACAACAAGAAACATCAGGGATTTGGCCTTTTCTCCTCTTCCTCACTCAGCCCTGGCAGCTGTTTTCCCCTTCTTCTATTGTCCAAGTTCAAAATGCAGCAGGCTGTACCTTTGCACAATCAAAGCCATGTTTTGAAAGACTATTCTGATGACAAGGAAAAATACAGCACACAATTAAATGAAAAACCCGTGTACACACACACATGCATTATCATTATCCAATAAACACTGAGCTCCATGCCTTCCATATATTATTTCTTTAATCCTCACCACTTTATGGTACCATTATCATTCCACCTCATAGATGAGGAAACTGAAGGTGAACTAATTTGCCCAAGAAAGCTGCAGACCCATGCTCTCGCCCTGTGACTAAGCTGCCTGAAGCGAGTCAGGATCCTCAGAGGGAAAGCTTCCTATTTTGGTTGCCAGGGGCCCCTTACCTTCACCTCATTTGAAATCATGAGGCAGCAGAGAGCAATGGCAAGGCCCCTAGGATGTGAATCAAAGACACAGGGTCCTCTCTGCCCCTCAGCTACTCCTCACTTAAACAAGGGTTCTGAGCCAGGACCTTTCAAAATTGAATGCATGATGGTTTGTATATAGAAGCCTGTCACTTTCTTGTTCTTCCTTGTATCATCAACTGGAATGTGTTCCCTCAAAATTCATACACTAAAGCCCTACCTCACAATGTGACCTATGTTTGGAGACAGGAGCTTAGGAGATACTAAAGGTTAAATGAAGTCATAGGGTAGAATTCTAATCCAGTAGGATTGGTAGCCTTCTAAGAAGAGGAAGAGAGAGAGAGAACCATGTAAGGATAAGTGAGAAGGTGGCTATCTGCACGCCAGGAAGACAGCTCTCACCAGAGCCTGACCACACTGGCACCCTAATTTCAGATTTCCAGCCACCAGCCACGAAAAAATAAATTTCTATTGTTTTTCCCCCTCAAAACTTTGGACTTTTTATTTTGTATTGGGGTACAGCTGCAGCCCATGGGATCACAAAGAGTTGGGCCTGACTGGGCAAGTGAACAATGACAGCCGATTAACAATGTTCTGGTAGCTTCAGGTGGACAGAGAAGGTACTCAGCCATATGTATACATGTATCCCTCTCTAAATTTCTGTTGTTTGAGCCACCCAGTCTATGGTAGTTTGTTACTAAGACAACTTGGATTCTATAAAGGGTCCCTGACCCCATAAAAGGGTTAAGATCCAGAAGCCCTGAGGAATTCCAGGGTCTCCTCCCAAGGCGGCCAGCTAAACTTGAGATGGCTGTGCCTCTACGTACCCATCTTCATGAGCGTCCAGTTGCTGTCCATCTGCTTGGCAGCCTGGAGAAAGTAGCGCCCGTCCGTCCACATGGCCGCATGTTCTTCTGTGATGATGGCTGTGCCTGGAGGAGGGGAGCAAAGAAATGAGAGCAGTTCCTGACAAGCACCGAGAAGCTGCACAAAAAGGCAGCAGGCGGGCGAGCAGGAGAGAGGCACCAGACTCCGTGTGGCCCCAACACCAACCCCCACGCTGGGGGGCAGCTGGGCCTCTGACTCCAAGGAGACCTCCAGGCAAGAGAAGACAGCACCGCTGACAACCAGCTGTGGGCCAACCGCTGAAAGCAGCAGTCTGGAGGCAGCCTGGGTACCGGTACCACGGGACCAGTAGAAAAGACCCCATGTGCACAACGTGAGTCAAGACCAGAGGAACAGAGGTCTGTGGACAGAGGGCCACAGCGGCCTCTAGTCAACAGGAGTGAGGCAAAAATGGTTCCTGCTCAGCAGTCACAGCTACCTGCTTCAACAGACACCCCAAGGAAGGTGTTTGGCCTTTCCCAAGGGAGACCACCTGGGCGCTGTGAGCATTCAGGGAGATACAGGGAGTTTATGCCTCCACCTCTACCTGCCCTTAGCTCCCACAGGCCCAAAAGAACTCAGGGTCTTCAGCAGAGGTGTCAGCCAAAACCAATTGAAATGTGCCAACCAACACATGCACCTACATCAATGGAAGCAGTGCGCTAATTGCGAGGATAGGGGCTCCCGCCAAGCCTAGTCACTTAAGAGGATGGGAGCCTGAAGGGGAAACCCGCCCTTGAGGGTGCAACAGCTCTTGGAAAGTTAATGCAGGGCGCCAGTGTAGCTCAACATTAATCTTTATTATTTGAGTTGAAAGGGAAAAGGAGGAAACCAAAAGTTAAGTGCTTAGAGAATTACAGGGGACCAAAAAGCTAAGGAAGGGGTCCTGAGGATGCCATTCTTGTCCCATTTCTTATCTGCAGAGCCAGTTACACAGGGGTATTCATGATATACTTATCTGTGTGTATGTTATATTTAATAAAAAGTTCAACAATATTTTTTTTGGCTGTGCTGGGTCTTCACTGTGGCAGGCAGGCTCAAGAGCCTGCAGGCTTCCCTAGCTGCAGCAGGAGGGTTTGGCTGCCCCAGGCATGTGGGATCTTAGGATCAAACACGCACCCCCTGCTTTGGAAGGCAAATTCTTTTCCACTGGATAACCAGGGAAGTCCCCCAACACAGTTTTTAAAATAAAATTTTTTGACTTGAAAAGCAAAAAGTCATTAAAGAGAAGCATCATTAACACATGAGAGAAGAAAAGAAAACTAAAATGTAAGCTTAGAGCTACAGGCACCAGGACCACACCCCCTCTGCAGAGGGTCAATGGGGACGTCTGGTCTGCATTTTCTTTTTGGTTCTGTATCACAGACTGAAACTGGGTCCAGTTATTTTAGGGAGGCAAACACAAGTACCACAAGAACAAAGAGAGAATTTAGTGACTCACCTGCAGAGCCATCAAATCCAGAGACAAAGGCGCGCCGACAATCACACGGAGCAATGTACTCACTCTGGAAAACAGAGAGGTCAAGGAAGTGGACCTTGATCAGTCACAACCCAGCAGGACCACAGAGGCTGGCAAAAGCTGGGCACCTGCCTTCAAGGAACTGACAATCAAGCCAAAAAGGCAAGCTGAACATTAAAAAAAAATTAGTGCACGCTATAGATGACCCTAATTAATTAAGGGCTAAAAGGGCTACTCCCTTGAGTCTCAATTTTTTCACCTGGCAAACAAAGCAAGAGAAATAGATCAAAACTGCTCTTTCCTCACTGAGATCTTACTCAAAAAACAATCTGATAGCCTTCTCCCTTCCTCGCCACTGACATTTAGGCATCTGTTATTTTTCTGAAAAGCCTGAATTTCTGTTTTATGTGCCAATAACTCTCTAACTTAACTCTCTTTAGCTATCAGCTTATTTCTGAACTTCCTGTCTGTATCCCCCATCCAAGGCAGTGTCACCAATCTCTCCCACGCAGACCCTGTCCCTTCCTGTTAGGGAACAAATGCTTCCTCCAACCCAGAAGGCTTCAGCAAAATAAAACGTCATGTTCAAATCCAGGCCCTCCCCAGCCTCTGAATGGAATGGGATCAGGGAGAAGAAAGTAAGAGGTTCCATCCCTGGGGAGAGGGTACGAGGCCACAGGGTGTACTTTTGTGCCAGTGAGGCACAGAGACTCAAGGAACTTGTCCAAAATCACACAGCTCAAAAGTAACAGAGTCAGGATTTGAACCTGGGCAGTCAGCTCCAGAGCCTCCACTCAAGCCCTATGCCACACTGCCCCACTAAACACATCATCTTCCATCCTCAAAATGACTCTCCAGGATAAGACCAATAGCAAATTAGAAAACTGAGGTTCAAAGACAGAATCTTTAAGTAACTAACAGGTCAGCAGCAGGGCCATGATCTGATCTGCTTGAGCCCAGAGCTGCTGTTCCTTCTCCTGTCAGCAGGTTGTTCCTGAGCTAAAGGACCTGGCAGGGTTAAGAATGCTTAGGATAGGGCGGTCCAGGGGCTAAGATTCTGTGCTTCCAATGGAGGGGGCTCAGGTTTGATCCCTGGTGGGAGAACTAAGATCCCCAGTAGTGCAGGCAGAATGCTCAGGATAGAGAAGGGGGCTGGGGGGGAGGCACTGACTAGACCCGAGGGCATTTTGGGACAATCAACACAACACAGGAGAAAAATTGGCTCCCAGGTTTCATTCCTGCCATGTGGATGAAAGCGTCCCCTTTCACCAGGGCAGTCATAATTACAGCCTCAAACCAGGCACAAGACCATGACCCACAGAAGTGCTGGAAGGGCCACAGAGAATCACAATGGTGGCATGAAGGAGTTCTGTGATCTCTGAGCCACCGCTGCCCTCCAGCAGGCCCTGCTACGTGCTCTGTGAGGCATCTCCCCCGCCCTCTCAGCCTCAGTCCTCACTTCTACAACGGGTCGTTTCAGATGGTTGACTGCAACGGCCAGCAAATGTTTGATCCCCAACACACAAAGGAACATTGACCAGATAGTACTAAGGACACAGAAAGAAATGGCCACCAGCATCACTGATGAACTGTAGAGTCCTTTGTTTATTAACCCAGCAATTATTGAGTGCAAGACTGAAAAAAAAGAAAAAGGCCAAGATGGGGGATTGGGTTCCCATCCTTCAAGTTCTGCTGAAGGAATAGCAAGTACATGTTCCATACAACTCACCAGAAACCTGAGCGTGCTGCACACACACAAGAGAAGAGATGATACTAATGTCTCCTTCCTGAGTGGTGGAATGGCATCTGAGAGGCTGGGAAAACTAAAGCCTTGTGCTAACAATCACAGTACACAAGAGGACACAGCACACAAGGAGAAAACACGGAGTGGACACTCGAGTGACAAGGAGGTCCCCTTGGCTTGGGGCTCTCCTACTCAACACACAGCAAGGACTGGAACGACAGGCTGGCAGAGAAGAACTGCTGACCTTGACCTGGCTTGGCTCTGGCACACAGGGACACTCTTGAAGAGTGCCCGCTCCCGACCTGGGGAAGCCTGGGAGGAGGCCTGGGGTCCCCCAGGGGTTTACCTAGAGTTTCTCTGAAGAGAGGTGGAATTAACAGCAGGTGGACATGTTTGGTTTGGGATCAAGATGAGGGCTGGGGGAAGAATGTCTAGACATGACCTAAGTGGTCAACATGCCAGAAAGACATCGCTGACCGAAGCTGTCACCTCCACACCAACAGGCTACGCAGATGCCAGACAAGCACTCCAGGCCTCCCCCCTCTTCCCCCAGCCATGAGGCTGGCAAAGCCCGGGAACATTCTCCCTAGAGACCAGCAAAAGGCCTAAAATAAGCCAAAGCCTTAGCATACTAGGGAAAAGGCTCAAAGAAACACAGCCATGGGCTTTTTCTCCAAAACTGTGATGTCTCTCCATCTCTAATACCCCCATCCAAGCCCCCCTCATCTTTACCTGGACCGCTGCCCCTGCAATCCACTCTTCACACACATTCACAGCGAGCTTTTCAAACTGTGTGTTTGTGTGTATATCATATTAACATGTGTATATATATGTGTGTGTATCATATTAGCAGGTGTGTGTATATGTGTGTGTATCATGATAGCATGTGTGTGTGTATATATGTTATGTTTTTCAAGGGGATGCATGCTTAGTCATGTCCGACTCTTTGTGACCCAATGGACTGCAACCCACCAGGCTCCTCTGTCCATGGGATTCGCCAGGCAAGAATACTGGAGTGGGTTGCCATTCCCTACTCCAGTGGATCTTCCTGACCCAGGGATCAAACTCATGTCTCTTGCATCTCCTGCATTGGCAGGCGGATTCTTTACCACTGGCACCACCTGGGAAATCACATCACATTAGCAGCATACTTACAACCCATCAATGACCTCCCATTACACTTAGGGTAAAATTCAGACCCCAGTCCAGACCCCAGGGCAAGGCAAGCCCTGCTCTCCTCCCAGAACTGTCCTCTCACAACCCGCCCATTCACAGCACTCCAGCCACAGCACCTGCTTCTTGCTCCTTGCACTTCCCGATCTCATTCCTCCTTCAGGGCCACTGCATGTGCTCTTCCTTGTGCCTGTAGAAGCCTCCCTCTCATCAGGGCATGGCAAGCTCCTTATATTTCAGGTCAGATCTCACCTCCACAGAGAAGCTTGACTGGACTCTCCAGCTCCAGTAGCCACACAGCCCCTTCTACCTCTTGGGTTAGCACGTGCTCTCCTGCATGACTCTTTCATGCTGTTACTGTACTGTCCTGCCCACCGGAATGTAAGTACCCGGAGATCAGGGTGTTTGTCTGTCTTGTTCATCACTGTCCCTGCACAGGGCACAGGCTCACAACCAATACTTGTGGAATAAGTAGACAAGCAGGAAGAAAGATGGACCTTTCTTCATACTTAAGACTTTAGCCACCTCTTTGAAAATGGAGAAAGAGCTCCAAGGCAAGAAATGGAGGTGGCCTCTAGAAACTGGAGAAGACAAGGAAATGGATTATCCCTAGAGCCTCCAGAAGTCACCAATCCCTGCTGATTCCAGCCTTCCACAGCTGGAAGATAATAAATGTGCGCCACGGTAAGCCACTAAGCTTGCCACAGCAGCAACAGGAAGCTAATGCTTTGTCCAACAGGAAGAAGACCAGAAGGGATCATAAATGGGGTTTCAAAGCCCTAGGGTACGACAGATAAGTTAAAAGAGTAAAGCAGGACAAGGGGCTGCCTTTTCTAGAGAGCAGCTCCTACTCAGCTTTCATTCCTATCACGCTGCAGTGTGGGCTCCACCTTCAGTATTTCAGGAGAGGCTAAATAGATGTGTGCTCGTGAGATACCATCCCATTTTTAAATGTTGGCATCTAATTCAAACAATAAAATAACACACAGCCAAATAAAGTGTATCAGTAAGCTACAGGAAAAAAAAAGAAAGAAAGTCTCAGCCATATCATAATCCAGCTTCACACTTGCCCCTTTCCACAAGCTTTCTGACCCACCCAGCTATCAGAGACCTCCCACATCTCTGAATTTCACAGAACCATCCACATTGGCATTGATCCATGTCCCCCACCTTGGGTGATGATAACAAATAATACTGGCTAAGACTGACTAGTTGCCAGTAACTATCTTCATTCCCCCTAATTCTAATCTTTACAGAAGCTCTAGAAGGTATCATCCTACCCACTTATAGGTTAAAAAAAAAAAAAAAGAAAAGAAACAGCAGCTCAGAGAAGTAAATTACTTACTTACCTCCCCAAGAGACCACTGCTCTAAAAGCAGAGCTGAGATCTGATCTCAGGTCTGACATTTCAAAGTCCATGCCTTTGCCACACTGCCAAGCAACATTTTTTATTCTGTATAGAGACTGCACATCTGGTCTGCACAATTGGATTATAAACTCTGAGGGAACAAGGAACACAGGTATGCCCCCCATTCACCCCTACTTTCATCAACCACGTGACAGATGACTCCCACACCCAGGAATCAAACCTTGTTCAAGCCTGGCTCCTGCACTTACTGGCTAGGTAAACCTTAAGGTTCAATTTTTCATCTGTAAGGCAGGGATGATAAAAACGCCCATGTGGGAGGGTTGAGGTGTGACATAAAGCAACTAGCACATGCTAAGCTTTTGATAAACTATATAGCACTTACTATTATGTACCAGATGATGAATTAGGCTCTATGGGAAACATAAGAAAATATCTTCTGAGTGGACAGTCCAGCAAACAAAATAAGACAGGTGTCAGTGAAACGTCGGCCCTAATAATCAGTACATAAACTATGCTGCACATGCCGTATGGTATCTGCTATAGTTTCAAGCTCAGATGTGCTTTGAATCCTTCATGCCAAGCTCAGAGGTTAGACCTGGCCCACCACAGACAGGTGAGGAGAAGCAGGAAGGTAACACAGGGAGGGGGGAAAGTTCAAGAAGGCCCAGAAGCAGAGGTGTGTGGCAGGACAGCGAATGATTAACCTGACTGCTGAGGCAGAGCATTCTAGGGAGTGGCAGCAGAGATTCCTGGAAAGGCAGGCTGAAGACAATGGTCAAGGACGTCAAACACCACACTTCGAGGCTTGAACTTTTTCCTGCAAGCTCTAGATAGAGAAAAAGTTCAAGAGGGGGTAGTGACGTGACCAGAGCTGGGTTTTGAGAAGAGTGAGCACCATGGACACATGCGGGTTGAACAGAGAAAGCGGGGCGATGGCTGGGTGCCATGGAAAGCGTGACTGAAGTCACCCGAGCCTGTGCGGGGTGACAGCTGTGCCCCCCGCTGGCCCTTCACCTGCGTAAGCCATAAGCCTGGCACAGCGCCTCAGATACATGAGGTCTTCCCCAAAAATGAAACCGAAAGACTCAATGGCTGAGTGTGCACAGGAGGTCCCCGCGTTCAGACCGAACAGAGACGAGAACTACCAGACCCCGAGCTCTGAGGTCACATCCGGTCCTCGGCATTTTCGTCCCTTTTAAACGAAACCAAGTCAAGGTAACAGGAAGAACACGGGATAGCTGTCCAGAGTCAAAGATACCCCTTCCCCGCGGCGCAGTCACTGAAAGCGGGTGGTTTCCCATCGAGGACTTCACGTCCCAGACCCCCTCGCAGCGAGGTGGGGTCCCGGGACTAGTTCTCGCCAGTGCGCCTGGCTCAGGGCCACGCAAGCGGATGTGCCTGTCCACACTCCTCCCCTCCCGCCAGCTGGAGTGGTGGCATCACGGGGCGGAACGTGCCTGGATCCCTGAACCACCCCTCCTCCTTGTGGAAGAAAGTCACCCGCCAACCAGGAGCACCCACTCTGGGCTGCTACAGGAACGAAGTAAGGCTCTACAGCACCGAGTCAGTGCCACTTTGAGGGGTGTTCCCACAGCAAACATTACTCCAATTAAGACAGAGGCTGAAACCACTGTGGGATAAAAATCACTACCTCCACCCCAGGAGAGAGCCTATTTAAGAAATAAAAAAAACAGGAAGCCAACTCCAGGAGGAATGGGAGTAGAATCCAAAGAGTTTAGGAAAATCTGATTCATGTCTTCCAGAAGGAGGAACCATAAACACAGCCAAAAATTCAAGTTGGCAGAGTCAGCCCCGCCAGGACGTGATCTTTTGACTAAGCTGTGCCCAAAAGCAGAATGAGGGGCCTTACAAAAGGAGAGGATGAAGAGTTCAGATTTCTCAAAGGTGGTGCCAGTGCAGATCTGGCCCCAACCAATGATTCTCCTGGTTTGGGGCCAGCAGTGCCCACAAATCCCAACATTTGACTTCTACAGTACATGAAAACACCCAGATTACAAGACAGAAAGGACACATCCTTGCTGTAAAAGTCCCTCAGGGCCCAAACTCATTAGCTCCATAACCCTTGTTCTGAATTTAAAAGAAAAAACCCTTAGAGTTGCAGAGGACAGAGAAGAGCAGACCCCTGGAGCGCCAAGACCTTGCACAATCAGGCATTTGGGGTGCATATTCTCTCCAGCACGCAAGAGTGTGTGGGTGTATGCGTTTCTGGTTTGGAAAGTACACAAAGGACAGAATTCAAGATTTGTCTTCCTTTCTCCAATACCCTCCCTCCCCCACCCAGAGGAGAAATTCCATCAGCCCAGAATCTGGCCTGAAAGGAAACAGCTAGGGACAAGAGCCCCAGAGAACAGCAGCCTCTCTATTACTGAGGAGGCTGCTGCGGCAAGTCACACGCAAAGCCAGCCCTCCTTCCTGTCCTCACAGTCCTGGCGTGGACCCAGGCCCCACTCCACAGTCATCCCAGCTTTGCTCCTCCTCTTCACGGACCCAAAATAAGAATGTGGGGCTTCTCATTTCTTTCTGTGGATGGCATCACAAACTCTCCTGGTCTCCAAACTCCCCCATTCCCTCATTCCCCATTCCCTCATTCAGCTGCCTGCAAGGTTCATGCCTCAGTCTATCTACTGCTTCTCCTCTAAATCCTTCCCTTCTTTCCTGCTCCTAAGGACAGCACCCAAGCCCAGGCCCTCTGAACCCTCACTCCAGGATCTTGCAATGACCTCCGAACAGGGATCCCAGTTCCCAGTGTCGCCCTTCTCCAATCTACACTGAACACTGCTCCCACTGACTGATCGCGTCACCCTCTTGTCCAAAGACCCGCAGTGGGTCCCTACTGCATTTAAATAGGAATGTGAACATGATACAATTCCATCATGCAGCCTTCCTTACCCTGTCAGCTTCAAATACTCTCTCTCACCAATGAGCTCAGTCTGCACTTTACCTAAATCTGTGCTGATCATTATAGTAGCCCCCAGACACATGTAGCTACCAAGTACCTGAAATGTGGCTAATGTGACTGAGAAACTAAATGTTTAATTTTATTTCATTTCAATCAACTTAAATTTTATTTTTTTTGTCATGCGAATTAAATTTTTTTTTTTTCCTCTTAAAAAAGGATTTTGTATTGGAGTGTTAACAATGCTGAGACAGTTCCAGGTGAGCAGCAGAGGGACTCAGCCATACATACACATGTACCCATTCTTCCCCCAACTCCCCTCCCATCCAGGCTGCCATGTAACATTTAGGCAGAGGTCCCTGTGCTATGTTGTTTATTTTTTTTTTTCTTAAATTTTTTTTTTTTTATGAGTTGGAGGCTAATTACTTCACAACATTTCAGTGGGTTTTGTCATACATTGACATGAATCAGCCATAGAGTTACACGTATTCCCCATCCCGATCCCCCCTCCCACCTCCCTCTCCACCCGACTCCTCTGGGTCCTCCCAGTGCACCAGGCCCGAGCACCTGTCTCATGCATCCCATCTGGGCTGGTGATCTGTTTCACCATAGATAATATACATGCTGTTCTTTCAAAACATACCACCCTCACCTTCTCCCACGGAGTTCAAAAGTCTGTTCTGTACTTCTGTGTCTCCTTTTCTTTTTTGCATATAGGGTTATTGTTGCCATCTTTCTAAATTCCATATATATGTGTTAGTATGCTGTAATGTTCTTTATCTTTCTGGCTTACTTCACTCTGTATAATGGGCTCCAGTTTCATCCATCTCATTAGAACTGATTCAAATGAATTCTTTTTAACAGCTGAGTAATATTCCATGGTGTATATGTACCACAGCTTCCTTATCCATTCGTCTGCTGATGGGCATCTAGGTTGCTTCCATGTCCTGGCTATTATAAACAGTGCTGCGATGAACATTGGGGTGCACGTGTCTCTTTCAGATCTGGTTTCCTCAGTGTGTATACCCAGGAGTGGTATTGCTGGGTCATATGGCAGTTCTATTTCCAGTTTTTTAAGAAATCTCCACACTGTTTTCCATAGTGGCTGTACTAGTTTGCGTTCCCACCAACAGTGTAAGAGGGTTCCCTTTTCTCCACACCCTCTCCAGCATTTATTGTTTGTAGACTTTTGGATAGCAGCCATCCTGACTGGCGTGTAATGGTACCTCATTGTGGTTTTGATTTGCATTTCTCTAATAATGAGTGATGTTGAGCATCTTTTCATGTGTTTGTTAGCCATCTGTATGTCTTCTTTGGAGAAGTGTCTGTTTAGTTCTTTGGCCCATTTTTTGATTGGGTCATTTATTTTTCTGGAATTGAGCTTCAGGAGTTGCTTGTATATTTTTGAGATTAATCCTTTATCTATTTCTTCATTTGCTATTATTTTATCCCAATCTGAGGGCTGTCTTTTCACCTTACTTATAGTTTCCTTTTCAACTTAAATTTTAAAACTGATGCTCAAGACTCCATTATTACAAATTTTTTAAAGTATGTTTGGAACAACTTTGGCAACCAAGTCCACTTATTCAACTGCGGATCTTATGAAATCTAAATACAGATCAAATATGTCCAATGAACAGTCCACACTTAAGTTGAGATGTTCTGTAATAAAATAGATACCAGAATTTAAGACCTAGTGTAAAAAAAAGGACGGAGAAGGCAATGCCACCCCACTCCAGTACTCTTGCCTGGAAAATCCCATGGATGGAGGAGACTGGTAGGCTTCGGTCCATGGGGTTGCTAAGAGTCGGACATGACTGAGCGACTTCACTTTTACTTTTCACTTTCACACACTGGAGAAGGAAATGGCAACCCACTCCAGTGTTCTCCAGGTCCCTGGAGAATCCCAGGGACCAGGGATGGGGGAGCCTGGTGGGCTGCCATCTATGGGGTCACACAGAGTCAGACACAACTGAAGTGACTTAGCAGCATAAAAAAAGGAATGTAAATTATATCATTAATGATTTTTTATACTGATGATGTGATGAAATGACAATATTTTGGACATACTGGGGTAAAAAAAAAATTTTCACTGTTTCTTTTTACTTTTTCTCCACCATAAATAATAGAATTGTTAAACTACATACATGCCTCAGATATTTCTATTGGACTGACTGAGTTCTTCCCTATGACATTTACTAGTTGAACTTTGTGTTAGATTTGTGACAGGGGCTATCTACTCTGTAATCTCTTTAAGGGAACATTTCCCTTCATTCATCACTATAATAGTAATAATAGCAGCCAACAATAATAGCAACAAATAAAAAGAGACTTATTAGGTAACAGATACACTTTAAGCGTTCATATCTGTTAACTCATTTAATCCTAGTAATAGCCCTAAGAGACAGGTATGTCACTATCCCTCTTTTGCTGATGGGGAAACAGACCCAGAGTGTTTAACTAACACTTAGGAATTTGAGGTGACTAATTTGAGATCAAGCAGCCAGTTAAGTGACAAACCTGGCACCAGAATCCAGACAGTTGCTAGAGCCCATACACATACTAATATGCCAACTGCTGGCCCTCTACTTAGCCAGTACCCAATACTTAGTCCTGTTGTGGCAGTCAGGAAACATGCATCAGACAAACAAAGCACAATTTCTCCTGCCTGGCAAGGCCGACGGCTAGGCTACAGCAATAGAAGTGATAGTCAAAGATTATAAAAGAAAAATTGGGGGGGGGGGGGGTGGTGAAAGAGAAGAAGACAGCAAGAGTCCAAGAATATAAGTTTATGAGCCTCTACAGTAACTTCTGCAACTAAAGTGACAGCTAATATCAAGCAAGCTTAACTTTCTGTTTTCAGGACGTTGCTGGAAAACACATTTTTCCAGGATTAGAGATTCAGCTTTCTTATCCATGGAGGGGCCATCCAATTCTGAAATTCCAGACCCATTATAGGAGATGAAACACTGAGCAGAAGCCTGGAATGTCACCTGGGGTTTGGCCAGTGTCGCTGCCATTCCAAAGTTGAATAAGAAATTGCTCTGGGCCTATTTGTTGTTGTTTAGTCATTAAGTGGTGTCCAGCTCTTTGTGACCCTATGGACTGTAGCCTGCCAGGCTGCCCTGTCTGTAAACAGACAGATTTTATCTTCAGTTCAGTTCAACTCGGTCGCTCAGTCATGTCCAACTCTTTGCGACCTCAAGAATTGCAGCACGCCAGGCCTCCCTGTCCATGGCAAACTCCCGGAGTTTACTCAAACTCATGCCCATTGAGTCGGTGATGCCATCCAGCCATCTCATCCTCTGTCGTCCCCTTCTCCTCCTGCCCCCAATCCCTCCAAGCATCAGGGTCTTTTCCAATGAGTCAACTCTCCGCATGAGGTGGCCAAAGTATTGGAGTTTCAGCTTCAGCATCAGTCCTTCCAATGAACACCCAGGACTGATCTCCTTTAGGACGGACTGGTTGGATCTCCTTGCAATCCAAGGGACTCTCAAGAGTCTTCTCCAACACCACAGTTCAAAAGCATCAATTTTTCGGCACTCAGCTTTCTTCATGGTCCAACTCTCACATCCATACATGACCACTGGAAAAACCATAGCCTTGACCAGATGGACCTTTGTTGGCAAAGTAATGTCTCTGCTTTTTAAGATGCTATCTAGGTTGGTCATAACTTTCCTTCCAAGGAGTAAGCATCTTTTAATTTTATGACTGCAATCACCATCTGCAGTGATTTTGGAGCCCAAAAAATAAAGTCTGACACTGTTTCCACTGTCTCCCCATCTATTTCCCATGAGGTGATGAGACCAGATGCCATCTTAGATCTTAGTTTTCTGAATGTTGAGCTTTAAGCCAACTTTTTCTCTCTCCTCTTTCACTTTCATCAAGAGGCTTTTTAGTTCCTCTTCACTTTCTGCCATAAGGGTGGTGTCATCTGCATATCTGAGGTTATTGATATTTCTCCCAGCAATCTTGATTCCACCTTGTGCTTCTTCCAGCCCAGCGTTTCTCATGATGTACTCTGCACAGAAGTTAAATAAGCAGGGTGACAATATACAGCCTTGACGTACTCCTTTTCCTATTTGGAACCAGTCTGTTGTTCCATGTCCAGTTCTAACCTTTGCTTCCTGACCTGCATACAGGTTTCTCAAGAGGCGGTTCAGGTGGTCTGGTATTCCCCTCTTTCAGAATCTTCCACAGTTTATTGTGATCCACACAGTCAAAGGCTTTGGCGTAGTCAATAAAGCAGAAATAGATGTTTTTCTGGAACTCTCTTGCTTTTTCAATGATCCAGTGGATGTTGGCAATTTGATCTCTGGTTCCTCTGCCTTTTCTAAAATCAGCTTGAACATCTGGAAGTTCTCGGTTCACATATTGCTGAAGCCTGGCTTGGAGAATTTTGAGCATTACTTTACTAGCATGTGAGATGAGTGCAATTGTGCGGTAGTTTGAGCATTCTTTGTAATTGCCTTACTTAGGGATTGGAATGAAAATGGACCTTTTCCAGTCCTGTGGCCACTGCTGAGTTTTCCAAATTTGCTTGCATATTGAGTGCAGCACTTTCACAGCATCATCTTTCAGGATTTGAAACAGCTCAACTGGAATTCCATCACATCCACTAGCTTTGTTCATAGTGATGCTTTCTAAGGCCCACTTGACTTCACATTCCAGGATGTCTGGCTCTAGGTGAGTGATCACACCATTGTGATTATCTGGGTCATGAAGATCTTTTTTGTACAGTTCTTCTGTGTATTCTTGCCACCTCTTCTTACTTCAGGTAAAAGAAAACTGAAACTGAAATACCAACATTACAAAGTTTCCACACACTCTTAAGTGGAAAAAACCGTCAAAGGTTAAAACAAGTAATACTCGCAGGTCACATCTTTCCATACAATGAGGCCTCACCTTGAGGTGAAGTTTCATAAATAAAGCAGAACTATTAGGAGTTTGGCTGGGGCTCCGCGACCGCCTGTGAGGCCCTTTGAAAGGAGAGACCCAATTTCAGACAACAGTGTGCAAGGCTGTGAGTGTTAATATTAGGTGGCAACTTGACTGGGTGAAGGAATTCCCAGATAGCAAGCTGGTAAAATATTATTTCTGGGTGTGTCTGTGAGGTTGTTTCTGGAAAAGATTAACATTTGAGTTGGTAGACCCAATAAAGATCGCCCTCACCGATATACAGGGGCAGCATCCAATTCGTTGAGAGTCTGAATAGAACAAAAAGGTGCAGGAAGGGCAAATTCGCTCTCTCCTGTTTGAGATGAGACATCCATCTTTTCTCCCTCTCAGACTTCAGCATTTCTGGTTCTCAGGCCTCTGATGTGAAAACATCCCTAGTACCCTCTGCAAGCTGAAGAACCAGGAAAGCCAGAGGTGTAATTCCAGTTCAAACCAAAGCCTGAGAACCAAGGGAGCTGATGTTGTGTGAGCCACCACTCATAATATCATAATATCTCTCTTTTTCTCCCTCTCTCCCCATATGCATGTGTTTGGTTCTGTCTCTCTGGAGAAACTTACTGATGCAGGGACTTACAGAAGACCCTAAACCAACTGCTACATGATGTACTCCACCATCCCGCCCAATACTGAGATAGGACAGTTACAGTCAAATCAGTCCAGGACAACTGCCTGATGCTTGAAAGGCAAGAGAATGAAAAATGCCACTGATAAGTTCAGCAGAGAATCCATGTGACCTGAAGCCCAAGTCCAAAGGCTGAACTCTGGGACAGACGGGAAGCAGGTGAGGACCCATCAGAAGTACCCAGGCAGGGGAAGAAGAAAGGAGTTCCCTGGGGATAAGACCAAGGTCTGTCCTTCTTAAATGGTGAGATGCCCGCCTCCTCTGCTACCTACACGCCTCAGGCCCAACTTGTGCTAACTATGCTACCTACTCACATTCAGTCCTCAGTCAAGACGAAAGGTGAAACTCTGGTTCCTATGAAGTTAGTGAATCCTGTTCATCTAAACAACAGAGGCGAATGGAAGAATTCCATTACCAAACCCCCACCCTAAATCCCACGTCTCTATCTCCCCACTGCCTACTAAACTTAACATTAATGTACCCGGCCACCACGTCTTCCACACATCCTGTCCTGCTTGATCTTCTGCTTCCACACTAAACACCTGCTCTCCCACCTCCTCCTTCAACCTTTCAACCACTTTCACGTGCCAAATCCTCCTCTTCAGCAGCCTCTCCTCTTTACCTCCTATTCTCCCCCCTCTCTCCCCTCTTCAAGGAGCAAGTTCGAACCCATTATTGTATAGAAACTGCTACTGAACATCTACAGAAAAAGGAATTCCCTGGAACACTGAGTCCCCTACTCCACTCTAAGACGACTGGAAATTCCACAGATGTTTAAATCTGGAAAATGCTGAATATTTCATCTGCTTCTTAGAGTTACACAGTGCACCCTAGTATATCAAAGGCTCTAAGAAATCCTATAGTTAAGAAATTGCTCAAATGGACACAGTTCCCTGTGCCGAGCCCTGGAGGACACGCTTAGATGTGGTTTAACAACTAGAATCCTAGGGTACAAACACACTGAGGGAGGAAAGGAGGAAAAGAAAGGAGGAGGAAAGAATCCCATCACCAGCCCATCTCCACTCAGTACCTGGTGGGCATCTCCCGACGGGATGATGTAGGCCTGGATTGGTTCTGTCACGTACTCCAAGTTCCTCATGGCTTGTCTCAGCTGCCGAAGCAGCTCTGAAGTTACCTTCGGAGCCATTCTGCTGTCTGCAACAACAAGAGAGTTTGTTCCAAAACCAGTCAGACTGTCCCACGTAACTCAATGACCAGCTGAGTTCCAGAGAGGTACGTTGTATAAAAACTGATGATCTGCACTGAAACCCCATGATCCTCCAAAGTCCATAGTTTACACTGGAGTTCACTGTTGGTGCTGTACATTCTATGGGTCTTGACAAATGTATAATGACGTGTACCTATCATTATGATTTAAGAGTTTAATAGCTTTCATTGCTCTCAAATCCTCTCTGCTCAGTCAATTCATTCTTCCTTTCTCTCCTCCAATCCCTTGGTATGACTAATCTTTTTACTGCCTTCATAGTTTTGCCATTTCCAGGAAGTCACATTGTTGTAATCATACAGTATAAAGCCTTTTCAGATTGGCTTCTTTCACTTAGCAATGTGGATTTAAGGTTCCTCCATGTCTTTTCATGACTTAATAGTTCATCTCTTTTTATTGCTGACTATTATTCCATTGTCTGGATATACCCTAGCTTATTAATATTTATCCATTCACAAACTGGAGGACATCTTGGTTGTTCCCAAGTTTTGGCAATTTTGAATAAATCTGTTATAAACATCCACATTGCAGGTTTTTGTATGGACGTAGGTTTTCAATTCCTTTGGCTAAATACCAAGGAGCATGACTGCTGGATCATATGGTAAGAGTATATTTGGTTTGTAAGAAACTACCAGATGTCTGCTAATATGGCTGTACCATTTTGCACTGCCACCATTAATGAATTCAAGTTCCTGTTGGTCCACATCCTAGCCAGCATTTGGTGTTTTCAGACTTAGGGATTTTACCAACCAATTTTTCAAACAAACAAAAAATACTTGGCTTAACCAAAAACATCCTAATGCACCATGCTGTAAATAATGGAGAGTTATATTGAGGTCACTGTACTACAGGTTATCTTTAATAATTTCACCCTGGGGCTTCCTTGGTGCTCTAGTGGTTAAGAATCCACTTGCCAATGCAGGAGACATGAACTCGAGCCCTGGTTCCAGAGGCTCCCACATGCTGCAGATCAGCTAAGCCTTCATGCCACAACTATTGAGTTATTGCTCTAGTGCCTGGAAGCCACAACAACTGAGCCCATATGCTGCAACTACTGAAGCTCTCGCACCCTAGAGCCGATGCTCTGCAACAAGAGAAACCACTGCTATGAGAAGCCCATGCACTGCAATGAAGAGTAGCCCCCTCTCGCTGTAGCTAGAGAAAGCCCAAGTGCAGCAAGGAAGACTCAGCACAGCCAAAAATAAAATAAATAAATAAATCTTTTTTTAAAGTTTATACCCTGACTCATTGTAGCTTATAGTCTGCTACGTATGGATCTTTTTTTTAATTTTGGTTCTTTTTCTTTAACAGTTTTATCTGGTGCTTCTCTATCACCACCACCACCTTGGGCTATAAAAGCCTCAGTCTTTATGGTTATCTCCAATAGATTCCTCTACAGGGTATGATACTAATCTTGGGACTCACTGGGAAAGTGCCCCATCTTATTCATAATCTGCAAGGGCAGCTTCAATTACTGGGCTCAGGGCTCCCACTCAGAAGTTTCCAAAAGACAGAGGTCTCCAAAAGAGACAGACACCAGAAACGGTCCTATTCATAAATCAAACATGTCCACAATCCCTGCATTACAGTTGCTTCTGAATACTTTTCAGAGGGACATCCTTTCCTTTTGTCTGTCCTACTGAGCCTATAATTTGTTATGTACATGAAAAAGAGGGATCAGAAGTATCTAATGACCTAAATTTACATGTTAATACCTCCACTGGGTTCAAAATAAAGCCTACTGTGACTTCACAAGCTTGCCAGCATCTGAAAACTTTATTATGATGTCTTTCAGGATTTCAGAATAAATTTGTGCTTCCAAATCATATTTCTGAGCAATTTAATATTTTTAAAAGTCAAGCAAAAATGTAGACATCCTTTGGAGCAGTATTCCAACCTTGGTGGCACATGAGAGCTACCTAGGGAGTACAGCCTGAGCATCTGGAATTTTAAAAAGCAACTATTATGATAGAAACCAGTGTATTTTCTTTTGAGATCATTAATTTCCTCTGTTCTTCCAAATAGAAGAAATTGACTTCTATTTGGACACATCCTGACTTAAGGATTTTGCTGGCACTGACTAGGTGTTTATTGCGCTGACTGTAGTACGGATCAATATTATCAGTTACTGACTTCATCAGTAAAGTCAACAGACCCAATGGCAAGCACAAAATCTTCAGTTACAAGTGGCACTAGTGGTAAAGAACCTGACTGCCAATGCAGGAAACATAAGAGACATGGGTTCAATCCCTGGGTCACGAAGATCCCCTGGAGGAGGGGTGGAAACCACTCCAGTGTTTATGCCTGGAGAATACCATGGACAGAGGAGTCTGGCTACAGTCCACAGGGTCACAAAGGGTCAGACACAACTGACACGACTTAGCACAGCAAGCACACACTGAAAACCATCAAAGGCGAGATGGAGCCGGTCAAGGGCATCTCTGCTTCCTGGTCGCCACAGCCTGCTTCCTCAGCACACACTCTGACCTTCATCACCATCTCTCGCCTCATCAATTACATTCCTCCTCTAGACTGGCCTCCCTCAGGACCACCAGCATCCTCAGTTTCACTCCACTACAGGGGCATCTTCACACTTTCCTCCACAATGCCACCTGCCACCCTCACCACTATCAACATCTCACCTGAGCCCGCCTTCCTCATCCCTCATGCCCTTCACATTTGGTCAGTGTCCTCGGTCTGATGCAGACACATCTTTGTCACCTATATGAGACTCAACAAAAAGATTCCCAATACCACAGCCAACAGACAGGATGGCTGTGGCTGAGGCAACAAATGGGCTGTGGCCATGGAGGCAGCTATCATGGAGATGGATACAATGAGAAAAGGTGGCTGCAGGACAAGAGGCCTTACAAGTGAGTGTAAGCAGGCCTTACAAGCTGCTCTACTGAGCATCTAGAGTTGAGGAGGAGACAAGGCAGGTGCAATTACGAGACCCGACCACTGAGGCGGCAGCAGCTGAAACGACAGTCACGATGGAGGAGATGAAAATCATGGCTGGTGATCCTCATAGGCTAGTTTTTATGAGGATTAAATGGACTACCATATGGGGAGCATTTAGAAACAGCGCCTGGCACATAATAAATGTTGTGTTTGCAATTACTAGAGGTAGATACACAATTAACTACAATAACTATGAAAGCAATGTGAGAAATGGTGAGAAACGGTGGATATATCGCTTCTCCGTAAGGCAGAGGCCGTGTCATCTTCATCCCTGAATCCATGTACCTAGCCCAGCATCTCAAACATGCATAAGCTCACTTGAAGATGGCTGAATGAGTATCACAGCTCTGTGCCTATCTTTTCAGACTCAACAAAACAAGGATGAATCTTCTGTGAAAGAAAGCTAGCATCCTAGAAGATGCCATATTTTAGCATCTGCTCATTCCACATCCCATTACTTTTCAGAAACGTTAGAAGCAGCCAAGAGCTAATCAGGGTGTGCAGAGACGTGGAGAGCCAAGAACAACAAACCTAGTGCATGATGTAAAATTAGCCCATACATTGCCAGGTATTTTTAAATCATGCTCTAAAAAGAATGACTCATTTGAAAGGCTCTTGCATATGTGGGTCTGCTTTTAGAAATAAGTTCCTAAGCCTTCAACCTTTATCACAAACAAAAGACTTTTCACTGCTTGGAATTACATGAAGAGCACACCCTATTTACCTCACTGGGTGGCTAGAAGAATTTAACGTGAGAGCCTGTGTGAAAGCATCATGAACGGCAACTGATACACTGTAGAAGCTTAAGAAATATGACTTCAATCTGAATCCGAAGCACCAGCTGGGATTCCTACATGTCTTGTTACCAGAATAGAAGGGGCTGGTTTACTCCAATTTCAGCATCTTAACATTTTCACAGATGCCAAGCTGCTCCTCCAGCACCCAGAGCTTTTAGAGTTTGTTGCTCTGTCCCACTGCTGAGCAAGCGCCAAGAGCTTTACATACACTAGTGGTTAATCCTCATAATAATCCCCGCCCAGGGAGGTTCGACTCTCCCCATTTTACAGATAAACAAACAGAAGTCAAACACTTGATGACCCAAGTCAAGTGGGTCACCAGGACGAGGACCCAGGGCCTATCCAATTACCAAGCCCATGCACTGATACATCATATTATCTAGAGAACAGAACAGAGGCGGCTCTCTTAAAGCAAGTCTAAAGACCAAAGGAGTCAAAACAAGTGGGCTCCAGTTTCCAGCTGGAATTTACAACCTCGGACAACTGAAGCGCCCTGAACCTCTATTTCTTCATATGTAATAAAAAGAGAAATTCTCACCAAACTCTAAATCCAATGGTTCTATCACTTTTGCCTTTCCCACTTCCTCTTCTTCTCAGTCCTTCCTCTCCTTCCTCCTAACATGGCCCAAAATGTGGTGGATACAGCCACATTTTTAAAGAAAAAGGACCTAAAATTGCATATAGTTATAGCATTGATCTTCCAAAGAGAGATCAGTTATGGTTTCTAACGTGTTTCGTGGGATTGATCTTTTTCAGTCAACTAGAAGGAAACACTAGTCCTCCTGGGTAGTCCACAGAAAAGGGACTGGAAATATAGAAAAATACCACTTTTTTTCAGATTTGGGTTTCTGGCAACCCAACGATATAACTAATCAGTTTTGGGAAGAGAATACGGTTACAGAAATTTTTCCCCAAAGGATTTTCCTGAATGCCTGTTCAATTTATAAAGCACAATAATACATTATAAACTTATTTCATAGTCTTAAGATGAAAACTGAAAGCCAATCTCTAAGGATGTCAATAAATTATATTAGAAATTAGAAAAATCAGACTAGAACTTTTTCAATAACAACCTATCTCTACCACTACCACCAGCATCACCACCATGCCAAGAACAATGAATTCAAAAACCATATGTCTCTACTTTCGACTGAAAAAAGTAACATATATACATACGTTATATACATGTGTGTGTGTGTGTATATATATATATATATACACACACACACAAAATACACATATACACACAATAACCAACAACCCAGGAAGTCAAAAGACAAAATGGTTTTTAATTTCCAGACATACATCCCCTCATCCCTAATCATGATCAATTATTAACCCCTTACCCTCCCTTCTCTCTCAACTTGGTGCTGAAGTAGAGGAATCTAAAATCCTTCCGAGATGTTCCGTCTAAAGTAAGAGGCAAAATTATTACCTGTTTCCACACCTGGGTCTCCTGAGTATGTCAACTCTTTAGGTTCAATTATTCTTAAATTTTTCAGCTGAAAATCCTGGTAATTTGCCCTAAGGAAAAGAAAGAATAGGCTATTGCAGACTTTGACCTCAGTAAACGTGGCAAGGTTTAGTCAGAGAGGAACATCAACTTGACTTAGCAATCTTCCTTTATGAGATGGAAAAACTCTCACCCCAGTATCAGTGATGAAATAAGTAAGTTTCAGATAAAACATCACCATGGCAGGTAAATCTCAATCTCAGTCTCTAATTCATGAATTTTCTTCCACTATAAGCAGATCCTAAACTCATACAGAAATGCAAAGAATCTGAAATAACCAAAACAATCATGAAAAAGAACAAAGTTGAAGGATTCAACCCTTCCTGATTTCAAAATTAATAAAACTACAGTAATCAAGACAGTGTGGTACTAGCATAAAGATAGACTTATATATCAATGAGGGCTTCCCTGGTGGCTCAGTGGTAAAGAATCTGCCTGCCAATATAGGAGACATGGGTTCAGTCACTGGGTCAGGAAGATCCCCTGGAGAAGGAAATAGTAACCCACCACAGTATTCTTGCCTGGGAAATCCCATGGACAGAGGAACCTGGCGGGTTATAGTCCATGGGGTCGCAAACAAGCTGGACACAACTTAATGACTAAACAACAATAACCAGATCTACCTCCTAAGAAATCTGTATGCATGTCAAGAAGCAACAATTCGAACGAGACATGAAACAATGAACTGGTTCAAAATTGGGAAAGGAGTATGTCAAGGCTGTATACTACTGTAACCCTGTTTATTTAACTTACATGTAGAATACACCATAGGAATGATGAATCAAGAGTGCCGGGAGAAATATCAACAACCTCAGATATGTAGATGATACCACCCTAACGGCAGAAAGCAGAGAAGAGCCTCTTGATGAGGGTAAAAGAGAAGAGTGAAAAAATTCAACATTCAAAAAACGAAGATCATGGCATCTGGTCTCACTGCTTCATAGCAAATAGACTGGGGGGGGCAGGGATAGAAACAGTGGCCGACTTTATGTTCTTGGGCTCCAAAATCACTGCTGATGGTGACTATAGCCACAAAATTAAAAGATGCTTGCTCCTTGGAAGAAAAGCTATGACAAACCTAGACAGCGTATTAAAAGGCAGAGACATCACTTTGCCGACAAAGGTTCATATAGTCAAAGCTATGGTTTCTCCAGTAGTCATGTATGGATGTGAGAGCTGGACCATAAAGAAGGTGAATGCCAAAGAGTTGATATTTCTGAACTGTGGTGCTACAGAAGACTCTTGAGAGTCAGAGTCCCTTGGACTGCAAGGAGATCAAACCAGTCAATCCTAAAGGAAATCAGTCCTGAATATCCATTGGAAGGACTGATGCTGAAGCTGAAGATTCAATACTTTGGCCAGCTGATGCAAACAGCTGACTCGTTGGAAAAGACCCTGATGCTGGGAAAGATTGAGGGGAAGAAGAGAAGGGGACAACAGAGAATGAGATGATTGGAAGGTATCACCAACTCAATGGACATGAGTTTGAGCAAACTCTGGGAGATGGTGAAGGACAGGGAAGCCTGGCATGCTGCACCCCACGGGGTCACAAAGAGTCGGACACGACTTAGCAACTGAACAACAACAACAACATCTAATGGAGAAAAATATAGTCTCTTTAACAAATGATGATGGGACAAATGGATATCCACATGTAAAAGAAGGAAGTTGAACTTCCACCTTCACACCATATACAAAAATTAACTCAAAATGGATCACAGACATAAATGTTTCCTTAGAAGAAAACACAAACATAAATCTGCCTGATTCTGAATTAGGCAATGATTTCTTAGATATGACATCAAAAGCATATGCAGCAAAAGAAAAACAGACAGGACTTCATTAAAGACTTTAATGCTTCAAAGGATACCATGAAGAAAGTGAAAAGACAACCCATAAAATAAAATATTTGCAACTCAAATATATGATAAGATTCTGGTATCCAGAGTATATAAAGAACTACTATAGGGACTTCCCTGGTGGTCCAGTGGTTAAGCAACCACTTGCCAATACAGGGCACTTGGGTTCAGTCCCTGATCTGGGAAGATCAAACAAGCCATGGGGCAACTAAACCCATGAGTTGCAACTACTAAAACCCACATGCCCTTGAGCCTGAAATGAGAAGCCACTGAAATGAGAAGCCCATACATTGCAACTAGAAAGTAGCCTCTGCTCACCACAACTAGAGAAGGCTGCACACAGCAACAAAGACCCAGCACAGCCAAAAATACATAAAACTTTTTTTTTAAAGGACTATTACAACTCAACAATAAAAAGAAAAATATTACAAGTTTTAAATGGTCAAAGGTTCCAGATAAGACATTTCTCCTAAGAAGATATACAAGTGGTCAATATCAACATGAAAAGGTTTTCAGCATCATTATTCATAAGGGAAATGCAAATGAAAACCACAACGAGATATCGCTTCACACCCACTAGGAAGATTATAATTAAAAACAAAACAAAAAAGACAGTAACAAGTATGGGCAAGGATGTGGAAAAATTGGAACAACCAGAAAATCACTGGTGGGAATGTAAAATAGTACAGTAGCTTTGAAAAACAGTCCAGCATTCCTCAAAAGATTAAATACAGTCTTAGCCTATGACCCAGCAATTTCACTCCTAGGTACATACCAAAGGAAACTGAACACACAAGTCCACATGAAAACTTGCACATGAAGTTCACAGAAGCATTATTCATGATATTCAAAAGGTAGAAACAACCCAAACATCCATCAATTGATGGATAAATAAAAGTGGTCTAAGCATACAATCAACTATTATTTGGCAATAAAAAGGAATAATTACTGATAAATGCTACAACCTAGTAAAGCTAGGAAACATTTTATGCTAAGTGAAATAAGCCAAAGATGACCATATATTGTATGATTTCATATGCAGTGTCCAAAAGAAACAAATCCAAAGAGAGAGAGTAGGCAGTGGTTGCTTGGACCCAGGGTGGAGCTGGAAATAAGGACTGACTGCACTGGGTACAGGGCTTCTTCCGGGGAGGATTAAAATGTCCTAAAAACTGATCATGGTAATGGTTGTACAACTCTGGGAATATTCTCAAAACCACTGAGTTGTACTTTTTAATAGGTAAATTATATCTCAATAAAGTTGTTGTGATATTTTACAAAGTAAAAAAAACCTCTTTTCCTAGACAGAAAACAAGTCACATTCTTACCTGGTTTCCCTTGACTTCATATACACATTTAAAAGATGGTGAGCCAAGGAAGTCAATTTCTCTACATACTCAAGTTTAACTGGTGCCAGTAACTGGTTCACAGACAGGACAAGAGAGCTGGAGGGAAACTATTCAAAAGCAGCCCCCTATTCACTCACTTTACAAGAGAAGAAACAACTCGCCACAGGCCATAAATGTTAGGAGCTACAAAGACAAGACCAGAAATCAGTCTGACAGGTGATGTTCCCAGAGAACTTGAATTCAAGCACTCTGTCTGCATCACCAACTCCATCTTCCTGTAAGGATCAAAGGAGCCACAAAGCAGCTACACATTAAAACAATCATGCTCCTGTCATGTCCCGGTCTCTGCAGAGTCCGAGATTCATCCACCCTTCACTTGCTTGGACAGACACATTCTCTGGCTCTCAGAGCCGGTTATCATTAAATGTTAGAGTTAGAATATACCTGAGGGATGATCCAACTCAGCTCCCACCTCTAGAAAGAAACTGAGAGACAGAGATCAACAAATTGCTCAAGGCCTCAGAGCTATTTGATGACACAGCTAGTCTAGAACTGGAGTCTAGGCCTCCCAAGTTTCACTTCAGTGCTCTTCGCCTGACCAGGACTTCTTCAGCCTATGGCTGTTGGTGTTTAGTCACTACCGTGTCTGACTCTTGCAAGCCCATGGACTGCTGCCTGCCAGGCTCCTCTGTTCATGGGATTTCTCGGGCAAGAATACTGCAACAGGTTGCCATTTCCACCCAGGGATCGAACCCATGTCTCCTGTTGGGCAGGAGATTCTTTACCACTGAGCCACCTGAGAAGCCTCTTCTCCAGCCAACACCTTCTCGATGTCATGATGCGCCATGAGATGAATAAGAGGAAAGAAGCATGCAGAGAACTTCCTATTCAATCTATTTATAAGATGGTTATGGCACATTTTTCTCCCTCTCTCTTTTTAAAGAAATCCCAGCAGTGTTATTACCCTCCCCATGCCCCCAGTCCATGATGAGAATCACACATGTGTATCAATCAGGATGGGGCAAAACAAGGACCAAGATGCTCAGTCATGCCCTGTAAGGTGAGACAAGGGTAGAACGGAACAGATTCTAGGGTGAAGAAGTGGGCAATGTTATTTTTGCCTACCCAGGATCCAACCCTCCTCCTTTTGATCAGAGCACCTTGGTTTTTCCTTCTGAAAATGTCTCTTCTCCACTTTCAGCCCACAGAGTTGGAATGAGTCTCACCTGTTCACCTACCAAGTTCTGGGACCCAGGCCTGCTCAATCCATCCTTCCAAACCAGTGATGGACATAGGATCAATCCATCCTTCCAAACCAGAGATGGACATAGGACCAAATCAGTCCAGTGAGGATCAGATTTGGAATTTCTGCTCCAACCATTAGGTAAAAAGACCCTATTTCTGCTGGGGCTGTCAGACCACAACTGTCATAACCTGCCAAAGGAGAAAGTCTACCTGACAACACTAAAGAAATCAGAGCCAAGAAGTGCAAGAGAGAAACCAAGTTTGAAGCTGGTGTGGTCACCTGGACTCAGCTGCACTAGAAGCTGGTTCAACCCCTTAACTAAGTCAATTTGAGTTTAGTTTCCATCATCTAAACCGAGTCATGTTTACAATAATACCACCCAAATTCTGCCATTAGGGGAAGTACTTGGGGCAAATGGCCCCCTTCTCTCAGCTCTCAGTGGTAAGAAAGGCTCTCTCAGTTGATGCCTAAAGACCCTTCTACCCCTAAAATGTTGTGAGTCTATGAAACCAGCAAAGACCAACTTGGTCCTCAAAGGCTACTTCTCAGCCTAGGGGCCTAACTCAGGATCCACTCGTCTGACCCCACCTCCAGCACTTAACACACAGGCAGCTCCTTCCCCATGCAGGTTAGCCACACATCAGACACCCTTTCACAGGGTGGGCAGGTTCTTTACTCATCCCTAACATGCTGTGGCAAGGCCAAGTTCAACTCAAGGTCGGCTTGGGATTTGTCCACTCACAAACACCAGCACAAACCTTGGTCTGTGTTCAGCAAGTGAGTCTGCCCAGGCTGCGAAGCTTATTCATTCAAGTTTCAGCTGATTAGAGGATGGCTGACCTCGTATGGATTGCCAGAGTGCTTGGCTTCTGACCTTTGTGACCCTCAAGATATCTCTCAGCCTCCTCCCATTTTGTTAGCTGCTCTGATAAGTATTCCCTGGGTATGGGGGAAGCACAGGCTGCAACCTGTTAATGTGAGACCAGAGGATTATCCTTCTCACCTCCCTGAATCCAGGGAGAACCCGGGGCAGGTTACTGGTGGGACTTTCCTGGAGATTATGCCCAAGTATTATTCCCTAGTCTCTGAAAACACTTGGGTGGGGAAGGGCCCGCAGTTGCCTATCCTTGTGGCGGTGACAGATCAGTAAGGCGAATTGCAGGTGTCATACTGTCAGGGTTGTAATTTGAGGATTAGATTCCCAGGGTAGAAGAGCGACGGCAGGGGCTCGCCCGCCTCCCCGAACCCGGAGAAGAGCCGGTAGGGGTCAACTTCCTGCCAGAGCGGGGCCTTCTCACCCGGCCGGGGAAGGGGCGGCGATGGCCACCGCCCCCTCGGGCCGATCGCCGCAGCTCCGCACACACACACGTCCGGGAACCCGGCTCGGGCTGCCTGGGGGTGCCCGCGACCGCTGGAAACCAACCGGAACTTGCCCGGCTGCACGGTTCCCTCCCCCGTGGCCTCGCTCTGGGGGCTCCAGCCAGCCCCTGCCGGCGCCCGACTGCGGTGGGCCGCCCGCAGCTCCTCACCCGCTCGTCCCTGTCCTCCCGGGTGCAGCACGCGTAGCCCAGGCCCGGGGGGGCGCGCGCTGCCCGGACGCCGGATCCCCGGCAGAGCGCCCTCACCTTACTCGCGGTGCCTTTCTGGAGGCTGCCATTCGGCGGTGACGTGCCGGGGCCCACGTCAGTGGAGCGCAGACCAGCTGATCGCCGGCGGACCTGCGGGAGCTAAGGAGGCCGGCGCGCGCGCCCGGCCGGCCACGCCCCGCCCTGTGGCGGGCGCCCGCGCCGCGGCCCCGCCTACCCCAGGCCCCGCCCACTCCCCCGCCGGACCGCCCCCCCGCTGAACCCATCTGCGTTCCCATCTCAATCCCCGGGCTTCTTTCCTCGCGGCTAGTGAGGGAATGGAGGCTGTGCCTTGGCGTGTGGTTCGGTTCATTTTTCTCGCCATTCCCCGAAGAGGAAAAAGAAGGGCTTTGTCGGCCGAAGGGGCTGCAGCGGCGCGATGAGCTGCCCTTCAGGGATGTTCTACCTTTTAGGAGGAGGACGTACCCAGTTCTGAAAGTGCTTCAACACGATCTCACTTCCTGAAGCGTAAGCATATTCCCAGAATCAATTATACAGGCAAAAGCCAGCTGCTTACTCCACTTGGATAGCTAATAGGCATCTCAAACTTATGTCCGAACGGCATTCCTGGCCCAACGCACCAAAACAGAACCGTGCTCCCCGAGTCAGTGGATAAATCTTGGAGGTATCCTTACCTCCTCCTTCACACCCTACATCCAGTCTGTCAGAAAATCGTGTTGGTCCTGTCTTCAATACAGATCCGTCATCCAACCTCTTCTCACTACCCCGACCTGTCCCCGCTCCTGTGTCACTCACTACCTTCTCACCCTTGTGATTGATGATTCTGGCTTCCCTGATACCACCGGCACCTGCACAGCCTAGCCTAAACTTAGCAGCCAGGTCAGTCCTTTCACGTCTGAGATCATGTCCCTGCTCTGCTTAGCACTTTCTGTTTGTTCGTCATTTCATTCAGGGTAAAAGCTCTGCTTGATTTGTCCCTAACCATTTCCTTCTGTTCTCACATTGCTCTCTCAGCTCCAGCAAAACTGACCTCCTTGCTTTGTTTGAAAAAGTTGGGTACACTCATGCCCCAGAGCCCATGGACCCGCTCTTCCCCCAAATATCCAGGCTCCCTTCCTCACCTTTCCCTCCTCTTGCCTTCAAGTCTGTGCTCAAGCATCACCTTCTCAACAGACCTACCATGCTCACCCTATTTAAAATTGTAACCCCCCCAAATTCCTAATCCCCTTACCCTGACCTGTTTTTTCCACAGCACTTACTACCTTTTAACATGATAAAAATATATGTATGTGTATATTGTATTCTGCCCCCACCTTATACACACACACAAGCATACACACACATCATAGCCATTAGTGCAGAAATGGTGTCTGTGTTTTTTAATGATGAACAATACCTGATGTGTATTAAGTTCTCATTTTCTCCTTGAATGAATGTCCCCAGAATGTGCAGTACTCAAGGGTAGGGACAGTGGCTCTCTTGTTCATTGTTATGAACCTGGTGATTAAACCAACACTCGGAACAAAGTCAGCACTTCAGAAATATTTACTAAATGAAAGCAATCTACACCTCTTCCTTTGACCTTGGTGAAGCCCTGATACATCTGTAGCAAGCAGTTATGCTGCATACAAGAGCTTGGAGTCCTAGTTGTTATTCAGTCAGCATCTAGACAAGCTAAATTAGGGCCTGTAGAAAAAGTATAAAAGAACTAAAAGATGTGGCGCCTTGGAAAGTAGCAGATGTCTGTTTCATTTCCCCAAATTTATGAAGCCAAAAAAAAGATTGTAAATAAAATGACTGGTTCCAGCCCACATCTGAAAGATGGTGGGAAAGATCAAGTTGTAAGGGAAAAAAAAAATAGATGTCAGAGAGACAGATTAAGTGGAACCTAAAGGGAGCAGGTATTTCGTAATCACATCGCCTAGAGTCTGCTCAAAATTTATTGCATCTGGCTTTAGGGGAGAAAGAGAAATACTTTGTGTTCTCTGAACCGGATTTGAATTTCTGTTTGCAGGATAACAAAGCATCCCTCCCCATTTTGAATTTCTTTCAGGAGAACCTCAGGGAGAAATTGTTGAGCCAAATGATCAGCAGAGGGTGAGAACACTGGGGTTATGTCAGGCTCTCCTCTGATCTCTGAAGTCCGCACGTGTCTGAAGAGATGGTACAGTCGTATTGACTAATACTTACTTTGTGCCTCAACCACAACAACCCAAGGAGTAAAAGACTGTCATCCTCATTTCACTGTTGAGGAGACAGATTTGCAGAGGTTAAGTCACTTGCCCAAAGTCTGCTAGCTGGTTAGTGGTTGGACTGAAGTGTACATTCAGGCGACAGGATGGATTCCTCGCCCTTAGACACTGAATCGTCACTAGGTTATATGGAAGGAACCCTAGAGGTCACCTCATACAATCTCGTAGTCCTCATACAATCTCGTAGTCTCACATCATGTATGGCTGTGAGAGTTGAACCATAAAGAAAGCTGAATGCCAAAGAATTGATGCTTTTGAACTGTGGTGTTGGAGAAGACTTCTGAGAGTCCCTTGGACTGCAAGGAGATCAAACCAGTCAATCCTAAAGGAAATAAGTCCTGAATATTCATTGGAAGGACTGACGCTGAAGCTGAAGCTCCAATACTTTGGCCACATGTTGTGAAGAACTGACTCGTTAGAAAAGACCTTGATGCAGGAGGAGAAGGGAAATGATTGAAGGCAGGAGGAGAAGGGGATGACAGAGGACAAGATGGTTGGATGGCATCACCAACTCGATGGACATGAGTTTGAGCAAGCTCCAAGAGTTGGTGATGGACAGGGAAGCCTGGCATGCTGCCATCCATGGGGTCACAAAGAGTCGGACACAAGTGAATGACTGAACTAACTGACTAGGGTTCACCTCATACAGTCTTTTAGTCCACACAGTGGAAAGCAGGAAGCAACTGGATTCATCATTCCAACTCAGACTGGATGGATTTTAAATGTACCCAGAAACATTGTTAGTTGCTCAGTTGTGTCCAGTCCTTTGCGACCTTATGGACTCTAGTACACCAGGCTTCTCTGTCCATGAAATTCTTCAGGCAAGAATACTGAAGTGGGTTGCCATTCCCTTCTCCAGGGGATCTTTCTGACCCAGGGACTGAGCCTGAGTCTCCTGCATTGCAGACAGATTCTTTACTATCTAGGTCACCAAAGCAAGACCCTGATACTGGGAAAGATCAAAGGCAAAAGGAGAAGAGGGCAGTAGAGTATGAGTTGGTTAGATAGCATCACCGCATCAATGGATGCGAATTAGAGCAAACTCTGGGAAGGACAGGGAAGCTGGCATTCTGCAGTCCTTGGGTTGCAAAGAGTCTGACATGATTTAGTGACGGAACAACAACAACAAAGAAACATTGTATGGATATATGTTATGGCTTAAATTGTGTCCTACCAAAATTCATATGTTGAAGCCTCAACCCCCAAACCTCAAAAGGTACATTATTTGGAAGTAGAGCAGTGTAGATAGTTAGAATGAGATTGTACTCAGGTAAAGTGGACCCCTAATCAAAATTACTGATGTCCTTATGAGAGAGAATTTGAACACAGAGAAAATGCCATGTGAAGATGAGAACAGAAATCAGAGCAATGCCTCTCTAAGTCAAAGAACTCCAAAGACTGCCAGCATGCCACCAGAAGCTAGGAGAGAGGCTTGGAACAGATTTTCCACCATGGTCCTCAGAAAGAACCAATACTGAGGGCACCTTGATCTTGGACTTCCAGCCTCCAGAGCTATGAGATAATAAATTTCTGTTTGAGCCACCCAGTCTGTGGTATTTTGTTACAAAAGCCCTAGGAAACAATACAAAGTGAGTTCTAAAGGTCCAAGTATATGAACTGTGGAACTGTTATTTTGGCCACACAGCACTCACCCATTCTAATTCTGGTAACCGTTCTATTGCCCTCTGAGGATCCATCTTTACTTCCATCCTTCCCTCTCTTACTGTCAGTCCAAGTTATTTGGTGAAACACCTGGATTCCAGCACAAGCCACAGGGATAGGCTCAGAAATAGGACCAATGCAACAAAATTTGCGAGGCAATTCCTGGAAGAGAGCCTTGTTCTCCTTTGCCAGGCAAGAACCCAGAAGCACCTACTCTGGAGCTGCTGCCTCTCCATGTAACATGTGAATGGTACTAAAGCAGCAGAAGGCAGAGCAGGGAGACAGAAAGAGAAGCAGAGAAACCTCTTAATATTATCTGTGCCCTGTATCCTGCAAGCCTGAAACCAGATCTCCCTCTGGACTTTTTGGAAGTCAGCCAAAAAATTTCCTTTTGTGTTTAGGTCAGTTTGACGTAAATTTTCTGTCACTTGCAATCAAAGAACCCTCACTGAATCATTTAAGTAAGTTATGTTCCATCTATACAACTGGATTTTATGTATGAAATGGGTATAGTTGTATTAATATTGACAATTGTGAATTAAGATATTGGGCTTCCCCGGTGGCACTAGCAGTAAAAAAAAAAAAAAAAAGCCTGCGAATGCAGGAGACATAAGAGATGCAGGTTCAATCCCTGGGTGGGAAAGATCCCCAAGAGGACAGCATGGCAACCCACTCCAGTATTCTTGCCTGGAGAATCCCATGGACAGAAGAGCCTGGTGGACTATAGTCCATGGGGCCTCACAAAGAGTCGGACATGACTCAAGTGACTTAGCATGCACGCCTATTTAATACTGATATGGATTTATTTTTTACAATAAAAAGTAATCAGGGACTTCCCTGGTGGTTCAGTGCTTGGTACTCATGCTTCCACTGCCAGAGGTTAAGGGTTTGATCCCTGGTCGGGGATCTAGGATCCCACATGCTGCGCAGTGTGGCCAAAATTTTTTAAATAAATAAATAATCAAGAATAAAAAGAAAGCAATCCACAGAATATTAATAATCCTTACCTCAAAGTGGCAGAATTTGGGATGATCTTAATTTTGCTTTGCTTCTTTTGAGATTTTTTTAATCTAAAAGAAATGCAAAATATCAATACTGATCATTTCTCTGATTCTTTCACCTTTGAAGAGAGAAGGTGAAAGAAGGGAAGTTGTTCCATCCCTCAAATATGAGCATCACAAATTATAGTAGTCCTTCAATGTTCAACTTGATAACTGGTTGATGGCCTGACCATTGATTGGGGAAGTGGGACATCCCTGTTGGTAAACCCCCAAATGAGAGGACTGAAAAGATAGAGATTCCTATAGGCTATTAAACAAAATTACAACTTTAGTGGATGGTTTTAACCTTTTCAAACATTTCAATTTGTTCTAATAAAATTGATAGTTATAGGAACAGTGATGAGTGAGGCTCTTATAAATTGTTTTAATATGGTCTTATTTTCTGTAATGTTAACTAAAAGATAGGCCTGTGGTTACACCCTAGAAAGGAATCAGAGAAGAAAAGCCAACTTTCAGGATCGAAGAGTCTGCCAAAACAATGTACTGTAAATTAAGGGTGGAGAATGCATTTGGCTCAGATCAGAATCCACTCACCCTTTGTATTCAATGAAAACTGAACTCAGACCTTTGATATCTGAGTTCCATTTACTCTTGGCAAAGCTCTGTTTTCTGGTTTAAAAAAAAAAAAGAAAAAACCTCAGGAGGCCCAGAAGATTTCTTGGACATCAAAAGTTTCTTGCACAAACAACATATTGATGAGCTAAGTGTAAATGAATCAGAAACATACTGAGTAAGTGACTCTAAAAGACACACACCCTCCCATGCTATACAAAAAAAAAAAAAAAAAAAGCCTCAGGAAAGTGCAAAGTTTGTCTTTTCCCTTAAGGAGGATTCCTTTTAACCATATTTTATCCCTTTCTCAAGAAGTCTTGGGGGGACCTTTGTAAGATGCAGCAAAAGAAAGAGTATATTTCGCTGCTCCTGACATTGACTTCTCACATTCCCTTCCTGGCTATGCCCTGCAAGAGGGGCTTTGGATAGAAGGGCTTCCCTGGTACCTCAGCTGGTAAAGAATCCACCTGCCTTGAAGTAGACCCCAGTTCTATTCCTGAGTCGAGTAGATATTCTGGAGAAGGGATAGGCTACCCACTCCAATATTCTTGGACTTCCCTGGTGGCTCAGTTGGTAAAGAATCCTCCTGCAATGTGGGAGACCTGGGTTCTATCCCTGGGTTGGGAAGATCCCCTGGAGAAGGGAAAGGTTACCCACTCCAGTATTCTGGTCTGGAGAATTCCATGGACTGTATAGTCCAAGGGGTCGCAAAGAGTGGGACACGACTGAGCGACTTGCACTTTCACTTGCACTTTCAGCATGGCCTAAAGGTCAAAGTCAAAAGACAAACTCTGGTCCTGGCTCTGCCTCTAAAAAGGCACGTGACTTTAGAACTGGCAGGGCAACTTCCCTGGTTTCCTAAAAATTTAGATGGGACCAGCCCCTTCCAGACCTGTTGTTCATTTGATCAAGTCCTAGTAAGAGAACCTGAAGTTGGCAGCCTAGCAGATATGTTTTATGTGGCCCTCACTGTATTCTTGTTTAGTAACAGCTTTATGGGTGTATAATCCACATACCATACAATTCACCTATTTAAAGTTTGCAATCCAGAGGTATTTTAGTATATTCACAGAGCTGTGCAGCCATCACCACTATCAATTTTAGAACATTTTTATCACACCAACAAGAAATCTACACCCTTTAGCATCACTCCCCAATTCCCTTCATCCTCCCCATTCTAGGCAACCACTAAGCCACTTTCTGTCTCTATAGTTTTGCCTCTTCTGGACCTGTGTGAACGGGATCATAATATATGTGTTGTTGTTGTTTTTTTTTTTTGTCATTGGCCTCTTTAGCTTAGCATAATGTTTTCAAGGTTTATCTATGGTGTCATGTATATCAGTACTTGATTCCTTTTTATTGCCAAATAATATTCCCCATGTTTACCTGTTTTTTAGTTGATGAACATGTGGGTTGTTTCCACTTTGAGGATATGATAAATAATACTTCTGTGAACTTCATACTTCTATGAACTTCTATGATAAATATGACTTCTATGAAGTCAGGTTTAAGTTTTTTTGTGGACATATGTTTTCATTTCTCCTGATTATATACCTATGTGTGGAAACACTGAGTCATATGATCGCCCTGTGTTTAACCATTTGGGGAACTACAGAAATATTTTCCAAAGTCGCTACACATTTTGCATTCCCAGCATCAGTGTATGAGGAATTCAGTTTCTCCATATCCCCACCAATATGCATTATTATTTTTCTTATTGATTCTGGCCATCTAACTGGATGTGTAATCGTACCTCACTGTTTTGATTTGCATTTCCCCAGTAGCTAATGATGTTGAGCTTCTTTTCACATGCTTTTTGGTCATTTGTATTTCTTCATTGGAGAAATATCTATTCAGATGCTTTGCCCATTTTTAAATTGGATTATTTCTTTCTTTTATTATTGAGTTGTAAGCATTCTTTATTTATTCTAGATGTAATTCCCTCATCAGAAATATCAATTTTTTCTCCCGTTCTGTGGGTCATTGCATCTTTTATTCTAGTTAGATAGCAGCACTTCAAAAGGAGACATTCTCTATTTAAACACACACACACACACACACACACACACACACACACACATACATCTTGGAAATTGCCTGGTGATTCAATGGTTAGGACTCCAAGCTTTCACTGCCAGGGGCCTGGGACCAGGGATCTAAGACCCCACAGGTCACATGGCATAGCCAAAAGAGAAAAAAGAGGGTGGGAAGAAAGGATGTAAGTTCATTAAATAAATAAATAAAAATTTAAAAGTTAAATCTTCATCTTCTTTTTGAAGATCAGAAGTTTGGTTTGGCAACACTAGTCCTTCCTCCTATGTAGCAGCAACCAGCCAGAGAAGGGGCTACTCCCTTGGGATGGGATCATGTGATCTTTTCTATTTTACCTGCTAGGCCCCTGTATACATCTTAGTTTGTAATTCCTTCTCTTAGAGAATTTGACAAAGCGTGAGCTGAATTTACACTCTACTGAAATGACCCTTGCAATTAATCAAGCACTTCCTGCTAGGCTTCCCTAGTGGCTCAGATGGTAAAGAGTTCGTCCGCAATGCAGGAGACCCAGGTTCGATCCCTGGGTTGGGAAGAGCCCCTGGAGAAGACAATGGCTACCCAAGCCAGTATTCTTGCCTGGAGAATTCCATGGACATAGGATCCTGGCAGACTATAGTCCATGAGGTCACAGAGAATCAGACACAACTGAGTGACTAACACACATACTTCTTGCTAGAATGTTTCTCACCTTTGGCACTTAAACACCAACTCCCCCAAACATAGCACAATTCAGCAAATTCCCCCACTCTTCCTGTTTTGTGATTTGGATTTTGTAAGGCATAGGGCTTGGCGAGGGCTCCAGAGTTTTGGCAGCCCTATTGATACTGATGTCATGAGCGACCCTTGCCATAATGCATCCTCATCACTAACTCAAACCAGCCAAACAAATGTAGTTGAAAAATAAAGTAACAGGCTGCCTGAGCTTCAAAACACTGCATAAAAATACCAGAAAACAATTTTGTGCTTAAAACCATTGCCAAGAGTGGAAAATCACAATTTCTGATTGCTAACCATCCTTTTCCCTAATCATAATTTGCCTGTCAAAAAAAAAAAAAAAGAGTCCTCTCTTAGAATAAAATGAAAATATCTCTAAAAAGATATATTAGTAATTTAACCTGATCATAGAACATTCTTTTGCCCTATTTCTCATTAATTTTTGTTTAACTCTTTACTCATCCATTCCTTCACTTAAATATTTTTATTCTTACTCTTTTTTTTTTTTTTTTTTTTTTGGTTGTGCTGGGTCTTCATTGTTGCACATGGTCCTGCAGCGACCAGGGGCTATTCTCCAGTTGTGGTGCTTGGGCCTCTCACTGGGGCTGGTTGCAGAGAACGGGCTCTAGAGCACAGAATCAGTAATTGTGGCACGCAGGCTCAGTTGCTCCACAGCATGTAGGATCTTCCCAGACCAGGGACCGAACCTGTGTCCCCTGCATTGGCAGGCGGATTCTTAACCACTGGACCACCAAACAAGTCCTCTTACTCTTCTTTTTTAAAAACAGCTTTATTGAGGTATAATTCACATACCAAACAAATCACCCTTTCAAGTGGACAAGTAGTTTTCAGTATATTCGAAGAACTGTGCAACCATCAACACTGTCTAATTTCAGAACCTTTTCATCACCCCAAGAAGAAAATTCTTACCTTTCATCATCACTCCTCATTTCTCCCATTTTTACCTCAGTCTCGGGCAACCACTCGTCTGTTTTCTATCTCAGTAGAGTTGCCTCTTCTGAGCATTTCATATAAATGAAATCATACAACATGGCGTCTTTTGTGTCTGGCTTATTTCACTTAGCATGATGCTTTCAAGGTTCGTCCATGTTGTGGCATGCATTAGTGCCTCATTCCCTTTTATTGCAGAATAAGATTTCATTGTTCCCTGGTGGCTCAGACGGTAAAGCGTCTGCCTGCGATGTGGGAGACCCAGGTTCGATCCCTGGGTCAGGAAGATCCCCTAGAGGAGAAAATGGCAACCCATTCCCGTACTCTTGCCTGGAAAATTCCATGGACAGAGGAGCCTGGTGGGCTACAGTCCATGGGGCTGCAAAGAGTTGGACACAATAGAGCGACTTCACTTTCTTTCTTTTTTATGGGTATACCACATTTTATTTATCTGTCCAAATAGACATTTGGGAGATATAAGGAACTCATACAAACCTGTAGCAATAAAAATAATAATCCAGTTTAAAAATGGGCAAAGTACCTGAATAGAGATTTTTCCCAAAGAAGACTTACAAACAGCCAATAAGTATATGAAAAAGTATTCAATATGACTAATCATCAGGAAATTACAAAACAAAACCACAATGAAACATCATCTCACACCTCTTATGATGGCTATGATTTCAAAAAATTAAAAATATAACAAATGTTGGCAAGGATGTAGAGAAAAGGAAGCACTTCTACCCAGTTGGTAGGAATGTAAACTGGTACAGCCATTTGGAAAATAGTGTGGAGGTTCCTCTAAACGTTGAAAATAGAACTACCATGTGATCCAGTGATCTCACTTCTGGGTATACTGCCAAAAATAAAATAAAATCACATTCTCAAAGAAAAATCTGCACTCCCATGTTTATTATAGCATTGTACACAATTGCCAAGATATGGAAAAAAATCTAAGTGTCCATCAACAAATGAATGGATCAAGAAAATGTGGTATATATACAAAATGGAATATCATCCAGTCTTCAAAAAAAACGAAAGACTTTCATTTGAGATATGGATGAGTCTAAAGGACATTATATGATGTGAAATAAACCAGACACAGGAAAAACAAATATCACATGATCTCACTAATGTATGAAATATTAAAGTCAATTTCTTAGTAACAGAGTAGAACAGCAGTTACCAGGGGCTGGTGGATAGGGAAAAGAAGATATATTGATCAAAGGGTTATCTTAGTTATAAGATAAATGAGTTCTAGAGACCTAAGGTACAGTATGGTGAATAGAGCTAATAATAATGTATTATGTAGTTGAAATTTGCTGAAAAGGTAGATCTCAAGTGTTTTTACCACCAAAAATATAACCATGGAAGGTGATAGACATGTTAGTTGATTGTTGTAATCATTCCACAATGTATACATATATCAAGACATCACATTGTACATCTAAATATATATAATTTTTACTAGTCAAAAATTAATTAATTTGATTTTTAATCAATATTTGAGTTGTTTTCACTTTGGGACTATCATGAATAATGCTGCTATGAACATTCATGTATAAGTTGTTTTGAGTAGATCTAAGTTTTCCTTTGTCTTGGATATATGCTTACGACTAGACTGCTGGGTCAACTGGGTCATATGGTAACTCTATGGTTAATATTTTGAGGAACTGTTTCTTAAAGTGGCTGCACCATTTTATATGCCCACCAGTGATGAATATGGGTTGCAATTCCTTCACACCCTTATCTGTTCTTACTATTCTTTCGTATATGTATATGTATATATATGTATATATGTACACACACACACATTAATGTTTATTTGGCTGCATTGGGTCCTAGTTGCAGCACGCGGGGTCTTCATTGCCGCATGCAGGCTCAGTAGTTGTGACACAGGCTCTCTAGTTATGGCACATGGGCTTGGTTGCCCCGCAACATATGGGATCTTAGTTCCCCAACTAGGGCTGGAATCCACATCCTGTCCATGGCAAGGCAGATTCTTAACCACTGGACCACCAGGGAAGTCCCTGTTCTTACTATTCTTGATTGAAATGTTTGCCCTCCTTCTCCATTAACTCTCCCCAGATTTCACTGAAATTTCAAATGGTTTTTGCCACTGCGGAAGTGAAGAGGCACTTCATTTTAGAGAACCCACTCACTTTAGCCTCTCTTCTCAGGGAAGTAATTGGAAAAATTATACTTCAAAGGTCCCCATTACTCTAATAAATCAGATGTGTAAGTACCAAAGTCTGTAAGTACCTAGTCTAGATATTTTAGATACAAACAAAGGAAAGTAATTCAATTATGTAAATTAAAGCTATAGATTTATGAAATGTAGGAACTGGAAGGAAGCCTAGCAGTCCCTCAACCAGTGATTTCATTTTTATCAATGAGAGTGCTCAACCCAGGAGATTCATGTGAGCAAGGCCACACAGCTGGTTTCTTGCAGAATAAGCCTGGATCCCAGCACTGCTGGTTCTCTACTATCATTCACTGATCTGAGCAAACCCAGCTCAGCAAATACCAGGACAGTTATAATTTCAAGAGCAAGGACTGCATCCATACACACACCAAGCAAAGAGAAGAATGAGATGATTCTCTGGATAATTCCTACCACAAAACCGACTCAAGTCAAAACCTAGATCAAAGATTGTGAATTGGGTACCCGAGAACTGAGCTTAATTCATAGGTATGTTTAGCTTAGGCTACGTGGTATTTGGGGCTTCCCAGGTGGCACTAGTGGTAAAGAACCCGCTTGTCAATGCAGGAGACATAAGAGACATCGATTTGATTCCTGGGTCAGGAAGATCTCCTCCTGGAGGAGGGCATGGCACCCACTCCAGTATTCTTGCCTGGAGAATCCCATGGACAGAGAAGCCTGGTGAGCTACAGTTCATGGGATCGCACACAGTCAACACAACTGGAGTAACTTAGCATGCACACACATGGTATTTTAAGATTTTTTAAAAATAGTTGCCAACTCATAAAAATGAGATTTCACCTCCCCACCCCCCAAATCTATTAATATTGGGTCTGGTTCCTGCAACAACAAGCTGGAGTTGAGCAGTACCACCCAAAGCCAGTGGGCTCCGTTCATCATGCAGCCTGCCTTGTTCCTGAAAGTACTCGAATTTAGAGCTCTTAGTCCAAGTAACTGAGATCTATGTGAGGCCTCGGTGCTTTTGCTGTCTGCAGTACTCCCACTCTGCATGGGACCCTGGTTAAAGAGAAAAGATGCACACCAGCCAGCCAGTCAAATACCTGTGGGCAGCTGAGATCTTTGCAGGACTTTTCAGGGGAGCAGACAATCAAAACAGGAACACCAGAGTGCTGGGAGAAGCAGAGTGGGGGTGGGGTGGCTGTGGGGCCTCTTTTTTGCCCCGGTTCGTAAAATAAGCAGCAGATGCTGCAAGGCCGCCACAGATTTCACAGAAATGGTGACGGTATGTAGCCTCAGAGCAAGAGAAACTCTCGGGAACAGCAGGCCGTCTCGTGAGCTGGGGCCCTTCACCACCCCTCGGCCCCCTAGGTTGGAGGCGCTGGGCTTTGCTGTTTCCAGAAAGTGCCATCTAGGTTTCTCTGCAGTGCAGCACCATCAGCTCGTCTCATCAATTGCTAACTGGTGACCCGGGAAAAAGAATACGAGGGACCCTAAAGGCAATTCCAAAGACTAAACAAAAGAACGCCAGACAAGCACTTTGCGCTGTGTCTGGAGCCCAGAAAGAACACAAGCAGTGTTGGTTCTGTTATTACTGGCGAGCTCCCACAGTGCACTTTAAAAAACTGATATCGATACATCTTCATAAAATCACAACTGTCAAAACCCGAGGAGCCGGTGGAGACCATCCAGTTCCCTAAACTTACAGGGAAAGCAGTTTCCTCCTCCCTCAGATGAGGCGGTGGCCCGGATCCGTGTGTGGTCCCCTCCGTCTAGGGTCCTGTGAATGCCCCCATTGTGTAAAGCAAGGCGCACCTGTAGACCTCCGGGTCGACTTGCCCGCGGGGTAGGCCCCACTGTTATGCTAAAGAGTCACCTTTCCTGGCAGTTTTGGCTCACCACTTAATAGTCAGAACTTAAGAGGCCCCTGGGTGAGGCTCAGAGACAAATGAGCCAGGAACACACGTGGGAGAGCATGATTTACATCCTTCCCCTCTTCGCTGGGGTAGCCCTAGTGTGTGAGCAGTGGGATGGACAGCTCGGGTGGGAGTTCAGCACAGCTGTGAAAACAGCCCGTCCCCCTGGCGGCCCCCAGCTCTCTGGCACAAAGAAGCCATGCAGGGGCTTCAGGAAGTAGGAGCATAGGCGGAACTGCTCTTCAACAGAGAGAGGAAAACAAAGTATTCAATCTTAGGACCTCATCACCAACCAGGTCTTTCTTCCTTCCTTTGAAGTTAGGTGGAATTGGAATCATGTGGGTGTTAAGTAATAAAAAATAAATGTAGTAGATTGAAACTGTCTAAAGAAGATTTTGTTGTGCTGTTACCGAGTCCAAGCTCGCTCTGCTTGCTGCACAACAGGCCAATGAATCGAGAAGCGAGGTGTTGAAGCTAGGAAGAGACTTTAATTGGGGAGCCGACAGACTGAGAAGGTGGCAGGCTAGTGCCTCAAAGTAACCATCTTCCTGGGGTCTGGATGCCAGATTCTTTTATAGATCAGAGAGAAAGAAGCAATGAGGAACTAAAGTCAAAAGGCAGAATAAAGAGGGAGATGCAGTGGGGAGGTAGAGCGAAAGGGTCTTTCTTGAGTCTTGCAAAACATCTCCAAGGGAAAGGAAAGCCTTCAGAAGGGGTGTGCAATTTCTTTAATCTCTTCTATTCACAGGTGGCAGGGACAAACTATATCTCCATGAACTGAACAAAGGCACTTTAGTTTACAGTTAAGCAGAGGGGCAGGGTCCTCCTGGCAAGCCATTGAGTATGATTGTAATAATAAAAACAAGTCAAACAGTTTCCAACATGAAGTCAAAATTGGCTTCCTCCCTGCAACAGTGTGACATGGTCACTTGTCTACTGCAAACAGGATTTGAAAGTCTAAAAACCTTAAGCTGCTGCTGTGCTGGGCAAGGCTCTGTCCAACCCTCCACCTCCCTCTGGGCTCCAGCCTCCCCATCAAGTTCCTCAGTGGGACCTTCCCTTATGCCTCAGGGCCTTTGCACATGGTGAATGCTCTAAAAGGCTGTAAGTTCCCTGGAACAGCAGCTGTGCTTCCAGGTGTGTGTGTGTGTGTGTGTGTGTGTGTGTGTGTTTGGGGGCAGCAGAGGGTGGGGGACTGGCATGGCGCTTAAGGAAAAGGAGATCCAACTGATTTCTCAGAGAAGCAGAGGAAGAATTGGAAGGAGAAATTGTCTTTGGAGACCTGCTTCTGCCAATTGCTGAACTGTGTGACCTCGGGGGTCACGGTCCCCACTGAGTCAAATTCCCTGCTCTGTAATATGGAAGATCAGATGTCCTTCAAGCCCTGCCCCTGCTCTAGCAGTTGGTGACTCTAATATCAAGTGAAGAATGACCAAGATATTCCTCTCCTAAGTCTGCACAGCCTACAGACAGACAGACATATGTTTACTAAGAGGCACTTATGAATGCAGTACTGTTTATTGTAGCCCCAAATCAGGAACTGCCTGAGTGTCCATAGACAGTAAAGTGGATAAATTGTGGTGTATGCATGCAACTGATAGAATAAAACCATGAGAAAGAGCAAACTACTGCTCATGCACGACATGAATGGTCCTCACAAACAGGACCCAAACATCTAAGAGGTATTGTATGAATCTATCTTTATAAAGTTCAATAACAGGAAAAACTTATTTATAATATTAGAAGTCAGGTTAGTAGTTACCCTAGCAAGAGAGCAATGGGGATGAAATGTGGCTTCCAGGGAATAGATGATGTTATTTCTTGATCTAGGTTTTTGTTCACAGATATGCTGACTTTGTGAAAATTTATAGAGATGCACTATTACAGCTCACACAATTGCCTATAGGCAAATTAGTGAAAATTTTACTTAAAGGCACTTTCAGAATAAAATCCAAAAGACTCTTTCAGATCTTAAGGTAAGGACAGTTTCTAAAATAAAACACAAAGAACACAAATCTTTAAGGAAAAATGATTAATCAATTACACAAAAATTATCTAAAGAGGGAAACAGAAACAACAGCAATGAACATGCAAACAGCTTCAGTCTAAGGAATAACATAATGAATGGGTAGCATTTATTTTGTCATACACTATGCCACACCTTTTGCAAACATTATCCATTGAATATCCATTATACATATAATTACCCTATGAGGTCAGTGCTATTATCACCCCTATTTTGCAGATGCTTCAACTGAGGCTTGGGGCTTCCCTGATAGCTGGTAAAGAATCTGCCTGCAGTGCAGGAGACTTGGGTTTCATTCCTGGGTCAGGAAGATCTCCTGGAGAAGGGATAGGCTACCCACTCCAGTATTCTTGGGCTTCCCTTGTGTCTCAGCTGGTAAAGAATCCGCCTGCAATGTGAGAGACCTGGGTTCGATTCCTGGGTTGGGAAGATCCCCAGGAGAAGGGAATGGCTACCCACTCCAGTATTCTGACCTGGAGAATTCCACAGACTGTATAGTCCATGGAGTCACAAAGAGTTGGACACAACTGAGCGACTTTCACTTTCACTTCAAACTGAGGCTTGGAGTTAAATTATGTGGCTACTGAGCCAGTACTTGAACTCAGGTGGGCCTGACTTCTAGGCTTACCCCACTTTCTACTCGGCCAAGGAGGTTTAGAGGTCAGCTCATCAGACATCCAGGTTGTAGAGAGAGGGAGGTCACAGGTCCAGATTCCCATCCTAGTCCATTCTCAGCAGTGTTTTTGAAAAGAGCAGATGACTAGAGTTACGATGCCAAGATGCCCCTTCCCTGAGATCAGGAGCTAGGTTCCAGTCAGAACCCTCTCCCCCTGAGGGGGTAGAGTGAGTGTGAAGGATGGCATCTGGGGCTGAGAACTGAGAAGAGGCGGATAGCCTTGTTCCTTTCATTCTCACTCTGGGAATCAGTGCTGATGGCTTCCGCAATTCCTCAAGAGGAATTCTGTGTTTCAGCTCTTCTCTCCCCCCAGGTATCGCCCCAAACTGTCAGGTTCACTCCAACATCCGAGCACAGTTTCACAGTTTCTCCCACTTGGAAGACCCTTCCCCTTCTCTTCTACTTAATTCTGCTATCTGTCCCAGCCCAGCCCAAGCCATATCTATTGAATGAAGTTGGTCTCTATTACTAAACGCCAGCCCTACCAAATAGAACTTTCTGGAGAGGAAAAATATTCATTTCACACGGTCCAATATGGTGGTCACTAGCCACATGTGGTTACAGAGTACCTAATCTGGCTCTTACAGAGTAGTACTTACCGAGTACCTACTCATTTAATAAGTAGTAACTCTGGGTGTTCATTGGAAGGACTGATGCTGAAGCTGAAACTCCAATACTTTGGCCACCTGATGCAAAGAGCTGACTCATTGGAAAAGACCCTGATGCTGGGAAAGATTGAGGGCAAGAGGAGAAGGGGACAACAGAGGACGAGATGGTTGGATGGCATCACCGACTCGATGGACATGGGTTTGGGTGAACTCCAGGAGTTGGTGATGGACAGGGAGGCCTGGCGTGCTGCCATTCATGGGGTTGCAAAGATTTGGACACGACTGAGTGACTGAACTGAACTGAACTCCAGAGAAGCAACCTGTATATATTCCTAATACTTTGCTCAAATGCATTTGAGTTTAGAATAAGCCCCAAGTAAAACAATGGACCAGACAGACGGGTCATAGTGGAGGGTTCTGATAAAACGTGATCCACTGGAGAAGGGAATGGCAAACCTCTTCAGTATTCTTGCCTTGAGAACCCCATGAATAGTACTCTGGCTGGTATGACTTAAAAACTGAACTAATTTTATTTAGTTTTGCTTTACATGTAAATAGCCACTTGTGACTAGTAGCTGCCTTGACTTAGGGTTACCCATGTAACTCAGCAGGTAAAGAATCTGCCTGCAATGCAGGAGACCCCAGTTCAATTTCTGAGTTGGGAAGATCCCATGGAGAAGGGAACGGCTACCCACTCCAGTATTCTGGCCTGGAGAATTCCATGAACTGTATAGTCCATGGGATTGCAAAGAGTCAGACATGACTGAACGACTTTCACTTTCACTTCTTTATTCCTCAAAGAACAGAATACAATGTTGATTGGTTCTCTGAAGATTTTATTTGCCTAAGTCTTGCCTTTGAACCATTAGCATAAAGAGGGAATTAAAAGTAGAAAAAAATCTACTTTAATGGCCCTACTATGCCATGGGGTTGCAAAGAGTCGGACACAATAGAGTGACTAACACTTCCAATTTCATGTTCAAGCTAAGCAAGATCAGATTGGTCTCTTGCTAAAATAAGTTGTTGTCAGAATAGGCAGAGGTAGAATGCAAGTCTGCAGCACTTGGAACCCAGAGTAGCTGATGCTTCACTACAGGGGGAGGTGCAGGGTGGGGGCCATTCCAGTGAAGAAGCTAATAGCTCCCCTGTCACAGAAGCAGCGCCTAGTGTCCAGATGAGGGCAGCTTTGGTGCCGGCCAAGGACTTCAACTCCTCTGAGGCCTCCTGCATTTCCTGGAATCCTCTTCTTGCACCTCAGAAGTGGCTCACACTTCCAGGAACTGCCCAGGTCTGAGGCCAAGTGCAGAGATGCTTGCAATGCAATGGGACAGCAGGCCCTTCGAAGAGCCTGGTAGGGAATTGTATGCAGGAGCCCTCTGGTTTCTAATTAAAGGTGTTAAGCATAGCATTCCGTGAACTCCCCTTCCCTTCTCCAAGTCTCATAAGCACCCTGGGGAAACTTTCTCTCTGACTCTCTGAAGTGCTGACTGACTAGCATGTCCCACTCCCCGTAGCTTGAACTTAGGCTCTGCCCATCTGCCTAGGGTGTCTTCTTGGGGACAAGCAGGAAGGAAGCGGGTCACAGGGGCATCAATAGCAAGAGCTAGAAAGCAGAAGGGCCTGTGAGTCCCATGATACTGGAGGATAGAAGACACACGGGGTCTAATGCCTATTAAAGAATGTTTGTCAGGGGCTGTGTCCTGAGGCCCAGGTGCTCCCATAGCTCAAACAGGAATTTTGAAACAGATGTAGGTTGAGCAGCAAGATGGAGCTAGAAATGAAAGGGAGAGGATTGGGGAAGCTTGGACATCCTGGCAGGTAGTCTCCACATCAATCTGGGAGGTCTTTGTATGGAGTTGGAGGAGCCTCAGGACTTCCTTTGGTGGCTTCCCTGGTGGCTCAGATGGCAAAGAATCCACCTGTAATGCAGAAGACGCGGGTTCGATCCCTGAGTCGGGAAGATTCCCTGGGAAGGAAGTGGCAACCCACTCCAGTATTCTTGCCTGGAGAATCCCATGGACAGAGGAGCCTAGTGGGCTGCAGTCCATAGGGCTGCAAAGAGTTGGACAAGACTGAGCAACAAACACTTTCACTTTTACTTCAGTACTTCCTTTAAGCAGAGGTGGAGAGGAGTACAGATACCTTCTACCACCTAGGATGCCCAAGCTACCACTTGAAGATGCCCTTGGGCTGTTCCAGGTGGAGAGGAAGAGCAGGAAGTTACCTGGATTCCTGGACGCATTAGAGATCACCCTGGGGCACCATCAGCCCTTACCTAGTCTAGGAGAAGGAAGGATTTGGGGTCTGCTATCTGTAGAAGACTCCAGCCCCACCTCTTATGCCCACACATGCCCTCCTGTCCAGAAAGAGGAACATCAAAAGGTTAAATGGCCTGAGACAAAAAGCAGTCACCTGTGTAAGACCCTGTCTGGAAAAAGGTAGTCTTCTCTGAGATTTGCCCTCACTCCCTTTGACCTCCTGAGACAGGTTTACAGGGTGAGGGGCCCTGTCACTGCCTTCGTCCCCTCACTTGCCCCTCTCTCCACTGGCTCTCTTCCACCCTCTGCAGACCTCCCAGCTGCCAACCTGAACAGACACTGCGGAGGTCTCATCTAACTTGGCCTCTGAGATGACCCCTCCCTCCTTCATGAACTGCTCTCCTCCAGGCCTTCTTGATACAGTGCTCGCGTCACTTTCTCCAGCCACTTGGGTCCCCTTTCCTTTTCCCACTTCTACAGGTATCAGGGTTCCTTCTCACTCACCCTGCACTGCCCTGGATGTTGGTTCTGAAGCTACTCGCCTCCACGGTCATGGAGGCACCTTACCTAAATCTCTAGCCCAGACCTGATTTTCTGGTTTTGTTGTTATTTGGTTGCTAAGTTGTATCTGACTCTTTTGCAACCCCATAGACTGTAGCCCACCAAGCTCCTCTGTCCATGGGATTCTCCAGGCAAGAATACTGGAGAGGATTGCCATTTCCTTCTCCAGAGGATCTTCCCAACCCAGGGACCGAACCCACATCTCCTGCATTGGCAGGCTAATTCTTTACCACTGAGCAACCAGGGGAACCCTGATTTTCTGGGTACTGGGTCCTCACTAACTCTATTCAACAGTATTACCCAAATATTCTACAAGCACTTAAAACTCAATATGCTCAAGATTAAGATTATTCTCTCCTCTCTCCTTGAAAATTGATTCCCATGTTGTATTTACAAATGTTCAATACCTTTCTATTCATTAACAAAAAGCCAGCCTGTAATGAGATGCATTTTATTCCCCTTATTTCTATTGACAGTACATGGAATTCCATTCAGGCAAGAACCCTGCCCACCCTCACCCACAACCCAGCCCCTATTATCTTTCCTAGTGTCTGGGGAAGAGGGTGTCAGGCATGGACCTTGCTTACCAGCATATCCCATCCTTCTGGTCACAGAGCTTGGTTCAGGAATGTCCTAGTTTGAAATAGTGAGATGTGAGGAGATTCTCTGGGGAAAAAAACATGCCTCACCCATATAAATTCCTTGGACAACTGGTTTTCTTCTGAGAGAAGTAAATAAGGAAGCATGCAGCTCTCAGACCATTCTGGCAGCTATCCTTAGGGTGAAGCAGACAGCCTGGAAGTCTGAGAAACAACTGGGTCTTTGGTGAAGTTCTGAATCAAGCCTCAGGTAAGGGCCACCTTAGCACTGGGCTTAACAATAAGTTTTTAAGACCGTTGGAACTGGATTTTCTGTTCTTTGCAACCAGAAGCACCCTAAGCAATACAGCTAGTAATAAGTCCTCAATAATGATCTGTTGAATTGAACTGACCCCTTACAGCATATTAATTATGCATTGGCCTCCAGGCAGTATAATGCCTTGATACTGTTAAACTACACACATCTCATTAACAGAGCATTTCAATGACACCAAGTTCTTGTTTTAGAGATTTCCAGAAATAGAGGACCTTGAGAAGTACCTCAATCATAACTCTGGGAGTAGCTAGTCAGGTTGCCTACATATAGACCTGGTTTTCTCTTTCTGTTTCAATTTCCCGGCCTCTAAATTCAGGTGCTAAAACTTGCACTTCCTTCTATGGCTCCTGGGTATGAAATAATTGGGAAATCAGAGGTATTAAATTTTGTAAACTCTTCTTCCCGCAGAAGTACAGGTGCTATCTATATACAGGAGACCTTAGCCATCTTCTCACCTTTGGAGGGACAATTTCTTTCTTGGAAATGTGAGAAGAGCCTTTAGGTTGGCTCCTTATGTTGAGAAAACCTTTAATGAGGTATCGAAATCACACATAAAACTTGATCTCTTTATGTTCAAAACAAACTTGTTAAGATACAAGAAAATCTGGAAAATGAGAGGGTCGAACTAGATCAGAGGTTTTCAAGTCACACTATTCTAACACACCGGTAAATCACAACCAATTTGTATTGTATGTTGTAATTTCTTACAACATGATATCATGTTTACCATAGTGATCCTCTAATGGTTTTGCCCACCCAGTTCTGTTCTCCTAGTTTCTAACAACAGCCCCTCAATTTTCCTTTAGGAAATACTGTGCATCCACTCTTAGTCTACATGGTTGGGCAAGACTGACCCCACTTCCATCCCCCAAGCTGCCACAGTAGAGAGAGAGGGAGGCAATACTGTCCCAGCCAACCAGCACATCCCACTGACCAGAACCCAGTGGGTGATTCAGGGGCAGCGGGAAGTGCTTCCAAATCAGCCCAAAGAGTCTTAATCCTAGGATTTGTGATAGGACTACAGTACTGCGAAAATAAAGCTCTCTTTTCACAGAGGGTGCTAAGCTTTGAGAATACAAACCTAAGGCTGCCAGCAGCCATTTATCACTCATGAAGAGATTCTGTCTGAAAATGTCCATACAAACTAAAGTAGAACCTAGAGATGGATAAATAGTCTAAGCCCTGATTAAACCGTTGTGTCTCTGAATGCAGCCATGACCGAAGCGTCTGCCCCTGCATATTCGTTTTCTTTTTTTTAGTATCTGTTTATTTATTTGGCTACTCTCGGTCTTAGTTGCAACACGCAGACTCTTAGTTGCCGTATGTGGAATCTAGTTCCCTGACCAGGGATGGAACCCAGATCCTCTGCATTTGGGAACAGGGAGTCTTAGCCACTGGAACACCAGGGAAGTTCCCTTGCATATTCTTATCTGATACAAGTCAGTGCATTTTATCTTTTGCTTAAGTCAGTTTGGGTTAGGATTCTTTTACTTATAAGAATCACGAGTTTGCATCTATGGGAAATAAATGGAAAAAATTAATTGAATGAAATCAAGGTTACTCTCATAATAACATCTCTCTGGCTTGCATTCTGATGTGCTTTCCTGAGTGAGAGAGAATGAGGTGGAGAAAGAACCAACACAGGCAAAGGCATTTGACCTATGGTTTAGGTATCATTTGAAGTGAGAGAGCAAAAATCTGAATCTACAAAAGAAATGTGCCCTGTTCATGACCACCATTCATCTGTGGGTCTTCACAAGAGAAAGAGAAAACCCCTCATTGTTTTATTTCTAAAGTTCTTTCGAGTGTGTAAATGACTTTTATCATGACAGCATATTTCTGTCTGTAAGAGATATTTCGGATTTGGTTCTAGACCACGGCAATAAAGTGAATATCACGATAAACAGAGTCATGGATTTTTTTGGTTTCCTGCATAGAAATATTATAGTTGTAGTATATTATAGTCTATTAAGTGTGCAATACCGTTATGTCTAAAAAATGCACATACCTTAATTTAAAACTATCCTACTGCTAAAAAAAAATGCTAGCCATCAACTGACAACACAGGGGTTGCCACAAATCAGTTTGTAAAGAAAAAAATGCAGCATCTGTGAAGCATAATAAAGTGAAGCACAAGAAAATGAGATAAACCTGCAGAGCTTTTTGGAGTTTTCCGAAGTACTTTCCCAGTTAGATCATGGGCATGTTTGCACTTATCCAACCCCAAGAACCCAACAGTGATTATGGTACCACTTTACAGATGGGAAAACTGAATCTGAGAGAGGGAAAGTAACTTGCCTAGACTCAGAGGAGGAGAAACTCAGGTTTGCTAGTCCCAACCAACTCCTTTTCCTCCTCCTGTGAGGGCAAAATGAGGTCATAAATAGGAAAGCACTTGGAAAGAAGGAAACTCTATCGATGCCAGATGTACTATTAAGAAGCCAAACCTAAGTACAGAATGACCTTGTTATCACCCCTACAGTGGGGATGCTTACAGATCAGGCCTGCTTAATCTCCTGGTACCCCGGGGAGAGCATCTGGGGCTTTCTCCGACAGGGTTAAGTCTTGCATGTTTCTGACATTATTTTCTGCAGTGGGAACCCATCAAGAAGAAAAGAATGACATCCCCTTTGTTCCTTAAAAACGTCGCCCCCAAATTATGCCCAAGTCAGGCCAATCCAAACGTCAGAGGGTTATAACATCAGGGTTCAAAATTTATAGACACTGTGGACATGCGTGATGGTTTGTTTGGGGAAATGGATTCTTCATGTGCAAGATATATGGCACCAGATAAAACATCCTGACAAGATTACACACTTGGGGGAAGTGGAGGGTGCACGAGCATATGATTTTGCAAGTACATTGTTATGACATTTAAAAAATTCCAGAGTGAAGGCTGAGCAGATCCAGAGGTTAATGCAATGCGGGAACATGCAGCTGTGCGGGACCATGAAGAATCTTTCATTTTGAATCACAATGTGCATTTTTCATTTTCTTCTCTCTCAAATTATGGAGTTCGGTGTATTTTAAGCAAATTTGATTGGAGTATAGTTAAAAGTGCATAATGTGAAAGTAACAATAAAGACTCATTTTTTGAAAATACCCTAAAATTTAAAATCTGTTCAAAATTGCAAAATTTTTAACTCAAGAGCCCAGTGAATTGGAAATTCTGCTTATTCTCTTGCCAGCTGGCCATCATGATGGCTACCATCCTCTGCCAGGAAGAGTCTTGCATCATGAGACTTGTTTGTTTTTCACTTACATGAGGTCTTAAAAAGTACAACCCTCATATAAAATGCAACTTCCTTATACTCAGATGCACTAAATGTTTTTAGAGGACTTATTAAGTACAGGCATTTAACACATCTGTTATTTTAAACTTCACAATAGCCTAAGAAGTAGATAATATCGCCCTCACTTTACAGAGAAGAAGATAGAGGCTTAGCGGATTCTAGAAACTTGCCTAAGTTTACACCAACAGGAAAAGACAAAGCCAGAACTCACAGGCCAGGCGTCTAACTCCTACCACCGTCACCTCAACCCAGAAGGGATAGAGAACATTCACATGTGCGTCCACTGAATTCTAGCCTCGTACCAGGTGCTGGGCTAGGCGTTAGGTCAATGGATGCAGGATGATGCCAGGACCAAGATTTCAGAGGGGCAGGCAGGGGTGCAAGATGTGGGGTACAAAGTTCCTGGCTGGTTCCAGCAGGTTTCAGTATCTGGAGATTCACAGGGCAGTAAGACCTGAGGGGTGGTGGTGGGAGGCTGTTTCTCCTACCAACTGACTCAGCCTTCTCTTACTGAGTTCAAGCAGGTTTAGTCGCAAAGTCTAGTCCGACTCTTGTGACCCCGTGGACTGTAACCCACCAGGCTCCTCTGTCCATGGGATTTCCCAGGCAAGAATACTGAAGTGGGTTGCCATTTCCTTCTCCAGGGGATCTTCCTGACTCAGGTATCAACCTTGTATCTCCTGCATTGCAGGCAGATTCTTTGCCAACTGAGCCACCAGGGAAGCCCTGAGAACTCAATAAGAGAGAATGTCTGATTTGTTTACTTAATCACTGTCAATCCTCTTATGCAAAACTTTTGTACTAGGCTACCTTATAGACCATGGGCTGGGAACCCTTCATTGACAAACATAAGTTGGTGCCAATACATCAGAGTAGGAGGAAAACCACAGTGCCTGGGGCAAAGGGAAAGATTTCTTGGTTTTTCTCCTAGAATGGAGGCAGTTGAGCAATGATGTCTTAGGAGGAAGCTGGTAGGTCCCTGCCTGGAATGCCAACAAAAACAGCAGTGAAACCTCATCATAAAATCAACACTGGAAATATGAAGGGAAAGGGAAATTTGAGGTTACCAAAACTTCTCTCAGATATAGAAAGGTAAGTTTACAGCAGATACTCTGATAAGCCACGTGGGTTGGGAAGAGCCACCAGGAACATGATTGTGTAAAAACAGATAACTGGTTTTAAAACAGCTTTTTAGGAGGATGGGTCAAGTTACACATGATATGTTTGTTTTACTCAGTGAGCTGTGCATCTTTGGGCCCAGAGCGGAATTGCTCAGGATGACGGAGCACAGGCTGAGTGTGCTGCTCCTCCTCTGCTCTCCCCACTTGCACCCGGGCAAGTCATTGCCTCCCCTCCAGATACCCATTTGAAAAGGCATCCAATTCTTTTTATTTTATTATTGGAGTATAATTGCTTTACAATGTTGTGTTAGTTTCTGCTGGACAACAAAGTCAGCGATGTATATACATAGATCCCCTCCCTCTAAAACCTGCCTCTAGCCCTCCCATCCCACCCTTCTAGGTCATCACAGAGCATCGAGTTAAGCTCCCTGTACTACACAGCAGCTTCTTACCAGCTATCTATTTTATATATGGTAGTGTATACATGTCAACACTACTCTCCCAATTTGTCTCACCCTCCTCCTCCCCCTGTGTGTCCACATGTCCATTTTCTACTTCTGTGTCTCTATTCCTGCCCTGCAAATAAGTTAATCTATACCATTTTTCTAGAGTCCACATATATGTGCTAATATACAACATTTGTTTTTCTCTTTCTGACTTACTTCACTTTGCATGACGGACTCTAAGTCAATCCACACTACTACAAATGATCCCATTTTGTTCCTTTTCGTGGCTGAGTAATATTCCACTGTGTATGTGTATGTATGTATGTGTGTGCGTGTGTGTGTATGTATGTGTGTGTGTATATATATATATATATATATGGTGTGTGCGTGTATGTGTGTGTGTGTATATATATATATATATATATATGGTGTGTGCGTGTGTGTGTGTGTGTGTGTATACATCTTCATTATTCATTCATCTGTCTGTGGATATTTAGGTTGCTTCATGTCCTGGCTATTGTCAATAGTGCTACAATGAACATTGGGGTGCACATGGAAAAGACATCTAATTATCAGTCTTCCCAGGGTGCCAAAATGTTAATCTGTCCATTGTATCCAAGAGCTTTTGTCTGGTTCTTGGTATAAATAAAGGGGAAAGAGAAAGAGGGAGGGAGAAGAGCAAAAACTAAAGAGGAAAGTTCAGGCTAGGTGAAGTGAAGGGCAAGTGAGGCTCACCAGGGGTGGGTGATTTAAGAATGGTGACACCTACTGTTTCATTTAAGGTTTACACTTTGTGGTTGTAAGCTCTTCCTCCATTCTTCCTCACCAATTTCTCTGTAAAGTTTCTCATGCTCATAAAGATTTTGTGTGAATGAGAGGTGTGTGTGATGTATATGTCTGTGACTAAGTCAGAAAAGGGTTGAGTTTCATGTCTGGTCACTGCGGAACAGGACAAAGACAATCTGAATTGCAGAGCTTCACAGGGAAAGGAATCCATAAGAACAGCAGTTTCACTGGAAATTTAGAGTTATCTTGGGAAAGTCTTTGGATCCTGATAGAACAAGAAACTGAGAGTCCATTCCAGTTTCACCTAGACCTCAAGGAGAAGAGAAGCTTCAGCTAACATTTGAGTTACATACAGAGGTGCAACGAAAGCCCGTCTTCAGAGAGAAAAAGGGTTAAGCAGACACAGAGACCATTTTGCTTCTTGTATTAATTAAGCTAAGCTGGAGTGACAAATACACAAACTTTTATGATTGCTCAATAACAATAGGAGTTTTTTTTTTTTGCTTACTCAACAGTCTGAAGACAGCTCGTGTGATGATTAAGAAACCCATGCTCTTTCTAGCTTGTGCCTTCACTATTCTCCAGGGTCTAGGAGCTCATCGTTATCTATATCCAGGCAACAGAAAAGGAATGAAGCAAGGATGGGACATATGACCTTCTTGGCCTTGAAATGGCTTACATCACTTTCACTCACATTCTTTTGGCTAGAATTCACTCATGTAACTGTTCTACTACATATGTAACCCGGGAAGTATGGTCTAGCTGTGCATTCAAGAAGAGGAAATGGATTTTTAGTAGATAGCTTCACTCTATCATGGTCCACCCTTCCAGACACTAACTATCCATTTGCACCCTTCTTTCCACATAAAGAGCCTACACTTGTGCCCTCCTCAAGAAAGACAACCAAAGCTCCATTTAGTCACTACATTCACCTCAAACTATGGGATTCCTGAGGATGCAACGTTTTCTCAATCATATCTGTGGGTGGCTCCTCATAGTCCCATGATATATTAACTATCAATAAAAGACACGTTATCTGGCCTCTAACACACATCCACTATAACATGATGGAATAGGACTTGACAACTTCGGCAAGACCCTAGCTCAGAAAAAGGAACAATAGGAAAAACAGAGTCTTTGGTTAACAGCATGATGGAACCCTGCTAGGCAGATGGTATGAAGACCCTTTGTCTGGTAAGAAGGAATAAATTTCCTGCTTAGTCCTTTAATCTGCTTTCTGGGATGAATTCACTCTCTCTTTTTCTCTAGGGCCCCTTCCTCCATCCTCTCAATATCCTTCCTTGCTCACTATTCTTTTGGGCCACTTCTAGAGTGCCCTCTTGGAAGACTCCACAGCGTTCATAATCCACTTTCTACTCATGTAAATTTAAGACAAAAGGGTAAGGCTTGACCAATCAAAGTTTGTTTCATCCAGGTTTGTGACTCTTTTAGTAATACAATCCCCTCGAAAATTTTAGTCAGTTTGTCATTTATTTGCTTCTAGTAAATTCCCAAGGCCAATAACCACACCCCAAATTCTTTCCTAAACATAGTTCTGAGTCTTTATAGATTTGTCCCAACTTAAGAGACAGACACAGCGAGGCCAACCTGACTCAAGTGGAAAGGCTTGAGTGGAAACCCTTAATCTGATCTTAACTGCAGAGACTGAACTGCTATATTTAACTGAGGATTCTTAATGGGCTTTTGTCCTTTTTCCAAGTCTGGGGTTTTAATTTTTTCTTCTAATCTTATTTCTTACTGTTTGAGATCCAGAATCAAGAGGCTTTTTAGACTTGGAGGCCTTCTTCAGTCTTTTCTATTTCTGCTTATAAACTAGTCAAGTATTGCCAGGGCTCATATTTTTCTAGTAGTAATTTGTTTTAAGTAGCAAGGAACTCAACTCTAACGTACACTAACATTCTGTATCTTTCTCGTGGCTGCTCCTAGAGATACAGGTTCATATTGATCTGTATTCCAAATGACTGCTGGCAACAGTTGAATAAATATTCTGTCACTGCATTACATGGGTCATCATTTTTTCAGCTCACTCTATTTTCTTGTCTCTCACTGCACAACTGCTAAATGAGTGCCACATAATGTAGGTGTTTCTTCCTTGGCAGTCCTTTCCGAACACCAGGTTCTGCATCACTTAAGGTAGGTAAGCTTTGTCTGCTAAGTTGTGTCAGTCATGTCCGACTCTTTGCCACCCCTTGGACTGTAGCCTGCCAGGTTTCTCTGTCCGTGGGATTCTCCAGGCAAGAATACTTGAGTGGTTGCCATTTTCTTCTCCAGGGGTTCTTCCCAAACCCGTGTCTCTTACATCTCCTGCATTGACAGGCAGGTTCTTTACCACTACGCCACCTGGGAAGCCCCAAGGTAAAATGATTTGAGCAAAATAGAAATTGACTTCCCGCTATTAGACTATTAGGTGAAATAGTCTAAGGCAGGTGTTCGTGGCCATTGAGTGACTCCCGTCCAACAGTGATTCGGGAATCGGACTCCTTTATCTTGTGGTTCTGCCACTTCTGGAACTTTCTCATCATCTGTGTCCAATCCCAGAGTAAGACTGGCTGGGACTCCCGTATCTTCTACCAATATGCTCTGCACCTGGACAAATGTTTCCTTGAGCAATAAGATATAAATAAACTTTAAGAGACTAAAAATAACTACATGCATGTGCAGTTGGGGGAGTCATGAGCAATAAAATATAAAAAGACCTCCACAAGCAAACCTTCATTTTTGAGATGCTGGGAGCAAAAGCAGGGTGCTGTGCATGATCACTACACACAGAACTACCAAGAGGTGGACAGACCACCTAAGTCACGACTCCTGCCCATCCCACAGATACACCCTTGTTGTTATCCCATTTAAGTACCCAAGTGTCTCCTTTTACGAAGCGGGTAAGGGGACCTGTTTCTTGCTTTCGCTCCCTTGAGCTGCAGCAGGAGCCCCAATAAAGCCTTGCCTGATCTCTATGACAGTGAGGGAGGGAGAAGGTGGGATGAATTGAGAGAGCAACATTGAAACATATACATTGCTTAGTCACTCAGCTGCTCAGTCATGTCAGACCCCATGGACTATAGTCCACCAGGCTCCTCTGTCCATGGGATTCTCCAAGCAAGAATACTGGAGTGGGTTGCCATTTCCTTCTCCAGGGGATCTTCCCAGGAGTTGAACCCACATCGCTTGCATCTCCTGCATTTGTTAAGTGAATTCTTTACCACTATGCCGCCTAGGGAGCCCATGAAGGGGTATACTTGCTTATTAAAAGCTTTGACCCAGAAGTGGTCTACATAGCTTCCGCTTGTGTTGCATTGGCTAGAACCCAGTCTTGTGGCCACACCCAATTATAAAGGAGGCTAGGAGATTAGCCCCTGGGTGGGCAGCTATTTTTCCAATAGCAACTCTAGTTCCAGGGATCTGCAAACTATAGACCACAGACCAAATTCAGTTCACTGCATGTTTTTGAATAAAGTTTTATTGGAACACAGTTATATTCATTCATTTACATAATATCTATTGCTGATTTTGCATTTTAAAAGAATTGAATAGCTGCAACAGAAACTGTGTGGCCCACAATGCCTAAAATATTTCCCTCTGTCACCTTTAAAGAAATGTCTTGCTGACCCCTGTCTTAATACTAAAGAGGCTAGAACCATTGCAGCCACCTTGCCACCACAAGGGGCAGTATAGAACTGCTGGGGCCCACCCCCTGACCACTGAAAATGAAGCCAACCAAACAGAAGGCAGAACCTAGAGATGGAGAGAAACCAAGTCTTGCTGACCTCATTCAAGCCGTGAAGCCAGCCACCCCAGAAGCCAAGCTAGCCTTGGGCTTTTTAGTTACTTGATCCAATTCATGTCCTGCTTCATTTAAACCAATTTGAACTGAGTTTCTGTCTCAACAGAAAGGGCCCTATCTCACAACCTCTTCCAACCCATAGTGGCAGACCATGGGGAAGAGAATGATGCGTCCCTTACAACTAAGAACAGTGATGAAACTTCAGTCTGACTTAGCACACCGATGGGTCAGACTTGAACTGTGGGCAACAATTACATGTTGTAACCAACAAGTGACACATCCCCAGTTTAAACCCTGCAAGCTGTTGAGACACTGGTTGCTGGGGCTTCCTTTGAATATTTCATGTCTCTGTCTGAGTTGATCAAAATTCTCAAAACAGGTGAAGCGAAAGTCAAGGGTTCAGTGAGGCAGTTGCTTAGTGATACCTCAGACCTAGGAGACCTTGGATAAAACCTGGCCAAGAAACAAAGCAGAGATTTTTCTTAGTCCAACCTGTCTTGTAAAGGCCCTGTGTCATCTACACAATGAAACATAATAAGCAGCCTCTCTTCCAGGCCGAGCCCCCAGAGCTCTCTGCAGGTGCACTGGCAGAGCATGGAGGGGTTGGCAAAGGGCAGGTGGCTTTGATCCCCCTGCTGCCTCCTCCTCAGAAATTGCTCATTACACAGTGAGAGGGGGGTGTTATATAACACTAACTTGGCATAATCCCACCAGAGTCCAAAGGAATGCAGCATATATAATGTCTAAAGGACACAGCACACTGAGAGACCATACAGGAGGCCCTTCAGACTCCGGCAGACAGGCAATGCATTGAAGTCAGAATCTGCCCTAGACTTCCTGTGAGGTGCCGCTTAGGAAGGCAAACACTTGTTGTATGATAAGAGTCTTCTAGAGCAGAGTCAACAACAGCAAAGCCTGTGTTTCTAATAATTCTTGGCCTTGGTCAAGCAATCTCCCTTCATGGATCTCCAAGAGCTTTGCAAATATTTGCTGTCAAATAACTTTACACACATGCATGCAACTGTGCTTACTTTTTAAAATCTCTCTTGTGAGTAAACAAAAACTAATTGTACACACTCCCTTTTAATTAACAAGTATGTCCTTCTAGAAACACATATTTCCTGTGACATGAATAAGAAATACAACCCCCAGGAGATGGAAATGAGTTGGACTGCGTTTTAACCCTTTGTTAAAGTGTGGGGGCATTGTGGAAAGAACGGGGCTTCTGAGCTTCTGTATATAGGTCAAGAACACCATAAGCCACTGAAGCACAAAAATGTAGAAGCGCTGGAGGCTGTGAGCATGGGCACAATTGTGCAGGTACCGAGCTGATTTCAGTCATACCTGTTCAGGTCTCTCGGGGTCAATCTGTGAGGTTTCAGAGTTGGAGGCAGATCAGAGGAAGTTTTATTGAAGGAAATAAACAGTAACTGTGCCAAAAAGAAAGTTAAAATCTTGGTCATCTAGGAGAAAAACACAAGGATGGAACTAGAAAACTAGAGGTGAGAGGTGAAGCAAGTTCATGTGTAGAAAAACAAGCCAAAAACTGAGACGGTCACATAGGGAGGTCAGGTGCAAGGTGAGTCAGCGCAAATGGTCCAGTAGGAAATAATTCATATCAAGAGAAAGAGGAGATAGAGAGGTTTATTTTCAGAAATTGACTCAAGCCTATGTAGGGGCTGGCAACTCCAAAAATCTATTGAGAGAGCCAGCAGGCTGGAAATCCAAGTAAGAGCCAGTGTTGCAGGCTTGAGTACTAAATATGTGTAGCTGGTCAATAAAATCTCAATTCAGGCAAGATTTCTCTATCATAGTCTTGGGACAGAATTCCTTCTTATCCAAGAAACCAGAGTTTTTGCTCTTAAAATCTTCAACTGATTAGATGAGGCCCACCCATATTATAAAGGGGAATCACTTACTTGCCATGCCCTCCTCCAGGGAATCTTCCCAACCCAGGGATTGAATCTGTGTCTTACATCTCCTCCACTGGCAAGTGGGTTCTCTACCACTAGCACCACCTGGGAACCCTTACTTAAAGTGAACTGATTGTAAATGTTAAACACATCTATCTTGCCAGCAATATCTAGACTAGTGTTTGACCAAACAACTGGATGCCATAGCCTAGTCAGTTGACACATAAAATTAACTGCCATGTGTTGTTTAAAGGTACACAGCAGAAGGACTTCCCTGGTGGCCCAGTGGCCAAGACTCTTTGCTCCTATGCAGGGGGCCCAGGTTCAATCCTTGGTCAGGGAACTAGATCCCACATGCTGCAACTAAGAGATTGCATGCCACAACTAAAAAGATCCTGTGTGCCACAACTAAGACCCAGCACAGCCAAATAAACAAATAAAAATACTTTCAAAAAATAATAATTAAAAATAAAGGTATCCAGCAAAACCAAGTTCCTATGCGGAAAAGATTCAGGGATCAGAGAGACACTATAGGTGAGAAATCTAAGAACCAGAGAATGGTGAAGTGTGACCTTGGGCCCAAAATAGAGGCTTGGCTTGATGTCTCCTAAAGCCCAGTCATTGCTTTTTCTCAAACTCTGTAGTGAAGCATCCTAAGTGAGCCCCAGTGCCAACTCCCACACAGTTTCTTTTTTTTGATCAAACTCGGTTGGGTATAAAAACAGACATGTGCCTTTAAATGAATGCCAGTTAGTTCACATTCTAATCATCCAAATATCTATTTCTTCAATAACTTCAGGAGGAAGTTAGGGATCGCAAAAGGCTAAGGACAACAACAAAATGCAAGAGTTTCCAAGAGTCTGGAAAACATATGTGGACTTGGAGTCTTGCCCTTACGGGTTTTAATTTTGAGTCAGCTACATCTAAGCAGTATTTACTTTGGGAATTCTCATTTGCACTCTTGTTCATCTATTTGCAAAAATGAGTTGCTTCAACATGGGCCCGGCTTATCAAGATAGAGTTGTTCACTTTTCCATTTGTTAGGGCTAAAAGGGAAAAGTCAGCTTATTTCTGACTTTTGTGAATGAAATAACAGCGCTTGCTGTGTAGCGCCATCTGGCCCAGGCAGAACATGGATTGTTTGCATCAAATCCTGCCTGGCAACCCTCAGAGGTCAGAACACTCCTGTGACTGGGGTGCTTCCAGGAAGTGCTTAGAGCAACACAAATTTGGCAAAAAATAATCCACAAGAGCATCATGAATACAAAAACTCTCCCCACAACAGAACAATTACCAGACAAGCCAAGTACTTGTCTGTGGGAACCAGGGTGTACTTTAAGAAACAAAGACCAAGGCAGAGAGAAGTGATCTGTTACCATTCTCCTAATTTGGCCCGCTTTTATTTCTCTGAAATCACCGTTTGCAGTGTGTGGGTATTACCATGCTGTTTTTTACCGTAGCAGAAATGAGAGCCATGAAAAACTCTACCTTATGCTTGAGAAAGTATCTATCAATTGGAGTGGTGTATATTGAGTGCGTGTGTGTGTGTGCACGCGCACACGCACACACGCGCACACTCAGTCGCTCAGCCGTGTCTGACTCTGTAACCCCATGGATTACAGGCCACCAGGCTTCTCTGTCCTTGGAATTTTCCAGGCAAGAATACTGGAGTGGGTTGCCATTTCATACTCCAGGGGATCTTCCCGACCCAGGGATCAAACCCGTGACTCTTTCATCTGCTACATGGGCAGGCAGATTCTTTACCACTGAGCCACCTGGGAAGCCTGTATATTGAATATAATAGCTAATTCAGTGTTTCTTATGTGTCAAGGAATGGTCCGAGCATTTAAAGTGAACCAGCATTTTAAGTGATTCAGCATTATCACTGAATCCTCACAACAATCCCAGGAGGTAAGTACCATTATTATTTTTATCTTCTAAGTGGGAAGATGAAACAGAGAAAGGTTAAGTGAGGAAGATTAAATTTCCTAAACAAGTGCCATAGTTCATCAATTCAAAGACAAATTTTTGTCATATTTTAACATCACTGAAATTAAGGTATGCCCTACAATTGATGGCATATTAGCATTGTGTCATAATTTAGTTGGCAGCTCTTTTTCTTAGTAAAGCTTAAAATAATGGTGTGCCCCCTGGAGAAGGGAAAAGCTACTCACTCCAGTATTCTGGCCTGGAAAATTCCATGGACTGTATAGTCCATGGGGTTGCAAAGAGTCAGACATGACTGAACGACTTTCACTTTTACGGTCAATGGCATCTTAAGTGTAATAAGATGTGGAAGGTGAGAGAGCCAGCATAAAGTCCAAGCAGTTTGGTTCTGACATCTGTGTTGTCAGGCCATACAGTAAGAGATTCCTACTGCCCCAGGGAGGGGGAGGGGATGGGTGGGAAATACGCTTTGATTTCGACTAGGAGTTCTGAAAGTGCTCTGAGAAAGCTTTCTAAAGACCACAGCATTTCCCTAGTTCTTCAATTGGTCATTAAAAAGCTAAACTTTACTTATATGGTCTTAAAATGGGTGGGGAGGGGAGCCAAAGTAGTCTAGGCCAATTTCTCAGTCTTTTTTATTTTGTTTAATCCTCACCACTTTTTGATAAACACAAACCTCACATCTATTCCCTCCCTCTGACACCCCCCAGGAATTCTGATATACTGGCCCTGCCATCACCCCACTCAGAATAAGAGTCTGTGGCCTCAAGATTACCCAAAACGTTCTTGCTCTGTGTACAGTTTTGCATGGGATTTGACCCACCTTTCTACGTCCCTGTCTTCTTGAGTAGAGTGATATTCACACAGCACTAAACTTAACTTTTTAAAGAGTGAGACTGAGTCAAAGAGTGTGAGGGAAAGTTAAGTTTATATGAGTTTGTGTGTGGGTGCTGTGTGGGTTGTTTAAATTTTTTGTTTGCTTTTTGTTTTGTTTTATATTTTGGTTGGGGAGGAAGTCCCTATTTTAAACAAAAGAAGAAAATCTGCAACGTAAACCAATTTATTGTTCCCAGTTTTTCTATCAACAACACATTGATTTTGTTGCCCCGGAAACTAGAGGGAGTTTCTGGAGAATTAATTACCTCATTCCAAACCAAGGACTCACTAAACACGCTCTTTTCAGCTCTGTTTTAGTAGGAAACAAAGCCCATTCCTTGTAGCTCACCTGAGTCTCTCTTGAGTCTGAAACCTGAGCCTCTAACTCATTCCTGGGATTTTGCACTTCCTGCTGCAAACCATATGTTAGGTTATGACAGGAAAACCCTATAGTTACAGTTTAGAGCCAGGCGGGTGGAGGGGGAGGGGAAGAGAAAGGATGAGGTCACAAATCCCTGTAGGGAGGCAATCACGGCTCTAACCCAAAGCTCCTAGAAAAACATGTTCCAATAAATTAGATATATTGTTTTCATAGCCCTTCAACGTCAACATTCAGCTCTTTGTGGTTGGAAGTGTCTTTTCCTCTGCTCCTCGTCACAAGTAGGATCTTTCTAGACATTTGTAAAACCTAGTGGTTGAAACCCACCCTGGCCTGTAATCAGCCTGGATTTTGGTCCTGCACCTGGAAAGTTATTTTAATTAGATGCATCTTTATTCCTCACCTTCCTTTGGTGGCAGCACTATATAGAGGATCTGGGAGGAAGTGGGGTCTCTGGAGTCACTAAGCCAGATGGAGGCCTTTTAGGGGGCTTCCATTGTACCAAGAACCCCCCTCGGATTCTAGAAAAAGATGCCTGAGGGATCTGTATCAAAGCGCCATGGAAGAATTTGCCCTCCCAAGCACACAAGCATGGGGGGTGAAGACACACAGACATGCCGTGTTGTCAAAAGGAAGACTTGAATATCCGAGAGTAATCTAGTTACCAATCTGAGCCAAAGACATCATTCACCAGGAGTGAGAACATAGTCATTGTCCTGGAAGTGAAGGACGAGAGATGGCAGGTGTGTTTCCTTTAAAATGACTGGCAGGGAACTGACTCATATCCAGGTGGTAGAGGAGAGAGGGGACAGGATTGGAAATCTGGCAGACTTAAATCTGCAACCTGGCTCTGCCACTTGCTAGCTGGGTGACCTGCAGTGAAATATCTGAGCTCTCTGAACCTCTGTTTCTTCTTCCATAAAGTGCGGATTACAATAGAAAATAGCATTCCTATGAGAATTAAACTATGCCTTGTATTCCACATGCAAGCCTGCTTAGTTGTGTCTGACTCTTTGCAACCCCATGGACTGTAGCCTGCCAGGCTCCTCTGTCCTTGGGATTTTCCCAATAAGAATCTGGAGTGGGTTGCCACTTTCCTCCTTCAGGAGATCTTACCAACTCAGGGATCGAACCTGCATCTCCTATATTGCAAGCAGTTTCTTTACCCCTGAGCCAGTGGGTTCTATTCCACAGGCTCTGACTAAATGCTCTGCCCTATGCAATGCATCATGGGATCTATATGCAGAAGGTCCTCAGTCTCTGCAGGAGGGAATTAAGCCAGCACCTTTGCTTGTGAGGGAGCGTCTTTCCAAGATAGCAGTTATGCTCTCCCCACGCCCCCACCCCCAACAAAAGTCAGATTGCTCCTGCTCTTCAGCACATCTCAACTCCTTTTCTCTGGGGCCTAGTGGGGCTCCAAGATTAGACCTGTGCTTATTCCACTTCTTCTAAAGGAGACCAGGAAGGTGGATACCTCTGGCCTCACAGAAACTCTTCTGTTTGAACCAATCTGGATCAATGTCAAGGACAGCTGTCTCGTGCACTTTCCAAAACAACTTAAAGGGGCCACTCCCTTTCTTTCAGTTCTGTGAATTTATTTCCAGACAGAGGATGAGATGGTTGGATGGCATCACTGACTCAGTGGACATGAGTTTGAGCAAGCTCCAGGAGATGGCGAAGGCAGGGAAGCCTGGTGTGCTGCAGTTCATGGGGTTACAAAGAGTTGGACATGACTCAGCCACTGAACAACAAGAGAAGCACATTTTAGAAGCCACTTGGTCCACTGCTGCTTCCATTAATCCTTTCTTTGGCCTATAAGTCTTTAAAAATGCCCACTCTGCCTGATTTGGGAGCCTCACCTCCTCTGTGAAGCGCTCTCTGGTTGCCCAATACCGAATCTGCCGTCCTTTCTCAGGACTCCTACAACACTACTAATCAACACCATATGTCTGGGCAGGGAGCACGCCTCCTCCTCTGCAGTCCCGTGGTCATCTCTCCTGATTGCTGTTCAGTCCCTCGACAAAGCCTGCCAGATAAAATACAGGATGCCCAGTTAAATTTGAATTTCAGAGAAGCAACAAATAGCTTCCCAGGATACGTGTGCTCCATGTATTGCATCTCATATTTTTATTTGCTCCATCTGGCAACAATAAGGTCAGTCTCTTATGCTTCCGCATCTACCACTGCACTCAGCGTCATAGTAAGGCTGTTCTGCACTAGACAATACATAATTGCTGGTAACAAAAACAACAATCATAATATAACATTTATTGAGTATCCAGCAGCTGTATTTGCCAGACACTGCACTAATTAATTTACGTTGCCTATGTTAAGGAGAGGGCACATGGTACACAAACATGTTGTTGATACACAAAGTGTAGTGTATGATGTCTTTAAGGCAATACAGCGTCAAGATTGAGGGGAGGTCCTCTGAGCCCTGTAACCCAGCTCTGTACTTACTGTCCCTATTCCCCTCATCTCTAAAGTGATGGGCTTTTTTTCCCTTCCTTTCTGGAGCTGTCTAGTTGAGATAATACACTAAAAGTAAGTGACATACACTAAGGATGAAGCACAATGCCCAGCACATAGTAAGTTCTCTGAAACCATCACAGACATCCCGGGGGTGCAGATGGTGTCACTCTCGTCAGAATTTAGAGAGGAAAACTCTTTGGCCTGAGTGATCAATAGAACCCTCAAGGATAGGTAAATCGGACAAAATCCTGTGATTCTCAGAACAGCAAGAAAATGGCAGGCAATTTTAAGAAATGTCAAATAGACATGCTTCAGTTTGCATGGGATGGCTTAAAATTTTTCTTTACCATCCAAAGTGCTCTGTTAAACCTGAAGTCCTTATAGCTAAAAATTCTGCTATCCTTGACTAGAGCAATTTACAGGTCTAAGGATGCAAGTTGAATATTCAGTTATATGAAGGATTTTTTTAAAAAAAAGAACCACTAGATACGGTTCTACGATTTCTAAGCTTAACACAATGTGATAATATTCACCAAGGCACTGAGATATTTATTGACTATAAATCTATCAACTGGCAATAGAGTTGTAGTCTTTGGTAATAAAGCTTGAGAACACTCTCCAAAATGTCCTTTTGGCCCCCTCTTTTCTACAGCAAAACTAGGGTACCAAAACACAGACCCAGCACTTGGGACCTTTGCAAGATCTGGGCTTCCGCTAAGGTTTCTACTCAGAACTGGGGCTGTGGGAATGAAACCAGAGAGGGTGCCAGATGGCAGAGTGTGGGAAGTCTCAGGCTGGAAAGGGATGGCCAAGATAAACAAGCGACTGGAGGTCTGAAAAATGAATGGATAAACATCCAGACCAAAGTCAACAGTGCTGGGGAATCCAACCCGGTCTCCGCAGACAGCGAGGTTTGGACATATGAATTCAGCCTCAAGTCCTTGAAAGAACTTTTGTGCATCTGATTCTTAAGCATCCTTGCCTCGGAGTGTTGGGGGTGAGGGACAATCACACAGTTCCTGTAGCACTGCAGGAATTGTTAGATTATCATCAGCATGACTTTCTGTAATATTTCTGCTTAAAAATCAATAGATGACTGGATACTTGTTGATATTAAAGAGATAATGTTAATTTTGATAGTATAATAATGGCATTGTGTTTATGTTTTTAGAAGAAACTTTATCTTTTAGGACTACATACTGAACATTTACAGATGAATGATATGATGTGAATTTGCTACAAAATAATCTGGGCACTCCCCAGAGGCTGGGGACTGGTCATAAACTTAGAGAGCATTATAATAGTCTCCCTACTGTTATATATGATCCTTAAAATTTTCCATAATACAAAGGTTTAAATCAAAGTTATCACAGATACATTTATTTTATATTGCAAAAAAAAAAATACAAACTAGGATCTAATAGAAAACATGTTTTGTTTTGTTTTGTTTATCATAAAGGACTTTGATCTCAGGTATACACAGGACAAAATGAAATGGCACACTGGCAAAATTAAGCCATTTAGAGCTACAGATTAAACATCTTATATCTCAGAATATTTCATGGCAGAATGCCTACGTTTTCCTGTAAATTCACAGATAAAGTGTTTATATTACCATTGGTATTCTTGTTTTCTGGGATAATTGGATGGTGTAGACCTAATTTGGGGGAACAAAAAATTCAAGGAGTAGGATTTACGGTGTGGACCTAAGAGATGCTTCAAACCAGCAGTTATTCCTTGGTTGACCGATTGTCCTGCTTGCCATTGAGCGGGGTCTGGACACAGACTGGGACAGAAAGAGGAAACAGCTACATGAAAGTAAGAAGTCTAACACACCAACCAAAAAGTCCCTGCTGGAATTCTTCTCTGACTCAACTGATTTCCTCCCAGCCTTCTGGTATGATGGGTTATTTTTTTGTGTGTTGTTTATTTGGTTTGTCTTTTCAATCTCTGATAAATTAGAATTATAGTCACTCTATGATGTGTGTTATGGAAAAAAACGAAAAGGCAAACTGTTTAGAATCCTTGTTTAAACTGGAATAGCAGATTCAACTTTGAAAAGTAATACACGATCATTTCCTGACCAGCAAAAGACCCCAAATCCTGTGTGACCAGAGTCAGTATTGATGCAACTGTAGTGTCTGTCGTTTGTTTGCTGTTGTTGGGGGCTGGGTAGAAATGCCCGGCTGCTCCTCTAAAGTATAATTGGCACAGTCGTTGAGTATATAATCTTACTTAGTTTGTGAATGTTGTTAGGAAACCAGCACATGTCATATCACATTGCTTTTAATGCAGTGAAGAGCCAGGTGATCCTGCGCAGCTTGCCCTGTGCGGGAAGGCCATGTGCAGGCCTGCCTGCTCTGCTCGCCGAGTCCAAATCAATTATGCTTTAATCAGGACTGTTTCCGGAGCTGGTCGGATGGAGGTTCAGAATGAAAAGGAAAAATTGCTATTTCTCTCCAGATCCTGTTTGCATCAGTGGACTCCATCTGAGACACATCCTGTTTGACCTCTGGTGTAGCAGGGGAGGGGAATTGTTCTGTTTGACTTTTGACTGTCACTGATCCCAGGGCCTCCACTTTTTTTGAATTTTTTCTTTTTTTTTTTCCCAGGAAAAGTTTGAATTGTACTAAAACTCAGTCATCATCCTGAGTTCAGTGCGGATACATAGTCTGAACTATTCATGCTTCTCAAATAGCAATCCATCACAATCCCCAGGATGCTTGTTTAAAGTTCAAATGTCTAGACCTACCTCAAGACACAGTCTCTGAGAAGATGCTAGTCTAACAAACTAGCCAGTTGATTCTGAAGTGCAGTCAAGATCAAGTATTTGTAACAGGATGAGAACTGATCAAATCCAGCTACCTCATCTCAGACCACTGACTCCAGCAAGGCTCAGTTACCCTATTTTTGCTCTAATGTGGGGAAAATTGTTTTGAATTTGGGGTACCTAGAAAGGACCACCAAAAGAGATGCCTTCACTTGTGGGTCAGTTCAGTTCAGTTCAGTCACTCAGTTGTGTCCAACTCTTTGCAACCCAATGGACTGCAGCACGCCAGGCTTCCCTGTCATCACCAACTCCCAGAGCCTACTCAAACTCATGTCCATCACATCAGTGATGCCATCCAACCATCTCATCCTCTGCCATTCCTCTTCTCCTTCTCCTTGCCTTCAATCTTTCCCAGCATCGAGGTCTTTTCCAATGAGTCGGCTCTTTGCACCAGGTGACCAAAGTATTGGAGCTTCAGCTCCAACATCAGTCCTTCCAATGAATATTCAGGACTGATTTCGTTTGGGATTGACTGGTTTGATCTCCTTGCAGTCCAAGGGACTCTCGAGAGTCTTCTCCAAAACCACAGTTCAAAAGCACCAATTCTTCAGCATTCAGCTTTCTTTATAGTTCAACTCTCACATCCATACATGACTACAAACCATAGCTTTGACTAGACGGACCTATGTTGGCAAAGTAATGTCTGGTTTTTAATATGCTGTCTAGGTTGGTCATAGCTTTTCTTCCAAGGAGCAAGTGTCTTTTAATTTCATGGCTGCAATCACCATCTGAAGTGATTTTGGAGCCCCCAAAAATAAAGTCTGACACTGTTTCCACTGTTTCCCCATCTATTTCCCATGAAGTGATGGGACCAGATGCCATAATCTTAGTTTTCTGAATGTTGAGTTCTAAGCCAACTTTTTCACTCTCCTCTTTGACTTTCATCAAGAAGTTCTTTAGTTCTTCTTCACTTTCTGCCATAAGGGTGGTGTCATCTGCATATCTGAGGTTATTGATATTTCTCCTGGCAATCTTGATTCCAGCTTGTGCTTCATCCAGCCCGGCATTTCTCATGATGCACTCTGCATATAAGTTAAATAAGCAGGGTGACAATACACAGCCTTGATGTACTCCTTTCCCGATTGGAACCAGTTTGTTATTCCTTTCCAGTTTTAACTGTTGCTTCTTGACCTGCATACAGATTTCTCAGGAGACAGGTCAGGTGGTCTGGTATTCCCATCTGTTTCAGAATTTTCCAGTTTGTTGTGATCCACACAGTCAAAGGATTTGGTGTAGTCAATAAAGCAGAGGTAGATATTTTTCAGGAAGACTTAAAGACAACAACTCCGTACATGATGTGTACAGAGTGATCAGTGAGAAGCAGAAGGTCAGTTCGAAGGCTACTGTCAGACCCCATTCAAGTTTTCACCAAGGCATATCAAAAAGAGAAAAGTAGGGATTTCCTGGTGTCTCAGTGGTAAAGAATCAGCCTGCCAATACAGGAGGCACAAGTTCAGTCCCTGATCCAGAAAATCCCACATGCCAAGGAGCAACAAAGTCAGTATTTTTATTTTGTTGCAAAGCAACAAAGCCAAACTACTGAGCTGGTGCTTTAGAGCCCAGGAGTTGCAACTACTGAGCCCGCATGCTACATCTACTGAAGCCCAAGTGCTCTAGAGCCCATGTTTCAGAAAACAAGAAGCCACCCACCACAATGAGAAGCCTGGACACTGCAACTAGAGAAAGTCCACACAGCAGCAAAGACCCAGCACAGCCAAAAATAAATAAATAAATAAAATTTTTTAAAAGAGAAAAATAAGGTAAAGTTAAATTTATTCAAATTATTCTGTGATTGTGTTAGCCACATCTTTCTGAAGATGTTAAAATACCTATCTTAGTCCATTTTGGGCTACTATAACAGAATACTACAGACTGGGTAGCTTATAAACAATAGAAATGTATTGTTCATAGTTCTGGAGGCTGGCAAGTGTAAGATCAAGGTTCCAGCATGGTTGGTTTCTGCTGAGAGGTCCCTTCCTAATCCATAGCCTGCACTTTCTTGCTAAGTCCTTACATGGTGAAAGGAGCTAGGGAACCTCTTTTATAAGCCCTGGTCTGGGGACTCCCTTGGTGATCCAGTGGCTAAGACTCCATGCTCCCAATACAGGGGGCCTCGGTTCAATCCACGGTCGGGGAACTAGATCCTCCATGCTACATGACTCAACTAGACGATTCTACATGCCACAACTAAAACCTAGTGTAGCCAAATTAAATGCAAAATTTTTTTAAATAAAAAGCCTTAGTCCCATTTATGAGGGTTCAACTTTCATGACCTAAGCACCTCCCAAAGGTCCTACTTTCTAATACCATCACCTTTAAGGGTTAGGATCTCAAAATATGAATTTTGGGGGGGACACAAACATTCAAGCCATAGAAGTATATTTTCCTTTAGGGATTTATTTTGCACTTATTTACTTATTTTCGAAATAGTTAATGTGTGAGGCCCCTTGCACAAAATTCAAAATGTACAAAAACCTCTAATATTGATTATGTAGGCCACTTCCCTCCTACCCCAAAGTTCCAGTACCCAAACCCAGAAGCAGCCACCATTACTGATTTCTTATTCTTCAAGAAATGCTGTATGCCACACTGAGGAATCCAGATCTGAAAGAGACACGTGCACCCCAATGTTCATCGCAGCACTGTTTATAATAGCCAGGACATGGAAGCAACCCAGATGCCCATCAACAGATGAATGGATAAGGAAGCTGTGGTACATATACACCATGGAATATTACTCAGCCGTTAAAAAGAATTCATTTGAATCAGTTCTAATGAGATGGATGAAACTGGAGCCCATTATACAGAGTGAAGTAAGCCAGAAAGATAAAGAACATTACAGTATACTAACACATATATACGGAATTTAGATAGATGGTGGCGATAACCCTATATGCAAAACAGAAAAAGAGACACAGAAGTACAGAACAGACTTTTGAACTCTGGGGGAGAACGTGAGGGTGGGATGTTTTGAAAGAACAGCATGTATACTATCTATGGTGAAACGGACCACCAGCCCAGGTGGGATGCATGAGTCAGGTGCTCTTGCCTGGTGCACTGGGAGGACCCTGAGGAGTCGGGTGGGGAGGGAGGTGGGAGGGGGGATCGGGATGGGGAATACGTGTAACTATATGGCTGATTCATGTCAATGTATGACAAAACCCACTGAAATGTTGTAAAGTGATTGGCCTCCAACTAATAAAATAATATTTAAAAAAAAAAAAAAAAAAAGAAATGCTGTATGCATACACTAGCAGATACATTTATAGAAACTCACTTTTAATTAGCAGGCGGTATATTGCATCTGGCTTTTTTTTCACTTAATAACAGATTGTAGAGATATATCCATATCAATACAGTTGAGAAGATGTTTTTAAGTTAAGTGAGAGTGATGATATATTGTAATTGAGTATTTTTAAAATGTCCTAAAGAGTACACATACACATACACACATGGCAGACCCAAAGAAGCTGAAAATTTTCCTTTAGGCCACAAAATCTGAAAGCTGAAACCATTGGCATGATAATAATAAATATGTAACATATAGCACTAATATAATAATTATGGTATTATAATACTTTATAATGAAATATTTTATAGTAATGGTTTATTAAACTATTTACTAGATAATAATAATAAATATTTCAGAATCAAACAGTTCTAGGCTTAAGTCTTACTTCTGTCATTTTCTAGTTCTAAGAACTTAAATTACTAATGTCTCTGAGCCAGTTTCCTTATTTTAGCAAAACTGAGGGTGAGGTGGGAAATAAAACCTCCTTCCTGAATTAATTGTGAGGATTAAGCAAATAATAAATAGAAAATGCCTGGAACCTCGAACTGAGGATTCTCGATATGTGGGACACAGCTATCAAGAATCGGCAATAGACAAATATTGCAGAGGTTACATAAGTAAAAGCTGAAAGTGTGCATTGACTTTGGCAGTTATTAATATAAGATCAATGAAGATTCAGGCAGCGCTCAGCAGAGTGTTGAGGACAAGAAGACAGAGCTGGCAAGAGGGGAGTGGCAGCTGGTGGTGAGAGCAAGAGGTTGGTGGTGAGTAAATGCATTGCTGCTGAAGTTGGATGCTGTGTGGTCCAGGAGCAGGCAGGGTCCTGGCCAAAGAAACACTGTCTGACAAATAAAAAGAAAATTCAACTCTCTTGGTCCTTTATCTGCATTTTATGAACACTTAGAAGGGAAAAATAGTATAGAGTGGTAGTTCTTTCCTTTTTCTCACCCACCGAAATCATATTAGTAAATGGGAAGAAATGGAGAGTGGGTCTCTTCTGTAACTCCCCTGGAAAGAGAGAAAATTGGATAGGTGCTATTGAAATAACTTTTAAGAGGTGACTTATATTGTCTTGGAAAATGAGACGCTATAAGCTTTTTTATCAAACAGTGATGACAGGAGTGATACATCACGTTCTCCTGGGTTTTGTTGTTGATTTTGCTGTTGTCTCGCTTTTTTGTTTGGTTGGATTATTTTTAAGGAGAATTTCCAACATATATTAAAGTAGAAAGGCAACATAATGAACCCTTTGATGATCTTCAACAATTATCAACTCTTGGAATTTCCCTAACATATTCCTCTCACTCCCACCCAGGGGTTTTATGTTTTCTAAAAATTAAAAATTACCTCTGAAACCTTGATGAGATTCAGGTTTGATTTCTTTAAAAGATGATTTCATAGTGTTTGTTTTAATCAGAAGGGACTTAAAGTGTAGTTTTTTTTCTTTTTTCTGCTGTTAGCAGCCATTGCTGTTCGATATCAAGTCTCTTAATGTTTTTGGTTTTTCCATCTATTTTGCTTACTGTCAATTTGAAAAGCTGTTTCTTCTGGCCAAGGTTGAGTCACAAGTTGAGGTCTCCCAGCTTTGGACCACTAACAATTTTCAGAGACCCATTACCTCAAAGCTAGACTTTTCCAGAATGATTTTTTTCTGGTTTTATTGAGATACAGTTGACATACAGCATCGTGCTCATTTAAGATACAACTCAATTATTTGGTATTTGTATATATTATGAGGGCTTCCCGCATAGCTCAGTTGGTAAAGAGTCCTCCTGCAATACGGGAAACCCCAGGTCGATTCCTGGGTTGGGAAGATCCCCTAGAGAAGGGAAAGGCTACCCACTCCAGTATTCTGGCCTGGAGAATTCCATAGACTGTATAGTCCAAGGGGTTGCAAAGAGTCGGACATGACTGAGCAACTTTCACTTTCACTTTTATATATTATGAAGTGATCACCACAATAAACGTAGTTAACATCCATCACCTAGCATAAAGTTCTTTTTCTTGTGATGAGAATTTTAAAGATCTACTCTCTTAGCAATTTGCAAGAATCTAATACAATATTGTAACTACAATCACCACGCTGTACATTACATTCCCAGAGCTTGTTTATCTTATAATTGGAGATTTGTACATTTTGACCACCTTCATTCATTTCCCCCACTGCCCCTCCCTGCCTCTGGTAACCACCAATCTATTTTTTTCTGAGTTTAGTTTTCTTTAAATTCTACACGTAAGAGGGGTTATAGTTTTTTGTCTTTCTTTCTTTGATTTATCTCACTGAGAATAATGCCCTAAATGTCCATCTGTGTCATTCACGGATAACAGAATTTCCTTCTTTTTTATGGCCAAATAATGTGTATATAGTAACATGATATGTATTTCATATATGTTGTATAAATATATGAATTTATATGTGTGTGATATATATATTACATATTTCTATATCTCACATTTTCTTATTCGTTCATCACTTGATGAACACAGGTTGTTTCTCTGTCTTGGCTACTGTAAATAATTCTGCAGTGAATGTGTGGGTGCAGATATCTCTTCTAGATAGTGATTTCATTTCTGTCAGATATATACCCAGCAGCAGAATTACTGGGTCAAATGATAGTTCTGTTTTTAATTTTTTGAGGAACTTCCACAGTGGCTGCACCCATTTACATTCCATCAACAGTGTACAAGGATTCCCTATCTCCACATTCTCACCAACACTTGTTATCCCTTCCCTTTTGAGGACAGCCATTCTGACAGATGTGAAGTGATATCTCCTTGTGGTTTTGATTTGCATTTCCTTTATGGTTTGTGATGTTGAGCAACTTTTCATGTACTTGTTAGCCATTTGTGCATCTTCTTTAGAAAAATACCTAGTTCCTCAGCCCATTTTTAAATTAGGCTTTTTATTTGTTTATTTATTTATTTATTTATTTATTTATTTGCTAGTGAGGTATATGAGTACTTTATATATTCTGTATATTAACCCCTTATCAGATATATGATTTGCAAATGTTTCTCTCCCATAAGTTGTCTTTTCATTTTGCTGATGGTTTCCTTTATTGTGCATAAGTTTTTTATAAAGTAACTCTACTTGTTTATTTTTGCTTTTTCTTTTGGTGTTAAATCAAAAAAAAAAAAATTGCCAAGATCAATGTCAAGTAGTTTACCACCTATATTTTCTTCTAAGAGTTTTATGGTTTCAGGTCTTATATCCAAGACTTTAATCCATAAACTGGTCCTTAATTTGTATTTTTCTGAACACCAAAAATGGAAAAATAGTGTAGATGATATTTCTTTAAGCCCCAATTCTTTCTTAAGGGGCTTAAAGACTGTTACTGTGTTTCATTCACTGAAACTGCCCCACTCTGCAGTCTTCTTCAAAAACCTTTTCTTGCTGGTTAATATACCTCTTCCTACTCTTCCCCTTTCTTTCTGATTCTGTATCTAGAATCAAAGAACCGTTTATCTGGCAATGACAGCATCCTTCTCAAAGGGCAGAATGATTCACAATTACACAATCCTCTGCAGCTATCAAGATAGGGGAAAGGGTGGGAACTCTGCTGTGTAATAATTTTCATTTCTTCACAAATGAATGAGTGATGGATGAAATTGGGCCAAACTCCAGCGGGATGCACAGACCCATGGAATGTGTCAAGGGATGTACCTGAGCAAATTAGTGAGATGCTGTGAGAAGAATGTGTGCCATGACAGAGTGCTACATTTAACTTGAATTAATTGATCACAGGCATCTTGCTGGGGCAGTAGGAGTGATTCTTGGGATAAAGACAATTCTATGGCTTCTCCAATTGCTGTGTTAAGCAAACCAGTTCTTCCCTCTCTGCATACAGAGCTGGCATTCTTGACCCAGGACCATGTGTCATACTAGAGCAGGCTAACTTTTTCCATTTCTGAGTAAACCATCCGTGGCCAAAGCCTGACTGAAACGTGTGAGGAGAACCCTGGGCGTCAGGTTCAGCATCTCAAGGTGAGCACATGATGGTCAAAAGAAGAGAGGAACCAAGGAGAAAGTGCCCATTGCTTAGAACTGTGAGCATGCCAAGCTCCTTGAGATAGATGCCTCACTCAACCTTTCTCCCAGTCCCTCCTCTGGGAAAATCAGAGCCCATTTTAACAAAGCAGAAAGGTGGACAACTTTATTGTGTGTTAAATTTGGTTACTTTCAAAATGATACTCTCGTTTGCTTAAAAGTGCAGTGCAAATAATTGGGTTCATGTTTCACCAACTCAAATGAAAGATGAGTGTCCATGTGAATAAGTGATAGCTGTCCTTTACACAGAGAAATTCAAACTAAGACAGGCAAAACGGTGGAGTGGTGGAGCTGCTGAGAGCCCAGGCTTCAGGATAAAACAGAACTTGTTACGTGCTGACCCCATCAATTTTTGACACACACACTTTGTGTGTCTTCAGGCAAGTTTCTAGAAAATAAAGATAACCAACCATACCTACTTCATAACATTTTGTGAAAACATGGGAGGGGCACTTTGCAATATGCCAACTGTTATATGGGCTCAATAAACAGTTTCTGTTGTTGCTACTAGGAATTCTTGGGGAATCAGACTTCATGAATGTACAATATTTTTTTAAATGAACTTTAAAATCCTGTAATAATTTTATATTTATAGAAAAGTTGCAAAGATAGTCTAGAGAATTCCCAAGTACACTTCACCCAGATTTTTCTGTGTTAACATTTTAATGTGGTATGTTTGCCAATACTAAGAAGTCAGCATTGGCACATTACTATTTACTATTACTATTAGCATATCTATTACTATTAAACTTGACATTTTATTCAGATTTCATTTTTTTTTTAATCCCAAGATATAATCTAGAATATCACATAGCATTTATAAGAATGTTTTTAATTGGCACAACAATCAACATAATTAATTCATCAATTAGTGACTCCATGGTCAATACCTAAATTGCTTTTGTAAAACACTTGAGAAGTTCAGCAAGTGGTGCTGGGAAAACTGGATAGTTTTTTGTAAAAGAATGAAGTGAGAACAATTTCTCACACTATACCCAAAAATAAACTCAAAGTGGATTAAAGACCTAAATGTAAGACCAAAAACCATGAAGCTCCTAGAAGAAAACATAGGCAGATGCTCTTTGACACAAATCGTAGCAATACTTTTTTGGATTTGTCTCCTAAAACATAGGAAATAAAAGTAAAAATAAACAAGTGTGGCCTAATCAGACTTAAAAGCTTTGCACAGCAGAGGAAATTATTGACAAAACACAAAGACAATCTACCGAATGAGAGAAAATATTTACTAATGATATGGTAGGTGAGAGGTTAAAATCCCCAAAAATATAAACAGTTCAACATCAAGAAAACAAACAACTTGATTAAAAAGGCTTGAAAATCATTTATTCTCTTCAGTAGCATTTTTGCAAACTTACTGACCTATTATTGACAAAGTAAATCCTTTCACGCAGTTAGTAAAATAATCAAATGCAGGTTAGCATCTGCCCAAACTATTACAGTATCCAATTTATTCAAATTTGAAGTTAGTAAGATTTTACTATGTACATAATCATGGCCTGCAAAGTGTCTGGCACTTGGTAGGTGCTCAAAAAGTGTCTGTTGTTAAGCTACATATAAAGAGGACCTCAGATCTCCTGACAGCTTGATTTGTTTATGGACACAGTTAGGTGTATTTTGCCTTGAGCTGTAACTTGTCTTGAATAATCTCTTAGAGCATGACCTTACCTTTGTGCATAGAACCTGTTTGTACAAGACTGTACATGATCTGAACAAATAAGAATTACTGTTTGGCAAACCATGAACTTCTTTAACATCTCTCACTCAGCAAGGATCGTCTCTTGAGGGGATCACTGTTGAGGTAGAACGTATGTGTTTTACTTTTATCTGTGAAGAAAAAAGTATTCATGTGTGTGAATTCGATTTCTTGGAGGTTGGTTGTGGCCGTTGCTATTTTTAATAAACAGTATTAACCAGAGATGATGAGAATCAACAAGATAGCTTTGACAATGAGAAGGACAAAGATAAGGATGACCAGCCACCTGTGAGCTTCCAGATGTCACCAGGTGGGTCTGCTGTAACCACACAGGGGCCTCAAGGGTAAGTGATTAGAAGATAGGTGTGAAGAGGGCATGGCTTCCTCCACCAATGTCAACAGATGCAGCATAGCATCCAAGTTGTTCATCTACCATTCTTTTATTCAACTTAAAATACCTACTGAATGACAACAATAACCAGTTACTAGATTTCTGCTACTGAGAGTGTGGCCTCTGGAGGATCCACTTACTCAAGGACTTGTTAGAGATGCAGAATTTCAAGGTCCACCCCAGTTCTCTGAATAAGAATCTGCCTTTTAACAAGATCTGTGAGTGATTCCCATGTGAGATGCACTGGACCAGATGACAGAATTAAGAGCCAGGATTCTGTCAAGAGACGAAGGATGTATTTATTGGAAAGTCTATTAATAAAATCTCAGTCAGAAGACTTAAATAGATATTTCTCCAAAGAAGACATACAGATGGGCAGCAGACACAAGAAAAGATGCTCAATATCGCTAATTATTAGAGAGAAATGCAAATCAAAACTATAATGAGGTATCACTTCACACAAGTCAGTATGGCGATCATGAGAAAGTCTACACATAAATGCTGGAGAGGATGTGGAGAAAAAATAACCCTTCTGCACTCTTGGTAGGAATGTAAATTGGTGCCGCCACTATGCAGAACAATATGGAGGTTCCTTAAAGAAATTAAAATATAGTTACCATCTGATCCTGGAATCCCACTCCTGGGCATACATCTGGAGAAAACTAATTTGAAGAGATTCACACACCCTGATGGTCACTGAAACACTATTTACAATACCCGAGACATGGAAGCAACCTAAGTGTTCATTGACAGATGAATGGCTAAAGAAAATGTGATATATTTATACATGGAATATTACTCACCATAAAAAGAATAAAATAATGCCATTTGCAGCAACAAGGATAAACCTAGAGATTATCATGTTAAGTGAAGTAAATCAGAAGGGAAAAAGGCAGATATCATGAATCACTTATACATGGAATCTAAAATGAAAGATAAAATGAACTTCTTTACAAGACAAACTCAGACTCACAGACTTAGAAAACAAACTTATTGTTACCAGCAGGGAAGGGTGGAGGGAAGGGATAATTAGGGAGCTTGGGACTGACATGTACACACTGCTATATATAAAATAAGTAAGCAACAACAAGGACCTACTGTATAGTACAAGGATCTATATTCAATATCTTGTAATGACCTATAATGGAAAAGAATCTGAAAAGAATATAATACATATACATATATGTATATATATATGTGTACATATAACTGAATTACTTTGCTGTATACTTGAAACTAACACATCATTGTAAATGAACTATACCTCAATTTTTAAAACATTTTTTTTTTTTAAATCACATGCTCTGGGCAGAGAACACAGGAGGAAAAGGTAGAAAGTGTCTGGTGAGGCCAAGAAACACACCATGTTTAATGTTAAACACACCATGTTTTTCCAGTAGTCATGTATGGATGTGAGAGTTGGACTATAAAGAAAACTGAACACCGAAGAATTGATGGTTTTGAACTGTGGTGTTGGAGAAGACTCTTGAGAGTCCCTTGGATGGCAGGGAGATCCAATCAGCCCATCCTGAAGGAGATCAGTCCTGAGTGTTCCTTGGAAGGACTGATGTTGAAGCTGAAGCGCCAATACTTTGGCCACTTGATGAGAAAAGCTGACTCATCTGAAAAGACCCTGATGCTGGGAAAGATTGAGGCCAGGAGAAGGGGACGACAGAGGATGAGATGGTTGGATGGCATCACCGACTCCATGGACGTGAGTTTGGGTAAACTCCAGGAGTTGGCGACGGACAGGGAGGCCTGGCGTGCTGCGGTCCATGGGGTCGCAGAGTCGGACACGACTGAGAGACTGAACTGAACTGAACTGAGCTGAACACCATGTTTAAACACACCAACACACCATGAAACACAGCCTCTGTTCTCAGTGAGTTTGGTCTGTAGAAGGCCTGTAGGTTGGGGGTGATGACAGTCCCTATTGTTACAACTTAAAATTATTTTCACAGTGACCTTGAATTTTATATTCTATTATAGGATTCTCCTATTAATAGATCAATCTTTACAAAGCTAACCATATTTCTGAGTAACTATTATGCACTGTGCAGTGCCTAGTCACTCAGTCATGTCTGACTCTTTGTGACCTCATGGATCATAGCCCACCAGGATCCCCTGTCCATGGGGATTTTCCAGGCAAGAATACTGGAGAGAGTTGCCACGCTCTCCTCCAAGGAATCTTCCCAACCCAGGGATTGAACCCAGGTCTCCTGCATTGCAGGCAGATTCTTTATCATCTGAGCCACCAGAGAAGCCCAAAGGCACCCAACTAGAAACTAAGAAAGACGTAGAAGTGTTAGATTTGTTCTGCCTTCAAGGAGTTTGTGATTTTAGATAATTGATGCTTCTTACATAAGATCTTGCAAAGGGGCTCAATCAGCCAGAATCCAATGAAGCTGTACATAAAGTTGAGACTCGAACCACACGGCTAGGTTTGAGCCTCCGTCCTGACACTTACAAGCCAGGGGGCTGTGGACACACTGCTTAAATTCTGTGTTTCCATTCCTTACTCTGTGAGGTTGGGATGATAAAAATAGTTGTCTGCCTGAAGAGACTTTCTAAGGGGACAGCTTCAAAGCCTTCCGGCTTAGAGGAAAATCAAATGTAAGTATGAAAGTAGGAGTACTTTTAAGAAACTGAAGTTGGTTCGTACTGAAAACTTATCAAAAGAGTTCTGAACACATACAGAGGTGCAGCTACTCTGGCTATTGAATGTGCTTTGCAGCTGTGGGGCAGATGGAGTCCCTTACATGCTAAGGGCAGAAGTCAGCTCTTGAGATTTTGTTTAGGTACCTCTTTGTCAAAATTTCCAAAACTGTAGTCTCCTTATGTTAGAGCCGCACTGGTTTTTCTTTGCTTTTTGATGAACTTTTGACCTGAATTGCTTTTCCAATCTCCGGTCATTTAGTGGAAGACCATTAGTGACTGGTTAAATACACAGGTACCCCCCTGCACACACACACACGCACTCATATATTACATTTCAGGCCAAATTAAATTACAGAAGGAACCAATTTGAAAAGTTATTGAATTAAAACCCTACGAGAGAGATGGATTTTATGTTAGTGGTTGGCATGACAACTTAATATGCTGGAGAGTAATATGTGCTGAGTTCACATCATTGGAGACTCTGACAAGTTCAAGGCCAGGATTGTGCCTCTAAATCTTGTTGCCACGGTAATACAGCATACGGCCAGAGTCCACTGAAATGAATACCTCTGACAGCTCATGCCAGCAAGAGCTATCTGATTAAAAGGAATCTTTTCATTAAAAAAAGAGAAAGAAAGAAAGAAAGAAACAGTATTTTTAACAAGATCAGGAGCAAAATGCAAAGGCGGGATATTGAAATTTGGACAACAGAAAATCTAAAAGGAAAGCAGTCAGTGGATGCCAAGAAGTAACTAATAAAGATCTGTTTTATTTACAAGAGGTTGGTGATGTGTGAAGGTCTGCACGCAGGAGTCCAGCCTGCAGGGCCATTTTGTAAGTGAAATGATACTGCCCCAGTTTGTTTCCCTGGCTCAAGTTCAGCAGAATGATTTCATTTGACTGGTGGCCATCCCTTTCACATGGCAGATTTTAATTTGACAGATTTTCTTCTCTGATAATGCATGGAAGAAAATGGTTTCTGAGCAACTTTATAGGTCACATATATGTCCCAAGATGAAAAGCCAGCCCATAAAAACCTCATCCCATAGTTGAGGTCACCAAAATGCCACTGCCTTTAGCCACTAGAATCACCTTTCAGATATTCTCCTGATTCATGTCCCAGGGACTTCTTAACAGGATAACAGTCTTAGGATCGTGATCTTAGAGGCTCCTCGTTTCCTCATTTTACATGCCATTTATCTTGGATTAGTCCATGACGAAGCTGTGGTTCTTAGAGTTTTTTAAGCTTTTAGAGTGGAGAAGAAGAAAGAATCCTCAAGTTCATGATCATATTTCCCATAGGGATTTGACCCAGTGTCCGTGGGAGGCAGCTCTCTTTTACATGTCCAGGGATGTAATGGGGATAATCAGTAAACGGGGACACACAGGTAAGAAGGTAAAAAGTGCAATCTAAAAGGAATTCAGAATCCTAGATCATCAGTTCTAATTTAAAGATCAGGGTCTTCCCTGGTGGTCCAGGGGTTAAGACTTCACCTTGCAATGCAAAAATAGGAGTTTAATCCCTGGTCAGAGAGCTAAGAACCCACATGTCTTATGGCCAAAAAACCAAAAAAGAAAACTGAAGCAATATTGTAACAAATTCAATAAAGACTTTAAAAAATAGTCCACATCGAAACAATAATAAAGTCCAGATCAGAGAGTATCATTTCACGAGCAAATGAAAATTTGCTATGCTTATTCCTCCCTGCACAAATAGCCCCTACAGTACGAACTGTAGTGGGGAGAATATTGACCTTAAAATTACTGACCAAAATCCAACTCCTGCCTCTGCAAATAATTTGCTGAGTAACCTTGGCAAAGTATTTAACTTTGGTCTATTTCTTAAGGTATAAAACAAGGTAGATTACCCTAGCCGTCACCTGTAACAGTAATTTGGAATGTATAGCCAACTACAGAGAGAATTAGAAATTCAGATTTCCTAGGCCCGCCCCTAATCTCTACTGAGTCAAAATTTGTAATTTTCAAGAGCTCTACACGTGATTCTGATTTGCATCTATGTTTAAGAATCACCAAAGGGGGCTTCCCTGGTGGTTCAGTGGTGGAGAATCTGCTTACCAATGCAGGAGATATGGGTTCAATCTTTGGTCTAGGAAGATCCCACATGCCGCAGAGCAGCTAAGCCCCTGCACCACATGACTGAGCAGGTGCTCTAGACTCTAGGAGCTGTAACTAGTGAGCCCACACTCTAGAGTCCGTGGTCCACAAGAAGAGAAGCCACTGCAATGAGAAGCTCTTGTGCCATAACTAGACAGTTGCCCTCACTCACCACAAGTAGGGAAAAGCTTGTGCAGTAATGAGACCCAGCACAGCCATAAATAAATAAATGAATAAAATTATTTTTAAAAAAATTAATCACCAAAATCATGTACAACTTATAAATATGAACAAGCTAATATATGAGCTGTCTTAAGCTTCTTAATCAGTTAAAGAATGGTACTGCTAATATCAGCTTTTTTTTTCCAAGTTACATGTTTAATACTGAAAACAGGGTAAAGAAATCAGGAATGCTGGAAAGTTGGCAAGCATAAGGTGGTTATAATTTCTCTACCATTTGAAATATTTGGAGATGTCCAAGCTTGAAATGAAAAGCTTTTTGAAGTAACTCTCTTTGTTCACAGTTTGCAATATTCCCCTCAGTCTTTATTGATCTGGACAGAATGATACTTGATGTTCATCTAATGCTTACTGGCACTGTTCTGAGTGCCTTCTAAGTGTTAGCTTATTTGATCTTACCCCCTCTTACACTCATGATGTGGAGAGATTAAGTAAGCTGTCTGAGACTTCATGGATAAAAATAGGTAGAGGTGGGCTTTGAACTCAGGAACCCTGCTCCACAGCCCCATTCTTAATCACAGTGCTATTCAACTACTTTGTAGGTCTAATATTTTCAAAGTAAAATGTTAAACTTTCTGAAGTAAAAGCAAAAACCTAAAAATAAAAGTTTTCTAGGCTTTAGACCATCATTTCTTAACGTATGGTTCTTAGACTTCTCACATTTGAATAATCCAAGGTACTTTTTAAAAATGCAGTTTTTGAGCATGTGGAGTGAAGGGAACCCTAGTATGCTGTTGGTGGGAATGTAAATCGGGGCAGTCCCTACGGAAAACAATAAGAAGGTTCTTCAAAAAACTAAAAGTGGAATACCATATGATCCGTCAATTCTGCTCCTGGGTATATCTCTGAAGAAAACAAAAACACGAATTTGAAAAGATACATACACCTCAGTGTTCACCTAAGATATGAGAGCAACCCAAGTGTCCATAGACAGATGAATAAATAAAGACAATGTGAGACACAAACACACACACACTGGAATATTTACTGAGCCATAAGAAAGAATGAAGTTCTACCACTTGCAACAACATGGGCGGACCTAAAGGGTATTATGCTTAGTGAAATAAATTAAACAGAAAAAGACAAATACTCTGTGCTATCACTTACATGTGAAATCTAAAAAATAAAACAAATGAATGAATATAACAAAACAGAAACAGACTCACAGATATGGAGAATAAACTAGTTGTTACCAGCGGAAAGAGGACCAGGGTAGGGGGTTAAGAGATAAAAGCTACTCTGTACAAAATAATAAGCAGCAAGGATATATTGTACAGGACAGGGAAATATAGCCATTATTTCATAATAACTTTAAATGGAGTATAAGCTATAAAACTACAGAATCACTATGTTGCACACCTGAAATTTATATTCAATTTTTAAAATGCATTTTCCAGGGACTTCTCTGAGACCTACTGCACTGGAACCTCAGGTATGGGTGGGTGCTGGGAACTGTTTTTTTTTTTTTTCCACGCAGTTGTGTCTGACTTTTTGCAACCCCATGGACTGTATAGTCCGTGGAATTCTCCAGGCCAGAATACTGGAGTAGGTAGCCTTTCCCTTCTCCAGGGGATCTTCCCAACCCAGGGATCGAACCCAGGTCTCCCTCATTGCAGGTGAATTCTTTACCAGCTGAGCCACAAGGGAAGCCCAGGAACTGTTATTTAGAAAATATACTCCTTAGTCAATTACTACTTTTTATTTTCTGAACTTCATTGAAGTGTAATTGAGAAGTAAAAAATTGGATATATTCAGGTTGTACAATGTGATTTTTAAAAACTATACATCGTGATGATTTAATGTAAATGTATACACTGTGAAATGATTACTATAATTGAAACTAATTAACACATCCATCATCTCATATAGTTACTTTTATGTGTGGGTGTGATGAGAACATATAAGAATTAGGTCTTAGCAAGGTAGGGGATAATTGAGCCCAGAAAAGTTTAAGAACACTGGCCTGGATTAACATTTGTGGGTCACCATTGTTGGGAATGAGGGTGTGTAGAACATTTGCGAGTCACTGAATCAAAGCTGTTTGCTTTAGAATCAGATGTTGGGCGCTGCCTGGGGTGGAACGTTCAGTCTTGTGACTAACGGATGGTCTGCACAAGGCACGGCTTCTGGCTGTTATCTGCCAAGGAGGGAAGCCGGCGAACTGACAGTACAAATTTGCCTGCAGGGCCCAGATCTCCTTTCCCCTCAATGGTTTCCCACTTGTTGGCAACAGAGTTAGCACTGGCCTGGAACTTTGAAGTTTTCCTTTTCAATATCTAAATGCCAGGGAGGCTCCGTGTCACTGCACACTCCTTCTCAGGCACAATGGCAGCGTCAGGGAGCGGAGAGCTTGGAATGCAGTCTGGCCCCACAGGGGCTTTGAAATGGATTGGAACTTGCAGACTCATAAGAGTTCATCCTGGTGTCTTTTACAGATGCGCAAAAAAAAGGAGGCCAAGAGTTTGTTAACCCAGAAGGGTTGGGGATTTGTAGATTGGAAGAAGTCCATGGTGATTCTTTTAGGAATTGAAAAAATTTTATGTGAGGCTTATTGAGGTATAGTTTATATTATATTGAGGTATAATTTAATTTATGCAATAAATTTCACCTTTTTTGAGTGTATGGTTTGATGAGTTCTGGAAGCTAAGCTCAGTGTCATACCACCAATGCCAGTTCTGAGTTTAGATTAAACAGGTACGTGCTGTTGCTTCAGTTGTGTCCAACTCTTTGTGACCCTATGGACTGGAGCCCACCAGGCTCCTCTGTCCATGAGATTTCCCAGGCAAGAATACTGGAGTGGGTTGCCAGGCCCTCTAGGGGTTCCTCCCGACCCAGGGATTGAACCCGAGTCTCATTATGTCTCTTGCATTGCAGGTGGGCTCTTTACCACTAGAGTCACCTGGGAAGCCAGGCGTAGGTACTTATTGAACATGCTATATGCATGTTAGACTCTGAAAAATGAGATAGTTTATGCTTAGAGCCTCTGATAAAAAGTATCACACTGGAAGTTCTAACAACACCTAAAGAAGAAGGAGCTTCCTCTGTGGCCCCTGGAAGCAAATGGGAAGGAAGAGAACGTCATTCAACAATGTTGGAGTGACTCAGAAGAGAATTTTTTTGCTCTTTGAAAGCCCCCAAATGATATTACCGCACTGAGACACATGAGGGCGCTCTAACAAGCCAGCATTACACACACTTTTTTTTCATTCTAACAAAGGTTGGTTGTTTTTTAATTTATTGGAATGCTTTGTTGAAAAACCCTGGTGAATTCACACTCCCACCCTTGGTCTCGCTGGCCACTCTTGGATGAGAGAAAAGAATTTGGCATCAAGTGAATCTGTCTTTGACCAAGTCCTCCAGGGTTTATTGTACCCAACCACAGTTTTATGGTGAGGCTCCAGTCAGCTTCCCTATTTAAACTCACGTGGAGAGGCTTCCAAACAAACCCAAGATTAGAACACCTTGTAAATCACAAAGAGACCCGAGATTAGCCCTAAAATTCTTTTTTAAACTGTTGTTTTCAGGCCTTCCTGGAATAGAGTGCACAAGTGCTAAAAAAAAATAATTGCTGGGCCACATTTTACAAAGACTTGTGAGGCATTTCTTTCACCTAGTCAACAATTTGGCTGGTTCCTTGTCAACAGAACCACCGTGATCCATTTAGAGGAAAGCTCTCTTTACAGCAAAACAGCGGGGAGACAGGACAGGGTTACTGGTTTTGGCGTCTAAGTGGCTGTTCAAAACAAAAACCAAAAAAAAAGGTTCTGGATACATTTAAAATTTTTTGAAAATCAATGACTCATTTGTTAACAGAAGAACCAAGTACAAAATAAAAGACACTTCATAAAAATTGCATTAGAATGCTCTGATGGGACTCTAATGAATTTAATGCTAGGGGTGCACGATTTCCTTGTAAGTTCTGGGGATTCTTAGGGATCACTCTCTTAGGGGAAGTGTTAGATTCCATCATTTGCAAAAATGTCTCTGCAAAGATTTTCTACAATTAACAGAATAAAATGCTCACTTAAAGAAAGAAGTCTTTTACTTAGTCAAACCTATCAAAAAAAAAATACAACTGTTTCAAGCAGAAAGTTATCTCTGGCTGTTATGTACAAATTATGTAATAGCATGGCCTTAAAACTAGGAAAAAGATAGAAAAGAGACGACTCTGAGGACAGGGTGTGGCCCTGGCCTGGACTCATGGATGCTTGGCACCAGTCAGGAGGACCACCCCAGGGAACTCTGTCTCCACATAGAAGTAGAATCCTGAACCACTCAGCCAGACTGGGACACCTTCACATGGTCCCACTGTAGACTTCATCAGTCACCCCCTCCAAATGTCATTCTCTCATTTTATCTTCACCTTAAACCTTGGATCCAAAGTTCATCATCATCATCACCATCATCAATATTTGTAGTTTCTCCCCTCTCAGCTATGATCTGAACTCTCTATCCTGCCAATCCATCTTCAGACAAATGTGGAAAGAATCTTCTTAATCAACCAAGCCCTTAACCTCTTCCTCCCCTGCATCTCTTCCAGGAATGTCCTTCCCTCTCACCAGGGCTCACAAACAAAATACAGCCAATGCCAATAATCTATCTGGTCCTAACACCTATCATAGTTGTGTTAAGGATGCCAGGAATGTCAAGTGGCCATCACATTAGCTAACCACCAATTTGGGATGGATTTACCTTCAAGATGACAAACACTCCATTTTATTATAAATCCCTACACTGTCCGTTCAGGGCAGAAATGTGACTTCAAGAGCTATTCTGTACATCAACCATCATCTTCTTACAAGTGAGATGCATGAAGAATACAATGTGAGAGGAAAGGTGTTCCGCTTATGGAGAGGAAATGCTATCATTTAACATTTCAGTTATGTCCCCAGCAAGCAATAGAGTTAAGGGCCAAGCCGACAATTATAACTCCAAGTTTCTCAAGAAATGGAATGGAGGAAAAGGAAATCCGAAGAGTCAGTGACCTGAGTCAGTGACCAAGTTCTGCAAAAGATGAATGAGGACAAGCAAAGTGTCTGAAAATAGATCTGTTAACATTTTCTTTGAAGAACGGGAGGGAGAGTTTCCCACATGAATTTCAAAATAACTTAGAGACAAATTGTATTTTAAACAAGTTTTCTTGATTAAATGATGTAGGGTTTAAGAGTATAGATTGTGGATCTGTCTAGCTGGGCTGAAATTCTTCCCTGCCCCTTAAACTCCAGAATCCTTGGTGTCCCCACATGTAAGATGGGGATAACACCATTGTCCATCCCATAGCATTGCCATTAGAATTACATATTAATACAATAGTCTATTTATACCACCAAACCCAGTGCTAGAAACGAGAAAGGGGACAGGACATGAAGGAGAAGAAAATAGAGTGAGATTAAACAGAGAAGGGCCTTGTCCAGACTAACAATTGAAACACTAACGATGTCCAGACTAACCATCAAAGACGAGTTGACCCTGAGTATGGTCAGCTCACTTCTGTGCACCCGAGGTCCCAGGAAAGCAGTAAGGTGAAGGAGCTTTAGCTTTGATGTTGTGCTTGTCCATTCAGCACCTTTCAGCTTATTTCTTCATTTTCCACTGTGTCTGATTAAGTGAATTTGCTTAATAGCCAAGTTCCAGAGAAAGTAAGTGGCAAACAAAAAGAAGCTGAAGCAATTATAAATATGCATAGAAGTAAATCCACAAACTAAAGGGATTTTAGAAGCTCTTTAGGTCAACCCTCAAAGGCTGGAGAGGTTAAGTGGTCTGCTCAACTCACAGGCCTGCCAAGATATAACCAAGCCAGTATTAGACGCCAAACCCTAGCACATCAGACTGCAAGATGGATGGAGATAATAATAATAATGTTACCTTATTTCATATCCTCTGCCCAACAAAAAATGAAAGAGGAACTTTTATACAGGCATCTTTTGAAGTTCAACTCACAATAGGCCTTAACACTCTAAATGGGTCACTCCCCATCACCATGGTGATTCTTCCAAGTTTTCCTGGAATCATCAGCTGTTTTCTAATGAGAGCACTCCCCAGAACTTGCAGCTCTACCAAACAGATAAATATTTCCCAGCAGAAAATACTTAGATCCTTAAGCAACTTAGTCAGCAATTGCTTTCCCTTCTCTTCTCAAGGAAACAGTCTGGAGCATACTCTTACATTTGCTGTAGGATCAGAGATCTTTCAGAGAAGACAATGGCAACCCACTCCAGTACTCTTGCCTGGAAAATCCCATGGACGGAGGAGCCTGGTGGGCTACCATCTATGGGGTTGCACAGAGTTGGACACGACTGAAGCGACTTAGCAGCAGCAGCAGAGATCTTTTAAAAAAATCTTCTCGATTTTACTGAAGACAAGGCTACTTCCCTGGATGTTGTGTGGTTTATATGTTGAAAAACAGCCACCTTCTTGCCTTCTATATTTTGAACCAAGCAGTAAGTATAGAACAATTTAAAAGCCTTGTATCAGTATGGCTGCTCCTCAAAAAAGAACTACATGTGATTCAGCAATTTCATTTCTGGGTACATCTCCAAAAGAGTTGAAAGCAGAGTCTTGAAGAGATATTTGTAAACTCATATTTGTTCATAGTAGTATTTTTCACAATAGTCAAAAGCTGGAAGTAACCTAAATGTCTACCAATGGATGAATGGATAAATAAAGTGTGATTTACATATCCATGTATACACACACACACACACATACACACACAATGGAATATTATTCAGCCTTAAAAAGGAAGGAAATTTTGACATGGATTACAACATGGACAACTTTTAAAGATGCTATACTAAGTAAAATAAGCCAGGCACAAAATGACAAATATTGTATGAATTCACTTACATGAGTATCTAGAGTAGTCAGATTCATAAAGACAAAAAGTAGAATGGTGGTTGCCAGGGCCTTGGGGAACTGGAAAATGGGGAACTGTTGTTTAATGGATAGTATAGAGTTTCAGTTTTGCATGGTAAAAAAGTTCTGGAGGCTGGTTGCAAACAATGAGGGTACTGAACAGTACTGAACTGTACACTTTAAAATGATTAGGATGGTTATTGTTATGTGTATTTTACATAGTTAATTTTTTAATTTGAAAAATCAAGAAAGAAGAGAGGAGAGTGAGAGAGAAAGAGAGAAATGGTAAGTGTCTAAGTCCTTAACAAACTGTACACAGTTTTACAAGCAGATGTACAGTTGTTATAGTCTCATTATCAATCAGTCAGTTCAGCTATTCAGTCATGTCTGACTCTTTGCGACCCCATGGACTGCAGCACGCCAGGCTTCCCTGTCCATCACCAACTCCAGGAGCTTGCTCAAACTCATGTCCTTCAAGTCGGTGATGCCATCTAACCATCTCATCCTCTGTCACCCCCTTCTCTTCCCGCCTTTAATCTTTCCCAGCATCAGGGTCTTTTCCAATAAGGCAGTTCTTTGCATCAGGTGGCCAAAGTATTGGAGTTTCAACTTCAGCATCAGTCCTTCCAATGAATATTCAGGACCGATTTCCTTTAGGATTGACTAGTTTGATCTCCTTGCAGTCCAAGGGACTCTCAAAAGTCTTCTCTAACACCACAGTTCAAAATGTGAACACAGTTCAAAATGTGACCATAGTCTCATTTTACTGCAGTGTAATTGTGAGGTTCACTGGTAAAATCTGAGAGTACTGAGGCAGGAAAAATCATCCCCTTTAAAACAGGGTAAGTCAACAACAAGTGAAAGAAATCCAAGCCCAAGTATTTACATATTGTTCCTCTGAATCTCTCAAGCTTCCACTCAGCTCATAGTGACCTTCAATCAGCTAGAGATAATTGTTTTTCCGGTTTTGTCAATATTCCCAGAGTTCCCTTGCATAAAATATGATTTTGACCAAAACGTGAAAACTAGTATGTTGATTATCTCACAGGATAAATTTGGTTTATCTCTAAAATGGAAAAATCCAAAATCTTAAAGTTCAAATCTTTGCACATGACACAGATCATAAACATGTTTATATCTGTGTGTTTCAACTATAAACCAACACTTACCAAGAGCATTGCCAACAACTGAACAGCAAAGCCACTTGCCATCTGCCTCTGCGGAGACTGAACCCCATGCTGCTAGAGCTGTCGACCTTCAACCACTCCTGAGGGAGTTCAGGATGGAGTGAGGCACTCTGTGCTCCAGGGAATCTGGTGGGACAGGTCTTTAGATAGTTGGATGTTTTTAGGAACAGATTTTATGATCTCAATCCTTGCATCTCCTCATATCTAGAGAAGCTCTAATCCCTTCATGGTGACATCAGATCCTCCTGACTAACAAAAATCTTTTGTAAAATGAGCCTCATGGCACTGAACTCCCCCTTCACCAAAACCCTATATATTGACCTTCCCCCACTGCCACTTTAGAGCAGTCTCTCAGAGCTATCTGAGATGCTGCCTCCTGGGCTGCAGTCCTCATTTTGCTCCAAATAAAACTTAACTCACAACTCTCAAGTTGTATCTTTTTTTTAGTCAACATCTGCTTTCATGGGTTGAATTGTGTATCCTCCCTCCTGGCTGAAACATCTGTCTGTTGAAGCCCTAACTCACTCCCAGGACCTCAGATGTGACCTTATTTAAGAATAGTGCCCTGACAGATGCAATTAGTAAGGTGAGGTCACACTAGAGTAAGATGGGTCCCCAATTCAACATGACTCGTGTTTCTATAAGAAGAGGAAATTTGGACACAGGCACACACCCAAGGAGAATACCATGTGAACATGAAGGCAGAGACCTACCAGCCAAAAAAAAAGAGTGCCAGAAGCTAGGGAAGAGTCATAGAATAGCTTCTTCCTCCAAGTCCCAGGAAGGAGCTAACCCTGCTGACACCTTGATCTTGGACTAGTAGTTCCCAGAACCATGACACACTAGATTTCTATTGATTGAGCCAGTAAAAAGTAAAAAAACAAAAACTTTCGCATGAGCTTCCTTAATGCTACCATTTTCCCTTTCCTTGATTCTTTTCTTTCTTTTTTTTCCTCCTTGATTCTTTTGCCCCTTAAGCCTGTCTGCTTTTTTTCAACTCTCTTCCTAACAGCTTCCCTATCCCTGGAACTTTTACTTATCCATGCATCATGATATATTAAAAGGCTTTATTTTTATTTAATTTACTAACTTGTTTCCTTTTATTATGAAAGTAATACACAGTCATGTTTTAAAATTTACTTTCACATAGTTTTTAAAGAAAATAAAGTGAAAAAAAAAAGAGAGAGAGACCTCTCTCTTCATTCCCACTTGAGTGGAATGTCACATAACCTCCTTAGAGGTAATCTCTGTTGATGATTCTCTCCAGAATTTTTGGTGCCTATATATGCAAGCATATATGATTTGTGCATTTGGTTTTTCTTTCTTTCTTTTTTTTTTTTTTTTGCATTTTTTGCTTTTTTTTTTTTGCTTGTTTTTTCAAAAAGGTAAAATATAATCAAATAATATATACTGTTCTACACTTGCTTTTCCTTAACTACTGATATATCAAGTTTTCCATATCAATACACACAGTTATGCTTCTAATGGTCCTTAAGTCATTCAAACAAATGACCAATAAAGGATATTTAGATAATTTTCAGTATAGTGTTACTGTAATCAGCATTGAAATAAACATTCTTGTATTTATATCTTTAACCACTTATTTCAGAATATCTACAGTATTAACAGTTCTAAACCCAATTTACAATGTGGAGGAGGGTAGGTGTTTACCATACCCCAAGGAGTTCTTTGACACTAATCAAGTTCCCTACAATTTGACTCAATTCTGACACCTTCTGCCTAGGGACAGCATCAAATTCTACGGGTTAAAGGGCCCAGTCCTCCACTTCAGACGCCAATCACAATTCCAAATGCTTCTGACTGACCAGTGTAGATTCAAAGTTACAGTGACTCCCTCCTTGGGTTCAGTTTATTCACTAGAGCAGCCTCACAGAACTTAGAGAAACATTTTACTTATAAGAATGTGAAGTGAAAGTCACTCAGTCATGTCTGACTCTTTTCAACCCCATGGACTATACAGTCCATGGAATTCTCCAGGCCAGGATACTGCAGTGGGTAGCCTTTCCCTTCTCCAGGAGATCTTCCCAATCCAGGAATCAAACCGGGGTCTCCTGCATTGCAGGTGGATTCTTTACCAACCGAGCTATCGGGGAAGCCCACTTACTAGAATACTGGTTTATTATAAAAGGATACAGATCACTAACAGCCAGACAGAAGAGGTGCGTGGGGCAAGGTATGGGGAAAGGGCACGGAGCTTCTATGTGGTCTGAAATCTCCAATATCCACATGTTCACCAGCCAGGAAGCCCTCTGAACTCCATCCTTCTTGAGTTTTTAGGGAGGCTTCTTTCCAGAGGCATGAAGATCACTGTTCACTAGTGATTAAGCTCAAGGCAGGGAGAGGAAAGGGGCTGTGACTCGCAGGCCTCTGACCACGTGGCCTGCTTCACTGGCACCCAGACTGCATCCGTAGGTGTGGTATAGGAGTCACCTCATTAACGTAACAAGAGACATCTATCTTTATTTCTCCCATCACTCAGATAATTCCAAGAGTTTCAGGAGCGATGTGCCAGATATGGGATGTAGACCAAATATATGTTCCTTATTATACATCACAGTATCAGGAGGATAAATTCGTCTAGAAGTAGAATTACTGGGTCAAAGGGTATATGCGTTTTATACTTCCATAAATGTTCTCCATAGACTTAGCATCAGACAAAGCTGGGATTGAATCTGTACTCTGTCACTAGCTGTATTACTTCAAACAAGTTATGCTATTCATTCTCAACCTCAATTTCCTTGGGTATAAAGTGAATATAATGTATAGTCTATCTCAGAGTAGTTCATAGGTGAAACAATATGTGTAATTCATAATAGTTAGCAGTTAGTTCACACATGCTTATCCCATTTTCTCTCCTTTATTGTCTCTCTCCTAATTCCTCCTCAGATTTTTGCAAAGATCCCATTTCATTTCATGTCCACAAACAGAACATCTGATATATGCAAGATTTGACAAATGTTAAGGGGACTCTAAATTTGTTTGTTTTAAGGCACAGTCCTTTTTGGAGTTTATGATAGTATATACGAGAAAAACATCTCTCAACTCCTGGTGTGTGGTAAGCTCTTACTTAATACTGTTGGAATGAATGAGTAAAGGAAGGAATGTTGTTGAATGAGTAGCAACACCCAGTCTGGAAAAGAACTTAGTGGAGGTCCTAGCATCGTAGAGTACAGCATGGAGCTGGAAGTGAAGATTAGGGTTTGTTTGTTTGTTTGTTTTTTGCTGCTGAGATGAGGCTTCTTAAAACTGCTCCTCTAAATTTCATGTACTGAATGGAAGGGGAACATTGGGGCTGAATGTGAAAGCATTGTGGCTAAAAAATTATTTAAAGTCTGGTGTTTTATTTTGATACTTCACATAAAATTTATATTCTACTCCATAACATGTTGTTTACTTTTCTATACATGGCATCCTTCTCCTCAACCCTGGGGACACTCCAGCAAGATGTATCATATTTATCAGGTGACTCAAGTTCCTCCTGACATGTTGTCAGGGTTATGCATTCCTGAGTTTGAGAAACATGACCAGTTAAGACAGAGGCTCTCACTTCAGGCTTTGCCAACTATCTCTCCATCTCTTCATCCTACACACCCATCTCATGCCCTCAGCCGTCTCATTTCTCCCAACATTCTGCTGAAATTCTCCCCTATTTCTGTTGTTTCTCCAATCTTGATTTTATTTTTCTAACTAATCTAGATCTTATATTGAAGCTCCACCACTCAACAGAAATTTAAGAAAAATAGCTCTAACTGCAAAACTCCTCCAATTTCATTTGAGGTCACTAACATCTCAAGGGACAGTCTTCATTTATCCACATTGTTTTGGCTTTTGGTCTGTCTCATTCCTGTCATCTATGACAATAGACTCTAAGAGGGATATAGCTTGTTTCATTTAAGTCTTGACAAGCACCCAAACTAATGTCATGGTCAATTAATGTTGATCTGATTCTGAGCACTCTTCTCTGTGTTTGAAGGACACTGTATGGAACATATGTTTTGAATTGCCTCTCCAGAGCTCAGGGTGACTATGATCTGTCCGCCTCTTGTCCTTTCCCACTGCCTGAGCTCTGGGTCAAGCCCTCATCATCTCTCACTTAGATTATTGCTCTAGACCCCTGCATGGGACTTGTCTCTTATCTTACCACCCCGCCCTCCTCTAAGTTGCTAGAGTGATTTTTCTAAAATAGAAGTCAGGTCAAGCCATTCCCCTGCTTAAACTTAGGTGGCAATGATACATAACTACATACAATGATGTTACATTTCACTTACTAACATGAGTAAAAGAGCCAGACACAAAATAGTATATATGTTAAATAAAGCACAAAACCCAGCGAAACCAATCTATGGTGTTAGAAGTCACACTGATGGCCAACAGGTATGTGAAAGGGTGTTCAGTAGCCCTAGTCTTGAGAGAATGCAAATCAAAAGCATGAGATGTCACCTCACACCTGTTAGGATGGCTATTACTAAAAGAAACAAAACCCCAAAGATAACAATGTTAGTGAGAATGTGGAGATAAGGGAACCTTAATACTCTGTTGGTGGGAATGTAAATTAGTACACCCACTATGGAAAACAATATGGCAATTCCTCAAAAAGTTAAAAATAGAACTATTGTATGGTACTGCAATCTCACTTTGGGTATTTATAAAATAAAATAAAAAAATTGAAATCCGGATTTCAAAGAGTTCCTGAGCTTCCATGTTCACTGAAGTATTATTCTCAATAACCAAGATAAGGAAATAACCTAAGTGTCTGTCAACAGATGAATGTATAAAGAAACTGTGATATACACATATAATCAAATATTATTCAGCCTTAAAAAAAAAAAGTAAATGTTTCCTTTTGTGACAACATGAATAAACCTGGAAGACATTAGTTAAACAATACAAGCCAGACACAGAAAGACAAATACTGCACAACTTCACTAATATGTGGAAGCCAAAAGAGTGAAGCTCATAGAAGCATAGAGTAGAATAGTGGTTGCCAAGGAAGGGTGAAATGAGGATATGATAATCAAAGGGTACAAAGTTTCAGTTTTGCAAGGTTAAATAAGTTCTAGAGACCCACTATGGGGTTTCCCAGGTGGCTCCGTGGTAAAGAATCTGCCTGCCAAGTAGGAGACACAAGAGAGGCAGGTTTGATCCCTGGGTCAGAAAGATCCTCTGCAGAAGGAAATGGCAACCCACTCCAGTATTCTTGCCAGGAAAATCCTGTGGACAGAGGAACTTGGTGGGCCATGGGGTTGCAAAGAGTTGGACACAACTGAGCAACTAAATCACCACCAGAAAACTACTATGTAGCATAGTTCCTAGAGCTAACAATGTTGTTTTGTACACTTAAAATTTGCTAAGGGAGTATGCCATGTTAAATTTTCTCACAACACACACACACAAAGATAATTATAAAAAAGGGAGTGGGAGGAAAGTTTGGGAAGCAATGGATATGTTTATGGCTTTGATAGTAGTGTATACTTCTATCTCTAAACTCATCGAGTCACATTCATTAAATATTTTAGCTTTTTACATGTCAATCATGCCTCAATAAAGTTGGGACTAGTAGGGATCACAAAGTGGCTTTTGGGATGTTGTTAATGTCCTATCTCATGATCTGGGTGCTAGTAAAACAGATGTGATCAGTTTGTGAAAATATATCAAGCTGCACACTTATATTTTGGGCACCTTTATTTATGTCTTTTCTGTCAATACAAAGCAAAAAGAAATAGCCAGCATTGGTTGCTTCCCCTTCGCATGATACACAGGCTGTCATGTATGTCCCACTTTCCCTCCCCCCATCATTCCTAATCATCTTTCCCAGGATCCAGCCACACCAGATGACTCAGTGTTCTCCAAACAGCACGCTTCCTATTTTTCTTCCTGATGCTGCTCCCTTTGACAGGAAGTCCTTTAGTTGAAAGTCAACTTATCCTTTGAGGCTCAACTAAAATATCACCCACTCCATGAGAGTCCTTCCCGAGCACTCTTGGCAAAATTAGTGGTTCCCTTCTCTATGCTCTCGCAGTACTCTGTGGTTCCTTTCCTACAGTTGCAGTGACCATACTTTCCACATAAAAATATTGGATTCTTCGTCCAAAAAGTATGAATTATAGATCCATAGAGTACCGGGATCAGGAATGATCTGGAACATCCATGGTGTGTATGAAACCTCGTATTACAGTAATTTCTCTGGATTTGTGTCTCCACCTAGACCTGCTGCTGCTGCTAACTCGCTTCAGTCGTATCCGACTCTGTGCGACCCCATAGACGACAGCCCACCAGGCTCCCCCATCCCTGGGATTCTCCAGGTAAGAACACTGGAATGGGGTGCCATTTCCTTCTCCAATGCATGAAAGTGAAAAGTGAAAGTGAAGTCACTCAGTCACGTCCAACTCTTAGCGACCCCATGGACTGCAGCCTACCAGGCTCCTCGGTCCATGGGATTTTCCAGGCAAGAGTATCGGAGTGGGTTGCCATTGCCTTTTTTTCTGTATCTTGAATTCCTTTGGTAGCCTGGTGCCTGGTGAAGTCTATGGACCCCTCCTTTTACTTTATCTTTTATTTTCTAAAAGATTTTTTTTATTTAGGCCATTTTTAAAGTGCTTATTGAATTTGCTACAATATTACTTCTGTTTTATGTTTTGGTTTTTTGGACCCAAGGCATGTGGGATCTTGGCTCCCCACAAGGGATTGAACCCAAGCCTCCTGCGTTGGAAGGCAAAGTCTTAACCACTGGACCACCAGGGAAATCCCTGGATGTCTGTTTTTCAAGCAAATGTTTATCAAAGTACAATAACTATAAATAAGTGTATGACATGAACACACTGACATTGCTAACATCTGGACCAATAAATAATCCCAAAGCCCCACACACCATCCCAACCATCACCCCACAAAAGGATAAACACTATCTTTGATGTGTAACTCCAGATATTAGTTAGCCTATTTTTCAGCTTCATATAAATTGAGTCATACAGTATGTTCCATTTTATGTCAGGTTTCTTTTTCTCAAATCATGTTTGTGAAATTCACCCCTGTTCCTGAATGTAGCAGTTGTGTATTCAGTCTTACTGCTGGGTGGTATCTCGTTGTATGAATATACCACCACTGGTTTATTCATTCTTCTATTGATGAAGATGTAGTTTGTTCTCAGTTTTTTGAATAGTGCTTTTATGGACACCCTCGTATACATATGAGTATACGGTAAATGTATGTTATATATGCATTTCAAAACACTGTTTTAAAATGCATAAGATAAAATACATAGGACCACAAAATAAATAAACTAATATATAGCTGTGAAGTTATAAAATTTGAGATATAGTTATTTATATGCTTCTTTATTAACACAATTCCCAGAACCAGCATTGAGTCTAATAACTATTATAGTTTTGAAGCAATGATGTGTGTATAAAGCCCCACCAGGTACTATGGTATGCTTTAAATGTTCTAAAAATCCTCACAGCAGTTTTTTGATAACTGCCCCTATTTTATAGATGAGGAATGGAGGCTTAGATAGTTACATCATTTGCCAAGATTCTACAACCAGTGTCAGGTCAGGAATTCAAACCCAAGAATTTATGACTCCAAAGCTGCCAGCTGACTGCTAACTACTATGTTTTACTGCTGACAATGAAGAAATATATGAATAAGTGAATGAACAAACTGATAAATGTAACCAATCACATCCTCTATTTCCCTAACTCTTACAACTAGTGGAGTAATTTCAAGATGCAACCAACTGGAAGTGATGAAGTGTGGTTGTTGAAGAATATTTTTTGTGTGGAAGGTAATTTGGTCCATTGGGAAAAAAAATCAACCCAAGTGCTCATTAACATTGTTCTTTAATCAACTGAACTGTCATCTGGAAAAACGGTAGATGTTTCCAATGCTGACCTTTAGAAAGCAAGTTTCTGGGCCACAGAGCTTTATTCATAGTGACCAGCACTTAACCTCAAGTACACACATCAGGTTGTGGAAAGCTATCTGATAACCAAATCTCATTTCCTTTCAAGGAAAGCACTCATACACTAGTTAAATTTTTTGCCTTATCTGAGGTCCAAAGGAAGCAGTAGAGAGGAACGAAAAAAACCCGGGGATGTCAGGGGTTCCAGACTCCTCCTTTGTCTCCAGGGCTTAGATAGGACAGTGCATTTCGAGAGAAATAAACAAAATGGGTTTTCAATTCTGAGACTCTTTTCATCTTTCATCGAAGGGAAACAAATTAACTTTACCAATTTCCCTTGAAAACATGTTCTCTGAGAGATGGACTCCTAAAACTTAGGAAAAGGTAACTAAAAGCTTAAACATATGTTTCTGAATTTAGCTATTCTCATGTCATTTTTTTTTCAAAATAATATGAATAGTATGTACACATGTAAAAGCATTGAATATACGAACATTTATAATAAAAAATTGAAATCTCTCACCCTCCTAGTCCCACCCCTCAAAATTAACTACAAATGCTAATATTAACAATTTTGTGTATATATTCCAAACTTTTTTCTAAAACATATAACCTATGGGGTTTTTCTGGTGGCTCTGCTGGTAAAGAATCTGCCTGCAATGTGGGAGACCTAGGTTCAACCCCTAGGTTGGGAAGATCCCCTGGAGAAGGGAACGGTTACCCACTCCAGTATTCTGGCCTGGAGAATTCCATGGACTGTACAATCTGTGGGGTTGCAAAGAGTCAGACATGACTGAGCGACTTTCACTTACCCTTCCCTGGAAGCTCAGCTGGTATAGAGTCCACCTTAAATGCAGGAGACCCCAGTTCAATTCCTGGGTCGGGAAGATCCCCTGGAGAAGGAATAGGCTACCCACGCCAGTATTCTTGGTCTTCCCTGCTGGCTCAGCTAGTAAAGAATCTGCCTGCAATGCTGGAGACCTGGTTTTGATCCCTGGGTTGGGAAGATCCCCTGGAGTAGGAAGTGGCAACACACTCCAGTATTCTTGCCTGGAGAATCCCCAAGGACAGATGAGCCTAGTAGGCTACAGTTCAGGATGTCATGAAGAGTCGGACATGACTGAGTGACTAAGCAGCCATAACTATTTGCACATGCAAATATGAATTCATTGACATACATATGTATGTATATATACAAATATGACATTACTCTCAGCCCATTATTCTATGGCCTACTTTTTCCCTCAACAATATATCATGGGCATCATGACAGATTAGTATATCAAGGTCAACATCATACTTCTTCAATGCTACAGAGTATTGTTTTGTGGATCCATAATAACCGGTTTTACTGTTCTCCTATTTAAAGATTTAGATTGTTGTTTCTTCTGTTTGCTATTGGAAACCACATGGCAGGGGACATCCTTGTAACTATCTCATTAAAATGCTCACACAGGATTTCTGTAGGGTGGTGTCTTTTAGGGCTTCCCAGGTGGTGCTAGTGGTGAAGAACCCACCTGACAATGCAGGGAGACATAAGAAATGTGGGTTCAGTCCCTGGGTGGGGAACATCCCCTGGAGAAGGGCATGGCAACCCACTCCAGTATTCTTGCCTGGAGAATCCCCTGGACATAGGGCCCTCACATGTTACAATTCATAGGGTCTCAAAAAGTCAGACACAACTGAAGCAACTTAACACAACACACATAGTGTATTTTAAGTGGATTTACTTGGTCAAAGAGTCATATGTTTTAATTTTTGACAGTTAAATGGCCAAATTCAAGAGGAGACACTCTGAAGCATCTGTTCCTGAGGAAGCTTTCTAGAGGTTTTGATTGACTGTGGGATCCACAACTCTGCGTAACTCACTCCTAAATTCACAGAAGTCCTTTCACCCCGGGAAAGTGACCATGTTCTCGGTTTTGCCACAATCTTTCCTTCCGGTGCACATTTTAGCAACTATGCTTTATTTCAGAAGCAAATGATTCCTTTACAGCTCGAAACTCAGAAACTTGTTATGTCTCAGAGTAAAGATTAAACACTACCTCCACTGTGGATTTTTTTCCCTAATTGGTCAGCATACATGCCCATACAATTTCAATTTCATTAAGGCTACATTCAAACTCCTTTCTCCTTTTCTAATTGTACATGGAAGAGAAGATTTATTGGGAAGGGAAATGGATTGAAACATATAGGAAGTGGTTGCTTATTTATGACTGGAACAAGGGGAAAAGCTAAGAAAATTTCAAAACAAACCATTTTAACAAGGACATGAAATCATGCCACAAACTCCTCAGGCTTCAATGAATATTGATTTTATTATATTCTAAGAAAATAATCCTTTTAACAGCCTTTTTATAAAGCACTCTCAATGCGAAGGTATTTTACATAAATTATTTCTAATTCCCCCAACAAACTTGTAGGGTAGGTTGCGGTTTCTCCGTTAGACTGGAGTTCCTCATAAAATAAGATAAATTTGGTCAAGATCTCACAGCTAGGTAAGTGCTCGAAATGGGGTCCCGGCTCAGGCTCACCTGATTCCCTTTCCACAGCACTGTATTATCTCTGTAGCCATCAAACTTGCCAATTCAGAACTTCATAGAAAAGAGCTACCACCAGCAAATGGAGGTCCTGATGGACCTCCTGAGGTACACAGAGCTTAGCTCAGTATAAGGAGAATAAAGAGGTTACAAGTGCCCTTTCATGGGAGGTTGGGTGATTGGTTTTCTGTCAAAAATACTGTAGAAAAAATTCTTATAGTGGATCAGAGGCTGGAACAAATGACCTCTGAGTCCCTTTTGAAGTCTGCAAATGTATAATTTGATTCCCACACTCATTTTAAGAGAAGGAAACAGAAGCTGAGACTCCTTAAACTTGTGTAGAACCCAAACAGCACGGTGACCCTTCTACTGACCTTTCCTTGAACACAGCTACTTCCATGATTGTAGCCTTCTGAGCACTTTTTCTACATAATTTTGAATCCCTTTGCAGACATACTTTGCTTTATTGCACTTTTCTGATACTGAGACGTTGCTCCCCCCCCCCCCCCCGCCCCAAATTGAAGTTTGCGGCAATCCTGCATCAAGCACGCCTATTGGTGCTGTTTTTCCAAAAAATTTGTTCACTTCATGTCTCAGTGACACATTTTGGTAAGTCTTCCAATATTTCAAGTTTTCTCAGTAATATCATATTTGTTACAGTGATCTGTGGTCAGTAACCTTTGATGTTACTTTTGCAAAAAGATTACTATCGAGGCTCAGATGATGGTTGGCATTTTTTTTAGCAATATAGTAATTTTAAATTAAGGTATGTACTCTTTTTTTTAAAAGACATAATGCTATTGCATACTTAATAGACAGAGGTATAAGGTAAACACACTTTTTTAGGTATTTGGAAACCAAAAAATTCGTGTGACTTGCTTTATTGTGGTATTCACTTTATCTTGGTGGTCTGGAACAGAATCCGCAATATCTCTGAGGTATGTCTGCACCCTTTTATTTGTGCCTTTGATATTCCACAACAAATACCAGATTAGAGGCAGGGAGTCAGTCCTGCCTTTGTCTTCCACTCCCATCTCTTCCTTTTTTTCCCCTCCTTCTATCTCTTCAAAGAGCAAGGCACAAAGGGCGGGACCATTTGTTGTCACCCTATATTCTCTCTCTTTTTTAATGCCTTGGATTGCTAATCCAGTAATAAAAGTACTAATGTTGTATGTAACGAAAGAAATAACATGAGAGAAGAGGGGCTGGCACACTCCCAGAAAAAAACAAAAGCCACGCCCGATTAGAGGTACCTGCAGTTAAAATTCTGGCCCTCTTTTAAAAAATTGAATCAATTTTTTTTTAATTGATCCAGGATTGGATCAATTCATTTCAAGGAAAAGGAAAAAAAAAAAAAAAAACTGAGAAGAATCTGAGAGAAACTACCCACCTTCTGGGCTTAAGCATTCTGTGTCATGGTCAGACTGCTGGGAGACGGGCTTGGGAAATTACGCTGTATCTGCAGAGCCTCTGAATGTCTGAGAATAAACTGTTTAGTGTTCTTACTCTGTACCCAGGTTGCCCGGAGATGCAAGCCCCAGTCTGGTCTCTCAATTATCTCTCTGGTAAAAAAGTGAAATCCACACATCAGAGAAAGGACCCCTTTCTGTGAGAGCTCACCACCCATTCCCCCATCCCAAATTGGCTCTAACAACTTAGAAACCCCTCGAGGGAATTTAAAAACCCAAGGCCTTCTCATGCATTAGAGACTTGACTTGGTTTAGAGCTTTAAATTTATACTATTTTACTTAATGTAAAATCTGAGTTAATTTCTGTCCAGGCCACTGGAAAGGCTTCAGTTCAGTTCAGTCATTCAGTGGTGTCTGACTCTTTGCGACCCCATGGACTGCAGCACGCCAGGCTTCCCTGTCTACCACCAACTCCCAGAGCTTGCTCAAACTCATGTCCATCAAATCAGTGATGCCATCCAACCATCTCATTCTCTGTCGTCCCCTTCTCCTCCTGCCCTCAATCTTTCCCAGCATCAGGGACTTTTCCAGGGAGTCAGATCTTCGCATCAGGTGGCCAAAGGATTTGAGTTTCAGCTTCAGCATCAGTCCTTCCAATGAATATTCAGGACTGATTTCCTTTAGGATGGACTGGTTGGATCTCCTTGCAGTCCAAGAGACTCTCAAGAGTCTTCTCCAGAGTTCTCTGAGCTCGCAGTTCCTTTCTTCTCCTGGGAGGGTTCTTGGCTTTTTTTCCCCAGCATGGCCCCCAAACACCAGTCTTGTCTTCCACCCCAAGTGAAGAAACTGAAGAAAGCCAAGTCGACTCCTGCCTCCAGGCCAGACGAGGCATCTGCTTCTTCAAATTTGCCGAAGGAAGAAAAAGAACAGCAAGAAGCAATTGAACATATTGATGAGTACAAAATGAAATAGACAGACTTAATGAACAAGCCAGTGAGGAGATTTTGAAAGTAGAACAGAAATATAACAAACTCTGCCAACCATTTTTTCAGAAGAGGTCAGAATTGATCGCCAAAATCCCCAATTTTTGGGTAACAACATTTGTTAACCATCCACAAGTGTCTGCACTGCTTGGGGAGGAGGATGAAGAGGCGCTGCATTATTTGACAAGAGTTGAAGTGACAGAATTTGAAGACATTAAATCAGGTTACAGAATAGATTTTTATTTTGATGAAAACCCTTTCTTCAAAAATAAAATTCTCTCCAAAGAATTTCATCTGAATGAGAGTGGTGACCCATCTTCAAAGTCCACTGAAATCAAATGGAAATCTGGAAAGGATTTGACGAAACGATCAAGTCAAACACAGAATAAAGCCAGCAGGAAGAGACAGCATGAGGAACCAGAAAGCTTCTTCACCTGGTTTACTGATCATTCTGATGCAGGTGCAGATGAATTAGGAGAGGTCATCAAAGATGATATTTGGCTAAATCCATTACAGTACTACTTGGTTCCTGACATGGATGATGAGGAAGGGGAAGGAGAAGAGGATGACAATGATGATGAAGAGGAGGAAGGATTGGAAGATATTGATGAAGAAGGGGATGAGGATGAAGGTGAAGAAGATGAAGATGATGATGAGGGGGAGGAAGGAGAGGAAGATGAAGGAGAAGATGACTAACGGAACACTGATGGATTCCAACCTTTTTTAAATTTTCTCCAGTTCCTGGGAGCAAGTTGCAGTCTTTTTTTTTTTTTTTCTCCTCCTCTTGTGCTTAGTCGCCCTGTTTTTGAGGTCTCTTTTCTCCTTTATACCATGGTTCACAACTTATTTGGGGAGGGGGGAAATATCTTGAGCAGAATTCAGTGGGAAAAGAATCTCTACCCCTTTCTGTTTCAAATTCATTTTTATCCCTTCCTGTCTCAACAAAAACTATGGAATCAACACCACCATGCTCTGTGGGAAAAAAAGAAAAACCTTCTGCTCCCTTAGCTCTGCTGGAAGCTGGAGGGTGCTAGGCCCCTGTGTAGTAGTGCATAGAATTGTAGCTTTTTTCCTCCTTTCTCTGTATATTGGGCTCAGAGATTACACTGTGTTTCTATGTGAATATGGACAGTTAGCATTTATCAACATGTATCTGTCTACTTTCTCTTGTTTAAAAAAAGAAAAAAAATTTTAAAAAATGGGGTTATAGAAGGTCAGCAAAGGGTGGGCTTGAGATGTTGGGTGGGTTAAGTGGGCATTTTGACAACATGGCTTCTCCTTTGGCATGTTTAATTGTGATGTTTAACCGACACCCTTGCAGTTTAAGATGACACTTTCAAAATAAAATTCTCTCCTAATGATGACTTGAGCCCTGCCACTCGATGGGAGAATCAGCAGAACCTGTAGGATCTTATTTGCAATTGACATTCTCTATTGTAATTTTGTTCCTGTTTATTTTTAAATTTTTCTTTTTGTTTCACTGGAAAGGAAAGATGATGCTCAGTTTTAAATGTTAAAAGTGTACAAGTTGCTTTGTTACAATAAAACTAAATGTGTACACACACACACACATAAAAGAGTCTTCTCCAACACCACAGTTCAAAAGCATCAATTTTTCTACACTCAGCTTTCTTTATTGTCCAACTCTCACATCCATATATGACTACTGGAAAAATCATAGCCTTGACTAGACAGACTTTGTTGGCAAAGTAATGTCTCTGCTTTTTAAGATGCTATCTAGGTTGGTCATAACTTTTCTTCCAAAGAGCAAGCGTCTTTTAATTTCATGGCTGCAGTCACATCTGCAGTGAATTTGGAGCCCAAAAAAATAAAGTCTGTCACTGTTTCCATTGTTTCCCCACCTATTTGTCATGAAGTAATGGGACTGGATGCCGTGATCTTAGTTTTCTGAATGTTAAGTTATAAGCCAACTTTTTCACTCTCCTTTTTCACTTGGAAAGGCTTACCATTCAGTTTATTAACATCCAACCAAATTGGCATCTGGAAAGTCTATTTATTTTGGTTACCTTGTTCAGGTAGTTCTCAAAATGTAGTTTTAAACATTCAAAATGAGGGCTAGAAGGGCCTCAAATACAGGCAGAAGAAGAGACCAGGTGCTGTTTCACTAATTGACCAAGTAGTGTTGGAAGGTGGTGAGAGATGGGATTGAGAAAACAGATTTTGGAGTCATTTTATTGCCTGGATTTCAAACTCAACCTCTGCCATTTACCAGTTCTTTGAGCGTAGACAAATTACTTAATTTCTCAGTTCCCTTGTTTCTAAACAGGAAAATAATAGAATAATATCTCACGAGGCTGTTGTAAAGATTAAATGAGATATCTATATTATAAAGCACTTTGAATCATACCTGGAATATAGTAAGTGTTCAGCAAATGCTTGTAATACTGTTTTATGTTTTAATAATGAAAGTGGTAATCCACCTCCTCCCATTTGAGAGGAAAATGATTGGCCATGCAGACTCTGTACAGTTATAGCCATATATTGTCATGGCTGCTTTTCACAAACAGTGATCAGTATTAAAATTAAAAATGCTTAAATTAACAATACGGTTCTTTACATTTGAGCTCCACTTACACTGCATATGGGCTTCCTTGGTGGCCCAAACAGTAAAGAATCTGCAAAGTTGGAGACCCAGGTATGATCCCTGGGTCAGGAAGATCCCTTGGAGAAGGGAATGGCAACCTACTCCAGTATCCCCGCCTGGGCAATCCTATGGATAGAGGAGCCTGGTGGGCGACACAGTTCATGGTGTCTCAAAGAGTGGGACACCACACACGACTGAGCAACACTCTGTACTGCATATAGTCTGCAAGTGATTAGATTTCATTTGTATTGGTCCTGTTAAACTATAATCTGCTTTGAAAAAACTTTTTTAACTTTTTATTTTATATTGGTGTGTAACCAGTTAACAATGGTGTGATATTTTCAGGAGCACAGTAGAAGAACTCAGCCATATATACACGTGTATCTGTTTTCCCACAAACCCCCCTCCCATCCAGGCTGCCACATAACATTAAGCAGAGTTCCCTGTGCTTGTATGCCCTTGTTGGTTACCCATTTTATCTTATCCTCCCTGGGTGTGGTTCACACTCAGCATGTGCTTGGCTTTGTTCAGCATTCTATCTGTTGTGACTTAATCCCAACAGTCACTAAAAATGAGATTGTGAGAAACTTTGTTCCAGAAAAATTTGCTTACAATACAAAAGTTATTCATTTGTTCAGCGTCTTAAAGAGTTATAGGTCTTTTTTTAAATGTGGGGAGGGGAGAGGTCAACAAATGACTAGGATTTAACCCAAATGATTAAAAGGACAGGATGTTCTTTTTTCCCCCTAGAGGGCCACAGAAGGAAATGAGAACTAAATTTAATATCATGAGTTCTCATGTTCATAAATTGATGTCTTAGGTTTATGTGTCCCAGTAATTGTGCCCTGCTTTGGAAAGAATTACTCTGAAAGTTTAGTTCGAAGACAGAAATTCAGGAGCTGGTAGAGCTGAGTAGAAACCATGAAATAAAAATGTTGAGAGTTTCCAGCAAGGTATTTATCTCATGTGTAAATTCAGGGAAAATTTGTAAAGTGGAGTTAATGCGTCATGTCCCTGCCATCCTTTTCTTTCTTAAATCAGTGATAAAACTGATGTCAAGTCACAGAGCGCTTTCACTCTCATCTGCTTGTTCAGACTCTGCTATCAGACATTTAGATTTTGGTGAAAACTTAGGTCAATGTGTTACTGTTTTCAGGAAGGATTTGGTTTGAAAACTGTACCTCGAATTATAGATCGCAAGGTTTTTAATTGCCGTGTCATGAGTTATATTGCAAGCAACTGAGACCAGTCTAATTAACTTAGGCAAAAGGAATTTATTGGAAGAATAAGCTCACGGCTCATAAAATTGAAGGAAAGCTGAAGAATCAGGTCTTGGGAAGGACAGGAGCCAAGTCAAGCAACATCTTTGCAGCAGTATCTAATCACTTTCTCCTCAGGGACCTCCTTCAAGATGAACTCTGATCTCCTTAAGTTTTTGTGTCATTCTACTCAATATTTAAATGCGAGGGAAAGAACATCTGGTTGGTCCAGCTTGAGGTCAACTCCTTGCTCAGGGAAAGGAAAGGGTGCCAAGACTGCAGCAGTGGGGTGAAACAAGATTCCGCAGAGGACTGAGGCATTCTTGGAAAAGAGACCAACAGATGCTGTGCAGACAAAAACATACATTTAATCTACTCACCAAGTAAAGGCATTTCACAAGCCCGTAAATGGGTGTGGGACATGCCCTTTGGAGATGCGGTAGAGGAGGATTGTCCCCACATTCAGGTCACCATCTTTCTTCACATGAAGGACCCTCCAATGAGACCATTTCCTGGTCTCCAATGAGAGCATATAAGCCAAGTGAGATAAGAGTGACTCTACCATTCTTTCAATGGTTTTCTCAAAAACCTTTAAAGTTTAACTGCACTTGAGAAAAATATTGAATTCTGAAAGCTATACTTTTCAGTCTTTTGCAATGGTGCTGAAATGTGGTTTCGAAGGTAAATATTTGAATGAATGTTAATATATCTCAACCACTGATTTAGACTGTAGATCACTGCCCATCTAAGCTGCTGCAGCTGCTAAGTCGCTGCAGTCATGTCCAACTCTGTGCGACCTCATAGATGGCAGCCCACCAGGCTCCCCGTCCCTGGGATTCTCCAGGCAAGAACATTGGAGTGGGTTGCCATTTCCTTCTCCAATGCATTAAAGTGAAAAGCGGAAGTGAAGTCACTCAGTTGCATCCGACTCTTAGTGACCCCATGGACTGCAGCCTACCAGGCTCCTCTGTCCATGGGATTTTCCAGGCAAGAGTACTGGAGTGGGTTGCCATTGCCTTCTCCCACTGCCCATCTATAATCCCAAACAAATGTGCAGTTTCCTGAGTGCAATCCCAGAGTTCTGGTGGGGAGAAGTTCAGGTGGGGACTGATAGTAAACTTTTTCTAAGCTTCCCAGGTAGTTTTAATGTTTGTTTGAGAACCACTGAACCAGAGTCAACAAATCCCAATAGCTGTTGAGCATCTACTCTGCGTCAGTCAGTGTTCTGGATTCTAGAGATCCAACAATGAACAAGACAAAGTTCTTGCTCTTTGGAAGATTCTTATGAAGAAGGAGAAGAGGGCATCACCGATGCAATGGACATGAACTTGGGCAACTCCGGGAGATGGTGAGGGACAGAAAGGTCTGGCGCACTGCAGTCCATGGGGTCTCAAAGAGTCGGACACAACTGGGTGACCAAACAACAACAATGGAGAGGAAATTAATGATGGACAAACAGAAAAAATAAACGAACAGGAAAATTGTAGATCTCAAGCTTAACATGACCAAACAGAAGTGCTCACTTTTCGCCTGTCATTTTCTTTCTTCTCATGTCTCCTCTTAGATATGGTGCCCTTCTCCACCCAGATTCTCAGGTCAAAGGTTTGGATTATTCTGAGTTGATTTCTCTCTTTCCCTCCCTTCCCTTACCCGCCATAAGCACTCTGGCCTCAAGTCATGTCAAGTAGTAGTAGTAGTGATAGTCACTCAGTCGTGTCTGACTCTCAGTGTCCCCATGGACTGTAGCCCACCAGGCTCCTCTGTCCATGTGATTCTCCAGGCAAGAATACTGGAATAGGTAGCCATTCCTTGCTCCAGGTGATCTCCCTGACCCAGGGATCAAACCCGGGGCTCCTTCATTGCTGGCGGATTCTTTACCATCTAAGCCACCAGGAAGCTCCTCCTTAGCTTGAAACCTCCTAAAAGTCAAACTTACCCTGATCTACCAGAACTACAAGATTCAGCCACCCTCCCCACCCAAGCACTTCCGCCACCTATGGGGTGCCATGTCCTTTGTTCTCAATCTCCTAGGCATACCAAGATTGTCCGGCTTCATAACCTTAGAACAGGTTTTCTCCCTGGCTGACAGCTTCAGGTCATTTGGGCCTCAGCTCAAATGTTACCTCCTCAGAGACTTTCTTCATCCTTCCAAACAAGTCATTGTCAACAGTCTGTTTTATTTCCTTCATAGTCTTTAGCATCTGAAATAACCTGACTTGTCAACTTGTTTACACGTTAACATCTGTGTTTTCTCAGTACAATGAAAGCTTCCTGAGTGCAAAGATATTTGTCTGCTTTATTCATTGCTCTAACCCTAGCACAGGCTGTCTGGCACATAATAGGAGTTCAATAAATACTATTTTCTTAATGAATGAAAATAAGTGAGTGTATTAATGGAAAGTAACTGGTGGTGTGTACGTGAGTGCTAAGTTACTTCGGTCGTGTCCAACTCTGTGCGACCCTATGGACCACAGCCCACTAGGATCCTCTGTCCATGGGATTCTTCAGGCAAGAATACTGGAGTGGGTTGCTGTCCCCTCTTAACAGGGGATCTTCCGGATCCCAGCTGGAGGTGGGGCTACTTAAACCGGTTATCTGTAAACAAAGGCTGAGTTTTCAGGGTCACGTTTGGAGACTACATAAATTCTAACTTTGCCCTGCACAAACTTTTCATTCCAGGCAGACAGGTTTACTTGCTGTTTAGCCAACATTCCTCATATTCTCCTGTCTGCTCAGTGAAGAGACCCAAGTCATGCCACCACCATGAGCATGTCCTGAGCAAAGTGTTGGGTGACCTGTGTCAGGAAACTCACATACACACCTGTGCTTCTTCCACCTCCCTCAGCAAAGGCCCTTCTGCTCCATCCTTCCCCCATCACAGTTCTGGCTCTTCATACTTCCTGTTTTCTCCAGCAGAAATTGATCTCTCTCTTCCCTGACTCTTCGAGGATTCTCTGAGTACACTATTTACTTTGACTCTGGAGGTGGCGCTAGCGGTAAAGACCCCACCTGCCAATGCAGGAGACATGAGACATGGGTTCGATCCCTGAGTCTGGAAGATCCGCTGGAGGAGGGCATGACAACCCATTCCAGTATTCTTGTCTGTAGAATCCCATGGACAGAGGAGCCTGGTGGACTATAGTCCATGGAGTTAAAAAGAGACAGACACGACTGAAGCAACTTAGAACAGTCGCGTGCATTGGAATATGTACCAGACTTGTGCCTTGGGCAAGTTATTTAAACTTTCTCAGCCTCAGTTCCCTCATTTAAAGAATATAATTCATGGTACTGATTTAACAGGATTGATAAGAAGCTTAAGGTATATATAAGATGCATATATATATATGACACCAAGAACAATGCTTGGTACATAATCACTCACTAAATGGTGGCTGTAACAATTATTGGGCTTCCCTGGAGGCTCAGACAGTAAAGAATCTGCCTGCTTAGCAGAAGGCCCAGGTTCGATCCTTGGGTCGGGAAGATTTCCTGGAGAAGAGAATGGCTACCCACTCCAGTATTCTTGACTGGAGAATTCCATGGATAAAGGAGCCTGGCAGGCTACAGTCCACGGGACCTCAAAGAGTCAGACACGACTGAGCAACTTACACTACTACTACTATAACAATTATTATTTCTTCTTATTGTTAATAAATAATAGCAATTAGACCAATAATTATTGAAATAGAAAATAATATTTGGATAATAATTGATAATATAATATTGGTGATAATATTTATTGATTGTTTACTATTTTCTAGTAGCTTCACATTTATTGTCTCATATGTGGTGATTTTACAATCTGGTTGCTTCACACATTTGTGTTTCATTTCCCAGCTAGATGTTTAGGGCATAGGCTAGCTATGTCTCAAGGTTTTGTTTTGTTTTTAATAATCCTCTAAGTGCCAAACTGGTGCATAGTTCATCATAAGTCCATTTGTTTGTTGCAAATGGTAAGATTATCTCTAGCTCTGAAATTTAGTGACTTGCGTTATATCAGAATATAAGCTGATCTAGAAATTCTGGAAAATTTAAAACTTGGGCTTAGATGTGTCAGCTTCTTAAATAGTGTGCTGATGAAAGGTCTGTGTGTGTGTGTGTTAAGTAGCTTCAGTCGTGTCCAACTCTTTACGACACTATGGATTGTAGCCTGCCAGACTCCTCTGTCCATGAGTTTCTCCAGGCAAGAACACTAGAGTGGGTTGCCACGCCCTCCTCCAGGGGATTTTCCCAACCCAGGGATCGCGCCTTCATCTCTTCTGTCTTCTGCATTGGCAGGTAGGTTCTTTACCACTAGTACCACCTGGGAAGCCCAATGAAAAGTCTGCCTTACATCTATTTAACACTTCTGTACACCTACTAGGAGCCATGCTCTGTCATAGGCAACGGGCAAAGGCTTCTAAGATAGGCAAAGAATGACATTTGTTTGTTTGTATTTCTGGGAGGTTTATAAACTCCATTTTTGAAGTTGCTTATTCCTTCCAAGAAACTGGCTCCTATTTTGGAATCTAAGCCCCTTAGAGAATATACAAAACACAGCATAATGAACAGTTAGGCTCTAGAGTCAGAATGCCTGGGTTTGAATCCTAGCTCTGCTAATTTGTTGCTCTGAGATTCTGGGCATGTTACTTATCCTCTATCAGCCTCTGTTTAACTTAAAATAATAATAGTCCTATCTTTAAGGATTATTGTGGATATGAAATGAAGTAATGCATGTAAAGTATTTATCACTGGCACACTATCAGTACTGGAAATATTAGCTCTCATTAAACTACTAGTTCATATTACCCTACCAAGCACACTAAAACACTGGACAAGAAGAACCACCTGGAAACTCATTTTTTAACAAAGAGAGAAGGAATGAACATATATATATATATATATATATATATATATATATATGTATATATATATATTCCATTATGGGTCAGGCTCTAGAATAGAAACTCTGCCTGTGTTATGTCAATCCTCACAACAACATAGTCAAACAAGAATAATTTTACAGATGAGGACTAGGATCTAGAGAGATTAAAAGTTTTGCCCAAGTTTACAGTGTAGAAAGAGTGGAGCCAGGGTTAGTCCTTCTCTGAATCCTTCTCACATAATAAAAAATGAGCCACCTGTGTTTCATTCATCCTGTCTCAGAGATTCTACAAACATTGTCTTGTTTCTGTAAGGTGAAGTGAAGTGAAGTGAAGTTGCTCAGTCGTGTCCGACTCTTTGCGACCCCATGGACTGTAGCCTACCAGGATCCTCAGTCCATGGGATTTTCCAGGCAAGAATACTGGAGTGGGTTGCCATTTCCTTCTCTGTAGGGTAGCAGTACTCAAATTTGGTGTACACGGGAATCACCTGGGATGCTTGTCAAAACCCTCAATCCAGGGCCACAGCCTAAAAGATTCTCATTCAAGGATAGAGTCCAAGAACCAGCATTTCAGGAAACACTCTAAGTCATTCTGTTGCACATAGTTCCTGATCACATTCCAGAAATAGTGTTGTAAGGATTAAAACACCCAGTTTTTAAAATTACAACACTGTAGTGGTTTTTGCTATGCATTGACATGAGTCAGCCGTGGGTGTACATGTGTCCCCCATCCTAAACCCCCCATCCACCTCCCTTCCCAACCCACCCCTCAAGGTTGTCCCAGTGCACTGGCTTTGAGTGCCCTGTTTCATACATCGAACTTGCATTGGTCATCTGTTTCACATATGGTAACATACATGTTTCAATGCTATTCTCTCAAATCATCCCACCTTCACCTTCTCCCACAGAGTCCAAAAGTCTGTTCTTTATATCTCTGTCTCTTTTGCTGTCTCTCATATAGGGTCATCATTTCCATCTTGCTAAATTCCATTTTGTATGCATTAATATACTGTATTGGTGTTTTTCTTTCTGACTTACTTCACTCTATATAATAAGGTTCCAGTTCCATCTACCTCATTAGAACTGATTCAAATGTGTTCTTTTTAATAGCTGAGTAATATTCCATTGTGTATATATACCACAGCTTTCTTATCCATTCATCTGCTAATGGACATCTAGGTTGCTTCCACATCCATCCTAGCTATTGTAAACAGTGCTGCAATGAAAATCGGGGTACACGTGTCTCTTTCAATTCTGACTTCCTCAGTAAAACACCCAGTTTTAAGATCATGTAATTCAGATGTGTATATTAAAGACTGGTCCTGAAATCTTAAGGCATGTGATGATAATAAACAATGTATTTTAGGTTTAACATAGCGATTGCATACTTTGTGCTAATTTTTAAAAAGTATTTATTTTTGGCTGTGCTGGGTCTTTGTTGCTGCATGGGCAGTGGCTACTCGTGGTCGCAGCACCTGGGCTTCTCACTGCAGTGGCTTCTCTTGTTGCTGAGCACTGGCTCTAAGGTGCATGGGCTTCAGTAGCTGCAGTTCCCAGGCTTGAGCACAAGTTCAATAGTTGTGGCACAAGGGCTTATTTGCTCTGAGACATGTGCGATCTTCCCAGACCAGGGATGGAACCCATGTCTCCCTTATTGGAAGGCAGATTCTTTACCACTGAACTACCAGGGAAGCCCATATTTTGTATTCATTTTGTGTTTCTCTACACAGAAACTGGTAAGTTGATTTTTTGTGTAGGTTGATTTTTTTTAACCTATGTATGGGGCTCTTATTGGAATATCTTATTTACAGTAGTTGTTTATTAGTTTTTTGTGTATTAGCAGTTATTTGTTTAGCCATTGTGTGTTAGCAGTTATTTGTTTAGCCATGATGACTCCTTGGTAGGTCAGTCGGTAAAGAAGCTGCCTGCAATGCAGGAGACCTGGGTTCGATCCCTGGGTTGGGAAGATCCCCTGGAGAAGGAAATGGCAACCCACCCCAGTATTCTTGCCTGGAAAATCTCATGGACAGAGGAGCCTGGCAGGCTACAGTCCATGAGGTCTCAAGGGTCAGACACAACTTAGCAACTAACCACATGATAATCTTAAAAGACTCATCAAGTGGAGAATGAATAAATGACAATAAATACCCTTTGGGGAAAAAGGGAAGACTCTGAGGGTGGTATTTTATAAATGTTACAGATATGTATCAGGCCTGGTTACTTAAACAGTTGTATAAGAAATTGTCAGGCATTTAACTGAGGCAATTCCTTTAAAATAAACCATATGGTCACATAGTACTATTAAAATATGTTGATACATCCTTGAGTATCACTCTGATTATGTCTGCTTGGGGAGTGGGGAACTCATTAGCATGAGTTCCATGTCAGTCCTTCCTCCTCTGTTCCCCAAATACTTTCCACACTTACTTGGCACAAAGGGGTGATCAAAATGTATGTAGCACGGCCAAGTTCCCAAATGAACGGTTCATCTAACCCCACTGATTGAATACATGACATTAAGAAGTATGAAAAGACTGTTGTGCTTCTCTGAGTTTATCTTTCTGTCTGAGAGCTTTAAAAATGTAAATTTGGGGGGAAATGATGGTGGAGGGCTCTCTATACAAATTCTTAGCTATTCATTTTACAGATGCTATTTCCTAGCCCAAGGGAAAAGCATCAAAGCTGAGAAGTTGTTAAACTGGGAGCAGCAGGGTGCATACGTGTGTATGTGTGCGCGCACGCACACACACACACACACACACACACACACACACACAGGGAGAGATAAACCTGTTTGCTTTCCAAACCAGTAAAGTAGTAAAACAGGTTGTTTAGGGTAAAGTCCCTTGAACTAGATAATTGATTTTAAATACATCTGCCTATAATAACACCTTTTCTTTACAAAGTGCTTTGAAAAGTTCAAAGCATTTTTTCTTTTATTATCATTTGAACTCTATAACCACCCTAAGAAGTAGGGACAGCAGGTCTTATCATCCTCCACCACCATTTAAAAAATGGCTCAACTTGAGGCACAAGCATGTCCAGAAACTTGTTTGAGGTCACATAACCAGTTGGTTTCACAACTAGAACTAGAGCACTGGAATTCTGAAACTTAATCCTCTGTTCTCTTGGCAGAGAGTGTCTCGGCTATTGCTTGATCTACCCAGAGTTCATGCGGTGATTTGTGGCTACAATTTAATTGGAGAATACAAATCAGGCATGCCTAAAGAGCTCTACAGAAAGGAGATTGTTTCTCTTAGATCATGACTGTGTTAGAGAAAAAGGAGGTAGAGAATGGAGTCAGTTGTTTTAGACAATGCAAATTACAAACACACAAAAACACTTTGTAATCAGTTTCTGGATATTTTGGGGGGCTATTCATTTCATTAATTTGTGTATTCATTTTTTAAAGTATCTATTAAGTGCCTTTATATAAGAGACTATGCTCAGTACTTTGGGGAAGATACAAAGAAATGCATTTAATTTTGAGGAGTTGCTTTGAATTATACGAATAACAGCCATTTTACTCATTGTCCATTAGCACCTGATAGACAATTGCGTTCCTTGCAGAAGAGCAAGATAAAAAGAGATGAAGAAACTGGGCAACTAATTTCCTTCAATTCTCTCCCTATGTTGTTGTTTAGCTGCTAAGTCATGTCTGACTCTTTCCAACTGCATGTAGCCCACCAGGCTCCTCAGTCCATGGGACTTCCCAGGCAAGAATACTGGAGTGGGTTGCCATTCCCTTCTCCATCTCTCCCTATGGGAGGCTTTTTTTAAAAATGTAAGTGATAAATTGTCTTGCCTGGTACACAAAACACCAAGTTTACTCTGTCAGCTAATCTAAGGCAATGCCCCTTTGAAACTAGGGAGGTATGCCAGGTTCCTCATGAGGAACATCAGATCAGGATTTAAGGGAAAAAATGCTAGACCCTAGCCCCAAAAGCAACTTCCAAAAAGCATCTCTGAAGTTCAGAGCTAAATCTCTACAATACTTTCTCCTCCCTGGATCCAAAATGAACTTATCCTCTTCACAGGCGCTCTTGAGGATCTAGACAAAAGGGAATTGAGGCACCAAAGGGTGCAGAAAAGAAGTGCCAGGGACCTGTCATTTGGGTGGAAGATGAATAAGAGTTTGCAAATAATTGTTGTGAATTTCCTCAGAGGTCACTTAAAAAAAAAAATTCCCTGGGGACAAATTTCTTTACTTTCCAGCATAAACACCTCCAAGCCTGAAGGCAATATTTGTGTTAAAATTTACACATTTATGAGCACTTGTTTGATATATCTTTAGTTTATAATACATGAACACAAAATGAGTGAAAGACTTTTTGATGTGACAGGTCTTGCTCAGGCCCCAGTGTGGGTCTGTGAAACAGTATGTATGCTCATACATGTTGTTTCTTTGCTGTGTGTGTGAAGGCGCTTCCCTGGTGGTTCAGATGGTAAAGAATCTGCATATAGTGTAAGAGACCCAGGTTTGATCCCTGGTTCAGGAAGATCACCTGGAGAATTCTTGACTGGAGAATTTCATGGACAGAGGATCCTTGTGGGATACAGTCCATGGGGTTGTCTATGTGAAGAGTAGAGACCGAGTTAACTTCCCTGAGCCCCCAGTTTGTTTCTCTGGGTTTCCATTTTTTTCCATTTGTGAAATTCCAGGGTTGGAGTTGGTGAGCTCTAAACTTTGTTCCAACTCTACCAGTGATGATGAACCAGTTCTTTTAAATGATGTTCCGATTGCTATTAAACACATACTTTGTATTCCAGTCAGTCAGTATTTTTAGCAATATTGTAGGATTCTGCTGCAGGAAAATTGGTCATAATTGGGTATGCAATCATAAGTCAGATAAAATTAAGTTTTTTCGCTTTACAAAAACAATATGTGATTTGCAAAATAGTTTTGGAATAGTTGTAAATAATAAGCTCTGCTTATATATTTAAAATAAAGACATTTTTAATCCAAGTTTTCAGGAGAAGCAGAGTGTAAGGTAAAATACATACGCATCAAATAACAAAAATATAAATGTTTAATTGTCATAAAAATCATAGTATTTTGGAATGCTAAAGGAAAATTTCAATGCAACATCCTTATTTTTAAAAACAGGGGACTGTGGAACAAAAACGTTTACTTACCTGCTCAAGATCACTGGTAGTTAACAAAAGCTGTGTAAAAACATCAATCGCAGAATATTTTCCATATTTTTCTCTACTCATATTTTGGGACCACACCTCCTCATTTACTACTGAAGAAAAAAATCTCAGATGTTCAGTGCTTAAATTGAGGAATATTATTTGAGATAAAAATTAAAGTTATAAAGCAGGCTCATTTTCCTCCTGTGTGGACACACCACATTCTAATAATGTAAATAGTAAATTTGGATGCATTTAAAGTAATCTTACCTATGAGTTCCTTAATTTTGCTGAACTTTTAATTGCCACTGAAATAGCATAATTGCCAGCTATTCTTTTCTTAAATTAGTTTAGATTTTTATTTTTTCTATAAATAATATTATAATTTTTACAAGTACAGATTGATCTGTCAATAGTATATTTTCTTTTTTTAATTGAAGTACAGTTGATTTACAATATTTTCTAATACTGATATTCACTGAAATACCAGATATGCTTGTATTAGGAAGACTTGACTCTTGTTCCCAATTGTGCGTTTTATTTTATAATTCTTTTCTTGTTTTTGTATTAAATATGAAATAACCTCCCTTTGTAGAGTTATCAGTTTAAAGCGATGATTCAAAATTAATTATTAACACAAAGTACTAGTCAGTTTCAAGGCACATCACTTTATTTTTGCCATGGACCCCAGAGCTTGAAGTTAGCAGGGCTCTTTAAAACCAATGCTTCTAGCATTTCATTGACTCACACTAAATCGGTCCCTCGATCACCCAGTTAATTTTAACCTTGACCTCCCACAGCTGTACTGCCATACTCAGTCCGAAAAAACTCCCTGCTTCCACCCTTTCAGCCTCTCATGAAGCAATAGTGGAGAGGAAAAACACTACCCATTCCTTTAAGAAAGATTCCGCCTCCTCTCTCATAAGCAAGCGCCTAATGGTAATCGTGGAGTCTCTACCAGAGTCACACACTTTACTACTCGGCGTTGGGAGAAGCCGCCGCAGCCGCCGGTCTGAGGCTGCAGTGGGTTTCTGTGCAGCACTGCAGAATCCACACCTAGAAGATACACACGTCTACTGCCCTGGACACAAGAAAGCCTTGCATCCTAAGCGGGTAAGCAAATCTTTTATCCATTTTGTCCAGAAACTGTGGGAAATGGAGTGATCACGGGAAGGATTGCTCATCAGACATGCTTAAAATGGATTATGTTAATTTGTCTTCCTTTGGGGCGGGGGGAGGTCTAGATCTGTGACAGGCAAACGTCCTGTGCAGTGGAGACTATTGTCTGGTATGTACCCCTAACGCACTTTTGGGGGGCTATTCATAAACCGGCTAACCTTGATGCGTGCCAAGCTTCTTTTTTTTTTCATTTTTTGCTTTCTAAATGCAAGAAAACAACCAGCCACTCCCAATATCTCTCTCAAATACTGCAGATATTTTAAAATGCCAAATAAAATGACAGGCCAAGCATTTTCTAAATATTTTCTCCCCAAAGACAGGAAGCCTTCCCCACCATCCTTTAGGGGTATTTAAAAACCATGAGGCATGGTTAGATTTTGAGCATATGGGAGATGGTGGTAGACTAAAATTTCTATAGCTTTGGTCCAGTGGAGAGAGAAAGCGAGGATAAATGAATCACAGTTTGTGCCAAGACAAGATTCATTTTCCACACTTCATATGTGGGAAGAGGAAACTACATTTTAATTAGCACATTTTTAGGGAAGAGGGAGGGGATGAAGATGAGGGGGATGGCACGAAGTATTTGAGGGGGAAGAGAAGAGTGCAGAGGAGGAAGGAAATGAAGTGGACTGTCCCCAATGCCTTGGAAACGAAGGGAGATAAGGGTGGGGAATGAAGTTTGTTGTTGTGTGTTAGGGTTGGGTTGACTCAAGAGACCATGAATAACCAGAATGCCGCTCAGAGGGTGGGCTTGGGAGTGGATTTGTGTCCCTGCAGTACACGTATGCGGGAGGGGTGTGCAAGTCGTGGGTGGTAGAGGAAGGTGTGCGTTGCTGGGAGGTCTATTTCTAGGGTAGGTCTTGTCTGGGCGGAGGTGGGGGGGCAGTGTCACCTGTGGATGGATCCACATCCCTGCAAAGTTTACCCGGCCCCGAATTAATTTTCAAGGCTGGCAGTGCCTTGACTTTTCACTCCAAGAGATGAGCTCTCATAAGGTCTCAAGGCAAGGGGCCAAATTCTGGGTGAAGACCCTTGAGGCGTGCAAGTGGAGCTGATAGAGAGAGCCCCTGCTCCTCTGTGGAGGTGAGTAGGGGAAAGAGGCGCCCCCACAGGCAACTATGCTGAGAACGCCCAGGCCCCTCCTGTAAGGGGCGTCCGGAGGTTGAACCTTAGCAGTGGCCTCCCGCTGAAGACCCAGCAGCCAGTGTAGGCGGCCGAGATTGACTCTGAAAGCTGTGGCTCAGCGTCAGGAGCGTGGCCGGCGGCGGCGGGAGGTGGGGGCCTCGCTCCGGTTTGGGCGGGCGGCATTTCCAAGGCGCCCCTCCTATCCCTTGGAGTCGAGCTTCCGTCGGGGTCTTTTACACCTCCGACCCTCCCGCAAGGCACGCAACGGATCGAAGGTGTAGAGCTGGAGGAGGACGCTGAAGAGATGCCAGACAGCTGCCCCGCACCAGGCCCTCCCACATGCCAGGCCTGTAGGGCCCGGCGGCCGCGGCTTTAGAGACTGGGTGCAGGCGGGAGAGGAGGGGGCCGTAGGGGGCGGTACCAAGTCTCCGGAGGGGCCCGAGGGGCCGCGTTGGGGGCGGGGCCTTGAGGAGGCGGGGTCAGGAACATCCTGTGATTCCGAGGGGCGGGGCCAGGACGCTCGGGGACCCGAGGGGTGGGATCAGGGGCGTTCGGGGGCCGCGAGGGGGCGGGCTTGTGGGGGTGGAGCCAGAGGCGCCTGGGGGCCTAAGGGCGGAGCCTTGGGGCGGGGCCAGGGGACGCTCGAGGGGCTCTCGGCCAGTCCCGCCAGAGCGTGAGCCGCCTGCCGGTAACGGTCGCGGGGGCGCGGGGCGGGAGGGCAAAGAGAGGGGTTTATATTGTATTTTTTAAAAACGGAGAGCGAAAGCTAGAAGCATCGCGACCCAGGTGTCGCCGCTTCCTGCCTCTCAGGGCTCGGCGCCCAAGTCCCTCCCTCCTCACGCCCCCTCCCCTTCTGCCCTCCCCTTTGGAGCCGTGCGGCGCTTAAGAGGCGGCGGTGGAGGATCGCGCGGCCGCTGCAGTCCCGGCGGCCGCGGAGAAGGAGGGAGGGGAGCACAAAGCCGGCTGCGCGCTGCGAGGTAATCCTGAGGGGAGAGAAGGCGCGGCCTTTCCGCCGCTTCTCGCGGCGGGGACGGCAGGCGCCAGCGCGGGCTGGGCTGCGGGGACCCTTCCAAGGGGGTCGCGCGGGGGTTGGATTGCGGCGACTTGCTGGGCCGAGGGGACTTTGCTATTGGCTGCCCCTGCAGCCTCAGGTGAACCCTTCTCCCTCCGGGACTGGAACGGGAGCCTCGGGCGAGGAAGGTGGACCTGCAGGGGAGGATCTCGGGGCGCCGCGGGGTGGGCCCGAGTCTTTCGGGCGTCCTCTGATTTCTCCCAGAGGACGGGAAGTTCTAAAAACCAAGAAGTGGCCGAAGCTTCGGGATCCGAGGGACCTTAAGCTCTAGAGGTGCGCTCCAGGAGGGTTGGGAGGTTCCCGCGCTCGGAAAAAGGTGGAGGTAAGGGAGGAAGTGTTGGTTTGTTTTCCTCGTTAAAAAAAACTCCTGTTACCAAGTTGAGAGTATTCAACCAAACCTTTCTCCCGTAATCTGTGTCCCCATCCCCCCGACACACACCCACCCACCCCACCCCTACAAATGTATACACGTTAGGTTGTGCTTCCTGCCCGGGGTGACAGGCAAGAGTTGGCTGCAGGTCGGGTTAGCTGGTGTTTAGGGGCGTCCAGGCTGTTTGGAGGTATGCCATCCTAGCTGAGGCAAGACCACAGAGACAGGTAGAATAAGCTAGGCCTCTAGTAAAATAGCAAGAATGGCCTCAGGTAAACTTTCTTTGTTGGAGAGATTTAATTGCAAGTAGGTGCCCGTTTAAAATGGGAGCGTGAGTAAATCCTCTAATTTCTTTGGCACATGTGCTGTTGTAATTGACCTGCTGGAGTGGTGTGGAGAGAAATGGAATTTAAATCAACCAAGAGGCTTTGAGTGGGGATTTATATGCAGGTTTGGTGAGGGAGTTGATAAGATTTGGGGGGTAGGAATCAGCTACATTTTAAAGGTGCATGAACTTTTTTATGTTATGACACTTTAGATTTAGCAGTATGAAATGTTTGCTTTTCTTGAAATGGAGTGCATCAGCACCATGCTGGGTACACCCTACTTTGGGCTTTGGAGGACTTCTAATTAGATTATTAAAGGGAGTAAAATAAGAATACCGTAATTTGTCGTTTTTAAATAAGATGCTTGACTATTTTGTTAAAGGAAAAAAAAGGTAATTAAGATATGGGACCCATTCATTTATAGGGTTAAGTTACTTTTGGAGCATATGTATAAAGTTTGGATATCTAAAAGTCTCCATTGCATTGTAATTGCACTGTAACTCATTTTCCTCTGCTTAAATTGAGCAGATTACCTTTGCAAAGGGAAGGCCAGGGGGAAAAAAGGCCACTTTTGCTATATTTAAGTGTTACTCTTTCCGAAGAGTTCAGTCTCTGCTCTTAAAACTCTAAATTGACTGAAAAATGTTGGCAATAGTTGCTTTTAAAGAAAAAAATGGATATGTCTCTTTTGAATGTTAAACATAATTTGAGCTCTTGAGATAGTTGGTTATGAGGAATTCAATAAGTTGCAGCTTTTTTACATGTTATAAGGAAATGTTTGTTGGTAGACATATGACACAGGTGGTCATAAGACATCTAGGAACTATTTTGCATGATAGATTGTATTTTCACAGTATGTTTTACATTCTGAAAATGAATGAGAAAATGATATTGCACACTTTGCTATTTCTAACCCCCTTTTCAATAATGTTACACCGGTGTGAATGCGGGTTCTGCTCAGTGATGTTTAAAGTGTGGATGTGGTCTTTGTAAAACCAGAATGTCTTTTGATACTAAGAGGACATAGCATCAGCCCACCTCCTACACGCAATCCTGAAACCTGAATGCAGAGTAGGGCCCAACCTCTGAAGTTGTGAGCGCTCCTGAAGTAGGTTTCTTGTGCCTGCCTGTTTTTGTTACACTTAAGCCTATGCAGATTGTTAGCTGTTTAATCTCTGCCATCTCAAAGTAGTTGACTAGCAGTACTGGGCAACACTTACGTATGTCATCAGAGTACAGGAAATTTTATTTCGAGAAAGAAATCATATTAAAATCATAAAAACCCAACTCGGAACAAACTGGGTTTGTAAAATGCTGGGAGTGATACTATCAGAACCTTATGAGTTCTTATATATAAAGTGCTTAGAATATAGTTTGGTACTCAGTGTTTTGTGTGTTTATCAGCATCACTATAAGGTTACTTTTTTTGAAGGTGGTTATATCATGCGTCCCAGCAAGTGAAGACTCAGCAAATACTTGTAACAGCCAATATTATTGTTCTACCTCTGTGCCAGGCACAGACTTTTATATGTTTAATCCTCATAACAACCCAATGCGTAAACAGACATAAAGGTTTAAGTATTTTGTATAGCTCCTAGGCACAGACTGGCTGGTTCTGAACCCAGAGCCTGATTTGAAAGTGAGTCCACATAACCAGTAACCCCTGCTGCTATTAAACTCGGGGTAATACCTGCAAATGAATGAAGTATCTTCACAGGGTCTCCAAGACTCCAACTGTGCGTATGCCTTGTTTAGCAACACCCTCCTGTATTAATATCCCCAAGATGTGTTTAAATCTGAAGGGCGATAATCAATCTGCATTAAGTAGAATCACTTTTTGACTTTGGAAGAGGATTCTCTTTTCACATGACATATGTGTAGCTTGAATGCTAGAATGTGGGCTCTACTGTGTTATCTTTTTAATTACTGAAGATTCAAGTCTTTTTTTGTTGTTCTTTGAGCTTGCCAGATGTGTAGGGCCCCAGCTGGTCCAACAGGCTCTTTGTTGATTCTAGTTCTGCACTAAGTCAGTAGGCTTGATCTTCTGATTATCAACACTGCATCGGCCTGAGGTGAATATTAACTTCAGTTTGTTCAAAATTCCACCTGAGTTACCTTTTACAATTAGCTGTAAGTGGCTTTTACTTTGTCACTCCCATTCCTCAAGGACCTCTGTGTAGCTGCTTCACCAGTGTCGTTGATAGGTCAAGCCAGTTAATTATAACCTAAATTAGTAGCTGTTTTGAAGTAATGTTTAGGATTACTATTGTAGAGATTAAATATGTCCTTTGTTGGCAGTTTAGTGAAAGGTAATATTAGGGGGCAGTGTTTAAAAACAGCATTCAAAAAATAAAATAAAAACAGCATCTGTTGAATTAAGAGAGCTCAAACTGTATTGAAGACACAGGCTACTAATATGTTCCTCACACTAAATAAACACGCGTTTTTCTGATATTAAAATTCAGTGCTGTTTCAGATTCCTTTGGAAATATTAAACATGTAGAATTTGAATAGAAAACATTTAAATGTTTAATCAAGAGTACTTTCTTTTAGACGTAAACTATTTGAAATTAATTGAGCAGTCATAGACTGTGGCTAGTCATTGAGATTCAAAATGGGTGCCCTAATACTTTATTTCATGTCTTCTGTTAATGCTTAATCATTTGATCTTGGGGTATGTGCCCTAGTATTTCTAGATGAGATTGTTATGAGATATTTCAGGTCTTGCTAGTGACTAAATTCTTTTGGCCAAAAGCCAAGACAGTCTCAAATTTTTACTGCAGTGGGTTGCGTATATTAAGAATCCTCTTTAAATCATACAGGTTAGCAGTGTTTCATTGACTGTGGCTTGAAAGAAAAAGTTTGTTATCCCTTGTATATCCCTTATGTCTAATATGTTAGATGAATTTGATTAGTTTTTTTTTTTTCCTAGCAGTAGCTAGTTATGGACACACATATGTAACCATACTACTTGGAGGATGCTCTTCCTTTCAGGTTAATTACAAAATGATTCACCTGGCATTCATGTAGTGATTATTTGACTATCAACGCATGCATAGAACAGTTTTAAGTGAAATTAACTGAAAGTGTTAAAGTATTAGAGAAAAAGATGTGTGTGGGTTTTTTGTTTCATGTGTATTTTAATGTTGATCTCTTATATGTGGACTAATCACAAAATCAAGCTCAAAAGTAAGTTAATTACACAATTGAAAACATACTTGAACGTTAAAGTACCGTTTAACTTACTGTAAAGTCTTAGAAGATAGCATAGATAATGAGAATCAGAGTCTTTTGTTTTCTTTAAATGATTTTCTTGTTGGGTATCTTTGAAAAGTAGCTTTCAGGTTTCTAGGACATGACTTACTACACTGAAGGAGCAATTTTAAAAAGAGTATCCTAGAAACCTTAAATAATAAATGTGGCTTTCATAATTGTCTAGCATAACTTAAAAACTAGTTGCTTGACCTCCAAAAAGTATAAAAATGGATGAAACTCATGCTTGATGTTTGAAGGCTTTTTGTTTTTGTAAATTTCCTTCCTAGGAAGATTGTATAGACTGGTTTTTAACTATGCCAGAGCTGAATTATTATTATAAAATATGTTTGCTAAGTCGCTTTGGTTGTGTCCAACTCTGTGCGACCCTATGGACTGCAGCCCACCAGGCTCCTTTGTCCATGGGATTCTCCAGGCAAGAAGACTGGAGTGGGTTGCCATTTCCTTCTCCAGTGTGTTTAGTCTTTGACATATAATTATATCTTTATAATGAGGTGAGATCTCAGTTGATTTTACCTAATGTCAGGCTGATCTGTCTCAGCACTGTATATACTTTACAATTACTTGTTTTAAAAGTTGGTTTTAGTAAGCTTAATTGGAAATGGTAAGACTTCCTGATATAAAATGAACTTTGAAACCTCTTGTTTTAAATTGCCTGAAACTGGACCTGAGGATATTGGTATGTAGCAGTACATTAACTAGCATTTAAGACTGCTACTGACTCAAACTAGACTAGAGTTTGAAGATTGGGTTATGAAGCTCACTTTTTCTGCTGCAGACATACTGACCTCCATAAGATAAAAAACTTCCCACAACCAGCCAACCAGGGGGTGAAACACTTTTTGGAAACTTAAGGGCAGTAATAACAACTTACATTCTTAAAACCAGTGTTTCAAGAAGCACACTGTATTTCAAATTTTCAAAATTTAATGCTCACAACGTTCATTAAGGGAAGTAATATAAAAAACTTAACTCTAAGTAACATACATGGAATTCTTGCTTTATTCCTTTTGCTAATTCTCATATCTCTTTGAATTTGTTCTTGTAATTTTTCACTCCCCCATCCCCCACCAAAGAAGTGCTTACTTCGGATGGAAGAGGAAAGGACAGTGCAGGTGTGAGTTCAGGAGCCTGTTTAATTCAGCTCCCAGGGCTATTGGTTGTTTGCTAGGGGAGCTGGAATTTCAACAATGTAGAAAGCAGTCAGGTTGGAGCAGTGCTGAGTTTTATCAGTATCTTGGGGACTTAGTCTGTGCCTTTAATTTGTCACCGTCAGCAGTGTTTCTGTGAAGTTCTTCCACAATGGCTCAGCTCATCCTGTGCGAGAAGAGAATAGCATTTCCTTTCCCTTTTCCATACAATATTCTTGTCCTGTCATCTTTGGATCCGCTGGAATGACTCCATGCCATGGCAAAGAGATAGGTTTCCTCAGTATCCTCGTGGAGAAGGTAATTAGGCTTATTTGGTACATCTAAAGAGGTATATTTTGGGATCAAGGCCTCCCCGGGGATCCCTTTTTTAATCCTTCAGAAATTAGAGCCAGCAACTGTTAGCTGCATTGTTCCTTCTAATCTCCTTTGTCTTATTAGTACATAAGGAAAAGATTCTGTGAGGTCAGCCTTTTATTATCTGAGGAAGTGTTTAGGGAAGGGTGGTGATGGTCAGAGCTCAAGTGGAGCTGTGAATGGGCTTAGATGCACAGGGTGAAAGTGGACAGGGGGACGAGATGGTTACTGAAATTGATATGTTTTCCCTATTTCTTATCCCCACTCCCAGTGCTTTTTTTTTCCTTTTTAAAGATTTAAAACCATGTTCCTCTTACCTTGCCTTTCTCCTTTGACTTCTTTTTTTTTTTTTTTTTGGCCAGGACTGAGTTTTAGCTTAACTAGAAAAGGTGGAATTTTTAAGGTGATCATTGAAAAGTTTGGCGTTCACCTGGAGGTTACACTAAAAAGAATTTCCTTCTGTTTCTGTCCACAACTGTATGCTTTTTAATTAAAAAAAAAAAAGTCTGAAACAGAAGTGTGGGAAACCTTACTTATCATTAATAATTGGGAACTATTATGTATTAAAGTAAAAGACAGATTAATGAATCAGAAATATGTATTTGTTTTTTGGAAAATTAGATGTACAGTAATTTTGTATTAGGATGTTTGATTCTTTTTAAGTGGGTATCAAAAATTATATGAATTTTTTAAACCAAAAATGTTGAAAGTAATATGAAAGTAATACATCTTTCATTAGTCCTAGTGAATGTTGATAATGACAAAATCACAGTTTTCCAAACACTGTGCTGTCTTGAATACCTTAATGAGATTTGATAGACAAGATTTGATCAGTAGCCACTGAAAGGCCATTACCTCTGTATTAGGGAAAACGTTTTATGCCTGAATAAAAAAGTATAGAAAAGGCTCTGAGAAGCCGATTACTTGGTAATCACCTGTTAAGGTGATTTTATTAATATTGTGTTTGATGTTTTGTAATCTGAATTTCCCTGGGCTCTTTAAAAGTGTCTGGTTGGACCATCAACTTTTGATGAATGAGTTTCTGGAGGGATTGTGATGGCCAGTTAGGAGCTTTGAAGAGAGAATCCCTGCTTTGTATCACACCTGAATGTCATAGAACATGCTTCTTGGCATGTGTGTAATTTGGGCTCAAAGGGAAGAGTGCCATCTACTGAATGAATGGCCAGCATCAAGTTGAGCAACCCCAAGTTTTTGTTGCAGAACTTTCAACTGGCTTCTGGAGAAACCAGACTCAGCTTCATCAAAGAATTTGACAGGATCGTAACACCAAGTGGAATTGTTGTTTGCTTAATTTTAATTATGCTTGCCTGCAGGAGGCCGGAACACATGATGAAGAACTAATTCACTGCCTGTTGAAATGCAAGGGGAAAGGAGAAACTTGAAAAAGTTGCTTGGACGTCATCTTAAAAAATAGTCTAGCAACGGTTAAATCATTGTTAAATTAAAAATGGTAAAGAATTGTTTTAGTGAGACATGTTTCATTAGTAGCACTGGTTATTGATGGCTCATGCAGACAATAATGCTGTTGTTTAAAATTTGGACTTCAAATCTTCAGTCATTTGTTTAACTGGAGGTAAGGGTTTTAAAAGTATTTGAGTAATTTGGTTAGTTTTTCTCTCTTGCCTTTTTCTTTGTCTCTGGTTCTAAGGCAGATTCCTGCTTGAGTGAATTCTGTGTTTTGAAGTGGATTTTGTTGCTGTTTTGGCTTACTCAAGTGGTCTCCTGTTTTGTTTTTTGTCATGTGTTCCCTCACTTCCAGAAACTGCTTATGGTCATAGCCAAGGGTAGAACTGGAGGTAGTAGAACCAGGTATGGGTCAGGAGTGGAGATTTATGATACCTGGGACAGACCTGTCAGAGCCAGACAAGAGGGAATTGAAAGGAAGCTTTGAAATTATTTTGGTAAGAAGGATATCTTTGTTATGTATCTATTATATATAATTACTTAATCAGTAACCACTTTTCTCAGCCTTAAAACCTGCCAAGGATCCTGTTAAGCACTTTACATAAATTATCTGAAGTTAAGTAACTTGCTCAAGATCATACAGTTAATGAGTGACAGAACCAAGACTTGAGCCCAGGGCTAATTCCTTTAAACTCCCTGCTCACCTGCTCTTTATTTAAGCTCATTCTTATTGGTAACTGCACAAAAGACTAGAACTGAGATCACAATGGTATTTCTACCTTTGCTGGAAAATATTGGTGGTTTTTGCTTGTTTGTTTGAAGAAGGTGATAAAATGGTTAAATAGGATTGAGATTTCAGTAGAATTAGGAAATACATGAGAGATGAACTTTCAAATATTTGGTTTGTCTATAATATTCATTTCTTTGTTCCTTTTGCTATAATATTAACTTAAAACCACAAGAAAAGTTCATTATTGAAGCATTGAAGTGAATTGTTTCACGTTGCTTAAAATCTGCTGCTGCTTGGAAAGAAAGGTTGAGTTAATGAAGGATTTTATGTTTGATTTGGGAGAGGGAGTAGGATGGGGATAGGTAGGGATTTGTTAGTCTTTCTGTATTTCAGTTCAGTCACAGTTGTATCCGACTCTTTGCGACCCCATGGACTGCAGCACCCCAGGCTTCCTTGTCCGTCACCAACTCCTGGAACCTACTCAAACTCCTGTCCATTGATGCCATCCAACCATTTCATCCTCTGTCGTCCCCTTCTCCTCCTGCCTTCAGTCTTTCCCAGCATCAGAGTCTTTTCAGATGAGTCAGTTCTTTGCATCAGGTGGCCAGAGTATTGGAGTTTCAGCTTCAGCATCAGTCCTTCTGTGTTTTGCTTGCTCCTAAATAGTTTTAGGTTGTAGTACTTTTTGATATCGCGGTAATATTTCGTGTCCACAGCACAGTGAAGTTCAACCATGTGCAGTCCGAGGTCCTGGGGTAACCTCAGCTTCTTGTGCACATCGGGTAAGCTCTCTAGACCAGATAAGTACCATCTTAACATACCGTTGTGTAGTTAGACTTTTGAATGCATGTATTCTCTGTTAAAAGATATTTTACACCTGACTAATACTGAGTATGTTTTTGGTACACAAATATATTTTAACCTTAAAATATGTTTTGACCTTAAAAGGCATCCTTATTACTTTAAAAGCATGGAAATAGTTATTTTGGTATAATACAAAGCTTCTGAAATTACAGTTCAGTCATGGTTGTGCTGTGTATTCTAAAACCCAATTGCTCTTTTATAATTTCTGACTTTTTCCCTTCATATGTAGAAACATTACGCTTTATTGTCTGGAAAATCCTCTTAGGAATATCAATTATGTAACTCTTTGAGATTCTGACTCTCTATCCAGTCAAGCATTAAAAAAAAGCCAGCAACAACTAAGATGACTATACAAAAGATGTTACTTGCCAGTGTATGATGAATGCTACAGGTACAGATAACAAATGCTATAGGTCATCTGATCAAGAAAAGAGCACCATGGATAGAACAGTCAGAAAAAGGTCCCCAGGAAAGAAGTATAAGGGTGGTCCTTTAAAGGCATGGTAGAGTTTCACTAGATGCAGACCATGGAAAGGGTTTTGGCAAGAAATTTCTGACTATGAAAAAAGTAATCCTTTGGGACTTCCCTGGTAGTCCAGTGGCAAAGATTCCATGCTCCCAAAGCAGGGAGCCTAGGTTTGATCCCTGGTCAGGGAACTGGATCCCGCGTGTGGCAACTAAGACCTGGTGCAGCCAAATAAATAAATATTTGAAAAAATAGTAATCCTTTTTCCTGTAGCACGCTGGAGATAGTTTATAATCATGGTCACTGTAAGGCACTTGAAGGCTATTACATACCCTATGAGAAACAGTGCCGAGGACACACTGCCGAGGCAGTGTGTTAGAATATTGCAGGGCAAGGAGGAGAGGGTGGTAGGCGTGGTGAAAATCATGAACCTTTTAAAAATTGTTCCCTCTGGACCTCATGTGAAAATAATTGATTCGTAGAAACATCTTTATACTGCTATTTGAAGCCAGTAATGCTTAGGAAAGTTGGTACTTGCAAAAAGACTTTAGAAGTCCTCATCATTCCCAACACTGGACAATGAAAGCCTCCTTTGGGGAAAAGGTGTATATTTTTCTTAAATCTAAATTCATCCATCGTTTAGTTTGTTTGCTGAATACTGGAGTATGGTTTTGCTGATGGCTCTGTTATAACTTTTGGATCCAACATGTGGATAGATGGTGTTGCTGATACTGAGATATAATAATTTTGACTTAATTTTTGTGACTATCTTGTTTTGGATACTTGAAAATTTGTCCCAATTGTCTGAATTCTCTTAGATTTGGTAACATTTATCACTTACTATTTGAAAAATATTAGTATAATTAACTATTCAAGTTATTTTGAGCAAGTCCCTGTTTTTTTTTCACTGTAGTTTTTAAAATAAAATGTGAGGGGTTGAGATCATTTTAAGATCCATTTTAGTTTGAAGAGGCTGTGATTGTAGTTCTTAGAAAGGTGAGTTTACCAATTAGTGGTTTTAGTTGAAAGGTGGCTAAGAAACATATGATCGTACTGTGTGAAGGCCCTGGGACTAGGTCTGATAGAAGGCTGTGAAGGTCCTGGGACTAGGTCTGATAGAAGGCTAAGACAACCCCTTGTCTCTTTGTGTATGTGGTAGCTGAGAAAAGGACATCATCATTCCAGGAACTTGTCCATTCCCAGAGTTTCTTTCAGTTCTTCAGAAGCTAAGGGCCCATGGCAATGGACAGTGGATAGATCCTCTTTGAAAACAATGAAATAGTCAAGGATAGTAACTTTCCCTAAAGCCAACTAGGCTTTGGGAAACATTGAACTTTTGTTTCAACTAGAAACATTGAACCTTTTTTTTAGAAATGTACTTTCCTTTCACATCACAACTGTATTATGTTTTGGTATATTAGTTCCTCATAAATTTTTCTCTTACCTTTCTTTAGCTTTTCTGAGCAGCTTTATGCTTCCTTTTGCTTGTTCATTTATGCATTAAACAAATATTTATTGAGCACTTACTATGTGCTAGATCCTCTTCTAAGTGCTGGGAATATAGCAGTGAGCAAAACAAATAAACTCTCTTGCCCTAATGGAGTTTATATTCTTGGGGGTAAAGAAAAATAAATAAGTAAAATATATATTGTATTGATAGAAATATTTTGGAGAAATATAGAAGGGGGAAAGGAGATAAAGGAAGTGTTTGGGGGCAATGACAAATTTAAGTGGCCAGAGGAAGTCCTTACTAAGAAACTGACATGTATGCAAAGACCTAAAGAAGGTAAGGGAGTGGATACAATCGGTACTTTGTGGGTTCTGCATCTGCAGATTAAATCAACCACGGACCAAAAATATTTGGGAAAAACAATTCCAGAAAGTTCCAAAAATCAAAACTTGAATTTGCTGTGTGCCAGGGCTTCCTTCCCTGGTGGCACAGATGGTAAAGAATCTCAGATGGCAGTGCAGGAGACCTGGGTTCAGTCCCTGGGTTAGGAAAATCCCCTGGAGAAGGAAATGGCAACCCACTCCAGTATTCTTGCCTGGAGAATCCCACAGACAGAGGTGCCTTGTGGGTACAGTTCAGGGGGTTGCAGAGAGTCAGACAGGACTGAGCGAGTCACACTTTCCCTTTCAGAGCCTATTTGCATATCATTTACATAGTATTTATAACTTTACATAGCATTTACATTGGATTAGGCATTAAAGGTAATCTAGAGATGATTTAAAGTGTATAGGAAGATGTGCAGGGCTATATGCAAATATTAGGCCATTTTATATAAAGGACTTGTGCATCCACAGATTTTGGTATCACTAGGATCCTGGAACAAATCCCCCTTGAGTACCAAGAGAACTGTGTGTGATACCAAGGGGGAGGTCATGGCAGGCAGAGGGAATGCCAAGCAAACGCCTTGGGGCCCAAGGGTGTCTGGTATGGATGAAACAAAATGGGGGATGGATGTTGGGAAGCCACTGATGACTGTTAGAAGTGGGACATAATCTGACATATATTTTGCAAGGGTTATTTGGTTGTGTTTTGACACTCGATCATGGTGGTACAGTAATCTTGGTGAGAGATTGCTCTGGTAGAGGTGGTGAGATTTGAGTGGATTCTGAATGTAGTGTTCAGACAATAGAACCAATATGATTTACTGACTAGGATGTGGAGTATAGTATATATGTGAGAGTATAGTATATACATGAGAGAAAGGAGTCAAACGACACCAAGTTTTGGGGTGTAGGTAAAAGTTTGCAGGACGAATAATTTTGACCAGGAGGAATAATTTGGGGAGTAGAAAAGAGTAGAAATTCAGTTTGAGACATAGTAAGTTTGAAATGTCTATGAGAGATGTTGGAGTAGAAGATTCTGTGAGTGAAGATCAGTGTCTAGTTACTGACTGACTGTATAAAATTGGGAGTTATTATTTTCCTCTTTCATTTAAAATATTTGCATATTTAATCCCTTTGATGACTGGACTTTGCTGTAGTAAGGGTTTGATTTGTTGCTATACATCTTTATTCTTTGAAGGGGTTTAATCTTAATCTGTCCTGTAAAATCTTGGATTTGCTTTAACTTCTAAGGACCCTGAATCCCAAAGGAAATCTTTTCCTCTAGGGTAGAACAATTTACTTTTTAACAAAATGTGAAAATAGAAACTGTTGTTACTGCCCTTCAAAACATGTATGTGAATGTAAAATGAACAGTTTGACTCTTCCTCCAAAAGTTAATATGGTTTAATGGTTAAAAATAGTAACATATAGGTTCCATTATGACCCAGTGGTTCTATTCCTACATTATACACTTAATTGAAAACACATGTTCCCACAAAAACGTGTACACTGGTGTTCATGGCAGCATTATTCATAATAGCCAAGAAGTGGAAACAGCCTAAATGTCTGTCAGCTGATTAATGGCTAAATAAACATGGTATATCCACACAAAGGAATATTATTTGGTCATAAAAGGGAATGAAATCTTTCTATTACATGGGTGAACCTTGAAAACGTTATGCTAAGTGAAAGAATCCAGACACAAAAATGCCACATATTGTATGGTTCCAGTTGGTATGAAAAGCGCAAAATAGGCACATCCCTGGTTACTGAAAGCAAATTGATTAGTGGTTGCCAGGGGAAGGGGATAAGGGAAATAGGGAGTATTTGCTTATTGGGTACTTGGTTTCCCTTTGGGGTGATGAAAAAGTTCTAGAACAGATAGTGTTGATGATTGCACAACATTGTGAATATGCTAAGAACCACTGAATCGTGCAGTTTGAAAAATAGTGAAGTTTATGGTGTGTGAGGGGCTTCCCAGGTAGCTCAGTAGTAAAGAATTCCCTGGCCAATGCAGGAGACTCAAGAGACCCAGGTTCGATCCCTGGGTCTGGAAGATCCCCTGGAGGAGAAAATGGCAATCCACTCCAGTATTTTTGCCTGGAGAATTCCATGGGCAGAGGAGCCTGGCAGGCTACAGTCAATGAGATTGCAAAGAGTTGGACACGACTTACAGACTGCACAGCAACAGATTGTCCCTTTTGCAGTAATAATTTATATTATGGTGTGTGAATTATATCTCAATTTTTGAAGAAAGATACCAGGAAAAAAGTGTTTGTGCACATTCATATGTACACAAGAATAACTGAAGAAAAACTTACATAGATCTTACTTCCAAAATCAAACTAGTTTCCCCAGTTGATGAAGCAGGAATTATGCTAAACTTGGTTTAGCTTGGTTTGCTTAAAGAGGCAAAGTGAAAATCCTTAGATCATTCAGGTAGAAATCAGGAAGCAGTTTGTGATCCTGTCTTTGGCAAGTCATGGATGAATCTAAATGTTTTTAAATGCCCAGTTTCATGGAGATGACCTAGATAAGCAAAAGAAGGCTCTGTAATAATCAGTTTTGTGGGCTTCATAAAGCAGGAACTCGTTTATAAATAACTTTATTAGGTCTTAAGTCAGTAAGATGGCTTATTTTCTCTCCATACCTATAATTAAAAAGTATGGCAAACTCAATTCCCAGTAATTTTTTTAGCCAACCCAAGATGATATTTACCTTCTTAAAAATATTATTACTATCAAAGAGTTGCCTGTTGAGGAAGTACATGAAAGGATTGTCTTCTTTAACTTTCATGTACCACCCACACTAATGTTTTTTTTAAATTAAGATATAATTTGCATACCATAAAATTCACCCCCTAATTTTATTAGCAACGTACACATACACATATATATTTTCGTGACCTTTCCTGATGGTTAAGCGGTAAAGAATCTGCCTGCCAATGCAGGAGACTCAGGTTCGATTTCTAGGTTGGGATCTCCCTGGAGAAGGAAATGGCAACTCACTCCAGTGTTCTTGCCTGGGAAATTCCATAGAGTAGCCTGGCAGACTACAACCATGTCTCAAAAGAGTCACACACGAATGACTTCGTTCTAAACAAAGGCAACAATATATATATTCATATATTCCTTTATTAGAATAATATTTTTGGTGGCTTGATACGTTTTCAGCATTTTAAGGAATGCATATGTGAACCAGACAAGAGCTATCGTGGGGAAAGTAGATCTTGTGTAACTGACTCCAACACCAACCTGAGAGTAGTGCTATCACAACAATTTACAGGAAGTGCAGATGGGCACAGAAAAGGGAAGTGTTTATCCAGTGGAGAGCAGTAATTCACAGAGGAGATGGCATTTGAGTTGAGCTTTAGAAGATCTCTTAAATGTTGAAGACGAGAGTAAATTACTGACTGAAATAATAGGCTGTGCAACGGGCATGCGGGTCTGTGGATGGATGTGATGGAAGAGAAAACAGAAAAGATAAGGTTGAGAGCACTAGGTCATGAAGGCCTTGGGTGCTCTTTTAAGAATTTAAGTTTTATTCTGTGGCACTTAGATTTTAGCTAATGGGCATAATCAGATGTGTCTGAGATTTGGTGTTGTGAAGAATGGGGTGATAAAGAGTGTTGGCAGAGAGACAAGTTAGAAGACATTTAGAGATAAGCAGATGAACTAAGGTAATGGCTTTGAGATAGAAAGGGAGGAATGGGACATTTTGGACACAGAAATCCATCCAACTTGTTGAGCAATGAAGATGTTGAGGGAACATTTGATCACCAGGTGTAGGAATTTAAATGTTGTATTTTACTCCATTTCTGATACTCTGATTTATGACAGAGGGAAAATACACCTGTTAAACTAGAATTTAGGTAGATTCAGCAAGGCTTGAATGTATCTTTTCCTTACTATACATAAAAGACTTTAGAAATGTGACTGTTTCATAATCTTCTTTAATTTTTAGTGCACGTCAGTGATTAGTCAATTTTCCAGTCTTTGGCGATGTTTTCATTTGTGCATTTGGAAATGGTTGAATAATCATCATTTTGGCAAAAGAATAGTATTTTTGTTTCCAAATGAAACTGCTATGCTGTGCTTTTGTGTTTCATTTTATACTTCTGTGTAGTGGAATAATAAAAAAGAAAGAACTGAAAGTGGTATTGGCCATTGCCATATCAAGTACTTTATGCTGTCATTACAGGAAGTCATTGTGCCATTTTGAATTTCCCCCTTATTTCATTTAGTGGTTTATCTTGTAACTTATAAAATAACACATGGTAAACACCTGTAAGAAACAATTAGAAATGTCAAAAGCAGCTTACAAAATCATTTGTTTTTTCTGTGTAAATGTAGTGGCAAATCCAATCCAGTAAGACTTTATTTTGTATTTTTGCTTAGTGAAACAATTAAGATTTGGCTCCTCTGATGTTTCTCATTGCTTATTTACAGGCATGACTGACTATTTTTGTTTGTAGCTCCCTTTAATAAAACATGTGCAAAGAGGGTGTTACATTAGGACACAGTGATTTTATAAATGGGTAGAAGAAAATACTGAATTTGACAGAACTGACTACTGAATTAGTGTAGTGTATAACTTGCTTTTGTGCTTAAAGATTCTAAGTGTTAAATGTTTAAAATAACTTATTTAAAAGCAACTCAATAAAATTAAAAATACTCTATGGACATACAATACAATGAAAGTTTTTGTGTTTTATTTTATTATTCTTTTCTTGTTCTTGTTTTAAATATGAAATATGAGATCATGAAGCAAGATCCAAAGGCACATAAGAATGTACAGAGAAAAGTAAGTTGTCACCCCATCCCTGAACTACTCTACTCTCTCTCTTTCTTGTATATTATTCTAGAGATATTTTTCAGTGTTTATTTTTAAATTCCTGAATCAAGACTTTGCCTGCCTACACCTGGTAGATAAATTGCTGTATAATATTGCTGCATAAAATACAATTTTAGGCTCAAAACAATCTGAGGAAATAGCCAGCCCTGTTCTTTTCCTTGGTGTGTTTTCTAGATTGATTGTCTCTTAATTAAAGAGTGTGGTTTCCTAGCTTCCCCTCCCCTTCAGACAAAGCTATGGAAAGTGGAAGGTGGTCATTGTAATCATCGTTCACTCATATTTTATGCTAGGCAGTGACAGGTAACTTTTATGAAATGATACATGCTAGCAAAGCAAATTCCAGCTGAGAAGTGCTCCCATGGAAAACATCCTCAAGTAGGGAGGGAAAAAAATGGTCAGCCTTTCCCATCGTGTGTATCTGCCCTGTTAGGGCAGCTGGACTGGACTGCTTCTAAAGCTTGACTTTTAATTTTTTAGTACTTGGCATTATTTTGTTGATTCTGCCTTTGGCTACCCACCAAGTCATAAGATTTTCCTCCCAAGCCTTGGGATTACCTGACTCAAAACTTTTCAATACTAGACTTGGTTTCTTCTTTGGATGGTATTTAATAGAACATCATTCCTATGCAGATACTGCAAGTAATAGTCGCATATTTGTATATATGTGGAGGAGTCCTGTAAAAAAGTTTTCCAATGTATTTTTTTCATTTTTGTACTGGTTATCTTGTATTGGTCATTGTTGCAAATTAGGATATTCAGCAGTGATCATGTTCCTCAAGGAGGAGTGTTGGGCAAAGGTCACAGTCAGGGAAGCAGAGTGTGTCCCTGCACTGGGCCCTCTTCAGGGGTACTTGCTTAGCTGCTCATGTTTGAGATCCTTCTAAGAAAGGTAGTAGTTGAAAAGTTTGTAAGCTGCCAGCACTCTAGAAACCCCAGCAGTGCTTCCTTTCTTCACGTAGACATACTTGTTGTCATACCACTAGTAACCTCTTTGAAACACTCCAGCAGTGCATTTAGAGGCAAAATCCTACCTCATATCCAGATTGGCAGCTCCCGTTTTAACGTTAAAATCCATGAGTTTCTTCTTCACTGATACAAGTGATGCCATCTTGGAGTCCTGGGTATCTGCTGTCTTCCAGTACTTTTTATTGTGGTAAAATACACATTTACCACAATAATTTACCATTTTTAAGTGTACAGTTCAGTGGTATTAAATACATTCATAATGTTGGGTAACCATCACCAACATCCATTTCCAGAGCTCTTTTCATCATGTAACTCTGAAATCCTATACCCGTTCAACAATAACTTCCCATTCCCCTCCTATATTCCTGGATCAAAAAGATTATTTCAAGATCAAAATTTTGGGTGATACAAAGATCTATTATTCCTATTTCTAATCAAGATTGTAATTTGAAATCCCTATTCAGGTCTGTATTCTGCAGCAAAGTTTATGATTGACATTCAGGACCCTGGAAGATTGAGACAAGGGTCACAGAACCTGTGGCCTTTGATACATATTTCAAAGTGAAGAATTATATAGCCTCATTATAATTAGAAGAGACCTCACCCCTCAGCTGTGCAACTTATATATGTTACTGAATGGGAGAGGGAGGTGGTTAATTATGGGAGAGGCAGAGATCAGCAAACTGGTGCTAGCCAACCTCTGCCCCCATGACCTAATAAAAAGGAAGTTTCCTAGTAATAGATACAGAGACTCCACAGGTTTGCACATTTCGTTGGATGCTAAAACTCTGCCTTTGTTGAATCATTCAGACCTTCTATTATTAGTCAAAGTGTGAATTCTCTGTTAGCTTTAACATTTGGAGAAGCAGAGCTTGGTAGACTGAGGAGGAGGATGAAATCTAGACGCATAGAATTTTGGAAACCTTCGCATTTTTATGGATCAATGACCTTGTTTGATTAAGTGAAGTGACATCTTCAAAATAGCTGATCTAGACTCAAAACTGTTACCCCTGACTCTCAGGCCAGTGCTTTTTCTACTTTATTACATTCTCAGCCGTCTTAACCCATTCATGCAATTCTGGGGTGAGGGAGTTCACCAGAATTCACTTAGCCTTAGGATGGAAGACCTTTGTCTCTTAGGGATTTGAAGCTGCTTTTCAAGAAAGAGTTGGTACCATCTCTGTTTTAATCTGTCAATGAATTGGGGAGTGTTTTGTAAAGCTTTTTTCTAAAAATCTGGACTTTGTCATGAACTTTCTTGTTATGTAACAAAAAGCTTTGCTGACCTTCTGTATATTTTTCCCGTTTAAGCATGCTCCCCACTGAAACAAGTCATGTACATGGTAAATGTTTCTGACATGTTTAGGAACATTATATTGAAAATTCAAACTAGATGTATTTGGCTGTCTTGACTTTTTTTTCTTTTGGAAAAGAACATGTTTAAATGAGAAACAGTTCCATCCTCCAATGAAAAGGAAAAGTTTTAGGTCATTCGTTTGAGTAAAATAGATTATAGAACTTCTCGCCTCAATTTTCTATTATTTTCAACTAAGTGGCACATAAGGCATAGTGCCTTATGTAAGGCACAGTGAAGGAAGAAATTGGACATAGTAGAACTGTTAATGTTATAGTATACTTTTGTGATTAAACTCTTTATGAAATAAGGTTTTTAATCACCATCTGTTGCATCATACAAGGGCTTTGAATGGATTCTGTCAGATTTTTTTCCCAGTGTTTTGCTACGACATTTAATTCCATGACAGCACTTTTGGTAGGCATTAAGATAACCAGGTCTGTGTGTGGTGGGAAGCTGCAGTTTAACACTGGGAGCCCAGCCTGGCTCCTAGGACGGGTCGGGAGGGAGGGGATATGTACACACACACACACACACACACACACACACACACACTCTTACGGCTGATTGTGGTGTTTTATGGCAGATGTAGTTTGATCTGTTTTTAAATCAATTTTAAGGAAGAGGTACAAAGTCAAAGCTCTTGGACATGAATCTGAGCAAACTTGGGGAGACAGTGAAGGCCAGGGGAGCCTGCAGTTCCCAGGGTCTCAAAGAGTCTGACACGACTTAGCAGCTAAACAACAGCAACAAAATACTTACTGGAGAACTTTGAGTCCAGTGTTTCATTAAGTTGATTTAAACCACTTGGGGGCTGGCAGTGTTTCCTGGTAACTATAGGCCTAGGAATTCCTTGGTACTCCAGTGGTTAAGACTCCACACTTCCATTGCAGGCACAGGTTCCATCCCTGGTCAGGAGACTAATATCCTGCATGCCACACAGCCCAAAAAACCCCCAAACTTTATAGATCAGTTATTATGAAAACCATGTCAGTCTCTTTTAATTATGATTTTTTTTTTTAAAAAGCTTCTATTGGTGATTTTCCCTGAGATTTTGGTCTATAGACGATAAAATGCCTTTTAAATAGAAACTTCAATTACCTGAAATTCCTTGGATCCTTTACTGGGAAATAACCAAATGATTAAGCATACAAAAGGGTGTCAGGGATGTATTGGAAGCAGTGACTTGTAGGTGGGTGTATTTTGACTCCTGTATCTTGTGTGGTCTACTGTACTTAGAATAATCATTCAGAGGGAAGACCCTAATATTTGCACAAGTCTTAAGCAATAAAGACAGATGTGTTCACAGATGTATATGAAACCAGAAGTTGGAATGATGGCTTTTTAGATTTTTTTGGAGCGTGGATGAGAAAGCTACATCTTTGGCTTATTACTATAAGAATTGACAATTATTTACCATTTATGATCAGAATAATTAATTATATAGGTTTCCCCAAAGTGTTTTGATAGCCTACTACCTTTTCTTTTAAGAGTTTAATCTAAGAGTTTGGGCCTTCTGTTCAAGAATGGCTTTTGTACAAAGTTTGATTTGAAGCCGCATATGGAGGCCCTAGGCTAATGCTGTTTCCTTCCTCAAAATACAAGTGTAGTTTAAAATTTTCTGCTATCCGGCCTCCTGCAGGCTAAAAAAAAAAAAAAAAAATTTCTACTATCCATGTTGAAAAAACTACAAAGAAACATGTGTGAATTTTATTGAACACAGTTTAAAAATATCTTTCAACATGTAATCAGTATTAATGAAATGTTGATTCATTGAAGTATTGATTCAGTGAAAAATTAATGAAATATTTTGCTCTTTTTTTATCTACCAAGTCTTTGAAATCCTGTGTATATTTTACACTGTAGTGCCTCTCAGTTCACACTAGCCACCTTTCAGGTACTGGGGGTCACATGTGGCTATTGGCTACCAAATTGGACAACATAGCTCTAGAACATCTTTCTCTCTTGTCCCACATCAGTGTTGCAGATTCTTCCACTAGAAATTTATTCCAGGGGGGCTAAAGTTTTGCCATCTATCTGTGTGTATGATCTGTAACAGAAAGTTCTCAATTATATTTGTTTTGATCATTTTTTGCTTTTATAATGTGATAACCAAAAACTAGTATTGCTAAAGAACTGTCAGTGCAGCTGCATGAGAGCTTCAGAGGGCAAGTTCAGTTGGTTGTGGGCAAGTGAAGAGAGCTGGGGTCCAAAGGGAGGGGTCAGCACCGGGTAGCACAAATTGAACAGAATCCTGCTGGCCTTGAGCAAGTTACTTCACTTCTCTGAGCCTTTTTACTTTATTCATATGTGAAATCAGGATAAAGATAGCCATCTCTTGAGTTGCAATGGAGTTTAAACAAGGTAACAGATGTGAAATGTGTAACTATGAGTTGCTAAGTAAATTTGTGTTAAGTAATTGTTGCTTGCTTATGTCTCCCACTCCCAAATCCTTTTTTTTTTTTTTTAAATAAAATTTTATTTTTCAAAATGTACAGCTGGTGGGACCTGTTCATGCATCTTCACCAGCAGCTGGGGCATCTCCACCCTTGGTGTTTCTGGTGTAAATCACTTGAGTTCTGTGCTTTGAAACCAGTTTAATAAGTCCTTTACTAAGGAGTTCCTGAAGGGCTGCTCTGGCCAGGAACCACGAATCTTCCGTCTCTCAGAGACGACAGCTGGAGTTATAAGCTCATAGTTGGGAACTTCTTTTACAGAGTTTGTCAAACAAGACTAGGTTACTGAGCCTGTCCCGAACTTTGCCTTTGTACCACTTCTTCTTTTTGGCCTTGCCCCTAGATTTGTTCACTGGATCTTTGTCTTTCTTGGCCGACTTTCCGGCATCTTTCTTCTTCTTGTCGTCCTTGGGCGGCATAGTGAAGGCCGGAGAGCAACTGCAACCACTGCCGCCTCGCTAAGATGTTGGACAAAAAAAAAAAAAAAAAAGCCCAAATCCTTTCTTGTGAGAGGAATAAGGAAGAGGAGGTATACCTAAAATAAATGTTGTAATATAGTCAAGAAAGCTATCCATTTACTAAACTGACTAGGATTCAGTGTTTGTTCGGAACAAACTAGTCCCTAAGCACTGTGATTGAGATTTTAATTTGGGACCATTATCTGGAAGGTTCACAAAGTAATAATATGAAATAGTTCATACTCCATATTGTTGAAATAGAAATGAATAGTATCAATTTTATTTCAGTAATCAGTAAAAATAGCACCTGTAGTTGTTCCTAATTATTTAAGAGAAAAATCTCAATTATTAAAATACCTCTTTTTATCTTTTTCTAGATATGTTAGAAATGCATCATTATCCATTTCTTTAAAAGTTTTATCACAAAGGTTATTGCAACTTGGAATTTAAATACGTTTGTATCTACAGAAGGCTAGTCTTTAGTGTAATAGTATACTGATGATTTAAACTTGTGTACTACATGAAACTAAGGAAATCTCTTCTAAATGAAAGGAAAGCTGTCACTTGGTGACTAAGCTTTACGTTACGATGCAAGTGACCTATTGTTCTTGCTCAGACATTACCATCAGTTTGTATTTTTAGATAGAAAGGGGGCTTTCAGTGTCATTAACCAGGTAGCATGTTCTGAATCTATTTGGAAGGAGGGAGGTTTCAATCATACATGTATTTCTGATTCTCTGTGCATTTTGAGAAATTGATTTATAAATTTGAAACACCACTGAAATGTGGGAAAGCGTGGAGTGTTTTGAATAGATGATTAGATTAGATGTGAACTTTTCAAAGCTTTGTATGCACCCAGTGTGTAGGCCACATTGCTGGTAATGTTCTTGGAAACTGGTCACATCTAAAGAGTCAGTTCTTTGCCAATAGCATCTGGTTGCATTTTACATACTTTGAAAGAGCAAACCACATGACATATTTTCTTACCTGATTGAAAGTTGTTTACAGTTATAGATGAACTTTAACAAACAAAGGCATAATTGTCTAAATGCATGGATTCTTAACACTGATAACCTGAGATTCTTATAGTTACCAGCTTTTCGAATTGTCCATACTTTTATATTAGTCTAGTGACCCTGTACAGAGGTCGTCTTATTGAAAGTTCTTTCAAGTTTATGGAATTTTGAAGGTACTGACCTGACTGGAATACACTGTGCTGATTGGCAACCAAGAAATGGTGTTAATTGACATGATTGGCCTTCCTCTCTCCATTGCTTACAGCTTCCTACAGGTGTTACTTGTGACATACTTAAACATAGATCTTTGTCATACATGATTGTGTGAGCTTTTGATATAATAAGAGTAATCTAGGGCTCGGCCCTAGAAAAGATTTGTGAGATGTATTAAGTGGCCTGAATCTAGGCTAACCTGTGAACCGGGCAAAATATGTCCTTGGTTTCCTTAATATTCCCTTCTCAGCACCCCTTTTTTGCTTTCTTCCTCTTGACTTTCCAGGTGCTAACCTATCTCAGATAATCTCTGTTGAAATGTTAGCTGATTAATTCACTGCTTTTCCAGAGGTGTTAAAAGTGAGGTTTTTTAACAACAAAGCTTTCAAGGTCCCTAGTGGGATAGTGGGGCTTCCCAGGTGGTACTAATGTAAAGAACCCGCCTGCCAGTAAAGGAGACATAAGGGGTGGGGGTCCAGTCCCTGGGTCAGGAAGGTCCCTGGAGGAAGGCACGGCAGCCACTCCACTTTCTTGCCTGGAGAACCCCATGGACAGAGGGGCCTGGAGGGTTACAGTCCACAGGATCGCAAGGAGTTGGTCACGACTGAGGTGACCTAGCATGCATGCACACAGTGGGATGGTGAATAATGAGGTTTAAAAGGACAGAGTCTTTGGACTGGGCCCAGGCTTGGGGTCAGGATTATAGAGCCTCACTGCCCAGTAACTCAGGCACTTGCTGTGTATAGCTACTGCTGCTTGAAATGTAACTAAGACTTAATTGAGATATAGTGTTAAGTGGAACATACATGCTAGATTTCTGAGACTTTGCAGAAGAAAAAGACTGTAAAGGAACTCAATTTTTAATATTTCTTACATGTTGAAATGATGATATTTTGATATATTGAGTTAAATAAAATATATTGTTAAAATTAATTACACCTGTTTCTTTTTACATTTTTAATGTGACTGCTGAAAAATATAAAAGCAGTTGTGGCTCACATTTTATTTCTAATGGACAATGCTGTTATAAAGAGTTTGCATTGTGTTCTTACTTCTGGGAGCTTGCAGAGGTTCAGGGAAATGCCCCCTCAGGACGCCTCAGCGACAGCTCTTCAGCTGACTTGGCTGGGCCGCTTCCTGTTATGTGCTTTTCCAAGGGCCATTGCCCACAAGCAGCCACTCTCTCCCCACTTCTTCTCTAACTCTCCCAGTGAGAGAGTTACTCTGCCCACCTCTCCAAATGATTGCTAGTTCCTGACCAGCTTCTTGAAGCTCAGTTCAGTTCAGCCGCTCAGTTGTGTCCTACTCTTTGCCACCCTATGGATGCAGCACGCCAAGCCTTTCTGTCCATCACCAACTCATGGAGTTTACTCAAACTCATGTCCATTGAGTCAGTGATGCCATCTTACCATCTATCCTCTGTCATCCCCTTCTCCTCCTGCCTTCAATCTTTCCCAGCATCAGGGTCTTTTCCAATGAGTCAGTTCTTTGCATCAGGTGGCCAAAGTATTGGAGTTTCAGCTTCAGTCCTTCCAATGAATATTCAGGATTGATTTCCTTTAGGAAATTTCTTGAAGCTAGATGATTAAAAGGATAGATTTATAAGTACCATGTATTGGGTACCTGCCATTTATCACATAGTGTGCTAGGTACTTTACATAAAATCTTGAATCCTCCCATCAGTTCTCAGGATCAATATTACAAATGACAAGAGATCCATGTACATTGTTCTTTGCCCTGGGTCAGCTAGTGGCAGCTATGTGGCAAAATCAAGATTCCGTCCCAAATCTCTCTGATCCCAGAGCCATTGTTCTTTCTCCTTTATTATGCTCTACTCATGTTTTCCATTAACTGTGTGTGTATACTTTAGTCTGAAAAAGAATGCTCAATATAAAGGGGTCTCTGGCCAAATAGTGTTGACTGGTCTTTGGTTCCTTTTGTCTTGGTGAAGACCTCAGTGCTCTTCACTCCAGGTTGCCTTCCTTCCCTGTCTAGTACCTAGCAGTAGCCCAGACTTTAATGCAGAGACTTATGTTTATTGACAGCCTGTGGAGCAGGATAGATAATCTTGAGGCCTCCTGGGAAAGAGCATCCCTTCCACGTTGAAAATCAATCAACAAAGAATGTTTCAGATGCCTTCAGGAAGAGACACAAGAGGAGAATTTCTCTAAATTCCAGGGCTATCAAATCTTAGACTTCAGAGACTGGCCATAATATGGAAAGGTTTTTGTTTTTAATAAACAAAGGGTTGTTTTTTTTTTTTTTTAATAAAGAGGGTTGAAATGAAATAATGGCATATTGAGCTGGATAAGTCTTGTATAATCCTCAGTCATCTCTTAATGGCTGTATCCTTGACATTATTGCATGAAGAATTGAGAACAAGAGAGAAATAGTCCATGTGTTGGCCTGTTTGTCTGTAAATTGGAGTAGATATAATCATAATTCATGAATGCTCTGGAAGGCTGGATGTGGCATTTACTCTGCTGCCTTCACTTGGCTCAAGTAAGTGGTAGTGACTTTGAAAAAAATAAGGGGACAAAAGGAAGATCAAAGAGGTTCAAGGAGTGAAACTAGACTGGAGGTGGGCCACAGGGAGGTTTAGGCAAGTTCAAAATGCAAAGCCCTTTTATTCATGTATACACATTATATTTATAGTACTAGAAGCCATGTAAATGTAAAATACTGTTATTTCAGGGAAGAAACTGTGATATACTAGAAAGAAAACAGAATTTCTAACTAGGAGATGTAGATTCAATTCTCCCAGCTCTACCATCCCTAACCTTGTAGCCCTAGGAAACTACAGAGTCTGAGATAATCATTGTCTTTCTCCCTCTCTGACTTTACCTTCATGTTTTAATAAGATCATGATGAGTTTGAAAACACTTCGGGATAGGCTCATGTGCTGCATTCACGTTATTAGTGTTTTTATACTGCTATTTACTCTGCATCTGAAGTGTTGCTTACCTGAAACACCATTGGTAGGGAAAAATGTGTACCCAAGAACACTCACATGATTAAGGGAAGTTAGAGTTAAATGGCCAGCAAGTCGGACTAATTTGGCTCTCATCCCTAGGCTTTATAAAAAGGACAGTGGCAGCCTTGTGGGTGAAGGGAATGTAGACCTAATTGCTTATTTAATTCAATCATTCATCCTTTTAACCCCTTTTAAAACTTGACTTTTGTAGGTCGATTATATAATGCATGAATGTGCAAGCACACACAGTGTTCTCTTTAAGCGAAAGGCCCGATTCAATGCCTTTTTTTTTTTTTTTTAAAGATTTTGATATATTCATAGTAATAAACCTGGTTTGCATTTCTTTGAGGCTCATGGTCTTCGACTTCCGATCACGTTAGTAAAGGGTTGCTATAACTACCAGATGGCAGTCTTTCTTAATCCAGTGTTAGACACCAACAGACTTACACAGAATGAATGTAAGCAGAATTCAAGCACAGAATTTGAAGTATTATTTAAACTGCTCATCTTGCAAATTTAGCATAAAGAGGATAATATATTAGCATAAAGAGGATATCTATTGAATATATTCATGTTACCATGCAATTTTTTGGTTCTCAGGGCAGTCCCGGAATGCATCTTTAATTTGTATTCCATGTAAAATGCTGGGTACAGGGATATTTTGCCAAATGCCAGTTTGAACTTTACTTGAGATCCATCCAGCTGGCAGATCAGTTGTGCTAATCAGATGAGCCCATTTCTGGGGAATGGAATTTCATAGCGGGAGCAGTGTTCTTGAAGTATTATCTTAAAAATAAGTAAATTTTTAATTTTAGAAGTCTCATGTGCTCTATTGAAATGTATATAGTATAAACATTGTAATATATGTCGTGCAAATACTTCATGCATTTTTGTAAATAAAAAATAGCAGGAACAATAAGTTCATTGTATTGTACTCATTTGTTTTTCATTTCTATTTTGAGTTCTTAGGATCATATCTTGTTTCCTCCTTAATCTCTATGAACAGGAAAGATACTGAAGTGCAGATGGGTTAACCCTAGAAACTGTAGGCAGCTAACTTTTCATGTAGAATAAGCTCTACACTGATACTCTGTTTAAAAGGTGAACTGGTAGAGAGGCTTAGTCAAAGATCACTTGGTGTAAATGAAAAGGAATTCGTACACCGTAGATGGGGATTAGACCTGAAGAACTAATATGGATCCTTTTAAACTCCAAAGTTCCCCTGCGTATAAGTGTTAATATACACTTTCATGATCATGTTAGAAACCTCATGCCACAGAGTAGCATTTCCACAGCATATTCTGTAGATCGTTAGTTCTAAAAGATTTCCCAGGAAAAATAGTTCCAAATATGTTTGGGAAACTGTTTTCTGCACTCTGTCTTAAAGGCTCATAATGCATATTAGCATAAGCAAAGACTGAGAAATATTGCTAAGTACTGGGATTACCTTTTTTAAAAAAGTCAGTGTATTGCAAATTGAATGTCACATAGACCAGGGAAAGCAGCTTCTCTAGTAAAATGTTTTAATATCCCATGGAACTCTTGTTTTATAGACTATACTGGGGGGAAATAATGCCTTAAATTACATATTAGCAGATCTCAGAGCTTGTTTTTGTGATTATTCCCCTTTTTTAAGGTTATATTTGGCAGTTACAGCTATCTTAGCCTAGGGGAGACATGGTTGTGCTTAAAGCTTTTGTTTTAAAATTATCTTACAAGATAATTTTACATAGAAATTTTGTAATTTTACATAGAAATGTTCATTTTTATGAGGTATGTCTTTGCATTGATGTTGACATTATCTTTTGGGGGCATTTTGATGTTTTTTATAAATATAATTTTTCTTATACTTTAAAATTTACATATACTTTTGGTAAGCCAGATAATTTAACATGCTATTTTCCAATTATATATTTTTTCAAGAATAAAATAAAATATAATTCAACTATTAGGTAAAGAGATGTTTTAGTAGCAGTTAAAGTAGTCTGTGGGCTTTCCTCATGGCTTAATGGCAAAGAATCCACCTGCAATGCAGGAGGTGTGGGTTCGATCCCTGGGTCAAAAAGATCCCTGGAGAAGGAAATGGCGACCCACTCCAGTATTCTTGCCTGGGAAGTCCCATGGACAGAAGAGCCTGGCGGGCTACAGTCCGTGGGGCTGCAAAGAGTCGGACACAACTTAGCGACTAAACAACAGACCAGTCTGTAATTGTTTTTATTTGAACTGGGAGAAGAACCAAAGATTTCAGTAACCCAAGATACTGCCATGTAATTAGTTCTATGAAATGAAGTTTTGAGACTGTCAGTCTAGACAATGACACTCTAAGAATAAACAAATTACCTACTGTTTCAAAGCCTACTGTTTATATTCTCTAACCAGAATATACATCAGAGATTTTAAGCATTTTTTGCTTTTTATGAATTTCTTAAATGACATCTGAGAATTTTTTTAAAATGTTACAGCTAAATGTGGATCTTGAATCATCCCCAGGTTGGAAAATTGGAAAATTGTGTCATATTGTGAGTAACAGAAAATACTAAACATATTCAGGCTTCCCAGTGTGAGCTAGTGCATACATTAAATTAAACCAAAAAAAGCTTAGGCAGCCATGTTTCAGGTTTTGGAATATGTAATGTATAAATATAATCTCCTACAAGAAAAGAAATAGCTCTTACCATTAACCACCAAACCAAACCATGAGACAGTATTTTATTTTCGGTTGTATTTGGGAGACCATGTTATCTGTTAGCTTTGGCTTGCCATTTGCTGAATAACTAAAAATGGCATGTTTAATGCTAAGTAGCATTTATGACTAGACCATCAAACCCCAAATGGAATTGAGGGAGAGATACCTTTTACTGAAATATTAAAAAAAGAAATTTCCCTTTAGTATTATGTTAGTACAAGATCTTTAAACTAGCTCTCTTGTGGAACATAGGTAATTAATTGTCTTATCCACAGTTTCCTTTCATCCATAAGATAGTGCTTGGTGAGAAAGCCAAAAGATTAGGGTGATAACTAACTCCACCAGAAAGTAACTGCTCAGCAACAGAAACGGGATCAAATTTTCAAGCCAAATTAGACAAGCTGACTCAAAGAGAGACTCACTTGTGGAACTGACCATCCTAGCTCCCTGGAGAGGGACGCACGCTCTTACCACCAGTGATACTATGAAGCCTTTTTGACTAGTGGTTCTCACATGTTAGCCTGCACTGGAAGCAGCTGGTGGGCTTATTAAACTGTAGCTTGCTGGGCCACACCCGCACACTTTCTGACTCAGCAGTTCGGAGTGACGCCCAATAATTTGCATTTCTAACACATTTTCAGGTGATGCCGCCGTTCTGAGACCAGATTTGAGAACTGCTGTTATTTTTTTCTAGACTAGGGAATCTTTTTGAATCTTTCTTTTCCTTTCATTCCTTTTCCACCCCCAGGCCACCCACTGTCCCCGTCAAAAGCCAGCCATCTTCTGTTATGGAACTATTCCAGAAGCCTTCTTTACTTATAAGCTTTTACTCCATTGGTTTCCTTCATTTTTTAAAACCATCTACAGTGAGACAGCTTTATACAATGAAGTCAGTTTATAACTGTACAGTATTTTTACCAGTCTTGGAATTCTTTGTTTTCTTCAAGCTTTGATATTTCTCATGTAAACATCCCCTTTCGTAATTTAGAAAATACATGTTTTAAAGTTGTCTTGTTTAGGGTTTTGTTTTTTTTTTTTTGAGGTATTGGATGTGTTTATTACCTGAATTGTGGTGCTGGTAAAATGAGTATATGCATACATCCAGACTCACTTAATTCATTAATTATGTGCAGTTTGTAAATAATTATACCTCAATAAAATTGGGAGAAAAGTCAGATATCAAAAATGGAGTCAGACCCTTTATTTCAGGGGAAGGTTAAAACTCCTGTGTCCTTTCTTAACTCAAAGAAGGCTCTGGCTGCTCCTCAGTGTAGACTCTACCAGAAAGTCTTTAGGCAGAAGTCATGTAAGTGGCCTTCCTGAGTCATGTATATGCAGCATCAACAGAGTTCTTTGTGGCTTAAGATGCTTTACCCCCACTTGAGAAAAATCGAAAAAGTTAGTTGTTGAGAGGTAGGTCGGAGCTTCTAGGTCTGTGAGGTGGCTGACACAGAAGTGGATGCTGCTCAGCCTGCAGGGTTGGGCCATGCTTGGAAGCATGACTGTGTGTGCAACAAGAAGGTCATTCCGTCGCGCTATAGTAAGAGCTGTGGGAATGACTTGTTAGGGAGTTGCCACTGAGTGTGTCCAAGGAGATTGGTGTTTCCTCCATTGCTAGGGAAGGGCAGCCCTCACACTGGGGCCTTCGCTGCCCTTGCCATGCCCAGGCATTAAGCTTCAGGGACAGCCTTGTCATTCCTCCCTTCTACCATGGACTTCACGAGACTCATGAGCAGCTTCAGATCACCTGTGTGGCGTCAACTCGTTACTCCTTGTCCTTTCCAGAGAAACCTATATTTCTTTTTTTGTTATATACTTCAGGTGTATGACATAATTTGACATCTGTATATACTACGAATTGATCACCACCACAAGTCTAGTTACCATTTATTTCAACTTTTTTTTTTAATTTTATTTTATTAGTTGGAGAGATTTCAACTTTTAAATAGATGGTTCCCACTCTCTGAGGTACTGTCATATATGTGATCTTCTCAATTCATGCTGGCATTTTAGGGTAGGAGGATACTATGTCATAGCAGGGTGTGCAGATTACTGCCCAGCAGTCAAAAGTAGTGTCACGACTAGCCTGCTGGAGTTAGAAGTTAGGTGAAGAGAATTAGACTATTCCTCTTCAAGGAACTGTTCTTTTGTTATCTCAGTCCCTTCCTGGCTTGTGGTTAATCAGACTAGTGCTTTTCTTGCTTTCCAGAAATAGGCCAGGTACTGAGTTCTGAGAATGAGCAGGTGGGTTTCTGGAGGATGGACAGTTATAGGAGCACTGGGTACATCATAATAAAAAAGTGAGAAAATGCTACTTGTAATGAACTGTTCATAAACGTTAGAGGTCATCTAGTCCACCTTTCTCATTTGACATGGTAAAAGTGGAACATTTCCCAGACTTGCTGCCCAAGGTCACAGAGCCAGCCATATACAGGTCACTTGACCACTGGTTCCGTCTTGCCTCAGGGCTCTTGCTGTTCTTTGACACTGGCACGAAGGGAAATTTTGTGGCACATTGGGGTAGTACAACTAGCCACATAGTTCAACTTCTTAAAAATTAATGGCACACAATATTTATTTTTGAAATTGTAATGTTTTTGATGTTTTAAAAATCTATGTAAATCCAAAGAAATTACTGCCATTTCATGGCATATATTGTGTGCATGTGTGTGTTTCATTTTTTAAAAATGTTTGTTTCTGACTGTAAGAAAGCCCATTATAAAATGTTTAGGAAATATAGATACAAGTTAGTAAATAAAAACCAAGAATAAATCATCCCCCAGAGAGAGCCTAATACGTTACCGTCACTTTGGTACTTTGCTGCTGTTGTTTGGTCGCTCAGTTGTGTCTGACTCTTTGCGACCCGGTGGACTGCAGCACACCAGGCTTCCCTGTCCTTAACTATCCCCCAGAGCTTGCTTAAACTCCTGTCCATTGAGTCAGTGATGCCATCCAACCATCTTGTCCTCTGTCACCCCCTTCTCCTCCTGCCTTCAGTCTTTCCCAGCATCAGGGTTTTTTTCTAATGAGTTGGCTCTTTGCATTAGGTGGCCAAAGTATTGGAGCTTCAGAATTCAGTGACTTAATGTAACGATTTACTTTTCACCATGTAACTTCAGTGTAAATGGGAGAGGGGTGATTTTGAGATCCAGGCCCATCCAAATAATGGTTCCTTCCACCAGGTCTTCAGATCCTGCACTAGATCTTGAATCTTCTGCAGCTGACTATCATAAGCCAGTGTGGGAGTGGACCACACAAGAGTGTGAATACCAGGATTTTGGACTCACTGGGACCATCTTAGAGGCTGCCCACCACAAATACCAATGGTGTTTTAGGTAAATCATTAGGGAAGTTATTGTTTCCACAGATTTCCAACCTTTATCTTATATGGAGGTGTTAAACATTGGCAGCATTGCTTGTCTGAGTGAGGTTTGGATGAGAATACCCTCAGTGGAAGAAAAGTGATGTAGCTTTTTTTCTCTACTTGGTGAAGACAGATCATGTAAAACCCTCCTCCAGCGAATCTTCCCAGCCCAGAGATCGAACGCAGGTCTCCCGCATTGCAGGCAAATTCTTTACTGTCTCAGCTCCCAAGGAAGCCCATTTTATGCTAACATTCTGTATTACCTTCTCAGGAGGAGGGCAGTGAGGGCAGCCAGAAGGTTACGAAGAGTCCAGGCCTTCAGGAGGTTTAACGAGTATACAAGTGTTTTGCTTGTTTATGACAACATGTTTGTCAAATTCAGTCTTGCCCAAGTGACTTGGAAATGTTTAGGAGTATATATGATAGGTGAACTAGAAAAAAAATTCTTCAAATAAAATCCTATAAGGATAATCCTATGTGAGAAATAATCCTACAGATGTTTTTACCAAAAAGCCTCATACTTTTAAAAGAGAAAAAATAATTCATTTCAATTAATGCTACTTTTAATCAGGGAATATTCTGGAATTACATATAATATGAATTTTAGTGTTAGCATATTTAATTTAGCTTTAGCTTTATTATATGATACTAACAATCTTACTCATTGTGTCTGGTACTTTTTTCCATCAAGTTTTTCACATCTTAAACTCAGGAACCAAGTCTAATTATCGTGGTAATTACAAATAAGTACTTCTTCAACAGTTTCCATCATCCAGTTATTTCATAAGAAGGTTTCCACTAATGGTGAAACAATTTGATTTGTTCTTTGTTTAAAAATAAATACCTACCAAAGAAAATTTAAATTAATTTTGATCTAAATTAATATTTAAAAGTTTGAGAAAAAGTAGAATGCATGTTTTTTCACTTCAGAATTTTAATGGGTTACCTTTTATTTTGTTTTTCTTGAATCATTATGTATTTCAGCTTTTTGGCAAATTGCATGCACTGGGGCAGTAATGATTAATCCTGGTTCAGTGGTCAAGAATGTTGATTTAAAAAACTTATTTCCAGGCTGTGGAACAGCCTAAGGAGGACACAGTGATTTTGTTTGCATTTCAATTGTGCTGGAGACCTTGGTCTATATGGTTGTTGGGCCAGTCCAATTTTTAGTCAATCTACTTGCTCTTTACAAGTGAACATCTCTTTCTGCTCTGGTAGTAACTGTAACTTGAGGTTGTCTTAGTCCTTAAAGCCAGATGAATTTTTTTCCTGAAATAAACTTTAAGCACTAATAAAATAAGATTAATATATTCATCAAGTTTTTTGGTATTTTAAAATCATATAATAAGAAATGTTTCAAATCCAGGCATGTATAGTTTTGAAAGAAGTAGAATTTATTTTCAGGTGTATCCGAATAATGTTTTTAGAGAAAGCTCTTAACATTATCATGTAAAGAAATTGATCCCCCACTTTAGTATTTTCTAACAATTCTATTTTTAAAGTATAGTTAGTCTTTCTTTGGTGCTTCCCGGATAGCTCAGTTGGTAAAGAATCTGCCTGCAATGCAGGAGACCCTGGTTCAATTCCTGGGTCAGGAAGATCCCATGGAGAAGGGATAGGCTACCCACTCCAATATTCTTGGTCTTCCCTTGTGGCTCAGCCGGTAGAGAATCCACCTGCAATGTGGGAGACCCCTGTTCGATCCCTGGTTTGGGAAGTTCTCCTGGAGAAGGGAAAGGCTACCCACTCTAGTATTCTGACCTGGAGAATTCCATGGGTGGTTCTTATGACTTTCTACCTTTACTATACATTCCATTTGGATATTTCTAGATATTTTACTTACCCATTTGCTGTTACTCCACTTTTATGGTTAAATTACTCAGTCCAATTTTTAATTCTTATGTTTCAACCAAGGATGAATAGCTTGGGAAGAATAACATGGTGAAAAGAACCGATCTTTCTTCAAGGGGAAAAAGATATCACCATTGGAAGCCACATTTTTCCACTGAACAAGTTCTCTCAAGACAGACTGGGAATTTTTAAAAGCTATGTTAATCCCTTGAAACTAAGATGTTATTTTCAAATTATTTTATGGAGTTCTAAATTCTTCATTCAATAAATATTTTAATTCTTGCTATTACTAAACAGGATAAAGGATGCAAAGATAAACCACAAATAGATCCTTTCCTTAAAGAATATCAAATTGCTTCGAGAGAACATGCTGTATACTTATATGTATAAAGTGGTGAAGACTTTATACAGACTTCAATGACTGGGAGTTCAAAGGAAGGATTGATTTTTGTATTTGGAAAGAGAATCAGGGATGGTATTCTTTTGAATCTTGTATAAGAAAATTCGCTAAATACTTAGAAAAAGAAAACTTATGGTTATATTAATTAGACTTCATAGGTATGAGTATATCCTATGGGAGACATTATGTGAAAATTTAGTCACTGTATTATTGTGTCTTCCGGCCTATTAGGTCGTTGGCTCCTTGACAGTAAGAATCGTGTATTTTTATGGTTTTGTTTCTGGAACTTCATATATATAATGCTTGATGAAGCATTATAAAATACTGGTTTGAAAATATTGATTTAAAATTGGAAAAAAAAAAACCTGAAATACTGTCATAATGCAGGACAATTTGTTCCTTTTTTTGTTTGTTTTATGTGCTGAGATCCAGTATGATTCTGAAGTAATGTTTACAATGTGCCTTAAGGTTTATCCGTGTGTGACAGATTCTACTAAGATGAAGTATTTGTCTTCTTAAAGACAGTGGAATTTTGGGTGTTTACCCAAAGACAATGAAAACACTGATTCAAAATATATATACAGCCCTGTGTTTATTGCAGCGTTATTTATAGTAGCCAGTATAGATGCAGCCTCAGTACCCATCAATAGATGAATAGATAAAGAAGATGTGATTGATAAATTGATATATATATCATTATATATAACATGACTAAATTATTATATAACATTATTCATGTTTATATATTATATCTTATATATTTTTTGTTCAGTCGCTCAGTCCTGTCTGACTGTTTGTGACCCCATGAACTGCAGCACTCCAGACTTTCCTGTCCTTCACTATCTCCCAGAGTTTGCTCAAACTCATGTCCTTTGAGTCGATGATTCCATCCAGCCATCTCATCCCCTGTCACCCCCTTTTCCTCCTACCCTCAATCTTTCCTAGCATCAAGGTCTTTTTCAATGAGTTCCCATCACATATAATATTCATGCATTATGTATGTAATATATAATGTTTATATAATGGAGTATTACTCAGCCATATAAAAGGATGAACTCTTGCCTTTGTAACAATATGAATGGACCTAGAGGATGTTATCCTAAGTGAAAGAAAGAAGTTAGATAGAGAAAGACAAATGGCAATGATTTCACTTATATGTGGAATCTAAAAAAACAAAACAAATGAGCAAAACAGAAACAGTCATAGATATAGGAATAGAGTCTTATAGTAGGAGCAGTGTTCTTGAAGTATAGTTATTTTAAAAATAAGTTAATTTTTACTTTTAACACATTATTGACCAGGGGATTTTTGTAGAAACTAACACCAGTAGCATTAATACATCTCTGGTCAATAATGTGTTTAAATCCTCAGGGAGCTCCTGGTGTAAATCTCAGTCTGAGAGCAGGAGATGAGATGTCCCAGCTCAAACAGTAAGGCAGAATGACTTAAAAGCGAGTTCCTCCTTCCTCCACCTTTTGTTCTATTCAGGCTGTAGAATTGATGCTTTTGAACTATGGTGTTGGAGAAGACTCTTGAGAGTCCCTTAGACTGCAAGGAGATCCAGGAAGTCAATCCTAAAGGAAATCAGTCCTGAATATTCACTGGAAGGACTGATGCTGAAGCTGAAACACCGGTACTTTGGCCACCTGATGTGAAGTACTTACTCATTGGAAAAGACCCTGATGCTGGGAAAGAGTGAAGGCAGGAGAAGGGGATGACTGAGGATGAGATGGTTGGATGGCATCACTGACTTAATGGACAGGACTTTGAATGGGCTCCAGGAGTTGGTGATGGACAGGAAAGCCTGGCATGCTGCAGTCCGTGGGGTCGCAAAGAGTTAGACACAACTGAGCGACTGAACTGAACTGAGGCCTTCAAAGGATTAGATGATGCCCATTCACATGGACATCCCCTGGGGAGGGCAGTCTATAAACCCACTGATTGAAATTCTGTCTTATCCAGAAACACCCTCACAGACACACCCAGAAATAACGTTTAATCTGGACATCTGTAGCCTGTCAAGCTGACACATGAAATAAACTATCATGGGCACTAAGACCCTTTCAGCACCAGGGTTGCTAGAGAAGTTGAAGAGAGGAATTTCCTTACAGCTTAAAGAAACTGATGTTCAACTGTTGTGCAGAAGCAACCATACTATAAGGAGGATAGTATATTCTGTTAATAAATAATAATGAGACCTTCAAGAATCTATTCTGAGGCGGTCAAAATACTTGGTGTAGCTCATGGGAATAACTGCAAACACAATAAGAAAGATAGAGCTTTTACTTTTGTTAGCAAATACAGCTCCCAGTAGTGCAGTAAACACAATCCAGGTGGCTGAGAGCATAAGGTCATAGCAGAAGGGGGAAACACACTCAGCAATTTACCGGTGGTCATCCTTCTACATTTTCACATTTAATTCAATAGTAATAGAAAGGATGCTGTTAGATTCGCTCTAAAGTAGGTGAATGTAAATAATGCCAGTTTCTGTTTGGACTTAATGTGAAAATTTCTTTTTTGTGGCAGATGATAATGGAGTATGAAGGCTTTTCACTTCTCAGCGAGCATTCCTCAATATATTATCTTTTGGGTTATTGCTGTTAGAAGCTGTCTAACTGGATTCTGTGAGGTCACTGTTGGGTGTTTAGATATATTTTAAGTCAGCATTTCTAGTTATACTCATTCTGAATAATAGAATAGCCATAGGTACAATAGAATCAGGTGCATATGCTCTAATACCCAATATTATTCTTCTTCTGTGAACTTAAAGTAACAAGGTTTATTTCACAGAATGTACTTGAGGTTTTTTTGGTTTTTTTTAGTTTGATTTTTTTTTTTTTAACTTAAGAACAGTAAATGGAACCTTCACTGATAATTAGTAGCCTAATCTTGCAGGGAAGTTAATAGAACCACTGATTGTTTTTCCTTGAACATTAATGTTTTCACTGAGTAAAGAAATGAGTAAGAGTTTCCTGGAACAGAAATCTTAAATGAAAATTTAATTCTAATGTATATACTGATTGACATAATGTCAAGCTGAAAAAAATACCGGAAAGAAACAGGAGAAAGCTGGAGTGATAAAACATTCAGACAGGTGTATTCACAATATTTGGTTGAACTGTTGAACACTTGTCCAAGTGTTCTGAATTATTTTGGCAATGTGTGGATATAGAATATAGTGGTAAATCAGCATCTTTACGTAGACTGCTAAGCTAATTATCACTCTTACCCTTAATTTCAGAAATACATGTGGTACTTTCTGAACATTACTTTGCTTTAAAATATTCGTATTTTGGGCTAAGTGTTGAGAACAGTGCTCCATATTTGGCAGAGTTAATAAGAAATCTCTGGTTTGCTCCTAAATGAAGGAAATGGGCTTCCCTGGTGGCTCAGCTGGTGAAGAATCCGCCTGCAGTGTGGGAGACCTGGGTTCGATCCCTGGGTTGGGAAGATCCCCTGAAGAAGGGAACGGCTGCCCACTCGAGTATTCTGACCTGGAGAATCCCATGGACTACAGTCTACGGGGTCGCAGAGTCGGGCAGGACTGAGCGACTTTGACTTTCATGCCTTCAAGTGTGCATCTGTGGATGAATGGATAAACTTGCTATGAGATATAAATACAATAGAATATTATTCAGCCTTTTAAAGGAAGAAAATTCTGACATATGCTACAACATGGGTGAATCTTAGGGGCATTATGCTAGGTGAAATAAGCCAGTTAAAAAAGGCAAATACTTTATGACTCCACTTATGTGAGAATCTAAGATTTTTGACTACTTGAAGTGACAGAAAATACAATGGTGGTTCACCAGGGGATGGGGAGGGGAAATGAGTTATTTCTTAATAGGGTTGGAGTTTTGGTTTTATAAGACGAAAGAGCTATGGGGGTGGATGGTGGTGATGGGTGCGTGGCGTTATGAATATATTGAATATCAGTAAACTCTACACTTCAACATGGTTAGGATGGTGAATTCTATGTTGTGTGTATTTTATCACAATAGAGTTGAAAATTTTCACATATTAATTATTGAGGTGATGAAATTATCTAAAGTTCAAGTCTTTATAAATACTTACAATGTTAATAACTTATTATTTTTACTTGATTTTTCATATTATATGTCTAAGAAAATCCTAATAAAAAAACTAATATGCCGAAAGTTTGTTTCTAAAGTATACCTAAGAATATAGATGCAGGTGTCAAAAGACTTGGATTCCAGTCCTAATCCTGCCATTTATTAACTCTGTGTCCTTGATAGGTTTTTGTCTGTTTAATGGAGGTATAATTTTTCATAGTTGTTTTAAGTATAAAATGAAACAGTAGTTACGAAAGTATGTTGTAAACTAGAAGGCACTGTGCACATAGAAGGGGCTATGTAATCTTTTTGCAATCTGGACTTTCTTTGCACAGTATGTTTTATTAGATGACATAAAAGCCCATCATGCCGATTTTCTTGATGGAATTAGACAGTAACGGTAAAAATGGAACACTTACTGTAAATTCAGGCTAACCACTATGAAATCTTTTGGCCTAGCTAAACATGCAGACTATTATAGTGCCTGTGGTAGCATATGAGCTTATGACCTGAAGGCTGTTGAATTACAAACAGATTTTTATAAATCAGCAAAGACATTAATCCAAAATCACATCACAATCCCAAGTGTTCTTAATGGAATAACTAGCTGCATAATTGTCACCCTCCTTCATCTCCAAGGCTTCGACTTGAGGGGAAACCTTAATCCCTGAGCTGACATAATTCAGAAGGGTTCTGATGAGCCTCAAATATATAATTAGTTTCATGAATAAATTGCACATCAAAGTGACTTCCATTTTTGCATTTGCAAAATGTCCTTGGATTGAATGGTATGTCTTCTAGTCAGCTGGTTCCTTTAATGATCAATTTCAGGATCAGACTTATATATACTTGTGTGTGTGTAGGGGGGGGGACTTCCCTAGTGGCTTAGGTTGTAAATAATATGCCTGTAATGTGGGAGACTGGGTTCAGTCCCTGGGTTGGGACACCAAGAGAAGAGAATGGCTACCCACTTCAGCCTGAAGAATTCCATGGACAGAGGAGCCTGGCGGGCTACAGTCCACTGGGTCGCAGAGTCGGACATGACTGAGCAACTAACACTTTCATATGTACTTGCATATACTTATACTTTAATATTTATAAAAAGCAGGAGAGTGCAAGTAAGAACTACCAAAGATTTAAAAAGTTAGTCTTGACCTCTTTTTATGTTGAGAATTAAAATTAATTTGAAGATTACAGCTCAGCTGAAGTTGAGGGTTTCCCCCCTTCACAGACAATAGTAGATATAATTTTTAAAAACAGGGGAATACCTTTCCTTATGCTTTGGGAAGAAATGAAATTTTTTGTTAAATAACTCCAGACTTGGAATAGAAAGTGAAAAATGAACTTCATGGTTTAGGGTGTTGATTTGTTCTGACCAAGAGTTAACAGAGGCAATGGGAAATGGACAAATCAGATTTTTCATTTAGTCAACACTGAATAGATTCACAGAAGTATTGAACTTAAAACCACTGGCATAGATTTAAGATACAAGATCCTTATCTCCAGTGCCTACCAAGTGAAATTTGATGAAGTTACTTTATAGCCCATCTTCCTCAGAGGTACCCTCATCATATTTCTAGAGCAAATGGAGAACTCATGATGGGTTTTCTTCAGCTTCCAAAGGAACTTTTTGGACAGTAGCGATACTAGTGGGAAACTTGGAATTATTATTAGATTACTTTGGTTCTTTCCAGAGCTGTGTCTTTATTAGAAAGTTGTTTGGATTCCTGTGGTCAGTGTTATAAGGAAACGCTAGGTTATTAACAGTTTCCAATGGTTTCCTTAAGAGTTCCTTTGGTTGCAAAATCTTTTGATGCCTTTGTTGATAAGAGGTGGGGCGAGGGTAGTTACTCCGTGACACAGATCCTTAAGAAATCTTTGATACTTGCATGTTCTTTTCTCATAACCTCAGTTCTCCCCATCACTACCCCATCCTACTCAACTCTTTTCTAACTGCTTATTATGTGACAACTAACTTTACTCTATATTGAACATATTACATTGTTGTTATGTGTCCAAAAATAATTGCCAGTAATTTTTCCTAATAGTTTGCTCTGGAAACTTCTTCCTTTGAAAAGATGTGGGAAAGCATTTTGACTTAACCAAGAGTGACTTTGTTTTTAGCCACTAGATCTCTTTATCTCTCTATTCATAGATGAGAGAAAGATGTTTTCAACTTGGAATACATTCTTTGTAACATGGGGTGAACTTTGCACATAAACATGTCAAAAGATATTAAATGGATCGTTTGGTATAATGAATGGTTCTACCATTTTAGAAATGGTGATTTTGTGGTGTCTGTATACGATGTTACTTTTCCAATATGTTATTTTAAAATCATGGACTATTACCGAGTGCATTCTTGGGACATACTAATGGGACATGCTTAAAGCATTTAGAATATTTACTTCAAAGAGAAAAGGTATATACTAAAAACTGATTACAGTGGATATTACAACACATGGTATAAATACTGAGAAATGCTTGTGACTCACATGTGAGATGAAAATAATCAAGAAGGGATCAGTGACTTGCCTGAAGGATTTGGCTGTAAAATCTAATGGGAAGGCGGCTTTTTGATACAGTGAACTATAAAAGCCCAAGGATTTATAAAATAGGTAATGACTTTCAATTAAAAGATGTAACTTTTGTGATATCATGAAGCATATTCTCTAAAAAGTTCTGTGCAGGTCTAGAATGTGAATGCTATAGAATTTCATAAATCAGTTTTTAATTTTTTTAAATTAGCTTTTGATTTTTAGTGAGATAGTTAAGTACAAGGAATGACTTTTCATGGGGAAAAACTTAATTCCATTTTGCTCATACTAGTTAAATTGCTTTTTAAATAAACATATACAAATATGAAAATTAAAGGGACTGTATTTTGCTTTATAAAGGACTTTAATTTTGTCTGTCTTTTCTTCCCTTTAATTTCATAACATTGTTAATAATACCTACTTTTGGATTTGGGCAGTTCCTAATGATTGTCATGTATTCTTCTCACTAAGAACCAAAACTTGTTGATTTGGGGTTATTTTAATTTTCCCCTGAACATATATTTGCATTAATGGTGCTTAACCCCTTCCTGCTAATTTGAACCCCAGTGTGCCTTTTTGATCCTAAGATTTAAAAAAACAATCCAGGAACTTCCCTGGTGGTCCAGTGGCTAGGACGCCACACTCCCAGTGCAGGGGGACGGGCAGGTTCGTTCCCAGGTCAGGGAACCAGATAGATCCCACATGCCACAACTAAAGATCCTGTGTGCCACAACTAAGATCGACACAGCGAAATAAATAAAAGGAAATAATTTTTAAAAAATTAAGGAAAATAAAAAATAATCCAATTAACAGAATTTTTAAACAGTTACATTTTATGCTACGATTATTGCATTACAGAAGCACCCCTATATGCTTCCTGTGTGTCAGCATATCCAGGATGACTGTTCTGTCCCCAGTCATCCCAGGTGTCCTAGCAGTAGGCAGAAATAGCAAGTTCGATAGCCGCCCCCTGCAGGGATTATATCTTGACTAGGGAGAGGGGTGGAAGAGTTGCTGATGAAGAGAGAAAGTAGATTTCACTTTCTCACCAAGAAAACTGTCTTGTACTCTAAATAAACCTCCTTAGCTTTGGATTGGTAGGACTGGGAGAAGAACATGGAAGAATCTATTTCTAGGCATCCTTTATTTTTATCTTCAGTTCTTCAGAGACTCAAAGTTGAGAACTAATGCACTAATTCACTAGTACTCAAATATGACTGTTCTTTGAAGCTATCTAAGAAGCTTACAAAAATACTGATGTTTGGGTCTCACCCCCAAGATTCTGATTTAAATGGTACGGGATGCAGCCTGAGTATTGGGATTTTTTTAAAACTCATGTAATTCTGTTTTGCGGTAAAGTTTTAAAATCATGGCTGCGATTGAGTACAACAAAACTAGACAAAGTAATTTATAAAATGTGTCCTTTACAGTTGTGAGTAGTATAATTTCATGGAAGGCAAGAAGCTTGTGTTCCACTGTGTATCAAATAGGTAAACAGGTATTTGGTGCACAGTAGGCACTCAGAGAATATTTTTTTGTTGAATGAAAGAATATGCTTCCTGAGAATTAGTATGATTTATTTAAAGAATAAACCATTCAAACACCAGCTCTTTGAAATAATCCGAACTATAAAAACTGCTGATAAATTAGTGATAAAACATGGATCCTTTGTGTGTGTGTGTGTAGAAAAAAACAAACGAAGTTAATTTTTTAAAAAATATATAAAAATTCCTGCATGAATGTAAAGTGCAAATATGTTCTTATTCCACTTAAGCGCATTTGCACTTGAGATAAACCCACTGGGGCAAGATAATTATTCCACTAAGGCTAACTCCTATCATGGGAAATATTTCCTTGATTTAGTTTTCTCCTTTATCTCTTGAAAAAGATTTTTTTCTGCTTACTGTTTTCATGTATTTTGCTTTTCCTGTGTGTGTGTGCATGCGTGTATGTTTGTTTTAATAAAGGCAGTGCTCTGTCTCCTTTCTTCAGGAAACACCTTTTTTTCTGTGTGATAGTCATTTTTTTTTTCATTTCCACTTTCATGTGAACTAAGAAGTCATCCTTTTCCTGTGAAAAGGAAATTTCCCAGCTGTTCATAAATTGTGGAGCCTGCTGTGGCAGAGAGCACAATCTCAGAAAGAGTTCCTTCTCTTCCTTCCACAAGCTCTCTTCTTACTTTTCCACACCGCTGACCTTTTCACATCTAACGTGCACCATCCAAGTGACAACATGTTGGCTTCCTGTTTGAGAGAGCTCTGTTTGTGTGTCAGACCCTGTGGTAACACTTTGAAGGATTGTGGCAACACTGGTGTACTCTCCTCTGATTGATTTAAAAGGTAAGCTGAGAAAATCAAGTGAGTAAAAGGAGTATTCTTCTGAAATTAATTCTACAGTGTTTTCTTGGTTAAGATACCACTTCCTCCCTTCTCTAGACACACCCATTTGAGCATATCACTATTTCCTTTGTTTTGAGCCTCTCTTATATATATGGGCTTTCCACATAGCTCAGTCTGTAAAGAATCTGCCTGCCATGCAGGAGACCTGGGTTCATTTCCTGGGTTGAGAAGATCCCTGGAGAAGGAAATGGCAACCCACTCCAGTATTCTTGCCTGGGAAATCCCATGGACAAAGGAGCCTAGCAGGCTCTAGTCCATGGATTTGGACACAACTTAGTGACTCTGGCACCCCACGCCAGTGCTCTGGCCTGGAGAATCCCATGGACGGAGGAGCCTGGTAGGCTACAGTCCACAGGGTCTCGAAGAGTTGGACACGACTGAGCGGCTTCACTTCACTTAGTGACTAAACCACCACCTTATTTATATACAGAGAACTACCATTTGGAATATGATCGCCTGTTGATCCACCTGAGCACCTCTAATCAGCATCCAAATACCCAGCTAACGGACTTTTTCAGTAACGAATCCATCCTGAAGTGGAGCTAGAGGAAGAATCTGCCGGATTTCTGTTAGATTATCATTGGTCCCAGATATAGGGTTGCTTTTGCTCAAGCTGCTACTAGTGCCTAGAACATTCTAACTCACTGCTTCTTTGCTTGACTGATAACTCTTATTCTTTTAAATTATAATTTATAAATCTAATATATACAATTTATAAATCTCATACATATTGTATACATTATAGTCACATGTTAGCTCCATTATGAAATGCTCCCTTTCCACTTCTATTGTGCTGGGCCTGGGTGAGATAGTCTTGTTTGTGAGCTCACATAGTATCCTCCTGCAAAGATACAAAAGGAATTTCTATTTTTTTTTTAGTTGTGTTTTGGTGCCATGGAAACAACTTTCAGAAATGGGAAACTAAAGATCATTCAAGTATGAATTTCTTAAGAGACAAGACTGGTTTTGTCATTCTTACTACAACCTCTTTCCTCAGAAAAGTACAACCAACATAGGTGGGGTTTTTTTTTTTTTTTTTTTGGAGATGTCATGATTAAAGGTTATTCTTGTGAACTGTCAAAGTGCTTGACTGTCATCCGTAGACCACTGACACTTCATCAAGGCTATTTGAATGGGTGTGTTCAGCATAGGCCTGGTCAAAGGGTGAGTGTGTACTGAATATGTGAAGGGAAAGGAATAGAATTGAGGCTTGGGAACATTTGTACGTTTTGGATTGCTACTTCCTGTTGGATTAAGGAAACTCCTGTAACTTTGCTGTTAGCTAAGAAGATAGTCCCGTAAGCTTGACAGATCACAGCTGTATCCTGTACTTTGTGTGAAAATGTATTTGCTTTCCCTCCTGTTCATTTTTCTAATTTCCTAATACATCAAAGTTTATTCCAGTGTTTTATGGAGCAAGGGGTTGGATATATGCCCAGATTACAATGTGAACAATAGTTAAATACTAGGTTAGAGGCAGAGTGAATTAAATATGGGATATGTGTGCTGCAGAAATGACAAGGAGAAACCCCCTCTGAATAAATTTTTAAAAGATGGTCCCAAGAACATAAACCACTCAATTCCTTTACAAAGAACTAAATACTTGCTCTGTATTGTAACCATTCTACCACGTTATTCTCTCTCAAAGCTTTAGAACAACCTCAGGACACTACTTCTTTCATCTTACCATCTTTGTTTGCCACTGGAACAATACTAATTACCCAGAGCTCTTTCCTTCTTTGGGATTTCATTTTCTAATGTCTGTTACATTGGTAAAATGCTTTCATCAGTGCCAGTTCATTTCTTCATGTGAGACAAATAGCTTGGAAACATTTTTCAGTATCTCATCTCGGTTGGGATGGAATGTTTCATTGATGATTCAGCAGAATGACAAGCAACAATTGCATAGGAGAGAGGATTCCAATTTGAGCATTCTTTCCTGAATGGCAACTTTAACTTTTATGGTAAGAGTGGAAAGAGTACTGGCCTGAAGTCAAGAGATAGGTGCTCTGTGCGACCTTAGGTAGCAGCCTTAGGGAACAGAATTCTCACAGTGAAAAGAGAGAGTTGGACTACTTGAGCTTAAACATCCTTTCAGCTGTATTTGACATTTTGGGAGCATGAGTTCTCTGCTTGAACAAATTCAGTTGTCTTATTAGTTATATTAATGGCTGTTTCTCCAAACACCCACTCTGTAATGTGAAAGATGAAAAGAAGGTAAGCCAGTTGAACTTTCTGATTTATAAGGATGAAGCCACAGTGTTCCAGATCGTGAGACTCATCCAGCAGAGCCACAGACTACAGCCAAAGTAGCCACAGGTAATGCTGATGGCCTCCTGACAGTGCGGGTCGTGGACTAATGGTAGGGGCTGACGGATTGACTTATTCACTGACACTCACTTTTTTGGTACAGCACAGTCCAGAAACAGATTGTCTTTTTTTTTTTTTCTCTTACTGCTAGTGGTCTTGGGGAAGTCTCAGTGACAAAATTGACTGGAGTTAAGCCTTCCTTTGGGAACACAGAATAAGAGCATCTTCAAGAAGTTTTTTGTAACAAGTGAAGCAAATGGGTGCTATACTTCACACAGAGTAAACTTCCTGTAGTGTGTTGTGACGCACAGATGAGATCCAGGTGCCTGTAGAGGAAGACGAAATATCCATTTGTGTGGAAATCTACCGTAAAAAAATGGACTGGCTAATGAAAGGCTATTTGCTTTTAAAAATATTTGTATATTTATTTTAATGAGGTATACTTGACATACAACAGTACATGTATTTTATTGAGGTATAATTGATATACAACAGTACATTAGTTTTAGGTATACAACATACTGATTCAGTATTTGTATATGCTTTTTTTTTTTAAATACAGAATGGAGGCTTTTCTCTTAAATTGTTTTAATTTTTTTTCAGGTAAACCTTTAAGTATAAGTTTAACATAATGCATAGGAAAGTGCACAGATCATAAGATATGGCTTGGTGAATATACACAACATGATCACCCTGTGTACCTCACCTCAATCAAGAAATGGAACACTAGGAGCACAGCAGTGTGCCTTCTCATCTCCTCCTACTGGCTTCTGAGATTTGTGTAAATGGAATCATTCAATATCTACTGGCTTCTTTTGTTCAACATTTTCCCCCCAAGTTGTTGCATGTAACAGTAGTTCGTTTTCATTGTGTGTATTCCATTTTATGAATACCCAATAATCTGCCCATTTTGTTGATGGACATTCAGATTTTGTTTCTAGTTGTTGGTGCTCATATGCATGCATTTCTGTTGAACGTGTTCCTGGGAGAGGAATGGCTGGATTGCAGGGCTGGTGTGTGTCCGGGTTTTGTAGATAATGCCAAAAAATCTTCCAACATATTTATACTAAATGCACAAGGACTTATAGTGTTCCGGATGCTCCACACCTTTGCCAGGACTTGATATTCACAGTTTTTTTGTGTTTGTTTTTTACATTTTAACCTTGTTGGTAGATAGCCATTTCCCATTATGGTTTTAATTTGTATTTCCTTGATGACTAATGGTGTGGACAATTTTTATGTATTTATTGGTCACTTAGATAGTCTCTTTTGTGAAATACCTGTTCAGATCTTTCACCAGTGGGCAGAGTTAGGTTGTCTTGTTTTATTTTTATTGATTTTAGTGGTTTTGAGAATATTCTAGGCAAAGGTAATAGCTCTGTCTCTCTCCCCTTCTGAACAAAATAAAGATCTTAAAACAGTTTAACTTTTGTTCTCATTCCCATCTTATGTGATGGCATTTTAGTTCTACCTTGTTTTTAACCCCCCTTCATTTGCTATTTGCAATCGTTTTATATAGCATTTTAGAAACTACTCATTTACCAATTTCTTTGCTCACTCCTTCCATCTCAACTCTTCCTTCCAGTTTTCTTTCTGAAGTTAATCCTTTGAATGTTCCTTTAAGTTCATAGAACATTTTAGTGAGACTGTTTTATTTTACTTCCTCTTGATAGTTCAATGTATAGTTGTAGACTGACAGTTACCTTCTCTCAACACTTTGGAAATACTTTGGTGTCATACAACTATTTTTTCTTTCAAATCCACCACAAATTTAACTGCCAGTCCTTTATAGGTGATTTGTCTCTGGGCATTTCTGGGGAACTTCTGGACGTGATCTCTTCAACCATGACCTCTTCCCTATTCCATTTCCTCTTTAGGAATTCCAGTATGTTGAACTTCTTTGTTGTCTGTGTATCTCAGCCTCTCTTTTACATATATATATATATTTTTCTGTCTTTCTGTGCTTCAGTCTGACTAGTTTTTCCAAATCTGTATTTCAGATTATTCTCTTTCCACTTGGGTCTTTATATTATCTTGTTTCTCTCTCATACTTTTAATTCTGTCTTTAAGGATTTTGAACATGGTTTTTACTCATGTTATATAGTCTGTGTCTCACTATTCCATTGTCTGCAGTTCTGGGGGCGGAGGAGGTATCAAATTCTACTTTGTTGTTTTCTGCTGACTTTTGTTTAATGTGGTTTGTTTACTCATGTGCTTTGTAATTTTGAATTTTGAACTTGGCCAGATTTTATCTGTGGGAATCCTTAGGTATCCTGTTTTGAGAGTAACGTTCTCCAAACCTATGTTTCTTTCCTGCCAGGTATCTGGTGGCGATGGGGGAGAGGCTACCAACCTAAGATCACTTTAGGTTACTCTCTTGGAGTAAGGTTTTGTGGACCATTCTGGTGTGTAAATTCAGATCCCGAGTTCTTGGGAGGATAGACCTGTTGTTACAGATTCTCAGGAGAGATTTTTCTTTTGCCACTCAGTGCTCTGGAAAAGACAGATAAGACTCTGGTCTGTGTGTGTGTGTGTGTGTGTGTGTGTGTGTGTGTGTGTGTTTTAAATTCCCTCTGTTTGTAGACATGTTTTTTCTTTTTCTTGGTCTGCCTCTTAACTGAGGGTATTACCCTTGGGGACTCTGACTTTTTGAGGAGGGGAGTGGTAGAGAGGTCTAATAACAACTCCCTGCTTTCTGGAAGGAACTCTATCTACCTCTAAGTTGTGACTTAAAAGAAGATCTGATTTCTAATTGAGGAATTTTTTCTTCACAACATTGAGCTCATCATTTTCAGAAGATCAGGCAACTTCTATTTTTTATTTTTGATCCTACTCAACCCTCGTAAATTGATTGGAAATTCTTTCACAACTTTTAAGCTGTTTACACTGCTTTGTATTTGTAATTAAATGTTTGGTTTTATTTTGTTTTAATTACTGAAATAAGAGTTATTTCCATGAGTGTTTCTTCATAGTGGTATGATCTATATAATGACTTTGTTTTGCGAAAGGATTGCTCCTTGGAGCGCTAGCTACACATTTTTGTTTTTAAGCTGATGAAGATGCAACTCCTCAAACTCACTGTACTGAAAACACTGGCCTCCGTGCGCTGATGGCTTAGGATTTATCTGGTATATCCTGTGTGTCATGGCAAAGACAAATACTTGACTACACAGTATCCTTTTTCTAGTTCCTGTAGTAAGGTAGCCATTAATGCCTAGAAGAATGAACAGATGTGATTAATGTAGTAAATCATCTACAGAAAGCTTGAAACATCTCTTATCAGGGGGGCATTGTTTCACCTTTCATTTTTGGGAATGTAGCAAATGTAAAAATAACTGTTAACCTTGAAGTTGAAGCAGCTGATTTGCTTCGGATAGAAGGCCTAACCAAAATCCTGGCTGTAATTTTAGAAGTTACACATGATTGAAAAATATAGTAGTAAATGTGTGTTACCTTATTACTCCCACTTCCGGTTATTTTTTTAACTTAACAAGAACTCCAAAGGTACTAGTTTGAGCCTCTTTCCCCTCTCCTTCTCCCCTTTTTATTTAAAACATCATATCATTTATTACATTGGAGCAGCGGGAATCAGTTTAAAGGACTTGAGAGCTGTGTTAGATTAATGATTTGGCAACTTGGAAATAGCCCAGTGGAGTCAAAATCCTGCTTATCTTGGAGTAACTTTTTAAAACTCAACCATCGAGGATTGTTTCTATAAGCTGCCAAATTGAAAGTTGAATTGGGAAAAAAAAAAAAAACTGCACTGATCCACAACCCCCCAGATTCTTGTCAGTATGTTTTGGCAGGATCTTGTTTGAAAGATGATGTAGTCCGCAGTGTAAAAAACTGTACATGACAATAAATATCGCAGCTCTGTATTTACATGGACTTTAGAGTGTTTTTCCTCAAAGGTGTCAATTTTTCATTTTCATATATCAGGTATTTACTGCTCTTTTTTGTTTGATAGTTTTAAAAATGATAGTGTTGTTATTATATCCTAACATCTTCTATAAAATTGCCAACATTCGCTGGATTATAGAGAAAGCAAGGAAATTGCAGAAAATCATCTATCTATGTTTCATCCACTCCACTAAAGCCTTTGACTGTGTGGATCATGAAAAACTGTGGAAAGCTCTTAGAGAGATGAAAATACCAGACCATCTCACCTGTCTCCTGAGAAACCTGTATGCAGGTCAAGAAGCAACAGTTAGAATCCTGTATGGAACAACTGATTGGTTCAAGATCGAGAAAGGAGTACGACAGGTCTGTCTGCTGTCACCCTGTTTGTTTAACCCAAACGCTCAGCACATCATGAGAAATGCGAGCTGGATGAGTTACAAACCAGAATCAAGATAGGCGGGAGAAACACTAACAACCTCAGATATGCATATGATACCACTCTAATGGCAGAAAGCAAAGAGAAACTAAAGAGCCTCTTGAGTGTGAAGGAGAGTGAAAGAACCAGCTTAAGACTAAATATTAAAAAAACTAAAGTCATGGCATCCAGCTCCATGACTGCATGGCAAATAGAAGGGGAAAAGGTGGAAGTAGTGACATTTTCTCTTCTTGGGTTCCAAAATCACTGCGGATGGTGACTGCAACCATGAAATCAGAAGACGATTGCTTCCTGGCAGGAAAACGATAACAAACTAGACAGTGTGTTGAAAAGCAGAGACATTACTCTGCCAACAAAGGTCTGTATAGTCTAGGCTGCGGTCTTCCCAGTGGTCACATACAGCTGTGAGAGCTGGACCGTAAAGAAGGCAGAATGCCAAAGAATTGATGCCTTTGAAGTGTGGTGCTGGAGAAGATCCCTGAAAGTCCCTTGGACAGCAAGGAGATCAAATCAGTCAATCTTCAGGGAGATCAACCCTGATATTCACTGGAAGGACTGATGCTGAAGCTGAAACTCCAGTGTTTTGGTCATCTGATGTGAACAGATGATTCATTGGAAAAGTCCCTGATTTTGGAAAGGATTGAGGGTAGAAGGAGAACAGGGCATCAGAGGATGAGATGGCTGGACGGTGTCACCGATGCAGTGAACATGAACTTGGGCAACGTCTGGGAGATGGTGAGGGACAGAGAGGCCTGGCGTGCTGCAGTCCATGGGGTCGAGAAGAATTGGACATGACTATGCGATTGAACAACACTTTCTATATTAGAAAAAACCCCTTCTTTTTCCTGCTGCCATTTGTAGGATTGCTCAATCTTTCAGTTAAACAAAACCAAAATTGTTCACTTCTCAGTGTTCCACCCCCTTGAAATAAGCCGCACAGCTCTCTGTGGGTGTGCCGGCCTCAGACTGCTGCTGCAGTTACTTGATCCTCCTTAGCTGGCGTCACTCTTGGCTCCTTAGTTGTCTCTTCATCTACTATCTTAGCTCCTCCTTTTTCCTCTTCCACCCAGTTTTTTCTACAGCTCTAGCCACCTCCCTTCTCAGAGGTTCAAAAGCTGTTCTCAGGAGAACTTTTTTGGTTTTGTTTTTCCTTTTCTCAAAATATTCTAAGGAAGTTACTTATACACCATCCAAAGATACATGTTTCATTGACAAATTTCTGCACTAGGGTTAAATCTCTCAGTTTGAACTTTTTTGCAAGAGGGTTTTTTTTTTTTGCTTTTTTGTCAGTGCTTAGATATTATAGGTGTGAATTCATGAATATGAAGTACAGATAACACTTGCTTTATGTAAAATATATGCTCTAAAAACTTGACTATATCCTAATATAATGGGCTTCCCAGGTAACTCAGTGGTAAAGAATCCACCTGCCAATGCAGGATTCCATCCCTGGGTCAGGAAGATCCCCTGAAGGAGGAAATGGCAACTCACTCCAGTATTCTTGCCTGGGAAATCCCTGGGACAGAGGAGCCTGCAGGCTCCATGCCATTGAGGAGTTGGAGATGATTCAGTGACTAAGCAACAACAGTAGTTGTAACTTGGTCAAAATGGGAGGTCTGTTCTCAGCAATTTAACATGGTATTCTTTTCACCTTTCATTGGATTAGCCAAATTTTCCAATTCATAAAAATCTTTCTCGTATGTATAAGCATCTTTCTGGGTCAGTGAGTTTGAGCATTTAGGTGCCTTTCAAACACAATGCTTGTGATCTGTTATGGCTTTCTTTTTTTTTTTCCTTGAAACTGATATTCACTCAGTCGTGTCCAACTCTTTTCTTCCTCATGGACTGCAGCCCACCAGGCTTCTGTGTCCATGGGATTTTCCAGGCAAGAATACTGGAGTGGGTTGCCATTTCCTTCTCCAGAGGATCTTCCCATCCCAAGGGTTGAACCCAGGTCTCCTGCATTGCAGGCAGGTTCTTTACTGTCTGAGCCATAAAATCTACCATACTTGTACTAGATACCATTAAGGCTTTGAGCCTATAGGGTGTGGTATATCTGGGCCAGGTTGACCAAATTATTGTTTACTGACCTTTGTATTAACCTAGAGCATTCTTAAGTCTCCTTTCATCGTGATATGGTGGCAGATTGCAGTTTGACTGGCTCCAAGATAATTTCTCTTAATTATTCCTAAGTCTTTGGTTAAAGCAGTGTAAGAACAAGCATTGTTCCAAGAAAGAATATAAAAGGCTTTTGAGTTTCTTTTCTTAGCATGCAAGTCAAAAGATCAGGGTGAAAGCAAAAGCACATGACACAAAAGTGTATGGTTTGCTAGTAGATTATAGGGTTCCTCTAGCTTAAATTATACAAACCACTGTAAGCTGTTAACTAGTGACAACTTTCATCTCCTTTTTCTATTAGTCTCAATTTTCTGTTAGTTTTCTATTAGTTCTATTAATTTTATTTAGTATAAAACCATGTGATAAATCATAGGTTTATTAGGTATGTTGCTTTTCGTATCTTTCTGCTCCCCCCACCTCCAGTACCTACTCATCCTTTTAAGGTACAACTCCAGTGTAACTTCTCAAGAACTTTTCAAATTGGCTCCTTTCTCTGGGTTTGTAATGCAGCTCTAATAACAGCGTGCTGTATAATTTTTTTTTCCGTTTATTTTTATTAGTTGGAGGTTAATCACTTCACAATATTTTAGTGGTTTTTGCCATACATTGACATGAATCAGCCGTGGATTTACATGTGTTCCCCATCCCCAACCCCCCTCCCACCTCTCTCCCCATCCCATCCCTCTGGTTCGTCCCAGTGCGCCAGCCCCGAGCACTTGTCTCATGCATCCAACCTGGACTGGCGATCTGTTTCACACTTGATAATATACATGTTTCAATGCTGTTCTCTCAGATCATCCCACCCTCGCCTTCTCCCATAGAGTGCAAAAGTCTGTTCTGTACTTCTGTGTCCCCAACCCACTAAGTTGCTGATATGTTAAAATCTGAGATCATATCTCATTCATTTCTTCATTTTCCAGTTGTACTGCCTCCTTAGATGTAGGACATAATAGGTGTTGAATGAGTTGTTAAAAGAATGAATTAATTTAAGTAGAAAAGTAGAAAAATTAGTTGATATTAGTTGATGAATTGACTGACCAACTTAGAATTTAAAGATAATTTTTTGAAATATAAATTCAGAGCAGATTAAAAATCAGTACAGCTATAGATTTGGCACAGAACGAGTTGATATTCTCCAACTTTAATAATAATTAGAGGCAGAAAGTATGATGCAGTAAACTGAAGTAAACTGCCTCTAAATGCGAAGAAGAAATGTGTTTATGGGCTACTTTTGTTTCTGTATTTGTTTTAATTTTAATTAAATCTCCTATCATGCTGTCTGTTTGACTGAGGAAATGTTGGCACTTCTACCAACCACAGGAGATACTTTCCTGAAGTCATGCGGAACTGGAGGGATTGAGGAATGGGAGTGAACATGGGGAGAAAATTCCTAAACCTGTCTCCTGCCCTGTCTTGGATACAACTTACGATGGTATTTGGTGACTCAAAGCTGTTTTAGTTTTAAAGGATGGGATGTGGTTCTTGTCGTGGGTAGGCAGCACATGTTCTAGAGCTTGATCTTGGAGAAGTAAAGATTGTTAGTCCTCTAAGTCCTGTGATGTGTTAGCTTGGCACTCACCTAGCTAATTAGCACTCTTTCAAGGTAAATACTTGAATTTGGGGAAGATAATTTTTTTTTAAATTGGTATGGCTTTTTTCCACTGGGTAAATTATTTGAAATATGACACATTTTCCCAACTAAATAGATTTTTTTTTTTTAATTCTCTTTTGGACTTTCCTCCAAAGCAAAAATTATTTGTGAATGCAGGTTTCTTAATAGCACATGAATATCGTGAATATTATTCTTCCCTTTTTTTATGTAGGGTTTTTTTTTAATGCGGGTTTCTCATCATTTATTCTTGTTCAGTTGCTAAGTTGTATCCCATTCTTTGTGACCTCATGGACTGCAGCACTCCAGACTTCTCTGTCCTTCACTCTTTCCCAGAGTTTGCTCAAACTCAGTAGTCAGTGATGCCATCCAACCATCTCATCCTGTCGCCCCCTTTTCTTGCTCTCAATCTTTCCCAGCATCAGGGTCTTTTCCAATGAGTCAACCTCCAAAGTATTGGAGGTTCAACTTCAGAATCAGTCCTTCCAATGAATATTCAGAGATAATATCCTTTAGGATTAATTGGTTTCATCTCCTTGCTGTCCAAGGAATTCTCAAGAGTCTTCCCCAGCACCACAATTTGAAAGCCTCAATTCTGCAGCACTCAGCCTTCTTTATGGTCCAACTCTCACATCCGAACGTTGACTACTGGAAAAACCATAGCTTTGACTAGACAGACCTTTGTCAGAAAAGTGATATCTCTGTCTAGGTTTGTCATAGTTTTTCTTCCAAAGAGCAAGCGTCTTTTAATTTCATGTCTGCAGTCACCATCCACAGTGATTTTGGAGCCCAAGAAAATAAAATCTGTCACTGTTACCAGTTTTCCCCCATCTATTTGCCATGAAGTGATGGGACCAGATGTCATGATCTTAGTTTTTTGAGTGTTGAGTTTTAAGCCAGCTTTTTCACTCTCCTCTTTTTACCCTCATCAAGAGGCTCTTTAGTTCCTCTTTGCTTTCTGCTGTTAGAGTGGTATCATCTGCATACCGAGGTGGTTGTTATTTCTCCCAGCAATCTTGATTCCAGCTGTGCTTCATCCAGCCCAGCATTTCACTTGATGTCTTCTGCATGTAAGGTAAATAAGCAGGGTGACAATATACAGCCTTGACGCACTCGTTTCCCAGGTGGAACCAACCCGTTGTTCCATGTCTGGTACTGACTGTTGTTCTTGTCCTGCATGTAGGTTTCTCAGGAGCCAGATAATGTGGTCTGACACTCTGTCTCTGTAAGAATTTTATAGTTTGTTGTGATCCACACAGTCAAAGGCTTTAGTGTAGTCAGTGAAGCAGAAGTAAATTTTTCTAGAATTCCCTTGTTTTTTCTGTGATCCAGTGGATGTTGGCCGTTTTATCTTTGGTTCCTCTGCCATTTCTGAATCCAGCTTGTACATCTGAAAGTTCTTGGTGCACGTACTGCTGAAACCTAGTTTGTAGGATTTTGAGCATAACCTTGCTAACATGTGAAATGAGTGCTGTTGTGTGGTAGTTTGAAAATTCTTTGGCATTGCCTTTCTTTGGGATTGGAATGAAAACCGACATTTTCCAGTCCTGCAGCCACTGCTGAGTTTTCCAAATTTGCTGGCATTTTTACTTTAACAGCATCATCATTTTAGGGTTTGAAATAGCTCAACTGGATTTCCATCACCTCCACTAGCTTTGTTTGTAGTAATGCTTCCTAAGGCCCACTTGACTTCACACTCCAGAATGTGTGGCTCTGAGTGAGTGACACATACCCATCTTTGCATGAAATGTTCCCTTAGTATCTCCAGTTTTCTTGAGGAGATCTCTAGTCTTTCCCATTCTATTGTTTTCCTCTATTTCTTTGTATTGTTCACTTAAGAAGGCTTTATTATCTCTCTTTGCAGTTCATTAGAACTCTGCATTCAAATGGTTATATCTTTGCCTTTCTCCTTTGCCTTTCACTTCTCTTCTTTTCTCAGCAATCGATTTGTCAGACTTCCTCAAACAGCCACTTGTCTTCTTGCATCCATTTTTCTTGGAAATGGTTTTGGTCCCACCTCCTGTACCATGCTATGAACCACTGTCCATAGTTCTTCAAGCACTCTGTACCAGGTCTAGTCCCTTGAATCTATTCACCTTTTAAGAGATGGTTAATAAAATGCCTTGTTTTTGGAAGTATTATGCCATGGTTGAGTCAAAGTCACTTTTTTTTTTCTCACTTGAAGTTTGACAGCCTTCAGATACAATACAAACTCTTAAGTTTGATTATTTTTTGTTTTAAATTGGGATAATGCCTAATCTTTAGACCTACTATTTCGCTGAATTTCAGCTTCAGCTCTGTTAAGCTTGACTCATCAATCATTGTAAATTATGTTGAATATTTTTTTTTAATCCTGAAAAAAGCTATTTTGAATATTAACCGAATCTCTCTTATCTTCAACCTTTTCTATATGACTTTTCTGTAATTGCTTCCTCTTTAAATCCTGTATTACTTCTTTTAACAAATAACCATCTGTCAAGTATTAAACAGGTGAAAGACATTATTCATTTACCATTCGTATTTTTTAATTTGCCTGTGCTAGGTCCTGAGGCAGCCTGCCTTACTGTTTCCCACAGCACATGTGAGAACTATGTCAGTGAACAGACAATTGTGAGTCAGTGTAATGAGTGCTGTATTGGAGGTGAGCCACAGGGACTTGTGGCTTTAAACTTTAGGCTGGAGGCTTTCCTTCATAAATCCATCTTTGAAAGGGAGACAAAACTAGGGTATTCCTAAAAGAGAAATTATGGAATATAGTCAGAGATGCCCACAGGTAAGAGTTCATTTCACCAACTTGAGGCCATCATTATCTTCTTTTTTAAAGAATTGGAGTATAGTTGATGTACAGTGTTGTGTTAGCTTCATGTGTTACACATGTATTTATATCTATTCTTTTTCAGATTCTTTCCCCTTATAGATTACTATAAAATATTGAGTATACTTCCCTGTGCTATAGTAGGACCTTGTTGTTTACCTATTTTATATATTGTATGTATGTTTTAATCCCAAACTCCTAATTCATATTTGTTGAACATAATATGTATTGAACTATCCCCCAGATTTAAACGCTCAAGCTGTTTCTAATATTATAAGGAACCTGTCTAGTCAGTACCCTTTTCCTGTCTCAGAGCATTTTAAATTCTCAGAAGGAGGTAGGATGTTGAGTCAAAGTGAATAAACAGTTTTGATTCTTGATACATGAACACCATGGTCACCATTCTCATCAAGGTTATCCATGCTGTCTTATCACTTCTGAGAACAATTAGTTTGGGGAAGAAAGGCCATGCCGGGAGTAAGAGCTCCTCTTTAGCACTCCCGCACATTCCAGGGCCATCTCTGACTTATGTTTCATAACTCTGGGTGGCGGACTGTTCTGTGAAGATAACACCTACATAGAACTCACACACCTCTTACTGCCTCAGCTTTGGTTTGTTTTTTGTCTAGACCTTTTTTCTCCCTTTGACTTTTGCTCCTTCTGTTGAATCTCTTGTACTGTTTGGTTGCCCCTCAACGACTGGGTTTTCTTATTGCAGAGCCTCCCCACACTGTGTGTAAAACTGTCTTATGTGAAAATGACTTGTAATGAAAAATCATCACTCTGCTTTTCATCTCCATTGCCACTGGTTGTTTGAGTTTATTTGCTTAACCTCCTTGAGTCTCAATATTCTCATCTATAAAAGGAGCCTGATAGGGTTGTTGTGGGTGGTATATGAGATAAGTGTATGAAGCACACCACAGCCTGAATTATTCTAGTGGCACTTCCAACTGCTTGGTGGTAGCCACTTTTCTTAAAACACAGAAGTTTACACATGCTTGGCTTTTAATCTAAAAATTTTGTGCCTGTTCATGTGCCCTATGATTATCTCCCTGCACGCCCACCCCCCCCCCCCCATTTTTCTGGCACTTTGCTTTCCTTTTTTGGTGAGTATTCAGCCTTAGTTGTTTTGCTTCTTTGATCATACCAAGTACCCATTTACCCAGGCATGTCCATTCAGCAGATATTCATGGATGGTTTCAGTGTGCTAAGCTCTGTGCTAGGTTTTGGGATAGAGAGGTGCACTCATTCAAGGAGGGGAAAACACAGGGAAGCAGCCAGCTGGTAGGGGGAGTTCTGTAATGCTATTACTTTAAGCGTTATGGAAACCCAAACCCACATGAAGGAATTTTAAATTTGTTTGATAAGATCAGAAAAGTAGGTTAGCTTTTAGCTGGACCTCTCATTTGGTGGATAAAAGAAAGATCATTTCAGGCAAAATGAGCTGTTTATACAAAGACAGGTAAAAATGTAAGGTAAATATAGTCACTATGAAGTCAGAAGAAAAGGAAAAGCTTTTTTTTCAGATGTGAAAAACTTCTTGCATCAGTGCTTGAGTTATTTTCTTGGCATATATATGCAAAATGAGAGCAAATGTAGGGGTGGGGTAGCACACGCACTTAGAAGCAATATGTGGAAAGTGCATATTGTTGAACTGAACTTCGTACTGTCAATTTTCCCTCCACTTGCTATGTTTCTTCTCTTTAATCATTTACTGTATGCCAGGCACTTTACAATGGGTGTCTCTTTTAATCCATACAACTTTATGAACTAAGATTTTCCTCATTTAGCAGATGAGAAAACTGAGACTCAAAGGTGTTTAAAAAAACTGAAACTAAAAAAACTTGTTTCAGATGTATAGCCTTGAAGTGGTTTAACTCTTCCTTGAAACCAGTGTTATCTCCAAAGTTTCTGTTCTCTTCACCCTTAAAATGTGGAGCTGCAGCCAAAGAACCTTAGATTAGGTCCACCCAGTAAATTGCTGAGCAGTTGGATAACTGGTACAGGCAACCAAAGATTTCTAAGTTTTTTTCCTTCACCCAAGAAATTCAGTAATTGGAGCAGATGAATCTACACTTCCTTTTAACCTTATGATTTCTTCTTAGGCTCCTTCCATCTGTTTCATTCATATCTGATCATTTTGTTCAGCCAAGTATAAGTTACGTGATGTAGTAGAGAATGTTCTGATCTCCAGGTTGCAAAGACATGACTACTTGGAGTTGTTTAAAATCACTTTTGAAATCAAAACAGTGATTGCCTCTGGGAATGTGGGAGAAAGAGATTGCCTAGGAAAAGACATGACAGAGGTTTTCTGGGGTAAAGAAAATGTTCTATATCTAGACAGGAGTTGGGGTTATATAGGTGTACACTTACATCTTTCTGCAACTTCATTGTTGGTACATTTTGTACCAAAAGAAAAAAAGTGATAAGTAAACACTGAACTTTAGTTAATGATATGCCTGCTGAAGTATTTAGAGAAAGTATACAGTTCAGTTCAGTCGCTCATTGTTTCCACCTCTGCGACCCCATGGAGTGCAGCACACCAGGCCTCCTTGTCCATCACCAACTCCCCGAGTTTACTTAAACTCATGTCCATCGAGTCGGTGATGCCATCCAACTATCATCCTTTGTCATCCCCTTCTCCTCCCACCTTCAATCTTTCCCAGCATCAGGGTCTTTTCCAATGAGTCAGTTTTTCGCATCAGGTGGCCAAAGAATTGAAGTTTCAGCTTCAGCATCAGTCCTTCCAGTGAATATTCAGGACCGATTTCCTTTAGGGTGGACTAGTTGGATCTCCTTGCTGTCCAGGGGACTGTCAAGAGTCTTCCAAAACCACAGTTCAAAAGCATCAATTCTTTGGCACTCAGCTTTCTTTATAGTCCAACTGTCACATACATACATGACTACTGGAAAAACATAGCCTTGACTAGATGGACTTTTGTTGGCAAAGTAATGTCTCTGCTTTTTAAGAAGCTGTCTAGGTTGGTCATAACTTTTCTTGCAAGGAGTACGCGTCTTTTAATTTCATGGCTGCAGTCACCCACCATCTGCAGTGATTTTGGAGCCCCCCAAAATAAAGTCTGTCACTGTTTTCACTGTTTCCCCATCCATTTGCCATGAAGTGATGGGACCAGATGCCATGATCTTAGTTTTCCGAATGTTGAGTTTTAAGCCAACTTTTTCACTTTCCTTTTTCACTTTCATAAAGAGGTCTTTAAGTTCTTCACTTTCTGCCATAAGGGTGGTGTCATCTGCATATCTGAGGTTGTTGATATTTCTCCCGGCAATCTTGATTTCAATTTGTGCTTCATCTGTACACTTTCATTTGTACAGGAAGTGTACAATTGCCTGTAATTTACTTTAAAATGCATGAAAGGTAAGTTAGATTAATGGATGGAAAGAGAAATGGGTAGTTGAAGACATGTGTGATAAAGTATAGTACAGTGTTAATGATAAAATCTAGCTTGTGCATGTATGGTGCTCACTGTAAAATTCTTTCTAATTTGCTGTCTATGTAAAAGTTTTTTTTTTTTTTAATGTAAAAGTTTTAAGAATAAAATAAATACATATGTATTAGTATTAAATACAATAAATTCTTGAGGAGAAAAATCACTTTAAAAATGAGCTGCCAAAGTTTCGTATCTCCAGCCTCCTCATTTGAATGATCTTTGTTAGTACCACCCAAGGTTCTAGTTAGACTGTCATGAGTTTAAGTGACCTGATATAAACAACTCAGGAGATCTTTGCTTTCCTTAGCCAATCTTGTAGGTGGGGCAGGTTCCTTCCCTTAGACATTTCAATCTAGTCTTAAGTGTCCCTCAGAGCTTAAGCTTGCCAAGCAAAGCTCATCTCTTTTGCTGTTTGAGTCAGTAACAGTTATACCATATTTCTAGAAACTAGTGTCCCCAGCAGCCAAGGTTAAACTTTTCTTCTCCTCCCTTTCCTACCCCAGATACATCCTCGATCACATGAGGATTGTTAAGGATAAAAACGTTCTTTGGTTTTGTGCTTTGTTTTCAGTCTACCACTTGTTTGAGATGCCTTATATTTCTCTCACAAATCACACTTCGTGCTTTCACAGCACTTTAGTTGGAGACAACCTCTCATTGTGCTGGTTTGAGTTCTGGCACTCGAGAGCATCTTCATTCTGAAGATTATTTGGAGCAGAGAACTTTTCTTCTCTTCATTGGTTGAGCCTTAGCCCCTCCCCGTGTGTTCAGTCACTCAGTGGTGTCCAGCTCTTTGTGACCCCATGGACTGCAGCTGGCCAGGCTCCTCTCCCCCGTGGGATTTCCCCGACGAGAATACTGCAGTGGGCTGCCATTTCCTACTCCAGGGAGTTTTCCAGAGCCAGGATCCAACCCACATCTCCTGTGTCTCCTGCTTTGGCGGGTAGATTCCTTACCACTGTGCCACCTGGGAAGCCCTAGCCCCTAGTGGTACCCAAATTGAATATGCCATCCAAGTTGTGTTTGAAAATACTGGCATTGGGAGTGTATGAACTCTTGTGCAGCAAAAGAAGAGAGGGGAGTTGTTTGGAACAATGAATTCAATCATGGGATACCTAGTTTATTTTTTTAAAAATAAAGTTAAATCGGTAAAATCTGTTTTGAATTATTTTGTTCTAAAAATGACTTTTTCTTTTCTATAACTCTCATGACAGTAATTAATCACAAGTCATTTTACATACTGAAAACACAAGTTATTGACATGCTGTATGTTTGAAAATAAAGTATAACAAAATGACATTTTACAAAATTTAAGTGAAACAGACATTTGAGATAAAATTGGAGTTGGAGGGCAAGGGAGAGAAGGGGATAGAATACTTCTTGAGTTTCACATGAGTCTCTGGCACTCAGTAGAGAGTATTTTTATTTAAAACCCACAAAACTGATGGGCAGAGGAAAGGAGAAATTTGATTACTTGAGAGTTATCCTAGAAGATTGGATCTGTAAATTTACATGAATCCCTGAAACGGGCAGGTGTATGTGGGTGCCAAATAATGTCTGAACTAACTCAGAAAAACTCACTTTTTTGCATCACTGTGGTGAAAGCATTGATTCCCAGCAACTTTCACGTTTATAAGGATTTTTTTTTAAGGACTAACTACACTTTGGGCAAGCAGCTCTGTAGTCCAAAAAGTATTGGCTGGATTTAACATACTGGGAGCATGTGGATTCTGAAAAATGTCACACCTTGTCTATGCCAATAAATCAGAGTGTCTATTCTTGATACTAAATCTGATGTCATTGGCAAATTTTCCTCCTTATTGGTAGGGTGATACTCAGAAGGGAGAAATTTTTTCCCTGTATTTTGCTCTCTCTCTGAGGTGTTCTTACGGTTTCTTTTTCTTTTCTTTTTTTTTTTTTTTTCCTTAAAGCTATGAAATAATACTGGCAAATCCCAAGAAAACTAGCTCTGGATTTCATTTTGTCTCTTCAACTCTGTGTGATCTTGTGCACATTCCTGACATGTTACAAACAGCTTGTGTCTCTGCGTGTGCAGTATCCATTTTCAGTGGTGAAAGCCCCAAAAGGAAACAGACTGATTCTTCCATGCACAAACAGCTGGGCAGTTGTGGATGGAATTAATTGCTGATATGTATTGGCTGTGTTTTTCTTCTCTTGTCATTTCCTTTGCAGCTGTGAAAGTGAAATTTGACTTGAAAACAGACATTTCCAACAGTGCAAATCCAGAAAGTATCAAGATGGGACTCTTCAGATAGAATATCTAACTGCTACCTTTAAGTTGCTCAGTTTGGAGGTTAGATGGGGAAGAGCAATGGATGGCAGCAGGTGATTCATAATTACATATGTGGATGAAAAAATAATTATATCAAGCAGTTGGACTATGAAAGGAAGATGTTAGAATGGGTTGACTTATATGGCAAGAGTGACCTTATTATCCAGCAAAAGGTTAGATCAGTCAGCACCTACCTCCTGAAAGCGGGTGTTCTAGGCCATCTCTCAAAATATTGAAATTTCAGTACTCCAGACTGATTTATTGTTCCATTGTGAGGGAGTAGCAGTTAGGGTAATGTGACAGCATGTATCATTAAAAATATTTTCCCAGTCTTCTCCCAGAGCTTTTTCCATTGTTTGTGTTAAAATCTATATAAATGATTATATAGCTTATTTTTTACATGCTTAGGTATTTTACTGAGAAACCTATTTTTTTTTTGTTTCATTAGTTATAGGAGTTCAGTTAGTAATAACTGGTTGTGTCTCTGTGCATGGGGAAAGTAGTATTGATTAAAATCATTTTGAACAATAATCATGTTTAATAAGTTTCAGTAACTGAAATTTTAAACACTGTTAAAGGTTTTTAGACAGTATATATACATCCTGTTGAATATCTTATGTGGAAATAAATCAGAAAAAATTAAAGCATGGCGTTATTTGAAAAAGTGAGTGCAACTTTTTTTTAAAGCCCAGCGTGCATATTAATGATTTTCATCAAAATAATTTCCCCTTTTATGTGTTGATTTCAATATCATGTCAAAGCATAAATCAAATTCCTTGTTTTTGAAGGCAACTCTTGCTAATTAGTTAATAAGAAAATGCTTTTGTTGTTTCTGCATTGCCAGGAGAACTGGAGCATTGGTAGAAAAGGATAGGTAATGCTTGAACATGTTCAGGTCCCCTGTCTTAGCCAAATAGGCCAAAGTCAAGTTCTACAGCAGTATTGCTGACACCTTGAGATATGCAGAAGCTGCTGTTGCTAAACTTAGAAGTTGGCATGGTTGGACTTCCTTTATAGTAATCCACTTCCACCTATCATTCTGTTGGCTGAGCTGCATGATCTACCTTGCATTTCGTCTTTACTTTCTTCACGAAAAAGCAATGTCTGTATTTCATTCTGTGGCAGGAAAGCTGATCTACAAACCTGAAATTTCCCCCCATTTCTTTGAAGACAGTTAACGAATTAATTTTGACTCTGAGGCACTGCAGAGTGTTGTGGCAACACTAACGTGCAGTTTGCCCTCACTGAAGTCGGTCTGGGTGTGTTGTTTCCCCTAGAGTGAGCTCCACCCTTGCTCTAACCGCACGGTGTGGATATCTCACTGTTTAAAACAAAGTTCATTTTTAGGGCAGCGTTGCATCAGAGTTGCCACACAAAAGCCGGCTTAAGAAAATTACAGCAGCTTCCATTCTTTTTAATAAGTAAGTACAAAATTGTCCATTGTAATCCTGAGAGCTCACAGCTTTAGGGGGAAGCAGAGATAAGATAGATGGTTAATTTTGTGCCAGTTGCTACCAATGTGCAATATTCTTCTTGGGGAGGAGCCTGTGTCTTTACCAATCAACTAAGTTTTTTCCTGTTAGTTCACTTGTCTGCTTTTTGGCACTCTTGAACAGTTTACTGAATTGTTCTTAATTGTTTGGGGGGATAATATTGACTGTTTAAGGAAAATACTGATAGTCTCTCATGTGCTAATTGTTTAAGAGTAAAATGCTTAAAGTCATATTTTACACTGAATATATTGGACTCATTAATAGCATAATCTGGCAATACTGTATTTCAAGACATTATGGCATGAACTTTGTGTGTAAGAGTGGGTTCATTGAAATAAAAAAAGGCAGCATCTAAAGAGCCTTTATTTCTCTCATAATGATGCTTTGTCCTCCTGCTATTGGGTGTTTGTCAGAAGCGTTGGGGAAGGCTGAAGCCCAAAGTTCTGCTCCATGCCTTGTCTGTGCCTCTGTGTTCTTTCTAGAGTTTGTGACGTGAACGGTAAGTTGAACTATAGGAGATGTATTGTTATTCAGTGAGGGCCGCATTCAGCAATAATTCTTTGCAAATGGGGGCTAACTTTTCTTTTTCTCACATATTGGAGTTCTGTTTGGAGTGGGTTTTAAATGCCTGTGAGTATTTAATTCTGCACTGGCCTGCGAGGGCACGATGGAGGGCGGCTGTGCTGTGTGATGTCTCTACTGCTGTCTTCCTCCTGTAGGTTCAATGTGCCCCCTTGTGGGGCAGACACACCCACTTGATACAAGCAAGTGGAATCATTTGCCTTAGTTGAAATCTAAAGCTGTGTGTTGAAAACAGATTTTCTGTAAAGTTTGCAGGGGTGACATTGTGTCATCCTTTTTGGACTTGGATTTCCTACTTCAGCTTCCTCTTGGTTGAATTACTACTCTTTGGTAGTAGTAATGTGTTTAGCTATTTTGTAACATCACAAGGATATAAGAATAAAGTAAAAGCATGGTATCATAGAAAGAAACACTAACCTGGAAACCAAGAGACTTTTACTTTGGACACCAGTTTCTTTATCTGTGAAATTAGGAATTTGGGTTAGCTTTCTAAGACCATTTCCAGCTTAGAATACTCTTGATCTCTTGGTAAAAGAATCATGCCTATTCCAGAGATGCTAAAGGGAATGTATTAGATTTGAGGAAAAAAAATGTTCAGATGTTAATCCAGAAACATTCTTACAAATGACATTAGAACTAAAGCTTTGCTTTAAATAAACTGCATGTTCAGAAATTTGGGGGAATTTGCTATTTAGTATCTGAGCAGTAGAATTAGATATATAAATCATCTTCTCAACAAGAAAGTAAATTTTCAAGCTGTAACTTGGTGAATCTCTTGCCACAGGTGTTTTGTAGACATTTTATTAAATGTTGCCTATACTCAATGTGGGCTTCCTTGGTGGCTCAGATGGTAAAGAATCTGCCTGCCATGCGGGAAACCTGGGTTCTATCCCTGGGTTGGAAAGATCCCCTGGAGGAGGGCATGGCAACCCACTCCAGTATTCTTGCTTGGGGAATCCCATGGACAGAGGAGCCTGGCGGGCTGCAGTCCACGGGGTCGCATCGAGTTGGACTGCAGTGAGTAAGCAGCAGCAGCATACTCAGTGAACAGTTATTAGTTCTGTAACCTTGGGTAAGTGGCTTTCAGTCTTCAAAATACATATATATTTGCATCATGACCCAGTACATGTACCACATACATACCACTTAATCCCCAAAATAAATTTCTCTTAGCACAAAAAATACACTGCTGTATTTTCTGTTCTGAGTCATTAAAAAAAAAATGTGTTTCAATCCACTGAGTTAAATGACCTCTGCCATCCCTTTGAACTCTAGGAGAATATAGTTACTCCTGGACTTTTATAGTTGCTCCAGGGCAAAACGTGCCAACAATATTGAAGTTAAAATTCAATAAATATTGAAGTTAAAAGCTTTTCTAGATAGATTTCATTTAGAACTGTTACTGAAAGTCAGTAGGTGATATCTCATACTGTATCTTATTTTTTTCTTGTAATTGTTATGTAGCGTAGAGAAAATGGTTTTTTTTTACCTTAGCCCTATTATATAGCTGCCATCAAATCCCTTCCTCTTTACCTCCAGTGTGCTTTACAAATTTTATTTATGCCTATTGTATTAGTGAAAACTAACATACCATGACATGAAAAGGGTTAGAAAGTCTTTTCCAGAGAAATAAATTGTGTGTCATGTAGATTAGATAGAGTATCAAATTAGCCTTGATAGACCCTATCTTTGTTTTCCTCAGAGTTTTCCCAGGGCTCAATATAATTTCTATGATTTAATGGACTTCTAAAATGTATTAATTTTGTACCTTAAAAAATGCACATGAAAAAAGATGAGACAATATAAAGGACATAAGACAAAATGTCTCTTTCTCACCCTGTTTGAGCCCTGTATCCTGGTGGGTATTTTCTTCTCTATTTTTTCCAGAAAATTTCTATGAATATGAGTGGATATCTTTTTTAAAAATCCAAATAAAATTATATTCCACATAAACCATTGTGTATCTACCTCATTCTTTTTAATGGTTGTATGGTACTTCAATGTATGGATGGATATACTATCATTTATTTAAGCATTCATCTTTTGATAGATAGCTGGATTATTTCCATTCTCCCTTATCAGATATACTTAGTCTATCAGTCTTCTCTCCTACCTCCATTTTGGGACAGAACATAAGAACCTAGGTGCTATTGGAAAGGGGTGAGAGTGCTGTGTGGAAATGGAAAAACCCCTCATCACCTTTTGTTCCTCTGGATAGAACGCCAAAGTAGGCCCCACTGTCCCGACTATCATGAGTGTCTAAGACTGCCCTGGGAGTCATTTTTCAGCAGATTAATGAAATAACATTGGGTTCAAAGTCTGGTAACTAGAGTGTAAGTAGGTCACTTAACCCCCTTGATCTTCAGTTTTACCATCTATAAAATGACATTGAAATAGATGAGCTTTAATGTCCCTTCCAATTGTAATAGTTACATAGTGTTTTTTAATATTGGCTTAAGCTCTAGAACCCAAATTGTATGAAGTTTGTTATTTAAATTAAAAACATCTTTTGTGTATATTGTGTGGTCTGTAATTTGTTTGACCTGCCATATGGTCTAAGCTATTTGAAAGTTTAAGAATGTTAAAAAAAAATAATAAAAAGAGAAGTTGAATAATATACGGTATTTTACATAAACTCTCCTTTTCCTTTAAAAAAAAAAATCACTTTCAGAAGTATAAAACCTTTTCCAAAAGTAAAAGCAAATCTTTTTATCAAGCTTTTGAATACTTGAGGAGAAGATTCTGAGTGAGGTGATGTTTGTTTTTAAAATGGATCTTTGTAATTTTCAATGAATCCAGCCATTCAGAGTTAATCCTAAGGGCTTTGAAACTTGGCTTCAGTCCACTTGTTTAAATTGTTTTCACATTCTAGCCCTCTAATCCATCTCCTTGTTTCATTGAATGCTAAAATTGATGTTGCTTGACATAGCTGAAGTTTTCTGATTTGGTGCTGAGGAAGCAGTCTTAGAGGTGAACTGTGCACTCCCATCCTGCCAGCAGAGTTATCAAGTTACATAGCGAAGTTACAAAGTAACAGAAGCAGGAGTTTTTGCTGTATCACATGTAGGATGTTTAGCATTGCTTATTTCACAATTCTTATAATTCTGTCAAATGACAGCTATCCTGAAAGCAAAATGGAATAAGAATGTCTTCATTTGATTTATATCATTACAACAGGGAGATAAGATGACATTTTCTTGGCATGGAAGTAGAGGAGTGTGTGTGTGTGTGTGTGTACATGGAAGTAGAGGAGTCTCTGTGTGTGTGTGTGTGTACTGGTGACCCTAGCTTCTTAGCAGAAAGCATGACATACCTTGAATAAGTGTGCTTCCCTGAAACCTGAGAGATTGTTATCCAAATAATGCTAGTATTCCATGTTAGTTTTCCTATCAATTGTTTGACATAGTTCAGTTTAGCAAAATGTATTGAGGACCTTCTAGGAGCCAAGGACTGCATTAAATAGTGGGAATGCCAGGTGATAGAGACAGGCTCACCAGCATCTACTAAAATGACAACTGTTATTTCTTCCATTGTTGCAGTTTTCCAATATCCACTGGTAAATAGAACTGGGCAGAGACAGTTCTTCAAGTTTGAGAAAATAAATGAAAACAAAGTATCTTTCCGGTATTTAATAAGGGGTATTAATGCCTTCTTAGGGTAGTGTCAGTTACTTTTCTGTGTGTGGGTCTGCTGGTGACATCAGTGTCCCACTAATCAAATTCTAAATGAAAGAAACACATTTGTGATACGTGGATTAATTGAGCCCTCATTTTTGCCTATTGTTGCACTTATTGTACCTTGTATTTTATAGTGGCTTAAACAATTGCTTGTATGAAACTAACCTAGAAAATGGTCACATCATGTCTTGATGGCATATCACAATATCCTTGTCAAGCTAGTTCATCCATTGTGGCATTTACAACTAAGGAAATTATCCAGAGTTAGAAATATACAGGATACTTCTGCCTACAGGATGTTGAACAAACTTTGTCTAGTACCTTTGAAACCATTGTAGAAAAACAGTCCCAGGATAGCAAAATCAGTCAAGTAGATTGTCATTTGAACTGAAGCAGAAAGCTTTTTAAACAAGAGAGAAATGGTCTAATCATTACTCTTGGTCTGTTATGTATGCAGTCCCAGAAGGGCCTGCTTTTTTCTCCTTTGGAGTCCAGCTTTTGGCCAGAGTCCTGTGACACACAGTGGGAATTCACTTCCTATCAGGAAACGCTGTTTTTCAATGTATTATCTTGTTGAGACAACCACAGTGGACAATAGGCTATTAATGTATTAGAACAACAAGTGTCATAACTAAGCCAATATTTGCTTTGTTTTGAGTGTTGCCCTTAAAAAAAAACTTTGGCCAGGCTTCAGAACTTTGACCATCAGTAACTGCTGGGTACAAAAGCCATGAAAGTTAAAAAGAACAAAGAAGAAAAAAGTGCTTTAATAATGGAGATGAACTTTTGCAGGTTTACTCTACTCACTTCCTATCAACAGAGAAGAATAAATTATTTCAGCTATGTTTTGGGGGGTATGAAAAATGTCCATTTAAAAGCCTGTTTTGAATTTTGGAAGCCATACCAAGAAACTGGTATAAAGAAAAAAGCCTCCAACTCAAGTTCTCTTACAAAATATCAAGCCTTCAAAAGCTGTTACTTTTATAATGAATGATTAAGAAGAAAACTCCATTCAGGGGGTGGTTAGTTAATATCAAGTCACTACTATAATTATGTGATAAGACTACAATAAAATTTCAGATTTAGAAGGTTGGCCTGGAGGTCATCTGTTTCAAACCACCTCACTTTATACATCATGAAATTCAGACCTTACCTCTTCAATGAAACCTTCCTTTACTATCTTAATCCATAATTCTGTTTATCAGCAGTCCTCAACAACTCTTAGATATCTTATTTATTTTTGCATTTTTCCAAAACAGTTTAATTAAAAAAAGGTGAAGAATCAGAAAAAATTAGGGGATGGGGAACCCAAAAGAGATACGATGTGAGTCCACTGGCTCAGTCACAAAGAAATACCATTGTCAAAAAAGATGTTTGAGTTTAATACAAATTTTATACAAAGAAAATGTGAAAAAAAATACTTCCATATGCTAAAAGCAATTATGCTTCACAAATAAGGCCAGCTAGGCTACTTTTTTTTTTTTTTTGACAACTGCAATTCACATGTTCTTTCCTGTTTCCTTCTAGTACTCTCTTTTTTTAATTTCTTCTCTAATATGGGTAACTAGCTGGAAACAGCACAGTTCGCATCTTCTTAGCAATATTGAAGAGAAAGGAAACAAGACTAAAATGTACAACAGAATGTACTGGAATGATACCGTACAATTAATTTTTCTCATATACACACATCACCTTTTTGCTTTGTTCTGTGCTTCTTGTTTTACACAACATACAAAGTGGTACTACAGCAAATGTGTAACAGACGGCACGGCGGTCTCCTGTTTCCCCTCCAATTGCCTTTGTTTCGTGCTGACATAAAACAAAATGCCGTCATAAAAATATTACATACATGCTTCATCTCAGCTCTTAGATATCTTATTTTTATCTATCTTTCATTTGGCATTTGTCATAAACTGACTTGTACTGTCAGTTATCTCTCCATGTAGTCAATAGAGAATTTTAATTCTCAATAGTTAAACTAAAAAAGTCTTCAAGGGCAGGACCTAGATCTGTGCTTTATATCTCTTTATACTCTTTATCTAATAGCTGGATTAGTGGATAAGTCGCTTTTTTAGTTTTATTAAGATGATATTTTGTAGCATTATTTGTATCTGGCCTCAGAACACAGTGGTTAAAGAGCAATTTTTAAATTGCTCTTTTTATACCTTCACATTTTTTTGTGATTACTTTTCAGTCTGCTGTAGACGTTTCACACGTTTCATTACCTCAGCCGTCTTGGGTGCCTGGCCATTCGGATCAAACTGTGATTAGCCCAGTTTTCAAGAGTTGCTCTAGATTCTCTGTCCTAGTTTACTGGAGAATGGGATATTATAAGTCAGTAGCCCTACTCACCTCACTCAGTTTAATAAACCCTTACTGCGTAATGTTAGTAAATGTAAGTGGACGGTGAATAAAGGAAAAAGATGTTGGCCCAGTTACTGGAGCAGACAGACATAAACAATTCAAAAGCAATACTGACTATGATCAAGTACTTTGGGAATACTAAGGGGAGGGGCAGTGGGGAGGCTAATTCTGATGGAGGAGACTGGGGAAGCCATCATGGAGGGAACTGGTTTTCTAATAGAACGCAAGGTGTAGATTAAGATTTGACTGGATGGAGATGAGCCGGGAAAACGTTCCAAGTATGTGAGAAATAAGGTGACCAGAGCGTCAGTTAGGGAAATGGCTTTTGTTTGGGAGAGTCATCATTTTCCTCTAAATCTGTGAAGGATCCTAAAGTCTTTTCCATTCTATTTTCAGAGCCTGAATTTTAGAAACCCCCAGCCTGATTCTGAGTAATTTCTTTTTTATAGATGGGACTCCAGGATGCTTTAAAAAAAAAAAAAAAAAAAAAAAGCAACTTGAGGGAATGACTAAGAATGACTAAGTGTGTTTGGAAAATTATGGTAGGTAACTTTGTGTTACTCAGATCTAACAGTGAACCCAAAGGATTGTAGTATCCGTATTACCTTTTAGAAGTTTAAAATAATAGTTTACAACTTTATAGAATACCCTTCCTTGACAGTAGAGATAAAAAGTGGACACAAAGTATTTACCAAACTCTGGAGAGTTACTTAAGTTACTAAGCTCCATGAAGATTGCTTTTTATCTGACAATAAAATCTTGATGTAGGCTTTAAATCCAGCTAAATAGGCTCTATAGAACTAAACTGGGAGTCTAGTCTTTGTGAGCATCAGACAAACAAGAATCCTACTCCAAGCTTGAATGTAAAATACAGCAGGCAATTTAAGTGGACCCTTCAGGCATGTATGAGTGGGCATTAAAAGCTGAGTCATAAAATATATCCTCCCTAGTGAATTACCTTGAAAGTTTAAAAGAGAAGTGTTCTCATTATCTAAAAATGGTATAAATGACTCTAAATTCTTATGAAAGCACACACCAAGAAAGTCTGTTTTGTGTGTTTTTAACCCTGAATACATACTTACAAACCCCTTAAACTCAAGAAACTGGTGCTTGAGGCACTAGGTGATTTTTCTTTCTCATGAAAGTTAACATTTAATGTACAGTAGCTTTTAAAATTAGTTTATTGCCAAAACCTTTAGTTAAAGGAATTTTTTAAATGTTGTTCATATTTAAATAATCTCTTACATTGAGAGATCATGTGATTGGCATTCCTTATATCATATGCTACTCTCAATAAGGTGAAAAGTCTTGAGTAAGATAAATTGCGGTACTTGTGTGAGTCAGTGTCTCTTAGGACCTGTTTCTTCCTATGGAGACATGAGGGGGTGGTACTTTGTAATAATACTCTTAACACCTTTAACTTCTAGAGATGCTCTTCCTCTTTTGCTTGTAATTAGATAATATTAGGAAAGACAGTATTTATTTCTTGGAGGAGTTGCCATTTAGATTTATAAATGCTGGTTGTTTCTCTGTTATCATTACAAAGGTATTTTTCCAGCCTCTTGTTTTTAATAAGCTTGCCTCTGTAAATTAAAGATGTTATTCTAATATTTTCTCTTTTCCCCTGAATTTGACATTAGACTTTTTAAATCTTCTTTCACATTTTTTTTTAACTTTTTGTTAAGACTTCTGTTTCCAGCTGTGGAAACAGCTGATCTTCCCATCATCTTCAGTCTTCTCACTGTTCATGTCTGAAAAGAATCTCAGTCTCTTTTCTCTTCTATGAATTGTGATAAAATATCAAAATGTGTGCACACACATTTTCAAGATTCTTACTCATACTGACTAGGCTTACTTCTCAAGGCTAAATCTTATTGTATACCAGGTCAGAATCTAGACCTCTTTAAATGAATCTACAAGCCTATATGGCAGTAAATGACTAACACAGTTCTAGATGAAATAATGAAGCATATATAATCTAGACATTAGGATCCAAAGGACTCCCCGCACCTCTTTCTAAAGCTCACAGTTACAGTTTTAGATTGTACTTTGCAGAAGATAAAATTTAGTTAATTGACCAAGGGATTTTACTTATTTATGATTGACTTGATATTCAAATTCCTGAGAGTCACACTCTGTACTTCATGTTTTTACATTCAGGTAAACTTGATTGTAAGAAAATACAATCTATGAAAACATATATCTTAATCAAAGAGTTCACACTAGAGGTGGGGACTTGGATTTGGAGCTGAGTAGATAGAGGAGGAGTTGGAAACATTTATCAAAGGAGCTTAACCAGGTATAAGTTTGAAATGACTCAAAATCTGAAAACCCTGAAGTTTAGTGATGGGGACAGGTATAGTAGAAGGTCGAGATACAACATAGTGTAGGTTCTGGAGCCCACATGCTTGAGTTTATATCATAGCTACACGCACATTGCTGTGTCACCTTGGACATGTAACTTCAATGTGCTGTTTCTTTGTTTGTAAATTGAGTATGTTAATAGCACCTACCTGCCTAAGGTTATTATGAGGATTAAATGAGAGTTAAAACATGCTACCTTTTAAAACAATGTTAGGTAATATGCTCAGGAAATGTTGACTCCTGGCCATTACCCCTCTCCTCATAAAAACATTCAAAAATTGTGTTTTTAAAAATTCTGGTGTAATTTGTTTAATGGAAAAATGCAAAAGCTAAATTACTAAGAAGGATGGTGTTAGTAACAGAGTTGGAACGGCTGAATGCCTGACAAAGATTTGGAATCCAGGCAAGACCCTTGAGGATAGGACAGATTCCTCACAACAGGCAGTAGGAAAAAGCCCAGGTGTACGATTGTTAGTGTAAGGGAGGTTGGACAGTAGGTTTCAAACCCTGGCCTGTAGGCAGAGCATAGGAACAGGGTGATCTGGAAAGGGTGGCCATTGGTAGAAGTCTGGATGGGAATTAAAGCCGGGGAAGTCTGCATGGCATCTGCAGTCCTCTGCCAAAAGTCAAGATTTGTGCTATTAGGTTACCTCAGGCAACAATAGAAACTGATAGAAGTGTCTAAAACTAAAATCTGGGAAAGAGGGCCTTTAGAAATACTTTAAATGCTTTTGAAAGTGTTGCGGAGTTACCTGATAGAAAGGCACGAAGGGTTAGGGTTAGTGGTTCAGACAGTGAAGAATCTGCCTGCAATGCAGGTCTATGGGGTGGCAAAGAGTTGGACACAACCGAGCAACTGACACGTTCACTTTTGAGTGAGTGAATGGCTAAGAGAGAACAGAGTTTGATTATTAATAATCAGATAAAAGTATTGCTGAAGTGAAAGTCAAACATCAGAGTGGGAGCAGCAGCAGCAGGTCTAACCTGATGCTGAGCTGCTAAACTAGTTTCTTAAGGCTTCCTGGAATCCTGGGGGCCCCCAGAGCCTGGCATGAGGCTGAATCTGCAGGTTAGGGTTTAGTGATCCCTAATGTGGGGAGAAGGGCCGAAATGCAGCTTGTATGTACACGTGACAGGGAACCTGATAAAACTGAGTGCGTGCCTTTTTAAATTCACTCTTACTTGATGAGAAAACATTCCATCAGACTGCAGTGTTTTATCATTTGATAACTGCCTTACTGTTTCAGCTGTGGTGGAACCAGCAGAGCCCACTGCATCTTTCATTTGTGGTTGATGTTCATTGTGAATCTTCATGGAGTTTTACAAAGAAATTTCTGTTCAGAATCTGATATAACAGGAACATTCATATCTTTTTGCTGCAGATTTTCTTGGGAACAGTGTTTCTTGGTCTAACATTGTGATAGTTTGTGAAAATCATGCCATTGTGGAAGACATTTATGTTGCATTGCCCTTACTTATATCAAATGCCATTTGGCTTGCTATTTTGATTTCTGCCTTTCTTAAAGAGCTGACTTTGATTTTGCAAAGGTGTGCTACCCTCCCCAACTGTTGTGATGGTAACATGCCTCCTAAAATAGGTGTTATTAGGATGGAAATTCCATTGGAACAGTATGTATGTTAGTTTCCTAGGGCTACCATAACAAAGTACCACACAGTGGGTGACTGAAAACAACAGAAATTATTCTCATACAGTTCTTGAGCCCAGAAGTCCAAAATTTAGGGTGTCAGCAGGGTTGGTTTCTTGTGGTGGCTCTGAGGGAACATCCATTTTGTGTCTCTCTTCTAGCCTGTGGTAGTTGCTAGCAGTCTTTGGTGTTCCCAGGCTTGTGGCTCCATCAGTTCAGTCTGTGCCTCCATCACATGGCTTTTTCCCTTGTGTGTCTTTGTGTCCACATCTCAGGTTTTTCTTAGAAAGACACTAATCTTTATGACCTCATTTTAATTTGATTACAAATTAAGACCTTATTCTCAAATAAGGTCACAATCTTAGGTAATGATATGAATTTTAGGGGATACTATTCAACCCAGTACAGTATGTAGTAAAAAAAAATTTAGATTTAAGGGATAATTCATTTGAAAATAATAGTTCCACAATAATAGATTTAAAAAATAAAAAAAACATTTTTGTGGTTGATAAACATCTCTTTCCATGGACTTCCACTTAAAATCATTATCAGAGTTCTGAATGACAGGTTATGACCAGTATTTTTGGAAATGATTTTAAAGTACTGTTACCTGTGTGTGCTCAGTCGCTCCAGTCATGTCTGAGTCTTTGCGACCTGATGGACTGCAGCCCACCAGCCTCCTCTGTGCATGGGGTTTCCCGGGCAAGAGTACTGCTGTGGGTTTCCTCCTCCAGGGGAATCTTCTTGCCCCAGGGATTGAACCCCATCGAACCGAATGCACCTCCTGCATTGGCAGGCAGGTTCCTTACCACTGAGCCACCTGGGAAGCCCCACTATTACCTGTGCTTAATAAATTACATTTTCATGACACAGTCTTAGACTTTCCATAGAAAGAAAAAAGATGAGGTTGTGATGATCTTGAAATCCTACTTACCATCCAAAATCTGGTAGGAGGAACTTCTTCAAATCAGATTTCTTTGCAGGAGCTATGTATTGAGTTACCTACAGCTTTTGGATTGACTTTTTACAGCTGTACTTTATAATTTATAATCACAAAATCCAGAAATCGTTAGTTGAGATACCTGAAATAGTAGATCAAAATGAATTCTTGGAACTAACTCATACCATGGGTTCTTTAACATTTTCTGTATATTTTCCTTTGAATTTTTAAAATAAGAAACTTTACCTCATATTTTCTGTATCAGTCTTCTTCCTGTCTTCACTGGTCATAATGATGACATTAGGAATCGACATTAGAAGCACTATCTACAAAAACAACTCAGTTTACTAGATCAGCCTTTTGGGTGAATGTTTTATTTTGCAAATTCAACTCATTTTTAATACTGTAATGAACTTTTGTAGGATTATTTGCATTTCTTCAGAATGAGAAGCTAGAATTTCTTGAGTTCAGAATTTTTTTAAAAAATAGGTATATGTAAGGTTGGAATTTGAGGGAGTTAAGTTTTATATATTACTTGTATTCTGATACTCACTTTGGAAAAATTTTCCTGAGGTTTCAGAGGAGATATGCAGTAATAGGTAAGAGTGAATTTTCCTCAAACATTCCTCTCAAGAAAATGTCAAAAGTGGCGACTTTAAATTTTTCAAGCTCAGTACTGCACAAGTAAATTTTTTATTAAAAGCTTTTTTCCAGGACTAAATAGTAAAAAGCCAAAGATTTAAGGTATCTCCAGAAACTGAGAGCAGTGCCTCTTTCTTTAAAAATCATAATCTCCAGTGGTTCCACTTTTTAAAACCTCTCATTTATCATTAGCTGTCAGGTTTTGGATAGTTTCCTGGATCTCAATTTAAAAATTTTCACTGATACCAGGGGACTTAATAACAGAAACTAAATGTCTTAGAGGCACATTTGAGTAATCAATCCACTAGTCTCTGTCAACTTTCTCTTAGGAAAAAAAAAAAAATCCACCTTTTGATTTTTTTCCTAACCATTTCCAAATACACTCCATGTTGAAGACAAATGATGACTGGAGGGATATATACAAAATGTTCATCATATTTTGTAGAAAGGAGGGTATAGGCACCGAGGCCATGTGTTTTTGAATTCTGTAAGATACTTGAGAGAGTTCCTCTCTCTCTGGTTGTTTTACTCATCATTTTACAGGAATATATATATATATATATATATATATATATATATATATATATATATATTTAAAAATTAGTTTTATATTTGCTTTTTCAAATGATTCATGTTGGGAACAATTTGAGCAAAGTCTAAAAAATGATTTAAGTTTAGGCTTCAAAAAATTACACTTCTGAACTCATGGTTCATGTCTTCAAGTTTGTAACTCTGTCCCTTGCATGCCTGTTAGAACTGGTCGATTTGACCTATTTATAATGAGAGTTTTTTCAGTTTACTGACAAACGTTTTTTCCAGTCCTAGCAATGTCTAAGCAAGTGACTTTCTCTCTTTTCCACAGCCCCTACTCTTCAAATAGAAGACCAGCTCATAGTTCCTTCAAACAGGTAATGCTGATCAATGCAATATTCTTCAACTGTTAATACCTTAGTGAGAAAGATTCATTTTGTTTGTCCAACAGTGAATGTCTTTAGTCTTTGAATCACTTTGCTCAGTGTAACCCAGCAAGGACTACTTGAACAACATTGTATTATGGGTATATAGAACTACTACTGTGTTCCACTTATACAAGCACAGGGTGTATTTTTCATGTTTGCTAAAATAGTTTATCTTAATTAGAAGTATTACATTTATTTATAAAACAGTTTAAAGCCAAAATACTCCCATAGCTGTGCTCTCCAATTGATACGGTTTCCTTTCTCATGCTGAGCCAGCTATCAGTTTCCGTTAAGTACAAGACCCTTAGAAACATGAAGGGTTGTTGTTACTGTTATTAGTTTGTTTTATTATTGTTGGCATTGTTTTCCTTGACTTTAAGACAGATTTTTTTTAATTGACGTATAGTTGATTTACAATATTAATTTCAGGTGTGCGACATAGTGATTCCCTATTTTTACAGATTGTACTCCATTAAAAGTTATTGTAAGATATGATTATAATTTCCTGTGCTGTACAATATATCCCTGTTGTTTATCTATTTTATACATAGTAGAGTGTATCTCTTAACTCCATTCCCCTAATTTGCTCCCCTCCTCTTCTCTCCCGACTTTGGGAACCACTGGTTTGTTTTCTACATCTATCAGTCTGTTTCTGTTTTGCATATACTTTTTATTTTTAGATTGCAGATATAAGTGATGTCATACAGTAGTTGTCTTTCTCTGACTCATTTCACTAAATGTAATATTCTCTAGATTCTATCATTGCTGCAAATGGTAGCATTTCATTTTTTCCCCTCATGACTGAGTAATATTTCATTGTATATATATGCAGCACATCTTCTTTATTCATTTGTCTGGCATTTGGGTTGCTTCTGAATCTTGTGTACATAAATAGCGCTGCTTTGAACATTGGGGTGCATATATCTTTTCAATTAGTGTTTTTGTTTTTCTGGATATATACCCAGAATTGGAATTGCTGGATCATATGGTATTCTATTTTAGTTTTTTGAGTTAAGTTGAATTTTTAACTCAGGCCCAAATCAATAGTATCTTTTGCCAATCAACTGTAGATTCATTGAGTCCTAGACTTTTGTGTTGAAGCTTAGAGTTTATAGTTTTATTTCAAAGGTATACTGAACAGAAGTAAGGTTTCCCAGGTGGTTCACTGGTGCAGAATCCGCCTGCCAATACAGGAGACACCAGTTCAGTCCCTGGGTCAGAAAGATCCCGTGGAGAAGGGAATGGAAACCCACACCAGTATTCTTGCCTGGAGAAGCCCACGGACAAAGGAGCCTGGCAGGCTGCAGTTCATGGAGTCTCAAAGGAATCGGACACAACTTAGCAACTAAACAATAGCAATAGAAGTCATTTCAGAAGAACAGAAAAAGGATTCAGAAATTTAAGAATGATTTGGATCAATTTTAGGATTCTGGCAATAGAACACAGAGAATTAAATTTATACCAGTTTGGTAGCCATCCAAGACTTTTTGCTTTACTACTTTGAGAATAATTATCATTTCTGTTTTGGAGCTGAGTATTTTAATTCTAGAATATATTTTTAGGTGCCCAGTAAAGAAAGACAGTAGTTAAGTTTGTAATAGCTGTATGTACTTGTAGGAAATAAAGCCCTTTGAGCTGTTCCATCTTTTTTGGTCCACTCTTCCACACCTAATTAAGATCTATAACTGTGAGTTAATTCCTTGTTTGGTAGTCCGAGGCAAATTGCTAAATCTCAGGGTTTTTTTTTTTTTTTTTTAATCTATACAGTGAAATTACTGCCAACATAATTTTTTTCCGAGGGTGGATTTGTTTCATTATACATGAGATGAGATGGATGGCATCACCGACTCAATGGACATGAATTTAAGTAAATTCTGGGAGGTGGTGATGGACGGGGAAAGCCTGGAGTGCTGCAGTCCATGGGATCGCAAAGTCAGACACGACTGAGTGACTGAACTGAACTTAACATATTTAAAAACCCTCAACTCTTTTTCAAGTGATACTAAATTAACTTTAGAGATAAAAATGTAAACCTGAACATAATTTATTGGTAACCCAGGGCACAGTCAGTGTCATTCTGATAATTCTAATTAAGACATAACAGTTATCTGCTAGGTAACAATTATAACTTCCAAAATACTGATCATTGCCCGGGTGGTGGTGTTTTCATATGGACTTGAGCCAGTTTAAGGACGCTTACCCTCCATGTGTTAATTAGTTCCTTTTTGTTTGAAAAACAAAATTGTATGGAATGTTCCATGATATTTTATGATACTACTCATCTTTGCCTATCTTATTAAACTTCTTGGTCTGCCCATCTCCTAATACTCCTTGTTCTTATGTATCTTATTTATCTGGGTTGCTTGAGTACTGATAGAAAAGAAGGCCAACGAATGAGGAAGCAATATTGTGTTGCATAAAGAGCTAGGAGAACTTAGATCACCCGGATGGTGTTAGGTGTGTAATCTTGGGCATGTCTCTGAATGAAGACCTCTTTCATTAGTTATCTAATCTAGAAAACTAGACATTTGGACTGGTTGTTCTCTTAATTTTTGCTTCAGAGCCTGCAAAGAATTAAAGTGAAAAGACAGATCCTTAATTTACTAGTAATACGGTTAGTAGATACTTCTTAATTTTTAAAAGTCTAGTTACTTAAAGAAAATGTGTTAGACCATTTTAGTCATGCAAAGCACCACTATGCAGCTGCCTCATTTGTGCATCTACTTTTCTGTGCATGCTAGACAGACAATCATAACATTAAGTCCATTTACAAGCACTGGGATTTTTAGGCTTTCTTTATTGCCTATTCCTCTCAGTCAATAGTATTTATGAAATACTTGTGTATGGTGGGCCTTGTTTTTTTCTTATATTTCTTATATTTCATTTGAGGCATAAATTTTGACCATGGGGCTATCTGTGATTGATATGGTAATACTAATAAGTTAGTATTACAAATGTTAATATAATTTTATAGCAGTATCTGATACTTCTGCATTGTAGCTTAAGAAAAATTGCTCAACACTTCTGAGTGTAGTTTCCTCTTATCAGTAAAATGTGTTCCTTGATTCTGGTCTGAAATATTCCAAGAGCGCTCTCAGAATCAGTAGCCATTATAGCAATAAGATCACAATGCTTCATGGGCTCATTAAATCTTCTTCCATTTGGGCATTTAGAAAGTACCATTTGTAGTACTCAGTGCCACTCCATAGCTTTTTTTTTTTCTTTTTTCTTGGCTATTATCTACTTCTAGTTCAGTTTTCCATATCTATCAATTTCCGTGTCATTTGTGTATAAAATTTTGGCTAGCAGTTGAAAGTAGTTCATGTACTTTATAGTGTAAAATGAATAAAAACTTCATTGGTGGATCTGATGTGGCTTGTCGTAGTTTATGCAGAATCTAAGTTGTTTTCTAGAACTTTAAATACGTTCACAATTTTATAGTAACTTTCATTAAGAAAAACTAAATAAACCAGCATTTGTTATTGTTGTTGTTAACCAAATATGCTGCTTTGAAGTCTCAGCATATATTTGATTGTTGTTTTAAATACGAAACCATGGGCCTGGTACTTGAAAAGTACACCCATCTTTTTGCTTATATTCTGGAGAAAGCTGTTAAAAGTACCAAGAGTTTCAAGTTTGGAAAGACTTTTTATAAGTAATAACTTTTCATAGGATTATTTTTACCATTCTCAGCCTAGAAGTAACACACACCAGATTGATTTGGAAAGAGTTGTGATATAGTAAAATAATTCAATTCAGCCGCTGCTATGGAGTACTCTGTCCTTTTGGGGACTACAAACATAAGCAGAGAGATCTCAAAAAGTGAAGTGGAAGTAGCTGTGAGTCAAGAAAAAATGAAGGGAAAAAAAACCCTATTATTGAATAACACAGACAATACTTTCTAAGTGTTCAAATGCAGGAAAATTTAGTTATCCCTCAAAGCACTAGTATCTCATTGCTATAATCTGCCATGAATATTATTGTTAAAAGAATCAAGGAATCACTTATTCCCTTCCATCTCTCTAGCTCATATTCATCCCCCCCATCTCCCTCCCTCCTCTCTCTCACACACACTCTTCTTTCTATTTCTTATCTGATCATGACTTAGAGTGCCTAGGGCAGTGTTTTTCAGACTGTAGATTACAGCTTAATAGCAGATCATAAATAAATTTGACCAGCATTTTTTTAAAGGAAGAGGTTAAAATAGAAAACATCAGAATATACCACACAGTAAGGGAAAGTATTAGTGTCATGTCCTGAGTTTGTTTCAGTTGTACATCTCATGGATTTGTATGTGATTACAATATAAAATATATTTCTTACTGTAGATTGCCATTTTTTACAAGTTCAAAAGCCATCATTCCAAAATGTTTCATCTAATTATGTCTTGAAACTAATGTTCTTTAAACATACATACTAGATAGTTACTGCATAAATATTTGGATGAGATTTTTAAAGCTAGAACTTTGTTTATGCTTGATATCTTGTTTCTAATCTGCATATCCAGAGGAAAACCCATAGTGTTAAGTTTCATATTACTTTTTAAAAATCTGTTTTCTGCCTCATTTTCAATTCAGAGAACATTGTTGAAAGACTATTTTTCCCACCGGTGGAGTTCAAACTGGTTTGTGCTGTCATCTTGTTCTGAAGCAGTAGAAGACATGACTGTGTAATAGGATTGGTTAATTTTAAAGAGAAGGAGTCCTAGAACTGAGTTGTTTTAAATATCACCCAGAAGCAGAAATCTTTATGCTTTTAGAATTAAGCATAAAAGGTTAAGAAAAACTAGAATCTACTACTTACTTCCCTTTAAACATGCTTCCTTAGGGCTCAGTGTGGTGAAGATGCTGACTCCCTTTTAAGCCATGGCAATTCTGGTATGAATATTTTTTCTTCTGGGACCTGAATAAAATCTTTTCAACCCCTCAGTGCCACTGAATAGTGGCTTGAATTAGCATTTGAAAAGAAACTACTAGTTACCCCTGTCTGAATCTGACTTGTAATTAAGACCATGGGTGTTAATCTTCTCTAATGAACAAACAGACATCCTGGAATTGTGAAGTCAATTGGGCCTTAGAAAGCATCACTATGAACAAAGCTATTGGAGGTGATGGAATTCCAGTTGAGCTGTTTCAGATCCTGAAAGATGATGCTGGGAAAGTGCTGCACTCAATATGCCAGCAAATTTGAAAACTCAGCAGTGGCCACAGGACTGGAAAAGGCCAGTTTTCATTCCAATCCCAAAGAAAGGCAATGCCAAAGAATGCTCAAACTACCGCACAATTGCACTTATCTCACACACTATTAAGTTCAGTTCAGTTCACTTGTCAGTCATGTCCGGCTCTTTGTGACCGAATGAATCACAGCACGCCAGGCCTCCCTATCCATCACAAACTCCTGGAGTTTACTCAAACTCATGCCCGTCGAGTTGGTGATGCCATCCAGCGATCTCATCCTCTGTTGTCCCCCTTCTCCTTCTGCCCCCAATCCCTCCCAGCATCAGAGTCTTTTCCAGTGAGTCAATTCTTCGCATGAGGTGGCCAAAGTATTGGAGTTTCAGCTTCAGCATCAGTCCTTCCAATGAACACCCAGGACTGATCTCCTTTGGGATGGACTGGTTGGATCTCCTTGCAGTCCAAGGGACTCTCAAGAGTCTTCTCCAACACCACAGTTCAAAAGCATCAATTCTTCAGTGCTCAGCTTTCTTTACAGTCCAACTCTCACATACATACATGACCACTGGAAAAACCATAGCCTTGACTAGATGGATCTTTGTTGGCAAAGTAATGTCTCTGCTTTTTAATATGCTATCTAGATTGGTCATAACTTTCCTTCCAAGGAATAAGCGTCTTTTAATTTCATGGCTGCAATCACCATCTGCAGTGATTTTGGAGCCCCCCAAAATAAAATCTATCACTGTTTTCACTATTTTCCCATCTATTTCCCATGAAGTGATGGGACCAAATGCCATGATCTTAGTTTTCTGAATGTTGAGCTTTAAGCCAACTTTTTCACTCTCCTCTTTCACTTTCATCAAGAGGCCTTTTAGTTCCTCTTCACTTTCTTCCATAAGGGTGGTGTCATCTGCATATGAGGTTATTGATATATCTCCTGGCAATCTTGATTCCAGCTTGTGCTTCCTCCAGCCCAGCATTTCTCATGATGTACTCTGCATATAACTTAAATAAGCAGGGTGACAATATACAGCCTTGATGTACTCCTTTTCCTATTTGGAACCAGTCTGTTGTTCCATGTCCAGTACTAACCTTTGCTTCCTGGCTTGCATATAGGTTTCTCAAGAGGCAGGTCAGGTAGTCTGGTATTCCCATGTCTTTCAGAATTTTCCATAGTTTATTGTGATCCACATAGTCAAAGGCTTTGGCATAGTCAATAAAGCAGAAATAGATGTTTTTCTGGAACTCTCTTGTTTTTTCGATGATCCAGTGGATGTGGGCAATTTGATTTCTGTTTCCTCTGCCTTTTCTAAAATCAGCTTGAACATCTGGAAGTTCACGGTTCACATATTGCTGAAGCCTGACTTGGAGAATTTTGAGCATTACTGTACTAGCATGTGAGATGAGTGCAATTGTGCGGTAGTTTGAGCATTCTTTGGCATTGCTTTTCTTTGGGATTGGAATGAAAACTGGCCTTTTCCAGTCCTGTGGCCACTGCTGAGTTTTCAAATTTGCTGGCATATTGAGTGCAGCACTTTCCCAGCATCATCTTTCAGGATTTGAAATAGCTCAACTGGAATTCCATCACCTCCACTAACTTTGTTCGTAGTGATGCTTTCTAAGGCCCACTTGACTTCACATTCCAGGATGTCTGGCTCTAGGTAAGTGATCACACCATTGAGATTATCTGGTTCATGAAGAAAGATCTTTTTTGTACCATTCTTCTGTGTATTCTTGCCACCTCTTCTTAATATCTTCTGCTTCTATTAGGTCCATACCATTTCTATCCTTTATCGAACCCATCTTTGCATGAAATGTTCCCTTGATATCTCTTAATTTTCTTGAAGAGATCTCTAGTCTTTCCCATTCTGTTGTTTTCCTCTATTTCTTTGCATTGCTTGCTGAGGAAGGCTTTCTTATCTGTCCTTGCTATTCTTTGGAACTCTGAGTTCAGATGGGAATCTTTTCTCCTTTGCTTTTCGCTTCTCTTCTTTTCACAGCTATTTGTAAGGCCTCCCCAGACAACCTTTTTGCATTTCTTTTCCGTGGGGATGGTCTTGATCCCTGTCTCCTGTACAATGTCACGAACCTCCGTCCATAGTTCATCAGTCACTCTATCAGATCTAGTCCCTTAAATCTTATTTCTCACTTCCACTGTATCATTGTAAGGGATTTGATATAGGTCATACCTGAATGATGTAGTGGTTTTCCCTACTTTCTTCAATTTAAGTCTGAATTTGGCAATAAGGAGTTCATGATCTGAGCCACAGTCAGCTCCTGGTCTTGTTTTTGCTGACTGTATAGAGCTTCTCCATCTTTGGCTGCAAAGAATATTATCAATCTGATTTCAGTGTTGACCATCTGATGATGTCCATGTGTAGAGTCTTCTCTTGTGTTGTTGGAAGAGGGTGTTTGCTATGACCAGTGCGTTCTCTTGGCAAAACTCTATTAACCGTTGCCCTGACAGAATGTGGTCCACTGGAGAAAGGAATGGCAAACCACTTCAGTATTCTTGCCTTGAGAACCCCATGAACAGTATGAAAAGGCAAAATGGTTGGATACTGAACGAGGAACATCCCAGGTCAGTAGGTACCCAATATGCTACTGGAGATCAGTGGAGAAATAACTCCAGAAAGAATGAAGGAATGGAGCCAAAGCAAAAACAATACCCAGTCGTGGATGTGACTGGTGATAGAAGCAAGGTCTGATGCTGTAAAGAGCAATATTGCATAGGAACCTGGAATATTAGGTCCATGAATCACGGCAGATTGGAAGTGGTCAAACAGGAGATGGCAAGGATGAATGCTGACATTCTAGGAATCAGCAAACTAAGATGGACTGGAATGGGTGAATTTAACTCAGATGACCGTTATATCTACTACTGTGGACAGGAATCCCTTAGAAGAAATGGAGTAGCCATCATGGTCAACAAAAGAGTCCAAAATGCAGTACTTGGATGCAATCTCAAAAACGACAGAATGATCTCTCTTCGTTTCCAAGCAAACCATTCAATATCATGGTAATCCAACCCTTACCCCAACCAGTAACGCTGAAGAAGCTGAAGTTGAATGGTTCTCTGAAGACCTACAAGACCTTTTAGGACTAACACCCAAAAAAGATGTCCTTTTCATTATAGGGGACTAGAATGCAAAAATAGGAAGTCAAGAAACACCTGGAGTAACAGGCAAATTTGGCCTTGGAGTACAGAATGAAGCAGGGCAAAGGCTAATAGAGTTTTGCCAAGAGAACGCAGTGGTCATAGCAAACGCACTAGCAAAGTAATGCTCAAAATTCTCCAAGCCAGTCTTCAACAGTGTGTGAACTGTGAACTTCCAGATGCTCAAGCTGGATTTAGAAAAGGCAGAGGAACCAGAGATCAAATTGCAAACATCTGTTGGATCATCAAAAAAGCAAGAGAATTCCAGAAAAAGATCTACTTCTGCTTTATTGACTATGCCAAAGCCTTTGCATCTGCAGATCACAACAAACTGTGGAAAATTCTGAAAGAGATGGAAATACCATACCACCTGACCTGCCTCCTGAGAAATCTGTATGCAGGTCAAAAAACGAACAGTTAGAACTGGGCATGGAACAACAGACTGGTTCCAAATTGGGAAAAGAATACGTCAAGACTGCATATTGTCACCCTGCTTATTTAACTTATATGCAGAGTACATCATGAGAAGTCTTGGACTGGATGAAGCACAAGCTGGAATCAAGATTGCCGGGAGAAATAACCTCAGGTATGCAGATGACACCACCTTTATGGCAGAAAGCAAAGAACTAAAGAGCCTCTTGATGAAAGTGAAAGAGGAGAGTGAAAAGGTTGTCTTAAAACTCAGCATTCAGAAAACTAAGATCATGGTATCTAGTTCCATCACTTCATGGCAAATAGATGGGGAAACAGTGAAAACAGTGACAGACTATTTTTGGGGGTCTCCACAATTACCTCAAATGGTGACTGCAGCCATGAAATTAAAAGACCCTGCTCCTTGGAAGAAAGTTATAACCAACCTAGACAGCTTCTTAAAAAGCAGAGACATTACTTTGCCAACAAAGGTTCATCTAGTCAAGGCTGTGGTTTTTCCAGTAGTCATGTACGGATGTGACAGTTGGACTATAAAGAAAGCTGAGTGCTGAAGAATTGATGCTTTTGAACTGTGGTGTTGGAGAAGACTCTTGAGTCCTTTGGACTGCAAGGAGATCCAACTAGTCCATCCTAAAGGAAATCAGTCTTGAATATTCATTGGAAGGACTGATGCTGAAGCTGAAACTCCAATACTTTGGCCACCTGTTGTGAAGAACTGATTCATTTGAAAAGACCCTGATCCTGGGAAAGATTGAAGGTGGAAGGAGAAGGGGACTACTGAGGATGAGATGGTTGGATGGCATCGCTGACTCAGTGAACTTGAGTTTTCATAAACTCCGGGAGTTGGTGATGGACAGGGAAGCCTGGCGTGCTGCAGTCCATGGGGTTGCAAAGAATCAGACACAACTGAGCGGCTGAACTGAATCAACAAAGTAGATTTAAATCCCTGATCTACCACTTGTTAGCTCTTGGACCTGAAATGAGCTCCTTCTCAGTGACTTTATTTCTCATAGAAAGCAATAATATTAAATTGATCTGACCACAGCAAGATTTTTTACATTTCCTTAACAGAACCAACAGTTGAGTTAGTATTTTCACTCGCTACGTCTCCTGGTTTATAAAGACTTGTAGTGAAATCTGAACAGTATCCATTAAATGCTTTTTACAGTATTTTATTTTCTGCTGGGGGCTTCATATTCTGACTGTCCTTAATTTGAGTAAATTACTATGTAACCAGATAGTAAGTTCCAAAGTGACTCTAATCATCATGAGAAGTATTTTTCAGTGACTAGTTGATGCTAATGGAATGTATACATTTTTATTCATGTGTTTTATTTAGTTGTATTGACAGAACTGCTTTTAAAATACATTCTGGTACAGAAAATATCCAAAAAGTAACTACAGTGTAAGCTTTATTCTGCTGTAGAGTTGATCACATTTTTATATGAAATAGAAACTAGCAATTTGACTTCTTCCATCATTATGGAATGGCCTTTTTTAAACTTAAATTTTCAAAGTTTGAGATAATCATAGATTCTCATGCAATTATAAGAATAATACAGAGACCCTGTGTACCCTTCATCTTGAAGTAGTATTAATCGCTCAGTCATGTCCAGCTCTTTGTGACCCCATGGACTGTAGCCCTTCAGGCTCCTCTGTCCGTGGAATTCTCCAGACAGGAATACTGCAGTGGGTACACATTCCCTTTTTCAGGGGATCTTCCTGACCCAGAGATTGAGTGCAAGATTTCCTGCTTTGCAGGCAGATTCTTTGCCTTCTGAACCGATGGGGAAGCCCCACCCTTCGTTTACTTTCCCTCAGTGGTGACACCTTATAAGACCAGAGTGTAATGTCACAGTCAGGACATTGGTATTGTGGTAATCCACTGGTGTTATTCAGATTGTCACAGTTTTGCTTGTAAGTCACTTGTATGTATGTTTGTGAGTTTAGTTCTGTGCAGTTTTATCTCATGTGTACGTTCATGTACCCACCTCTGTAGTCAGGACATAAGAGTTCCATCCCCACCAGGATCTCTTCTTTTATAATCCTCCATGCCTTCCTTCCTCCTGGGTACTCCTCTCTCCCTCCAGAGCATGCGCCTTGCCCACTCCTATATTTTGTTATTCATAGAATATGTTATAAATGAAATCATGTTGTATGTAATCCTTTGGAATTGGCTTTTTTTTTTTTTAACTCAATTGTGATTCACTAGAGATTTATTCTGGAGAAGGCAATGGCACCCCACTCCAGCACTGTTGCCTGGAAAATCCCATGGACGGAGGAGCCTGGTGGGCTGCAGTCCATGGGGTCGCTAAGAGTCGACATGACTGAGCGACTTCACTTTCACTTTTCACTTTCATGCATTGGAGAAGGAAATGGCAACCCACTCCAGTGTTCTTGCCTGGAGAATCCCAGGGACGGGGAAGCCTGGTGGGCTGCCGTCTATGGGGTCACACAGAGTCAGACACGACTGAAGCGACTTAGCAGCAGCAGCAGAGATTTATTCAGGCTATTATGTGTATCAGTAATTCATTCCATTTATTACATGTATAATATTTTCTAGTATGGATATACCACAGTTTGTTTCATCATTTACATGTTGAAGGATATCTAGATTATTTCTGGTCTTTGATTGTTACAACTAAAACTTCTGTGAACATTTGTATACAGATTGTGACATTGTGTGAACATATGTTCTCCTTATTTTTGGGGGGTTAAATGACCAGGAGATCAATTGTTGAGTCATTTCATAGTTGCATGTTTTGTTTTTTAAAATGCCAAACATTTGCTGAAATTGCTTACTATTTTATGTTGCCACTAGCAAGGTTCGAAGGATCCAGTTTCTCTGTACCCTCCGCAGCATTTAAGGTTATCGTTATTTTTTGTTTGTTTTAGCCTTTCTGGGAACAGGACCTGTGTAGTAATACTTTGTGATTTTAATTTGTTTTTCCCTAATAACTAATGGCTTTTCAAGTGGCTCAGTGGTTAAGAGTCTGTCTGCCAGTGTAGGAGACATGGATTCAGTCCGTGAGTCTGAAAGGTCCCTTGGAGAAGGAAATGGCAACCCACTCCAGTATTCTTGCCTGAGAAATCCCACGACAAAAGAGCCCGGCAGGCTGCAGTCCATGGGGTCGCAGAGGAGTTGAACACGACCGAGCACACGTTTCTCACCCAGTCCTTTCTGTGGTCTGCTACCAGTAATAGCGAATGGTGTTCAACATCCTTCCATGTGCTTTTCTGCCATGTATCCTTTTCAGTGAAATGGCTGTTCCTGTCTTTTTGCCCATTATCTAATTGAATTGTTTGATTTCTTTTTACTTCTGAGTTTTGAGAGTTTGTTACATATTATACATTCTCGTCCTTTGTCAGACATGTGGTTTGCAAATATTTTGTCATGGCCTATAGCTTGTCTTTTCATCTTCTTAACAGTGTCTTTTGCAGATAAATATTTAAAATTGAGGGGAAGCTCAGTATGTCAGTTTTCCTCTTATGGATCATGTTTTGGTGTCAAATCTGTGAACACTGCCTGGGCCTAGATCCTGAAGATTTTTTTCCTAAATGATTTATAGTTTCTGTTTGAGTTAATTTTTTATTGTGGTAAAATATATATAACATAAAATTTGCCATTCAAAGTGTATAATTCAGTGGCACTGAGTACATTCACAATATTGTACAGCCACCCCCACTCTCTATATCCAGAACTTTTTCATCATCTCAAACAGAAACCCAGTGCCCATTAAGCAGTCACTCCCCATTTCTCCTCCACTCCCACCCCTGCCAGTCATCAGCCTGCTTTCCGTACCATGGATTTGCCCTTCTGTATATTTCATATAAGTGAAATTATATAACATGTGGCCTTTTGTGTCTGGCTTCTTTCACTTAGCTAATGTTTTTGAGGTTCATTTATATTGTAGATGTAGCAATACTTCATTTCTTTTATGGATAAATATTCCATTAGTGGCTACACTACAGTTATTGTTTATCCATTCATCAGTTGATGGACATTTGGTGTGTTTTCATCTTTTGGCTGTTGTGAGTAATACAGCTTTGAACATTTCATGCAGAAGTTTTTATTTCAATACCTGTCTTCAGTTGTTTTGGGTAGATTCTTAGAAGTGAGTTAATTTTTTAATAAGGTATAAGACATAGGTTGCTCCTTGGAAGAAAAGCTATGACAAACCTAGACAGCATATTCAAAAGCAGAAACATTAAAAAAAAAAGGAAAAAAAGTGGAGACATCACTTGGCCAACAGAGGTCTGTACAGTCAAAGCTATGGTTTTTCTAGTCGTCATTCACGGATGTGAGAGTTGAACCATAAAGAAGGCTGAGCACCAAAGAGTTGATGCTTTCAAACTGTGGTGCTGGAGAAGACTCTTGAGAGTCCCTTGGACAGTAAGAAGTTCAAACCAGTCAATTCTAAAGGAAATCAACCCTGAATATTCATTGGAAGGACTGGTCCTGAAGCTTAAGCTCCAATACTTTGGTCACCTCCCTCCTAATGAGCGAGGAGCTGACTCATTAGAAAAGATCCTGATGCTGGAAAGACTGAGGGCAAGAGGAGAAGAGGGCGACAGAGGATGAGGTGGTTGAATGACATCACTGACTGAATGGACATGAGTTTCAACAAACTCAGGGAGATAGTGAAGGACAGAGAAGCCTGGCGTGCTGCAGTTCATGAGGTTGCAAAGAAGTTGGACAAGACTGAGCGACTGAACAAGACTCAGGTTGAGGTTTTCTTTTTCTTTTTCTTCCTTTGCCTATGGGTGTACAGTTTCTTCACTATTTTTTGAAAAGGCTATCTTGCAAGGGCCATTAGTAACAGAATTATTTTAAAGCTTTCGGAGAATCCCTATCCCTAGAGTTTCTGTATATACACATTAATTGTGAAGAAAAGCAAAAGAATTTGTAATGCGAGCCTGTAAGGATAGTATGGTGGGTTTTATTGGAGTTTTCTTTATATTTGTGAAAGTTGAGGCTTGGATATTTCTGTTACAGACAAAGCAATTGTATTTTCTATGAAAGAAACATAGAGGTGATGAGGAAAAGATAAAACAAGTAGTCCATAAAGGGTTTTATCCCATGGATGACAGGAAGCCATTTAAGGTTCTAAGAAAGACAATCAGATCAAATTAAAAGATGGACTTTAAGAAGATAACTCTTGGTAGAATGGAATATAGGCTCTAGTCAGGCAAGACTGACACAAAGGTGTGGGAAAGTGTTCACACCCCATTTAAATGGACTTGCCTGTATTTTCTGTGACATTTCTGACTCAGGAACTTAAACAAATTGAGAAAAATCAGCTTCAGATTCATAAAACGGGCCATTTTACATATGTTGCATATAAATTGTTAGTTTTTTTTTTTTTTTTAAGTTCAAGGACCTAAAATCTTACTCCTAAAACTAGCTTGAGGAGAAAACTTTTATTTAAAGAAGACAACTTAACTGCTGTCTTTAAAGGCCTATTATTATTATTTTCCTTACTTTATCCCCCAGCTCCCAGAAAAGAATAGTTTAACATGAGTGGGTTACATGGGCTTGATTTCCTAGTCTTAGTAAAACCATTGAACTTTGTTACAAAATACTGTGAGAAAACTTCTGGGTCAACTTTTTAGTGAAGGTGAGTAGAGTATATGCATTAAGAAGTACTGATTACTAATACTTCTTTAAAGCTTTCACTTTGGAACCCTTTTTTTCACTTCATACTGTGTACAAAGTGCTGAGAAATGGTAGGAATCACTTCTTTGCTTGCTTTCTTAGTCTGTAAGCTTGCACTGCTTTCTAAGCAAGCATGAAATTCACCTGTTTCTTCAAAAGTCATGTAACTTTATTATAAAAATAATCGATGTTAAATGATTTAATTTACCTGCAGGAATGATTTTTAACCAAATCTTCAAACAATTGCTTTGCTGTCTGTTTGATGCGCTGTTTATTCCATTGCTAACTTTATTCCCTGACACGTTGCTGTTTGCCTAGGCTTTTACCCTCCTTAGTGTGAGAAAATGTCATGTTCTCTAGGAAGCTTCCCCTTATTCTGGGTAGAATCCTTTTCACTGGGTTATAGAAACCTCTGAACTACTCTCAGAGCTCTCAGAGGATTTGACTGAACCGTCCACCAATACCTCTGGTATAAGGCCTGGAACATAGTAGATGCTCAGTAGATACTTGTTGAAGGAAAGAAGGACCTGATAAATACTTATTTATAGCAAGTTATTTAACTGTGGCCTGTTTATCATTATTTCAGACTAATTTAGGAGTTCTCGCTAAGCATAGAAATCATTTAATTTTGAGCAAAATGTATTAGGTTGAGTAAAAATTATTTAGTCTTTAACATTGGTATCATAATCTTCCAGAAAGGTATTTGGTGACATGTGTCCTGTGGGTAACTATATAATCGAAATATAATTGACAGTGTACATGTTTAAGGTGTACAGTGTGATGATTTGATACATGTATAGTGAAATACTTGCCATAATATGGTAAGCTAACAGCAGTCTTACCTCACATTACTTACTTTGTTGTTGTTATGGTGAAAACATTAAAGTTGTACTTTCATAGCAGTTTTCGAATATATCATATGATATTGTTAATTATAGTCATCCTACTGTACCTTAGGTCCCTGGAACTTATAACTGAATGTACTTTGTTTTTAATGTACAACTGAATGTTGTACTTTGACCCGTACTTCCCCATTTCCCCCACCCTTCAGCCCTTGGCAACCATCATTCTACTCTCTGTAAGTCTGATGTTTTTAGACTCTTCATGTAAGTGAGATCATACCACATTTGTCTTTATCTGACTTATTTCACTTAGCATAAGACCATAAAGGCCCATGCATGTAGTTGCGAGTGGCAGAATCACCTTTTTATGGCTGAATAATTTCACTGTGTATGTCACATCTTCTCTATCCGTCCATCTCTCTGGATGGACACAAAGGTTGTTTCCATGTCTTGGCTATTGTGTATGATGCTGAAGGCTTCTCTCTCTCTCTTTTTTTTTTTCCTGAATTCTGTTTATTTCAGATAACCTTGTGGATCCTAGGTTTTTTCCAGGCTTGAAATAGCAGTTCTGTCCGTAGTCTGTAAAATTGCAGATAATCAGTTGTTGCTTATGATTGGCTTAAAAATCTGTGTAAAACTTTTGTTGAGCATCTGGGTATAGAAGAGCACCTGCATGACAGACTACTGCCCTTATTCTTTATTTCTATATCCTTGTTAATTCCCAATCCTTACTCCAAGTACATAAAACTTTGAAACTTCTTTTATTAAAAAGCCATGGTAAATAATGAACTTTTTTAAAAAAATTTATTTTGTTGACGTGTAGTTGATTTACAGTGTGTGTTAATTTCTACTGCTAAGCAAAGTGATTCAGTTACACATGTATATACATTCTTCTTATTGTTCTTTCTCATTGTGGTTCCTCATAGGATACTGTATATAGTCCCTGTGCTATTCAGTAGGATCTTACTGTTTGTCCATTCTACATATAATAGTTTGCATCTGCTAATCCCAAAGTTCTAATCCATCACTCCCCCGCCCCTCTCCCCCTTGGCAACCAGAAGTCTGAGCTTTTGAAGTTTTAAAAAGATCTGAGTGTTTTGAGTCATTTCTAATCTTATTTCCCGTTTTTGGTATCATTTCCTTAATTTTGACAGATTCTGTATATTCTCAGTTGCCTAATATTTAGGACAGAATGTAGACTAAAAGTCTCAAAATTTTAGCCCTCTTGTGTTTTATGATATGTTTCATTGTAAAGTGGACTAGGAGATGGAAACTGTGGCTTTGAATATTATCTGACATTAATAGTGGGATTTTTGGTAGGATATTTAATCCATGGAATCTCTAGATTATTAATCTCTATCTCATTGTGTAGTTGCAAAGATGGAATAAGATAGAAAGTTGTAAGAGCATAGTATAAACTATATAAAGTGTTAACACATATATAATATGTTCTTTTATTACTAAAATGAGTGGTTAGATGTACTTTCCTTTTTACCTCCCTCATCTAAAAATGCGTTCATCAGGAGTTCTTTAAACTCTTAAGCTTTTACTTATCAGTGTTCCTATTATCAGTTTCTTAAACCAGTGCTGGGACAACAAAATAAATCTACTACCACGGTTCCTTGCTTTTTGCTGTGTTTTTAGTAAAATTAGTTTATAAGCGTCAGCAAATTCAGTTAGACATAGGCTTATTATCTATCTCTGTTCCTCCATTAGGCTAAATAGTGCTTTAGGGGTTGAGGAATAGGTTAAAATCCAACTAAAGGCAACATTTATGGGATTTCTTTTTTAAAAATGGCTTATTCATAGTCAGTGGCCTAGTGTGGTAAACTAAAGAGAATTGATTTCTTTGTTAATTGATGTCGCATTTATTGAGTACCCACTTAGTCTGTACTTGGCCAAGGCAGCATGACATTTACCATTATATGTGAGTTTGTTTGTTTCTCTAAAAACTTTCTCCTTGGAGTTTTTATCTGCTAGCTATAAACTATTTTAAGGAGTTCAAATGGCCTTGTTACAAACAACTTCTAAGAAAACTAGGTTCCAGAGATCGGTTAGACCTTTAGACTGCTGATAACTCAAATGGGTATGAAAAAGTTTCTTGTGATAGGTGCTCTGTGCACCACATTTTTGGATAATAGCAGGATGATGAAAAATACTATAGGTTAATGTCAATCTGATAACAGTGTAGCAAAAGCTAATTTTTGGAAAAGTATAATATGGCCAGGGTCATTCCATTAGTAGTGAATGTTATATTAAAAAGAAAAAGAAACAACCCTATTTTTCCTGTGGAGGACACATATAATGAACAGATATCCATTCTTTAGTGTTTTCTTCCAATTTTTAAATTAATGAATTAGGATGTGGAAGATTCAATTATAGAAAAGCTTATTTTTTACATTTCTTTCACTGATACTAATAAGTTCCTTTCTAGTGATCAGATTAGAATTTCATTAAAACCATGTGATGTAAAGTATTTTAACCATATTTTATGAATTTGAGGAGTTGTATACTAGAACAATTCAGGTAGCTTGTAGAATGTTGCACATCAGATTGATGTTTTCAAGTAAAAGAAATCAGTTTTAGCATGTTTTGCAAAAATTTATCTTTAACAAAATAAGTTTACATTTCCAGGACCAGAATTAATGCAAGAGTTTTTAATATCTTACAGTGAGTTTACCTGGGCTAAGTTGGGTCAAGGCAGCTTTAGAAGTGAATTCTATCAGAGAAGACTATTATTAGAGACAAATACAGAAACCTCACCAGCTGTTAATTGTGTTCAGGAGATGAGATCCGGTATCTTTGGTCTATATCAGGGATTCAGATCCCTAAGAAAAAGGTAGCCCTTGCCTTTTCCCTTCTGGATCTATCTAGAAACTGTTCTGCATTTAACTTCCCTTATTATGAAGTGATTCTTCTTACAGGCAAATAATCAGTTAAATACCATTTGTAGTGAGAATGTTTTTTTCTGTTACCCAGTCATTTATGTTGAACAGATTGCATTTGTTACCACCTGCAGAGAAAATTTTGCTACACAAAACTGTCTTTACAATTCCTTTTTAAAAATTGTTTCCTTTTCTTCTTCCTTGTTGCACATTTTTGCACTTTCTATATTCAGTTCAAAAGAACAACTAGGTAAAGGGGTACACTAATCAGTGGTGTCCTTTTCTCATGGTTGTGCTGCATCACATCTAAAAGTGAGAGGAAGCATTCCTTTAGTGTGCAGTGACTGTACCTCTCGCTAGGTCAGTGATGTTCTAAGTGTGGTCCAGGATCCGGTGCCAGTCTGCAGACAAAATATGATAATAAGTATTTAGAAACTTCTTGTAGTTTGACATTGCCTTGACATCTGAGTGCATTATTTTGTATTTTACAAAAATACTAGTCCACAGCAAATTGGAGAAAGTTCTTCACCATAGACAATTTGAGAAGTACCAGGTTAGATGGCTTCCTCAACTTCTAATACAAGCCATCACAGCCTGGGGCTGGGGGATGGATGTTGAATGACTGTCCTATTAGTCTATCTACTGTTGATTGATTACATGCTCACTTGTAGCAAAGCCCAAATGAATGTTTCCCTGGCATAAAACCAATGATTATCCTGTCAGTAATCATTAAATTAATCAGCTGTTCCTGTGGTTTCTGAATAGCTTTTTATTGTTTCTCACTGGATTTAAAATACTATCTGTTAAAGTTATATAGTTTGGCAGCCTTAATAATTCCTGCATTTTACCTAAAATTTACTGAATCATTTGAAAAACTTACAGCTGTTTCTCTTAAGTTAATAAGCTACATTCACTATAAAATACAGTGGTTGTTAAATATGGCTCGAGTTTGGTCTAACATAAAAGCATGAGTAAGAGAGAAAAGAGAATCTCCACTAACAGTAATCACTAATGATGAAATTTTGCTGTCTTAGATGTGGCATTTTACTTTTGGATATTTTGATTATTGCTTCTTTAAAAAATCTGTTTGGCAGTTGATGACATTATTGTAATTGAACCACAAATTTCTCTAGCTCTGAAAATATTCAATCTACAATTTAACATTATATCTATTTTAACCCTAATAAAAAAAAGTATCCTAATATTTTTTGAAAAGCTGCTTTTTAAAGAAAATGGCCACCGTTACAGGGTAACAGTTCTGCATGACCAGTGTAAAATTCGAATTTAATAATGAATTTATTATTAATATGATTGTCCCACTTTGTATTTATTAATGCAGATAACAAGGAGAGTCGGCAGACGGGAAGCATGAGTTCAGATGCTAGCCAAGGCGTGGTCACTACTCCTCCTCCTCCCAGCATGCCTCACAAAGAGAGGTATTTTGACCGCATCAATGAAAATGACCCAGAATACATAAGGGAGAGAAACATGTCTCCTGATCTGCGACAAGACTTCAATATGATGGAGCAGAGGAAACGAGTTACTCAGATCTTGCAAAGTCCGGTGAGTCAAAATGATTCAGAAGCATTCATGTTTTTTACTCTTTGGAAACCATGATACAGTGAGGTCAGAGGTATCTGCTTTTGGGTTAGAAGAGTGGTGTAGGAAGGGGGCTGGTTGTCCCCAATCTTTCAGAGGCAAAATAAGCACCTAGTTTATAAATTTAATTTGCATCACTTTAATAATAAACTAGCATCATCTTGGTGGTAACTTTTCTTATGTGATTTTTGAGTGTAATGTTTCATTACAGGGAAACAAAAGATGCTGCTAAATTCAAGGATTCCCATTTCAGACTGAATATCTGTAAAGAAAAGAAAGGCATGAGTGAAGAGTTAGGAACCAAGAAATGAGTTAGATACACCCCATGCGCATGTTTTCTTCCTTTGGGTATCTTGACAATCATAGGAAGACTTAAGGTTTATGAAGATATCTGTCATTTGGCAGCTTAATATTCCATGCACCTAATGTAGGTGCACATACGTGCATGCACGCCAAAGTAACTGGATTAAACGTAGATTCTAACCTTAACTCAAGCTGAAAATTCTGTCTGCATAGTAATATCCAGACTTTGTAAATCATGTTCAATTGATTTGAGTTTCCTATACACCTTTAGTGGAATTGTAAAGGTCACGTGTAAGTGTTGGAAAATGAGTGATCAACTTGATTTAACATGCAAATTGAATTCATAACTGTATGTATAATGAAGATCATGGGCCCCTTAAGATAGAGTTCATCATACATAGACACACAATGCCCAGGATAGGGTTGTATTAGATTTCCAACTTAGGTACTAAAATAAGCACCAAGACATAGAACTGCCTGAGGTGGCCCTGGTAAGTCATTTTTGTTGTGCCCTTGTGGATTTAATCACAGAGACTGAGTCCAAAGCCAAAGGGGAATTCCATTCCTGACTAATTCTCCTGTATCAGTGGCCTAGATAAAAGCAAATAGAAGTTATAAAAGCAGTGCAGGCTTTCAGGAATTCAAGTATAGCTTAAATATAAAGCTATCCTTTAAATAAACCCTTAAAGAAACCTTTTCTAATGGAAAGGAGATTAACCAGAAAATTTGGGTGGCTCAGAGGTTAAAGCCTGCAATGCAGGAGACCTGGGTTCAATCCTTGAGTCGGGAAGATCCCCTGGAGAAGGAAATGGCAACCCATTCCAGTATTCTTGCCTGGAGAATCCCCATGGATGCAGGAGCCTGGTGGGCTACAGTCCATGGCGTCGTAAAGAGTTGGACACGACTGAGCGACTTCACTTCACTTATCATGAGAGAGTAAATGTTCAGTGCCTTATTTTATGCAAACAAGTTTCTGTGTTTATAAATACTTGAAGGGCAAACTCCACTTTGAAGAACTAACTAATTAGCCAAAGAATTATGGTAGCATATAGGATAAAGTAACTGAAAGAATGAGATGAAGTTCAGATTTTGTTCAAGATTAAATACCAAGATTTCTTTGGGTAGTGCTTCAAAGAGAATCGTTCAATTCTAAGTAAAGCTTTAAAGGAAAAAGTACCAAATTACATTTTTATGCCAGGGTTTTTTAAAAATAATTTTTCCACTAAACTAAAACAACATAACTGAGATTACCTAATTTTTTCTTTTTTTTTTACTTGTGTATTGCCACTGTAAGATTGACTTTAAAATACCAATTTTACTTATGCCTTGGGGAACTTAATGAAAGAATGGTAAAGGGCGGGTATATAGATTGTCATTTCCATGTTTATATGACAAAGAATGATAATTTTCAGCCCAGAAGGAAACAAAAGAATTTTCTTTTTGTACAAAAGAAGATTTAAAAGAATTGTGGATAGGTCATTTTTTTCCCTAGTTCTTTGCTAGTGAATTTAAAATCTTGTTTGTGAAAGACTTGGAAAAGTATATACATTTTGTCTTTCTGCCATGTTTTAGCACATGGCTTTCAAATTTCTTTTAATACAACAAACTTTTCACCAAAGGAAATGATGTATGGTGGACTGTATTACTAAAAAACAAAACTTAGCAGCTTCAAACAACAAGGTTTTATTATCTCATCATTTCTGTGAGTCAGGAATTCAGGAGCAGCTTAGCTGAGTGGGTCTCTCATGAGGTATCTGTCAGGGCTGCTGCATCTGAAGGCTTGACTGGGGTGGAGGTTTCCACTCTTTTAAGATGGGTCACTTACCTGGCTGTTGGCAAAAGGCTGCAGTTTTTTGCCACATGGACCTTTACTGAGGCTGTTTGAGTGCTCTCCCCATGGGGAAGTATCTCAGAGCAAAGAGGGGCCTGCAGTGCCTTTTATGACCTAATCTCAGACATTTCACACAATACTTCTGCCATATTTGTTAGTTAAGAAGTGAGTCGCTAAGTTCAGCTCATACTCGAGAGGAATGAAGCTCCACCTTTGGAAGGGAGGATTGTCCACTCTCTGATCACAATTTATTTTAAAAGCACCACAGTCTGCCATAATTTATCTGCCTTCCTCCCACGTGCAAAATGCACTCACCATCTCCTACTACCTGTGCAAAAGTTTCATCCCATTACAACATTAGCCTGAATTGGCTTCTAAATCTGGTCCAGATATAGGTGATCTGCCTCAAGTGAAATTCCTTAAATTTAGTTCCTCTCAATCTGTAGACCTGAGAAGTGCCCTCACACCCATTCAGTGGTGGGACACACCCAAAGCTAACTGCTGACATTCCTGTTCAAAAAGGGAGAAGGATTGAGGACAGAGGAGCCTGGTTCATAGCAATTCTAAAATCCATCTGGGCCAATGTTTGAAAGTTCGCTTGATAAGAACTCAGTCCTTCTACTTAGTAGAAATGAGTCTCCCTGGCTCTTGGCTCTGCCCTCTGGGTTTTTGGTTCCATTCTCTGAATTACTGTTCCTTTTCCTTAAAAAGTAGCCTATGTTTGTAGCTGTGTATTTTTCTCACCCTGCTTCCTTCTTGTGGAGGTTTTAGAGTTCAAAGACCTCTTTTCTTTTTGTACTCTCTTTGTTTCTTTAAGTCCAAGCCTGTAATGTTTCTGTGAATATAATTTTCTTAAAAACTTTATGTGTCTCCTGTGAATATTGAGGTTCATTCTCTTAGACAAAACCCATAACCAATGAAGATCAAAATCAAAGGTATTACTAGTACATGTTGTAAGAAACAAATTGTAAGTTTTCTATTTGAAATGCTGAGTTCATTTGGGAAGAAAGTAAATCAGGAAAGAAACTAATAAAAGCAAAGTATAATACTTTTTTTTTAAATAACTGCTTACTGTGTACCAGGCAACTATTAAGTATTGAATCCTATTTAATCCTCAAAACAACTCAGTCAAAGAAGTATTACTGTCCCCTAGTTTCCTGATGAATAAACTGAAACTTAGAGCCATTAAATAACTTGCAGAAGTTTTTATACCCTTGGTTAAATAGCAGGATCTGAATTTAAACTGCAAACTTATACCCTTTCCTGCTAGGCATAAAGCATTCAATAACTACGAGAAAGTTCCACGTGTGTTTTATTCTTCTTCAAATTCTCTTGCTCAAGAGGAGTTTCAAATCATAAGACATTTTGGTGTCTGTGAATTTGGTTGACAAACACAATGCCTTACTGCCTTGAGCTGAGAAAATAGGAGAAGAGCAATTTGTCTCATCTCAACTTCAAATATTGTTTCTTTCTAGAAATTTCATGGCCTTTTGACATGGTTTTTTTTAATTTTAATGAAGTATTTATCTTAGAAATTAAGTGCTGGTGATTAAACTTATTTAGAGATTTTGTTAATGCACTCAAGAGAATCTACAAGTTTTCTTTGCCCAATATACTCCTTGTATATATGTCTTTGGAGACATATATATGATTGCTCTTGTCTAAGAATGAAGTATCCAGGGCAGATGGTTAGAATTTAATGATGGGCCTCATCAAAGTTAAAGAAACATGTAAGTTGAAAACTTCAGAATGTTGTAGATATTTAGTAAATTCTGAATACTTGGATGAATGGATATATGAATGGCTAAATGGACTTTGAGTCATTAAACACTTGAATGTTGTCCAGTAAGTTCCTAGTGAACTGTACTGCTTAAATGAAAGACAGTTGGCAAGTTTCAGGAAAAGAATGAAAGTTCTTAAAGTCATATCACTGTCAAAGCAATTAGACTTGTTGAGAGACGTGTGTAATGTTACTCTGAAAGATAGGACAACAGCAGTGTAGGTGTTGGTTGCTCAGGCCCATGGCACACTAGTGCCTTTTCTTTTAACTTTTCATTTTGTGTTGGGATATAGCTGATTAACCTGAAGTGACTTAGCAGCAGCATAGTCGATTCACAACGCTGTGATAGTTTTGGGCGTGCAGCGAAGGGACTCAGCCATACGTACACGTGTCCACTCTCCCCCAGACTCCCACCCAGGCTGCCGCATAACACTGAGCAGAGAATTCCACGTCCTAGACAGTAGATCCTGAGACACACTAACGTTTCTTAATAACAGGGCAGCGTGTAATGCTTCAGACTTATTTTAAAGATAGGAGAAACTTCAAAGTCATATTCATGTTAAAATTTCCTGTCTCCAAAAAAAAAAAAAAAAAAAATTTCCTGTCTCTATAATTAAGGCCTAAAATTTTTTAACAGGTCACCTTAGTTAAAATAGGTCAGAATTACCATGATTTATCTGGTCACTTTGGAAGTTTCAAATGGAAATATTCTTTATTAACTTTGTTTGCAATTTTATTAAAATGCCAGCTTTTAGAAAAGATATTATTCTAATCTTTAGCTTTATATTAATTACACGTAGATATACGAGAAAGATCATCCAGAAGAAAATTTGGTTTATGTGTTTTTTCTCCTTTCAACAGGACCAGTGGTAATCTATTTCCAAATGAATACATTTCTTAATGGAGAAATTCTAAGTAAGTTTGTTATGCTCCTAATTCCACTTGAGGAGAGATCTAATAACATAATTGCAGGGTGCCCTGGGAGCAGCAAGTCTGTAATCTGTTTTCCTTTTTGCTCCAGTTTTTCTTTCTAGTAATTATTATGAGGTACAACACCCAGATGTGGGTATTTAAAATCCAGCTCTGAGATTTATCAGTATTCTGTTAACCTGATTTTTGTAAGTTAGACATTACTTATAGGTCAGTCCGTGTAATTTTTTTTTTAGCCTTAACCAAAACTATTGCATCATTAGTTTCTTTTATAAAATAGGTTCTTTTCTGTGATTTAAAAATAAAAATTCTTTCATTTATTACCATTTTCTTCTGACAATTCTGATTTTAGCTGCAGAAGACTTAAGATCTGATATTTCACATTACTCCTACTTTTGCTTTATAATATACATGAATGTGTGTATACCTGGTAGCTCAGTTGGTAAAGAAACTACCTGCAGTGCAGGAGACCCGGGTTCAATCCCTGGGTCAGGAAGATCCACTGGAGAAGGAGATGGCCACCCACTTCATTATTCTTGCTTGGAGAACCCCATGGACAGAGGAACCTAGTGGGCTACATATAGTCCATGGGGTCGCAAGAGGCGAACATGACTGAGTGACTAAACCACCATCACATGTGTATACTCTATACTCCTACCTTACGTGAATCTCAAATCTCTTGAATCCTTTATGTTTTTACAAGTTTATTTTTATCCATACATTTATGAATTCAGAATTACAGGATCAGTCCCTTAACTGACAGGAGATATACAAATAAAACAGTATGAGATTCAGAAAAGCCTTTAAAGTCACCCTCTCTCTAACTTAAACATTTTGTTTTTCACCTAGTGATTTTTTTTTTTAAACCACGTTTTTTTGGACATGTGTTTGCCGAGAGAGCTATCCCAACTGTAATGTTCTGGGGACAGACCAAGTTTTCAAGTAGGATTTTGTTTGAGTTGAAGAATTAAATGACTTTTTCAAAAATTTATAACTTTCTGTGAAGATTCACTTCTTAGTATAAAAAAAAAAAGGAATTTCTTCCCTTAGATGATGGACAGGCCTAATAACATAGGAGAAATTTCTCATTCAAGTGACAGACTGATAAGACTGTTTTCTAGAGCCTCAGATTCCAGTGCTAATCACCTGTGAAATGGATCTTTCCTATCATTAACTCAATTAAGATGAGATCAGATTCTTTGCTCTCTTTCCTTATATCTAGGAAAATACAAAGAAAAGAAGCTCTAACTTATCAACTATAATAATTCAGCACTGAACTAGCCACTCAGGGATTCTCTAGAAATATGAAAAACACAGTCCCAGCCATCAGATATTTAACTGTATAGTAGAGTAGGAAAAATAAATCACAGTCCTGATAAGTACCCTAAATGCAGTATAGGCAAATGTTAAAAGAATTCAAAGTGGAGTGGGAAGAGAAGAAATACGGAGATCCCTCCTAACAGTGGTGATTAAAGGAGAGACTTCAAGGAGAATGTGGCATTTAAAATGAGTGTTGACATATATACGGAATTTAGAAAGATGGTAACAATGGCCCTATATGCAGGGCAGAAGAAGAGACGCAGAAGTACAGAACAGACTTTTGAACTCTGTGGGAGAAGGGGAGGGTGGGATGTTTCGAAAGAACAGCATGTATATTATCTGTGGTGAAACAGACCACCAGCCTAGGTGGGAGGCATGAGTCAAGTGCTCGGGCCTGTTGGGCTGGGAAGATCCAGAGGAATCGGGTGGAGAGGGAGGTGGGATGGGAGACCGGGATGGGGAATTCGTGTAACTCTATGGCTGATTCACATCAATGTATGACAAAACCCACTGAAAAATAAAAAAAAAATAAAAAAAATAAAGAAACAAATAAAATCTTAGGCAAAATTTTTCAAAAAAATAAAATAAAATAAAAATAAAATGAGTGTTGAGTATAAAGGGTAAGAATTCATCTGGTAGAGGAACAGTAGAAGCCAGCTTTTCCCTTTGATGAAATATAGTGAGCAAGGATAGAAAAGTACATGTTGTGGATCAGAGCATGAGGTAGTAATGGGAGATACAGCCAAAAACTAACCTAACAGATTGTAGCGATCCTGGAGTACCAGACTGTTGTGACCTAAGTTAGAAGTCAGCCGATTTTTCATCATTTCTAGTTTTAATCTCTTTGTATCAATTTTTTGTACGTGCATATAGTGCTTGTTTTGGATCTGGGCTCACCACCACTTAATCGCACTGTGACATTAGGAAACTCACTTAACTTGAGCTTCTCTTTCCTTGTTGGGAAAGATGGACCTCACATGGTGATTTTGACAGTTAAATAACATGAAGCGTATCGTGCAGTGCCTAGCACAGAGTAGATGACTGTTTTATGGAAATGTATGTACATGGGGTTAAATACAATACTGCTAATGTAAAGCAGTTTTATGCTTTCGTGACAACACTTTGAAGATTAGAATCATCATTCATTAGACTGTATTTTGGCATTTGAAGGCCTTAAAGAATCTATCACTCCGTTGGCTTTCTGCCTCATTCGCGTTCATGTCTTCAGGGTGTAACAACCCCCAATATCTCCTCTTCTCTGGTCTCTATGTGAGAAGGAAGATGGTTTATGCTGTAAAACCACATATGTGTGTGTGTCGTTTGATCTTTTAACCTGACTCCTCTAACAGAGACCCTAGGGAATTGTTGGTTTAATCTGACTTCAGAAGCCCAGCATGTGATCTTGCTGCCCTACTTAAAAGTGAGTTTCTTATTCTGCTTTGATGGGAGAATTCCTAGCTGTAAGAGGGCGAGTTTTGGTACTCCAAGATCTGCTATATGATTTTTCTTGCTTTATCTCTCACTATGACCTAAAGCTCTAATCTAGCCCGGGGTTTGCTCGTGCTTCTGATCACGGCACACCTGCCGCCTTACTAGCCGCGCAGACACACCTAAGAGGCATTTCAGCTTCAGTTGCAGACCACTGCAGTAAAACAAACATTGCAATAAAGTGAGTCACACAGAGTCTGTCTCCCAGTGCATGCAAAAGTTATGTTTATATTATATTCTATTAAGTGTCCAAGAGCATTGTGTCTTAAAAAAAAAATGTACATACCTTAATTTTAAAATAATGCTGTTGGATAAATGGCACTGTTAGACTTGCTCTGCACAGGGTGGCCACAAACTTTCAATTTATTTAGAAGGAAAAAACACGGTACCTAAAAAAGCACAATAATGTGAAGTGCAGTAAAACAAGGCATACCTGTAACTGGATTCAGTTACTCACCTCTGATACAATTAGGCAGATATCCTATACCCAACAGAGTCTGAGATTTGAATCACTATTCCATTTACTTATTAGCTATGCAACCACAAGCAAGTTATTGCCTGTTTTAGGACTTTATTGTGAGATTCAAATGAATGAACTGTAAAGGATTATTTTATTAATATTGAATTTTAGTAGGAACATGATTAACTATCCACCATAAAGACAAACAAAATTTTTATTTTTTGACATAATATTTTAATGAAAGCTTAATATGTTTATTGATAAAATTTTAAAGCCAGCTGAAACAGTTTTATATCATTAGTAAGTTTTATACTAACAGTTTTATGACTGAGGTAATTATCTGAACAATATTTCAAAAATATTTGCAACATTAAGAACTGAGTTATAAATGTCCATGACAAAAAATATTAAATCTTCTGGAATAAAAGAATTCATATCTGTTGAAGCACTGTCAACTATATCAAAAGGCTGGGAACTTTTCATTTACTTTGAAAATTATTTTCTTCTCCTGTACAGCATGGAAACTATTTGCTAGCCTTAAAAGGGAAATTTATATATTTATCTTAATTTCAGAAGGGCTTATGCATTCCTCTATGACACCGTGGATCATCTCAAAGCTTTAGGATGGTACTATCTTATGGGATAAATGGAAGTTTTTTAAAAGGGCATTTTCACTGATGAAAAAGGCATTTGACCTGAGTCCTTGTCTCTGACATTTACTAGCTCTGTGACCTTGAACAAACTTTTCAACCTTTCTTATTTAGCTTTCTCAATATACCCAGCAGAAATTTCTCATCAGGATCGTAAATAATTGTGATTCTCTTGAGCAACTACTTGGTGTTTTTTTTTTTTTTCCTTAAAGCCATTGTAAATCAGCATACTGAGCAATTGTCTTGATTCACGTTGGCTGCTGGAAACTCTAGATAAAAATTGGCCCATCTCTAGCAAATGATACAATTTTATAGTGTGCTGTTTGTATCTCAACCTCATTCCTGGCTCAGTCTAACCTCCATATGCTTATTTTCATTTTAGCTTGATTTTTCTTACCAATATTTATTTTTGTGTCATTTTAATCTATGGAATCTGCCTCAAATTCTTGCTGGACCAACATAAGGTGCAGTATTCAATAAAATAAATAATGCCTACTTCTCAGAGCTATTGTGATACATATAGTAGGTATAATCTTTTTTTCTCACTGAATCAAAGAATATTGGTTATAGCAGGTTTAAATAGAGTTTGATTTTGAAGGGAAGATAAAGTTTCAGAAGAACAGATTGGCCCATTGCCAGATGTCTAGAAGTTTTTTGTAGTTTATATAAAGATAAATGAGTATGTCTGGAAGATTCTTTTTCTTTCAGCCTTAAACATGTTAAAACACTCATGTTAGTCATCAATATGAAGATGTCCATCCATCTTATATGCAGCTCACAGCCGTTTTATGTTCACAAGGTCTTAGAAATATATTAATGGAGTTTTTCTGATAAGTGTAATGTGTCTTTGTCAAGGATATTTTATATGATAGTATCTCTGGTTTAAATCACATGCTTAAATGAACTAGATAAAAGTCAATGGAATTAGACGGTTAGAATTTTTTTATAATTATGCCAAGGATTTGTGTTTAACAAGCCTTGCATTTGTAAAAGGAAAACCATGTTTAACTGGTATAAACTGCACTATGAACTCAGAATTCAAATATGGTCACAACTAGTATTTTTTAAATTAACCATTCAAGCAGCATCTTTCTCTTGGAATTTCTACTTTCCCCTAAATTGTCCCAGGAACTTAAAGTGGTTTACATAGTCCAAAAATGTTCATCAGTGGTTTCCGTATCCAAGCTGTGGTGTGTGGTACACGTTTCTGCGTCTCTGAAAGCGTCACACCAGAGTCTGTCCATCACTGACTGCCGTTGCCCCTGCCTCTCACTGCCACGTGGTGGTGTTGTTGAAACCCTTGCCCAACAGGAGATGCAGGTTCACTGCTGACTCAGATGCCTCTGCAGGCCATCGAGGTGCAACCGGGAAGAAGGACCTTCTCCGCTCTTCCTGCGCTAGGCTCAGTTAAGGTGTTCTTTGGTGCTCCATGGTTGAGCTCCCAAGATTACAGTTATTAACACTCAGCTCTTTCAATTCACATCACAGATGCCTTTCAACTGTTTTCTAAAAGCAATGCAAGCATGAGTCAGGACTGGTTCTAATATGTACTACCACCTCGTAGCCTTACAACCACATTTCCCCTTTCAGCGTGAGCTTCTATGCCATTATCTAAATTTTTTAAAAATGTTCTTCCTTCTGAAAACCTCTGAGGTGTATTCAGCCTTCTCTAAGCAAGGCTCCATCTAAGCAGCCACTCCAGGAGATTGTATTCCCAGCCTTACAAGGAAGACTACTCACAGGGACTCGAAGGAGAGTCACACTTCTCGGGAGAATTTCCCGGTGATCTCCGTGGTGTTTATACCTGCTCTTTTGGAGGAAATTATTACAAAGCAGTATATTCTGCCATGTCCCTCTTAAGTGAAGTGGGAACAAACTGAATATACTTTCCAGCAGGGCATTCTGCTACACATGTAACTAATCTCAAATGGAAGAGCAAGGTCTGGATAATTTACAATGCAAGTGCCTTCATGTTTAAGGTGAACGAATATAGACATGAGCAAGAGAATAGGTGATTAATAAACTAAGTGTTGGTTGAGTGTGATAGAAATACAAAGCCAGCTAATTCAACTAATGTGAAGGATTGGGGGATTTTTCAAATGATGAATTATATTAGCAACTCAAAGCTTATTGGAATAGAAACTGTTCTTTTAATATTCAGTATTTTTATTTGTATAAATACTATCTGCCACACTTACATCCCCCTTCCCAAAAGAAGAAAAGCAGAGCTCCAAAACAGGAACGTCTAGTACCCAGAGTTGGGAGAAAAGTTCATTCTTTAGCACAGTGTTGCAGAGGGGAGTGATCAGCTCTCTGCTCTTTACGAGTTTGTTTTCAGAGTTTATAGAGCTAAGGAATTGCCATGGAAATCATAAAATGGAAGCCTTGATTTACTATGTCTTAGTGAAGACTTTTGCTGGGAGTTGCTATAGTCAGAGGCATGTTCCATTCAGATAAGGAGTCTATCCTAACCTAGATAGTAAGCTCCTGGGCAAGGAATGGGTCTCTTTTTACATCAGGCTATACTGGGTGCTCTAGTTGCATATTATTAACAGAGTTGCCTTTACCCATGCCTTTGTATTGTGGATGTTGTAAAGCTCATTTTCTTAGAGATTAAGAATGCCTAATGACTTTCTATCCCCTGAAAGCAAAGCTTCTTGCAGCTGCTTCCAGTGTTTTAGTTTTCTTATTTTGTGCTTTATATTTATTTTTAAATAGTGTAAATGAAAGTTATTCCTGAGAGGAATGGGGGAAAGATTGATTATATCAGAGCAAGTTATGTTGGGGTCATTCTGCTCCATGTGACACACATGTGCTCAGTGATTATTTTTGTGTATTACAGGCCTTTCGGGAAGACCTGGAATGCCTTATTCAAGAACAGATGAAGAAAGGCCACAATCCAACTGGATTGCTAGCGTTACAACAGATTGCGGATTACATCATGACCAGTTCTTTTTCGGGCTTTACTTCACCTCCCCTCAGTACGTCAGTTTTGTAAAGTTTGAAAAACTGTAATTTCATCTCCACTTTGAACAGTGCACATTTCTAGCAGCATGTTCTGATCTGGTTCAGTGTTTCAGTTTATAACATCTAATACTTAGAGTAACATACTGTTAGGGTCTCTTACTTTTTCATACCAATCAGACGTTTACTAGACTTTGTGAGGTTTACAGAATAGTTATAAAATGTGGTCCCTGCCCCAGATAAATGCATATTTGAGTTGAGGAGACATACACTGAATGCACAAAAGATTAAAACTGCAAGATAACTGTAGAGGAAAAAAATTACAAAGCAACATAAAAGAAATTGTCTACTGACTTTTTCTAAGTCATCTTGCTATGAACTCAGAGTTGGATTTGATTATGGAGTGAAGTGAACCAAAAGAACTTTATGAAAGAAGAGAGGCCTCAACTAACCAGACTTTAAAACAATAGAACAGTAGCAGTTAGAACTTGATGTAAAAGAGGTGTTAGCACATTTTATACATTCACCAGGCCTTTACAGAGAGTGCCAGTTTGGTGGACTGAACGCTGTCAGGATGCCAAGAGTCACAACTTGTTGAGTACAAGCACTTTACATCTCAGAGAGACATGCACAGAACTGACTGCTGCACCTGGGCAGGCACAGAATCCTAGACCTCAGGGACTTTTCTTTTCCTTCTCTTTCTTTCTTTGTTACTTCCTTTTTTTCTTTTTTGTTAAAGATTTACAAGTAGGAGTTCAATGAATTCAAGTACTTCCCAAATAGAGGAATAGCATGCAAAGAGACATGATGGTGGGAACATGCAAGGTGTGGGTAGAACTCAAGTGGATCAGTATCTTGGCACACACATCAGGTTAAAGAATCTTTGAAAGAGTCCCAGAGTGAGTTTTAAGTGCTTGAACTAGAGTAGTGGTTGTGGGAATGAGAACGAAGAGATCAGTGAGAAGGGCATAGCCAAGGAAGGGGAGAGAAGACTTATCAACAGGTTTGAATGTGGTGATGGCGGGGGTGGCAGATCAGTGGTAAGAGGAACGGTGAGTTCCAACATCACTCACTCTTCACACTTGGGAGAAACTGGAAAATTGAAAGGTTGAGCTAGTTTGGTCCACTTTTTCTATGATACTGATTATCTGACATATGCCATGCACCCTAACAAGAGTATGTAGGGCTAAGGGCCAAGAGCCCCACAATAGTACCACACAGGCCTAGAGAAGAAGTCTAGGAAAGAGGTGAGTAATGGTAACCAGGAGAATGAAGACAGCAAAAGCTGAAGTTAGCAATTGGGTCATGAGAGATTAAGACCAGTTTTTGTTGCTTGTTGAGGGCAGAAACCAGACTACTGTTTTATTGCATTCTTAAATATTTTTTATTTGAATAAAAGTCAAAAGAGGTAAGGTAGCTTTTTTTTTTTTTTTAGATCTTATCAGCTGTTACCATTGGGATCATGTGACCATATTCCCCCAGTGGCATGAGCCTAACTCCCTAACATCACTCCCTACCAAGTACTAGATGAAACAGCAAGGCAACAGCTGATAGGAACTTTCACTCTCAGTGTAATTTCCTGAAGGAGGATAAGCTAATGTAACATTGTGTGGGGTGGTAAGTTTCAGATCATCATTTACAGGCTGGAACACTTCCAGACTCAGGCCACTTTCTGGCAACTAATTTTCAGGTAAGGAATTATTTGACCTGAACCTCTCTCCCCAATTTTTCCTCTTAGGTCTCGGCATGGTCACACCTATCAATGACCTTCCTGGAGCAGATACATCCTCGTACGTGAAGGGAGAAAAGCTCACACGTTGTAAACTTGCCAGCCTGTACAGACTTGCAGACTTGTTTGGATGGGCCCACCTGGCAAATACATACATCTCAGTGAGTCCTTCGGCTTTCAGTTCGTTTTTTTAAAATCCCAACTTGAAGGTAACTGTGCTCTCCTCACCTTTACTTAGAAGTCCAATTTTCAGACTTTGTTCTCTGAATGTAGCAAGCTGGACCACAGCCTCATCCTAATTTAAAACTTATCTTTGAGAGGCTACTGTTAACCCCAACTTTCTTCTCCATTTGTTACCTGTGTTGTTTCTTTAATTCAGACCAGTTGCAGAACCTATCTGAAAAGAAATCCTCCTGGCAGGATTTTCTCTGTGTATCAATTATATCTGAGAGTCAGTGATTTTTTTTTTTTTTTTTTTATGCTTTAAAAAGCATTTGGGGCAGGAAAGTAGAGGAGGCAAAGGAGGTTTCCTCCTTGGTCTTTATTTTTTAAATATATTTTCCCCGTTCTTCATCATTATCTTGTTTTCATGTTGCCACACTTGGAAACAAGACAATATTTGGAAGCAAAAGGTATGGAAATAATGTGTTATGAAAATGGCACAGATATGAGATACAATTTTCCTACAACTTTTCATTCCTTCCTCCAGCTATTCCTTGGTTTCTATTTCTTTTCCACCTTAATTCCTTCCTAGGAAGAGATTTTTTTCTCTTTCCTTTGCCTGTTTCCCCTTAATTTCCATAAAGTAAATCAAAATTATAGTCATATCTCATTAGGTTGAATAATATTGGCATTCATTTATCCTGAGATGACCTGACCCTAAACAACCTTAGAACTCCCAAAATAACACTTTAGGTAAGTCCAGTAAATGAAGACCTAATGTCAGATTTTTTTAGCAAGTATTGAAGGCTTGAGGGAAGAAAACTTTTCAAGGCAAGTTCCATGTTGCACGCCTTTAATTTCTGCTTTGTCCACCCCCCCCACCCAGATATCTTACAGTTATTCATTATGAGTATATTCTTAGTCATGTTTACACTGTGAAATATAAACACCTCATACTAATTCTATTTTGTTTTGTTTTGTTTCTCCCAGGTAAGAATAAGTAAGGAGCAAGACCACATAATAATAATTCCCAGAGGCCTGTCTTTTTCTGAAGCCACAGCCTCCAATTTGGTACAATTTTCATTCCTATGTTACTTTTTCTGTACTTCCTTGTACTTTTCTGACAGCTTTTAGCTTTTAGTAGCAAACAGAATAAGAAGAGGTATGGATGGAAAAACATTTACTAGTGAACAGGGAAGAATTTGGAAAGTTAATGTTGATTTTTTTTAAGAAGAGCTTTAGGGTTCAAGAAAAGCACGGTAGTTGAAGAGTCTAATAAATGAATTGATCTAATCAGTAAACCCATTCATGTTTTGAAGAGAATCTTTTGATTTTTTTTTTCTGTACTCTGTAATTTGTTTAAACATACACACACACAGTCTATATGTTTTATAGATAGATTTAAACAAAGTTCAGTTGGTGTGAGTATAGTGTGTGACATTCTAGCATTTATTTTTTCATGATTGTACTCTGGAGTACTGTCATTGACCTCTAGAGCAGTAGGAACTTTGTTGATTCTAGTGCTGTGGTGTTAATTAGCAAATAGGCATTTTCCATCAAGTTCAGTAAATGCCAGACCTTCAGCGAAGAGCTTAAGTTATTCAGTTTCTTAAAAACTGTACTTCTTGCTCAATGCTATTTTGTTGCAGACTACATGTTGTAAATAAAATTTGGTGGGAACAAAGCCACACCCATTCTTTCACAGTCCTTTGTGGCAGCTTTTTTACTGTAGTGGTAGAGTTGAGTAGTTGCAACAGAGGCCCACAAAATCTAAAATATTTGCCTTCTGGCTTTTGACAAAGAAGTTTGCCACCCCCTCCACCCCAACCCCACCCACCAATTTAGCTTGTGGAACATGGGAAACTTTGATGCTTGTGTACCAATTAAGTATGTCTTTCTGATTTTTCCAGGTGAAAGTCAATATAATAGGAGAAGTGGTTGATCAGGGAAGTACTAATTTGAAAATTGACCATGCAGGCTTCAGTCCCCATGCCGCAATATATTCAACACGTCCTGATGTTAAGTGTGTGATACACATCCATACCCTCGCAACAGCAGCTGTAAGTCACTGAAGGGCCAAAACCAACAATGACCCTGGGAAGTGTTATTTCCATGGCTTTCCTTCCATGATACTTTATAATCTTCATTCTTTCAGACCCCACCATTTGAAGTCATTTTCAAAGTATTAATCCTCTGCATAAGAAAGCAAAAGGCCCTTTGGACTAAACGCTACTATTCTGGGAAAAAACTGGAGAGAGAGCATTTGCATTTTTAATGAATCCGTTTAATAATTGCGTCATTGAGTTCTTTAGAGCAAAGCTTCTTTCCTAATAGCTGGCACAGCATGTAAATAGAATCCCCAAGTTCTTTTCTTTCTCTTGAAGAAGCAAAGAACTAAAATGGGAGGAATCTGGAGTGCTGAGCACAGTGAATAGGCCAGTGCTGCGTGAGCTGACTGAAGAATCCAGTTCTTCCTTGAAGATGTAATCAGTAACCAAATGTGTTATCTTGGCATGAACCCGATCGAATAGGTGTCCTCCATGAAGTGTGGGATCCTTCCAATTTCTCAAGAGTCCCTGATCCTGGGAGATGTTGCTTATTATGATTACCAAGGGTCACTTGATGAACAGGAGGAGAGAATTCAACTGCAGAAAGTTCTGGGGCCAAGTTGTAAGGTGTGTAGTAGAGTCTCTATCAAAGGAGCTATTTTTGTTGCTGTTACTGTTGATGAATGCAGTGTGAGCTATGCCAGTTATTTAAAGTGATTGCTTTGGGATTCTATTTTAGGTGCTGGTACTCAGAAATCATGGTGTGGTAGCACTTGGAGAAACAGTGGAGGAGGCTTTTCATTACATTTTTAATGTGCAGATAGCCTGTGAGACTCAAGTAAGAAAAATTTTTACCCCTCTCCCTGCCTTTTTTTGCTTTATTATTTGTTGGGTTGGGTATTGTGTTTACTTATTTCCAGGGTTCTATCAGTTGGTGTCTTTGTTTTGTTTTGTTTTGTCTTTTAAGAGAAGTTGTGCTTTACTTGAGTAAAAAGGGTCAACTGAGTATCTCTTGAAAACGGGAAGAAAGAAAATTAAAATTCATGTATAGACACACCAAATCTAAGGGCTTCATAAACATAATTTTCTTCATAATCCTACTTTTCAAGACGGTATAGTTGCACATTTCTCCCTTTTCACCCTCTAGCAGTGTGGTGCTAATTGATGAACAAAGATGACTGCCAGTTATCAAAGATCAGCTGTGTTGTGGTCACTTTTATAAAAAGGGTAAGAGCAGCACCAGAAGTTTTAGGAACTCATGCAATTTCCAGAGGTTCCATAGCCTCAGCCTCATTATTAAAATGGATTAGATTTTTATTAACCCCAGAGAAGCTGGGCGTATTTAACAGCCCTAATTTCCCCCCTTTAAGAAAAACCAGGCAGATTTTCTTGAAGCAAATGGTTAGAATCTGAATTTATTGGAAAGGCTGCAAAAAGGAGGGGAGAGAGGGGGTGTACTTTTCCTACCAACTTTAACTGTTATTAACTACCAACTGTTTTTTTTTTTTTTTTTGCTTTAATGGTCAGTCTTCTCAAATGAGGCTATGAAAAGCTTCATTATATTGAAATAATGAGGTGACTTCTGCTTCAGTATTCTTTTTTTTTTTTTTTCTTTTTTTTTTTTTTTTTTTTTTTTTTTTTTTTTTTTTTGCTTCAGTATTCTTAAATTCACAATATGGTGTTTATATTCCTTTAAAATTATAACTTTCAACAAAAGTTTAAACTGGACGACCATGGGAAAACTGCAAGGAAAGAACTTTAAAATTTGGCAAGAGAATTCAGTTACTTGAAATATATTAAAGGGTATGGCTCTAAATGTGTTTTCCATCAGGGAGGGTCAGAGCCCTGGAAGGTATGGATAGATGGAAAAGCTCCTAAAGCTGCCTGCTTTCACAAGTGTCTTTGTTGGTAGCCTGAAGACATGTTACAGATACTTGCAGAATCAAACTTGTGCCTTTTTCAAAGTGAAGTGCTCGTTCCAGTCTTTGCAGTCCTGTGCCTCTAATACTGTGCCGTCAATTACAGGTGCGGGCACTGGCGGGGGCAGGTGGGGTAGACAATCTGCTTGTGCTGGACCTTCAGAAGTACAAAGCTTCCACTCACACTGTAGCGGCCTCTGGAGGAGGAGGAGTGAATATGGGTTCCCATCAAAAGTGGAAGGTTGGCGAGATTGAGTTCGAAGGGCTGATGAGGACTCTGGACAACTTGGTAGGTAAAAAATTGACCATGAACTTGATTTCCTGTTTCCAGATTTAGGACCAGATGTCCCCTCCTCCCTGTGGTTTGGGAACATGCTCATTACTCCTCTGGGAGCAGTGTGACCCTAGGAAGGAACTTGGTGTATTTTAAGAATTGGTGAAACAGGCAACTGTCATCTTATCTTAGATTTTTACCCTCTTCCGCTAAGAGTCAGAAAGCATATTGCCTTCAGACCCAGGAACAAAGACTTAAGTGAGCACTGAGATTTGGCCTCCAGAAAACCAGTTTATATCTTGGAAAGTGTTTCTGGTCAGCAGTTTTGAAATTACCTTTGTCAGAAATAGTTGTGTGAGTGGAAATTGCTTTGTCAGCTGAAATCAATTTTAACTAGATCTTGAAATTTGCTTAACTTCAACTCTAGTGTTATGTGGCAGTTATGTGGAGTTTGGAAGGATTTCCCCTTTTTGTTTTTCAGCAAAAGAATCATTTGTTTAAAGGATTAGCCTCTAAATGCTGTGTTTGGGACAAGTTTGATTGCTTCAAATGTGGTTTCTCCCTTCCCCAGGGATATAGAACAGGCTATGCTTATAGGCACCCTCTCATTCGAGAAAAGCCAAGGCACAAGAGTGATGTAGAGATCCCAGCCACTGTGACTGCCTTTTCCTTTGAAGATGATACAGTGCCCCTCTCACCTCTCAAATACATGGCACAGAGGCAGCAGCGTGAAAAAACCAGATGGTTGAACTCACCAAATACCTACATGAAAGTGAACGTGCCTGAGGAGTCTCGGAATGGGGAGATGAGCCCCAGGACCAAAATCACAGTATGTCCCTACTTAACATGCTTTGCCTTTACTAAAGATTTTGCCTAGTTACTGATGAATTGAATGGTCTGTGTTGAAGATATTGGGAAAGTAGAATATAATAATATGACTATAACTTATTAGATAACATTTGTGCAAGGTACTTTGTTCCACATGTCGTACATAAATTATCTCTATTTATTTCTCCTACTATGGAGCAGATGCTGTTTTTCGCCTCCATTTTATAGATGAGAAAACTGAAGCACAGAGGGATTAGCTAACCATCTGTGAATCGTAGAATCAGGGTTTGAAAGCAGGCAATCTGACTCTGGAACCCAGTTCTATCCATTGCATGATGACTGGTTTATAGTTATAGTGTACTCACGAATCAGAACTATAAAAATTGTCAACTCCTAATGGTGCCAAGTTTTGTGAATTACTGCACATAGCTACCCTTAAGCAAGATCTTGTAGATAAAGAAACAGGTAATCTTAAAAGTTTTCAACGTTTTGTCTCAGATTTGGTTTAATTTTGGAGTGCTTATCATTATCATTAAATATTCTCTAGGTACTCAGAATTAGTTCATCCTATCATATAAATCAGTAGTATTCAGTATGGAAATACCTAGGCATCAGTGTTTTTTCTCTAGTCGATATGATTTCTTATCTCCTAGTAAAAGAACATATGTTTCCTAGAATTAATTTTCTTGAAAGAACTAATGGCTAGTCATCATTAATCTTGATAAATATTATCCTTCTTTGAGGGATATGATGGATAAATGAAAATTATATAAGGCTCTTCCACCCCTGTGGTGCCATTATACTATAGATTACTACCAGGTTATCCCCTTTGCAAAATGCTAGTCAGGGGCTTGGCCCATTCTGTCAGCCAAAATTTTAAAATGCAATCTGAGAAACCAAATCCTAAGAGATTTCTTGAGTCCTTTTTGATGACTTCTTAGCCATCATCACATGATAAAACTTAAGTGCAGGTGGCAACTCTAAATGTGAGTTAGTGTGAGATCAAGCTCTATATGTTTGAAATATTTTCACCAACATGTTTAAAATGCCAAAAGGAGAAAATTTAAATAGCTGCATAATTTAGTGTTCTTCATGGTACCAACATTTGTTTGTTTGTTTTTAAGTGAATGCTAATTTTAACTAGTATGGGAGATATACTAATTTACCACTAACAACTGCTTAGTGAAATTCTTTAACATGTTGGCGGTGTATGCCCCCACCCTCTTGAGTCAATAAACAGTTGTCAAGAATCTACCATATATCCTTAGTACAAAGCTTCATTCTAGAAAATTTTTTATATTTTTTAGTGGATGAAAGCAGAGGACTCTTCTAAAGTTAGTAGCGGAACACCTATCAAAATTGAAGATCCAAATCAGTTTGTTCCTTTAAACACCAACCCGAATGAGGTACTAGAAAAGAGAAATAAGGTAAGACATGGGTCTTCTGTGGCTGGAGGAGGCATTTTTATGCTGTTTTATGTTTAAATCACTAGGGACTAAATCTGATTAATGCTAAGTTTAGAGGTTTGAATACCGAAGAATTTGCCATTTAATTCTGTATAATTTTAACTTGTATGGAATACCTCCAGCTCTTTTCTGGTTTCTGATAAGAGGGCTATATGGGGAAGAAGTATTAGACATATTTCTGCTGTATTAGTGAAAAATGTAGCTCTCTAACACTGCAAGACAATAGGAAATCTCATGTCAAGAAAAGTGGAGGAGATTAATGTGAGTTGTTAGGATGGTGAAAGAGAGCTTTATGGAGGGGGAATTAAAGCAGCCCTTACCCGGGGTAGTCAAATAGTAAGCCAAAGGTCACCTGCAGAGTTGCCCCTAAGAACTTCTTACTGTTTTTCAATTCAGATTCGAGAACAAAATCGATATGACTTGAAAACAGCAGGACCACAGTCTCAATTGCTTGCTGGAATTGTTGTGGATAAGCCTCCTTCTGTAAGTCCATGAAGCAGTATGATCTTTGTTTTCCCAATAATTTCTGCTTTTTAAATATGAGTAATTGTTTTTACTAAAGTTAATGTAAACACAAGTTAAAAAGTCAAATAATCCACAAGACTTAAAATGTCACCTTCAATTCCCAATTTCTAGGGGCAGGGACTTTATTCTAGCATTTACTTTGGTTTCTAAAGAGCATGTTTATTCTCCTTCTTGATTTATCAGTTTTAGACTTCAGTTTTATGTCATCAAATCTGCTTCATCAGCTTAAACCTTTGTTTTATATATCACTAGAAGAGATATAAATGTTGACATTTATAATTGTTAAGAAACCAATGATAAGATGAATCCCAATTTCAGAGATGAGAAATTGTGAGAGAAAGGCACATCTTAGAATTAATGAAAGATAATAGTGACTTCTTTTATGGATGATGAGGATTTAGCCTATTTACACAAGGCTTCCCATTTGCATTCTCCCAGTAAGGTTGTATCACGATGTTTTGTCTAGGTAGCTTTCAGTGTTTATATTTTCAAATGCTTACTGCTGAGCCAGATAGTATTTGAAGATGACATTTCCTTTCTTAGACAATTTTTCTGCCTCTGGAGAAAAAGCTGCCTCCTTTTTTCATTGACTTAGTATTTGGGATACATTACGCTTAGTTCGATGTGAGAGTTGGACTGTCAAGAAAGCTAAGTGCCAAAAAATTGATGCTTTTGAACTGTGGTGTTGGAGAAGACTCTTGAAAGTCCCTTGGACTGCAAGGAGATCCAACCAGTCCATCCTAAAGGAGATCAGTCCTGGGTGTTCATTGGAAGGACTGATGCTGAAGCTGAAATTCTGATATTTTGGCCACCTCATGTGAAGAGTTGACTCATTGGAAAAGACCCTGATGCTGGGAGGGATTGGGGGCAGGAGGAGATGGCTGGATGGCATCACTGACTCGATAGACATATGAGTTTGAGTAAACTCTAGGAGTTGGTGATGGACAGGGAGGCCTGGCGTGCTGTGATTCATGGGGTCGCAAAGAGTTGGACACGACTGAGCGACTGAACTGAACTGAGGCTTAGTTCTTCCCAAACTTTTCTTACTATTATTTTCCATAGAGTCAAAGGTAACAGGTAATCTCTCAGGTCCAGCTCTTTGTCATTGTCATTAGGGTCCAGATCTCAGCTAGCCGCTCTTTAGGCCAGATATACTGGCTCATCCTGAGGTTCCTGTGCTTCTCGCTATGTGGTTCTGTTTCCTGCATTCTGTTTCCAGCATGTCTCCCACTTTCTTGATTTATTCCTTTATCATTGAGCACATCCTCTAATAGCTTTCTGAGAAAGGATACGTATCATAAGAGGTAACAGTCTGAAAACCTGTATTCTACCTTCATATGTGCATGTAATAGATACAGAATTCCATTTTGCAAGTAATATGAAAAACATCACCATGTTGTCCCCTAACTCCCATTAATGTTGAAAGCAGGAGAGTATTGTGATTAATGTGCCTTCCTGTAGGCCTCTTTTTTAAGACCTTTTCTACATTCCTGCTATTCTGAGATTTTATGATGGTGTGCTTTGTAGTAGATTTCTTTTTTGTTTCCATTTTTAGCATTTAGTAACCCTTTTCAATCTGCAAAGTCTTGTCCTTCAGTTCTGGGAATTTTTTAAAGTATTTCTTCACTTAAGTAGTCTTTTTTCCCTTCAGTTTCTTTTTCTGTCAGGTTATATATTGTTGTTGTTCAGTCACTAAGTCATGTCCGACTCTTTGCCTCCCCTTAACTGCAGCACACCAGGCTTCCCTGTCTTTCCCTATCTCCCAGAGTTTGCTCAAATTCATGCCCATCGAATCGGTGATGCCATCCAACCATCTCATCCTCTATCACCCTCCTTTTCCTCCTGCTCTCAATCTTTCCCAGCATCGGGGTCTTTTCCAGTGAGTCGGCTCCTTGCATCAGGTGGCCAAAGTATTGAAGCTTTAGCTTCAGCATCAGGCCTTCCAGTGAACCCTAACCCTAACCCTAACCCTTAGGGTTAGGACTGATTTCCTTTAGGATTGACTGGTTGGATCTCCTTGCAGTCCAAGGGACTTTCAAGAGTCTTCTCCAACACCACAGTTCAAAAGCATCAATTCTTCATCACTCAGTGTTCTTTATGGTCCAACTCTCACATCGTACATGACTACTGGAAAAACCATAGCTTTGACTAGATGGACCTTTGTTAGTGAAGTGATGTCTTTGCTTTTTAATATGCTGTCTAGGCTTGTCATATCTTTTCTTCCAAGGAGCAAGTGTCTTTTAATACCAGGGCTGCAGTCACTGTCTGCAGTGATTTTGGAGTCCCAGAAAATAAAATCTGTCATTATTTCCACTTTTTCCCCTTCTACTTGGGGAAGTGATGAAGTGATGGGACCGGATGCCATGATCTTAGTTTTTTGAATGTTGAGCTTTTTCACTCTCTTCTTTCACCCTTATCAAGAGGTTCTTCAGTTCCTCTTCACAGGATGTATATTAATATATTGTTAGTTGGATCTCTGACTAAGCCTCTGATTTTTTTCTTTCCTATTTTCTCTTTGTCTTTTAATCCTACTTTCTGGAAGATTTGCTTGACTCTATTTTCTAAGCCTTCTATTTAATTTTCTATTTTAATTTTTTTTTAAATTTTAAGACTTCTTATTCCCTGAATGTTCCTTTTTTTTTTTTTTTTCTTATAATATCTTGGTCATATTTTCTCTTATAGTATTTCCTATTTTCCCCTCTTGTTCTGAGGATATCAACTTTAATTTTTCTTCAGCTGCCTTTATTGTCTGTTTCTTCTGAGTTCCCTTTTTCTTCTTAATTCTGGTCTCCTCCATGTTGGAAACTTTTCCTCAAGTGTCTGGAAGTCCATGGTAGTCTGTCTGTATTTAAGAATGAGACACTGAAAACCAGTCAGAGCTCAGGTGTGTGCAGAGCTTGGGAACTGGTGAGCTCCTCTGCAGGGTGCCCGGATATGGACCAGGTTGTTTCTTTCAGGAATGCCCAAATGCTAGTATCTGTAGTTCTTTTATCTGGGGTCATTTAATTTATCCAGAGAATTCTCTAGTCTCTTGCCAGTCTGCCTCCACCATCCTGGGAGCGCTTAACTGTGTTTTGTGTCCCCAAATCAGTCATTCTGAAGAACAAGTCCCTGATCTTCTGCAGAGATGAGAGAGCACTGCTCATGTGTGTGGAACAGGAAAGGGGAGCTGAGAATCTATCTGTTCCTTCTTCACACTTCTAAGTTGTCTCTTTTCAGCTTTTCTTCACCACGACTTTCTGTGGTACTTGAGCCTTATTCAGACCTCCAGGGCACACAAGCATTCTTTTTTGCATCCTTCTTTGCAGGGCTAAGGCTTCAATTCTCTCATCTCTGCCACCTACTCTTCTACCTGCTTTCCATCTTCGGACCATGTGTTACCATTTCTCATCCTGTGTTGTCTCCTCTTCCATTCTTTTGTCCTTAAAAGTTTATACCATTTTTGCTACTGTTCCTTTACTATCATTTTAGTAGGGTTTGGGGAGGAATTTTCTTTTAATGCATAGGCTCAATCTGCCATGTTTAGCTCAAAGTCTCATTGACTTCTTTCCTAGAGCAAATAGGTACAAGTTTATTTTCATGGCATATTTTAAAAGTTCTCTTGGTGCAGTTTCATTTTTCGAAGGCTTTTTTTACAAAGGCTTTTTGACATTCTTGGTTTTTAAGATATTTCTTAGTTATATGGAAGTTTCTAGAACTTAGTTTAGTTTTCTTTTTTTTTTTAAGGAGTTATTAAAATTGACCTTGAGGAAGCATCATTGGTAGTTTTAGTCTATTGGATCAGTAGTCTAAAATCACTAATCTGGATATGAATATTTTAAAACTTGTTACTTGATCATTTCTTATGGGTGTTGTGAGTTGGGGTGTCACATCATATATACATAAGTGGGTGTATATGAAGTTGTGGGTATATATACATGTAAATATATATATAAATAAATATACATATATGAGTATTACTCTTGGTAACAAGTCAGTGTTTTTCTTCACAAGACCATGCAGTTTGAAGATGATGATCATGCCCCACCAGCTCCTCCCAACCCCTTCAGTCATCTCACAGAAGGAGAACTTGAAGAGTATAAGAGGACAATCGAACGTAAACAGCAAGGCCTGGAAGGTTAGTTCACTTTGAAGTTAAGCCCCAGCTAACCACACTGCTAACAGAGCCCCTTGAGTTGGATGATAGAAGGCAGTCAGGATTTTTTTTTTTAATGTTTCTTTACCATCAGTTGTTCCATGTGCTCTCTCTCAGTCTTTACTTGAGTGTAAGTAGGATTAAAATGTGAAGAGTTACCACAGACCACATATGTTAACATGTAGAGAAGACTCTTTTCATTAGAAAGCAATCTGACTGCTAGCAGAAAGTCTTCTATAGTAAAGTGAAATCCCCAGATGAGTAAAGAATCAGTAGCTAAAGTAAATGTAGATAAATTAATAGATTTAAACATTTCAGAAAATGTGGCTTTTTAAAAAATTTTGTTTTACTTTGACATAATTGTAAATTCACAGGTATGTAGCTTTAATGTTTTGTAAAATCTCTGTTGCTCCTGGATGTCTCAAGATGTCAGTACTGTAATTTCCAAATCTGAAATAAAGTGGGATGCTAGAATTTTTATGTGACTTCCCTTAAGCACATGGGCACTCTAGTAAGGTTTCTTTTTTCTGACTTCAGAACCCTAAGTAAGGGTTGCATTTAAGAACTGTTCATGAAAACACCAATTGAATACTAGCTCACTTTTACTCAAGAATAAGAGATTCTTTATAGAGAGGGTTCTCAGTCTTGGCTCTTTGGATAAGCTTCAGACAATCTATGAGCCATCTGAAAAATATCTTAAATATAATATAAAATATAATTAATATTTGCTTAATTTTATATTTGAGGAAGTCAGGGGTGCAGGGTAGAGGACAAGAAGTCTATGACCCCCAAAGAGCGTAAGAGCCTCTGCTTTAAAGCATCTTCAACACACAGTTGAAATTTTTACCCAAAGCAAAATAGAACCACTAGTTAAAGAATCTTTGTGCCTGTTTGATGTCATGTAGAAAGAACTAATGACATCTGCATCATCCAGGAAACAGTTCTCATTAGTGTGATAGTGTCTTTGTGACAAAAGGGAGTCATCCTGATTCATTAATATAATCACATTAAGTGTTCTAAGTGGTATTCTTCAACTTATGTTCATTCTAACATAAGGTTGGAAACTTTTATTTTTGTATTTTGTAAAATGTCCCTCTTTAATCTCTTATTTTTTGAAAGCCTAAAGATGCCAGGTAACAAATATAGCACAATAGAACCATCTCCTTGTATATATAACTTTATAAGTAGTTTCTTCCACATTCATTATGACCTGAATTAGCTCACTAATATTGCTCTGAGAGGAATCACTAATTGGATATTATTCAAAAATTCAGTGAGGCGTTTTGCCTCATTAATGTAGCATCATTGGTGAGGCTTTCAGATTTCCTTTCATTTGGCTGCTCAATGTATTTTTGGTTTTCTAACACTGTAGCAAAAGCTAAATGCTTAACATATTATTTGCCTGGGCTGCCAGTAGCCATGCTTCCTTAAAGCATGTATGTCAAATTAGCAGTAGCAGCCGGAGTGTTAACACATGAACCTCCTCTTTCCACGCATAATGATCGATGTGTGGGATAACTGTGAGCATGCTCAGCTCATGGCTGAAGCGTTTATCATCCCTGTGTATGCAGGTATTTGATGTATGCACTAACCTTCCTGAAATCTTAATGCTTTTTTGTTTTGCATGGCTTTTAACTAAACTCTTATCCAACAGATGCTGAGCAGGAATTACTCTCAGATGACGCTTCATCTGTTTCACAAATTCAGTCTCAAACTCAGTCACCGCAAAATATCCCTGAAAAATTAGAAGGTATTCAATGTAATTTCCCACAGCCTTCACCCAGTTAATCTTTAGAGTCTGTCCCTCTGTCATTTGTCATATAAAGAAATTGAACACCTGATACAGTAAGTTTCTTACCATGCATTTTACTTACAGCTCCCAATGATTTTATTTTCTTTTATTATTATGGGGTGCTACTTTTGTTCAGCATTTATACTGACTTACCTTAATCTGGATATTTGGCAACCTAATAGTTCTTAAGAATTTGTGAAATTAAAATTGGTTTGTCATATGTCTTCCAGTCAGAAGCATGAAATCTTTTTCAACTTTGATTTCCAGATGACTCCAAAATTAAAGAAAAATATATGTATGTTGTCTTCCTCATTTATACTGACTTGATTTACAATGAAACTGTCAAGTCATCAAACTGGACTTATCTAGCCTTCATTCTTCTAACAACTTTGTTCCCTTTATACCATTTAAGAGCATTAGCTTCATGCTAATAGGCCCATAGTCTATTAAAATAACCATCTGTCTTTATTGGGATCAAAGTAATGCCTTAGTACATTGCTTAAGCATTTCAGTTTTGTAAAATAAAGCAAAGATGTTGACTATATAAAATAACAAAAAAAATCCTCCCCTTTTATAGAAAACCATGAGCTATTTTCCAAGAGCTTCATCTCCATGGACGTACCTGTCCTGATAGTGAATGGCAAGGATGACATGCATGGTGTTGAAGATGAGCTTGCTCAGCGAGTAAGCAGGCTAACCACAAGCACCACCATAGAAAGCATCGAGATAACTATCAAGTCTCCAGAAAAAATTGAAGAAGTCCTGTCACCTGAAGGCTCACCTTCAAAATCACCATCCAAGAAAAAGAAGAAATTCCGCACTCCTTCTTTTCTGAAAAAGAACAAAAAAAAGGAGAAAGTTGAAGCCTAAATAGAGTCTTTTTATAATTGTTATTACAATGTGACGTTGCACATTTAAAAACCACATATGAGTTGATCATTAATATGCAGTGGTAGATCAGATTGGGGGTCTGTAGCAAACTGGACTTTTAAGAACTGGAAAGAGTTTTACTAAAAGAAAAACATATTATGAAAAACACTTTCAAAGTCATCTCTCATTTTCTATGTCCCAAAAAGGTTTTGAATTTTTAAACAGTTGCTAGTTTTGATTAGCTTTGCCCTCATGAAGTATTATTATAATCTCCACAAACAGATATCTGTCTGAATTACTTCAGGCCTTCTACATAATATCTGGAAAGAAATTACCAGTGAACAAGTGAGAGAATTTTTGTTTCTCAAAACCTACTTCACTTGGTAATGAGATTATAGTTTTTTATCATGATTATTGACTGTAACTTTTGGGTTCCCATTGTTTCAATGGGCATAACAATGCTTTAAAAGCTTCTAAGATAAGAATCTATAGCATTAGTATACACTGGCACATAATTGTTTTTTTTAAAGTTAAGAAAAGATTCATTTGGAATTTTATTCATAGTATGAAATTTCCTCACCTGAAGTAACTTTGTTTGAAAAAAAAAGGTCATTTTAGTAAACTATAATTTTTGGAAAGTTCCTTTTTTATTAGTTTAGAAACCCCCTTATTTTTCAGTGAAGGGGATTTTATACATATAACATGGGTTATTTAGTTTAACTCTGGCAAAAACGATTTTTGTATGTTGAGACGTTTGTATACCATTCAGTATAAAAATGTCATAAGCCTATTAGCCAATCATTTAACAGTAGAGCACATTTGAGGCTGCTTGGTACTAAGTATACTTTAAATATAATTAAAGAATCCAGGGACTTAGTATCAAAAGGGGATTAGAGCATTTAAAAGCATAACAAGATTCATATTTGAACCTTATAATGTATTTTTCTCTTAGTATTGCTAATGAATGAAAAAGCCCTCGCATGGGAACCAAATGGAAAGGAGGAGACTGAGAGAGGAAGTGAGCAGTGAAGGGAATAAGAGAGGTGTTAGGAGGAGAGTTCTAGGTTGATGCTGCACGGTCAGGATAGGATTTGAAGTGTAATTTATTTACAGCATGTCCCCAATTGCTAAAATTCTGATTCTCTACCAAAATCATTGTATTTCTTAGTTGACATTCAAGTTTTAAAAGGGTGAAATCCTTTTTAACGTTATGATTTTTAGAAGGTGGCACAAGAAGAAAGCAGTGGGTCTAATCCCTGCACCCCCACCATGAAAAAACTACCACTTCTTAATTTTTACCAATTTTTCTTATCTTTTCAGTTAACTTTCTTTCTAATGTAAATACAAATTTAAACCTAGGCTAAATATAGTTTTTTTTTTTTTTTCCTTTCACCCAAGTAATGTCACAAATCAATGTAAAATCAGTGATCCAAAATAGTCAATGAGTAAAAATAATCCAAAGTATTTCTGGAGGGTGAGTTGGTGTATAAAAAAAATTCCATGGATTATAGTGTGTTGCAGGGCTGGTTCTGTTTGACTGTGAGTGTTTGACGATGCAAAGTTGAAATGGAGCCTGGAAAGTTCGTTCTAGATCTCACTAACTACTGGAGTCAGTGTTTTAATCTTAGTGGAAACCTTCAGTTGCTTAATTCTGTGTTTGAGGATTCTTTTTTGTTCTACATCATTTATGTTGTATTACAACGTATGTAGAAACAGTAACCTGTGAACTATGCTTTTCCATAACTTTTTAAAAATATATATATCTTAAATGAATGCAATGTGCATAAGTATTTTTTAAATGCAACAGTGAACTATTTGCACCTTTTGCTAATGCCTCTATTTACTTGCTTTGGCATAAAGAATGAGCCAATGAACCTCTGTGTCCTGTGGAAAATGTATAAATGTTATCTGATATTGCTCTTAGATGTAATGCTAATTAATGTAAAATCACAAATAAACAGTATTTTAAATAGATGGACTTAGTGTCGTGAGCTTTCTATTCAGGAGTGCTTACTTAATCCTGAACTACTCTATGGACTGTTGAGTTTTGTACTGCAGTGAGATTTTGAGTAAGACTGACACTTCTGAATAAGGAATGTCCTGATACATTTATTTTCAAATTAGTTGAAAATTAACTAATAAGCCCTTCTTGTTTCAGCTCATTTTGGAGGAAATATTCCCCAAGTGACCTATTTTTCTTTCTTGATAGGATGTGACAGTCTTAAATATTTTTCTGGCATTATAGAGATCTTTGAAGGATTTAAGATTCTGATTCTCAGTCTCAGTGCTACATGGATGTAGAATAGATAATGTTGTAGTATATATGTTGAGTTTATACATTGCTTCTCTTTGATTTTGATTCATGTAACAACATAACATTAAAAGATAGTGGAATAGAAAGGTTACAATTATACCACAATATTCAACAAAATAATTTATTCTCTTCCAGCTCTTGTTATGTATGTATTTCCTGTGTATTGGTTATCATGGTATGGATGTAATTTTATTCAATATTTTTATCTACTTACTATACTATAGCATATTCTATCCTGAAAGATGTTCAAACTAAATCACTCACATGAATGATGTCTTATGATTTTTTTCCACCACTTTGTCCTAAAAATAGAGTGCAAGAGGGGAAATCATGTTAATTGAGGGTTCTGGTTAATTGAAGTTTTTACTATAATTACCCATTATAAAAATGAAGGGTTTGGGCAGAGAATAGATTCATAGTCTTGGGCATATTTAATTATTACCTTGTCTTGTAAATAACCCTTTGGTGAAAAAATTGCTGTTTTAGAAAGATGCTCATTTGAAAATTCCCTTTCATAAAGCAACAAAGGCAATTATCTTCAGTCCTCACTTGAGAGTCCATAGAGCATGAAAGGTAGCGTTGCCTGTACCTTTTCCTCTATTGATTAGTATTTTCATTCAGCAGGGAATAGAGAGAACCAAATGGATCAAATTGTGACAGCATTGGATTTCCCTAATAATAGGTTTTGTTTTGTTTTGACACAGGCAGAGAACAGAAAAAGGCAAATTGGTTATTTTTTAAATTCAAGAGTGATGTATATATGCATCAATAGTGCAATTTCAACCAAACTAGAATTTTAAACAAGCAATATTCTCTGTGGCCACTAGAGGGTGCGGTAGACCTAACAATCCTGTATATTTCTAGTCCTTGAACTTTCCTTTTCTGAAAGGCTAAGCACCACCATGTTTATTGTCAAATACCCAGAACTTAGAAGAGTTTGTTGCTTATCATTCTCCTCAGCTAGACTGTTCTCAACTTTGTTGTCTCAGCAGGCCCATTTCACCAATGCAGATACCACCAGCAGGGACTCTAATGCCAGTGGAGAACACACTGACAATTGTTGAGGTGTGGTCTCAGAAAGTAACCATGGTGGGAGTTTTCACACCTGTGAATGGCAATATAATACCTGCTTCCAAAAAATAACTGACATTTTTTTGACTGGGGAGATAACTGATAATGTCTGTCATTTTTTGACGCCTTCTGTGTTATCAAAAACTATGCTAAATGCTTTTCATGTATTACCTCCTCTGGCCTTTCCAACATCTTAAGAAAGTAGATGATATTATCCTCATTTTGTAGATAAAGATTAAGGCTTGCAGACAACAAAAAGGAGGTGCTAGCGTTTCACTTTGAGATACAAATTTTTACAATTCTAGTACTGTGTGTGTGCCAGGTCCTATGCGTACGTTTCCTGGAGGGAGTGGTAGCTTACTTACTGTGAACTCTTAAGTCCACCCATGCTGAATTCATGTTTTGATATAAGATGGGTTGTAGATTTGGGATGAAGCATTAACTTTTGATTTGGAAGACTTAAGTTTACCCCAAGAATTAAGAAATTGATGAATATCTGAAAAGTGGGAACAACCTGTGGTAATATGATCCTTTAGGATAAAGAACCAGCTCTTGAACCTTCATCATGACACCCAGAAGACAAGATATCTGTACTTTTGCATAAGATGCAAAAAAGAGTTGGGCAGAAGCTCTTTATCTTTGCTTTAAAAAAAAAATTTTCCAAAGTTGGGGGTAAGGAGAGACATTCTAAGGAAAGTTATTTTTAAAACCTGGAAAGACTGCTTAATCTAGTTATAGAAGCATTTTAAAAGATAAACTGTACCAACTTAAATATTATTTAAATGGACATACTTGGAGATGATCTTCCTTGGAGAAAAATTCTAACATACATGCTGGAGATCAGAAGAAGCAGCCAGCCTTTGGGAGTTGTCAGAGATTTCATTTCTAAGAGATGACCATTAGGGGGCAATCCTGGGTCTAAGTTTAGTTGATGGAGTCCAATTACTTCAAAATGTCTATTTTGGGCTTGGATTTGCATCTGTTTTCTGATTATGTATTACTGGATGCAGAATCAGTTCAGTCGCTCAGTTGTGTCCAACTCTGCGATCCCATGGACTGCAGCATGCCAGGCCTCTCTGTCCATCACCAACTCCCCAAGCTTGCTCAAACTCACATCCATTGAGTTGGTGATGCCATCCAACCATCTCATCCTCTGTCATCCCTTCCTCCTCCTGCCCTCAATCTTTCCCAGCATTGGGTGTTTTCCAGTGAGTCAGTTCTTTGCATTAGGTGGCCAAAGTATTGGAGTTTCAGCTTCAGCATCAGTCCTTCCAATGAACATTCAGGACTGATTTCCTTTAGGATTGACTGGTTGGATCTCCTTGCAGTCCAGGGGACTCTCAAGTGTCTTCAACACCACAGTTTAAAAGCATCAATTCTTGGGCACTTAGCTTTCTTTATGGTCCAACTCTCACATCCACACTACTAGGAAAACCATAGCTTTGACTAGATGGACCTTTGTCAGAATAAGGCTGAGGACAGTTTATAAACACTGAATTACTTCATGCATTCCTTACAGCCTAGTTATCTTGTTCTGACTTAGGAAGAATTAGTCCTCCAGAGAAGCTGTGCTTGCCTAACACTAGTCATTCAGAAACAACTCAGCCAGGATCCAAGCACAGATCTTCAAGTCTGCATCTCACACTTTGCAATACCGCCGTCTCCCTTGGAAGCCCACTGGATCATAACCTAGGAACAGATAAATAAACAGTTATCTAAAATTCCCTGCAAATTAATGTTTAGGACTTTATTACAGGAATAGTTAAGAGAAACATTGCAGAACAGAGCTCGTGTGTTATTTATCAATAATTGTTTCCTAAAATTTCAAGTCGGTTAGATGCTCTGTGACACTCTTCTGTGTTTCCTCTCAAGTGAATTCAGATAGTGATTGCCTTCCAACTACAACCTGTGATCTTTAAATGCCATTTATACCTTAAATGACAAACTGATATGTTTTAATATTCCTTCCATAGCAAATGTTATATGTCTTATCTAGCAGACAAGTGGACATGTCTCCAGTTAACAGTTATTTTTAAGGCCTGTGTAATTTATAGTTGGTTAACTCTTGATAATGAAGCAATGGTGAAAGTTACTGATTATTTCTGCACAAACTACTTTAGGTTCTGTCACTCTTGGGCCAGTGCTGACCTTGCTTGTAATAGTGAAAAAAAAAAAAAGAAAATTCCTTATTTTCAGTCCCGAGTAACTCCTATCTCTAGGCAACATACTAGTTCCTGGCTAATCTCTATACCTTAAAATCAATAGCATTGATTTTATTAATCCAGTTTGGATGTTCACAGAAAAACTATTTTTCTGAGAAATCATTCAGGCTCTCGCCTTCTGAATTGAACTGGATTCTGCCTGTGGAATGTGTACCTCTCTAAATAAACTTACTTTTAAGCACACAAAAGTAATAATCAATTCCTAAGAAGTGATTCTAAAATTTTTAATATGCTTTTAAAATAATAGACGAGTAAAAAATATTGTCTGTAAGAGTCTGTACTACATATTATTTCAAACTCTTACAGACAAGGTTTTTCCTCATTGTCCATTTATATTCAACTTTCACTCCAAAGGGTCAGTAGTATGAGCCCTGTGGAAGGACCAATTTGGAGTGTTAATTATTGGACTTCTTAGACCAAAGAATGTCCTATTGGACTGATATTTAGACTTGAGGATTTTTCAAGAAAAAAAAAAACAACGAATTTTCCAAAGCAGTAATGTCCTAACAGACAGGGATGGAAATGAGGAAGTGGTGTGGTTATAAGAGGCAGACTATTCTGTGCATTTCCCACTGGTCCTCTTGACTTAAATTATATTTTCTGGGTTAAAAAAAAAGAAAAACCCTGACAGTCCCAGCCTGGACCTCGGAAGTACAGTGCTGCCAGACACTTTCCAGTGAGTTGCTAGACTAGCGTGTGTCCTTACTTCATGTAAGGGCACTTTGTTTTATAAGCAGGATCTAAACTAATTGTTTTTTCCAAAAGCAATAGCTTCAGAAGATTCTTACCGAGCAGGAGCTGTGGAGGAAGTCGTTGCAGCACTCTATAGCTCACCGCTTTCCTGTTGAGTAATGCTCTGGGGGCTGGATTGCAGTGGTGGCTGGTTGGGCAGACTTTGACTTTAGAGTAGGTGACCTCCTGGGTTTTATGAGAGAACATGTAGATAGAGCCAACTTGCTGGCAGGCACAGGCCTACTCTTCGAAAGGTGTTTACTGGACTAACAAGGTTAAACATTACTTCTTACCTGATTTCTAGTTTGGAAATGTTGGCTTCAATTGTTTCAACTGAAATGAAGGTCATTTGAGGCTATTAAGACAAACCAAAATGTTTTCCAAATATTATCCACCAGGCCATGGTGCTGGGAGGAGGAGGGGAAAAGAGGGGAGGGCTGAAGCTCCCACTGCACTTGGATGTTTGGGTCTGTTAGCGTGTGTTAGTCACTCAGCTGCGTCCGACTCTGCAGCCCCATGGACTGCAGCTCACCAGGCTCTCCTGCCCATGGGATTCTCCAGGCAAGAATACTGGAGTGGGTAGCCATTCCCTTCTCCAGGGGATCTTCCCAACCCAGGGATCAAACCCAGGTCTCCTGCATTGCAGGCAGATTCTTTACCGTCTGAGCCACCAGGGAAGCCTATTAAGCCCTTTAAAATACGTTGTGTGTGATAATTGAGGTGTTTCATTTTTAAAATAATCTTTTAGGTAATTTTATATTATAGAACCATGTGTGTGAAATAACTTCGTGTAGGTATGGCCTCCTGTCTCCATTTTGACCTTTAGGTTAACATTGAGCAAGAGTACATGCACATACCCTTGCTGAAGTCAGGCTGAGCGTGGCTCAGTTAACTGCAGAAGAACAGGGCAGACTGGGTGGGGCAAGCTCTGGAATCCTACCCACTCACTGGGCAAGGCCGGGCGTTGGGGCAGCAGCTTGAAGTAGGAAGTCCAGCCCAGCGGGTGAAGCCTGGAATCCGGAGGACGTGGCAGTCGACCAAAAGCGCAATCTGGTACAGTGGTCCGTATCCAGGAAGTTAAGACCCAGTCAGGAACCTGGAGCAGGAGAATCGGACTGTAGCAATCGTGTAGCTCGTGTCGGAGCCCCAGCCCAGGGCTGAGCTTTAAGAGCAGTGCTTCCTCCACTTCCTGTGGAGCAACGGCAAGATCGGGGAAGGAACTTGGGCTTAGGGGTTTGAGTATAGTTCTTTAGAACAGAAACTCAGATGGAAGAAGGACAGACAGGGATCCTGTGATCAGAGCCGAGGTACACGGTAATGCCTAGGGTCCCAGGAGCAAAGCAGTGCTCAGAGCCGAGACACAAGGTCATGACTGGCCTGCAAACAGGCATGACTTCTTACTGAGTCCCAGAGCCACCTTAGTTCTTGTCTCATCAGGACCAGCCCTGAAGCCCACAGCCTGGTGAGGGGGTCAAGTGGCTCCAGCCAATGGGGGCAAGGAGTGCTGCAGAGACAGGAAGGGGACCCGGCCTGACGCTCATGATGGAAGCAGCCCCCACGTGATAACAGGCTCAGCGGGGCAGCCAGGATGGGTTATTAATATTTCACCCTAGAACCCAGCTGAGGGGGACAAGGGCCAAGCACTACCAAGACACTAGCTGTCAGAATGGCCCTGTGTTCCTCGGGAACTCATTTCCTCTAAGAAAATACAGAGTTTACCCCAGAAAATGAGCTCTAGTGACAAATCTGGCCCCCGTTCTGGAAGTCAGTATAAGCTGCTTGTCAAGAGTGCTGGTAATTGGGGATTTCCCTGGTGGTCCAGTGGCTAAGACTTCATCCTCCCAATGCAGATCCCTAATCAGGGAACTAGATCCCACATGCTACAATGAAGATCAAAAGTTTCCGTGAGCTGCAAATAAGACCTGGCTCAGACAAATACATAAATAAATATATACTTTAAAAAGAGTACTAGTAATTGGATAGAAGAGAATCAGAGGGTGGTCTGTATTTCTCCTCCTCCTGGGGTAAATGAGGCTATGATTTTAGGTGAGCAGAAGAACCTTGATTCTACATGGTATGTCTCCAGACCCTTGGGTGATGGGTAACAAGCTTCTGCCCTGGGGCAGGAGCCTCACCAATTTGTCTTGCCACACTTGCCCAAAGAATGACCTCTCAGTCCACTCCTCCAGCCTGCTGCCAAGAGGAAGACTTCCTTGGGCCCTTACCTGTCAAACCTCATGTCTGTCATTATCCTCTGTTCAAATCATTCTGTCCTCTACTCCAGGAGCTGTCCATAGAACTGTTCTACCCCCTGGCAAACAGAATCTCTTCAAACCCGTCTCCCTTAACCTGCTTACCTAGCAGAAGGCTTGCAGCCTCTCCAGTGTCTTCCTAGCTTTCCAGGAATCCTCCACCTGGCCCCGTTGATGAAGCATGTTACTCTCATCAAAATAACTTCCTTCTTCATCAGACTCCAATGTCACTTTAGGGTCATACTTATCTCAGTCTGTCTTAAATTAACATTGTTATGTTTTCCCCCTACAAGATTATGAACTATGGGAAAGCAGAGGTTATACCTGTTCTTTTTGTCCTCCACCATGCTTCATTGAACATAGATGCTGAATTTTTGTTGCTTATGATAGACAATACTTTCACGTTGATGTCATCTTAACAATATGTACATAGCAAAAAGATGTTCTTGTGTATCTTAAATAGCCAAAATCAGGAAGCAGCTTGAGGTGAAAACCATGGTTAGAGTCACTAGTTTGATCTGCACAGCAAATGATTGCTACAGTTTAGGAAGTGCCCGCCCACCACACGTAGGCATTGTCCCACAGGTTTTATAACATTATCTTAATTCCCTTTCCTCCACTGAAGGGAACCTGAGGTTTAGAGAGAAGCTAATACATTGTTTCATATCATTACATAGTAAATGGTAGATCCAGGATTCAAACTCCAAGTCTGTTTCTTACTCTCTGCCAGATTATTCACCAAATGCAGCCCTCTTGTCATCTGGTAGAAAAATCAAGTATTAGAACTTGCAGCAATAACAGAGAAGCCTTCCCCAGGCTGTCCCTCTCATGGCCAAATTGGCTTCTAGGTGAGGAAGAGTTAACCCAGGACAGAGTGCCTGGACAGCCCCACTGCAATCACTAACTCAGAGTAGGAGAGAATGTCCTGTGCACATATTCAATATAGTTTTGTTTAGGAACCCGAGGACAGCTTAGAGGATCTGTATAGAAAAGAAGACTGGGTGTTGGTCTTTTCTTAGCAAACACTACTACAGGTGTGCTACTAAATTAACAGTGATACGGTCACTGTGTCCTGATCAGCAGTGTGGTTTTTTAATGCATGTATTGCCCAATCTTGCCCATTGAATCTCTGCAGATTGTTTAACTGAAGGCTGCTGTCATTGATAGACGTTGTTGACACATTATAACTCCCTGGGTAAAGTGTAATAGCTAGGATTTACTGAGCATCATGTGCTTTAAATGGATGCATTAATTTACTACTGCAAACCTCCATATAAACACTATTATCCTCCATTTTACAGATGAGAAAACTGGCTTTAGAGAAGACGCCTAAGGTGGCAAAAGCCGGGGTTGAAACCTACATAATCAAAGTTGAGATTTGATTCCCAAGGATAACTGCTGTTTTATTCATCTTTTTCACTTACATGGATCTCTGGGGACAGCAGACATTAATTAATATGCTATTACATTATACAGGGTTCGGGGTTCAAATTTTCTTTCACTCTGTCACTTTTGTGCTAGAATACTCTTTTGTTCTAGAATGCTAGCTATGGCACATGATACATTACATAGTATCTAATTCCAACTGTTGTACCAATAATACTCTGAAATTTCCACATTTGAAATCCTTGTAGCCTTTTTTTCTTTGTCCAGTAGTGGAACATTATAGTCTAGAGCTTATGCTCTGGAGTCATAGGGACCTGATTTTGACTCCTGACACTTTACTTTTCTGTAAAATGGGTAGAATAATTGTACTAAACTCTTAGAATGTTTATAAGAATAAAGTGAAATTGTAATATGCACAAAACTTCACATGGAGCTCAGAATCAATAAGCCCTCAATTAATGTTGGTATTGTTAGCATTATCACTTTCTTTGGTCTCCTTTATCTGCCAGGAGAGAATGCATATTAGAAAAAAGATTAAACTGTAAATGACTTATCCCTTTCAATGTTATCTATCTGAAATGTTGTCATTCCTTTTCTTTTCAAAATTCTCTGTACAATTATGACTAGATTTCCAGTCTTTGAAAGAGGGCTGGCACTTCCCTGGCCATCCAGTGGTTAAGATTTCACCTTCCAATGCAGGGAGTGCTAGTCTGATCCCCAGTAAGGAAACTAAGATCCCACTTGCCCTGGGGCCAAGAAATCAAAATATAAGACAGAAGCTATATTGTAACAAATTCAATGAAGGCTTTAAAAAATGGTCCACATCAAAAAAAAAAAAAAAATCTTGAAAATGAAGGGCAGAAATGACAAGGGATGAACATAATAATTTATAACTGGCCCTTTACCAGTAAGAAAAAAAATTTTGTTGTTGGGAGACAAGGTTTGTAGTCTGGGAAGGTGATGGATAAAGGAATTACTGCATTGATTACTCCCAGACAAGGATACTCCAGAGCAGCAACTTCAAGACCAGAGGGGATGCCTAGACCTAAGGCAGCTTCATGGAGAATCCCATAGGTGCTAAGGAGTGTTTGTGGAAACAACCGCCTCTGCGGCTCTCGTTGGAAAGGATTTTCCTAGCTCTCTTTGTTCTCTTGAAAATTGAGTGCCATCATGTAGGGGGTTGGCCATCTGCAGCCTCTGTGGCTCTAATTGTCTGATCTTGGAAATCTAAGAAAGTCCTTTATGAATAAGCTTAAATGATACATCACAATTTTGGTTTTCCCTCTGGGGGATGCTCTGGTGACAGAGGTTAACCAAAACTGTTCTCCAAGCAGCATGAACAAGTCCCAGAAAAGGCATGTTCTTGTCAGTCCTGGGCTGGGCAGAACATTAGTAGGAAAACAAATATGCTTCATAAGAAAAACCTGCATGTGCACAAAATCTGATCAAAGGTAGGGGAGAGGAAAAAGGGGTGTGTAAAAGTAAATGGGAAGGGGACACAGAATGTAAAATTCGTTTGACAGTTTGAATAATTAAGCACATTATACACTTTCATAATTATTGGGGAGAGACAGGAAAGAATACACGCAAACAGAATGTGTTTAAGAGTGGTGATATCTTTTTTAAAATTTATTTTGTTGAAGTAAGTTGATTTACAATGATGTGTTCATTTCTGCTGTACAACAAAATGATTCAGTTATACATATCCATTCTCTTTCATATTCTTTTCCATTATGGTTTACCACAGGATATGGAATATAGTTCCCTGTGCTATACAGTAGGACCTTGTTGTTTACCCACTCCCTATGTAATAGTTTGCATCTGCTAATCCCAAACTCCCATCCCTCCTCATTCACCCTCCCGCCTGGCAACCACGAGTTTGTTCTCTATGTTCTCTATGTCTGAGTCTAACAGTGGTAATATCTTGGTAGTGGGATTACATGTGCTTTTTATTTGACTCTTTCAGATTTCCAAATTTTGAATAAGGAAATATGAAAAACACAGAGTATCAAAAATTGTGGTAATTAGGGGAAATGCTATTTTTAAGTCATATGTCAACCCTGAATGACAAGCACAGAGCAGAACAGTGCCAATCACATGCTACCATTCATGCAACAGAGGGAGCAAAGTATACATAGTGTTTGTGTGTGTATAAAATATGCCAGGAAAATTAAACCGGAAATCAGTGGCATAGGTTGACCATGGGAAATAGAAGTGCCCTGTGGGAGATGTTTCACCATAAATGCTTTGATACTCTACTTCTTTAATTGAGTGCCTATATAAAAAGTTTTTAAAATGCAGTATACTTTCCCCATTGTAACGTCAAAAGTTCCTGAAAATTGTACAAAGCATATCATTATAAATTAACTATGCATATATTTCAAGCACACTCTGTATGATCTACAGTAGGTAGAATGTCTGCAAGATACCAGGATACCTTGCACCACGTTCTGTGGTGCTATTTATCTAAAGGCCCACATGTCAAATGCAAATCCTCATTTAGAACCAAAAGAAAAAAAAACTAGCCTTAATATGAGTCATCAAGTTTCCATTTTTGCCTTGGCTTCCAAGAAGCCAAGAGCTATGTTTTGCCTTCAACCAGATTTTCTGGTTGAGGGGGACAGTCAGACTCTTACCGAGACACACCCCATTTATTACTCCACTCTTATATTTCAAATCTTGTTCTAATAGCTTTCCATTTGGTTAGAGCTATGCCTTCCCCTAGATGCAGTTTCAAAACTTCTTTGAAAGGCAATGGCTATGTATTGGTTATCTATTGCTAGGTAACATGCGTATGTGTCGATGCAATTGTGTCCAACTCTTTGCGACCCTATGGACTATAGCCCACCAGGCTCCTCAGCCCATTCTCCAGGCAAGAATACTGGAGTGGGTTGCATGCCCGCCTCCAGGGGATCTTCCCAACCCAGGGATCGAACCCGCGTGTCCTGTGTCTCCTTAATTGCAGGTGAATTCTTTATCCACTGAGCCACCTGGGAAACCTCTGATAGGTAACAAGTCACTCTAAGATGTAGATGCGTAAAACAACAATATACATTTATTGTATCTCACAGAAATATTTCTTTGAGTCAGAAATTCAGAAGCATTCTAGCTTGGGATCTTTCAAGAGATCGCTGCTGAGACATAAGCCAGAGCTGTGGTCATCTGAGGGCTCAGCTGGGGCTGGAGATCCTGATTCTGGGAAGGTCAGGAAGCTGGTGGTAACTGTTGGTGGGAGGTCCTCAATCCTCCCAACACGGGCCTCTCCACCCGCTGCCTGAGCGTCCTCGGGGCAGGGTGGCCGAGGGAGCACACAACCCAAGAGAAAACAAGGCGGAAGCCACATCCTCTTAGGACCTTGCTCCGGAAGTCACATACCTTCACTTCTGCCACAGCCTCTTCAGAAATGAGTCACCTAGTCCAGCCGGTCTTCAGGAGGAGGGCTATTTGGCTTCACCTTTTGAAAGGAGGAGTGTCAAAGAATTTGTGGTCATATTTAAAAACCACCACAGGGTATAATAAAAATTCCAAATAAATCAATATCAAATTAGTTAAATGAGATGGTAAGGGCCATAAGAAGTAAAGGAAGGTCACTTTGAGAAGGAGGACACACCCATTGAGCACCCCGCTCTATCCTGAGCTCTATCCTTCACAAACGGGATTGTGTTTAATTTTTACAGATGAGGAAAGTGAGACTCAAGGAGATTGTACAACTTGTCCACGATCACGGAGCTAGTAAGTGTCAGATGCCTGTCAAGCACACGTCAGCCTGAGGTCACAGCTGGGCTATCACCCATCCCAGCGGGAAATGGAAAGCATCTTCAGCTATTTGCCACCTTGATTTCCCTAAGCCATGGCCACTGGCCACCAGAGAGAAATGTCGTAAATACTTCAAGTTGAATGAATTCTAATAGAGCTGTTTAATTCACCTCCAAGTCCTTTGGAATCAAATGTGTTAATTCTCCTTCAGGAGCACCTCCCCTGCCTTCTGCCATTGCCAGTAGGTGCTCAGGCAGAGGCCCTGCCTCTGCTCACCCCAGACTTTGAAAGTCAGCCAGCTTCTCTTCCCATTGCAGCTGGCTGTAACACGGAGGCCAGTGGGGTCAATGGAGTAGGGTGACACAGACCGTGGTGTGTGAGGACAAGGGCCTCCTTCTGGTGGGGACTGAACCAAGCCCAATAGGGTGGAGATCGAACAGGCCATCTGCCCTGGTGCTACGCTGGCCTGTGGGGCCCTGATAAGGCCAGGGCATCACCCACCCAGTTTAGCATCCTCTTCCACTTAGACTTCTCTTGACGCTGCCCTTCCATCCGTTGATTGTCACATGGGTACTCCTCTCTGCACGTAACTAGCAGCCTCTTTGCTGCTGTGAGGTGGGACCTGATCCAGGGCAAGACCAGCTCCTGCTTGTGGGGTAGTGGAGAAACATTGAATCCATATCCCTCCTCCTCCAACTTTTTTTTTTTTAATGTGTATCATTTTTAAAGTCTTAACTGAATTTGTTACAATATTGCTTCTGCTTTATATTTTGGTTTTTCTGGCCACATGTGGTATCTTAGCTCCCCAAGGAGGGGATCGAATGTGCAACCCCCTGCATTGGAGGTATGGAGTCTTAACCACTGGTTTCCAGGGGAATTCCTTCTACCCCTACTTTCCTTTCCAGCATTGCGCACTCCATTCCCCTTAAGAAATAACCTTCTCTAATATTTTGGCTGCACCCAGTCTTAGTTGCAGCATGTGAGATCTGGTTCCCTGACCAAGGATGGAACCCAGACACCCTGCACTGTGAGCACAGCGTCTTAACCACTGGGCCACCAGGGAAGTCCCACAAACGATCTGCTGATAGATTCTCTGGTCAATAGTCCTTTCTGCTGAGAACTTACACCTGGGGAATCCTTGGACTTCTGCTCCACTGCTATCTCAGTTCCTAAGTCACATTTCCTCATACAGAGAATTCTTGGGTTTGGAAGCCGCGGAAACAGTGCTGTGGTTAGAGGCAGAGCTGGAGTAAGAAGTAGGTCAGTTGGGCTGTTAACCGATGCTCTAGTCTACAAGGGCACTGAAAACCATCCTTGTAGATAAAAAGGATGAAGAATGTCAACTTTTTAGGAGGTATCTTTCAACCGTCTGTGACTGAAAGAATAGTATGATGAAATACTCCGAGGCAGGGGAAGGCGTTGAGACCTCTCACATCAGTTAATTGCCAAAGGTGAAGATCTGGTGAACAGCAGGGCTTTCTCTCCGGGTGTGGTCTGTGCATTTGAAGCCCATTGCTGCTCCCACCCCACCCTACTTGGCCCTCCACCCTTCTGTCTGTGCTCAGCCTCCTCTCCAAGAAAAGGAGCAACAAATATTGAGAGGTTATCAACAGACAGCTACCACCAAGCTGTCAGCACCTCTGCAAGGACCAGGACTTGTCTGCCTTGGTTGGAGCAGTGTGTGCGAGGGGGCAGCCAGCGCCTCTGGGGTGGATCAGAGCTGTCCTCGCTGGAACAGACAGACTCTGGGAGGAAGTGAACCACACACTGGCTGCTGGCTGTCCACCTTGGTCACAATTAGGTTGAATTTTCCCTTTCTTTATAGCTAAGGCAGATCCCTCACTTGGAAGCCCTCGGGACATCTGGCATTGATGAAAGAAGCAGGGTGAGCCCACAACGGTGCCGGGAGGGCAGCTGCAAGTTAGGGTCAGACCACATTACAAGCAGGTGGACAAACTCCTGCCATGTGGTCCTGAGAGCCCAAGTGAAAATGTTACTTGTTCAGTCATGTCCAACTCTTTGCGACCCCGTGAACTGAAGCCCACCAGCTCCAGAATACTGGGGTGGGTGGAAAGCAATTCCCTTCTCCAGGGGATCTTCCCGACCTAGGAATCGAACCCAGGTCTCCTGCACTGCAGGCAGATTCTTTACCATCTGAGCTACTAGGGATGCCAAGAGTGTGTGGTTGGGCCCTGGGAGAGGTTGGTCCAGGCTGAAAAGCACAAGAATGATAAACTCTGCTAGTATGTGTGGTGCCCCTGACCTGTCCAAGACAGTGCTCTGGGCACTTTAGAAGGATGGTTGCATCCCTGAGGATGCCCCTGGGAACAAGCTTCACTATTACTCATCCTGTTCTGAGTGAGGAACCTCAGGCCCATAGAGGCTACACTACCTGCCCAAGACAGAAGTCAATGAGTGAGAATCGGGATTCAAAGGCTGGTATCTCTGACTTGAGAGTGCCCCCAAGCCACCGCGTCTCTCTGAGATAAGTCACCTCTTGGATGCTTGGGACCCCCAGCTCTTGCCTCTTTGAAGCCTCTGCCTTCCTCCGAGGATGCAGGCTGGGCCCTCTCACCCTGGGAAGTGCCTGTGACCCTTGCTGTGAGACTGGATTTTCCAGGACAGATCTGGGGCCTGAAACCGGGCCAAGTGTGTTCCTGGAGAAGGCAGGGTCACCCTGGCAAGGAGGTACTGGGTCGTGGCTGTGGGCTCCACTCCAGGGGTGGAGGGCAGAGGCTGAGCCGCTGAGAAGGAAGCAAACACATAAACTCTGGTGTCGGGAGTCTCTGCTGAGGATCAGCTGAGTGAACTTTGCAGATTTCTTCTCTGAGCTCAGTTTTCCCAGCTGTAAAGTGAAAATGAGCATACACGCCTCCAGGGGTTGATATTAGGGATGAAACGAGTGGGGCCCCTGCACCCGCCCTGGAGCTGGCCACTCCAGGATCCAGGTGTCCCCAAGGGGCTTGTGAGGCCCCCCTGGGCCCCCCACTCCACCCCACTGCACCTCTCTCCTCTTCCTGTCTCCTTCCTCTTTCTCCTCCTCCATTCTCCGTCGCCCTCTTCCTTCTTTGGGGCTGGAGGCCTCTGTGTGGCCCGAGAGATGTGGCTGAGTGGCCAGTGACGCCAGAAGGGGTCACTGGACACACCTGTTGATGGCCTAGAACCTTCCAACGGTAAGGGTTAGCTGAGCCAGGTCTGAGTCAACCAGAGATCACATGACCTGTGACAGCCACATCCCAGGCCCCCGAGCCCCCAAGCCCCCCGCCCACCCCTCACTCACAGGCACCTGCTGGCCCCCTTCCCTCCTCGCCCCGACCCCCACCCCAGGAGTTCCAGCTATGGTCCAGGGGGAACCATTGACTGCAAAGCGGCAATGGCCATGGTCACTTTTAGCTGGAGGGGAGACTGACTTCTTCCCCGCCCCATAGTCCCCCAACCCAAAGGAAAAGAGAGGCAGGGGAGGGGGCCCCCGGGTCTCCACGCTTGGCTGGTTGGCTTTCTGTGTGCAGGGTATTGAGGTTGCCTAACTGACAGACAGTAAACACAGATAAAGACCCGGGGGGCAGAGAAGAAGGGGGTGATTGGGGTGAGGCAGGCAAGGCACTGGGGGTGGAGTTTGAGGGTCTTGGGAGAAGACCAGATGGCTCCCTGCCGTGTCCCCATCTGGGCCTCGGGGACAAAGGTTGATGCCCACGTGAAGAGGGCCATGGGGGTAGGGCCTGGGGAAGAGGAGGAAGCCAGGGGCTCCCCCTCGTGTGTGAGGCTCGGCAGCTCGGGACACCCATCCAGGTGCCCCTCCCTCAGCCCCAGCTCAGGCGGGGGCATCTTGTGTGGCGTCTACACTGCTCCTCCGATCACCCGCTCCTGTGATGCAGGCCTGGGACAGCACCACACTCTGTGAGTGCAGGCTGGTGGTGAGGGTCTCGGCACCCCTGCTGTCAGGAAGAGGCCCCAGGCTATCTGGGAGAGCCTGGCCTCAGCCGCCAGTCCTGTGAGCCCCCCGAGATGGCCCCAAGCCCAGGGGATCTCGTCTCACTCCAGGATGGCGTTCTGGAAGAAGGAAGTAAGGTGTTCTCCTCCGGGCCCATGTGTCCCCCTTACTCCACGCTTGGGAGAACTGGATCATGGTCTACAATGAACACACTTCTTTCATTTCTGAGGTTTCATGTTGTGGGCAGCCCCTGGGGGAAGAGAGAGGATGAGAACCACCTCAACTCCTTTGGAACAAGTTCTCTTATTTCCCCTCTGTCTTGCTCCTTAGAGAGGCCTTCCAGCCCTCAGCCAGCCACACTTGAACTCTGAGCTGGCCATCAAGCCCTCCCTGAGAAGCACTGTCCTCCCCCTGTTCTCCCCACCCATCCAGTGCGGCCCGGGTTTTGTTGTGTAGCTAAGCGTCACCCAGAGAGACACCAATATAAAGAAAGCAGGCAGACCTGGGTTCAGAGTATAGCCCTGTGCTAGGACTTTGAGCAAGTGACTTACTTTCTTCCAGCCTGTTTCCTAATCTGTCCCTGGGAAACCGGTACCTCCTTGAAGACTCGTGAGTGTTGAGTAGGCGAGATCCATGTGTAGAATGTTCTGCCAGAACAGAGGCCACATGGTCATCCCATCCACTGCTGTGGAGTGCTTAGTCGCTCAGTCGTGTCTGACTCTTTGCGACCCCATGGACTGCAGCCCGCCAGGCTCCTCTGTCCCTGGGGATTCTCCAGACAAGAATACTAGAGTGGGTTGCCATGCCCTCCTCCAGGGGATCTTCCCAACCCAGGACTTGAACCCAGGTCTCCCACATTGCAGATGGATTCTTTACATACTGAACCACCAGGAAATTTCTTCCCCTTTAAGCTACTCTTTTGATTCCCACTGTTGTGGCTCTAGCCTAGGCTCTTCATTTTTCACCTACATTTCTTTAAATAGCCCCCTCACTGGTCTCTCTGCTCCAGCCTCATACTGCTAGACAGGGAATTTCTTCAAATGCAAATACTGGTCCTGTCACAACTATCCCAGGATCAATGACTTACAGGAAGGATAATATCAAGCTTTCTCTGCCCTCAAGGAGCCTACTGTGGAACCGGCCAGCTTTATTTCCACTCTTCAGCCACTCACCGGTCTCTAGCCACTTGCTCTCACACACATGTCACTGCACGTACTCTTTCCTCATTGTGGTGTGTCCTTCCCCACCTCACCTGAGAGCCAGCTCCTCCGCCTCCTGGGGAGAAGGGGTCTCTCCCGACCTGCTATCTGCCAGGCACTGTGCTGAGCATTTGATTTGCATTATCTCGTGTTCAGTTCAGTTCAGTCGCTCAGTTGTGTCCAACTCTTTGCGACCCTATGGACTGCAGCACACCAGGCCTCCCTCCCTGTCCATCACCAACTCCCAGAGTTTACTCAAACTCAAGTCCATTGAGTCGGTGATGCCATCCAACCATCTCATCCTCTGTCATCTTCTCCTCCCACCTTCAATCTCTCCTAGCACCAGGGTCTTTTCAAATGTGTCAGATCTTCACATCAGGTGGCCAAAGCATTGGAATTTCAGCTTCAGCCTCAGTCTTTCCAATGAATATTCAGGACTGATTTCCTTTAGGATTGACTGGTTTGATCTCCTTGCAGTCCAAGGGACTGTCAAGAGGCTTCTCCAACACCACACTTCAAAAGCATCAATTATCCGGCGCTCAGCTTTCTTTATAGTCCAACTCTCACATCCACATATGACTACTAGAAAAACCATAGCTTTGACTAGACGGACCTTCGTTGGCAAAGTAATGTCTCTGCTTTTTAATATGTCTAGGTTGGTCATAGCTTTTCTTCCAAGGAGCAAACGTCTTTTAATTTCATGGCTGCAGTCACCATCTGCAGTGATTTTGGAGCCCAAGATATACTCTCACTGTTTCCATTATGTCCCCATCTCTTTGCCGTGAAATGATGGGACCAGATGCCATGATCTTAGTTTTCTGAATGTTGAATTTTAAGCCAACTATTTCACGCTCCTCTTTCACTTTCATCAAGAGGCTCTTTAGTTCTTCTTCACTTTCTGCCGTAAGGGTGGTGTCATCTGCATATCTGAGGTTATTGATATTTTTCCTGGCAATCTTGATTCCAGTTTGTGCTTCATCCAATCTGGCATTTCACATGATGTACTCTGCACAGAAGTTAAATAAGCAGGGTGACAATATACAGCCTTGACATACTCCTTTCCTGATTTGGAACCAGTCTGTTGTTCCATGTTCAGTTCTAACTGATGCTTCTTGATTTGCATACAGATTTCTTAGGAGGCAGGTCAGGTGGTCTGGTATTCCCATCTCTTTCAGAATTTCCCACAGTTTGTAGTGATCCACAGTCAAAGACTTTGGCATAGTCAATAAAGCAAAAGTAGATGTTTTTCTGGAACTCTCTGGCTTTTTTGATGATCCAACGGACTTGGCAATTTGATCTCTGGCTTCTCTGCCTGTTATAAATCTAGTTTGAACATCTGGAAGTTCATGGTTCATGCACTGTTGAAGCCTGGCTTGGAGAACTTTGAGAATTACTTTGTTAGTGTGAGAGATGAGTGCAATTGTGCAGCAGTTTGAGCATTTTTGGCATTGCCTTTCTTTGGGATTGAAATGAAAATTGACCTTTTCTAGTCCTGTAGCCATTGCTGACTTGTCCAAATTTGCTGGCATATTGAGTACAGCCCTTTTCCAGCATCGTCTTTTAGGATTTGAAATAGCTCAACTGGAATTCCACCACCTCCACCAGTTTTGTTCATAGACCCACTTGATTTTGCATTCCAGGATGTCTGGCTCTAGGTAAGTGATCACACCATCGTGGTTATCTGGGCCATGAAGATCTTTTTTATATAGTTCTTCTGTGTATTCTTGCCATCCCTTCTTAATATCTTCTGTTTCTGTTAGGTCCATACCATTTCTGTTCTTTATTGTGCCCATCTTTGCATGAAATGTTCCCTTGGTATCTCTAATTTTCTTAAAGAGATCTCTAGTCTTCCCCATTCTATTGTTTTCCTCTATTTCTTTGCATTGATCACTGAGGAAGGCTTTCATATCACTCCTTGCTATTCTTTGGAACTCTGCATTCAAATGGGTATATCTTTCCTTTTCTCCTTGTCTTTCACTTCTCTTCTTTTCTCAGGTATTTGTAAGGCCTCCTCAGACAACCATTTTACTGTTGTGCATTTCTCTTTTGGGGGGGATAGTCTTGATCACTGCCTCCTGTAAAATGTCATGAACCTCCATCTATAGGTCTTCAGGCACTCTGTCTATCAGATCTAATTCCTTGAATCTATTTGTCACTTCTACTGTATAATCATTAGGCATTTGATTTAGGTCATACCTGAATGGTCTAGTGGTTTTCCCTACTTTCTTCAATTTAAGTCTGAATTTGGCAATAAGGAGTTCATGATCTGAGCCATAGTCAGCTCCCAGTCTTGTTTTTACTGACTGTATAGAGCTTCTCCATCTTTGGCTGCAAAAAATATAATGTCTGATTTTGGTGTTGACCATCTGGTGATATCCATGTGCAGAGTCTTCTCTTGTGTTGTTGGAAGAGGGTGTTTGCTATGACCAGTGCGTTTTCTTGGCAAAACTCTGTTAGCCTTTGCCCAGCTTCATTCTGTACTCCAGGGTCAAATTTGCCTGTTACTCCAGGTATCTCTTGACTTCCTACTTTTGCATTCCAGTCCCCTTTAATGAAAAGGACATCTTTTTTGGATGTTAGTTATAGAAGGTCTTGTAGGTCTTCCTAGAATCATTCAACTTCAGTTTCTTCAGCATTACTGGTTGGGGCATAGACTTGGATTACTGTGATATTGAATGGTTTGCCTTGGAAATGACAAAAGATCATTCTGTTAATGTTGAGATTGCATCCAAGTACTGCATTTTGGACTCTTTTGTTGGCTATGAAGGCTACTCCATTTCTTCTAAGGGATTCTTGCCCACAGTAGTAGATATAATGGTCATCTGAGTTAAATTCACCCATTCTGGTCCATTTTAGTTCAGTGATTCCTAAAATTTCAACGTTCACTCTTGCCATCTCTTGTTTGACCACTTCCAATTTACCTTGATCCGTGGACCTAACATTCCAAGTTCCTATGCAATATTTTTCTTTATAGCATCAGAATTTACTTCCATCACCAATCACATCCACATCCTGGGTGTTGTTTTTGCTTTGATTCCATCTCTACATTCTTTCTGGAGTTATTTCTCCACTGTTCTCCAGTAGCATATTGGACACCTACTGTCCTGGGGAGTTCTTTCAGTGTCATATCAATGATAGACCCAAGATGGTGGAGTAGAAAGACATGCACTCATCTTCTCCTGCGAGAACTCCAAAATTATAACTCACTGCTGAACAACCGACCACAGGAGAATGTTGGATCCCACCAAAAAAGATATGCCACATCCAAGGGCAAAGGAGAAAACTCAGCAAGATGGCAGGAGGAGCGAAATTGCATTTAGAATCAAACCTCATACCCGCCAGAGATGCTCGGAGGGCTCAAAAAACCTTGTGCTCACCAGGAGACCGCACAGAGCCTGAGCCAGACCTGCCTTTGAGTGTTTGAGTATCTCCTGCGGAGGTATGGAACAGCAGTGGCCTGCCCAGGGGCAGGGGCTCTGAGTGCAGCAGGCCTAGGTATGGCATAAGCCTTCTTGGAAGAGGTCGCCATTAACCCCACCATAGAGCTGCCAGAGCTTACGCAGGACTGGGGAAACAGACTCTTGGAGGGCACAGACAAAACTTTGTGTGCACCAGGACCCAGGGGAAAGAAGCAGTGGCCCCACAAGAGACTGACCCAGACTTGCCCGTGAGTGTCCAGGAGTCTCCAGCGGAGGCATGTGTCGGCAGTGGCCTGCTTCAGGGTCGGGGGCATTGAGTGCAGCAGTGCACGCATGGGTGAAGGAGGTTGCCATTATCTTCATTACCTCCACCATAGTTATCATTCCCTGCTTAACAGGTGGTAGAACTAAAGTCTCAAGTGGTTAATCCTGTCCCAAATCCATGCTCTTTGATACAATAGTCTGGCAGCTTCAACACTTCCTCCTCCACAAAGCCTTCCTCAGCTCCAAGCATGGAGGCTGGGTCTGGCTTAGTGTTTTGAGGACAGAGTGGGTAGATGAGTTTCAAAGAAACAGAAGGTTTGTTCAGGAAAAGCACATGATCAGCCCAGCAAACATGGATTCAGCAGTTCCTATATTCAAGGGTCAAGTCTTATCCAGTAAACCAGCAATTCCACTCCTCAGTTTATCTCCCAAATAATTGAAAACTATGTCTCCATAAAACCTTGTACACAAATATTCATAGCAGCATTATTCATAATAGCCAAAGAGTATAACAAATCAAATGTCCATCAACTGATGAATACATAAGCAAAATGTGGTATTATCCACACAATGGTTTATGATTCAGCAACTGAAAGACAGTGCTGATACACTATACAACATGGATGAAACTTGGAAACACTGTGCTAAATGAAGGAAGCCACGTATCGTGTGAATCCATTTATAGGAAATGTCAAGAATAGTCAGATCCACGAAGAAAGAATGAAAGTTAGAAGTTCCAGGGTCTAGGGGTACAGTGACTGCTAATGGCTGTGGAGTTTCTTTTGGGAGTGATGAGAATGTTCAAAGTTAGACAGTGGTAATGGTTGAAGAATTCTCTAAGTATACTAAAACCATTGAATCGTTCATCTTAAAAGGATGAATTTTATGGTATGTGGATTATATCTCAATTAAGCTATTAAAAAAAAAAAAAAAAAACTAGATCCAACTTAAATGCTCAGCCATAGAAGACCAGTTGAGAAAATTGTGGTACGACTTTCAGAGAGAACACTCTGCCATGATTGCCAATAATATAAAATGTTGATAGGAAAATGTCTTAAGATTATTGAACAGGCATAAAAGGAGTTATAGAACTCAAAATAGAATATATGATTCCACTCTAAGTAAATGTGTAATGTGTGTGTGTTGTGCTGGGGTGGGATGGGGGGCGGGGATCTGCACAGGAAAATGGAAAGATCACTGATACATTACAAGGCTCTGTAGATAAATCTTATCTTTTCTTTTTGTTTTGGAGGGGAAGGCTCTCTGGATTTTCTAGTATTTTCACACAATAAATGTATGTTAGTTGTGTAATTTCTAAAAAGAGTGACTAAGAGGTTACCCATGCCCTTCCACCAGTTCATAGTCCAGCAAGGAAGACAGATATGAGTGTTGCAAAGGGAGCTAAGAGACTGAGAGAGGGTGGAGTTGAGACTCATCTCCTGGAGAGGTTGGACTTTGAAATTATTACTGGAAGAAGCATTTGGGGTAAATCAGATAACTGGGCCAATGGTCTCCGTTTCTCCTGGAGGTGAAAGGAGAGGAGTAAAGGGCGTTTCTCATCAACTCTCCCAAAGACCCTGTGTCCTGTGGCCCAGTCCTCCCCTAAGCTCCTTGGAAAACATAATTCCAGTCAGCTTTCCATATCCCCACAACACTCGTGGGACCGTGGGGACATTTGTCAAAACTAGTGGCCAAGATTCATCTAGGTTGGCCCTGGCAGCCTTTCAGTTAGGTCTGGACCAGAGTTCCCAAGAGCAGCCACAATCATGGGTGGGAGGGAGGTGTGCACTTTCCCAGCAAAATGGAAGAGCAGAGGCAGGGCCTCAACACTTACTACCCTGTTATTTCTCACCTTCCACCTTGTCTCGGTCTTTTTAAAATGCTGTTTCCTCTTAAGATGGGGGAATGCCCAGTGGACTGAGAACAGAAGTCAGAGGCTGTGAAATAAAACAACCTTCAAGATCAACAGGAAGCAGGGAGATAAATCACAAAGAGAATGACTTGGGGAGGGTGTGTGTTGGGTTTGGTCTCATTTTTAGTGGTCACGGTGGTAACGGTGGTGGGGAATTGAGGCCAGAAGCAGGAAGTCGGGTTTCCCAGCCTCAGCTTTTGATGGTTTCCGGGTCTCCTTGGGTGTCTGAAGAAGGGACTCATCTCTGTGATGAGCCAGATCTTTCAAGTTCCCTTTGTCTTTGAGAGGTGTTAACATGTTCTTGTGAAATGAAACTGCTGCTCCTGGGAGGGGTCCCTCAGAGCATAAGCAAAGCAGAGCATGTTAGCCAGCATCTGGGTATTGCCCTAGAACTGAAGCATTGTGAATGAGCCCCCAATGCATACACTCACACGGGATGATCACTCACAACATGGGGGAGATAGCTTTACTCAGGATCTCCAAGGGACCTGAAATAAAACACTCAGGAGTAAGTTTAACAGAAGGAGTGCAAGATTTGTACATTGAAACTGCAGCACATTGCTGAAAGAAAGTAAAGAAGACCTAAATAAATGGAAAAACAGCTTTACTCATGAATCAGAAGACTTAAAGTTGTCAGGACACCAATATTCCTAAACTGATCTGCAGACGCAGTACATTCCTATCGGAATTCCATATGGTTTCTTTGCAGAAGTTGATAAGCTGATCTGAAAATTCACATGGAAATGCAAGAGATTCAGAATTGCCGAAACAGTTTTAAAAAGAAAAACAGGGACTTTCATGGTGGTCCAGTGGCTAAGACTCCATGCTCCCAATGCAGGAGGACTAGTTGCTTGCTGCCACTAAGATCTAGTGCAGCCAATATATATATATATATATATATATAATTTTTTAAAGAAAAAACAACTTGGAGGACTCACACATCCCAGTTTCAAAACTTGCTACAGAACTACAGTAAGAAAATGTGGTATTGGCCTAAGAATAGGCATATAGATCAATGGAATAGAATTAAGCACCCAAAAAGAAACCCTCCCACTTATGGTCAATTCACTCAACAATGGTGCCAAGACTATTCAGTGGTGAAAAGAAGTCTTTTCAACAAATGGTGCTGACACAAATAGAGACTCACATGGAAAAGAATGAACCTGTCCTCTAACCTTACATCATCTATAAAATTTGACTCAAAGATGGACAAAAGAGCTAAATGTAAGAGCTAAAACTACAAAAGCCTTCAAAAGAAAACATAGCAACAAATCTTTGTGACCTTGGATTTGGTAGTACTTTCTTAGATATGGCACCACAAGCACAAGCAACAAAAGAAAAGTAATAAACTAGACATCATCAAAATTAAAACCTGTTTTGCTGCAGAGGACACTATCAAGACAGTGAAAAGGCAACTTACAAATGGGAGAAACATTTTGCAAGTTATATATCTTATCAATCAGGGACTTGTCTCTAAATATATGTAAAGAAGTATCACAACTCAATAACAAAAGATATGTAACCCATTTTTAAAATGAGCAGAAGTTATCCAAAGAAGATAGACAAATGCCAATAAACACATTAAAAGATGCTCAGCATCATTAACCATCAGGGAGATACAATCAAACCACAATGAGACACCACTTCACGCTGGTAGAATGACTATTTAAAAAAAAAAAAAAAAAAGCTGGTGAGTGTTGACAAGGTTACGGAGAAGTTCCTATACTGGTGGTGGGAATATAACACGTTGCAGCCACTTTGGAAAACAGTATGACAGTTCCTCAAAAAAGTAAAACATAGTTACCATATGACCCAACAATTCCACTTCTAGGTATACACCCAAGAGAAACTTTGAAAGCATATAAAATCTATGGAAACAGAAAGTAAATTAAAAGTTGCTGGGGCACTGGGGAGAAGGAGAGATGGAGAGCAACTATCTATCTGCTCACAAATATGGAATTTCAAACCTTTTGGGGATGATGAAAATGTTCTAAAATTAGATGGGGGTGATGGCTACACAAACTTTTGAATATACTAAAAACCACTGAATTGAAGCCTCAAAAGGAATGAATTTTATGTTATGTAAATTATTTCTTAATTTTAATGGAAATATATATACATGGCTCACATTTTTAGTAGACTTTATTTTTAGAGCAGTTTTAGGTTCACAGGAAAATTGAACAGAAGGTAGAGAGAGTTCCCATATACTCTGTGTCCCCACACACCCACAGCCACTGCCACTACAAATATCCCACATCAAAATGGTACATTTGTTAAAACTGATGAACTCACATTGACAAATCACTGTTGCTGCTGTTTTTCAGTTGTTAAGTCACATCCGACTCTTTGTGACCCCGAGGACTACAGTACTCAAGGCTTCTCTGTCCCTCACTATTTCCCAGAGTTTGCTCAGACTCATGTCCATTGAGTCGGTGATGCCATCCAACCGTCTCATTCTTTGTTGCCCCCTTCTCTTCTCACCCTCAATCATTCCTGGCATCAGGGTCTTTTCCAGTGAATCGACTCTTCACATCAGGTGGCCAAAGTACTGGAACTTCAGGTTCAGCATCACTCCTTCCAATGAGTTTTCAGGGTTGATATTCTTTAGGACTGTCTGGTATGATCTCTTTGCAGTCCAAGGGACTCTCAAGTGTCTTCTCCAGCACCACAGTTCAAAAGCATAAATTCTTTGCCCTCAACCATCCTTATGGTCCAACTCTCACATCTGTACATGTCTACTGGAAAAACCATAGCTTTGACTGTATGACCTTTGTCACCCCAAATCCATAGTTTATGGGTAGGTTTAGTTCACTCTTGGTGTGGTACATTCTATCAGCTTTGACAAATGCATAATGACATGTATTCCCCATTATGGTATTATACAGAATGGTTTCACTGCCCTAAAAGTCCTCTGTTCTTCACCTAGTCATCCTTCCCACCCCCTCACCTGTAGCAACCGCTGATCTTTCTACTGTCTCCATATTTTGCCTTTTCCAGAATGTCATACAGTTGAAATCACACAGTAACCTTTTCAAATTGTCTTCTTCCACTCAATAATATGCATTTAAAGATCCCCCATGTCTTTTCATGGCTCGATAGTTCATTTCTTGTTAGCACTGAATAATATTCCATTGTCCAGATACCCTGCTGTTTGCATATCCATTTACCGACTAAAGGACATCTTAGTTGCTTCCAAGTTATGGCAATTATGAATAAAGCTGTTATAAATATCCTTATGAAGGTTTTTGTACTGACTGAAGCTTTCACCTCCTTTGAGTAAATACTAAGGAGCATGATTGCTGGATCACATGGTGTGAGTAGGTTTAGTTTTGTAAGAAACTGCCAAACTGTCTTCCAAAGTGGCTGCACCATTTTGCATTCCCAACAGCAATGTATGAGCGTTCCTATTGATCCACATCCTCACCAGCATTTGGTGTTTGTTTCATATTTTCACCATTCTAAGAGATGTGTCATGGTATGTCTTCCCCCAGACTTCCCTGGTGGCTCAAATGTTAAAGTATCTGCCTACAATGCAGGAGACCTGGGTTCAGTCCCTGGGTTGGGAAGATCTCCTGGAGAAGGAAATGGCAACCCACTGTAGTATTCTGTCCTGGAAAATCCCATGGATGGAGGAGCCTGGTAGGCTACAGTCCATGGGGTTGCAAAGAGTTGGACACAACTGAAATGACTTCACTTTCACTTTCTTTCTTTCATGGTATGTCAATGTTGTCTTTTCACATTATATTTTTATTGAACAGTGTTGCTCTAGACATTGGGATTCAGCAGTGAGTGAAATCTACAACATCCCCAGGCACATGAAGATCCTGTTTTTGTGGAAAGAGATAACAGAGACAAGCCACACAGCCTTTCCTAAAGAATGAGACCAAAAGGCCTGATCCTAACCAGTCATTTTATAAATGAGAAATGTGTTTGGAATGCAGGTAAGACAAGGGGGTAAGAACAGTTCATTGCTGTCCTGACACACCCCTGAGAAATCCAGCAAGAACACCTACCAGAGTCACAAAGAATGAGGAGGTGGTAGATCTTCTTATCATGTGTTCTAACACCTTGATTTTACAACAGAGGGGAAAAATTTGGGTTAGGCATGTGACTGATCTAAGATCATACACCTGGTTTAAGACAGGGCAGAATTATCCCCTATGTTTCCTGAGTCCAGTCTCAGTACCTGAAATCAGCCAAGATGAAATAACAAAAGAGAAAGGAGAACCCCGAGTCTCCCCCTGGGATCCCCCTGCCAGAGCAGAGTCTCAAGGCAGCCCCCAATACCACCTAAGGAAGCGAATGTGCCTTGACCCGGCAGCTCTACCCCAGGACTCACACTACACACACACTCACAGGTGTGCACAACTTAGGTATATGATTATCCTCTGCAACATTGTTTCTCATAGAAAGCACTGGAAGTGATCCATGTTCATCAGAAGGAGGCTAGTTAAATACATTATGATGCATCTATGCAGGGCCATAATATATAGAGGGTACAAAAGAGTCAGAAAACTCTTTGTGTTCTAAAAGGGAGCAATTTACAAGATCCATCATTAAGTTAAAAAGTAAGGTGCAGACGGGTACAGAGTATGTTCATTTTACCCTGGAGACTAAAAAGGGATGGGAGCCTTGCCATTGCTTTCTCTCCACCCCTGAATAGGGGTCAAGAAACTCAAATACCAATTGTGAAGACGAAAGAATCACCCACTGCGTTGACTCTTGGGCTTTCCTGGTGGCTCATTGGTGAAGAATCTGTCTACCAATGCAGGAGACCTGGGTTTGATATCTGGGTCATGAAGACTCCCTGGAGAAGGGAATGGCTACCCACTCCAGTATTCTTGCCTGGAGAATTCCATGGACAGAGGAGACTGGCAGGCTACAATCCTTGGGGTCGCAGAGAGTCAGGCATGTTGGAGCGACTAATACTTTCACTGCCCTGAATTTCAACTCCTGTTGCTCAGGGAATTTGAGCAGCTCAAGGTTCTTTGGACTGAGCTTTGAATTCCTGGCACACTCGGCACCCTTCCACTGGTCCTGGATGCAGCTCACGGTGACACTTTGGGAAAGTGGCCCTTCAGGAGCCGTGGGGCTGTCTGAGGGCTCCCCCATCTGATTGTGTCAGGAGGTCTGGCATTGGCCCAGCTCCCACCAACTTGACATGGGAAATCAGACAAGTAGGTGAACTGCCTGTTCCAACAGCATCCCAATATCACTGGCTTCTCAGGGACAGGGTGAGGTCACAAAGGAGAGTGTGATGCCCCCAGACCCTGACTGGTTTCTGAGGACACTAGCACTCCAGGAAAGAATATGGACTCTGTGGTTAAAGAAAAAGGTCTAGGGGAGGCCTGGTAAACAGAGGTAAAGTCCTTCACTGCAGACCTTCTTAGAGCCTTAAAGATGATAACTGCATTGTGACAATTGTGTGTGGCTACAGTATGTATCGTGCTTTTGAACCGTGGTGTTGGAGAAGACTCTTGAGAGTCCCTTGGACTGCAAGGAGATCCAACCAGTCGATCCCAAAAGAGATCAGTCCTGGGTGTTCATTGGAAGGACTGATGTTGAAGCTGAAACTTCAATACTTTGGCCACCTCATGCAAAGAGTTGACTCATTGGAAAAGACCCTAATGTTGGGAAGAATTGGGGGCAGGAGGAAAAGGGGACAACAGAGGATGAGATGGCTGGGTGGCATCACCAACTCGATGGACGTGGGTTTGGATAGACTCCCGGAGCTGGTGATGGACAGGGAGGCCTGGAGTGCTGTGACTTACGGGGTCGCGAAGAGTTGGACACGACTGAGCGACTGAACTGAACTGAACTGAACAGTATGTATCATATCCCAAACTCTTCTGACCACAGCACCACTTTGGAGGAAAACAGCTATTTAAACCTCCTGGAATAAAGGTAATCCATGGAACACAGTTTGACAAACTCTGTTTAGATGAAAGCAGGGTAAACACAAAACACTGTTCATAGACGCAATGGTAGAGATAATGACCGCAATATAAACTCTTGTCATTAACACCCCCTATTCAGTTGCCCGGGCCCTGTTCACAGTGTGAGGTAGTTTTATTTTTTCAAACTGTGGATCATAAACCATTAGTGGGCAGTGAAATCAATTTAGCCAGTTGCAATCCGTGGGTCAGGAAGATCCCCTGGAGGAGGGCATGGCAACCCACTCCAGTATTCTTGCCTGGAGAAGTCCATGGATAGAGGAGCCTGGCGGGCTACAGTCCGTAGGGATGCAAAGAGTCAGACACAACTGAAGTGACTTAGCACTTGTACACAATCAGCTTAAAACAAATGAATTTGACTAGAATGGAAAATAAAAGCACACTGCATTTAAGACAGGTTTTTTTTCTTTTCCTGAAACACATGTACACATATGTCCATGCTGGGTTATGCCAGCAAATGTGTTTCTCACTGTGGGTTGTGGTAGGAAAGTTTGAAAAATACTGCCATAAAGCAGATGAAGGGAAAAGTCAGGTGAGGGGTGCCCTCATCTTCTGACTCAGCCTGTGTGACTCTGGTGAAGGCCGCAGGGACAGCAGCCTCTCACTGGCGGAGCGATTGTGGAATAGATTTTAGGATTAGCAGTGTCACCTTGCCGGACCCAGAGAATGACAGAGGCCTTCTTTGTTATTCACCAGGCTCCAGAAATGCAACCATTCTTTCATTCCTTTTTCAAATGCTGCTTATCCTCCCCGACCAGAAAGCACCTTTCTGTCTGGGAAAACAGGTTTATTGAAGCTCTCGCTTCTTGCTTCAACTTAGACATCCAGGAAGCAGCTTAAACTCTGAAGACTCACTTTGATGTCTCTAGCTATTGGATTGTCCTTTTTTTAAAAACTGCAGTGACTTGGCCTAAGTCTTGTCTTTTCTCTGGTTCTATGTGACGGGTGAGTATTCTTTAAAATGTTGAGGTGTTTCATACTGACCAATTAGAGCAAACATCCTGTGGATCTTTATTTATTCTCAATTAAGGTGTGCTTTTTCAAGTCCCAACTCAGCACTTAACCAGTTGTGTGGCTTTGAGCAGGATCTGCTCTCTTTGTGCCTCTTTCTTCCCATCTGTCTAATGGGGGTAATGAAATCTGCCTCACCAGGAAGTTATGGGGATTAAATGAGACAGTCTCTATTAGCCGCTTATCACAGTCCTGACGCATGGTAAGAGCTCAATTAAGAACTAATTTAGTCACTGCTCCTCCTCCTGCTTCTTGGAGTATAACTCATCTGTTTACTTGAAACTTGAGGTGAACTGGTTCAGCCTCTGTCTTTCAAGGGACATTTCAAGGTTTGGGGAAAAAAATGCCTGGAGTATTTAGATGTGAGTTCCCAAGTCTCCAGATACCCTAGCTTTCTTTCACCTCCTCCCTGGATGGGAAGAGCCTAGTGTCCTGAAAAATTCAGGTGGGCTCTTGTGTGCCTTGGGGAAGCACTTGGGACCTTCTGAAGGTGACCTCAACCTGCCTTCCCTATAGGGTCTGCCCAGGACTTTGCAGGTGGCTCAGTGGTAGAGAATCTGCCTGCAATGCAGGAGACATAATGAGACTTGGGTTTGATCCCTGAGTGGGGAAGATCCCCTGGAGGAAGGGCTGGCAACCTACTCCAGTATTCTTGCCTGGAGAATCCCCTGGACAGAGGAGCCTGGCAGACTACATTCCATGGGGTCTCAAAGAACCGGACACAACTGAGCAAGCAGTTGCAGGACTTTTCACTGAAAGTTCTGCATCCTAGGAACTGCCTCTCTCCCCAGAAAACACGAGTCAGTTACTCTACTTCCCAGGTCCCCTGACGTTTACCTCTACACCCTCAACCAGCGTTCACTGCAGCCTCTCACTGGGAATCACCTCCCTTCTCCAACACTCAGCCGTCTTGGCCCTGGGCTGGGCTCTGGCTCCCAGACTCCCTTGATTTCAAATGCCCCAGGCTCACTGACATTTCTTGCTTGACTTGTTCACCTTCTCAACTAGACTCTGGTCCCTTGAGGCCAGGAACTATGTCTCGTCCTATCAAATTCAGCCTTGTATCCCTCGGTAACTTTCAGAGCAGAGACCTGGGAGGAGGCCTGGTGAAGTCCAGTGACTGGAAGCAAGTGGGGAGGGAGGACCAGAGAGTGACCGATGTCGGGCAGCCCACTGGGGGGTCAGGGAGGCGGCAGCAGGAAGAAGATCCCGGACTGCCGCTTCCTTCCTTCACTGCCCAGTGTACGAACCCAGGAGCTCCCAGCCTGCCCCGGGCGTGAGTAGAGCTAACCGAGAGTCCTTCTCTCAACTACAGCTTCCCACGACCGGGACAATGTGGACTCCGACCTTGATCGGAGTCTTGGTCGCTGGGCCCTCTCATCAGAAATACTCAAGGCCTTTATTAAAAACATCTCTGGTGGACTCAATCAGAATCTTGGGCAGAGGCCAGGAATCTGCTTTTGAACAGTTGATTCTGCTGTAAACTAAGATTTACGACACCTGTGATCTAGTTGTAGCACTTCCTTACTTGCCCCACGCTCCTGGACTTGACCACTGGCTCTTACCCTCCCAGGAAGGCAAATGTAGGCCCAGTAGTTTCAGGACAAGGGGACAGGTGTGAGATGGAGTTGCCCAATAGCATGGGCTCTCAGAAGAAGGCGTGGCTAGAGCTGACCTTTTCATCAGCCTTGGTGTAGATGCCAGGATCTGGGATTGGTGAAGGGGAAAGAGAGCTGCAGGGCAGTCTGGACGAAGACACCTGTACGTCCCTGCTCTAGTATGTGGTTTTCCTGGATGGGTAAAGGCACATCTTTGTTTTGAGCTTTGATTTTTTTTTTTTTAATTCATCCATAGTCATTGTTAACCTAGAATTGGTCCTCAAAAGAGGATTTCAGAGGAGCCTTATCTTATATTCCCTAAAGTTAAATATACAGTTTTCTGTGTATTGAACGGGGAAGGGTGCATGCTTCTCTGGCGTAAGGCAGAATAGAATTATAGTTAATGATGTAGACTTCGGGGTCAAACTCACTGAATTTGAAGTCTGGCCCTCGCAGTTTATAAGCATTGACACAGTTACTCAACCTCTCTGAGGCTCTGTTTTCTCACCCGTTAAATGGGTATACCCTATAGATTTGTTGCTAGGATGAAATGAATCAGTACATGCAAAGCACCTAGAAGAGTAGTCGGGCCATGGCAAATATTACTGATCATTAGCTGTGATGACAAAATAATAGCTTTTTGGCACATCTTCCAAAGTCGGTGATCCAAAAGTAGGTTAAGAAACACTGAAGTTCTCTAGGGGCTTGAGAGGCAGCACGTGGCATGGTTGTTGTGTTAGTTGCTCAGTTGTGTCCGACTCTTTGTGACCCCATGGATTGTAGCCCAGCAGGCTCCTCTGTCCAAGGACTTCTCCAGGCCAGAACACTGGAGTGGGTAGCCATTTCCTTCTCCCGGAATCTTTCCCACTCAGGGATCAAACCTGGGTCTCTTGCATTGCAGGCAGATTCCATACTGTCTGAGCCACCAGGAAAGTACAGTACCCCCATCAGTGAGATCTGAAGGCTCTGTCAGTTATTGTGGGGTTGGAGACAAGTAATGTCACTCTCCAAGCTTATTAACTGGTCTGTAAAATGCAAGCAGTCATAGTACTTACTTCCTGAGATTCTCAGGAGGGTTAACAAAGAGGCTGCCTATGGGGAGCCTCGGCAAGCATCCCCATCCATCATTTTGGTCATGCAGAGACTCCTAGAAACAGGACTTCTCTAGCATTGTCCCTTCTACTCATCTTCCCAAAGCCATCTTCCATCCCACCAAAGTAGTTGGGAAAACAGTCCAAGGAAAACTCTGTCCCTCCCTCCACGCTTTCAGATAAGGCATAACTTGTCTGCAAGGGAGCCATTACAGGGAGAGCAGGCTCCTAACTGCTGGCCTCAGGGTGGAAAGAATCAAGAATCCCCCTTGGAGCTGGAAATGAAAGAATGTCTCTCCCTCACCTCCCCCACCTGCCTCCCACTTGGCAAATCTGGCTTCCCTCTGCTTTCTGCTGGCTCCCAGGGTTCCTCCCAGCCCTGTTCCTCATATCTCTGGGGCATCAGGGCGGCTCTGAAGACAGCTCAGGTGCCCTAGAGCCATCAGAAGGTGCCAGAAAGTCTGACACTTTGATTCAGGAAAGACTTGCCTAAAAATAGAATCATAAAATCTCAGTCCACACAGGAGTTGGAAGCCCTGAGATGCATCTGGTCCAGCTTCCTCAGTGCTTGCCTAGTGTCTGCTGAAAACAAACTGCGGCCCTCCCTGGAGGTTCAACTGCGGTTCTGCGGTAAGGCCTGGGATGCTGGGTATGAAGGAACATCTAGGGTGAATTCCTGTGATCAGGCAGGTTATTTACAGCATCTCTGGAATACCTCTGAGAATGGGGAGCACCTCCAGCGGATGGGGGACAGGATGGGTCTTAATGGTTAAAAATGTGGACGTGGAGCCAAGTGTGGGTAGGGACCTTCCCCACTTGCTAACTCAGCCACATTCAACCAGTTACTGAACTTCACTGAGCTTAACTCCTCATCCGCGCTGTAAGGACACTAATTACTTGCAGGCATCTACTTCCCAGCCTGTTAGGAAGCTTACTTAAGGCAGCGTAGATATGAGTCCTTAGCATAAAGCTCAACACCTTCCGCTGTCTTCAGTAAATAGCAGCTGTGAGAGTAATAATAACAATAACAAAAAAGCAGTCTTACTTATGTTAAGCTGACACTGCCCACTTAAGACACACCCACCGCACTCTTTCTGCCCTCCGTAGTCCAACTTCCTGATCTCTTCTGTTAGGTTTTCAGGTATCTGCAAGAGGCAGATGCCACACGCCACTTTTTCTTTTCCTTTCTGTTTTACTGAAGTCTGATCGACAACTATAAATTGTATAAAGTGTACAAAATGATGTTTTGATATATGTGGACACGGTGAAATGATTGCAACAATCAAGCTAAATAACACATAGTTATCTTTGTATGCATGTGTGTGTGCGGGTGAACACTTAAGGTCTACTCCCAGCAAATTTCAAGTACACAACACAAATTTCAAGCAACCGTATTCACCATGCTGTACTTTAGGTGTTCAGAAATTATTCATCTTACAACTGAAAGATGGACCCTTTGACCAAAATCTCCCCCATCCCTCCCATCACCCAGCTTCTGGTAACTGTCATTCTACTCTCTGTTACTATGTTTGACTATTTTTTAGATTCCGTGTATGAGTGAGATCATGCAACATTTGTCTTTCTATGTCTGGCTTATTTCACTTAGCATAATGTCCTGCCGGTTCATCCATGCTGTCAGAAAAGGCAGGATTTCCTTTTTATTTATTTATTTTGGTTGCTCTGTGCCCTCATGGCTGCACACAGGCTCTCTAGTTGCAGCGAGTGGGGGCTACTCTTCATTGCCGTGGATGGGCGTCTTCTCATTTTTTGTGGCTTCTCTTGTTGCAGAGCACAGGCTCTAGATACACAGGCTTCCGTAGCTGCAGTACATGGGCTCAGTAAATGTGACACAAGGGCTTTGCTGCTCACAGCAAGTGGAATCTTCCCAGATCAGGGATCAAACCTGTGTCCCCTGCCTTGGCAGGCAGATTCTTATACACTGTACCCCCTATTCCATTGTGTATATATGTATGTGTGTGTGTATATATTTATACATAAACATAGGGAGTGAATGTATATGTGTACATACTACCCACCATATTTTCTTTATCCGTTCATTTGTTGACAACACTTAGATTGTTTCCATATCATGGCCACACCCCACTTAATCATCCCCACCCCTGCAAGATTTTTTCTACCCTTGAATGTGAGGACCGCAAGGCAAGGGGACAACCTCCCAGGTTTGATTTGAGGAAAAGATAGAGATCTCCCCCTCAGACTTCCTGTGGTGTCACAAAACCCCAACACTTCCCATTTTACTTCTGAAAGGCCTTTGTAAAAATGTTTGTGACTCAAAGGAGGAACAGGTGACTTTAGCAGCCAATAGCCCACTAGCTCAACTTAGCTGTAGAATATGTTGGAGGAGAGTCAGGTGCAGAGGAAAAGAGCCCCAGGGCCTAGGCTCTGCCTGGGATCAGAGGCCTAGGGGCCTGCAGCAGCTGGCAAGCCTAGGTGGCTGATCGCAGGTGTCCTGAGCACGCACCCTCCCCACTCCCCACCCAGGCACACTCCCTCTCCCAACGAACAAGTGCCCCGCGACGTCTGAAATAAGAGCTCCCTCTTTTCTCAGGAGGGAGAGGTGCCTTTAAAAACTTCCCATTAACTGGTTATCATGGGATGGAGGACAAGATGGATTTTTTCCAACTCAGAGGAATCCAGAGTTCCCCTTCGTATAATGGTTGAGAGCTTAGGCTCTGGAACCAGGCTGTCTTGTCTTTACCTCTTAACATTTCTAAGCCTCTATTTGTTCATTTGCAAAATAAATAAATAACCAGTAACCGCTTCACCTGGCTACTTGGGACATAAATATGTGTATGTGTGCGTACTTAGTCATGTCCGACTCTGCGACCCCAAGGTCTATAGTCCACCAAGCTCCTCTGTCCATGGAATTTTCCAGGCAAGAATACTGGAGCGAGTTGCCATTTCCTCCTCCAAGGGATCTTCCCAACCCAGGGATCCAATCCGTGTCTCCTGCATTGGCAGGCAGATTCTTCACCACTGGGAAGCCCTTGAGACATAAATAAGATCACCCACATAAAAGTATATAACGAGCCTTTGCTACTGTTACTAGTAGAAGAAGCTAAAGCTACTCTCCAGCTGTGTGGGGAATGGTCCAAATGTGAGGTGTCTTTTGCTTTGCTCCCCATGGTTTGATCAGCCACAGCTGCTCTGCCTGTTTCCACAGCTGGGAAATGTTTGGTGTCAAGGTTCTGGGTGTCAAAGCATCATATGGGGTCCCTGCAAGCGGCTGTTTGTCCACAGAGAAAGGGAAATAATCTGGACCAAGGGGTGTGGCTCATATCCCTGAGCAGCTGCTGGGTGAGGCAGCTGAAGTGATGACGCCCAGGACTTTCCTGGAGCTGCCCTGGTGCCCTTTGTGACCAGACTCTGGCCACGGCTGCTGCCCCAGGAAGGGGAGGACCAGTCTCCGTGTCCTTTTCTCTGAGCCTGTGGTAGGCACTTTTTGGGCCCATGTGCAGGCTCCTTGCTGGGGGCAGGGACGGGTGTGGGTTAAAGAGCATTTCTGGTGACCTAGGAGGTTTCATGGGAGGGGAGGGAGCAGTTGCGGTAGGGGTGGGGTTGAGGTGGGGATCTCTTCTTTTTCTAACAGCCTCAAGTCAGAGGTTTGAAGCCACCCACAGCTGATTTTCCCTTCTGTTTGCCTTTGATCTCCGGGAGGCTAAGCCTGATGGGTGGTCCTTCCCAGAGAGGATCCCCCCCTTACTGCCTTCCTCCTAGCCCACTTATTGTGTAGCCACTGCGGGCTGCTAAAGTCACCAGTGGCCAAAAATGTTTTTGTTTTTTTTTTAAACTACTAACAAAGAAGACTTCCTCTATCCTCTACTGCACTGAGGATCAGTAAACTTTCGAACAGAGATGAGAGATTAGGATCAAAATATGAAACCAGAAAAAAAAATCTCATCCTGTTTCCTTGGGAGTTTTGCTGCAACTTGATGAAATATTCCTGGCTTTGGAGCTCATCCATACTCACCTCTCACCCAGGTCTAAGAGCGATTGCCCTAAAGTCTGGCAGGGGGTGGAGGTAGGGCTGGCATCCTGTCTCACGATGACTCCTCTTTGGAAGGCAACGATCCCTCTTGGAGGGCAAGATCTTCCTTTCCCTTCAGGTCCAGTGGTTTTCCACTTGACGTCTTGGTAGGCTCCTCTCGGGGCTCTGAGCTGGGAGGACCTCGGGGTCACACAGGGAACCCGACCCTGTTGTCATGATGAGGAACCTGAGAGGAAATGACTCACCCAAGATCACAGCCAAATGAATCCTAGGGGGAGATCACACCTCACATTTCAGGGTTGAACAGACTTGCATCCAAATCACCACTGTACGATGTTGTATATACACCCGATCTTCCTGAGACATACGTTCATCCACATAAAATAATACCTCCTTCTGCAGGGTGGTTGTGAGTGTGAAATTATGGTCTTATATAATGCCTGACCCTTAACTAATAGGCCATGAACTATTCATCTATGAGCCCCAACCCCCCCCCCCCACACACACAGAGTTATTAGTCACGCCCTTCTCTGCCCCAGTTCCCGCAACACCTTATTACTCTCTTGAGGTATTTTTTAAATTATTTCAATATAATTATTTAAGTCAGTCTCTATCTGTGAGCACCTTGAGAAGCTAGAAGATCCAAAAGGCAACAACCACAATCCTGATTCCATTCTTATGCCTGTCCCAGCCTAAGCTCCAAAACTCACACACCCCAATCCATTCACAACAAGATGGTAGACGTCATAGACCATTAGCCAATGGTGGCAGAGATGGCATCAGGAAAGTTGGATGCAAGGGCCTTGGCTTCCTGCTTTCCACCTCTACCCTGGGGGTGGGAGACCTACCCCCTCTTTGTCAGGGTCCTATGCCCTTGGGGTCTTCCTTCTCCCTCCTCATTAAAATGTGAAAATGACCCATATGGCTTCAAGGAGGCAAGTGGGGTGGTAAGTCAGGGTTAGGATTTGCATTTTAATATAAAGTCTTTTAGCTCCATGCTTTTTGAAGTATAGCTCTAGGACCACATGTATTAGCATCACTAGATAGGTTTGTTGACAAATACTGAAGTCTGTAGTCTGAATCAGGAAGGTGGGGCCCTGGAATCTGTATATTTATCAAGCATCTGAAGTTCACCTCAGATTAAGTTTGAGAACAGATGAGTTGAGTCCCAAACTGCAATTTGGGGCACTAACGAGTGGGTTAGAGAGGGTATTTAAAGGGGATATATGCACTGACCTCCCTTTGACCCCCAGAAACATCCTGCAGTGAGCATCCTGATAGTAAAATCTAGCTTCTTCGAATCAGATTGGATGCACGGCTCACCTTTTCACTGCTCATCTTTGTTCTTTCTTATCCTTATGCAGTGCTTGCTATTTATATTAAAAAACAGAACAAAAAAACTCGAATGCAGTTGAGGCTGATCCTCCAAGTGATGGATGAGAAACAAAGTTATTGATGTGATTTGAAGGGCACTAAATAGACCTCCCTGAACTCCAAAACTCTCCCCCAGCACATTGGCCTTGTAACTGAAATCCCATTTTAGGTATTGCTGTATGGTGTGGCTTTGAATTTCTGAGGGTCTGTGTGTTGGGAACACCAATGCACTGGGGATCTATCATTAAGCCACCCAAAATCCACAATAATTCCCCCACTGCTATGTGTTTCTTTAATTCTAATTTCCACAATTGGTGTTTTACACAGTGTTCTAAAAGTCAGATAACATGTGTGTCTCTCTTGCTAGTTTCTAGACTCCTCATTGCATATTTAACTTACATGACCAAGCAATTACTGTCATGCCCATTTACCTTAAGACAACTGCTATTTTTATTTTATGATGTCTTCCTGCAGTCATTGTCACTGTGCATATATGATTTTACACAAGTATGAGTGCTCAGAAACTTTTGCATTTTTTGTTTTACAAGCATTATTTTGCATGTACTTTTCCATGGATCTACTTAAACTTCATCATCGTCCTTATTAATGGTCAAGCAATATCTCTTCAATTTGATAACACGAAGTTTGCTTAACCAATTCTCTTTTGTTGGGTATTTGGGCAATTTCTAGGCTTTTAACACTCTGAATCACTCTGCTATCAATACCTTTGTCCAAATAACTTTTTAACTTTTGACAAATTTCCTGGAGTTGGCTTCCCCAGAAGGGCATTTCCCAGGACCCATTTGGATTTCGAGCTCCTGGGAGGCAGAAACTGATCTTACAGTTTCACTGGCATTTCATATCCCCCATGCCCACCTCCCAAACTCTGATCTGACTGAGGACAGAAATCTGCCTGTGGGGAGGGAAGGCTCTGTCCATGCGCTGACTGACACCGCCAGGGGGTAGCCCTCTCTTTCCTACTGTCCTTCTAGAAATGAGTTGATGATCTTTATTCAAGAAATACTCTAATCCTTGAAGGTTTCAGCTGCCGGGACACATTGTCCAGTGGTGGCTGGAGAGGATGCTCCAGTGATGATGGAAGAAGGGCCCTCGGTGCAATCGGCTGGCCACCCACATGTCAGCTGCAGAGTTTGACTTGGATGGTTCTTGAGAACTGCTGTGGGTCCTTTTATTTCCTGGCGGTGAGTGATGAGGGTAATGAGAGGTTCTTTGCCTTAGAAAAAAGGTTCCTCAACTAAAAAACCCAAAACCTTGGTGCTGAGTCAAAGTGAGGTTTGAGTTGTGTTTTCAGGAAATGAGGAACATTTCAAGTTATCTGCGTTCAGTAAACAAGAAAGCAGAGGTTAATATCCTATTAGCGGGAAACTTCATGGGCCCTCAGTGCTGCAATAAACTGGTTTACTGGGGCAGTGTGGGCCCTGGGAGTCCCAGTCCTGTCCTTCTGGGCTGTGTATCAAAGGGCAAAGTACTGACTCCAGTGTTATTCTTCGAGGCTATACAATGGGGACAATGTTGATCCTCAGGGGCTCTGCAGAGTGGGAAATTCAACAATGTAATATATGTGAAAGTGCTTTGTAAGCTGTAAGCAAATGCCATGTATTTCTGTTATTATTGGTATTTGGATTATCATCATTGGCTAATGGGAGAAGACTCCTGTTATGCCTTCAAGTGGGGCTATGACCTGTGCCTTCTCTTTGAGCATCAGGTAACTGAGCTTAACAGGTAGGCTCAACCTTGTCAAGAAAATTATGACTTTGATCATCACGTATTGAATGTTATTTTATGTGCAAGACATTGAGCTTCCTGTGGAAAGAGAAGGAGAGTCCAGGTGCCGGTGTCTTTCCCATCTATTGCTTGATTCAAGCCCTATTAGAACCTCATATGATAGATGCTATTATTCCCATGTAATAGCTCAAAATTTACTTGCCATGGGAGCTATCTCTGACGATGCCAAACCTGGGATTTGAACTCTGTCCAATGCCAGGGTCTATGCTCTTACCCTAGGAACTTGTTATTTCTCTGCTCCGGGGACTTTAGTGTAGATGGGAAAAAGATCAAGATATATAGACATGAAGTATGACAGGAGGGAGAAAGTACACCAATAGCTTGCTATGGGTATTAGTTAGCTATGGTTGCATAACACACCACCTCCAACTTCAGTGGCTTAAAATAAAAAACAGAAAAATGGCGCTCAAGTCTATGTCTTGACCAGATGATTCTTCTGGCCTAAGGGGGCTGCACTCATTATCCTGCGGACAGTCATGGGTCATTTGTGGGCTGATCATGGCAGGGCTTTCTCCCATGCCTGGGGCCTCAGCTGGGAAGAGAAGGTGAAATCAGCTCTGAGTCTCTTAACATCCAGCAGGTTGGCCTGAGCTTGTTCTCATGGCAGAAGCAGGGCTCTGACAAAAGAGAAGTGGGTAAGACCTCTTGGGGCCCAGAACGGGCCCACTGTGACTCCTCAAAGTCACATAGCCAAGGGCTTAATTGAGGCCATCTCTGCAAGAAATCTACAGTACAATAGTTCTGTTCTACATGCTTTATCTGTATTAAGGCATTTCATCCTCATAACACCTCTATGAGATGGACACTGTGTGTTGTCCCACTTTACAGATGGAGAAATTGAGGTACGGATGGATTAAGCAAATTTGCCCAAAGTGAGCTTCCCAGGTGCTGCTGGTGATGAAGAACCCATCTGCCAATGCAGGAGACATAAGAGACACAAGTTTCATCCCTGGGTGCAGAAGATCCCCTGGAGAAGGTCATGGCAACCCACTCCAGTATTCTTGTCTGGAGAATCCCATGAACAGAGGATCCTGGTGGGCTACGGTCCGTGGGGTGACAAAGAGTCGGACAACGACTGGAGCGACTTAGCACTCATACATGGTGCATCTGCTAAGTGACAGAGGGAAGAGTGTGTGTGTCACAGTGAGGTGTCTTCACAGCACACTGCTCCCCTGGGCAAGGGCAGACCCCAAGGCCACGGAGGGAGATGAGACAGGCTACAAGGCGGTCAGTTTAACCAACTTACTTGACCTCCTTCTCTTGAGAAGCTCTGAGGGAAGGGAGGGAAGGTGTTCTGGAAGGTGTCAGAGTGCAGCCACGACGGCTGACCCCTGTATCCCTGAAAATGTTTGTTTTGTTGCATTTAATTTTTTAGAAAGGTCCCCTGGCTGGAACTTCCCGTGTCTGGCCCGGTCTGTTTGTCTGGGAAGAGCTGGGAAGCCCTTGGACGTCGGAGGCCCCAGCTGCTGCGTCAGCTCAGCATTGTCACGAAAATAGCCCTTCTCAGGGAAGGCAGGTACTTCCTCTGGCTAGCTTCCCCTCTCAGCCTGGCCCTCAGAAGAAAAGAGGGGAGAACCAACTGCACACAGAATCGGGATGTGGCTGGTAAGAGGGCTTTACGGGGACTCAACAGTAACAAAGGGAGGAAATGAATATGCAGTATTAGTAATTATACTGTACACATCCCAATTTGTATTTCAATATGTCATTTCCATAATAAAACTGCCAAAGCGAGTAACTAATGACACGGACTCATGTCAGGGAGTTGGAGGAGGGTTGCGGGGAGGGGGGCGCATAGAGGCTTTTTTTGCCTAATAACAAAATTGCTTTCAGTGAGAAACTCCTGGCAGGCTGGCTTTTTACAAGGCAAATGTATTCCAGGAGATGAAGCTTCGACCCAAGGCTTCTGTGGAAAAGGAGTGAAGGTTGACTGGCCAGCTGAGAGCTCCAGGAGTTCCATAACTGGGGTAGTTGGTCCAGGGTGGAGAGGCAGCCTACAGGATGGTCAGGCCAGAGCAGAGCAAACTGAGATGGGCTTTGGGCTTTGGAAACTCCATAAGATAAAATCATGAGCTGGCAGCAGCCTTGTGAATTGGACAGTCCTACAAAGGCTCCTAAAACTGAAGCTCCAATACTTTGGCCACCTGATGCAAAGAGTCGACTTACAAGAAAAGACCCTGATGCTGGAAAAGATTGAGGGTAGGAACAGAAGGAGACAGCAGAGGACAAGATGGCTAGATAGCATCACTGACTCAACAGACATGAATCTGAGCAAACTTTGGAAGATGGTGAAGGACAGGGAAGCTGAGCGTGCCACAGTCCATGGGGGTCACAAAGAGTTGGACATGACTTAGTGACTGAACAGCAACAAGAAACAAAGGCTCCTGAAACTATTATATTGTTGAAAACCACCATGCCTTTGCACATACTATTTCTCCCACTTGGAATGCACTTTCCCCATCCTTTGCCTACCTGTTTGTCTGTTTGAACCCAGCATATGATCACCTCCCTGGAAGTCATTCCTGACCACCAGTCCCCAGCATCAGATTTCATATTCTGTGAGAATCTGTTTTCCAAAAATTCAGACAACATCCGCAATACTTACCAAACAGGTGGTAATTATCACTTCACTTCTCCCCTCCCTGCCTGGACTGTAAGCCCCTATCCCCTGAGGACACAGAACTCTATGAGCCCCTCCTGGAAAAAAGGAACAAGAGCAAATGGCACATCCCTCTCCATCTCCCCTATGGCCAGGTGAGCCTGGATTTGTCCAAAGCTCCTTTCCCTACGTATAAATGGACTAGAATGTAATCTTCAGGAAAAATGACAGAATAAATATCTGGGCATTAAAAAGTAATGATAGGTCCGCTGAATTATATGGTGTCCCCAGGTGGTTCAGACAGTTGAGGATCTGCCTGCAATCTGCCTGGGAGACCCGGGTTTGATCCCTGAGTTGGGAAGATCCTCTGAAGAAGGGAAGAGTCACCCACTCCAGTATGCTTGTCTGGAGAATTCCATGGACAGAGGAGCCTGGTGGGGTACAGTCCATGTGATTGCGAAGAGTCAGACACAACTGAGTGGCTAACACTTTCCCTTTCACTTTACCAATTACTGTGCTGTTTGTAGACTGCTGCAACTAATTTTCTCATAACACAATGAAGTAAGTGGACAGGTATTACCATTATTCTCAATTCATATAAAAGAAGCAAGAATAAGTGACTTGTCCAAGGTCACATAGAGGCATGGAGCTGAGACTTGAACCCAGGTCTTCAATTTCAATTGCAGAGCTCTTCCCATTAATATGGAAAGTGTCAGAGGTGGTTTCTTAAAGTAAACTGCTCATCAGACTCCGAAGTCAGCATAGCCCTGAAAGAGGACAGCTGGGGTTACCATTAGCAGATATTTTTTAAAGAAGCTAATACAAAAAGGTTATATATATATATATATATATATATATATATATATATATATATACAGGAAGAGCTTGCCTTTTCTAAAGTTGACATTTGGTGAATGTTCTTTAGAAATATCCTCCAGTGAATTTCTATCTTAGACCCAGAAGTTTTGGGCAGAATGAAAGAAAATGAAGTTGGTTCCCAAACTGAGAGACCCAGCAAACACATGTTTTCAAGTTAAAATTTACATACTATTTAGTTTGATCTTAAATTTCTCAAAATCTCCCTTCTCATTCATTGCCTGGTGCCCATAGCAAAAATATTACACTTAGGCACTTCATTTTATCTTAAAAGATAAAACAATACCAATCAACAAGCAAATATAAGAAACATCTTCCCTCAGCCCTGTCTTCCTTTTCTGTCCTGCAATAGGCTTCTAGGAAGATCTTTCCCCAGTTCTCCACATCTCCTCTCAAGTCCACTATCCACTCCACTTGCTTCATTGGGAGCCCCTTTCTTTCTCCTGGTCCATCGATGCAGCCTCTTGACCTAGGCTTGTCCTCCCCACTGCCCACCAACACGAGCTCTCCAAAACCCCAGTGTTACAAACAGGGCTCCGTCTATGACTCAGCCAGGTCCTAGGCTCTGACATGGTTTCATTCAGAGGCCTGGGGTGGGCAGAATAAAGGACTCATCCTACAGTGTCCACCTCCTAGTCCCTGGGACCTGTGATAAGTTACCCAAACGTGGAGAAAGGAATTCTGCAGCTATGTTGAAGCTGGGGATCCAGAGATGAAGCAAGTAGCCTAGGTTATCCAGCTGAGCCCAATATAACCACAGGGCTCCTTATATGTGGAAAAGGGGGGCGAGCGAGAGTGAAAGAGAAAGTGATTTGGAGATACTACACTGCCAGCTTTGAAGATGGAGAGGGGGCGACAGGCCAAGAAATGTAGGCAGCCTCTAGAGGCTTGAAGAGTCAAGGAAATGGATTGTCCCCTAAAGCCCCCAGAAGAAACAGAGTCCTGCAGGCACCTTGATTTTAGCCCAGTAAGATCTGTTTTAGGTTTCTGATCTCGAGATCCATGAGATACTAAATTGGTATTGTTTTAAGCCACTAAGTGCTAAGTGCAATAGGAGAGTAATACAGAGCCGTGGTCTCTCCTGACCTACTTTGCCAACCTCATCTCCTGATCATGTCCCCTTCGCCTGATCAGCCTCTCAGTCCTCCAGTCAGTCAGACATTCCTCAGACATGCCGTAATCTTTCATATCTCTGTGCCTTTGCAAAGACTGTTCTCTCCAACTCAAATGCTCTTCCCCTTTGGGCTGCTTGCAAATTTCCCCTTGTCCTTCAAGACTGATCTCAAATGTTGTCTCTATGTGCAGCTTCAGGCTAACCTAACTGCCCCCTCTCCCAGGCACTGAGTGTCTATCTCCCTTTATTTGAGCTTCTAAGGTAGGTTCTATGCATTTTTATCTGTTTTGTTCACTGCTGCATCCTTTATGGTGGAGTAGGCTCTCAAGAAACAAATGTTTGAAAGGCTGTGTCTTTCTTTCCTAATAGAACCAGGGATCCTGGCACCTAAACTTTTCTTTCTTTATATCTCAAGCATCTAGGGCAATGCCCGGTGCCTGGTAACTCCTCAAATATAGTCTTAATTGACTAATTAATGGCAGTAAACCATGGTGTAAAAATAGATTGCTCTAATGGCTCATGTGATTTCAGAGAAGTAAAACTTTGACTTCTCCCCTACTTCCTGGAAAAACTGGATTCCTTCACATCAGGGCAGGACATAGAACAGCTTGCTCGACATCCTGTCACCTGTTGCAGAACAACTCTGTGTGGTCTGTGTGATTTTCCCCTGCTTTACCCCTGAAGCAACTCTGAAGTCAGTCTTGGAGGTTGGCATCCAATCTACGTTCCAAACACCGAAGCTACGACTCCTTCCACCCAATCTCTCATGTGTGGGATGACCAGCACACACCAGCATTCATATGGACTGTTATTTCTCTCCCTCAAAGCCCTGCCCTCTGCCAATTTGCATGGAGATAGGAGGAGGGAAGAAAGGGGGCAGTGAGGGACTGCCTGTGAATTCCTCCTTGTGGTTTAAATCACAGACAGTCTTGGCGCTATGCTTGTGTGTGTGCGCAGAATATCTTCAGAAGGACACACAGGAAATCAAGCGACTGGAGGTGGCGGTCCAGGAGTGGGTGGGAGACACCCTTCATTTACTGGGTCACTATGTGTCAAATAACGTTTTAGGCGTCGGGTATATTTCAGTGGACAAGATAGGCACCACATACACCTCTTTGAACTCTTTGAATTTATCCATGTATGTATTCCCCTTTCAAAATAAAAATAGCCATTTAATTATGAAATAAAATAGAGGGGGTGGAGATCATATCCATACTGTTGAATACTATGTAGCTATTCAAAAGGATGGGCTTCCCTGGTGGCTCAGCCGCAAGGATTCTGCCTGCAATGCAGGAGACATGGATTCAATCCCTGGGTGGGGAAGCTCCTCTGAAGGAGGAAATGACAGTCCACTCCAGTATTCTTGCCAGGAAAATTCCATGGACAGAGGAACCTAGCAGGTTACAGTCCACAGGCTTGCAAAGAGTCAGACACGACTGAGTGACTGAACACATACACACTTTCAAAAGGATGGAAAGAACAAGATATATTTTTATGTGAAAAATAATCACAGCTTATATTATTTTGTGCATGAAAAGTATACATCTATAAAATGTAATATATTTATGTCTGCACAGACAAATGCAAAAGTATGAAGAAAAACCTGGAAAGATTGTGGTAAGTGATGGGGGATATGATAGGATGAATGAGAACTGTATTGTTTACACTACTTACTTCTTTATCATTTCAAATGTGTTTGAAATATATAACTTTTATGCATAGAAATATATAATTTTAGATTAAAAAAGGACCCTGAGACCCCAAGGCTGATCTCAGAACACAGATCCCAGTGGGGGGAGATTCCATCGGTCCTTGAAAGCTGCTTCAGTTGCAAGTTTGAACTGGCATCCAAACACAGCCAGGATCCAAACGCGCTCCCTTCTCTTCTTTGCAAATATAGAAAGCCTGCTGGCCTTGAAAACTGATGATATACCTGCAGATAAGCCCAGAGCCCTTAGGAAGGCTGGAGGGGGTGGGAGGGCCATGGGCTGATATGTCACCTCGGCCCCCACTCCAGGAAACAACAATGAAAAGATATTGGCAACTTTGACATGGAGGAAATTGCTTTCTTCTGTCGGAAAGAGGAGTTCTGTTTTGAGGACAGAACACCACTTGCCCTGACAAAATGCTTAATTAGGAGATAAGCCAGGGAGCAGCGTGAGTCGTGTTGTTTGCCAGGGGTCCTGGGGAGCGAGTACACAGATGCTGTCCTGGCGTGCCACGGTCACTGCTGATCATGGCTTTGCGGGCCCCTGCAGAAGCAGTGTGGGGTTATGGTCAGGGCTCTCCTGGCCTTGGGACGAGCTGCCGGATCTGTCAGGACCTCAATTTATTCATCTGTAAACTAGAAACTGTCAACCCCACTTCACCAAAGGTGGAGGAGATCAAGTGAGACTCTGTGCTTCAAGTTCTCAGCGCTGTGCCAGACACCCCGTGCATCTGTTCAGTGGCTGGTGGCCGTGTGATGACTATACGGGCAGTTCTGCATGGTGGCTAAGAACGTGGGCTCTGGGGTCACACCACCTGGGTCAGATTTCCAGCTCCCTCATTTATCAGCTATGGGACGTGGCCAGTCTCTTGACCTCTATGGGCCTTATCAGTAAAATGGGGACAATACTGTTACTCACTTACCTCTCAGGGTTTGTTAAGATTAAATGAGCGAATTATCTGTCAAGCTGTAAGTGTCTGGCCCATGGTGGGCAGCACTTCGTATCAGTTAGGGACTATTAAGGATAACAGCGATAGTAAACACAGGATGAGCGCGTCCTGAGGGCTCAAAGTCTGCTTTCTCACCAGACATTTCCCCATTGTCCAGTCCTGCTAGGTTGCAAGAGACTTGAAAACGGGACATCCCTTCTCCCAGTTATCAGGATGGATGACATAGAGGGAAGAGGTTTTTATTCCTGATCCCCAGCTTCCCTCCTGGAGAGTTGGGACCCAAGACCCCCATTTCCTTGGTTTCAGAATCAATGCTCTGGGACTTCCCTGGTGGTCCTGTAGGTAAGAAGCCATCTGCCAATGCAGGGGCATGGGTTCAATCCCTAGTCCAGGAAGATCCCACAACTAAGGCAACTAAGCCCATGTTCCTCAACTGCTGAGCCCACTCTCTAGAGCCCGAACTCCACAACAGGGGGAGCTATTGCAAGGAGAAACCCACACAGGGCAACTAGTAAGGTGCCCCCACTTGCTGCAGATAGAGAAGCCTGTGAGCAGTAACAAAGACCCAGCGCAGCAAAAAAATAAATAAATAAATAAAATTTTCAAAAAGAACCAATGCTCTTCTCTTGACATGTGACTCACAGGCAGCCTGGCCAGACTCTCAGGGATGTGGATTGATTGCCCACTTGGAGGGAGGATGGCAAGATGCAGATGATTCTGTGCGGAATTTGAAACCAAACTGGGTTACAAGCAGGTGCTGCCATTCCTGAAGTCGATAATCCTGGAAGTAGAGAAAATATGTGCATGTCCTGGTCTCAAGGTACCCACCTTGAGAGACTTAGCTTCTACTGGTTTTGAATGGACTCACTCCTTCCCAAAAGGGGAGGGGAGAGGGGTGCTCACAGCAAACTGCCCTCCAGTATGGTGAGTAAGAGTCGGGGATAGCCCAAAGTCACCTCCCCTGATTTCTGAGCACCAGAGCAGATGTTACAGAGGCGGGTCCATGAAAGGAGTCACACCACCCACCTCAGGTACCTGCATCTAAAATGCAAATTGCCGTGGAAAAGTCTGAAGTTTTTCATCATCCTAAACCTTTGGCATCAGTTAAGAACTGATCAGGAAATTGTTGGCAGCTCCTTGAAAAGCAGAATGGTACCCAAGTGATAGAAATGCTGCATGTGTATTGGGGAGAGGGGGTGGGATATTTTCATATGCAGAGAAAGGGAGCAAATTAACTGCAGGACAATTTGACAAAACCTTTTATAACCTAAAAAATGTGCAAACATATACCCAGCTATTCCCTTCCAGGAACGTATCCTAAGGAAATAATTAAGGGCTAAGATTTTGTTCCAGGATGTTTATTGCAACATTGTTTACAGCAGCAAAAAATATTTGGAAATAATTTAAATGCCTACAATTGGGAGGCTGGTTAAATAAATTATGGTACAGTCATACAATGGAATATTGTGTAGCCATTAAAATATTGTAAAAGCATATTTATTGACCTGGAAAGATGTTCATGATTCATTATTGAGTGAAAAAGAGGTTACAAAACAGCCTGTACAGTATGATCTCATTTTTTATTAAAAAAAGTGTACATATATTTATATAAGATAGCTTGGGAGAATATTCTTTTAGGGAAGATCTTGCTAGAGGCATATGTAATATAGGAGCTTATGCAGGATGTTTCTGCATTATGATAATATAGCTTTATCACTTAACATGCCCAAGAGGGAAGGGTGGTACAAATTAAGGGCCTGAAGTGGATAAAGTAGGTGTATTTGTGAGTATATATCAACCAAGACTGGAGAAGGAAATGGCACCCGACTTCAATAGTCTAGCCTGGAAAATTCCAAGGACAGAGAAGCCTAGAGGGCTACAGTCCATGGGGTCACAAAGAGTCGAACACGGCTGAGTGACTGAGCACATGGCACATCAAGCAAGATATTATAAGTAGCAGCTGGGATTTTGATGCGTTTTATTATCTTATTTTTTTCTTCTCTGCATTTTGTGTTATTTACTTAAAGTTTTTTAAGTCGATGGGGAAAAAAAGACTAAAAGCAATCCAAGCTAGATGGCTGGAGGACTGAGAGAGGTAGGAGTGAGGAGAGGCAAGTTGAGAGAGCAACCTGGCAAGCTCTACTTGCTTCTGAATCTCATCTGCAATCTGATCTTCCAAGGACAATGCCCATGACCTTCCCTGGGCCCCGGGACACACGTTACCAATTGCCAGGCCATCTTTTCTATAATCATGTCTCCTCCGGGCAATTGTCTAGATTCTGAATCTGGGCAAACAATGTCTCCTCAGCCAGACTGCCATGTGGCCCCCACATTTGACATACATACCTTCTGTATTTTAAGAATGGTGGGACACGGCTGTATCTTCTAAGGCTAACTCTAATCCCTTCCCCCTACTTTTTAATTAAATATTTTATTTTAATACAATTACGGATCCCGTCTACTCATTACCTGGTTTTCCCCAATGGTAACATCTTAACAAGAAACTTGTCAGTGTGTATGTTTATGGTTCTCTTTTCCCAGTTTTATGGAGATATAATTGACATATAAGACTGTATAAATTTAAGGCATGTAATGTGACGATTTCGTACACATATGTATTGTGAAATGGTTGCCACAATCAGGTTAACTAACTTATCACCTCACATGGTTAGCTTTTTGTATGTATGTTTGGTAAGTGCTTCTAAGATCTGTTCTCTTAGCATCTTTCAAGTATATAATACAGTGTTATTAACTATAGTCACCCTGCTGTAATCAGATCCCTGGAACTTACTCGTTTTATAACTGGAAGTCTGCACTGTTTGATCACCTTCACCCATTTACCCCAACCTTGCCTCTGGCAACCACTGATCTACTGTTTCTATGGGTTCAGATGTTCTTGGTTTTTTGTTTTGCTTTGCTTGTTTTAGATCCCACATGTAAGAGAGATCATACAGTATTTGACTTTCTCTGTCTTACTTATTTCACTTAGCATAATGACCTCAAGTTTTACCCATGTGGTTGCAGATGGCAGGATTTCCTTCTTTTTATGACTGAATAATATTCCATTGTGTGTGTATCACATTTTCTTGATCCATTCATCTGTTGATGAACACCTAAGTTGTTTTCATGTCTTGGCTATTGTAAATAATGCTGCAATGAACATGAAGTACAGACATCTCTTTGAGATAGTGATTTCATTTCCTTCAGATATATACCCAGGAATAGAATTGATGGATTGTATGATAATTCTACTTTTAATTTCTTAAGGAACTTTCATGCCATTATAGTCGCTGCACCAATTTACATTCCCCATCAACAGTGCACATGAATTCCCTTTTTTTCACATCCTCACTAGCACTTGTTATCTTTTTGGTAATAGCCATTCTAAACAGTGGCACTAGTAAAGAACTTGCCTGCCAATGCAGGAGACAAAAGAGATCCCTGAGTCAGGAAGATGCCCCGGAGAAGGGAATGGCAACCCACTCCAGTATTCTTGCCTGGAGAATCCCATGGACAGAGGAGCCTGGCTGTCTACAGGCCATGGGGTCATAAAAAGTCAGACACAGCTGACACGATGAGTATGTACATGTATTCTAAAAGGTATGAGAAAAGATCTTATCGTGGTTTTGATTTGCATTTCCCTGATGATTAGTGATGTTGAGCACTTTTTGTGTACCTATTGGTTACCTTTATTGAAAAAATGTTTATTTAGGACATTTGCCCATTTTAAAATTAGATTCTTTTTTCTTTGCTCTTGAGATATATGATTTCTTCATATGTTTTGGATATTAACACCTTATGGATGTACAATTTGCAAATAATTTCTCCCACTCTATAGGTTGCCTTTTCATTTTGTTGATTGTTTCCTTTGTTATGCAAAAGCTTTTTAGTTTGATGTACTTGTTTATTTTTGCTTTTGTTACTTGCACTTTCAGTGTCATATCAAAAAATCATTGTCAAGGTCAAAGTCAAGGAGCATTTTCCTTATGTTTTCTTCTAGAGTTTTTATGTTTTCAGCTTTTACACTGAGTCTTTAATCCATTTCAATTTAATTTTTGTGAGTGGTATAAAAGAGAGTTTATACTAAGCCTTGATATCAAGCAGATGAAGTTAAAACTGTTTTAGTTATTCTGATTCACTTGCCTTTCCATACAAATTTTAGAATAATCTTGTTTACATCTACACTTTTTTTTCTGGCTGCTTTCAAGATATTTTCTTTGTTTTTAGTTGTCAGAAATTTAATTATGGTATGTCTTATCATGGATTTCTTTGAATTTATCCTGTCTGGGATTCACTCAGCTTCTTGAATCAGTGTTTTTGTCTCAACAAACTCAGGGAGTTCTCAATCATTATTTCTTCAAGTTGTTTTTTTTTTTTCAGCTTTGCCCTCTTTCTCCTCTCCTTCTGAGATTCCACTGACTTTAATCTTAGATGATTTTCTCTAGTCCCATGTTCTGAGTCTCTGTCCTTTTTTTTTTAATCCTATTTTCTCTCAGTTGTTCGGACAGGATAATCTCTACTGCTCCATCTTCTAAATCACTGATTATTTTTCCTCTCCCCTCCATTTTGCTGTTGAGCCCATCTACTGAGCTTTCTATTTTGGTTACTGTGATTTTAGTTCTAAAACTCCATTGGTTCTTTTGTAGATCTTTGATTTCTGTGCTGAGCCTTTCCATTGTTTAATTTGTTTCAGGCATTTTGTAATCATTCCTTGAACTACTTTCATCATGGCTATTTCTCTGTTATCTGGGTATTGGCATCCTTTGATTGTCTTTTTCCACTTGGTGTGAGATCTTCCTGGTTCTTAGAATGATGAATGATTTTTCTGTTGAAGCTTGGTCATCTTCATATTATAAGACTCTGCATCTTATTTAAACCTCTGTTTCATGTGACTTCCTTTGACACCGCTGTGGCAGGAGAAGAGAGAGAGGCAGGGAACTGCCTTGTTACCACTCTGCAGAGCTTGGAGTCCAGATTCCCCCCTCTCAGCCCATTTGACACCTGATGGGGATGCACTTTTGTTAAGCTGTGCAGATGGGAATGCCCCATGTGATCTGTACTAACACTGCAGGAGAGGGGTCTTTTTCACCAGCTGGTAGGGGTGAAAGTCCTGGCTCTCTGTTCTGCCATTTCTGGGACCATTTTGGCAGAGGATGTCGGGGAGCCTTGTTACAGCCTAGCTAGGATGGAATTCTGTTCTCCCCAGTTGACCTTTACTGGTGTGAGTGTGGGTGGGGTCACAGTTTTTCTGTGGTGTTTGGCTGAAGCAGAGTGGTTATTATCCAGAAGTTTTTTTGTCTTATTAGGCTACCCCTTTCCTGATCATTTGGCTGGAAAGGACAGACTTTTGTTTGTCTGTCTCTCTCTCTTTTTTCTTGTCTGCCCTAGCTTCTTCAACTCCAAGTCTGGGATAAATGAGACAAAAATAAAACACAGAGACTTCACCACTGTGGTGTTCCTTGGGTCCTGAGATCCCTAACTGGTCTGCCTCTCTCTCTGTACCTCTAAGAGTTTTCTTATATTTGCTATATACATAATGACCAAGGATTTTAATTGTGTTTAGTAGAAAGAATAGAGAAGATTTATGTCTGCCTCATCTTCTTAGAAGTGGAAATTCTTTCCTCACTGTGTTTTACTTACATCTGTTAACAAAAGCAAAAAACCCACTGAAATTTAAGTATCACGCTAACTTCTAGCATAATTTGCCAACACTTTTAAGTGATCAAAATCTTTTGCTATTAGAATATCTTCATGAGATATTTCGTGACTCTCTTTCCAAAGAGATAATCAGGCTTGAACTATGCAAGGATCCTCTCTGGGTAAATCTGTAATCAGAGTAAAATTAACCCTATCAAAGGATGTTACATTTTGATAGTTCAAAGAGAGGAGGTGGATATAGCTTCATACCCAGGATGGCTGTCTTAAAAATACCAAAATGACCAGCTACTAAGACTTGCTTCACCATGCCAAAACTGCAAGGTTGCTGACAAAGTCCCCCCAGATTAATTATCTACAACCCTGCCCAACCTTTTGGGTTGGATTTCCCAGAAATAGTGCCCCAGTTCTTATTTTGCTTCTTTCAGCACAGCAAGTTACCAAAACCAAATCAGGAAAAAAAATCTCTGAATATTATTAATAAAGGAGGAGTTTCCTTTGAACTAGAGTTTTTTAAACCGCATTTCCCAGAGATTTCCTGTGCAGTTTCAAAAGAAGTTCATGACCACTTTGATTAGGACTTTATCTCGAGCACTAATGGAGATAGTCGTGTTCTCAGACTATCCATCGGCATGGATGTTAGCCAATTATGTCCCCTTGTAAAAAAGTAACAGAACCGCTCCTTGGGATCCACACTAATAAAATGATCTTCTTCATCAGAGATGAGAGTCTACTGTTTCTCTAGCTCTGAGCCAAGAAAACTTGGGGAAACCAAAGAAGATTTTTCTGTTGTAACACGGTGTATTTGTAGGTCCATCCTGTATTGAACACACATGGACAAAATGCTGTCAGTTGCAACCAGATTCTTTTATTGCACTATTATTTCAGTTATTTAGGGGCTGGAGAAAGATGGTGGGTGGGGGATGGCTAATGGGAGACAGATGGCCAGTGCAATTATCACTTGAAAAACAGGTTTGTCCTTTAAAAATGACAACAGCAGTGGACTCTCAGTGGCAGGTGAAATTTGAAAAAGGATTAGCAAGGGATTACCTAAGAGAAAAAGGACAGGTGTATCTAGGGTGCTCCAGTTGGAGGGGGCACTTTAGCTTTTGAATGACACCCTTAAAATTGCCCCCTCACATTTCAGTTCCATTTGTACCCGTGGATTTTGGCAATGCCAATGGTGGTGAGTCTGGGCTCATCTTTAAGAAGGACAAAAGACAGAATAAATACTGAAGTTTCCCTCCATTATTTGAAGGGAAAATACAGAGAGAGTATATACTGGACTTTTTAGCAGAGTATGTATGTACCTAAAGAGAAGGCAGGAAGCCCACACCTCAGAGCTCTCTGTCCTGCTTGAATCCTGAATCTCTACTTCAGAAGCCTGGGAACAGGTAGAAAAGAATCCTAACTCTCTGAGGAGAGTGGCTAGGGACTCAGGGCCAGAATTTCTACAAGCGAGCTGATCACAGGGCACTATGGCTAGATGTGACCATCTGACCTATATCCATTGGATAGATGAAGAAACTTAGAAGTGCAATGACCTGCCCAAGATCATGACTGGTCAGTGACAAAGTCATAAGTGGAATTCAGGGAGTCATGTCCTTTTTGTGCAATCCACCTTTCTCTTTGGCATGAGTAATCCTGTCTTACAAGGCTTGGTTAAGTGCTCAAAGCCAGAAGGCTGAGAACAAGAGGGTCTGAGCTCGTGTGCTGGACTCCTTGGGGAGCTCTAGATCAGACAGGACTGTAGCCCCACCTGTATGATTTTTGGCTGCCAAGCTTTGGGAGAGGAAGCTCTATAGGGCCATCAGGGAAAGGTAGAAGCAATGAAACAACAGCTACGTTGTAGCTCAGATGATAAAGAATCTGTCTGCAATGCAGGAGACCAGTGTTTGATCCCTGGGTCAGGAAGATCCCCTGGAGGTGGAAATGGCAGTCCAGATATATATCCAGGAATGGAACTGATGGATTGTATGATAATTCTACTTTTAATTTCTTAAGGAACTTTCATACCATTATAGTGGCTGCACCAATTTACATTCCCCATCAACAGTGCACATGAATTCCCTTTTTTTCACATCCTCACCAGCACTTGTTATCTTTTTGGTAATAGCCATTCTAAATGGTGGCACTAGTAAAGAACTTGCCTGCCAATGCAGGAGACATAAGAGATCCCTGAGTCAGGAAGATGCCCTGGAGAAGGGAATGGCAATCCACTCCAGTATTCTTGCCTGGGGAATCCCATGGACAGAGGAGCCTGGCAGGCTACAGTCCATGGGGTCATAAGAGTTGGACACGACTTAGCGACTAAACCACCACTTATTGGATGCTTCCTCCCTACTAGGCATTGGGCACTTTACAGGCATTATCTCATTTGAGCCTCACAATGATCTTGTGAGCTAAGTATAATTGTCACTTCCATCTGCAGATGAAAAACTGAGATTCAGAGAGGTTATGTAACTTGCCCAAACATATATATGAGAAAATGACAGAAACAGAATTCGAACCCATCTCTGCTTAGCATCAAACCCCAAGCTTTTAACCCATGTGCTGTGTCACTTCTCAAAGGCAGATTATACTCTGAGTTCCTCAAGTCACAATCGAAATTTGGGTGCCTGCTTAATTCATATACACATAGGAAATAAAATTGGATGCCTGCTAGCTCTGCTGTATAAGGGTGGAGGTGGTAGAGGGAAGACCCATGACTTTGGAGGGCACCAAGCTCCTTGGAAATGGTGCTGGGCCCCCCTGTGTGGCTCTGGAGACACGATACTAGCTGCATAATCTGGTGCTTGGTAGCTGGAATGTGGCCTGGAAGTGGACCCTTGGGTAAGTGAAGTTTGTCACATGTCTCTACCACTTTCTGCTCAGGGGTTACACACCCTAAGCCAAACCCCACTCCTCCACCTTTGCCTTCCACCATATTAGGTCCCTTCTATCAGTGATTCGCAAGCCCAGTTGCACAGAAGAATCACCTAGGAAATCTTTTAAATTATTGGTAACTGAACCCCATTTCCAGAGGCCTAATTTAGTTGACTAGGTTAAGCTCTCCAGTTAAGTTGCTGGATAAAACACAAGACACTCAGTCAAATTTGAATTTCAGATGAACAACAAATAGCATAAGCATGTCCCCCAAACTGGAGCTTCCCAGGCAGCACTATTGGTAAAGAACCCATCTGCCAATGCAGGAGATGTAAGAAATGCAGGTTCCACCAGGAAGATCCCCTGGAGGAGGGCATGGCAACCCACACCAGTATTCTTGCCTGGAGAATCCCATGGACAGAGGAGCCTGGCAGGCTACAGTTCATAGAGTCGCAAAGAATCAGACACGACCAATCGACTTAGCACACACACACACTTGTCCCCCAAATTGCATGGGGTTATACTTATACTAAAATATTATTTGCTGTTTATCTGAAATTCAAATTAAAATGTGCATCCCTGTGTTTTCATTACATAAATCTGGCAATCCTATCTCCAGGTCATTCTGAGGCACAAGCCCAGGCTGAGAACATCTTCCCTATGTGACCAACAATCCTTCTAAGTGCACTTGTGTATTCACTCAGCTTTGCAACCTCTGGGGTAGGTGGCCAATATGTAAGTTTTCTTAGGACCTTCTGTGGCATGGTGTCTGTCCTCTAGCCCAGCAGTGAGGCTAATTATGGAAAAGGGTGGACAGATCAGGAGAAGTTAGCTTGGCCACCAATGGAAGATTGCCAATATCTGATAAATAACGCTAAAGGTGCTGCCTGCACTTGATTTGATCCGGAACAAATTTCCTAGTAGTTGAACAATGTGTGTGTGGTTTTTTTTGGGGGGGGACGTGCCAAATGGAATGTGCAGTCTTAACTCCTGAGTGAGGGATGGAACCCATGCCCCCTGCATTGGAAGCATGGAGTCTTAGCCCCTGGACCACCAGAGAAGTCCCTGAACAAGGTGTATTGCAGTTGTTTTATGAGTGATAGTTGCTCAGTCATGTCTGACTCTTTGCGATCCCATGGACTGTAACCTGCCAGGCTCCTTTGTCCACAGAGTTCTATTTTATTATTTTATGCAAGGCACTTATTAGGCACTGCAGGGGAGGCTGTGGAAGCTGTGGAAGAACTCACAACCTAGGAAGGGAGAATCCAGGTTTCCTTTCCAGGAGAAATGTTCAGTCTATAATCTAATGAGGATTTGCCACAAGCTTCCTTGTTATGTACATAAACCCAGCTAGTGAGACTGCATAAACTTATACCCAACCCACGTGCCTGGACAGAACTGGATGAAAGTAAGTGGGTTATAAACAGGAAGAAGGAACATCCTGCTGTGTTCGGCTGGAGACCAGGGAGCGGCCCAGCCCTGCCACTTGCTTGCTGTGCCATCTGAGACAAAGCACTTGTTTTTTCTCAGTCTCCATTTCTTCATCTGTAAAATGGGGGTGATGACAATAGCATTTGGAGTTGTTTTGAGAATGAAATAAAACTATGCATGGAGAACAGGGCTTGAAGTATTGTAAGCATTCCGTGAATACTAGCTGTTATACTTACAATAACAAAACACGGGACCACATTACATGTATATACAGTGCACTTAAAAGCGCCCACATCCAAAGTATGAAAAACTAACAAGACAAGAAGAGATGTCCTTAACAGTCAGACTAAGATCTGACAGAGTCCATTTCTTCCAGGACTTTGACAAGTGAAGCAGGAAATAGAGAAAAATGTCTGAATTCTAGCCTCTGTATTTGGGATTTTCTACTCAATTTTACATTAACAATGATGCAATTAAGAATCAAACGTCTAGGGCAGATTCTTGTGACTATATGACAACATGTTATTCTCATGTGCCTGCCTGTCTAGGATGGGTGTTTTTAGGGTGTAGTTATATGGAAATAGCCTCTGATTACGTTTCTGACTTTTCCAGGTAACTTATAATTTTAGACAGTTGTTTTGACGTGATTCTTTGCCAGGCTACACATGCCTGTGAGATTTTTTAGAACCCTGTGAATTAGAATAACATGAAAATTTTTAAAAATTTAACTATTCTGATACATAATGTAGTGCGCCTTACTACATGGAACCACACAAGAGGTCAGTGTATACAAGTGAAAGTCAGTTTCCCATGTAAGCAAGAGAGAAAGGGTTTCCAGTGAAGGCAAACGCTTCCATAGTCTCTCACGATATTTCTATGATGCATAACAGAATGTAACAGCCCTTCTGTATGAATCTCTGTTACTCTGGCTCCAGCTTGGAGTTTGCCTATCATTCTCTGAAAGACACAGGAGTAAAGGGTTTTTGTGTGCCTGTATGTGCCTATGTGTATACCTGCATGCTCACCCACTGGTCCTAGGTCATGTGTACACCAGGATAAGAAATAAGTCCTGAGAGGGTGGGAGTTTGGACACTTTGCTCACTTCTGTGTCCTGACACCTTGGAGAGGACTGATGTGTGGGAGACTCTGTCTTCTGATGGAATGAAGTCATGTGTATGTCGAGTACATGCTCACACATCTGTTATCCCTGATAAATCACACTTCAGTGCCCATCAGCCTTTTCACCCAAGAGAATTGAACTCTTGGTTAGGAAGGGGAGAGTGCAAACTGCAGGCCTCAGGCAGGAGCGATTAAAAAAAGAAGGGAGAGAAAGAAAAGTTTTCAGAGGGGAGAAGAGCATGGGTGGTGGACAGGCGCCCAGGCAAAAGGTCAGCACCATTCCAGGCTGCTTCCTCCCTGGAGATTTTGTGTAGCCCCCAATGCGGGGGCTGCTTCCCAGATTGCTGAGTCCAGTGGTTCACAGACAGGGCTCCTGTTCCCCCAGACCTCTTTGAAGACACGAATGGGTCTCTTCCAAGTGTTTCTTGTTTGTTTTCCAAAAAAGAGAATCAAAGGGAGGAAAGTTTTTCCCAGACCTGAGATTGCCAGTTTCTTTACTTTTGGCTAGCATTTTACCAGCTCCATGTGGTCATCTGGTTCTCTCAAGTTGATCCCAAACCCCCATGGACAGTGACATCCCTGTCTGTGATTAATGAACATGGAGGAGATGAATTGAGGATGCTTTTCAGACTGGGGGAGAGAGGTAGACTGAATGCCAATGGCACTCTCCCATTGTAGGGGAGAACCCTGACCCTGCAGATGGTGAGATTACTTCTCCAAAATGACAGAGCCATGCAATGGCCCCAAATTCTCACATCTTTTTGCCAATGTTTCTGTTTTCCCTGAAAATCTTCCAGGACTCTCTTAGCCCATTACTATCCTGACATGTGCACAATACTTCACAGTTTCCAAAGTTCCTTTATAGATACCCTTTCGGCAAGGCAAAGATTGTTCTTCCCACTTTGCAGATGAGAAGACTGAGGATTTGAGTGACTTATACAATCAACCAGCTCATCATTAGGGGGAAGTTCCTTTGCCACCTCATACTGCTTTCCCCTTCCACCTCCTAAAGCCTAACATTTCACCATTAGACCTGTATTCCTTTAGCTTAAGGCAATGGCCATCTTTTAATTCCAAATGTTTCTGGAAACGATCATATTTGAGCTAGTGTCAGTCACTACCTGAATTTGCAATCTTTGTTGAAATCGTTTTAAAAATATGGAGACGTTAAAGAAAATAGATTGCTGTAGGAATGCCCCCCAGTCCCCGCACCAGCCCCAGGATACACGAGAGAACAAGATGTGACGAAAGTAAGCTCTGTATGATTCTCACTTGGTCTCACTCTGTATGGTCTCACTTGGTCACTGACTTCATTGCCTGGTGATCCTGGAAGATTCTCCTTTAGAGGCAATTTATTGTTTTGGAGGCTCATCTTGTCCCCAGATATGTACAACAGTCAGAACAGGGAAAGGGTGGCTGGGCCCCTGCACTTTTGGGGAAGGGAATTTCTACCATCTAGCTCAATGGGTTTTTGGCTACTCTACAGAGGCAGCATTTTGATATTTAAACTTTAATGTGAGTGACTCAGGAATAGTTTTGCAGACAGTGTTCAGTGCCTCTTCTTACCATGCCGGAGCAAGGAAGCCAGGAAAGGCCAGCACCAAGGTTCAGCCAGGCGAGGAAAGGTCATTCATCTCTTTGACCTTCATGGCCTAAGTTTCTCTTCCGGGCCACACTTGTGCCATGCTAGGTGCTAGGGCCTGGGGATGGTGGGGGAGCAAGTCATGCTCCCTGCCCTTGATGAGCTCATAGTCTAGCAAACCCTTTAAGAACTGGGCATTGCATGGGAGAAGCCCAGGAGCTGCCTGAGACAGGAAGGGCCTGCCAACCTCAGAGGTCCAGGAGAAGGGAGGACAGAGTCCAGAAGAGCAGAGATAATGCCCAGGAGTAGGTGACATCCGGGTGAGCTCCAATGTAGGGTGGAGGCTCTTTATCCTTTGCTCATGTCTACACCCACTGGTGAGTGTGTGGGTGGGGGTGGGGGCATGGGGAGTGGCTGAAGGAGGCCTAGTCAGCACTTCTAAGCCTGTGTAGGAGCCAGTGGGAGAGGCAGAGTCCCACAGTTCTAGTTCCTGCCATTCTGCTTGTGCCTAACAGTTCCTAACACCCCCCCCCCCCCCCCCGCCCCTGCAACTCCTGGGCTTCCCTTGAAGCCACTTCTAATAGATAAAGACAAGATAAAGGCTCCCAAGGAGAGAAGGAGTCCTGAGCCAGCTCATCAGATCATTGCCGACAATCCCTTTCCAAAGGGAAAGTTGTCCAGGAAAAACCTGGCTAGGAAAGCTCTAAGGATTAGGACTCAAGAGACAATGCAGGGGACAGATCTCTTGATGGTGTTTACCAAGCCCGAGTGCAAAGACCACAGGTCAAAGAGCGGAGAAGAACCTGACTGGTTGTGCTAACAAGGTCCAAGGAAAAGCTAGATGTTGGAGGGTAACTTCAGGCAGAAAGGGCTAGTGAGGGGAGCACAGGTGAGGAGGAAGGGCAGGCTTAAGGAGCCCAAGAGAGCCAAGTGATCCAGGCTGGGGAAGGGCATCCCATCCAAATGCAGAATGGGGAGGTCTGGGGGCAGCTCTCATATCACAGCCTCAGTAATTAACCAGCCTCTGTGTACCTGAAGACATAATTACAGGCAAAACAACTCCTTTGATGTAAGAGTGTAGTGTAGTCTGGGGGGAAAGAAGGGCAAATAAAGAATGATTTTGCTTTAATATGCAAATAAGGTTGTTGGAAAAATAGTGCCAAATAGGCCAAGCAAAGAAGCAGAAGGTTGAGAAAATGTGACCCAGGCTGAGTGGGCACCCAAGACATTTAGGGTCCTTGGGAACATCATGGCTGGCCTGACTGGGCACCGCAAAAATTTGCTGCTTTCCTTTAACATAGTTCACATGTTCCTACAGGCTGATTGCCTTCTCATCCTCTCCCCATTCTCTGCAGATATTCTCAGCAAGTTTCCAAAGAGGCCTGTTTATTTATGGAATCAAGGCTCCAGAGAAGGACTTCCCTGGTGGTCCAGTGGTTAAGAATCTGCCTTCCAATGCAGAGGATTTCAGTTTGATCCCTGGTGGGGGAACTAAGATCCCATATGCCATGGGGCAACTAAGCCCATGCGTCACAACTCGAGAGAAGCCTGCGTGCCACAACTACTGAGCCTGCACGCTCTGGACCCCGTGTGCCCCAATTAGAGAAGCCAGTGCGTTGCAGTGAAGACTAAGTGCAGACGAAAAAAAAAAAAAGGCCCAGGAGAAAGAGGTACAAAGGGTATGAACAGCTCCTCCTAGGAAGCAAAGGTAATCAGGAATGGTGCTGAGCTTGTGACCCAGCTCATTCTGCCCTGTGCTATAACTTCTGAAACAGCCCTCTTTACGTTTGGAGCCAACTTTATTAGAGAAATCTATTGATTGGGGAATGGTTAGGGAGGAGGGATGCTCACATGATTTAACACTTGATGGGTTCTGAAAAAAAATAAGGAAGAGCCTTTGAGCGTTAGCACATTCATTGTTCCAAAGACACGTTACCAAAATGAATGTATGCAACTCTACTGTATGTGAGGCTCTGGGGCACAATAGCCTAGATGCTGTGAAACAAAAAGGCATTTCTCCTGCCTCCACTGTGTCTCTTGTGGTGCCATTGTCTGACGCTAAGAACTCACATAATAACAAAAAACAATGCCCCTATGATGGGAGGGAAGACTTGATTTGGCACCAGCAGTGGTGTTTTCCATGGGAATGATGGTGGGGGCTGTGGCTGACTGTGGGAATAGTGCAAATCAGCACTTTTTTGTAGATTTTCTTCAAGCCATTGTTTATTTTGGCTTTGGTCAGATCCGTGGCCCAGCTTGAAGATTCCCACTGGGCTTTCTGAAGCTCACAGACCTATGAGAGATGAAACAGGGATAAATAAATAATGACAAAACACTCTACCCCTGCCCTGGCACTCATGTGTGGGGTGTGCCTATCTTGCTGGGTGTGTATACATGCAGATTGAAGTACAGTATATGTACACATTTGGCCCACACCTCCACCAGGGAATCAGAAATCAAGGTTTTCTCTGGGCTTAGAAGGTTCTTTGTCTCACTTTCACCAGGGCAAAGGGAGATCAATTTTTGCAAAATGGCATTGGATAAAACTTGCTTATACTTCCTAAAGTCCTTAGATGTTTATAGACTTTAAAATATGAGTAACTCAGATTGTGGTTCCAACAGAACAAAAAGTAAATAGCTGTTGTGAAGATGGAAAAAAAGTGAAGTGAAAGTGTCAGTCATGTCCAACTCTTTGCGACTCCATGGACTGTAGCCTGCCAGGCTCCTCTGTCCATGGAATTCTCCAGCCAAGAATACTGGAGTGAGTTTCCATTCCCTTCTCCAGGGAATCTTCCCAACCCAGGGATTGAACCCAGGTCTCCTGCACTGCAGGCAGATTCCATACCAGGGAATGAGCCACCAGTAAAGGTGAACTCCCAGCTTTTAGGAGTTTCTTCTCTACCCTAGCTAAAAGATGCAGAGATCAATCAAGATGGAAAATGAGCAGGGAATATGTGTAGTATGATTATATTATGGTCCAAAATATGACTATATCAGCTTTAAAATGCCAAATACTGATTCAGTAACAGGTTATTGCAGTCTAAAAATACAAGACTTCAGTGAGGGTGCGTGTATTTATTTTACATACATACATAGTGTTTTGTTTTGTTTTGTTTTTTTACAAAGAAGCACACTTTCTTATCCTTTTTTCCAAAAGTTTCCATTTCCAGGAAAAGTCTTCCTGACAAGTGTATGTGAAGCTGTCTCTAAGCAGGGTGGCTGGGTTGCACAACTCCAGGGGGCAGCATTCACTGTGTCTTCTATATAAATGGTTTCCCTAGAGGAAACCTCCAGGAGACCTTGCAAGGCCACAATATTTAGATAAGCTTATTGCACAGATGTTTTTCAACAAAGTGCAGAAGAGTCTTGTTTCCTATAACTTATTTCTCCTTTTAGCTGCCAAGTAGGGGACTGAGGTTCTTATCTGGGTCTATATTGGAAGAAAAGGATCACACTACGAGCCAGGCAGCATGCTGACTGCAGATATAGTTTAATCAACTCATGAATCTTATCAGAGGTTTCATGGATGGGGAAACAGGCTGAGAGAGGTTAGAGGACTTGCCCAGGCACACACGCAGTCCAGCCTGTGTGCAGCAGAGCTGGGCTTGAATGCCTCTCTATGGCACTCCGCAAGGGCCCTGACTGCCACCACACTTCCCAGGCCTGGAAAGAGTCCATGGTTCCTGCAGACCCTGAGTGGGTCTGCACTGGCAGTGGAACAGTGTCACCTAGGGTAGGGGTCTTCAGAACCAAAAGGTGGAATTCAGCCAGGGTCGGGGTGGGAAGTTCCTGGGCTGCCACCTGCGCCTTTCTGCCAAATAAAATAAAAGAGAGCCAGGTGTGGAGGCTCCCTACTGTGAGCTTTGCACAGCTGGAGTAAGTCTGGGAAGAGAAGTGCGGGGAGAGACGCTTCCATCTCCTCCCCCTTCCTGGAAAATAACTCTGCATTTGAAGGGAGAAAGAAAGAGTGAGTAAATTTGTAACTGGGATTTGGTGGCCTGGGGATTTCATTTGGCCCTGTGAAGGCAGATGCCTGTGCCTCTGTGTGTGCGTTTGTGTGTGTGTGTGTGTGTGTGTGTGTGTGTGTGTGTGTAGGAGGGTGTTCATTGCGGGAAGAGAACCTGAGGTAACGTGTATGATTTTTTTGGATTGGACTTTTAAGTCATAGCAGCTACCGTTGGAATCTAGTATGTGGTGCCAGGCATTGGTATTATTTTCACGTGAAGTAAAAGAACAACAGTTTAATAGTTTGTTTTTCTGTGGGTACGCTCAGAGCCTTCGAGTATTTTTTCCATTTGGGTTTAAATACTACGCTCTACAATGGGATAAGATTGGGGAGAGGCGGGGTAGTGTGCGGGGGCTGGCAGGGGCGGTCCCTGCCTCGCTTGTCTCCGCCTTACATTTTGACCAGTCCGATGGCGACAGGCTCGCACTAGGACCCAGGCGCCAGAGCGCCTCCGTCTGTCCTGTAGGTTCATTCAATCTCCCATACACACAGACCCACAGCGAGACCGACACACACTCACACACACGCAGACACACAACAGCACGCAGCGAGGCTCGGGAAGTCAGGTCGCCTTCTCGCCTCGGCGCCTTCTTCGCTCCAGCCAGCCGGCTCTCCCCAGGGGCCCGGAGCTCTGCCGGGCCGCGCAGCCCCAAAAGAGGACGAGCTCGGCGGACCCCGCGGTCCCTCCATGGGCAAACGCGGGCGGCCGCGCAAGGAGGCGCGCTGCGAGGGCGCGGGGCTGGCCCCCGCCGCGCCCCCGGCCGTGACCGCGCCCCAGCCCCCGGCCCAGCTGGAGGAGCCCGCGGGGGCCAAGCTCAGGTGCCCCTTCTCGGACATTTTCAACACCAGCGAGAACTCGATGGAGAAGCACATCAACACTTTCCTGCAGAACGTGCAGATTCTGCTCGAGGCCGCCAGCTACCTGGAGCAGATCGAGAAAGAAAACAAAAGTAAGTTTGGGGGCCCTGGCTCCTCTTCAGCGCCGGGCTCTTGCTTGCTTGCCCACTTCGGCGACCCCTGTCGCCTGCTTAGCCCCCTCTCCCCAACACACTCACATCCAGCCCTCGGCAGTAAAGCCGATGACACCGGAGAAAGGACACGAACGCACAAAGCTGCTAAAGATGTAACAAAGACGAGCGGGGGGTAGGCGGCGGCGGGGGGGTGGGGGCTGTCGGTGCGTCCGTCTGTCCGTCTCCGCGAGGCTGGGAGAACCGCTGGGCCGAGGAGCAGGGGAGTGTTGTTGTTTGCTGACAACTGAGCCGAGAGCTCATCTCTTCGAGGTCGCCTTTCTTACTTTTTTTTTTCCTCTCCTTTTTTTTTTTCTTTCCCGGAGCCTTCTCGGGCAGACAAGTGTTGTTTTTCTGTCGCTCGTTCCTGGGTGGGGTGGGGATTACAAGACGAAAGTTGGAAACTGTAGGCAGAGCTCGGCGGTTCCAGAAAGAAAACACATAGACACACACGACAACGATAACAACAAGCAAACAGCCCTCCACGGCGTGGGCTCCGGCTGGCTCGGCTCTGCTTCTTCCTCCTGTCTACTTTGCTTTTTCCTCTCCTCTCGCTGCAAGGCTGGGCTCAGGCCATCGCGTCCACGGAGACAGTCCCCCTGCGCCTCTGCTGCCCTAGGTGCCCCTGCCCCCGCACCCCCCCCCCCCCAAAGAAACAGGCCGGCAAAACCAACAGCTCGCCAGCATCTCGCCCGGGACCCGCGGTGCTGCGCCGGGGAAACTTGGCGAGGGGGACGCAGCGAGATGGAAACTTTGGGATCTCGCAGGAAACAATAGTTGTGGAAGAAGGTGTGGGCTGTTATGTGCTGTTTCTTTATTTTCCGGGATACAGCTCCCGAGTGAGCGCGCTGGGCGAGGAGGGCAGATGCCTTCCTGGTGGATTTCTGCTCCCCCCACCCCCACCGCAGATTCAGGTGGAGAGAGATGGTTGCGGGGCGGGGGGGGGGGGCGGTACTGGGAGCCCCACCCCGGCCTGGCCTTCTTTTTTGTATTTGTTTGTTTCATTTTTGCCTGGGTCCCCCAACCATCCCCAGGCCGTCGCCTCAGCGCCCTAACGGGGGCATGCGAGTGCGGCGTCTCCAGCACGGTCCTCACAAATAATAGCTGCGAGAAGGGGGAAGGGGGCCGAGGCAGACAGACCGACAGACTAGAGAAAAGCTAGCTGATTAATCTGTCCGAACAAGTAGGAAGATCAATGAGACTGGGCGGGAGGGGGGGGGGAGAGAAAGGGAGAAAAATGGTCCGATTGCAACGTGTCAGGTCTTGCAACCTACCCCCCCAAACACAACAGCAACAACCCTCAAACACAAAAACACCCTAGCTGACCGACACCCCAGGCCTTCGGGGTTAAAGTAACCGCGCGATGGCAACGAAATCGTGCAGTAGCTTAAGGCAAAAACAAGGATTTGTGTTGGGAGGTCGGTGGTGCGTTCTTTTCTTTTCTTCTCTCCCTGTTTTCTCGGGATGCCTGGGTTACGAGAAAGGCGCATCGCCGGCGGTTGCAGCTGAATCAGTTTGCGATTATTTGGGGTGTGGGATGGGGGGCAGTACGCCTTCGCCTGTAGGGTCAGAGCTGGCGGGGAGGTGGGTGAAGATGTGGTTTTGTGTGGTGTGTTTGCTTTTGTTGGAGGGGGGAGGGGCGTGATTTCTTACTCTACACCCCCCCCCCGCCCAGGTCCCCCATTCCCCCAAGTCTGTCCCGTGGCTCCGACTTTGGCGGGGGGTGCACCCAAAGAGGGCACCTTGGCAGTGAGTGGCAAACCTGGTTTGCCCCCGCCCCGTCCCCTCCACAGAGGGTTGTACCAGAGAGGCTGCTGGAGCTTCCTCGGCGTCCCGCGCCCCCCGCCCCTCGCACTCGCAGACAATCGGAGACCTCTGTTCCCCACCTCACTGCCCCCACCCTCGCTCCCCGACCGCCTCGGCCGCCGCCACCTCCTTGTTTACCCGGTGCCGGGGCTCCGGCGTGGCCACCAGTCACGTAAGCAGAGGGCCGGGCGCGCCGGGCTGGACTGCCCCGCACGGGGCGGGCCAGAGGTAGTGGAGCCGGGGTCCGGGGACCGTGGAAGCCAAGGGGCTTCCTCCCGGTCCCCTTCCCGAGGCGTCCGCGCTGCTACCCCCCGAGAGGGGCTCGGGAACCTGGGCGCCCTCAACTTCGTGTGCGTAATCAGCCCCTCGGCCCGGTTGCCCTCCTCCTCCGGCCGGCTCCCCGCTGGAGTATTTTTAGCACTCTTGCCTCTTTTCGCAGCCGCTGTTTGGCTCAGCATGACGTGATGCCAGCGGCCCCCAGATTTCCCCGAGAGCTGGGACCCCGCTCTAGGCCCTCGCGCCCTCCCCACGAGCTCACGCAGGCGAAGGGGACCTGCAGCAAACTATGGGGCGACCGTCCACAGGGCCTTCTATTATCTCCTCTGCAAATTGGAGCGGCCGACGGGGGCCACTTTATTTTCCCCACTCTCGCCCCCGCTCCGGCCCGGGTCTAGGTCTCCCGGTACGGAAAACAACGGGCCCTACATCTGCCTCATTTAATCGGGGGTGCTTCATCGCGCTGGCGGCGCTCGCCGTTGTTTTCTGCTCGATGCACACAATGCCCGCGCGTCACGGCGGTCCGCGTGTGCACAGCAATAACGCGAGTGTGGGGGCGGGTCGTGCGTGCGCCGGGCTCGGGCACTGAGGGTCCCTCCGCGCGCGCGGGGCTTGTTTTGCTTCAGAGCCCCGCTTTCCGAAACGCTTACATCATTCCGTCGTTAGGGGAGGGAGGGGAATCTAGGCGTTCCGACAGGATTCCAGCATTTCTCATGTCCCTCCCTGGTTTTTGGAAGGAAGCAAGGACCCTAGCTGTTTATTTTTATGATGGGGGGGCGGGGACTCAAGTTTTGTTTGTTGGGTAAGGTTTGTTTCTGGTTTTAGGTCACTACTGCAGACGACAATACTGGCCGGCTCAGGTGCACAACCTCCTCGCTTTCATTTCAGCCAGTTCTCCTGTAATCACTTGATCTCAGTTTCTCCGCCTCCACCGCTTCCCCCTCCCAGCGAGAGACACATGGTTTCCACATGGAGACAAACTTCTTTCCTCTGACTGGACTTGACCTAGCAGCGCCGCTCAGCCAATCAGCAGCCTCCGCTTGCTCTGACGTCACGCGTTGCTGAGGCCAGAGACTGGGGGGTGGAGCCTGGAGGCAAGCCAGAAAATCTCTGGGAGCTGTAGTGTGGCCAGCTGGTACAATCCCTTCTTAAAGGGACGCTCTTCACCCCAGAAGGGTATTGAGCCTCAATTCTCCATTTCCGGTTCTGTGAGACATTCTCGAAATGCATCGATAGGCCCTGGTCATGAGTTCTCACGTTCCGCTTTTACTGTATGCAAAGTCCTTACTTGGCAGGAGCATGCTTTATTTTCCATTGTCACCAGAACTGCTTTTCATGCTTCGTTGAGGTTTCCGTTCTAGGAGAGCTCACCAAGTGTGTCCACAGTGCTGAGTTATTCTCAGTATTTATGATGAGTTTCCTTGGGGTGTTCAAATTGAGTCACTCAGCATTGACTGCTCTGTGCAAGGCAATGATTCCCTAGAAGATGCAAGTACATTCTTGCAAAGTTCCAACTGATGTGAATCCCTAAGAATCTCAAATTAAAGGCCTCCAGAAATATTAATTATGGATACTGTGACCCTGTTATCACAAATTCAGAAATTATATATAAATAACGTCTGACATATCACCTATCCATTCAGGGTCCAGTGAAGGGGTAGCAATTTAGGACTCACTGATCAGTTGGGAAAAAAAATTTACTTCCTGTTTTGGAAAAGGTTAAAACGAAAGAGAAAAAGAAATTAATTCACAAAGGCGTGTTCTGTGCATAAAAGTTGTTGAGCAGGCAAGTGGAATCTACAGGACACAAGAGGGCTTCCCAGTGTATAGGGAAGGTGGCTTGGGGGCAATGCTTGAGATAGAAAAGAATGATTAAATGGGAGTAGAAGCCTTGGGTGGCTCTCTGGAGTGCATTACCTGGGTTGGAAGGTGAGGTGCTTTCCTAGGGGCATTGACAGGCCAAAGAGCAGCCTCTGCCTGCTGACAGAGTAAGCTGTGGTTGTATGGTGTCATTTGACCCCACCCTGCCTTCCCAACTTAATCTCCTCTACTCCCGTTCAGCAGGTCTACCAGCAAGCAGCCTTTATAGTCATCCCTCTGTGCTTGACTCAGACTCTTCCCTCTGTCTAGCATGCCCTCATTCTCTTACTCCCCTGGGATTATCTGTGTCTAACCTAGCTTCAAAGCCTAGGTCAGATCCTACCTCCTCCAGGAAGCCTCCTCTGGATATTTCTCAAGTCAGGGAATGAATGAGAGAATGAAAGCTTTACAGTCACCCAGAGCAGGGCCCAAGTTACCCCTTCACTGCTTACTGGCTCTGTGGCCTTGGGCACAAGTTGCCTAACCTCTCTGAGGTTTCATTCCTTTTTTTGTCAAATGAGGATAGCCATAGCATCAGCCTCCTGCTGTTGCTGAACAACTAGCTGAGGCACTTCATTTAAAGTACCTGGAATATAGTAGGTGCTCAATAAATAGTCACTTCTCTGAGCTTTGATAATCAGCAGTGCTCTACTTCCATGCTGTACATTAGATTTATCCTCACAGGGAGAAGATTAGCATCTTAAGGGAAAAGATCACTCAGCAGTATTTCAGTATATGTCACCATTGCATAACACTGGACATACACGAGACAATTAATATACATCCCTTGATTGCTTAGATTTGTCATTTACTGTGATCAGTAAATGACACAGTGATCAAGTTTGAAGGCAGAAAGGACACATGATAGACTTTCTGAAGACTTGGAGTTGGAAATAACTGATCTCTTTCAAGGAGGGAAGATGTCTCCCATAATCAATGCAGACTGCTCCTGGGCTTTGAAGATTAGGGCCTAAACAGAGATGGCAGGTCAGGCCCGGAGAGTTGAAACTGCATCACCTGTGACCCTGCAGATGGATCAGTTATTGGTTTACAAGAGCGACTTATGCTAAAATTTGACAGCAACTAGTGTTTATGCAGATCATATTTCTGCATGGCAGGCATCTTACGATTCAGTCATTCATTCATTCCACAAATTATGTATCGAGCATTTACGATGTGCAATTGCTTTTTTTCCCCTGAAAATTCTGTGACTTGATTTATGATGGGAATGGAGTGAGGTATTTGTTTTTGGTGAAGTTGTATAAAGAGCATTTTTAACTCAGGCTTCTATTTCCTCTACATCCTAAATTATGCTCCCCAGATTCAACTCTTTTTGATCTCTGCCCATTGCTAAATGCCAGAGGTGGACTTTTGGGGATACTGTTGTGGCTTTCAGAGTCCCAGAGCACCTAGGGACTGGGTATGCTGTGGAGGGGACCCAGGAAAAGCATCTGGACCTTACGAACTTAGAGAAGCTGAATTGAGTCATTCATGGTTTAGTGGGGAAAAAGAAGCTCCATTAGATCCAAGACAGAACAAGAGCTGCTCACCTACCTGCTCTCTTTGACCAAAACACTCTCCTATTTGGCACACTTAGAAATGGAGATTTTCATCTGAGAATGGCCAGCAAAATCTAGAGGTAGAACTGAAGGAAGTGAAGAGGGTGCCAGCATTGCAGCAGCAGCAACTAACTGCACTGTGTAATACAACACTGGCAACCATTTACTGAGCACTGACTACACTTGGTGAAGTATGGGGCTAAAGACGTGTTATCTCCTCCCACACTTCACAGCAACCCCATGGCGTGTGTACTTTCAGTTCAGTTCGGTCGCTCAGTCGTGTCTGACTCTTTTTGCAACCCCATGAATCGCATTGCTCCCATTTTACAGAGGGGGAAACTGAGTAACTTGCCCAAAGGTCACATAGTAATGGTGGAGCTGAGTTTTGAACCTAGACCTCTGATTGGACTGAGCCTGCAGTTTTATATAACCATATATGCATGTATGCATTTTCCAGTCAAGGAATGAAGTCCAGAGAGGTGAAATGACTTGTTCAAGGTCGCCCAACAACCTGAAGCAGAGCGGGTGCTTGTAACACCTTGTTGATTGTCCAAGGTCTTCCTAAACACACCCTGCTTAGAAAAGGTTTAGAAACGAAGCTGGAGACAGAAGAGCCAACAAGAGAGGTTTTTTTTTTTTTTCTTTTTTGTCTTTGTTTTTCAGAGTTGTTCAACTCTCCTGGCCCTAACTCAAGTTTAGGCTCCTAGGAAACACCACCCCCTTCGTGCTGCCGTTCCCAAGTCTGTCCTCTGGACATATTAGAGGACTTGGGGCTGTTGCTATGGTACTGGGGCCAACAGCAGGTTCATCAAAAGCCGAGTCTTTTGCCTTTTTTTAAAAAAAAAAAAGCCTGGCCCTGCAGAAACGAATTGGCCACAAAGATTTGCATCAGTCATTGTGGCTTGTTCTGTTTTAGATCCCCCTGCCTCCCCACCCCACCCACTCTTCCCTACCACCACCACTTTCTATAAATACAGTTGGATAAATATTGATTTAAACTGGGTTTCTGGAGGAGAAGCACATGGTTGCCCTGGCCTGGTCCTCACTTAGATACCACCAGTATGCCAGGCATGACACACCTAAAGCCTGACAGCGCTGGCTTCCAGATGACCTGTTTTGGGGAGGTGAATTGTGGTTTTGTGGCTTTTGAGTTAAAAAAGAAAGACAGAAAGAAAAAGAAGTGTAAAAGGCAATAACCCAGCAAAAAATGGGAATCTTCCTGCAAAATGAAGAAAGCCATTTTCAGCAGGCAGAAATGAGGGGAGGTTTACGGTAGCCTGGCCTTCTGAACCAGTAGTTCTCTTCCCTTTCCCATTCTTCCTTCCATCCCCTTTCGGTTATGTTTTTGAGGGAGGCAGGTGGTAAGAGAACATCAGTGCCAGGAAAAGCCCCAGAGGTCATAGAGCTTCCATCATCCTCACTATACAGATGGGGAGGCTGAGGCCCAGAAAAGGACAGTGGCCTGCCCAAGACGACAAAGCAGAGGCAGAATCAAGTCTGTCTGGGCTGTGTTCCCTCCTGCCTGATGCGAGAATGGGTCCCAGGCAGAGCCCCAAACTAGGCTTTTGTTTTACAGGTCAGGTGCTCATAAAGTCAGCAACTCTCAACCCTGGTTTACTGATCACAGGGTGTGTCTGGTTATTGCAAAGGTCATTGCAACATTCTCAATAGTCTTTCAAAATGAAGATAATTTGAATTCACCATTTAGAAAAAATATTTTCTTATACGTCTATAGTAGGGAGCGTGGGTGGAACCCAAAGGTGACGACAGTGATAGGACGGCTCTCCAGCCTTAACTGAGGAGGCGGCATTCAGGTCTTCCCAGAGGGGCCTCCCTCTGGGGGTGGAGGGTGGAGCTCTTGCTCCACTGGCGAGAAGAAGCTTTGATTCCAACGGGAGCGACACCTGCTCTCTGACTCTTCTGCTAAACTAAAGGGAAGTCATTTTCTCTGATACTGTTGTCCCTGAGTGGCCTGGCTGGAGGTGTTAAAGCTATCAGCAGCTGACTTGATCTCTCTGGCCAAAAGGAATGGGCATTTGCCACCACCCATCTGAGCTGGAGGTTCCTCCTTTGCTTCCTCATCTTGGCAGAATGTTCTACTGGGCCCCTCGCTTGTGAAATATTTTGAAAGTTCAGGTGACCCTCGTTTTGAGCAATACATCTCCAGGAAATATATGTAAATAGGATCTCTCTCTCTTTCTCTCTCTCTTTTCTTTAAATTTAGGTTAGTGAACCTCTCTTTAAAAGGCCCCCATGGCAAATAATTTTATAAAATGTGGAATTATGTTGCATGCCAGGAATTCTCCCTAAATGTGTTCTGTGAGTCTGTTCATCCAACCATTCATCAAGCTGGTATTTAAGGCGTACACATTGCTTTATGTCAGGCTTTGTGCTAGGGCCCAGAGATACAGTCCCTGCCATCATGGACTTAAACTCTATCCCAGTGCCAGATTTTAGAAATTCACGTGTCTTAAAGTAAACCTCAACAATGTGGATTGCATCTGACGTGGGCTTGGTGTCTTTGCTTTTAGCCATCATCACAGAGAGAACAAAAATTTATACTGGGCTTCAAAAAAAAAAAGAGAGAGTAGTCCCTCTCCTCCCTCCATGTACCCTGCCATCCCCCAGCCTGATGTTTAAAATCCTTTGTGTTTTGTGTTTATCCTTATAATTTTTATAGATCTGACTCTCCCCCACCCCCCCTTTTTAAGCTGCCCGAGCCTAGGAAATCAAGTACTGTGTAAACAACCTTGTAAATAAACACATTCCATTCTTAGTTGCTTACAGATTGGGGCACTCTGCACTTGGAAGATTGTCCATACCAATGTTTCTACCGTGCATGCTGTCCTATCAAACATGCCTTTGGCCTCATCTCTCTAATATCCAACTACAGTGTCTGCTGAGGAAATTTAAACATAGCAAAATTAGAAAGATAAACACAGTGTCCCAAGGGAGAGAAAGATTGGGACATTTAAAGCTAATAAAAGGGGATTTGGATTACCTGTTATTTGAGATATTTTACTCTGTATTTTTATTGCCATTAGCAAGTATACTTGAATAAAGATGACTTGGGACTGTTTTAATACCACTGTATTAAAATGGAGGGCATGCCCAGGGCTGCTCTGTTTCTGGTCAAGAGTGGCAAGCGTGAGCCTTTGTTTTTATTTCAATTGGGGCCCAGAGCTACTGTACAGTCCTGTGTGATCTCCATCTTACTTCAACCATACCCAACCATCTCTACTATATTTCTTGACTCCCAAGATTCTGAGTGCCTTGCATACAACTTTATTTCCTTTTTTCCACCAGCTGTAAAGTTTAGCTCAATACAACACGTCATTTCTAACACCTGTGAGGAGCCGAGCATCATGCCTGGTGCTTCCAAAGTGCAATGTGTATGATCTCCAGGTCGAGTTCTATATTCCAGTGCAAGTGACAGACAAATAGGAATCAATAAATAATACGTGCCTGTTTCCTGGGAGTCTGATAGCCTGTCCCCAGGGTGGGGACGGGTACCTGCTGACAAGTGTATTGTTGTCTCTGTTTTCCAAAGGAACAGTGATAATGGTGCCTTTTTAATGAGCAGTTACTATGCACTAGCACAGTGCTAAATGCTTTATATTAAATCCTGACATTCATCCAATAGGAGGGTGCTATCATTATCCTCATTTTACAAATGAGGAAAGCCTTAGCCTTAGCAAGGCAAGCTAACTTTCCCAAGCCCACCTGCTAACAAAGAGTGGGGCTGAGACTCAAAATCAGGTTTTCTTGCTAGGAGACTTCAGGGCTCTTAGAGAAGTGTCAGAGAGCAAGAGGCAAGACATGGAATGTGGAATGTTTGAAGACCAGGCTGAGGGTCCCCTTGGGGAAGCCTCCCAGGAGTGACTCTCTTTACTTCCCATTCATCCTGGGGCAGAGAGAGGACAGCCAGAGCCTTCTGGGGTTCTTCAGGCATTGACACCGAAGCAGGCAGGGCCCTTGTTGTGCAAAACACTGGCCTAGGGTGTTCTGCTTGGCCTTGCAGCACCGCCTGGCCTGGCCCCCCCTGGGGAACTCACGCAACCAGCAGGGCTCCTGAGGCTCTGCACGCGCGGGTGTCGGGTTGTGAATCCACACCCTGTCAGGCTCTACTAGGTTTCCCGAAGGCGCCTGAGCTTGTAGGGCAACTGGTCTGGCCCATGCTTGGCAAGTGTGAGCCACACAGATGAGCTTTAGGCCCTGGCTGCCACCTTGCTAACGTGGGCCAGCTGGTTCTGGTCGAACGGCATTGGTCCAACCTCTTGCTCTCCTCCATCGAGATCTAGGAAACCAGGGTGATCTTAAATAGAACTGGGTTCATATCATTTACTTGGTTAAAGCCCTTCAATAGTTTCCTTCCTGTCTCACTTAGAATAAAATCCCAATTCCCTGCATGGCCATCACCCCTACTGTTTGGCATGAGTGTGGTCTGAAGATAGAAGCCTTCGTGTCTCCTAGGACCTTGTCAGAAATGGGTCTCCCAGGTCCCACCCCGGAACTGCTGAATCCAAAACTCCATTTTAGCATGATTCCCAGGTGATATATGTGCTTATGAAAGTCTGAGGAGCTGGCCAAATACCCTTGTAATTGCCCTGATCCCTCCACCCACCTAAAGCTATCCTCACCCTCATTTATTATTTATCCCTTATTCCTACTTATCACAATTTACAATGCTTTTACTTGCTTATCATCAGTCTGTCAGGCTAGAATGCAAGCACTTTGAGGACAGAGACCACAAGTAGCTTTGTTCTTTGTTCTCTTTGGCATCTAGGTTAGTGTGCAGCAAGTAACAGAGGCTTCAGGAATATTTGCTGAACAAACGATGAGTTCTCTGCCTTCACCCCTCTGACCTATCAACACGGGGACTATTGATGAGACAGTTCCTCTTGAGCAGATTAAGCTGGAATACTGCAGGATTTAACATCCCTGGTTCCTACTCGCTAAATGTCAGTAGAACTCCCAAGTCATGGTGACACTCAAGAAAGACACTCCTACACATTTCCGAAGCCTCCAGGTGGATTGTATTATCCTGATTGAGGCTACTGCCTTAACCAGCTTTGTTTGACCTTGTCTGACAAAACATACCCTGATGTACTCTAAGGGGTCCAAGAGTTAGGAAATCCAGGTTTGAATCCGTTCGCTACCTGTATGACTCTGGGCAAATCACTTAACCTTTCTGGGCCTTGAATGCGAAACAGGAATCTCAGAACATGTTGAGGATTAAATGAATTGACTGTACGAGTGGCACCACAGCTACAGGCAAATGGAGGCATGTTATTCTTGGATCTCTGGAGAATCCTGGAATGAGCATGCTGGAGTTGGAAGAGATGGTGAGATCACACACGTCCTTGGGCAAGCAAGGGCCTGGTGTTTTATTCTAACTAGTGTACCTGAGGCTGAAAACTCAGCCACAAGGTAGCGAGGCTGGGTGTGTGACTCAGTGTCCAGGGTCTGGCTGAACCCTAAGAGTGACCGCCACAAGTTTCTGCTGCTTGGAAGTGGGTGGTGATGTCAAGGGGTGGAGGCAGGGCCACTGTAGGCAGGCTTCTGCCAGTGGAGGGAGGGTTACCGGGGCTGTGTAAGAATGTGGGCCATCCTCCCAACAGCAGGGGAAGGGCTCTGGTAATCTTTTTTTTTTTTTTTTTTTTAAGGCTTTAAAATTAAGTTGCATCTAACTTTGAAAGACTAGGTCATTACCTCCAAAACCTGATAAGTGCAACAAAAAATTACAGTGCATCCTGGCTTTTGAATGTGGATGCAAACATTCTAAATAAAATACTCACTCATGGAATGAGCTGTGTTTTAAAGAACAACATACAATGGCTGACCAGGATATATATGCCAGAGATGGCTGAAAGTCACAAAATCTATCAGTATAAAGGATTGTAATCACAAATTAAGGAGAATAAAACATGACCACAGCAACACAAGATGAAATGTCATTTGAAAAAAGTATTCAGGAGACATTCTTAATGAAGGAAGCTACTTCCATACAACAGAGATCATTTACCTGTGCTGGTCTTCTAATTAAAATGAGGTAGTGTGGCTGAGCCCATGGCTTGTAATCATCACCAGCAGAGGAGTTGATTTTTCCTTTTCCTAAGACCCTTGAACAGAAAACAGAACAGGCTTTGGATCCCTTTGGAATATAACTTGATCTTGATATTGAGAGGATTAATCCTTGGGGCTCCATAAAATTTAAAAGACCATAAAATGTATTCCACTTTATTTATCTGTTTATTTTTAAAACCACAGATCAACTAGAAAAAGAATTAGGGAGATGGGTAGACAGCACTGGATGAGATTCTGTAGGACTAAGCCCTAATCCTTGCTCTATCAGTTTGATAGATAGCAGTGTGGCCTTGGTATGTTACCATACCTCTCTGAGCCTCAGTTTTTTCATCTGAAAAATGGAGACTGGACTGCAGAATAAGCTTAATGATACAGCGTCTACGAAAACAAACCATGAAATGTTATTTGGAGGAATATTCATTTGGGATGGCCGAAGCAAGATCTTCCATCAGTTGCACCCTCAAGTGAAGTGCTCCAGGGTAAGCAAGAATCTTATGTGTGCATATTAATTAAGTCCTGCAATGCAGATCTCTTCTTGGACCCAGGTTAATGCAAAAAAAGAAGGAAAAGGACATTCGAGAGATTAACACATTCATTATAATCACCTAAATAGGCCCTAAATAAGGGCCATTTAATAAAATGTAAGAAGCCCTTTTCTAAGAGAGAAGACACAGGCCAGGATGGAAGTCAAGTGCAGCTGTTTGAGCCTCTGCCAGTGGCCTGATCTCACCAGAAAACCAAAGTTAAAGAACAACAAACTTCCAGATTCAGCGATCTCAGAGTACCGCTGCCTCCCCCTGCCATTTCCTCCCACCCCCATGTCCTTTCTTTCCCTTTCTCCCCAGTTCAGGCACCTGGGTCGTGGTGCTTTTCCGTGTGGTTGGGATGTCAGCCGGCAGCCCTGGCGACTGGAGCCCTGGGAGGCGGCAGCCACCTCTCCGGTTTGGCATTACGTCATCCCTTCTAGACCCAAATTTATCTCGGCTGCACACAGACCCGCAGCTCTGAGCTGCCGCTGACTCGAGGAGAGCTTACGCATGAAGTTAGGCAAGGCTGACTCACTCGGCAGAAGAAAAGGTTTTCTGCTGCTTTTCACGTTTCTGGGCTCCGAGGGGAGAGGCAAGGAGGACGCTGCGGTTGTCACTCTGGGGTGGGGGATGGAAAGATGTATAATTGTTACGGTTCTTATTTAGGAGCTCAGGACTCACCCTGTTCCCAACCTTGATTATTTGAAGACCTCCCCCCCCCCCCCCCTTAAAGATAATTTCGGAAAACAGTGCCCTGCACAGTTAAACACTTTGCAGTTTCAAGGAAGTTCTCTTAAGCACCAGGTGTCACTAATAGTGACTTTGGACTTGCACCTTTAACCTCAGGGCCCCTTCCCCTCTTTTCTGTCTGCAGAAGTGATGTAACACAGACCAGGCTCCTCCTCTGTTCATGAATCTGCAATAAGGCATTTGAAAATCTACCTTGAATAAACCGTTCAGGGTAAGGACCCCTAAGAATGGAGAGCTTTGCCTGCTTCCTCCAGAAGGCAGACCGTTCCCATCCAGGCTGTGTTTGTTATAGGGCTGGGGGACTCTGGAGGACTTTTTCCACCATCAAATGAGACTCCCCTGAGTGAGATACTCCCTTGAGGGAGAGGACAGAAGAACCAGAGCCTATGACTAAGATTCCAGGTTCTTTTGTCAGTAGACTTTAGAAGCCCTGTTTTTCCTCAGTTTCCCCATTTGCATTTGTAGTGCAATTCAGATTTATCTGCAAAAGAGAAGCCATGGCTGCCTCTGGGTTCCCACAGGCTGGGCTGGTGCTTAGGATGGTTTATGAGTGACATCCTTTTCTAGGCTAGAGCCCCAAGCTTTGTGCCGTAGGAGGCCCTTGTGGCCAGTATCTGGGAGTCAGCTGGAGCAGGAAGAAGGAAGTGACACCTTCAACTGCTGTTAGAAGAGGCTGGATATTTCTGTACAGAAACCAGTGCTTAACACTGCCCACCATCACCATCATCTCATCTCTTCTTCAACATATGCAGGTGGCTTTTTGGGGATTCTCACACTACTTTTCATCTCCTCCACTCCCTCTTGGCCATAGCTTTAAAAGAAGGGTTGGGGAAGACCCAGAGGAATCGGGTAGAGAGGGAGGTGGGAGGGGGGATCGGGATGGGGAATACGTGTAACTCTATGGCTGATTCATATCAATGTATGACAAAATCCACTAGAAAAAAAAATTAAAACAAAAAAACAAAAAAAAGAACAAAAAAAATAAAAGAAGTGTTGGTTAATTCATCTGGAGGTCAACTGTGAAAGGTCAGGCATGTGCACCAAGCATCCTGCTTTCTCATAATAACCTGCTAGGGCTTATGATGTGTGGATTTAAACCCATCTTGAACCCATGTGTATTTTCAGTCTGTACTTTTTTCCTTGATTGAATGTCACAAAGTTTACCTCCCATGGGGTAGAATTTTATTTGTTATAAAACTACCTCTTTTAAGTTCCTGGGGTAGCCCTTAGCAATTTAGGATCTAAAGCTTAAAGTGGTTTTGCAAGTGGTAGAAACTTTCCACCTAATAATTTCTACCCTCAACTTACAGATGTTCTGAGTGAATAGGTATTTTCTTTTAAATAATTCCTTTCTCCCCCTACCCAACATGTCCCTTGTTGAATGTGGAGGGTTGTAGTTACCAACACCCAGTGGGAAAGCCCAGATCTGAAGCAACCTAGCTAACAGCTGAAAAAGCACAGTTCCTGTTTCAACGTCTTTAAAAAAATTCTCTTATGGCTTGTGAACATCTCTCATTTTGGGTCTCCCTGTATTTGATGGAACATCTATTCGGTTCTTAAATGTGGTGCCAAGTGTAATATTTTAAAAGGTTGGCAGAATTTTGCAGCTTTTGACTTCACTGGAAATCTTGTTCACTTTGGGGGGAGAAAGGGGGGAGAGTATATTAGAAAGCACCATGAAGCCCATGACATTTTTGAGAATAACATTTTCATTCTGAGATGGTATTTTCTGCAGTAGCCACTGGAATGACCACAGGGAAGGGGACATTCTCCCCTCACCAAGAGCTTCCTGTTACTCTGGATGTCCACCAGCAGGATAAAATAATCAGGGTGGGGAAAGTTATGGATGTTTACACAATTCCTAGCTTGCTCCTAGAGTTTTCAACAGTTATGGTCTTCTGGCCTTTCCTTGCCCTAGATCAGAGATGATCAATCAGAGGTGATCTGTGCCCCAAGAGGCCCTTGGCAATGTCTGGAGATGTTTTTGGTTGTCATACCTGAGTTGGTGGTGTGCTACTGGCATCTAACGGGTAGAGGCCAGGGAGGCCCCTGAATATCCTTCAATGCGCAGGTCTCCACCAAACCTCCCACCCCACCCCTCCCCCAACTAGGAATTATTCACCCCAAATACCGCTAATGCTGAGGTTGATAAACTCTGGTCTAGGCTTTGAGGACTCGGAAAGACGATGTGTGGGGGTGGGGGTAGGGGGCGGGCAGTCATTGGCAGTCTTTTAATGTGGTCCTGCAGCCTTTAGCCTCTGCTTTCAGTTCCCTCTCTTTGGAGGAGAACATGAGAGAAACGATCATCATAGCTTCCATTTATTGAGCGCCACGTACTAACTTCTGATATTATTTCCTTTAATCGTCACAATAAGCCCTACTGACTATACACTCCTTAAGAGCAAGGCCCATGTCTGTGTCAGCTGTTACTGTACACGTTATGCCTAGTACAGTGCCTGGTACATGGCAGGCCCTCAGTGTTTGGATAAAAGGAGGCATTACATCCGATATAGATGTGAGGCACATGAGGCCTGAAAAGTCCACAGAGTTAGTGTAAGTAGAAGGGTCAGGATTTTAACTGAGCCCTGTGTGACTCCAGCACCAAATCACTTAGCGACCGAACTAAGTTGCAGCACCAGGGAGGTTTGCTAGTCTCTAAAATCACGAATGAGGGGCTGAGGGAGGGGAAAGGAAGTTTTAAAAATAAGATTAAAAAACAAAACACCACCTCTTTGTGAACTATGAGGTGAAGAAGGGCCTTTGTGAACTATGAAGTGAAGCCAGGGCCTCTCTGGCTCTGACGGGATCATCTCTTGTTCCTCAGCTGGGATTTTTGGCTTTTCAAGTATCTATTGTGCAGATAGGGAAACCAAGGCGCGGAAGTTCCAGGAGAAAGTAGTACTAGATGGAGAACTGGAGCGGGGCACTGTGGAACTACATGCTGCAGCTCCTGGGCACCTTCCAGGAGTCATTGAGAGAAGGGCTCCCCGGGTGTAGACCCACAGTCGTTCAAATCCTCCCCTCCAAGAAGCAAACCCCAGAAAACCTCTTAGTCTTTCCACCAGGGAGGCAGAAATCAAACGGACTACGTTTCCCGGCGGCCATCGCGGAATTTGGCAAGGCGCAGGCGCACTAAAGCATCGTGCGTACTACAAGTCCCGGCGTGCAGTGGGCAGGGCGGGACTACATTTCCCAGGAGGCAGAGGAAGGGGCGGGAGGGGGCGGGTCGCGGTACTGCTCCCGCCCCTCCCCCGTGCTCGCGCGGAGAGGTAAACAAACCCCGCGCGGGTTGCCAGCGGAGCCGCGGGGGCGGCAGGTCGGCGGGGTGGCCGGGGTGGCGGGGCCGGCGGGGGCGGCGGGGGCGGCGGAGAGCGCGCCGAGCCGCGGCGGGGCTGGCCCGCCAGCCCGCCGCACATGTCCCGGGGCGGCGCCGGACTGTAGCCGCTTGCGGCGCCTCCTGTTGGCCGGGGAAGGGAGTGCGGAGAGGCCCGGGTGGCCGCCCGCGGTGCCCATGGAGCAGGTGCGGATGATCAACGTGCAGCGCCTGCTGGAGGCTGCCGAGTTTCTGGAGCGCCGGGACCGAGGTAACGGCTGGACGCCGCCGCCTCTTCCACTGCCTGAACTCGCGCACTCCTCTTCCGCGCGGGGAGTGCGGTGCGGCTGGTGTGAGGGGTGTGTGTGTAAGGAGAGGTGTCTGTGAGGAGGGAGTGCTTGTGTGAGACGGGAGTGCGCTGCAAGGAGGGGGGGTGCGTGTGTGAGAAGGGAGTGTGTGTGAGGGGGGCGCGTGTTTGAGAAAGGGACGCGTGTGAAGAGGGGTATGCGTGTGTGAGAAAGCGGTGCGTGTGAGGAAGAGGTGTGTGTGTGTGAGGAGGGGTGCGTGTGTGAGGGAAGTGCGTGTGAGGAGGAGTTACACGTGAGGTAAGTGCGTGTGCAAGGAGGGGTGCCTGTGTCAGGAGGGTGGGGTAAGGGAGGTGCGTGTGTGAGGAGAATTGTGCCTTGTGAGGGGGGAGCATGTGAGGGAGTGAGCATGTGAATGAAGGGGTATATGAGGCAATACGTGTGCATGTGTGTGAGGGGCACCTGTGGGTGTGTGTATGTTCTGGAAGGGCGGCAGGGGAGGACACTGTCTCCTGGGGAGAAGGAGGGAGGCGTCAGGCTGGAACCCGGGGCTGCCCTGAGTGGACGGGAGGAGAGGGAAGGGGAGGGGTGTTGAGAGTGGAGGTGATTTGAGGACCTGAGAGGAAAGAGGACGCCAAGAACCGGAGGAGGGGGTGGGAGTAGTGCCTGTCGGGGTGGAGGAGCCAGGACCCGGAGCCCACACGGGGAATGCCTGCTGAAGAGCAGGGAGGTGGACAGATACTTGCGAAGAAGTGACCTCTGCACATCCAAATACGGTGCACTGGGATTCCCTTAGGAATAGAGACTAAGGGCAATGTGAAGAGATTGGGGTGCTGAGTGCAACCCCTGGAAATTGTGGTGTCGTGAGAAAATGTCTTCCTAGAACGAGGTGATTGAATTGTTTGAAGTACACAAAAATGTGGGGCTTAGAGAGACACCTTGAAGGGGGATAGTTATACGAAAAAGGATTTTGAAACAAATGAAATAATTTAGGTGAATGGTAACTGATCTCAGAAATGAGGGTCCTAACACCTCCTCTAAACCAAGGAACTTGGCTATGCCTAGTAGCCGAGTGTGAACATGGCTACGCCTCAACGTTCCCCTCCATGCCGAGCCCCCGGTTGCAGCATTCAAAATGAGGGTGTTTGCGTCAAGATTTCTTGGAGAAAAGGATTTTGAAGAGGAGGGAGAAGTTCCTTGGTTTAGAGGAGGTGTTAGTACACCTTCCAAGCATGAGTAGGGTCTGTATATAATGTCACAGGATTGATGACCAGGCAAGGACTGGGAATCTTATTTTCCAATCAGAAAGAATGGAAAAAATTTACCTCTTTTTCTTCTCTGTTTTCAACAACCTGTTACTGAAAGGACTCGAGATCTGTAGATCCAGGAATTTGGGTATATCCTCTTACCCTCTTACCTCTTCCTCTTTTTTTCTTGCCATTTGTTTAGAGTGTGAACATGGCTACGCCTCAACGTTCCCCTCCATGCCGAGCCCCCGGTTGCAGCATTCAAAGCCCCCACGGAGGTTGAGCCGGGCACAGAAACACAGCAGTGGGAGCAGCAACACCAGCACTGCCAACAGGTATTGAGCTGCAGAGGTTTAGAAAGGGCAGCTGAAGGGAGGGAGCACATACTCGGGCAGAAGTGCTGACCCAGCTGACCTCTAATATCAAGTCTACAGCAACACTATCAGCCAAGCAGGTGCCTTTATCACCATCCCTCAGAATTTGGCCCTTTTTAAAATAATTAAGTCTAGGAATCCTAACCTGACTTTGTGTAGAAGGGAAAAAATAGAATCTGGCAAAACAACCAAAGAAGTTCTTGCTGGGGATTATCAAGTGGAGATGTCTGTGACTGAGAGGGATAGTGAGTTGAGATTCGGCAGCATGTGTCCATGTATGCAGCCATATGCTAAAAGTAATCTTGGGCCAGCTTTAAACTTGAGAGATGCAAGAATTTTTAAAAATCAGAAATAAGGAGGATATAAAGCAGAATCAAGGGTTTTGTTAAAGGAATAAAAATATTTAGATGCAGTCGGAAGTTGGTCACGATCTATTTTTTTTTAAGGATGAGAAGAGTTAATTGGTAAGGGAGCTCTTAAAGCAAAAGAAAAAAAAAGGAAAGAAGATGTTTATCCTTCAATCAAAACAGATACTAGAAAATGCTTGCTTGGATATATACTCAGACATAGTTGACTTCTATTTTTTTGAAAATTTTTGGTAGTGTCTGGCTGTCTTTTCAGTGTTTTTTTCTAGAGGGCCTATGTATTCTAAAGATTCATCTCATATGAAATTTTCAAAAGCATGTCTTAAAACCAGCTGTTGCTTGCTTTTTCCATGATGAAAGGATTTAAATGAGATGTTTTTTCCAAAGTTTTTTTCTAGAGAATGTAAGCATTCATTTTGGAGGGGCACAGAGCATTCTCTGAGTAACTAAGTTTGCTGGATGACTTTGGAGAACTCCAGACAGGAAGTTGGATAGCACTTGAAGATGTGGATTGGGAGGGAGCAGGAGTAGGGGCTCTTACTCATTGATGCAGAAAACCTGAGGTTCCTGTAGATAACAGTGCTCAAAACGTTGGACCTTTCCTCTCTGCCTTTCTAATATTACTGTGGCAAGTCACTAATATCTTTAAATCTGTGTCTCCTTTTTTGACTTCTTTTCTTCACTAAGCCAATTCTATACATTTTAAGTAATTTTTAAAATTATAAAATTATTTAGCCATAAGTGTATTATGCTGTATTTATGTTTATTTGTGGGCCTACAATATTTGTTTTGGTATGGCAGATTTGGGATGAAAATATGTAGGCATATTAAACAAAATAGGCAGCATTAAACAAGAATTACTTATAGATTTTTCTGCCCTTCAGCTTCTCTGGTTAAGGTATCAGCAATTAAAACCTATATTCAGGAATTTATGAGTTTTCCAATCCATGCATAGACTAAAATCTTTTTTTTTTTTTTTACTTTGAGGCATGGGAAGAATACTAGATAGGAAATTAAGCCTGGGTTCTGCCGTGGTATAAGTATATACTGATTGTTTCCTACTTTCTAGAAATCAAGTATATGATCTCATTACATTTTTTCTCTATCCTTAACTGTTGTCATAGTTTGAGGGGATTAACTACATGCTCACCAAGGTCTCTCCTTCCCCTGAAGTTCTGTGACACTGATTTATTGACAGTTTTAGAGATCAGTTACTATATTGGTTATTCAGTACACCATCCCATCATTGCAGATGTGACATTTTTACTGACAACTCAAGAATTACAAAGGCATAAATTAGATGTGTGTTTCTAGATTTTACCAGTTATAGGTCATTAATGTGTTTGTCATCTGTTGACTTGTACTTTGCTTAGTTTGAAATTTCTCTTTCATGCTAGTGTTCTTTTTAGGAGTCTACTATTGTGTGTCTGACCACATTGCTAATTACTCTGTATTTTAGCACAGCATGTCAGAAAATTTATAAGACTACAAGTATGCCACTTTATTCTTAGTAGTAGTACTCAAGAGAAAATAATCACAGGTACATTGGACCACCTAAGACTAAGTAGAGTAATTTTTCATGGAAATATAAATAGTAAGAAAGACAAAAACAGAAAGAAAAAAGATTTTAGGATATATTATCTGAAGGTCTACGCATATGTGGGATTTAGGGTGGAGCCTTTAGATGGGAACTAGTATGTTAAAGGGGAACACTAGGAATTATTTCTCTTTACCTTTTAAGATTTCTGCTTCATAGAGTAGGGAGCAAAGGATCAAATTCTAGTACTGGGGTACTGGGAAGATAGTGTTGTTATTTCATTTGTAAGGAACACTATAGACTCCATGTTATTACTACATTTAATAAAGATTTTATTATACTGGTTACATAAAACAGAAATAAAACTGGTAAAATTTTTTGTATGTTAGTCATCTGAAACAAGGAAAGGAATAGAATTGATGAGTGTATGTGTCTTATTTTCCTATCAAAAATGTGCCTATATGGACATTGCTGTTCCTATTAAGCATCTTGAACATATGTCATGAAGTAATATTTGTTTCCCTGACATTGTAGCATACTTAAGATACAATGTTGATTGACTCCCTCCTTAATATTCTCAGGTATAATATGATATTCCTGATATAAACTTGTGCTGAGAGTTGACTCATAATATATAAATTCCTATTCTTTCTTTCTCCCAAGTCTTGAAACCTTGCTTTCATAGAAGTACAAAGGAGAGAAAAGGAGTGATACAATGTGTTATTAAAAGAAGGTACCATGAAAATTTAATTTTATCATTTGGGATCTTTTTGACAATTAGAGGGTGGGATATATAGTACATAATTATTTTTTAAATTCATGTTTGACTTTAGTGTAGTCTTGGTTTGTGGCCTTCTGGCACACTTCCTAAAATCACCCTTGCTAAGGTGTTACTGCTATTAGAGGACTGGCAGCAGTTGCTCTCTGGCTTATTGAGTAGTGTCAGATAAATTCACAGCTTCTTTACTGTTTGGTTTCACAACTGAAAAATACCAAGATCTCTCATCTTTAAAACTCTACTAACACCGCTCTACATGGCTTTGGTGTAACACCAATTTTCTCCTAAATACCTCTTGAACCTGCTTTTTCTCTTGGCTTCGTTACTACCCTCCTAATCCAAGATACAATTACTTCCACCTGAACAGCTCTTGTGACCTCCTAACTGGTATCCCTGCAACCACCCTCGTCCCAAATGCAATTCTGATGAGCTATATTGGCTAGCCTTCCTTCAGTTCCTTTAATACACCACATTTCCTCCTACCTCAGGGTCTTTGCACATACTCTGTTCTCTTCTGAGAATCGTTTTTCTTCCCCTTTTGCCAAGTTACCGTTAATTACACGCTTGCTTCAGCTTAGTAATAACTTCTTCAGGAAAGCATTTTCTCACCTGCCAAAGTGGATCAGGTAGTCACATACCTCATGGCACCCACTTTTCCTTCAGTGTTTATCACAGTTTGTAGGAAATATAGTTATATGATTGATAAATTCATGTCTCACTTATTGGACTAAAAACTCCATGGAAGCAAGGATTGAATCTCTTCTGCTTAAAGATTTATCCCCAGTAACTATCACAGTGCTCTTTAAACAGTAAGTTTTTGAAGAATGAAAGGTTTTTTAAACTCCAAGTAGACTATCTGAAATTGGAACTGAGTTTTTCTTTTGTGCCAAGTATTATATTAGACTCTGAATAGAAATAATGTAAGAATGTGCAACTTCTGCTTTGGCAAACTCTGATTGCTTTGTACTTGGAAGGATATTACTGACAATACATTTGGAAGGGAAAACAGTGTACAGTATTTGAAGAATAAAAATCTTCAATCTGCCAGTTTTTTTAAACACATATATTAGACTATACATATAAAATACTAAAATTAATATTATACTACATGTATAAAGTACACATATAAAATACTCCAATTAATATTAAAGAATACTGTTATCATCCTGTGTCATGAGAGTAAAATGATACCAAAACTTGTCTATGCAAAGAACCAGAAATCTGTCAAATATTGGCAGTAAATACTGGTATGAGATTGTGACACACATACAGAATTTTCTTTATTTTAAGGTGGTCTATAAAGTAGAAAATACAGGCACACCTTGTTTTATTGTACTTCCCTCTATTGTTCATCACAAATACTGTGTGTTTTTTTTTTTTTTTTTTTTAACAAATTGAAGGTTTGTGGCAACCCTGCATTGTCAGGTGATGGTAAGCATTTTTAAATAATAAAATATTCTTGAGTTAAGGTATGCACATTGTTTTTTTAGATATAATGCTGTCGCACATTTAATAGACTATAATGTAGTGTAAACCTAAGTTTTATGTGCACTGAGAAACCAAAAAAATTGTGAGTTGCTTTATTGCAGTGGTCTGGAACCAAACTCACAGTATCTCCGAGATATACCTTTACCAGTTTATTGTTGAATTTCAAGTTATTTCTTTAGTATTCTTTGCATGCTAAAGAATCTTATAGCAGCAGCAGTATTTCAGTACTATCTGCTAAGATTGAGGACATAAAAAACAAAACAACTTTCCTTTTGCTTTTAAGATTTTAATTTAACTTTTTTAAACTTCAAAATAATGAAATGTTTTAGCCTTATTTTAGAGGGAATGATGTATTGTTACATTTTCAGCTTTATATGCTTTTTGTCTATCATCTTCATGGATTTTTAGAGTTTTTGTTTGCAGGAGTAGGGTGAATTCTTTTTCTAGGATAGTTGTAGAGGATTTTTTTTCTAGTGGAAGTAGTTTGACATATATTTTCTATTTTTATTCTTAAACATGTACCTATTTGTTCACAGGATAATTGAATGAAGCCTTATTTTTTATTTTTGAGAAATTTACTACTAGTCTTTATTTTTCAGTTTTTCTGTCTTAAAGAACTAGTTGCTGGATCTTTGTCCAATAGAGGACTCTCAAAGTTTCAAGGCCAAAAGTAGAAATTAGTAGTAGTTAAACTCTTAATGATATTAGTATTGTTCTTCAGGTACTTTCCATATGTTGAATGATGTGATCTGATGTGTTCTGTGATATTTTATCTTCCACTAAAACCAAGTTTAAATGAAAACTTCTGAAGAATTATTTATATACTTTAACAAACTCAGACTTATTGAAGCATAAGTTTGTGGTTGCTGGAATTCTAACAAATATATCCCCCTGTGGAAGTATAATTGAAGGAGACTTTCATGATCATGGCTTGTAAGTTGGTGGAACAACTGTTGTTCCTATTTGATAAGAGGCTTTTTGGTAGAATAGTCATTTGATGCTAAAGTGTAAAAGATCACAAATCACAGAAAGGGAGTTCTGGATTTCTTCTGGTATAGCTCTCTGCCTTATGAAGGTAAGATATTATCATATATTTTATGGTTAAAACTCATACTAGGGATGGTTAAGTGATTTGTCCAAGCCTTATAGCTGTAAGTGACTGAGTTTAATATCAAGCCTGATTTTAAGCAGTATATGCGTAATTCTAACCAGGCAGGACTTTTAGCCTGAAGAAAGGTTTCTCTTCTGGATTTCTCCTTACAAATGAAACAGCATTGCCTCCTTTTGTATATACTGTAGCATGATTCTTTGTTTTTTCTTAAGTGAAGACAGTTCCCTCAATACTAATCTAGTCAAAGAGATTTTGTGATATGGTTTTGACAAAATACATATCCAGATCCCATTTCTGTTCAATAGTACTGGTGTAATTTAAGCTTGTATATTTTTATTTTCATTTTGACTTCTGGCATTTTAAAATACTGGCAGACTTTTTTCCCCCTGTGTGTGTGTGTGTGTATCTGTATACATGTATGTATTAATATGTCTTCTTTGTTATCATCTAACACATGTTATCAAGTAAACATATAAATTTATTATTTCAAACTATGATGAGCTTAATAGAAGAAAGCTGGAGGATCCTATGAAGGTCATAATAGAGGACTGGATCAAGTTTGAAAGAAGGCATGTTGGGATTGTGAACCTTTGCAGTCCTGCTTTCACTAATCCTGAACATTTTTTCACGTTCATACATGTCTGTTAAATCATTTTTGATTACAGCATAATACTCTACTTCATGTGTGTACCATAATTTGTTAAGCCAATTATATGTTAATGACATTAAAATGTTAATTTTTCATTCCATACAGGGCTACTGTGAACATCTTTATATAGATACTTTCGTGCATTTGTCCTCCTAGATCCTTAGGCTAGACCTGAAGAAGTAGAATTGCTGAATCAAAGGGTGGAATCCATTTTCAATAATAGTAACAGTAACACTTTGCATTTAATGTACTAGTTGTGTACAGAGCCCTTTAGTGTACATTATTATTTCTTTTGAATTTCAGAACATAAGTGGAATTTATTTCTTTATTTATTAATAAGGAAACTGGACTGATATGCAAAGTAACTTTTACAGGTACAACTAGAAGATGAGTAAAATCCCTGGGATTTGTTTCTCTGGAATCAGCAAACAGTCCTTAGTGATAATCTGCCTAAAAACCGAGACTCAGTGACTACAACCTGAATTTTATGCGTTTTAGTGTTCTCCGTGTCTGCTCTGGGAAGTGCCCGAGGTGTGTGGTCTGTACCTCCTGCTTTAATGCTTTCCCACCAGAGCTCTTTTTTACCCTTTCCAATTTGCTTCCTTATTTGCTAGCTATTGAAACTGTTCTCTTAAAGTAATTTATAACCAAATTTATTGAACTTATACATAGAATTGTTTTATGCATGCTTGTGGCATATTTGGAAAGAGTGTATATAGTAAAAATGATAAATAATACAAGTCAGTAAGATGTTATAGACAGGGCAGTTTTTATTTATGTCAGATGCTGGTACAGAGGATAAGTAGATAGCTTAAATTTGTTTACAATTTTTTTTTTTTGCTTGTAAACAACAGAAATTTACTTCTCACAGTTTTGGAGGCTAGTGAGAGGTACAAGATCAAGGTAGCAGTATGGCCAGATGAGGGCCCTTTTCTGAGTTGCAGACTTCTCTCCTATAGGAAGTCTCCTGCATATGAACAAGTTCCATTCTGAGAGCGCACTGGTGGTTTAGTTTTTTACAAAAGGTTACAATAAAAAGATTACAATAGGTTACTGTGAAAATGCTATACATTCACAGTATATACTTGTTCACTGATTAAACTTAATGTGCATTCAAAGAGATATAGGGATTCCATAACATAGTGTTAGGGTGAAATTTCTTATGTTTTGTCTAAGTAATGAATTTATTATAAGAGAAATTATTTGGTTTAGTAGACAATTTTGTTATTAACATTACTGCATACATTTCAGGGAAAAGTACTATGGATTTTCTTTTTATTTAATTTTATGACATTGTATAAAAGGATTTCCATGTGGTATTTATTTCCTTGTCTTTGTTTATCATGGGAAATACTTTTGATAGTCTTTTGAGAGCACTATGTAAACACCATTTGTGGAGGCCACATAATGAGAGCTTTGAAGCCATTTGAAATGAGCATTTTTAAATTATAGAAGAACATAATTTTAGTCTTTAGTCAGTCATATGTTTTGATAAAGCAACTGATTTTCCTTTACTCTCATTTTGATTAATTAGACAGGGGCAATTTAGGATTCTCTTTGAGGAACTTTAAGGAACTTTTCCTTTTATGTAATAAAAGAGACTGGAGAGTAAAATGTGGTAAGTTTACCTTGGTATTACAAGAAGTAAATTTTTAGGTTTTTAATTTTGGTCACCATAATCCTATGTCTTCTATGTGAATAACAGAACAAGTGATCTTCAGTCTTCACAAAAACTCCAGATAATATACTGTCATTAATACTTAGTCTTTTGGATTGATTTTTATAGTCTTGTTGGTAACAGTAAATGCATGTAAGTTACAATTTAAAATGTAGATTTCTAGTTCTGTCTCTAAAGGTTTGGTGTACTTCATTTTATCATTTTAACATGTTACCCACTCAGTTGTCTTTTGGAAGGCAGGTTACATTTCTGTAAATAGCGTTATACAAAAAGAAGTTTTTGAATTTCATTTTTCTATAGAATCATTGTTTATTGGGCAAGGGGGGGAGGTGTTTACCTAAAGCTCAGTCTGTATTTTAATGGAATTTACCAAACACTGTATTTAGTCCACTGACTGTTTAAAGAAACAGAATGATTTATTTGTATAAAACTTAAAACACTTTTTAAAAACTTTCATTTTATATTGAAGTATGCCCAATTAACAATGTTGTGAAAATTTCAGGTGGACAGCAAAAGGACAGCCATACATATGCATGTACTTTAAAAGAGTTACATAGTGGTTATCTAACATTGTAAGAATATAGTGCCCCAGGTATAGCGTATAGGTGCAATTTTCTTAATAAATTCTGCCTTATTTATTTACTTTACTTAACAAAAAAAATGGATGATGGAATGTGAGCTACATAAGAGAAGAGACTGAAATTTTAGAGTACTTATATTTCCAGTGTAGGTACTCAATAAACACTAAGTAAATGAATGACCGAATACTTTGAGCATGATTATGTAGACCTGAAGGTAACATTTAAACCAAATGTTGACATAATTTTGAGAAGACTTTTAGAAAAGCTTAGGCTTAATTGATTGCTTTGTATGAAATGGGTCTAGGGATGTTTAATAGTTTTATTCTGTAACAGGTATACATGGAGACAAAATTATGTGGTTTTTTTTTTTTTTTTAACATTTTAAGACCCATATTATCAGAAATAGCTGAGTAACATGTTTCTTTTATTCTTTTAACAAACATTTTAAATATCAGTAGGAATTTAATATTTATTAAGTATCATTGTGTGCTTCATATTGTTGGCCATTTTACAAATGTGAAAAATAACTTGGATGTTAATGGTAAAGTGTAACAAGTGTAAGGCAACTGTCCTGTAAGATGAAGATCTCCTATAGGAGCCCACAGGAAGACTTGAACATGCATGGTCATGGCATTAATTCATAGTCACCAAAAGTTGGAAACAGTTGAAATGTCCGTCAGCTAGTGAGTGGATAAACAAAATATAGTACATTATACAATGGAATACTACCCAGTAATTAATAAAAAAAGTGCTTATACATATGACAAAATAGATGAAACACAAAAAAGTATGTAAACAAAGTCAGATATATAAGAGTACATATTTGCATTACTCCATTATATGAAATTTGTATTTATAAGGCAGAACTATAGAGACAGAAAACAGATTAGTGGTAGATGAGGGCTGGGAATGGAGATTGTCTGCAGATGGACAATTTTGGGAGTGATAAAAGTGTTCTAAAAGTGGAATGTGGTAATGGTTACACAAATATGTAAGTTTACAAAAACTCATTGGATTTTTTACAAAAACACTTAAGATGGGTGAATTTTATAATATATATCAGTAAAACTTTGAAAAAAAGATTACCTGTCTTGTTTATTGCAGTAAAATAGTGAAGGATCTTGAACATATGACAAATGCTAAGAAGAACTAAAGATGGAATGGATGAATGAATATTAAGCAATGATTCCTTTTTTATTTCTTCCAATTTTATTGAGATATGATTGACATATAGCACTATATAGATTTAAGGTTTACAACTTAATAATTTGACTTATATACATCGTGAAGTAATTATCACAGTAAGTTTAGGGAACATTCATCTTATATAAATACAAAATGAAACAAAAAAATTTTTGTTTTCTTGTGATGAGAACTCTTAGAATTTACTCTCTTAACAACTTTCATGTATGTTGTATGTTAAATCCCTGATACTTACCTTCTAACTGGAAATTTATATCTTTGACTGCCTTCATCCAATTATCCCTCCCCTGACCCCTGGCCTCTGGTAACCACAAATCTGATCTCCTTTTCTATGAGCTTGATTGTTTTTTGAAGTATAATTGACTAACAATACTGTATTAGTTCCTAGTATACAGAATAGTGATTTATTATTTCCATGTATTACAAAGAGCTCCCTAGTTGGCACAGTGGTAAAGAATCCACCTGTTAATGAAGGAGATGCAAGAGTTCAATCCTTGGGTCAGGAAGATCCTCTGGGGTGGGAAATGGCCGCTCACTGCAGTATTCTTGCCTAGAAAATTCCATGGACAGAGAAACCTAGCAGGCTACAGTCCATGGGGTCACAAAGAGTTGGATGCGACTGAGCGCACAGGCACGCATATAATACAAAATGATCTCTACAGCAGTGATTCCTTTAAAACTTGAAATAAACCAGTAAGGAGTGGGGAGTGTCACCTCCATTCTCCTGCTGCAGCCAGAGCAAGAATTCAGCTCTCCTGCCAACCTCTCCTCCCTTATTCCCTTTGAGAATCACTTTTTTTTTCCCCCCTTTATTTTTGTTAGTTGGAGGTTAATACTTTACAGTGTTGTAGTGGTTAATCACTTTTTTATGTGATATATTTCCTTTAGACAGTTAGGTTCTTTGAAATAGATACACATATAACATCTATGTTTGCTTCTAGCACTGTAGCAAAGAATGGAGTATATTAACAATGGAAATTAGGATCTATGGGTTTTCTGTTATGAGTAGTGCTATTAATTATGGTACCACTTGATTTTCTTCCCTTCAATGAGTATCTACCGAATGTTTATTTCATGCCTGAGTCCTTCCTAAAATACTGAATTACAATTTGGAAGTCAAATGATTTAGGAAATCACTGATATTTTTTCCATTTAAAGGATTTGTAGAATGTTGAAGCAGTCTAGATGATTAGTGGTTTGTCTTCTTAAGTGTCTTGTTTGAACTTTTGAAAATACGTTTAAGAGCATTATTTTTAATCTTCACAATTCTCTGTGGTTTCCATTATTGCTTTTTTTTAACCTAAGACGTGATTATTTCACAAATATTGTATAACTTTAGTATGTATTAGATGCATCTTAATTTCTGGCACTAAGAATAGAGAGCTGTTATCTTTTATTTTACATTTATTTTTAATATTTAAAAAAGAGTATATATAGTTTTAAAAGTTAATACTAATTGGCTTATAAAGAAAAATAACACTCCCCTGCCTCATCTCTCCTCATCCAATTTTTGCTTCCTAGAGGCTGCTGCTTCCACTAATTTAACAGTTTCTTCTGCTGTTTGCTTTCATATTTCTAAGTTATAAACTTACCCTGCTTGTTATCTGTTGACTGCCTGTTATGAGGAAGAAGATTTGACTGTCTATACTCTTTACTGACAGCAGATTAATCATTTGCCAGAAATGAAAAAAAATTAAGTAGATGAAAAGTCCAGATAGTCTCCAAATAACTTATGTTTTAAAAATATGCACTTTCTAGTAATTTTTATTATTAGATTTCTGGAATAAGGAAATGATGTCTTAGTCTCATTCTTGAGTACTCTGCGGTAGATTAGAGGTATTGCCCCAATTGCAGGATGAGATTAATAACTTTAAAAAATTGTTTTGTTGCAGTGTAATAGTAAAATTCCTCAATTTTTAGGTTATGATTCAGTGACTTGATGTGTATAAAGTCATACAACCTCCAAGACAATTATGTACAGAACTTTTTTTTTTTATCACCTCAAGCGTTATTATCTCATGCTCCTATAGTCAGTTTCCTATCTCCACTTTCTGATGTGTTTTCTGTCACTATAGTTTTTCCATTTCTAGAATTTCATATAAGTGGAATCATATATATACTATTTTGTGTCTGACTTCTTTCACTTGGTGTAATATTGTCTGAAATTCATTCATGTTGTCCTGTGACTCAATAGTTAAGTCCTTTATATTGCTGAGTCCATTGTATGAATCTACCAAGTTTAATCATTTACAAGTTGATAGACATTAGGTTGTGTATAGTTTTTAGCTATCATAAGAAAAGATGCTGTATACATTTACGAACAGATCTTTCTGTGGAAATGTGTTTTCATTTTTCTTAGCTACCTAGAATTCTGGGTCTCATAGTAACTGTGTATGTAACTTTATAAAGAAACTACCAAACTATTCTCCACAGTGACTGGGCCATGTTCCATTCTGACTAGCAGTGTAGGGTACTTCCAGTAACTCCAAATCCTGGATAGCACTTGGTATTGTCAGTCTTTTAAATTTTAGCCATTCTAGTGGGTGTGTCATAGTATCTCACTATTTTACTTTGCACTTTCCCAGTAATTTTGAACATTTGTTGTGTGTTTGCCACTGATATATCTTCTTTGGTGAGGTCTCTGTTCATATCTTTTGCTTTTTATATTATTGAGTTGTTTTCTTATTAAGTTTTAAGATTTCTTTGTAAATCCTGGATACAAGTTCTCTATTACATATGTGGTTTGCATATGTTTTGTCCTCAGTGGTTTGCCTTTGTCATTTTCTTAATAGTGTCTTTTGAAAAACAAAAGTTGTATTTTTTGATGAAGTTCAGTTTACATGTTTATCTTCTAAAGTTCATGCTTGTTATGTCCTGAGAAATCTTTGCATAATTCAAGATCATAAAATTTTTCTCTTAATGTTTTTATTCTAGCAGTTTTATAATATTAGTATTACATTTAGATCTCAGATTAATTTAGAGTTAAATTTTTTTATAGATGGTATAAGGTAAAAGTTGAAGTTCATTTTTTGGCAAATGGCCATTGTTTTAGTATCATTTATTGGAAAGGCATTTCTACATTTAATTGCCTTGGCATCTTCATAAAAAATGAATTGACCACATATATGTGAATAATTCTGGACTCTCTATTCTGTCCCATTGATCTAAATATTTATATTTACTACAAAACCACACTATCTTAATTGCTGTAGTCTTTCTAATAAGTCATGAAATAAGGTAGTGTAAGTCTTCCAAATTGGTTCTTCTTTTTCAAGAGTTCCTTTTACTGTTGTAGGTCTTTTGCATTTTCACATATATTATCAGATCTGCTTTTCAGTTTATATAACAAAGCCTACTGCAGTTTTGATTGAGATTGCATTGAATCACTAGATTAATTTGGGGGGACTTGACACATCTGAACAAAATTGAATCTTTTGTTGTGTGGACATGGTATATCTCCCCATTTATTCAGTTATTTAGGGGTTTTTTTTCCTAATTCAACAATATTTTGTGGTTTTTTAATAGTATGGGTAATGCACATATTTTGCTGAGTTTTGTACATTTTTGTACATTTTGTACATATTTGTTACAGTAGTTAATATTTTTTGATGCTGTTGTAAATGGCCATTGAATTTTGTATATTGGCTTTATAAACTGACTTTGGAGAACTCACTTATTATTTATAGTAATTTGCATATTCCTTAGAGTTTTCTAAATATACACTGAATAATGTTATTTATTCCAGTATTCTTCCATGGAGAATCCCATGGATAGAAGAACCTGGAGGTCTATAGTCCATAGGGTCACAAAGAGTTGGAATGACTGAAATGACAGCACAGTACAATAAAGCTCTTTTTACTTCTTCCTTGCCATTCTGTATGATATTTATTTTTCTTGCCTTATTTCATTGGCTAGGACTTCTAGTACTGAACAGAAGCTGATGAGAGGAAACATCTTTGCCTTGCTTCTGATAATGGGAATACATGTATTTTTCCACCTCTGAGTATAACTGTAGTTTTTTTGTAGGTGCCTTTTAACAAGTTGAGGAAATTTCTTTCTTTCCTAATTTGTTGAAAGCTTTTATCATGAATGGATGTATGAATTTTGTCAAATGCTTTTTCTTCATCTATTATGATTATACTATGGGTTTTCTTTTTTATTCTATTAATATGGTTAATTACATTGATGGAGTTTTTTGAATCTTAAACTAATCTTGCATTCCTAGAATAAACCCTATTTGATCATGGTATATTTTGCAATCCTGCTGCTAACCATCTTTAGTTAGCAGACACCACGAGTTTAAGGGTGCAGTCCTCAACATGAGTAACCTCACTACAGATACCAGATGTGAGTTCAAGAGGTCCCAGCCACCGAAACTTCTGACCAATTGGCTACAAATTTAAGGGTTCCCACAGTCCCCTCAGGTTCAGTAATTTACTAGAACTACTCATGAAAGTACTATATTTATGATTTCAAGTTTTATTATAAATAATATGAATCAGGACCAGCCAAATGAAGAAATGCGCAGGGTGAGGTCTGAGCGAGTCCTGGGCATGGAACTTGTGTCCTCTTCCTAGAGAATTAGAATGCCCTACCCTCCTGGCAGATTGATGTATTCCTCAACCAGTAAGCTCATCTGAACCTTGGATTCTAGAGGTTTGTTTTTGTTTTTTCCCCATGTTATTATGTAGTCACAATTCATTGAATCCTTGACCATGTGATTGAACTCCATCTCTGCTGACCTTCTTCTCCCCAAAGGTTGGCTGCTATCAGTTGATTAAAGCCCAAATCCTCTAATTATATGATTGATCTTTCTGGCATAACCAGCGCCTGATTTAAAGTCATTTCCTTAGCACAAACTCAGTTGTGGTCCAAGGGCTCTAACTGAGGAAATTCCTATAACTGAGGAAATTTCAAGGGTTCAGAAGCTCTGTCCTTGGAATTTGAGACGAAGCCAGGCAAGGTTTTTTTCTTTTTAATTATAAAACTGATAGTTTCTATAAATTTGCTAGTATTTTGTTAAGAATTTTTGTGTCTGTGTTCATAAGGGAATGGTAATCTGTGGTTTTGTTTTTCAGTGTAATTTGTCAGGTTTTGATATCAGGGTAATACAATCCTCAAGATGATTTGGGAGATGTTCCCATTTCCTTTATCTTTTGAAATAGTTTCTGTAGAATTAGTATGATTTATTCCATAAATGCTTGGTAAAATTTGCCAATGAATACTTCTGGGCTTGGAGGGTTTTTTTGTGTGTGGGCAGGTTTTTTATTATAAATTCAATTTCTTTAATAGATGCAAGACTATTCATGGTTTCTGTTTCTTCTTGAGTTAATTTTGATAATTTTTATCTTTTTAAGAAATTTGTCCATTTCATCTCAATGTGGAATTTTTTGGCATAAAGCTATTCATAATAGTATCTTATTACCCTTTATTGTGTGTTGGATCTGTAGTGATGTGCTCTCCTTCATCCCTGATAATTGGTTTGTTTGGGAATTTTTTGTATTGGTAATTTTTGCCTTTTTTCTTCATTAATCTCTGAAGAGGTTCATCAGTTTTACTTTTTTTTTTTTTTAAAATAAACTCCTAGCTTTTTTGATACTCTTTCTAGTTTCCTGTCTTCTATTTTGTTAATTCCTGTTATTGACTTTCTTATTTCTTCCTCTACTTGAGAGTTTTTCAACCCCAGTACTATTGACATTATGGACCAAATAATTCTGTTTTGAGCATCATTAATATGTTTAGCAGCATCCCTGGCCTCTCCTCACAGAATACAGTAGTATCTCTCCCGTATGATAACCAAAAATATCTCTGTACATGCATGCGTGCTAGGTCGCTTCAGTTGTGTCTGTTTGCGACCCTGTGGGATGTAGCCCACGAGGCTCCTCTGTCCATGGGATTCTCCAGGCAAGAATACTGGAGTGAGTTTCCATGTCTTCCTCCAGGGAATCTTCCCAACCCAGGGATTGAACCTGTGTCTCCTGCAGCTCCTGCATTGCACACTGATTCTTTACTGCTGAGCCACCAGGGAAGCCCCAAAATATCTCCAGACATGACCAGATATCTTCTGGTGGGAAAAACAGCCCCCAGTTGAGATCCATTACTCACCTTCTGTAGGCTTAGTTTGGTTCCTTTCTACCTTCTAAAGGTGGAAGAATCGATTTTGTACTTCACCTCTGCCTCCTACCCCAAAGGATTTAAAGCTAGAAACATTTTTTTCTAAACACTGCTTTAGCTGCACTCTGCAAATTTTGAAATATTGTATTTCTTTATCATCCAGCTGAAGATACTTTGTTTTCTTTGTGATTCTTTTTTAACCTGCAGCTTCTTAGTTTCTTCCTGTATTTCATTGGGTTTAATTTGCTCTTCTTTTTGTAGCTTCTTAAGGTTGAAGTTAGACCATTGATTTTTAGCCTTTTTTTTTTTTTAACAGAAGAATTTAATGCTAAATATTTAAAAGTACTGCTTTAGATACATCCAACAAATTTTGGTATGTTGTGTTTTCATTATTCAGTTCAGAATATCTTCGAATTTCTCTGTCATTTGTTCTTTGATTTGGCACTCATTTTCTAAGTATTGCTATTTTCCTAGTTTTCTTCTTGTTATTGATTTCTACTTAGAGAACTTACTCTGTATGATTTTAGTACTTATAACTGATTTTTACTCAATTTAATTGATGTGTTATCTTTTAAATTTTTTCATCTTTTTTGAAAGTGTACATACAGAAAAGTATATAAATCCTAAGTGTATAGCTTGATGAATTTTCACAAAGGTGAAGAAATAAGATATTATAGACTTACTGTCAGCCCCACCCGAGGTAACCACCAGTCTTCTTTTGATACCATTAGTTTTGCCAGCTTTTTACTGTATTTGAATGGAGTTATGCAGTATGTATTTTTGTGTCTGCCTTTTTTCATTCAGAATTGTGTTGAAATTATGAAAATTCATCCATGTTATTGCATGATAGTTGTTCATTATCAGTGCTCTATAGTATTACATTATATGAATGTTCCACAATTTATTCATCCATTGTTAGTTGGTGCAAAAGTAACTGCAGTTTTGCATTGTTGAAATTTGCCATTTGATATTGGAATACATTCTTAAATAAATGTCATTACGTTATGCATCATTTTAATGTGCATTTCTCACTTCGTGTCTTTTGCTAATGACATTGCTGTTTATTTTATTTTAGACTATGGAAATTATGTTAGGCAAAAAGCAAATTTGAGTGATTTTCTTATTTGAGTTCAAAATGGGTTGTAAAGCAGAGGAGACAACTCGCAATATCAACAACACGTTTGGCACAGGAACTGCTAATGAACATCGAGTTCAGTGGTGGTTCAAGAAATTTTGCAAAGGAAAAGAGAGCCTTGAAGATGAGGAGTGCAGTGGCTGGCCATCAAAAGTAGAAATGACCAATTGAGAGTCATCATTGAAGTTGATCCTCTTACAGCTACATGAGAAGATGCCAAAGAACTCAGCATCAATCATTCTACCGTCATTTAGCATTTGACGCAAATTGGAAAGATGGAAAACCTCCATAAGTGGGTGTCTCATGAGCTGACCGCAAACCAAGAAAATTGTCATTTTGAAGTGTTGTCGTCTCTTACTCTACACAACAACAATGAAACATTTCTCAACCGGATTGTGATGTGCAAAGAAAAGTGGATTTTATATGACAACTATCAAAAGACCAACTTAGTGGTTGAACTGAGAAGACGCTCTAAAGCACTTCCCAAAGCCAAACTTACACCAGAAAATGGTCATGGTCACTGTTTTGTGATCTGCTGCCAGTCTGATCCACTGCAGCTTTCTAAATTCCTGCGAAACCATTACATCTGAGAAGTATGCTCAGCAAATCGATGAGATGCACTGGAAACTAAAACGCCTCCAGCTGGCATTGGTCAACTGAAAGGGCCTGATTCTTCTCCACTACATGGCCTGACAGCAAGTTGCACAACCAACACTTCAAACGTTGAACGAGTTGAGCTACCAGGTTTTGCCTCATCCACTTCATTCACCTGACCTCTCGCCAATCAACTACCACTTCTTCAAGCATCGTGACAATTTTTTGCAGGAAAAAAATTCTATAACCAGAAGGATGCAGAAAATGCTTTCCAAGAGTTTGTCAAATCCTGAGACATGATTTTGATGCTATAGGAATAAACAAACTTATTTTTCATTGGCAGAAATGTGTTGATGGTATTGGTTCCTATTTTGATTAATAAAGATGTGTTTGAGTCTAGTTATAATGATTTAAAATTTATGGTCAGAAACCGTAATTACATTTGTACCAACCTAATACTGTTGATGGACATTTGGGTTTCCAGTTTTTGGTTAGTATGAAAAGAAGGAGTATTCTCTTATGTCCTTTAATGAACATCTGTGTGTGTGTGTGTGTGTATTAGATTGGTATATGCTTCCAAGGGGAAATGCTGAGTCATAAGATATGCTTATATTCAACTTTGATATGTAAGTTTTAAGAAAAAGTTGTTATTGTTATTGCTATGCATCCCTTTTAGGCACTTGCTTTTTTATGGTCTTAGTTATTGTGGTTGTTTTTGTTATTGTTATGAAAGGAGGAGTACATTTCTTAAGAGGCATTTTCCCTAAAAATCTACAGTATTCAAGTTTTACTGTCATTAATGGATTTTTAAGAATATTTAAAACTTTTTAAAAAAAATATGATAGAAACAAATGTATAAAACTACTTCTTTGAAAGAATTACTTTATTGGCAGTAAGCATGATTTTCTTCTATTTCTGCTGCTGCTGCTAAGTTGCTTCAGTCATGTCCTACTCTGTGCAACCCCATAGATGGCAGCCCACCAGGCTCCATCATCCCTGGGTTCTCCAGGCAAGAATACTGGAGTGGGTTGCCATTTCCTTCTCCAATGCATGAAAGTGAAAAGTGAAAGTGAAGTCGTTCAGTCATGTCCCACTCTTTGCGACCCCATGGACTACAGCCTACCAGGCTCCTCCCTCCATGGGATTTCCCAGGCAAGAGTACTGGAGTGGGTTGCCAGTGCCTTCTTCATTCTTCTATTATAGTGTTCTTCAAACTTTATTGACCACTTATATACCACTAGCAGCAAAAAATTCAATATACCTAATATATTTGTATGTATTCATAAGTTTATACATGTATTGCTGTACTAATATTTATAAATACCAGAGTATTAAGGTTATGTATATAAGTTAAGAAGAATAATAAACAGAAATAGAAGTTTTACTATTCAGCTAATTCTTTTTCAACCCCCTTCAGGTATATACTTCGGAACCCTCTGCTCTAATAGAGCTGAAGTATAAGCTTTAGGATACAGTTAGAAAATACTCATTTAGCTTCATAAAATGTGTTTTTTTCATTGTGAGGAGGACACCATCCCTTAGGCACTTCAGGATTGGAAAGTAAGTGAAATGAGAATGTTAACAAATTAGGGGTTGGCTCATTAATCCAACAAAGATGGAGGTCTTTTGTTGGACAAGAATATTAATTCTGGGAATGGAATCTTTTATTTTCCTTCTGTGGTGGTACTAGTCTTGAGCCAAACAGTACCATTTTGTGCAATTTCAATTCTATGCTTCATTTCATTGACTGCCACCAAACTGCACCCTGAAGAATTAAAAGTTTATGTGTTAGAGCAGTGTTGTAGTCAATGAAAAATCACAGATCTGGTTGAGATAATGACTCCCATTCAAATAGGAAATGTGTTACCATGTCTTCTTAAAGGGATGTTATTTGTGAAAAAGATTATCTGTGATTTGATGATAAATGATAGAAATGTCTTTATCCCTGTCCTTGGAAGTTGTTAAGCATTCAGGGTGTCTGAAAGGAAGACAGTTCATAGTGTTTACTCTCAGAGGTGCATTTTTGTTAGGAGAAGAAAGGTGTGCTAACCAGATGGATTATTCAGAACATTCCAGCTTTGTAGGGAATTTATCATAATGGAGTATTTTAATGGCATATTATTGGAGAGACTTGGTTGGACACGTGGGCTCAGGGAAGCAACCTCAGGAAGGTTGCTTCTGCATGTGCTGGGATGTGATTTGTTCAGCCACTCTGTTTGCCAGCACTATTTGGGTCATTATTTTCTCCATGTATGTGTAGTTAGACATCTTCCTCTCTGTCATACTTTCAGTCTTCCAGTGTCCTCATAGTCAACTAAATGATCAAAACACTTATTTTCCTTTAGTTTCTTTTTTAATCATTATTGTTTGTTTCCAGGCTAATTCCAAGTGTTACTGAGAACTCTCAATTTGTTGCCCCAAGTAATATGTTTAACATTGTTTTAGGTAGTATATTTTCAGTCTTGTTAAAAATAATAAGAATATTTGCAGTGACTGGCATTTACTGAATGGTTACTATATGCTGATGCTTTTACATTACTCTCTAATTTTCAGAGTAACCCAGTCAAGGCATGTGGTGTTACTCCAGTTTTACAAATGAGAAAACTGTTAATTAGAAAAGTTAAATAATTTGTTCAAAGTTCTACAGCTAATGTGAGTGATAGGGCTAATATTTAAACTCAGAACTTCTTTTCCATTTTTATTCTGTGGTTTTGCTTTGGACTTCACAGCTCAGCTTGTTTTGCTTCTGCTATATCCTTTCCACACTTGAAATGTCTTCTCCCTACCAGGTCTAGTTTCTGGTAGTAGCAGATGTAATCATCATGTAAGCCCCAGACCAAATGCTCCCTTTTCTAAAGCCCCATTTTCTGAGAGCCCCATTTATAAGTAAACATTGCTGCCTTTAAACTCCCAGAATACTTTGTACCTTTCTTCATATATTTATTTTGCCTAATTTATTTTACATAATTATTCCTGTATATGTCTTAATCTACCAGCTAGAGACTTTGATTTCTTGCAACCTGAGATAGTTTTGAACATTGAAAATGTGCAGTATTTGTTGACCTGATATTAGAGGCAAAAATGTCATCAAAATAGGAGTAAACAATATTGATGGATTTTTTAAAAATTGAAGGAACATGGCAGTATGATAAAGGTTAGTATATATGTGATTATTTTTGCCTTTTGGTATTTGGAAATCTTGTTAAATTTTACTAGTGGTATAACTAGATATGGCATGTGTTTTCTGGTTTTGTGAAAAAGTTCATATTCTTAGCTATCATTTAATATTTTTTAGGAAGAAGATAAATAATAAAAATCCGAAAGAGGTGGGAAAAACCTGCTGTTTTAATTTTGTTCACAGCAGTGGTTCAGATAACGTTCTTTTGGTGCTAGCTTTGATAATAGGTTCAGTATAATACTGGAATTCAGCAATTGGTTATCTTTGCGTTATGTATCTTTTGCATTTAACGCCATATGTGGGATGCCGTACTGTTTGAAATAAGTATATGGTAAATGCTTCTCTCTAAATAGATTGTTTCATTTATTACTTTAGCATTTCATTGTTTTTATTTTACTTGTTCTGAGTTGTCTTCCCAGTAAAAGGCAATTAAACCAAAATTTACTCACCAAGGGGGGATGTCTTATTTTGGGGAAATTTTATTATTGATGACCCTTTCAAATTTTGAACAATGTTTTTTGTTTTAAATCTCTTTAAAATATACCTATTACCTCTTCTAACTTATTTAGTTTGACATTTCATTCAAACAAGAAAGAACTTAAATCTTTATATAAATACTTCTATGTGGTAGAGATTTGGATGTAATTTATTAATTGAGTTTTGAAGTCTGAGTTTGTGTTATACTAAGAAGTCTGTGTTTTTATATCTTCTTCTGAATTGTACATATCCTTGCCATTAATTTGACTGAACTCTTAAAGCATCCTGAGATTTTTTAAAATTTCTGTCTTTTGAGAGAGGTGTTTTCTTATTAAGATAATCTGTTGAGAATGAAGATCAGTCTTTTTCATCATGTGTCACTTGGACCTTACGATAATGCTAAGAGCAAAAGGTGGACAGTAGACAGTAACTCAAAGAAGCCTTTTGGCTCTTGAACTAAGACAGTGAATAAAATTTCCACAAATTATGAGACTGATATATTGTTGAAGTTTAGGAATTTGATTATTAAATATCCATTAGAATAATAAATCAGATTATAGTAATCAGTAATGAAATATTCTGAAAGCTTTTGACATTAATCAGAATACACTAAATGATTGAAGTTTCAGTTTTGATGACAGGAACTTAAATTTTTCTTTATAAAATTTTATTATTGTTAATGCTAAGTTGTTATAAAAATAATGTTTGTTCAGGAGAACTTAGTATAAATTCTAACAGTGGTTAACTTTAGATCAAGTTACATTTTGTTGTTCAGTGTAAACATGTATATTTCTCATAACAATCTTATGAGGCAAATATTGTTATTTTCCTATTTCATAGATGATAGAGTTGAGCACAGAGAAATGAAGAGATTTTTAAAAGGCCACACAGTATTTGATCCAAGGCAGTCTGGCCTTAGAGTCCGTGCTCTTAATCTCTTTTCAATATTGCTCATCACTCAGTGGTTAAGAAATTGGGGTTTGAAATAAATAAATTAATTAATAAAAGAAAAAGAAGTTGGGGTTTGGAGTAAGAAAGACATGGGCTTAAATCATGGCTGCAACTTAAAACTCTTAGGACAACAAGATCTTGTCTCTTTACCTCTCTGAGTCTCAGTATTCTTGTTTATAAAACAAGGGTTGTTTGGAGGATGAAATGAGATAATATATGTTAACTGTTCAGCAGACACTCGACTTGTTGTTCAGTAGATGGTAAGTAATATTATTATAACAAATAGTTGTAAGTGAAATGAAAAAAATCACAAAGACAACTGTTGTTAGCATTTTGAGATATATCCTCCCAGTCTTTTAAAACTGTGTTTTTTAATTTTAGTAATATATCTTTTCTGTTGATGTTGTTTTTTCCTTGTATGACATTTTTGGTTTATGTTTCACATACAAAGAGGCTTGAATTTGTCTATATCGCTTAGCAATAAGGCAAGCCTGTTTCAGCTTCTGTGCTGGCCAAAACTTTTTCTATCCCTATTTAAGAGTGGGTAAATGGAGATAGAAGACACGGAAGTACATACACTGCTTTTTAAAAAACAAAAGAATGGGATTATGTTTGAATTAAATTTTCTAATAGAATGTCTACAAACCAGTAAAATGTAGGACCCTAGAAGTGGGCAAGAGAACATGTGCTCATATTAATTTTATTAAAAATAACAGTGAGATTCTAATTTCAAAATATTTAGTTGTTTACTGAATATGCTCTATCTGAAGTCTTAATTAACATAGATTACTACTTCTTGACAAGTGAGATAGCTAAACTCTGTCCATATATTGCATTGTTAAATTCACTCAGTGAATTTATATAGCAATACCTAAACTAACCCCCCTTTTTATAGCCTTAGCAACACAACATGGCTAACGCTCTTTTTCCCCTTTTTTCCCTCCCTTTTAGGTCTACACACAATGAGCTGGAAAAGAATCGGTGAGTCAGTGATGAGGTGTAGTTTTCATATATGTTAAAAAGCAAACTCAACACTTGATCTGTGAAAATATAATATTGCATATGTAGTTACAACTTTTTTACATGTGTAACTACCATAATTCTGATACATGTGTATTCTCTCCCAAAAGTAGTAAGTTTATGGTGTCTAAACTGGAAGACATAAACACACTTCAAGTTCATTTGAATTTTGGGTTTATGTTGAGCCTTCTTTATTTCTGTCTTTAGAAACAGGTTAATTGTGATAGGCTCATGGCTTAAATATGGTCTTACTAAAGGATTAGGTTGCTGTAATGTTGCTAATAACTGTCAAGGCAAGTTGTAGGACACTGACTTTTTGTGAAAAAGAGAAGTGAAAGGACACTTCTCTTTCTTTGTAGTTGGTTCTTTCATTCATTCATTTATTCATGCATTCAACAAATCTTTATCTAGTACCATTTATATGTCAGTGCCAGGCAGGTGTAATGCTTTACATAAGAAAGGCAAGAATGTGTCAGGCAATTTCTGACCTTAAGGAATTTATAGCTTCCTTCGGGAGACAGATAAGTAGTTAAAATACTGTATAGTGTGGTAAATATGGTGGTAGAGAAGCAGAGGATCCTGAAGGAACATTTTTGAAGGTCACCTGATTCTCTCTTGAAGGAATCTTGGAATGCTTTTCAGAGGATAGTGAGCTTTGTTTATTGAGGAAACTGCTTCCCAGGTGATGCTAGTGGTAAAGAGCCTGTCTGCCAATCAATGCAGGAGATGTAAGAGACGTGGGTTTGATCCCTGGGTCAGGGAGATCCCCTGGAGGAGGGCATGACAACACACTCCAGTATTCTTGCCTGGAGAAGTCCTTGGACAGAGCAGCCTGGTGTGCTACAATCCATAGGGCTGCAAAAAGTTAGACACAACTGAAGCGACTTAGAAGCATGCACACATGCAAGAAGTTCAATATGAGTATAAAAGACTGTAGCATGAGGCAAGCCAGGCCAGATGTTGACAGTTATACTGAAGAGTTTGGACTTTTTCTGGGGACAATAGAAGTAGTTGTATGATTTTAAGGTGAATTGTCTTATGATCAGATTTGTGTTTTGGAAGAATCACTTTGGCTACCATGTAAAGAATTGGTTGATTGGCAGACGAGATCTCAGAGACAGGAAAACTCTTTTGGAGGCCATAGGCAGCCTCCACTGTAAGAGATAGTGGTAGCGATTGGAAATAGACAGAATATAGAATTAGTATGGAATATAATCAGTAGAAATTGGTGATTAGTTGGCTCTAGAAGCTTAAGTTTTAGATGGTATTAACTATTTACCAAGAAAAGGAATATAGTAAGAGGACAAGTTTGAGAGAGATGATGAGGATCGTACAAGTAAAATCTTCTCTTTTGGATACAGAGGTTATAAATTAATAAGCAAGACACTGGAATTATTTACATCAGCTGTTTTTTAAGTTATGTTAGTTTCAGCTGTACAGCACTGTATTTTGAACCGGTATGCACTAAAAAGTGATCACCATACAGTTGACCCCCTTCATCCACGTCACACTGTGCCACAACCTCCTTCCCCTCTGGTAACCACTACTCTGTTCTCTGTATCTGTAAGTTTGTTTTTGTTTTATTTTGTTTGTTTTGCTTTTTTAGATTCCACGTGAATGAAATCATAGGTATTTGTCTTTCTCTGGCTTATTTCACTTAGCATAATACCTTCAAGGTTCATTACTATTGCCACAGATGGCAGATTTCATTCTTTTTTATGATTGCATAGTTTTCCATCATGTGCACTAGTGTGCGTGCACACACCCATGTATATATACACACACACACACACACATACACTGTGCTTAGTCACTTAGTTGTGTCTGACTCTTTGTGACCCTGTGGACTGTAGCCTGCCAGGCTCCTTTGTCCATGGGGAATTCTCCAGGCAATAATACTGGAGTGGATTGCCATGCTCTCCTCCAGGGGATCTTCCCACCCCAGGGATCAAACCCAGGTCTCCCACATTGCAGGCAGATTCTTTCCTGTCTGAGCCCCCCCACACACACATACCGTATCATCCATTCATCCCTCCGTAGGCACTTAGGTTGTGTCCATATCTTTGCTGTTGTAGATAATGCTCCAGTGAACATAGGGGTGCATATATCTTCTCAAATTAGTGTTTTCCTGTCCTTCGGATGTGTATGTATTAGTCTCTCAGTCGTGTTTGACTCTTTGTGACCCTATGGACTGTGGCCCGCCAGGTTCTCTTGTCTATGGGATTCTCCAGGCAAGAATACTGGAGTGTATTGCCATTCCCTTCTCCAGAGGAACTTCCCAACCCAGGGATGGAACCCTTGTCTCCTGCATCGCAGGCGGGTTCTTTACCGTTTGAGCTACAGGGAAGTTCTTTGGATAAATACCCAGAAGTAGAATAGCTGGGTACACCAGCCCTTTTGACAAACAAGATCTCTATGACCTTCAACTTTTTGTCTTGCCCTTTTTTAAATAGAAGGGTCCTTACAGATTGATTAACCCAACTGCCTCATTGCAGATGAATTTAAATGTCAAATTCTCTTGAAGAGGCTTAGCATAGTCCTCCAGGCTGATTTAGTGGCTTTTACTACTTTATTTGCACAATGCTCTGTTCATATATCCTATTATAAAGCTTAATCAGGTAGTCTTATAATTACTTGTTTATATGTCTCTTTCTGTCAAATGATTTTGACTACCTCAAAGGTAGGGATTCTGTTTTGTTCAGTTTGTAACCTTGGTGTCTAGCATTTGACATGTATTCAGAAGATGTTAGCTTTAATATTAAGTGAAGGATAAAACTGAAGCATAGTTCAGTAGTCTAGTCAAAGACGTTTTGCTAGTTTGAGGCAAAGCAGTTTGGCAAGAAATGCTTTGTTTTAAAGAATCTCTTTTCTGCCTTATATTTCTATCATATTAAAAGAAATATCTGGCTAGCTTAAACATGGCAAAAAGACCAAGATATGACAGCTTTGAAGATTCTAAAAATAAAACCTTATTTTGACCTTTAGAGCACAGAGTGTATTTTGAGCCATATGTTTTAAATAATAATAAACATGTGGCTTTTATAATTATTTCACCTACTTGAATGTGGTTCTTGGGAGACCCTCATTGGAAATCTAGCAAAAACATTTAAAACTAAAGAGACTCTTTCTTTAAGTAAACTGTTTGGAATGGAGCTTTTAAAATCCTTGCGTAAAGTTTGTTTAATGCATTCTGTATATCAATTCTGACTTATTGATAACCTTATCACCCATAGTATTACTTTGATATACCTTATAAATTGTTTGATCTAGTACTTGTCTATAGTGCTGGTGTAACATACATAGCTTTTATCGCCTTAACTGTACATAATCTCTGCTGTGTCCAGTGAAGGCTTTTTGTTTCCATTTGACTTACCTAGGTCTAAGGCTTTCTGGCTGGTTTCCTAGTCTTCCTCTTTAAGGCATGGTTCACTTGTCCTTTTCTGTCCTCTTCGGGTAGTCCTAATGTCTTTTTTCCTCAGATTAGGTCTTCTTCTTTCTCCCTTCTCTCCTGTTCTTTTCCCCTCCCTCCTTCTCTTCCTTGAGGTTGAAAGGTAATATAGAATTAACCTTTTTTTCCCCATATTTGTTTTTAAAAGGGGTATTTATCAATATAAATAAATCTCTAATTTAGTGGAATGTGTCAGAGGATGAGTACTAAAGGCAGAATCCAGTTTTAATAACCTGTACTCCACTTCTGAAAAGTGGATCTAACAAAAAAAAAAGCAAAAATATTGGTAGACTCAGGATGATTTAAAGGTGGAGGGAGATGTTTTAGCCAAATAGCAAGAAAGCACAAGAATATTGTTAATATTTAAGCCTGTTTGTTATTATACTTTTTAAGGCCCCACCAAGTTCTGTTTAATAGCTCTTTCTTCCAAGGTGCTGTTTTTATTTGACATGTTAAAAAAAAAATTTAACCTGGATTTGACATCTTTTAAAATAAATAGAATTTTAGCTTTACCTTTCATTTGCTTTTCAGTGTAATGAGAGTAATTCACTGTCAAAAGAGTGATTTGATTTTGTTTTCATTCTGAAAAAAATATTCCTGAAGCAGTTCATATTTTTGAAATTTTACCATTCTAGATATAATACTTTTATGTCAAAATTTTTGGGTTTTTTTTGGGGGGGGGGCTTAGTTCAAAAATCTTGCATATAAAGCTTCTCTGAGTTAGTGTCTTTTGCTGGAGCAATGCAAGGAGAATTAGAGTAGGTGATTTTAAATTGTTAGTGAATGATAGAGTAATTCCAGATGGCTGTCTTAAACAAAGCCCTAACATTGCTGAAGCCCTGGGTCTGGCCTTGAGGAGACAATTGCCAACAAATGCTGAGGTTCATACTTCCAGATTTCAGAGGGTCTGGAGCACAGAGTAGTTTGTTTTGGCCCACAGTTACCCCAGGATGCCTGCAGCCTTTAGGAAGTTTCAGACCTGATAAAGAAATTCAGATTCTTTCTTGGATAGGTCCTGGAGGCTTATTTCTGCCTAAAATCCTGAGCCTGGTCTAGGTGGTATAGAGAGCATTTGTTTCTTGTGTATTTGCCTTGTCTCCCTAGACCTGCAGTGGGTCATAACAGACTCAGGAGGTGGAAGTAAAATGCCTGTAGATGTTTTGCATTCCTCAGGAGGCTATGGGAATCATCTCATGGTAAAATTAATTTTGAGTCTTTGAGATTTGAGAATTAGGAATTAACATTGCCCCATTGGCTTATCTTAAAAGTTGGGTCCTTTACCAGAGAAGAAACCATTCAATACAGATTTTAGATCCCTTCATTGCTTTTTCATTTTTCTTAATTCAAATTACTGAAGATGTTTTTGAAAGAGTCAACAACTTTAATAGAACTTTAATGGTCAAGTACCTTAGTGCTGACAGCAGGAGAGACCATTCAACCTTAATAACTGTCATTCCATTGAAACAAAAGGCTTACTCTTATCCCAACTTTGGCAAATCTAAAAGGGCCGCATGAGGACACTGAACTTATAATGCCTTCCTAGGCAGAGCAGAAGTACCCAAGTATCTGTGATAAAAGAGAAGCATACCCAATGAATGGTAGTAGGTGTCCTCCATATAGAGATTTTCTCATATCTCTGCAGAAAAGGTGAAAATGAGTGTTTGTTGAATACTTACTGTGTTCTCTCACCTTGCAAAACCATTATTTAATCCTGTAAGGTAGGAGAGCAGAAAGAATAGATCAAAGTGTTGTTGAAAACTAACCATTTTGACCATCATAACTACAGTTTGAAACAAGATGATGGGAACACAAAACAGTCTTAATCATGATCCTGTCTGATTGCAAATAGTCTTTCTCTTCAGTAAGGATTAATAGATACTGTGTTTGGGATCATGGTAGATAAAGTGATATATAAAATACCCTGTCCTACCATTAAGATTGGGCTTCCCAGGTGGCACTAGTGGTAAAAAAAAAAATTTTTTTTAAAACCTGCTTGCCAATGAAGGAGACAGAAGGGATGCAGGTTTGATTGCTGGGTTGGGAAAAGTCTCCTGGACGAGGATGTGGCAACTCACATCAGCATTCTTGCCAGCAGAAGAATCCCACGGTCAGGGGAAACCTGGTGGGCTACAGTCCATGGGGTCACACAGAGTTGGACATGACTGAAGTGACTTAGCATGCATGCATGTACTATTAAGATTAAGGCCACTGTAGTTTGATAGTTATAAGTTTCCTCATACCAGGATTTGGTTAAGTTACCACTGCATGTCTAAAAAGATGCATTAAAAGTTTTTTTAAACTGAAAGTTGAAACCCGTTAAGTAGTCTGTGCAGTCATTTTAGTGAGTCATTTGAAAAAGAAATAGAATAGAATAGGAAATACCAAAGAGCATTGCTTGAAGTAAAGGTAAATGTAGATTTGTGAAACTTGTATATTGTGGGTCATGATGTAAAATGCTATGGTTATAGTCAAACAGAACAGCTACTGCCTGGATAGTCAAGGAGAATGTATCTTGAGCCATGAAGAAAAAAGACTTCGAATTTAAGAAAAGATTAAGGGAAGGGATCAGAGCCATGGAAGCAGCAAGTCATAATCTCTGTCCAGGAAAAACTGAGTAGACCTTATAGAGTGAAAGAGTAGAGTAAGAGCAAATTTGGAAAATGCAATGGTGGCCATAGGACTGCAAAAAATCAGTTTTCATTCCAGTTCAAAAGAAAGGCAATGCCAAAGAATGTTCAACTACCTTACAATTATGCTCATTTCACATGCTAACAAGATTAACATAGTCATAGTACTAAGTTAAATATCAACAACCTCACATTTGCAGATGATGCCACTCTAATGGCAGAAAGTGAAGAGGAACTAAAAACCTTTTGATGAGGGTGAAGAGAAGATTCATGAAAAAGCTGACTTAAAACTAAACATTCAAAAGATGAAGATCATGGCATCCAGCCCCATCACTTCATGGGAGATAGATGGAGAAAAAGTGGAAACAGTGATATATTTTATTTTCTTGGGCTCCAGAATCACTGCAGATGGTGACTGCAGTCATGAATTAAAAGAGTCTTGCTCCTTGGAAGAAAAGCTATTACAAACCTAGACAGCATATTAAAAAGCAGAGACATCACTTTGCCAACAAAGGTCTGTATAGTCAAAGTTATTGGTTTTCCAGTAGTCATGTATGGATGTGAAAATTGGACCATAGAGAAGGCTGAGCACTGAAGAACTGATGCTTTTGAATCGTGGTGTTGGAGAAGACTCTTGAGAGTCCCTTGAACTCCATGGAGATCAAACCAGTCAATCCTAAAGGAAATCAACCCTGAATATTCACTGGAAGGACTGATGCTAAAGCTGAAGTTCCAATACTTTGGCCACCTGATGTGAAGAGCTGACTCATTGGAAAAGATCCTGGTGCTGGGAAAGATTGAGGGCAGGAGGAAAAGAAGGTGACAAAGGATGAGGTGGATGGATGGCATCACGGACTCAATGGACATGAATTTGAGCAAGCTTCGGGAGATGGTGAAGGACAGGGAAGCCTGGCCTGCTGTAGTCATGGGGTCGCAAAGAGTCAGACACAACTGAGCGACTGAACAACAACAACAACACAGTCTATCACATTAGTAGTGGGAAGTGAGGCCAGATAGGTGGTTTGATATTAGGCTGCGATGTTATGGAATGTCAAGCAAGGAATTTGGATTTTATTTTGTTGGTAGTAGTGAGTTTTAGAGGCTTTTGATCAAAGCATACACACACATGCATGCATGTACATGTGTGCACACTTACACACACGTACATTAGTTATGGAAGCAGGGAGACTAGTTTGGATACTTTGAAATAGCCCAGGTAGGAGAAGGATATAAGAATCAGTATTCAGTTGATGGAATTGGGAATAGAAAGGGAGAGAGGAGACTAAGAAACAATACAAAGAAAAAAGATTATTGTTTTCTGTTAACTGCAACTGTTCATTCCTCCTTACATTTCATTCTTTACATACCAGCAAGAGTGATCTTAAAGTATATGTCAGGTCATGCCATTTCTGTTTACAGTCTTCCACTGGCTTCCTGTTGCAACTAGCTAAAATCTATGGCGACAAAATCCTACCACTCCATCCCTCATCTCGTATGGTCTAGGATGACAGGTTTCTTTCTTTTCCTCAAATACACTATGTTGTTTCTTTTCATTTTATTAGACCTTTTGTACCTGCTGTTTCTTTTACTTGTAAAACCCTTGCTCTACTCCTTTATCATTATTTAGTTCCCAGTTTTCACATCATCTTGTTAGAGAATAGTACGTGCCCACCAGTCACTCTATCCCATTTTGCCTTTTCTGTCACCTTACATTTATCTATGTATAAATTATTTATTTGTTTGAGTTATTTGACTTCTTTTGCTAGAATATAAGTTTCAGGAAGACAGGGACTTGGTCTTTTTTACCCTTAGCACATAGCAGTCATTTAGTAAATGTTCATTGAATGAAACCATGACTATATGTGCTATATATTGAGCATACCTATAATCAATAATATTGAATACTGAATTATGATGACTCAGTCCTGAATATTCATTGGAAGGACTGATGCTCTAGCTGAAACTCCAATACTTTGGCCACCTGATGTGAAGAACTGACTCATTTGATAAGACCCTGATGCTGGGAAAAATTGAAGATGGGAAAGAAGGGGACGACAGAGGATGAGATGGTTGGATCGCATTACCAACTCAATGGACATGAGTTTGAGTAAACTCCGGGAGTTGGTGATGGGCAGGGAGGCCTTGGCGCGCTGTAGTCCATGGGGTTGCAGAGTCAGACACGACTGAGCAACTGAACTGAACTGAAGTGAAAAATGACAATACATAAAATACTCTTTTATTTAGCTCAAAAAGCATATTATTATAATAAAAGAGTGTCATAGGAGGTAAATAGAAAACTTAATTCTTAAAGTGTAAGTAAATTATATGAAAAAAAACTTGATAACTGGTGACATACTAAAGAATTTTTACTGTGCAGAACTGTATTTTGCTCATAAGAAGCGAATCAGTGCTCTTTTTAAAAAAAGGCTAATTGACTCTTTCAGTTCATTAAGATATCATATTGCACACTAAGAAAAAGACAAGTAATTTTGTAAAGAGTAAACACTTAACAGAGTTCAAACTCAACTTGTGAGGTCTTTATGCTTTTTTCACTCTAAGAGTTGAAAATTGTTAAGCATTTTTTGAAGTAAAGATTTATATATACTTGGAGACCAGAATATCATAAATAATTTGAACTTTTTTGTTAGAAGTTTTGATGTATTAGTTATGTTTATCCCAGTGGTTTGGACATGGTAATGAATACAATATATTTTTTAGACTATGTACATGTCCTCATTTGGCATGGACATTTTGACAGAGTGATTGTTTTGGTCTACTTTATCTTGGAACAGGATATAAGAGTAAACCTTTGACCATTGGATAGGCAATTGTTTCTTAGTACATCACCTGACTATTTAGGATTCTATGGCAGGAAGAGCATATCTGAACTGGTTTTAGCTGCATATTTGGAGTGCTTGAATGTTATTTGTTTAAAAAGAACATATACTTCTTTGTACAGTGCACTCATTCTAGAAAAAAAAAATGCATATTAGGAAAAAAACAAGTTGCAAGATTGGTTTGCCATAACTTTCATTAAAACTGTTACCTCAACTAATAGTACCTAAAGAATATTTGCTTGTGCTAAAAACAAGTTATGGAGTTAAGGAAACTAAACCTTTACTGTCAGTTTGAAATATGTAACTGCAGCTGGATCAAACATATACAGTTTTAGATTAGGTCCAATAATTCTGGAACCCTCAGTTTAAATGTTTTTTAGCCTTGGTTTATTACTGAGATAGAAATTTTATTATGAAAATACCTTATACCTTAGCCTGATAAAAGGCATTTATGATAAACCCACAGCTAACATTGTACATAATGGTGAAAGACTAAAGTTTTTTTCCCTAAGATCAGGAGTAAAACAAGTATGCCTGCTCTTTTGGCTTCTGCTCATCATTATACTGGAGGTTCTACCCAAGACATGTAGGTGAGAGCATGCAGATAGGAGAGGAAGAAGTAAAACCATTTCTATTTGCAGATATCATAGTCTTATGTATAGAAAATACTAAGGAATACACATAAAAACTAGAGCTCATTAAAAAATTTAGCAAAGTTGCAGGGCAGGATTGACACACACACACACAACTAATTGAATTTCTATAGATAAACAGTGAACAATCTGAAAATGTACTTAAGAAAACAGTTCTATTAACAATAGCATCTAAAAGAATAAAATACCTAGGAATAAACTTAACAAGGGAGGTGAACGATTTGTACATGGAAAACTACAAAACACTGTTCAAAGAAATTAAAACCTAAATGGATGGAGAGAGACCCTGTGTTTATGGATTGGAAAACTTAATATTGTGGTACGCCTTCTATTGATCTGCAGATTCAATGCAAGCCTTGTGAAAATCCCTGCTTCTTTTTTAGCAGGGATTTACAACTAATCCTAAAGTTCATACGGAAATGCATGGTACCCAGAGTGGCCAAAGCTATCTTGAAAAGAACAAAGTGGAAGACTCATACTTCCCAATTTCAAAACTTAACAATAAAACTATGAAACCAGGTAGTGTGGTATTGGCCTAAGTATGCTTATACTTGTAGATAAGCATATACTTATAGATAAGACTTATAGATCAATGGAATAGATTCCAGAAATAATCGCTCACACTTATGGTCAATTAATTTTGAACAAGGGTGCCAAGACAATTCAGTGTCTTTTCAACAAATAGTACTGACACAACTGGATAGCTGCATGTGGAATAATGAAGTTAGATCCCTGTCTCACACTGTATACACAGGTGAACTCTGAATGGATCATAGACCTGAGTCTAGGTCTAAAACTATAAAATTCTTAGAAGAAAACTTGAGAATAACCTTTGTGACTTTGACCTAGGCAGTAGTTTCTTACATAAGACACCAGCAGTACAAGAAACACAAGAAAAACAGATACATTGGGCTTTATCAAAATTTAAAACATTTGTTCTTCAAAAGGCACCATCAGCAAAATAAAGACAAATTACAGGATGGGAGAAAATACTTGAAAACATATATCTGATAAGAGACTTATATCCAAAATATATCAAGAACTCTTAAAACTAAACAATAAAAAGACAACCCAATATAAAAGTTGGCAAAGGATTTGAACTGATATACAAATGGTCTGTAAGTACATGAAAAGATGCTCGACATCAAAATCACTAGGGAAATACAAATCAAAGCTGTAAGATACCACTTCATACTCAACTGAAGTGGCTAATTGCTCACCAACTTTGTGGTCATCCATTCATCATACCAGTAACCATTGGCTGGGGAAAAGGTCTGAAAAAGTCCACTGACCTCATGATTTGGCACCTAAAAAGTGCTGATTTCATCACTGTCTGATGGCGTACAGATGATTCAACACTTTACAGTTACTTAAGACATCTTATTTATCACAGATAAGTTTCTAATATATTGTATGCTGCTACTACCAAATGTGCTTTGAGTAGTTGGTAGTGAGGAAAGATTGAGTTCTGCATGTAAAAAGGGAATATTTTTAAGAGCCCCTAATTAACAATGAAATCTAACAAAATTAAAATCATATGTTGAAAGAATATAGTGATTGTTTCAGTTTCACTTAAGGATTGGAGAAGGAAATAGCAATCCACTCCACTATTCTTTTTTATTTTATTTTATTTTTTAGTTTTCAGAGGGTTTTGTCATACATTGATATGAATCAGCCATAGAGTTACACGTATTCCCCATCCCGATCCCCCATCCCACCTCCCTCTCCACCCGATTCCTCTGGGTCTTCCCAGCCCACCAGGCCCGAGCACTTGACTCATGCATCCCACCTGGGCTGGTGGTCTGTTTCACCATAGATAATATACATGCTGTTCTTTCGAAATATCCCACCCTCACCTTCTCCCACAGAGTTCAAAAGTCTGTTCTGTACTTCTGCATCTCTTCTTCTGCCCTGCATATAGGGCCATCGTTACCATCTTTCTAAATTCCGTATATATGTGTTAGTATGCTGTAATGTTCTTTATCTTTCTGGCTTACTTCACTCTGTATAATGGGCTCCAGTTTCATCCATCTCATTAGAACTGATTCAAATGAATTCTTTTTAACAGCTGAGTAATATTCCATGGTGTATATGTACCACAGCTTCCTTATCCATTCATCTGCTGATGGGCATCTAGGTTGCTTCCATGTCCTGGCTATTATAAACAGTGCTGCGATGAACATTGGGGTGCACGTGTCTCTTTCAGATCTGGATTCCTCAGTGTGTATGCCCAGAAGTGGGATTGCTGGGTCATATGGCAGTACTATTTCCAGTTTTTTAAGAAATCTCCACACTGTTCTCCATAGTGGCTGTACTAGTTTGCATTCCCACCAACAGTGTAAGAGGGTTCCCTTTTCTCCACACCCTCTCCAGCATTTATTGCTTGTAGACTTTTGGATAGCAGCCATCCTGACTGGCGTGTAATGGTACCTCATTGTGGTTTTGATTTGCATTTCTCTGGTAATGAGTGATGTTGAGCATCTTTTCATGTGTTTGTTAGCCATCTGTATGTCTTCTTTGGAGAAATGTCTGTTTAGTTCTTTGGCCCATGAGGAAACAGACAAAGGATTAATCTCAAAAATATACAAGCAACTCCTGAAGCTCAATTCCAGAAAAATAAATGACCCAATCAAAAAATGGGCCACTCCACTATTCTTATCTGGAAAATCCCATGGACAGAGGAGCCTGATAGGCTACAGTCCATGGGATCACAAAGAGTTGGATACGACTGAGCAACTTCACTCACTCACTAAGGATACTAAAATATAACTTGATTGTTTTTGTTAGACTTTGAACTACAAAATTTTAAAAGTGTAGCTGTGGAGGGAAGGTGAAACAGCTTGTCCAGAGACCAGGAAATAGCTACTGATCTAGTTTTCTGATAGGCAAATAAAAATGATGACTGTTTCCTCTTTTTAGTCTACAGATGGAAAACTGATACCCTTGTTTTTTAAATTCATGTCTAAGTCCTAAAGAAGTTAATTTTATTCTTTGTACTTTTTAGACGGTAGGAGTCCGGTTATAGTACTAAGTTAAAAAAAAAGTAGGGGACACATATTCAATAGAATTTGACTGTTTATGAAACTATAGAACCAGATAAATATAGAAATTAACATCAAAAAAAATTTAAAAAAAAGAAATTAACATCAAACAGTGTACAGAGTAACATCATCATTTTTCAGAAAGACATGTAATTGATTCCTTTATTGTTGTGTGCAATGATTTTTTTTTAACTTTAGTCTTATAGGGTAGGAATGCTGAAAACTAGAAAAACTAAAAATAGCTATCAAAGTGCAGAGATAGGCACCTGTTAGAGTTAGAATTGAATGTTATATGAGATAGAGATGAAGTAATGGGTGGGTTTTCGAGATAAAATTTATGGTTAATAGAGGAAGCGTATCCGAGATAAAATTAAACATCTAAAATGCAGCCTATGCAGTGAAGTCATAGAAGCAGTGTCTATATAGATTCACAGTTTCTATATTGACCTTTGTCAGAAATAGCCCATTAAGGCTAAGCTGACCCAGGCTGCAAGGTGACAGAGGCTGACTCAGACAAGGATTGCATTCTAGAAACTAAGTGTTCTCAGAATTTCAGTTATCCAATTCCTAAAGTTTAAATGAATTCTACAGTGGATAACCTGGGAAGAGATGAGATCATCTCCTGGCTTCAGAAATAACCAGGAAATATTATAGCTTGAAACTCAGATTCTAAAATTATGCATATAAATATCAGACTTTAGATAATTGACATGGAATTATAATGAAGGTGTAGTAGCTTTTTATCCAAGTGATTGCAGATGGTGTATCTCAGTGCAACTGTAACTTGTTTAGGAAAACATTTCCTCTAAAACTATGAATTTATCAGTTAAAAAGAATAGTTAAATAGATTTTCCTGATATATTTTAGGTGATACAGTACACAAAAATCTATTTTATATCAACTTTAAAGAATGTTTTCGATCCATAAAATTGACTATACCTTTTACAGTGATGTTCATAGTAATTAAACAGCAGCAGAATTTCACTAGATTTAAGGCAGTGTGTTAGTGTGCTAAATTCTTTTGTTGTGTACAGTAATTAATGCTGTATAAATGCTCGGATAAGTATTGATTTAATAATCACAATTCAAGTAGTTTTCTTGAACTGTCATATTCTTTATGTAAATAAATTTCAATTTTGGTACAAATTTTGGCACTTAAAGCGTGCCAAGAGGTACATCAGTATGAAATCTTTTTATTACATGAGATACTTCTTTTAGTATCTTCCATTTATTTACTTCTAAAAATGAAGAGATTCAGACCATTTGATGTGTTTCAGCTGTTGGAGAGAAGAGGATAGTTATTGTATATGCTTATCTTTTTCTGTGCTTAATTTTAGTGAATAATGCCATTTGCAAGTTCCATCGGTCTTAGGCATGAAAAGCTACAGGTCTAAAGAAGAATTCTGTAATAACAATAGAATTTTCTAATATGGTTACTTGCTAACCAGTTGGTGAAGGCAAATTTGCTTGGAAAATAGTTAATTCAGCCCTGGGACATTATTGCTTATATTCATAGCTTCTAAATCAAGAAAAGTTGAAATTTTATGAACTAATAAGTATAAATAATTTCCTTATTTTGTTTTATTTAGGGGAAAACCAATAGAGGAAGGTAGATTTTAATACTAAATGTGATTTAGGAGCTAAATTGTCAAAAAGAATACCTGTAGTCTAACACAGATGACCTAACACAGTCTAACACAGTCTAACACAGGAGACCTGGATGCTCTCTGATTCCCTTCCTACATGAAAAGTTTTATAGTTCTGTGAATTTTTAAGTTCAATAATTATAGACCTGTTAAAACTTAAATACTATTCTGCTGTCTCCAAAGCACTTTCCTTGAGATATATATATATAAAAAATATATATATGCACATATATATGAATGTATGTAAATGCCCCCCCCCCCTCCCAACACACAGAATTAAAGAGCAGCTGGAAAAATGAGCTTAGAACCATGTCTCATTAAAACTTCGGTTTTGGCTCAGCTGGTAAAGAATCTGCCTGCAATGTGGGAGACCTGGGTTCAACCCCTGGGTTGGGAAGATCCTCCAGAGAAGGGAAAGGCTATCCACTTCAGTATTCTGGCCTGGAGAATTCCATGGACTGTATAGTCCATGGGGTGGCAAAGAGTTGGATACGACTGAGTGACTTTCACACACATACTTATTTTATATTGAAAAATGGTAGATAATTGTATAAAAGTAGAATTTTCCCTGTAGTAATTCTACATGTAAAAGTAGAATTTACATGTAGAAATTGAACGGTTTTAAGACCTACAAGACCTTCTAGAACTAACACCCAAAAAAGATGTCCTTTTCATCATAGAGGACTGGAATGCAAAAGTAGGAAGTCAAGAGATACCTGGAGTAACAGGCAAATTTGGCCTTGGAGTACAAAATGAAGCAGGGCAAAGGATAACAGAGTTTTGCCAAGAGAATGCACTGGTCATAGCAAACACCCTCTTCCAACAACACAAGAGAAGACTCTACACGTGGACATCAGATAGTCAATACTGAAATCAGAGTGATTATATTCTTTGCAGCCAAAGATGGAGAAGCTCTACACAGTCAGCAAAAATAAGACTGAGAGCTGACTGTGGCTCAGATCATGAACTCCTTATTGCCAAATTCAGGCTCAAATTGAAGAAAGTAGGGAAAACCACTAGACTATTCAGGTATGACCTAAATCAAATCCCTTATGATGATACAGTGGAAGTGACAAGTAGATTCAAGGGATTAGATCTGATAGAGTGCCTGAAGAACTATGGATGGAGGTTTGTGACATTGTATAGGAGACAGGAATCAAGACCATCCTCAAGAAAAAGAAATGTAAAAAGGCAAAATGCTTGTCTAGGAGGCCTTACAGATAGCTGAGAAAAGAAGAGAAACTAAACGGAAAGGAGAAAAGGAAAGATATACCCATTTGAATGTAGAGTTCCAAAGAATAGCAAGGAGTGATATGAAAGCCTTCCTCAGTGATCAATGCAAAGAAATAGAGGAAAACGATAGAATGGGGAAGACTAGAGATCTCTTCAAGAAGGTTAGAGATACATTTCATGCAAAGATGAGCACAATAAAGGACAGAAATGGTATGGACCTAACAGAAGCAGAAGATATTAAGAAGAGGTGGCAAGAATACACAGAAGAACTATACAAAAAAGATCTTCATGACCCAGATAACCACAGTGGTGTGATCATTCACCTAGAGCCAGACATCCTGGAGTGCAAAGTCAATGGGCCTTAGGAAGCACCACTACAAACAAAGCTAGTGGAGGTGATGAAATTCCAGTTGGGCTATTTCAAACTCTAAAAGATGATGCTGTAAAAGTGCTACACTCAGTATGTCAGCAAATTTGGGAAACAGCAGTGGCCACTGTACTGGAAAAGGTCAGTTTTCATTCTAATCCCAAAGAAAGGCAATGCCAAAGAATGCTCAAACTACCGCACAGTTACTCTTCATCTCACACACTAGCAAAGTAATGCTCAAAATTCTCCAAGCCAGGCTTCAATATATAAACCGTGAACTTCCAGATATTCAAGCTGTATTGAGAAAAGGCAGAGGAACCAGAGATCAAATTGCCGACATCCATCCTTTGGATCATCAAAAAAGCAGGAGAGTTCCAGAAAAACATCTATTTCTGCTTTATTGACTATGCCAAAGCCTTTGACCATGTGGATCACAACAAACTGTGGAAGATTCTTAAAGAGGTGGGAATACAACACCACCTGACCTGCCTCCTGAGAAATCTGTATGCAGGTCAAGAATCAACAATTAGAACCGGACATGGAACAACAGACTGGTTCTAATTTGGGAAAGGAATATGTCAAGGCTGTATATTGTCACCCTGCTTATCTAACTTCAATGCAGAGTGCATCGTGCGAAATGCCACGGTAGATGAAGCACAAGCTGGAATCAAGATTGCTGGGAGAAATATCAATAACCTCAGATATGCAGATGACACCATCCTTATGGCAGAAAGCGAAAAAGAACTAAAGAGCTCTTGATGAAAGTGAAAGAGGAGAGTGAAAGCATTGGCTTAAAACTGAACAATTCAAAAACTAAGATCATGGCATCTGGTCCCATCACTTCATGGCAAATAGATGGGGAAACAATGGAAACAGTGACAGACTTTATTTGGGGGACTCCAGAATCACTGCAGATGGTGACTGCAGCCATGAAATTAAAAGATGCTTGCTCCTTGGAAGAAAAGCTATGACCAACCTAGACAGCATATTAGCAGAGATGTTATTTTGCCAACAAAGGTCCATCTAGTCAAATCTATGGTTTTTCCATTAGTCATGTATGGATGTGAGAGTTGGACTGTGAAGAAAGCTGAGCACTAAAGAACTGATGCTTTTGAACTGTGGTGCTGGAGAAGCCTGTTGTGAGTCCCTTGGACTGCAAGGAGATCCAACTAGTCCATCCTAAAGGAAATCAGTCCTGAATATTCATTGGAAGGACTGATGCTGAAGCTGAAACTCCAATCCTTTGGCCACCTGATGGAAAGAAGCGACTCACTGGAGAAGACCCTGAGGCTGGCAAAGATTGAAGGCAGGAGAAGGGGACGACAGAAGATGAGATGGTTGGATGGCATCACCGACTCAATGGACATGAATTTGAGCAAGTTTGGGGCAGGAGTTGGTGATGGATAGGGAAGCCTGGTGTGCTGCAGTCCATGGGGTCACAAAGAGTTGGACACAACTGAGTGACTGAACTGAACTGAGAATTTTCTCTAAGAAGCATATGTGTTTTTTTATGTATAAATAATATAAACACATTCCTCAAAGCTCTATACACACATAAATACTAATGAATATTACTGGAGAAAGAAATGCAACTCACTCCAGTATTCTTGCTCAGAGAATCCCATGGACAGAAGAGCCTGGTGGGCTATAGTTCATTGGGTTGCAAAGAGTCAGACTTGACTAAGCAGCCAACACTGCTACTACTAATGAATATTAGGACCTTGTCCCTTTTGAGAAAATAACTTATCATTGGCTTGCTAAGGAAATGTAATGAGTTAATCTGTAAACATTGATGTGCTAAATCCTGGTTATATATATTTTTTATATTCTCTGATACATTTAAGTTTACATTTGCTCATGCTCCAGAAATCTGGTTTTATGATTATAACTTATTGTATTGCTGTATCTAATCAGTCATTTTAATAGGCCCCAGTGATCATTAAATGAGGGTGCCGTACCAGGAGGAAAACGCACACTGTTGTTAGTAGACTCCAGAGGACAGCTTAGCTTATTTAAAACATATATCTCTAAACAATCTGAAGTAGGTTGGTATATTGGGATCTTTCTTCCTTACCATTTGCACAAAGTAGCTTTTTAATAATGTCCTCACTGCTTCGATAGTCTGCCAAACCCATCCTTAATTTTGAGACATCTCCACAGTTTATTTTTTTCCTCTTCAGAGTTGATAAGATTTGCTGGAAATCAGAGCTGTGCTGACTGAGTCCAATAGAAATATATGCTGTCTTTAAATGTATCATTCTCACTTCTTATTGTGTCTCCATAGCATTTACCAGTTACTATTCAAACCCTTTTTAAAAAATTCTTTCAGCAGTGTGGGGTAAAAACGCAAAGCTAGGGGTCATCAAAATCACATTCTAATTTTCAGATACGACTTTAGTTTTTCCAAAATGTGGTAATGTATGTGAATGATCTTGAAGATCCCTTCTAGTCTGAAAATACCCAGTTCCACTTTTTACTGTCAGATCTAGTTTGTGAACCAAGGGCTAGGACCCATGTCTCTCAATCCTAGTCTAAAGATACTTCTAGTATATTTTGTGACTCCCATTTCCTCCTTTGCTGAAAATAAGAATGCCTGTTTTGAACTTCTTCGTCTTCCTTTTTATTTTCTACCTTTGTGTTTTTAGCTCAAATTTCTTACTCCACCCCACACGCCCCTTTTGAATCTCTAATGCACAGTAAGGTATGAATAAGAATAACAAAAATGTTTATAATAACCCCAAGTTAGAAGTAACATGAATTCCAATCAAAGGGGAAATGGCTAAATAAATGATCACACATGTATACTTTGTATTGGATGAAAAGAATGATATAGATATCTGTGTGTATATGTGGGGAGATTTCAAAGACATAAAATGAAAAAAAGCGAATTGAAAAATGGTATTTCCAGTATCTCATTTATGTTCAGTTCAGTTGCTCAGTCACGTCCAGCACTTTGTGACCCCATGGACTGCAGCACGCCAGGCCTCCCTGTCCATCACCAACTCCCAGAGTTTACTCAAACTCATGTCCATTGAGTCTGTGATGCCATCCAACCATCTCATCCTCTGTCATCCCCTTCTCCTCCCGCCTTGAATCTTTCCCGGCATCAGGGTCTTTTCAAATAAGTCAGTTCTTCGCATCAGGTGGCTAAGTATTGGAGTTTCAGCTTCTGAATTAGTCCTTCCAGTGAATATCCAGGACTGACTTCTTTTAGGTTGGACTGATGTTAATAACAATTAAATGTATAGATACATAGGAAAGATACATGTCAAACTGAAACACTTGTTGCCTCTGGGGAAAGCAATGACAATCAAGGAGAAGCTATCTTGTTGATTTTGTTAGAATTTTTATAGTAAGAGTTATTACTTGTGAACTGAAAAATTTTTATGAAAGGTGATAAATGTAATTCTGTCTATACATTCCCATAGACAATAAAGCTAGAAGGATCCTTAAAAATCATCTAGTCTAGTGTTCTCTTTTAATGGATAAGGAAAACTAAGTTCCTCCAAGTTTTATGCTCCACCAAGCTAATAAACAAAGTCAGGATGAGAGTCTAGATTTTCCCATTCCCAGAGCAGAACTTTTTCCACATGCTTTCAAGGTACAGCTAAGTTACATTTTTCAGTGTCTTTTCTGTCTGTCTGAAATGGTATCTCTTCTAAGTTCCCGTCTGTTCATTGTTTGTGTCACTTATGTGAACTGTAGCCCATAAATACTGTAGTGTCCTTCCTTTCTGGATCACATATAGTCCATGTGAAGACAGACTGTAACTCATTGTCTTTATATCTGACCAGGGTCTTGCATGTAACAGGTGCTTAGTGAATTAGTAATTTCCATTTTTGTTTGATTTTTATAGCTGGCTATGCACATTGTGTTAGATTAAGAGGAAAAAAAAGTTAAATGCCAAGTAAAATAAATAGCTGGGTTTTTTTTTAAACCTGCCCCTTCAAGATAGAAAATATTTTAGGAAGGCACATAGTGAGATATTTGCTGCCCTGAAAATATCTTCCCTTTCCAAGGAAAATACTTTTGTTCTTCACTCCTGCTTCAGAGAGAACAGTTTGTCCTCATAGGATATTCTAGGTAATATGACCCACTTAGGAAATATGTGATGATTGTGCTTCATAATGGGCCCTCTACTAAAGTTGCACCATGGGAAAATGCTTCTTGAGTGTGATGTTTTTACAGATGCATGTACATGTCTATTACCTGAATTGGGTATAGCAGACCAAAAAACTCAATTATGACTTAAAATTTTCCTATAAGTAGCTAGAAGCCGTGACAGACTGTTCTTTTGTTGTTATTATGAAGACATTTCCTCAAAATGTTTATACAAGTGTCTTGTGTAAAATTTTATACAAGTGTCTTGCCATTGATGTGTTGTTACCTTATTTTCTGTCTACATAGCTCTAAGATATTAACATCTTTTACATATTAGCTTGCTTTTTGTGATATACACTCTTCCCTATAATGTTTATCTACAGTTGTGTTAATCCTCTTTTGCTTCTGAGTTTTTGGTAACTTGATTTATTCTGATAGCTGTTTAATTTGACATCATTAAAAGCCTATAGAATTATCTATATAGATTACATGGAAATTTCCATGATCATTTAGAACATTGTTCTTGGGTGGCACCTTGGGAAGACATTCTTTTTTAAAAAATTTTATTGGAGTATAGTTGATTTACAATGTTGTATTAGTTTCAGATGTATAGTAGAGTGATTCAGTTATACATATACATATATTCATTCTTTTTTTAGATTCTTTTCTTTTAAAGTTTGTCCCAGAATATTGAGTAGAGTTCCCTGTGACATATAGTAGGTCCTTGTTGGGTATCTGTCTTATATTTAGTGTTATGTTTATGTTCATTCCAAGCTCCTGATTTACCCCTCCTCCCCTCCACCCACATTTCCCTTTGGTAACCATAAGTTTGTTTTCCATATCTGTAAGTCTGTTTCTGTTTGTAAATAAGTCCATTTGTATCACTTTTTAAAAATTAGATTCCACGTATGAGTGATATCATATGGTATTTGTCATTCTCTGTCTGACTTTACTTCACTTAGTATGTGAAGCATAATTTCTGGGTCCATCCATGTTCCTGTAAATGGCATTATTTCATTCTTTTTTATGGTCAAGTAATATTTCATTGTACATATGTACTACATCTTTATCCATTCCTCTGCCGAGGGACATTTAGGCTGCTTCCAAAGACATTCTTTTTTGGAAGGCCAATGTCTTTCTTAGTTTAGAATTATTAACTTTAGAAAAACATCACAGAATGCTGAGAATTTCCATAAATGCTTCTAGCCAAATATGGCCAGTGGGTACTGTATTTGCTAAGTCTCTTTGGTTGTGTCTGACTTTTTGTGACCCTATGGACTGTAGCCCACCAGGCTTCTCTCCATGGGATTCTCCAGGCAAGAATACTGGAGTGAGTTGCCAGGGGATCTTCCCGACCCAGGGATCCAACCCATGTCTATTCTGTTCTTCCAGGCAAGAATACTGGAGTGTATTCATCTAGAGCCATTTCTGTTATGTGAGAATTTAAAAATGTATATGTATATGTGTGTCTGTATGTGTAGATTTGTTTAAAAACTAGCTATGAGTTTGGCTTATTTGAAAGTTGTGACGTAATTAAAGTAGAGATAAAAGTTTATTAAATAGAAAGTGATCTGTAACTAGTGAATTTCAAATATGGTGTCTTAAAACTTGTTCTTGCTCTGTTGAGCATTTTTTAAATCAGATTTATCACACTTGGATCTGTTCTGCTTGGAAGGGAAGATATTAGGTGTTAGTTATCCCCTATTCTTGAGATCCTAGATTTTTCATTTTCATACAAAGATATGTAGGTTAATTTACTTATGATAAAGTTAGTAGATATCTGCTATTTTCTAAATTTTTAATTGGTCTTACAGTTTGCTATAATAAAATTCATTTTATTTTAAAATTATAGTCAACATACTTAGTTTAGTAATATTTGAATGGAATAGGAAAAATGGATTTTTAAACATTAACTTCAGGTTATTTTCTGGTTAGTACTTTAATTAAAAAATTTTTTTTTCAGATAGTAGTCCTCTATGGAGGAATTTTTTTAGAAATAATATAAAGAAACATATTTTACTTCTATCTAGAATTTCTTGATTTAGAGTCAGCAAGCTCAGATATATGTTTAAACTTGGTAGCTTCGATTTGCAAAATGGTCTACCTCTGCTGAGAAGGTGAAAGTTAATTGGAGGTTTCTCCACATTTTTTTTTTTTTTTTTTTTTTTTAATATTATTTTATTAGTTGGAGGCCAATCACTTTACAACATTTCAGTGGGTTTTGTCATACATTGACATGAATCAGCCATATAGTTACATGTATTCCCCATCCCGATCCCCCCTCCCACCTCCCTCCCCACCCGACTCCTCAGGGTCCTCCCAGTGCACCAGGCCCGAGCACCTGACTCATGTATCCCACCTGGGCTGGTGGTCCGTTTCACCATAGATAATATACATGCTGTTCTTTCAAAACCTCCCACCCTCACGTTCTCCCCCAGAGTTCAAAAGTCTGTTCTGTATTTCTGTGTCTCTTTTTCTGTTTTGCATATAGGGTTATCGCCACCATCTATCTAAATTCCGTATATATGTGTTAGTATACTGTAATGTTCTTTATCTTTCTGACTTACTTCACTCTGTATAATGGGCTCCAGTTTCATCCATCTCATTAGAACTGATTCAAATGAATTCTTTTTAACGGCTGAGTAATATTCCATGGTGTATATGTACCACAGCTTCCTTATCCATTCATCTGCTGATGGGCATCTAGGTTGCTTCCATGTCCTGGCTATTATAAACAGTGCTGCGATGAACATTGGGGTGCACGTGTCTCTTTCAGATCTGGATTCCTCAGTGTGTATGCCCAGAAGTGGTATTGCTGGGTCATATGGCAGTTCTATTTCCAGTTTTTTAAGAAATCTCCACACTGTTTTCCATAGTGGCTGTACTAGTTTGCATTCCCACCAACAGTGTAAGAGGGTTCCCTTTTCTCCACACCCTCTCCAGCATTTATTGCTTGTAGACTTTTGGATAGCAGCCATCCTGACTGGCGTGTAATGGTACCTCATTGTGGTTTTGATTTGCATTTCTCTGATGATGAGTGATGTTGAGCATCTTTTCATGTGTTTGTTAGCCATCTGCAAGATCTTCTATGACCCACCTCCCAGAATATTGGAAATAAAAGCAAAAATAAACAAATGGGACTTAATGAAAATTAAAAGCTTTTGCACAACAAAGGAAACTATAAGTAAGGTGAAAAGACAGCCCTCAGATTGGGAGAAAATAATAACAAATGAGGAAACAGACAAAGGATTAATCTCAAAAATATACAAGCAACTCCTGAAGCTCAATTCCAGAAAAATAAACGACCCAATCAAAAAATGGGCCAAAGAACTAAACAGACATTTCTCCAAAGAACACATTTTTGGTAGAGCTTTGAGTTCTTTGAAGAGTCGGGTGGATGCTAGTACAGGTCCAACAAACAGTGGTTAGGAATAAACAATTTTTGTCTTTTAGCAGCAGTTTTACTGTTTCCAACAAGATACAGTTTGACCTCTCTCTTTTCCTTGCTCTACCCTTTGCACTTTTAACTCAGAAGTATGTTGAAAATTTAGGTTTAGGATTTGTTTCAGACTTCCATGATCTTGAAAATTTATAATTTGTTTTGATATTTCTCTGAATATCAATCTAGGATGACAGAAGTTGTTGGTAATAGTCAGATGTCTATGATAATGTCTCTTTAACAGTCTTACATACTATTAACCCCAAGGTCATGTTTTCTAATTAAAAATATTTGTGTGGAAATGGGAGATCATTTGTGAAAGTGTTAGTTGCTCAGTCGTGTCCAACTCTGCAACCCCATGGACTGTAGCCTGCCAGGCTTCTCTGTCAATGGGATTCTCTAGGCTAGAATACTGGAGTGGATTGACATTCCCTTCTCCAGGGGATCTTCCCAACCCCGGGAATGAACCTGGGTCTCCTGCATGGCAGGTGGACTCTTTTATCAAGTAAGCCACCAGAGAAGCCCAGGAGTTCATTTGAAGTGGCTTAATTCCTGGCACTGACAGTGGACTCTTAAAGATAATAAAGATAATTACAAATCAACTGACAAGCATTTATTAGTCTTTGACTGTGTGCTTGGTACTGGGGATAGGATAAAAGAAGGAGAAATTCCAGGCCCTGCTTTTGAGGATTTTTAGTCCAATTAGGTAGAAGACAAAAGATTTTATAAAGCCCCTACAAATAATATGTAATTAATTGCTAAGTTATGTGTGTCCCAGATGGGAGTTGAGGTAAATTCAAAGCAAGGGGTTATCATGGGCTGAAGTTGATACGAACATCTTAGGAGTGATTATTTCTGTGACTTGCATGATTCTCTGTAGGAGTTTGCCAGAACTGGTTTTAAGACATTGTCATTATGTTTTAAAGGGTTTGCAAGAGAAATGCTGCATCTGAAACTTTCTTGTTTTTAGTCACTAAAGTATAATTTGTCACTTATTCTGGGGTGAAAGTAGACCTTTTTAGCTATTTAGCATGGATAAGATAGATATGACCCTGCTGCTGCTGCTAAGTTGCTTCAGTCGTGTCCGACTCTGTGCGACCCCATAGATGGTAGCCTGCCAGGCTCCGCTCTCCTTGGGATTCTCCAGGCAAGAATATTGGAGTGGGTTGCCATTTCCTTCTCCAATGTATGCATTCATGCATGCTAAGTCGCTTCAGTCACGTCCGACTCTGTGCAACCCCATAGATGGCAGCCCACCAGGCTTCTCTGTCCCTGGGATTCTCCAGGCAAGAATACTGGAGTGGGTTGCTATTTCCTTCTCCACAGCTATGAGCCTGCGACCACATTTAGAGAATGTGATAAGGCTTTCTTATTCTCTTACTCTATAGTTGCTTTCCTGGTGTGTCTCTAATGACAGCTAAAATACAGTGTCATTGTTAATGCTGTGTTTTCCCCATGAAGGGGTGTCTACTTGGGCTCTCCCTCTTGTGTAGTGCAGTGTAGGTGAAGGCCCAAGTGTCTGTGAAAACAGTCACGACCTTCAACTGGAGAAGATATATCTGCTGAAGCTTCAGGGAAATAAGGATAACACCAAAGGCCTATTTTCTTAGTTCTCTAGAAATCACTTAGATGTCATTTTGTTTTGGAGTACTGTTGAAGTACTCATTTTATTCTAGTAAGCCGTTTATGATGAAGAGCCAAGTAACTTTTGCAATCCTGTATTTACCCTTGTAACTTATATTTCATCTGAATGCTTCTCAATTTGTCCTTTAACAGAGAACCCTGAACAAGATATATCTGTAAGAAATCCTGTGCCTTTGTAAACTTTATGCCTACGTTAGTACATCAACTGTAGATTGTTGACTTTAAAAAATTTCAGCATATATACTACCCAAAGCAATCTATAGATTCAATGCAATCCCTATCAAGCTACCAACGGTATTTTTCACAGATCTAGAACAAATAATTTCACAATTTGTATGGAAATACAAAAAACCTCGAATAGCCAAAGTAATCTTGAGAAAGAAGAATGGAACTGGAGGAATCAACCTGCCTGACTTCAGACTATACTACAAAGCCACAGTCATCAAGAGGGAGTGGGAGGGAGGATCGGGATGGGGAATACATGTAAATCCATGGCTGATTCATGTCAATGTATGACAAAAACCACTACAATATTGTAAACTAATTAGCGTCCAACTAATAAAAATAAATGAAAAAAAAGGAAATGAATAAGATATTACAATCAGTTCAAAGAAGAATTCAATAAAGTCCATGTTTTAAAGCAAAAAAAAAAAAAAAAAAAAAAGACAGTATGGTACTGGCACAAAGACAGAAATATAGATCAATGGAACAGAATAGAAAGCCCAGAGATAAATCCACAAACCTATGGACACCTTATCTTCGACAAAGGAAGCAAGAATATACAATGGAAAAAAGACAACCTCTTTAACAAGTGGTGCTGGGAAAACTGGTCAACCACTTGTAAAAGAATGAAACTAGAACACTTTCTAACACCATACACAAAAATAAACTCAAAATGGATTAAAGATCTAAATGTCAGACAAGAGACTATAAAACTCCTAGAGGAGAACATAGACAAAACACTCTCCGACATAAATCACAGCAGGATCCTCTATGACCCCACCTCCCAGAATATTGGAAATAAAAGCAAAAATAAACAAATGGGACCTAATGAAACTTAAAAGCTTTTGCACAACAAAGGAAACTATAAGCAAGGTGAAAAGACAGCCCTCAGATTGGGAGAAAATAATAGTAAATGAAGCAACAGACAAAGGATTAATCTCAAAAATATACAAGCAACTCCTGAAGCTCAATTCCAGAAAAATAAATGACCCAATCAAAAAATGGGCCAAAGAACTAAACAGACATTTCTCCAAAGAAGACATACAGATGGCTAACAAACACATGAAAAGATGCTCAACATCACTCATTATCAGAGAAATGCAATTCAAAACCACAATGAGGTACCATTACACACCAGTCAGGATGGCTGCTATCAAAAAGTCTACAAGCAATAAATGCTGGAGAGGGTGTGGAGAAAAGGGAACCCTCTTACACTGTTGGTGGGAATGCAAACTAGTACAGCCGCTATGGAAAACAGTGTGGAGATTCCTTAAAAAACTGGAAATAGAACTGCCATATGACCCAGCAATCCCACTTCTGGGCATACACACCGAGGAAACCAGATCTGAAAGAGACACGTGCACCCCAATGTTCATCGCAGCACTGTTTATAACAGCCAGAACATGGAAGCAACCTAGATGCCCATCAGCAGACGAATGGATAAGGAAGCTGTGGTACATATACACCATGGAATATTACTCAGGCATTAAAAAGAATACATTTGAATCAGTTCTAATGAGATGGATGAAACTGGAGCCCATTATACAGAGTGAAGTAAGCCAGAAAGATAAAGAACATTACAGTATACTAACACATATATACGGAATTTAGAAAGATGGTAACGATGGCCCTATATGCAGGGCAGAAGAAGAGACACAGATGTACAGAACAGACTTTTGGACTCTGTGGGAGAAGGCGAGGGTGGGATATTTCGAGAGAACAGCATCGAAACATGTATATTATCTAGGGTGAAACAGATCACCAGCCCAGGCTGGATGTATGAGACAAGTGCTCGGGCCTGGTGCACTGGGAAGACCCAGAGGAATCGGGTGGAGAGGGAGGTGGGAGGGGGGATCGGGATGGGGAATACATGTAACTCCATGGCTGGTTCATGTCAATGTATGACAAAAACCACTACAATATTGTAAAGTAATTAGCCTCCAACTAATAAAAATAAATGGAAAAAAAAATTTCGGTATACAACCTGTCACTTTTAAGTATGCCTGAAAACTGATTGGGAGGTTGATATAGGGTTTTATGCCACTACCAAAAAATCTGTTTTTATAGACTCCTTTATCTTCTAGTACTTTTATCCCAAAGTAAGAACAATGCTGAGTCTTCAAATAATCTAAAATTAAATGAGAGGAATTATCCTTTTAATCTGGAAATGCAATACCTAAATTAGAACAAGGGAGAAATCTGGAAATTAAGGAGTACAGCTAAGATTTTTTTTCACCAAAATCACAATGGACTAGAATTAGAAAGTATACTCCTTTGAAGTTTTGAAACCTTAAAGGAGGAATTTTCAGATTAAGAAAAACAAGGACAGTCCCGCTTTACCCAGTGAATGCTATTTATTTATTACCCTAATAAAAAAATGAAAATAAAAGCAAACCAATTTAGATCAATTCTTTGAAATAACATTGCTATTGGGCTTTAGTAGGAAGATGTTAGGGATATATCTCTGTAATATATAGGTATTGTCATGGAGGACAGCCATCATATTTAAGTTTTGTCAAGCCTGTTGTCGTCACACTTTTTGGCATTTGAATTAGTGGTGTGACCAATTATTGAATTTTTCTCTAGGGCTGTAATGTCTGTATGGTTTTTCTGTCTTGATTCACTTTATTCCAGGCTGATTCACAATTATTTCTTTACAGAACAGCTTGTATTTGGCATAGTTGTAAAAAAAATTCAGGCTTTTCTAAGTAAGGTTCTTTTTCAATTGGAAATTCCATCTTTGCAGTTAAAACATTTGTAAACATAACACAGTTTAGATAGAGCTGAACGACTTTGCAAGACTGCTATTTTTGAAATGGAGGAGGGTTTTCCTAAAGAACAATTTGGTGATACTGGGCTCTTAGAACTCCCTTGAAAGCAGTTGGCATTTACTGCTGCGTGTATTGGGTCAGATAAAGGAAGAAACATGTATTTTTTGGCTTGCAATATTCAGGAAATATTGGTGTGTTTAGAAGAATGCTGAATAAAATTTGGAGTCTTATTTTCCTTTATTTCAAAGGATCCTTCATGTATCTTTTGTTTCCTGAGACTAGAGATGTTGGTGATCCTGAAAGATGTTTCAAGACTTTCACCTTGTAATATTTCTAATACCTGAAAGGAATTATAACCTTGTTGGCAAACTTAACCTCCAAACTCTACCACCTTCTTTGGTTGAATCAACAGTTTTTATGTTGTTGTTGGGGTATACCTAGGCGAGAGAGCCCCACAGCCTCCCCTGATGAACAGTCAGGATTTTGACTGGCAGTATTAACAAAATGGAACATGTTCTCTCTGCCTGACTTTTCCTTCTCAAATCCACTGACCAATATAGATTTTTCAGCTCTGTTCTCCAGAATCAAAGTGTAATGGCACTTCTTGTAGTAGTTCTTCTTGAACAGAAAACTATAATGGTGTTGAGTTGTGGCTGGAATCATACAAAATAAATATTAGGTCTCTGATTCTTCTCTCATTTAATTTTTTTCTGGGCTTAACCAGAGGAGAGTCAAACTAAGATTTAGACAAAATAGAAACAAGTCACAGTGTAGTGTTGCAACCCAGTCTTAATTTGAGCCCAGTCTTTTACTGTTAAAGTTTGTCTTTTAAGAGACTACTGTAATTGTTAATTCTTTGAATACCTTTCCTTTTCAGAAGGGTTTTTAAAAGTAGTTTTTAAAGCATGTTCATTTTCTACCTGCTTAAAAATGCTTATCTGTCAGTGCCCTAATACAGCAATAAAAAAATTTTCTGTTTTATCAGAAGAGAGCATGCCCAAGATTGGTGCCAGGTGTAATGTGAAGCTGCCTCCAGAAGCAGCTCTCAAAAACTACTCTCCAGTTGGGCCCTTTGTGGTCAGAAAAAAAAAAAAAAAGTGATATAGTATAATGAAAGAGAAAGATCAGAAGAGTTTTAAGCAACTTTGAAATAAAAAGATTAATTCTCTGTCATTGTCAAGACTGTGTCATGTTTAAAATTCTGTGTATCTTTATTCTTCTAGAGATTCCGGATGTCCTACAAATACTTTAGGATTAATAGTTTAAAAATTATACACTGACCAACAGTTGCTCTTTGTTACCCTTCTCCTGCCCCAAACTTTACCTCCCCAAACAAAAAAAATCAGAAACCCCTGCATTTTGATTTTGGGGAAATTTTGCTAAAATGGATATTTAAACATAATCCCTAGCTAGATTGACTAAATTGGCAGATGTCCAGCAATATCAAACCATTGTGCAGTCTGCCAGTGGCAAGTATGGTCACCAGTTTTAATCTAATTCAACTCTCTATTTCAGGTTACTATTTCAGTCCAAATTGTGAATATTCATCTTCCAGGGATGCATTAATTCTTAGACCAGAGTGTTTCTGTTCCATTTAAGAAAAGGTGTCTTTCCTCCTAAGTGAATACACCTCCTTAAAGTGAACTATTACACTAATCACATCTTAATAGTGGGGCTATTTTTAAAGGTGTTAGGCTGTTTTCATTTTCTGCTTCCAAGTGAACATTTACATAACAAAGCATTCTGGGAGTGTGCTGTTTGTGCTAAATAGGATCGCCATTTTATTAGAGATCAGTAACAGTATTCTTCATTTCCCTCTTCCATCCTGGACTATGATTTGATAAATTGTACTGGGCAATGGGTATGCATGCAGCTGTGAGAGTTAGGCTTCAGCTTTTGCAGAATAGTAGACTAATGCTTGTGTGTGTTTTTGTATATAAAACTAGGGCAGTGTCTTAAAGAACGTTATCTCCGTGTCTCAAATCTGACTTACCAGCACGTAGGAAGTTTGTTTTGGTTTCAAAATGTACTTTACCCCATGGTGGCTGGCAGGGTACAATGCTATTGACATCACTGTGTTTCAAATAGAAAATTAACAAGTAGCTACTGTTGTGATTGCAGATTGCCTTCCCAGTCCCTGTGAGAGAATGCTTTTTCTTTTGGACAGCAACACTTCTCAGCCCCTTGGTACCATTAAATCAGCCAATGGGGGCTGCCAGAATAGGGATGAACACCAACAAAAGACTGGAGAGTAGAAAAACCGTTAATAATGCAAAAATCTTTAATCAGTTTCCAAACTGATGTGAAAGATAAATAATTTTAAAAAATTTCTTTCCCACCCACAGCCAAGTTTTGACATTAGGCCAGGTTCAGAGCCTGATCTCTCCAGAGAGAAGTATCCTTTCCCTCCACCCAAAACCCTGGAGAGTTGCCAAAGGAAAATAAGCTATTTTGTATTTAGAACAAATTGCCACTGTTTTCACCAGTGATGTAGCCCTATTTCCCAGACTTTGAAACTTGGAATACAGAAAGTTCTTGTGTGACCAAAGAAATATGGTGAATGAGTGATCGTTTTTTGTTTTTTTCTTTTTAAAGAAAAAACCAAATCCTCGTAAACAGATAAGAGAGGGAATGAGATGTATCATGGAAGCTAAGTTGAGCATAGAATGGACATCAAGTGAGTAATATCTGTTAAATCACTTTGGAGATTGGGTTCTTTGTGGAAGTTTTAGGAGAGAACATATGCCTCTGGAACCAGGTTTTAATTAATTTTTTTCAAATGCTATCAATAGTCGTCTCCCTTAGAGAGGAATGCAGGTCAATAAAAAAAATTTATGTGTTCTATGCTATAGGCTTCAAGTGATCAGTAATCCTGGGATCTTGTAACACTATGCACACATGAGTTTCTCATGTTATCAAATGAGATTAAAAAACATTCATTTAATTTTTCCCCCTTTGCAGTGTGGAGTATTTCTTTTTAGACTTTCCCCTCTCATACTTGGGTTTTCTTACCTTTTTTTTTTTTTTCTCTTTTCTCCTTAATAATCGCCTTTCTGTCATCACAGTTGTCATTACCATCATTTCTTGAGCAACAGCTGGAATAGAGGCCAAACTTAAATCAGTCAGATGATCTGCATGCTAGGAGGCCTGTTAGTAAGGTCAGAAAGTTGATATTGGTGACCAAAAAAATTGGATTTTAAAAAATTATCTGTGTATTTGACATTGTTATTTTATCCTAGTCCCCCATCATTGTCAATACTTTAATAAGTTACTCTGTTGTAATGGCTGCAATTCCCAGTCCTCTGCTTCACTATTAAGAGAGATGTCAACCCTAAATAAGAGTTGGTTGGAGAATTATCAGTTACTCTACATGTAGTTGTCTTTGGTGGTGACCTCAGCTGCACACCAAAGTATAAGAGTTCCGACATCTGTAAGCAGGTCACTCGTGAATGTTGGCCTGCCATCTGATTATACTGTTTGGAGGCCCCCGTATTACTACAACTTTGGTGAGTTCAGTTCAGTTCAGTCGCTCAGTCGTGTCCGACTCTTTGCGACCCTATGAATCACAGCACGCCAGGCCTCCCTGTCCATCACCAGCTCCCAGAGTTTACTCAAACTTATGTACATCGAGTCGGTGATGCCATCCAACCATCTCATCCTCTGTCGTTCCCTTCTCCTCCTGCTCCCAATCCCTCCCAGCATCAGGGTCTTTTCCAATTAGTCAACTCTTCGCATGAGGTGGCCAAAGTATTGGAGTTTCAGCTTCAGCATCAGTCCTTCCAATGAACACCCAGGACTGATCTCCTTTAGGATGGACTGGTTGGATCTCCTTGCAGTCCAAGGGACTTTCAAGAGTCTTCTCCAACACCACAGTTCAAATCATCAATTCTTCAGTGCTCAGCTTTCTTCACAGTCCAACTCTAACATCCATACATGACCACTGGAAAAACCATAGCCTTGACTAGACGGACCCTTGTTGGCAAAGTAATGTCTCTGCTTTTTAATATGCTATCTAGGTTGGTCATAACTTTCCTTCCAAGCAGTAAGCGTCTTTTAATTTCCTGGCTGCAGTCACCATCTGCAGTGATTTTGGAGCCCCCCAAAATAAAGTCTGACACTGTTTCCACTGTTTCCCCATCTATTTCCCATGAAGTGGTGGGTGAGTTAGAGAGGCCCAGAAATATCCATTGGAAATTGTTGCATCTCTTCTACCCACCATGGGCCATTTTTCTGTTTGGTTATTGGAAGAACTGAAATGACTAAAAAGTATGAATTCATTCTAAGCTGGAAGGTAATTAGAATATAATGTGATTAGTGTAAAACTCAAGTGTTTATTATCTGAGAAAGGTGATATGGCAAAGAAGCCCTCATGGAAGAAACAGTAGTTTGTGGATTGATGAATGAGTTAGATGCCCAGTGGACAGTGGAGGAAAGGGTATTCCAGGTAGAGAAATCAGAAAATAGAAACCTTTGGTTTGTGGAAGAGTTTTGCAAAAGGGAATGGATAATGACCAGTGAGGCTAGAAGGATGGTAGGCAGGTCAGATTAAGACAGAGTGTCTGTCTTCAGACAGATAAAGATTACTACTATCATCTTTAAAATTTTTTTACAGCATGTAATTCAGGGCATTAATAGGGTGTAGCTTGTTGTTTGCGGATGGTCATTGTTATTGACTGACTGGCAGTTCATTGTCTTCATATCTCTGAGTTGTGAAGAGTAAGTGAACGATAACCCTATATACAAAACAGAAAAAGAGACACAGAAGTACAGAACAGACTTTTGAACTCTGTGGGAGAAGGTGAGGGTGGGATGTTTCGAAAGAACAGTATGTATATTATCTATGGTGAAACAGATCACCAGCCCAGGTTGGATGCATGAGTCAAGTGCTCGGGCCTGGTGGACTGGGAAGACCCAGAGGAATCGGGTAGAGAGAGAGGTGGGAGGGGGGATCGGGATGGGGAATACGTGTAACTCTATGGCTGATTCATATCAATGTATGATAATACCCACTGAAAAATTTTTAAAAAATTAAAAAAAAATTTCGGCTTATATAGAATCTGTGTAGCTTAAGAAAGAATATGCCACTATTTGTCATCATTAATTTATTGAGTACTCACATTTCTCCCCCATTCACTTGCGTCCCCCTCCCCCCAGCTTTTTCTCTCTCTCTAAACCTTTGAAAAACATAATCCCAACAGTAATCTAGAATTGATGTTCTGAAGTCCCAAGTTCTTATAGTAATCTGTGGTAATTTGCTTTAATAGTTTAACATAGATTCCTGGAGGTCCTTGGTTGTAGTGTGAAATAATGAGAGATTTGTTTGAAGTTTTTATCTTAAAAATACACTTTACATTATCTCTGTTTGTTTCTATATAAAATAGTGTTCTTTTCCTAAATCTTTGAGGAAAACTATGACTTCTGGAAGGCATACCGTGTTTAACTTTCTGGCTTTAAATACTGTCGGCTCCCTAACCCAGAGTAGAACTACTTTGATTTTATTGGGAGAAAGTGGTTTTAAAAAAATCTTTGAAGAATGAGTAATGTGTATCTCAACCTTACTGATTTTATTCCTTATCTTGTATATAGATGAGCCCTTTAGTGGTGGGGTGGATAATGTGACTATAGAATAATTTATATTATTATAATATTATGTAGTTTATATAATTTATAACTTCATTATAGCAATTGTTGATATTCCTATCTGGTTATTTTATAAGATACCAAATGAATTAAGGGGAATATTAATGAAAGCAGCTTTTTTTTTTTTGGAAGAGTGAGAAGAGGGTCCTAGCTATTCTCCTAAGTTTTAATTTTGTTGTCATTAAACCCCATGACACCACAGTCAATTCTGATGCTAGGGAAATGCCGCTTACCATGTTGCTCACTGGGAGTTAATAGTCTGTTTATTTTTTTATGAAGTAGATAATACATAGACTGTAAATGAAACATATAATTATCATGTGCCATTTTATGGGAATAGCGTGCCTAAAGCTTATTTCACAAATAGGATAAGCTGAGCAACAGTATATGATATCAGTTTTTGTAAATAAAATTCATGAGTAGCATGATTGTGCTTGGATTCTGGATCTGTAATATCTTTAATGTCATTTTTTAATAAGAAAAGGAAGCAGGCAGGTTTTTGTTTTTTGTTTTTGGTAACTTTGAAGACTTTCAGAAAATTCTCAACATGTTACATTTTAGAGAAATGCTGGAATATAAAATGTGTAGGATAAGCAGCTAGCTGCTGTCATGTACAAAAGTGTTGTGTAGTTGGGAAGCCTGGCCACAAGCCACTACAGCTTTGAAGAATGTGGCTCAAGGGAGGACTCAGCCCGTTGCATAACGTTCAACAGAGAGGAATACAAGTACTGTCCCTATCACTTGACTTGTTTTCCATTTTTATTTAGTTACTTGGCAAAGTCTTGGTATCCCGTAGTGGAGGAATGAAAGACAAGCAAGTTTCAGTGAAGGACCGTGCCTCCAAGGGCATCAGCCAATGGATGGTTTGTGAGGCTGGGCAGGTGTTAAATTTCTTATTGTTGTTGGGCAGAGGAATAAGAGTTTCAAGAGACAACTTGAAAAACATCATCATATGATACTTGCAATTTTTTTCTGAAAGGAAATTCTTTCCTCTCTCTTCCCTCAACACTGTGTGTGCCTCTTCTGGTTGATATACCTATGCTTTAAAATATCATAGCTACTAGCAGGGGCCATTTTATAGCAAAATCATTTCCCCTCATGTTCTATGATATTTCAGTTTGGCAGTAAAGTTTACAAGGTTTGAAATCAAAAGCAGCACTGGTTCCTTTAGGGAAAAATGATCCCAATCTACCAAAATAAAAGCCAAACAGACTCTAATTGTTCCTTTTCCCACAAGGGGCTTGTCCTTTTGGAAGGTGTGGGTAATTTTGATAGGACCTTCTCTCTAACAGGGTTAGTCACTGGGAATTGCCTCTTCCCCTGGGAAAAACCCACTTTTATATCTCATTTTAAAACAGACCTCAAAGTGTCTTTGAAAATAAAATTACTTTGCTATCTTTTCATTGTCTTGCTGCCTCACTCTCTGCAAGGAGACTCCAGTTTTCTCACAGGGCATTTCCTGCTACAATGTCTAATTCTAATTTTGCTTTACAGTCACACATGCTAAATTAGGAAAGATTTTAGTTGTATAGTTTTTATTGAGCTATCAATGTGTTGTGAAAAGTAAATGGTAACCAGGGTGCTAAATTTTTTTCCATCAAGTTTAACTATGTAAATTTACAATGCTAGGTTTTTTCCTATTGGTTGTTAGTCTAGTATTCATCAGAATATTCAGAACAACAGCCTTAAGTTTCCCCAACCTTCTTATACTTTGACTATCGGTGCAGGACCATGCCTTTCATGGTTCCTCCACTCCTTGATGACTTGAAAAACATCATCCTATGATACTTGCAAGTTTCTTCTCAGTACATAAGGATTTTCAAATCAAACCAAGCTTTTTTTCTTCTCTGTCTCTTGTCCTCTTTTCTTCTACCAGCGTCTTACAGTTCATGATTTGGCAACTCCGTCCAGGAGACTCCAGAACCACCAGTCACATGAGAATGAAGGCAAGAAAAGAAAGGACCAGATGGCATCAAAAGATATGCCTTTCTAGGTCATTGGTGGTTAAGCTTGCAATCTGGTTACCAGCAGGGAGACTGGGGGACAGGGTGGAGAGCAGCACAGCACCATTGTAAGGGAAGAAGAATTCTGTCATAAAATTCGTTTCGTGATTTGCTGGAGAGAAAAAACTTACATATGGAAGAGAATGGATTTTTCTGATTTAACTTTCCAGTTTACAGTCACAAGGAATCCATTGCATTTACTTAAAGGGGCATATAAGCACGTGGAAAAACTGTGTATAATATTTGAATGGCCACTGTGAAAAGTGTGGCTCCGCCTTGGTCAGCTGCTATCCTTTCAACTTCCATTAACCCTTTGTTACTCTGTTCTCCTAATGCCTGATTCACTTACAAGTATTAATACAAAAACCGGAGGAAATAACATTTAGCTCCCCCACATATACCTGTCCCCTTAGAAAAGCAGACGACATCATTCACACTCATTCTTCATGAGGACCCTACTTACAAAATATGGACAATGGCATCACTGACCTTTGTAAGACATATCTCAGGGTATGTTTTCTTGGTATAAACTGTATCTTGGAACACATTTAAAACTACTTGACTGAAGAACTGTTCAGTAGTGGAACCCTTCTACCCTGTTGGTGGGAATGTAAATTGGTCCAGGGACTATGGAGAACAGCATGCTTGTGTGCTAAGTCGCTTTAGTCATATCTGACTCTTTGTGACTCTGTGGATTGTAGCCCGCCAGTCTCCTCTGTCCATGGGATTCTCCAGACAATACTGGAGTGGGTTGTCATGCCCTCCTCCAGGGGAATCTTCCTGACCTAGTGATCGAACCCATGTCTCTTAGATCTCCTGCATTGGCAGGCAGGTTCTTTACCACTAGCACCACCTGGGAAGCCTAGAGAACAATATAGAGGGTCCTTAAAAAAGTGAAAACAGAGTTACCATATAATCCTGCAATTCTACTCCTGGAGTATATATTCAGAGAAGACTAATTCAAAAAGATATATACACCCCAATGTTTATTGCAGCACTATTTATAATAGCCAAGACATGGAAGCAGCCTAAATGTTCACCAAGGGATGAATGATAAAGGAGATGTGGTGTGTATAGACACACACACACATATATATAATGGAATCTTACTCAGCCATAAAAAAGAAAGAAATGCTATTTGCAGCAACATGGATGAACCTAGAGATTATCAGATTAAGTGAAGTAAGTCAGATACAGAGAAAGACATCATATGATATCACTTATTTGTGGAACCTGAAAAAATGATATAAATGAATTTATTTATGAAACAGAAATAGACTCACAGACATAGAAAATAAAATTATGGTGGGGAGATAAATTAGAGTTTGAAATATACACACTTTTATATATAAAACAAACAAGGACCTACTGTATAGCACAGGGAATTATATTTAGTATCTTGTAGCCTATAATGGAAAAGAATCTGAAAAAAAAAAAATGTGTGTGTGTGTGTGTATATATATATAAAACCAAATCACTTTGCTGTCCACCTGAAACTAATGCAACATTGTAAATTAACTACACTTCAATTTTAAAGAATTATCTAAAAAATTGACTTGACTGAAGAAATGTTCAGTAGTGACTGACAGTATTTTGGAGGGGCAGTCTGCCTTCCTGGCTCATTTAGACATTACTTACACCTTGACTCCTTTGGCCGGGGCAGTTCCTGATTTGACAGTGCTGTTGTAGATCACCAGACTGCTGAACTTGGTTGATATTTCCTTACTGAATTCCAACTCAGTTGTTTTGTTGTGAATGAAAAAATCTAAAGTATTTTTAATTTTAGGTTCAAACTTGGTCCCAATATTTGAATTTTAAATTTTTTACTGTTTTAATTACCATGCTTTTTTCATAAACAAATTCAGTATCCTTTAAGTTTCAACCTCTTTTATTAGACTGTCTTCTTCAGTTATAATCTCTTCTTTCATTTAGATTCTGTCACCCTTGATATCTGTATGACTCATTTCATTGTGAACCAACTGAAACAAAATATATTTCATTCTGTAGTCTAGATTGTAAACTGTTAAAATTTACCTTTCTTTTTTTACTTCTCTCACTCAAGCGTCCAGAACATTGCTGAGTACACAAAAGTCATGTAATAAATATACAACTGAATGATTTTTTAAAAGGAAAAAACTAACATTTTAATATTGTTAGTTGATTTCTGCCCAGATTTTATTTTTTCACATTAAAGCATAGTTCATTTTATTCATCTTTTTCATCTTTATCATTTTTTATTTATCTAGTTGATTTACACTGATGTGCCAATCTCTGCTGTACAACAGTGACTGTTATACATACATGTTATACATATACATACATACATATGTTACACATACATATTTATGTATTCTTTTTTTAAAGCATTCTTTTCCATTATGGTTTATCCCAGGAGATTGGAAATCGTTCCCTGTACTATCCCTGGGACCTTGTTGTTTATCCATTCTAAATGTAATATTTGCATCTACCAACCCCTGACTCTTCCGCCCATACCTCTCCCGTCCCCCCACCCCCACCTTTGGAACCACAAGTCTGATCTCTGTGTCTGTGAGTTTGTTTTATATGTAGGTATATTAATTTGTGACGTATTTTAGATTCCACATGTAATGATATCATATGGTATTTGTCTTTCTGATTTACTTTATTTAGTATGATCATCTCTACTTTTATCCATGTTGCATGGTAATCTCTACTTTTATCCATGTTGCTGTACATTCTGCTTAGATTTTAATATGACTTTAACTTACATTTTACAAAACAGAAAATTGACCCACACATTTTTTTCTGCACCCCATTTTTTTCTTGATGTACAACTGTAGTAAGGAGTCATCTGAAACTTCTTAAACTAGAAGTTCTACATATGTACTGAATTTCTGGGATTAAATATGACAAGTTATTCCTTTGGCAAAATACTTGTTAACTTTGCAATTTTTTTTAGATGACTGAATTCAAAGCCCTCTTGGGAGCCTCTAATTATTGCAAGAGAACCACCAGTCTCTCTCCACCCTCCAGTCATATCATATGAGTTCAGTTATTAGGCATATGCTATAATACTACTAATGAAGAGTTTAAAGGCCCTTTTTACTGTGGACCTTATTTTGTTTAGTTTTAGCCTGTGATCATGTAAGAGTCCTCACCTAAGAAATTTTCCAATTAAAAATTACAATTCTGTGATTTTGGTTTGTACATCAGGGGAGGAGAGTGACTTTAAAATTGTTAAATCTCATTAACCAGGAATCCATTGATAAACTTTTAAGGAAAATTAAAAAAAAATTTTTTTCTTTATCCACATCAGATATGTCAGGTTTCAGCCTGCAGCCAATTACTAGATTTGAGTTATTGACCTCAATAAAGAGATTTGGAATGGAAATACTAACAGACCTCTAACTATGCTGGGCTAGTAGGTACTAGAAGAATCTTGACAATTCATCGGCCAAACCTCACTTCACTACCGTTAACATCCTTACGTGTCAGTGACATAATTGGCTGCCTTCTGCTATCCCTCCTTGAACTTGCTAGCATTTGAGAATTTCTCTTGACATTATTTCTTATGTATTAAGGCAGAGAAAGCATAGTTTGATGGGTGAGCTAGTAAACCGTTTGACCGTCTTTGAGGAGAAAATGGAGGATGTGTTTTGGTCCTGCGGCAGTTGACACAGTTGCTAAATGTTCAATTATAGTTCTTTAAGGAATAGGGCTAATCTGTGAACACATTTGTGGGTTTTCTTTTCAAATAGACTACTAACTTGTGGATTAAGTTATACATTATGAACTGCAGAACCAGATATGTAAACTAATATTGTTTCAGGGTGAAATTATGTATCCAGAATTCTCATCATGGTAATCATAGTTCCTGTAGGGTAGGCACATGGGCTTCTCTGGTAGCTCAGCTTGTAAAGAATTCCCCTGCAGTGGAGGAGACCTGCGTTTGATCCCTGGGTTGGGACGATCCCCTGGAGGAGGGCATGGCAAGCCACTCCAGTATTCTTGCCTGGAGAATCCCCATGGACCGAGGAGCCTGGCGGGCTGTGGTCCAGGGACTCAAAAAGAGTCAGACAGGACTGAGCGACTTCAGCACAGCAGAGCACACAGGGCACGTGGAACGTGCGTTCGCGAGGCTCTCTGCCGGCATACACAGGAAACCTTTCCCTACCCGGCCCACAGGGTGAGTGCGTTAAAGAGCGCAGTGACTTTTGGTGAAGAATTCTGTCACCTGGCTTTTTTCCAGGTGTAGAATATGGGAGGTGGGTAGTAAGAGAGGGGAGAGGGAGACAGAGAAATAAAAAGGAAAAGCTAATGATAGCTGATACACTTAGATATTAGGAAGCAGGGGACTATTTTATAGGTTGTTGATTCAGTGCCTGGAATTGACCTTAGAGCCATGTATTTTGTTTCACCCTATCCTCACTGGCCACAAAATTTTGCTGTTTTTGTTGTGTTGGATCATATGAAGTTGTCATTTTTATAAGTGAGAAATGGCTGAGTATCAGAAATTTTATATGGTTTACACTAATGCATAATAATATAAACACTATAGGATGGCTACGGTTGTGGAGAGGGGTGTGTGTGTGAATGAAAGGTGGAAGGGAGGAAATGGAAATTTATGAGCCTTTTCGGGTAGTGAAGCTGAAAACCTCTAACCTAGCCTTTGGTCTTACACATTCAAAATCAAATACAGTTGCCCAATGTTTTCCTACTTCTACATTAATACAGTCGAGAAAGTTTATGGGACTGGTTAAATCACCTGTGACAGAGATTACCATTGGGGATAATAATCTGAAGTGACCAATGTCTGCAGTGTACAACAAAAGTGGCAAGAGACGGAAAGCCAGTGTAGGCACGCCTGCACTTGAATTCAGATACTTTTTTGAAAATGAACAATGTGCAAGTTCTTATTTGTCTTAAAATAGGCTCTAAGATGTTTTTAGTGGAATATTCAAACTGCTGATTTGACTTACCTTTGTCTTTCTTAGACGAGCTCATCTTCGCCTGTGTTTAGAACGCTTAAAAGTTCTGATTCCACTAGGACCAGATTGCACCAGGCACACAACACTTGGTTTGCTCAACAAAGCCAAAGCACACATCAAGGTAGGATTTTTTTTTTTTAATCTTATTTTCACATGACTCTCTCAGTCCTGCTCTCTTTTTAGTAGTGATTTCTGTTCACATATATTAGCTAGCTCACAATGCTCTCCTTTAATAACTGACCTCAAGAGAAATTTTCTGAAAATTTAACCCTAATCTGATAGGAACAACATAATCTGATCACATTAAATTGTTTTGACAGCATGGCCATTTTAAGAGCTGGGAATACCAGGAAAACAACAGTTACTCTGCTGATACCCGAAGGAAGGCAGTTGTGCCCCCTGGTGGAGATGACTCTGGCTGTGTCCCTCAGTGTTTTTCCATCACGCTATGCTGCAGAGCAGTTTTCTCTTTTATGGCAATAACTTGACAGACTTTGAAAATCCCATATTGTTCTAGTAATGTAGCATTCATTATACACACACACACACAAAGTGAAGAAAAAACTAGTTTTGATGTTTAAAAATACATACTTATGTATGTTTTTATACACACACATGTACTTGTATAGTCATTCATGTTTTCTCTGTCAAAGAATAAATCTTCTGAGATGTTAGGAATCAATTTTACTGTTTGTACTGTACAACACACAAACTTAAATATCACTGTATCATTTCAGAAACTTGAAGAAGCTGAAAGGAAGAGCCAGCACCAGCTAGAGAATTTGGAACGAGAACAGAGATTTTTAAAGCGGCGACTGGAACAGCTGCAGGGTCCTCAAGAGATGGAACGAATACGAATGGACAGCATTGGATCAACTATTTCTTCAGATCGTTCTGATTCAGAGCGAGGTAGGCAGTGAGCTTCTTCCCTAATGAAACACAAACCATCCCTGTCTCTGAATTTAGAGAGGGTAGGATGGGTGGCATTGTGTTTGCTTCCTTCTTCTACACCAACACTGTATGCAGCAGTCTAGATTTTATGCAGTCACAACATTGTCTAGCAATGCGTGTACGAACTATAGAACATTTTGTCTTGATTATATATATATATACACACACATATATATATATATCAAATATTCCATTTTGAAAAAATTTTAAAGTTGTAAGCTTTCTGTAGAAAATTGTTCTCATATACCCTTCACCCAGGTTCCTCTAATTTTAATCTTATGTAACCATAATACAGCTACTGAAACCAAGAAATTAACATTCATACAATACTATTCATCTATTAACCTTATTCAGATGTCACTGCTTTTCCTAATAATGTTCTGTGTCTGATCCAGGATCCGGTGTAAGATCTCCCTTGCCTTAGAAATATTTCTTCAGTCTTTCTTTCATGACCATGACACATTTGAAAAATATTGGTCATTATTTTATTTTATATAGTGCTCCTCAGTTTGGGTTTATCTGATGTTTTCTGTTAGACTGAGGTGTTACATATTTGAGGGAAGAAATACCACAGAAGTGATGTTGTGCCCTTCTTAGTTCATTGTATCAGGAAGATACATGATGTTGATATGTTTTATTACTGGTGATGTTAATTTTTATATCTGTATTTTAAAGTACGACACCCTCCATTTCTCGTTACATCTGTCCCAGAACATTTGTCTTTGGCAGAATTAAAGAAAAACAACCAGAAAAGAAATTGTAATTGTTTGCATTTTACTGATCTGTTCATCTATAGCTCCCACCACATCAGGCCTCACACCACAATAAAAGATCCCAGAGGTCACTTCATATTTGGGAAACTAGAGCTCACAAGGTTTTGAGGATTCTGAAACAAAAGAGAAAATTTTGTAAAATTTCTTTTTATTATGGAAATTTGAAAAAAATTTATTATTTTTGGTTGCTGTGCAAGCACTTTCCTTTAGTTGTAGTCTAGAGGTTCCTCGAGGCTACTCTTCATTGCAGTGTACAAGCTTCTCATCACAGTGACTTCTCTTGTTGGGCTTTAGAGCCCAGGCTCAGTAGTTGTGGCATGTGGGCTTAGTTGCCCTGAGGTATGTGGAATCTTCCTGAACCAGGGATTGAACCCATGTCTCCTGCATTGGCAGGTAGATTCTTAACCACTGGACTACCAGGGAAGTCCTATTATGGATAATTTAAAACATATACTAAAGTAAGTAGAATAATGAACTCTCAGGTATCCATCATCCAGCTTGGACAGCTGTCAACATTTTGTCATTCTTTTTTCACCTGTTCTCTACCACCTGTATGCCCTGACCATTTCTTCTGAAGTTTTTAAAATCAAACCTCAGGTAACATTTCATTTTGTTCCTAAATACTTCAGTATGTATCTTTAATAAAAAGGACTTTAAAAAATACATAATACTGTTATAACGTCCCATAAAATTAATATTGAGTTGGCCAAAAGTTCATTTGATTTTTTTCCATAAGATGGGTCTAGTGTTGCTTAGTTGTCTTTAATTTCATTCACAACAATTTTATTAGATTGTACTGTGATAGCTCTCATATCAGTGTGCATATTTTTAAAAACTTAGTGAATTTTCATGTAGCCATTTTAACATTTTCAGAATATCATATTATTTCAAGAAAGGTAAAAATGCAACTGAAACACAAAGATTTGTGCAGTGTATGGAAAAGTTGCCGTGACTAATCAAATATGTCAAAAGTAGTTTGTGAAGTTTTGTGCTGGAGATTTCTTGCTGGACAATGCTTCACAGTCAGGTTGAAGTTGATAACAATCAGACTGAGACATTAATTGAGAACAATAAACGTTATACCACAAAGGAGACAGTCGACATACTCAGAATATCCAAATCAAGCATTGAAAATCATTTGCATCAACTTGATTATGTTAATCGCTTTGTTTGGGTTCCACATAAGAAGGTACTTGACTGTATTTCTGCATGCGATTCTCTGCTGAAACATAACAAAAGCATTCTGTTTTTAAATCAAATTGTGATGGACAATGAAAAGTGGATACTGTACAATAATGTGGAATGGAAGACATCGCGGAGCAAGCAAATTGAAACACCAACCACATCATCCAAAGGTTATCTTGTGTATATGGTGGAACTGGAAGGAGTCCTCTATTATGAGCTCCTTCTGGAAAACCAAATGATTAACTACAACAAGTACTGCTCCCCGTTAGACCAAGTGAGAGCAGCACTCAATGAAAAGCATCTGTAATTAGTCAACAGAAAACGCATTATCTTCCATTCAGGGTACCACAAGACTGCTTGTTTATTTGATGACCAGGCAAAAACTGTTCCAGCTTGACTGGGAAGTTCTGATTCATCCGCTATATCCACAAAACATTCCACCTTCTGATTTCCATTTATTTCAGCCTTTACAAAATCTTCTTAAAGGAAAAAAATCTTAGTTCTCTGAAAGACTATCTTTTTCAGTAAAGAACTGTTCCAGGTGCCTTCTACAAAGTTTTAGGAAGATGGAATTATGAAGTTGCCTGAAAAATGGCAGAAGGTAGTGGAACAAAACTGAATTTGTTGTTCAGTAAACTGCTTGGTGAAAGTGAAAACTCTGTCTTGTATTTTTACTTAAAAACCAAAGAAACTTTATGGCCAACCCAATAAAATTAGATAATCCTATTTAATGTCATCTAACACCCAGTCTCTGATTGGAGAGGGAAATGGCAACCCACTCCAGTATTCTTGCCTGGAGAATCCCAGGGACGGGGGAGCCTGGTGGGCTGCCATCTGTGGGGTCGCACAGAGTCAGACATGACTGAAGCGACTTAGTAGCAACAGCAGCGGGAGCAACACCTAGTCTCTGATAGATTTTTCTCAAAAAAGGCATCTTACCATTGGTGTGTTTGAATCAGAATCCAAAGTCTACGTTACATTTGTTTGTACCTTTTAAGCACAGTTGGCCCTTGAACAGCACAGGTGTGAACTGCACAGGTACATTTGTTTGTGGATATTCTTCATTAAATGTGTAGTACAGTACTGCATGATCCATGGTTGGTTGAATCTGCAGATAGGGAGGGCTGACTGTAACAGTAGACTCAGATTTTTGTCTTTGTGGAGGGTTGGCATCCTTAACCCCCCATGCTGTTCAAGGGTCAACTGTACTTCTCTAGTTTTACCTTTCCCACTTTTTTTTCAATGCCATTTATTTGTTGTAGAACCTGGGAAACTGGATAATTTTTCTTACAGTTTCCCACATTCTAGATGTGACTGAATGAATCTTCATGGTGTCATTTAACATGTTCTGCCCTCCATATTTCTTGTAAACTGGTTGACAGGCTTAGGGGTTTGATTATATTCAGTTTTTTTTTTTTTTTTTGGAGGCACAGATACTTCATAGGTGGTGCTGTGTATTTCCTGTTATATCAGTATTATTTAATTGCCCCATGCTAGTGATAACATTGGTCACTGGGTTCAGATGATGTCATCTTGATACATTAATGCAAATATATCAGCCTTTTACTTAATAGTTTAACAGTTATTGATGATTGCCCTGATCATTATTTCATTAGGTGTTCCAAAATAGTGATTTTTCTATCATTGTTGTGTTTATTAACTTTTTCTTCTTTAAAGAACATTTTTTCATCAACTTTTTGGTTACCTTCAAATAAAGTTTTTACTGGAAAGATGGGATAAATGCTTGTTTTTGCTTTATCAATTTTCTGAGTAATGATTTGGCACCTTAGCAATCTCCAGAGGTAACTTTTTTGTTTAACTCTTTGTTTTTATCTTGTAAACTCATTATTATTTTTTCATGTACTGAATATGTCCCAATCCACTGTAGTCGTTCTTGTCAATTCTTTTTAATACCTGAATTCCACATATTCTGTGCTGCTGCTGCTAAGTCGCTTCAGTCGTGTCTGACTCTGTGCGACCCCATGGACGGCAGCCCACCAGGCTCCCCCGTCCCTGGGATTCTCCAGGCAAGAACACTGGAGTGGATTGCCATTTCCTTCTCCAATGCATGAAAGTGAAAAGTGAAAGTGAAGTCTCCCAGTCGTGTCCAACTCTTAGCGACCCCATGGTCTGCAGCCCACCAGGCGCCTCTGTCCATGGGATTTTCCAGGCAAGGGTAGTGGAGTGGGGTGCCATTGCCTTCTCCACATATTCTGTGGGAACCTTTCAAATAGGTTTTTAACACAACCCTAGGAGTTCTTGGATTTGTTGTCATTATGTAAAAGCTTACTTTTTTTGTGTGGCACTTGGTTTTGAAGAACAGTAGTTCACCAGAAGCAGCAGCAAGAGCCTCAAGGTCATAATGCATTTATGAGTGAGAGGCATAGCAGAAATAACCCTGCATAAGGAGGTAGACCTTCGTCCTCGTCTTTCTTTTGCTGGCTACTAAGCTGTGTGACCTTGTTGAGTCTTCAGGCTTTAGCTGCCCTTGCTGCTATTATCTCCTCCAAATTTCAGAGAGGTAGCATGTCTTCATGATACCATTCCTGTTCTTACCTGGCGGCCCTCTTTCCCAGTGTTAGGGACTTTTAAATTTAGCATGCTCTATTGGATAGGGTGTTTTGATTTTGTTTCCTAAGTGTAGATCGGATGAGTGTTCTGTGATCTAGGAAACACTGAATAGCCTGTGAAGGATTAATGGATATGAAGCAAACAGTTATGCATTCATAGGATTATTTGTACAGTTTGCTGGATAACTGAGTGCATTTTAAAAAGATTGCTAAAACTTTCTGAAGCAATATGCCGTCTTGAAAATTATATTCTTCAAAATGACTTGCTCTGTCTTCTTGTGCTCAGCTAGAATCCACTTTTCTAAAGCAACTGTGATCAGTGTGAACTGTTAAAATCAATGCCAATATGAAACATCAGGCTTTTGAATTTAAGAGAATTGAAGGGAGAAAATAGTCTTTCAGCTCAGTTAAAAAAAAATATTGCTTTTTATGTATTGTTGCTGATTGCATATGTAGTATTTAACAGTTAAAATACAGTATGTATAGATAGCTGGGTCACACATGTATTTAGATTTTATCATGTTTTGTTTTTGAAGTAAAGTTAAATACCACCAATATTTAAAATGCCTTTACTATAATCTTTACTATAGATCTGACTATAATCCAGAGACTCTTAAGCCTCATGCCCTCATTTCAAGCTATATTTGATGAAAGAAAATTAATTTGAAGACAAATCTGTGTTCTCTTTGCACTTTATAATGATTGTTTATTTTGGTTACTGAATAGTCAGAGATCTTTATGATGGATCCTGGAAGTCTATAGAACTATATACCACCAAAGGCCTGGATGGATACATATTCTATCTAGTTCATCTATATTATGTTATGTTCCCCCTCCCCACCAACCCCCATGAAGGGAGTTCTGTTTAAACATTCACTGAGAATTACTTTCTAGTTTAAGGCAAAACAGATGTTGTTAAACCACTCAGAATTGGGATCTTTTAATATGAAACACTAATTCCCAAATAGGTCAAGTGCTTTTGGTGGACGGTCTAGACAGACTGGTGTAAAAAGCTTTAGTAAACTTGCTACATAAATTGAGACTACCACTGTATACCAGACATTTCTTTGCAAATATATCCATTTCTCATCTTTGGTTCCTTCTATTCTTAAAGAGATCGCTGATAACAGTTTGTATAGTAATTCCTCTGTACTACAAAAGTAATTACTTTTCCTCATACCCTGTTCGTTCTTGCCAGTGCACATATACTGGATTACTAACGTTCCTCCTTTTTTCCCTTTGGCAGAGGAGATTGAAGTGGATGTTGAAAGCACAGAGTTCTCCCATGGAGAAGTGGACAATATCAGTACCACCAGCATCAGTGACATTGATGACCACAGCAGCCTGCAGAGTGTTGGGAGTGATGAGGGTTACTCCAGTGCCAGTGTCAAACTTCCGTTCACTTCCTAGAACCCAGCATGACATGACAGTGCAGGGCAAAATACTCACTGGGCCAATTCAATCCAAACAATCTCTTAAATTGGGTTCATGATGCAGTCTCCTCTTTAAAGCTAAGCAAAACTATACTTGAACAAAAGGGTCGAGAGACCTCTATTTAAGCAAATACTTAGCAAAAAGTGGGGCAGAGCCTCCCCAGCAGAACAAATATTCATAATATTCATATTTGAAAATCACAGTTTCTAATGGCAGCAGAAAATGTGTGTGAAATTTTCTCAATTTGATTTAGTTGATTTGAAAGAGGACACTGGAGATTACATCCTCTTTTTCTAGTTTTTAGTTTGCTCCTATCACATTGATTGAGTAGACACATTTAAGGATGGGATTATGAACCCTTCCCGAGCTCTTTGTTCCTAAAAACAAACAAGAATCAAACCTATAGTAATGACAAGATAATCAGGCATTAATCTTGGATAGCTAAAAAGCTATTAAAACAGCCTAGGACAGCTTATCATGAAGCCTGTGGATGATCTTTATAAAAAGGAAAAAAAAAAAAAAAAAACCTCATTTCATGCTCTGCAAAAGGAGAGACTCCCATGAAGCCTTTTGAAAGGGATCATCATGCAGCTCAGCTTTCTGTTGGATTCCATGCTAAGCAAGCTAACCTTATCCTGCATTGTTAGCACTAGGGCACCCAATCGCCAGCTCTACAGTCAGCCGCCCTTAGGCCGTTGGGCACATGGGGCAGTCCCTGTGCGTGACAGCCTCTACCACGCAGGGCCTGATTTCGGATTGAGGGGCCAGAAGGAAAAAGCTTCACGTGCCTCTGTGTCTGCGTGGGCCAGAAGAGTTGTACACGCAGATTAGCAGGCCAAGGTCTGAGCCACGGCAGCATTTTTATTTCAGATTTTGATAACTGTTTGTATGTGTTGAAAACCAAAATGACATCTTTTTAAAGCTTGTCCATAAAAAACATAGACGTCTTTTATAGTGTAAAACACATGGGAAAAAATCATCTATTTTGATGCAGCATTTGATAATGATAAAACACCTCACACCTCACTCTTTATAGTGCACAAAATGAATGAGGTCTGGGCTAAGTAGAAAAAAGGTCAGTGCTGTTTTGTTTTCTTTTAGAATCATAACTTTTTATCATCTCTTAACCATCTGATATCTATAGTAGACACACTATCATAGTTAACATAGTTAAGTTTGGCACTTGTCTCCTTTTAATGTAAAGATTTGCTTCCGTTTTCCTACAGGCAGTCTCTCTCCTTCTCACAGCCCCATTGTGCAGGTGCTATTGTTGCTCTTGTCAATATTTTCAGAAACGTTATTTTAAGTGAAATTTCTAGCCTGCACTTTGATGTCATGTGTTCCCTTTGTCTTTCAAGCTCCAAGGTTCTCTCCAGCCCTCCCCCTTACCCTGGGAAGCCTTGGAGACCTTACCCTGACTCTTTGGACTTCGTATACTTTAAATAATTTAACTACCCTTAATTACTTAAAAAAGGAAAAAAAAAGCTTTATGATTTTCATAACTTATTGCTGATTTTAATGGGTTAATTTCAGTCCTGTAGTTTTATTTTGTTTAGATAGGGCTGGGCAAGGAAAAAGAAAATAAAGACAACCATATTTAGCAGTGCAGTTGAGTTGTGTGTATAATGTTAAACTATCCTTTGTAAGTAGCACTTTTAACAGCTCTCACTGCTTCTATATATGAAGTGAACCATCTTGGTCATACACAAGGCCTCATCATAAACTTATTTGTTCTTGTGCTCTTCCTGTGCCTCCAGAAATATTTTATCCTTGATTGTGGTATGTTTGAGTGAAAGAAATTCTTTGAAGTAGATGTGTGAAAAACTGCATGCCTTTAGAAGCCCATTATTAGAACTTGCTACTTCAGGTGCTGGGGACTTAATGCAAAATATGGTAAACGAAATTTGTTTCTGTGGCCCAGGTAAATTTTTGGTTTCATTTATAATTACTCCTGGCCAAGTCAAAATATTCCTCTATATGCTTACTTTTGACTTTCCCAAGGGAGACAGTTTGAAGACTCTGCTAACTACCATGGAAAGTAAATGGAAGCCAGTGACAGTGTTTCTGTTTTGTTATTCCCATGGCATTCACTTGAATCACTTGCCTAGGGCTGGAATTTAGGGCTTCACTTAGGTGAACTTGAGGCGCTGCCATTTTGCTGTATATGAACAGGATGGTGGGCTGGGAAGCCTTTGTCACAAACCTACAGGACCTATTTCAACTGCCCCCTAAATTACTCCTTCCCTGAATTTGTTTTCCTTGGGGGAAGGGAATGGATTGTATGATGAGTAAGTATTAATTTTTTAAAAGACAAACTGACTTTGAAGATACAAAAAGTTAACTGCAAGAAATAAAAATTGTGAATGAAGAATACCCGAGTGCTTTTTGTACCACCCTTCTCTACGAAGGAAAAAATACAAGTGAACATCCACGCCTTGAGAGGCAACTCTCAGTGTCCATGTTGATACTACTTCAATGGTCGGAATTAATGACAGTTTGAAATCACTGCCATTTCCTATTCTATAGTTTTACAACAGGTGCCTTCTTGACTGATAATTCCATGTAAACTAACTGCAGATGGTTTAATGTACCAAATAATCTTAACTTCTTCAGGCAGGACACAGAGCCATTTATCATTATCTGTTCTCCAAATAACTTTTTAGGGAATCCCTTTGGCTATGTCCTATTATTCAAATTGAAAACCAGTCTGGAGGGTCCCATTTAATGCTAACCTGAGTTAACACGGCCCCCTGTATAAAAGATCTGCGTGCTATATGTGTGCTGTTACTCAGTCACGGCTGACTCTTTGAGACTCAAAGGACTGTAGCCCGCCAGGCTCCTCTGTCCATGGGATTTCCCAGGCAGGAATACTGGAGTGAGTTGCCATTTCCTCCTCCAGGGGATCTTCCTGACCCAGGGATTGAACCCGTTTCTCTTGGTCTCCCACATTTTCAGGTGGATTCTTTACCACTAGTGCCACCTGGGAAGCAACAACAGCTTTTAGTACTATGAAGGGATTTTAAAAGACAATGAAAATTACTGAGGCAAAGCTTCTAAACCTAAGGCCACACCGATGGTTTCCTGGGTCATTTCTCTTGAGAACTGTTTACCCTCTAGGTAAAGGTTTACCAACTGTTTACCCTCTTGGTAAAGGTTTTTTCAAGGGTTTGTTTTCTTCCACTTAGTCCTTTTTCTTCTATTATCCTTCCACCTCAAAATATTCCATAGCCCCTTCCAAAAACTGCATAATAAAACAAGGGTTTTGGCTACATTTAAATAGCAGTTTTAACATTTGCTAAGGATGCTGGGCAAGTTACTGAATTTCTTCATGGAGACTGTCTCCTTCTGAAAAAGTTGTTAAAAATACTACCTCTATTCTGAAAGACTGTTAAGGATTTAAATTGACATAGGTAATTCAACCCCACCCCCACAATCTAGGGGCTTGTAGCACCTAGATTAAGAGGTATAAACTCCTGTACTTTCTCTGATGAATGCAACCGTCTAATCTCTTCATCTTTAACTTTAGTTATTCTGACTTTGGGTCTTCCCAAAAAAGACTTATTAATAAAATGGTTCATTTTCACAAAATTCTGTGGCAGGTTATACATTGTAAGACGTAAATTTTGACATCCGATAGAAATTTTTAAATAAAGGCTTTATAAGAGTCATGTATCATTGGTTTTAGTGATTACCTGGTCTTCCTAAAAAAAGAAAAGGACCTGAGTTTGAGCATGTTATACACTGATAGTAACTGCTGCATAATAAATTGAATGCCCCAGTTAATATTTTAGTGCTGGCCTCACCATGAAAAAGCATCTTATTTGCCTATGTACTAGATCTAACAGGAAACTAGTTTTCTTATGGAATACATCTGATTCTTTTAAATAACAAGTGTAGTTCAAAACAGTACTGGTTGGCAGCTTCAGTTCTTTCTTTGTTTTACCTTTGTGCTCAGTAACCCAGTTGTGTCCGACTGTTTGCAGCCTCATGGACTGTAGCCCTCCAGGCTCTTCTGCCCATGGAATTTTCCAGGCAAGAATGCTGGAGCAGGTTGCCATGTCCTTCTCCAGACACTCTGACCCAGGGGGTTGAACCAGAGTGTCTTTCGTCTCCTGCACTGGCAGGCAGATTCTTTACCACTAGTGCCACCTGGGAAGCCCTTTACCTTTTCATACAGTAATCAATTATTAGGGGAAATGACTTAAAATGAAAATGAAGCTCTTTTAAAGTTCTGCCAACTTTCTATAAGTTTGGACTTTTCTATTTTCCCAAGCTCTTAGCTATGAAGAAATGCTTTTAAAAATCTTTACCAGTAGGACAGTAATTGGGATATTCTAGATTTTCATACCAGGGCACAGAATAGCACTGTAAAAACATAAAAGCCATAAAATACCTCTAAAATGTATATAATACAAATTTAAGAAGTCAACTGTTTCTAAGTTAGCAGCTTCATCACACTCACTCTGAGAGGTCAACTAAACTTGATGGTACTTTTGGAGGGAAAAACTCTGGGCAAAAGAACCAAATGGATACTACTCCTCCTTCCCGCATACTTCTGGGCAATGAACAACTGGACAATTACCATCTATTAAAGACTAGCCTAGCTGCAGATCTCAGACTTCAACACAACAGTTTTCCAAAGTCAAGTGTTTGCTCCTGAGTCAAGTGTTTCCTCCAAGCCTGAATTGTTTCTGTGGTCAGAAATTCACTGCATCTTGCTAAAGTGAGTTACAGGGCTTAAAAGGGGGAAAAAATGCACATCAGTTCCACCAAAAAAATGAAAGTCATGAGCCAGCAAAATAATAATCATGATTTTGGGGCCTCAAACTGACAGCTCTTCAAACATTAAAAAACAAAAAAACCCTTTTCTTCTAATGAACATAACCATGGCTTCTTTAGCTGTGCTGTTTAACTGGGGAAACAAATTACAATTGTAATAATTGTAACAAGTAACAAGTCTGTAACAAGTAACAAGTCCAGTAACAAGTCTACTCATCCTATAAAAATGAACTGGTCAAGTGCTTGGTGGAAGTAAACTGCCAGTTTTTTTTTTTTCCCCCTAGCGACTGAAAGATGACTTAAGTATCCAGAATTTGATATTTTTAATATAAGTTCAGCTTATTCTCAGATCTGCTTTTCCCTGCTCAAGGCACACACAAACAAAGAAACTTAGCTTGGTCCAGAAATAATTGCAATTCTGTTTTGTTGACCTTTTTTGTTTGACATTGGAATACATTCTTAATCATTTTAATGTGCATTTCATGCTTTTGTTTTTTTTTTTTGCTAGTGGCTTGTTACTTGCTGTTTATATTTTAGACTATGGAAATAATATTAAGACAAAAAGCAATTTGAGTGATTTTCTTATTTGAGTTTAAAATGGGTTGTAAAGCAGCAGAGACAACTCACAACAGCACATTTGGCCCAGAAACTCCTAATGAATGTACAGCACATGGTGGTTTAAGAAGTTTTGCAAAGGAGAGAGCCTTGAAGATGAGGAGCGCAGTGGCCAGCCATCAGAAGTTTACAACGACCAACAGAGAGCCATCGTTGAAACTGATCCTCTTACAACTACGTGAGAAATTGCCAAGGAACTCCACGTTGACCATCCTATGGTCGTTCAGCATTTGAAGCAAATTGGAAAGGTGAGAAAGCTCGGTAAATGGGTGCCTCGTGCACTGCCCACAAAATCAAAAATATTGTTTTGAAGTATTGTCTTCTCTTATTCTACGCAACAATGAACCATTTCTCAAGACTGTGACATGATGAAAAGTGGACTTTATGTGATAACCAGCTTAGTGGTTGGACTGAGAACCTCCAAAGCAGTTCCCAGGGCCAAACTTGCACCCAAAAAAGGTCATGGTCACTGGTGGCCTGCTGCTGGTCTGATCCACTACAGCTTTCTGAATCCTGGCGAAACTTACATTGAGAAGTATGCTCAGCAAATTGATGCGATGCACCAAAAACTGCAACTCCCACAGCCAGCACTGGTCAACAGCAAGGGCCTAACTCTTCTCCACTAGAGGGCCTAACTGCAAGTCGCACAACTGCTTTAAAAGTTGAATGAATTGGGCTATGAAGTTTTGCCTCATCCTCCTTAATCACCTGATCTCTCGCCAATCAGATACCACTTTGAGAATCTTGACGATTTTTTTTTTTGCAGGGAAAATGCTTCCACGACCAGCAGGAGGCAGAAAATGCTTTCCAAGAATTCACTGAATCCCAAGGCATAGATTTTTATGCCAAGAATAAACTTATTTCTCATTGGCAAAAATGTGTTCATTGTAATGGTTTCTATTTTGATTAATAAATGTGTTTGAGCCTAGTTATGACTTAAAATTCACGATGTGAAACTGCAATTACATTTGCACCAACTTAATATATACATAAGCTGAAAGGTAAGTGAAGACCCTCACAGAAATCCAACACCTTCATCTCTGTGGTTTTTTTTTTTAAGTACTTACTCTGGCAAGGCCAAAACAATTTCATAGAAAGTCAATATTGGTTTCTGAACCTCTTGAGATGTTTCTTAAGAGTACATTTATACAGATATGCTTTAAAAAAAAGATCACAGTATAAGGTGATTCAGTAACTTTGGTTTTGTTTAAACTATGGTATTACCTGTTATTTTACCTGCTATGCTCTTCCTCTCCACTGCAGTAAAAATTCAGTCTAACTTGCAACTCAAAAATCCTAAATATAAAGAATGTTTACATTTACTACTGAATTTGTAAATTATCATTTATACTACTTGGTGGTTTCATAGTATAATACAAATACTTAATACAATCCAGTGCATGTTTATTGAACTCTAAATATTTTAACAAATACAAAACCTTATTGGTTTTAATAATTTTCTTCCTTCTTTTATATTTCAGTTAATACCAAGTTGAAGTAAAAATTCAAATCAAAGCTTTAAAAATACTTGACTTAATTTGTAAGTGGTATTTTTCACCTTATATAATCACAACCTACAGACATCACACAACTTAAAAACTGAATTTCCTTTGTCACTTAATGGTTTTCCCTTGCTATTTTAAAGGCAGACACAGCATTAAAACTGCACTGCAATGGGAAGCCACACACATATGCACACCTATCACTATGAAAAAAACAAGCATTTAAAAAAATGAGTTGTTACATTAAACGGATATATTTCATTTTGGTTTGATGCCTAAGTCTTCATAATAGCCCATCTTCTGTGGGCTCAGAAAATTGCCGCAACTAAAATTTAAAATTGTTTTTTTGGCAGGTGTTAGGACTGTCCTTTCCTTGAAACAGTCAATAACAAAGTCAAATGCAAAGTTCTGAGAAGACACATGCAACCATAGCCACATGGGGGCCATTAAGTATGGTTCAGTCCTTCAGTTTCAGAACTTCAAGTCCCCTTTCTTGACAAGCAGGGAAACTACAACAAACCTTCATAAGACCAAGCATCATATTTGATTTTAGAACACCGAGAGGTTAACCACCTGCATTTGTAAAATACTACTGGTACCATGCTTCTCACTAAGCATTTCTCAACTTCAGCTTCACACTATGAGACAGGTCTCCCCAGGATTCCTAATTTTTAAGTTTAGTCCAGAGATTTGATCATCATCCTGAAAACAGGATTTCTCAAAGAGTCACATCTACATCTTTGACACAAAAGCTCTTGATTTCATGCCATATGCCTGTTTGTAAAAGGAAGGCCCATAGGGCCAAAGGAGGCACAGGTTTACCAAAAAAATTAAAACTCATGAAATAAAAAATTTTATTTTCCCCTTCTACCAAAAATTTACAAACATCTCTATTAAACACAGCCCTTAAAATAAAAACAAAACTAGTTTGTCCTTTAGGATCCAATTTCTTATGTCCAATATAAGGAGTACATAAAGATTTACCGAAACCTTTCTTACTTACTCAATATTCTTTTCTGTGGAAATGATGTATGCTTTATCACTGTATCAATGCTGGCATCTAAGACTTTACCTATCGGTTAACACACCCTGGAGATTTTAAAAACACTTTATTTAATAAAAGTTAAACATACAAAAACTGAAATTAACACACATCTTAAAAATCATCTTCTTCCACTAATAGGAAGATCCTTTTCTATGCATATATTTGGCTTAAACTCAACTCAGGGTAATTGTGAAGTTCACTTACCAACAAATGCTGACAACTTGATCTAGTTAACAAAAATTATAAACTCAGCTACATGAACATAATATACAGGGAAATTATGGTCAGATTAATGCACAAGAAATACAGTAAATTTTTAATGATGAAACATTCAGTACTCTTGTTCATTAATTTAGCCTTGTTTTTTTTACAAAAATAGTATCTACATTGTATACAGGGCTATACATCAGCTTTTTGTTTTCTCATATAAACATTACACATCCAAAAAATGTCACCACTACCGTTAAGTGAAAATCAACACAGGAGGAAAGCAAACGTACAAAAAAAAAAAAGAAAAACATTAGAAAAGGTAGCTGGTCCTAAACATGGTTTCTTACATAAAACTAAAATCCAATGAAAAGAATAAAGAGCTGGATCAATTTTAGAGATGGCCTAATAGGCTTAGGAAGCAAGTTATTGAGAAAAACCTCAAAAAAGAAAACTTTGCCATTTACCAATTAACCTAGTTTTAGGTTAATTTGGGCAACAGCTAAATTTAAGCTGAAGATAAGAAAAACAATGAAGAGAAATTCTTTTTAGCACATTGGTATTTTGCCTTGATGTTCCAGGGAATTACTAGAATATGTGGCACGTTCAAAGCATCTGAAAATTCCCAGTTAGAACTTTACAAAAAGTATTTACGATCCATTAAGTGGGTACCTGATACTAGGAAGATGAATAATTCATTTAAGTGCTGTATTTATGCAGCATTTATCTAGAAAAGTTGCTTTATCCAATAAACTTTGAGGAAACTGGTAGTAGTAATGAAAAAAAAGTTTAAATGAGTAGCAGTTATTAAATGCAATTTCAAGTTTCATTCTATTGAAGTCAAACAATGACGACAATGGTATCTTCCTTACTCATCTAACAAATAATTTACCTTTAGAAAAATATAAGGATAAAAAGGTAAATGTAAAGCCCTGCAGAGATGAAATCCAACAGTTTTTCTGACTATTGTGGCATCAAATGCCGAACATTGTATTTGGAGGTATCCTGATACTGTGTCATAGGTTTATCAGCGATTCCACAAGTTCCCACTCCAACTTTGCCAGTGACGCTCTCAGGTGAAGCAAAAATACTCCTCTTTACCTAGAGGAAACAAAACAAGAAGAGTTCTTGATTGGTTTTGGAAAAAAATAAAATTTCAAAATACACCTTTAAGGAAATGTACATCAAGAAAACTTGAGTGCTCAAAAAATCCTCCAGTGTTACCCAACATAAGGAAGGTTCAATACACTCTATAAACAAATAGCTTTTCAAATTTTAGCTTATAAAAGAAAATAACCTAGATCTTTTGTAATTCCTAATATAACCTCATTCACAGTGCTTCCACTGCAGAGACACTGGCTAATGGGGATATTTTATATTAAGTCAAAAAGAAGATTAAAGAGGATTCTAAGGTCAAGATCCAGTTTATTTTTTTTTATCTCATTGAACCTCCTTTTTCATTTTAAAGTTATTTTAATGACAGCCGCGCTCTGCAAATTTACAAAGTATGTGTGATGAAAGGATTTACTAACCTGGCCTTTTTTGTTTTTAGAATAGGCTCTGTTGTTGAACTGTTGCCATTTCACCTTCTGGTCCTCTCTTTCTTGTTCAAGTTCTTTTATTCTCTGTGCTTTTTTCAAAGCTTTCTTCTTTTTATATTCACGCTGCTGGGCAATCATTTCTTTTCTGTGTGGACAGAACAGGTAAATGTCAACTCAAAATGACTTCAACTAAAAGATGACTTCAGTGCAACCACTCTCCCGCCAAAGAAACCCCAAAATCTAATAAGCTTACACACTTTTCCCTCCACAAATAAAAGCACTAACATCAATGCCAATCACTCAGGACTAGTAATAAATAAATGTTATTTGAAATATACAGTATCCGTGGAAGCTTTTAAACACAACTGTAGTGATCTATTACCCTTTTAAATCCAATATTTCAACTGAATTTTAATTTGTCATTTATATAGCTTTTACAAGTTTTGTTTCAAGAAATTGAGTTTCAACATGAAAAGCTAACTAAACCTTTATCAATTTTTAAATGGGGAGTTAGCAAGTATGATATGCTGCATTTGGAAAATGCAAAAATTCAATGCAGATAAAACTATTTCATCTAGATTGGAAGAGCTCAGCAGCACAAAGGGAAATCATAGCAAGCAATTCTTATAACAACAACTAGCGTTTTCCAATCAGAGCCTAAAGTTCTCTCAGTAATTCCTGCTAAGTTAACAGTGACTTATCACCAAAGGAATGACTATAGAGGTCTTCAAAATGAGGTAATATGATCCAGACTTCTCTGTATCATAGAATCACTTCCATGAAGTATGGTTTTTGACACAACGTCATAGACTAAAAATAGAAATATCATGTTGTTCTACAATCTATTTTTCTTATTGGGATGCTTAAATCAAAGGTTACTGTTAATGGATGACTTATTTTCCCAAACTCAAATATATTTATGTAGCAAATTAAGTTCTCAAAACACCTAGACAAATCCAAAAGACAGCAAACTGTGACAAATACACAGAAGTTAAATGAAAACTGTTAATTCCATCTCCTAAATAACTCTCAAACCATACATCCTTACTGTTACTCCCTGGGTTCAGGTCACCAACATCTTATACCTGGATGATAGCAGTAGCTGCCTTCTCTCTGCTGCCACTCACTAATCACTCAAAAGTTGAAATATGAACATATCAAATCCTCTCCACTTGAAATGCATCAGTGGCTTTCTAGCTCTTTATGATTTGGCCTCTACCTTTCTAACCCTTTCTCTTGTTAAGCCACCCACCCTCAAGCCCCAAGTTTTCAACCAAAGGATTTCTTTCTATTACTTCTATGTCCACCGCCACCCATTTTTTGGTTTTAAATGTAAATGTTACTTCTTGTTTAACTTAACTTACTTGTTAAGTCATGTCTGACTCTTTGCAACCCCATGAACTACAGCCCGCCAGGCTCCTTTGTCCATGGAATTTCCCAGGCAAGAATACTGGAGTGGGTGGCCATTTCCTTCTCCAGGGGATCTTCCTGACCCAGGGATCGAACCCACATCTCCTGCATTGGCAGACAGGTCTTTATCACTGAACCACCAGGGAAGCCGATGTGTCAAGAACTGTGCCACATGTTTTACTCAAGCTTTATCAATGAATCCTTATAACCCCATGACGGAGATACTACTATTCCTGTTTTACAGATGAGGAATCAGAAAGCAAGCAGCTTGCTCAAGATCATACTTTAAGAGTTCATTAACTGGCCAACATCCGTCCTTTTCAAATCTCAGTTTACATGTCATTTCCTCTAAGAAATTTGCTCTCATGACAAAAATGCAGCTTATTACCTTTTCTTTGTTCTCTAAAAGTATCTGTTGTGCTCCCTCCATTACTTCTACACTAAAGTTCTTCTTTAACTATGTGTCTAGTCTTTAGATTGTAAACGCAGTTAGGACAAAGCCTAATTTGGTCTTCTTTGCTGCGGTGGAACCCAGAACCTGGTTTAGTGAGACATACATAGTATCCTCTTAATAAATATGTATTAAATGCCTAAGCAGGAACTCCAAAATGTCTTCACTTTACCTAGGTATACGTATTAATAGACATTGTTAACCATACACTGCTAACCTTCAAAATAATTGTAAACAGTATTATAACTTTCATACCCTAATCTAGCCTGCACAGATTCTGTAGACAACCTCAAACACCCAAGTGGGGAAAATTACATTTAAAATGCTAAAGTCAAAGTCACTTACTTTGACATGGGTTTGTTGCCACTGTCCTCCTTTGCCTTCCTTCCTTCTTCCACAGGCTTGAGGTTCAACAGTGGAGTCACTTCAGCATTGCCATAGCCAGCAAAAGTGATTGCAGCGGTGCCGTTTTCTTCATCTATCTCCTCAATCTCCGCTTCATAACACCTGTAAAGATATCATGGCTGTAAGCAGGTGAGTAAAGGTTTAGTACTCAGCCTATAAGACTTATACTGCAGTGATTCAACTATTAAATGTGTCTAAAATGAAACTTATACAATCAAATGTACCTTTGGCAAAGATAATACAAAAGAGCAGCTAGAATTAGCCATTGACTTTTAAGGAAGGAAGTCCCAATCAAAATATTGCCCGGAAGTCTCTGACACATCTACTAAATGTGTTTTAGTCAATTTCTGTGAGAAAACATACTTCTTATATGAATCATTTCAGTATACGTGCTTCACAGAGGTCTAAGAGAGCCAACCATTACTCAATTTTCAATCCAAGGAAAAAAGAACTTATAGACTGTATTAAAATAAAGAAAATCCATTCACTTTCCTCTATTTCATGTCTATTTCCTCTAGCATCCAAGCCATTCTTCTGCCCTAAAACTTACTCTAAAGCTAAAAACTAAACTATAGTAATGGTAACCACCCAAGAATCAAACTGGTTGTGTAAGTCTATCAGCCATATAAAGACTAAAATAGAGTAGTTCAAGCTGAATAAAAATCACCTTACCATTGTACTTTACTAGTTCATGTTACAGTTACAGTTTTTTTTCTACACTTACTGTCCATCTTCACTCCAGATTGCCATACACTTGTCTCCCACTTTCCATGAATGAGTGGGCTGAGTAGAAGCAAAGTTGTCTGAACTTGCCAGAGTTTCAGAAGGCTGAGTTGATAGAAGGTCTTTGGTTAGTTCAATAACCTCCTAAAAAGGAAAAACAAAAACCGTTATCTTTATAGTTCACATTGTCACCTACTTTCAACAAGAAAGTTCTTTCAGTTTTTGATAACAGCTCTCATACCATGTAGCACTCATTAACTACTCTACACATATTTGCAGTTCATAACGATACTATAATGTAGATACTGTGATTATTCCCATGTAGAAACTAAGATAAAACATTTTATACAGTGGTGGTGGGACTTAAACCTAGGCAGTTGCCTTTCAATTTAATTAACCTCTAATACTAACAGAAATACAGTGGACTTGAATTTACACTGTACATTATTTTTAACCACCTATTTTAGATAAACAGATCTCTCTAAAGGTGAGAAATAGTCAGGCACTGAACTAGATTCAAGATCCTTTTATCTCATTATCACTGTCGCATGAACTTTTTACAGGGCATTGCTTGGCAGTAGTATTAACTGCCTAGCCAACAGGGATGCTCTCCTTGCCAAAAAAAAAAAAAAAAACCCAAAAAACTTGAAGGAGCATTATTAATAATAAAAATGTTCCTGCTCATATGTATTTCTACTAAAATACTATAGGCATATATTAAAAAACAGTAGTTTTTCTATTCATTTATTCTAATACTTAACCCATCTGGTTAAGCAAATTACCAAGTCAGATTTAAAATATCCCAATACTATAATGTTAAACACATTAGCACAGCTCCAACTAAAAGGAAAAAGTAAAATAAATATAACACACAGGTAGGCAAAGCCCTTCTGTGTGACAAATACATTTTCTAACTTAGGCTTACACTTACTGCTGCTGCTAAGTCACCTCAGTCGTGTCCGACTCTGTGCGACCCCACAGACGGCAGCCCACCGGGCTCCCCCGTCCCTGGGATTCTCCAGGCAAGGACACTGGAGTGGGTTGCCATTTCCTTCTCCAATGCATGAAAGTAAAAAGTGAAAGTGAAGTCGCTCAGTCGTGTCCGACTCTTAGCAACACCATGGACTGCAGCCTACCAGGCTCCTCCGTCCATGGGATTTTCTAGGCAACAGTATTGGAGGGGGGTGCCACTGCCTTCTCTGCTTACACTTACTGAATTCATTCAAAGGTGTTTGGTAGAGTTGGTTAAAAAACTTAATAAAAACAAATTGATAGATTCTGCTACCAATCTGCTATATTTTTACTCTGATGAAGACTCATCCTTTGCTGTTGCATATAAAATACCTTAAACATCACACTGTATGTTTTGGGAGAAAAATTAGCAAAGTTACACCCCGTATTCAGTTTCTCCTGGCTCCCACTGAGGTTTAATAATAGCCGAGCAAGTGAAATATTACTTTTCTCCTAAAGATTTTAAATCTTCCCAGCTAGTTCTTAAAAACTTATATTTGAGCCTTAAGGGGGGGGGGGGGTAGATTATTAAAGCCCTTGGAGAAAGATCAGTTTTATGAATAAAAAAATTTTACAAATGAAAATACTAGAAAATCCAGATTTAAGTTAAAAATTCAGTAGATTAATATCTTTAATGAAGTTCTATTAGGTGCCAAATAGCCATTCAAATACCTTTTAATTAGACAATCCTTTGCAAATAAGCAAGGGATGTCCAAATAAATAGATGATGTACTACACAAAGAAGGAGAGTAAATTATCCAGTCTTGTTTTTAATTAACCACTTTTAGCACTAGGAATTTAATCCAGTAAGTCTGACTCAAAAGCCTATACAATTCCTATTATTAAATAATTCCATTTAACTAGGGATCACTGGACTACTAATGCACAAACATGAAGTCTGTGTTTTTAGATCTCAAAATTTAGAACTCTACTTCTCTTAAAATAAAACATCTTTCCACTATGTTTTCATAAAAAAATACATTTTAACCAAAGAGATGGGTCCTGAAAAGCTGTGCAGTTATAATTTCCAGGGCCCTGCACTGAAAAGACACTTTAAAAAAATCCGAAGCATTTATTTCTACCTGTCTTTTCACTTTGCCATGTTATACATACCCCTCCCAACAATTATGAAGACCCTTCTAAATGTCTTTTTTTATTCACATGTGCATATGGACCAAAGTATTATAAATATGATTTCATGTATGAGGGAGTTCTTAAAGGTACATACCATTAATTACTTTTCCTCCCCCAAGTCTGAGTTCTGAAACTGCTCCTTCATTGACAGATGGGCAGCAGTTACAGTAATCGGCAATTCCAGGAAGCATCAGTTGTTGTGATCTACATATCAGCAGGTCAAAGGGGGTGCACTCAAGCACTCTGCTTACTGAAGGAAGGCGTTTCGGGGATGCAGAGAGCCACTGTAATATATGAGACAAGTGACTTGACCCCTGCCTCCTTTAGAACCAGTTTATTCAGCAAAACAGCCTAATAAATTGACTATTTTTGTGATTATCACAGACTGCCTGGGGAGCTAGTCAACTAGCTAGCCTGGATTTTACTAAACTCACTTCTTTAAAGTGAAAAAAGAAAACAAATTAGGATTTCAGAAGATTGATTTGCTGCCTATTGAGTAACTTTATATGAAAAACAGTGTGTTAAGAGATAAACATAGAAGCCTTACTGGCAAAATGAAAGTCATTAGAAAAAAATGCAGAAAAAGGATTCTGCATAAATGAAAGTGCGAATTCTTAACCAGAGTAAGGATATTCCATAAAAGGAACACAAAAAAATAAAGGAGACTACAAACTCAGTCATCACTCTGAGAAGACTTTTCAGCAAATACAAAAGGTAGAGTTAAATACCAATGGCACAAGGCATATCTCAGAATGCAAGGAAGGAAAAGGATTTTTTAAAAAACAAAAACCTATGACAAAATAGAAGCTGTAGCTATAGTCAATGGAGATAACAATTACTAGACAGAAGCAGAGAGCAAAATATTCTTCAGAATTTTACCTAATATTAAATAATGTGTTCCATCTTTGAGTAGTTTTCAGTTCAAAACCAAACCTATATCTAGTAACCAAAATCGTTGCTTTTTTCCACGAGAGGAAAAATTTTGAGGTCAAGGTTGGTTGGGAAAAACACTCTCTGTTATTGCTAACTGAAGTGTTAGAGAACATACGCTTCTAAATCTGTGCCATCTGATATGGTAGCCGCATATGGTTACTTAAATAAAATTAAAAATTCAGTTTTTCAGCTATCCTAGTCTTATTCCAAGTATTTGATAGCCCATGTACCTAGCAGCTATAATATTGTACAGCAGATATAGAACATTTCCATATTGGACAATGTTTTTCAAAATGTTTATTTAAAAAAGAATAGTTTACAGAACTACCTCCAGGTCATTATTAACTGAACTCTAAGTAAGCCATTTACCTGGTTACTACAATGCCTACAACAATGGTCTCCCTTCCTACAGTATTTCCACTATAGATCATGGCCTAACACAATTCTGCCCAGACTCTGAAATGTATTTCAGAAATACTAAAATACCAAGACTCATAATAATGCTGTCTTCACTCCCAACTCCCCCCTTCACCAGTTCCACATATACCCCTCCCTCTTACTGCCAATTAAATACAAGAAGCAATGTATACAACATTGACACAATGTTTCATTTTCTTCAAAGAAAAAAGGACTGCTTTTAAGTTGCTTTTTAATACAAGAGAGAGAGAGATGGGGGTAGGTCAGGCTCTCTAAGGCAAGCAGAAAGTTGGCCTGAGATGAGAGAAACTGCTCCCAAAACATCTTTTTCTTACTGACTGGCTCCCTGAAATTCACTGGCCTGACTACTACGTACTGATGAGAGGCCTTGGTTTCTGTGTTTTTTGTTTTTTTTTTTAAATAACATACAATTGCAACTTCATGCATGTCTCATGCACGTCTATCCTAAATCCAGAAATTGAACCTGAAAATATTCAACTCATTTAAATTATGTCCAGGTAAGCTCTTTTAGAATTGTGAGTCTCTTCCCCATTTCAAATAAGTTTTGTTTTGTTTGCAGTTCTACAATCCCTAAAATATTGATAGTTTTAATTGGCAAGAGGATGATATTAAATGGAGAGAAATGATATGCAGCATGAAGATGATCTGAGTTGTTTTGAATCAGTGAAGATAAGTCATCTAATCAAAACATCTTTTAAAACTCTCCAAAAAATCAGATTCAGAATTAGATGAAAAGCCATAGATATTTACAAATATTATATATGGTGTTTTTATTAATCAACCTAGTGTTGTAAGAAACAACAGATATTTACTTCTATGGCTTTATGTTTGTCTTGAAACCCCAGAGCAAGTTTTAAAAAGCTGGTTTCATACTTACTGCTCTTCCAGGACAAAAAGAACACATTAAATTAAGATCGCCTTTTTACATAGGTTCGGTTTAATTTCAAGTTGCTAACAAGTGTCAACAATTACATATAAGACTTAGCCTTAAGTTCAAACATTATGTAACATTTATGCAGAAAACAAACATCTCTTTAGGGATTTTTATACTGAGTTTTCAACACAGGGACTAGAGCTAGCTTTGTTACACTTACACACACACAGGATCTCTGGCATGGGTGCTCTATTTCATTTTCAAAGAAATCTTGCGGCATTGAAAAGAATTTGATACAACCTGATTAGGTTATATTTTCCTCCTTTAATTTTAGTTATCCTTTGAAGTAAAATTCATTTTCCACGTCTTGAAAAACAAATGTTATCCACTATCAAGTTATATGTTATCTCTTTCTCTAGAGTGATAGTGACTTATAAAATTAACTCTTACTTTTAAGAATTGTAAGAGCATATAACGGTGACACAACAAAGAACTATGTTTCAACTGTTTTGAGGTACACAAACGAAGGAAGCAATCCTTCTCCTAGAAGCCATGTATGCCTCTGTGCGTGCACACATGTACACACAAGGGGTGTGAAGGGGAGAAACACTCCCTCCAAAGGTATTTTGGGTACCCACAGATTCTAGGCGATAAGCCACTTATAAGCCACAGAAATACTCCTTTCAAGCAATGAAATTATTAAGTACCGCCCCATACTTACTTGTAAATCTTTCTTTAATTTTAGTAAATCTTCATTTTCTCCATTTCCAGACAGCGCAGCCTCAACTTGCTGGAGTTGAGCTTTGTAGCTTGCCAGCTGCTTTGCTAGATCCTCTGACATCTGGTGAAAATAGAGTAAAGTCATTAAAACAGAACTAAAAAACCAAAACAAAAAAAAATTTTTTTTTGGTCGGCCTGAATTAACCCTTACCAATTTTTTCCCAACTCCTTATTATAATTCACTGCAGCATAATTTATTACTAATACCTTTACTTGCAGTTCAGAGAAAAGCTGTGCACCAAACCACAAACTTCAAGTATTCTGAAGATTATAAACATGTAAGATATATTCCATATAGCAACAGAAAACGAGATAAGGTAAAAAAGGAGAATAATTTCTAATTTTCTTTAAACTATTAACAGGGAAGAGACATTGTGTTAGGCTCAAGGCAAAGGACTGTTATATCATCACCAAAAAATAAAACAGAAGGAACTAAACAGTTGACAGAATTGAAAAAATAAAATAGGCACTAAACTGTTGAGTTGAGGCTTCCGATTTTTAAGGGCTACAAAGTACTTCGAAAGCCAAATATAAATGGCTTTGGATTAACTACACAAATAACTTTCTCCACAAAAGCTATAATACGAGTGTTTAGAAACTTCTTCACAGTGCAAAAACCTTTCACCCAGTCACTTAAATACTGCCAATGCATTTTTCCGCAGTAAAAGAAACATCACAGATACTCTCCAGTTTACGCAATCTAAAGTACGTGCCTTTCACCAAATCCAGCTCTACTTTTGAAAATAAGACCAGAGAGAATTCTTCCTCGCATTATTAGCAAACGTACAGGGTTTCCGAGACCCGTCTGTGTTACAAATCCGGCCAACCACAGCCCGGAGCCTGGAAGGACTTCAAAAGGGTTTGTGCAAGCCAGGCTGCTCCCCTTCAATCACCCTACACCTCAAAGCCCGCCACAACTAGCTCGACCATTTCAGACCTCGAAATTCCAACAGCTTCCAAGGAAACCAAAAACAAGAACGGAGCCGAGGACCCAGGAGCCGGAGCCCCACCCGCAAACAGGCTCCGCAAAGAAGGGCCGAAGGCGTCCTTAAGATGCCTCCCGCAACCCAACCCCACCCGTCGGGTTTCCGCGGCTAGCCCAACTCCGTTCAGGGACGCTCAGGGCTCAACTCTGCGTGGAAGAGGAGGCCGGCGCCCGGGCGTCTCCATCGCAGCCTCAGCCTCTGGCCTCCGGTTCAACTCGTGAGAGAGAGGTCGAGGCCCAGCGAGGCCTCACTGTCTCTCCCTCATCGCGTTACCTTGTGTGGGGTTGGGAGAGTGGCGACGGGAAGGGGTAAGGGGCAAATGAGCCCAGCGGTGCCAGCAACAGCAGCAGCAACAAAAAAGTCCGCGTCGACAACTAGTTAACCCGGGGTAGAAACTCGGATCTCAACCGGGAGTGAACTGGAGAAGACTAAAGCCGGGGACTGAAGGAGGTATAGAAGAGGCGGGTGAAGTCTCGCGAGAGGTTAAAAAAAATCCTCGCGAGATCTCTCTCGAGTCACGTGATTCCTAGCGCCCTCTAGGCCGCCGGTCCTTAATCACGTCAGGGAGGTGAAGTGGACCGCGCGGGGAACCGGGGGAGGCGGCGGAGGGGTGAGGCGGGGTGGGGGCGGGGGGGTGGGGAGACGGAGAGGGAGGCGGCGGCGGGGGGAGGCGGGGTGGGGGCGGGGGGGTGGGGAGACGGAGAGGGAGGCGGCGGCGGGGGGAGGCGGGGCGGGTCTCATAGGTAGGAAATGACGTATTGGGATGCGCCAGGCGCCGGATGTAGGTTCGTTTTATCTTAGTTCCGGCTCGGAATGGGGAATCTGTTTGGTTATTTTATGTGTGGGCGCATTCCGGCGGATCCTGAGGTTCCCAGGGTGCTGGGTGGCGGAAAGAACTGGGTCTAATGCAGTATTCATCCTAGAGGTTGGTTCTCAGAGTTTGGTCCCAGCACCATCAGCTTTGCCTGGTATTTATTTTTTACAGTAATTTATAATTTATTGCAAAAATAATGCACTATAAATACATACTTTCAGTACCCACCTCAGACCTTTGAATCAGAAACGTTGAAGATGGGCTTAGCAGCCTGTTTCAGTAAGCCTTCTAGGGGATATGAATGTCCGCTCAAGTGTGAGAAGCACTCTACTTCATTTTAATAAAATAGTAAAATTCTTAATGGCAACAGAAAGCAGATTAGATTGTGGCAGAACCTGCTGGACAGTAGATTAGATTATTTAAAACCTATTTTGACTTTTCGAGGGTGGTTACCCAGGCTGTGGACCGCCCCAGGAGCAGGAGCTGTGTATCCTCCCCTTTTCCGTTTACCGTTGTAAACAAAGGCCTTTTGTACCATTAAAAAAACACACACAAAAAAAACAAAACTTATTTTGTAAGCACTTACTGGTTTTAATTAAGTTATATAGGTTAATGCCACCCGCAAGGGAACAGTCTTCAAGTTAACAATCTTAAATATAAGTAGATTGTGTAAGCACTTAATGTTTAAAAAGAGATGTGTATTAAGTGTAATAATATATACTATTTATGGACGGGTACACAAATCTATCTAGAGATTTGGAATGGAACCCAAATGTTTTCACTGATTATTCTTCCTACTTTTAATCTTTCCCCCATACGTGTGTAATTTTTTCCAAAAAAAAAAAAAAAAAAAACCTAACTGAAAAGACCTGAGACACGAAGAGGCTCTATGAATGTCAGGAAAGAAAGTTCCCTGTTTTGTTTTTGTACAAACACACACATCCCTCATTGAGTCAGAGAACCTGTAGAGATGAAACCAGGTTAGGTTTGTGGCAGTCAACTTGTAAGAATTGAAAATGCTGCAGGGGGCAGCCACGTGTAGCTAGAATTAAGAATGAAGACAAACCAGAGGGGATGTACTTTATTAGAAATATGTTAAAAACACGATGTAGTTTTTGACAGTTGCTCTTATTTTAATCGTATATTTTAAGAGCTAACGGCAGGAGGATCTTCCTTGAAAATAAACTTTACAGCTGTGTAAGTTTGTCACATAGGAACTCTTCATGAACCCCCTAGATCAGAGAATAGGACAATATGTATAAGCTCCAGTGAAGTGTTTTGATAACTTTTTGTTTTTAGCATTGCTTTTAATCTCTCCTTCTGTGCAACATTGAGTATATTTGAAAAGGAGAGTTATACTGAATGTTATTAGTTCCCACAAAGAGATAACAGTTGTGTGTGCCAGGCAGCATTATAAACTCTACATATATTCATTGATTTTTCACTGTGATTTGGTGTGTTTTTAAAGACAAAACTGAAGCAAGTATAAGCTTTGACTAAGTCTGCTACTTCAAATAGGTGTCCTGACTTACCACCTCCTTTGAAGTGTCAGAATCCTCTTTCAGTGTTGGATTTTTCTTAAAACATTCTGACTCAAAATTGAATCATGTTTATTCTTCAAAAAGAACAGTATCTAAAACCTCTAGTTCTTTAAACCTGGTATTTATTTTAATGAACTCAGTAAGTAAATAAAATTTAAAGATGCCACAGCTATTTCCTTTCACTCCTAAAGAAAATTAAAGCATAGCCATGCCTTTGAAAATGCACCAACTCTTTCCAGAGCGTAAAACTATGCAGTAAATTCATACATTAATACATGTTGGTTAAATGGGACATTGCATTCTTTAGCTTAGCTTTTATCATATCTCTTCACTAAAGTAGCCCCAGATTTTCCTACATTTTTGCTCTCTGTACAGATGCCTAATGTGATGAGAGATGTGCACATAGTAATGATAACAATACCCTTTGCCCTTTTTAATCATAAGTGTTTTGAATGTTGACATGGGGATTTGTTGCAGGGCAAGCTATTGGCTTTTTCTGCCTATTGAGTATTTGGGGCGGGGGGGGGGGGGTTACAGTGCATTCAGAACATATCCTGGGATGACTCTTAGGTGGTATCCATTTAAGTTTGATGGATAAACAGCCTTGCTGATGAATACAGTTGCTCACCCATCAGAGCAATCCTGATTTGTTCAGTGTAATATGCATTGTCTTGCTAGTCTTAAGATGTACATTTTCAGCCATTCTGTATTTCACGTGTACCATCAGAGAACAGAAAGCACGCCTCTGAAAACAGAAAACAAGGATTTGTTCAGTTTGAAAAGATGATAGTCTGAGACTTTAAAAGGATCAGAAATAAGAGAGTCATCGAAGTTCTTCAGTTCTATTTGAAAGTGATGTTTAACTGTACCCCTATTTTCTCAGTTTAACTGTACTCCTATTTTCTCAGGAATATATTCTGAGGGTAAAAAGAACAGAAACAAAAAAGTCTCAAACATCACAGATTTATTGCTAATAGTAGTATTGGTAAGGTAAGATAATTTTAAAACTTTTATGTCTACTCTAGATAAAGTTAATAATTAGTAAGTTTTGTTAGTTAAAACTCTAATAAGAGGGAACAAATATTAAATAAGAGGGGAAAATATTAAATAAAAGAATTTTTTTGTGTGTAAAGTCCTCTGGTGTTAAATTTGAATTTTGAATATATATTTATATATCTTAGAAGTAATGTTACCCTAGTGGAGGGTGCCCATATCTTGATACCTAAATACCATTCCCCATGAGAGGAACAGTATTTCTTGGAAAAATTATGGATTTAGGGTCTCAGGCCAGAAAGTACAAGAGTACAAATCTGAGCCTGGAACATCTGACCAGAAAACAAGGAAGTGCCCCAAAACAATAATCCTAATAAGGATCAAGTAAAAAACTCACAGAGCCCAGCTTGAGGGGACTGCACTGGCCAAAGATGAGTCAGTCTTGACATTAAAAGAATAATGACTATGATCAATTATCAAATCATTCAGTCAGTTCAGTTTGGTTGCTAAGTTGTGGTGGACTCTTTGCAACCCCATGGACTGCAGCATGCCAGGCCTCCATGTCCATCACCAACTCCCTGAGTTTACTCAAATTCACTTCCATTGACTCGGTGATGCCATCTAACAATCTCATCCTCTGTCATTCCCTTCTCCCACCTTCAATCTTCCCCAGCATCAGGGTCTTTTCAAATGAGTCAGTTCTTTGCATCAAGTGGCCAAAGGATTGGAGTTTCAGCTTCATCAGTCCTTCCAATGAATATTCAGGACTGATTTCCTTTAGGATGGAATAGTTGGATCTCCTTGCTGTCCAAGGGACTCTCAAGAGTCTTTTCCAGCACCACAGTTCAAAAGCAACTCTTCGGTGCTCAGGTTTCTTTATACTCCAACTCTCACATCTGTACGTGACTACTGGAAAAACCATAGCTTTGACTAGATGGACCTTTGTTGGCAAAATAATGTTTCTGCTTTTTAATCTGCTGTCTGGGTTGGTCATAACTTTTGTTCTAAGGAGCAAGCATCTTTTAATTTTATGGCTGCTGTCACCATCTGCAGTGATTCTGGAGCCTCCCAAAATAAAGTCTGTCACTGTTTCTACTGTTTCCCCATCTATTTGCCATGAAGTGATGGGACCAGATGCCATGATCTTAGTTTTCTGAATGTTGAGCTTTACGCCAACTTTTTCACTGTCCTCATTCACTTTTATCAAGAGGCTGTTTGGTTCTTTTTCACTTTCTGCCATAAGTGTGGTGTCATCTGCATATCTGATGTTATTGATATTTCTCCTGGCAAACTTGATTCCTGTTTGTGCTTCATCCAGTCCAGCATTTCCCATGATGTACTCTGCATATAAGTTAAATAAGCAGGGTGACAATATACAGCCTTGATGTACTCCTTTCCTGATTTGGAACCAATCTGTTGTTCCATGTCCAGTTCTAACTGTTGCTTCTCAGGAGATTTCTCAGGAGGCAGGTTAGGTGGTCTGGTATTCTGATCTCTTGAAGAATTTTCCAGTTTGTTGTGATCCACACAGTCAAAGGCTTTGGCATAGTCAATAAAGCAGAAGTAGATGTTTTTCTGGAACTCTCTTGTTTTTTCAGTGTTCCAGCAGGTGTTGGCAATTTGATCTCTGGTTCCTCTGCCTTTTCTAAATCCAGCTTGAACATCTGGAAGTTCTCGATTCATGTACTACTGAAGCCTGGCTTGGAGAATTTTGAGCATTACTTTGCTAGTGTGTGAGATGAAGGCAGTTATGTGATAGTTTGAGCATTCTCTGGCATTGCCTTTCTTTGGGATTGGAATGAAGACTGACCTTTTCCAGTTCTGTGGCCGCTGCTGAGTTGTCAAAATTTGCTGGCATATTGAGTACAGCACTTCCCAGAATCGTCTTTTAGGACTTGATAAAGCTCAACTGGAATTCCATCACCTCCACTAGCTTTGTTCATAGTGATGCTTCCTAAGGCCCATTGACTTTGCACTCCAGGATGTCTGGCTCTAGGTGAGTGATCACACCATCATGGTTATCTGGGTTGTGAAGATCTTTTTTGTGTAGTTCTTCTGTAGTTATTCTTGTCACCTCTTTTTAATATCTTCTGCTTCTGTTAGGTTCATACCATTTCTGTCCTTTATTGTGCCCATCTTTGCATGAAATGTTCCCTTGGTATCTATAATTTTCTTGAAGAGACCTCTAGTCTTTCCCATTCTGTTTTTTCCTCCATTTCTTTGCATTGATCACTGAGGAAGGCTTTCGTATCTCTCTCTCCTTGCTATTCTTTGGAACTCTGCATTCAAATGGGTATATCTTTCCTTTTCTTCTTTGCCCTCTGATGGATAAGGATAAGAGGCTTATGGGAGCTTATGGGAGAGACTGACTGAGGGGGGAACTAGGGGTCTTGTTCTGATGGGCAGGGCCATGCACAGTAAATCTTTAATCCAATTTTCTGTTGAAGGGACTGTGTTCCCTCCCTGTTATTTGACCTGAGGCCAAACTATGGTGGAGGTAATGAAGATAGTCAAATCATTAAATACATTAAAAAAACAACAACAACCCTAAGTCCGGAGTGATACTCAAAATTAAGGGTTGGGGAAGGCATTTTTATTTCTTTTTTAAAAATTATGTTGTTTGTGCAAATCACTCAGTTGTGTCCGCCTCTGCGTCCCCATGGACTACAGTTCACCAGGTACCTCTATCCATGGAATTCTCCAGGCAAGAATACTGGAGTGGATAGTCATTCCCTTCTCCAAGGGAACTTCCCAACCCAGGTCTCCCACATTGCAGACAGATGCTATACCATCTGAGCCACCAGGGCTGCCTGTGTGTGTGTGTGTGTGTGTGTGTGTGTGTGTGTGTGTGTGTGTGTGTATCACATCTTTTTTAAAAATTTTATTTATTTTGGCTATTTTGGGTCTTCAGTTCTACTCAAGCTTTCCTCTAGTTGCAGCAGGCAGGGTCTGCTCTCCAGTTGTGGTGCATGGGCTTCTCATTGCAGTGCTTTGTGGAACACGGGCTCCAGGGTGTGAGGGCTTAAGCAGTTGTGGGATGTAGGCTCAGTAGTTGTGGCTCCACAGGCCCTAGAGCACAGGCTCAGGAGTTGTGGTGCATGGACGTAGTGGCTCCATGGTGTGTGGGGTCTTCCTGGATCAGGGATCAAACCTGTGTCTCCTGCACTGGCAGGCAGATTCTTTACCACTGAGCCGTCAGGGAACCCTTATTTTTTTTCTTTATAGAAGAATGCAGCCAATAAACATAGATGAAATTATGGAATTGGAAAAACAGCCCTGTGCAGTCCCCAGTGATTCAGGCAAAGATCATAAAGACAAGCTAAAACCCATCTTGTGACAGGAGTTAGGGAAAAGGAGGATGCTTGCACAGTGTCAGAATATCATTCCACATATTACTTAATAAAGAGGAAAATATACCTTCCAATGAAGAAATTCAGCAGTCAGCAACTTAGCCTAGTGATCCCACTGAGCACCACTAATGGTGGAACAACCTGACTTTACAGGCCTCTTGATTTGATGCAATGTGAAGGAAATAACCTTTTCATATTGTTCATGGGGTTCTCAAGGCAAGAATACTGAAGTGGTTTGCCATTCCCTTCTCCAGTGGACCACATTTTGTCAGAATGCTCCACCATGACCTGTCCATCTTGGGTGGCCCTAAACAGCATGGTTCATAGTTTCATTGAGTTAGACAAGGTTCTGGGCCATGTTATCAGTTTGGTTAGTTTTCTGTGTTTAGTTGTCTGTGATTCAGTTACTGTTCTGTGAACAGTATGGAAAGGCAAAAATATGACACTGAAAGATGAACACTCCAGGTCGATATGTTAGGGGAAGCACACTGATTGAAACCGCCCACCCTGGCCAGGCACCATAGTAACCATTTGCATGAGTTGTTTTATGACAGGAGATCCTGATAAGGAATACGGAACTAGTAAGCCACCACCAGCCAGAAGAGTTCAGGAAACGTCAAGAGGAGACACTGCCTGTCCGTTCCACTTCCCAGAATCCCTCTCGCTAGCATCCATCTTGGCTGAGCGATGCGTGCGCCACCAGGAAAGACTCTGAATTAGAATGATTGGCCAAAGACCACCCGGAAACTAATCCCCTCACCATAAAACCCAAGACTGCGAGTCACGTGGCAGAGCAGTTCTCCTGGGTTCCCTTACCTACTGCTCTCCACCCTGGTGCCCTTTCCCAATAAAATCTCTTGCTTTGTCAGCATGTGTCTCCTCGGACAATTCATTTCCAAGTGTTAGACAAGAGCCCAGCTTCGGGCCCTGGAAGGGGTCCCCCTTCCTGCAACAGATAGGTGCCCAATATGCTACTGGAGATCAGTGGAGAAATAACTCCAGAAGAATGAAGAGATAGAGCCAAAGCAAAAACAACACCCAGTTGTGATTGTGCCTGGTGATGGAAGTAAAATCTGATGCTGTAAAGAACAATATTGCATAGGAAACTGGAATGTTGGTCCATGAATCAAGGCAAATTGTAAGTGGTCAAACAGGAGATGGCAAGAGTGAACATCGACATTTTAGGAATCAGTGAACTAAAATGGACTGGAATGGGTGAACTTAACTCAGATGCCCATTATATCTACTACTGTGGGCAAGAATCCCTTAGAAGAAATGGAGTTGCCCTCGTAGTAAATAAAAGAGTCTGAAATGTAGTACTTGAGTGCAATCTCAAAAATGACAGAATGATCTCTGTTCATTTCCAAGGCAACCATTCAATATCACAGTAATCCAAGTCTATGCCCCAACCACTAATGCCAAAGAAGCTGAAGTTGAATGGTTCTGTGATGACCTACAAGACCTTCTAGAGCTAACACCAAAAAACGATGTCCTTTTCATTATAGGTGACTGGAATGCAAAAGGAGGAAGTCAAGAGATACCTGAAGTAACAGGCAAGTTTGGCATTGGAGTACAAAATGAAGCAGGGCAATGGCTAACAAGAGTTTTGCCAAGAGAATGCACTGGTTATAGCAAACACACTCTTCCAACAACACAAGAGACGACTCTACACATGGACATCAGATAGTCAATACTGAAATCAGAGTGATTCTATTCTCTGCAGCCAAAGATGGAGAAGCTCTATACAGTCAGTAAAAACAAGACTGGGACCTGACTGTGGTCCAGATCATGAACTCCTTATTGCCAAATTCAGACTTAAATTGAAGAAAGTAGGGAGAACCACTAGACCATTCAGATATGACCTAAATCAAATCCCTTATGATGATACAGTGGAAGTGACAAACAGATTCAAGGGATTAGCTCTGATAGAGTGCCTGAAGAACTATGGAATGGAGGTTTGTGACATTGTACAGGAGGCAGTGATCAAGACCATCCCCAAGAAAAATAAATGCAAAAAGGCAAAATGGTTGTCTGCAGAGGCCTTACAAATAGTTGAGAAAAGAAGAGAAGCTGAAGGCAAAGAAGAAAAGGAAAGATATATCCATCTGAATATATCTTCTTTCCAAAAAATAGCAAGGAGTGATATGAAAGCCTTCCTCAGTGATCAATGCAAAGAAATTGAGGAAACAATAGAATGGGAAAGACTAGAGATCTCTTCAAGAAAATTATAGATACCAAGGGAACATTTCATGCAAAGATGGGCACAATAAAGGACAGAAATGGTATGAACCTAACAGAAGCAGAAGGTATTAAGAAAAGGTGGCAAGAATACACAGAAGAACTATACAGAAGAGATCTTCACAACCCAGATAACCACGATGGTGTGATCACTCACCTAGAGCCAGACATCCTGGAGTGCAAAGTCAGTGGGCCTTAGGAAGCATCACTATGAACAAAGCTAGTGGAGGTGATGGAATTCCAGTTGAACTTTATCAAGTCCTAAAAGATGATTCTGGGAAGTGCTGTACTCAATATGCCAGCAAATTTTGACAACTCAGCAGTGGCCACCAGACTGGAAATGGTCAGTTTTCATTCCAATTCCAAGGAAAGGCAATGCCAGAGAATGCTCAAACTACTACACAATTGCATTCATCTCACACACTAGCAAAGTAATGCTCAAAATTCTCCAAGCCAGGCTTCAATAGTACATGAATCGAGAACTTCCAGATGTTCAAGCTGGATTTAGAAAAGGCAGAGGAGCCAGAGGTCAAATTGCCAACATCTGTTGAATCATGGAAAAAGCAAGAGAGTTCCAGAAAAATATCTACTTCTGCTTTATTGACTATGCCAAAGCCTTTGACTGTGTGGATCATAACAAACTGTGGGAAATTCTTCAAGAGATGGGAATACCAGACCACCCTAGCTGCCTCCTGAGAAATCTGTATGCAGGTGAAGAAGCAACAGTTCAAACCAGACATGGAACAATGGACTGGTTCCAAATTGGGAAGGGAGTACGTCAAGGCTGTATATTGTCACCCTGCTTATTTAACTTATATGCAGAGTACATCATGGAAAATGCCGAGCTGGATGAAGCACAAGCTGGAATCAAGATTGCCAGGAGAAATATCAATAACCTCAGATATGCAGATGACACCACCCTTATGGCAGAAAGCGAAGAGGAACTGAAGAGCCTCTTGATGAAAGTGAAAGAGGAGAGTGAGAGAACTGGCTTAAAACTCAACATTCAGAACTTCCCTGGTAGTCCAGTGGTTAAGAATCTGCCAGCTAATGCTGGGGACATGGGTTCCATCCCTGGTCTGGGAAGATCCCACGTGCTGCAGGGCAGCTAAGCCTGTGAACCACATCTACTGAGTCTGCGCCCTAGAGCCCGTGATCTGCAGCAAGAGAAGCCCTCCCACCGCAACTGGAGAGTAGACCCTGCTTGCTAGAGAAAGCCCCTGCACGGCAATGAAGACCCAGCTCCACCAGAAATAAATTAATTAATACATTAAAAAAAAAAACCTCAATATTCAAAAAACCACGATCATGGCATCCGGTCTCATCACTTCACAGCAAATAGATGGGGAAACAATGGAAACAGTGACAGACTTTTATTTTGGGGGGGGGCTCCAGAATCACTGCAGATGGTGACTGCAGCCATAAAATTAAGACTCTTGCTCCTTGGAAGAAAAGTTATGACCAACCTAGACAGCATATTAAAAAGCAGAGACATTACTTTGCTGACAAAGGTTCATCTAGTCAAAGCTATGGTTTTTCCAGTAGTCATGTATGGATGTGAGAGTTGGACCATAAAGAAAGCTGAGCGCCAAACAATTGATGCTTTTGAACTGTGGTGTTGGAGAAGACTCCTGAGAGTCCCTTGGACTGGAAAGAGATCAAACCAGTCAATCGTAAAGGCCATCAGTCCTGAATACTCATTGGAAGGACTGATGCTGAAGCTGACACTCCAATCCTTTGGCCACCTGATGCAAAGAACTGACTCATTTGAAAAGACCCCGATGCCGGGTAAGATTGAAGGCAGGAGGGGAAGGGGACGACAGGGGATGAGATGGTTAGATGGCATCACCGACTCAATGGACATGAGTTTGAGCAAGCTCCAGAAGTTGGTGATGGACAGGGAAGCCTGGTGTGGTGCAGTCCATGGAGTTGCAAAGAGTCAGACATGACTGAGAAACTGAACTGAACTGAAGTAAACAGCATTACCTATGAAGGAACCTTGCCCAAGATGCTTAACTTAAATATAATGAAGCCTTTTGACCCAACTTCTAGTTTATAGGAAATACAGGGAGAGAAAAACAATGACCATGATGGAAGAATCAGATTCAGAATGGGTAACATACAAAAACTGGCCTAAATCCATCAGAAAGTACTGTCACTAAGAAGAGTGGAGTACTGCTCTAGATTATAAGACAAAAGATGTAATAAATGCAGTGAGTAAGTCTTGATTGGGTTTTGGTGTGGAAAAATGAAGCTATAAAAGAATATTTGAGGACACTTTAGGAAATTTCTTTATAGACTGGATATCAGATGATACTGAATTATAGTTCATTTTATTACTGTGGAATTAAGTTAGTTAGGAGAATGTCCTATTCAGGTAATTAGGGACCAAGTACCATTACATCTATGACTTACCTTCAAATAGTTCCATCAAAAAATTACATAAAACCGGAAATTCATTTTGTGTATATACACACACATGGACAGATAAAGAATTAAAACATGGCAAAATATTTAACAGTCATTGTGGAAGATGTATGTGTCTGCTCATGGTACTAGTCTTTCAGATTTTGTTGAAAAATTGTGTTTCAAAATGCAAAAGATGGAAAACAGTATTTATAGATTAGTCAGAATAGTTTTGGCGTGTGTTGCGTGTGTTGAAGGGGGATGGTGGGGAAAAGCAGCAGATAGGATAGGTGAGGGGAAATCTAGGAGCTAGCAGTAGTTTAGCAACCTTGGAAGTAATATATGAGAATTCAGAAACTTATATGATTATCAGAAACAGAAGGCCACAGAAAGCTGGATGGGTCAAAGCTTAGCAGAAAGGTGTGGGCAGTGGAGGCCCAAACAGTCACTGGCGCCCTTTGAAGGTCAGGAAGGACAACTTGAGAAAGAATTGCTTTGACTTCCCCACAGGCAGGAGAGAGTCCAGTGGGCCTTGCCCTCTGATGTGGTGACAGGAGCTTTAAAAATTTTTTTGGTTCTGTTTGGCTTTCTTATATATAGCCTCCATCAGTGGTCTGAAGGTGGTCTTTTAAACCCAGAGTTAATGGGATTCATCTGCATCACAGCCCCTGAAGGTACCCTTATTATCTGGGTGTTTCCCACTCCCAGATTCGTGTTGCCTGTTTATTTATCTATCTTAGAAAAAGCTTATCGCAAAAAAATCAGGAAAAACCTGGTATAGTCCACATCACTTTAATCGCACTGTGAATAATAAAACAGTCTTTAAAAAAAAAAAAAAAGGGATACTTAGACCAAACAGCAATGGGTGGGTATACATTCCCAGATGTAAAGAGGAAAACGGAGACAGCGTGCATGACAGTTTCCAGAAGCCAGAATGAGCCCCAGAGTTTAGCCACAGTAAGACTAGTGGTCTGTAGTTTGATATGGTCACATTTAGCCATTTTATTGGTACAGTGTCAGCAGTCGCGAGGAAAAAAAAACCCTACACAATGGAGGTGGTAATGCTCAGAGAACCATTAGGTGGCAGTAGGGACACACAGCTTTTTGTTTGTTGCTTGGTTTTGGCTGCGGGACATGTAGGATCTTAGTCCCCAGACCAGGGATCAAATCCATGCCCCCTGCCTTGGAACCATAGTCTTAACCACTGGATTACCAGGGAACTCTCAGACACAGACATCTTTTGATATCTGATTTTCTCCCCTCCTCCCCCAATGATGGAGCCTTAGTGAAAGAACGTTGCCAAACAGCTTTGTCGGGGAAGAGAAAGGGAAAAATAAACAGCCAAAAAAACCCAGCAACTATGGTTTATAGTATCCAAGTGATGAAGGCCTGCTGGTCATCTGTACTCAACTCTTGTTCTTGGTTTTAATATACACATTTTTATGTGTACTTGCTATAATTTTTTTAATAAAATAGCTTTGTATCCAAAGTCCTTTGGATCACTTGTGTGCTGTTTACAACATCTGTCTGTTGTCAGCTTTAGAATATAAGCTGAAATATAAGTAGGAAGTGTGGCTCATGTTGTTCGAGACTCAGGACATTTAATATATACTTTTATAGGGACACCTTCATTCTCTGTGATTAGTGATCACAAAGGGCTCTTTGTGGTCCTCATAGGTGTCATGTGTTAGGGTCCTGGGAAAAGAACTCAGATTTCTGTGCAGGAGGTTTACTGGGGTCTACCCTTGGGAACATCACCTGTGAGAGGTGACAGGAGCAGTATGGGGCAGAGGGAGAAAGGAGGAGCTGCAAAACAGTTGCAACAAAGGCATCAAACAATCCTTTAGGAGCTCTGGAGCTAGGATGACGCTGCAGAGATGCTCCCCACCTTAAGTCAAGGGAGCCAGAACTTTATACCCACCCAATCCCAAATAGTCAGCCATAGATATGGGCTGCCCTGTGAAGAGGGCTAAGAGCCATTCAGCTGAAAGCTGTCAACCAGTAACACTCCCTGCCTCTGGGAGGATGAGCCCGTTAGTCTGGAAGAGGGAATCTGAGCAGCACACCGCAGCATCCACATTAGAGAAGAAGGCGCGCTCACCCCATGGCACCCTTATTCTTGGCACCTCTGAGGCTGCCTCTCTTGCAGAAGCTACTCATTTTAGAAGCCATGAAACCCCCTTCTCATCTTGTTTTCTTTGTGTTAAAAGCTCATGGAAGCATGCCTTGGCTCTTCCTGCAGATGATGTTTGTTTTGAATTGATTTCTTGTGTGTGTGTGTGTGTGTGTGTGTGTGTGTGTGTGTGTGATGCTTAAGCATCTCAGGTACAAAGATTAAGGATTTCTGTTGTTGAAGGATGCTGCAAAAGTTTTTGGCATGATTGGTGATCATTAACTCTGGCACACCAAAAGCCAACAGGGCAAATTTTATAAAAAGAAAAACCTTTAGGGTAAGTTTTGGTTTTGTTTTTTTTTAAAAGGAAGAATAAATGATATGTCCTGAAAATAACCTTTTTGCAGGCAGAAAATACATGATCAACTATTTATGAAGAATTTTTTTTTGCCAGTGCTACAATGCCTGTTTAATTGAGACCTTGTAATAAAAGTTTAAATACATAAATTTTTTTTTTAATCAAAAACCATCCCCCACGTTCCTGGCCCGCTGACGTGGAGGAGGGGCAGCAGGGTCTGGCTACCTCCAGGGGTGAAGACAAAGCAGGTCCAACTCTGGCAGCCATCATCATCCTTGGAAAATGTTCTGTGAGCAAGGCTGGCCTCAGGGAGGGATATGAAGAAGTTTTTAAAATTTTCTATTTCGCCTGACTTTGCCTTCTTTTGTATTCTGTGATACTGATATCCTTCTTATTTTTTTCCAGTTTCAGCAGAAGGAATCACTCCCCCCCACCCTTATAGTAATTTGATTAATTCTACCCTCTTAGTGTCTTTTTGGGTGTATTTATTCTTCTCTGTGACAGTGCTGCAGACCAAGCTATCGTCATTTCTCACCTAGGCTGATGCAGTCGCCTAAGATTGGAAATTCTTCCCCAAGATGTATCTTCCACACCCGGCTCCAATAATGATCTTCCGCGTCCCCACCCTTCTGCGTCTTCCAAACATATTCACACCTACTTGTCCACATCCCATTTGTTAGCCTAGCATATAAGGCCATGGGCAGTATGGTCACAGCCTGCTGCTCAGCCTGAGCATGGACCATACTCACCATTTATGAACCTACCCTTTCCTTTCATGCGTTGCTGCTTTGCCCCTAGCGTCTGTTTTACGTCACATGCCTTTCCCACTTTCCTGCCTAGAAAAATGTCTTTAATAACCCAGTTCTGATGGGACTTTGGTGGCTGCTCACCAGGTTTCACAGAACTCTTTGTTTCCCATGTCTGCTCCCTTAGTGTTTTACGTCCAATAGCAAACACCCTGGGCTCTTGGTGTTTAGAATGGAGCGACTCTTGGGCCTCAGGCTTCCCAGGTGGCGCTAGTGGTAAAGAAACCGCCTGCCAATGTTGGAGATGTAAGAGACGCGGGTCCAATCCCTGGGTCAGGAAGATCCCCTGGAGGAGGGCATGGCAACCCACTCCAGTATTCTTGCCTGGAGAATCCTGTGGTCAGAGGAGCCTGGCGGGCTGCTCTGTAGGGTCACCAAGAGTCGAACATGAAAGCAGCAGCTCACCACGCGCACACACAGGCCGTCATGTCTCAGGGCCAGTGGTTAGTCTTGTTCTTTGCACTGTCTACGTTTGGCAAGGTGTGCCTGGCACTAGTAGAATTCGGTCTCCTTGCGAAACATGGAGTCTGATATCAAAAGAAAACGTTTGATAGCAGTGAACATTATATTTGACTTTGGAGAACATCCTAAAGATTTCTTATAATTAGCATTGTATTTCTCTGACACATTGACCCATAATATCAGTTGCCACATATGGTTATTACTACAGTAAGATATAAGGAATTAATATTTTGAGGCATTTTCTTGATGGAGAGAAACTTCTGATCCTAATTAATGATGTTTCTCTTTGCAGGGAGTTGAAAGTGATTTTTCCTTTTGTGTTTGCTGCTAAGTATCTAGGTAGGAAAAACCTGACTGTAATTTCTTGATTATGAGCAATCAATGTATCTCTTTTTTTGTTGTTTTCAGTGTTACTGAGTTGGTGCCTAATTTGATGCTTTCTCCACAGGCGGAGTGAATAGAACCAATTAATCTGACAGCGGGAGAGCAAAATTCATGCAACTGATACAAGAAAGTGACTACAGTTTATAGATATATGTGGCCATTTGTTTTATGGTTTATGAAGAGAAAAATATTGAACACAGAGCACATGTTTATTTACTCTCATTTTTGCTGTGACTTGTAAAGTGGCCCAGGTTAAACCACTTTACTTTTTTCTGTCCCATCTAAAAAAAAGATAACATATTTCCTGTATCCTCATAAAACAATCAAGTTGATGTGACTATAACAGCTTGTTCTAGCAGTTTGCAAACTCAAGAGTAATTGGTCATGGGATTTTTTTGGTTGTAACTGATGCTTTGTCTTGTTTTACTTCATTTTTCTTTTGTGTTGCTCTCGGATCTCTGTTTTATGATCAAAGGAAAACACAACAGCTTGCTTCACTGACAGGTAAAACAGCACACTGGACCTGGGATCTGTAGTTCTAGTGTGGATTCTGCCTTTCACTAGCTGTGAGCCCTTCAGCAGGAAGACCTTAACTCTGTCCAGCTCCATTTCCTTATCTATTTTTCCTTTCAGTGCTGAGATTCTGTGATTCTTAGTTTATGGAGAAGGAAATGACAACCCACTCCAGTATTCATGCATGGAGAATTCCATGGACAGAGGAGCCTGGTGGGTTACAGCCCATGGGGTCACAAAGAGTCAGACATGACTGAGCAACTAAATCACCCCCACCATCAGGAAGTCAAGAAAGCTGACATATGATCTTCTGTGATAAATCCAGTCCATATACTGGATACTCAATCTTATCGACATTTCTCCTTCCTCTGAGGTTCTACTGAAGTATATCAAAGCTACACAATCTAACACACATTAGTCCTCTGACGATGAGCTCTAGTAAGGCAGGGTTCCATGTATGAAATCCCATTTCATCCCCTGCCTCCATGCCCCTACCCTGGCCAACTCCCAGGTCTAGGCATCTGTTGTAGACTCAATTCATATGTGTTGGCTGAAGGAGGAAGCTTAAGGACTCTGCAGCTGTCTATTAAGAGTTTATTCTATTTATTTTACAGAGAAAAGAAAGATCATTTGGCAAGAATTTCCTTTGATAACTTCCTCCTCCAGCACATACACCTGAAAGTAATCTGTGTTGCTTCATCCTTGAAAAGATTGAAAAAGTATGACTGTATTAAAATTTAAATCATGTGTACAACCAAAAGTATCATTACAAAGTTAAAGACAAGCCATAGGCCACAAGAAAATATTTGCATAATATTTTTTAAAAAATCCTGTGTATCTCTTCCTTTGTGGCTCAGCTGGTAAAGAATCCGCCTTCTATGTGGGAGACCTGGGTTCGATCCCTGGGTTGTGAATATCCCCTGGAGAAGGGAAAGGCTACCCACTCAAGTATTCTGGCCTAGAGAATTCCATGGATTATATAGTCCATGGGTTGCAAAGAGTTGGATGGGACTTAAAAAAAAAAAAAATCCTGTGTATCATTAAGAAAACAGATAAATAACCCAACAGAAAAATGAAAACACTGAGTAAGAGGAGGAAGAAGAATATTCATGCCCATCATTCATATTCCTTGGGTCTTTGCTTCAAACCTAGATTTAGGAGACCCCTGTATGGATCTATCTAGAGTGGGTTGGGTTTAAGCAACTCATCTGCCAAAACAAGGTCCAGCTGTCTTCAAAACATTGTATTTTGCTTGCAGTCATTTCCAGTTCATCAGCATTATTGATTTCAGATTCACCATGAAGAGAAAACTATAAAACTGATACTAGGAAAGTGATTCTCTGAACTTAGAGACCAACGCAAACCAGGAAAGATGGAACCTGTGGAAAGATTAGGCTCACTGCTGAACAGGTGTGAGTCGTGATTAACTTTGAAGGGATGCCTCTGCGTCACCCCCACCTGAGCTGCTGTCTCACATCCCTGCTCTTGTTGCCACTCTACCTTCTATCTTCCAAAGCTAGGTGGGTACAGAGCTGGAGTCAGGTGAGCCAGCTCTTACCACTGCCCTCACTGGCTTACGCCAGTCCTGCCCTCTGTGGCCTGGTGTTCTCTTCCTAGGAGCTCCCAGACAATAACCATTCTCTTATAAAGTTTATAGTATGACCCCTACTTGAAAAGTGTACACATATTCTGTTTTTTCCATTGCCAAAGCTAATTACCACATTCATTTCAGTTCAGTCGCTCAGTTGTGTCCGACTCTTTGTGACCCCATGAATCACAGCACACCAGGCCTCCTTATCCATCACCAACTCCGGGAGTTTACCCAACTCATGTCCATTGAGTCAGTGATGCCATCCAGCCATCTCATCCTCTGTCGTCCCCTTCTCCTCCTGCCCCCAATCCCTCCCAGCATCAGCATCTTTTCCAATGAGTCAACTCTTCACATGAGGTGGCCAACGTATTGGAATTTCAGCTTCAGCATTAGTCCTTCCAATGAACACCCGGAACTGATCTCCTTTAGGATGGACTGCTTCGATCTCCTTGCAGTCCAAGGGACTCTCAAGAGTCTTCTCCAACACCACACTTCAAAAGCATCAATTCTTCTGCACTCAGCTTTCTTCACACTCCAACTCTCACATCCATACCTGACCACTGGAAAAACCATAGCCTTGACTAGATGGACATTTGTTGGCAAAGTAATGTCTCTGCTTTTTAATATGCTATCTAGGTTGGTCATAGCTTTCCTTCCAAGGAGTAAGCGTCTTTTAATTTCATCTGCAATCACCATCTGCAGTGATTTTGGAGCCCCAAAAAACTAATGTCTGACACTGTTTCCACTGTTTCCCCATCTATTTCCCATGAAGTGATGGGACCAGATGCCATGATCTTAGTTTTCTGAATGTTGAGCTTTAAGTCAACTTTTTCACTCTCCTCTTTCACTTTCATCAAGAGGCCTTTTAGTTCCTCTTCACTTTCTTCCATAAGGGTGGTGTCATCTCCATATCTGAGGTTATTGACATTTCTCCTGGCAATCTTGATTCCAGCTTGTGCTTCATCCAGCCCAGCGTTTCTCATGATGTACTCTGCATATAAGTTATATAAGCAGGGTGACAATATACAGCCTTGACGTACTCCTTTTCCTATTTGGAACCAGTCTGTTGTTCCATGTCCAGTTCTAACTGTTGCTTCCTCCCCGTTTGATCCTCTGCGATTTCCTGTCTCATGCTCTGGAACTGAGGTATAGTAGTAAGAGCACCGTCGTTTTTCCACTGAGTCACAAACTTGGGAACAAAGTATTCTTCTTGATGTCACTTGTCATTTCCTTTTTCTTTAGCATGAAAAAGTCACTGGTGGTCAGGTGAATTCCTGAGCAGTGAATCTTCGGGACAAGTGTTCCTCTTCTAACTCACAGTGTTGAACCCATCTACTTAAAGAAGTGGAAACATAAAACTTGCTTCTGTAGCAAAGCTGCTAACCTGGTCCACAAATGCAGTTTTATTCCCACTAGAGTATAAAATCCGTGAAGACTGGGATTTTGTTAGGCTACTATGTCTCCAGTACTTGTATATATAGGCACTCATATGCATTCATTGATTCATTCAACAAACGCTTATTGACAATTTACTAAACAGGACATTATGCCAGGTGATACTTGGGATCAAAGGAATAAACACAAGTATGTCTAGGAGGATATTTCAGCCACAGTAACAGAACTGTTTTAAACAATTAGGCATTTATTGGTGCACATACGCAGAAGTCCAAACTGAGATCAACTCAGGTTTGTTTTGCTCAACATTAACGATCCAGGATTTTTCACATATTCATCCTAAACCTTCTTTCTCCCTTCTGGAAAAGGGGGAAAGGGGAGGGAGGGAGAGAAAGACGACAGGGTGGTTGTCAGTAACAAAGATAATAGTAGGAGAAAGAGTAAAGAGGAAGACCCTTCCCAGAAGCCTTTAGCACTCTTCTTGCTTCTCAGTAGCCATAACTAGGTCACACACCTGTTCCTGAACCATGGATTTAACCTCATAGACTGTTCAGCCCCTCACCTCACACTGAGGGTGGGGAGGACTTCCCCTGAAGCAAGCAGACTCTGTTGAGGAGGGGCAGCCCTCTAAACATATAGAGGGGTTCTGTTGGAAAGGAAGGGAGTAGGAGTTAAGGGCTGAAAGTGGAGCTAGGAAGCAGCCACAGCATTCAGGTTGTAATTTAAAATGAAAGTCTAGAGTTTAATTAAAAAAGAAAAAGTGCCTGTCAACATATCTCTGTTGAGAGCTTTGCTGGTGGCTCACACAGTAAAGAGTCTGCCTGCAATGCAGGAGACCTGGGTTTGATCCCTGGGTTGGGAAGATCTCTTGGAGAAGGAAATGGCAACCCACTCCAGAATCCCATGGACAGAAGAGCCTGGAGAGCCCCAGTCCATGGGGTCGCAAAGAGTTGGACACCTCTGAGTGACTAACACTTCATATTAGCTCATGTAATCCCTACAATAATGGCAAAGTGGTAGCTCTCACTCCAGGGGTAAATCAGAATCACCCAAGTAGTGAGCCTGATTCAGAAGGTGTGGTGTGAGACTAGGACATGTGTAATTCCTACAAGCTGCACAGGTAATCCTGGGGCCCAGCCAACACCACACGTCAGTACTGTAGGCAAAGCACCGACACCCCCACAGGTGTGGGAGTAAGAAGTCAGCGCAATCTCTACCCTGGAAATGGACCAAATGCCAACTGAGAGATTCTGACATATGTGCCAGAGGAGTTCAGGGGAGGAAAAGCTCCCTCTGAGCCAGTAAGTTGGGGAAGGTTACCAGGAGAGAGTGGGACCTCCAAAGATGAGTAAGACTTGAGCAGAGAACCCAGGGAGCAATGCAGCCAGAAGGGCGCAGCATGAACCGGGGTGGAAGAAGGTGGAACACTTGTCAAATACATGTGTCACATTTGTCAGAGGACAGGCTGATCTCTGGTTTGTTGCCAAGTTAGTACACAATAAAGGGAAGTTTTCACATTTTTAGAGTTTTCTCATCTTGAACCAATGATTGAAGAAACTGAGGTTTGTTTCCAGAACTGGGTGAATCAGTGCTATCTGATATTCCTGATACTTTGCTGAAACTATTCACCAAGCTTCCTCTTTGAACACAAAGGGGATTTTAAGAGGCAATGATTGGGGCTTTCACATACTTGTGTTTTAAAAATCAGAATAATTGTGTGGAAAAACCCTATGAGATCACCTTTCTGCTCTACCCGAGCTGTGGTGGGGGACGAGGGAGGGGGTGGTACATAATGATCATCTCAGAGAAGCAGGCATTTCCATTCCTCCTCAAAGCTAACACACATAAAACCAATAAAATCCAGCCAGGCTGCAAAAGTGATTAGGAGAAAGATTAGAAACAACCTGAAGAATATGGAGAACGTTTATAAGTTGACTGGTAATTGGATTACATTTAAAGATTCAAATAGTGACATATTCAGAATAGAATTTCCTTTGTCAACTCCCAGGCAGGAGGCTTGGAGGTTTACTGATATCACAGGTGAGTCACACAGCACTGGCTCGCTCAGCAGGACTCGGACAAGCATCACCCACTCACTTTGATGGATGCACCTTATGCACAGAAACATGAGGACAGATATTGATTAAAAAAAACACGCTATCATTACTCACTGCTTTTAACAACTTATTTTCCTACTTCGGTATACCTTTACTGTTTCTACTTCTGCTGCATCTAAACTGTGTTTTAGTGAACCCTACAGGAGTCTCCCTCATGCTAAAGGAGTTTCTCAGAAATAGAGCCTTGGCAACAGACTTGCTGTATGTGTCTTGGGCTGGATGCTCTTGAGGAATATTGTCTCTCCCAGGGTTCAAGGGCTCTTTCTATGTTATTATTAAATGGATTCAGTGTGAGAACTCATAGTAGGTCAAGAGGTATTTATAGGATAGTCTAAATGTGATTCCAAATAGGAAAAGGAGTACGTCAAGGCTGTATATTGTCACCCTGTTTATTTAACTTATATGCAGAGTACATCATGAGAAATGCTGGGCTGGATGAAGCACAAGCTGGAATCAAGATTGCCAGGAGAAATATCAATAACATCAGATATGCAGATGACACCACCCTTATGGAAGAAAGTGAAGAGGAACTAAAAGGCCTCTTGATGAAAGTGAAAGAGGAGAGTGAAAAAGTTGACTTAAAGCTCAACATTCAGAAAACTAAGATCATGGCATCTGGTCCCATCACTTCATGGGAAATAGATGGGGAAACAGTGGAAACAGTGTCAGACTTTATTTTGGGGGGCTCCAAAATCACTGCAGATGGTGATTGCAGATGAAATTAAAAGACGCTTACTCCTTGGAAGGAAAGCTATGACCAACCTAGATAGCATATTAAAAAGCAGAGACATTACTTTGCCAACAAATGTCCATCTAGTCAAGGCTATGGTTTTTCCAGTGGTCAGGTATGGATGTGAGAGTTGGAGTGTGAAGAAAGCTGAGTGCAGAAGAATTGATGCTTTTGAAGTGTGGTGTTGGAGAAGACTCTTGAGAGTCCCTTGGACTGCAAGGAGATCGAAGCAGTCCATCCTAAAGGAGATCAGTTCCGGGTGTTCATTGGAAGGCCTGATGCTGAAGCTCCAATACTTTGGCCACCTCATGTGAAGAGTTGACTCATTGGAAAAGATGCTGATGCTGGGAGGGATTGGGGGCAGGAGGAGAAGGGGACGACAGAGGATGAGATGGTTGGATGGTATCACTGACTCGATCGATGGACATGAGTTGGGTAAACTCCCGGAGTTGGTGATGGATAAGGAGGCCTGGTGTGCTGTGATTCATGGGGTCTCAAAGAGTCAGACACGACTGAGTCACTGAACTGAACTGAGCTGAACTGAAATGGGGAATAGCCGTCTGAAAGGGCTAGGAAATAATGATTTTAATAAATGAATGGAATTTGGGGAAGGGAACACCAATGACTTACTGAGTGTCAATCTGTGAGTGTGTGAAGGGTAACCCACGAGAGGCAGTGATCAGTTCGTCTCCAGGTCTTCCCTCTGTGAACCACAGGCAAGGGGAGGCTGTCTTCCCATTAGAGATGGCCCTTCATGCTCATGCTCAGTTGCTAACTCATGCCCAACTCTTTGGTGACCCCATGGACTGTGATCCCAGGCTTCTCTCTGACCATGGGATTTTCTCAGGCAAGAATACTGGAGTGGGTTACCACTCCCTCCTCCTCCTCTTCCCAACCCAGGGATTGAACTCCTATCTCCTGCATTGGCAGGCGGGTTCTTTACCACTGAGCCACCAGGGCAGCCCCAGTGCCATGATAAACTGGAGACTGGCCTTCGTTAGAGATATTTCAGTATGGGATAGACCAGTTTAGATGTATTATTTGTGAATGCAATAGGATGGTCTCATTCCTTTTCTGGGATAGCAAACACCGGTGAGGGTGAGTGCAGCCATTCCTGAAGACTGGTGAGGGAAATGGCTGATGTGAGGGCAGACGGTAGCAGCAGGCCTGATGACCCAGCCAGCTGATGAGAAAACAAATTCACAGACTTCCCTGAAGGCCCAGTGGTTAAGACTCCACGCTCCCAATGCAAGAGGCCCAGGTTTGATCCCTGATCAGGTCACTAGATCCCACATGCTGCAACTAAAAGTTCGCATGCCACAACTGAAAGAACCATATACTGCAACAAAGACAGAAGATCATGTGTGCTGCAGCGAAGACCCGGCACAGCTAAACAACAACAACAAAATAATAACTATTAAAAAAAAATAAATACCACCTCCAATCCACTGCCTCCAACTCCCCTACCATCAAATATATTTTGGGGGGAAAAAAAAGAAAGCAAATTCAGAAGAGTAGGAAGGAGCAGTCTAGCAAAATGAGTTGAGGCACAAAATCATTACTGGGCTTCACTGGTGGCTCAGTCAGTAAAGAATTTGCCTCCAATATAGGAGACCACCTGCAGCACAGGAGCCCCGGGTTCCATCCCTGGGTCAGGAAGATTGCCTGGAGAAGGAAATGGCAACCCACTCCAGTATTCTTGCCTGGAAAATTCCATGGACAGAGGAGCCTGGCGGGCTACAGTCCATGAGGTAGCTAGGGTCAGACACAACTTAGCGACTGAATCTTCAAAGCAAAGGTAAACACTCTAGACCTAGGAAGATGAGGGCTTCAGGGAACAGGTGTCACTGAAACCTGACACTAGAGAAAGAAGTCAAGGACATTGACTAAGGTCCTGAGATCAGGTCTTAGTAATTAAACTCAGCACCAGCTCACAGACAGGAGACAGGCAAAGCATGACCCACACCAGGGTAGGAGGTGTCACATAGACCTGGTGATGAGCTAACGGCCGTGTGGCTGTTCAGTGGGTCAGTGAGCTCAGCAGGCTGTCCTGTGAGATGGCAGCAGTCAGACAGTTCTGTATCCTTTAGCTCTAAATGGGCTTCCTTGGTGGCTCAGACAAGAAGCTGTCTGCAGTGTGGGAGACCTGGGTCCGATCCCTGGGTCAGGAAGATCCTCTCAAGAAGGACATGGCAACCCACTCCAATATTCTTGCCTGGAGAATCCCATGGACAGAGGAGCCTAGCAGGCTACAATCTATGGGGTTGCAAAGAGTAAGACATAGGACACAACTAAGCGACTGACACTCTCACTTTCAAGCTCTAAACATACAGGTTCTTATGGAACTGGCAAAAATTTCAGTTCTGTGAAACGGAAAGACAATTGTAATGGAAATTTATTCCCCCCCCAAAATTTGCATCTCATAACACTGCAGTTTCTTTTGGGAAACCACTCCTCCCTGGCTGGCAAACCACGTGACTCAGGTGATGCCAACTCCCAAACACCCTCCCATCTAGGATTGGGTGAGTGACTTGGTTTGACTAATTAACATATTCCTTCCCTCTGGACACAGTGATTAGTTCAGGGAGGGCATGTGATCCAAGTTGGTCCAATGAAAGTCAATTCTGAGTTTTTTGTTTTGTTTTGTTTTTGCTGGAAATACTGGGAAGGGGCTGTTCTCTTTCTGTTGGCAGAAATGTACAATGTAGAAAGTAAGCACAGAGCTGGCAGAAGCCACTGTATGGAGACGACTTTCCCACAAATGGAACCAATCCAGAGGAAAGTAGAGCCAATAGAGAGATGGAGGGAGAGGTTAAAAGGCAATTATTCTGATGACATAATTGGAACCAGCTGGGCCTGAAGACGGCCCTAGGTTTTTGTTTTACTATTAAGGCATCCTGAATTGGGTTTCTGTTACTTGTGACTTGTAGTCCTGAAATTATCGATAATGGAGGCTATATTATGATAAATAACTTTGCTTTCCCATCTTTTCAGATGAGTTGATAAGATTCAGCTCATCAACTTATGTTGTGCCTCCTATTGGCAAATACTGTTCTGAGCATTAGAATATTTCTATGAATAAAATAGAATCCTTGCCCTCAAAGAACTTACCTTCTAGCAGAAGGAGATAGCCTTTAAAAAAGTTAACAACAAAGATATAGAAAAGTTTAGGTATAGATAGAGTTATCAAGAAGATCGGGGCAGGAGAGGCTGTTTTTAGAGAGGATAGCCAGGGAAGTTCTCTTGGAGGAGAAGGTAACATTTGAATTGAGGCTATAATGTTAAGAAGATGCTGCTGTTCAAAGACAAGGGAAGAATGCTCCCACCAGAAAGAAGAGTAAATACAGAGGGCCACATATAGGAACAATAATGACCTGTTCAGGGAGCAGAGAGAAGGTGAGGGTGGCTGGGACAAATGGAGGAAGATAAGACTAGAAAGGGACTAGTTGGACCACACCGTCTGACCTTGGGAGAGTTTGGGTTTTATTTTGGAAGCAATGAGAACTCATGGGAGTGTTACTAGGACCTGACTTACCTTTTAAAATCATTATTCTTATTGTTGGGTGAAGGTTGGACTAAAGGAAGGCAAAAGGGAAGTAAGAAAGACCTACCTACAAGGAGATAATGCAATGGTCTGGACTGGAGGGGCTGTGAACGGGGGGTTGGAACAAGAGATGGAAATGGAGAAAGGTAATTGTACTTAGGATACATTTTGGAGGCACAGGCAATAGGGTATACAAATGGGTTAGAAGTGAGTTTTGAGGAAAAGAGATGATTCAACATGATGACTAAGTTTTACCCTGAGCAGCTAGGTAGATGATGGTGCCATTTACAAAAATGAGCCAGCCACCCTGGGAAGCAGATGTGGGATAGGAAAGGATCCATAGTTTTGTCTCAGCTGTGTGAGACATCCAAGTGGAGGTATCAAGTGAGCAATTGGTTAGCCGTATCTGGAGTTCAGGGGAGATGTTTAGGCTGGAGATAATTATTTGAAAGTCATAGACATAGATGGGTTTACCATCTGTGTCTAAGAAGAGAAGAGAGATGTTCAAACACAGAGCCCTGGGATCTGCACCATTCAGAGGAGGAGATAAAGAGCAAAGGAGAAGGAAGAAAGGCCAGTGAGGTAAAAAGAAAACCAGGCAAACACAATGTTACGGAAGCCTAGATAACAAGTGTTTTGAGAACAAGACAGATGTCGTCTAAATTGAATGCTGCCCAGAGGTTGAGTAAAATGAAGGAGAATCAACTATTGGCTTTGGCAAGACTACCCTGATAAGGAACCTTTCAGCGGAGGGTTAAGGGTGAAAGCAATGGGAAGATAGTCAGAGGAAGACACCCAGGTGCTGCTTTCAGGCTTGCTGGCCAGTTCTAGATGTGTGGGATTTATTGACAAGCCCTTGGTATGGATATGCCATCTTATTTTTTCAAGAGTCTAATGTTTTTACAATTTATTTTTCATTTAAATTTATATACAATGAAGTATGCATAGCCTAAGCGATGAGTTTCTTTTACTGAGATAAAGTTCACATAACATCAAGTGAACCATTTTAGAGTGAACCATTCAGTAGCATTTAGTACATCACACTGTTGGGGAACCATCACCTCTATTTAATTCCCTAACACGTCTCTCATTCCCAAGAGAGACCCCATACTCCTTAATGGATATGGGGGTGTCCTTTTGGGGTATGCTTTCTTAACATATTTCATTTTATGCACTCCAAGAAAACAGATTTTTCTCTTTTCAGCTCTGAACAGCTAAAATCCACTTAAGACAGTTCTTTATTGAAAGAACACAGGTCAAGCCAAAATAAACTGTTGTGTAAGAAATCAGGTTCGTGGTTACCCTTGAGGAGGAGTTTGTAGTGAATGGAGGGAGAGCTTCAGGGAGACTGGGGCGCTAGAGACAGTCTGTTTCTTCACTGTCCAGGAGCCCTGTAGGTTCCCGGGTACAGAAGCCTTTCCGTGTCCCCTGTTCCTTGTCTGTAAGGAACAGACTCCAGCCTCCATCACCTTCCCCGAGTTCTAAAGGGAAGATTTGAACAGTTGCTAATCAGGGAAGGGAGAGGATGCAGGGACAAGGGAGAAACAGCCAAGGAACAACAGTGCAGGCTTGGGGCAGCATCCCGATTCCTCCTCAAGGGATACGCATATCTTCAAGTTATTTATAGAACTAAACCCCCAACAAATGGAAGATGCCGGCATTCTTCAGAAGACCACCTAAGGCCAGATTAAAGGAACCAGAGAAGCTCACCAAAGGTTACCGAAGACCAGATTAAAGGAGTGCAGGCCCTGCAACCACTCTAACTTATCAGCAACCCCACCCTTGGCATCACTGACTCAATGGACATGAGTTTGAACGAGCTCCGGGAGATGGCGAAGCCTGGAGTGCTGCAGTCCATGGTTGCAGACTCAGACATGACTGAGTGAGCAAACAACAACCCTTGAACTATTGCTGTGAAACCAGATCCTTCCGGGATGGGACACAGTCTTCGAGGACAGAAGCCCACTGGCTCCCCTTTTACCGGGCAAAGTAATAAAGCTATTCTTTTCTACTTCACCCCAGACCCTCTGTCTCTGAGATTCTATTCAGCACCAGTGCCCGGAGACAGAGTTGTCAGCATCAGTTGCATGGATGTATTCACTTAACAATAATTATTCAAGCTGTATAGTTATGATAGGTACACTTTGCTGTATGTATGCTTCAAGTTAATTTTTTTTTTAAGAAATAGCTAAAGTATCAGGAGGCCTGGGCTTCAGTTCCAGCCTGGAGGTGACTAGCTTTGTGATCCTAGACAAGTCATTTAACCTCCCTGGACCTCGGGTCGCCTCACCTGTAAATGAAGAGGATTGAGCTAGATGCCCTCCAGGGTCCCTTCCACCCAGTGTGGTTCCAAACGCGGTTCCTCCTATTTGAAATCGGGCACCTGCACTGCTGAAATCAGCCTAAAGCCCTTGCTGACCTTGGCGTGGGGCATGGTAGGGGCAGGCCTTTTTCATCTTCCTCCTTTCAGAAGCTAACAGTTGCTGCTGACGTCTCTGTGGTACCACTTGTCACCGGGCAAGGCAGCTGTGAAGTTAATGATAGTACAAATAAAAAGCTGTTAGTAATTAGGCGGCTGGATGTTCAAGCATTATTGTTATTTTAAAAAAATCAATTAGCTGAATAAGAAAATGCCATTGAGACAAACGTTTATTTTTCTCCCTAGCGTGATTCCAGCTGGGTAGGAGGATAATGTGGTCAGTTCCAGAAGGGGAAAATATGTTTCTGATATATTGGAACTAATATATTTTTTAAAACTGCATAGGGAAAGATGGAAGCTTTTAAATTTTTTTTTTTTTTTTAATCGTGTAGGGAAAGAAGAGTCACATAATTACTTGTGATTTGTACCCGCTACTGTCTCATTAGCAACCCACTGGCTCTGGCAATGACCACATCCTCACTTCCTCCTTTTATTTGTTTATTTAGGTCACACTGCGTGGCATGTGGGATCTTAACTCCTCGACCAGGGATTGAACCCATACCCCTTGCATTGCAAGGCCAAGTCTTAACCACTGGATTACCAGGGAAGTTCTCCCATTGTCTCCTTTCAGAAAAACTTCAATTAAAAAAAAAAAATGCTTCTAGGACATCTGGAATGTTATCCATCAGTATTCCTATCTCTGGGTTTAGACCTCGAGAGTCTATGAAGCAAATTAAATAAAATAACAACAGGATTTCCCCCCCTCCCCATACTCCTCTTGTTCATTGTTCAAATAACTGCACTTAGCCAAGCAGATAATACAACTGGGTTTGTTTAAAGCTGTCTCCTAAAGATTACTTGAGTCTGTGCCCTGCATTAACCATTAACTCTGTACCAGTTATTGAAATTTCCTGAGCCTTAGTCTTCTTACCCGTGAAAAGGAGATACTGTTAATACCCACCTCAGGGTGTGTGTGTGTGTACACATGTGTGTATGTATACGTGCGTGTGCATATTCACACAGACAACTTAGTTTGCATGATCCACGGCAGATGCTTTGCTCAGTGCCTGACACGTAACAGGCACTCAGTAAATACTAGGTCTTTTCACTCTGAGGAAGAAGAGGATGTTCTTATGACCTTGGGGAAAGAGGATGGCAGGGTCAGGCGGCAGAAAGTGGATCTGACTGTTTTCCTTTTGTGCAGACCTGGGGACGCCACCACCCACGGGCTCTTGACCACTGGGGCTCTCACAAGACCCCGGCAGAGCTTCTAGACTTCTCTGTGCCTGTCAGTTTTTGGTCCCGGCTTGCTGCACTTTAGAACCACAAATAGCCCTGGAGAGAGGGAGTCAGAGGTTCTGACTCTTCCCCATGATGGATGGTGACCACACCCCCCTACCACCACAGCTGGTGACACAGGCCTTTAGCATAATGGAAGGCATTTGGGGATCTATTTTTCTCTCCCTGCGCAGAGCATTACTCACCTCACTCCTCTGTGTCACAAGGAAGGAGGGGGACAGGAGGAACTGTCAAGGATGAGTCAAGTTTCACTGGAGCATCCCCGCTCAGAAGGCAGCGACTGCTGTTTCTTTTGCATTCCTGAGATTCAAATTACAAAGCAAGTCCCAAACTCCGTTCTTTCTTCTTTTTTTTACCCCCCCAGGGAAGGGCGGCAACTGGAACTGTAAACATTTTGATTGTGTTTTTTCTAGGTTAGAGACTGAAGGAAAATATTAGCCTCAGCGAGGACCTCCTTAGGGCCTCTGTGATTCTTTTTTCTTGGGGGAAGGGGGCACAGTGCTGGGTCTTCATTGTGGTGGGTGGGCTTCTCTAGTTGCTCTCCAGCATGTGGGGTCTAAGTTCCCCCACCAGGGATGGAACTCAAGTATCCTGCGTTGGAAGGCGGATTCTTAATCACTGGACCACCAAGACGTCTGAGAGGCTCTGTGATTCTTGATCATGAATGTAGCCTGTTTCCTTGCCGTCTCAGCCTCTCACCTTCTCCTAAGACATCAACCCCCACCTGAGCTATTCTGCCCTTCCTTTCCCTTCTAGGAGAGGCCATGGTCACCCAATAGTTTCTCAACTGACTCTAGATTACAGATGAGTATGGAGAGCTTCTCTTTTGTGACCACTGTGGGGCCTTCTCCACAGGTATACTGCCTAATCACTGTACATTCATGTCCGTTAAGAGTGGCCAGCTCCTACATGGCTGTATCTCTCCCTATGACTCTGATGTCGTTGTAAAGTTCTCTTCTCAGGGTAGCATGAGGTCTTCCCCAGGAGGTGTCAATACAAAGGAATACCAAAGGAAAGAAGATATTCAACCAGCTTTATGATTATTTGGTGTTTAAGCTAAAGGATTTTTATTATATGTTTGTATTTGCATATATTTTCTTATTTCTGTCAGGTTGGTGTCTCTCTCTTCCTCAGTTTTTGTCTCATTGCAAAGGAAATTTGGAATAACAGACCAAAGAGGTTGAAACAACAGAGAAGTTATAGCTCAGTACAGGTCTTTTATTAAACAGACCCTCCCAATACATGGAAGCAGACCAACCCCAAAGGCATCATCTTCCTCATCCATCTTGGCTTCCCCCTTTTTATACTTCCCATCTCCTTTCGGTTGTGCCTTGTGCAAAATAGGGCTTGTACCCACCACCAGTCAATGAAAGGGAATGCAAATGGGCATGTGCTCAAGGCCAGTTGACAATTGCAAGTTATATAGTAGCAGGCTCTGTTGTGTATGTCTTCCCATAATTCGGTCTGTTGTAATCAGATGTATACATGTGTAGAATATTTATGAAGGAGTTGGTGATGGACAGGGAGGCCTGGCTTGCTTTGATTCATGGGGTCGCAAAGAGTCGGACACAACTGAGCGGCTGAACTGAACTGAAATGAACTGAGTGGGCTCCTAGCTGCCTAAGGTTCCTTGGAGAAGCCCCTGTGGCTAGTTTGTATCCACTGTGTGCCTAGGACACAGGTGCAGGAGTTGGAAAAGTCTCTGTGGTTATGCGGTAGCATCCCTGTGAGCGCTCCGTGGTGTGTCTGGGGTGGGGTTTAGAGATCAGCTTGCATCCCTCACAGCCAGGCCACTCCTCCTTACTCATGTCTAACTTCCCACTTAACATTTCCATGGTACAAAGCAATGGAAGATGAGAAGGAAGGTCAAGGATAGGGTCAAGTTCAGGGTGTTGGACAGGAAAGGGAAGGTATAGCATTGTTGAATTAATCAGCCTTCCGTCTGGCATAAGGTATATTTTGAGCATCTCCAAAGGCCACAGGAAACAACACTGAAGAAAACATTAACCGAACTGGCGTACTTGAAGCCTGCGGTTCCCAAACTTGGCTGAGTGTTAGAGTCATGGGGAGCTTGCTGATGATATAAGCTCTGGGCCCTGTGCCAGGGAAGTCTGAGCCCCTGGTCTAGGGTGAGAATCTTTATTTTAGAAGTTTCCCCAGGTGGTTCTGATGACAAGTCAGGTTTTGGAACTACTAAGTTCGGCCACGCTTTCAGGGGAGATGGTCACATAGCTTCTACCATTAACAAGGCAGTTCAGGTTTATTTCTAAACCTTTGTTGTTCAGAAAACCACGCAAATTGGAAATGTGGCTCAGAGCAAACACCCCAGTGTTCACTTCTCAGTTGAGAAACAGATTTTTGCCAACATATACATTTTTGGGCAACTCAAAATCTGGAACATTTTTCTATTTCTAAATCATTGGAGCTATTCTATTTCTCTAGCACCTGAATTGTGAGCCTTGGTTTTTAGGTGTGCATCTCTGATATGCCAGGCTTTTCTATGACTCAAGGAGCCAAGTTTTCATCCTTCATAATCTTGCACTTGAAGCATCAGCTGCTCAGTCATGTCCGACTCTTTGGGACACCAGGGATGGTAGCCCACCGGACTTCTCTGTCCGTGGGATTCTCCAGGCAACAATGCTGGAGTGGCTAGCCATCCCCTTCTCCAGGGGATTTTCCCAACCCAGGGATCGAACCCAGGTTTCCTGCATTGCAGGCAGATTCTTTACCATCTGAGCCACCAGGGAAGCTGATCCTGTAATTAATCAGGAGTCAGAATTTCGCTTCAAACTCCAATTACTCTGCTTGCCTGCAGTGTGATCTTGGGCAAGTTACTTTACATCTCTGGCCCTTAGACTCCTCACCTATAAAATAAGAAGAAAAACAATATACACCTCCCAGGATTTTGCGAGCATTAAATTTATTGAGCAAACTCAATATTACCAATCTACAATCTATTGTAGCAATCTACAATTTTTCTTTCAGAACCTGCTTTCACTTTGCTCCTCTTCAAAGCATCTCTTCCCAGAAATTACCTCCCCTCTCCCCTGCATCTGGGCCCTGTGCCAGAGGCTTGTGTCATCTCCATCTATATAGAGACTGGCTCTCTTCTATCCTGACTTAAAAGGAAACAAGCAAACAAACAAAAAAGCCTCCTTGAGCCCCATCTCTGTCTCCTGACATCACGTTATTCTTCTGCTTCCCTTCATGGCAAAGGTTTTGTGATTACCATTACCATTACTGCTTCTTCACTCTGTGTTGCTTCCTTTAGGCTTGAATTTGAGCTTCTGTCATCCCTAAGCCACCGAGAACCACACTGGTCCAGATGACCTGTATTGTCTGCATTGCCCCAGTCCAGTGATGGCAGCCGTGTTCTGAGCTCAGTCGGCCCCTCTGCAGCATCTGACAGAGCTGATCCTGCTGAGAGATGGAGACAGAACTTTTTAGGCAAGGGAAATCACAAGTGCAAAGGCCCTGAGATAGGGACAAGCTTAGTGGGTTCAAGAAACAGTCTTTTTGTTTGTTTTTTAAAAAGGCTGATGTGGCTGGATCATAGAGAGGGAAGGGTGGGAGCTGAGAAGGCAGAGGTGTGCAGGGGCTCAATCACGTGTCAGCAGAAGTGAAGCTTCAGCCCTCAGCCTAGCACAGAACAGGTGCCCCATGTTTATCATTGTTATCATTAAGAGCTTAATAGTGCAGGGATATCTCTGGTGGTCTAGTGGTTAAGAATCCACCTCACAATGCAGGGGACACGGGTTCGATCCCCAGTCAGGGAACTATCAATAAGATCCTTCATGCCGAGGAGCAACTAAGCCCTCGAACTGCAACTAGAGAGTCTGAGACAAAATGAAAGAGCCTGCCTGCCACAACTAAGACCCGAGGCAGCCAGATAAATTTAAAATAAAAATAAAAAAGGGATTAACAGTGTCAAGTGAGGGAGTAGGAAGGGTGCTGGGCAGGGAAATGAAAGTCCCAGGTCTTGAATAGCATTCCACCAAGCTGACGGTCTCGACTATACTTGTCACATAGGTAATGGGACAAGCGAGCCTGTGAGCTGATTTCTTGAAGGTCAATCTGTGGTCATTGCACTCCCTCCAGTTCCCACCCCTCACACACTTTCTTGGTGAACTGTATCCCATCCAGTGATTCTTTCTGGATAATGAAGGTTTAGTTTTTCACTTGAAAGGGAACAACAGTGGGCCAGGTATGAGTCCCAGTGAAGAAACAGACGACTAAGAAGATACCAGCCATGAGACCACAATGTGGACTGGAGACAGAGACCAGCCCTGTGGTCCTCTCTGCTTTCGCAGACTACCAAAGTCATCCCCTCCAGATAAATAATAGCTGGTCTCTGCTATTTCATTTGGGCCCAGTTTCAGATTACACAAAAGGAATCAGACTCTGCAAGCTGCCGTTTGGACTCCAGATACAGCACTTGTGACCTAAAATGGGTGTGTCTTTATCTTCCTGGTGTCCTTGCCACATGCATCCCTACCACGGGCACATCTACAAGCACACACGTACACTCACATACATACACACTTACACACAGAATCCACACACCTATACCCTCAACACCCAGACATCTAATACACGCAGATGCTCAACATACACAACATACAAACACAACGCACATACTCAGTATTCACTCAACAGATGCACACGCTTGATATAATGCACATGCTCAACAGATCGCTGTTGCTGTTTAGTAGCTAAGTCATGTCCAACTTTTTTGCAACACTGCCAGGCTCCTCTGTCCATGGGATTTCCCAGGGAAGAATACTGGAGTAGGCTGCCATTTCCTTCTCCAGGGCATCTTCCTGGCCCAGGGATCAAACCTGCATTTTCTGCACTGGCAGGTGGATTCTGTACCGCTGAGCTACGAGGGCAGCCCTACTCAACAGATATACACAGGCAACACACACACTCAGCACACACACATTTAAATACTCATGCAGACATTCACGCACTATTGGAACAGTCATGATCCTAATGGACTATGAAATAATTCCTACTTCTATACCTTTCTTCTTGCCAGCAACTGAAAGTGGTCCAGTGTGGAAAATTAAAGGGAGTCTGGAAGGATTTTCAATTATGATTTTATGCCACCTATCTGCCAGGTCAGACTCTGGGGGAAAGGAGATCAAGAAAGATGAGCAGGTAATTCTCACACGTGAAGACACAACTGACATAGTGCATTCTGTTTGTCTCTGTCTCTCTGTCTCTGATCATGGAAAAGTTGGCCCAGAAGGATAATCCATTTGGAAATTAGGTCAACAAAAGTGTATGGGTACCATGGATTTTAAAGGGGATGTGTTTGAAAGAGGCCACCCAAGTTTACTCCCACAAAGCTTGTAGGTTTAGAGACTATTCCAGATAGCATACAGGCAAATTAATTGACATAGGATGATGTGAAACCAAAACTTTAGCAAAGAATCCTATGAACAAGTGGAATAGATGATTTTGCCTTATCTAACATGAATTTGCTTTCATTTCCACACTCTGACGCTAGCAGAATTCTTCCTCAAAATGATAAGCCCATAGAGCATTCTCGGTTATTGCGTGTGAATGAGTCAGATCACTGTGTTCCCTGGCTTTGATTCTGGTAGACCACTCATATGGCAAGAAGTATGCTAGGGAAGAAAGAATTCCACTCTTAATCAGATTGTTTTCAGACTTTTCTGCCTGAGGACATTTTGTCATTACACTAGCTTTCTAGTGTTCCTCTTTTTCATGTCTGGTAGCTCTTTTTTAAAAAAAAATTTATCATGCTCAATTTTCAGCATTCCAGGACAGCGTGATATCTTTATCTTCTCTATTTCTGACTCTAAAGCATCTGTCAAGTGCCTCAATGTGCCTGACTTAGCCCAGGTGCTTTACTGAGGAAAATCTAAGAGTGCTAAAAGTCAAAGTGACAAAGAAGGACTCAGCAAGATTTCCCTGACAATTGTCTTAGTACTTTTAATGCTTAAATATTTTAAAAGTTATATTAATCTTATTTTACTTTAGAACTTAAGGGAAGCAATGAAATAGGCAACATTAAAACCAAGACATTCAGTTCAGGAAAAGATACATACGGAGAAACAAGTCCCAGAATGCAGAAAAAAATGTTTGCAGCACATTAATGGTTAAGGCAGTTATAAGACTCAATTGAAATAAAAATGGGCTGAACAGGTGAACAGGTATTTACAGATATTTAGGATGAGAAGTCAAATGCCCAGTGAGCACGTGAGGAGTGGTCAACCTCACTGTCACCAAGGAAGAGAATATTAAAACCACAACAGAAGCCACAGAGCCACCAGATCAACGGAAACAAAGCCTGGTAATTCCAAATGTTGGTGAGGATGCTGAGCAGCAGGAGCCCGCTGTCAGGAGAGTAAGCCAGCTAAAGCCTTCGGAACACTCCTTGGCAGCGTTCATTAAAGCTGAGCATAAAAAGCTGCATTTGAGAGCTGCAGTTTCACTCCAAGTTCTAGTCCTAGGAGCTAATGACGTGTGCCCAAACCCGATGACGAAAGCAGCATAATTTGCAGTGGTTACAAGATGGAAAGAAGCCCAGTGACCACCAACAGTGGACTGGATAAAGAGATGCTGTGCTCTTCACAGCGTGAAACAGTAAACAGCAGCAAAGCCCATCAAGCCGCAGCTTCAGACAATGACGTCAACAAAGCTCATAGGATGCACTGCTGTCCATCTGGACATATCGGGGTATTTCAGGGTCAGACGCTCCTGTCCATTCAGTAACATCCTCATGCTGGAGACATTCCTGTCTTCAGAGCACCTGCTTAGTACCCAGACGCCGTGGGGGTGAGAAAGTGTCCTTGAAAGGGTCTTGCGTGAGGAGAGTCCACAGCTATGGTGGTTGTGTCACTCCTGTTGAGGCATTTGACCTGCTGGTTCTTGAACCATAGGGGTGGGTTCAGATTGAGTCATTAGGCCTCCTGCTCCTCACAGACTGGCTCCCTGCCCTTCTCAGGGTGTTTTCCCAGCTTCTGCTGCGATTCTCTGCAGAGGGCCCTGACTTACTGGGGCCACCTGCTCTGGGGCCTGCTGATGGTGAGGGGCCCATGAGACTCTTAGGTTCTTATATCCTTCATTCCTCTGTTTACTCCCTTTGAGCTTACATTTTGTTTTGAGTTTAGTACATTTTTAAATGATTCTCCCAATTGTATCTCAAGCCATATACTTGTACAGAATAAGATCCCCCAGAAGCCTTAGAGAGTGAAGCAGTCATGGCCCTAAACTCTCTAGACAGATCCCGGGTAGATGATGGGGCAGAAGACACACAGGGCTTCCTAGGTGGCTCAGTGGTAAAAAAAAAAAAAAAAAAAAAAATCCACCTGCCAAGGGAGAAAAAGCAAGAGAAGCAGTTTCAGTCCCTGGGTCAGGAAGATCCCCTGGAGGAGCAAATGGCCACTCACTCATATTCTTGCCTGGGAAATCCCATGGACAGAGGGGTCTGGAGGGCCGCAGTTCATGGGGTTGCAAAGAGTTGGACATGACTGAGCATGCACGGGGAAGACACACAAGGAGATGCTAACACCCTGCACAGAAGAATCAGGACTTACCTATTCCTCCTCTCTTCCTTCCCAGCTGCAGGTCTCTGTAGATTTACTCCTTAATCTCATCTGTCAGCCTCACTCCAAAGATCTCATTTTAATTTTGCCCAATTACTCCAATAGCTCTAGTGGGTTTTTTTTCCTTCCAAGAGCTCTCAAAACTGACTCCCACCCTTACTCCTCACCCCGATCATCATCCCAGCAGAGCAAGCCTCAGCCTCAGCTTTTGGAAGGAACCAAGCCTCAGATCAGCTCGGAACCCTATAGTGACTTCACACTGAAATGGGTGTGTGTTTATGTGTTTAAATGTTGTATTGCTTCTTTTCCCCTCAAGTTAGTTGATCTACTTAAAAAAATAGAGAAAACGTAAAGCATGTAACGTTGTACAAAATTAAAAAAGTATAAAGGGGGGTGCAAAGTGAGAAAAAAGGCTATCCCTTTCATTCCTGTCTCCAGCCTCCCCAGCCCTCTCTCTGGGTCCAGTACTGTCACTGGTTTCTGCCAAAGACAGCCTCTGGTATGCAAGATTATGTGGGTATATAGCCTTTGTTGTTGTTCAGTCACTCAGTTTTGTCTGTTTGTGACCCCATGGACTGCAGCACCCCAGACTTCCCTGTCCTTCATAATCTCCCAGAGTTTGCTCAAACTCATGTCTTGAGTCACTGATGCCATCCAAGCATCTCATCCTCTACTGCCCTCTTCTCCTCCTGCCTTCAATCTTTCGCAGCATCAGTCTTTTCCAATGAGTCGGCTCTTCAGATAAGGCCAAAGTATAAGAGCTTCAGCTCCAGCCTCAGTCTTTCCAATGAATATTCAGGGTTGATTTCCTTTAGGGTTAACTGGTTTGATCTCCTTGCCATCCAATATAGTCTTCATCTTTTTCAAAACCTCAAACAATAGCATACTACTTACAATGTTTGCCTTTTCACTTGAGAGTTCTTGGCAGTTGGACATTTCGCTTTGCCTTGTTAAAGGTGTCATACTCCTCCACTGTCTAGAGATTCTGATTGCTAGACACTAGAGGTTTTTCTGATTTTTGTCTATTACGAGCTGCAGTGAATAACAACCTCTCTGTTTCAGCCATCCTTCTCTGGACTGAGTTTCCTTAGGTAGTTATTAACATGCTCAACTTTCCTTGAAAGAGAAGAGGATGTAGGAAGGGAGGGGTCTTCTTCAGGCCTTCTGGGAAGGCATTTCTACTACCATATCCCCTTGAGAGATCATGTCTACTACCAAGTCCCCTTGAGAGAGCTGCTTGTCATGTGGAGGTTATGAGGGAAAACTCCCAGAAGGATCTGGATGCAACGCAATAACACGTTGGTCAAAATACTTGATGAAACTGAAAATATTGAAAAGGTTTTTTTAAATTTAAAAAATAAGTTTAAAAAATGTTAAATAAACATTAAGGACTTTCTTGGTGGTCCAGTGGTTAAGACTCCACTGGTTAAGACCCCCAGTGTAGGGGGTCTGAGTTCAGTCTCTGGTTGGGGAACTAAGATCCCACATGCCGCACACCATGGCCTAAAACAATTTTTTTTTCATAAAATAAATAATTAAAATTTTAAAAATTGAAAACACCACTTAGATATAATATGGTGTGACTACAAAGTAATGGGTCAGATTCTACTGGAATCATAGACTGGAACCAGCCACATTGCTTTATGCTTGGATAGGTGAAACGCAGATTGAGAACACCTAATTCAGAGTGACTCAGGGGAAACCTGGAAATATATCGTCTCACGTACCAGTCCATAGTATAGGCTTGGCTTTAGGAACCACTAGGCTTGTGTGCTCAGATGGTGTCACAGAACTCAATTTCTTGACCTTGGCTCTGTCTTCTGGCGTGTTGTCTCCAGTCTCAAAGGTCTCCCCCTTGTGGGAACAAGATAACCACTGCAGCACAAGCCTCAGGTCCCTTCCAGCTCTCACCCTACAGGAAAGAATCCTCTTTCCTTGCAGCCAAACTTGTCTCCTTGACCCTGACTAACCAGTCTTTGGTCAGGTGGCTGCCCCTGAATCAACCAGAGAATGTCCTCCAACTGCCCCTTCCCAGATGGAATGCCTTTTCTGAGACTCAAGGCAATGTCAACTCCACCGGAATCCCTTGGACTGAAAGAAAAAGAGTGGATATCTGAGCATAAACCCTGTGCTATTTTGGCATTTTACTGTCCATGAGCCTATCCCTTCAAACGTCTAGCTCAGAGAGCTGAGTTCACTTCAAGGGTTATCTTCGCATTTTGTTTTTGGTGGTGGTAGAAACAGCAATGGGCTTCCCTGATGGCTCAGACGGTAAAGAATCTGCCTGCAGATTCAGTCCCTGGGTCGGAAAGACCCCCGCCTGGAGAAAGGCAGGGTAACCCACTCCAGTATTCTTGCCTGGAATATCCCATGGACAGAGAAAACTGGTGGGCTTACAACTCATGAGATCGCACAGAGTCAGACATGACTGAGCGACTGACACTTTAACTTTCAGAAACAGCAATTAGACGCATGTATGGGGCAAGAGGAGGTTTACGTATTGAAATGACCTTTAAAGATGTTTCTTCCCTTATGAGACACAAGAAAAATTCTTCTTCCTGTCAAGTGAAGAGGTTTACCCCATAAAGAATGAATTTAGTTCTTAATCAGAGTTGCAGGGAGAGAAAACACACACGACTGAGATCAGATGCAGAAAGCTCTGCCCTAAATCAAAGGGAAAAAAGAGCAATAATTGTTCTCTGTACGGCTGCGTTTAAGCAGAACTCAGGCATGCCTTTACTGTCACAAAGAGAAAATGAGGGAGATCCCCAAACAAGCTACCCTACCTTCAAGCTTTGAAAGAACAAATAATGGGGTGCAAATCACCCAAAAGTGTGCTAAGAAGTTAGTGCTGAAATAACCAGTGAATGGGGACCCTCTGGCTCAGACAGTAACGAATCCACCTGCAATGCAGAGATCCAGGTATGATCCCTGGGTCAGGAAGATCCACTGGAAGAGGCCATGGCAACCCACTCCAGGATTCTTGCCTGGAGAATCCCATGGACAGAGGAGCCTGGCGGGCTACAGTCTATGGGGTTGCAAAGAGTCAGACATGACTGAGCGACTAAAAACAACAAACAAATGAGTCTGTCAATTCTCTCATCTTATTTTCTTGACTTAGGCATTGATTTTAACTCCTTTCTGCATCTTCCTTCCACCCGCTGTGTCCTGCCCTCGTGTCTTCACATCATGGGAGCTCGCCAGTCTCGCTGAGCACAGCGGTGTTTGCCACCTGTGGACAGGTTGAGCTAAGGATGGCTGCTCAGGGTCTCACCTTTCATGCAAGTCAGCAGTTACCATCCTGCCCTCTCTTCTGCTTTTAGGGAGAGTGCAGTGACTCTGGGGGCAGGTGAGCCCCACTAGACAAGCAGGCGGGGGCCACAAGGAGTGCAGGTGTAGAGCAGGCAATCTGGCAGCCACCGGGAAGAACCAGGTCCAGAGGCGTGGGTGCCCTTGGCTCTTTTTCTGGCTCTGTGCCCAAGCGGCTCGCAGCTCCCTCCCACACATTCAGTGTTCCCCTCCAATCAAGTACCCCAAGCTGTGTCGACTTTCAGGTTTTACTTTGGCCAGTGACAGGTTGTAACATTTTAAACTTAAATGCCTTTGGGTAGAATATGTCTATCTATGCATCTCCTGTAGTTATTCATGCCACCCCCACCTCCCTGTGCCTTTCACAGTCCTGCTCCATCATACTTCATCTGATGCTGACCTTCAGCTTGTGGGTGACACATTGACTTTTCGTTTTTTATCATCTTAATCCTCTTGCTCCTTTCTGTCTCTGAAGTAAACAGCCTCAAGAAGTGACTCTCAAACTTGAGTGTATACCCCCTCCCATGCCTCCACTGCTTCTCTGGGCCCCACTGGCCCCCGCTCTCCACGTGTACCTTTGTGTCCTCAAACAAGCCACCCCCCTCGGATCTGCACACATTCTGGCCCCACTTCCTGCCATGCCCTCAGCCTCTTCCTAATTAATTCACACTCAGTCTCCAGAGCTGCACCCACATGTCATTTCCCCAGGAAAGCCCTTTCAGACGGGCCCAGGCTGGATCCCATCACATGCTGAGTGCTCTGCAGTTCTGCTTCATTGCACCTACCTCGATTGATCTGTAATAATTGCCCATGCAATTAGCTATTAACTGAGGTCTGCCTTCCCCCCCCCCCACTTTCCCCTCCCCCTCCCCCACCTCTACCATCTCCCAAACAGGAGCTACTGGAGGGCGTTGGCTCTGTTTGTCTTGTTCGCAGTTGTGTCTCCAGCTCCTGGCACAATCTGAAGGCTCATTGATTAGTGAAGGATGAGGCTGAGATGGCATCTCAGGGGAAAGGCAGTGTGAACAAAGGGCCCACAGTAGTGCAGCTTGGGGCCCTGTGGGGTCTAGTTTATTCATAAATTCCAGCCTGTGAATGAGCTGGACTTCCCAGAGGCCCCTCAGGGAGCAGGTTCCTTTGTACCATCATTCTTTCCTCCACCTGAGGAAGTGGGTGAAGGATTCCACATGCCCACCAGGTGTAGGCAAAGGAGGATTTCTCAGCTTCCATGGGCTCTCTCATTTGTCCTCACTCAGTCCCCTTTGGCACACCCTCTGGTGATCATTCCTCCTCTTCCCACTCTGTTTAAACTCCTTATTCTGTTTCCTCTTAAGATAAAGTCCATTCGGTGAGATGGTCCTTGGTTTCTCTATCTTCCATCTCAACTCTGACCCTTGACAGGAACAGTCTTCCCAGGAAAAGATTTTCTAAACATTTGTGGTTTTATCTGAATTGTTTTTGTTTGAAGTTTAAACGGACCCATTGATTTTTCTGACCCATTCAAGTACTTTGCTATTTTTAAATAAAAGAGAGATGTGCTAAGTAAAAGCAAGCCCAAACCATCTCCATTGGTGAAAATCACCTTCAAGGACAGACCACCTCTCAGAGGCCTGGTCCAGCAGTGGAGGGGCTCCAATCTGGGTGCGGGAGATGGAGGGGAGAGACCCTGCTGGTGGTCCTGCTCATCATCTGTCCTCTCTGCTTTGTAAGGGACCTGGTCAGGGGATGGATCTCAAGCCCCCTCTGACTCTGATGACTCCCTGAGCTCAGGGTCAGTGATGTCACTCTTTCCCCTTCACTGAAGCCCAGAAAAGCCCCAGAGCATGGGTCATCGAGTGAGTGGCAGCCTTTGTGGCTTTGCCTGTATCCTTGGACAATCATCTTACCCATCAAGGTAAGCAGTACATTATGAGGTCCAATTTATAGGAGAGGATTCTTGCCTGGAGAATCCCATGGACAGAGAAGTCTGTTGGGCTTCAGTCCATGGGGTCGCAAGGAATAGAACACAGCTGAGTGACTGAGCATAAGAACATTAGAAAAGTGGCTCTTGGGACTTTCCTGGCAGTCCAGTGGTTAAGACTCTACCTTCCAATGCAAGGGGTGTGGGTTCAATCCATGGCCGGGGAACTAAGATCCGACATGCCACGTGGTGTGGCTTAAAAAGGAAGAAAGAAAAATGGCTCTTTCTGAGTTCTGTGAAGATTCTAAATGAACCAACGTCTCACTTCCACCTAATGGGCCTGTGACTCAGAAATGTGCCACGTGATTGACGTTATGGATTGCAATGGATTGTATGTTAATGTCCCCTCTAACAGCCATATGTTGCAATCCTAACCCCATAATGTGGTAGTTTTGGGGAAGTGGAGCTTTGGGGTAGTAATAAGGCCATGAGAGTAGACCTCTCCTGAATGAGACCAGTGCCCTTATAAAAGAGACCCCAGAGAGCTGACTCCCTCTCTTTCCACTGTGTAAGGACACAAGAGGAGTTGGCAATCTGCAGCCCAGAGGAGGGTCCTCACCAGAACCACACCAGGTACGCACCCCTGATCTCGAGCTGTTGGCCTCCAGAACTGTAAGAAACAAATGTGTGTTGTTTAAACCCCCCGGTTTCCAGTAATGTGCTACAGCAGCCTGAGCCAAGTGCAGTTGGAAGAGGGATTCTCTGTATCCACGGGGTCTCCCCATAGTCCCTTCAGGGCTCCCCACATCTTGTCCCTCCTCCAGCTCTGGAACACCTGACTCAGGTGGAGAGTGGAAGGAGGCCTCCTCTTCCTCTGCACCCCTCGTCTAACCAGAAAGGCATAATAATCACCAAAAAGATCACAGGCCTGGTCAATCATTAGGTGTTCATTCTCCCCTGGGGAACACATTGTGAAACAGAAGAAATTCCTGGAAAAATCATTGGCTCAGGAACACATGGCCTGGACGTATTAATATTAAAACATTAGGTTAATGCATCCCAAGACTAGAGCAGCTAGGAGCCTTACCCCAAGGGCCCAAGAAGCAGTGACAACTGCTCAAAAAATCTGGTGGGTCATGTCAGAACTTGCTGTACTTGCTGAGGGGGTCAGTGTTGGGCAGCAGGAAGAGAATGTGGATGGAGGAGGGTGTGAATGAGCTCTGGACTCCACGTGCCAGGTAGCATAAGCCCTGTCACCAAGTCAGGCTGCCATGCCGGGTCTGTGAAATGTGACGAGATTTACAGCTCCAACCATGCGGCTGGCCTTCTGGCTGCAGGTGTGACCCGTCTAGAATCTTCTGCTCCTCTTAAGTACCTTTCATTGGCCTTTCCCTGATCTTAAAATTTTATGAGTCTTGGGTTTTCCAAAGCAAAACAAATATGACCTCCTCTGTCAGGTCAGCACTCAAAGCTGTCCTGATCTTTCATGATGGAGCCCGCCAGCCCTTTCACTTCTGCCCTCCATAAGGCTTCCCCTGTGGCTCAGTGGTAAAAAGTCCACCTGTAATGCAGTAGTTGTGGGTTCAATCCCAGGCTGGAAGATCCCCTGGAGGAAGGCATCACAATCCACTCCAGTATTCTTGCTGGCAAAATCCATGGACAGAAGAGCCTGGCGGGCAATAATTCACAGGGTCTCAGAGAGGTGGACACGACCGAGCATTCCATAAGATAGCTGGCAGCAGTGAGGCACAAGCCTCCGTGCCCACCCGCTCATTTTCCTCTAGCCCTCACTCCTTTTTCAAGGTCTGTTTCCAGGTTATCTTCCTTCTTGAAGACCCTTTTGAAGCTGGTCTCTGTGGACCTCTTCTCTCTCTGAACTTCATTATAGAAAGAAAATGCTGCATCTCAGTTCTGATATGACCCACCAGATTATAAGCTGCATGACAGCAAGGTCCTCTGTGTTGTATAATTTCCATCATTTAGGACAGTAGCTGACACATAATAGGTGCTCAATAAACTTTTGCTGATTTAATAATTTCCATTTTTTAATTTTTGTTTTGTTTTGTGGATACAATTTGGTTGCCCCGAGTGTACTGCAGGCTCTTCAAAGCTTAACCCTGGTTCCATAACAGATACCTGGAATATTCTTGACCATTGATGAAAGTGGCCACTGGAGCCCAGAGAGAGTAGTTACCACACAGTATTGGGTAAGGTTGAACATCTTTGCCAATGCTTTTTCTGGAATGCAATTTGAAATATGAATCAAGAGCCTTAAAACTATCCTCATCCCTGGGTTTGGGAATAGGACTTCTAGCAATTCACCCTAAGAAAATTAACTGAGATATAATCCATATTAATAAAACAAGAGTGACTGTAGCTTATTAAGTACTTTCATGTGCGGAACAGTCCTCTGCTAGCCAGTTTTCACCTATCCTTTTATCTGATCCTATGAGTCACTTTATGAGATAAGTATTATGATTCTCATTTTATAAATGAGAAAACTGAGGCTCAGAAAAGTTTATGAAACTTGACTGTGGTCACACTTGGTAAACGGAAAAGCCAGAATTTGATCTGGGGATATCTGACCCCCAAATCCACGCATTCCATCCTTATCACAATAGTAGAAAATCATGAGCAATCTAAATGCCTAGCAAGAGGAAACAAATTGAGTTAATTATGGTATAGCTACAATATGGAAAGTTAATAGCCATCAAAATAGTTCTTGGGGGACTTCCTTGGTGGTCCAGTGGCTAAGACTACATGCCCCCAATGCCAGAAGCCCTGGTTTCGATCTCTGGTTGGAGAACTAGATTTCACATGCTGCAACTAAAGATCCTACATGCCACGACTAAGATTCAGAGCAGCCAAATAAATAAATAAGGGAGGAAGGTACAGTTAGGGAGTTTGTGATAGACATGTACACACTGCTATATTTAAAACAGGTAACCAACAAGGACCTACTACATAGCACATGGAACTCTGCTCAATGTTATGTGCCAGGATGGGATGGGAGTTTGAGGGAGAATTGATACAATGGATATGGCTGAGTCCCTTCATTGTTCACATGAAACTATCATAACATTGTTAATCGGCTATACCCCAATACAAAATAAAAAGTTTAAAATAAAGACTGTATAAGTATATAAATGATTTTTTAAAGTTCTTGGAAGACTATTCAATGCATAGGAAATACTTTTGATAAAAAGTTAAGTGACATTAGGATACTGTGGTGGGTGGAATGGTGGTCTCTAAAAGATATGTCCACATCTAAATCCTTGGAGCCTGTGATGGTGACCTTATTTCAGAAGTCTTTTCTTATCTTCTTAAGATAAGATCGTCCTAGATTAACCAAGCAGGTCCTAAATCAAAGGACAAGCATCCTTATATGAGACAGAAGAGGCAAAGACACAAAGGAATGTAGACTGTGATGTGCAAGAAGATGGAGGAAAAGATTGGAGTAATGTGGCTATAAGCCAAGGAACGCCAACAATCACAAGGAGGTAGAAGAGTCAAGGAAAAAAGTCATTCCCCACAACTTTGTATGGAGGGCGGCCCTGCTGACACCCTGATTTCAGTCATCTTGCCTTCAGGCTGAGAGAATACATTTCTGTTGCTTTAAGCCACCAAATTTGTGGTGACTTTTTGTATCAGCCGCAGGAAACGAATACATATTTCAAACCATATGCGCCTTTGGAAGCCTTCCCCTCTGTCATGACAATCCAGACCTGCTACACTCTGACTCCCACCTAGATGTCAAGTCAACAAGCATTCTGTTGATTCTGCCCCAGGAAATGCTGCCCTTTCTCTCCTGGGCCTGTATCCTTTGACACAGGGACTTTTGGCCACAGAGATCAGTACACATAGAGACACGTACCATATGCCTGAGATAACAATCTGTACTGAATATCACCCCTGGGATCTGGTGCAGTCATCACTGAACAAGTGCTGAGCCCTGAGCTGAGCACCAGGGACACCCCCAAGACCCTTTTGCATTGTTTGGTGCTTTGGGGTTCGCAGGTCACATCCCTGTGCACTGGGCTATTTGATCTTCACATCACCCTAAAGGCAAAACATTTTATACCTGTTTTGCAGATAAGTAAACTGAGGCTACAGAGATATTAAATGTTTTGCTCAAAGTTACATAGAAAGGCAGAGCTTAAACCCAGATTGCCTGCCTATCCTTTCTGGGATACTAATCTCCCCCCCAAAACTCAGTGTTTTGAAAGTCCAGGGAGAGAAAAGTGAAATATCATAGCAGAGAGACAGGCAGGGTTCTTAAAAGAGATAGAATCAGAGGAGAGTCTTATAAGATGGTAGAATTCTGATAGATCAGGGGCAGGCAAATTACAGCCGGCAGGCTAAATATGCCCAGCCTCCTAGTTTTATAAAGTCTTATTAGAACACAGCTTCATTCACTTGTTTACATAATCATCTGTGCTACAATAGCAGATGTGAGTATTTGTAACAAGGACTGTGTGACCAGGAGTCACTAAAATATTTATTGTTTGGCTCTTAATAGAAAAATTATTCTGACCTCTGCAATAAATGGTTCCATGTGTGTGAGATGAGCCTGTATGGGTGGAGGTGAATGCCTCCAAGATAAGAAAACCCACAGTTTCTGGTTAAAAGTGATTTTAATTCCTTGGAGTAACTATCTTTCAGGCTGTAATTATAACAGACACTGGTGGTGCCTATTATGTGCCAGGCGGTATTTTAACTGCTTTACACATAGCAACTCTTCACTATTATGAGTTATTGTTGTTCAGTTAAGTTGTGTCCTACTCTTTTCCACCCCATGAACTGCAGCTCGCCAGGTTTCCCTATCCTTCACTATCTCCTGGAGTTTGCTCAAACTTGTGTTCATTGAGTCAGTGATGTCATCCAACCATCTCACCCTCTGCTGTCTCCTTCTCCTTCTGCCTTTAATCTTTGCCAGCATCAGGGTCTTTTCCAGTGAGTCTTCACATCAGGTAGCCAAAGTATTGGAGCTTCAGCTTCAGCCTCGGTCCCTCCAGTGAATATTCAGGGTTGATTTCCTATAGGATTGACTGGTTTGATCACTATTATTATGCCCATTTTATAGATGAGGAAACAGAGACCCAGAGATCAATCTGCAGGCCCCAGCTTGCACAGCTAGCAAGTGGCAGAGCTCATATTCAAAGCTGGGCAGTGCCTGCCAGAGGCTGTGTGCAGAAACACCTGTATCTTACTTCTCACGCCCTTAGGAATCTTGGGCATTCATTAATTCACCCAGCAAGAATGCACAGGGTCCTGTTGGGCTGCAGGCCCTATGCTCAATGCTGTAAGGAGAGCCAGCTATTTGTTTCTGCTCAGGCATCTCCCACCAGTTTCCTGACAGTACCCCGCACCCTGCCGCTCACCTGGAAGCAGACACACCATTCCCAGGATGGTGACTCTGTTTTGATGCACTGGCCTTGGGAGGTCAGGGAAGCTATGACAGAGTGGGTGCAAAGGCTTTTCTGGAACAGAGACGAAGTACAAAAGCCATGATGCTGTGATCAAAGACGGAGTCACCGGCTGAGTAAGGAAGGGAGGGAAGCTGTGGCAAGGGGAGGGAGGGTGGCTATCATGACGCCCAGAGACTAGTCACCCGGCCTCAAGGGTGTCTTACATCCACTGAGGCTGCGGGACTCTGCCAAAAGCCACACTGTGATTGACTGGAGAGGATAAGGGTGTTGGGCGAGTCAGCAGCTCCAGCCCTGTCAGCACCCGGCATCTTTGTTTGTCTGCCTAAATAGCCTATTATGGTTTATTTCTCATCCCTCTGCAAAGGTGATTGGTGCCAGAAAATGAAGTATCTGACATCTTGTCCGGAGACACAAAACTTCATACTGATTGCATCTGAGGTCGTGGAAGGGAGGGGGAAGAAGGAGGCTGCTCTGTGGGAGCGTGTTTAAAGGGAAACGAGTACAGAGCAGCAGGCACCCACCTATGGAGGTGAATTCACCTGTCCCCAGCCTCCTGCAACTCCACCCCGGGCTGCTGGGGAGACAGGAGGGGGAAGAGAAACTGATGGCTGAGGGGACTTCGTCTCCAGTCTTTATCAGCCCTCTCCACCCACACCCTTGCTCCCCAGGCAGAGAGCCTGGCAGGAGAAAAACAGGCTGTACTTTGAGCTTCTCTGTCACATACGCCTTTCCCCTACCCACCTCACTGGCCCAACACCAAGAAGAAGAAAGAAGAATTGATCAAGGCTCCCTGGCCCTTGGGAGGCATCACACACAGCATCAGTCATGCAGTCGTGGGTGTTAAGTTGAAACAAAAAGAATACTCTCCACCCCAAACTAAATGGAATGAAAGAAGGAAATACTTGGGTATGAATAGCAGGCTGCCCTCTCAAGATAGCTCCACCATCTGGAGGCGAGCCCAGGAGGCAGGAGAGGGAACTGTTCCTGAGTTTCTTAATCACAGCTCTCAGGGGGCATCTGCTGCAGCCAGCTGCCCACGACCTCAGCACACAGCTCCTGGCACAACTGCTGGTAATCAAGGGCCCAGAGGCTGCTCAAACGGAGCTTAAAGTCTGCTGGGGGATGGGGGCGGTATAGAGCTGAAACAAATACAGAACCATAAACGACGCTGTGCTCCTAAAGAGAAGAGCCAGGTGCTGAAAGTGTGGAGGCCACTTTGCGGTGGGTGGGATGCAGCTGAGGCTAGGGGTGGGGTGGGAGGGCAAGCTGTTTGGGCAAAAGAAACCATACCTGCCAAGCCCACGGCTTTAGGCTAAGCAACAACCCAAGCTGGGTCCAAGGGTAGATGGTGGCATGAGAGGCAAATCAGGGACTTTGGTACACCCGATCAGATGTGACTTTTACTGGGATTTCCCCGGGGCTCGGGATTCCAGGTACCAAACACCACGGTCCCTAGTTCTTTCTCAGAAGATTTGCATATTGTTTGCTAGGTATCCCTCAGCTTTGTATTTTTCATTGCTTTTAAACGCAAACCCTGCAGCCTTTTCCCCTGTCTGTGTTCATGTTTCACTGCCATCATTTCTTCTTTCCTTGAGTTATATTAGGCAGAAGTATATGTCTAGGGAGGAAGCCAGAAGACATGAGAGAGACTCTTGGAGGGACCCTAACTTGGGGTCTCCCTCCCTGGAGACCCATCCTCTGTACAGTGCCAAAGGACACATTCCCGACTCTGCTCCCAGCTGATTGTGTGACCTTGAACAAGTCACTCACCCCTCTGAGTATCTGCTGCCTCATCTGTGAAGTGAATGCATCACTTTAGGTCACAGGTACCCCACCTGGGATGCACAGGTAGGCTTTAAGAGAATCCAAGACTCCTTGGAATTGTATGTAAAATTTAGTGGACAAAAGAGTTGTGCACTTTTCCTGCAGAGAGTCCAAGTTGCTCTCACTCACCCAAATAGGATCAGGAAACCCCGCACCCCAAAATGAAGAATCTCTGCCCTGACTGATGTCTGGGCAACTGCAGCTTTCCCGATCGTTCAGTTATCAACTCCGAAGTCTCATTAGACATGGGCTTACTGTAAAGTCCATGAGATGTGAGTTCCTGGGGCCCCGTGAGAGTAGGGAGATGCTGAGAGTGTTCTAGGCAGGGAGGGAAGCCCGTTACAAACAGGAAATATTTCTACACGTGCATTTCCGATAAACCACCTAAGGAGATCACTGAGGAAACAGACCCGAATCTGCAGAGTGTCAGCAATTTGCTGTGAGCTCTGTCCCCCACCCCCAAGCTAAAGAAATATTCACTTGGTACTTAGCTTTGTTCTCAGTTTTGTGTTCTTTTTGTCGAGGAGTGCGCCTGAATTATTAAGTCTTTGGACATCATACAACCTGAATTCATTCCTGGGTCTGGAATGTAACCAAGGCTGTGATGACCCAGTGGGCTCAAGCACTGGCCAGGCCGGTGGCAGTCAGACACCCAGGGTGGGAGTGGGGATCCCACAACACGTGCTGCTCCAACTGGCCGGCTCTCCTCTTACTTGGGAGCTTAGCCATTCTGGTTTTTGCTTCTTTCTCTTTCCTTTCCTTTTCCCTTTAACATGGATTCCAGGGAGTGGGTTGGAAATGACCCGAGCAAGGGGCCAACCTCCCTGGGACAAAGGCCCGGTATTTTTGACGTGAAAGTGGCGTCGGCTGTGACTCAACTCCATACTGGCCCAGGGACAACACCTCCTTCAGAGTAGCCGCTGCGTTTCGTTTCAGGCAGCCCAGCTGTGTTCTGCATGACCGAATCGGACACCTCTCACTTCCTCTGCGAACGGAACTTGGTGTTTGGATGACGTGCGGGCAAGTCGTTTGTACAAAATAGCACATCTCTATCGTTGGTCTCCCACCCCAACCCCCAGGCCTAAAAAAAGACAAGAAACAGAAAAAAAGCAACACCTGAGAGGAACCCGGCTTCCACGAGTACAGACCTTCTTAAGAGCCCTGAGCATTGCCTGCAGAACTGGAGAGTGACCATGATCACTCCTGATTGCTGCTCAAATCTCACATCAATGTCTTCCAGGCTGTGTGACCCAGGCCAGAAGGTCACTGAAATAACACTGGGCTTAACTGACCCAGCAAGGAGCACTTCCTCTGAGCCTTCATCTTCTTCATCTTCTCGGGACAACACGAGGCATACTGAATGGGATGGCACAGGTGGCGTCCAGCACCCAGTAGGTGCCTCCTCCAGGGCAACAAGAAGAGCTGGCCCTGCTGGAGGGTGAGATGATACAGCACCTCCCCCCTTGACAGTCCATCCTGCCCACCCCTTCTCCCACCCCGAGAACAGGGAGGACACCACGGTCTAGGCTTTGGGCCATTTGAGGGGGAAGCCTGGTCTCCACATGGGTTGCAGGCGTCCCAGTGGCCCAACCTGACACAACACACCCAGGACAGATGTGTGATCTCTGATCCTGCCCGTTTCCTTCCTGCTCGTAGGCTCAGTGGCTGGACTGTGACCCACACTGATGAACGAATCCTCCAGGAATGAGACTCCTTTGGAGTTCTTGGCTGGTGAAAATAAGCAAAGGACTGCAAAGATCCACGGGTCATGTGAGGCAGTCTGGTCTGCGGCAGCTGACAGCAGAGATTCCGGGAGGTCGAGGAAGGCACCCACTCTCCTCCCACAGGTCTGGTGGGTCTGATTTGCCTGAAGCCAGTGGAAGATAAACAGGCAGTGGGCATGGTGTGTGAAGTCAGAGGCCCGCAGCCTGAGAACTGGGGTGTCACTGACGCTCACCGGGCCTCCCCTTCCTGTCTGGGGGTGACTTTAACGCCCACGTCAGAGTGATGTTTGGGGGATTAAAGGAACATGATTTAGCACAATGACTGGCACACAGTGGGTGCTCAGTGCATGTTCATGCCCACCACCACTTCTTCTGAGCCCCTTCCCTTTCCTCTGGCTGCACTGCCTCCAGGATGAGGCTGTCACCTCAGGGACTCGCCAGCACTTGAAGTCTTATTCTCCCTCCCCGCCTTCCTCAGCAGTCACAGAGCACTGCAGATGCTCCTGCCCTTGCATCTGGATTCCCTGCTTCTTCCCCAAGTGCGCTGCTGTGCCAGGCCTCTTGTCTTTGGTCTGGATTCCAGCAGCCACTGTTTGCCTGCCTTAGGGTGGTTCTGTGCTCTCAGGCAAGATGCTCTTCTGCCAGCTCATGGGCTTTGTCTCCTTTGGATACCTATCTACCCTCCTCCCTCCCACTCAGACCTCACCTGGGGTCCTTCCCAGCTCAGAATTACAGACTTGCAAGGGACCAGGTCCACGTGGCAGCAGCCACCAAGAGTTCCCAGCTGAAGGATCCAGCCTCTGCCCACCTGCCCATCATACATGGAGGATCCAGGAATTGTCATCATAGGAAAGGCCAAGAGTCAGAAAGATCAGCTGAACCCCACCCCCACCCCCACCCCAGGCAGCTTCCTCATAACGGAGAAGAGGAGGAGCAGGAGGATGAAGTCATGGCTTCTAGAGGCCCGTCCCTAGGGTGTCCTAGTGGAAGGAGCCAGAGTTCTGTCTCCAGGGGCTTTGTGCAAGACCTGGGGTGGAATGGGGTCACCACCAGCCCCTATCCTTGGCCCCTCCCCTTTCCCCTAACCCCCTCTACCTCAAGGTGGCCAGGAGCAGTCTCTAAGTCTCATGCCACTCCATATTATCATCAGGTTGAGTTTGCAACATAAACCTCAGGTTTGCTGTTCTGGAATGCCTTCTGAATCTGCCCGAGTAATGTCTTCCTCTGGTTTTGACGTTTCTGCCAAGGAGGAGTGTCGCTGGAATGCATCCTCTACTGACACCCAGGCTACTGGTCCTCAGCTGTGAAGCTGACCAAGCTGGCTTACCCATTGGATAATGCAGTTTGCCAGGTATGGGCCAGGAACCCTCTGATGAACCAGCCACATTCTTCCAATGAGCATGTCTCCAAGACAAGCAGCACAATTAGGGACACAGTCTGTGGGAAGAATGATTATAACAGAAATGAACAAGTAGCTAGCTTCTTAAAGCTTGTCCCATATACTCAGCTCTAAACCAATGGAAACCCATGCAAGATCTTATCTCATCATCTCAGGCAATCCAATTAGTTACCAGTATTCCCATTTTACAGATGAGAAAATGAAAGCTCTAAAATTGAGAAAACTTGAGGGAGAATAAGACGGTGGAGGAGTAGGAGGATGTGGAGTACATCTCTCTCCATGGACACATCAGGAACACACCTTCAGACACAGAAGTGCATGCAGAACACCAGCTGACCTGACCAGAGGAAAAGAACATATAGACCATTCCAAACTCAGGATCAAGCCCTTAGCCCTTGGAGTGGGAGCACTGACTCCAAGACCCTAGACTACCAGAGAACTAACCCTAGGGAGCATCAAATTGTGAGAACTCACACAAAGGAAACCACTTGAATACAAGACCCAGCATCACCCAACCACCAGTAGCACCCTGTGCAGGACGCCTCAACTAAACAACAAACAAAACAAAAATACAAACCCAGTCATCAGCAGACAGGATTACCACCTCACTCAGCCTTGCCTATCAGAGGAAAAACAAACAAACAAACAAAAACTCAGCACAAATCTCACCCTATACAAAGCTTACACAAATCACTGGACCAACCTTAGGAGGGCAGAAACCAAAAAGGAGAAAGAATTCAAACTTGAAGCCTGGGAAAAGGAGACCTCAAACACAATAAGTTAAAAAAATAATAATTATAAGGCAGAGAAAGACTGCACAAATGAAGGAACAAACTAGAAACACAGAAGTCCAAATAAATAAAGAGGAAATAGGCAAACTCCCTGAAAAAGAATTCAGAATAATGGTAGTAAAGATGATCAAAAACCTTGAAAACAAAATGGAGAAAATGTAAGACTCAATTAACAAAGACCTAGAAGAATTAAAAAATAAACATACAGAGATAAGCAATACAATTACTGAAATTTAAAATACTGTAAAAGAAACCAATAGCAGAATATCTGAAGCAGAAGAATGAATCAGTGAGTTGGAAGATAAAATGGTGGAAATAACTTCTGAAGAGCAGAATAAAGTAAAGAGAATGGAAAGAACTGAGGACAGTCTCAGAGACCTCTGGGACAATATCAAATGCACCAACATTTGAATTATAAGGATCCCAGAAGAAGAAGAGAATAAGAAAGGGTATGAGAAAATTTTTGAAGAGATTATAGTTGAAAATTTCCCCAACATGGAAAAGGAAATAGTCAATCAAGTCCAAGAGGTGCAAAGAGTTCCATACAGGATAAACCCAAGGAGAAACATAACAAGACATATACTAATCAAACTAACAAAGGCTAAACACAAATTAAAAATCTTAAAAGCAGCAAGGGAGAAGAACAAATGACATACATGGGAAAACCCATATACTTAACAGCTGATCTTTCAGCAGAAACTCTGCAGGCCAGAAGGAAATGGCAGGATATATTTAAAGTACTGAAAGGGAAAAATCTACAACCAAGATTACTGTACCCAGCAAAGATCTCATTCAAAATTGATGGAGAAAGCTAAAAAACTTTTCAGACAAGCAAAAGTTAAGAGAATTCAGTACCACCAAACCAGCTTTACAACAAATGTTAAACCAATTGATATAGTCAAGAAATACAAAAGAAGAAAAAAGATCTACAAAATCAACCCCAAACAATTAAGAAAATGGGAATAGGAACATATATATCAATAATTACTTTAAATGTAAATGAATTAAACACTCCAACCAAAAGACACAGACTGACCGAATGGTTACAAAAACAAGACCCATATACATGCTGTCTACAAGAAACCCACTTCAGACCTCAAGACACATATAGACTAAAAGTGACAGGATGGAAAAGTATATTGCATGCAAATGGGAGGCAAAAGAAAGCTGAAGTAGCAATCCTCAGACAAAATAGACCTTAAAACAAAGAATATTGCAAGAGATAAGGAAGGACACTACATAATGATCAAGAGATCAATCCAAGAGGCAGACATAACAATTGTAAATATCTATGCATCCAACATAGGAGCACCTCAATACATAAGACAAACACTAACAGACATAAAAGGAGAAATTGACAGTAACACAATAGTAGTAGGAGATTTTAACACCCCATTCACACCAAAGGGCAAATAATCAAAACAGAAAATTAATAATTACACACAAGTCTTAAATGGTACATTAGATGAGGTGGATCTCATTGATATCTTCAGGACATTCCATCCAAATGCAGAAGAATACGTCTTCTTCTCAAGTGCACATGGAACATTCTTCAGGATAGACCACATCTTGGGTCACAAATCAAACCTCAGTAAACTTAAGAAAATTGAAATCATATCAAGCAACCTCTCTGACTACAATGCTATGAGAATAGATATCAATTGTAAGAAAAAACTGTAAGAAACACAAACACATGTTGATTAAAGAACACATTTCTAAATAACCAACAGGTTACTAAAGAAATCAAAAGGGAAATAAAAAAATTTCTAGAAGCAAATGACAATGAGAACATGACAACTCAAAATCTATGGGATGTAGCAAAAGCAGTTCTAAGAGGGGGATTTATAGCAATACAATCCTACTTCAAGAAACAAGAAAAACATCAAAAAGACAACCTAACTTTACACCTAAAACAACTGGAAAAAGAAGAACAAAAACACCCCAAAATTAGTAGAAGGAAAGAAATGATAAAGACCTCAGAAGAAATAAATGTAAAAGAAATGAAAGAAACAATAGTAAAGATTAATAAAACTAAAAACTGGTTCTTTGAGAAGATAAACAAGATTGAGAAGCCTTTAGCCAGACTCATCAAGAAAAAAACAGAGAAGAATCAAATCAACAAAATTAGAAGTGAAAAAGGAGAGGCTACAACAGACAATGCAGAAATACAAAGGATTATAAGAGACTATTATGAACAACTATATGGCAATAAACTGGATAACCTGGAAGAAATGGACAGATTCTTAGAAAAGTTTAATCTTCCAAGACTAAACCAGGAAGAAATATAAATTATGAACAACCCAATTACAAGCACTGAAATTGAAGCTGTGATTAAAAAAAAAAAAGTGCCCCCAAAACAAAAGCCCAGGACACAGATGGCTTCACAGGAGAATTCTATCAAACATTTAGAGAAGAGCTAATGCCTATCCTTCTAAAACTCTTTCAAAAAATTGCAGAGGAAGGAACACTTCCAAACTCTTTCTGTGAGTCCCCCATCACCCTGATACCTAAACCAAACAAAGACAACACAAAAAAGAAAACCACAGGCCAATATCACTGATAAACATAGATGCAAAAATCCTCAACAAAATTTTAGCAAACAGAATTTAGCAAAACACACCAAAAACCTCACACACCATGATCAAATTGGGTTTATTCCAGGAATGCAATGATTCTTCAATACACGCAAATCAATCAATGTAATACACCATATTAACAAACTGAAAGATAAAAACCATATGACAATCTCAATAGATGCAGAAAAAACCTTTGACAAAATTTAGCACCCATTTATGTTTAAAACTTTTCAAAAAATGGGCATAGAAGGAACCTACCTCAACATAGTAAAGGCCACATGTGATAAGCCTACAACAAACATCATTCTCAATGGTAAGAAACTGAAAGCATCCCCCCTAAGATCAGGAACACAAGGTTGTCCACTTTCACCACTATTATTCAACATAGTTCTGGAAGTCCTAGCTATAGCAATCAAAGAAGAAAAATAAATAAAATGAATCTAGATCAGAAAAGAAGAAGTAAAGCTCTCACTGTTTGCAGATGACATGATACTGTACATAGATAACCCTAAAGATGGTATCAGAAAATTACGAGAGCTAATCAGTGAATTTAGCAAAGTTTCAGGATACAAAATCAATACACAGAAATCACTTGCATTTCTATATACTAACAATGAAAAATCAGAAAGAGAAATTAGGAATCAACCCCATTCACCATTGCAACAAAAATAATTAAATATCTAGGAATAAACTTATCTAAGGAGACAAAAGAACTGTACACAGAAAATTATAAGACACTGATGAAAGAAATCAAAGATGACATAAACAGATGAAGATATATTCCATGTTCCTGGGTAGGAAGAATCAATATTGTGAAAATGACTATACTACAAAATGCAATCTACAGATTCAATGTGACCCCCTATCAAATTACCAATGGCATTTTTCACAAAACTAGAACAAAAAAATTCACAATTTATATGGAAACACAAAAGACCCCAAATAGCCAAAGCAGTCTTGAGAAAGAAGAATGGAGCTGGAGGAATCAAACTTCCTGACTTCAGCTTATACTACAAAGCTACAGTCATTGAGACAGTATGGTACTGGCACAAAAACAGAAATATAGACCAATGGAACAAGATAGCCCAGAAATAAAGCCATGCACCTATGGGTAACTTATTTTTGACAAAGGAGGCAAGAAGATACAATGGGGCAAAGATAGCCTCTTCAATAAATGGTGCTGAAAAAACTGGACAGCTACATGTAAAAGAATGAAATTAGAACACTTCCTAACACCATACACAAAGATAAACTCAAATGGATTAAAGACCTAAATGTAAGACCAGAAGCTATAAACCTCTTAGAGAAAAACATAGGCAGAACACTCAAGGACATAAATCAAAGCAAGATCTTCTATGACCCACCTCCTAGAGTAACAGAAATAAAAACAAATTAAACAAGTAGGACCTAATTAAACTTAAAAGCTTTTGCACAGCAAAGGAAACTATAAGCAAGGTGAAAACCAACCTTCAGAATGGGAGAAAATAATAGCAAATGAAACAACTGACAAAGGATTAATTTCCAAAATACACAAGCAGCTCAAACAACTCACTGCCAGAAAAACAAACAACCCAATCAAAAAGTGGGAAAAAGACCCAAACAGACATTTCTCCAATGGCGTTTTTCACAGAACTAGAATGAGAACTGTATGTCAAGAAGACATACAGATGGCTAACAAACACATGAAAAGATGTTCAACATTGCTCATTATTAGAGAAATGCAAATCAAAACCACAATGAGATATCACCTCACGTCGGTTAGAATGGCCATCATCAAAAAGTCTATAAACAATAAATGCTGGAGAGGGTGTGGAGAAAAGGGAATGCTCTTGCACTGTTGGTGGGAATGTAAATTGATACAGCCATTATGGAAGACAGTATGGAGATTCCTTAAAAAACTAGGAATAAAACCACCATATGACCCAGCAATCCCACTCCTAGGCATATACCCTGAGGAAACCAAAATTGAGAAAGACACATGTATCCCTTTGTTCATTGCAGCACTATTTACAATAGCTAGAATATGGAAGCAAACTAGATGTCCATCGACAGATGAAAGGACAGAGAATAAGTGGTACATATACACAATGGAATATTACTCAGACATAGAAAGGAACTCATCTGAGTCAGTTCTGATGAGGTGGTTGAACCTAGAACCTATCTTACAGAGTGAAGTGAGTCATAAAGAGAAAGATAAATAGCATATTCTAATGCAACTATATGGAATCTAGAAAAATGGTACTGAAGAATATATTTACAGGGCAGCAGTGGAGAGACAGACATAGAGAATAGACTTATGGACATGGGGAGAGGGGAGGAGAGGGTGAGATGTATGGAAAGATTAATGTGGAAATTTACATTACCATATGTAAAATAGATAGCCAGCAGGAATTTGCTGTATGGCTCAGGAAACTCAAACAGGGGCTCTGTATCAATCTAGAGGGGTGGGATGGGGCAGGAGATGGGAGGGAGGTTCAAAAGGGAGGGGATGTATACCGATAGCTGATTCATGTTGAGGTTTGACAGAAAACAACAAAACTCTGTAAAGCAGTTATCCTTCAATTTAAAAAAAAAGAAAAAGAAAAAAATTAAAAGGGAAAAAAAAAGCACTTAGAAAAAAACAAAATGAAATAAAATTGGGAAAACTTGTCCAGGGCCACACTTGTGTGCCATGCAGCCCAGAACCTGTTCTAACTACTGTGCTTTGATGCCTCATGGAAATGGAGTTTCTTCCTGATTCTGAGCCCACACAGAGGTTTAGGACAGCAAGTTTAATCAGCACAAATGACTGAATGTGTTTGAGAAAGGCTGCCAGCAACCAGCCAAGGGATTCCCCTTCACCAGGGTGCCAGGTGGAAAAACAAAACGGGGAAGGACTGGACCACTCCTTGCCTGCCCCTCCCAGCCTCTCCATTCCAGCCTCTCCATCCCAGCCCACTTTCCTCTCCCACATTTTCCAACCACCCACCCACCATCTTCCAAAGTCTACCAGGAAGAAGGGAGAGATATCTGAACACCTACAGCAAGCATGTCAGTTTCTCTTAATCGCATGTTTAGTCCTTATCCAGCTCTTTGAGATTGGGTATCATTTCTGCTCATTTTATAGATGGAGAAACTGAAGCTTTGAGAAGGCAAGAGACTTGCTCAAGATCATTTTGTTGGCAGAATTGGGTTTGAGACAAAGCTAATCTGATCTAGAGCCTGTGCTTTGTCGGCCACACCAGGAAAAAAGAGACTCCCTCTGAAGGAGAAGAAATGACTTCAGAGGTTTGAAGAGCAGAGCCAAACCTGACTGGGAAGGAGGGGATGGCCAAGGAGAGACGTGACCCACCCCTGCTCATTCCAGCTCATCCACTCCCTGCCAAAGAGGAAGATGCTGTCTTCCCAGCATCAGACATCTGCAGGTAAGCCACCTGTCACCACCTCCCCTGTGATACACTTAGCACAAGGCATCAATTCAGTTTAGTTGTTCAGTTGTGTCTGACTCTTTGCAACCCCATGGGCTGCAGCTTGCCAGGCTTCCCTGTCCATCACCAACTCCCGGAGCCTACTCAAACTCACGTCCATTGTGTCAGTGATGCCATCCAACCATCTCATCCTCTGTTGTCCCCTTCTCCTTCCACCTTCAATCTTTCCCAGGATCAGGGTCTTTTCAAATGAGTCAGTTCTTTGCATCAGGTGGCCAAAGGATTGGAGTTTCAGCTTCAGCATCAGTCCTTCCAATGAATATTCAGGACTTATTTCCTTTAGGTTTGACTGGCTGGATCCTTGCAGTCCAAGGGACTCTCAAGAGTCTTCTCCAACACCACAGTTCAAAAGCATCACTTCTTCAGCGCTCAGTTTTCTTTATGGTTCAACTCTCACATCCATACATGACTACTGGAAAAGCCATAGCTTTTACTAGATGGACCTTTGTTGGCAAAGTAATGTATCTGCTTTTTAATATGCTGTCTAGGTTGGTCATAACTTTTCTTCCAAGGAGCATCTTTTAATTTCACGACTGCAGTCACTACCATCTGCAGTGATGTTGGAGCCTCCAAAAATAAAGTCTGTCATTGTTTCCATTGTTTCCCCATCTATTTGCCATGAAGTGATAGAACTGGATGCCATGATCTCACTTTTCTGAATGTTGAGTTTTAAGCCAACCTTTTCACTCTCCTCTTTCACTTTCATCAAGAGGCTCTTTAGTTCCTCTTCACTTTCTGCCAAATGGGTGGTGTCATCTGCGTATCTGAGGTTATTGATATTTCTCCCAGCAATCTTGATTCCAGCTTGTGCTTCATCCAGCCCAGCGTTTCTCATGATGTACTCTACACATAAGTTAAATAAGCAGAGTGACAATATACAGCCATGACGTACTATTCTTCCGATTTGGAGCCAGTCTGTTGTTCCGCGTGCAGTTCTAACTGTTGCTTCTTGACCTGCATACAGATTTCTCAGGAGGCAAGTCAGGTGGTCTGATATTCTCATCTCTTTAAGAATTTTCCACAGCTGAGTAGCACAGACCAAGGGGCTAGACTTCTGGGTGCTCATTAAGCCAGAGAGCACTCAGCATTCTGTGGCCTCGGATTATACACTGCCATCCACCTGACTCCCTGGCAGCTCATCCAGCTGGCCAGAGTTTCCATGCCAGGGAGCTGGGTTGGGTTCTGTGACTTCCCTACAGGGAGACGCCTTACTTGGGGCCACCCGGACCACAGGCACCGATACACTGGCCTGCTGCCTCTCACTGCGCAGAGGTAGGCAGGGGCAGGCCCATCGCACAGGGTTGGAGAAACTCCAAGGAGGTGCATGTAGCCGTGGATCCAGGGGGTGGCTTAAATCCCACACCTCTCATCCCTCGGGTGACCTTGGGTAAGCTTCCAGGCCTTGCTAAGCCTCAATGTTCACATTGGAAAAAGGCATCGACAATACCTGTCCACAGTTTTGGTTGAATCAGGAAATTTATATAAGCATCTATCCCAATGCCTGGCACATAGTAGGTGCTCTCTAAGTTAAAGCTTTTAACTTTTTTATTATTAAATGTCTCCAAGATTCATTTCATCAGAAAGAAGAGTTTCAGGGTCATCCCAAATGATGAAGCATAAAAGGCCACAGACTGATATGTCCTCTGTGACTAAGAACGAAGGATGGTCATTTAGTCTGGAAGTAAGAGGACGGCGATGAACAGGCACATTTTAGGTGCTGTGCTTAAACTACTCATGTGTGTGTGTGTGTGTGTGTGTGTGTGTGTGTGTGTGTGTGACTGAGCCGGAAGGGGAGGGGACACACATGCAACAGACTAAAACTTAGTCCCCACTCTCAAGCCATTTGCACAGAACTGGAATAGAAAGAAGAAAAGAAAAAATGCTGAAATTGACATATGTGAGATACAAAGTGCTGTAGGAATACAGAGATGGGAGAGTTCACATTCCACTCAGGTGGAGGTCCTGAGTGATTTACCATGCTTCCTGGAGGAGGTGCACTTTGGGAGGGTTTTGAAGACTGGATAGGATTTCAACAGGTGACAAGGCAGGTGAGGGAAGGGGCAAAGAGGATTGTTGAGAAAAGTCATGGAACAAGGGAAAGCAGAGTGTGCTCAAAGAACCTGTAGTAAAGAAAAATACCAAATATCAAAACATTCTTACTAGTGACCTCCATGTGGTAGAGTTTTTATTTTTTTACTTTTCTGAATATTTTAAAGTCTCTAAAGAAAGCATGGATGATTTCTATATTCAAGAAAAAAATCATTTTAGACTTCAGCATCAATAACAAAACTAACAGAAAGACATCATTTCAGGATACAGGTAAAGAACTGAGAAGTTCTGAAACTCCATGAAAGATGACAGCAGACAAGGGGTCTGGTGTCTGACTGGGACCCCAGCCTCAGCATTACTGACATTTCAACCCGCCTCACTGGGTCCTGTACTTGTGGCATCCTGACCTCTACCCACTACATGCCCCCTGCCTTTCCTTCTGCCCCAGATACAACCACCAAAAATGTCTCCAGATATTTGCCCAATGTCCCCAAGGGGCAAAATGGCCCTGGGTGAGAGCCCTCACTCTAAGCCCTGGAATCTTGCATGTCAAGGATGAGTCATTCTTGCAGAGTTCCTCACAGGCACAGGGAGTGGACTTTCCTTCACCATGTCTTCCTCTCCCGAAATGCTTCCTTCTTTCATCAATACCACCCCAGACCAGGAGGCAGAAAGCCTGAACTGAGGTCTCAAGTCTTAACACCAGCTAGCTACATGAACTTGGGTGAGTTGAGTGGCCACTCTGTGCCTCAACTTATCTGTGAAATGGGTAGACTTGATGAGCTCTAAGATTTCAGGAACCGGTGTGTCAATGCCAAAGCCCTTATTTTGTAAGTGGAGAAAATGACATTCATGTGTATTGTTTTGCTCAAGGTCACACACCTAACCATGGGCAGGGCCATTACTAAAATGCAACTCTCCTGATTTCTACACGTGCCGTCTTCCACCCCTATACTCCTCCTTCCGTGCCATCTATGGATTAGAAGCATGGCTTCCTTGTGCTGAAGAAGAAAACTGGAGTGTGAATGGGCCAGCTAACATGTATGTGCCATTCAGCGAACAAGGCCACAGAGAAACCTCCTCTCTGTAAATAACAACAGTGCCAGCGATGTGACTTTCCGAATGAGCCAGTGCCACACGCAGAAACACAGGGCTAATTGGCCCTTGCGAGGCAGTGGAGAATCTGGAGGCGAGGCATTGCGTGCTATTCAACGGCGGGTTGCTGTGACAGAGGGCTGCAAATGCCACTCTGGGGATGTGTTAATGAAGGCTCGGCATGCACAACACTAGAGGCAATTATTCTGTTCTCCCTGGCGCTGGCTCCTCCTGGCAGGAGTGCTGCCGACCGGGTTGGAAGGAGTTCAGCGGAAAGTTCACCGAGAAAGCCAGATGGAGAAGGAACAGGACTTGCCGTCTGGACCAGTCATTGCCAAACAGATGGAGCGCTTGTCCATCTGTGTTGCCCTTCTCCTGGAGGACATGAGGAGGAGGTGGCTTGGTGGGAGGAGGACGGGAGACTCAGCTGGTGGAAGGAAAGTGATCCAGGCAGATTCCGGCTGCGTAGAAGCCTCCATCCCTGATAATTCTACAGCCTCTGGGGCTGGCCTTCCATCTTGGCCTGAGATGCTATCCAGATGGGGTGCTGGGAGCCATCCCAAGAGAGAACATGGCCAGGTAGGTGAGTCAGGAGAAGAGGGGGTAAACACAGATCAGTCTGCTGGTGGGTTGCATGACACTCATCTACAGGGCAGACTCTACCCCTTTCTCCCACCCTCATGCAGGGGAAGGCTGTCCAGCAAAGAGGCTCTCTGAGGTGCTGGAAGGGGAAATTTGTCACCTTCCTCTCCTGCTTGGGACCCCTGCCCTATTAGTGGAATAGGGTAAATGTGGTTCCCACTCCATGTGGGTGAAGTCAATTTAAAAATAACATTAAGGGCAGATGTGAAGGCCAGTTGAGCCACCAGGGCTTAGGGTATGGCAGTCCCACACCTTGGGGGCAGGAGCAGGTTTTGGAGTCTGTGGGGGTGCGGATGAGCCCCAGGTCTTAGCAACAGTCTCTCCCTACCCTGTGTGTGCATACTCAGTCTTGTCTGACTCTTTGCAACCCCAAGGACTGTAGCCCACCATATTTCTCTGTCCATGGGATTCTCTAGGCAAGAATACTGGAGTGGGCTGCCGTGCACTCCACCAGGGGCTCTTCCTGACCCTACGTGCTGGCATTTCTAGGCTGGGAGGGATCATTCTGCCCCACTATGTCCCAAAGTCCACCTGCCTCTGCCTTACGGACTCAGGAAGGCCTGCCTACCGTGTCCTGTGCCACTTGGCTTCAGCCACGTGCTAATCTCTATTTCTAAATGTGTTTCAGAAGATGGCTATACCATCTAGCACCTTCACCCAGGAAATTACCATCACTAACTCTAGGGAAGAATCATCTCAGGCTACTGACCTACTTGGAATGGCAGTGCTGAGGGTGTGGACAGGTCGAGATGAGGTTCACAGAAAGGGAGAGAAAGGAACCTTCTGGAGACAGTGTCTCAGTGATGGAAGGATTGGGGAAGTTGGGGGCTGAGGGGTCCTTGGGATGAGCTGGCCACTGTGCTGGCAAGAACTTGGGCTGAAATAATAAAAACACCAGCCCAGGCCTCCTGAGGACTCTCCTATGGGCCTAGACAGCTCAGGCGTGGGGCTGAGAGCTAACTGATTGGGCTATAGCTAACAGGCAGAGCAAGAGGACAGCTGGCAGGGGCTGGGGAGCCTCCAAGGGACACCCCTGCTCCCTGAAGCAACTGCAAACCTCCTGCAAATCACACACTGCCACCCCAGGTCTCCTCAATTCAAGTCCCATGCACCCCAACTCTCACCCTGCTCCCCACTCCTCATGAGGTGAAGCATGATGCTGGCATTTCACTCTACATGCATCAGAGCCACCTGAAGAGATGGTCAAAATCGCAGCTTCTAGGCTCCTTTATTCACCAAGGTTCTGATCCTGCGAGCCTGGGCAGGACCCAAGACTGCATTTTTATCAGGTATCCTGGGAAGTCTCCAGGCAGGTGGTTTCTGGACTCCACGGTTAGAACCCTGTTCTCAAAGCTTAAGAGCTCAGATTCTGAAGCCACACCAGAATTCAAACCCCAGCTCTGTCGCTCACCAGCTGCAAGACCCCTGAGCCTTGGTGTCCTCACCTGTATAATGGGAATGATAACATTATTGTCCTCTTGCTATGAGGATTAAATGAGGTGATTGATATAAAGGCCCATCAGACTGCATGGAAGGCACCGAGCATGTAATAAACTTAGTTCTTATTCCTGGTGGATCCCAGATCTTCCCTGCTCCCCCTCCCACACACACAGCCCCCCAACCAAAGGTACTCAACACACAGTGACAGATGTCTGTGGCTCTGACTCAAAGCTGTCCTGTTCTTTATGGAAAATGATGCCAGGGCTTTGGGGGGGCGGTGATTTGTTCCCCATTTGGAGAGCTAAGGCTCTACCATTCCTGAGGGTGGACCCGTTTTCTCACTTCAAAGGTGAATTAAATCTTAAATTTGGCCATTTCCACATGGGAAAGTGAAAGTGTTAGTCGCTCAGTTGGGTCCAACTTCTTGTGACCCCATGGACTGTAGCCTGTCAGGCTCCTCTATCCATGGAATTCTCCAAGCAAGTTTACTGGAGTGGGTTGCCATTCGCTTACCCAGGGAATCTTCCCAACTCAGGGATTAAACCCGGGTCTCTGGCATTACAGGCAGATTCTTTGCCGTCTGAGCCACCAAGGAAGCCCTGGTGGAGAAAGAGCAAGAGCAAGAGGAAGAAGGCGCTCTGTTAGCACCTCCTCCCAGCGGGAGCCATGTTGGCGAAGTCTCTTTGACAGCTTGATGACTTTTCTGGCTTTGAAAAGAAAACAGAAATCAGCTTGTGAGCGATCCCACCACTGCCCTCGGCAGAGCCTGCGGGAGTGTGCAGGGCCAGACCAAGCAGACGCTAGTGAAGGAGACTTGAGAGGAGACTGAGGCTCTCCAAGCGGAGGCCATTGGAGCCGTCTCCAAGCCCTGGGCTTTCAGGCTGGGGCCCCTTCAGATGAATGCTCCCCTCTCTCTAGGGCACAGCACAGGCCTTGATCCACGGGGCTTCCTTCTCCCGGCTGTGCTCACTGCTCACCTCCTCCTCTCCGGCTGCTCCTTGCCTCCATACTTCAAAAGCCTGTGTTCTGGACTTTTCTTTTCCTTTAAAGCCACTCACTCTTTGATAATCATGAACCCGGGTCCAGAAGCAGCATCTCATCCACACCCCAGGGCTCCCTAGCCCTCTCCAGGGACCAGGCCTGGGAGAGGTCAGCAGACCAAGGCCCCCAGAGCTGGAAGCCCTAGAAGTGGACCATTCCCTCAAGGACCAGAACATCAGGAAAGGCCACTGGACAGGGCAGGGGCCAAAGCAACCCAGGAAGTGGGGGTCAGCTTACAAGGCTGCTCAGAATTGGCGTTTGGCAGCCAGACCTGCCAGTTTAGTTCTGTTCAGTTCAGTTCAGTTCAGTCCCTCAGTCATGTCCGACTCTTTGTGACTCCATGGACTGCAGCACGCCAGGCCTCTCTGTCCATCACCAACTCCCAGAGTTTACTCAAACTCACGTCCATTGAGTCAGTGATGCCATCCAACCATCTCATCCTCTGTCATCTCCTTCTCCTACCACCTTCAATCTTTCTCAGCATCAGGGTCTTTTCAAATGAGTCAATTCTTCACATCAGGTGTCCAGACCTGCCCAGTTTTCTCAAAAGCCTCCCCCAGATTTCTCCCCTGGGTCCATCCAGCTGAGTCTGAACTGTAAGACCTAGACACAGTTACAGAAGGTGACGACCCCAGGGCTTAAAAGCAACCATCCCATCTGATGCCTGAAACTGTACGGCTGGAGCTCTTCACATCTCAGAGGCTTTGGACATCATTTGCCTCTGCATAATAACACTGTACACACTTACTAGTGCATGTGCTGACACCTGTATGCCTTGCATACAATAAGCACTTAATAGTTGATAGCTAATGGCAGAAGCAGTGAGTGGTAGTTATCATAATGGTCTTTAACCAAACTTTAGCATCACCGAATTTCCATTTTATATATACACACGTAATGGCGAGGGGGGTTGATGCATGAAACTTCTGTAGATGTCAGCACCCTGATTCTATCATGGTCTCCACACTCATGAACACTGAGGAATCCTGTGCATGAACACAAGCTGAACTCCAGCTACACATCGGGGGCGGAGAGGCTCTGTCCAGATTCTATGTCCTGCTTACAATCCCAGCTCCTGCCAGGAGCTGATGCCACACTCCACCTGCAAAGCTGGAAGAGAAACCACAGCGTGGGGCCTCCCACGGGCCGTGTGGCGGGTGGTAAAGAGCACGGGCCCTGGGGTCAGGTTTCAACTCCACCACTTAGCTGTGGCGTGACCTTGGGCAAGTTCCTTACCATCTGGGAGCCTCAGCTTCCTCCTCTGTCAACTGGGCACTCGGGTTGGGCTGGGCTGGAATCCAGCCCAGGCTCAGACCTGACATGATGGAAGGAAAAACCACATAGTTCGGTACATCCCCATCTGCCTCCTGTCTCCAGTTCAACGTTCATTCAAGATATTTTTACTTATCCCTTTATGAGAAGAGAGGGGAGAACACTTCTAAAAGATATTTGGGAAAAGAGACTCGATTTCTCAGCATTTCATGGAGACGCTGAGAAACTCCTGGTGGCCTTTCCTCTGAAGGAAGCATGAGAATGTTTCTCCTTTGAAGGCTGCCCATGGTGTTTGCTTGTCCCCAAGGGCCCCAGGGAAGTGGCGTGAAGCAGTTCCCAGGAGAATCCAAGCCCGTGTCATCAACGGTCCTGCAAGGCTGCGTGCTCCTCCTGACCCTGGGCTGATTCACGTCGCCAGCAGGAGCTGTGCCCCGGAGATTGCTGTCCTTTCAGAGAAAACCCCCTCCTGGGGATGGGAAAGGGGAAATTGAAAGTCCCTGACCTTTACTTAGAAACTCCCTGTCTACTGCATCCTTAGCTATTTAAGGTCTCTCTTCCCTCTGGGCTCCTGAGGTTTCCCTTGCTCAACCCTTAGTGCTTAGGACAGTGGGCATTGCAGTAAGTACGTGTTGGAAAAAAGTAAATGAACTGACGGATCAATACATGAATGGATAAAGGACGAATTACGGTGCTGCCCTTGCCCTGAGCAGCTCACAGGACAGGTGACAGGTCAAGATTCACCCAAAACAATTTGCAAGTGCAGAAAATAATCTTTGCTTAAGCGTCAAATGGAGGATGTCATTAGAGTTCAGTGCTTTGGGGAGGCCAGTGAGAATGAGCCTCGCAGACCTCCGGCTACAGGAGATATACTTAGCTGCAGGCTTCAGTGCCTGTGTACTGAAATGCATGGCTCCTGTTGAGAGGGTAACAGGCGGGAAGGCCAGGGGTCTCCCAACAGAGGAAATATCAGACATCAGAGGCTGCAAATGTCAGACATTTTTTACCTCTCCCTTAAGTGGCAGGAGAAAGCAAACTACAAGTGTCAGATTTTTTTTCCTTCTCCATACAAAATTAAAAGGAGGTTTCTCTGTGGAAATGTTTTTCTTAAGCTATGTTAATGAAACTATGTATTTGCTTTGGACTTTGCCTTTCTTCAAAATGGTTCCACCTAAGACTAACTTTTTTCTTTTCTCAAACCTTGGACTGATAATAACTCAACAAACCAGCATTCATATCAATTGTTTTATGGCTGGGAGATGATACACCTCGTGCCATCCTATCTCAAAAATGCATATTGTGGGAGAGGGGCCTGGTGAAACTCCGTCAGCCTCGAGGTGTCTCTCTTATCTGGTTAATGGCTTTGGAACAGACATAAAACAACTTGCTAAAGACTAGCAGGGGGACATTCTCTGTCCCCCTTCTGATGTCTATGTCAGAAGCTTTCTCTGTCCCTTTTTATACTTTAATAAAACTCTGCTACACAAAAGCTCTTGAGTGATCAAGCCTGGTCCCTGGTCCCGAAGTTAAATCTTCTTCGGAGATCACGAATCTGACACCGTTCACCGTAAGCTATCACTGTGGGCTGCAATCAGCCAGTGATGGGGCATTATGGATGCTGCTCAGACCATTCCTGGGAGACAACGGACTCCTGTGCCTGTTGTTTTTGGCTGAGCACCCCTGGCAGCCTTGCCAGGCTTTCCTTAAACAATTGGGGTTGCTTTCACCCTACCTCCCTTCCCTCTATCCTTCACTTGGATTAAGACTTGCATTGTTGGACTGACTTCTATTCAAACAAAAGAAAGAGCGGACCCTTCCCTCCTTCATAGCGCCAGAATGCCTTGTGCTTGCCGGTGTTCTTGAAGCCATCGCATTTGACTGCTACAGAAATAGTTGCTCGTTTATCTCTGCTGCTTGCTTTGTGAAGGCAAGGAGGTCTTATTCTGGAGCCCCAAAGACCCAGTTAATAGTTGGTGTGTCTGGGGTGGGTTAAGGGGTGGGGCGAGGGGGAGGCTCAAGGGGGAGGGGGTATATGTCCACTTAGAGCTGATGCATCTTGTTGTGCAGCAGAAACTAACACACATTGTAAAACAATTATCCTCCAGTTAAAAATTTAAAAAATAAAATCATAAAGCCCCTAAACAATAGTTGGTATTCAAAGAAGAAATTGATTGAATACCCATGGCTGAGGAAGAGGCAGGTCATGAGGCAACGACTCAATTAGTTATAACAATTGAGAGGCAGTTCCTGGTTAAGGGTGGGGACAAGGATTTGCAGTTTGTAAAGTGCTCAGAGGAAGATCTGGCTGCATCCGGGCACCATGGCCAGCTCCTTTCTTACCAGCTAACATATTATGGACTCACTAGAAACTTCTAACTGAGGGTATCTCATAGATTTCTAAGTCCCGCCACATACATGATTTTGTGGGTGCCTCTCAAGTCCATGACACAAAGATGTTAGTGATTTTTTCCCCAATTTTACGGCCTGTGGTTTTAGGCTGCCCTCATCCATCAACACTTCCGTGGTGATGGTATCTTGGTTTTGCTTTGAGGAATACCCCCTCTCGATGGGATTGTCTTGCAGGACTGTCCACCAAAGTGCCCCACCCTTTCCTGGACAAAGGACGTTCATGTAATTTGAGAAAGCCATCCTGACACTCTTCCTAACATTTGACTTTTGCATGAAGAGACACAATAATTAAAAGCAAGCAGGGCTAACTATAGGACCCAGAAATTCCACTGTCCCCCTTGGGTCTGATCCCTGGAGATCACACAGAAGTCTTCCTGTCCCTTCAGCCTGTAGAACCTAGTTTCGGAAGATGCTCTAAGCTAAGAGTAGGTAGTGGGGTGGACAACAGGGAGGAGACCCTCTAGCCCCGTAGAGGGACAGACAGTCAGGAGACTAGTGTTCTCAGCTATAGACCCAGCTCTGGCAGGGTCACTTGGTTTCCACACCCTTAATGTCGTGGTCATTCCACCTTTACTCAGCACTTGCCAAAAACAGTAAGACGAGCAGAACATGGCTCCATCCTCCCAGGAGTCTGCAGGGCCATCCCTGGGGTCCGTCCCCCACCCCCCGAGCCCTCTCTGCTTTCAGCCATGGCTGCGTTGGGCAGTACCAGGCAAACCCAACCACATCCCAGCTTACCTCCCTGGTGCCTGCCCCAGGGCTCTCAGCCACCTGCGGGCTCCTGCTGGGTCTGCAAGAGGGTATAGGCCTGCAGCGTGCAGAGGGTCATTCCCCCCAGAGCAACTAACTGTCAGTGGGGGGTAGAGCCAGTGGGTGAACATGGGGCCTCCTTCCTTGGGACAGACAGGCCTTCTGAAGACTTCTCTGGTGCTTCTAGGGAGCTGAACCACCAGTTCCCACAGAGGACCATCTTGATCACTCACCCTTCTAAGGCTTCCTTCCTTCCCCATCCCTTGCCTGCAGCATCACCTCTGGCATAAACTACCCGTGCTCAGGTCCTTATTCAGGCCCCATTTGTAGGGAATCTAAGGTAGTCTCTTCGTGCATTATCTAAGTGGTAAGCCCTGAAATCAAGATAGAAATAGGGTGCAGGGGAGCACGAGGAAGGCACCAGCCACCAAAGGATAGGAAAGGCCCCCAGAGGTGGTAATGTTTGGTCTGAGTCTTGAGGAAGAGTTGGTCAGCAGACAATGGCTAGAAGGCTTTATTCCAGACAGGGGGCAGCCTACACAGAGACCCAGAAGTGAGAGAGAACCTGAGAAACCTTGAAAAGTTTCAACCTGCTGGAGTTCAAGGTGCCAGTGAGGGTGGGGCTGGAACCAGGAGGGACCATGGTGGTAATGGACCAGCAGCACTCATGTAGTGACTACAGGTACCTGAGGGCCTGCAGCCAGGTCCTTCCAGTCCACCAGGGCCCCTGGAGCTGGCAGGAGGAGGTGTTCTATTGATGTGTTTGGAAGGACAAGGAGGAGAAGCAGACACCAATGAAACAGGGCTGGCAGTTGGCCATACCCTGAATCCTGTAATCGAGACACAGGGCAGCCTTCCTGACTTCCAGTAGCATTGAGGAGGGCATGACTTGAACCCTAGGGCAGTTTCATTCTGCAAATCTCTCCTGGGTAATCATCACAAGGTCCCCTTGTCCTGCAACCCCCAGTGGCCTGGCTTTCTTCCTTCACTCCCTCCCCAGCCAGATGGGCCCAGCTGGCCACCCTCCCCGACCTGCACCTGCCAACTCACCACTGCAGAAGATTTCTTAGAAAGCACCCCTTCCCTTAAAGAGAACAGTCTCCAGTGCCCTTCTTCATCGAAAGACATCTGACCTGATGCGTAGCCCCATTTCATTGATGTTTGTATGGTTTTTAAGATAGCACCCATCTATCTAAAAACCATGTAGGGTTTTAGATGGCCTCTTTGTATTTTTATAAGAAACTGCTTAAAAGATGCTCAACATCTGATGATTATCAGGGAAATGCAAATCAAAACCGCAGTGAGATATCACCTCACACCTCTCAGAATGTCTGTCGTTAAGAAGAACACAAATGATGGTGAGGGTGTGGAGAAAAGGAAACCACTGTTGGTGGGGATGTAAATTGATGCAGTCACTGTAGAAAACAGTATGGAGGATTCTCAGAAGACTAAAAATAGAACTACCCTATGACCCAGCAAGTTAACTCCTGGTTATATATTTAAAAAAAGAAACAAAACACTGATTCGAAAAGATACATGCACCTCAGTGTTGATAGCATCATTATTTACAATTGCCAGGATATGGAAGCAACTTAAGTGCCTATGAACAGATGAATGGATAAAGATGTGGTGGGTGCATACGATGGAATACTACTCAGCCATAAAAAAGTATCGCCATTGACAGCAACATGGATGGATTTGGAGGGCATTATGCAAAGTGAAACAAGTCAGAGGAAGACAAATGTATGATATCACTAACATGTGGAGTCTAAAAAATACAACAAACTAGTGAATATAACAAAAAAGAAGCAGGCTTGTGAATGTAGAGAACAAACTAGTGATAACCAGTGGTGGGGGAGGGGTAACAGGATAAAAATAAGGGTGGGCCAATAAGAGGTACAAACTGTTAGGTATAAAATAATCTACAAGCAGGGATTCTCTGGCAATGCAGTGGTTAAGACTCCATGCTTCCACAGAAGGGAGCATGAACTCCATCCCTGGTTGGGGAACTAAGATCCCACAAGCCAAGAGGAATGGCAAAAAAAAAAAAAAAAATCTACAAGGATATATTGTACACAGGGAATATAGCCAATATTTTTAAATAACTGTAAGTGGAGTACAACCTTTAAGAATTGGGACTCACTATATCATACACCTGTAACTTATGTAATATTGTATAGCAGTTGTAGTTCAATTAAGAAAAAGAAACTGCTTTATGGGGCTGGAAGCATGGCCAGGGGCTTTGCTGTCTGAAGAGGTCACCTGGCTTGACCTTTCATGGACAGATAGGGATCTGCTACAGAGTTCAGGAAGGACTGAGAGAGTTGCAGGCCTCTGCTTCCCACCACATCAACCCAGAGCTGAGACACAGGATCCACACTTGTGGGGAGTGGTCACGTAGGTCCGCCTCCAGGTTCCATGGGAGCTGGTGTCACCTCTACAGTAGACCCCACAGGCTGCTTGTGGCTCGAGGGCCCCCACCTGACAGATCTGCATATGTCTCCTTGGAGCAAAAGCACGAATACCCCTAACGAAGCAGCTCCAACCTTCACTGGGCTTCCCTGGTGACTCATGTGGTAAAGAATCTGCCTGCAATGCAGGAGACCTGGGTTTGATCCCTTCTTCAGGAAGATCCCCTGAAGAAGAGAATGGCTACCCACTCCAGTATTCTTGCCTGGAGAATTCCACAGACAGAGGAGCCTGGTGGGCTACAGTCCATGGGGTCACAAAGAGTCGGACACAACGGAGCAGCTCACACTTTCACTTTCCTTCTCCTTTCTAGGCCAGGCCCTGCACTAAGCATTCTACATGTGTTAGATCATTTCATCCTTATAACACTGTATGTTACCATTGTTATCCTCCTTTTGCAAATGAGGAAGCTGAGGCACAAAGAGGTTAAGTAGGGAGCTCAAGATCACACAGCTAGCAAGTGGTGGAAAGTGGTCCTTGGGTCCCATGAACCCAGAACGGCAAGTTGGATGTTCCCATAATTGGTGGTTCTACAACCTGTGTGGAGCGGGGAAAGGAAGGGTCAGGGGGAGGGAGGGAGGAGGCACACGTGTGAGTGAGGCTGGACGAGGAAAAATGGAGAGCGTAGCCATTCCCTTCTCCAGGGGATCCTCCTGACCCAGGGATGGAACACGGGTCTCCTGCATTGCAGACAGATTCTTTGCCATCTGAGTCACCGGGGAAGCCCATAGTCTGATAACGCCAGGGGCCTCCACTGGGCACTTAGTGTGTCTTGGGCCAGGAGCTTTACCTGTACTTTCTCACCAACACCTTGATGAGGTGGGTACCACTGATGCCATCATTAGGAGAGATCCTTCCTCTTTCCTTCCTTCCATTCCTTCCTTTCTTCCCTCATCACTCCTTGAATTCTCACAGGGCAGTGGTCCCCAGACTGTGGTCTAGATTCCCAGCAAGAATGACCCTGCTCTGTCCTGAGTCCACAATAAAGAGATTTCTTGCCAGCTGCACTCCAGAGAGACCTCAGGTGCATCCCCTCCTCCGTACACACTCCTCCCTCTTTCTGGACCAGCTGCCCTCCCAGCCCCCACAGCAGCTGCTGGCTTCCCTGGCTCCTCCCAGGCCAGCTCTCTGTGCACTGCTCACCCGTCACCTGTGTCAGCTCCTACCCCACCTGCCTGGCCTGCCTGCCAGCGGGGGCAGGCCCACACCCCTCCCTTCCCCAGGCTAGCTAAACAGAGTTGAAAGCAGCTGGGAAGTTACTGAGTGACAGCTCAGCCTCACCTCCAGCACATATCCTTTGGGGCGCATGCTCTGTTCAGGCTTTGTTCAAGGTCTTGGCCAAGAGACCCCACTGTCTTAACAACACTACCGCCCCGTCTCTGCCCTCCTCCCCAGGGCTCGGCATCCGGGTGCCCATCCAGGAAGTTTGCCCTTCCTTTCTGGGCAAACCTGGCCTTGGCCAGGGAGCATCCCACAGTCTGATTTCCGTCCAGCTTTATCCCATGACTGCTGCGCCATGGCAACGCTCCCCGCTGCACCCCTCCTGGCCCTGGCGCCACCTCAAGGCCACTTCCCTTGTGACCTTCCTGCTCCTGGGATCAGTCATTCCCACTCTGTCTGGGGCCCAGCCAGCCCCCTTCTGTCTCTTCCTCCCTCTCTGCTCTGTCCCTCCCACTCTCCGGAAGGGAAGAAGGTCTGTCACCGAGCCCCACAACAGATTAATAGCCCAGCTTTCACTGATAACTCCACCCCTGAGGGCTGCGGCCCAAAGCTTTGAGTAAATAGAGTGATTTTCCTTAAATAAACATCCTCCCCACAAAGCAAAGTTGGTGACCGGGTCAGCTGACCCCACCACTGTTTTCACCTCTGTGTCCTGATTCCCTCTGCTTTCCCCCACCGGCCACCACCCGCCTGTGGGAACGCCTTGGGGATGGATTCCCAGTGGGCCGCGGGCCCACCCTCTGCTTCAGCCACAGACCTCTAGACCCTCTTTTGCACCCAAGGAAGCTCCCCCTCCCAAGTCCACATCCCCACCTGCTGCCTGTAAATCCTAGATGTTGGTTCCATAGGCTGACAGCTCCTGTCCCTGCAACTGCTGACCCTTTAAATGGCTCCCAACCACCCAACCCATCAAGGGACGGTGGAACCCAGACCAGCCTCCTGCTCCCTGTGCTTCCAGTTTCCTCTCTCTTCCTGGCTGTCCTCTTAGCTCTCTTGGGCTTGGGAGGCCAAACCTTCCTGCTTCTCATCTCCTCCCCCTCTGTCCCATCCCCACCTTGCCTCTAGAATGTGTCTGGACCCACCTTCCTGCCTCCACCTCCGTGGCCCTGGTTTTGCAACCTTGCCTTCAAATTCATGCCCTGCTTCAAGGGTGGGTGGAGGCCTGGGGAACCCTCAAACTCTGCAGGATTGAAGGCCTTGGGGGCAGGGGCTTGAAGAGCACGGGGTGTGGGGAAGGGTGGGGAGGGGTATGGGTCCTGTACCAACTAGAGAAAGACCCATGACTGAGGGTACACAGTGAAGGGTGGAGCAACCTCAGCTGAGCCCCTCACAGGGATTCTTCTCCCTGTGGCCTTACTGAGCCCATCTCATCGGATGCTGTGGTCACTTAAAAAGCTACATATTTTGGGACACTATTGTTTTCCCTCTATGTAATATCTCCTTTTCCTTCCTCTTATTCAAGGGGGAGTAGTCTGACAGTAATGCTGGATCTTTGTTCAAAAACCAAGAGCTGTTTAGGAAGTTTGCAGAGGTGATAAATGGAGAAGATTGACCGGAATGGACAGAGGTCCTGGGGGAGCAGACAAGAGCAGGCTTCCCTACATCACCTGCTCTGGGGCCTGGAAAACAATTCTTCCTGTGGGAGACAGGGAGGCTGCCAGCAGTAGGAGCCCCAGCCGGCTCTGCTTCCTGGCAGTGGGTATGGAAACAGCAAGACCCTGGAGAGGAGTCCCCTCATGCTCAGACCCTCTCCCCAGTGCATCAGGCTTGTGGAACCATCTGCCCTGGGTTCCTGACCTTGACCAAAACTCCTGTTTAGCATGGAGGCAGGGAAGTCAAAGACAGGGACAGTGGCAATTCTGGGCTAAGCCATGAAGACTGGTGGCTGATCCCATGTCTTAGCACAGAATAGGATCTTGAACATCTCACAAACCTAGAAACACTGAAAATGATGGGGATGACATTTTCTGCAGTCTGGAGGAATGGGGCTTGGAGTCAGAAATTAATTCCTCTTCTAAAACAAATGACTTCTGAGTTTGCGCACCAAGGTTTATGCCCATAATGACTAGAGGACTTGAAGGTCACAAAGTAACCTACACTGTTTACTGTTTTCATGCTGGGCCTTTGCACATGCTATTCTCTGCCTGGAAAGCCCTTCCCACTTAGTCTGTTTGATGAATCTCAGTGGTCCTTTGAAAACAGGCTTAGATGGTACTTGTACTCTGGGAAATCTTCCAACAAAGGCCTAACTATTTGGGGGCTGTGTGTCGTGCACTCAGTTGCTCAGTCATGTCTGACTCTTTTGCAACTCCATGAACTGTAGCCTGCCAGGCTCCCCCGTCCAAAGATTTTCCAGGCAAACATCCTGGAGCGGGTTGCCACGCCCTCCTACAAGGGATCTTCCTGACCCAGGGAATGAGCCCACATCTCCGGCGGCTCTTACACAGACAGGTGGATTCTTTACCACTGAGCCACCTGGGAAGCCCTTATAACTAGCCATATCCTTATCCTTTCTGTGTGTTGCTTACCTTCATACTGTTGTATACTTTTCTTTATTTCTTTTTATTGAGATATAATTCACATACTGTAACAGTCATTCTTTTAAAATGTACAATTCAGTGTATTTACCATATTTGTAAAACTGTACAACCATCACCACTAATTCTAGAACATTTTCGTCATCCCCCAAATAAACTCCACACTGACTAGCCATCACTTTCTTTTCCCTTCTATCCTCAGTCCCTGGCGATCATTAATCTACTTTCTCTCCCTACGGACTCACCTATTCTGGACATTTCATACAAATGGAATCATACAATACGTGGCCTTTTGCGTCTAGCTTCTTTCACTTAGCATAATGTTTTCAAGGTTTGTCCATGTTGTAGCATATATTCAGTACTTCATTTTTTTAAGCTAACAATATATTTTATTGTTTGACCAAGCTATTTTCCTGAATAAGATAATTATTATACAATAGTAAAACAGTAGCTTCTTATTCAAAATGAATTACTCTAGATTTGTTTAACAAGTCACATGTATATACTAAACAAATTAAGTATTAAGTTTAAATAAATTTTATACCCATGTCACACTTTTTCATCCATTCCTACTGAGATGATTCAATCAGTTTCCATATAATTTTTTGCACTGCATGTAAAGATTGGTAAAAGTATAAATAAGTATTACAATTTTCAAAGAAAATATTTATAATGTCTATAATAAAAGACCAGAATCTGTTTCAAATATGTGCTCTTGTTTTTGTAAATATTAGTTCACCATCACATTTCTTCATGTGTTTCTGTGCCCACCTTTTCTTGGTGAGGCAGGAGATGATAGAAGAAGGCAAGACAAGAACACTTTAAAGATTTTTTTTTAAAAAAGACTACATTTCTTGAACTAATAAAAATGGATGATTTCTATGGTCATAAGAGAAATAGGAAGAAGAATAAATTCTCAGTATACTTATCAACCTCACCTACCACCATCAGGATGAAGGGTTTATATGAAAGATTCAGTTAAAAAAAATAAAATGTCATCTTCCTAGATAATCCTCTAGCAGTCCCAGTGCTCTTATTTATTTACCTGTGTGGGTAATTTTTTCTTTTAAATTAACTGGAAGTATATAAAAAAGAATCCAATGGAAAGGTGATATGTGTTAAAAATAAATATTGGCTAAACAGAAATTCCTTGGCAGTTCTGTTGTTAGGACTCTGTGCTTCCACTGCAGTTCTATCCCTGGTTGGGGAACTAGGATTCTGCATGCCCCACAGTGTGGCCAAAAACAAGAACTCAAAACAAACAAAAATTAAATTGGATAAATAGATTAAAAAATTAAATATTAAATCCCATTTTTATGGAGGAAAAGAGAATACATTTTCAATTTAAGATCTTGGGGTTCGTTTCTTTTCAGAAATTTCCCTTGTTCTTAATGTTCATTTCAAACTTTTATGATTTTCATTTGTAAGAAATTAATTGCTTTATATTCCCTCACATGGAAAAAGATGAAAATTTACTACACTGAAATAGCTTTACTACTATCAGTTGAGTGTACTCCATTCATTTTTATGGGTGAATAATATTCTGTTGTATGAATATACCATGTTACTTATTCATTTATCATTCAATCAATGTTTAGGTTGTTTTCAGTTTGGAGCTATTCTAGACAATGCTGCTAAGAGCATTTGTGTACAAGGTTTTGTGTGAACATATGTTTTCAGTTCTTTGGGGTATATACCTAGGAGTGGAATTGCTGGATTATATGATAATTCTATGCTTAACATTTTAAGGAACTGCCAAACTCTTCCAAAATGCATTTTGCATTCCCACCAACAGTGTATGAGGGTTCCAATTTCTTTACACCTTTCCAGCACTTGTTTTTATCTGCCTTTTAGATTATAGTCATCCCAGTGGGTGTGAAATGGTATCTCATTGTGGTTTTGATTTGCATTTCTCTAATGACTAATGGTGTTGAACATGTTTTTCTGTGTTTATAGGCAATTTATACATATTTGGAGAAATGTCTATTCGAGTCCTTTGCTTATTTTTTTTTTTTTAGTTTACTGTCTTTTCACTTTTGAGTTGTACATGTACACACTTCTACCAGTATCTTTACCATAATGTTCTCTAATTTATGTTTTATGTGTCTGATGTGGGCAGGACCTGAGTCTCAGTCAAATGTATGCCCTCCTCATGGGCATGGTGCAGGGCATACGTGATGCATTCTTAGTAAAGGCTTCAGGACTGGTGACCTGAGCTCTTTAGGGAGTTATGGTCTCAGGCAAAGTTCTTCCTTCGCAAAGTACTTACATTTCTAGGTGGAGGCTCATGGTGGGTCTGGGGTCCTTTTTTGGAAAGGAAGGTGGAACTGAGAGGTCTGAGTTCTGGGGTACACTGCCATGCCGCCTAGGAAGGGCCCCACCCAACATTTAGCCTTCCATCTGCCTGTTTCCTTCGTAGAGGTGATGGGGAGGAGAAATGGTTGCTTTTGAGACAAGGTTAAATTTTAAATAAAGGAAGAAAATCTCCATCTCTTTTTTGTGACACATAGATCCCAAGATACACAGGTCTTTCAGCCACAACTTCTGAGTCTGTAAATCCTGCCAGATTAGTCAGTGTGCTGGGGACCTTCTGACTATTGCCCTCCCCTCCCCATACACCCTCTAACCCACCTCTGTGCCCCAGAGCTGACCTCTGTGGATTATATCAGGGGCTTTCTTGCTCCTTGGCTTCCAAGTAGATTTGTCCAATATACGCTGACTGCAGATTGGATGGAAGGAGGAAAAGAGGCATGAGTAAGTTGGGAATATTTATTCCCTCCTTGGAGGGTCACTGCCTATGTCCCTTCATTGAAGACCACAACTCCTGCCAGAGGGTGCCCCTCTACATAGCCTCTGGGCTCAGGTTCCCAGAATCATCCCCTCCCATTAGTGCTGGCTCCAGCCAGGGGTACCGTGATCTCGTTTGTGGCTCCTGTAACTCTGCTCACACCTTTGCATAGGGTCCCTTAATTCATCCTCTTTAATAACCCAACTTGAGTGTGCCATTTCCTACTGCAGCCTGGTTGAGACAGCTGGAGAATATCAAGTGTAATGGCCACGAGGCAAGGTTTTGATCTCAGGCTGTCATACCTTAGCTGTATTACTGTAGGTAAGTTACTCCAGAGCCTCCCCTTCTTGTCCCTTCTTCTTGGAGCTGACGTGAGCAGGAAGTGAGGCAATGGCTATTCAGACCGTGCCCAGCACAGACGAAGGCCCCCAGCAGTGGAAGATGCTATTGTTGGGAAGACCGGAGCTTTGGGTATTACACAGGGGGCTGATGGACTCATTTTCCTTGCCTGCTTGACCCCAATTGATTTGGGATCAACAGCTAAAGAGCAAGTGACCGAAAAAGGAGTAAAAGAAGTGTTTAATCAGTGTCTATTCAGGTCAGGAGCTAGCAGGAGGACCCAGAAGTCTAAGAGAAGACCTTGCTCTTAAGGAGCTGACTACAGAGAGAAGTTGAGTCAGAGCCCCAGGGAACAAGGAAACAAAATTTCCACTGAACCTGGATGATGGCAGAGTCGGCCCCTCGGGCACTTGAGCCATCTGACACACGTCCGGGGCTGGGATTAATTCCGTGTAGTTCTGGGGGCAGAGCTGGTATCAGGAAGCAAATGTTTCTTCCAGCTCTAGATCCTGTGCAACTCCCATTTGATAAAAGCCAGCCTCTTGCAGGTTTATCTCGGAAGCTGCCGGAGTGTGACAGGAAGGGCATTGACCGTGGAGGCCGTCAAGACCTGGGTCTGCTGCCTGCTGCCATCCACTGCCCTCTGCCCAAGATGCTGGGCAGGTCACTCAGCCTCTCTGTACCTCAGCTTCTTCATCTGCATGGGATACACCGAGAAGCATTTCAAAGAGGATAATGGCCGTTCTAACTTTAAATAAGAAAGCATCTAAGGGCAGGAGGATAAGTGCTCGGGGAGCCCCTGAGGGATCAGAGCCTGGGCTGCACTGAGTGTTGAAGGCCCAGTGGGTCTGGTCGGGTGACTGGAGACGGTGACTGTAACGGGGCAGGGGGTCCAGGGCACCCGGCCAGTAATTCACCATCCGGTGAGTGGAGTGAGGGAAGTGCTGTGGGGCGGCTGAGGGAGAGTGAGAGAGTGGTGGTGTCTGAGCCGGGTTTCCTGATGGGGCCGGGGGCCGGGACCGTGGGCAGGATGGCTGGACAGACAGGGCTGTGGACAAACGCCACAGACTGCCCGCAGTGGCAGGTGGGCTCCACACACACAGCCACTGCTTCATTAGCTCAGCCATATTCAAGAAGAATCTGTTGGTGCCCCTGACATTCCAGACCAACCACAGATTCGGGGACACAGCAGGAAAGAGCCCCAAGGCCTTGGCTTTAGGAGATCACAGACTGAGGCGCCTTTCACGGTTGGCCCTCCTTTTGTGAGTTCTGTGATCCGGGCAAATGACTCACATTTTCTGGACTTTTACCTCATTGGTGGGGACAGTGATTGGACTTCCTCATGCGGTTAACTGGAAGAGTAGCGATGTGTGAGATTATGATGGAAAATATTTAGCCATCCCTGAGCACTAATAAATGGCAACTTTTTACTGACATTCATTCTTGTAAGCTTGTAACCTTAATAAGTAAATAGACGTTTTCTTAAAGAAACTCTTCTGCATGTGCAAAAAAAGGAACTTATGCTGAATTGTCTGTTAAAGCCAAATACTTAGAATAGCCCAAGTGTCCAACAGTAGGGGAATATTCAACTGTTCAACATGCATTCTCTGACACTCGACACAGCAATGTAGATGAATGAGTCGGCTCATATGAACTGACCTGGAAAGAGCTCCAAGAAACAGCACCAAGTATAAGGAGCAAAATAAGTAGAAAATGCAAAATAAGTAGAAAATGGTTCCATTTCTGTGCACCTACCAAAATAGATCTAGAAGAATCCACACAAAGTGATTTCACCATCGTTACCCCCTGGGGAGGGGATGTGGCTAAGAAGGGTGACCCAAACCGTTTTCATGTTATCTGTATTGGTTAAATTCAAGAATACTTGTTACACTTCAGGTATCAAAAATGATGTTAAAGGAATGACTCTTTCCCCACCTCTCCGAGCCTCAATCTATTTCTCTGTAGAATGAGCAAGCTATTCTCTACACTCAGAGATATTTAATGGTCCTTGCATTAGATCTTTCTTATTATAGTAAAGTATATGTAAAACTTACCATTTTAACCATTTTTAATTGCACGGTTCAATGACATTAGTATATCTTCAGAATTTTCTCATTACCCCAAACTGAAACTCCATACCCATTAAACAGTAACTCCAGTTTTCCATCTCCCCCAGCTCTGGTAACAGCTATTCTACTTTCTGTCTCTGTAAATTTGTCTATTCCAGGTATCCTTTATAAATAGAATCCCTTATAAAGGAATCACATTTGTCCTTTTCTTGTCTGACTTATTTCACTTAATGTGTCTTCGAGGTTTATGTTGTAGCATCTGCTAGAATTTCTTAAGATAGTGGGTTGGCCCAAAATTTCATTTGGTTAGTGAAGTGAAGTGAAAGTCGTTCAGTCGAAAACACTCTTTAATAAAATTCTTCGTGAAAATACAAAGTGTGTCTTTGATTTTTTAAAAGTGAAAGTCGCTCAGTTGTGTCCAACTCTGAGACTTCATGGGCCATAGCTTGCCTGACTCTTCTGTCCATGGATTTTCCAGGCAAGAATACTGGAGTGGGTTGCCATTTCCTTCTCCAGTGAACCTTCCCAACCCAGGGACCAAACCTAGGTCTACCTGAATTGCAGGTGGATTCTTTACTGTCTGGGCGCTTCCCTGATAGCTCAGCTCGTGAAGAATCCACTTCCAATGCAGAAGACCCTGGTTCAATTCCTGGGTTGGCAAGATCTGCTGTAGATGGGCTAGGTTACCCACTTCAGTATTCTTGGGCTTCCTTCATGGCTCATCTAGTAAAGAATTTGCCTGAAAGGCAGGAGATCTGGGTTTGATCCCTGGGTTGGAAAGATCTCCTGGAGAAGGGAATGTTACCCACAACAGTTTTCTGGCCTAGAGAATTCCATGGACACGACAGAGCCACTTTTACTTTTCTTTACCATCTGAGCCATCAGGGAAGCCTTAAAACCAAGCAAACTTTTTGACCAGCCCAATAGAATTCTGGGGTCTTCCCCAGTGGTCCAATGGTTAAGACTTTCTGTTTCCAATGCAAGGGGCACAGGTACAATCCCTGGACAGGGAACTAAGATCCTACATGCCACACAGTCAAAAAAGAAGGAAAGAAAGAGTACCATTCCACTGTTTGTATACAGCACCTTTGCTTATCTATTCATCTGTCAGTTAACATTTGAGTTGTTTCCACTTCGACTACTGTGAAGAGTGCTGCTATGAATGATGGCGTACAGACATTTATTTGAGTCCCTGCTTTCATTTCTTTTGTTTATATACTCAGAAGTGGAATCTCTGGATACATAATTCTATGATGAACTTTTTGAGGAACCTCCTTACTGTTTTCCATAGAGGCTGCACACTTCCCATTCCCACCAGCAATGCACATGTTTCCAGTTTCTCCACATCCCTGCCAAACACTTGTCTTCTGCTTTTTTGATGAGAGCTACCATAACGGATGTGAAGTGATATCTCCTTGTGGTTTTGACTTGCATTTTCCTAACGATTTGTAATGTTGAACATCTTCTCATGTCCTCACTGGCCATTGCTTTATCATCTGAGGGAAAAGGTCTCTTCAAGTTCTTTTGTCATCTTTGAATTGGGTTGTTTTATTGTTAACTTTTAGGAATTCTTTATATGTTCTGGATATGAACCCCTTCTCAGATATTTATTTGTAAATATTTCATCTAATTCTGTGGGTTGCCTTTTTACCCTGTCAATTGTGTCCTTGATGCACAAAGTTTTAAATTTTGATGAAGCCCAATATACCTAAGGGGTTTCCTGGTGGCTCAGTGTTAAAGAATCCACCTGTAACGCAGGAGCCGCAGGAGACTCAGGTTCCATCCCTGGGTTGGGAAGATCCTAGAGGAGGAAATGGCAACTCACTCCATTATTCTTACCTAGAGAATCGCATGGACAGAGGAGCCCGGTGGGCTATAGTTCATGGGGTCTCAAAGAATCAAACATGACCGAAGTCATTTAGCATGGAATTTACCTAAAAGAAAGACCTTGAAATACTTACAGTAAAAAAGAAGACAATATCGTAAAGCAACTATACTCAAATAAAAGTTAATTTAAAATAATATTGTAATAAATAAAAAAGAAACAAAGTACAGGAAGGTGAGGCAGAGCCAAGTGGAACAAAAGACAGATGCTGTGGTCCCTGGCCTTTGTTCCTGACCTGACATCACCCGCATGTCAGAGGCCCCAGCGTCTGACAGCAATGGGCGGAGGGCGAGGTGGGGTGGGCTCCGGTAAACCCCAACCCCAGCCCTGTCGGCCTGCTTGCTGGGAGTGGGCGTGCATGCGGAAGGGCTTGTTAGCCTGGGGTTTCCCTGAGATATGTACACTGGGGACCGGTGGGTGGGCTCAAAGGCAGGAAATTCTTAATAAGGAAACCCGTGGGTTCGCCCACCTGACTCTCTCTCAGCCTTGTTAACTGCAGGTTAAGCTCCATGCCCAGAGCGACACAGTTTCTAAAGAGCATCTGTCTCTCTGCCCTTTGCTCCCTGTATATCACTTGTCACCTATCACTCTTCACCTTTCCTTTGTTTCGTGAGGTTTTCTCTCTCTCTTTTTTTTATTCTAAAAATAAGACATCTAGCCAACTGACCAGAATATAAAAGGAAAAAGCTAACCACGAGGTCACCATCCTGCGGTGATAAGAGTCAGCAGTCGTTGAGTGCAAACTCTGCCGGGAACCATACTTCAAGGACGCCCCCCCACCCCACCACTCTCCACACCAGCCCTTGCCCCCTGACCCTTCACACTGATAGGAGCCCCGTTTTATGGCCATAGAAACTGAGCCCTAATAAAGAGCCGGTGTGAGTAGAACAGGGCTCAACTCAGGTTTGTCTGGTTCTAAAACCCATTTCTATCTTAGCCTCTATCTTGCTACTGTTAATATTTAGACTTATTCTTCCTAGCCCTAAAAATAATCATTTTGCATTTCAAAACATTTCTTAGAAATGTAGAGTTGTTTGGTTATTTTAGGAATAATAAGATATGCTATTTATAACATGGGTTACTCATGAAATGATCATGTTAGGTGTTGTTTAAACTTGAATTAAAAAGAATCAGGCTTATCACTGCTATGCTGTTTGCTGTCCATTCCCACCCCAATCCCTGCCCTGTTAGGGCCACCTGGATAGCCTTCTCCCCATAACACATCACAAGGGTGAAGTCTTACTTATTCCTTAGGTGTTAATCACTGGATGAAGGGTCCTTGACCCACCACCTTCCGAAAAGAGGCAAAGGGTATGGATTTCCCGGAGGCTGCTGGGAAAGTGCCCCACTGGCCTCTGGTGGGGTCTCTTCTCACCTCCATTTGCTGTTGGTGAATCAGTAAATCACTATGGATTGGCAACATGTCAAACAATTACAAAGGCTTGTACTGTTTGATTTGTTAATTCTGCTTATAGGAATTTATCCTACAGACCAAAAGTGTATTGCTTATCATGACAGATGACAAATTAAATGACCCCTAAGGTGTGAAAAAAGTAGAAATGTTTGTCTCTCAGTTGTGTCTGATTCTTCGCAACCCTATGGACTGTAACCCACCAGGCTCCTCTGTCCGTGGAATTCTCTAGGCAAGAATACTGGAATGGGTTGCTATTTCCTTCGCCAGGAACTCTTCCTGACCCAGGGATCGAACCCAGGTCTCCCACATTGCAGGTGGATTCTTTACCATCTGAGCCACCAGGGAAGCCCCCTTAGGATAGGATTGGATGGTAAATTACGGATTCCCAACAGACAGAATGCTATGCAGCTGGGGGAAAGTTCAGGAGGCTCTCGGTGTACTAATGAGGCAGAATCTCAAGATATCAAGAGAAAAAATGGTGCTGGAGTCTTTTTCACCATCATCCATGGGGTTGGCCAGCTCTTCCTCCAAAGACACATCCTGGAGATGACAGTTTCCCTGAGGTCCTCCATCCCCAGCGTGCTCTCCAGCCCAGCTCAGACTCCGGAATTCACTGGCTTTGCCTAATGAGCCACGGACACCTGGAGCACCAGAGACGGGGCGGGGGCTGCTGCAGGGTCTCCCTCGCTGGCCAGCCCCAGGCCCTGAACCCTCACCGCTCAGGACTACTGGTCCTTCCTCGCTCTCTATCCTGACTTGTACCCACAGGCCTAGCCAGGCCTTCAGTCCTTCCCTCCAGGTGTATGCCCGCTGTGTCCAGCTTTTCCCACTGTTTCAGGGAGCCAACTCGGGGGGCTGGATTCCTTTCCAGAAAGACTCGCCTTGTGACCCAGCTTACCTGTAATGATCTGCCTCTGTCCCCGCCCCCCTCCCCCCCCCACCCCAAGCCCAGGCTGCATTTGACAAATCTGCCTTCTCTTAAGAATCACAGTAGCCTGGTGGGTACAAACAAGGGCTCTGATGGTCAGCTCCTGGGCTCCAGTCTTGGCTCTGGATTTGCTGTATATATGAGCTTGGCAGAGTCACCTGCTGTCTCTCTTTTAAGGAACAGAACTGCTCATAGCTTCTCCCTTCAAGATCTACTTAATAGCCCTTGGCACGAAGTACCCAATAAATGTTGCTATCATTTTATGTGCCATGGGGAAGCTAGCTGGAACCAATCCACAGAATACTGGGAAGAAATTTATTTCCTCACAATTTCCCTCAACGAAGCTCAAGAGGAGGAGAAAATCATACGGCGACTCTCTGCCCAATAGCCCAGCAACTCTGTTGGGGGAGGCAGCACTGTCTGCCCTATGGGGCTCTGTGTTTTAAGAGCTGAGGCTGGAATCAAGATAAAGCCCCATGTTGCACACCCTCCCCAGTGTCAGCCAGCCACTCTCCCTGGAAGAGCAGCAGTGGGAGACCCTTCTCTACTGGAGGCCATCTTTGGCTGAGGATGAAGGTAACTCAGATGGTAAAGAATCTGCCTGCAATGCAGGAGACCCGGGTTCGATCCCTAGGTCAGTAAGACCCCCTGGAGAAGGGAATGGTAACCCACTGCAGTATTCTTGCCTGGAGAATACCATGGACAGAGGAGCCTGGAGGGCTATAGTATATGGGGTCACAAAGAGTCAGACACAACTGAGCGACTAAACATAGCAAGCACAAGAAGCAATCAGGAGTGGGTGGAGCTGAAGCGCCAAAGCAGCTTATGTCATCCAGTGTGACCTTTCTTTTAACAAGGAAGGAATGAGTTTATAACAGTGAAGACTTTGGAGGAGGTGGGTTACGGAATCTGAGAGAGAGTATGAGAAGAGGGGGAGGGAAGGAATGTCTTTCCTGTGAAGTCACTGAGACAACAGTTGGTGGGCCTTTTAATTCCAGTCTTACGATTGCCACACAGGTGAGAGGACCTAGAGTCATAAGGGGTGTAGGTGCCAGACGCCCCCTCCCCCGCGCTCTCCCGCTGTGGCTCCCTCACTGAGCATAGAGACACCCCCTCGCCTCCTCGTCCCCCAAGTCCAGAGCATATCCCTGCAGGTGCTACTGTCAGACATGTCCTGGAGCCTCAGAAGCCGGCCAGGTCACCCTGTTTCTGGGCAGGAAGCCCCTCTCAGAGGGCCCCTTGCAGTCTCCAGCCTCCCCCACCCACTGCCTCCTGCTGCCTCACTTCCTCTCTGCCTCACACAGAGGCCCAGCATTTTCTTCCACCTTGCACAATGGGGTGCACGGCTTTATTATACTAATGGCCCCCAGATTCCTGACAGCACGGGCGGATGAGGGAGAATCGTCAGGTACTCCTAGCATGATGACAGCTGCGCCAAAAGCCGCTCTCTGGAAGCGGGGGACAGAAGCCTCACCAGCAATTTTCCTTTAAAAATGTGACCTAGAGGCTTTGTGCCATCAAGCAGTTTGTAGCTTCCTCAGCTTTTCCAGTGGTCATGTATGGATGTAAGAGTTGGACCATAAAGGGGGCTAAGCAACAAAGGATTGATGCTTTCGAATTGTGGTGTTGGAGAAGACTCTTGAGAGTCCCTTGGACAGCAGGATCAAACCAGTCAATTCAGAAATCAGTCTTGAATATTCACTGGAAGGACTGATGCTGAAGCTCCAGTGCTTTGGCCACCTGATGGGAAGAGCCGACTCCTTGGGAAAGACCCTAATTCTGGGAAAGATCGAAAGCAGGAGGAGAAGGGGATGACAGAGGATGAGATGGTTGGATGGTATCACTGACTCAATGGATATGAGTTTGAGCAAGCTCAGGGAGATGGTGAAGGACAGGAAAACTTGGCGTGCTGCTGTCCATGGGGTTACAAAGAGTTGGACGTGACTTAGCCACTGAACAACAACAGCTAAGCTCTGAGAAGGCTGATGGGATTAGGGAGAGACCCAAAGGGGCACATTCAACTCCCCCAGGCTGGGGTATTCACCAGGCATCAACCAGCAATTAATCGAGGGCAGTTTGAGCCCTGGGATGGGAACTCCTGCCCTTGGGTCAGTAATGGGCGTTGGCTAAATACACAGCCTGACCCTAGATGAACACACTTTGCCCATCCACTCAGTGGGTTCACACTCTCTCACATCACCATGGGGACTCACCTGTCCCACCGGAGGGATACTGACACACATGTGGACTCACACGTCCGGCAGATGTGGATGTGGGTGCCCACATCCAGCCGTGACACGCAAAGCAGACTTGCCAAGACAGCCTTGCTCCCCACTGGCAGCCCCCACAGTGGACAGAGCCGCATAAAATTTACATGCAAAACGGCTCCTACACTCACACCTCCCACCTCTTTCACTTCCACCCACGACATGCATACATCGCAGGTTCACAGAAACCTAGAGAACTCCCAGTTCTGACCAGGTAGGGAGCAGACCATTCTCACAGCTCTCACTCGTCCACCGGCAGCCCGGAATCCCACTTCCCCTCCTCTCAGCATGGCCGGGTACACGTGCTGCAGGGTGAGGATGCTCTGGGCTTCTAGGAAAGCAGCCTGGCAGGCAGCCTCCAACCTCTGTGGAGGCAGGCAGATCCTGGTTGAGGTCTTGCCCCACACTACCACCCCCACCACCCCTGACAGCCCCATGTGAGCTCTTAGGGAAACCTAGGGAATAAGGGAACCTACTCAGCCTGAACCCTTTCAATCCTGAGCAACCCCACCCCCACATATTGATCACCACCTCAAGGAGGTGGGGGCCTGGCTGGGTAAAAGAAACCCCTACCTCAGCCTGGAGGCAACTCATTTCCCTTGAGTTTGCTCTCGGTTTTCAAGTCTACAGAATTGAGCGTGACTTTTCCCCAGCAAGTGGTCTTGGGCCCCAGGGGCTGGTCTCCACCCCTGGCCGCTGTCTCCTCTCTCCCAAGGCCTCCAGCCTGCAGGTAGGGATGCAGAATTCCAGCAGGAAGCCCGGAGGCAGAGCAGGAAAAGTTGTACAGCATGCCTGGTTCTAGGAGTAGATACTGCTCCACAGGTATGCTTTGGAGGGGAGGGTTCAGGTGGGACCCCCTGCCCAAAGTGTCACTCACCACCCGTCCTTCCACCATTAAAGCTCCAGTCCTTAGGGTTTTGAGGAATCATCTGTCACCTGTCTGGTCAGACATTCCCCCTACCTACCTCCCTCAGAGGACATCCACCCCCGGGCTGCCTCCATCCTGTTCTTCAGGCCCAGGGAGTGTGAAATGGGGTGGGGGCTGGGAGAGGAGGGGCAGGGGAAGCCAAAAAGTCAACCCTCCCTCTGCTGGGTATTGCTGAAGGTGGAGCACTCCCATAGGCTGCCCTGCGTGTGGCTTGGAGCACAGAGCCAGGCTTTCAAGGAGACCCACCCAGCTCTGCATCCTGTCTTACCACTTGGTAGCTTTGGGACCCCAAGCAAGTGTCTTTACCTCTTTGAGCCATTCTTTACCCTTAAAATGGGTTTGCTATAGGATGGAGAATGAATTGGGGGAATGAATCAGTTACTGTGAGTCACCGTTCAGCCTGGTGGCTGGTTCACACAGGAAGTGCTCTGTAGGTGGCACCTGTGGTTCTAAGCTTCGGGCCCTGGAGTGGGAAGCCCCTGAGTTTTTCTTCTCCCAGAGTTTTGGGGATGCCGATTTTCCACCCAGGGCCCAGGCTGGGAGCGCCTGTGGATGGCACTATCTCATAATCTCAGGCCTGAAGACAGCACCGTTGGAATTAGCCATGTAGGGCCAAGTGGAGGCATGGAGCAAGACCCCTGGAATGGCCCCTTTGATGGAGACAGGATGTTCATGAGTGCGGGCAGGAAGGCGCAGAAGTTATGGGTCAGCAGAGAGGGAACTTCCTGCATACTCCTCTCAAGGACTTGGCCTATAGTCTCCTCCTTTCCCCTTTCTAGACTGTAGGCTGGCTTGCTTTGTGGATTTAAACTGTTTTTTGTTGTTTTTTTTTTTAAATCATGTGTGTGTGCTAAGTTGCTTCAGTTGTGTCTGACTCTTTGTGACCCCATGGACTGTAGCCTGCCAGGCTCCTCTGTCCATGGGATTCTTCAGGCAAGAATACTGGAGTGGGCTGCCATGCCCTCCTCCTGAGGATCTTCCTGACCCAGGGATTGAATCTGTGTCTCTATATCTCCTGCATTGTTGCAGGCATGTTCACTCACTCCCGCGGGCATGTTCTTTACCGCTGGCACCACCTGGGAAGGCCTTTTAAATCATAATCTCAGTCAGTTCTCACTGTTGCCTTTTAGAGGTAGGAATTCTGAATTTCCATTTTTACAAGATGAGAATCAGAAAAGTGAAGGGACCTGCAGAGCTCACACAACTCTTAGTGCAGAACTGAGTTCAAGCTGGATCTTCCAATGGTGATGCCAACTCCCTGCCCATGGCCCAGGGGGCCCCTCAGGTTTCCAAGGACAGGTGAGGTTTGTTCCCCAGGAACAGCAGCCTTGAGTGTAGACTTTATTTGGTAGTGAGACCCTCCTCCTCCTGACGCCCCCTCCCCATCTCTGCCACCACCAGTTTCTTGGGCACACTCCAGGAGATGACCATAGAAAGAGTCCCAGCTCCAAACCACTGCAGCGCACCAAGTTCTGGCCTCTCCTCCTGACCTGGCTTCTCCCTGTGTCTCAGGGCCACCCTGAGAACTCAGGACCCTGCATGCCTCACACTGCCTCCTGTCTCCATGACCTGGCTCACACAGCTCCCTCTTCCTGAAAAGCTCTCACCTGCATTGCTGACCCAGCTAACTCCGTTTGTCTTCACAGTCAGCTCAGGTGCCATGTTCTCTGGGGAACCCTCCTGACCCTTCTCCCTGAGAAGCTTGGCTACCTGCTCACCTTTGTACTGTTCTCTGTCTGGGCACTGGAGAAGACTCTTGAGAGTCCCTTGGACAGCAGGGAGATCCTCAAGGAAATCAACCCTGAATATTCATTGGAAGGACTGATGTGGAAGCTGAAGCTCCAATACTTTGGCCACCTGATGGGAAGAGCCAACTCCCTGGGAAAGATCCTGATGAAAGATTGAGGGCAGGAGGAGGAGGGAGTGACAGAGGATGAGATGGTTGGATGGCATCATCGACTCAATGGACATGAGTTTGAGCACACTTCAGGAGACAGGTAAGCACAGGGAAGCCTGGTGTGTTGCCGTCCACGGGGTCACAAAGAGTCAGACACAACTTAGTGACAGAATAACAATAACTATCTGGGCATTTCACATTCACCGCCATAAAGACCCTTTCTTGTCTTCCCGTGGAGTAGTCAGTGTTGAACTCTGCAGGGCCGAAAACCCTGCCTTACTCTCTTGGGTCAGCAGCATGGTGGAGGGGAGGTTCTTTCCCTGCAAGTGTAAGAAATCCATCTCACACTGACTTAGGTAAAGGGAATTGGTTGGCTTATATGGACTGAAAAACCAAGAGTCTATTTGACTTTAGACAAAGGGGAAAGCTGAAAGGATGTGATCAGGAATCTACCTCTCTCTCTTATACACACACACACACACACACACTGCTGCTCCAGGCTTCCATCTTACAGCCGCATACAGAGAGCTCCTCTTACCCAACTCTTCCAGCCAAAGTTCCAGGCCTGGTTCCGATTGGCCAGGACCAGCTTTCATGCCCCCTTGGGGATCTGCAGAGCGGATAAACGCCACAGAGACACATCAAACAAGAGTGGGGGTAGGGGCATGTTTCTTGTAAAGAAAGATCACCAGAAGAAGTGGGAATAGACCTGGGGCAAACAAAAGCTATGCCCATGAAAGTGACCTGTTCAAATTTCAGAGAGCACACAGATCTCTCAGGGATTTGTTAAGATGCAGATTCTGACTCAGCAGGTCTGGGGTGGGGCCTGGGGGTCTGCATTTCTGACAAGCTCCCAGATGATGTTATTGCTGCTCTCCTGGGAACCAGGCTTTGAGTGGTGAGGGTCCTAACGTACTTAACACCTGGCCCCAAATGTATTGAATACACAAGAGAGGGGATCAAGATGCTGATGAAACTGGGTTCTACTTTGGCCTACTTTGGTTCTTCCTTAACCCCTGGACCCAGCTGTGCCTCTTAGATTGCTCCTCACTGTAACTGGTGAGGGAGGCAGGGCAGGCCTTTTTATTTCTCTTATAGATCAGAAAATAGCAGCTCCAATAGACTCTGTGACTTTCCCAAGTCACACCAATGCAAGGAGTGCAGCTGGTCCTGGGTACCTACCTTCTCTGAAGGAAAGCAGAGCTCCCTCAAGGCAACCCCCTCCTCTTACAGGAACAGAGCTCCCCACCCCAGCCTCTCCCATTCTTAGGAAGGGGTTGAAGGGCTGCCAGAACAAACAGAAAGAGAAGTGGTCCACCTTGTTATGATCATATTTCCCCAGGATTGGAAATTCCCAGACCACTGAACAGAAAGCTGTGTCAGCTGACGAGGTGATGAGGTTTTTACAGTCCAGGTGACCTCCCAGCAGAGCTATTTGTAAATCGAAGTTGTAAAGGGCTAAGGTTACCCTGGCAGCCTCTGTACCCTGGGTTATTTTTAACCTTGTCTCTCTTATCAGTTTTCTCTCTCCAGCTCTCCAGTTATCTGTTATCTTTAACAGAGGTAGTCTCACCATGGGTGGGGCAAGTCACACCTGGGCTTCCAGGAACAAAGTGTGGGCATCTCCAGCCCCTGACCCCACCTCACAGGGGTGCCATGGCACCTGCAAGTGATTTGAAGAAGGAATCCTTAGCGGATCCATAGGCTAGCACAAGAGGAAGATTGTTTTTGCTATGGTTGCTATTTAATCGCTAAGTCGTGTCAGACTCTTTGCGACCCCATGGACTGTAGCCCTCCGGGCTCCTCTGTCCATGGGATTTTCCAGGCAAGAATACTGGAGTGGGTTGCCATTTCCTTCTCCAGGGGATCTTCCCATCCTAGGATTGAACCTGCATCTCCTACACTGGCAAGTGGATTCTTGAAAATTGAGACACCTAGGAATATAAACACGGAATGAGCTCCTGGAGAGAGAGGGAGATCCCCGTCTCTTATGAGTTGAATTGTGTGCCCCCAAAATTCATATATTGAAGCCCTAATCCCCAGTGCCTCAGAATGTGACCTTATTTGGAAAGAGGGCCTGTGTAGATGTACTTAGTTAAAATGAAGTCATCCCGGAGTAGGGTGAGTCCCTAATCCAGTATGAATAGTGTCCTTATAAAGAGGGTAAATTTGGACACTGAGAAACACACAAGGAGGTCAGATGCCATGTGGAGATGAACAGGGATTGGGTTGATGCATCAGAAGACAAAGAAAGAAGGGATTGGCAGCAAAGCTCCAGGACAGGGGTGTGAAGGAACTCTCCGTCTCAGAAGGAACCATCCCTGCTGCCACTTTGAGTTCAAACTTTCAGCCTCCAGAACTTCGAGATAAGGACTTTCTCTTGATTAAGCCACCAAGTTTGTGGCATTTTGTTATGGCAGCCCCAGGAAACAAACACATCAACATCATGTTGAGGCTGACAGCCACTTGGAAGGATGTCATCCAGCAGAAATATGACGCAAGCCACCCATGTCGTGGGTGATTTTCTAGTAGCTTCATGAAAAAAAGTTAAAAGAAACAGATGAAATTAAAGTTAACAATATATTTTGTTTCACCCAGTGAATCCAAATTATTATTTCAACAGGTAGTAAATACCAAAGAGAGTTTTATCTGATGTGGACCATTTTTAAAGTCTTTATTAAATTTGTTGCAATTTGCTTCTGCTATGTTTTTGGGGGTCTCTCTCTTTTTTTTTTTTTGCCAGGAGGCATGTGAAATCTTAGCTCCCTGATCGAACATGCACCCCCTGCATTGGAAAGCAAAGGCTTAACCATGACTGCCAGAGAAGTCCCTAAAAAGAGCTTTTAATGAGATGTTTTATATTCTTTTGTTTCATAGTAAGTCTTTGAAACCTACTGTGTGATTTTCCACAACAGCACAGCTCATTAAGGATTAGCCACGTTTCAAGGGTTCATTAGTCATACAGAGCTAGTGGCCACCAAACTGGGCAGGTAGGTCCAGTTCCTGTATACGCAATTTACTGAGCACAGAGCCTCAGTTTGTTCACCTGCAAAATGGGGACAATAATAATACCTCCACCACACGGTTGGCACGAAGACTAAGTAAAAACGATATGCCTGGCCTGAGAGTGTCCCTGGCACAGAGTGAACCTTCATAATCAAGAACTGTTATTACGATAAGGCCATCAGACTGGATATTTAAGTACCTCCCCATTCCAAAGGCTCGTACATCACCACATTTCTCACTAGACTCATCTCGACACTCCTCCACACTCAGACCCACCTCCAGGCTCCCCACTCAGACCAACTTGACTACATTTCCTTCAGGAAGCTTGCTGAAGGGCCCCAGTCCCCATTTTAAATCCTCAGAGCTCCTTGAGAGAGCCTCACAATTTAACACTTAACTGTTAATTGTGTTATTACTGGGGAGTGAGGTTTTAAATCCCTGGAGGGCTGGGGTGTGCCTCTTATGTTTTCTCCTCTAGCCTCTGAGCTCTGAGCCTGTTCAATCACACAGTTGGGCAATAAGCCTTTATTGAGCACCCAACCCGAGTCAGCCACTGGGTCCTGCAGGACTTAGAGTAGGTATCAGTTAACAACATGCGGGTCACCTCACCCATGACATCACTCAGAAGCCCCCAGACAGATGGTCTATGAGCACCAAGGCCCAGGGCTCAGGATAGAGGAGCCATAGCTTGGACCAGCCCAGGGCAGCAGAGATCCTGGAACCTTCCAGGAAAAAGAGGTCAGAAGTGATGCTGCACCCCAGGCAGGGAAAGGTGTCCTGCGTGGGCTGTGGACCTCATGCAGGAGCCCAGAATGCCAGATCCCAGATGCCCCACCTGGATGAGACTTGGGTCCGGCAGAGACCCTTTGAGTCACCTCCTCCCTCCTCTCCCATCTCCCCCAGCCTGGATGGCATCAAGGAGCTTGTTTACTACAATTTGCACCCTAATAGAGGCCCAACTGGCTGCGAAAGTTATTAATACATAGATCCCAAGCACCTCCATGAGAGTCTTAATCACACCAGCCTGTCCCGGCCTCTCCTTGTCCACTGCCCTCCACCCCTACCCAACACACAGCAGTTATATGGGTGTTGTCACTAGGGTTGAGCCTGGCACAGGACAGAGAAAAGCCAGTTGAAAAGACGTGTACTGTGGGCAGACAAGGTCTCACCCACCCCTGCTTCTGCACCCATCTCCTCCCTGTCAGCACTCTAACTCAACCATCCTCCATACAGGTTACCTGGGTGGGGGCGTGCATTTGCCCCCTGCCCTCCCGCTCAAGTCCAATCCTGTGGTCTAGAGGTCTCCAACCACTTTGGCACCAGGGACCAATTTGGTGGGGGCTTCCCAGGTGGTTCAGAGGTAAAGAATCTGCCTGCCCGTTCAGGAGACAGGAATTCAATCCCCGGGTGGGGAAGATCCCCTGGAGAAGGAAATGGCAACCCACTCCAGTATTCTTGCCCAGAAAACCCCATGGAGAGAGGATCCTGGTGGGCTACAGTCCATGGAGTCTCAGAGTCGGACACGACTGAGCAACTGAGCACCCACACAGCAGTTTCATGGAAGACAATTTTCCATGGGCCAGGAGGCGGGGATGGTTTTGGAATGACTCAAGTGCATCACATGTATTGTGCACTTTATTTCTATTATTCTTACATCAGCTCCACCTCAGAGCATCAGGCATTAGATCCTGGGGACCCCTGCTGTAGACCCATCCCAGTCTTCCTGTCACCTCCTCTCTTATTCCCTAAAGACAAAACACCTAGGTTTGTGTCACTCTATGCCCCCTTCTAGCTGTCTGACATTAATAAAATTGTTTAACCTCTCTGAGCCCCAGATTCCTCAACCACAAAATGAGGAGAGCAATAACATCTACCTTGTCAGGTTGCCATGACGTTTAAATGAGACACTTTCCATCACAGGCTTGTTGTAGTGAGTGGCATGTTAACAAGTGTGCACGTTAAGTGTCCTTTTATGATCACAGTGATGACTATCATTTGCTTGTAAAGCATGACAGGAGGCTTATTCTGCTACCCAAACGCACATTCTGAGCCATTGCATAGCTAGGAAATGTGACGTCAACTTTACCTGCTGTTTTTGGGATTTTGTAGCCTGTGACTTTTTGTTGAGGAATTTGTACTGACACAAAGCAACTCATTCATTCCACAAATATGTACAGAGCACCTGCTAAGGAGATGACGTATTCTTGGCGATCCCTAGAGCAGAACTGGGCGATGTAGACAAGAGGCTTTCCTGGCAGCTGCCCAGACCCACATCTTGAAAGTTCCTTTCATGCTTCTCTGAGGTGATGGCAGGTTCTTTGTCTGTGTCCTTATACCAGACCTAGCATGGCTGGGAGGTGCTAACCAAGGAGAGGTGCAGAAGGGGCCTGTGCCCAGGAATTTGGACCAGGTTTGGGGTTTGGGTTCCAACTTCTATCTCTTGTGACTCTGGGAAAGTCAGTTAGCCTTATAGAGCTTCAGTTTTCTTCTCTTAAATGGGCACAATAACACCTAGCCTATAACCTCACAGACTTGCTGTCAGCATGTGTGTGAAAGCCTTTTAATAACTGTATTTTTCCTTCCTTCCTTCCCTCTCTCTTCCTCACTCACCCATCCACTCAACCATTCTACACTTTTTTCATTACCTACTCTTTCAGTTAGAAGTAGAAGGGACCTAGACAGACCCAGGGAAGCCATCCCCACCAGGATTCTCAGCCCTTCTCCCCATCTCTGGATGTCCATGTTGGGGCAGGACGACAGGAGCCATCAGACACATTCTTGGGAGGGGCTGATCCTTCCTCAGTCCAGCCAGGTGACTGGTGGCCTCTCTGAGCCAACCTGGTCTAGGTGAGGAGCAGTTCAGGTTCCCAGGCAGATGCCCAGCGTGGAACTCCCCTCTTCTTGGACCCCAGCCAGTGCTTTAACTGGACTTTTGACCTTGTGTTTTCCCATCCTCGGCAGGAAATGAACCCTGAAGGAAAAAGACTGAGTAAGCGTCAGACAAACCCATGCTTCAGACAGGAAGTAGGAAGAAAGGGATGTTCCAGCCGTGTCTGTCCCCTTCTCTCAGAAAAGCAATGCTTTTAGACAAATATCCACAACAGACTTACGCTTAGTTGTCTTTGGAAAGGACTGGAACCTGTGACCACTATCCGCTGCAAGAAAGGCTGGGGGAAAGGGAGCAGGGTGATTATGATTGGCTTACACCAAGGTTGGCAAACTTCTTTGAACGGTTTTGTTCTTGTTTAGTCACTAAATCGTGTCCGATTCTTTTGCAACCCCACGGACAGTAGCCCACCAGGCTCATCTGTCCATGGGATTTCCCTGGCAAGAGTACTGGAGTAGATTGCCATTTCCCTCTCCAGGGAATCTTCCCAACCTGGTAATCAAACCCGCATCTCCTGCTTTGCCCAGTGGATTCTTTATCACTGAGCCATCAGGGAAGCCCCTGTGAAGGACCAGGGGGTAAGTATTTTAGACTTTGTGGACCAGATCCATCTCTTTCGCAACCACTCAACTCAGCCTTTGCAGAGTGAAATCAGCCTTAACTGCTACATAAACAGATGGGTGTGGCATGCAACAACAAAACTTTTTTTGTGAACACAAAGTTGAATTTTGTATAATTTTCATGGGTCACAGAATATTACTTTTCTTTTGATTTTTTTCCAACCATTTTGAAAGTGTTAAAAAAAAAAAAAAACAACCACCATTTGTTTGTGGGACACACAAAAACAGGGGCAGTCAGATTTGGCCTCGGGCAGTGGTTTGCCAACCCTTGGCTTGGACCAATCATATGCCGTTCCTTGGGGCTGAGCACACTGCGTGTGTGTTCACTAACAGACGCTGCGGGCAGGGGTGATGTGGTGGGTACGTCGTGTGAGTGACTAACAGCCTTCACCACAGGCTGTGCCACTGCACGGGAAAGACAGCAGGAGTTGAACACAAACCATCCAAATTCCAGAGTTCCTAGCCTCCGTGCTAACAGCCTCTTCTTAGCTGTGAAGGGTGTATACGGCGGAGCAGGCATATCAGAAGGCGGGGATGCAGGCCTATGTACTCCTGAGACCCTCCAGCGGCCCCTTCTCTGGCAAGGACCCGGCGGGGAGATCCCAAGACCGGCTGTGGGCGGGGCAGACGAGGGGAAGCTCCGCCTCCCTCCCGCCTCTTGCCCGACTCTGCTACACCACGGACTGTAGTCTGCCAGGTTCCTCTGTCCATGGGATTTTCCAGGCAAGAATAGTGGAATGGGTTGCCATTTTCTACTCCAGGAGCGCGTCCCATTTTCCCGAACCAGGGATTGAGCCCGCGTCTCCTGTGTCTCCCTCATTAGCAGACAGATTCTTTACCACTGAGCCAGTGGGGAAGCCCTCACCTCCCTCCGCAGACCAGTGCATATGTCGAGGCTGGGGGGTGGAGTGGGGGCTTCGCTCCAGCCCTGGAGCAGGATTTCCTTTTCCGTTGACATTAATAGACGGGAAATTGGGTCTTACTCTCATGGGTGAGGAGAAGCCCTCCCTCTCCCCCTGACTCCCCTCTTTCTCCTGGTCTTCTCTTCCTGCCCAACCCCACCCCACCCCACCCTCCGCCCCCACCCCCTTGCATGAAGGAGATTCAGGGAAGCATTTAACAGCTGAGGGAGCCTGAGAGAATTTGAAAACTCAGAGATGTCACCCTTTCAGCCATTACCAGGTCTTCTCTTTAGCTCCTCTTCTATGATTTATTATTTTTAAAGTTCATTGGTTCCCACTGAGCACAAGCTAGGTGTTACCTCAGGGACTTCTGCATTCTGTGATTCATGTAATCCTCCCCAAACTCCTGCGAGGTAGGTGCCCTTTGACCCATCTCACAAAGGTGAACCTGAAACCCAGAGATTTTACAAAATCAAGGGCAGAGTCTGGATTTAACCCTGGCCCGTTTGGCTCCTTCTGTCTGCTGGTGAGTCTGCTTCTGCCCAAAGGGGTGCCCGGGGAGGAAAGGGTCCATGACGTATCTGAGTTCAGAGCTGAGGCTCTGGAGTCAAAGAGACTTGAGTTCAGATCCTTGGTACAGATTACACTAGCTGCTTTCTTGGGGAAGGTCATTTAATATCGCCGAACCTCGGTTTCTCCTTCTGTGGAAAAAAAAAAAATTGATTCTCTCTTCCTTCAGCCCATGATTTCTTCTGGGGAAACAACTATTCCCCAAATCTTCTTTCCTATGGTTTTCCTGTCAATGACCCGGCTTGCCTACGGTAAGAGTCAACACGTGCCCTATGCCCAGCCAATCAGAGCATCTTGTTCTCTCAGACTAACTGATGCATTTGGGGATAAGTACATGTGACTAAATCCAGCCAATGAGAATTATGTCTGGGATTTTTGCTGGACCCATTAAGAACAAAAGGCTCTCTTTTGGCTTATTTGGACATGTAGCTAGAGCTTTGAGTGGCTGTTTTGTCACTGAACAGAGAGAGCCTGCCTGAGAATAAAGCAAAGGAAGAAGACAAAAGAGGCAGAACTAAGAAAGCCTAAGAGGAAGAAGAGTCCCAGTGAGATGACTTAACCTGAACTTTGGCTCCCAGCATGCCTAAGACACATCCTCTGTTTCCTTAGTTATATAAGGCTCCATGTGTGCCCTCTCGGCCAGTTTGAGCTGTTTCTCTGACATGTGCAATCGATCAATAGAATAAAAACCCCTCAAGGGCAAGGATTTTTGTCTGCTAAATTAATGTATCATCTCCAGTGGGTGGAACAGTGCCTGTCACAAAGAAGGTCGTCAATCAATATTTGTTAAACAAATATAACATTGCATCTCATAAGATGTTGTGATGATAAAGGGGACAGATGAATGTCTAAGGTGTCTCTGATGCACGGCCTGGTGAACCTCAATAACCATGGCTCTAAGCCAGAACCCCTGCCCTCCAGCAGCTTCTAGTCTGGTGGACTGTCCTCTCCACTGGCACTAGGCAGGTCAGGGAAGGAGTGGGTTTTTTTTTTTTTAAGTTTATTTATTTATTTGTCCATGCCAGGTGTTAGTTGCAGCAGGCAGGATTTTTAATTTAGGCATACAAACTCTCAGTGCAACAGGTGGGATCTAGTTCCCTGACCAGGGTTTGAACCTGGGTCCCCTGCATTGGGAGCAAGGAGCCTTACCTAGTGGACCACTAGGGAAGTCCCAGGGCAGGAGCAGTTTAAGTAAGGAGCAGTGATCAAAGACCATGAGTGGGAAATGCATTACTCAAAGCTGTAGGAACATAAATGGTGCTGCAGACCTGGCCCCTTCCCTCCTGAACTCTACTTGGCACCCTTCAGTCTCTGTGGCCCCCTCACAACTCTTTGGCTGGGATGGCATCACCTACCCACACCTCCACCTGTCTCTAGTAAGAGCAACGGGCCCGTGGCATTTCCACGTGGCAGAGGGAAGAGTACCCACCTCCAGTCAGGAAGGGGGGATGTCATGGGGGGCAGCCTTGTCTTCTCCCAGCTGGCATGAGAAAGTGCAAAAAAAAGAGTGACTTTTGGATTTGAACAGATAGGATGCTGTAGCAAAATAGAGCACTGGGTTGAGTGCATTGAAGGGCAGATTTCACTCCACTATTAAGGACCTGGGGCCAGAAGGTCTTGTGTTGGGTCCTAGTTCTGTTTTCTATGCGTGGGGGAGACTCTCTCCAAACCAAGCTCGGGTTTCTCAAGGGACCGTATGTTCTACTTCCTCTCACCTCCAACCCTGCCTACTGCAGAGCTCACAAATAGACAGCTCTAGCTGAAGAGTCAGGATATTTGTCCTCACCCTCTCTGATGAGAATCAGGTAAAGAACCTGCCTGCTATGTAGGAGACCCGGGTTTGATCCCTTGGTCAGGAAGATCCTCTGGAGAAGGGAATGACAGCCCACTCCAGCATTTTAGCCTGGAGAATTCCATGGACAGAGGAACCTGGTGGGCTCCAGTCCACAGGGTCACAGGGCCGGACACAAATGAGTGACTCAGCCTTCTGGAAACAAACCTGTTCCTGTTCCCGAGAAGCAACCCCCAACATTCTTGTCACTCTCAGTCTGGGTAATTAAGCTCAATACCTCCAGGGTGATTAAAAATTAATTCAGCGTTCAACAGGCCCGGAAATGAAATGCAGTGGGAAACACACTTGGCATGCCTGGTTAGATGTAATTAGAAAATCGTCCTGCTGGGGAAAGTAACTAAGGGGACGTTGTAGCCACAGAAGTGTCGGTTGGTGGGGAAGGCAACTGCCCCGCTTACACAGTAGTAACAGGCCACTTCTCAGGCCTCTATTTTCCCTTACTCAACTGTTGCTGGCAGTCATATCGCACAGGCAGCTGGTTTATGATAAGGGTTCTCACTTCTGCGTCGGTGAGGGTTCACGGGCACTGCCTCTGCCCAGGGCTGCTTGAGTCTCCACTCCTTGGTCTGTGCGTCCCTCCCGCACCTCCCCCTGCCCACGGCCACTGCCATCGCTTCCCTCCCCCTCAACCACACCATCTGCGGGACTCCTTCCTGGCCCTTCTGCATCCTGGCTCCATCCCAGCATCTCCTCACCTTCTCCCCCGATGCCCTCTCCCCGCCCAATTTAGGCCTCTCCTTGCCCTTCCAATTGCTCCCAGCTACTGTCCTCCAGGAGTGGGCCCAGCTGGAGGCTAGCTGCCCCCTGGGAGGTCTTCAATACTCCTTATTTGCCAGGCAGCAACCTCGTTGCTCAGGATGCCAGTCCAGAGGCTGGTATTCTAGGATGCTGCAGAAGGACATGTCATATTCCCATCTTAGAAGTCATCAGGGGCCTTCGCACCTCCCAAACCATCCAACTTTCCCATCTGGTACCTCTGAACACCATGCGCAGCAGGAAATGCCTTGTTAACTCTTGAGGGCTAGAATGCCTTACTATTTTGAGTTGCTTTAGGGGCCTGTAGTAGCAACTGTTGTGCTCAAGATGATTCCTGTTCCTTACTGTGAACCAAATAACTGCAACAAGGCAGGAGAGGAAGTGCTGGGTATTTCCTAGGCCTCCTGGAAAATCTAGGACAGTGCTGTCCAATACAGTAGCCACTAGCCTCATGTGGCCATTAAATTTAATTGAAATTGGATAAAATTAAAATTCAGTTCCTCAGCTATTCTTGTGGTTAGTGGCTATCATATAGACTGCAGATATAGCATTCCATCATCACAGAAAGTTCTATTGAATGGCACAGCCCTAGAACATAAACTTTAATAGCACAGGCTCAAAGTTGAGAAGACCCTCTACTATTTACTCTATGACTCATTTGACTTCCTGAAGCCTTACTCCATTTTTTCATCTTATAATAACAGCTATCCTGGAGAGTCTTGAGGTCCAGTGAGGGAATCCAGATAGACATTCAGCAGTGTTTGATAACAGGAAGAGCTGATAAATGGAAGCAATAGGTTTTTGGAGTAGAGTCAGTGACTCCCAGTCTAAGGCTTCCAGAGAATTCCAAAGGGGAACAGATATTTAAAATGGAGAAGTCTGGTGGATATTGCCAAGGATGCAAATTTAGCAGCATCAGTAATGGAACAAACTGGCATCATGAGCTTCCTGATATTATGCAATGAGATCATCTCATCTATGTAGTATTCTTGCCCCCCAAAATGTCTAAATCTAGCCATAAGGAGACAATCAGACAGATCCAAATTATATGATATTCCATAGAACAACTGGCAGTGACTCCTTAAAAATGTCACAACCATAAAAGAAAGAAAAGGCAGAGGATGACTAATCACCTGCATGACCCTTGTTAAGAGCCTTGATTAAAAAGGACGTCATTGGGACACTTGGAGAGAATTTAATATGGAGCATATACCAGATAACATGATTGCATCAATTTAAATTTACGGAATATGATAATACTGATGGAGAATGTCCTTGTTCTCTAGGAGATAATAGCTGATGTATCAAGAGGTAAATGGTCATCATGCTTGCAACTTACCTCCTGAAGGAGAGAGAAAGCAAACATGGCAAAATGTCAATGACTTACAAATTCAGGTGAAAAGTAGAGAGATGCTCATTGTACTAATCTTTCATCTTTTCTGTAGGTTGAAATTTTCCAAAATAAAAAGTCAGGAGGGGAAAAGGCTTAATAGAAATCGTATCTGTGATAAGCCTGCTTTGAGTTAATCACTAAGAATTAGAGCAGAAGCACACACCAGACACTGTCAAGAGTTTTATGTGAATAATTTCTCTTAATCCTTACATCAGTCTCATGAGGTGGATCTATTAATATGAAAGATCTTCAGACACAGAGAGGTGAAGTAACTTACTCAGGCTCACATGCAAGCGTCTGAGCCCGGATACTGTGGGTCCAAGCCTGTTCCCTTAACTATTTCATCTTAGATTAAGTCTTTCAAAACATGGATTCTCTGAGGTGAAAATAATATCCAATCATAAATCACTCCTCTATGGAATAGCTAGAGTGTTTCTATTCTAGGTTGGATGAACTCAGTTCAGAATAGTTACTTTAGTTGATTGAAAAGCATGTCATTGGCACCCATTCTTTTCCAGATGCTTTACAAAGACCTCAAGGTCACACAGAGTCCTTACCTTCAAGGAGTTTACTGCCTAGCAGAGATGCCCACCAGAAGAGCAGGAATGCAGGAATTCAAAAAAGGGACAAAGTATCAGTAGGTTGTGGATTTGTTTCACTATCCATATACAGGTGCCTGCCCCCTGATAAGTTACCTCAATTTCCCTCTAGAGGCAAGTGAAGCTTACCCCTCTGCACCTCTGAAGGTACAGTTGATTCAGGTCTAAGCTAACCCAGGGACTCCAGCCCCCGGAACATATTGACTGATCTCAGAATGGGCTCTTGACCCATGTCACACTGATCAGAGACAACATGTCTCAATTTCAGACTAAGTATGAGCTATTTCCACTCACTCTTTCCACTATGTCTGAAACTCATAAGAATGCAAAAGCTGGACTGCCATGCTTTTTTGCTACCATATGGAGCCTGAAACTTCAGCCTTCAGAAAAGAAGGCAAAATCAAGATTTAGGAAGAAAGAAAATAAGGAAAACACTGATGACATTATTTGAGCACTAAATTCAACCTCACTTACTGGGCTTTTGGTTACTTGTGACCCCAAACTTCTATTTCTTTGCTTAAGCCTCTTTGGGATGGAATTTTCTATCACTTGCAATAAAAGGTGTCCTCAATGATTCAGAAGATATCCTGGAGGAGATGGAGGGAATGAGACCCTGAATGATCAATGAAATCCAGAAAGGAAAGGAGGTGGAAGGATATTCTAAGCAGAGAAATTGTTCATGGAAACCAGCAGACTAGGGTTCCCATAGTTCTTAAAGACCTGGCATCAAATCCTGGCTCTACCTCCTAGTAGCCTTCTAGCGCTTAACCTCTCTCTGAGCCACAATAGCCTCTTAAACAAGCTTAATGGCATCACCTCCCAGAGCTGCAGAGATGAAAATGATAGGGACTTGCTCATGCTTGCTGAACAAACAAGCCGGTCATTTTGACTGGAGACGAGAACGGGTTAGAAAAGTAATACCTGGTAATAAGAGGTGGAAGGATAATGGATACGGAAGGATGGGAAGGTTCACCTACCAAACCCTATCGAGCTTTGTACCAATGCTTTCCAGTCCTCACAATGGCCCTGTAGACATTGCCATCTTGTTTCCAGGTAAGAAAATTGAGGCTCAGAGAAGTGGAGCCACCAAAGTCACGCAGCGGACCAGCACAGGAGCTATGATCCAAACCGTATCTAGTTAACTCCACACCCAATGCCTTTCTCACCATAATGACCATTCCCTGTGGGTAAGGGCTGAGACCCCTGGGGGCCTCCAGTGCTGGCCAAAGAGAATGACCTTTCCCTTGTAAGTAAGAGCAAGTCTCCCTGCCTGGGGCAAATAGTCAAAGAAATGTTTCCATTGAAGGCTAATGGGTTAACAGGTGGACTCGATCAAGCCTGGCAGAAAGAAGACTGGACAGCTCTCTGGGCCAGACCCTGGGAGTGAGAAAGGATGGTGTGGGATGAGTGCAGAGAGTGGCTCGTCTGAGCTCCTCAAGCCTCAGGAACGTGGGTCCCTGTGACCAGTTTCATTCTTGGAAATATGCCATCCCCACCCAGAGGGCCCTGCTATTTGGGCCCTGGGGAGAGGTTGGGAGGAAGGGCAGAGGGAGCCTGGGAACACTCTCCCAGCTCTGAGGAGGAAGATTTGCATCTGGGTTGTAGGAGGAGGTTGTTTGTGGAGGGCTGGGCGTGTTGGTTGTTTGTGTCTGTTGTTCCTTCTGCCCGCGGCCTTCTTCCCCAGTCATAACTGGTAGAACCTGCAGGGCTGATGCCCAGCCTGGGGCCCTTCCTCTGACTCAGTGGGAGGCAAGGGGAGCGTCCCAGAGAGCAGCCCACATCCCTGACCAATGGCCTTGCCCCAGGGCCTCTTTGTCCACCAACTTCCACCTGGTACAAGTGGGGCTTGTTCCTCTTTCCACTTTTCCTTCTGTGTGAAGGCCTCCGGGCACAGATATGTGGCTCCTTCCAGCCACCAGCAATCAAGATAAGGAGGGTAACGGGGCCTGACCCTCGGGCAGCCCTTTAGCCTTTTCCCAGTTCATCTGCTGCCTGCCTCACCTGATCCCTACCTCAACTTTTGAGGTGAGAGGCATCAGTCCCATTTTAGAGGGGTAAACTAAGGCCAAGAACGGGAAAGGGGCTTGCCCAAATGGCTAAGAAGTGGCCTCGCAATGACCAGATCCTTATCTTAGACTCTAAGCCTGAAGTTACTTGCATCACAGACATCTAAGGCACCCACACCAGGGGTCCTATCCCTCAGTGCACTGTGAGACCTTGGTGGGCTTTGCCCCCAAGTCATCTCTGGAGGTTCCTTGGGTGTCCCACGGATGCCCAGGGCCAGTTTCTTCTGCTCCACCTCCTTGCTGAGGCCCACAAGGTCCCTGCTTCTCAGGCTGAGACTGTGACCCTGGCACTCTCCCAGGGGGCAGGTCCTCAGTCACAGCAAACTGTTCTGTGCTCTGAGCCCAAATAGGTAGACAGCTCCTCTCTCTAAGAGGGCTTCCCTGATGGCTCAGATGGTAAAGCGTCTGCCTATAGTGTGAGAAACCCAGGGTCGATCCCTGGGTTGGGAAGATCCCCTAGAGAAGGAAATGGTAACCCACTCCAGTACTCTTGCCTGGAAAATTCCATGGACTGAGGAGCCTGGTAGGCTACAGTCCACGGGGTGGCAAAGAGTCGAACACGACTGAACAACTTCACTTTCAATTTCTTTCCTCTCTCTAACTTGTGTCCCAAACTGCAACCTGGGTAAGAAGCCTCTCAGCTTTTCCCTGCAGCCCTCTCTCTAAAGGGAGTGAGGGGGTCAGTGTTTCTTGGCAGCCTGTCCCCATCTACTCACTTGCAGCAACAGCCTCAGCTGAGTTCATGCAATTACAGTGAAACTTCTCTCATCACCACAGTGACCAAACCCCCTTATTCGTCCTTGTCCCATACTCAGATCCAGGTGGAGAGTGCCGAACTACCCCCCCCTCCCCCACTAGGATCCTTCATTCACCCTGGCCACACTCATTGTTTAAAGTCAGGCCAATCATAGCCAGTGAAACTCAGTTCTAGAACATTGAGCTGTCAGAGAAGTGGTCTGGTTCTCAGTCCTGGCACAAAGGTGTGAGGCTCGGAGCTTCTGCAGCCACTTTGTGCCAATGGTATGGAAACTGTCTGTGCTTCAGCTGCTACCCAGAGAAGAGCTGAGTCAAAAGACCACAGGTTTTTTATCACCAGGTCACAATGTGACACTGTTTAGAGTCCCTGATCAAGCTTCATCTAAACCAACCACACCCTTGGACTTCAGTTCCCAGGCCCACACATTCTGGTTTCACATTAAGCAAAAAGCTGGGTTTTCTTTCGTGTGCAACCAAAATTATGGTGACACAGAAGGTCACAGCTGGGCCCCTTGTTTCTCTCCCTGCCCCACCCCTACTGCCTCATCAAGTTCCTTCTCAGAGGCCTACCTCCCCCCATGCAAATTGACTTATACAAATAGATACCCAGGGTCACCCACTACTGGCCCATAAGTATACCATTTAGAACACTTTATGCTACATAGAAAAAGTGGTCCCAGGCATTCTCCCTTCTTGGCTTGATGAGGTGGGGGTGGGTGGGGAGTGGAGATGCCAGCAGAGAGCACGAGGCATGGTGGCAAACACCAGCCCTATCCAATGGATGCAGGATGCCAAGTCCATCCTGTCTCCTGAGGGATGGTCCACACAGTTGCACTGTTAGCCCAGGGCTCAGAAAAGTCTGCTGGCCTCATGTGGCCTTTGGGGCCTCCTACTATAGCTTCCAGTGAGAAGGATGGATCAGAAGAAAGAAGAGACCACCAATGGATTATTATTATTTTTTTTAAACCAGCCCCTTCCCAGAATTATTTAACCCTGAGCAAGAGGCCTCATTTCTCACTTCTCACTGTACCGTCTGGCCTGGCTTCTCCCAGCCACACCCCCAAACATGTCTTTCCTTCTTAGAGTAGGAGCTTCAGGGTGAGTCACTGCCTCATTCCCTTCATTCCTTCCCCCCCCACCGTCAGGCCTCACCCCTTCACCCTGCCAGCCCCTCCTCTGGGCAGCCGTCTGCACCTCGTACAGGGCAGGCTGTACCCATGGAGCTGCTCACAGGTCTCTGCAGTGAGGAGAGGCAGGTGGGGCTGACCTCTTAGCTCCTGAGGTTTTCTGAGCGATCTGGGGCCTCCAGGGATGGGCCACAGTGACCCGGGTCTGTCCCAGGCCCTAAAGAAGGACTTTCTCTGGGGTCTCTCCCAACAGGCCTTGTCTTCCTCCACAGTGTCAAGTCCATTTCTGTGTCTGCCCCAAAGAAGGGGGATGGAAATGCCTTTAGAGAGTGCCTACAGAGTCCCAGGCCCTGCCTTGGACTTTGAGTTCTCGTCACAACCCTCAGCGTGGTGGCACAACCAACCACGCTGCAGAAATTAGCTCTGGGTGGCTGAGTTCACCCCGGCTGCCAGCACACACCCCTGCCTGCTGGGGCCTGCTGGTACCGCTCCCCAGGGGCCACTGCTGTCTTGGGTCGGTCCGTTCTCTCTCTGCCCTTATCTCCAGCAAACTTTCTTCTGGCCCAAGGCTGGCAGGCCCCATGCCAAGAACAGATCCTTTCATCCTCTCTGGTCTAAATCAAGCTGCATCGGGAGCAGCCCGAGGGGCCCTCCTGCCTTATTTGGAAGAAGAGCAGGAAACCAGACAAGAAATCGTCTACACACAAGCACAGCTCTCGTCGTGACCACAGGGCCGACACTGTCATTCTCCAGAGTGCAGGGAATCTGTGCCCCAGAGGGCCCTGAGCTGGGGTGTCAGGGGGCTGCCTCGTACGGCCCTAGAGGAAGGCAGATGTTTGTGGGTGGTAGTCATAGAAGGAGCGCTCGACTCTAAAGCAATAAAAGTTAAAGGTGACTCGGAAGCCATGGGGAGCCCCCCAGGGCCCCTGACAGGGTTATCTGGTTGGGGGTGGTCTGTGAGGAGGGGTCAGTTCAATCAGAGGCAAGTCTCTGAGCAAGGGTTTACCTCAGGCCCTACTCTGGGCCTGCTTCCAGAGTGCTGCATCACTAAAAGGGTGGTTTAATCAGCACCAGGTAAACCTGGTGTCTCAAAAGAGACCAAGAAAAGCAGGCTGGGACCCTGCAGAATCTTCTAGAATCAGTTCTCAGCCCCGGTGGCACTGTAGAATCACCTGAGGAGCTTTGTAAAATACTGATTCCTGGCCTCACCCCAGACACATTGGATCAAAATCTCAGAATGAGGGCTGGGCAGCCGTAATTTTCAGTCCCCTCAGGTGACACTACTAAGCTGTGTTTCTCAATTTTCCCTGATAATAAAAATCACCCAGAGGGTACATTTCAAAAAAAAAAAAAAAAAAAGAGATGCCCAGGCTCCCAACTTCCTAGTTAATCAGACCCACCAAATCAGAATCTCTGGGAACTGAGGCCCAGGACTCTGCATTTCTCACAGTCACCCTGGCTGACTGAAGCTAGGAAACCACATTTCCAGTGCAAACGCCTGAGGTGCCCCAGGCTCACTCAGTGCCTCCCGGCCCACCTGATCCTCAGCGCTCCACAGAGGACTTCCCTGTGAGTAGACACAGCACCCATTTCCTTCATAGCACATATCACTGTTTGAACACTATGTATATTTATCTCTGTCTTTGCTTCACACCCATCCCCCCAGTAGCCTGTAAACTCCATGAGGACAAAAACGTCTGTCTGGTTCCATGGAGTGAGCTCTGAATTTGGGCCTCAAACCCCAGCTCCCTGACTCACCTGTTCTTTGCTTTGAGTCAAGTTACTTCTCTATCGGGTGGCCCAGTGCTCTCATTTGTAACATGGAAATTAGAATGACAACCCATGCCTCAGTAGGTGATGTGAGGAATTAATGAGACGATACATGTAAAACATTCGACACGGTTTCCGCATAGAGGCAGTGGTCAATAAACGTTCATTATGTGTGTGTTGTGCTGGGCTCAGCTGCTTCTGTCGTATCCGACTCCGTGCAACCCTATGGACACCTCTGCTTATGGGATTCCCCTGGCAATAATACTGGAGTGGGTAGCCATGCCCACCTCCAGATCTTCCCCACCCAGGGACTGAATCCTCCTCTCTTGTATCTCCTACACTGTAAGCGGGTTCTTTACAGCTAAGCTGGGGAAGCTCAAATGTTTCTTATATTGATTACCTTTTGCTACATAACAAACCACTCCAAAACAATGGCTTAAAACTGCAACTGTTTTGGGACTTCCCCAGCAGTCCAGTGGTTAAGACTTCTGCCTTCCAGTTCATGGGGCCAAAGGTTCGATCCCTGGTAGGGGAACTAAGATCCCACATGCAGGGGGCAGTAGGGCCAAAAAAGTCACACATAAAAACTACAGCCATTTCATGCCTTAACAATTCTCTCAGTTGGGCTGGCTTGCCTCTACTCAGAGGGGTCTTGACTGAGCTCCGGCTGTTGTTTGTAGCCAGTCTGCTGAGGGTTAGGGGCTCCACATGGGCTAATTCACAGGACTGGCCTTGGTGAAGCCATCTCACTTCTCCTCTGGGTGACCTCTCCCACAGACTAGCTTGGGCTTCCTCACGTGGCAGTTGGGTTCCAGGAAGCTGAGAATGAGAGTCACGTGTCACTTTCTTGACATTCTGTTAGCCAAAGCGAGTTACAAAGTCAGCCCTGAGTCAAGGGATGGAGAAATAGTGCCAGTTTTCCATAGGGGGAGGTGCAAAGACTCCCTGGGCATTTTTCATCCTCCATAGATGTTATTTTCCTGTATCTAGCGTGGTATGCACAGCTGCCTGGCCCAGGAGGCATTTACTATGCATTGTTGAAGAAATAAATAAATGGATAAACAGAAAAGAAACTTGAGAGCAGAGAGGAAAATGAACTTGCTTAAAGTCACATAGTGAGTGAGTGGCAGAGCCAGGACTCCCACATGCCTGGTCCCTCCTCTTCCCGTTACATCAGTCTACTCAGACAGCAGCCTGAGGTGGGGCCGAATTCATCAGATAATTGCCTCACTCCTCAGCTTCTGCTGAGCCTCTAGAGATGTAGACAGAAGGCCAGGACTTTGCTGGCTTCCTGAAGAGTCTGGAACGGGGAGAAAGGAGCACTTTTCATTTCCCTGGGCACAGAGCAACCCAGAGAATGGTCAGGAAATCAGCAGTCCTCCTCCGATCCCACCTTGTGTGTGCAAGGGCCAGGGGGAATCAGAGACAAAGGCAGACCACGGTATAGTCCTTTTGCGACCTGTTTATCCTCCCACCAACCAGGTGTGGATGCATGCACACGCATGCACGCACAGACCACACACACACACACACACACACACACACACACACACACACACACCTTTCTCTCTCCTCTGCGTTCAGGTCCTGGGATAAAACTACCATAATTTGGGGATCTGGACTCTAAATTGGCCTGGACCAGCAACTGATGGCTTTGAGCAGTGAGTTTGGGGGAGGGAAAGTGAGAGATAGCAGAGTTGCAAAACGTAGACTCCGTTCCTGTCCCTGCCCGTCAGCCCCTTGCTATCACCTAGGGAAAATCAGGGCCCCTGGGTGCCGCCTTTCCTCCAGCGGGAGTGTTCCTTGCACTCGCTTAGTCACCCACCTGCTGCAGGAGAGACACCTATTTTTAGCCTTCAGTAAATGAGCTCTGCAGTCACCCAGACCACGTTCCCTTGTGTCTCTTCACATGGCTGGTGTGACTGGATGGGAATCACGTCACCAGGGACCCCTCCACCCCCCCCTCCCCGACCAACTGACCTCACTGCCTGGCCATCACCCACGTAACCGAGGCGGCAGAGCAGCGCCTGCCGCAAGAGCAACCCAACTCTCAGGAGTGAGCATTTTAACCACTGACGTTGTTGAGCATTCCTGCGCATCACTCTTGGTCAGTGTTGTTTTTGTTTTTAGCTTCTCTATTGACAGCACACCCTTCTCCTTATGCTTGCGTGGACCACACTCATGGCCCCAGCTTTGAAGATGCCGCAGCTTGGAAGCTGAGGCACTGCAGCCCTGGAAGCCAACAGACTAATGAAGCCAAGCTCCACTGATCACTCACTATCTGAATTGAGCAAGACCCTTAGCCATTCCAACCACTGACCCCTCACAGGTCACCCAGGCTGGTGATCAGTTTTCAGGATGTCGGCACAAGAAGGGCACCTAGATACCATGAGGTCCACTCCCACTTTATTGACAGGGAAATGGAAACAAAGGAAAAAGCAGGGAGCTGCCTGTGCAGGTGCCAGAGACCTCTCTGTGACATCATTCCATCAGGGCCACCTCATGGATAAAAAGCGGTGCTGATGAGGCCTCTCTGCTGGACAGAACCATCTGCTCTTCAGCCCAATATCCCCATACTTGGAACCCAGCAAAACGTAGGGCTTCCTTGGTGGCTCAACAGTAAAGAATCTGCCTGCCAATGCAGGAACTGCAGGCTCAATCTCTGGGTCGGGAAGATTCCCCTGGAGAAGGAAATGGCAACCCTCTCCAGTATTCTTGCCTGGGACATCTCATGGACAGGGGAGCCTGGTGGGCTACAGTCCATTGGGTGACAAAAGAGTCAGACAGGGACTTAGCAACTAAGCAACAACAAGGTAGTGAAGAATTCCTCTACAGACCACTTGCATCAGAAGCCTCTGAGTCACCTGGGCACTTATCAAAAGTTCAGGTCGCTGGGCTCTACTATGGCTTGAGATTTGACCCCCAGCGGAACATTCATGTCCTGCAGGACTTGAGGGGTGTCACACCATCTCTGCCTCAGGTTCCTCGCCTTTAATATGAGACTGAACCTCTCTGTGTAAACACGAGGAACAATACAGTCACATGGGGGCCGTATCAGCACAGTGTCTGACACATCGGAACCTCACAGCACGTGACTAGACCTAGTGCTGGTTTCTGATCCCAAGCAGCTCCTAGGAGGCGCAGCTCCCTCTGCCAGGCTGCTGAAAGCTGACACTCCCTCTTTCAGATCAGTCTGGAACCATCACGTGCTGGTGACTTCAAGAAGTGACCCTGCAAACCTCTGCCAGGCAGTGGTACTTTTCAGACTAGGGCTCAGTTCTCAACCAACCCCTGTCACACCTTTAGGAAGGCAAATGAAGTGAAGTGAAGTGAAAGTCGCTCAATGACGTCTGACTTTTTGTGACCCCATGGACTATACAGTCCATGAAATTCTCCAGGCCAGAATACTGGAGTGGGTAGCCTTTCCCTTCTCCAGGGGATCTTCCCAACCCAGGGATCGAACTCAGATCTCCCATATTGTGGACGGATTCTTTACCAGCTGAGCCACCAGGGAAGCCCAAGAATACTGAAGTGGGTAGCCTATCCCTTCTCCAGCGGATCTTCCCAACCCAGGAATCAAACAGGGGTCTCCTGAATTGCAGGCATATTCTTTACCAACTGAGAGAAGCCCCTTTAGAAGGCAAACCCTTCTCCAAACAAAACTTGGCAGAGCATGAGCCCCCCCATGTATACAACCAGTAGAGTTGTATTAGTTTGAATTTCTTCTCTAAGTCCAAATTGCCAACATGTTACTATGTCACTTATCAAATCCCTGTGAACACAAGTGGGATCCAACGTGTGAAAATCACATATTCCTTCTAAATGTGCATGTTGATGCTTATTATAAGTTTTCACATAGCATCAAGTATGTGTTGGAAACTGTCTTTGCACTGAGCATTGGCAAAAGCCATGAAGCTCTCCTGAAAATTGCCAGGGTTTTGTTTAGCATGGTTTGCAAGCCCTGGAGAAGTCCAAAGCCCTTTTAATGGTAGAGGAGACTGAGGCTCAGGTAGGAGAAGGGACCCGCCCTTCAGTGGCCATAGCCAGGGGAATCTTCACCCACATCCCCAAACTTACCAGCTGGGTGGGCTGCTCAAAGACATGAGGCCAGCACAGGTGGTTCTAGCCAATGGCTGAATTAGTCTAAAGTGGCGAAGACTGTCTATGTCTCTCAGTGCAGCCAATCAGCAGATGGCAGGGACAGAGCCACCCCCCCCCCCCCCAAGGCCTGGGGTGAGGAAGGTAGTCGGCATGTGGGCCCCTGTTTGGGAGCACGAAGGGATGATGCTGAAAGGGTTTAGATAGATTTACCTTTGGCATCTAAGCTCTTGAAAGTGAAAAGTGAAAGTGAAAGTTAGTCACTCAGTCATGTCCAACTCTTTGTGATCCCATGGACTGTAGCCTACCAGGCTCCACTGTCCATGGAATTCTCCAGGCAAGAATTCTGGAGTGGGTTGCCATTTCCTTCTCCAACCAACCTAAGCTCTTGATTCAGCCAAATTCCTACTCTACAAGCATCTGAGTTGAGATGCTGTGCTTTGACATTGCTAGATAAAAAGCTCCAAAGAAATGCAAATCACCATCGTCATTGATGACAGTTCCCTCCCTGGCCAGCAGCTTGCTAGGCTGTACCCAGTCTGGTCTCTGACCGGCTCCCCCTCCCAGAGGATCCCGATGTGGGAGAAGATAAATGAACAGAGCCCTTGCCTCGGGACCCAGTCCAGGGCACCCTAACCGAAGGAGAAACCAGGTCTTTCCCACCACACCCAGCACAGGACACTGTTTCGTCCTGTGGGAGAGCAGCCGCCAAGGTGCCAAGTCACCACCTGCTTGTCAGTCGATGCTCTGCCCTGTGCCCTTCGTTGCCCTGAGAGGGTGTGGCAAAGCATCCATTGCAAACAGGTGTGGGTTGACCTGCCTCTTCCTGGGATGGGGTGTGGGGCCAGTAGGCGGATCCCTCCCCAGCTCTCAGCCTTAGCTCCCTGCTGGGGACCATCTCCTGGGGCCTCAAGTGGGCCCTCAGAACACAGTAGGAGTCCGGCTCCATCAACAGGGGTGGGTGGGTGGGGGGAGGGCTTGCCTGCTCTCTACCCTCCTCATCAAGGCTCAGCCTTGCTTGATAATCCTCCCCTTTACTTGATGGCTATGGGCTCCTTGTGCTGTTTGTCAGTTTTCTTTTTATCTTTTTTAAAGGTATACGCAAACAATTTTTTTTAAGCCGAACAGAGATAATACTCATGCCTCCTCTGATCCCTTTAATACAATTCCCCTGTCCCCTGTTAACCCTGAAATCCCTGCTGTTACCAGCTTGGGAGAATCCTTCCAAAAATATTCTATGGATATATATGTATACATAAGTGTATGTGAGTCTATCCTTTTTTAATGTAAATGTGAACAAAGAACATACATTTTTCCAGAAGCTTTTTTTTTTCAGATTTTTTTTTTTTTTTTTTGATGTGGACCATTTTTAAAGTCTTCATTGAATTTTTTTTTTTTTTTTTTTTTTTTTTTTACAATATTGCTTCTGTTTTGGTTTTTTGGCCTCGAGGCATGTGGGATCTTAGCTCCTAGACCAGGGATTGAACCCGAATGCCCTGCATTGGAACGTGAAGTCTCAGCCACTGGACTGCCAGGGAAATCCCTGGAGGTTTTATCTTATTTTTTATTTAATGACATATTTTGGAAATTGGTTCCTATATGCAGCTGGAATCTCTTCCTTTCTAGTGGCTGTAGGCAAGCCCCAAAACTAACTAAGAAGAACTTTGTAACCAGGCCCCTATTGATAGATGTTTAATGCATCTCCAGTCTTTTGCTCCCCTGATGAACACTTATGAACGAGTCTATCTATACTCTGTTCCTCCTGTGTTTCTGGGGTGCCCCTGCACACCAGGGAACTGGGAGGGGGTGGAAGGGACAAGGAGGATCACACCAGGTGAGAGAATGCACAGCTCTCAGGAGGGAAGGCAGACCCACCCGTGAGCTTTACGGACCAAAGTTGCAGAAGAGTCTTAAGGAGGAAATGTACATGGTGAGCAAACCAAGATTTTTTTTTTTTAATAATTTGAACAAGTTCCTTACTGATTATAAAGTAAAACATATTCCTTATTGGAAATTTGGAAAACACTAAGTAGATGTGAAAATGAACCTGGAATCCCACTTATCCGGAGGTAACCACTCGATGCTTAGTGCATTTCTTGCCATTCTATTTTCTAGATACAAAGGATTTCTGGAGGTCGGGCATGGGGGCAGGCATGACAGAAGGTGCTGTCTGAGCAGAGGGCACAGCAGGGAGCATTAGACTTTTGCAGAGAGAGAGTCAGAAGCAGGAGGAGATAGAAGAGGATGGAGGCAGGGATGGGGGTCCAGATCAAAGGTGAGCCTGAGAGCAGCAGGGGAGAGTTTTCCCCTAGATGGATGGGCGGTAGGGAGCCACTGCAGGCATTTGCTCGCAGGACTGGTAAGTTCACCTGGCAAGAGGTCTGAGAAGTCTGGCTTTGTGATTTTGGAAGAACATCTAAGAAAAAAAATTTCATCAGATCTTTTGAAGAGCAGGTCTGGAGTTCCAGAGGGAGGTCACTTCTGAAAATATTAACACGGGAGTCCTAAGTTCTGAGTGTGAGTGAAACAACAGAGAAGTATGGCTTCAGGGCTGAGAGCATAGACTCGGAAATAAGCAAGAGCGTAGTTGAGTCCCAAAGGCACCACTTACCAAGTGGGTAGCATTGGGCGATTTACTGGTCCTCACTGGATCTCCACCATCTGCCAAGTGCAGATGAAACTAACATACCCACATCAGAAGGTGGATGAGAGGATTACAAGGAACGATGCAACTAAGAGCCTAGTATGGTGCTGGGCACACAGAAAGACCCGATAATTGGTGGGAGACTACAGAATGAGAGCAATGAAAGAGCTGAGGTTACATCTGTGATATGAGGAGCTGGGAGAAAGGCATGGCCCTCGGGGTTCCAGTTTTCTGGGCAGAAAGAGAATGGTCCCCAGGATAAACCAAGGACTTAGGGTTTGAGGAGGAAGAGTTGATGACAATGCCAAGCACTACCTGAGGCACAGGAAGGGCTCAGAGCCCCGAAGGTCCCTGGTAAGTGGTACCTTCATAGCAGTTGCCATGGCGATGCGGATAGCAGGCCGAGGCTGAGAGGTTAAGGGGTGATGGGAGGTGAGGAAGTCCAGGGGTAAGTTGACAGGTCTTCCAAGAAGTTAAGCAGTTAAAGGAAAGAGGAGGGCCCAAGCTCAGGGGAAAAATCATAGGGAAGAGCGGGTAGAGTTACTTTGTTTTGTTTGGGTTAGAGGCCATTTCAAGATATTTATAGGCTAAAGAGAGGAAATCAACAGGAGTTCTCAAAGAGGGGAAGTGATGAAAGACGTATTCCACCTCTCTAGACTTCAGTTCCTCATTTTAGCAATCAATGTGGACTAGGGATCCCTGAGGTTCTGCTGGCTTTTTTAGTTCTTTGATTCATTCATCCATTGATCCATCTTTCCATTCATCCATCTGTCCATCTGTCATCCATCCATCTGTCCATCCATCAGATGGATATCTCATCTGCGCATCCATCATCCAGCCAGTCAGCCAGTCAGCCGTTGTCCTTTAAACATAAATTGTCTGTAGACCTCAGCCATGAGCTAAGAGGGAGAAGGGATCTGGGGGAGGGATGGAGGGAAGAAGTGAAGAGAAGGAGAAGCAAAGATTCCTCTTGTGTGTAAAGGGAAGAGTAGAGAAGACAATCAGGTAATGACTCAACCATATTACAGATGGACTCAAAACCCACACCCTTGGAAGCCCCTTGAAATGAAATTCTAGCATTTATCCAACCCCCTTCCCCTCCACCCTGATGCATACCCCTCCTCAGCCTTTGAAACCCTGCCTTGGTCTTATTCCACAGAATATCTGCCATCCCCACCATCGTGCTGGGCCCACATAAGCAATTGGCAAGTTAGTACTTGACATGTCCATTTATTCAATAGGTGATTGTTGACTATGGGCAATGTGCCATACACTGGGAGATAGGTAGTGAGCAGAAGAGATCCCTACCCTCCTTGAGGGGGCTCCCCACGTTGTGCTAGTGGTAAAGTACTTGCCTGCCAATTCAGGAGACATAAGGGGCAAGGGTTCGATTCAGGTCAGGAAGATACCCTGGAAAAGAAAATGGCAACCCACTCCAGTATTCTTGCCTGGAGAATCCCATGGACAGAGGAGCCTGGTGGGCTACAGTGCATAGGGTTGCAGAAGAGTCGGACATGACTTAGCGACTAAACAACAACAACAACTAGTTGGGGAACAAGACCATCACATAGTTACACATAAATCTGTAATTTTTGTAGCTGTGATGGGAGAGAGTGGGGCTTTTCCATGGCTGGGGAGAACAGAAAAGGCTTCTCTGAAGAAGAAACTTGGGACCCAAAAGAACAAGTATTCACCAGGTGCATTAGCACGCCAGGTGGGGACACAGATGGGCCAGGCCTGTGTGAAGCCAGGTGACAGAGGCAGGGATAGAGGGCCTGAAAGACAGGCAGTGTGGCTGAGAGGGGGCAGGTGCTAGACCAGACAGGGGAGGCAGGCGGGGTCTCGTGGCCCAGGAGAGCAGCAGGAGTGGTTGAAGCATGAAGATGACGTGATGGGCTTCGGTTTCAAAGCCCTCTCCTTGAAGAAGCGAGTTGCAGATGTGTGCACGCAGTGTGAGCCTACCATACAATCTCTTGGGGCTGGGATGGCTTTCACCCTCACTTAAGATATGTCTGTAATATTTTTTAAGAATCAGCCAGTCCTGCTTTTGTCTCAGGGGGGAAAAAAAAGTACTGAAGGTGATAAAACTACAGAACAGGCTTGGGGAAAGAGTAGAGAGGATGCCTTAGGGCTGCTGAGAAGCCCCTGCCTGTCTGAGATGGTGTGGATTGTACCCCAAACAGACAGACAGGAGGGCAAGCAGCTGGGCTTTGGAGCTGGGGTCCGCTGGACCCTCCCTGCCCTTTGGAGGGCTCCTGTGGGGTGCTTGAGCAAACCGATTCAGAGGGGGCTCTTTCTCCATCTGAGTGCCCTTCTGAAAGCCTGAGAAAAGGACAGCGGAAGGCAGGCCTGAGGAAGAGACCACATTTTCTGACAATTGCTCCAAACGCCAAGGCAGCAGGAGCCACCTGCCAACTTCTCCCTCTGAGCCAGCCTTGGGAAACGGGGCCCCTCCCTGGGAGGCCATTGCTCTCAGTCCCCAGTGAGGACTGGGCCTGTGGGGAGTGTTTTGTTGACAGTACCCAGCAACCGGCGCTGCTGTTTTATCTGGAGGCTGGAAGCCCGGGGAGGAAGGCCCGGCCCCAGGAGCCCCAGCTTCCATGGAGCAGAGGGCAAGCTCCCGGCGCCCAGGTGCGTGTTCCCAAGGCTCCCTGCCCTCCAGGCAGGTGCCCCAAGAAGAGCCGGACAACCTGCGGCCAAGGGAGGGGGAGGGAGGAAATGGGGCTCTTCCCACCACTCGAATCCTACTCGGAGATGTCACCAGGTCACCCCCAAGGAGTGAAGAGCCTGGGGACCCCCAATTCTGATCCTGTTGGGGTGCTATGTGTGGAGAGGTGTGCAGGGGAGACACGGCCTCCAGCAGCCAGGCTGGGACACCTTGGGTTTGGGCTCCTGGGACTGCAGTCGTTGTCATCATTGGAAACATATTCTGCAGGACAGGAACACCTGGAAGAAGGGCTGCTAGCTACCTGAGTCCTCAACCCTGAGCAATGCAGTCCAGAGCTCAGATGTGAAGACTGAAAGAGGAAGGACAGGGGAGGTTTGAGAGTGTGACAGCTTTTAGTTTCACGCCCAGCTCTGTCTCGGTTTCCTCGCCTGGGAAATGGGAACCATGCTGTCCCCACTCATGGGCCCCCAATGGCACTGAACGGGGCGACCTGGGGAAGGTCCTGGTGTAGAGCTCCCCTCCCCCACCTCCACAACCCCTTTCCACCTTCCACTCCCCCTGCCCCCACCCCTGCAACCTCTGCTGTGTCCAGAGGCCTAGATTCTGACCCAGAGGCCAGGGGCAGGGCCAGGGAAGGAGGGCCACTTCCTCTGTGGGGTTCAGTTTCTTTATCTTATGAAACAAGTTGCTCTGTGGAAAGATCAAAGGTAGGAAAAATAGTCATTTCTGATCTGCAAGCAGTTTTTTAAATGTATTATTTATTTAGTTTTGGTTGCCCTGGGTCTTCATTGCTATGCACAGGCTTTCCTTAGTTTCGGTGAGCAGGAGCTACTCTTTACTATGGCGCACAGGCTTCTTGCAGTGACATCTCTTGTGGATCACAGGCTCTAGGGTACTCAGGCTTCTTACTGCAGGGGTTTCTCCTGTTGCAGAGTATGGGCTCTAGGTACACAGGCTTCAGTAGCTGCAGCAGGCTCAGTAGTTGTGGCCCATGGTCTTAGTTGCTGCAAGGCATGTGGAATCTCCCCGGACCAGGGATTGAACCTGTGTCTCCCACATTAGCAGGTGGATTCTTCACCACTGGACCACTGGAGAAGCCCTGCAAGCAGTTTTGCAAATGGTGCTCGGGTGGAGGCTGAAGCAAGGTTGAACTCCTACATCCCAAACGGTTGAAGCCCTTCTGTTTTCCATGAGAATGGATAGCAAAGGAGGTGACGTGATTTCAGCCACACACACGAGACACTCCAGTTGCCTCAGCCTGGCCCAGATGAGACCTCTTCTGGGAGGAGAGGTGGGTTGATGGAGGGAGGTAGGGCAGGAAGAAGGGGAGCTGAAGAGTGTGGTCTTCCAAGGGGCTAAGGGGCCAGAGAGCTCTTGGATGAGTCACTCCTGAACCACTTTCACCTTCACTTTGTAGAAACCTACTTTCTAGGACTCTGTTCTGTAGAACACCAGCGCAAACACGCACAGGTATACCCAAGAGCACGCTCATCACAAAACCTCTTGTCTGGGTAAAAATGGGAAGCGACCCCCCCCAAAACATACACTGCATGCTGTGAATTGAACCTAGATCAACCTGGAAAGTGCCTCATGAGACATTATCACTTGAAAAAGCAAGTAGCAGAATTGAATGTGTGGCATGATCTCATTTTATTACTATATATGCCTGTAATACATAACTGAATATAGTAAATCAACCAAGTCTACACACCCACACACATTTTGAAGCACAGAAAATAAAATCCTGGAGGAGTACATGACAAGCTGCTAACAGCAGTTACCTCTAGGAGGAAAAAAAGATTTTTAATTTTTCTCTTCTATGCTTCTGCACTGCAGTGTGTGAATTTCCTAAAACTAGCACAAGCTAGAGCTAATTTAACATACCACCCCCAATAACCAGGAAAGGAGCTGGAGGGGGTCAAACAGTCATCCTTCTCCTAGCAGCAGCCAGAGGAAGGGGTACGAACATGACAAGTCCCTGTTGCTGGCAATGCAACTACCACCCAAGAGAGTGAAGTGGGGGCCATCAAAATGAGAGCAGGAAAAGACCATTTTATTTTCCCCATGACCCAGGATCCCACCAATCTACACTTGCATTTTCCAGCACCGGGCTGGGACCCCACATAGCACTCAGGCCTCTGCTCCTCAGAGAAGGTGGTGCAGGAAAGCTGACTCTTCTGGAAACAAGGCACATGACCGTACATCACTCTGCTAGTGCTGGGTATTTTTGAAGCATGCTGTTTCTCTCTCTCTTTTTTTTTTTTTTGGCTGTGCCGTGTGGGATCCTTGTTCCCCAGTCAAGGATCGAACCTGTGTCCCTTGCATTGGAAACATGGGGTCCTAACCACTGGACTGCCAGGGAAGTCCCTGAATCATGCTATTTCTTTATTCTGGGATTCCCACTAACAATTAACCCAGTGGTAATATTAATGCTCACCATTTATAATGCTTTTCTTATGCAAAGTACGTTACAGGTTGTTGTTGTTTAGTCGCCAAGCTGTGCCCACCTCTTTTGTGAGCCCATAGACTGAAGCCCGCCAGGCCATCCCATCCATGGGATTTTCCAGGCAAGAATACTGGTGTGAGTTGCCATTTCCTTTTCCAGGGGATTTTCCTGATCCAGGGACCCAACCTGAGTTTCCTGCATTGCAGATGGATTTCTTACCACTGAGCCACTAGAGAAGCCTTGGTTACAGGTATCCTCTCATTTTATCCTAGAGTCCTATGAAGTAGGTGGTTTCACCTTTTAATTTCATTTTACAAGAAGAGAAACCGAAGCTCAGAGAGAATATGTAATTTGCTGAAAGGTCTCATAGCCACAGAGGGCAGATACTGAATCCAAACCCACACACTCTTGACTCTGGAATCTACCTCATTCAGTGGTCTTTTAGTGACACATAAAGCAAATAGACACCAGTGATTTTTTTTTAACATGTCTTGCTGGTAAACTCACCATTTAGCCTGACTGCAGATGTTTCTCAAGAAGAAGCCGAGGGTTTGGATTCATAATGTCAGTGAGTAGGGTCAGTTGAGCCAAGTGATGACTAAGCTGTGATGCCTAAAACAGCCCATGAGCTGGTAATGACCCAAATTTCAAGGAAAAGTGGAAAAAAGTAATCTAGCCCAACATGTGGTTCCACTGGGCATAGTGTTTACACAGTTATACAAGTGCAACAGTAAATAATGAAATAACCAAAATCATCATCTATTACTGTATTGGAAAGATAGTGAGTGGCAAGGGAGAGGATATGATGCATGCAGGAGGGGATAGAATTCCTCATCTCCCAGGGCAGGAAATCAACAAATTATTCCTAAAGCTGCGAGTGAAGATGGTGAGGAACCCATGTGAGATGCTATTTAGAGACATGAAAGTGAATGTTCCAGAGAATCAGTTTCAAGAGTTAAAGTGGTTACCCTTGGAGATGGATCAGGGCTGCAGTTGTTCATGACGAACTCTGTAGAAATCTCTGATGCTTGATAATGATGCTCATGTGCGAACATTAAATAAATAAATAAAATCCAAAGCAAAAGCAAGAAGGAGAGTTCTGATCCCAGATGGGGTTGGGATACAGATGAATAGGCTGTGATGAAGAGGACGGGGGCCTGGGAGACTGGGATCGTTTGCTCAGTCACAGAAAATTTGATGGGGCCTGAACTAAGATTGTGGCTTTTGAGGAGAGGTCATTAGAATGGCTGCGTCACTTGAAACTGGTGAGGTTATGAGAAGGTAGGAGAGTTCAAAAAAAGCAGAACCAAAGGAGGACAAGAAAAGAAAGTGTGGTTATTACACAGGCGAGGTCATGCTCCTCTGAGATCTTTAGCCCTTTGTTGGGGGAGATGACTGAGTGGGCCCTTGGGTTCCACAAACATAAAATAAAGGTGTGATCTTTCCCATTGGGAAAGTTTCCACCATGAAGCCAGTGTGTCATTGATGATGGGAATCACTGAACTCAACCATCCCTGGGGAGTTAGGCCCACACACTGGATACCCCGGATGTTGTGGCCCATGAGGATCCAGGGGATGAATGTGGCAACAGTCTGCATGTAGACATCAAAGGTCTGAAGCCCATGCGTACTCTTACAGGCTCCTGAAGATCAAACGCCCACAGACCTAGAAGGAATCCCAGACCTGGCTCAGGGCTGTGTCTCTCTGGAAAGACAGCCCTCTGCCCCCAAGGGAACTGAGTAAGCTCAGAGTCTGGGCCCAGAGAGGCCAAGAACTCCAGACCTTGTTCTCTCCTCCAGAATTACAAGGCCTCCTGCAGGAAGATCTTCCAGTGAACTCACCAACTCCCACCTTGCCCTTCTATCACTAGCTTGTTATGGTCTGACTACCAGATATTTAGTCTGTAAAGGACACCTCGGCTCCTGTCTGAGAGATACGTGGTGCAGTAGGGGGAAGCCCAGTCCTTAGCATCCCAGTTCTGGGTTTGAATTTCTCAGCTTTTCTGCATCCTAGCCGTGTGGACTCCTTGAGGCTCACTTTCCTCGCCGGGCAATTTAAAACTGAAAGGTTCAGTTCCAAGAGCTATGAGGCCTAACAGTGCTAACCTGGGCTAAGTGCTGGTCCCCGTGGAGATGGGCTGGAAGAATGACTGAGGCTGCGGGGCTGAAGTGCGGTGGGGGGGTGAGGTGAGTGGTGGTGGTTCTCAGGGGAGTGGCAGAAGACATTCCTGCTCAGTCAGCAAGGCCAGCTGCCCTTCCTCAGAGGCCCCTCTGGACTGGGTCATGCTCACATCCCTCTCACGGGGCCGGAGCCCTTCTGGCTGCGTTGTCTCGGACAATTATACACACTAGAGAAGCGGCAGCTGGTCAAAACCTCCATGAGATGCTGGCTAAGGGCAGCCACCGTCGAAGTTCTCTAGGAAACCGAAATCTGTCCTCCGGGCCCTGTTCACAAGGAAAAGCAGATCAGTGCACTGTTCTGCTTCAGATTAGGCTTTGATCTTGCTCTCTGTCCCTCCCCATTCCCAAATATGGGTTCAGGTGGCATCTGCCACCTCCGATGCTTCTCTTGTACATTCTCTGGATGGCCCTGTGTCTGTAACCATGCCACTGGGGCCTCCAGCCAAGGTACATCACTGCCCACACGGTCCCCAAATTCCAATTCTGATTCTCCCTCTGTCCCCATGGATCTCACCAACACCTTTCCCCACCTTTTGTTTTCTTCCATCGTCGCAACAATCCTGGGACAAGTGTCCTGGAGGGCAATCCTCTCCACTGTAGAGATGAACAAACTCACCAGAGAAGCAGAGCGTCTCACCATTTCTATCCAGCCCGCGGGCCCCACAGTTATCTTCCTAAAGCCAGGTAGGCCTTGTAATTTCCCTTCTCATACCTTTCTGGCCGTTTCCCAGGGCCCAGCAAGTGGAAAGCCTGGGCTGACCTGCCCGGTGCCATCGCTCCCATGTCCCTCCCTGCACCCTACACTGCATTGATCACCTGCTATTTTTACTATCTATTTTCCCACCTTCCTGACTTCATTCATGCTATATCCTCAGCCTGGTACTCTTTCCCCTCCTCTGAATGTCAAAACTGAATTAATCTACTGAGGTCCAGCTCAAATGCCACCACCTCTTTCGGAGGCCCCCTCTGCCACTCCCCAGGAGATGATTGTTGCTCCTTTCTCGGCACTTGCTGAGAGCTCTGCACTTACCTCCCTTGGTCCATCCATTGCACGCTGACCAGGTTTGCACAAATTAGTCTCTCCCAGGGTCAATGAGCAACTTGAAAGACAGAACCCCAGTACAATCACTTGGCTCTATGACCTTAGGAAGTAAATTTCTGGTCTATTAACGGGAATAACACCAGCTTTTCTTGGTTGAGGTGAGGATTAAACAAATCGTGCAGGTCAGGGCCTTCACTACCTCTTTGGAGAATGGTGGGGAGTGACGACTGTAAACCAAGTCAGTTACAGCTTGGGGTGCCTGGCCCCTGGAGCCCAGGAACCACTGTGCTATTCCTGCACCGCCTTCTTCCCAGGATGTCTAAATCCACCTGGGGAAACATTGTGGTTGTGGTTCTTAAAGGCAGCTACATATTGGAATCGCCAGTGACCTGTTGCATTGGAATCCCTCAGGGCACCTGCTGGAAATGCAGAGTACTAGGCCTCACCCCTGACTGTCTGAATCACCCCCTACCCTAGGTGGGGTCCAGGAACCTGTGTTTTTAACAAGCTTCCCAGGGAATTCTGATGCAAGAGCTCTGATCACACTGGGTCACAGTAAACTTGGAGGCCAGCTGGGGTGGGGACATGATATCCACACCTCCCGCTTTGCTTAGGTGACAATGGAGGTGGATCTGGGGGTTAATGATGCCAATGGCCAGTGCCACTCCCACTCCCCAACCAGTCTTTCTTTGAGCCCCAGCCCAGAGCTGGATACAGGGCTGGTTAGCAGCCAAACTCGGTAACTGTCTCCCAGCCATCGACAAAGTACCTTGCCAAGCCTGGGTGCACAGCAAATATTTGTTAAGCCAACTGAACTCCTCTGGGCCCACTCCAGCAGAAGACCGAGGACCCAGCCCCTGTCCTCATTCTGAACCTGGCTGTCTCCCCCACAAAGCCAGTGGGGACGGCCAGATGGGTATCTTGGGAGGGTTGTGCAGAGTGGTGGGGGAGTGAGCCGAGGGGAAAGTCATTCTCCAAGGAAGGGAAGCTGGGGACAGGAGTAAATGTCTGTTCCCCTCCCCGCTTAGAAATAGAGGCAGATACCAGTCAGCAAGAATTTACTGAGCTGAGACCATGAGCTCTGACTTAAAGATCGCCCGGGCCTCTCAATCCAGCTGCACAGTAGAATATCTGAGGAGGTTTGAAAAATACCCGGGCTTGGGTCCATATCATGTCAAAACAGTCAGAGCCTCTAGGATGGTGCCCAAGCATTGATATTTTTGTAAAGCAACCCACGTAGTTCTGTTGCATGACTAGAATTGAAAAACTGCTGGACTGGCCCCTCCTTTTCTCTCCTTTCTCCTCCTAATTCTTGCAGCCTCACATTACCCAGACACTTATAATAATGACTGCAAATCTTAGTGAGCCCTTTCTGTGTGCCCAGCATCACACTGGTTACTGTAGGCACAGTAGGGAATAGGCTAGACTTGGCTCCTCCCTTCACAGAGCCCACAGGCTAGTGGTGAAGACAGACTAGTAATAATTCCTAGTTATTGTAATACAGGGTGTTGGGGGCGGGGCGGTGCCCCGGAGAAGCCTCTGCCTCAACTGCTAAAGCCTGGCAAGGATGAGGGAGGTCTTCTGGAGAGGGCAGAACTTATGTGGAGGTCTGATGGATAGGTAGGACAGTTGGGCCTGGCCAGTGGGGAGGCAGAGAGAAATGAGTCAGTCAGGCACACGTGTGGGTGCGTGTTGGGTTGTGTTCGACTCTTTTCAACCATATGGATGGTAGTCCGACAGGTTCCTCTGCCCATGGGGATTCTCTGGGCATCTCTTATGTCTCCTGAATTGGCAGGCGGGTTCTTTACCACTAGTGCCATCTGGGAAGCTCCGAGTCAGACATGTGCAAAGCCTCAAAGTGAGACAGAGCTTGGTTCATGGAAGGCAAGAGGGAAGTTCAAGTCTGCTGCATTGTGGATGGAGGGCTACCCATGGGAGGGGGGGAAGACAGACAGGGCTAGATCACACCGAAGTTTGTAAACCATGAATCCACTTTTTAAAATATTTCTTTTTTCTTGATTGCACCGTGTGGTTTGTGTGATCTTAGTTCCCTGACCAGGGATTGAACTCAGGCCCTCAACAGTGAAAGCTTGGAGTCCTAACCACTGGACCTCCAGTGAATTCCCAAGGAAGCCAATTTGATCCTAAAAGTAGTAAGAAGTCAATGATGGATTTGTGAGAGGGACAAGTAGAGGTTGACATGGACAGATTTGTGTTTCACCTGCTGCAGGGCACAGAATGAATTGTAGATGGGGGTGTGGAGGCAGGGAGACCAGTTTTCACGAGATGATGTAACAGTCTGGGTGGGAGATGATGGCTGCCTGAACGCAGGTGGTAGCAGCAATGGAAGTAGGTAGGTGAATTTGAGAGCTCCAGAGGAACTGGCGTTAACAGAGCTCAGTGGTCACGGGAAACGGGAAGAGTGAAGGTGCCCAGGGTGATGCTTGAGTTTCTAGTTTGCAAAGCCAGGTGGGTGGGGTGCCATGTATTGAGCTGTGGTCCAGGTCGAGGAACAAGTTGGAAAGGAAATAAGGGTGTAGTCTGAGGCCTGTTGAGCTTGAGGACCAAAACTGTTCTGGCTATCACTGTTCCCCTTCTAACAGGTACAGAGTAGCAGCCACATAGTCATGGAGGAGTGGAAATGAGATGTCCAGGGACCACCTTCTAGGTTTACGACTCCCCGTGTGACACTGAAAAGCCCCTGACCGTGTCGGGGGCCCTCTGGTAACAGGGCCGATGGGCCTTCTGGGCCCTGCACCGCGTGGGCCTTGGAGGCCTATCCCCACCAGCAGAGCTCCTGGGACTGGGCCTCAATGCCTCTCAGGGGACAAGCTGTTGTTCTTGGTCCTCCCAGCCAGGATGTTAAGCAGGAAGGGGGCCTGTGCCCCAGGGAGCCAGGGAAGTGCAAACAACTTGGAGTTGGCAGCAGCGCCCTGCTCCACCTGCTGAGGCTTCCTCTGGGAGGTGAGCTCCACTAGGTCCCCAGGCAACCTCACTTGGACCCAGGAGGCCTGGTGCCAGGGCTGTGGGGAGCTGAGCTCCAGCAAATTCTGCTTCTGCTCCTTCAAACACAAGGGCCTTCTCTCCTTCTCATCTCACTCTCCTGCCTGCTCCAGAGCTAAGATTGCCAGATTCAGGAGAAAAAAAAAAGGATACCCATTTAACTTCAGTTTCAGATAAACATTAAAATATTGTTTAATATAAAGTCCCAGGCAGTATATGGAACTTACTTACACTCAGAAATAAACTTGGCACTTACCTGAATTTCAAATTGAGCTGGACATCCTGTACTTTTATCTGGCAGTCCTTCCCGAGAAGATACAGGAGCCAGCCAACAACCAAATGAGAGGAAAGGGCTGGTTCTTCAGCCCCTCCCCCTACCCTGCTCCACTGGCTCCAACGGAAGGCTGGTGAGAACTTGTCATTCCCCAATCCTTGGCAAGCTACACGCTTCACCAGATGTTAGGGCTGGCTTTGGAGCCAGGGTATCTTTGGAAAGGTGTCACGTCTAATTAACCTAATAAGTAGGTTGTAAGCTCAGACCGGAACCAGCAGAGGATTCACCCTGACAGATGGGGAGGAATGGGTCACACCTGCTGCGGGCGCCTGCCAAGAAGCCACTGGGATGGCCTGCGGAAGAACTAATAGGAGGCTTTGACTCTGCATCAGATACGAGGCAAGCAGAAGTTACACCAACATCATATTAACAGTGATAATAACTGCCATTTACAGAGCCCTTACTATGTGCCAAGCACTGAGCAAGCATTATCTCATTTAATTCTCACAACTGTAGAAGGCAAAGGCTATTATTATACCCATTTAACAGATGATGAAACTGAGGCCACAAGAGTTTGAGCAACTTGCCCAAAGTCACATAGCTAGAAAGGGGTAGAAATGGGAATTCCAATAGCCATTTGGACTCTAGAGTCTGTGCTTTTAGCTGCTGACTCCTTGGTTCCTTCCCTCACCTCTTCTCCTTACCCCCAGTCATTTCCAAAACATTTGGTGAAAAACATATATAGTGAGATGGAAAGAAAGTCCATTTATCCCTTCCATCAACTATTTTTAATATTTATTTATTTATTTGGCTATACCAGATCTTCGTTGCCACATGCAGGATCTTTAGTTGTGGCATGTGAGCACTTAGTTGTGGCATGTGGGACCTAGTTCCCTGACCAGGGAACGAACCTGGGGCCCCTACACTGGGGAGCTCAGCGTCCCAGCCATTGGACCACCAGGGAAGTCCCTTCCCCTAACTTCTGAATCATTGTCTGTGTTTAAGACATGTGGTAGTCTAGTGGGAGAGACAGGTATCTATAAATTATTATTAAAGAAATGAAGCAAAAATGCTTAATGGGGCTTTCCTGGTGGTTTAGAGGTAAAGAATCCGCCTGCCATTGCAGGAGACAAACGTTCAGTCCCTAGTCTGGGAAGATCCCACATACCATGGAGCAACTAAGCCTCTGCCCTACAACTAATGAGCCTGTGCTCTAGAACCGCATCCCAGGAGCTGCAACTACTAAGCCCAAGTACCACAACAACTGAAGCCCTCGCACCCTAGAACCTGGGCTCTGCTATAAAAGAAGCCATCACAATGCAAAGCCCGCACACTGCAACGAAGAGGAGGCTCAGCTTGCTGCAGCTAGAGAAAGCCCACGAAACAGTGAAGAGCCAGCACAGTCAAAAATAAAAACTAAATTAAAAAAATGTTTAATGAAAGAGCATAAGTGCTATAACACAAGTTGCTATCAAGAGAAGCAGTAAAACATGGTGGTCAAAGGGTAACTTACTTGGTTTCTTTGCACCTCAGTTTCCCTGTCTGCAAAATGGGCATAATACTACCCACTTTACCACGTTGTAAGGGTTAAATGAATTAATACTTGGAAAGCACTTGGATGGTGCCTGGCGTGTAGTAAGAACTTTATTCAACAAGTACTTTCTGAGTGGCTGCAAAGTTCCAAACACTGGTCTCAACTATTGGGACACATCAGCAAACAAAACAGATTAAAAAACCTTGCCTTTGTAGAGTTTGTACTATTGCTTACCTTCTCCTGACAGCTATTATTATTTTTATGTGAACTATTATTACATAAATAATATTAACTGTTAGCACTTTTAAATTGCTATTTTAGGTGATCTGTTATTATTTAATAAACCATGCTCTGTTGATCTTCAGAGGGCACAAAGCTGAGAAATACTGAATCCTCTGAGTTGGCCCAAGGACATTTCCTGTGGTTTCAGAGGTGGGTGGGTGAATTCATTTTAAACCCCCACTGAGTCTGGAGATGGTGCTTGAGGCGGTTGATAACCTACCAACCTCAAGGCACATCAGTTGAAAAACTGAGGAGTAACAGGTCCTGCAGGATCAAGGTTTAGGGGAGCCCAGGAGTCAGCAGAGGGTGGACAGAGAAAACCTGGGGGTGGAGAGTGAGGGTGGTTTGCCTGCAGAGGCGGAGAGGGTGGGTGCCGGTCTTTCCTGAGAATCCTTGTGCAACGCTGGTCTCAGGAAAAACCTGGCCCGAATTAGGTGGCTAAAGTCCATAAAGGCTAAGGGGGGCAAGTGAACTTGGCTTTGGGAGAAAGGAGGAAATCTGCCATCGCTTCCGGCAGCCCTGATGAACTGCTGAAAGCAGGGTTCCAGCCACGGGCCTCTCCACACTCCAGGGCCCCACAGACTTCTAGGCCTTCAGCCTTGGCCACCCGGCCCTGCCCCCTAGCCCTGATACACACCTGTTCAGCAGAGAATGACTTTTGATTTGTCACCTGTCATGCTGCCAGCCTGCTCCAGAGGGTGGGGAGGGCCCCGGAAGCTCTGTGGGAAAACCGAAGCTGTTGTGTAGATTAGAAGGGGGAGAAGGGGGAGGCAGGTGTGTCTGGGAGAGCCCCGGGGACCAGGTGCCCTGTTCTCACGCTCTCATTGTCTAGAGGCAGAAGGAGCCTCTGGCTGAGAGCAGAGATGTCACATGTCCAGCTGGGTGGCCCCCCTCCCCCAGCCTGTGTGCCAGATATGGGGCTTGCGGTCCTGCAGTGTGTTTCATTCATAGTCAATGAGGGCCCGGGAGGCCTCTGGGACTGTTTTTGTTTAGAAGCACACACTTGAAACTTCTGGTTAACAGGAAGTATCTTTGGCCCTGGGGATGAGGGGGATTTCTGGCCCACTGGTAGCTGGAAGTGCACATGTGTAAATGCAGCATGCTTGTGTCGAGGAGGGCATGTCTGCTTTGCATGCCTGCACTCATCTCTGGATAAATCTGTGCGTATGTGACTGTGAGTCTGTGTATATACATGCTGCTGCTGCTAAGTCACTTCACTTGTGTCCGACTCTGTGTGACCCCATAGACGGCAGTCCACCAGGCTCCCCCGTCCCTGGGATTCTCCAGGCAAGAACACTGGAGTGGGTTGCTATTTCCTTCTTCAGTGCATGAAAGTGAAAAGTGAAAGTGAAGTTACTCAGTCATGTCCAACTCTTAGCGACCCCATGGACTGCAGCCCACCAGGCTCCTCCGTCCATGGGATTTTCCAGGCAAGAGCACTGGAGTGGGGTGCCATTACCTTCTCCGGTGTACATACATGAGTATGGTCTGTATGTTGGTTTGGGGTGAGCAGGAAGGACTCTACAGAGCAAGACTGAAAATGTCAGTTCCATGGGTCTTCTCCCAGCTGGGCCTCTCATGGAATGAGCCTTTGAGGGTCTTGCTCTGCGGGTCTCCCCTGCCACAGAGCCTGTTACTCAAGCTCCACCGGCTGGCGCTGGTGATCCTGAGGATGCTGGGTTCTCAGCGCAGTAGCCTGGACCGGGGAGAGGATCTGGGGCCCAGGAAGCCTCCATGGATGGGCACAGGGTCAGGATGCAGCCCATGACTGGCTAATTGGCCCCTTAGCATGGGCCCAGGTGCCAATGTCCTGGCACTGCCGCCCCTGTTCCCAGCCACACCCTTTCAAACAGGCTGCTCTGGGGGCAGAAAGAGAAGCTCAGCCAGCCTACAGGCCCACCCAACCAGCAGCCAGGCCAGGATATAAATCAGTGTTCAGTGCTCAACCCAACCTCCTGGTCCTGGCCTGCTCTGTCCACTACCTGTTGGAGGCAGAGCCTTTAGGCCTCCAGACTTTATGTTGAGAAAGTGACATTTTTGGAGAAGCTGCCCAGCATGGATGTTGGCAGGGAGGGGGTTGAGGGTGGCAGCCATCCCCAAGTCTCCAGAAAACCTGGGAACTCTCCTGGTGGTCCAGAGGTTAAAATTCTGTGCTCCCAATGCAAGGGGCACAAGTTCAGTCCCTGGTGGGGGAAGTAAGATCTACATGCCACACAGCTTGGCCTGAAATGAACAAACAAACCAACCAAAAATTTCCATGCCACCCACCCATTTCTGCTCAGACTTCCTCTGTCTCCATCTCTTCCTCTTGTTCCCACGCTGGTTGCCCTGTTGGAGAAATTGTAGCACAAATGCTCTCAGTGGAAATTTCTGCAATGACAGAAATCCTCTCTATCTATGCTGTCCAACGTGGCAGCCACCAGCCACAAACATGGCTACTGAGGACCTGAACTGTGGCTAGAGTGATTGAGGAACTGGGTTTTTCATTTCATTTCATTTTGAAAAACACAGCTCTAGTAAGCCAATTCCTACAGAAGGGACGAAAAATGCAGTCGCCTCCAAGATGCATGTATCAGTGCCAAGTTCTTCCATGTCCATCTTCTTTGGAGCCTCCCAGCAACACTGGCAGGCCAGGGCAGGAACTACTAACCCCCCTGCACAGAGGGCCAGATGACTTGCCCAAGGCCTCCCTATCAGAGACAGGGCGGTAGAGTTGCCCAGGTCTTCTAGTTCTAGAAGTAAGACTTTCTCCATCACTAGCCTCTTCCTAGCAGACCTGCACTCAGGCACTGAGAACAAAAAACAATGCCTAATGCTAGAAGTTCAGTCCAGGTTTGACCTGTAGAGAAGAGGTTTCAGGGGTGGTATTGGAACTTCAGTTTCTCACTCTTTGTAGATGAGGAGAGGGAAATATGGATAGGTCTAGGGGTACTTGTATGCTAGACACTGTGTTAGGCTCTTTGCAAAGCTTAGCTCTTAACCTTCACAAGGTCAGGTGTTCTCCCCATTTTACAGATAGGGGAATAGAGGCTCAGAGAGGTGACTCAAGTTGTCCAAAGCCATACAGCAAACGAGTGGTGGAGCTGGGCTTTGAACTGGGCACTTTGACTCTGCAGGTTTCAGGTTTCTCTTCCACTCAGCTAGTAAAGAACCCACCTGCCAATGCAGGAGAAGTAAAAGTCGCTGGTTCAATCCCTGGGTCTGGAAGATCCCCTGGAGGAGGGCACGGCAACCCACTCTAGTATTCTTGCCTGGAGAATCCTTTGGACAGAAGAGCCTGGTGGGCTAATAAAGCCCATGGAGTCACAAAGAGTCGGACATGGCTGAGCCACTGATACACACCATCTGGTTTGGGATGTAGGCCTGATTTAGAAAAAACTGATTCTGTGAGTCAGATGGCACTCTGAACCAGGCTCCCACTGTGTGTGTATCTGTAGCTTAGGCTCCTCGGGGATGGGGGGAAGAATAAGGTCCCCTGGACCCCAGCCCTGGAAACCTTCTGTCTTTGCTCAATAAACTGACACAAGTGAGCCAAGTATTGGCCCATAAACAAAGGAAAGGGATTGAAGTGGCCTGGGTGAGCCAGGCTGGTTCTGATCTGCCTGGAAAGACTTCTCCAAGGAAGAGAGAAGCAGCTTGTCAGTGATTCACCTGCCTGGCTCACCCAGGCCTCTCCAGTCCCATTCAGCGTCTCCAAGGGCAGCTTCCTGACCCATTTGTTTCAAGTATGGGTTGTAAGTAACAAAGTATTTCAAACATAGTGGCTTAAAAAGGCAACAGTTCATGTTCCAGGGGCCCAGGCAGGGCTTGGTGGGTGGGGACAGCTCGCGCCTACTCACAGGGCATCAGCTGGAACTGTTCTTCTGTTTGTCTTTCTGGGGGGAGGGGCGTCATGTGTGAGGTTGCATCAGGCTGGCTGGGGGGCTGACTGAGGCCCAGGCTCAGCAGGAACATTGGGATGGCTGGGTTTCTCTTCTTCAGCATCAGGTCAGCCCCTCTGCAGTTAACCCCTCCAGAGAAGAGCTGGACTTACCCAGAAGCTGAGGGCCCTGAAGAAGCTGCAAGGCCTTGAATATTGAGGCCCAGAAAGAAAGAACACCAGACCCTGTCTCCTGGGGTCATTCTGAGGTTGCAGGACGGGATGTATGTGCAGACCTATCCTGGGGTCTGGAGCTATTGCCAGCAGCTCGCTCCAGTGCTGTGTGTCTAAAGCACCAGAATCGGCCTCTCTGACCTGGGTATGTGATGAAGGCCTACTGAGCCTTCTAGTTTTATCTTCAAAGCTCCTCCTCTTGAAGTCCCCTCACCAACTGAATGGCGCTTCACCAAATACACCTGTACCTTGGGACCTCTGCACGCTCTGCTTCCTGCCCCGCATGTCTCTCCTCCAGTCACCCCTCCAGCCCATTCTCCATCAGCTCCTTTCCTCCCAGGACTCTTCCTGACCCCCTGCCCCAGAGCTGGCTTCCTCCACTCTTCCCCACTCATTCACGGGTCACAGAGGATCACCTGGACAGTGGAGGCAGGCAGGTCCCGAAGCTTGTAGAGTCCTTCTCAGCAGCCCTGTGGGAGAGACTGCAAGGGTGTCTGGCCTTGATAATGACAATGGACCCCAGTGATCATACACAAGGGCTCTGGAGTCAGGCTCTGTGGTTCAGATCCCACGTACAACCTAACAGTTCAGCATTGTCTCATCTGTACAGTGGTGATAAAACAGTACCTAGCTCCTCAGGTTTGTTGCAAGAGTTCAATGAGAAGATGACAAGGAAGGCAACATGTTCTATGTGGAGTGAATGCTCCCTAGTTACTGCTCTTAGTTGGTTAACATGTGCTGCTCTTAGGCCTGGCTGTGGACGTCTGACCCCCTGAGAACAAGGGGTTCAGTATTGTCTCATCTGTACAGTGGCGATAAAACAGTACCTAGCTCCTCAGGTTTGTTGCAAGAGTTCAATGAGAAGATGACATGGAAGGCAACATGTCCTATGTGGTTCTAATGCTCCCTAGTTACTGCTCTTACTTGGTTAACACGTGCTGCTCTTAGGCCTGGCTGTGGATGTCTGACCCCCTGAGAACAAGGGAACTGAGGCCGACCCCGCTGTGACCTTAGGTCAGCTCCTCCCTCCCCCAGCCCCTAGAGCCCAGCTGGAGCCACTGTGCCAGGTGTCGTGAGGTGTCCTGTGGCTTAGCTCCCGGTCCCCAACACTCTGGTCAGCGCCTCCCTGCCTGGACCTGCCCGGCCACTGACCCCAGGCCGTCTGGGAGGTGTGAGCAGGAACCCACGGTCCTCCAGCAGCCCAGGCTCCATGTGTCACAGGAAAGAGAGGTCTGACACCTCCCCTCTCCTGGCTGGGCACTGCTCTTTCCCTCTCCAGGTAGGTCTGGCAAGGTGGGGCTGTGGAATAGAGTGAGGTCTGGGCCCCTTTCCCGAATCTGGCTGGTGACTCAGTGTTAAGCTCATACCCTTTGTCGCTGGGCCCTGAGACACGTTTAGGGAGTGTCAGCCTCAGAGTATGAGGTGGGTCTGCCTACTTAGCTAGTCAGTCAGTCACTTTTGTTGTTCTTTCTTTTCTCCAATCCACAGTCTCCCTGAGCACCTACTCTGTACAGATACTCTTCTAGATACTGAGGATATAGACAGAGCAGGACTGATCAAAGTGGAGCCTGGGAGAAGTGTGCCAGGCCTGTGAGTGAGCAGCCACTTTGTGGCCTTGAGTTCTGTGGGCCCTCTTTGATCCCCTCTCTCACATCTACCCATGCTAGGCAAAGGAGCAGAATAAAATCTCTGGACTTCACAGTCAGAATCCAGTCCTGGCTGTGCCTCTTACTCACTGAGTAACAACTTGGCTCAACTCTTAAATCCTCAGTGTTCTCATCTGCAAAGTGGGTGTACCATTAAGAGGGCCAAGGAAGCAACACCTGCCATGGATTCAACACTGCGGCAGAAGCTTCTTATGACACAGCAAATGGCCTTCGTCCACCCACTGCCATCATCTGCCACCATCTCCCACCTTGCTGGGCTGGAATCTTGCCCTTCCTTCTGATTTCCTGGGCAGGATGTGGCTTTGCTGACAGTAGCCAAGTCGCCTTCTGGACCCCGGAGGATGCGGGAGACCTTTCCTGTGAGCCATTTGCCCCCTGATGCCGGGGTCACAGAGGTCTTCAAACCTCAGATCAGAGAAAGATGAGGAGGAGGGTGACAGAGGCCATATTTCAGGGGCCTGGCCCAGCTGTTAGCAGGGATCCCTTCTCCATCAAGGACAGATGGGACCAGCCCTCCAGAGTCGGGATGGATTGGGCACCTGGGTGGAAGCTGACACCAAGGGTGAGAAATTCATGTGACCCTGTCATCTCCCATCAGGAGACTCCCACACTCTTCTTCCTGCAGCCAGGAAATGAAGTGACAGGTCACTCTGAGGGGCAACTGGTGACAGGCCCCCCCATAACATTTATTTAGAACTGGCAGCCCTGTCTCCTTCCAAAAGGGGCTAAGGGACTGCTCTGACATTTGCAGGATGACTACTGGCTAACCAGGCCTTCATGCCATCATCAAATTCCCACAAGAACTTCCACTTCAGTGATGAGGAAACTGAAGCTCAGAGAAATGAAGAGACTTGCTGATGCTACCCAGCTAGTCCAAGGCAGAGAAGCCTAAGGAGTCCGGTTCCTCTGACTGTCAATTTTTGCAGATATGACAGGACGACAACAAACTGAAGCCATAAATCTATCAAAGGACAGAGAGAGTGATGTTCCTAACTTCCAGGAGAACCTTCTGAGAAGAGGATGTACATAATGCACTTATAATACTGATAAATGAGGTCAATAGTTTCTGAAGGAATATATAAGAGGCCATGAATAGCACAGCCCTTTGGGAGGAGAAACTGGTATGGGGGAGGGATAGTGAGAGAATTTTGCATCTCATTCTTTGTCTTCCTGTAGCACTGGAATGATTTTCCATGAGCATTTAATTAGCAGAAGGGGTCATCAACTAGTAGGAGTATGGATCATTTTTCATTGTCTCTTGATTTTTTTCTGAGATAGGAAAAGAAAGAGGGAATTTCCTGACAGTACAGTGGTTAGGATTCCAAGCTTCCAATGCAAAGGGCCACGGGTTTGATTCCTGGTTGGGGAACTAAGATCCTGCATACCACAGGCATCGTCAAAAAAACAAAACCAAAAAAAGAAGTATATTTGTTAAAAAAAAAAAAAAAAAAAAAAGACACCAGGAAGTTAATAAAAACTGAATCCCAAGAAAATTTCACAAATACAATTATTTGTACAACTGAGAACTCTTTGGGACTTCCCTGGCAGTCCAGTGGTTAAGGGTTCACCTTCCAATGCATGGGGTATGGGCTTGATCCCTGGCTGTGAGCTAAGATCTTACATGCTTTGGGGCCAAAAAGTCAAAACATAAAACTGAATCAATACTGTAACAAACTGAATAAAGACTTAAAAAATGGTCCTCATAAAAAGAAAAAAAAAAAAACAAATATTTGTTTAAAAAAAAAAAACTCTTTCTGGAGAAGATCAGAATAAATATCAGAGGCAATAAATTACTTAAAAGCCAAGCTATACCAAGATTTTCATGACTAAAAGCAGGATACAGTTCTCTGATATCTGCATTGAAACTGCTGTCATCAATAATTAAACATGGAAAAACTAAAACATAGGCTAATGCAGTTTCTGGAATGAAACATTTCATTTTACTTTAAGCTCCATGCCTTAAATGGAGCCTGGAACACAGTAGATACTCCCCAAAATCCATTGGTTAATGGATAATTGACTTGTGCTCACTGGATCCTGAAGTGGGTGCCCAGTCAATACCTGCTAATGGAAATCAATAATAAAATGCTATCCTTCTCAACCACTATCCCTGGATCTCAGCTTTGACACTAATCCAGGGTGAGTGTCATCAGTCTTGGGCAAGATTGGGAGACTCTGAGCTCCCTCCCTGACAAAAGGAATGGGTAACCAGAGGGACTGACCCCATCACAGTCCAGTGTCTGGGAGTGGTGAGCACAGACAGGTCTTTCCGTCCTGATTGCCCTGTCAATACAGGCACAGAGGATGTGTGGGCTAGCTTCATTCAATATTTACTGCCCTTTCCCAGCCTACCCTGCCTCCTGCTCACAGAGGCAGGCATGCAGAGGACCAGACTGAAATCCCCATTCTCACATCTCTCTAGGAGCCAGAATCCAGCCCCACAGGATTCCTCTCCTCCGACCCAGGAGATGAGCTAGCATCGTGTGCTTGCCATGGCCTTGAAAACAACACAACTCCACCTGAGTGTACCATCTTCCTTCAAACCAGCCCTTTTCAGCTTCCCTCTCTGACCACAATCTCACATTCCCCTCATCAGCCCATCCTACAGTCTCCATCTCCAGTCCACTCCTCAAATCCACTATCAGGTCCATATTTTCATCCCCTCCAGTCTTACTGACAGCCCTTTCACCAGTCATCTCATGCCCGGACCACAGCAGTAGACCCCTAACTTGTCTTCCTGCTCCCAGGGCCTCTGTCTCCAAGCCAGTCTGCAAAGAGATGCAGTTGAACCAAAGTAGAGAACCCTTTCCATCCATGCAACTTCCGGCCCAGAAATAGCTAAGAGCTTCCAGTTGCCTTTAGAGCAGGGTCTTACTTGCTCACCAGCATCCATTCAACTTGACCAGCGTCTATATATCACACTCACTTGGGACCAGGTACTATTTGGTCCAAGTGCTTGCAAACATGAATTTACTTAAGCCTCATAAAATGAGGTCAGTATTGTTATGATCACTGCTTTACAGGTGGGGAAACAGGCATGAACATGTAAAGTAACCTAAGGTCACATCATTAGTAAATGACAGAAAGCAAATTTGAATACAACTAGTCTAGCTCTGGGGGCTTCCCAGGTGGCACTTGTGATAAAGAACCCATCTGCCAATGCGGGAGACATAAGAGACACAGGTTCGATCCCTGGGCGGGGAAGACTCCCCTAGAGGAGGGCATGGCAACCCACTCCAGTATTCTTGCCTGAAGATGTAGCTCTCCAGGCTCTGGTCCATAGGGTCACAAAGAGTCAGACATGACTGAAGCAACTTAGCATGCACACATGCAGCCTGTCTAGCTCTGGAGTCCGCGTTCCTGTCCTTGGGCATCTGCGGCGAGGATGCGTGGGTCACATCCCCCTTGTTTTCCTGACCTTCTCTGCCAACCCCTGGGATTCGTGAGCTGATGAGCATGGACGTCCTCTGCTTCTTTCCATCCCATGAGGATGCCTTTGCTCTGCTTCCCTCCTCCTCACTCCCCACCTCCTCCGTTCTGTCCAATTTTCTGCCCTCTCAAGGCTAAATTCAGCCCACTTCCCTGACTCCTCTGCCCTCCAGCTTCACTCACCCACATCTCCTTTGACTTCCCTTCAGCCCTCCTCTGGTGTTCTTGTCCACAGACTGCACTGTCTTCTCTCTGTGGGGTTCAAGTAGAATCTATCTCCCGCATTCCGTGAAGGCAAAGGGAGAGCATGTTGCAATTCTCACTCATCTCCCATCACAACCCATCGCCAGAGGGAGCAGGGAGAACGGAGGGAGCCGGCGAAACCAGACCAGTAGTGAGGCAACCACAGGAGAGGAGGGTGAGGGCTTCTTGGAGGAGGTGGACTTGCACGAACTCATCGGGCCCTGCAAGGAGTGAAGGTAAGGTCCTGGGGGTTAGCCTGCTACTGCTGCCCCATCACCCCTCCTCATCAAATTCCTGGCACCTTCCTCCTGATTCCTGTCCTGGGGCATTTGTGGCAGAAATGCTTTTCCCAAGGTGCTTGCGAGACGGATTCTTCAAGAATAACCTCCTCTTCAAGCCTTTCCCTGACTGCTCTCTCTCATGCTGCTAGTTCCTTCTCTCTCTCTCTCTCTCTCTTTTGCCCTGTTTTATTTTTCTTTCCGATATTTCTCAGTTCCCAAAGGTCTTTACTTTTTTCCTGTGCTGTTGCTTGTGGCTCCCACCAGCCCGTTTAAACAGGTCTTCCTTCTTCACCTCTGAATTCCAGCCGTTTGTGCAGTCCTGGCACATAGTAAGTCATTAATAGTTATTTATTGAATGAGGAATAAATGAAGGGCCAAATGAGAGCATCTTGTTTGTTGTGGACCCGGGGAAACACAATAGGGCTGTGGTTCTCCCACCCTCTTTGGTTGGGAAAGACCATTTTGGCCCACACGTGGCTGCAACACAAGACCTCCCCCAGACGAATGCCTTTGGCAAGACCCCAGTGAGGCACTGGGGGCCAGTGGGGGCAGTCAGGACCTAGGGGCTGGGGATAAGGGTGGTCTTGGTCCCCAGAGTTTCTAGTGAAATGAGTGTCCTGAGGCAGATCTTTCATATGTGTCGGTCATTTTGACCATTGTGGTAGGCAGGATTAGTTTAATGTAGATATAACTATCTTAACCAACCATTTTCTTATTGAACTCTTATATGAGGCCTAAAAGGTAAGTAGGACTCTGTTTTAATAGAAGATGAAGTAAAGATTCAAAAATATTAAACTATTCATCAAAAATTACTCAGTTCTATGATCTTATCTTAGGTGAGAGTATTATTGAATGATGTCTGATCATTTAATTCTTTTGGGGGGTAAAGGGGATATTTGTGTAGAAAAGATCCTAAGAATAGTAGGTATCAATACTATTTAACCCTCAATACTATTTAACCCTTGGCAAGCTATTTCTATGTGCCAGGCACTTTTCTGAGATAGTTACATGTAGAAACTGATTGAATCTTGATGTTGCCTTGTGAGAAAGGACCAATTGTAATTCTCAATTAACAGATGGAGAAACTGAGACTCAGAGAGAGTAAGCAACTCACCCATGGACCTATAGCTAAGTAGTGGATGTGATAACAATAGTATGTGTCTGCAAACACATCATTTGTTTCCCACCCTCTTCCAATGAAACTGAGACTTGTTCTAGCCAATGAAATATGAGCGGAAGAGACATCTGTCATGTCCAAAGGGAGGCCAGTGAAAAGCCCAGGCATGAGCCTCCAGTCTCTCCTTTCCCCTGATGTGAAACAGTGGTGATGTGCCTATGGCACCTTCAACCACTTGCATCCCTAAGTCACTGTGTGGAGCAGAGTACCTACTCTGCTGCCTTACATGGGACATGCAACTTGGGAAGAAATAAACTTGCATTATGTCAACCACAGAAATCTGGGGGGTTGTCTGTCACCATGCACCTCCTGGTCAGTCAGTAGCAGATCAAGGCTCAACTAGCTCAGTCTCAACTAGGAATTCTAAGGCTCAACCCTTAAAGTATCTTGGTATGAATCTTACCTAGTGATGGCCACCAAAATCCCCAGAACAAATCTGTCACCTCTCTCCTTCCCCTGCCCGCTGCACATTTGGAGAGGACATAGCTCATGGAGCCCCTGTGCGTGTTAAAGCCCTTATTAGTAACACCACTCTGTCCATTTGGTTCCGGTGGAGCCCAGGACCAGCCTGGCCAGTGAGAGCACTGAATCCTCCAACCCTTAATGACTGTGCACAAACTCTGGTTGGTGCAGAGAGGGCAAAACCCAGGGCTTGTGTAGGATTTACCAGGGCAAGAAACACTCTCTCTTCTGCTCATCCTTGGAGGGTACAGGCCTGAGCCGATGGCCATTTTGCCACCCCACGGGACCTAGGTGTGAAACCAAGCCCCATGTTGAGTGCTGAGTTGAAAGGTAAGACCCACTGGTGCCATCTGAACCACTGGACTCAGCTGGGTCTGAGACCAGCTCTACTCAAATGTCTGTGGTTGACCAAAGCAGTTTGAAGGGAAATTTTCTGTCACTTGCAACCAAAAGGTTCTGAGTGGGATGTCACTGCGCCCTGTGGCTCTGTCGGGCTACAGAGCACTGTGTGTTCTGGATGGAGGCAGGAGAGATGCCTTGGGACCCAGGAGCAGGGGGCACCTTTAGTAGTCGGACTTCTGGAAGAGATGGTGGGCTTGGGCAGAGCAGGGCTGGGGTGCTGGCAGGATGCCTGTGTAGAGGTGCCCGGCAGGTGGGGAAGGAAGAGTGGATACCAGTCTGAAGGGTGCTAGAGCCTCTGATGCAGATGAGGGAGACAGCCGCTGAGTGTGTGGGAGGATGTGACCATGGGTGGGGTCAGAAAGAGAACAGAAAGGAGAATGGAGTCCAGACCTCAGGGAGCGGGACCCTCACTACAACAGAGAAAGAGTTCAGCGGGAGGTGTGTGTGTGGCCTGGGGCTGGCTAGCTTCTGCGCTACTCTTACCCTCAGTCTCTTTTTCGAGTTAAATGAGTTCACGGACTCCCTGTGCCATGCTGCGGTGAGGATGGAGGTGGCAGGGCCAGTCCATCTCTGAGTGCCGGAGCTCAGTCCGCCTGAGCTGGTATTAGTTAAGTGGAAGATGGGAGGCGGAAGATACAGCAAGGATGTGAAAGGAGAGGCCTGTCCAGGAAGGGTTGCTTTCTCCCTGGTGTACCCCGAACATGGCTCTCACAGCCTGTTCTTCTGAAATTGCCTGTTGCCACCTGAGTTCCTCAGGTAAGAAGCAAGACCTGTTCTCTTTGTGTCCTAGAGGCCAGTTGGTACAGGGCTGCACAGGACAGGCACTGGGGGAGTGTCGAGGGCAGGGGGTGGTAGGGGAATGGAAGGAGGACTAGCTGCCCCACTGACCTCTACAGAGCAGGAGGAGGAGAAGCCCAAGAAGAGGTCATGCAATTTGTCTCCTGAGAAGCCACTGGTGGGATTTCCCCAGCGGTCCAGTGGTTAAGAATCTGCCTTCTAATGTGGGGGACACGGGTTCGATCCCTGGTCAGGGAAGTAAGATTCCACATTCTGGGGGCAACTAAGTCCACAGGCTGCAACTACTAAGTCTGAGAGCGGCACACCGCAACAAAAGCAAGCAAACAAACAAAAATTAAAAAAAAAAAAAGAACTCACTGGTGGCTGTTGGGCATTGCAGTGTTGACCTAGGATCTGCAGCCACTCCATGTGTCCCTGTCCTTGCAAAAGTCACTGCCCACCAGCAGCAAGTGAAAGGAACTGGGGGACAGGAGCCTGCACCTCTCACTGAGTTTCCCAGGGGCAACCCAGACTGGTAGCCCAACTGCTAGCCCGTTGGCGGGTAGCCAAGACTGCTGCCCCCTCAATGTGGTGGGGGCTCTAATCTCAGCTGCTGGGGAAATCTGACACCTTTGACCCCCTTTCATCTCTTCCGGGGCAGTCCAGCAGGCAAAGATGCTCCAAACAGCAGTTGGGTTGGTCCCCAGGAGGGCCATGCTTGTATCAGTGATGGTGATTCCAAGGCCAGCCCCCAGGAAACCTGCATCTTGAGGATTTTGAGTGATGTGGGGTGTTAATCTGATGTGGGCTGGGGCAGAGATACCTAAGAGAACCCTCTGCTCCAAGGAGAACCCTCCGCTCCTCAGTCCCTACGTTGCAAAACTTCGCTGGCCTTGCAGCCCTGCATTCCACCCTTGGGCTTGCTGTGAGTCCTCCTTTAAGATGAAAACACCCCCCAGGGTGGGACATATTCACTGTAGAGAATAAAAAATAGCCCCACAGCTGTGGCCTTGAGACTCAGGCACAACAGAACCGGCTGGAAGGGAAGATGCAGAAGAAGTGGAAACAGACCTCAGCAAACCCTTCCCTCCTTCACAGTGCCGCCTCTTCACGGTGGGGTGGGGCTGAGCTTCCTCCTGCCTTGTCTTCCCTTCCTGACTCCATGCCAGTTTCTGGGTCAGGTGACAGGGACATCTGCTTCATTCAATAAGTCGCTTGAGGTGAGAGTGAGGCAAGATCCATAGAGCCTGGAAGAGAACCCCTACCTTGCACCCCTCTTACCTTCCCCGTTGTAGCCCGGGCCCATCTCAGTGCAGAGGAGAGGCCCAGGCCCAGGGACAGGGCTCAGAGGACAGTGGGGGACTTGGGAAAAGCCACCCTTGCCTCTGGATCCTCAGTCCCTGACTGGGGTGGGATGATCCTCCAGGGTCTCTTCCAGTTGAGACCATCGCAGTCTTCAATGCCACCCATCTCATCATCCTGACTCTTAAGAGGAGATGGTTTCCCCTTCTCCCCACTCCCAAGTAATTCCCAGGGGTACTGGACAGGGGATGAGCATTGTTCCACGGTGGAACCTGTCTCTGGATCCAGGTGAAGTCCAAAAGGCACAGTGAAAGCTCTTTACCTGGGGCAGTGACTCAGAGAATAACAGGAAGTGATTCTGATGCCTCTAGTTAGAGAAACAGGGACCCCACAAAGAGTCAGTCTAGAATTTGTGGGGGGACTGGGTAAGAAGTAGGGCTTCCCAGGTGGCTCCAGTGGTAAGGAACACACCTGGCAATGCAGGAGACATAAAGAGATGCTGGTTGATCCCTGAGTCAGGAAGATCCCCTGGAGGAGGGCATGGCAACCCACTCCAGTACTCTTGCCTGGAGAATCCCATGGACAGAGGAGCCTAGCAGGTTACAGTCCATAGGGTCGCAAAGAGTCGAACACGGCTGAAGCAACTTAACACGCGCGCTCGTGCACAGGCAAGGAGCGGGGACGGGGAGAGGACATCCCAGTGGCCTGGCTAGTGGCAGCAGGTGGGTTTCTACATGGGAAGGAGCTGGGTCACCTCCAGGATCAGGAGTCTGGTCCTCCCTCCGAGCTGGGGATGCACATGGTGGGCAGGACGGGGGAGAACCAGTCCACAGTTTTCATAAGCTGTTCAAAGGGATCTGAAACCCCAGAATACGAGAGCCTTCCTTTGAAAAACATTTATTTCATGCAAAATTAATATTTAGAAGCATTCTCACCAGAGAAGGTCAAATCATCCCAAAATACAGGGAGCGACAAGAAAAATCCTCCCCGGAGGCCCCCAGTGCTAGAGCCCTCCCCAGAAGAAGCCACTGTTATCTGCTCAGGATTTGTCCTTGGAGAACGCAGGCTCTGGGTCTCTTCTCAACGATGTCTCTGGTGTGGTGGCTATTGAAGCAAGAGAAAAAAACAAACAAAAAGCCATGTTCACACCACATGAAAGCATCCTCTTTTTCTTGGGCCCTCCACACCCCTACCCCAGTCATGCCTACCCTACCTGACATACACACTCTGACAACAGTCTGAACTGAGGAAACTCTCCCCAGATCCTTGACCTGGGTGGCAAACCCTAAGCTCCCAAGCACTGGGATGCCGAGGAGCTGCAGCCTCCTTTGGCTCCAGGGCAGGCAATCTTTGGCTCCCAGAAAACCTTCTCCGGAACCCAAGGAAAGGAAGATAGGGATTGGAAGACAGGTGTGTGCACTTGTACCTTTATCCTGAGTGGGAGTCCAAAGTCCGTCTGTCCCAGAGGCCTCCAAAACACTAAAAAGGATTAAAACCACAGTTGTAAATTGATTGCCTCTTAATGGGGAAGAGTATATTAGTAAAAACAATTCAGTTGTTTCTGGAGTTCTTTCTAATTTACAGCTGCAGGTTCCAGAGTCCTGCCTGGGAATAAGGCAGCCTCCCCCTCCCCTTGAGCTTGGGGCTGGGGGCAGCAGGGAAGAGGGAGGAAAGGAGCGAGAGGGAGGAAGAATTAGAGATGAGATAAGGAGTGAAGCTGGTGAGCAAGCCAGGCATCGCCCCCCAAAAATTCATGTCCTTCCTAGAACCTCAGAATGTGACCTTATTAGACAAGGCTTTGTAGCGATCTACTATTTATTACTGGAGTGTTGCAGTCATTAAATTAAGATGACGTCATACCAGAGTGGGTAGGCCCTTAATCCAATATGACTGGTGTCCTTATACGAAGAGAAGAGACAGTGAGGTCACAGAGGGGACAACACCACGTGATGGTGGAGGCAGAGACTGGAGTGATGCGTCCATGGGTTGTGTTCAAGGGACTGCTGGCAACCCATGGACTGCAGGAAACAGTCTCAGGAACCAACCCTGCCGGGACCTTGATTTGGGAATTCTAGCTTCCAGAACTGTAGGAGAGCACATCGCTGTGGTTTAAACCACCCAGTTTTCAGTACATTGTAATGACCGTCCTAGGACCCTAACACGCCAAGATAGCGGCTGCAAAAAGCGGAGCTCAACAGAGATCTAAAGTCCCCAGCTCTCAGTAACTAAAAGGGCCAGGCCTCTTTGGGTCAGAGAGTCTGTGTGCCCCCTCGCTGGGGCTGCGCTCACTCAGGTGTGCAGGCAGCTCTCAGCCTGGAGAGATTTCTCCTAATAAGCAGCAAAGCCAAACACATGTTCCCGTCCAGGCCCCCGAGTCACCTGCCACTTGGCATTGAGAGGATGTCAGCCTGGTTCCTGGCTGGCAGCGCTGACAGGCGCCCATCTGCTCCGGAAGTGCCTGGCCTGGGTAAACACAGCCGGGCTCTGCCTCCCACGGCCGGACCAGCGGGGCCAGGCAGGCTGTGCGGAAGCCCTGGGCCTCAGGCCCCCTCAGGGTCACTCTCTACCCCAGCCTGGCCACGGCTGGCTGCCCCTACTGGAATGGCATCCCGGAAACCCAGAAAGGAAGAGCGGGGAGAGGGGTGGGGGCTCGACACAGGACCCGGCCCACCTCCCAGGTCACTTCCTCGAACCCCTCCCTGCTGGGCCCAGGGTCACTGCCCCCTCCCACAGGCCCACCCCTCCCCACTCTCACCCACGTCAAGCCATCTGCCACCCTCGCCCCCCTGGCGGGCACCGCAGCCTGTGACTCAGCGCCCAGCCCTGAGGCTGCTCTGTGGGTGGCGGCTCCGGAAACCTTGGTGGGGAGGGAGCTGAGCTGGGGGGCAGGGGTGAGGGCTGGGGGGAGAAAACATGTGCAGACCCCAGGTGGCCTTTCCCTGATCACCAACCCCTGACCACACTGCCTTCATCCGGTTCTTAAAGCACAAACTCTCCAGCAGAGGTGTTTCCTAAAACATAATGGTCTCGTTAAAATGTACCTAATTCAATTCCTTTTTTCCCTTGGGGATCCACCCCCTGTTCTTCAGGCCCTGACCCCAGGGCCAAATTGGGACCTGCTTCTCTAGTGTATTCCACCCTCATCTCATGTGCCACCCCCAACCCCTTGCAGCCTCTGGAATAGAATATTCACCCCACACTCGCCCTTGTGTGGATAAATTCCCACCGAGGTGTTAGAGACTTCATGTCACCTCCCTGCAAAGGGCTTGACCCCAGTGTATATCCCAAAGGAACAGTGGTAATGGGGAGACTGAAGGTGTCATTCTGGGGGGTAAGGATGAGGGGCTGGACCTCACCCAGTGCATCTTGGGAGAGGGCTCCTGGTCTGCTTCTGAGTCAGGAGCTCTTTACATGTGTGTTGTTTCCCTCAAAGGGGCTTGGCCCCTGGAACTTGGCTCTGGAGGAAAAACCTGGAGGCTGGGCTTGTCCCACAGCTTGAAGATTGGGATTTGAGGCCCGGCTCCAACCCCCCGGAGGTGAGGGATAGGCTTGGATCTCCAACCCCAGAAGACCTAAGTTCCCAGTGCACAGGATCCTGCTTCAGGCATCTGTCTCCACTCACTCCTGCTGAGCCCCCTTCCCGAGGGTTCAGCCTCCTTCGGGGCCTCTTAGAGATTTAGCTGCCTCGCCTCAATGCTCAACGGAGGTCCTCAGGATTCGGCCCTGGCTCCCCTCCTGACTTAGCGGCCCTCTGGCGTCCATTTCAGATTCTCCTACAGAACCAGGGAGTGGTGCCCCATCTTCTGTTCCCAGCCCTGTTCCCCCCCTAAGAAGCCCACAGCCTCCTGTCATTTCATAGTGGCCGTTTTACTGCTGATAACTGCAAGGAAACAGATTGGGCCCAGCAAAAGTAAAGAATCCTGGAAAACTCCAAGAAACCTCAGACTTGTAGCAGGAAGAGTCTGAATGTATTTAATTCCTGGAGCTGCAGCCACATGTGAACTTGAACAAGACACCCTTGTCTGCACCTTGGTGGCTTCAACTCCAAGTGGGGGGAAAACACGAGTGTCTGCCCCACAGGGTGGCTGTGAAGGTTAATTGAGGCAGAGGGAGGACTGCGAAAATACACAATCTGAGATTGTCAGTCTGGTTCTTCTGAAGTGTACACAATCTACTCAACAGTAAAAATTAATCACAGTCACGTGCATTATTCATTTAGCACTTTCTGTGCTGACACAATGAGTGTCAGACATTGTCTGAGGATGTGCCTCCCATAAGTCTGTGTTCTTTTACCCCAGTCTTTCTTCCCACACTTTTTCAAGAGACAGTTCAATGCCTCCAGGGCGGCCCCCTCCCTCCCCCTGGGTACTGGGATATTTTCCAGGCTAACCCTCTCTGGAGGAGAGTCTCCCGGGCGCATATGCTGCTTCCCAGAGCAGGAAGGTGGGCAGAAAACGGCCCCAGCTGGAAAATCAGAGTTTGTGTTTCCGCACAACTTCTTCAGAATAATAGACTTGTAGAAAAAAAAAAAAAACACAAAAAGCTTCACTCAGAGAATAGCAACCTGTTTTGCCCAGGGTTCTCTAAGCCTGTCCCACTTCACAGCTGCAGAAGTTGTGATATTTCCTGAGGCCACACAGCAAGTAACCAGCAGATATTCCACCAACATTGAGCACCTGCGACATAGCAGGTATTGTATCCAACAGGGCAGGTACTGTAGCCACTTGGTAAAGACCCATGGCACCCACATCAGGCTCCAGGGAGGCAGGGATGGGAATGGCATTGATATTCTATGGAGAGGGATCAGACCTACACAAGTCAAAAAGGTCATTGCTGAGACAGATAAATTCTATGGAGAAAATAAATCTAGGTGCCAGATGGAGAGGTGGGTGGATTTAGGGGAGGAGTCACTTTCTACTACTGTAGTCAAGGAGGCCTCTGAAAAGCGACATTTTTTGACATTTTGAAAAGATGAGACACAGGTATGTGAAGGGCGAGGGGAAGAGGCATTCAGTTGAAAAGAATGGCAGGTGCCAAGGCCCTGGGGCAGGAATGTGCTTGGGCTCTTCTTGGAACAGAAAGGCCAGAGTGGCTGAAGCAATGACAGAGAGGGGGCAGTCAGGGTGACGAGGAGAACAGGGAGTCAAGAGGCCCCACAGACATGGAAATGAGCCTGAATTGTATTCTGAGGGCAACAGAAAGTCATAGGAAGCTTTCTAAGCAGGGCAATGATGGCTGTGATGTGTCATTTACAAAGATCACTCAGGAAGCTGTGTGAAGGATGGATGGAAGGGTGGCAAGGAGTTGTGAGGAAGCTCCAGTGGTCTGGACAACCATGCCAGCTGTGGGGGTGGAGCGAAGAGGAAAGTAGATCAATGCCTGATACCAACACCTGTGAAGCATTGAGCACTGGCCTGGCATGTTCCAAGAGATATTCAACATAGAGCTGGGGGCCCCAGAAGAAGGGGTGCTGGTGGCTAGCTATGTGGCCAGGGTTAGGAAACTGGGGGCTGTTTTTCCTGGGCTTAAGGCCACAGGAGACCAGCAGCCCTGGGTGGGAGCCTGCAGGGACAAATTCTGGGGATCTCACATCCTCCTTTCAGTTCCCTAACATATATGATGTCTTTCTCTTCTTAAAAGGCCATTGTCAGAGGCACTACTTGTGACAGATCAGTGTTCCAGAAATAAGAACCTGGAAGCAATTGAAATAGGAGACAGCTTACTATATTTGTTTTTCTATTTCAAAATTGTGTTTAACTTGCACATACACATGATAAAAACCTTCAGAGTACAGAGCACATAGCAAGAGACAAATCTCCTTCCACCCTATCTCTATCCCTAGAACATATTCTCTGTTATCTATTCATTTTTAATTTTTCAGAAACATTCTCAGCATATAATACATATACATCACACATCCTATTTTTAAACAAGGAAATCAATTCAGTTCAGTTACTCAGTCGTGTCCAACTCTTTGCAACCCCACAGACTACAGCATGCCAAGCTTCCCTGTCCATCACCAACTCCAGAAGCTTGCTCAAATATGGAAATAGAATAGTAAATTGTTTCATATCTTTTTTCCCCCAAGCCATATGCTCAGAGATAAAGAATCTGCCTACAATGCAGGAGACACAGGAAACCTGAGTTCGATCCCTGGGTTGGGAAGATCCCTTGGAGAAGGAAATGGCAACCCACTCCAATATTCTTGCCTGGGAAATCCCATAGACAGAGGAGATTCAGCCCATGGGCTCATAAAGAGTTGGATACAACTGAGCACAGAGCATATGAATCACTATTTCATTCTTTTTTAGTGGCTGCATGCTACACCATCACAAAGCTGTATCATATAGGAAAGATGGTTTCTAGGTTTTGGCTAATACCAACAATATAGCATCAAACATCTTCATATGTAGGTCTTCAGTATTTCTATTGGATAAATTCATAGAAATGGAATTTCTAGCTCAAGGGATAATTACATATTTCCAGTTTGAATAAGTACTGGCAAATCGCTGTTTAGAGCAGATGGACCAACTCACTCCCTACTCTTAGTTTCTGCTGACCCTATCAGTAACCCCCTTACAATGTCAATACAAGGCATCATCCAAATGTTTCATTTTTGCCAATTTCATGACACCTGACAACTTGCATGTGTCAAGTGTGAGTCCACCTTCATTGGTGTGGTGGGTCTTATCACCCTCATTCTGCAGATCAGAGAGCATAATTCACTCACTCCAGGACAGAGCCAGTGTCCCAGCACTGCTGTGAACCAGAGGGATGACAGAAAGTCCAGCTGGGAACAGGATAGGCAAGACCAGGAGTGAGGAAGCTAAGGCCAGGCAAGGTTGTGGTTGCCTACGCAGACACTCAGGCTCTGGCGATCAAGATGGGGAAGGGAACCTGCAGGTCAGAAGCCAAGAGACCCTTCAAAGATCAGGTTTATAAACCCATTCTTCCAGGACCTGGGACAAAATGCTCCCTCTTCTGTGCGCATGCCTGGGCCAGCCTGAGCCCTGGATGTGGGAGTCAAAGAGCCATATCAAGGCTATGGGAAGTAGGTCAGCCACTCTCTGAAGGAGTAGGGAATTTAGGAGCAGAGATAAGAATGGATGTTGACATCTGGGACTAAAGCCCCAAGTTTCCTCTCTTCCCACCATGAAGGTTGGCGGTTGCAAAGCAGGAAGATGCAGGCTCCATTAAAATTGAGAAAGGTCCCTGTCAATAAAGCCACAGTAGCCAAACGAACCTAAGTTTAGCATCACACTCTAAGCCTGTTTGGGAGCCTCTTGACTTTTCTAATGGGCTCCATTTCCGTGAACTCAAAGGTAATGAAATCAGCTTCAGAGAAAACAATGTTCTAAATAAAGAAATGCAATCAGAGCTGCTGACCTTCGACAAAAACTCTTCTCATAGGCCTTGGATTTGAAGTAAGGAATGTGCACTTTGAGAGGGTGTGTGTGTATGTGTGTGTGTGTCTGTGTCTGTGAAGAATGTGAATTTCAGGTGTGATTGAAACCAGAGAGAAAGTCCCAACATGTAACTAAGATTAGTTTTTTTAAAAACAAAACAAAAACAAACAACAACAACAAAGAAAACAAAAAACTTTAAAGAAAAAATTAGAGTAAGAGGGCAGGTAAGTGTGCCTGTTTTGAAACTGACATTAGGGCCCATCCAAGTGTAGTGGGTATTAGACAGAAATAGGTTGCCCAAAGGAGTGGATTTCCAAAGATCACCCTCTCAGACTCACTGTGCAGCTATTTGAAAACATGGAATGTTCTAAGATGGGAAGGACCAGGCTCTCAAAGCACGCTCATCCTTGAAGCTTGTGTGCATAAGGAGACGGTTTGCTAAGCCATGAAGGTCAGACTCAGGCAACCATGAAGGCCTTCGAGGGAGTCCTAGGGTATCAACCCAGATAAGCCCAGAGTGTGGTCTGTATCTAGCACTGACTCTCTGAGATACTAGTTTCCAGTTCATCTTTCTGGATGAAGATGGTCTCTACTCCTCCAATTTTCTGGAAATTTCCACCATTTTCCATACCATCTACCCATCCAGCCCATCCATTCCTTTGTCTCAAGCAGTCAGTAAATAAACCATTTTTTGAGCCCATGACAAATCAAAGACCACGCTAGGCGCCATGTGAGAATCAGAGCAGGGCTACTGGGTGCTGTTGGGACACTGGCAGTGGGGAATCTTATACTGGTCATAGGGAGTAGAAGTAAGTGTGATCACTGTGGAAAATAACTTGGCACCATTTGCAAAAGCTGAACTTGCACACTAAGTCTCTCTCCTAGCTATATACCTCCAAAATTCTTGCACCTGTGTGAAAGATGTGCACAATGATGTTTAAAGAAGCAATGTTCATAATAGTAAAGCTATGAAAAACTCAGATACCCACTACCAGGAGAAGGAACACTTTGTGAATTATGGGTTATTCCCACAATGTAATATTATGCAGTGTGAAAAGGAATGAACTATAGTTATATGCAATAAGATGGATGAATCTTAGAGACAGCTGATGAGTTTTTAAATAGTTTCAAATTAACAAAACTATAAATCAGATATACTTTAATAAATTGTTTAAAAAGCAAGTTTCAGAAGACTACATATACTATGTCATTTTTTTCTAAAGCTTAAAAAGAAGCAGAGCTAAGTAACATTTTTTTAAGGAAACAAAAAAATACATCTTAAAATTTTTTAGAGTCAGGAATACTGAGCATAAAATTTAGGATCGTTGTTACCACTGGGGGCAGACAGTTTACAAAACAGGGGAGGAGCCCACAGGTAGGGCCAGTGATCTCAGTCACATTTTAGTTGTTGGACCTCATATCAGTTATCAAATGTTTGTTTTGTTATTATATTTTATTCACTGCATATCAATGCATATTCTTTGATATTGAAAACATTTTAAGGCAATAACTCTTGGTCTGAAGGAGATTGCCAATCATATGAAAAAAACAGAAGCACAGACGCCTGAAAAGGTATTTTGTATGTCATAGTACAAGAAAGAACCTTATGAATGAACGACTGTTTGAACTTGTTGCAAGTGACCAAAACCAAATGCAAACTAGTTCAAGCAAAAGTAAGTAGTAAGTAAATAATACCTAAGTAAATCTGGCTCATTAATCCAGGTGAGGCCAGAACCAGGAACTCTAAATCAAATAAGGAGCAACTCACTTCCTCATTCTCCCTGCCTCTCTCTGTGTGTTGGCCTCTTTCTTGGGGCGCTTCCATCTGGTAAAAGGAAGAGAAGAAGGGATGAGGACCATGCCAGCCTGGCTTGCATCATGTCAGTTTGGCAAACCCAAAGGCAGAGGGGGATTTTCTTCTCCCTATATATTCCATTCACAAAGTCCCAGGCAAGGATTCCAATTGACCTGTTTGGGGTCATATGTCCACCCCTGGGCCAATCACAGTGGCCAGGAGAAAGGGTATTAACGTGATTGGAGGAAAACGCAGGTGGGAGGGGGAATGGGAGGGTTACCGAGAAAAAATGGAGTCATGTCGTCAGAGGAAGCAGAAGAAGGGACGACAGGACAGACAACCATGACAGGTGTCCACTCCCAAGGCTCAGACAGAAAAGGGAATAAGAGTTGGGGTGTGGGGAACACAGTGAGGCTCTTTGGAAGAGAAAGTCCTAACCTGGAGGCTGCACAAGGGGCAGAACTTGAGGCCTTAGGGAGGAAGGGAGGCTCCGCCAGACCCTGGAGGCAGGAGGCTGACTGTAAGGCAGGAATGGCTCTGGGGGGTCCTGGGGGAGCCATTTTAATTGTTCTGTGGGCTAGTCGGCTCCAGGGTGTAAAAACAAACCCTGATGGGAGGGATTCCCTGGCAATGGAAAAAAAGGTAGGTAGAAGGCAGAACACAGGATATTGCGGAAGGCCAGCGGACGCCCCCACACAAGGCTCAGGCTGAGTCAAGCGGACGTCTGGGGCCGTGGAGGGGGCAGGTTGGAGGCAGCTGGGAACAGAGCGCAGCGTGGGGCCAGGAGCTCTTCCCTCTAGAAGGAGTTGCCTAGAAGGATGTTTCCAGCCCAGCTGATCTGGCTCACCATCCTCAAGTCGTAGCTCTCAGGAATCCCACACTAGTTACATGGCAGAGGGGCGACTCAGTGTAGGACCAGGGTCTGGCAGGCCCAGCGCCCATGTTAGTGGCCTAAGACGAGGGGGGCCTGCAGGCCCAAGAGTCCCTGCCTCAGAGAGAAGTAGGAACAGGGGCAGGGGGGTCTAGTCACATCAACTCAACAAGCGCCACATATCCATTACGAGTCCGGGGCTCTGGCGTTTGCCCAGGATACAAATCCTCATTCTGACATTTGAGACAGCCGGGACCTGGGCCACGTGCTTCACTCTCCGAGTCCCAGAGTCCCAGTCAGAAAAATGCCCATAACACAGTGTCATACCTACCTGGGAGGCACCCATCTGAGGGGCGAGTGTGAGGCCCATGTGAGAAAAGATTATGACTGGCAGGAGGTTCTGCATCAGTGTCTGTCATAGTTACAAGCAGTGTGAGTCGGTTTGTCCTTTCTGACTTTTTGCGATCCCCATACACTGTAGCCCTCGAGGCTCCTTTGCCCATGTGATTCTCCAGGCAAGAACACTGGAGTGGGTTGCCAGTTCCTTCTCCAGAGGATAATGACATGATTTCATAACCTGGAGTCCCTGAGGTGAAAGCTGTGAGCGCCTGACAGTGCAGACGGTCACATAGAGGCTAAATGACCCCACGCTGAGGACACTGTGGAAGGCACAGCACCCTGCATTTGAAGCAGTTTCCCACCTCACGGCCTTGGCTTGGAATATGCTTCCCTTGGATCCAACATGGCTTACTCCTCTTGATCCAGGTTTAAGATAAATGTCATCTCCTCAAAAAAACCTTCTCTGATCACCCTACTAAAAATGTAACCTCCCTATTCTCCATCCAATTACTCTCATTTATGATCTCCCTTTCATTACTGTTGTTGTTCAGTCGCTGAATCATGTCTGACTCTTTGCGACTCCATGGACTGCCGCATGCCAGGCTTCTCTGTCCTTCACCAACTTCCGGAGTTTACTCAAATTCATGTCCGTTGAGTCAGTGATGCTATCTAACCTTCTGTTCCTCTGCTACCCTCTTCTCCTTTTGCCTTCATTATTACCCTTTTATATTAATTTATATATTTTATTTGCTTATACTAGTAATCTGATTCCCCTCTGGAACATAAGGTTACTGAGTACAGACACCTGTTTCGCCACTGTATGCCTACCCTAGCATGGCACATTGACAGGTGCTTAAATATTTGTGGAATGAATAGATGAAGAACACCCTTATAAAACTCAGGCCATGCATTTCAACGAAGGATCAGAGAGGTTCGCTCACATCTCTCATGGCCTTATTTACATCCGGCTTCTCAGAGTTCCTGGGCATGAGGTCCTGGTTCAAGTCAAGCCATGGAGTCACCAGAACTGGGTACCACCTCTTGTACCCCCATACCAACCTGGTCCTCCCTGGGGTTCTGTGGTTCACCCAGAACCTGTGTGGGGGACTGGAGTTAGCCAGTTGGAGTTTAGCTAGATAGACCATCATGGATAGGTCTATTGATAGACCATCAATAAACATTTACAGAGTCCCTTGCTACCCGTCTTTGGGGAGTATCCTGGGCTGGCCTGGGGAGACAGAGCCTGTTGGATATCCTCCTTGGCTGCTGTCCTGAAGCCTTCTCCATGGCATCTACTGGCTGAATGACAATTCATGATTTTATACTGAAAAATGTCACTGACATACAAGTCTGACACTGCAGTTTGCTGATTGGCATGATCTCTGCCTGCAAGCCAGTGCTTTTCAAGACATGGTCTGTGGCCCATCTATAATGAATCACGAGATGCTTGGGAAAACAAACAACCAACCAAAAAACTACACAGGCTCCTAGCCAGCCTGAACTTGCTAGATCAAAATCTCTGCAGCAGGTTTTGAAGTCAGCACTTTTCTTTAGAGTAAATAACTCAGGCATGATCACATAACTAGTAAGTAGTGGAGGACCAACCCAGGCAGTGGGGCTCCAGAGCCTGTGTGTGCCTGAGTTTTGTCTGATGGTAGCTCTCTATTCCCCACAGGCCCATGTCTGCCTGTTACACCAGGGACTCAGCAACAACTGTCTCTAAACTCCATTTGCACACTTTCAACAAGCAGGTCCAGTCCCCCTGCTGATGGCCACCTCCTTCCTTTGATGAAGTCTGTTGTGAGCATGCAGGTCTGTCTGTCTTCCCCATAAGTTTAGAGGGTAAACAGTTATTTAGATCATTTTTGTATCCCTGGAAGCCAGGACAAGGCCTCGCCCAGACCAACTCCAGTCTCTGTGGGTTGCAAATAGGATATATTCAGCCACCTAACACTTCTGTCAGTAGTGCTGTGAGAGGTCCTGCTTTAGGGAGAGCCTTGTGGGATGTTCACCAGGCATGGATTAGAATTAGAAAGAGAAACCAGATGAGGCTGTGAGAAGGTGCAGATCTGCAGGTTCCGCATCTGCTGCTTCAACCAACTGCAGACTGGAAATATTTGGGAGAAGAAATTCCAGAATGGTCTTAAAAAGCAAAACAGGAATTTGCTACCCTCCAGCAACTATTCACGTAGTATTTACATTGTATTTACAATTATTTACCTAGCATTTACACTGTATTAGCTATTATAAATAATCTAGAGATGATTTAAAGTCTACAGGAGGATTTCCTTAGGTTATGCAAACACATCACCATTTTATAAATAAAAAGGACTTGAACATCCACGGATTTTGCTATCTAGGGGTCCTGGAGCCAGTCCATTGTGGATACTGACAGATAATTATATTAACATGCCCTAGACTAACATGCAGAGAAGGCAACAGCACTCCACTCCAGTACTCTTGCCTGGAAAATTCCATGAACGGAGGAGCCTGGTAGGCTGCAGTCCATGGGGTAATAAGAGTCAGACAAGACTGAGCGACTTCACTTTCACTTTTCACTTTCATGCATTGGAGAAGGAAATGGCAACCCACTCCAGTGCTCTTGCCTGGAGAATCCCAGGGACAGGGGAGCCTGGTGGGCTGCCGTCTATGGGGTTGCACAGAGTCGGACACGACTGAAGCAATTTAGCCACAGCAATACTTCTGTGCCTACCCTGTGCCAGTCCTTTTGTGGATGCTCAGGATGCAGCAGTATAAAACCAAACAAAAACCCCTTCCTTCTAAGGAGTTTATATTCTATGTACAAGTGAAGTGATAATGACCTCTGCAAGGCCTGCCCGGAAGTAAATGAAATAAGCTGCAAGTTGGAAAGAAAAGTAAGAACTCTGGGGACTAAAGCAATCAAGGGGGACTTCTTGTGAGAGGTTTCACTAGCATCACCTTCCTTGTGATTGAAGTCACCTAAGATAAGTCTGTTGAAGACTTGGATTTTCTCTGTAGAGCCTCACTCCCAGTGGCCAATGCTAAGGACGTGCTGTATCAGGCACAATTCCCACAGTTCAAAGCACCTTGATCAGGGTCTGCAGGGAAGGTGTGGGAGTAGGGGAAATGAGGATGGAGGGGCAGAGGGACATTTATTAATAGTGATGTTATTTTGAGGGAAATCTTTGTTCTGGAATCCAATCCCAACTGCTTCTCTTGGGTTGCTGTGAGGATTAAATGTGTAATTCAGACAAAGGAGGAGAGGTCAATTAATGGATGGCATTGTTGCTGTTTTGGGTAGAAAACACTCCCAAGTAGTCCTAGCTCATCTACCTAAGTGGGCAAGAGGGAAAAGCAAGAGATGGTCTGGAAGACTCCCAGATTATGTGGGGCCTTGCAGACCAAGGTGAGGAGAATGGATTTAATTCTGAGATGGGAAGCTACTGCAGGCTTTTAAGCAGGTGAAAGATCACCAGCCACTTAGGGAAAGGACTTCTGGCTGGATAGAATGGAGACAGAGACCAGTTAGGAGGCTGCTGCCAAAGTCCAAGTGAGGGACGAAGGGGGCTTGGATGAGGGTAACAGAACAGGAAACGTTTCTGTGAAAGTGAAAGTGTTAGTCGCTCAGTCATGTCCAACTCTTTGCAACCCTATGGACTGTAGCCCACCAGGCTCCTCTGTCCATGGGATTCTCCAGGCAAGAATACTGGAGTGGGTAGCCATTCTCTTCTCCAGGGGACCTTCCCAAATCAGGGATAGAACCCAGATCTCTTGTATGGTAGAAAAGGAAGCGTTTCTGTGAAAAGACACCTATTTTGGATGTGTAAATGTGGCAGAGGTCGGGCACAAGAGAAAGCGGAATTAAGGAGGACCTCAGATTTTGGGTTGGTAAATGGGGGTATCATATTCTTAAATGGGGAAAGTAGAGGAAGAGCAGGTTTAGGAGACAAAATCAAGTGTTGCTCATGTTGGTGGGAGTAGCTGAGGAATGCCCCCCTCATGACAGAACCTGGGCAAGTATAACCTGATGTGGCAAAGGGACTTTGCAGATAGGATTAAGCTGAGAATTTTGAGGAGGGCGGATTGAATTATTTTGCTGCGTGTATGTATGCTCAGTTACTCAGTCATGTCCAACTCTCTGCAAGCTCATGGACTGCAGCACCCAGGCTTCCCTCTCCTTCACCGTCTCCTGGAGCTTGCTCAAACTCATGTCCATCGAGTTGGTGATGCCATCCAACCATCCTCATCCTCTGTTGTCCCCTTCTGCTCCTGCCCTCAATCTTTCCCAGCATCGGGGTCTTTTCCAATGAGTTAGCTCTTCACATCAGGTGGCCAAAGCACTGGCGCTTCAGCTTCAGTTTTTCCAGTGAATATTCAGGGTTGATTTCCCGCAACTAATATAATATTGTAAATCAACTGTACTTTAATTTTAAAATAAATAAAAATGAAAAATGAATGTGAATTAGGAAAGAAAAAAAAAAAAAAAGACAGTCCTTGGTATGTGGCCACAGAAATCTAGAGTCTGAATGCTATCAACCAGCTCCCCTTGAATTCACTAAGTCTACTATGTACTATTTCATGGGAGGCAGATGGGGAGAAGCCAGCCAGGAGCTAGCTCACAAACCAGGAGGAACTCATCGAAGGGAAGGGAAGAGAAGGCTGAAAACTCAAATACAAGGCCCCAAGCAGAGAGAGTTGAGTCCCAGGAGCTCAGGGAAGACGGGCTCTGCTTAGACAGAGGGAGGAAGAGGAGACACGATTACAGGGGTTAAGGGTTCAATAGCTGGGGAGAAAGGTAAGAGGATACTCTTTTAGCTGCTTCTGAGAAGGAAAGCATGGTTAATTCAAGAAAATTCTGTCTGAGGAGTGCAGGCAGCCTAAGAGCCAACTTTTGCCCCAAGCAGTTTGCAATCTAGCTGTCGAGGGGAACTCTGGAAGTGACCAGCGGAGCCTCGGAGCGATGCAATGCAGGGAACAACTTCCAGACTCAGTGCAGCGTCTGGCAAGCCTAGGTCTTGGCCCCATTTCTGCCACTAACCACTGCGCCTGTGCTTCAGTATCCTTATGGGAATTTTACCTCCTTCACCAAGTTGTTGTGAGGCTTAAAGGAAGATAGTAAATCTGAAGTGCTCAGCAGAGAGCCCTGCACACAGTGAGTGCTCAATAAAATGCAGCCATTATTATTAAAATAAGTAGGTGGATCACTGGGTGGGAATCTCAGTATTTTTAAGATTCCAGACTTCTGTCTGGGTCATACATAATTCACCCACCTGTGTTTCTCCAGGTGGGGTCCCCAGCAGACCACCTCAGAGACTGTGGTAGGATCTAAACGCCACAGTTTAACAACCCTCGCCACGCCCACCCCCTTCACCCCTGACGTTCAGGCCACTCAAGGCCTGCTTCAATGTGAACCATGCTCAGACCAGACTCCCCTGGTTCTCGCCTTTCAAAGCAGTGTGTGGATGGCTTTCTCCTGGGAGCATCATAGAGTCAGAGTGCCTGACTGGCCTTCAGTTTTCCCCAAGCCAGGGCTTTCCACATACAATCAGAGAAATGCCTGGTTTGCGATCTCCGATGGGACTCAAGGAGACTCTGAATAAGGATGGGGTTCAGAAATCTGCAGAGACTTGAGCTCCCAAGAACACCAGCTCACTCACTCCCCATAATTTACCTCCTGGATAACTCTCCCAGGAACCCCTACCACTTGCCTTGTTCAATTTTTATCCATGGCATTTACAGCGGCTCCACAGGCTACAGGTCTTACACATTTTGTTTCGTGTCTATATATCTCCATTACAGTGTGAGCGCTCTGATGATGAGCTTTTGTTTGTTTGTTTGGTCTTTTGTTCTGCTTTGGTCTTCTCTGTACAGGCTCTATCCCTGGGCTTAGAACTACTGGCTGGCATACCACCAGCCCTCAGTAAATATTCACTGAACGAGCAAATGAGTTGGATAGCTCTACTTCCTTCCTGCCCCAGAAGCTCCCAGTTTAGGGGATAGGACAAACCTGTGTCTCTTCTCCAGCCCTGTCACCAGCTCATCCCTGGGGCAGTGTTGGGGGTGGCCTGTAATCGTTTTGCTGGACTCCTATTAAATGTTTCCCCCTCTCCCATGCCAGTGTTTTCTTTAACTGCTCCTCTTGTGAGAACAGAGAACATTGCGTGGGGCAGGGGGGCTTTCAGAGCTGGCCGGTTAACAGGCAGTCATTCCCTATTCTTTCTTCCTCTCTCACATTACTTTTTATGGGGCTGAGTGTATCATAGGAAGAAAGGGGCCGCCTCAGAATACCCCTGTCCTATGTTTACATATATAAACACTTACATGTGTGTTGTTTTTGGTTATACAAGTAATAATAACAGCTGACCTTCCCTGAGTGTTTGCTGAATGCCAGGCATGGTGCTAAGCATGTGCATCTCCTGGTTTAACCCTCTCAACACTCCCGTGACGTTGGTTGTGTTACTGCTCTTGTCTCACCTTTACATATGTGCCGCAAGAGCTTCTGTCTGATCCACAGACACATATCTGAGTTTGAAGGCAAACCAGATGGTCTGATTCCAACATATCCCTCATTCCTCACTGCTGCAATAACTGCCTTTCTCAAAAGATGTGTTCATTTTCAGAAAGTCAAACAATAAAGTGGTTAAGACTACATGCTTCCATGGCAGGGAGCATGGGTTCGATTGCTGGTCAGGGGAAAGACCCAGCATGCAGTGCAGCACAGTCAAAACAATTTTTTTTTAATACATTTTTTAAAAAGTAAACAAGAAGAGCATCCCCCAACCCCCTCAAAGAGGCTGCTGTTAACTGATAATGCTTTTATACCAGGGAACTTCTTATACCAGCAGTATGTACGTGGGCTTTTTCTTTCCCTACAATAGTTGTCCCAAACCTTTTGTTTCACTTAATTTTTTCACTCTCTAATATTACAATACATTTTGGACCAGATCTTCACTAAGTGATGCCTCCACTCTTAGAAGCTTTAGGTTGATGTTCTGGCTGCAGGGACTAAGGATGGAGTGATGTGATGAAGACAAATCTATGGATATAGTAAGGAGATATACAGGATGCTGGCCAGACAGCAGCTGGATGAGTTTGGACTCTTACAGCTTTAGGAACTGCCTTTAGAAGTGGGAGCTTATTTGTTTAGTTCTTGCTTTTTAGCTTAGTTAGTTCAGGGTACCATCCCATTGACTGAGAAATGAATAGGCTTCCCTCCCATTCCTTGGTAGCTCAGTCAGTAAAGAATCTGATTGCAATGCAGGGGAGTGGGGTTCGATCCCTGGGTCAGAAAGCCCCCCTGGAAAGGGAAATGGCAACCCCCTTCAGTATTCTTACTTGGGAAATCCCATGGACAGGGGAGCCTGGCGGGCTACAGTCCGTGGGGTCATAGAAGAGTCGGACACAACTTAGCGATTAAACCACCGGCCCTGAATCAGAGGATCTCAAAGATAAGCTCTCCTGGACAGTCCTAGGTAATCTCAATGCAGGCTGGGCTAAGGGGAGCCAAAAGGCTTGCCTTCTTAGGATCCTTAAGGATTATGCCCATAACTCATTGCTGAGCTTCCAGGCATAGTCACTGTGCTAGATGCCAAACTCATGACAGTAGTTCATTTAATCTGCACAACACTATCATGTAGGTCTCACTGCCCCCACCTGACAGATGAGAAACTGATACTCAGAGAAGTGTTAACTTACCCAGGATCACACAGATAGTCAGAGTCAGCCCTGTGTTTTTCTCCCCAAGGCCTCAGAGAATCACCAGAGAAGGCTGGAGCTGATTGAAACTCTGGGCCCTGATTTCATGTAAATGAAGCACACAGCCCAGAGCCCTAACGCAGTTGGCTGCCGGCCACACAGCAGGTGTAAGGAACTGGCTGAGGTTCCGGTTTTTCAAACTCTATTTGTTATAAAAGACCTCCAGGGAAGTTGGTAGAAGTGAATGGAGTGGAGTCAGTCCTACATCCTGGTAGCCCAGAGGCATTGGGATAACTGACTTCCTGAAGAGGATTTGCCCACAGCCAAACAGAATGAAGCTGCATGTCAATATGAATCCAGGGCAGGAGGGATCCTAATCTATAACTTCCTCCAGAGAGACAAGCTCTACTCCTGCCAAGGGGGGTCAGCTGATAGAACTGCCCCGAGGGTAAGTGTCGGGATATTATTACTGGAAACCAAAGACTGCAGAGAAACTCATCCTTCAAATAGAACTGCTCACTCCAGCCAGTCATTTTTACCAACAGGGATTGTCCTCGAATCTGGAACCCCTAATTAAATCCCTCCAACTCCAATCTGCCGGAGTCACCTAGAAGTACTCCCCCCCACCGCCAGTTTATTCTTTTCTGCTAAAAACAAACAAAACACCCTCTATCCAAAAGGGTCTAGATTAGGATGGCCCTCAATAGGAAATACAGATTTTAAAAAGTATGCCAAATCTGTACCATGGAATGTTCTAAGCCCCCTCCCCTCCCCACAAAAGAATAAAGGACATCTGAAAGATGTTAAGATCACTGAGACCTACTGGTAAATGGGGGGGGGGGGGGGGGGAAGAAAACAACGTTGCAAAATGATAAGCAGAATTGTTGCTTAGTAGCCAAGTCGTGTCTGACTCTTGCCAGCCCCCTGGACTGTAACTCACCAGACTCCTCTGTCCATGGGATTTCCCAGGCAAGAATACTGGAGTGGGTTGCCATTTCCTATTCCAGGTTATCTTCCCGACCCAGAGTCTTCTGCATTGCAGGTGAATTTTTTACCACTGAGCCACTGGGGAAGCCCTGATAAGCAAAATGAGTAACTGAAAATATGGAAAAGATTCAAAAAGCGTATCATACCTACATAAGGAAAAATTTGGAAAATACAGAAAAGTAGGGAGGAACCATGCCCCCCAGACCTCCCACCCCCAAAAAAGAACCATTGTTAATATTTGATATATTGCTGTCAGGTCTCCTGGCTAGAAGCGGTCATGTTACATCAGGCAGTGGTCAGCACACACTCGAGTGTGACCACAGCTCCAATCCCAGCTCTTCTACCTCTCCCTGAGAGAGCCTCATGCCACGAAACTGTTCCATGAAAGTCATTCCACCCCCCCTGGAGTGGTTGTATTGATTAAATGAGGCCAAATATGGAAAGCTTGAGTGCCTAGGAAACAGCACTCAATAAAGGCAGCCACTGTTATTATTTGTAACGGGCCATTTCCCTCAACATTGTAACATAATTGATTTTGAATGTTCAGAATCTTTGAAAACATCCCATGTAATGACTGTTGGATATGCCGATTTCTTCACTAGTCTCTTGATTTCTTCACTATTTTCTTATGAGAAATGTTTTGGCTGCTTCCATTTTTACCTTCGTATAAATAGCTCTGTGATGAACACTGTTGTGAATATAGCTTTACCTCCCCCGTATTTTGGAGATTTTAGTTAAGATCATTTCCCAGAAGTGGAATCACTAGGTCAAAGGGTAATCACCATTTTTAGACTTTGTAGGCACAGGACCTGATTGCACAAAGCAGGCGTTATTTCCTAGACCTAACCTCCTTATCGTTCCCAAAGTCTTCCTGCCCCCGACTGGGATGGCCTCCTTCTCCCTGGAGAGGACACCTGGCTGTCTCCACCTGCCATTCCTGCCTCCTCCTCTCTTGTTCCTCCTGCAGTGGCGGAGCCTTTTCAATTCTGCCTGTGGAAATCCTCTATGGTTTCAATTCTTCTCCCTTCTCCCTGACCCACCCTGATGGCTGGCCCTCTGGATATACCAGTCCCTTGAATCTGTAATCAAACCTAGCCTGATTCAAGGACCCTCTTTCCCTTTCAAGATTTGGATTTGGGTCCATAACAACCAGACCATAAGCCCCTGAGGTCAGGAATAAAGTCCTGGGCTCTTCTTCCTTCCCCTCTCAGTCCCAGAATGAGCCCTAGAGTGCCAGGACCTGAGTTCCCATTTTAAGTATTCACTGAGTAAAAATGTCTTACTAGGGTCAGCTGTGGGTCAGGCTGGGCACTATGGTTACAGGGTCCTTAAGAGCTGGCTCGTCGATCAAGGGGAGAAAAGAAAATGTCAATAATCAAGAGTAACCATGAAGGTCGGGGCTTCTGATACAAGTTCATAACAGAGGAAGGGAGGGTGTCAGGTTAACCTGGGCTCTGCCCAAGGTGTGAAACTTGTTGGATGTCTTGCTGTGTGGCCCTGATCGAGTCACTTTACCTCTCTGAACCTGGATGCCCCTATCTGCATCAGGCTTTCTTCACTGGGATGCAATGAGGTTGAATTGGTTATTCAGGTGAACATGCTTAGCAGGTACTCAATAAATGTTTGCTCATGGTGAGGGCTTAATGTGGACTCATGGGTTAATAAAGGGGTTGCACTGGCAGGCTGCTTACAGCCTTGAAACTCAAGCATCTCTGTTCTTCCCATTTAGGAACTAGGTTGTTGGATGCCCATTTCTTCCACTGAGGGGCAAGTTTCTTGTAGGTTCTGGCCCCCTGATTTCCAACCTGGAGTCTGGAGGGATATGAAGAAGGGCTGGAGTCTGCTGCATGTGATATATGCTTGCAAGGAGCTTGCTCGTGAATTACCTTCGCCTCCAATGCAGTGAAGCAGTGGGATGGAATGTTGAAATGCCTCCTTTTATATCCATTTTCTGAGCACGCAGCAAGCCTGCTCCCGTTCAGGCTGCAAATCATCACCCCCTCCCCGCTCCCTCTGCCAAGCAGGCAACACCTTGCATGAGGCCCAAGGAACAGAGGCTTCCGGGGGTGATGTCACTCAGAGCTCAAGGAATGCCAAGCTAGGCTCTCCAATTATTCATCCTCCCTGCAATCAAGGCAGGCTCAGAGCAGACCCATCCCTGCGACACATGTGGCTCAAGGTTACAGCCAAGGTCAAGCCTGTTATGTGTCCTTTACTGGTGGGGTGTGCAGAGATTACTGGCCTCAAGTTTGGATTTAAAGCTGAGAGAATTCTTAGACACCATCTAATTCAGTCACCCTTCCCTTTGCAGAGCGGTATTTGGAGGCTCAGAAAAACGTCAAGAGATCTGGCCAAACTCACCTCACACAGCTATGGCAGAGGTCATAAAACTAGGGCTTACTTTTTTCAAACCCACAGTTAAAAGAACTCTCATCATCCTCTGCTCTATCTGGGCTTCTCTTTTGGCTCAGATGGTAAAGAATCTGCCTGTGATGACAGAGACACGGGTTTGATCCCTGGGTCAAAAAGATCCTCTGGAGAAGGGAATGACTACCCACTCCAGTATTCTTGCCTGGAGAATTCCATAGACAGAGGAGCCTGGAGGGCTACAGTCCATGGGGTTGCAAAGTCAGACCCACTGAGCGACTTTCACTTTCATTTTTTTCCTGCTCTATCTGGGGTTACCTCTCAACACCCCCCTCCCCCGCGCACCATATAAACCAATCACTATAATATTGACATCTATTGCATAAGTCCCTGAAGGAAGCACTGGGCTAAATGTTTAGGGTGTATTGTCTAATTTAAGCCTTTCACAACCTCTAGGAGTTAAGTACAGTAACTCCTTGATATTCCAAGTGTGGGCTGTGGCCGGCAGCATCAGTATCACCTGGGAGCTGGTTGGAAATGAAGAATCTCCAGTCCTAGGAGGAGAATTTACATTTCAATAGGCTCCCAGGCAACTGAACAACAGGTGATCTTATGCACAATCAAGTTTGAGAAGCACTGCCATAACTCTTCCCACTTTAAACAGGAAATGGAGCTTTGGGGCAGGGAAGGTGTGTGTGTGCTCGGGATGGGGTGGGGGTGGGGTTAGGAGTGACTCCCACAAAGTCCCACATGAGGTCAGGTGCGGAGCGCTGGTAGAACCTTGGGCACTGCCCTTGCTCTGAAGTCTGTACGTTTTAGGAATGTTTTTCCACTAGTTCTAGCCCAGAGGAGGTAGGATACCAGGCCCCACCTTCCCCAGGAGCAAGGAAGTTACTGATAAAAGGAATAGCCCAAGCATTTTACAAGGTACTTGCACTTCTATTATTTTGTTTCTGCTTTACAACTTCTTAACTATCCCAACTTTACTCAAGAAGCAACTGTAGCTTGGAAGAGTTTAAGCCATTTGTACAAGGCTACACTGCTGGCCCCTTCCAGAGTCTGGGCTCGACATCGGTCTCCTTTATTCCACAACCCAATCACTGTTTCTCCACGCACAAGTTGGCATCCTGGTGGAGGAGAGGAGACTGTAGGTGGTATATAGATGAGAGTTTCCCATCTGAATTGTCATAGATTTTAATTTCTACTACCAAAAAAATTGATTAGGTTATTAAACCTCAGAGACTACAATATAAGACAAAGTGTGGGCTGGCTTTTTTTTTTTTTTTGCTTATTGTTTTTAATGAGTCTCTGTAACGTCGATTTCAGGAATGATAGAGGAGGTGTCACAATACTCAGGTATTGTGAAGTCCATGAAGGTGGTAAAAGACTGGTCTGGAAATCATCTTCAGGAACCACATTGAGAGGGAAGGGGGAGAAACCAGCAGCCAGAGATCTCTACCCAGAAGCTGTGGGCTTTTCACTTATAGGTGGTTTTTTCCCCACAGTTTTCCCATCTTCTTGCCCCCAGGGTCTTAGTATAGAGCATTTATGATGCTCACCTAAGGGTACACACTCCCTATTTAAAAATAATAATAATAGTAAGTTTTACCAGTTATTTATCTTTCCAGCCAGAATCTTCATGGCAAAGCTGGAGAGACCACAAACTTGCCCCTTCTAACATCCTCTCACCTCCAACCCACTTCCTGTAGTTTCAAGAATGCCCTCCTCCCACTCATTTAGACCAGACTTGATATGCTGCAAGGGGGAGGCTAAGAGTGGGGAGTAAAAATCCCCCTCCCATTCCTTCAGATGGGACGACAGAGGATGAGATGTTTGGATGGCATCACCGACTCGATGGACATGAGTTTGAGCAAGCTTCGGGAATTGATGATGGACAGGGACACCTGGTGTGCTGCAGTCCATGGGGTTGCAGAGTCAGACACGACTGAGCGACTGAACTGAACTGAACTGAACTGATTTCTTCAGAAATAGTCTGTGGCTCCCCAATGGAGAGGACGACCCACATCTTTGCTTTCAAGTGTTGGCACTGTTCCATCTCTTCCTTTCTCTACCCATGTCCAGGGACCTTAATGGGTACTCTTTTTCAGTTGGACCTTTGATTTTGAGTAAATGAACATTCTCTGTTGCACCCCAGTTTCACAAGTAAAGAGTTCTGGCAAATAAATGAAAGGTCTTCCAGGAATCCGGAAAACAGTTATGTAAGGAACAAGGACTGTTATCTTAGAAAAGATAAGGTGGGGAAGGGACAAGATGACCATCTTCAAATATTTCAGAGAGTCTAGATTTACACAATGTTTCTCCAGACCTGGAAGCAAAGAGTAGGAGATACGGGAAAGTTGGCTGCAGTTCTTTGTCCTTAGAAAGTAAAGTCGTTCAGTCGTGTCTGGTTCTTTGTGACCCCATGGACTGTAGCCTACCACACTCCTCCATTCATGGGATTTTCCAGGCAAGAGTACTGGAGTGGGTTGCCATTTCCTTCTCCAGGGGATCTTCCCAACCCAGGGATCAAACCTGGTCTCCCGCATTGCAGGCAGACGCTTTACAGTCTGAGCCACCAGGAAAGCCCTCTCTTTGTTCTTGGCCCTCTCTCTTTGTCCTTGACCAACTGTAAAATTGGGGCAATAGTACTTCATCATAGGGTGGCTGCGAGGATTTAGTGACGTGCTCAGGACATACCTGGCATGTCATAAAAACCCCAGGATATGCTTGTTTCCTTTTTTGGCCTAATTCAAAAATGCCTCATGAGGCAGTAAGCTCCCTCTCTGGAAAATTTCAAAATAGAATTACAATTCCTTACTGCCAAGATTCTGTGCTTCCGTGCTGCCCGTGACTTTTCATAAAGAAAAATAGTGGTTCACACGGAGCCTTCAGGCACGCAGAGAAGAGCTTTTCATAGGTACTCCATTTAATCTTCTCATCAGTCCTCGGAGGTAGGTACTATTATTATCTCCCCCCAATCCACTTTTTTTTTTTTCAGATGAGAGAACTGTGGCTTAGGGAAGTGAAGTAACTTGCCCAAGGTCACACAATCAGTAAGCAGCTGACCAGGGGCTTAAATGTCACACTCCAAAGTCCTTGCTTTTAGAATTGGAAGAGTTATTTACCCCTCTCCCAGACTCACCTGTTCTAATGCTCCTGGCTTTATTGATATCTCTTCTACAAAGTTTCTTCGGGTTTCAATATCAAAACCATCCAATTCAGCACTTATTAACTGAATGGCTTCTTGTCACTTCTAGTTTACTGTAAGTTGGTCTGGGGATTTTTACTCTTAAAATATCCCCTCGAACTCAGTAAGCCTTGAGAACAAGTTCAAGGGCTTCCAATAATTCTTTCACTGCCAGCTGAATTAAACAGCAAGTACCCCTCTTCCTCCCTGCCATGCTTATTCCCATCTTATTTTTCCTGTACCATTAAAAAGTCTTTTCTTGGCTGGAACAAATACTACAGTCTGTTCAACTAGTTAATGTTTACTGAGTTCTTAACATGCACCAGGCATTCTAAGTAGCCGTCCGTTCTAAGTAACTTAACCCACTGAATCCTGATAGTAACTTATGAGCTAAGTCCTGTTTTCATTCCCATTTTACAGAGGAGGAAACAATGTACCAGTGTATTGGGATTTGGCTGAGTAAATGCTTTGCTGATGGATATTATTATTATTAGCAACAACAACCATACAAATACCTTATGCTTACATCATGCTATAGCTTTATGTACATTATGTCATTGTCACTCACCATGTACAGATAGACTCCAATGCCCCTACTTTATAGAAGAGGAAACCATGACAGGAAACAAAGGGTGAGTGATTCTCAACAGTCACACAAGTGCCTATACCCTGAAGTGACCTTTGTATTCACTCCACTCATAGGTCCTGGGGGTGAGGGAGACGGGAGGGCCATGGGGAGGAAAAACACATACACACACTGAAGGCGCGCTACAAATATTAAAGAAACAACAAAAGCTGGCCATAGCAGAGGCTGAACAAAAATCCAGCTCTTTGACTCCTAGTCCAGTGCTCTTTCCTTTTTACCAAGATGGTGTGAAGCAAGGCTTGGGTCCAGACCCAATAGCAGTCTTGAAGAAACCAGAGAAAGTAGTGCTCTTAAGGAAAAGAAAAACATCATTTTCACATCTCTGCTTTTCCCACATTTTCAATAATGAGCATGTGCTACTTTCATGATGAGAAACAAAAAAGTCAATGAAGTGAGGTGGTAAAATGCATCCACTGGAGGGCTGGGGCTGCTAGTGGACCCTTGGGTTGTCTTCAGAATGACTCTGCGCCCCTGCCCTGGCATTCTGGGGCACCCTCTGATCCACCCCCACAGGCCACCTGGCCCCACTTTACGGGCAAAGGAAGGCAGCAGGGGCAGACATAGGTGTTCCCAGGTCTGTGAAACTTCCTAACACTGGAAGCTGAAAACTGCGTGTGCACTTTTCCAAGGAACAGGCCTACACTTCTTAGAAAGGGGCACTATGACCCTCCACCAGGTAATAACATCAGATCACAATAATGAATCAGGGCCTGAGGGCTAAGATGACTGGTCAAAGGAGGGACAAGAAACACAAAAATCTTCTTGCCCAGTTCTGAGTAGAACTGGCATCGGAGAGAGAATGACAGATAGAGCAAGGTCTTGCCTCATATACTCATGATAATGTAAATTCTGCTTTTTTTCCTGAAACTACCCCCCCCCCACCCTGCCCCCGCCACTTACTCCCATTCCCAAGCAGTGGGGGGGCTGGGGGTGGGGAGGAGTCAGACATCCTCCTCTTCCGAATTTTACTTCCTGATCCTAGGTCCTGTGAGTCCACAGCTTCCTGTCTTGTCTCCTGATGCAGGGTGTAAGGCCCTTATTTATTTTGTGGCCAACTTTTTCCCCTGCATGCCTACTAAGAAGCCTGTTGCTTTCAAGTCTCAGCAAGCACCAGATTTCATTCTGCCAAAACTGCGTGAGCTCCTGCCAGGTGCTGGGTGTTATGATGGGGTCACTGATAGTGGGAAAAGTCCTGAGTGTGGCCTGGGAGCCTTCAGACTAACAGCAGGACAGATAACACTCCTGTGACGGGCTGGGGGAGGGGCAAACTGCAAGAGCGTGAGAACCCCAGGAGGGCAACTGATAAACAGGCTGGCGGATCAAGGGGTCACTTCTTGGAGGTGAAACCGTAGCTCTGGAGCTGGTGTGTGAAGGTGGAGAAGGTTTCCTAACAAAGCAGTGAGGGAGGCACGCAAGTCCTATAGGAAAGAGTGGAGGCAGCAAAATGCTGGGCAGGTTTAGGAAACGGGCAGTTCTGTGTGACTGGAGGCTGGAGCTGGGAAGGGGGCACGGAAGGAGAGAAACAAGGCTGGAGGTGGGTGATGACCAGTTGGTTAGAACACGGATCTTGGTGTTCCACTAAGGAGTCTAGATTTTTATCAGACAGTGCGTAGGTGTCACTGAAGGTTTCTGAGCAGAGAAGGTGGGCTCTGCGCTCTGATCTAAGCTTTGAAAGATCACATTGCAGAGGACAAGGGAGCAAGGGGAGAACCTCAAGACTGGGAAACAGGATGCTACTGTAGGGTCCAGTGGCAGGGCTAAAGGGGCCCTTTAGCTAACACTGTGGATGGCATCACTGACTCAATGGACATGAGTTTGAACAAACTCCGGGAGATGGTGAAGGACAGGGAAGCCTGGCATGCTGCAGTCCACAGGGTCGCAAAGAGTCAGACACGACTAGAGACTGAACAACAACAAATGGGCCATAGGACCCGGTACCAAAGGAAAAGTCAGGGCTCCTTGTCCGAAAATTATTAAGAATGTCAATAGAGTGACAGCAAGCATTAAAGCAAGCTTTGTGCCCTTCTAAGTACGGCCTTGTGCAGCTACACAGGTCACACACTCAGGAAGCTGGCCCTGGCCATGGGACTAGAAAGTGCAGGTGAGGAAGGAGATCTGAAAGGCAGAGTCCCGGGACTTGGTGAACTGTTGGGCATGGGAAGTGACAGATAAATCCGTTGACAGATGACCTCCCTGCACTGCTTGCCAGGCCACCCTACCACTATCCCCTTGGGTTGCCCACAATCAACTTCTACTTAATAATCTAAACTTCACCCCCAACTCCTCCTGCTACACACCCAGACTTGTTCCTGCAGGGTCCCTATCTAAAGGTGTCACCATTCACTCAGTCACCTTCTACCCCTCTCCCTCATCCTAGCCCTTCCGGCAATTTACTTCCTAACTGTCTCTCCCATCTGTGTGGCCTCTTCAATTGCTGCTATCACTGCCAAGTTCCGGCTGGGGCCTTATCAGCTCAGGCCTGGATTACCCACAAAAGCCTCCTATCTGTCTCCCTGAGTCCAGTCTGGACCCCACCCCCACCCTCAAATAAAACATCCTTCCTCCTTAGGACGACCTAAATGAGGTCCCCAAATGCTCACCTGACCAGGTTCCTGAGTAACATCCTCATCTGGGGCTGTTCCAGCCAAAGGCTAAGATCAAAGGCCTTACATGACATACAAGTCCTTCTGTCACCTGACCTGCTTAATCTTCTAATAAATACCAGAAATGCCTTAGTCTCTTACATACCGCCAGCACACACCGTGCTGGGTTCTTATTGTTTTGTTTTGTTTTTCCTTTACCTTCCCTGGTGGCTCCAACGGTAAAGAGTGTGCCTTCAATGTGAGAGACCTGGGTTTGATTCCTGGTTTCGGGAAGATCCCCTGGAGGGAATGGTGACCCACTCCAGGATTCTTGCCTGGAGAATCTTACGGACAGAGGAGCCTGGTGGGCTACAGTCCACGGGGTTGCAAAGAGTCAGACACAACTGAGTGGCTAACACTAAGTACTAAGCAACTAAGCAAGCAGTTACCTCTGCCTGGAACGCTTTCCACTCTCTCCCTCCACAGCCTGGCTCTCCTCGATTCATTCTTGTAAGCTCACCTCAGCTCTCTTCTGCTCTAGGTGGCCTTCTCCAGAGCTCCATCCTCCCCCACCTCACACACATGGTTGCTCTGTCACACTGACTATAGGTCTGTGGCTGGGCCGAGCCTCTTCTCTGAGCTGGGGGCAGTTGGAGCAGTCCTGATCACATTAGTGCTCAGCAATCAGTACAGAGCCTGCTCCATACATGTGTGGTCCATACATGTAGGTTGAAATGTCTGGAGGTAGATAGTTCTGGTGACAGTAGAGGAGGGGCAGACTGCAGGAAAGGCTGGCATGGATAACCGCAAAGAGAAAGAAAACCTTCCACACCTTCATTAAGACTCCACTGGCAAGGCAAGGACAGTCGCTCTGACTGAAGGCAGCTGAGACTCAAAGGCAATGACCAGCTAGCTGGTGTCTGGTGTGATTGCATTTGATTTCAGAATTCAATTTCTGCTTCCTTCTAAAAACGTTATTCCCCTTTGTAGCAAATAAGCCCCTCCCTAGGGGAGGCAGCCCATTTTCCATCAGGCAGTCCCCTCTTCTCTCAGGCTCACAATAAAATCGTTAGTTCTGAGACTGAGAGGAGAAGCCTGTTTCTCTAAGGGTGTCTCTGCAGCTACCGGGACACAGAACTGCCCCTCAATAAATACTTGCTGAATGGGTGAGTGTGTCCAGTTCCCCAAGACTTGGGATGGGAAGCCTAAAGCTGCTGGGGACTGGTGGGGGCAGACAGCCTGGGATTATACTTTATCCGCAGATAATCCCCTAAATCCCAGAAGCCACCTGGACAGTTGGCTGGGCTGAGCTCCATCAACAGTGCATGCTGACGCTGCAGCTGAGTTCACCACAGATATTTTCTGGGTGACAGATAATGGTTCCTCAAAAAACAACCATTCTAATATTTTTTTCAGTGAAATTTTAGCTTTATTATTATTTTTTTATTGGGGGGTATAGCCGATCAACAATGTTGTGGTAGTTTCAGGTGAGCAGCAAAAGAACTCAGCCATACATATACATGTATCCATTCTTCCCCAAACGCCCCCCTCCCATCCAGGCTGTCACAGAACATTTAGTAGAGTTTCAAGTGCTGTACAATAGGTCCTTACAACCATTCTAATTTTTATCTGGGAGTGTGACAAAGAAAAGGACCATCGATCCTTTGAGGGCAGAATCCATTTGGGGAGATTAATTGCAGGCTCTTCTCTTCCTATTTTTACTTTCAGGTACTTTTATGGTGGAAAATTTCAAAATATAAAGAAAGTAGAGAAAACAGTATAATGAACCCCCCAGGTACCCTTAACCAAGCTCCAATGATGACCAATACAAGCCCAAATTTGAGTCATCAATAACCCAGATCTCGAAGCAAATTCCAGCTATCATCTCATTTCCCGCGTAAAGACTTCCGTAACGCCTGATTCATCTGGGGGCACGGCCGAGGGCGCCCCTAGCTCTGCCTACCGCACTGTCAGGCACGGCCCCCAGAAGGTCCAGAACCTACGTCTATGAAACTCAAAGCCTATGGTGCGACGCTAGCTCTGCCTCCTCCGCTTCCTCCTCTTCCCGCACAGCGTGGGTCACCTCGGCCTCCTGGCATTCCTGACAACCCACCGGCAGTCCACGGTGATGCGCAAGTGAGTGTCTGCGCGCAGCACCGCAGAGAACACAGCGAGGCGCCTTCCACTTCCTCTTGCTCGGGCTGACTAACCCTGGGCGCCCGCCCCGCGCGTCCCGCCCCCCGAGGGCGTGACCGCAGCCCGAAGGGGCGGGGAAATACCCATATTCCGCCTTATATGGGCAGCCACGTCACAGGCCGCACACCCATTCACATAAAACGCTGCGCTGCCGGCGGAATCCCCGGCTTCTGCGGCAGCGAGTGGCCCGGCCGGGCGCCGAGCGTACGGGGCGGGAAAGAAGAGTTGAGCGTCCGCTCCGGCGCCGGGCTCGGTCGGCCGGCCGCAGCCCTGTGGGGTCGTCTTCCTGGGCCTCGCCGGCGGGCACCCTGGCTGTGGGCACCTGCGGCGCGCACGGCGCGGGGCCCCTGGGCGGCGGCATGAAGGTCACGTCGCTCGACGGGCGCCAGCTGCGCAAGATGCTTCGCAAGGAGGCGGCGGCGCGCTGTGTGGTGCTCGACTGCCGGCCCTACCTGGCCTTCGCCGCCTCGAGCGTGCGCGGCTCGCTGAACGTCAACCTCAACTCGGTGGTGTTGCGGCGGGCCCGCGGCGGCGCGGTGTCGGCGCGCTACGTGCTGCCCGACGAGGCGGCGCGCGCGCGGCTGCTGCAGGAGGGAGGCGGCGGCGTGGCTGCCGTGGTCGTGCTGGACCAGGGCAGCCGGCACTGGCAGAAGCTGCGCGAAGAGAGCGCCGCGCGCGTCGTGCTCACCTCACTGCTCGCCTGCCTGCCCGCCGGCCCGCGGGTCTACTTCCTCAAAGGTGAGCTGCTTCGGAGCCGCCGGTCCTCGGTCACCCTCCCCCCCCTCCCCGCGTCAGGACGGCCCCGGGCTCTGGGTTCCCCTGCTGGCGCCGGCGCTTTCCTCGATCCTGGCGCCGGGGAAGTTCTGCACCCTGGGGCTTGACGTGCGCCGGGAAGGCCACGGCCGGAGTCAGCGCTCGCAGTTTCTCCGTCCCCACCTGCGTTCCTCGAAAGCGTTTGACGGCCTGGCTGCCCAGGGGGGAGGGGGGGGGTTGCTGCATGCTGCTGGGGGCGCTGCTTCTTAACAGTTGGGGAGCGCCCAGCACGAGCCGGGTTTCCCGGCGCCGGCTTCAAGTCTTTCACTGTGGCCGACGGTCTGGAGCCTTCCTGATGGACAGATCTGAAGGGATCCGCGGGTCGCCATCACCCCCCCCCCCCCCTCCATGAGCGTGGCGCCGCGGTGTCCTCTTTCCTCCCGCCTGGACAATTAGCGTATGTTAGGCTGTGTCTTCATCGACCCTTTTGCCTTTTTGACCCTGGTGAGTCCCTCCCCCCTCTTCCTTTTCATTTCATTTTATTGCTTTTTATTGTTCCTCGGCTTCCCCTTCTCCCCTCCCAGGCCTTTCTAGCTCCATTTGGAGCTGACAGTCTTTAGTCTTCCCACTCTTTTTCACTTCCACTCTCCCGGCCCGGGATCATCCCCTGGATTGGTCGTGGGCCAGAGCTGGGGCACCTAACGCGGTCTCCAGGGGGCGGGCGGCAGGCTGGCTAGCGAGCCAGGACCTAGGAGAGGGTACACAGGGTGCTTGTGAAGGGGACTGCGGTGCATTGGGTTTGAGACCCTCCAGTAGCTGCTTCACCAGTCTGCACGTTACACCTGCTGGGGGATATGACTGGTGGTGGCTGGGTAATTTACTGTCAAATTCCAGAGTATTGATTTTTGGATCACTTCCTGTGATTGCTGCCGCCTTTTATTTGAGTCCGTTTTAACCTCAAGTGTATGGAAGGCTTAGCCTGTAGGGAAGAGACGACGAGGACTCAGCCCAACCAACTCTGGGAGGTCGCCTTGAGATGTAACATAGCTGGGATTCAGAACTCAGATGCGGTGAGCTGAGAACGGGAGGGCGCTGTTTTAGAACCGTGCAACGTGTGGAGTTTTAACATTTTCCAGGCTGGGAGATTCCAGAGGTACAGGGGCAGCTCCCACCTCAATTAGCACCTCTTGCAGGCTGTCTGTCCCCAGTTGATTCCTGTTAGGGAAACACCAGAGGCAGAAGATCTTTCTCTTGCGCCCAGCCTTAGCCCCCAGGAGATGGAGAGTGCCCTCTAAACTCTGCAGAGCTTTCACACAGGGCCCCTGATTTCTTTGTCTTCCTGATAACCTTTTTGGTCTCCTCTTCTTAGCCATGAGTACAGAAAAAGCTTCTGCCTCTCCAGCAACATGAAAGATACCTTCCAGGAAACCCCTTCCAGTCCTGCCTCTGGTCTCCAGCCCTCTCCAAGGGCCATGCAAGCCATTTGGAAGTTATTGCCACAGAAAGTAGGCAGCTCTGTAGACTCACATCTCAAGTAAAAATGTTTTTTTAAAAAGTTTTTTAGTGAAAGTAACATGCTGTACAATGAAAAGTGGATCTTCTGCACACCCTAGAACCTAGTTCCACCCCCACTAGAGGCAAGAGTCAACTATTTCTTGTTCATCTTTAGATAAATCAATTTTCCATGAAAATTAAAATCTTTAAAAAATATTAAAAATATAATATTTTGTATATCTTTTAAAAATAGAATGATTTTGTATATTTCCTGTTCCTGCCTCTTTCACCTAACTAGATCTTGAGAGACTTGTCCGTAGCAGAGCATACATGTCCTATTCACTTTTAAAACTCATCCCCTGATGATAGCCGGTAAGTAGATTGGTTCATGCCTTAGTATTTGAAGCAGTGTGGGAGAGGATATCTCTGTCCAAATGCTTTTGTGTGTGCACTATCTTTTAGTAAAATTACGAGAATCGCCAGGTCACAGTTTATGTCCATTTTAAATTTCAGTAGAAATTGCTTGATGCTTAGCCTTACAGCAATGCTGAACTTTTAAGTTGTTGCCAAAGAAAATAATTTCTTCACCTAACTCACGTCCAGATAGGAGCTCAGGTTTTTGATCTAGTGGCATCTCAGACCGTGGGGGCAATGTCTTGTACACTTCTGTTAATGCCTTCTGCACACACGCACACACACAAACCCCACTAAAATGAATTGACCAAATGACATTGTCAGTGTGTATTTATAGACAATGTTCGTCCTCTTTCTCTGCTCAACTCCCCTGGTATTGCGGTGGTGGTCAAAAACAGAACCACTCTGAAGACAACTGAAGCGACCAAGAGTTGCTACAGCTCTTGCATCTCAAGTAAGGCACCAGAGAGGAATGCTCCATCTCTCCACCCCTCTGGTGGGAGTGGGTGAAAGACAGAGACCATCTAATCTGGAGGACTCCCGACCCCAACTTGAAGAGGCAGGACACTGTTTATCTGTCCCTCGTCACACTAAGACTCTTTGTCTGCCTGCCATATTTTGTCAACAGGCAGGCAGGACCCAGCCCACACCCGCACCTCCTGTCTGTCCTCCTAACAGCCAGCTCTTTTAAGTGCTCTATTTAAAGCCAAGAGATGGGGTGACCTGAAGGCTTTTCTTTCCCAAGCTTCATTCTGAAGTTTGAGAGGGCCTGGGCTGCTTTACTTCAGATTCCTGTCCCCTATCGCTCATTGTGTCTCCTAGAAACGCAAATGTTGAGGCGCAGGAAGTGCTTTGCTTACTAGGGACACCTCTTCGGAGGAAGCCGAGGGTCTGTGCAGGGGGCAGAGGCGGTGGTGGTGAAGGAGGGGAAACTAAGCCACAGATACCTCCAAACTTTCCGCCTCTGCCCCCCTCCGGCATGACCTGTCATCATGACCGGGAAATTGGTCATTGTGGAGGTCCAGAAGCTCATCTGGGGAGGCCCGGGTGGCTGTTGGCTGCAGTGACCACAGGGGACATTTGGGCGTGCTTGGTGGGGGCGGGGGCAGTTCCAGCACAACGAGAGGAAGCAGTAATGGCGAGATGACTCATTCTAGGAATTGGCCGAAGCTTCTGAAAGAGAGCTGAGACTGCCGAGTAATCCATTAACCATTTGCCTATGGCAGGGGTTTAAAAAAGCCACCATGTGCCCCACTGTGGGGCTATCACAGCACCAAAAGACAGATGGAAAAAAGGGGGGCCGTTGGGGAAAAAAATACATGGTCTCAGAATGCTGCTTTAACTGATGATTGAAGGAATTCCTTGGCGGTCTAATGGTTAGGACGGGGCACTTTCATTGCCAGGGCCCAGGTTCAATCCCTGGTCTGGGAACTTAAGTTCAGTTGAGTTCATTTCAGTTCAGTTGCTCAGTCTTATCCGACTCTTTGCAACCCCATGAATCGCAGCACGCCAGGCCTCCCTGTCCATCACCAACTCCCGGAGTTTACTCAGACTCATGTCCATCGAGTTGGTGGTGCCATCCAGCCATCTCATCCTCTGTCGTCCCCTTCTCCTCCTGCCCCCAATCCCTCCAGATCCTGAAAGTCACAGAGTGTGGCAAAAAATAAATAAATAAATAATGTTTTGACCCCAATTCTCTGGAAAAAGAAGCAGGTTTTCTGGAGGCTCTAGGAAATGCTGTAGGTCCCTTCGGAGTGGAAGCAGTGCGTTTCCCCACACAAGGCTGGCCTGTTCACCCAGCAGCAGTTGGCATTCTCAGGCTTCAGGGCCAGTTTTTTTCTTCGGTTCTTCCCCACTTCCTGTACAGGCCCAAGAATTTACATACTCAAGTTTCTCTGATTTGGTCAGAGTAGTTCTTACCTTAAGTGATCCAACTGGAGAAGTTTAAATGTAGTTAGGATTTTTATAGAATCATACCTTCGGGTAGTTGACTTATCAGTTTGAGGGTGTGTATGCACACACAAGGGCGTGTGTAGCTGGGGAGAAAGTTCAGGAGGGGAGGGGAGGAAGGAGATAAAGGGAGAGTAGGTGGCCATCAAGGGGAAAGCAGCGGGGGTTGGGGGTGGAGATAAGAATTAAGTTCAGAAGGCCTCATTCCTCTAGTTTGGTTTAGAAGGTAATTAACTAGATTGATTACACTGGACCTGTGGAGAGGACTGTCATCAGTGTTCTTAGCACCTTGGGAAGGAGAAAGGGCAGGGCTGTTTTATGGCCCTGAGGTTAAAACCTCTTGTAAGCCCCCATTCCCTTATAGAGGGTGTTTCATCCATAATCCTGTTTAGAGCTGATTGGCTATGGATGAAACAGACCAGCTTAGGAGCTTCTTTCAAAAATTAATGAAATTCTGCACAATCACACCTGAATTTTAGATAAATGTGAGAAAATGACTTTTGTTGTCTGGGGTTTGGTTAATATTTGCCAGGTGTCAGATATATTTCCTTTCACAGTTTAAGCTTCTTCTGATAGACATAAAAAGTTAATCATTGCCTTTGAACTGTAGCTTTTTAGGAGAGAGAGAGTGTGTGTGTATCTGTGGAGCCCATTTCTATTCTAAAACTATTACTTGTTTTGGCTCAGTTTCTTTATAAGACCAGAATGTATAGTAACTTAATACCTTTTTTTAGTATTCCACTCTCAGGGTATTGATCAATTCTAGGCATTTTCTGACAGACTGAAGCAAAAAAAAAACAATCAATGCTTATATCTCTCTTGCTTTTTTATTTTTGTCTTTTAGGGGGATATGAGACTTTCTATTCAGAATATCCTGAGTGTTGCGTGGATGTAAAACCCATTTCACAGGAGAAGGTTGAAACTGAGAGAGCCCTCATCAGCCAGTGTGGGAAGTCAGTGCTCAGCATCAGCTACCGGCCGGCCTATGACCAGGTTCGTGGTGTGGAAGCGCCATCCGGGTCCCTGGCTCTGTTGCCTGCACAGCACCCTGGCTCTTCCTCTCCCCGATCACTAATGTTGGTTGGTTCTTCCGCGGATCAGGGAGCTGGCAGAGGCCTCTAGCTTTAGAGAACCTCTGTTGCTTGCCAACTCGAGTTTCCATCCAAGAGTACATGGGCTTCCTTCCAGCAAATAAGCTGTCAAGAGCGAACACGCTTCAGGATGCTCGATGGCTTCTGGAGAAAAGGGGAAGTGAAAGATGTATTATTGTTAGCTGGCCTGGGAGGTGCAGAGAAGTGTCGAAATAGCAGTTTAGGTTTCCCTGAAGACGTTTTCAGAGCTGACATTCAGGCTTCCTGTGTTGGTCTTCTGTGTAATTGTTCATGCTCTGCAGTTTCTGCAAACCAGCCTGGTACCTGTAAAGACGTGTCTTGGTATTTTTAACTGAAGGAGGAAGATTGGGGGAGGGTTGTAGAGAAACTACTGTTTGGATGGCTATGCAGCCTCCTTTAGGGGTTTCTGATGCTTATAATTCCATAAATTCTGAAGACAGAGATCAAGAGACACCAGAGGATTTCATGTGTCTACAAACATGTGGGTTTTTTCCGTTCCTAGAATTGTACTTTCTGGCAACCCACTAAAGGCAAAAAAAAAAAGTGGACAGCTCAGCCAGGGGGTTACCTATGATGCAGGAGGGTGGAGGGGAAAGCAAGCAAGGACCCAGATCTGCACAGATCTCTGCACGGAGACCAGAGAGCAAAACCCACTTTCCCATTTTACAGAGGGAAAAACTGTCACAGCTGGTGGGTGGTTGATTTTTGCCAAGAATCCTGCAGCTTGGTTCATGGCAACACCAAGTTCAGAACTCCCTTCTCTTCATCCCTTGCTCTGGTCCTTTTCAGGATCCTGTTCTGTTTGCCACTTGCCTTCTTTTGGAAGAGGGTCATTCTAGTGGGTACCTGACTTGGTAGGAGGAACTTTTTAGGTTCTTCACACAAAATAAGAACATATCCAAATCATAAGAAGGAAGACTTCTAGATGCTGCTGCCTAAGATGCCAGCTGCCTGCCATGCAGAGCTCTGCCCCTGGGGATAGACTTCCAAGTTTAGCCAGGTGGCTTTTCCTTGAATGGAATCTTTGGTCAGGAAACCTATTCGCTTGGCAAGGTGCCAAGGTTATTATTTTGTTTGTTTTCTTTGTTAAAATTACAGAGTATGATGAACCCTGAGTTTTCAAGCCGCAGGCATCCGGCTTAGCTGGATTTCCATTTGCGTTTGTTTGTTTGGGTGGTGTTTTCCCCCCTCCCTTTCTCAGAAAGTGAAAGAGAAATGAGAATTTGCAGGATGTTGTGAAAGCACAGCAGCCCTTTGGCCAAGCAAGACCCGGGGGAGGCCCTGAAGTGTCTCCAAGACTCATCTGGGGAAGCCCCTAGTGTTACTTCTTAGAAGTGCTTCTGCCTTGAGAAAAGCTGGGGAGGTCATGTTAACCTTTGAGGTTTCTAAAGGCCTTTGGTTTCCTCCTCTTGAGTCTAAGAAGAGGATTAAAAAAAGGAAAGAAATATGGCTTCAGGGGTGTTGGTTGGGCTAAGCTCCAGGAGAAACTGAGTAGGATCCCAGGTCTGATGTGGCAGCATTTTCCAATCTCTAAAGAGAGGGAGACATCTATGTAGTTACCTCCTAAGTGTTAAGCCCAGGGGCCAGCTAACAAAAGTACTGGTTGTTACTATTACTGCCGTTTGTAAAATCTCTTTCAGTTTCTTTCAAGTGGTCAAACTGGCCTTTGCCTTAAACACCCGACATTTCAGGAAAGGAAAAGCAGACAGCCATGTGGGGTTTTCTGAGAATTGCCGCCTTCTGCCGGCCCTCATCCCATGCCCCTTTCCCTATCATGGGTCTGGCAGAGAGTTTCCATTCCACTCTTATTCCAGGACAGGAAATGGAAACACAGGAAACGGATGGATGATATGAGAAAGGCTGCCAAAGACACAGCCACCGTCACCCCAGCTCTGTTTTGTCCTGTGTATCTCCAAGGGTTCCCATTGTTCCAACTATGGAATGATAGCTTTTCTGGCCACCCTGGAAATGCTGAGACTGCCAGAGTTTGATTAACCAGCGGTTCTTTTTAGCTTTGCCTCAGGGTAGATGGTCTCTGGTTCTTTGGATCCTTCGTAACTAGAAACCTCAGGTATAGGTTGTCTCCCAAAAGAGTAAGGATATAAGCATCTCTCAGCAAAACTCAGCTCTACTAAAGATCAGGCCTGGGACTTCCCCAATGGTCCACTGGTTAAGACTCCACATCTCTACTGCAGAGGGCATGGGTTTGATCCCTGGTCAGGGAACTCAGATCCTGTATCCCACATTCTGAGCAGCACAGCCAAGAAAAAATACAACAAAAAAGACCAAGCCTCTGCTCATGGCCTGACAACTTTTCCTTATCTGAGGATTTCGGATAGATAGTGGTTATTTTCACTTCTGAGAAGTATACTTTTTGGGATGGTGGGAGGGCACACTTTGATGTTGCTGAGATCCAAATGCCTCTTAGGATCAACAGTGTCCTAGGTTTGATGAAATACATTACATCCAAGGTCAAGATTGTAAAGGAAGGGGCTCACCTTGTTGGACCCTTTTCCATTTTATCTAGAAGGAAATCAAGGTTGCCCCCAAGGTTCAGGCCTTGGCCTGGCACTCATGGGGCAGCTAGAACTTCAACATGGTCTTCTCAAGTCTTCCATCACTCCACCCTGCTTCTCATCCTTGTCAGTCTAGAAGGGCTGCCGACATTTCCTGCCACCTCAGTATATGTAAGGAAATGAAAATCTCAGCTGTGTGAGATTTGCTGTCCCTGAGTCCCAAGGCAGTGACATAGGGTAGAGAGTTTACCAGGACAGAGGCTCTACCCAAACTCTTGGTTAAAATGCCCTGGTTCTCAACTCTCTACCTGGAAACCAGAGAGGGAACCTCCCACCTGAAAACCCCAAAGAGCAAGCTGATCAATATTTCCTGGTTGTCCTTTGCCCCTGCTTCCAGGGCGGCCCAGTTGAAATCCTTCCGTTCCTTTACCTTGGAAGTGCCTACCACGCATCCAAGTGCGAGTTTCTTGCCAACCTGCACATCACAGCCCTGCTCAACGTCTCCCGGCGGACCTCCGAGGCCTGCACGACGCACCTACACTACAAATGGATCCCCGTGGAAGACAGCCATGCGGCTGACATCAGCTCCCACTTTCAAGAAGCAATAGACTTCATCGGTAGGTGCCACTGTCCTCAGTTATTTAGGGGGGTGTGTTCTTGGATTTTGATGTACTGATGGAGGTCACCCCATCGCTGAGAAGAGAAGCATCTTGTTTGTGCAACCACCACAAGTGGGAGCCAAGAAGAGATTCACCTACCAGAACGACAGAGGGGAGGATTTGAGTTGCTGTTTAATAGGAGCATTAATTTGCAGGGTAAATGTATTAGTTAATATCATCTTAAGGCAGTACTCACTACCGCTCTTTTAGGGTTTCTGGCTGGGTGGGAAGCAGAGTGCATTCATGAGTGATGCTCCATGCCAGGGACGCAGGGGAGGGAAAGAACCACGCACACTGTGCTTGTACGTAGATTGGGATATTTTTAAAAGCAAACAGAAGGATCGAGAGAGCATTACTTACGCACTGAACCCCCGGGGCCCCAGCAGCTTTCCAAGGTTTTTGGCAAACTGCTTTGGGGGCAATTTGTTTGGCATTTTCAGCTCATTTTGGATTAACGGTAACACTCGACTCAAGCTCCGAGCTTTATGCACAGAGAAGTTGGCATCTTTTTGCATCCTTTGTATGTTCCGTAAGGTAGTTATCACTTACTCCATTGTGTAGGCCTGGGAACCTCTGGTCCCTCTGCCTAGAAAGGGCTTTTGGGCCTTGGGATTTCAGCTTCTCAGAGCAGACTGGTCTGCTCTTTCGTTTGACATCTTTTTCTCCCATCCATCTCCCTTGGGGACTAGGCTGGACACCGCTCCCTTCTCTTGTGGACTTGCTTCCCTTTGCAGAGTCCTTTTTCCCCTTTAACGTGCACAGCTGTTGAAGTTGAGCAGTGGTCTTCCTGCTTCTGGCTGTGAGGGATGTTGGAGGGGAAAGGCTGGTGTTGAGTGTAGCAGTGATTTCTTAGTGCAGGGAGCCATTAAAGGGCCCCCCTCTTCTGCCACATGGTGGGCCCTCTGCTCATCACACACAATTTCTGCTCCATGGAAATCCACCAAGAAACTCACTGCGAGCAAAAGGCTGAGCCTGCCCTCCCTGGCCCCTGAGCCTCTGGGCTGAGACGGTTCCTCTGGAGCCTGCGAGGGGCAGCCAAAATGATGGGCTCAGGGTGGGAAATCCTTGACTTGTTCTCCCTGTCCCTGGGAATGCCTTGCCCTTCTCAGCCTGTTATTTAATTACCTAGATAGCTTCTCGGTGAGGTCATGAAGCAGCCCCCATCACTTCTCAGAAGCCTCCCTCCCCATCCGCTTGTGCACTGTGTCTGTTGTGTACACAACCACACAAACCCACAGCATTCTGAAGGCACACGGGCTGCTTTTCCCCAGACCACTCCTCTGCTGAAGGAGGGAGGGACTGAGGCCAAACCGCGCTCACACTGACCCCTTCCAAGGGCCACATGGAAGGCGAGCCCCGAGGGGTAGAATGGAATCCAGAAGCAATGTACTGTAGGCTCTTTGGTTTCTGGGATTCGGCTCTGGGCCAACTAAAAGCTGGATGACAAGGAGGCCAGTGGAGGAGCAAAAGAAAATTGTGGAGTCACGACCCTGTAATCCTAGAAACTTGGAGTCCCCTTTGAACTAGTTTACAAGAACTTTTTTTTTCTTTTGAGTCAGAGACTGTATTGGGGGCACCTCTAAGGAGCTATCCTGGGGCATCCTTTGAGATTTTCATTCTGGAAGCTCAAGGGATCCTTCCTGACTGCTCAGAAACCTGATCGTTTAGATCTTAGAGATGTGTCTGCAGACCTTTTAAACATGAGGAAGGAGGTGGGTAAGGGGGCTGACTTTTTATTGGCCTTTCAAAATCTTAAATGTTTTTGCATTTGGTGGCCTGACATAGTGCCAGGTATGTCTAACTTCCTGTGATGTAATTGTTTCCTCACTAGCAAGAGAGGGAATTGGAAAGACTCTTTTTTGTGGTTTTTATTTGATATGTATGTATGTTTAACCTTTTACCCCTGCCCATTTTTAACAGTTAGAGCTCTTTTTGGGGTAGGAGTAGAACAGAAAAGGAGGGCACCCCCCCGCTTTGTCATATTGAGCTAAACCATGCTAACTGACGGTGGTAGCTTTATAGCAGCAACTCCCATTGTTGTGCAAGATGGAGTTTGCCAAAGCCATTTATATCCTCTGTCTCGTAAGCATCACTTAGCCAAGGCTATAATTAGCGGCTGCACACTATTTATTGTGTGTTTCATTGGTGGGAACCCTGGGGGCTGAGCCAAGCATCCCGCCCTGGCACAGCCAAGCAAGGAGCCCGGGGAGGCTGGAAGGCCTTTCCCAGGATGGGGACTAGGTCATCACCATTAGAGTCAGACCCTGAGAGACAGGAATTGCTTTTCCAAGTCAATCTTTGAGCCTCTCAGAAAAATGTGAATGTGCAGTAAAAACTTGCAGGCAGTTTGAAAGATTTTCCCAAAGCTTTCCTGAAACCCATTTGTGGAACCCAAGTTAAGATGGCATCCCCAGGAAGGGGTTACTCCAGGTCTAGAGCATCTCTGGTGGCAGAACCTGGGCAAGTACCCTGACAAACTAAGGTTTGTGAAGGTCCTACAGAGGGGTGGACATCAGTGGGACTCCAAGGTCTGTCCTCACCAGTGGGGATTAAAGATTAGCAGAAGCCTAGTGTGGGACCACTGCTGTTGAGCAGATGTGATGAGACTTGATGACTCGGTCACTTTTTTTTAAACCCAATTGCCTTTGAGTTCCCATCCCAGCTCAGTCCCACTGTCTCTTCTTTCTTCCAGACTGTGTCAGGGAAAAGGGAGGCAAGGTCCTGGTTCACTGTGAGGCTGGGATCTCCCGCTCACCCACCATCTGCATGGCTTACCTCATGAAGACCAAGCAGTTCCACCTGAAGGATGCCTTTGATTACATCAAGCAGAGGAGGAGTGTGGTCTCGCCCAACTTTGGCTTCATGGGCCAGCTCCTACAATATGAGTCTGAGATCCTGCCTTCCATGCCCACCCCCCAGGCTCCCTCCTGCCAAGGAGAGGCCGCCGGCCCTTCGCTCCTCGCCCACTTGCAGACCCTGAGCCCTGACGTGCAGGCTTCCTACTGCACGTTCCCTACCTCGGTGCTGGCCCCGGTGCCCACCCACTCGACAGCCTCAGAGCTCAGCCGGAGCCCCCTGGCCACAGCCACATCCTGCTAAACCTGAGCTGGGGGAGCCAGCCCAGCCCCAAGAACAACTGTGATTTTGTATTTTGACTCGTGGACATTTCATACCTGTGCAATACTGAAGACCTCACCCTGTCCTGCTGTCTTGGTGGGACAGTGAAGGGGTCACTAGGTTTGCAGACAAACTTCAGACTGACCTCGGGACTGAAAGAAGGCCAAGCCATCATGAGAGCACAGTGCGTGCTGACTACTGAACTTCCAGACCCCTGCCCTCAGGACTGCCCAATCTTTGCACCTCAGAATTCGCCTTTTCATTTCAAGCATAAGGCAATAAATACCTGCAGCAACATGGGAGAAAGCAGTTGCTAGACCAGGAGAAAAGGCAGTCATGAAGCCAATTCATTTTGAAGGAAGCACAATTTCCACTTTTTTTTTTTTTAAAATTTTGGCAGTCTCTGTATCTGTCTCTGTTGCTTCAGGGCATAAGCTGATCACCACCTAGTCAGGAAAGTAACCCTGCAGGGTTTTAGGGACATGATGTATATGCCGATTTGAACCCTCGAATGCTTTTGAGACTCCATCTCAGATCAGGTGGCATCAGTTGGGTGAAGTAGTGAGACGGGAACACTTCCGGTTTCCTTCTCACTGTGGGTTCTTCCCTGACTTTGGACTTGGGCATGATTCTTATTCATACTTGAACCTTTCTTGTTGCACCTCTCCTCAAAGCAACTCTTGTGTCATTTGAAAAGAGTTCTTTAGACCATAGACCAAAAATTACCCATTTGAGGTAGTGGCAGTGGATGCCACAAGAGAGAAAGGGTACCCACTTCCTGGGTCAGTGGCATTGAAATGGTCGTCACCCCAGCTTGCTGTCTTTATATGTGCTTGTCTCGTCTCTGGTTGGTGACACGTGTGTTCTTCCCTGCCCCTGGGGGTTGTCTTCAAGCTGTTGACTTCTGGGATTTGCAGATTTCTCAATGTGGTACTACTTTTTTTTGTCTGTAGGTTATTTCTCCAGGGGAAAAGGCAATAATTTCCTAAAATCCATATGAATGTGAAGAAAAGCAGTATGTTACTGGTCATTGCCGTCATTTTTTTTATAGTGCAAAATAAAAATAGTAAAAAGAACAAAAGTGCTTCTTCATGTTGATGAGTTCAGGCTGGGATACATTGAGGTGGGGACCCTGCCTACTTTTCTGGGCTCTGTCCAAATGAACTCTTAAGGTGATGGTGGTGAGTGTGCCGTTGCAGACATGAGGCTGTCTACTCAATGCTTTCCAGTTGGGAGCCTTCCCTAAGCTCGCTCACAAGAGAATTCCTTAGACCCAGGCCATGTGGGGAGGTGGTCAGCATCTGTCCACCCTGAGCTCTTCACTCCCTTAAGTCTCAGGTAAAGAGTTCAACTTGAATCTCAGCTTCTTCATCCATGAAATGAGTGAACTAAGCTAGATGGTCCCAAAAGTTCCTCAGAACTTGAGACCCTTGATTGCAGCAAACCTGAGTGGCAAGCTTGTGGTCAGCCTTCTCCCCGGTACCTATGTATAGCAGACTCTGAGAAAAGTATGGAAAAATGACGGAGGGACAAATAAGCAAACAAAGTGAGGGTTTGCTTTAAATGCTTGTTCTTTTTCACCCTTGGGATTAATTCTTACAGATAATTCCCTGAGAAGTTCCTAGGTTAAATCCTTCCATGAGTGGGTTTAAATCCAAGGCTGAATCAGCTTGCCTTCTGAGTAATGTCCTCTGTGTGGTGGAGGAGGGAAGGGGCAGTGTTTGCTTATCCCCATGCTTATGCCTCTGCTCCAGCCTACTCTTGGGGACTGTTTCCTAATCATGAGGAACAGGAAACTGACTGGAATTGATACCACACATTCCCAACACAGCGATTCTAATCCACACTCCTTGACTATGGGGTATCCAAAAAGGCCTCCAGTTCCCCCAGCAGGTGCCATGTCAGCAAACAGCAAGATGGTGTCTGAGCCAAGGGTAGCCCAGCTCTTTCTAAATGTCTCACCTCAAAAGCTTTGCTTGAGGCCTTGCTCCCCATAAAACTTCCCTTCCCCACAGATTGCTTGGAAAGACCTCAGGTAAGAATGTCACCCCTACTGGGAAAGCTGCTTTACCTTCAGCATTTACATAATCCAACCAGGGCTTTCAGGGGAAGCACTGCACAGGAAGGGAAATCCTGGCTTCCAGCCCTCACCCTGCCCCGAGTCTAGTGCTTTAGAGCTAATCTATAATCTTGCTGGACCAGACTTCAGGGCTTGGTCCACCTGAGGTCTCCCTGCTTTCGTATCTCTGAGCCTCCGTTCAGCCCTGGAATGTGTCCCATTGTGCAGGCCTGTCCAGGTGCTGAGTGGCTGGAGGGACCTCGAGCAGGGAGAGGCAGGGAGGGGGAAGCTGGGCGCAGGCTGGGGTGATACGCTAAGCCGCGTCCCACTTGCTGACATTTGCTTTATTGCATTAAGGTCTTTCTCTGAAGGGTGAGTAAGTCCTCTAAATCAGGCATATGAGGATTGCTCATAAGCCCGTGAGTCACTGGCGGGTAAGCCAAGTGAAGCCCCACAGCTGGGGATGGCTCTGTAACTCTCAGTCCCGTAACATTCTCCTTATTAATTACCCTTCCATTTTTGCCAAAGCCAACTTTACACGGGTTTCCGGTGCCAGATGTGGAATTAAAGCTGGTGTGGTCCAGTTCCTTCATCCCCAGGTTTTGAAGCAACACCTCTGCTGGTCTGCAGCAGTGCTCCAGGAGGAGATGTGCCTGGGAGAATAGAAATGTTCATTCTCTCAGCTGTTTCCCAGCTGACTCTGTGGGTAAGCCCCCCAGGTCGACCCTGGCTCCTGAGCATGTTCATTCTCTAAGCTGTTTCCCAGCTGACTCTGTGGGTAAGCCCCCCAGGTCGACCCTAGCTCCTGAGCCCGGCCTGACCTAGGGGCAGGAAGTGTAAGAGCAGTTCACACCAGTGTGCTCACTGGAGCCCCGTGTACCCATGGGCGCTCCTTTGTGTGAGGACTCAGGGAAAAAGTACCCCAGGTCTTAGCACCCTGGAAGGCCGCAACTCACTGAGTTGTTGGTGGTTTATCTTCGCAACCCCATAAAGTTGGTGACCGCCCCTGTTTCCCTCCTTGCTCAGGCCACCAGGTTAGTCAGAACCAAATTTTTAGCCTACCTCTGGAAATTTTATAGGACTTTATGGCATATGTTTTGGGTATTGACTCCACTGGGTTTCCATTAAAATTTTCCAACTGTATTTTTCTTTGCTTCCATTGCCCCAGTGACTTTAAAAAAAGAACAACCCTTGAGTAATGAATATTAAACATACCACAATGCATTTATGGAATGAGGTGATATATAAATACACATGGAGAGAAGGCTATACATCCTCCAATGTTGCTACTCTCCATCTCTCTCTGAAGGAGTCATCCAGGGGACTAGGTAAATCTTTGCCTTCTCAGTAAGTCTGACCAAGTTCTGTATTCTTTTTGGAATAAATCTTGTCCAGAACCCAAACCCCATGAGGGCCTGGCTCCAGGTCTTATCTTAGAATCTCAGGCACTGCCGCCTACTTTCGACACTGAATGCCGATGCTGGTGACCTTCTATGGGGTGGCGGGGAGCCCTGGCCCTGATGGAGAGGTTGCTCAAAGCCACAGTGCAGATGCTTCTGACCCCCACACACTGCCCGTGATGGATGTGACTCTGTGCCTAGATAACTATCATCCCTGTGTCCATTTCACACTGAGCGCCTGCTAGAACCTGGGATTCAGTGGGGAATGAGGGCTTCATAACTACTGACGACTGTTCACTGGGCTTTCTGTCCCAGAGTGGAGCTGGCCTCTCAAGGTGTGCTCATGGCCCCAGCCCCACACAGCTCCCTTCCCAGCTCCCCTTGTCTTGGGTCCAGCTCCATCCTCTCCCCTCGATATCCCCAGCATGCAGAGCTCCTGGATATGCCAGCCTATGACATATTTCATGCCTATGGCATAAACATGTGTTTCCCTGTGCTTACCATCTGACCCCCGCCTTGGCTCATCCTTTAGGTTCTCCTGCATCATTTACTACCTTGTTATGAACACTGTATTAATCTTGCTCCCACCTCCACCCCCACCATAGTCCAAAAAAGTAGTGAGTTTTTATTGAGCCCTGGTCCTTTCTCGGTCATTTGGCTAATATCAAAAGTGTCTATTAAGCACTATCGACTATATGCTGCAGTCTATAAATAATCCCCCTGCAATGTAGGAGACCACCTGCAATTCAGGAAATGTGAGTTCGATCCCTGGGTTGGGAAGATCCCCTAGAGAAGGGAAAGACTACCTACTCCAGTATTCTGGCCTGGAGAATGCCATGGATTCTATAGTCCCCGGGGTCACAAAGAGTCGGACATGACTGAGCAACTTTCAGTGTTCTTTCCTGGGAAATCCCATGGACAGGGAAGCCTGGCAGCCTACAGTCCATGGACTTGCAAGAGCTGGACATGATTTAGCGACTAAACCACCATCATATGCCACAAGTCAAGTTAGGCATGCACATAGGCCTTGTCTCTTTAATACTCATCAAAACTCTGTACAATTGCTTTTTTTAAAAAAAGAGATTATTTTCACATGGACCACTTTTAAAGTCTTTATTGAATTCGTTACCATATTGCTTTTATTTTATGTTTTGGTTTTTTGGCTATGAGTCATGTGGGACCTTAGCTCTCTGACCAGGGTTCAAACCCACACCCCCTGCACTGGAAGGCGAAGTCTTAACCACTGGACCACCAGAGAAGTCCCTGTATAAATGCTTTGATTGTCTCTATTTCCAGATGCATAAATGGAGCCTCAGAGATACTAGGTAACCTGCCCTAGGTCCCATAGCTAGTAAATGGTAGAGCCCAGGATGAAGCTATCTCATTGATCTTGTACCCCTCTCAGCACCTGGGGTATACAGTAGGTGCTTTTGTTCATTGGACTTTTGTGTCCAAGGAAGAGAGTCTCCTTAGGCCACATTAAAAAAAAAAAAAGACATTTTGTGTATAGATACAAATGGCATTTAATGCCCAGATGCACTCTACTCCAACCAACCACAGTGGTTTTATGACAGTCCTTTCAATAAGCCATGCTTCCTCCTGCCTCTTTGTTCACACTGGCTCTTCTGCCTGGAACACACTTCTCCCCTAAATTCACCCTTCAATTAAATAATTCCTACTTGTCCTTCACGTCTCAGCTCAAACGTCATCTCTCCAGGCAAGAATTCTCAGACTTCCAAACTAGGTCAGACATTTCCATTCAGTCTCTCATAGCTTCCTACCTATAGCTTTTCTTCACATTTTATCAAAGTTTAAGAAATATTCATTTATCTGTAATCATATTTTATTAATGTTTGTCTTCAGACTAGAAGCACCAGGAGAACAAAGATTATATTGAATTTCAAGAGGGATCTAGGGCAGGGCCTGATTAATAGTAGGTGTTCGATAAGTATTGGTTGAATGAAGGAGTGAATGAGTGACAAGCTGGGAAATAAATGCTGTCAGAACCAGAAATTGCTCTTTCCATCTCTCTCAAAGTCCAAGCTATCCTCTGCACATAAGCTCATAAGCATGTTAACCCCAGGTGCCACTTTTGAATCCCTTACCAATTCTAAAGGAAGCATGGTGCCTAGATTTAATTACTGCTCTCCTATTGGTCAGAGTCCATGTCACCACATCACCTCATTGGCCACTTGTCAGTCTGTGGGTGGGCTGCCCTCGGGTCAGGGGTCCACCCTGGCACTAGTCAGTTTCCTCTAAGTTCAGAGACCTGCCTACCTCGGACTCCCTGAGCAGGGTTTGGAGACAGAGCAGTCTCAGTCAGAAAGGGTGGAGATCCTGCCACACACTTGCCTAGCTTGCCACTAAAGAATTGAATTAACGCCCAAAGACTGAGTGTTGGATAAGAAGGCCTTGGAGATGCCCAGATAGCCTGGGCACAATAAAACTCAACCCTACCCCTTTTGTCCCACCTCCAGTAAGTGACCTCATATTATCAATTAGGGTACCTAAATTTAAAATCTTGGTAATATTTATTTATAGTGGCAGGTCTGATGCCTTCCTGCCCACACATTCACCCTCATTCGCTTATAAAGTTTATAGAAACCTAGAAGTTACTAGGTGGGAGTTTAAAATAGAACCTTGAAGCATCCTTATGCTTACATTCTGGGCTTCCCCAGCAAACAGGAATGAAAGTGCTGCTTGAGAGAAATAAACCTCCCAGAGAGTGAAGTCTCAGATATATCTCTAAGGTAGGAAGGTGAAAACAGTTTATCTCCAGCCCACGAGGAAAAGAACAGCAGACTTAAAATCAGGAAGCATAGCTGCCAGACCCTAGGGAATCTAACAGTTTAGGACCTTTAAAATGACCTTTAAAAAAGCACTTACTATTGGCAGGCTGTCTGCTGATCGTTTTGCATATGTTCTCTCACTTAAGATCCACAGAAATCCTGCAAGAGTAATATTGTTAGCCCTGTTTTACAGATAAGCAAACTGAGAGGTTATAAACTTAGCCCAAGGGTTACATAGCTAAAGCCTGTGAATGTCAAAGCCAGGATACCCAACTTGCATTGGACTCCCAAGAGCATACTCTCTTCCCTACATAGCACTATTTTCCAGAAAAGAAAATTCAAAAGATTCTCAGTTATCTGTCTCCTTGTCTATATTCCTTAAATAAGGCTATGAAATCTATTTGTTCTTCGGAACAGAGTTTCAAATGATCTCATTGTAATAATTCCTTAACTTTACAAAGCCTTCTCTTCCAACATTATTAAGTTTAGATTTGGAAGCTGAATTTTCAAGTGGGACATGGACAAACTTTCTTTGCATGTTTACAGATGATGTTTACTGAAGGGTTTGGAGATTATGTTATATGAGGAGAGTTTGGAAAGGTAGTAGAGTTTGGTCTGGAGAGGAGAACCAATCAATTGTCTAACTGAAGTTATGTACAGCAGTTTCTTGGAACTCAAGGGCTGGAATTTCAAAAGCCTGAGTTTGAATTCCGGCTCTGCCACTTGCTAGCTATGTGGATAGGAACAAATTACTCCATCTCCTTAAGCCTCAAAGTTCTTATCCATAAAAAGAGTACTAATTGGATCTACCTTGTGGGTACAATTTTGAAGAGTAAATCTGATGAGGTATAATTGCCTTGTATGAGGTCAAAGAAATAGTAAGTCCTCAAAGAATAGTGACCGTGATGATTAATTACAATAATTACAATGGTGACTTACCCACTGGCGTGAGGGTTAGGCAAGCAGAAGTGGATTTTCTGTTGGAAAGTCTGTTGCCAGAAGGACTTAGGTCTCAGGGCCTTTGCACACCTCCCTCCCTCTGCTTCATCCCTTTTCTTCACCTGGTCATTTATGGGCCTCCTTATTCCTCATTCGTGACTTCACTTGCTCAGGGAAGCCTTCTCAGATTTCAGGATTCCTTAGTAAATGCCCTTCTGGTACCTATACCTTCCCTTCAGAGCACTATCACATGGAAATTAAATAACAATGCTCATAATTTTTAAAAATCAATTTTATAGAGGTATAACTTACATAGTATAAAATTCACCCATTGGGGTTTTGAAAAATGTGTGTGTATAGTAATCTAACACTTTCATAATCAAGATATGGGACTATTTTATTCACCTCCCAAATTGCCCAATTGTGTTCCTTTGTGTTTACTCCTCCTTCCCCATCCCAGACTTTGGTAATCACTCATCTGTTTTCTTTCATTTTAATTGTGCCTTTTCTAGAATTTCATATAAATGGGAACATACAGTATGTAGGTTTTTGAGTGGATTATTTTACTAAGTGTAATGCATTTACGATTCATCCATGCGGCATGACTACTAATAATTCATCCCTTTTTATTACTGTAATAGTGCTATATCGTAGTGATATGCTGACCTTCGTTTATCAATTCACCCATTGATGGACATTTGGGTTGCTTCCAGCTATCAGCTATTACGGATAACGCTGCTATAAACATTCACAGACAGCCTTGTAGTCAAATGGTAAGTATGTTTCTAAGTTTATAAGAAACTGCCAACTATTTTTCAAAATGGTTATACCATTTTGCATTTCAAGCATTAACGAATGAGAGTTCCAGTTTCTCTGTATCCTAGCTCATACTGGCTTTGTCAGGTTTTTTTTTTTTTTTTTTTAAGGTTACCCATTCTAGTGCATGTAGAGGTATGTCACTGGGTTTTTAAAATTTGCATTTTCACACTTATGATTTTGAGAATTGTCTCATGCTTACTGGCCATTCATATATCTTCTTTGATAAAGTATCTGTTGAAAATTTTCTTCAAATAAGCTGTTTTATTATTGCATTTTCAGAGTTTTTTATGTAATCCATTGATCTACATGTCTATCTTTATTCCAGTACCACACTATCGTGATTATTGCAGCATTGAAATAAGTCTGAAAATCAGGAAGTCCTTCAATTCTTCATTCTTCTTCATGTGACTTGAGGGATCTTAGTTTTCTGACCAGGGATTGAACTCAGGCTCTAGGCAGTGAAAACGCAGAGTCCTAACCACTGGACCACCAGGGAATTCCCTATTATTCATTCACAATACTGTTTTGTCTATTTTGGGTTCCTTGAATTTTCACTGGGATTTTAGTATCAGTTTGTTGATTTCTGCCACAGGATCAGCTGGGATTTTGGTAAAGAAAGTGAAAAGTGAAAGTGAAGTCGCTCAGTCGTGTCTGACTCTTTGCAACCCCATGGACTGTAGCCCACCAGGCTCCTCTGTCCATGGGATTCTCCAGTCAAGAATACTGGAGTGGGTTGCCAGTTCCTGGTAGGACTTGTGTTAAATCTGTAGATTTGTTTGGTAAGTTCCTTAACAATGGTGGGTCTTCTGATCCATGAACACTGGTATCTTTTCATTTCTTTAGGTTTTATTTAATTTATTTCAACAATGTTTTGTAGTTTTCAGTGTACAAGTCTTGCACTTCTGTTGTTAAATGTATTCCTAAGATTTTTTCAAACCATTGTAAATCAGGTTCCTTTCTTAATTTCATTGGTGGTGGTGCTTTAGTCGCTCAGTCGTGTCCAACTCTTGTGAGTCCATGGACAGTAGCCCACCAGGCTCCTCTGTCCATGGGATTTTCCAGGCAAGAATCCTGGAGTGGATTGCCATTTCCTTCTCCAGGGGATCTTCCCAACCCAGGAATCGAACCCAGGTCTCCTGTATTGCAGGCAGATTCTTTACCAACTGAGCTATGAGGGAAGTTCATTACATGGATTAATTTGAGTTTTAATCAAACCTTGCATTCCTGGGATAAGCCTCACTTTATCTTGATGTATTATCTTTCTTATATATTGCTGGGTTTAATTTCCTAGTATTTAAAGTATTTGTGTTAATGTTTATGGGGGATATTGTCTCTAGTTTCTTCTTGTCATGTATTTGTCTGATTTTGATATCAGAATAATTCTGCCCTCATTTAAAGAATGGGAACGAGTTTTTTGCTCTTCTAATTTCTGAAGAGATTATATAGAATTGACATTCCTTAAATGTTTGGTAGAACTTATCAGTGAAGTCACTGGGGCCTGAGATTTTCTCTCTGTCAATCATTTCAGCTATAAATTCCTTTTCTTTAGTAGATATAAAGCTATTCCATTTATTTGTCTCTTCTTGAATGAATTTTGGTGGATTGTGTCTTTCAAATAATTTGTTTATTTTCATCAAAAGTGCTGAACTATGTAGCATAAAGTTGCTAATAATATTTCCTTATTATCACTTTAATATTTTACAATATATAATAGTGTTCCCTCCCTCATTCCTGATATTAGTAATTTTTGTCTTTTCTTGCTTTTTCCTGATCAGCCTGGTTAGAAATTTACAATTTTATTTATATTTTTAAAGAATTAGCCTTTCAGTTTCATTGATTTTTCTGTACTATTTGTCCATTTTCTACTTCATTGATTTCTACTCTTATCTTTATTTTTCCCTCTTCCTGTTTATTTTGCATTCAATTTACTCTTTTTAGTTTCTTAAGGTGAAAATCAATAATTGATTTTATACTTTCTTCTTTTTTTAAAATAAACCTTTAAAGATATGAATTTCCCCCTAAGCATCCTATACATTTTGATATGTTGTGTTTTCATTTTCATTCAGTTCAAAATATGTTTTAATTTATCTTGTAATTTCCATTTTGACCTATTTATTTTAAAAATTTGGGAGATTTTCTAGATATCATGAAGTTATTGATTTCTAGTTTAATTCTGTGGTAGTCAGGAAACATACTTCATGTGATTTCAATTCCTCAAGTTTATTGACACTTTGATTTTGTGGTCCCCAAATACAGTTTGTCTTGGTGAATGTTTCATGGCATTTGGAAAAACAAATGTGTATTTCTCTGTTTTTGGGGTGCAGTGTTATGAACTGTCAAATAGGTCAAGTTGATTGCTAATGTTGTTCAAGTCTTCTATATCCTTAGTGACTTCCTGTCTACTCTTCTGTCAGTTATTGAGAAAGGAGTATTAATGCTTTCACCTTCAATTGGAATTTGCCTCTCTCTCCTTTGAGTTCCACCAGTTTCTGCTTCATGTATTCTGAAATTCTGTTCACTGCAGTAATGTTTAGATTTAGTGTATCCTCTTGATTGTCGGCTTACTAGGTGGCACTAGTGGTAAAGAACCTGCCTGCCAATGCAGGAGACATAAGAGATCCGGGTTCGATCCCTGGCTTGGGCAGATCCCTGGAGAAGGGTATGGCAGCCCACTCCAGTATTCTTGCCTGGAGAGTCCTGTGGACAGAGGAGCCTGGCAGGCTATGGTCCATAGGGTCACAGAGTCGGACACAGATGAAGCAACTTAATACAGCACAGAACATCCTCTGGATCAGTTGACCCCTTTATCTTTATGTAATGTCCCCCTTTGTCTGTTGTTCTCGTCCTTGTTCTGTCGTCTAGATTGCCTCATACTGCTACCCTGCGCTTCAGTCGCCAAGGCGTGTTCCACTCTTCGTGACCCCATGGATTGCAGCACGCCAGGCCTCCCTGTCCCTTACCATCTCCCAGAGTTTGCAGACGTTCATGTCCATTGCATTGGTGATGCCATTCAATCGTTTCATCTTCTCTTGCCCTCTTCTCCTCTTGCCCTCAATCTTTCCCAGCATCCGGATCTTTTCCAATGAGTCAGCTCTTCACATCAGGTGGCCAAAGTATTGGAGCTTCAGCTTTGGCATTAGTCCTTCCAATGAATATTCAGGGTTGATTTCCTTTAAGATTGACTGGCTTGATTTCTTTGTTACTCTATGTATCTTTTGATTGTTTGCATGTTATATCTTTTAATTTTACTTTTAACCTATCTGTGTATTTATATTTGGAGCTGTTTTTTTTGTACACAGTATATAGTAGGGTCTTGCTTTCCTTATTCAATCTGACCATCCCTGTCTTTTACATTACCTTTAATGTAATTATTAATATGATTAAGGTTAAATTCAGTATTTTTCTGTTTGTATTCTATTTGTCCCCTTTGCTTTTAAATCTTTTTTTTCTCTTTTCCTGCCTTTTTTGGACAAATTGAGTATTTTCTATAGTTCCATGTTTTGCCCACTGTTGGCTTATTGGTTATACTTATTTTGTTGTAGTTAATGGTTGTACTGAGGTTTAAAATATCCATCTTTAACTTATCACTACCTTCAAATAGTACTATTACTATTATGTGTAACTGGAAGAACTTCTAATTATATATTTACTTGTCCCTCTTTCCAGTCTTTGTGCTACTTTGTGTTGTAATGAATTTAGTTCTACATTTGTTATAAACCTCATAATAACTTGCTACTCTTTTAGCTTTAAACAGTTGATTATGTTTTAAATAGATTGAAAAATGCAGAATAAATTTTTATGGACCCTTGATCTTGCCCAGTAATTGACTAGCTCAGGGAGTGTGAAGATGGACTCACAGCTACATCTTGGGGTGATTTCCAATAAGAACACTAGACAGTCCCTGAGTCCCCAGCTGCCTACAGCTCCACTCCAAGCCACATGTCTTCCTTTCTATAATGGTCTCTCTTAGCTACATCCCTCACAGTGGGGGACTCACAGAGCTCCAGAGCTGGGCTTCTTTCTAAGTCCTCTGTCCCCAAAGATGCCTTCAGCCAAGGATAGGCTGTGATGTGCCCTTAAGCTCTTTTTTAAAGTTTACAAGAACATTGAGCTTCATGCCAGAGCATCAATAATCATGACGGCTTACATTCATTGAGCTCTTTCTATATGTCAAACACCTTGATCAGCCCCTTGTGTTCATGATCTCTTAATTCTCACTGCAATCGGTTGAATTAGGTCCTGCTACCCTTTTTACAGCTGAAGAAACTGAAGCAAGAAGGTTTAAGTAAATTGCCCAAAGTCATACAACAAGATCAATAAGGGAACCACAGTTTGGTTCTCAGTGGCCTGATATCACAGCCAACCAGTCTCAGCTTCTGTGTTCTATGTCTCCCTAGTCACCTGCCTGGGGACACTTGGTGGCCTCTTAACACACACACACACACACACACACACCCCTCCATTGGTATTATACACCTGGAGAACCACTGAGCTCGGGGCCTCATCTTCTCTGTTCCATTCTGCGTGTCAGTGCCCGTGGTGGAAGAGCATATGTGTGTGGCTTAGTGGCGAGAGCACTGGACTGGGAGTCAGGGCACTCCATACTCACTCCAGCTCTGCGGCTCACCAGTCATGTATCTTTAGACAACTTAGTTCATGTCCCAGGGCTTAGAGTTTCTCAATACCTAAGGCAAGGGGGTTGAATTAGATTAGCTCGAAGGCTCCTTCAAGTATCAACATCCTGTGAGTCTATGACTGTGGCCTTGCTGATAGAGAGCTAATAATTACCTAAACTGGCAGGACATCTAAGATTTATTTACTTTTATAATATTTATCAAAACCCAGAGCTTAACCGCTCACTTTATACTCATATATCTTCTGTGGCTTCCTGTTTATCCCAAAGGTTATCTTTTCATACTGCCCTTTGGGCTTATAAAATCTCCTTTGTGTTCACTACATATTATTAAGTGAACAAAAATCAGGTTACACAACTGTATGTATATCATTTACTTTTTAAAGTATGTTCATGCTTTTATATATAATATATATATAATATATAATAAAATATATAAGTATGATTTATATAAATATTATATGTGCTTATATTTATAAGTAACATTTATGTAGTCTGAACAGATGTGCATCAAAACGTTAGAATGACTTTTTCTGGATAGTGAAATAACCGGTGATTTTCGTTTTCTTTTCTCTTGATATATTTTTGTCCTTTTTCAATTTTCATCCAATGGAATTGCTTATATATTTAATTCTTACTGCTTACAAACACAGTAGTTCACAAACCAATAAGTTATATCTCTTTTGGACTCAGAATCCCTTGCTCCTTTAACTTTGTCTCTTGTTGTTTTCCCCCAGGTTTGCTATATGTCTTTCTGTTTTAAATAATAAAACAGAGGAGGAGGATATATGACACATGAGACCAAGTCATCTAACATCTGGGGAATTAGCCATTTCCAGCCCCAGATTTTGGCTCTCCCCACTCATTCCAACGCTTACTCTCTCTCCTTTTGTGTCAATATGTTGGGGACTGACATGTTCCTCAACAGGTCTTCCATTTTAGTTTCTCCCTCTACAATTGCTCTTGAGCACTTCTAGCACTAATTTGCTCACTCACTCATTCATTCATTCACTCATCATAAATCATGCATGAATCAGAAAAACCGACTAAGCTTGTGGTTTAGAGTTGAGGACTGGGGTCTGAGTCTGAACCTGCCCGAGTTATACCAGGATCATGTGAAAAGCATTTGAACAGCTGTAAAGACTGGACCAGTGGGAACTGTTATCACTCAGGCCCTGTGCTGACCCCCCTGGGGGAAATGAAGGGGAGCATCTGTCCTCAAGAAGCTTAGAGTTGTCTAAGAGAGTCCAGGTGTAAATGCAAAGGGGAGGGGAGAGCAAGTAGGGATGCAGAGATAATGTCCGTAGACATGGCAATGAATGACTGGATTCTGCAGAGCAGGAAGAAGCATGAGTCAAGAATCACCATGGGGCTTGGGGATGGTGTGACTGAGAAAATAGTGTGCCATTAATGTATTGATCAATCCATCTACTCATTCATTCCACAAATACACGCTGAGCATCTGACAGCAGCCTGATGCTGTCATAGCTGCTAGAAATGAAACAGCAAAGAAAACAGAAAACAATCCCCCAACCACCCCATTCTGCTTATATTACATGAACAGCAGAGAAAGAGGAAGAAAACAAGTACATAAACAAGATCGTTTCCAAAGGTGGTAAGTGTTACGAAGAAAATAATACTTGGTAGCGTGTCAAAGAGCAACCAGGGGAGGTGACATTTGTCCTTATGTGTCATCGGCTGAAATAGAATTTGGGGTCTGGACTGAGGAGGGAGATGGTGAATTTCATGGTGGGGCTGCTGACTCAGAGATGCTAAGATTCGCCTCCTGGTGAAAATGTTTTACCTCTTGTTCAACTCTGCATTGTATTATCCTCTGGCTCAGAAACTCAGTGGGTTCCGACTGTCCTCTGGATAAAATTCTAATTCTTTAGCTTGACATTCAAGGGCCTTCACAATCTCCCCCAGCCTGCCTGTCTGCCTGCCCACATCCTCTCGTAAACCTTGCATTTGGCCTCCATGGGCTCTTCACTATCTCCACTTAGGCTGGGTCCCTTTGTAGCTCCATACTTGGATACTGGCAGTCTCCCAAGTTCTCTATGCCACAACTATCCTGCTCTTCTTGGGGATCTGGCCTTTTCTCTGCCTCCCTGCTCTCTGAGATTGTTAAATGTCTCATAAACGAAGACCCTCCTCTCCTGTGAGAATGCAGTCTCCTTAAGAGAGGGGCTGGCCCCTTCATGACCCTCTCTCCACTGGATTTGCTGTGTACATCTGCTCAGAAGCACATTAAGCAGCTTTACAGATCAATTATCTTCTTGTATAAAATAAGAAAAGACAGAATGAGAAGAGTCCAGAAAACCAAAGAGTTTCCCGCCCAAATTCACAGAGCCAGGAGATGACAGAATTTGGCCATGGTCAAGGGTTCAGAAACAATCAACAAAGAAGTGATTCAGTTTGCTAGTGGAATCAGAAGTTGAAATTGTGTATCTAGGGATGGACCTGCTCTGTGTTGCATTTTCTGAGCCAGAGAGCTCTGGGATTCCTCCCATCCCTTGAGGGGCAGTTCACACAAGGGGCAGAATCTGGACTCAGGTCCAGAGGAATCCATAACCCCTCTCTCCAAGGAAATCAATCCTGAATATTCATTGGAAGGACTGATGCTGTAGCAGAAGTTCCAACAATTTGGTCACCTGATGCGAACAGCCGACTCATTAGAAAAGCCCCTAATGCTGGGAAAGATTGAAGGCAGGAGAAGAAGGGAGTGACAGAGAACGAGATGGTTGGAGGGCATCACTAACTCAATGGACATGTGTTTGAGCAAGCTCCGGGAGATGGTGAAGGACAGGGAAGCTTGGCATGCTGCAGTCCATGGGGTCGCAAAGAGTCAGACACGGCTGATCCACTGAACAACAGCAACCAAGGCTTCCTTCCTCAGTTTCCTTGGCTTCATCCTAATTTCCTCCTTTTAAACTGTGGGGAATGGAGCAGTCAGTTTACCCATCTGAAATGCAGGATCATGGGGGATGAGCTGCCCCTGCACTTCCTACCTCCCCTTCAGCATCATTTGATACTGATGCTCACCTTCTCTGCTTTGAGGCTGTGACGTCAGGGCGATGGAAGGTTAGGAAAGAGACACAAGATTGTCATGACAGATGTTTGGGATGAAAGTCAATACCATAAACAGATTCATCGTGACACTCCTTCTGGTGCATCTTTCATCTGGGGAATCTCAAAACCCTGGACAAATGGTAATTAATATTCACAGCAGCTTCCAGGGGAGGATGTGGTCTGTCTGCTAAACGCCAGAGGGCCATTCTTTCCGTACCCCTCCCCAACCCTCCCAGCTTGCTCCCAGCTGCTGCCTGCCCAAGGTGATAGTGCCAGGTGGATATGATATCCAGTTCTTAGACCCCTTCAGGGCATCTCTCTGCTTAGAAGGTTCCAGGGGGCAGAAGGAGACTCCCAACTCACCTCCTGTCCCCACCCCTACCCTGCTTTCCCAGAGGATGACTAAGCGCAAACCAGGGCAGGAGTGGGAGCATTTCCTGCCTCCACTGGCAGGCTGAGGCCAAACAACTAGTTAGTTGACTCAGCAGGAGCCACATGGCTCCAAAAATACAACTACCTCTGCCCAGATACACCTCATGCTCCCTTAGCCCTTTAGACACTGTCACCTGCTCATCCTTCCTCCTCCCCCTACCCCAGGGGAGTTACTCCAAGTGGTGTTTGCCTTCCCTCTGATTCTAGAGGAACTATATGCCCATCACAGAACACCTGGAAAACACAGAAAAATATAACAGGGAGAATTATTTTAGTCATCCCATAATTCCACAGCTCCCCAAATAACCACAGTTGAAATCTTATGTTTCCTTTCTGTTTTTCCTATATTTGGGGGGTTTATTTAAAAATTAATACATGATCATGGCAAATATATATCTAATATATATAATATTAGAAATATATAATATATATCAATAATAATTATTTTATATAATATAATATAATAATATAAATATATCTAATATATCTAATATTACATGCTGCATATATATTACTTTATATATTATATATTATTATATTATATATATTAATATATAATATATAATATTGTATATTACTTTATATATCGTATATTACTTTATACATATCAAATAGGACAGAATGTTATAAAGTGAAAAGTCCTCTCCAACTTTCTCTTCCTACCCAAGGGGAAAACACTGTTAAGAGTTTCTTGTGTGTCGTTCCAGAAATTGCTATTGCACGTCCCGGCATGCATCCACACACTCATTTTACATGGCTGAGGTCATACAGTATGAATAATTTAGCCTTATCTGCACTTCACATGAACATGTGAGCATTTTCTATTCTGTTAAAAATTATTGGTTAAACGCCTTTTTTATTGATTGCCTGACATTTTATCTTTCTGGTGTTCCATAGTTTATTTAACCTTTTCCCTGTCATTGGGCATGTACCTAGGTGAGGTTCAGCGGGAGAAGGAAATGAGCCAGAATGAAATATTGGGAGGAGGAAGCAGATTTGGAGAGTCTGAGGGCCTACCGTGTGCCACCTACTTTTCCTATCTGCCCAGTCGCTCAGTGTGAGAGTGATTGCACTGTTCCCATCCTGCAGATGAAGGGCTTCCCTGATAGCTCAGTTGGTAAAGAATTCGCCTCCAATGCAGGAGACCCCGGTTTGATTCCTGGGTTGGGAAGATCCCCCAGAGAAGGGATAGGCTGGCTACCCACTCTAGTATTCTTGGACTTCTCTGGTAGCTCAAATGGTAAAGAATGAGCCTGCAATGCAGGAGACCTGGGTTTGGCCCCTGGGTTGGGAAGATCCCTGGAGGAGAGCATGTCAACCCACTCCAGTATTCTTGCCTGGAGGATCCTCATGGACAGAGAAGCCTGGTGGGCCCCAGTCCACGGGTCCCAAAGAGTCGGACATGACTGAGCGACAAAGAACAGCACGCATCCTGCAGATGAGGAAGCTGAGGTTCAGAGCAGTTAAAAAAGAATCTTTTTATAGGTAGGAGAACCGGGTTTTGATGTTTTGTTTTGTTTTGTTTTGTTTTTGCCACACTGAATGACCTGCAGGATCTTAGTTCCTCGACCAGGGATTGAACCTGTATCCTCTGCATTGGAAGTGCAGTCTTAACTACTGGCCTGCCAGGGAAGTCCCAAGAGTCATGTTCTGAAACAAAATTGTCAGCTCCAAAGTCTATGGCTGTTCTAGTTCACCACGATGCCTTGGAAACGTCCAGGGTTTAAGATTTCCCATCGCTTAGCCCGGGAATGGGGAAAGCCGTTCATGCGCTTATTCCCTCATTCACTCCAACAACAGTGATGCGCCAGGCGAGAGGAATTCAGGGTGGGAAAGACTCTGGCCCTGACCTCTAGAAGTCCACACTTGCGTGGGGGTGGACGTGTAAACAAGTTATCAACCTGGCGTGGGAGAGGAGGATGTAAGGTGCCATGAGAGTCGAACTCCTCTCCCAGCCTCCAAAGGTCACAGAAGGCCTCCCGGCTGAGGACACTGGATGCTGAGTCAGTCCTCAGGCACCGGCCAGGAAGTGCCAGTGAGGCCTGAGACGCCTCGGTTTCCTCTCCTCCCCAGGCCCACGCGCCCCAGTCACTGGAGGCTGGAGCTGGCTCCGCCCTGACCTGGCTTTTGTGTCAGGCTTCCTGCCCTTTAGTTGATCAGCTTGCCAGGCTCCCACGCAACAGAGTGGGCGGGGGGCTGCCAGTTTCGGAGAAAAACTTCAAGCTGGTGTTTCCGGTTTGTTTTCTAGGAGTTCGGGAAATGTTTATCACACTCTGGGGAAGCTCGGAGTATTAGTGACAAAAGCTTTGGTTGAGAGCTTCCGCCCTGGATGGACAGGTCAGGATTGGGGTCCTGCTTTCATCCTTGGCTCTGAGACGGCAGGAAAATCACCAACACCAGTCAGAACTCTTAGTAACAAACCGCAGAGATGGACCCAATGATCTCAAAAAATTTTTTTAAAAAAGGAATCCAATGCAATAGAACGAGCAGGGATTCAAAAGGATCATACTTGGGAAAGGAGCAGAAATTAAGTTCACGTTCAAGACCCAGAGCAGCAGAAGGCACAAAACCATCCCTTGGCCAGGAAGTACTTAGTCAGGACACTAATGATGCCATTGCAGCCAGCTACCAAGGCAGACAGAGTTCTAACTCTCTAGCGCTCCGGGTCCAGGGCCCAAGCCTCAGGTCACGTGCCCACACCCGTTACCAGTAAGCTGGAAGCAGGAGGATTTGCCCTTGGACTTCAGTGATAGTTAACATATAAAGGCAAGTCTTGCACACAGGCCAGGGGGGCTTTGGAGACTGAACTGCCCAAAACTCAACATTGTGGACATGCCCTAACATCTCAGAGCTTTTGTAAAATAAACACATTAATAATGTCCACCTCATAGGATAGTTATGAGGATTTACAACAAAAATAGGTGAAGTGCTTGCTTAATACAGATACCCAGTAAATGCTCAATAGATGTTAGTTTACTATTATTGTTGTTGTTATTGTTTATTATTATTACTATTATAATCCACTTTCTCTCTTTTAAAGTAAAACATGGATCGTGTTCACTATAAAGTAATATATGCCATAGATAGATTAAAAAATACTGAAAAGTTGAAAGAAGAAAATGAAATTACCCACCACCCACAGAAAACCACTGTCAACAATTTGGTGTTTCCTGCCACCCTGTTTTCTATGTATTGGTTTGGGTTCTTCCCTTTTTTCCTTTCGAACAGCTGTGATCACCCTGTGGGTATAGTTGTGTATCCTACTTTACAGCCTCTGCATTTCCTTATGTTATTAAAAAGACTCTTTGCAATCATTGTTCTTAGGAACTGTGAAATATCCTGTGGAGTGAATAGGCTCATTCCCCAAATATTGTTTCCAGTTTTTAGAGGGGTAGGGGGGACATGCATTTACAAATTATGAGTGGTTTTTTTTTTTCAGAAACTGTTTCTGATTCTGGAATGCTTCTTTGGAGTATCAACTGATACTTAATGGACATCAATTAAGCAATTTGTCCCAAGAAACTTTCAAGAGACCATTTCCTAAAATTCCCACAAATCTGATGCAGGTCAGGTGACAAGACCCTACAGGACCTGTACCACCTCACTGAATTTTGACAGGGCATTTTCACTGCCACCAAGAGTATGAGCTCCACAGCCCCACAGCCACCTGGCTTTCTCACGCTCCCAATATGCTCAACCACTGATTAGACTGGGGTGGTTCACCCTGCCTGGGAAATTACCTGCCATTAGTGCAGTGGGAAGGGCCTCCACTCTGCCTTTTGGCAGCCTGGGACTCAGGGCGATTTTCTTACATCTTCTGGAAAAAAAGAGAATCCTAGATAAGTTCACTTAGACCGTGTTGATTCTCTTTTCCTGGAAACTTTCCTATCCTTCTCGTCTTCACCTTACATTCCCCACCTACACACACACCCCAACTCTGCCCCAGCCCCCACCAGCCTCCGGGCACCTGTGGGTCCCAGGCTGGGTTCCAGGAAGTGGCTCTCATCTAAGGAGGGGACGGGGATCACACGACCGACCCGGCTCTCCAACCGGGGGTGACTAAAATGCCAGAGACGCTGATTGTTTGAACTTCCTGGGCAGGGCCCGGCATCTGCCGGTAGTGGGGCTTTGGAAGCAACAATAATTAATATTTTGCCGAGTGTGATTCTGATCGTCCGGCCAAGGAGAGGGTCCCACCCAGAGCTGGGAGCCCCGTGGGAACTGCCCCGGCTGCATTCCTGGGCAGTGATTGCGCAGATGGGCACCCTCGCCCCACCTGGGAGGGCTCCGAGGGTGCGGCGGCGGAGAGAGGATGCGCCCCAACCTACCCTGGCTCTGCCCTGGCCACCGGTGTGGGAGAGAAGTGACCAGAAAATCGTCCTTTGCCCTCCCAGCCACGCCTCCCGCCCTTCCGAAATACCATTAGAACCTAGTAGGAGCAGGGGCTCAGGGGCCTCCTTGCCCAACTTCCTCCTGTCACGTGGCTGGGAGCTGAGGTCCAAGTAGAAGTGACTTGCTTGCTCTACTTGAATTTTCTGTGAGAAATGACTGAATGAGAGTGGCGGGAGATTTCAGAAGCACTCTCCGTGACATTGTTTATTGCCTGCGATTTCAGTGACTCAGAAAGGCTCTCAGGCCCCCTAAACTCTCCTCCTACTCCCTCCCCTGCACCTGAAATGCCACATCACTTCTTCTACTTTCAGACTTTGATGCCAATTAAAAATTAAGCTTCCCCTAGCGGGGATCACTTCCCGTGTCAGTAAGTGGTACTTTCTATTCCCTTTCTGAGAGCAGGTGATGGAGGGAGGGTAGGAGGGCATGAAGCCTCATCATGGCAGAAGTCCTCAGATCACTTCCCACATGTGGCGTTTTCAGCTTTTAATTCACTCGAGATGGGGCAATTTCTGGTCACCTTCGCAACCATGCTGTGAGGTGGGAGAACACTTAACTGTCACTTCCATTCATCAGATGAGGAAATGGAGGTTCTGAGAGGTTCAGTAACTTGCCCAAGGACATGCAGTTAGTAAGTACCCAGGCAGGGTTGAAATCTTGACACTCAGCTGCTCCCCAAAGCCAGAATAAGGGTGTGATGTTAGTGTTTTTGTTGACTGGTTTATAGAAAATTGTGAAACAAGTCGTAGGGCTCAAGACTTGAGAGGGCTTGGAGTAATACAAGGCAGAATGCCTGCCTTCTCTCATTTGAGCCTCATGACAGCCCCAGGCAAGCATCATCCCATTTTCCAGAGGAAAAGCCTGAGGCTCAGAGATTTACTCTTAATAAATTAATTCAGCTCTAAGTACCTCCAGGGAAATGAACTGGGTCACATCCCCCTTTTTACATCTGAGCCATAACTTTATCAATGAATGTTTGCTGAATGTTTGCAGAAGGAATCCTAACACAGCCTATACATTTTACAGATGAGAAAACAGCTCTGCAGCATAAAGGAATGTTCCTGGGTCACACAGTGAGGGGCAGAGCCTGGACCTCGGAGCTTTGGATCCCCACGCCAGTGTCCTTTCTGCTTCGTTCATCCATTCATCCATTCATTCATCCAACTGTGAGAACTGAGCTGACCTCCAACTACTGTGCTGGGCTCTGATGATACAAATAAACAGGACAGGGAATAGTGCGAGGAGTGTTGTGTACTTGCTTTGAGTCCTAAAACCTAAGGGAAGGGTGGAGTGCCCAAAAGATAATATTTTAATGCAATGTTTTTAAAAACTCACATGCTAAACTATGGCCCATAGGCCTGCAGTTTATTTTTGTGAATCAAGTTTTGTTAAGATTAAATCTCAGCCTCTGTTCTGAGGAGCCCACAGTTTGATCAGAGGAGAGAAGCCCACACGAAGTATTTATTTAATTCTCTGTGAGTGTCCTCAGGAAGCCAGCCAGGGGGTGCGGGGGAGAGTCGGGCAGGGAAGGAAATGTGCAGAGGTACGGCTGTATGAGAGCTGGGGTTATGGAGGGGAAGGACAGCAGAGTTCTCTGGTGCAGGAGAGACAGGGTGAGGAGGCAGGGGAAGGAGTGGTGGGTGGGCAGGTCTCAGAGGTTAGGGAGAGGAGAGAGCAGTGCAGGGTGCACTGGGCTGAGAAGGGTCCTCAAAGGATCCAGGGCTGGTGAACTACCCTCCGGCCGACACGAGAACAGGAGAATAAGACCCAAGCCAGAGCGGGCAGCATGCGTGGGTGCTAAGTTGCTTTAGTGGTGTCTGTGCAACCCCATGGACTGCAGCCTGCCAGGCTCCTTTGTCCGTGGAATTCTCCAGGCAAGAATACTGGAGTGGGTTGCCATGCCCTGTACCAGAGGACCTTCCCAAGCCCGGGATCGTACCCATGTCTCTCATGTCTAACCTGCATTGGCAGGCAGGTTCTTTACTACTAGTGCCTCCTGGGAAACCCAGAGGGGTCAGATCTTCCCTCAGAAATACGTTCACAACACAATGAATGTATTTGGCCAGTGTCCCTGGATGTGCCTAGGATATCTGCCCCCCTCTATTCTGTGTCCCCCACCCTGGGACTCTCCCAAGGGCGGAAGATGCCCACAAGCTGAAGCTGCCTCAGCAGAGCTGCTCAGAGCCAAGGAGCACCTTGGAAGAAAGGGAACTTCCAAGGAATTATTCTTGTTTGCTCAGAATATTATAAATGCACACCTAAAGATATTCCATGTGGGAACCTCCCTGGGGGTCCACTGGTTACGATTTCATCTTCCAGTGCAGAGGGTGTGGGTTCCACCCCTGGTCTGGGAGCTGAGATCCCACATGCTTGGCAGCCAAAAAACCAAAACAAAAAACAGAAGCAGTTTTGTAGCAAATTCAATAAAGACTTTAAAAATGGTCCACATCATAAAAACCAAAATCGTAAAAGATATTCCATGTAAATCACTCAGAAGAGAGTCTGCATAAAATAAATACTGAAAAAAATGATGGCTATTAGTTTATGTTTATGATAAGAGTATTTTAAATAGTTTTTTAAAGTTATAATTTGTAAGACCCATGTTTGAAGGACGTTGTCCTTCATATGCTTGTCCTTCCACGTATGTTTACATTGGTTGTTGATGATTGCAAGATGTATCTGCTAAATCAGACTGTCAGCTAATAGTTGGGAGGGCAGGGTTGTTTGGGAGGGAGTAGAATCCTGGGGAATATTTAATCAAAGACGACTTCCTGGAGGGGGTGCTGGGCGAAGAGTTTTAAAGGAATTGATGAGAAGATGGATGGAAGCATGCTAAGTGACATGGTATCTGAAAGATGGAGCAATTTTGCCTACCTTCTCTGAGACTTAATTGACATCATATACATTAAATGGATGGCATGTAACAGGAAACCAGTTAGTGGCAGATGATGAAGAAGGAGGGATGCAGGGGGCAGGGGGCTAGAGAGAAAGAGGGACAGGGGCCAAGAAGCAGGAGACCTCAGTTCCAGACATAGGTGTGCCTCTGGTCAGCAATATGAGACTTTGGAAACATCACTACCTTCTTAACACCTCAGATTTCTTTTCTTCAAAATGGATTATTCAGGTTAAGATGCCCACCTCTGGGAGTCCTTGATTATAATAAATACAAAATTATAACAAAATACAGCTATTGTTTATTACTGCCTACCATATACCATACATTTTTAAATGATAAACATAACATCTTATTTGATTTTCACAACAAAGCTGTTCAGTTCAGTCGCTCTGTCGTGTCCAACTGTTTGTGACCCTGTGGACTGCAGCACACCAGGCCTCCCTGTCCATCACCAATTCCTGGAGTTTACTCAAACTCATGTCCATTGAGTGGGTGATGCCATCCAACCGTCTCATCCTCTGTCGTCCCCTTCTCCTCCTGCCTTCAATCTTTCCCAGCATCAGAGTCTTTTCAGATGAGTCAGTTCTGTGCATCAGGTGGCCAAAGTATTGGAGTTTCAGCTTCAGCATCAGTCCTTCCAATGAATATTCAGGACTGATTTCCTTTAGAATGGTCTGGTTGGATCTCCTTGCAGTCCCAGGACAAAGTTGTTAGTGGTAATAAGTAACAAAGCTTAGTGGACTTCATTATTATTCCCATTATTTGTTAAGGAAATAGAGGCTCAGAGAAGTCAAGTAACCTGTACCAATGGTAGCTTTAGTAAATAGGGTCTCAGACTCCAGGAAGGCAGAGAGATGCTGTCTCCTGGGAGCCATCCCCTCTACAGAGAAACTTTTCCCCACATGGCTGGGATTGGTGTTGGCTGGCTCACTGGAGGCGACAATGCTACAGGAAGGAGTCTGCTGTCCTCCCGGGTTTCACCACCCAGTTTCTGTGGCAGCCCTGGCCCATACCTTGAACATCCCCCTGCCCACCCACACCCCCCACCTCAGCATAGTGACTTTTCCCCAAAGCTGTGTCACTCCCAACAGATGACACTCAGGAAAAAGCTCCGTGGTTGAATCACAGTGACCACTTCCTGTTTCATTCAGGGTCCCCTGTGCTCCGGAGCCCTCACTCTGCCGTGCCCTGCTTAGTAATAAGAGCCATGGTATGTATGACCCCCCCACCACCACTCCCCGATGCTAAGGAGACTTAGTCACCCCTTCCTATGCCCTTAGCCTACCAGGCTGAGGGGTGCAAGCCCTCAGCTTCCACCCTGTTCCACACCCCAGCTACAGAGAGCCCAATTGGGACCCTGGTTGTCCTGGGGCTGGGTAAGGAGGCAAACCAGGACCCCATCCCTCCAGACGGGTGATGTAAGAATGATGGGGACAGGTGGGCGGACGTTCAAGCCTCAGTCATGAAGCAAGGAGTAGTCACTGACCCCGTGGGCACCTCGTGGGCACCCACTCAAGGCATACTGCTGTCTCTGAGCCCAGGGGTCAGGAATCTGTGTGGAAAGATAAACACAGATGGGGTTGGGTGTCTTGGGGGAAGCCCCAGTCCTCTCCCAGTTGCTCAGAACGGGCTTCCTGGAGGTTGACAAATTGCAAGGAAGGTTGAGTGTGAGAGCGGAAGAAGTCATCAGATATTTGAGAGGCTGTCTGGTGGGGGACACTTCCTCTGGGTAAAGGAACCCAGGAACATTGTTTAAGATCTTTTGAAGTCTTAAGCCTCTAAAGGTATTTCTTGCCCACCCTCCCCCCAAAGGTAATACAAAATTAAGCATCTAATTCCTAAAAACGAGTATAAAGAAGTCCAATACAGTTCTGAGTTTTCTCATGAACCACTTTAGTGCTTTTTTCCCTTCTCTTTTTAAAAATAGTTATCACATATCAGTGTCCCTTGAAATTGTTTTTATGCTTTCAGACGCCCCCACTTTGCTGTTCCAGCAGCCCTGATGGTCGGCCTGTTGGATAATCCTGCCTTGGGAACAGAGGACGGGTGTCCCTGGGCCACATGCGTCGTCAAGTAGAGGGAAGAACATTCTCACCATGTGTGTTGTATGACCACTGAGTGGGCTGCCCAGGAAAGGAGCGCCTGGTCCTTGGTGTGTTCACACCCCCACGAGGTCAGAAGTCCCCATGACGAGGATGGGTGGTGTGGGAGAGGGAGTCTGGGAAGGGTACTCTAAGGTCCCTCCCAGTCCAGTGATGCTAGGGTGGGAATTCCTAGCACCTTGGAAAGAAAGCATTCATGAGACTTGCTCCAGACTAGTGGCCAACCCAGCTGTGGGTTGGCCTCTGAGGTCCTACTGGGGACTTTGAGGAGAAGAATTTCTCTTCCCACAAGGAAGGCAAGCTTAGACTTGCCTTGGAAGCTTTGGGACCAACCCTGCAGGAGCACCTGGAAAACCAACCACTGCCGCCAGATGGCACTGGTGGGGGGTGTGCCAGGACCAAATAGGCGGGACTACGGGGCATCTGGGCCACCAATCCAAGCTCTCTGTGTTTAATGTAGGCAAATGCTGCCCCAAGTCCTTCTGATTCATAAGATCTCCTTGAAAGTCACAGCTGCTTTATTGGGTCCTTGTATGCCTGGCACCAAGGCTTCCCTGGTGGCTCAGACGGTAAAGAATCTGCAATGGGGGAGACCCAGCTTCAATCTCTGGGTCAGGAAAGTCCCCTGGAGAAGGGCATGGCAACCCACTCCAGTATTCTTGCCTGGAGAATCCCATGGACAGAGGAGCCTGGCAGGCAGCAGTCCATAGGGTGGCAAAGAGTCGGACACAACTGAACAACTTTCACTTTCACTACATGCCTGGTACCAGCTTCCAGTTAAATTAATTGAATGACTAGAGTCAGAAGAAATGGGGTGGCATATTTCTTTTAGGCTGTGTACATAAATGCACATTCTACAGACAATAAATAAAATGCCTTCTGATTGTTTAGTGACTTTGCAAAGGATACACAGAAAACTTGTCATGGCATTTGCCCCTGGAATGGGAGACCAACGGGTGAGGTCTGGGGGTGGGAGGGAGACTCTTGGTCACTTAATATTATTTTTATCTTGTGCAATTATTAGCTACATAAACTAACATAGAAACGCTGGCTTAAAAATTTTCCAAAGTGCTTTCAGCAACTACGGCAGGTGGTTTAAGAGGTGGAAAGACATATTGAATGTTGTAGGTGTGCGACCCTCCCTAGAAGGGGCGCTCGTCCTTTTACTCAACTTTATTGACTTTCAATTTATAATTTTCACAACACTGAAATGTTTCTTGTCCAGGATAGAGCTCATTAAACCCATCGAGTTAAAAGTGGGTTTGTGGTGAGGGCAGGCTACTTTCCCCAGGAGAGGAGTCTGAACAAGGGTACCTCAATCAACAGCCACCAAAATGACCAGGAGTTACTGGCAAAAGATTACGTTGTAGTAAAAAAAAGTTGGGGGGCCACACCCCATGGCATGTGGGGCCTTAGTTCCCCAACCAGTAATGGAACCTACCCCCTGCAGTGGAAGCACTGAGTCTTAACCACTGAACCGCCAGGTAAGTCCCTGTAGTCTCTGTTTAAAGTGAGTCATAATACTTTCTTGTTAAAATCAGTTATTCCAGACAAGCTGTGCCTTGAGAGTAAACTGGTGAACCCAGCTAAATTCTAAATTCTCAGAAAGCTTCCTTAAAGTCTACAGAGTTTATTTCACTGCACCAAGAAGATTTTCACTGACATCGTCCATGAAAAAGGGGATTTCCACCTCAAGGACCAATGCTGGCCACAGAGCCCTTCCTTGACCTCCAGCTTACTCCAAGGTGAAAATCTGCATTTTCTTCTATCATCTGTGTAGATAAGCACTGGACACCTTGACCTTGGAGAATTGCTCAAACTCTCTGGGACGCAGTTGCACAACATCCAATTTTAGAAATTAAAATTCCTACACTACATTCTGTGTTCTGATTGTGATGCTATCAGCATGGATCTAAATGTTTTTAAAACGCATAGGACTGTATACTAGCAGAATCTACTGTACAATAATTTTAAACCAAACAAGAAAACTTAATTCTATGCTTTAAGTAAGAAACTCCTTATATGGCATTCTTTTTACCTGTTTATTCCTGGCAAGGTCTAGCTGTTATTTGTTGAATGAATAAATATTGGAAACAGCAGAATACTGATGGCAGGCAGGCACTCAATAGTTGTTTGTTCCCGCCACCTTCCCTTTAGTCATTTCAGATAACAGGATACAGTGCAGGTCTCCAGAAGATACTAATGCCTTGATCGTTTCTCAGTCACCTGGGCAATGTTTGACCCAACAGGAGAGGAAAGGCAGCTGCTGGCACAGAGAGTGACCTGGGTGGTTCCCTGTGGCCTTGGATACAGTCTGTATCAACAAAATGACTTCTTCCTGCCAAGCACGTGGCAGAATAGAACAGAATTAAAAATAAAATCAATTTAGGCACATCCCTTTCCTTGATCTACTTACATGATGGAAACTGAGTATTTATCTCAATGCCCTGGGTTAACATATACTGGGGAGTTGCCCAGTTAAGAACTTCACTTACTTTATATGGTTTCAACCTCACAATATCTTCCGAGGAGTGACTAGTATTATTAAGTGAAGAAGTGAGAGCTCAGACACAAAGATAATGTCCAAAGTTGCGCAGCTACTACAGGGTCCAGCCTGAGTTCCAACTGAGGCTTGCTTGTCTCTTAATTCAGGCTCTTACCCACATGCTATACTGCCTCCAGCAGTTCCAGACAGCCTTTGGAATGAGAACATCCTGTGTCCCTACAGAATCGAAACAAGCCTAAGGTAGGCGTGGGGTGAGTTCCTTGATGTGTGAGCCCCTCTTCCTTTGGATTTCAAAGGCTCACTTCAGTGAAGTTCTGTTAAAGTCAAAAGGTGACATCCTTCCACAGACAGTTGGCCAAGTCTGAGTCCAGTTCTGGCACCTCAATGGCTGGTTGTTAAGGCAACTCTGGATCACTCTGTGGTTCTATAGTTATCCCCTCTTTTTCTTTCTTGTTCTTCCACCTTTTCAAGAGAATACTTGAGAGATGGCAGCTCTAAGTGGCTCAATTGTTACTGATTGAAGAAGATGCTGACTTGAAATAAAAACAGTTCCCAGGACCTTCAAGGCCTCAAATAGAAAAAACTATATTCTTTACACACTTTCATTGCAGAAGCTGATTCACAGCTGTACCCAGAGCCTTACAAGTTGCCAGGAACAAGGTGGTACTCAGCAAATGTTGAAGGAACTAATAATGAAAAGTGAAAGTGAAAGTTGCTCAGTCGTGTTCAACTCTTTGCAACCCCATGGACTATATAGTCCATGGAATTCTCTAGGCCAGAATACTGGAATGGTAGCCTTTCCCTTCTCCATGGGATCTTCCAAACCCAGGGATCGAACCCAGGCCTCCTACATTGCAGGCAGATTCTTCACCAGCTGAGCCACAACAGAAGCCCATTTATGAAAAGAATTCCCTAAAGAAGTCAGCTAGAAAACTGGGATAGAGAGATGGGCTAAGAGTTGTAGTGACGATTGGAATAAAAGTACAGGAGTGTATGTGCATGTACCCCAGAGCAACAGTTCAGCAACCCCTGTGATGAGGGGAGACACCACCGTGTCTGTCCACTTCTCCTCCACATCTTGTGAACTAGAGCTGTCAGTGTAGACACTTCCTGCCCACCCAGGCTTCTGACCTGAGGAATGAATCAACCTCTCTCTCTTGGTAAAATACACATAGTGTAGAACAACATACAGCATCTTCCAATCTGTCCCTTTAGCCTTGAGTTGTTCCATTTTTACCTACTATCTTGGGATTTGGGCTTCCCTGGTAGCTCAACTGGTAAAGAATCCACCAGCAATGCAGGAGACCCTGGTTCAATTCCTGGGTCTGGAAGTTCCCCTGGAGAAGGGATAGGCTACCCACTCCAGCATTCTTGGGCTTCCCTGGTGGCACAGATGGTAAAGAATCTGCCTGCAATGTGGGAGACCTGGGTTCAATGCCTGGGTTGGGAAGATCCTTAGAGGAGGGCATGGAAACTCACTCCAGTATTCTTGCCTGGAGAATCCCACGGACAGAGGAGCCTGGAGGGTTACAGTCGATGGGGTCACAAAGAGTCAGACATGGCTGAGCAACTAAGCACATACACACACATCTTGGGTTTCAGCTGTAAATACAAAGACACTGGACTTCGAACTCTTCATTGAGTCTTACTGTGGTATATAGTACAGTATTGGTACCAATAAATGTTCACCCGGTAATTGATCTTGCTCTGCTTTATTTTTTTGCTATACTTCATTCTTGTAGTTTAAGAGCAAGTTTGGCTTTTTGACACACCCAACAATTATATGCAAAATGCCGGGCTGGATGAAGCACAAGCTGGAATCAAGATTGCTGGGAGAAATCTCAATAACCTCAGATATGCAAATGACACCACCTTTATGGCAGAAAGCTAAAAAGAACTAAAGAGCCTCTTGATGAAAGTGAAAGAGGAGAGTGAAAAAGTTGGCTTAAAACTCAACATTCAAAAAACTAAGATCATGGCATCTGGTTGCATCACTTCATGGCAAATAGATGGGGAAACAATGGAAACAGTGAGAGACTTTATTTTCTTGGGCTCCAAAATCACTGCAGACAGTAACTGCAACCATGAAATTAAAAGATGCTTGCTCCTTGTAAGAAAAGCTATGACTAACCTAGACAGCATATTAAAAAGCAGAGACATTACTTTGCCAACAAAGGTCCATCTATTCAAAGCTATGGTTTCTCCAGTAGTCATGTATGGATGTGAGAGTTGGACTATAAAGAAAGCTGAGCACTGAAGAATTGATGCCTTTGAACTGTGGGGTTGGAGAAGACTCTTGAGAGTCCCTTGGACTGCAAGGAGATCCAACTAGTCAATCCTAAAGGAAATTGGTCCTGAATATTCATTGGAAGGACTGATACTGAAGCTGAAGTGCCAGTACTTTGGCCACCTGATGCGAAGAACTGACTCCTTAGAAAAGACCCTGATGCTGGGCAAGATTGAAGGCAGGAGGAGAAGGGGACGACTGAGGATGAGATGGTTGGATGGCATCACCAATTCGATAGAGATGAGTTTGAGTAAGCTTTGGGAGTTGGTGATGGACAGGGAAGCCTGTCTGTGCTGCAGTCCATGGGGTCGCAGAGTCGGACACCACTGAGCCACAGAACTGAACTGAACAATTGTAAGTACTTCTTGACTGCCCTCTAGTGGGAATGGTGAAGAAGTGAAACTCAGAACAATGTACATCTTTCCTGCTAGAAAAAAGTGGCCCTTTTTTTCCTTAACTCACAGGACTTCACATTACTCAACACTGTAATCAATCCTACACACCACCAAATGTGTAAAATAGATAAACAACAATGATTTAGATAACCACAGGGAACTATATTAAACATATTGTATAACCTATAATGGAAAAGAATCTGAAAAAAAAAATGTATATATTTATAACTGACCAATCCCTGGATCGGGAAGATCCTCTGGAGTAAGAGATGGCAACCTGCTCCATGTTCTTGTCTGGAAAATTTCATGGACAGAGGAGTCTGGCAGGCTATAGTTCTGACTGAGCAACCAAGCACATAACTGAATGACTTTGCTGTACATCTGAAACTAACTCAATATTGTAAATCACCAATACTTCAGCAAAAAAGATAATAGTGGGATGAATGATTCTGACTTGGCCAAAGTCCTGCATCTTGATGACATCAGTAGTAATCAAATCAAAGATGAGATCATGGACTGACATACTCCAATCAGAGTGGACCCCAGAATGTTTTCTGGAAATGCTAGGATAAAGATGTTCACTATCTTTCACTGAATTTCAGCATAGAAGGATGCTACTCCAGGAGCTGATGACTTCATCTTTCACGCTTAAGAAGGGAACTGCCAAGAATGGAGACAACGTCAAGGCAACACAGCTGAGAAATGTAAAGAGAAAACTAAATTTTGGAAATATGGTTTGGGCCCTGAGTCAAGTCATATCTGAAGCTGATGTCTTTGAATTACTTGATTTACAAGAGCCAATAAATACTTTTCCATGCTTAAGCCAAAAAGAAAAACAAAATTGTGATCTATCCAAAGTTAGTAGTTTATCCTCATGTTATATATGAACCTGATGTGTAGAATGGTGCTTCTCAAACTAAATGTGGTGAAGGGCCAGTTTTCATATTTTCTTGATCTGTTGTGAATCATTCCATTTGTAAAATTCAATAAAAATGAATTACAGAATAATTTACATTGAAAACCAAAGACATACAAAATAAAAACCTAATTGTTATTATCGGATTCAATAGACAATATTACATTTCAATAAACATAATCAGAACAAACATAACATAGGGAAAAAGTAAAATAATTACAAAATTTGTATGTGTTGTTCATTGAATGTACATGTTATGAGAGATGAATAGAGAGAACTACTTGTAGACTAATAATTTTTTGTCACTCTTCAGGCATAACTAAACAAAAATTGTAAGTAAAATATAATATTATTTTACTTATAAAATTATAAGTAAAATATAAATGAATACTATTCATATCAATATTGTTTTTAGTGGACCAATATGCTTATAAGGGCTTGTTTAGCTAAAGCAGGCAGAATAATGCTACTTACAAGGTACAATGACTATTGAAACTGTTTTTATGTTTTGTTTTAATAAAAGCTCTAGTGGAGAAACCAGTATTACAGAGGTTTGTTAACAGGAATAGAAGAAGAAATTTTAAAGCTATTCCTGGAAGCTCAAGATTTTCATCTTTCACTTTTATCGAAAATAAAACAAGTGATTCGATGTTCAAAATCTGCAATCCATTGGCATTTCCACCAATTTATTCTTTAAGTTTATAAAGTTGAAAAGTTACCTTTCAAGGAAAGCAATGGTTTCTGGATCTGTAAATTTCCCATGCATGGGTCTTCTTTTGATGGATATAAAATGTAAACAGTTCTGTCAAATCTGTAAGGCATTTGGCCATAACACTTCCCACATGTGCAATATCAAGATCATCACCTACTTTACTGATAATTGTTGTTAAATTAAGGAGCATATTATATAGTCTGTGGAAACCCTCTTTTTCCAAGCTTCTCGCTTTCATTTTTGCTCTTCGATCCTACCTGCCATTTTAAATCATATCACAATCTTTCCTTGCTTAGAAGTAGAAAGATCATCAAAAATGCCCAAAATATCACACAAATAAACAAATCTGTCATCCAAACCACATTTTTACAAGGCAGAGACCTTATGAAAGTGTTTTTCACTTTCAAGGAACACTGCAAATTTGTTTCACATTAAGACATTGCTAATAGAATGTTCCACTTCAGTCACCGCTTCAGTCAGCATGGAATCTCATGCCTCCTACCATATGCAACAATAGGTGTTTGCATGTTATCACATAATAAAGAGAAAATCTCAAACATAATACAGTGGTTTTTGCATAATTCACAATTTTTTACTGTGAAACTTAACACTGTTTAGTTCAGGTAAAATTTTTTCAGTGCGAAGCTATCTTGATGAAGGAAGCTGTATGTTGAATTATACGCTCATGCAAGCTCTTTAATTTGGGTAATGACTTCAGAATGTTTTTCTGTCAACGCAGCTGCACCGTTAGAACATATTCCTATACTAAATTTAAACCACATTCCTTAAGAGTGTAATCCTTCGCAGTTTTATGTGGTTCAGATTTAGTTGTGTTTGTCATCAATGAAGCTGAAAAAAATTCTTCCTTGTATCTCTACTGTGTTCAAATTGCATATGCATGCATGCTAAGTTGCTTCAGTTGTGTCTGACTCTTTGTGACCTATGGACTGTGGCCCACAAGGCTCCTCTGTCTATGGGATTCTCCAGGCAAGATTACTGGAGTGGATTACCATGCCTTCCTCCAGGAGATCTTCACCCAGGGATTAAACCCTAGTCTTCTGCATTGATAGGCGTGTTCTTTACCACTGGTGCCACTTGGGAAGCCCCAAATTGCATATACATATTTCAAATTAATTGTCATGTTAGCAGTATGTGTGCGTTCAACAATTTGAAATGAAGAAAAAGCAAAAATACCTTGCTACCTGTATTTTTGTGTGTGAGTTAACCTGTCACCGTCTTGAGCTAGTTGTTGAATTTGTCCAACTATGAAGAATGATATTTGATCTACCCACTTAGACACAATTCACCCATAATTTCCAAGATTATTGAGAGTTTTGCACTATTTTTTAAATCTTAGCATCCCAAAGTGCTACTTTATTAGGCACAAGGAACAATGCTTATATGGGAAATTTTCAACCTCCACGTCTATCAACTTTTAAAAATTCAATAATCTTTCAGAGTGCTCTTTAAGTTTTGAACTTATTCTTTTGTCTTCTTTGTAAATGCTACCTAAATTTGATGTTTATTTATTTACACAATTTTTACAGGCTACACTTCACTTATATTATTACAAAACACTGGCTACATTCCCCACGTTGTACAATATAGCTTGTAGCCTATTTTGCACCCTGTACCTTCTACTACCCCACCTTTATATTGCCCTTTCCTCATTTCCTCATCAGTAAACACTAGTTTGTTCTCTTTATCTGTGAATCTGTTTCCTTTTTATTACATTCACTAGTTTGTTGTATTTTTTAGATCTCACGCATAAGTTATATCATCCATTGTCTTTGACGTTTCACTTAGTATGTTGTGTGTGTCGTGTGTGTGTTTAGTTGTTAAGTCCTGACTCTTCTGAGACCCTATGGACCATAGCCTGCCAGGCTCCTCTGTCCATGGGATTTCCCAGGCAAGCACAACTGGAGTGGTTTGCAGTTTCCTCCTCCAGGGGATCTTGCCAACCAAACCTACATCTTCGGTACTGGCAGGCAATAACGCCCTCTAAGTCCCTGCATATTGTGGCATATGGCAAAGTTTCATTCTTTTTTACGGCTGAGTAGTATTCCATTGTGTATGTGTGTTTACGCACATATACATACATATATACACACCGCATCTTTAGCTGTTCACTTGTTGTTGGACACTTAGGTTGCTTATAATGCTATGAACATTGTAGTGCACGTGTATTTTTGATTTGGTGGTTTTGGTGGGATTTTTTTACATACATCTATATAGCCCGGAGTGGACCTTCTGGGCCATACAGTCGTTCCAATTTTAGTATTTTGAGAAACCTTCATGCTTTTTTCCACAGTGGCTGCACCAATTTACATCCCCACCGAAGAGTGTTGGAGGGTTCCCTTTTCACTGCATCCTTGCCAACATTTGTTCTTTGTGCTCTTTTTGATGATAGCCATTCTGACAGGTGTGATGTGGTTTTTGATTCACATTTCCCTGATGATTTAATGATGTTGAGTATCTTTTCATGTCCCTGTTAGCCACCTGCATTTCTTCTCTGGAAAAATGTCTATTCAGTTCTTCTGTCCAGTTTTTATGTTGTTTATGTTTTGATATTGCATTGCAAGAGCTGTTTACATATGTTGGATAATAATTCCTTATTTGTCAAACCATTTGCAAATATTTTCTCCCATTCAGTATGCTGTCTTTTTGTTTTGTTGGTGGTTTCCTTTGCTGTGCAAAAACTTTTAAGTGTATTTAGGTCCTATTTGTTTATTTTTGCTTTTTTTTCCCTTTACTTTATGAGACAGATCAAAAAAAGAAAAAACTTTCCTCAAATCTACTTCCCAATCTTCCCACCCAATCTGTAACCCCAGGCAACTACTAATCTATTTTATGTGTCTATGAATTTGTCTGTTTTGGACATTTCATATAAATGGAATCATACAATATGTGCTCTTTTGTGACTAGATTTTTTCACTTAGCTTACGTTTGAAAGATTCATCCTTTTTTTTTTCCTCTTGGCTGCATTGCATGAGTTCCCCGACCAGGGCTTGAATCCAAGCCACAGCAATGAAAGCCCAGAATCCTAACTACTAGGCCACCAGGGAACTCCCTTGGTACTCTTAAGTGTATGTGTCAGTACAGTCTTCAGCGTGTATCGGTATCACTCTTTATTGCTGAAACATACTTTATTGTATGGATTGAGCACATTTTACCCATCTATCAGTTGATGGACATTTATTTCTACCTTTTAGCTGTTAAGAATAATGCTGCTATGGACATTCATATACACATTTTTGTGTGGAAGTTTTCTTTACTCTTGCATATATACCTAGAAATGAAATTGTGAGTCATGTGGTAATTATATATCTAACTTTTCGAGGAACAAAGTGGCTGCATCATTTGACAATCCCAGCAGCAGTAAGACAGTTCCAATTTCTCCATATCCAAGTTAACACCTATCATTGTCTGCCTTTTTTATTTTAGCTATCCTAGTGCACATGAAGTGGTAGCTGACTGTAGCTAATGATGGTGAGCATCTTTTTATAAGTTTACTGACCACTTGGGAAAACTTGTATTCAAATCTTTTACCCATTTTTAAACCAAGTTGTCTTTTTATTGTTATTGTTATTGTAAGAGTTCTTATATATTTCAGAAACAAGTCCCTTTTCAAATATATCAATAAAATTCACAAATATTTCCTTCTTGTTTTATTTCTTTAGATGCATAAAAGTTTTAAAATTTTATTTATTTATTTATTTATTTATAAATAAAAAAAAACTCAGCTGTGCTGAGTCTTTGTTGCTGTGCACAGCTTTTCGCTTTTCTCTCCAGTTGCAGAGGGCGGTGGTGGCGGGGATTGGGGGAAGTTGCTACTCTTCCTTGCACTACAGGGCTTCTCATTGTGGTGGCTTCTTTTGTTGAGAAGCGCGGGCCCTAGAGTGCTCAGGTTTCAATAGCTATGGCTTGCAGGCTCTAGAATACAGGCTCAGTAGTTGTGGCATACGGGCTTAATTGCTCCACGACATGTGGGATCTTCCCAGACCAGGGATTGAACTGCTGTCCCCTGCACTGGCAGATAGATTCTTAACCACTGGACCATCAGCGAAATCCCTGCACAAAAGTTTTGATAGAGTATAAATTATGTTTCTTTCATCACTTGTGCTTTTAGTGTCATGTTTAAGAAACCATTGCCGAATCTATAGTCACAAAGATTTACTCCTATATTATCATCTAAGATTTTCTATTTTTAGCCCTTACATTTAAGGAGTCTATGGCTACAGCTAAGACCATGTTGTTCCTAAGAGTGAAACAGGCAGCCAGTTGTGGTAGAGGTTCATTTACACACCACATTAGATTAGGCTTGGGTGAGTGGAGGCTGATGTCAGTCACACAGCAGAAAAATCACAACCCCTCATCCAATTTCTAGACTTTAGCCAGATCCCACACCACAGCCCATAAGTTGAATAGAAGGCTGGGTCCTGAGCAAGGCATATTCCTCCTGCAAGTATATTCAGTATATTTATTCCTCCAATCTGACCCTGAAACTTATCAGAGTAACTGACCCATGGGAGAAAGGAAGCAGTCAGATTTTTGAGTATTACTGAACCCAGGCAGGACCCTGGGGGCCCTGCCACATACCAAAAGCCTTTCTGTGTCGACCATTTCTTGTTTGTAGCAAAAAGGCTTCAGCCTCCTAGACTTTCCCTGAATTCCAAAGGGCATATTCAAAGTTACTAACTAGGGGAGGGAGGGAATGTAGAAAGAAATTAAAAGGAGGCAAGAGACAATAGAGCAGTGACGGGGAGGGGTCCTGGTTCTTTCTCAAGGTCCACACACTACAATCTGACAGACATCTCTTGAGTTCTTCTACAGGCACTAAGTCCCCCAACCAGATCAAGAACGCTAACTGAAGGCTGAGCACACGCATGTGGACCCCAGACTGGCTGGAACAAGAGGGTTGATCATTGAAATTCCTGGAATACCACCCTGTTATTGTACCAGAAGGTCACACACCTCTGTAGCCCTTCCTCCAAAATTTGCCTATAAAAACTCTTCCCAGAAAACCATTGGGTAGTTTGCGCTTTTTGAGCACAAGCTGCCCCATTCTCCTCGCAATAAACCTTTCTCTGCTTCAAACTAAAGCATTTCAGTTTGGCCTCACTGTGCATCAAGGCACACGAACTTGGGTTCAACAGCACTATATTCAACAACACTATTCAACAAGACAAGATCTGTACTGACACTGATGCCAGGGGAGCTCAAACATGTTTCTGGGTCCTGACAGACTGGAGGTGTGCAGAGGCCAGTTGAAAAATGAAGTTCTGGTCCTTGTTTGTTTCATATGGGTTGCAATGGATCCAAAAAAACTCACCGCTGTGGTCATTTTCCTGGTCCATGCATGCACAATCACAATAGATGTTATTAACAATCGACAAATGCTGTAAGCAACTAGGGTAGGGGGTCCCTGGAGGGAAAGAACTGGATATAGCTTTTGGACATCAGACAAGCCATTTTAGTCCTAAACCATTTTGTGACCTAAGCCTGACCACAATGCTTGCCCTTGAACAGGTCTTAGTAATAATGATCTTAAGGGAACGAAAGAACAAACTGTTAACATGCAAGAGAAGTAACAATAGCAAAGACAATAAATCAGTTGTAAACCCTCAGTTCTGTTTCCACAGTAAAGACTAGCCTGAAGAAATTTCTTAAACTGTTTTGCAAAATGTAAATCCTCCTTGCAGGGCTCAGGGCTTCCCAGCTGGCGCTATTCATAAAGAATCCACTTGCCAATGCAGGAGACATAAGAGACATGGGTTCGATCCCTGGGTTGGGAAGATCCCCTGGAGGAGGGCATGGCAATTCACTCCAGTATTCGTGCCTGAAGAATCTCCATGGACAGAGGAGTCCTGGAAGGCTACAGTCCACAGGGTTGCAATGAGTCAAATATGACTGAAGTGACTTAGCATGCACACATGCAAAGCGCTCAACCACCAGATCAACTGGAACCTAAGGGATGATGATGTTGACTTTTCCTGACCCTTGTGACTTCAACCAACCAAAGCTTTGACTCTGTCTACCTTACCCTAGTTCTACGCTGAATTCTCCCCTGCTCAAGCCTCTTAATGAATATGCAACCACCACCCAACTCCTTCATGAATATACATACACCCTCAGCTTCAGTTCAGTCGCTCAGTTGTGTACGGCACTCTGTGACCCCCATGGACTGCAGCATGCCAGGCTACCCTGCCCATCACCAACCCCCAAAGCTTGCTCAAACTCATGTCCATCAAGTCAGTGATACCATCCTACCATCTCATCCTCTGTCATCCCCTTCTCCTCCTGCCTTCAATCTTTCCCAGCATCAGGGGCTTTTCCAATGAGTCAGTTCTTCATATCAGGTGGCCAAAGTATTGGAGTTTCAGTTTCAGCATCAGTCCTTCCAGTGAATATTCAGGACCGATTTCCTTTAGGATTGACTGGTGTGATCGCCTTGCAGTCCAAGGGACTCTCAAGAGTCTTTTCCAACACCACAGTTTAATTCGTTATCACTCAGTCTTCTTTATGGTCTACCTCTCACATCCACATATGACTACTGGAAAAACCATAGCTTTGACTAGATGGACTTTTGTAGGCAAAGGAATGTCTCTGCTTTTTAATATACTGTCTAAATTTGTCATAGCTTTTCTTCCAAGGAGCAAGGGTCTTTTAATTTCATTTTAATTAAGCAGTGTTTTGGAGTCCAAGAAAATAAAGTCTGTCACTGTTTCCATTGTTTCCCCATCTATTTGTCATGAAGTGATGAGACCAGATGCTACGATCTTCTTTTTTTGCATGTTGAGTTTTAAGCCAGCTTTTTCACTCTCCTCTTCACCTTCATCAAGAGGCTCTTTATTTCCTCTTCCCTCTCTGCCAAAGGGTGATGTCATATTTGAGGTTATTGATATTTCTCCTGGCAATATTGACTCCCAACTTGCCTTTCATCCAGTCCAGCATTTTGCATGATGTACTCTGTATATAAGTTAAATAAGCAGGGTGACAATATACAGCCTTGAGTACTCCTTTCCCAATTTTAAACCAGTCTGACTATGTAACCTTTCCATACTCAGGGTGGGTGGGTTGAGGGGTAGGGAGAGTGTCACAGTTCTTGAGGCACTAGCCTATCGTGTTCCTTCTTTGCCTGGCAAGTAATAAAGCCATTCTTTCTTTCTCCTCCATAATTCTGTCTCATATTTCTGTTTGGCATTGGTGCACAAAGAGCCAAGATTTTGGCAACAGAGTGGGTAGCCATTTCCTTCTCCAGGGGATCTTCCTCACCCAGGGAACCGGGGACTCCTGCATTACAGGTGGTTTCCTGCATTACAAGTGTATTCTTTACTGTTGAGCCAACAGAGAGCCCTCATAATATAGTCTGGAGTCGTTAATTCTCTTATCACTGAGCAGATTATGATGCTGGTCCCCTATATTGATATCAAGCTTCTCATATCTGGGAAGGAGGACCTGACAGGTATACTCTGGATACTCTCTGGAAAGGATCCAGAATCCACTATTGTGGCATAAACATTATTTAAGGCTGAAAGTATGAGTTTCTGAAATCTCTTATCTGCCTTTCAAAAGAGCTTAAAAAAAAAAAAAAAAGAGCTTAAAATAACACACTTGCCATAAATCCTCTCCCTGGGAATACACGGGGAAGTCTGACTCATCACTGAAGTAATACTCAAAATATTACTACTAGCGACTTCCATCTCTTCTCCTAAGGGCCGGTTTGACTTTCCTAAAAGTCGTGTTTTCCCTGAAGTGCTCTTTCTCTTTCCCTTGCCCCCTTCTAATAAGTCATTTGTTTTCCCTTAAGTGTCCTTGTCCTTTTCATCTATTTAAAAGGTACATAAAGTCTTCTTCCAGCACCAAGAGGTGTTGACAGGGATGAAGTTAGTCATTTGAAATAGTTCAACGTAGAAACAATCAGCGTTAGAACTGCCCGCCGTAGCGGGACGGGTGGCGAGGACCGACCAATTTGAGTGACTGCCGAGTGGCAGGTAATTTTACAGCGGCCCAGAGATCCGAGTTTTTCTCCTGCGATTGAGGCAGATCAGATACGCCCAGGGTTGCCACTAGCACCTCCAAGCTTTTAGGCTCTTAGGAAAAAAGGCGGGGGAGGGGTTTTAATCTTAACTAAATCTTTGCGTTGCAGTCGTCCAGTCTGCCTAGATTTATAGCAACTGACAGAGCAGTAACAGCTCCGGGATATTAATAACTATGACAATATTAAAATTAATTTTCTAGCGTCAAGTCCATTTGGGGCTATCCTGACAGTGGGGAGTCCAGAGCCAGTGGGAGCCATTCAAAATTTATACAAAAGAGAGAATAATAGAGGACCAGGGATTCTGCCCACCGAGTTTCTCCCCCGGTCCTGCACTCTACAGGTTCGGGCAGCCGCGCCGCCCGCCGCTGCTCGCTATTTTCAAACAGCGCGAGACCACGGGGCCATCAACTCGCACCGCTACTGGCGCTTGGACACCCTCTCAGCTTTGGCGCCGAACCTTTCTCCACCTTGTGGCCGCAACCATTGGCTGCGCGCTCGGAGGGAATACAGGTCAATCTCACGACCAAGGCTTTTCCGAATGAAGTTTCCGACTAATTCTCAGGAAAAATTCACCTAAAAATTGAGGAGTCACATGAAATTCAGCTAACGACATCGTAGAAGGATCTTCTGCTAAAAAGACAGAGCAGATCTGACTCTGATTCCCCCACGCTCCGAGGGAAGCTGCGAGGGTGGTTCCGTCCAAGGCGGGGACTCCGCCTCCCTGGGCGCCGCCATTTTGTTTGGCTAGAGGGGTGCAAGCGGCGCTTTGGGGGGAGGGGTCTCTCAGGCGCCTCACCTAACCCCGAGGCCGAGTTGCTGCTTCTTGAGGGGGAGCGCTTCTCCCCGGCTAGGGGCGCGGAACCATGTACATAAAGCAGGTGAGGCCTGTGCGTTCCTCCCGCCCCTCAGGCGCTCGTGGGGACCGCTCCTTCTGTCGGGGGTGTTGCTTGCAGGGTGGCGCGGGGCTGGACAGAGACTGTGGGGGAGGGGTGCAGCTCGGGGCGCCCGCGGAGAATCGGGGCGCCCCTTTGCAGCCCGAGCCTCTCCACAGGGCGCTTGCCTGAGGGAGGCGGGCTCTCGCGGAGAGAGCTAGAGGGGCTGGCGAGGCGGGCCTTTTGGAGGGAACCGGGCCCTCCCGGGTGGACGAGAAGCAGCTTGGTCCTGCGGGGCTGGCCAGCCCCCTCGCGAGCTTTTTGCGTGGTGTGTGTGGAGAGAGGGTGTCCCCGGCCTGTGGGGTCCAAGCCGGGATGTCAGCTTAGCTAGGGACCTCGCTTCTCCCCGAGTTACCGGAGACGTGAAAGAGTCCCTCCTTCCTGCAGAATGTGGAGCGCCTCCTCATTCCGTTGTTTACTTTCTGTCAAAATGGTCTTCCCGCGCTGGAGGCCACCCCGAAGATGAGCCCATTCACACGCCTTAGGAGAAATTTTTCGGCTGGATGTGTTGGACTCTGAGCAGCCCTGTCCTGGATGGGCGGCTCTGTTTTGGCCAGAGTGTGACTGAAAGGGGCGCCCAGGACCGCTGAGCCCCCCTGCATGCTTGATAGACTTTTATCCGGTCCTGTGATGGTTAGTGTTCCAGCCAGCCTTATACAGTGTATTTGATTTTGAGCGCTCCCTAATAGGCAACTAATTATAACTTCTAAAGAACACTGGCAATGATTACTGATATACGGCAGTTTTGAGATTTTTAAATCATTTTCCAAAATAAATTTTTCTTCTCTGACATGGAAGTTTTTCTATTTGGCATTAAATGGGAAACCAGAAAGGGAAGGAGGGCTAAAGGAAAATATTAGCTTAGAAGTTATTTCTTTTAGGGTGTGTTCTTTCTTTCTGAAAAAAATCTCTCTTCTGTTTGTTAGGTTATTATCCAGGGTTTTCGAAGTTATAGAGATCAAACAATCGTAGATCCGTTCAGTTCAAAACATAATGTTATTGGTAAGTGTTCATGGTTTACTCTGTCGGTTTTATGTCTATATAGTCGTTTAAATTTGCCTATATTAGGCTTAAGGAGACAGGATTTGTCTTGAATATTACATAAATATATATATATTTTTTCTGTATGAATACTTTTATCTGCACTGATGAAGTTGCTTCCTTTTTATGTTTAAAATACTTGGATAAGACAGTCAAAGTATTAATTTTTATTTGGTAGCCTTGTATTTATGTCTCTTAATAGGTTTAAGTTTATAGTGAATGGCACTAAATTTAGCATTTCAGCTATTCTTTGGTATGTCATTTCCTACTTTTAAAATGGTCACTATTACCTTATTTCAAAGATGACCATTCTTTATTCACAAATTAGGTTGTTCTAAGATTTTTTTTTTATATTATAATGTCCAAGGATAGACCATGCAGCTGGGTGGTAAAAGCATAAACTTTGGATCATGGCAGAGTGGGATTCAAATCCCAGTTCTGCCACGTATTCTTCAGACTTCCTGATGCTTCAGTTTTCTCACTTGTGAAGTGGAAATAATGATACATGTTTCTTAGGGCTGTTGGGAAGATTAAATGAGAAAGCAATTATGTGAGTATAAGGGGGCTAATGATGATTGTCCTTCAATATAATAGTTAATGTATAGGTTCTACAGGTGATAGTGATACAGACAGCAAGTGTTTTCTGATCATCTGCTGAGTTTTTAAAGACTAGATGAAATGAGTGCTTCTAGACACCAGAAAAGCATAGAATTGCTATCAACATAGATTTCAGCTGTACACTGTCCTAGTTGGTTTGGTCTGCCACCACAAAATATCGTAGACTAGATGGCTTAAACAACAGGTATTTATTTTTTTCACTGCTCTGGAGAACCTTCGTTTGAACCTCTCCCTCTTGAAAGAGCAGTAGTCCTACCATAAAGGCCTCACTCCTAACCTCATGTAAATTACCTCCCAAAGACCCCCCTCATCTCCAAAAAGCTTCATATAGTGGGGTTAGGGCTTTAACATATGAATTGGGGATCAGGGAGAGTGTGTACCATGGAGTCCGTAGCTTGAGGTGAGGTAAGATTCATACTGTTGACTAAAAAAAAAAAGCACGAGTTGGGAATTAAGTTTTATTTGGGGCAAAATGAGGACTGCAGCCCAGGAGACAGCACCTCAGATAACTCTGAGAGACTGCTCCACAGAGGCCGTGGGAGAAGGTCAGTCTATAAGATTTTGGTGAAGGGGAAGTTCAGTGCATTCAAGCCCTTTGGTTGTTATTCAGTCACTGAGTCGTGTCTGACTTTTTGTGACCCCATGGACTGCAGCATACCAGCCTTCCCTGTCCTTCACTGTCTCCCGGAGTTTGCTCCGACTCATGTCCATCGAGTTGGTGATGTGATCCAACCATCTCATCTCTGTCACCCCATTCTCCTCCTGCCTTCAATCTTTCCCAGCATCGTGGTCTTGTATAATAAGTTGGCCATTCGCATCATATGGCCAAAGTGTTGAGCTTCAGCTTCAACATTAGTCCTTAAAGTGAATATGAATATTCACTGGAATTTGAATTCAATGGATTGATTTTCTTTAGGATTGACTGGTTTGATCTTGCAGTACAAGGGACTCTCAAGAGTCTTCTCCAACACCACAGTTCAAAGGATCAATTCTTTGGTGCTCAGCCTTTATGGTCCAACTCTCAGATCCATAGATGACTACTGGGAAAACCATAGCTTTGACTAGGCAGACCTTTGTAGGCAAAGTAATGTCTGCTTTTTAATATGCTGTCTAGGTTGGTCATAGCTTTTCTTCCAAGAAGCAAACGTCTTTTAATTTCATGACTGAAGTCACCGTCTGCAGTGATTTTGGAGCCCCCCAAAATAAAGTCTGTCACTGTTTCCATTGTTTCCCCATCTATTTGCCATGAAAAGATGGGACCAGATGCCATGGTCATCATTTTTTGAATGTTGAGTATTAAGCCAGCTTTTTCACTCTCCACTTTCACCTTCAGCAAGAGGCTCTTCAGTTCCTCTTCACTTTCTGCCATAAGGGTGTCACATGCATATCTGAGGTTATTGATATTTCTCCCAGCAATCTTTATTCCAGCTTGTGCTTCATCCAGCTGGGCATTTCGCTTGATGTACTCTGCATATAAATTAAATAAGCAGGGTGACAATATACAGCCTTGACGCACTACTTTCCCTATTTTGAACCAGTCCATTGTTCCATGTTGAGTTCTAACTGTTCTAACAGGTTTCTCTGGAGTCAGGTAAGGTGGTCTGGTATTCTCAACTCTTGAAGAATTTTCCAGTTTGTTGTGATCCACACAGTCAAAGGCTTTAGCTTAGCCTGTGAAACAGAGGTGGATATTTTTCTGGAACTCTTGCTTTTCTTTGATCCAGTGGATGTTGGCAATTTGATCTCTGGTTCCTCTGCCTTTTCTAAATCCAGCTTGAACATCTGGGAGTTATCCGTTCAGGAGAACTGAAGCCTCTCTTGGAGAATTTTGAACATTACTTTGCCAGCGCTTATTTGACACAAAGTTTTCTGCTAGTCAAGAGGAGCGGATGTCATCATGAAGAGATTTAGCTATTTTCTAGATATGAAGAGATGCAGGGATTGGGATCGTGAAATCAGTTCCTGAAAATATCAATCTGAAGACCTGTTGCACCAGTTTCCCTAGTGGGAAAGTGAGAGTGAGCAGAGAGTGCCTGACTTTCCGCCCTGAATTCAGCTCGGGGTGTTGAAGGTCAGCAGCTGCAGCAGCATGGGGTTCCATCTTTGCAGAGGCAAATGGCAAATGCCCTTGTTGTTCTGTTGCTGGCAAATGCTCTTGGCAAGTGCCAGTTTAGTTGACAATACAGAAATAAGTTAAGGGTGAACAGTGAATACTGATGTTCCCAGAGAAACTTTTGAGAATCTATTTTATTTTGAAATACATAATAAAATTTAAAAATTGAGGGCAAGAGAAAGCCTGCCTTTGAAGCATGAGTTGCAGCTTTGTAGTTGGTAATAAAAACATACTTTTCCTTCTGCCTTAACCTACTGAAAAATCATTAATTGGTGTGCTATAAGAACAGATTGATTGTACTGGAGTTTTACTTAACATTTTGATTATAAGTGTCTTCTGATTTTCATCAATCAGAAAATCTTTAGAAATGGAGAAAAGTGAGTAATTACTAGATATAGATTATTTCCTTAACTTATAACTTAAAAGTGGTTAAATATCTTAATATCAGTTTTATACAGTTATAGTTTTTCCTTGGTATCTTGGATGCATGACTAAAACTTGTTATCAAATCATAGTCTTGTTATCAAATCTATGCATATAACCTAAGCATATCCCTAGATTACTTGTAATATAATGTAAATGCTATGTAAATAGCTATAAATACAATGTACATCATGTGTAAATAGTTGCCAGCTTGTGGCAAATTCTGGTTTGTTTTTAGAACTTTCTGAAACCGCCCCCTGCCCCCTGTCTGTGGTTGATTAAATCCTTAGGTTTGGAACCCAGAAATTTGGAATTTGGAGGACTGACTGTAATTTTATAAATGAACTGTAAGATGATGGCCATCATTACCTAGAATGATTAAATTATATCTGTAGGGCCTCATATCAGGTAGCTATTTTACTACTTTGGTTGCAACATTAGGATTGTTAATAGCCACAGTTACAAAGGAAATTATCTAAATGTTCTTTTGTTTAACTGAAAAAAAAAACCCCATGATATTGTTTAATGTATTTTAAAAACAAGTCCCTTAATCATGTAAAAAAGACCAAAAGTAATATACACTGAGATTGATCCTAAACATATCTTTTGAAAGCTTTGTTTAATGATTTTTGACCCTTGTAAAAATAATGATTTGAAGGCAGGGAGATACCCCGTGTGCTGATACTTATTTGATGTTTAAATGTAATAACCATAAATGTTTTTGAAGTTATCTTTTTTCCTATCCTTCTAACAAAAGAAATATACGTGTCTTTGTAGAACATAAAGAGCACAGAAGCTAAAAGGAAAAAAAATTAAACTGTAGTCATTCTACCCAGAGATAGCTATTCTTACTGTTAATGATCTATACTTTATACTTGAGTTAGTCCTGCTTTCCTGGAAAACAGAGCTCTAGGCCTGCTTAGCTGCTGAGGCTTTAATGGGAGAGTGCAGTTTGAGGGCAAGAGTGAGGGGAGAAGTGGTCATACCTTTATAAAGCAGATAAATCTGGTTTGCGGTCGCATTGGATAACTTCCAGACAGATTTTGTGTAGCCATCTTATATAATCACAGTATAGTTATCAATGTCAGTAAATTTAGCATCAATACAGTAATCTTTTATTTTTATTTTCTAGTTATGTTGATTGACCCAGAAATGTTCTTTATAACATTCCCCCCCTCTAGCATTCCCTCCCTCTAGTACAGGATTTAATTTACGATCAGGCATTGCATTTAGTTGTCATGTCTCTTTATTCTCATTTAATCTGGGTCATTTCCACAGCCTTTGTGTTTTACATTGTTAGTTTTGAGAAATATTATGTAAATGATGTGTCCTTTTCAGGGTGTTCCATGTGGAGGCACATGATATCTATCTGCTTCTTATTGATGATGATACTTTTGTCGGTAAAGGTTGTGTCATTTTCCCACTATAGTTAGTGTTTTTTCCTTTGCAACTGATAAATAATGTGGAGAGATTTTGAGACCATGCAAATACTATATTCCTTATCAAAATTCCCCCTTAGATTTAGTATTCATCAATAATTCTTGCCTTTATTCTGGTAGTTACAGGATGATGATCTATTTCCAGCACTCCTTGCACATTTACCCTTTGTTGTTCGACTGTAATCAAGCATCCTTTCTCCTTATCTGTTTATTTATCTTTTTATTTTCAGTGTGGACTTACAAATTATTCTCCTCCACTTCCACCCAAGCCCAAATTTATAATTCATCGAATTATTTTGGTGCTCAAATTGTCCTAGATTTCCCTAGTAGAAGCCCCGTCCCTTCAAGGTGGCCTGTGTCTTGTTACATGCCTTTTTTTTTTTTAAAGCACTTCATTACTTTCTGATCTCTTTAGAATTTACTTTGGATTAAAGATAATGACTTTGAGGCTAATTTGTTCAGGATATTGGTCAAGATTGAGAGAGAGTGACAGTTATTCATGACTCTAAACAATGAAAATTCTGCTGAACAGAAAAGTTCAAATGAATTCATTATATCTGATGCATTTGATTTTCTCTTATGTATAGAATTGCTTATTTCTGAATTCAGGTAGTAAAACAAGTGCCTTATAGTTGTCTGTATTTTTGGGATTCTGAGACTATACTTGATGTATAGGGCTGATCAGAAAACTGTTTAACATGGAAATGGTTTGCGAAATTTTAATGACTGTTTAAGTATTTTAAAATTTTAGCATGTGAATCTTTAAATTGTTAAAAGTATTATATGCAATTAAAATAAAATTACATGTCCATTGTAATGATTATAAATTATGAAGACCAGGTAGTACGTTTAGTTATTCCTGTTAATTTTAAACTATGGAGAAAGAGCAAAAAAGTAAACAATGAAATAAATTGCTTTAAGAAAAAAACTGAACAGTATACAAAAACTGTACTTATTTGGTAATTAAAGCTGTTTTATTATTTGCTGTTCACTATTCTGTTGTATTTAAGTTTTAAGATGTTTTGTTAGAAAATAAGATTTTATATCTTTGAATACTTTCAGTATAAAATTTTACTGTTTTTTATACAAAATAACATATACTTTTTGAAATTTTATAGTGGGCAGAAATGGATCTGGAAAAAGTAACTTTTTTTATGGTAGGTATTGTATTTTTAATTCTAAATATAATAAGACCTAGATATCTTAAGGTAGTTTATCTGAGGTTATGTCTGCATGAAACAGAAGAAATACTTCTTCAAACACGATTGCAATTTAATGTAGAGGGTTTAGAGTGTAAGAATCTGTGCTCTACGCTAGTGGCTCATTAGCCATGTGAGATTACGCAGAACAACTTCTCAAAGTAGTCTTTCACTTTAAAAACAGGTATTTACCCTGCTTACCTTAGATGAGTTGTGAGAATCAAATGAGATTATATGTCTAGGAGTGCTTTTTAAACTTCAGTGCCATATATAAATGTTGTAAATGCAGAGATAGAGAGAAGGAATTAAGTGCAGTAGAATAGTTAATATTGTTATGGGAAATAGCTTATCTGTTTCATCTAAATCAATTATTTTAATAAAAGATGGAGTAGTATAAAAAACTGTATAGACTCAACAAAGAGTTGTCAGAAGGTAGTAAATAGAGCTTTGAAAACTATCTCTGAAGATAAAATGCATTTAAGAATAGTACTGCCTGTGTTAAATTTTTTGGGGAGAAAAATATTTTAACAGATTTGGACTATATAAGGAGTAGGTTGAAAAATTTTTAAACATCTTAGTTGAGTGGTGCTTGAGGAAAAGGGAGCATTAGTAATAGCAGAAGTTTTGTCCCTTCTCTGCTCACGCTTTAAAGGGCACTCTGTATCCCATCAGTAGTTTTAATTTGGGGATGGTGAGAAGGGTAGGATTGGAGTGGAAGTATTTCTCTAAGAGTTTGAATTTGTCCCCTCCAAGGTGATTATAAAAGAAAGCCAATCCCCACCATCACCCCCAGCATACACATTCATATACACACACTCACTCTTTTAGAGTGTCAAAAGTCTCTCAGATGGACTGGGAATACAACAGTTGAGTGAAGAGTTCCATTTCTAGGAGAGGGTGGTCCAGTTACGCATTCTGTGGAAGTGGCATGAATGATACCTTATTTATAGAAGACAAAGGGCATGTAAGTACTGCAACAGAGTAGAAATCTGAAGCATTTCCCAGTATTTCCTACATAGTTCTGTTTCTTTTGACAAAGTATCCAATTAAGGATATTATAGGAATATATCCTATTTTGTTAAATATTTTAAATTATATCATTTATATGTAGTGGATAAAAGCAAATATAGCATGAAACCTAAACACGTTTACTTTGATCAAGAGTTATACCTTAGTTCCACTTGTCTTTTTGTGTATTTCAGTGTTTTCTTTTTATTTTCTTACCTTAAATGTTTCCGTGAAAGCTTGTTAATATTTTTCTAATATCATCATTTTGTAGTTGATTAGTCTGTACAGGCAAATTTTCTGCATTCCTTTTGTCTATATGAAATAGTTAATCTACTTTATCTGTGTTGTTCAATACCTGATAGATACACTGTATTCTCTGAAGGTATGGGAGATTATAACTAAAGCACAAATCTTTTTTAGATTGTACTAATAGTTGTTTTTATTTTTCTAGCAATTCAGTTTGTTCTCAGTGATGAGTTTAGTCATCTTCGTCCGGAACAGCGATTGGCTTTGCTACATGTGAGTGAGACTGCTTTAAAACATTACAGGTTTTAAGTACTTCTAAAAATACATTGTCAGTGCTACTAAACAAAATTATTTTTTCAAGTTTTGATCTTTTGTGAACATGACACAATATATTTCTTATGTATATGTTCTGCTATGAAATTTAGTGTACTATATTAATGCAGGATGAAGACTTAATTTTTATATAATGGTTAAAAAAATTGTAGGAGTTCCCTATGAATGGATATATGTTCCATATACATATAAATTCTTTATACTTTAAATAAGGACTCTGGAATCTGGCTTGCTGAGGAGAAAAAAGAGTTAGGTTGAGAATTAGAAACTTTAATAAGACTCAGAAAGTGAAGTTGCTCAGTCCTGTCCGACTTTTTGCGACCCCATGGGCTATAGCCTGCCAGGTTCCACCGTCCATAGAATTTTCCAGTCAAGAATACTGGAGTGGGTTGCCGTTTCCTTCTCCAGGAGATCTTCCCAACCCAGGGATTAGACCCGGGTCTCCTGCATTGTAGGCAGACGCTCTACCGTCTGAGCCACCAGGGAAGTCAGAAGTTAATATGGAGCCACAGAAAAGCAACCATTACAAACTTAACCACATAAAATTATTTTTAGCCATATTGGTACTTAAATGGTAACATTTTCCAATAAGAAAGTGTGTTTATAGTAATGAAAATTGTTAGAATGTTTTCATTAAATTATAAATAATAAGCACTTTTAGGTTAAGAAAGTATAAAAATCTATGATAAAATGATGTATCTCATCTGTCTTATTTAAATATGGCTTATAATTACTTTTAAGACCAGAAAGCAAGATTCTTCAGTGTATCTACACAGTGTCTCTCAGACTTAAAGTTTTTTTCTAACCATTATCCCCCACCCCCCACCACCCCTGCCCTCTCTTTTTTTTTTTTCCGGTTGTGCCATGTGGCTTGCGGGATCTTAATTCCTCAACCAGGGATTGAACCAAGGCCACAGTAGTGAAAGCACTACGTCCTAACCACTGGACTGGCAAGGAATTCCTTCTTCCCACTCTTAAATTTTAATTAAAAATTTTTTTTTAATTTGAATTTTTAGTCTGTACTCAGGGTTGATTCCATGTAAGAAAATCTCTGTTTAGGTTTCTCAGATTAGCATTAAAAGAATAATTTGTTTAGGTATTACCCTTTATTGTATTGAACAAACTTCGTAACAGTTTTCACAATCTAGAAATTATCTGGGCTTGTTAAGTAGCTGGGTCACAAACCGATCGAAACGTGACGTTTTAAATGTGAATGTTTTTGTAGCAGATTTAAAACTATATAGAATATCTCAAACGTTTAAAAAGACAGTTCCAGTAATTATATGCTTTGTTAGGGTTCCTTTCTAACATTAAGATGAATCTATTAAGAGAAAAGCCTCAAGGTGTTTTGTATATTAGCAAATAGGTAAAATTGGGTGGCTCTGGGGTCTTGTGCTCAAATGAAATGGTATGTAGAACAAAGCCTATGTATATCTAACTTTGACATCTTTTGCATAGTTCTCATTTTTTTAATTCAGAGTCAAAGTCTATTTGGGGGAGGGAAAAAAAGGTTTGTGGCTGAGTATTGTTATCCTAATCCAGCGTCTGCTGCTTTGGCAAGAGGATTTTCTCAGTACAGTTAAGTCGCTCAGTCATATCCAGCTCTTTGCAAGCCCATGGACTGCAGCACACCAGGCTTCCCTGTCTATCACCAGCTCCCAGAACTTGCTCAAACTCAGGTCCATCGAGATGGTGATGCCATCCAACCATCTCATCCTCTGTCATCCCCTTCTCCTGCCTTCAGTCTTGCCCAGCATCAGGGCCTTTTCTAAAGAGTGAGTTCTTTGCATCAGGTGGTCAAAGTATTGGTATTTCAGCTTCAGTATCAGTCCTTCCAATGAATATTCAGGACTGATTTCCTTTAGGATTGACTGGTTTGATATCTTTGCAGTCCAAGGGACTCTTGAGAGTCTTCTCCAACCCCACAGTTCAAAAGCATCAATTCTTCAGCGGTCAGCTTTCTTGGTAGTCCAACTCTCACATCCATATATGACTACTGGAAAAACTATAGCTTTGACTAGGTGGACCTTTGTTATCAAACTTCTGTCTCTGCTTTTTAATATGCTGTCTAGGTTGGTCATAGCTTTTCTTCCAAGGTGCAAGTGTCTTTTAATTTCATGGCCACAGTCACCATCTGCAGTGATTTTGGAGTCCAAGAAAATAAAGTCTCTCACTGTTTCCATTGTTTTCCCATCTATTTCCCATGAAGTGATGGGACTGGATGCCATGATCTTAGTTTTTTGAATGTTGAGTTTTAAGCCAACTTTTTCACTCTCCTCTTTCACTTTCATCATGAGGCTCTTTAGCTCTTCTTCGCTTTCTGCCATAAGTGTGGTGTCATCTGTGTGTCTGAGGTTATTGATATTTCTCCCAGCAATCTTGATTCCAGCTTGTGCTTCATCCAGTCCAGCATTACACATGATGTACTCTGCACACAAGTAAAATAAGCAGGGTGACAATATACAGCCTTGACATACTCCTTTCCTGATTTGGAACCAGTCTGTTGTTCCGTGTCCGGTTCTAACTGTTGCTTCTTGACCTGCATACAGATTCCTCAGGAGGCAGGTCAGGTGGTCTGGTATTCCCATCTCTCTAAGAATTTTCCACAGTTTCTTGTGATCCACATAGTTAAAGGCTTTGGAGTAATGAATAAAGCAGAAGTAGAATGTTTTTCTGGAGCTCTCTTGCTTTTTCTATGATCCAGTGGATGTTGGCGATATGATCTCTAATTTCTCTGCCTTTTCTAAATTCAACTTGAACATTTGGAAGTTCATGGTTCACGTACTGTTGAAGCCTCGCTTGGAGAATTTTGAGCGTTGCTTTGCTAGCGTGTGAGATGAGTGCAATTGTGCAGTATTTTGAGCATTCTTTGGCATTGCCTTTCTTTGGGATTGGAATGAAAACTGACCTTTTCCAGTCCTGTGGCCACTGCTGAGTTTTCCAAATTTGCTGACATATTGAGTGCAACACTTTCACAGCATCATCTTTTAGGATTTGAAATAGCTCAACTGGAATTCCATCACCTCCACTAGCTTTGTTCATAGTGATGCTTCCTAAGGCTCACTTGAGTTTGAACTCCAGGATGTCTGGCTCTGGGTGAGTGAGCACACCATCATGGTTATCTGGCTCATGAAAATCTTTTTTGTATAGTTCTTTTGTGTATTCTTGCCACCTCTTATATCTTTTGCTTTTGTTAGGTCCATACCATTTCTGTCCTTAATGTGCCCATCTTTGCATGAAAAGTTCCCTTGGTATCGCTAATTTTCTTGACAAGATCTCTAGTCTTTCCCATTCTATTGTTTTCCTTTATTTCTTTGCATTGATCACTTAGGAAGACTTTCTTATCTCTCCTTGCTATTTTTAGAACTCTGCATTCAGATGGGTATATATTTCCTTTTCTCCTTTGCCTTTCATTTCCCTTCTTTTCTTTTCTCAGCTATATGTAAGGCCTCTGCAGACAATTATTTTTGCCTTTTTGCATTTCTTCTTGGGGATGATCTTGATCCCTGCCTCCTGTACAATGTCATGAACCTCCATAGTTCTTAAGGCACTCTGTCTATCAAATCTAATCCCTTGAATCTATTTGTCTCTTCCACTGTATAATTGTAAGGGATTTGATTTAAGTCAGACATGAATGGTCTGGTGGTTTTCCCTACTTTCGTCAATTTAAGTCTGAATTTTCAATAAGGGGTTCATGATCTGAGCCACAGTCAGCTCCCGCTCTTGTTTTTGCTGACTGTATAGAACTTCTCCATCTTCTGTTGCAAAAAATATAATCCATCTGATTTCGGTGTTGATATCTGATGATGTCCATGTGTAGAGTCTTCTCTTGGGTTGTTGGAAGAGGGTGTTTGCTATGACCAGTGTGTTCTCTTGGCAAAACTCTGTTAGTCTTTGCCCAGCTTCATTTTGTACTTGCAAGGTCAAACTTTTCTGTTACTTCAGGTATCTCTTGACTTCCTACCTTTGCATTCCAGTCCCCTGTAATGAAGCGAACATCTTTTTTGGGTGTTAGTTCTAGAAGGTCTTGTAGGTCTTCATAGAATCATATAACTTGAGCTTCTTTGGCATGAGTGGTTGGGGCATAGACTGGATTGCTGTGATATTCTAGTCTGATAGAAATTTTCCTTGAATCGGGCTTATTACCTGCACTAAACTTTAAAAATATTTAAAGAATGTGAAAATACACTTAAGTGACATTAATTTTTTCTTGTGTTTTAGGAGGGTACTGGTCCTCGTGTTATTTCTGCTTTTGTGGAGATTATTTTTGACAATTCAGACAACCGGTTACCCGTGAGTAACTGTTTTTTTCTTTTCAGTAATAACGTTGAGAATTTTATTGATGCAGCTGACTTTTTTCATGCTTTGAAACTTTTATTTATAGCTGTACTTATGCTTTTGTGATTTGTATGTGTTAGTCACTCAGTCATGTCCAACTCTTTGTGAGTCCCTGGACTGTAGCCCTCCAGGCTCCTCTGTCCATGGAATTCCCCAGGCTCTGAGTGGTTGCCATGCCCTTCTCCAGGGGATCTTTCCAACACAGGGATCAAACCCAGGTTTCTTGCATTGCAGGCAGATTCTTTACTGTTTTAGCTACCCAGGAAGGCTTTTATGATTTAGTTTATACTAAAATAATTATAGCTTACATACTAATTTTATCTTAAAATTTTGAATATTCTGGTAAACAAGTGGGAATGTGCAAGCTGTTGTAAAAAAAAAAAAAGGTCTTTGTTGTAGAATTGAGTATTCAATAGCATATCTTTAGTGAGATAATTGAAGTTTCAAAATAACTGCTATGGTGAGGGACTCTAAAATGACCCTATTAACTGAAATGTTTCCAAAACATTTACTATTAGATTTATGTTTGAGCTTTTATGTTTTTTTCTTAGATCGACAAAGAGGAAGTTTCACTTCGAAGAGTTATCGGTGCCAAAAAGGATCAGTATTTCTTAGACAAGAAAATGGTCACGTAAGCATTTTTATGCTTATAATTTTTATACAAAAGAGTAAAAGTATTTTTCTTGGCTCGTATATGAGGTGCTTTTGCCTCAGGTTCAGCAAATCATTATTTAGCGCTCAAGCATAAGAATCAGAAGATTCCCTGAGGCTGATATAAAAGATAATTTAATGACTGTTCTATATACTTCTTCATGCTCCTTAACTCAAGGGTTAGTGTATTCTTTGCTTATTGTTATATATTTGAAAATTTTTTTTAATTGTTTATCAACAGGAAAAATGATGTGATGAACCTCCTTGAAAGTGCTGGTTTTTCTCGAAGCAATCCTTATTATATTGTTAAACAAGGAAAGGTAAAAAATGTATATCTTTTTAAATGGAATTTGTTTTCTGACTATATTCATTGAATGATAAATTTGATTTCATTCTAGTGGTTAAATTCGGGTGAAAATGGACCTTACTGTGTTCTGTTTTCATTGATTTATTTTGCACTGAAGTTTGTATTAAAGTACCTTTTTTGTGGCCATAAAGTGCAAAATAGATCCATTGCACAGTGTGATAAAAGTATTTCAGCAGAATTATTTAAGTGGATTGTGTTTTCTTAGTGATCTGAAGATATTTTTGGTTTGTAGAAGTTAAGAGTATTGTAGAAACTTTATAAAAATCACATTTGAAAAAAGTTACTTTCTGAAATTAATACTCTGTTAGTGTAACACACTAGAAAGCTTACATTACCAGAAATCTGCCATAATGCTACATATTATTTTTCCTTAATCAAAATGGGATTTTTTTTTTACAGTTTTTAGGAGTTATATACTTTTGCTGATTGTTCTGCTATTTCCTCATATATTTTAACTATATTTATCTAAAATAATCTATTTTTCTTACAACATATCCTGCAGGGTCCTAATAGTTTTCTGTTGTGCTATTTTGGACTAGGGGAGAATCCTTTTAAGATGTCCACTTCTTATTTCATGTTGGAGATGTTTTTAGCTATGTGTTGGAAAGCTAGCATTCAGGAAAAGGGATTAGGAAGAATATGTGTTTCACTTTTAAGAGCAAATTTTTGAAAAGACTGTCTTTATAAGAAGTTTCTTTAAAAGGAGGCTGATTTGAAAGCAATTACCTGAGACTTCCTGCATGCATGCTGCATAGGTCCCTTTGTATTATTTCAGTGTCCGCTCATAGGTCATTTCATAGAAGCCATTTATGTTGTCTGCCTCTTCTATTAGAACACTGCCATCACCCTAACTCTTTATGCTATAACTTCTTATTTTGTTCTGTTTTTGGTATTTATAGTGTAATGGTATGTATACTTCCTGGTTTTTTTCCCACTAGAATGTGGGTTTTTTGAGGGTAAGATCTTTTCTGTTCATTGCTGTTCTCCCATTGTGAACTCAGTACTTAAAACTTGGCATGTGAATACCTTTCAAGGTAGAGTTCTTAAAGAGCAATCTATCTCTGTAAATAATTACTGTTCTAAAATTTTTAGATTAACCAGATGGCAACAGCACCAGATTCTCAGAGACTAAAACTATTAAGAGAAGTGGCTGGTACTAGAGTGTATGATGAACGAAAAGAAGAAAGCATATCTTTAATGAAGGAAACAGGTAAAATAAATGTTATTCTATCTTATTTCTTCTATTCTGTGAATTGCTTTTTCATTGTGTTATGATACTTGAGAGAAGTTGTCTATTCTCAGGAGAATATTGTATAATAATTTGCCTGTGGACGGATTGGAAAGAAAATTAGTGTTAGGCAGTTGAAAGTTTGAGAATTCTAACAATTTGTCTCTTTGAATAAAGAATTGTTACTGTGAGATAATAGTGCCATTCTAGGTCAGCTGCTTTGTGCCTTTAAAGTCTTTCTCATTATTAGTGAGGATAAGACATTTGGATGTATTCCTCAGGGAAAAAAAATGCTGAAATATCAGTTGGCATTAGGTTTTAATTTATTCAGAAGCAAGTAAATGTAAAACTTAAACTTTGAACTTGGACTCTTTCTTAATATGTTCATTATGGAAACTCAGCTTTGCCTTTCAAGTGCTGTGCCCTTTCATGGCTTAAGAGTCAGAAACCCTTACATTCAAAATCTAGATAATAGTTACCTGATATTGAGACTTTAGACTCGACCTCTCTGGTCCAAAGCTTTCCCATTTGTGAAGTCCTTTTTTATAGTTTGTAGTGGCGCATAGAGGAGCAGAGTAGCACCATGATTGGAATATAGTAAGTATTCAGTATATGGCAACTATATAGATAATACTGTTATAAGAATTGAGAATCAGTGATACCAGCGATATTAAGGTTTTGCTTTTGTTTTTCCTAATGTCATGGGGAGGCACATTAACTTTTAAAGGAAGCTTAAACAGAGGCCTGTACCACATGTAATATAAGAATCAGTGTCACCGTGTATAAGTTTATTGTCTTATACTTGCCATAATAAAGCATTTTAATTGCCATTTTAGTATCTTAGATTTGGTTATCACCTAACATCAAAGAAATAATGCTAACATGTTTAAGATTGACACAGTATATTTGAGAATTGATATTAATACAAATTTTATTCAACTCCTTCACCCTTCTCCCATTTTTTTTAAGAGGGAAAACGGGAAAAAATCAATGAGTTGTTAAAATACATTGAAGAGAGATTACATACATTAGAGGAAGAAAAGGAAGAACTAGCTCAGTATCAAAAGTGGGATAAGATGAGACGAGCCCTGGAATATACCATTTACAATCAGGAACTTAATGAAACTCGTGCTAAACTTGATGAGGTAAAATACTTACCTTTGCCACTTGTTTAATTTTATTTTTATGAATATATTTATACTTTTCAATGATTTTTAAATACAGGCCTCAAAATTTTAAAATGTCTTAGTGAATTCATTACTCAGCAGATGTACTCTTTGAGTTTACTCTAAGGAAAATGACCCATGTGGTCCTTGCTGTAGTTGTATCTAACATATAATTAGGTGGTGGTGTCAGGCAGACCAGGATGAGAAGAAAATAATTTTTACGGTTTCACGAATTTCTTTCTTGGCTTTTTAAAGTGTATTTTGTAATTAGTATTGCTGACATTTTGTACAAAAATGTGTTTTAGGTAATGCTGAAAACTACAGGCATTTTCTATTTAAACCACTACAGTTATATTTGGGGAAAAAATTTTGTAAGTGAATGCTTGTTTTAAGAGATATTTAAAGATTTTTGCTAGATGTTATAAAATATTGAACAAACTTAAAATGGGTTAGAAATCATAGCTTGGTTTTTTTCCCAGCTTTCTGCTAAGCGAGAGACAAGTGGAGAAAAATCCCGACAATTAAGAGATGCTCAGCAGGATGCAAGAGATAAAATGGAGGTAAGGTTATAAACTTGGGTTCGGTTAACTTGTAAGTTAAACTTTTTATACCAGAATTATGGAATGGTAACTTCAAGTAGGTGTGTCACTGGGATTGAGTATTGGAAAGAGAGTAGTACTGAAAGTTTAAATGAGAGAAAAAGAAGAGACAAACCAATGGTGTCCTGATTTTGCTTTTGTATTTCTAGTTGTCTAACTTGTTTCTATTTGATACTTTTTGAATAGGATATTGAGCGCCAAGTTAGAGAACTGAAAACAAAAATTTCAGCTATGAAAGAAGAAAAGGAACAGCTCAGTGCTGAAAGACAGGAACAGATTAAGCAGAGAACTAAGTTGGAGCTTAAAGCCAAGGATTTACAAGATGAATTGGCAGGCAATAGTGAACAGAGGGTAAGTTAAAATGCTGAAAATGAGAGACACAAGTGTTCAGGTGAGTGGGAACTGCAGAGGACAGTCCCTTCTGTGACAGGGGTGCATGCTTGAATTTTTGTAAAAAATTTGGCACATTAAAATAATTTGCATTCAAGTTGCAACTGACTACTATCAGTTACTTACATTTAAAAATTAGTTTTATGTTGCAGGGTCAGTTTTCTCATGAATTCTTTTCATGAGAAAGTATCTTATGCTAGACTTATAAATAAGAAAAGTTTTTAAACAGATTGCATTTTTACTTATCTTGCTTTATTTACAGAAACGCTTATTAAAAGAAAGGCAGAAGCTGCTTGAAAAAATAGAAGAAAAGCAGAAAGAACTGGCAGAAACAGAACCTAAATTCAACAGTGTAAAAGAAAAAGAAGAGCGAGGAATTGCTAGGTCTGGGACTTTTTTCACCAACTCTAATTTTCTACATGGTTCCTCTATAGAACCTTATATAAAGAATTATAGGTTAAGAAGTTAGTAATTAAAGGCAAAAAGTAATTAAGGGCAAAAAGTTAAATGCCCTTTTCAAAGTAACAGCCAATACTGTGGGCCAGTATTAGTGTATGCATATTGCCTGTTTAGAAGCCCTAGGAGATCCACAGTATCCTTACTATAAATTTGACAGATTTAAGGCTCTGGGAAGTTCAGTAACTTGCCCATAATAATTTAGCTAAATTTTGGACTTTTAAAAACATGAATGATGATTGTTCTTTCTTTTACCCAAATTGTATCCTGCTGTGTGTTCATTCTGCCACTTTCTTTTCATACTTGATGTCTTTTAACATCTAGACATTTTAGTTTCTGTCTGTAGATTAGACTTGCCAGTGTTTGCTGACTTCACAATTTAGTACATTATTGTGTTTTTATGCCACATATGTTCATTTTAGTGAATTTCCTGTTTATATTCTTTTCTCCATTTTTTTCCTGATTTTTTTTTTTTCTTACTGTTTGATAGCATTGTTTTATATTATCTGGGCATTAACATTTGTCCTGTATGTTGTATGTGTTTTCTCTTGCCTTGTAACTTTTATAATGTCTTTCATTGTAAGGTGTTGAAAATATTTAAATAGTTAAATATAGTTGGAGCATTTTTGAAAATCCCTGAGGTAGGGTGCTAGATTTGTCTAGGTTTACTGATTAACCCAGACCAGGAACGACCTTAAATCCTTAGAGGATGGGCTGTTTTACTTGAATTTCACTGTGATTTTGAAGTTAAATTAATGTTATATAGAGCTAGTCCTAGAAGCTCTATTAGATAACAGTTGCTTTTTATACTTAATTCTTTTTTTTCCCCCATGTGTCTTGTGGGGTCTTAGTTCCCTGACTGTCAAAGCCAGGCCCTCAGCAGAGAGAGCATGGAGTCCTAATCAGTGGACCACCAGGGAATTCCCCTTCTTTCCTTCTTTTATGGAATTATAAAAATGGTTATTGTCTCTCTCTACTCTTGAGGTATTGATTGCAATTAAACTTGGTTATTTTCTGTTCCCCTTTTCAATCCATTCTCTTCTATCTTGTGTAGACTGGCCCAAGCTACCCAGGAAAGAACAGACCTTTATGCAAAGCAAGGTCGAGGAAGCCAGTTTACATCAAAAGAAGAAAGGGATAAGTGGATTAAAAAGGAACTCAAGTCTTTGGATCAAGCTATTAATGACAAGAAAAGACAGATTGCTGCTATACATAAGGATTTGGAGGACACTGAGGCAAATAAAGAGAAAAATTTGGAGCAATATAATGTAAGAACTTTCATAGCTACTTTGTGAAATCATTGCTTGTGAACGTGTGCAGGTTTACCTGTTTCTTTAGGTTTTATTTGTAAATAGTTTATCATAAAATACACAAGACAGATACTTAATTAGATAAGACCAGTACAGTTTAATATTATACATACGGTAGTTCTTTTTTTAAAGATTTTTTTACCATATCAGTGAGTGTCCATATAGATTAAATATATTTTAAAATATATTTTTTATGAGTCAGTAACATGTACTTGGACTGTACACTTAACTGTAAGTGATACCATACAAATATAAAATGACTAGTAATTTAAAATTTTTCCATTTTTATATAATAATGTAATATTCTATCAATGTAATAACTTACTGCAGAATATATTTTGTTAACACATTGGTGATTTTATAACACTTTCTAAATGAATTAAACATTCACTCTGCATGTTTAGTTAGCATTTTCTTACAAATTGAAGTAGAAGATGAAATCATTACTTTGAGAAAGATTTTAAATTACTTAAAATTAGAGAGAAAAATGCTTTCTTAAATTCTACTTGTAGATATAGTGATTGGAAGATGATCGAAGTGGTAAGAAGGGAGTGTGTAGGACAGGTGTAGGGTAAGAATATATATATATATATATATATATTTATATATACACATGCCTAGAAGGAACCTTTTTACCTTACAAGGTCTTCACCTTTGGTATGGTCAGTTTATCAGAAAAGTCACTGAAAACATAAAATCTTAAATATGTATATATATATATATACATACATTTCATATATAATATTTACATGTATTTATATATAAATATTTAAAGATAAGTGTATGCTTATGTACCAGTCTTTATTTTTAGACATTTTTTAAAGAGCATCTTTGGGTTCACAGCAAAATTGAGAGGAACGTATAGAGATTTCCCATATATTGCCTACCCCCACACCTGAATAGCCTTCTTTATCAGCATTCTCCACCAGAGTGTATACCAATCTTGATGTAGAACCCAAGGTATTTCTTATGAATATGAGTAGTGATTGGCATTCCAAGGGGACTTTTGTATTATGAGCCACACATGTAAATACAGTTCTCCTTAAAGTCAGATGAAAACAATTCAGGATTCAGTATAAGATCATATATTGCATTTAGTTGTCATGTTTCTGTTATCTGCTTTAATCTGCATCAGCTCCTCAGTCTTTCCTTGACTTTGTGACTTGACATTTTGAATTACTGTTATAAAGTATGTGCTTGTGTGCTCAGTCCCTCAGTTGTGTCCAAATCTGCAACCCCATGGACTGTGGCCCACCAGACTCCTCTGTTCATGGGATTTTTCAGGCATGAGTGCCGGAGTCAGTTAACATTTCCTCTTCCAGGGGATCTTCCCCGCCCAGGGGTCGAACCGTGGTCTCCTGCCTTCATAGGCAGATTCTTTACCACTGAGCCATCAGTTCAGTTCAGTTCAGTTCAGTCGCTCAGTCATGTCCAAGTCTTTGCAACTGCATGGAGTGCAGTACGCCAGGCTTCCCTGTCCATTACCAACTCCTCAAACTCATGTCCACTGAGTCAGTGATGCCATCCAACCATCTCATCTTCTGTCGTCCCCTTCTCCCACATTGAATCTTTCCCAGCATCAGGGTCTTTTCAAATGAGTCCGTTCTACACATCAGGTGGCCAAAGTGTTGGAGTTTCAGCTTCAGCATCAGTCCTTCCAATGAATATTCAGGACTGATTTCCTTTAGAATGAACTGGTTGGATCTCCTAACTGTCCAAGGGACTCTCAAGAGTCTTCTCCAACACCACAGTTCAAAAACATCAATTCTTCAGCACTCAGCTTTCTTTATAGTCCAACTCTCACTTTCATGCATGACTACTGGAAAACCATAGCCTTGACTAAATGGACCTTTGTTAGCAAGGTAATGTCTCTGCTTTTTAATATGTTGTCTAGGTTGATCATAACTTTCCTTCCAAGGAGCAAGTGTCTTTTAATTTCATGGCTGCAGTCATCATCTGCAGTGATTTTGGAGCCCCCAAAAATAAAGTCAGCCACTGTTTCCCCATCTGTTTGCCATGAAGTGATGAGGCCAGATGCCATGATCTTAGTTTACTGAATGTTGAGTTTAAAGCCAACTTTTTCACTCTCTTTCACTTTCATCAAGAGGCTCTTTAGTTCCTCTTCACTTTCTGCCATAAGGGTGGTGTCATCTCCATATCTGAGGTTATTGGTATTTCTCCTAACAATCTTGATTCCAGCTTGTGCTTCATCCAGCCCAGTGTTTCTTGTGATGTACTCTGCATATAAGTTAAATAAGCAGGATGACAATATACAGCCTTGACGTACTCATTATCCTATTTGGAACCAGTCTGTTGTTCCATGTCCAGTTCTAACTGTTGCTTCTTGACCTGCATACAGAATTCTCAGGAGGCAGGTAAGGTGGTCTGGTATTCCCATCTCTCTAAGAATTTTCCAGTTTGTTGTGATCCACATAATCAAAGGCTTTGGCATAGTCAGTAAAGCAGAAATAGATGTTTTTCTGGAACTCTCTTGCTTTTTCAGCAATCCAACGGATGTTGCCAATTTGATCTTTGGTTCCTCTGCCCTTTCTAAATCCAGCTGGAACATCTGGAAGTTCATGGTTCATGTACTGTTGAAGCCTCCCTTGGAGAATATTGAGCATTACTTTGCTAGCGTGTGAGATGACTGCAATTGTGCGGTAGTTTGAGCATTCCTTGGCATTGCCTTTCTTTGGGATTGGAATGAAAACTGACCTTTTCCAGTCCTGTGGCCACTGCTGAGTTTTCCAAATTTGCTGGCATATTGAGTGCAGCACTTTCACAGCATCATCTTTTAGGATTTGAAATAGCTCACCTGGAATTCTATCACCTCCACTAGCTTTGTTCATAGTGATGCTTCCTAGGACTCACTTGAGTTTACATTTCAGGATGTCTGGCTCTAGGTGAGTGATCACACCATCGTGATTATATGGGTTGTGAAGATCTTTATTATATAGTTCTTCTGTGTATTCTTACCACCTCTTAATATTTTCTGCTTCTGTTAGGTCTGTACCATTTCTGTCGTTTATATAGTTCTTAAGGCACTCTATCAGATCTAATCCCTTGAATCTATTTGTCACTTCCACTGTATAAATTCTCCAAGCCAGGCTTCAGCAGTATGTGAACTGTGAACTTCCAGATGTTCAAGCTAGTTTTAGAAAAGGCAGAGAAACCAGAGATCAAATTGCCAGCATCCTCTGAATCGTCAAAAAGCAAGAGAGTTCCAGAAAAACATCATTTCTGCTTTATTGACTATGCCAAAGCCTTTGACTGTGTGGATCATAATAAACTGTGGAAAATTCTGAAAGAGATGGGAATACCAGACCACCTGACCTGCCTCTTGAGAAACCTGTATACAGGTCAGGAAGCAACAGTTAGAACTGGACCTGGAACAACAGACTGGTTCCAAATAGGATAATGAGTACGTCAAGGCTGTATATTGTCTAAATAGGAAAAGGAGTATGTCAAAACTCTATATTGTCACCCTGCTTATTTAACTTATATGTGGAGTACATCATGAGAAACGGTGGGCTGGAGGAAGCACAAGTTGGAATCAAGATTGCTGGGAGAAATAATCAATAACTTCAGACATACAGATGACACCACCCTTATGGCAGAAAGTGAAAGTGAAAGAGGAGAGTGAACAAGTTGGTTTAAAGCTCAACATTCAGAAAACTAAGATCATGGCATCTGGTCCCATCACTTCATGGCAAATAGATGGGGAAACAGTGTCTGACTTTATCTTTCTGGGCTCCAAAATCACTGCAGATGGTGACTGCAACCATGAAATTAAAAGACGCTTGCTCCTTGGAAGGAAAGTTCTGACCAACCTAGCCAGCATATTAAAAAGCAGAGACATTACTTTGCCAACAAAGGTCTATCTAGTCAAGGCTATGGTTTTTCAAGTAGTCATGTATGGATGTGAGAGTTGGACTATAAAGAAAGCTGAGCACAGAAGATATGATGCTTTTGAACTGTGGTGTTGGAGAAGACTCTTGAGAGTCCCTTGGACTGCCAGGAGATCCCAACCAGTCCATCCTAAAGGAGATCAGTCCTGGGTGTTCATTGGAAGGGCTGATATTGAAGCTGAAACTCCAATACTTTGGCCATCTCATGTGAAGAGTTGACTCATTGGAAAAGACCCTGATGCTGGGAGGGATTGAGGGCAGGAGGAGAAGGGGACGACAGAGGATGAGATGGTTGGATGGCTTCACCGACACAATGGACATGGGTTTGGGTGGACTCTGGGAGTTGGTGATGGACAGGAAGGCCTGGCGTGCTGCAGTCCATGGGGTTGCAAAGAGTCAGACACGACTGAGCAACTGAACTGAATTGAACTGTATAATCATAAGGGATTTGATTCAGGTCAGACCTGAATGGTCTAGTGGTTTTCCCTACTTTCTTCAATTTAAGTCTGAATTTTCAATAAGGAGTTCATGATCTGGCCACAGCTCCCAGTCTTGTTTTTGCTGACTGTATAGAGCTTCTCCATCTTTGGCTGCAAAGAATGTAATCTGATTTCTGTATTGACCATCTGGTGATGTCCATGTGTAGAGTCTTCTCTTATGTTGTTGGAAGAGGGTGTTTGCTATGACCAGTGTGTTCTCTTGGCAAAACTTTATTATCCTCTGCCCTGCTTCATTCTGTACTCCAAGGCCAAATTTGCCTGTTTTTCAAGGTATTTCTTGACTTCCTACTTTTGCATTCTAGTCCCCTGTAATGAAAAGGACATCTTTTTTGGGTGTTAGTTCTAGAAGGCCTTGTAGATCTTCATAGAACTGTTCAACTTAAGCTTCTTCAGCGTTACTGATCAGGGCATAGACTTGGATTACCGTGATACTGAATGGTTTGCCTTGAAAACAGAGGTCATTCTGTTGTTTTGAGATTGCATCCAAGTACTGCTTTTAGGACTCTTGTTGACTATGATGGCTACTCCATTTCTACAGAGCTACCTGAGAAGTCCATTATAAAGTACATATTATCTATTACCATATGCACTTATGTATTATATATTAGAGTTGTTTTGCCCATTTAATCCAATTTTTAGTGACTCATCTTTGAGTGTGTTCAACACTAAATCAGTTTTGTAAAGAAAGAACTTTTCCTTGTACTCATCATCAGTTTATCTAATGTTTAATGTAATCAGTCACCTAAAAACAAAAACATACTGGGGAGCAAACAGAACTGGTTCTGTAACCATAAACAGCTCAGCTGGTAGGACAAGTGACCAGGAGTAATAGACTACTGGCCAATGTGCTTTGGACTTTGGTCAGGAATGGAAAACAGGTTGAATGAGGTAGTCAGTTATTTGGGAATTTGTTAGTATTGTTTCAGTTTCAGTTGAGATAGCTACAGTCCTGTCTTGAAATAAAAGGCATTTTTGTCTTGAGTTCATGGAAATATCAACCTCAACAGATGCCCTTTTTGAAAAAGCTTGGTGCTAAAACAGAACCTTGCAGTGAGAGGTTTTATTCATTCTTTTTTAAGTTTGAAATTATTTTTCAATATTTCAGTCATTTAAGTGTATCAAAATGACCACTTGTGAGGGTGAACTCTGTTCTTTATTCTGGATAGAGATGATTTTACAGTGCTAATTACATTGTACAAAAGAGCCTTTTGCTTCTTAGTATGTTCCTAAATCTCTTGTGTTCTAGTGTGTTTGTGTGTGGGTAGAGGGGGCCATGTGAAAAGTATGCATTTCAGTGTTTTGAGAATTTATTAATAAATTTTTTTCTTATAAAATTCTAGAGTATACTTTATAGAAGTAGTAAGGTTATTAATGAACAAATTAATTGTTTTGATACATGTATGTGCTTGTTAAACCATCACCACAATTAAGATAACAAGCCTATTGATCACCCCAAAATTTTTCCCATACCCGTTGGTAATTCCTCCCTTCTTCCTTTTCTGGCCACTTCCATCCCCTGATAACAACTGACCTGCTTTCTGTTACTAGGGATTAGTTTGTATGAAATTATATTTTAAATTTGAATTATTTTTATTTCCATAGAAACTGGATCAGGATCTTAATGAAGTCAAAGCTCGAGTTGAAGAACTGGACAGAAAATACTATGAAGTAAAAAATAAGAAAGATGAATTACAAAGTGAAAGAAAGTTAGTATAGACTAAAGTATGCCTTAATATTTTTGAGTAATGCTAGTTACTGGCTGTTAAATGGTCTTTACGTGTTCATTGGAAGGACTGATACTGAAGCTGAAACTCCAATACTTTGGCCACCTCACACGAAGAGTTGACTCATTGGAAAAGACCCTGATGCTGGGAGGGATTGGGGGCAGGAGGAGAAGGGGACGACAGAGGATGAGATGACTGGATGGCATCACCTACTCAATGGGCATGAGTTTGAGTAAACTCCGGGAGTTTGTGATGGACAGGGAGGCCTGGCGTGCTGCGATTCTTGGGGTCGCAAAGAGTCGGACATGACTGAGCGACTGAACTGAACTGAACTGAAGTTATAAATTAACTACAGAAGTTTAATTTCAGTCTTCCCTCAAAATTGTATACTGTTAGCATATTGTCTTAATTTTAAAATTAAAGACAGTCTGTTTTTTTTTTGATTAGTTACTTGTGGAGAGAAGAGAATGCAGAACAGCAGGCACTTGCTGCTAAAAGAGAAGATCTTGAAAAGAAACAGCAACTTCTTAGAGCTGCAACAGGAAAGGTGGGTAGGTTCTTTTCATTACCTCAGTTTGCATTGAGTCAATTATTATTGCACAAGAATTTATTAGCTTTCAAGAAGAGTGCAAATTACTTATCTTATAAATATGAAATACTGGATATCATTTAAGCACCCATGCTATTAAAAATAGCACTTGTGATTTCTAGATGAAGGGTCCATTTTTAATGCTAATATCATGGAACAGAATCCATAATACAAGGTGTTGCACGTAGTTGGCATATTTCAAGGTAGTTGACCTATTGTTGGAGAGGGTGTTTAATCTGTGGTATATTTTTTATTTTTTAAAATTTTTATTGGCATATAGTTTATTTACAGAGTTGCTATTAGTTTCAGGTGTTCAGCAAAGTGAATCAGTTACACATATAAGTATATCCACTCTTTTTTTTAGATTCTTTTTTCATATAGGGCGTTACTGAGTATTGAGTAGAGTTCCTTGTACTGTACAGTAGGTTGTTATTAGTTGTTTGTTTTATAGATAGTTGTGTATATGTCAAACCCAATCTCCCAATTTGGTATATTTTTTTAATGTATAGAGTAATGGGGGCATTTTATATCAGCAGGAGTGCCATTAGTATTATTTTACAATTTTTTGCTTTTGAACAGGCCATTTTAAATGGAATCGATAGCATAAATAAAGTGCTAGACCACTTCCGTCGAAAAGGAATAAACCAGCATGTTCAAAATGGCTATCATGGTATTGTGATGAATAACTTTGAATGTGAGCCTGCCTTCTACACATGTGTGGAAGTCACTGCTGGAAATAGGTGAGATTTTTTTTGCTTAATATTTTGAGTTTTTAAAGAAAAAAGGGAATAAGAATAACCTAAGAAACAACTTTTTGTAGTTTAAATATATCCTCTTTTATTTAATATTCCAATCCTTTTATTTAACGTTCCAATTAAAGATGTCAATGCTAAGTGTTTGTTCCTAGTTGTAGAAACTAGAACTTCTCCTTTTTGTACTTCCTCTTCCTCCATTGGAATTTTCTGAGTAACCCTCCCCATACAAATTGGATTGCATAGAAAAAAGTAACTTGTTTGCTTAAATGTTTAAAGCACTTTGGACCTGTCTCATTCTCTTTACATGTAGGTTATTTTATCACATTGTTGATTCAGATGAAGTCAGCACGAAGATTTTGATGGAGTTTAATAAAATGAATCTTCCTGGAGAGGTTACTTTCCTGCCTCTTAACAAGTTAGATGTAAGGGATACTGCCTATCCTGAAACCAATGTGAGTTGATGTGTGTTAAAGTCTGACTTTCAATAAGTTTTTTTCTTGATTTAGCACATGTTAGTGCACAATAGGCACTATACATTGTGGTTCACATGGTCTGTGAGGTAAGCTTTCCTTTCTTACCGTAGAGGATAGTTAATGCTGGATGAGGAAAGGAAGGAAGACAGAGGTCACAGCCGTGACATAAACCATTGCAAAATGTGCAAAGTGTTAAAATACATCAGTACAGGATATTCTGAGAATGTAACTCAAGGAGACAAAAATTAAGATTTAATAATTGGAGAATTCCCTGAGGAAGTATCATTTCAAGTAAATAAGATTTCTGAATATTCTTTTAAATGGTTTATAAATTAGATTAAAAATATCTAACAATATGATAGGCTCTGAAAGCATAACATTGCTCTTGTTATTAGCTGATATGCTTTTTAACAGATTAAAAATATTACCTAGACATCATCCTTGATAAAAATGTAATTGCTTTGAGGTGTTTGGCTTCAGAATGTTGATGGTAGTAGCAGTTATTTCACTGTTTTTTAAGGTTGAAGCTAAAACCCTGGGAGAATGATCTACAGTTGAAGAGGAACAGTGAGAATCTTACAGGCTATTTAAGTGGTCTAGCTTTTTCTTTTAAATCTACAAATTATCTCTGAAGTTTTGAGGAGGAGAAATTGAGTCATAAATGTGATGTGTGAGTGAAGCAAGTCACGAAAGAATGCATATGGTGTTGTTCCCTTTACAATACCTGAACAAAAGTAATCTTAGATGATAGAACTACAAGTGCAAGGAAGTGATTACCACAAAATTATAATAGTAGTCATCACCAGCAGGTAACCAATGGAGATAGCCACTATGATTAGAAGAGGGCTACACTTACAACTTCTGGGTTTTATGGTAGTATTTTGTTTCTTTTCCTACATGGTGGTTATATTGGTGTTTGCTTTGTAATTATTAATTTAAGCTTGACATATTTATTGCTTTTTTCTGTATTAGGATGTATTTCCTAATGTAAAAATTTGACTATGCCAGTTGAGAGAAAAAAGGGAAAATAAATTTTATCTGAAAGGTTATATGTGTGTAGATTATTAGATGTAAATAAAGTGAAAATATTTTGAGAATATACTACTAGTTTATATTTGTCCCTTCTGTGTGACAGATGCTACACTAAATGTTTCACATTTATAACTTGCCTAGATTTAACTTTGTGAGGAAGGTACTGTTGTTATTGTAGTTCTGTAGATGAGTACAGAAGTTAAGCAACTTGTCCAGAGCACACATCTGAGAAGCAGAACTGAGACTTGAACTTGAGCAGTCAGGCTCCAGAGCCACTGAGCTCTTTATCACTGTACTCTGAAAACCTCTATACTATAGAAAACCTGGATGACTTACATGAGTACAATTTCCAGGATATTTCAGTAGAATGAGTTTTCTCACTTGTTCAGTATAAAAATCAGCAGTTTTGAAACGTTAAGGCATTTTGTTTATTTGTATTTCAGAAAAATGTAATTTACAATTAGGATAATGTTTTAACTAATTGTATTGTGAGTTCTTTGCTTGCTAACAACATACTCATTTTTAGGATGCTATTCCTATGATAAGTAAATTGAGGTACAATCCCAGATTTGACAAAGCTTTCAAACATGTATTTGGAAAAACACTGATTTGTCGTAGTATGGAAGTTTCAACCCAGCTGGCCCGTGCTTTCACTATGGACTGCATTACCTTGGAAGGTTCGTGATAAGTAATTATTTGCTTTGAACAAATAAATTCCTTTAAAAGTGTTTGAAATTCATGTGCAGTTACTTCTCATTTTTAAATCCTGTTGGTTTATTCAAGTCAGAATTTCAACAAGGTCAACACTTTATGTTTAATTGATGTCTCATAAGTATAATCATTTAATGCATAGTAGAATTTCTTAACCTTTTTGGCACCATGGACTTGGTTTGGTGAAGCCTCTGGCACTTTTCTCAAAGATTTTTTAAATGTATAAAACAAAATCTTTGAATCAGCAAAGAAACCAGTTGGCATGGTTATCGGAGTATTTCTAGAAATATGACATAGTAATTTATTCTTTAAGATATTAAAAAATGAGATTTAGCAGTGGACCTCCTGAATTTTATTTTGAGTGAAGGTTAAGAACCTCTGGTATATGGGTTCACTTGTCCTCATTTTCTGTTGTTTTTTTCCCCCTATATGTTTGCAGGGAAGCATAAACAGTTTCAGTATAGCACAGTTCTGTTTTCCTCCCACCCCCAGAAATTTACTTTTTCAAAGAAATTCTTGTGTTCTGTCATCATTTTTTTTCATTCTTTTTTCTATTTTATTTGCAGCAGTGATTTCCAGCATCCTGTCCTCCAGGTCACTTATTCATTCTTCTGCATCAGTTATTCTGCTGTTGATTCCTTTTTAGTGTATTGTTCATCTTGTTTGTTCTTTAGTTTTTCTATGTCTCTGGTAAACATTTCTGCATCTTCTCAATCTTTGCCTCTGTTCTGTTTCTGAGATTCTGGATCATCTTGACTATCATTCTGAGTTCTTCTGGAAGATTGCCTCTCTCCACTTCATTTGGTTGTTTTTCTGGGGTTTTATTCTTGCCCCTTCCTCTGAGACAAAACCCTCTGCTTTTTTCATCCTGGTTAACTTTCTGTCATGTGGTTTTGGTTTTAGCTGCTGCGAGACTGTGGTCCTTCTTGCTACTTCTGTCTACCCTCTCAAAAATCTTTAGTGTTCTGGATTTGTCTTACTGCTTCCTCTTTACTAGGTTAGGTCAAGCATTCTTGGCATGAGTGATGTGTACATCTTACTGCATCACTTTGTGTCCCACTGTAGTGACACCAGGTTTGACCACTAGCGTATCTTGGTTGTAAAGGTACCTTTTTCCCTTTGTAAGTAATAACTGATATGTGGGGTTATCCTTTAAGGCCACGTGAATATCAGGTTCCCCCAAAAGTTTCTTTGCCAGTGGCTTAGCGTCCTTTGGGGACCCTTGCCTGACTTGGTTTAATACATTGAGGGTTTCAAAATGATCATTCTAAAATTCCATGATTGCTTCTATATTTATTAGCTGTCACTTTTCTGTAAAGAAAAGCCCCTTCCTTTTTTCCTTTTTGTGTATTGCTGTGATTCAAGGATTTTTTTTTATTCATTGTGTAACCAAATTGCCATTGCTATTTTTGATTTTCATATGTCCCCAGTTATGGCCATTGGGAATTTCAAGCTAGGTTCTGTGTCCTGTTGACATGTTCCTGTTAGTCTTTAACACTTCTTTCCTTTCTGGCAAATGTTCAGGTTTACCTGGAAGGTATATTTTTTAAGTGCAAGTGTTAATATTGTAAAACAGCATTTTTTCCGAGGTGGCTTAAACTCAACTTTTAAGTTCTTATTAAATAGGTAAAACCTTTAGATTAATCTAGTTGTTTGATTATGAATCAATTTATTGTTGAATACAGAATTACTAATTTTCTTATGTTTTATTAACAGGTGACCAAGTTAGTCATCGAGGTGCTTTGACTGGAGGCTATTATGATACAAGGAAGTCTAGACTTGAATTACAAAAAGATGTTAGAAAAGCAGAAGAAGAACTTGGTGAGCTTGAAGCGAAGCTCAATGAAAATCTGCGCAGAAATATTGAAAATATCTTTTAGTCTTTTGTTGCTGTAGAGAAAGAACTGTGTTTTGTTTGGAATATAGAATCTTTTGAGTGTGAGATGTATTTTCATATATAGTGGGGGAAAATATCCCATGTGCTTTAGTTTGACTTTTATTTAAGCTTGTGTAGTATGTCTGTTTAACTTCCGAAAACAGGGAGAAAACTAAAAACCATAGTAATAGCCTTTGCTTAGCTGTTACATAGTTAATGGCAATGAATGTATTTCTGAGAGAAAAGAACCTGAGGAACACGGAAATTTAAGATCGTAAAGGAAGCTGAGGAGGGTTTGTCCGACAATTATAGGAAGAAAACCAGGATAGGGTTTCAGTGGAAGAAGAGTGGGCAGTATCAGGAATGCCACATATTACATAGAAGTTAAATATATAAGGATTGAAAAATGTCTATTAGGGGTTATTATCTTGAGTTTCAGATTTAGTATTAGTGGAGGTAATGTCCATCAAAATGCAAGTCTTAGTAACCATGGTTCTTTCCGTTCTTTCATATAAAAATGGTGTTCTGTGAAAAGTGACTAGTTCGGCTCACAACTAAAACAGTTGTGCATGTCCATTTTCTTAAAATACCCACGGTATGAGGCGAAAGGGCTTTGTGTATATACCTTGCATCATGTCACACAGTATTAAATACAGGTGCTCAAGCAGTGAAAGTAATTATTTTTACTGCTTCGTTAGGATATTTTTAGTGAAACTGGCATTTAAAAAATCGTGAGTATATAGCTTCTTTGTCATCAGTTGGAAGCAAGAGCACAGAGAAGAAGGCAAATAAACATCTTAGCTTTGACTTTGCATACTTTGAGATCTGCCCAAATTTGGCAAGATTTGAGCACAGAGCCTGGGAAAATACATGAAGCCTCCTCTTCACGTCTGACTCTTATGTAGTGCTTTAAGCATAATAGCTTATATAGTAAATACTTGTTGAATGAAAAAAATATATGTGTATCATTTAGCTTCCTTTAGGACTTTCCCCTGGTTCTGTTTATTTACTTATTTGGTATAGCAGTTGGTAAAATTGTATGTTATTTTGAGAGAGAAGTGGGTTAAAATGTTTAAAGCTTCTTTTATGACTAAACAGACTTGACATATTATTTAATTCTGTGTTGTTATGGTACTTAAATTTGGGGAAATAGCTTAATCTAGGGATAAAGAAAAGGAAGGGGATACAAGTTAATAGGCACTGAAGAGAATTTTCCTTAGCCTTGTATATGGATTAATAATGAAATTGATCAGCTGATGAACCAAATGCAGCAAATAGAGACTCAGCAAAGGAAATTTAAAGCATCTCGAGATAGCATATTATCAGAAATGAAGATGTTAAAAGAGAAGAGGCAGCAGTCAGAGAAAACCTTTATGCCCAAGGTTCGTAAGTATGCTTTTTTAAAATATAATTATATAGATTTGGGGTAGACTATATATTGTGTACGTTATATAATATATACATTATGTTCCATTTTCATTTAGGCCCATACTTTGGGTATCTGCATGTATCTTTATCACACTTTTATTCATGAGTACTCAAGAGTCTATTTTGGTAGGCCAAATTCAGATTTTCCAACTTCATTAAGCAAGTAGGCATTTTGAACCATGGCATAAGAGTATTGTCCAATAGTCAGTCAGGTACCATTTGTGTCTGTAAATGCTACTTAAGGATTTATTTGACTGCATTTTGTCCAGATTATATTGAAATGAGTTAGAAAGTGAACTGTTACTGCTATTACAAATGATAATATCCATTGGTCTCATAAACATGAGTTTTGACGAAAACTACTAATTTTATACATCAACTATACTAAAACAACAAAGTTAAAAATGTAGTATATATACCCACAATTAGACCACCCTAACATTCTAGCAACTTCTATATAGTTTGACCATGGAATATGATGTATTCCACACATCCTGCTTAACATTGCATCATAAACGTTTTTCTTGTTGCTGCATAGTTCTAATTATCAAATGTAATGGGCATCTATTTAATTGAGATAATATTATTTAAGCTCACTTTAATATCAAATAAAGATGGTCTTTAATTTTTCACTACTCTAAGTGATACACTAATACCGTTACTAATAAATGGAAAATCTGTCATATAGCAACGTAGCTTACAAAGTTTGGAGGCAAGTTTGCATGCTATGGAGTCCACCAGAGAATCACTGAAAGCAGAACTGGGAACTGATTTGCTTTCTCAACTTAGTCTGGAAGATCAGAAGAGAGTAGATGCACTGAATGATGAAATTCGTCAGCTTCAGCAGGCAAGTACAGTTGACAGAAGAAAAAATGTGGTAATCAGCTGTTGTGCAGAGGGTCTTTCTTGCTAGTAAAGGAGTGTGAAAGAGATAATTGAGATAATATAAGACTTATTAGACTTCCAGTATCCATTAAAGTAAATGAGATTTTAGTAAGTTTTTCTAAACCTTATGATAGAATTGTATAAGAAATCTTTATTTTCTTTCATCTTATTTAATGCGTGTTTGTCATTAGTAAAATTGATCTTGTTAACTTTGCTGTATTTATTGATCTGACCACCTTTACATATTTAAAAATATTGTTTTGATTAAATATTTTAATAACATTTGATTCTTAAATATAGATGTAAATAATTAACACGAAATTCAAAACATGAAAAGCAGAAAAGAAAAATATTTTTGGTAGTATGCCTTATGAAAAGAATCAGGCACAAAAATAGCCTTCTGGATAGATAAGAGAGTAGATGAAGAAAATAAAGGTCTTTTTGGAAAGGTATAAAACTCTTGTTTCAGCTTATTTGAACACAAGTAATGAAGACAACAACAGATTAACTGCATTCCTGTATGTGAAATGTGCATGCCTATGTAGACGAACAATTTTTTTTCTTTTTTCTTCTAGGAAAACAGACAACTACTGAATGAAAGAATTAAATTAGAAGGTATTATTACTCGAGTAGAGACTTACCTCAATGAGAATTTGAGAAAACGCTTGGACCAAGTAGAACAGGTATGTTCTCTTTGGATGGTTTCTTGATGAGCATAGCCTTTTGAAAATGCTAATGTGAGAGGCTCTGATTTAAGAGTATGGACTCTGGGCACAGAGAGACGAGCAGCCTGACTACCTGCCGTGGCTCGGAGACCTCACACTGCCACCTAGTGTGCTGTGTTGGTCAAGTCATGTGATGTTTCTAAGCTCCAGTTTCCTCTTCTGTAAAATAAGCTTAGCAGTATGTTTTGTGTGATTATCGGGCACATTCTAGGTACTCAGTAAATATTAATTACGAATATTTTCTCAGTAGTGGTCAGATGCTAAGAAATTTTTTAGTCATTAATCATTTTTTTCCTGCTTAATGGGTGCCTTAAGTATTTGCAACTACTTGAAGTATTTTTTTGGTTTCCTTAAGTGTTTATTCAAATATATCAACAGCTATGTAAACATTGGCAGTCATAACATTTTGAAACTAACAAAATTTATATTTTTATGGCTTAATGCTCCTGTATTCCTTTTGTGTTATAGGAACTCAATGAACTGAGAGAGACAGAAGGGGGTACTGTTCTCACCGCTACAACCTCAGAACTTGAAGCCATCAATAAAAGGGTGAAAGATACCATGGCACGATCAGAAGGTAAATTTTTACTTTGTAAAAATGTTTTTTGGTATCTAGTTAAATCTAGCTTATTCATTTTATAAGACTGTGTATTAAAAAATGAAATACCCAAATAGACAAAAGCATGTACCAGACGTTTTTGTCATAAACAGTTTCTAGTGAACAGTTTAGGGTGTTGATTATAAATAGTCGCCTTCATTTTATTGAAATGTTTGTGACAGTTTTTAAGAGACCATACATTATTAGTTTCATTGACAAAAACATGGACTAGCTGAATCAAATAAATGACACTTAATTGCTGAGAAGAAAATTATTTTAGGTTTTTATAAACATTGAATAATAAAAACTTTATATATGAATCGAATTGTTTGTGTACACTCCCAATTTTATTCTGAATTCTTTCATAAATTTTCACAGGAAAATTTAAACCTGTTTATTTTGATAGATTTGACCATTAAATCATTGATCAGATAACAGTCTGGCCTTAAAAATAGGTGTTATGGAGAATTCCCTGGCGATCCAGTGGTTAGGACTCCCTGCTTTCATGCCAAGGATCTAGGTTCAATCCCTGATCGGGGAACTAAGATCCAGCAAGCCGCATGGCTCAGCCAAAATAAAATAAGTATTATGACCTGATTTGGTGTTCCCCCCATTTTAGATTTGGACAATTCCATCGATAAAACGGAAGCTGGGATTAAGGAGTTGCAAAAGAGTATGGAGCGCTGGAAAAATATGGAAAAAGAACACATGGATGCTATAAATCATGATACTAAAGAACTAGAAAAGATGACAAATAGACAAGGCATGCTGCTGAAGAAGAAAGAAGAGTGTATGAAGAAAATTCGAGAACTTGGATCACTTCCTCAGGAAGCATTTGAAAAATACCAAACACTGAGCCTCAAACAGGTAAATCTAGTTGATTTTAAGTATGAAATCTCATTGCAAATTTCCCTACATGTGAGTTTATTTATGTTTTTTTTTCTCTTTATAGTTGTTTCGAAAACTTGAACAGTGCAACACAGAATTGAAGAAGTACAGCCATGTTAACAAAAAAGCTTTAGATCAGTTTGTAAATTTCTCAGAACAGAAAGAAAAGTTAATAAAGCGACAAGAAGAGTTGGACAGGGGGTACAAATCAATCATGGAACTGATGAATGTACTTGAACTTCGAAAATACGAAGCTATTCAGTTAACTTTCAAACAGGTATGTTTCTGTTTGTAGTTAATACACAAGCTAAAATATTCAGATACTCAGTTTATCATTCAATTTGTAAAGGTTTTAAAGCTTTTTTTCCACTGATAATTATTCTGATACTTACAGATATCCAGTGTATACACAACTCTTAAAAGGATCCAATCTGTTATTCTTGTTCTTTGATTAAAAAATAAAAATATTTTTGATGGCTTTTAAATAATTTTTGTCTTTGTTTTAAAAAGTACATATTCCATTTGACACCTGTTTATATATTATTCATTTTAAGGTATCCAAAAACTTTAGTGAAGTATTCCAGAAGTTGGTCCCTGGTGGCAAAGCTACTTTGGTGATGAAGAAAGGAGATGTGGAAGGCAGTCAGTCTCAGGATGAAGGAGAAGGGAGCGGTGAAAGTGAGAGGGGCTCTGGATCACAAAGCAGCGTTCCATCAGTTGACCAGTTCACTGGAGTTGGAATTAGGGTAAAATAATTTTATATCCAGATTTTCCCGAGAACATTGTCATAGTGGAATATTTTGCAAATCTTAAATTGGTGCACTGTATGCAATTTAATTTTAAGAGACGATGGTGATTTTACCCCTTTGAAATATTAACTCTAATTAAATATTTTCTCAGGTGTCATTTACAGGAAAACAAGGTGAAATGAGAGAAATGCAACAGCTTTCGGGTGGACAGAAATCCTTGGTAGCTCTTGCTCTGATTTTTGCCATTCAGAAATGTGACCCAGCTCCTTTTTACTTGTTTGATGAGATTGACCAGGCTCTGGATGCTCAGCACAGAAAGGCTGTGTCAGGTACAGTTTTGGTTTCATAGCTTCATAGTAACTTACTAGAAATGATAGCTTGCCTCTTTTACCATTTATTTCTTTCTGCCTGAGGTACCTGGGGAGACTAGACAGGGTGTTATTCAATAAACAAAATAATTTCTCTTTCAACAAAGTTTTTTAAATTTAATAATTAGACTACAAAGTTTGGTTTTATGAGAAACATGAAATAATTGAAAATCCAACCCCAGTTAAGCTTTTATACAAACGTCTATCCTTTTAAAACTTGTTTGTCATAAACAGATTTGATTCTGTGTTTAAATAATCTATACCTGATCTTTAGTAGTTCAAAAGATCTTGGGGGAGTGGGTAGCCAGGAAAAGGTTGCTTTTGGTTTTTCTGGATGAGAAAAATTTACTTTGCTCTGACATTATTTCTAATCCTATGTTAGAAAATGCTGCTTTTATATTCTATAACTAAGATATCAGTGTTAAAGATTTATCCCTTAAGAAACAAGTTGATGCTTTCTGTAGATGTATGCAAACAGGCAGTTTTAAATTTTAGGTAAGAGTAAAGATCGTTGTTTTTAAACTTTTTAGTTCTGCTGAGAAAATGGTTTTATTAAATTAATCTTTCTTTTTACAGATATGATTATGGAGCTTGCTGTACATGCTCAATTCATTACAACTACTTTTAGGCCTGAGCTGCTTGAGTCAGCTGACAAATTCTATGGTGTGAAGTTCAGAAATAAGGTAAGATTTTTTTACATGAAGTTTAAGTTCATATAGTATTTAATCCATTGTATCTGTTGAATTCTTTTTTTGTTGTTACTTAAGTCATGAGAAAAAAATTCAGAAACTTATTGCTTATCTGATGATGATGTCTTTGTGAAGAAAAACTTAAAATGTTTATGAAGCTTATCAGGGTGTTTTTTTTTTTTTGCATTTATTGCAGTTTTATTTTCATTGGCATTAAGAGACATTATCCTCCTCTCTAGTCTATTTAGTGCTTATTTAATGCACAGTCTTTAACATTTACATACATTGATTTATATTTGGTTAGACCACACAGCTCTTCCAGATGTTTTCAGCCTTAAAATTCTTTGAAATAGCAAAGTAATAAAAACTGAACAAAAATGTGGTTCAGATATTTAGATGTTAGTACTTATCTGTATTTCAGAGCATTAAAATGCAGAATATTTTTTAAACTCATGTGTTGAACAAACAGCATTAAAATATGGGTTTTATCAGTCACTGTTTTAGTCAGTTGACTTGAAATATGAAATTTATAGGTAATTGGCTGTATTTTTAAAATATTACCATATCCAGTGGAAACACTGATAAATTTCTTTACAATTTAACAGATTGTTTTTAATGTATATTCTTCAGGTTAGTCATATTGATGTGATCACAGCAGAGATGGCCAAAGACTTTGTAGAAGATGATACCACTCATGGTTAATTGGAAAATACTGCCCATTGGTCTGGAAGATGTGTATAGTAATATGATCCTTTTACCCAGGAACTGTAAATTTAAGCCTAAATATCTGGTCGTTATTAATAGTTTTCAGACTTAGAGTATACATAGTCCTTTTATATTTCTGTCATTGTATTTTATAACATACTCTGTAATGTTACATTTCTATTCATAGTTTAAGGATTTTATTTCCCACAGAACTTTTTGTAAAGTGTTCTCCTGTTTTAAATCTTTTAAAATGTGCTAAATGTTCTTTCCTAATTATTTTATCAAGTGTATTGCCTCTTTTTATAGCTTCAATTAAATTGGTTTTATGACTAACTGTTTTATGTGGCTTTTTATTTATAGTTGTATGATTGGAAACAAATTTTTCTTAAATATCTGCTTTTTGTTTTGCTTAAGAAAAGGTCTGCCTTCACCTAAAAGATTTTTAAAATATGGTTTAATATTCTGTTGAATTGCAACATGATTCCCAATCCTGGCTTTAAATCCATGGAGGGAACTTTTAAAAATGTAACACTGCTTGAGTCTTTTCCTAGACCACTTGAATCCAAATCTCTAAGGAATAGAGTCTTGGTCAATGTTAATTCTAAAGTTTTATAAGGTGATCCTGACCCTCAGTGAGGATTAGAAACCCTGCTATAACTCAATGTAACTGTCCTTTAAAAAGTATTTTTAATTTAAAATGGCAGTGTGTTTAATAGAAGTTAGGAAGAGTATCCAAGAAATTGACCTGTAAAAGTTGTTCCTCCAGATAAGTAAATAGTTTGGAAAACCTTGTTATTGAAACATCAGTCTTTTCCAAAGGAGAGCTTTGTTGTTTATTGTGTTTTTAAATTGCTTATTGAGGTAATTCACACACCATAACATTCAGCCTTCAAAGTAGTATAGAGCAATTCAGTGCATTTTAGTTTATTCACAGAATTGTGCAGCCATCTGTACAATCAAATTTTAGAGCATTTCAAATCAAAACCACAACGAGGTACCATTACATGCCAGTCAGGATGGCTGCTATCCAAAAGTCTACAAGCAATAAATGCTGGAGAGGGGGTGGAGAAAAGGGAACCCTCTTACACTGTTGATGGGAGTGCAAACTAGTACAGACACTATGGAGAACAGTGTGGAGATTCCTTAAAAAACTGGAAATAGAACTACCATACGACCCAGCATTCCCACTGCTGGGCATACACACTGAGGAAAACAGATCTGAAAGAGACACGTGCACCCCAATGTTCATCGCAGCACTGTTTATAATAGCCAGGACATGGAAGCAACCTAGATGTCCATCGGCAGACGAATGGATAGGAAAGCTGTGGTACATATACACAATGCAATATTACTCAGCCATTAAAAAGAATATATTTGAATCATTTCTAATGAGATGGATGAAACTGGAGCCCATTATACAGAGTGAAGTAAGCCAGAAAGATAAAACACAAATACAGTATACTAATGCATATATATGGAATTTAGAAAGATGGTAATGATAACCCTATTTGCAAGACAAAAAGAGACACAGATGTATAGAACAGACTTTTGGACTCTGGGAGAAGGTGAGGGTGGGATGATCTGAGAGAACAGCATCGAAACATGTATGCTATCAAGTGTGAAACAGATCGCCAGTCCAGGTTGGATGCTTGAGACAAGTGCTCAGGGCTGGTGCACTGGGATGACTTGGATGGGATGGGGAGAGAAGTGGGAGGGGGTTCAGGATGGGGAACACATGTAAATCCATGGCTGATTCATGTCAATGTATGGCAAAAACCACTACAATTTTGTAAAGTAATTAGCCTCCAACTAATAAAAATAAATGAAAAAAAAAAAAAAAACTTTGACTTAGTTACTAATTACTATTACTTGGGAAAATGGAGTGAAATTTAATGTTTTTGCAGTGAGGAAGGAGGCAAAATTTATTAGATTAAAAACTCTAATGAGGAAGATCTGCTTTCTTGGTTGGTACTTTGTACTTTTATAAAGTAAATTATTGCTTTGGATGAAAAAAAAAATTTAGAGCATTTCAGTTACCCCAAAAGTAGCACTGTACCAATCAGCAGTCACTCTACGTCTCCCTTTCCTCTTATTCCCCTGGCAACCACAGATTTATGTTTCATACTATGGATTTGCCTATTCTGGACATTTCATGTAAATGGAATTATACAATATAGGACCTTTTGTGACTAGCTTCCTTTATTTAGCATGTTTTCAAGGTTCATTTATGGTGTAGCACATACCAGTATTTGATTCCATTTTATTGCTGAATAATATCCCATTGTATGATTATACAGTTTGACTCATGAACATTTGTTTGAACTGGTCAGGTCCACTTATACTTGGGTATTTTTTCAATATAGTTACCTGTATTTTCACTTTATGGATCTTTAAGTATGAGGATAAAGTTTGTGTTCATAATATATGGAATCAAAAGATCTAGAGTTTGAGTCCTCATTCTATCCAAACTGTTTCAGTTTCCTGCTCTTGAGTGAGTCATTTATCATTTCCTTTGTTTTTGAGGCAAAGATAGCATTACTTGAATTTTCAGCTCTAAGGGGAAGTCAGCACCCCTAACCTTTATGTTTTTCAGAGGTCAACTGTATACTGTGTTGTTTAATCATTAGTTGGACATTTGGGTTTCTACATTTTGGCTATTGTAAATAATGCCTCTTCGAACATCTATGAACAAGTTTTTATGTGTTTTCATTTTGGGTATTTACCTAGGATTGGAATTGTTGGGTCATGTGGTATGTTTAATATTTTGAGGAACTTCCAAACTTTTCCAAAGGAACTGTACCATTTTATATTTCTACCAGTAATTTATGAGGGTTCTGATTTTTCCATATCCTCACCAACACTTAATCTCTTTTTGTTATAGCCATTCTTGTGTGAAGTGGTATCTTACTGTGGTTTTAATTTGCATTTTCCTGATGACTAGTGATGTTAAGCACCTTTTTATGTACTTACTGGTCATTTATGTGTCATCTTTGGTGAAATGTCTATTCACATCTTTTGCCCGTGTTTAAATTCTGTTAACTCGTATTCTTATTATAGGTTACATTATTATAGGATACTAACAGCAGAAGGTCACCTTACCAGCCAGACTTCCACAATTAACAGTTTCAGGCATTTCCTTCAAATTTTCATGCAAAATTTTACAGTTAGGTTTATACTGGGTATATAATTTTATATCCTGAACTTTTCAGTTAGTAATACAATATGAAATATTCCTCTTGAATCTCTTCAGAAACAAAATTTAAATAGCCACAAAATTCTGTCAGAAGTAGCCTAATTTACTTAAATATCTCCTATTGGATGCTTAGATTGTTTCAGCAACAGTGCCATAAACAAAACCCCCAAAATGAGCATTTTTACCCAGAACCCTGCAAATTAATTTTCTCAAGAGAGAAAGCTTTTTGTTTAATTTTTGCACCTTTTTTTAAATACATGAACTATGGAATGATTAGCTCTTTGTGCTCCCTGGTTAACTGAAAATAGGGGAGCTATTTTATACAGTGTTTGTTGGTCCTCCACATTACACCCACTAACAGATTTCAAAGGGTGAGTCACCACCATCTTTTGTTTAATCAAAACCTTTTCCCTCCCTACCCTTCTCCCCTTTTCTTTAGCCCTCACCTATTTGGGTACACTCTGATCTCTGTCTCCCCGAATGTCCTAGGGGGCTGGGTTACTCCTGGCTGCCAGTCTTCTGCATTGAAGATGCCAGCGTTGCTCCATAAATCTGCCACCTTGTGGCACTTGGTCTCCCCTTCCTAGAGACAGAGTCTCCTGGGTGTAACAGCCCTTGTAGCAGCCAGTAACTGCACAGGGACATGAGGCGGCACAGAGATTAGGTTTTCAAGGAGAACGTGGATATATTTACTCTCCCAAGTCATCACACTGGCTGGTATAAGTCTGTTAGCATTTGAACGTTATCTTTTATGGATTCTGTATGGTTCAGACCAGTGCCTGGCATGTTGCTTATGTAATACACAGTCAAGTGTGTGGTGATATCAAATCCAGCCCTAGTCTCCTAAGTATGAAATTTTTCGTTCATTAAGAACAATGGTTATATAGACTGGTTAAAGAGAAGTACATATAGGTGAGAGAGAAAAAAAGAACATTAGAGAGTTGAATGTGAAGAATATGGATGTGAGACCAAATCATTTGGAACTAAGGCCACCTGATGCAAGGAGCTGACTCATTGGAAAACACCCTGATGCTGGGAAAGATTGAGGGCAGGAGGAGAAGGGGACAACAGAGGATGAGATGGTTGGATGGCATCACCAACTCAATGGACATGAGTTTGGGTAGGCTCCGGCAGTTGGTGATGGACAGGGAGACCTGGCATGCTGCAGTTCATGGGGTCACAGAGAGTCGGACACGACTGAGCGACTGAACTGAACTGAAGGCCACAGAAGCGGTTATTGTGTAACATTGTGAAAGAATCATGTTGCTTCTAAGGCAGAAACCTGCTAGGAGAGGTTTTCTTTTTAAAATAGGAATCTGTCATGCCACCTCAGAATTAGAAATAAATGATTGCGTAAGATTTTGGTAAGATTGAGGTTTGCTGCAGCTGTGCCTTGCTCCTGATATACTAAATCCCAAATTAGTTCCTTTATTTCCAGACCCACTAGAGGGGGCCCTTCCCACATGCCAACCCCTCCTATTTTCAGTCTATAGTTTTCCAACTAGTTTCCTCTCTAGTTCCTTATTAGTAGAGTTTCAGGAGCAATGAGAAGGTTGAGGTGTGATATTTTTAAGATTTCCCTGTTGCAGAAGTTCAAGCTAAGTGTTAACTACTTGCAGGTCAGTCATAAATTGGATGCTTTCAGCCAAGGTGGCCAGTGCTTGCAACAGGTTGTATTGTTGCTATTTAGAAAGCTATGCTGCAGCTGTTTAATAGAATCTTGTTAAAACGGCAACTCCTTCTTGCAATAGCCCTCCTTGTTTCTCCTCAGAGCAGCTTTTTTTTTTTTTTTTTTTTCTGCCTGTGACTTCTGAATCCTGTGGACCCAGAAGAGATGGTCTTCGTTTTCCCTGTTTTCTCTTCCTGACTTTTTACCTTGCACCCCTGAATGTAAACAGCTTCACCTGTGACATTGCATTTTAGCTCGCCATTTCATCATCTCTCCAACACAACTCTGGGTCAGAGTCAGGGCCTCTTACATTCTCTCACAGAACGATGACAATACTTGCTGGTTGGTTTCCTAAGAAACCTTCTTAGCACTCCGGTAGCCTTGGAGAAAGTACTGTTATCCCTCTTAAGGATTTTCCCAGAAGTCCAGTTTCCATACTGCTGAAGAATAAAGTGTTCATCCTCTTGGGAAGCAGGTGTGAAGGAGCATGTGTGCCTGCTTGTGACACGCACGGCCCTGCCTTCTGTTCCTCAGCTGGAGTCAGGGACCTTAATCTTGGCCCCCCTAAAGCTACATCTATGCCCCTGATGCAAATAACCAGCACCGAGTGTGGCCTTACAATGGCCTGGAGTGTTTTTTTGTTTTTTTTTTTTTCTTGGCCTGGAGTTTTTAAGGTATATGTAGAGAAATAAGCAACATGGTCTTTCAATTCTGAGGTAAGAATGCCTTTCATCTTAGATGTGAGATTAAAGCTCTGGAAGCTTCAAGAAAGAGAAGCTACTGAAGCTGCATGCCAACAAGATCTTTCCAGTGACCTTTTGCATTTTTTTTTTTTTTTTTTGTGGGCACACTCCTGGAGTGTCTGTTGTCTAACCTCTGTCCTTGGCTGGATATTAAAAAGAAATGTTTGGGGACTTACCAGGAGGTCCAGTAGTTAGGACTCGGTACTTTCACTGCCGGGGCCCTGGGTTCAATCTCTGGTCAGGGAACTAAGATCCTGCAAGCAATGCAGTGGGGGGGAGGTAAAAGTGATTTCAGGTGGTCATCTTGATCCCTTGGGACAGAGGCATCTTTGCCATGTATCGAATTTATACAGTTTAACTTTGTGTGAGTTAATAGTAACTAATTCCTACTAAATACTAGACAGGGGTTTCCCTGGTGGCTCAGTGGTAAAGAATTCACCTACTAATGCAGGAGACACAGGTTCAATCCCTAGGTCTGGAAGATCCCCGGGAGGAAGAAATACAAGAACACCCCAGTATTCTTGCCTGGGAAGTCGCATGGACAGAGGAGCCTGGTGGGCTACAGTTCATGAGGTTGCAAAAAAGAGGCAGACACGACTTAGCGACTAAATAACAACAAATACCAGACAGACCCTTTTATCATCTCACTTAAGGGCAACAAATTTGAGGTGGGTGGTGTTAACTAGTCTGCACAAAAGGAAGCTTCCATGAGGGTGAAATAACTTGTTGAGAAATTCCTGTTAGAAAGAGGTGGGGTGAGTTCTCTGGTGGTCTAGCGGCCAAGACTGTGCTTTCAAAGCAGGGGGCCTGGGTTCAATCTGTGGTCAGGGAACTAGATACCACATGCCGCAATTAAGAGTTTGCAAGCTGCAACTAAGACCTGATGCAGCCAAATAAATAAATATTTAAAAAAAGAGAAAGAAAGTGGTGAGGCTGAGAGTAGAGAGCCCTGCTGTCTCCTATTTCACTAGATCTCTCTGACTCCCTTTTTAAAACTCAAAGTTGGTACCAACACTGGCAGAATGACCTGCCACAAAGCAGTGTGAAAGCACCTCTGGACCAGTTGGTTTCTGAACTGTCTACAAATCTGAGGTGTATTCCTGGAGCTTTTCTTTTTTTTTCTGCAGCTACGTTCCGCACCCCCAACCCATCCCCCAGGGAGGCCAGGTCACAAAAGCAAAAAGCTTTGTTGAAACGCAGTCCTGGGTTCTGCAGGCCCTAGCTTCAGATGGTCCCCGGCAAGCAATTGCAGATCCAAAACCAGATCCAAAACTCTTCCCCCCGCCCCCCCCCCCCCGCCGATCTGTATCACACATGCATCTTTTGCAGAGGAGCATACTGGCTGAGTGCTTTTGATTCTGGAATTCTCTAGCAGTTAACTGTCAATTCCTCTCAAGTCCCCCAACCCTATTCTCAGCTCCCAGTACTAAAAAGGCAAAGATTGCACATTGAGTTCTGCCACCACCACTAGCCCTCTTCACTGCCCATGCCTCTGAGAGCTCAGCTTTCCTGGAGGAGAGCCTGGGTTCAACCTTGTGCATCTCAAAGAGTAGGACTGATTCCACGCCCCTCCCCACACTGTCCCTTTTCTCTTGGTTCTCAAATCCACCTAGTTATTCTTTACTTTGTAGTTTGTAGGTATAAGAGGGTTTTTAAAGCAGTAATATGAGACATTTGAGGTAGAGGAGGTCTTGGAAGTGGAGGGAACTAAGAATAGTTCTAGATCACCAAGATTTTACACTCACTAGTGCAAGGGCAGGGTACGGGGGTAACAGTTTTATTTGTTCTTCAAGGCTGAAAAGATTCTCTAGTCTCAGGAAGTCGGGCCACCTTTCTGGGATCTCCACAATCTACTCTTGCACCAATAGACTGAATCTGAAGCAGCAGCCAGGGCGGAACTCTCATCTGAGTTGAACCTGTGCTTTTCCCCCAAGTTCTTCTCTTCTGTCACTTGAAAAACAGTAACCTTTTGTTTGTATGAATTTAGAGTAAAATCCCTTTAAAGCCCTCCATCCCGTATGCACTATGAGCATTGACACCACATCTAATTTTCTGTTTTGCTGTTTATTTTTGCCATTTTTATCCAGAAAGTGTTTGTGGAATGAATGAATAATCAATAATAGCAGCTGGCACTTACTGATCATTTACTACGTGCCAGGCTCTGTGCTCAGCGACTTATATTCTCTATGACAAGGGCAGACAAGCCTCACCACCACTCTGAGAAGGGAACTGTTGTCCAAAAAACGTGACTGAACCTCAAATGGGTTATTTCCCCACCTCAACCCCCAGCCACACAGCTCTAAGTGGGGTTGGCAGACCCAGCTCAGGTCAGTCCTCCTCTGAGGTCCACATGCCCGTGTGGTGCCTCCCTGTCCATGAACCTTCCACCTGCCCACGGGCAGTGACCTGGGACATCCCAGGCTGCTGCTCCCCTCTGAATTCTCCCATGGTCTATTTCTATCGTTGCCATGATTCCCTTTGACTGGGTTCCCCCATACAGAAGGGGCCGTGGATGCTTGAGATAGCTATGTTCTGTGCGGCCACCCTGGCCCACTCTAGGGCTGAACTTGGTAGCTAGGGAAGAATCAGGAATAATTCAGCTAGAAGTTTGGTGAGAAATGTACAAATACCCCATATCCTGGAGGAGTTCTAATCTAAACCTGTGTCACCCAGCCTTGTCTCACCATCATATTCACTTGGAGTGTTGTTTATTTTGTTTTTAGTCCTCTTTGGGGGCCATGCCATGCTGCTCAGCTTGCAGATCTCAGTTCCCTGGCCAAGGACTGAACCTGGGCCACGGCAGTGAAAGCCCGTCATCCTAACCACTAGACCATCAGGGAACTCCCCACTTGGAGTGGTGTTTAAGTATTTATTTACTTATTTAGCTATGTCGGGGCTTAGGTGTGCAGGCTCAGTAGTTGTGGCACATGGGCTTAGTTGCCCTGAGGCATGTGGGATCTTAGTTCCCTGACCAGGGATCAAACCCATGTCCCTTGTGTTGCAGGGCAGATTCTTAACCACTGGACCACCAGGGAGGTGCCCTGGAATGGTTTTCATATTTATTTATTTTTGGACTTGCTGGGTCTTCATTGTTTCAAAGCCTTAACAGGCTTTCTCTAGTTAAGGCCAGCGGGGGCTACTCTCTAGCAGTGGTGTGCGGGCTTCTCACTGCGGCGGCCTCTCGTGTTGCAGAGCACGGGCTCTAGGGCACATGGGCTCAGTAGTTGTGGCTCGAGGCATCCAGAGCCAGGGCTCAATAGTGTGGCACACGGGCGTAGTTGTTCCGTGGCATGTGGGATCTTCCCAGACCAGGGACTGAACCCATGTCCTCTGCACTGCAAGGCGGAGTCTTAACTACTAGACCTCCAAAGAAGCCCCTGAAGTCATTTTTAAAGCTGCCGTTTCACCAGTCTTTCCCCCTGGAGATTCTAAATCAGCAGGTCTGAGGCAAGGCCCAGGAAGGTCACAGGCCCTGCCTGTTAACTGGGAAAATCTATGGGCCTTAAAGAGAAGGCTCAGGCTGTTGAAACTCTTCACCTTTGGAACAAAGAGTGGCCCATGAACTTGGGAGGAATCCTTTCTGAGATATCTAGGCAAAGAAAAGAAGCAGGCTTTTTTGGTTTGCTTTATCTGAAGGAGACAGTGAAACTTTCGCTTGAACCGAGGTAAACAGTGGGCGGCAGCTGGATGCAGTGGGGTGGGAGGGAGGGTGGTCCCTGTGACTGGCAGAACTTTCCCAAGGCCTCCGGACTGGAGAGTTGGGATGACAGAAGTGAGCCAACCAGAACTACCCCCGTCCCACCAGCCAGAGGACTGGGCCACTCCCCCGTTTGGCTTGGGGGCTTCAAGCTAATTCTTATCTTGAGGGGAGAGTAGTTCAAACTCACCAGCTTGACTTCGGGGCCTCCTCGGTAGACGGGACCTGGCAGCTGCCAGCTGAGGGTCTGTGCCTGCCGCCAGCAGCTCTGAGCAGAGATTCGGAGCATAATCACAGGCCCAGTGTCACAGTGTGGGCAACTGAAGAGCCTGACAGCGGCTCCCTGTCACCCCAATACCTCCCTTGCACACCTGAAGTTTCTCGGAGGCTTCTGTTGGAAGCTAAGAGCTCAGTGTGACCAGCTCAGGGTTTCCTCGTGCCCAGTCAGTGAGTCTGGCCAAGGGGAAAACCCCCAAAACTTGGGACATTTCTGACCCCAGAGCTGCACCAGGCCCTGCTCTGGTTGAAGCCCCCGGCCTGCCCAGCCCGTCACGGGCATCACTATGACCCTGCTTCCTTCCAGACGGAACCTCCCGCTGCGCTCGTTGCTGGGCCAGCCGGCCATCTTCCTTCCATACCTGCCCCACCTTCTCCCCACCCTCTTATATCACGAAGGCTTCTGAAACCTTCAGCCTCAGTCTTAACACCTGAAACCTTCCATTACCTCCTGATGATTCCCGCTGAGGTCTCTCACTGTTGAAGTAATTTTGATGGAGAGGGATTTTCTCATCTACCTCCTCTTTCAGGCTTAGGAAGAGGGACCACTTCCCTCCGTGCCACTGTCCATGGATTCTTCAGGCAACAACCCTGGAGTGGGTTGCTATGCCCTCCCCAGGGGATCTTCCTGACCTGGGATCGAATTCAGGTCTCCTGAATCTCCTGCACTGGCAGGTGGGTTGTTTACCACGAGCACCATTATCTCATTAATGACAGAACCTGCAGGATGACAGAAACTTGATAGGTCAATAAAACCATAATCTTTTGGGGTTATTTTTCTAGCTGACAAGAATCCCTTCCAACTTCCCGATTGGGGGAAGCTTCATTTCTCTGTAAGTTAACATCTAACTTAGCAGAATCTATTTCTTTGTACGTTAACTTCCTCCATTTCTCTGTAAGTTAACATCTAACTTAGAATCTATGCCCTGATCCGTGGAAGACAGTGCGTCAAACAAATGACTTCCCTTAGAAAGTCGGATGGCCCGAGGGGGGCCTGCTGGCCACTGCTCTAGTGTGACTTTGAAAGGGCATTTAGTAGGCTTGTCGCAGTATCCCCAAGAACTGGATACATTTGCTAAAGGCCTGAAGCTTCTCAGAATACACACTCCAGCCCTCAGAGGTGTGACCCAGAGGAGAGGAGCTCACCGTCTTGCAGGGTTGGCAGGGGGAGGCCTAGTTAAGAGCCTTGGGTCAAGCCCGGTTGAGCAAGGGTGGGGCTGACAGGAAGGCAGGCAGCGAGGAGGAGGGGAGAGTCTGGGACCTGCTCCACAGGGAATGGATGGTTGCATGGATGTGGGGTTGTTGGTTTTGTTGGTTGCTTGTTGGTTTTACTCAACAAGACTTTGGTGAGGACCTGAGATATAAAACCTATAAGGTAGGTGCTAAATGAACCCATTTTACAGGTGAGGAAACTGAAGCTTAGATGAGCAACCGGTGCAGCCCAGAGTTAATCCAGGCCTGGGCCTTCTGTGGGAGCCCCTGGGTGGGAGGCGGCTTCCCCTGTGTGCGTGCGTGTGCGCTTGCACACACTCTGGGGCAAGGTAGGAGGGGACCTCCTCCGGCAGCAGGTGCGGAGCCCGGCCCCGTGCGGCATCACCCGTCTCAACAAAGCCAACTGCAGGGTTCCTCACAGCCCACCGCAGGGCGCGCACTCCTGTCCGCCTTCAGCACCAGCAGCCGAAGACCCCGGAGAATGAGCTCAGCGGGCGGGGGCGCGGCGGTGACGGCAGCTGGCAGCGCCTTGGCCGGTTTGGTCCTCCGCCGTCAGCGCTGTTCCCAGGCCGGACGGGGCTCTGCCTTCCGTCCTGCGCACGGGCAGGAGGAGGAGGGGTTCTGGGGTCTGTAACCGGATCGGAGGCCCGTGATGGTGACAGCTGCGCCAGGGGCCTGAGGAGGGGGCGTGGGCAGGTGGCGCGAGGCTGGGCCTGGGGTTTGTGCTCCTTCGTCAGCCTGGAGGCAGCTTTCCTGGGGCCCCGGGACCCCCGCTCCAGCGTCCGCCCGCGGCCCCTCGTGTCACCAACACGGCGTATCAGGTGTGTCCTCTCAGACGTCGGGAGGGCCCCTGGGAAGCACCCTCCGTGGAGAGAGGCTATCTGAATCCCAGCCCTGGCATTTGCGAGTTGTATGGTCTTAGGCAAGCTCCTTAACCTCTGTTTCCACGTCCTCTCTGGTAAAAATGGCGATACTGCATGAAACTACCCTAAAAGGCGGCTCTTGAATTAAATGAGAACAGAGGACTGTGCACACAGTCATTGCACCAGAAGAATTCGGTTTAATTTTTTTATGCCGGTTGGTTTCCAAGTTACATTTATAATATTTGGGGCCCAGATCAGCTTTATGAAATCTCAAAAGACATCCGAGCTTAAATGGTGTATACAATTCAGGGGTGTGTGTACTTGCTTTAGAAAGGAGTCTGCAGCCAGCTGCTCTGTTCTCTGGTATGTTCAAGATGGAAAGTTACCGCATAGTGATCTATTGCTGTGTTAAGAGATGACAGCAAAACTCAGTAGATGAAAACAACCACCATTTTATTATATCTCATGGTTTTGTGGGTTAAGAATCCCGGCAGGGCTCAGCGAGGTGATTCTTTGCTCCACATAACATCATTGGCGGTCACCTGAATAGGATTCAGCTGGAAGATGGGCTCACCTGGGTGACTTCAAGGCTGCTTCATTCCTGTATCCGGTAGGAGGTTGAGAGAAACTAGCCATGGATGTCCCAGAGCGTCACTCTCACATCATTCATTTGTCAAGCAAGTCATGAATCCACGAAGCCCAGCTCAGTTCCAAGGTGAGGGGAATTGGGCCCCACCTCTCCATGGAGGGATCACCAAGCTTTTGTGGCCATCTCTAATCTGCTGCAGTTACCCTTTTCTAAGTAGGCGCTTACAGAATGTTTCTTTATGTGGAACTCTAGCAGTAGCCACTTGGGGGAGCAGGCAGAGTCTCGCCACCAGGAACCCTAGGCTGGAGTCCAGCCCACCATCACTTTGAACCCCTGTTACTCATGGGACCTCAGATCTGGCTCTGGGAGCACAGAGGTGGATGGGAGAGTACTCCTGGGTTCTAGCGCTCAGCCTGCACCTGCTTGTACTGTGGGTGATCTCAGGCCAGTCCTGTCCCCGACCTTCCTGTCCAGGGGAATGCGAAGGAGGCTGGTCTTTCTGCCCACTGACTGAACACTTCCCCAGAGCCCCAACTCCCACCAACACTCCCAGGGCTAACTGGAATGACAGGTCGGGGGGGGGGGGGACAGGGCTGCTGGCTTCACACTGACCTTCCAGAGCCACCTGTGTGCCTCTCGACCTTCTGCAAAGTCACAGAAAAACAGCTTTATGGAGTTCAACAGGGAGGAGGCAGCCTTCGGTTTACAAAGAGTCCCAGCAGGAGTCCTTCGATGGCTAGCTCCCCCGAAGCTCCAGAACAGGAAAGGGATTCCTGGTTCCTGCTCAGAGACATGGAGGCCAGCATGCCCCACCTGCTTGGCCAACTCCCAGGCGGGAGGGACTGAGGACTCGCACCCCTGGCGGAGCCAAATTGTAAGGGGGAGAGGTCCAGGCTGTGCATCGCTCCCTTCCCTGGTTCTAGATGGATCTCCTCACCTGGAGAGGTCCCTGGAGAGTCCAGGGTCTCCAAAAAGTCCCGGACCCTTCAGGACCACCCTGGATGGCACCTCTGATGCCCCATGGCTTCCCGGGGCCTTGGGCACGCATGGACCAGGCCATCTGGAGAGAGAGGAAGGCAGCAGAGCTCTGGCCACCAGTGGAGGAGGTGGGGGAGCGGGGGCTAGCACTATTCTGGCCTGGGGCCAGGGCTGTAGGATTTACAATCATCCTGGGGCCTATAATTGCTTGGAGCAGCTTTTTTATTTCGAGGCCATGAGTAATTGAGCCAACTGTGTGCTGTATCCCCCAGCCGGCCCTGCCTCCTCCCACTCACACGCACACACATGTATTAACACCTGTTACACGCACACCTGCACACACGTCATTTGGAGAGAGAGCAGAAGTACCTTGAATGGAGGGTTTGTCCTCTGTGCTAGGCAGGTGCCAGGCGCTTTGCATGCTCTCTTACTTAATTCTGACAACTCTTTAAGCTGGACCTCATGTATTCCCATTTAGCAGAGAAGTGAACTGGCTGAGCCAAGGCCAGGGAAGGTAGCTAGCCTGAGAATCCACAGCTAAGCAGCAGAGAAAGGATTTGAGTCCCTGTCTGCTCCCCACCAGCTCAAGCCCTTCCCAGGTTCAGTTTAAGGCTGTTTTATTTATTCATCTATTGATAGGAACTTAGGCTGCTTCCATAGCTTGGCTATTGTAAACAATGCCGCAGTGAACACAGGGGTGTATATGTCTTCTAATTAGTGTTTTTGTTTTCTTTGGATAAGTACCCACGAGTGGAAGTGCTGGATCATATGGTAGTTTGTTTCAATTTTTTGAGGAATCCTCATATTGTCTTCTTTAGTGGCTGCACCAATTTACATTCCCACCAACCCTATACAATAGTTCCCTCTTCTTCACATCCGCTGTACAGTAGAGAAGCCTGGAGAATGAAGTGACCAAAGTGAACATCATTGTTAATAAGGCAAAATGAAACCACACACCACTTGTTAAGATGCAATGAGAAAAATACAATCTAAATGTATCATTTGAAATTTTATGTCAGAAAAGCCTATTATTTTCATTTAATCTGTATGAAAATTTCATTTCTATTATTTGATTTTATTAGCTTTTTTAGTGTTAGATTTCTTGATGTGCTTAAAATTTTTGGTTTTCAGGCTCATTTTGAGTAGTCCACAGAGATGTTCATTGGACTTTTGAGCAGGATTAATGTTTTTCATATTTTATCCATTTTTCTTGTGTGCTCAGAGCAGGAGTAGTACCTTAAAGTATGAACTTACAGAGCAAATTGTAGAAATCAAACATTCTGTCTATACCTTGTGTGTGTCCTAAATCGCCGCAGTCATATCTGACTCTTTGTGACCCCATGGACTGTAGCCTGCCAGGCTCCACTGTCCAGAGGATTCTCCAGGCAAGAATACGGAAGTGGGATGCTATGCCCTCGATGCAGGTTTTGAACCCACATCTCTTATGTCTCCTTCATTGGCAGGTGGGCTGTCTTAGGAAACCCTGTCTATACCCTGGTATAGTACAATAGAAAGAGCCCAGGCCTCAGCAGGCCAGAGCCCTACTTTTGACTCCCAGCTCTGCTGTGTGATCTTGTTCATGCTCCTGAACTCTGAGACCCAGTTCTCTCATCCACAAATGGGCATAATAATGCCTACCTTGCAGAGATTTTTGTGAGGATTAAATGAAAAATGCCTGGCTTGTCTTTCCGAATGTTGACTTTGTAGTTGAAATTATGATTGACTCTCCCATACAGCATGAGTGAAACAGCAATTTGATATTCTGCCAACAGGTGCAAAGGAGGCTGCTGGATTTTTAAAAACAAAAGGGCTCCAAATACACGTGAACTGTTGACATTGACATTGAGTGGTCCCTTAATTTACTCCGTGTGCGTGTGTGTGCCCAATCATATCTGACTCTTTGCAGCTCCATGGACTGTAGCTCGCCAGGCTCCTCTGTCCATGGGATTCTCCAGGCAAGAATCCTGGAGTGGGTTGCCATTTCTTTCTCCAAGTGATCTTCCCAACCCAGGGATCAAACTTGCTTCACTTGCATCTCCTGCATTGGCAGGCAGGTTCTTTACCAGCCCAGCCACCAGGGAAGCCCAATTTATATTGAGTGGTCCCTTAATCCAGTTTCTGTCAGGGGAGTTCTCAGAAAGTAAGGAGAACACAAAGAAGTCAGAACGTGTGATATTTCTGGAGCCTGAAAATGAAAAATCCAGTAGCAGAATAACCTTTCTGGTGCTAACCAGTTTCTGGAGCTCTGGTAACTTGCAAAAATTAATGAGGCAAGACCTCTGTCTTTCTCAGGGACAGACTCAAGAGTCCTGTCATTCAGATCCAAACAGCCAGTAGTAATAATAGGCTGGAGGATATTGGATGTTTAGGTATGGGAGGTGGGAACTAGAGCTGAGGTTGTTGTTGTTGTTTTAATTGAAATATAGTTGATTTCCAATGTTATGCTACCTGCTGGGGTTCAGAAAAGTGATTCAGTTATACATATATGTGTAAATATATGGGAACTAGTTTTGAGTGAAACATATCACAGATGAGCCCTGGTATGGATCTGAGGCTGCCTTCCTTTGACATTTTTAAAATTAAATTCCTGAGTCTTGACAGCATTTCTCTGGAGCCCTTCCAAACCCAGGATCCAGCCTGGGGGATGCAGTCCACTTCCCAGATAGTCTAGAGTTCTTTTTGTGGGTCCTCTGTCCCCTGGAGGTACTCACCAGAGCCCCTCAAGCTGACATCATGGCCAGCCACATGCAGATTTTCATTTGAATTACTGACTCTCCCTTCTTGTTCAGGGCGTGTGTCATAGCCAGTACATCCTTCACCAGGACACCAGAGAGGGAGATTCAGGCAAGAGAGAAAGAATTGGGAAAGGTATGTGACTACATACAAGGCATTTTCACATTTGGAAATTAACTTAATTTACTGGAACCTTATGAAGCCAGGAGGACATAATACTTATTTTTACTTTGTTAATGAGTTTCAGTGTGCTGGTAATAAATCCTGGTTACTTTAATTACAAATTTTTTGAAATTATAGAAAGGAATTACATGATTTTGCTACATGAAAAGAAATGATTAAAATTTGTTGTTTTATTAGTCAGCACCAGCCTAAAAGAGTTATTTTTGTTCTTTGTTTCTTTCACCATTACTGTAAATGATAATGACAACAAAATAACTATATATCAAACACAGGTTCATAATAAGTAGAAGTGAAAATGAAAGTGTTCATTGCTCAGTTGTGTCCTGCTCTTTGTGAACCTTCTATAAAGCTCCTTTGCCCATGGAATTCTCCAGGCAAGAGTATTGGAGTGGGTAGCCATGGCCTTCTCCAGGGGATCTTTCCCACCCAGAGATCAAACCCAGGTCTCCCTCATTGCAGGCAGATTCTTTACTTTCTGAGCCACCAGGGAAGCCCCTAATAATAAGTGGATACTATGAGCAACCTGTTTTGTCTCATTTAATCATCACAATAAACCAATGTAGTAGATGTTAGTAAACCCATTTTCCAGGTGAGGCCAAAAGAATTTAAGTTATCCATCGCTTAACATTCTTACACAATTATTTTCCTAAGTTCCTATGTTTGTGATTGTGGTTGTTAGTTGCTACATGCTAATAATGTTTCCTCATTCATCCAGTTCCATTTCCCTTGTTAGCGACGATGATTAAAAGAGCTGGTTACTCACCAGCTCACTCACTCATGGTTGCCCATGAGTCTATGCATATTCTTGTCTTGGGATCTTTCTGTGTCCATGGAAAGTAAATGACCAAGTGTACCACTTGAACTTCTCCCCACTGGGAGGACTTCCTCTCTACACTCTCACAGAGCTACGCCAGAGGAGGGCTGCATGGGCAGCGGTTCATTTTTGGCTCCATGTATCAAATGATTCACCTGTGAGGGCTTTCCCTCTGTCGGCTGGCCCTAAAGGGCTTCCCTTGTGAACATAGATCCGGGCTGAGGGAGAGACGCTGGTGCAACGATGATGGATGACAGGCAGTCTCAGTCCCCTGTTGGTACAGCTCGCTTGTGAGGACGTGTGTGGCTTGTGCCCAGACCTGCCATACTACTTCCATCTTTCAGTGGGCTGCTGGTGGACCAGCCTCAGCTTTTGACTTAGTGTGTCTAAGATAATCCAGTTCATGATGGACAGCTGTGGTAGAGACCATTTCTAAAGTGGCCCCCCAAATGTCGTATCCTAATCCTTGTAACTTGTGAATATGAGAAGCTATCCCTCCTGTGATGAGAACTGCATGTGCATGCCCAGTCATGTCCTACTCTTTGTGACCCCATGGACTGTAGCCCACCAGGTTCCTCTGCCCATGGAATTTCCCAGGCAAGAATACTGGAGTGGGTTGCCATTTCCTCCTCCAGGGGATCTTCCTTGCTCAGGGATAGAACCCCTGTCTCCTGTGTCTCCTGCATTTACAGACGGATTATTTACTACTGAGCCTTTGCGGAAGCCCCCCTTCCGTGGTTCTGTTATGCTCTCCAGCACATTTAACCTTAAGAAGCTTATCCAGGTGTGCCTAATCTAATCACATGAACCTTTCAAAGTGAGAGCTTTCTCTGGCTGGTAGCAAAAGAGGAAGCCAGAGATTTGAAGTGAGAGGGGAATTAGGTGCACTGTTGCTGGCTTGAGGAGGATGAGCAACACATTAGAAGGAATGCGAAGGCCTTAGGAGCTGAGAAAGGCCCTCACTTGGCAGCCAACAAGAACAGTCCCACAACCACAGGGAGCTGAATTTGGCCAACAACCTGAATGAGGTTGAAAGCAGATTCTTATCTAGAGCCTCCAACAATTTGGTCTTGGCCTTGTGATTTGTTAAGCAGAGAACCCATTTGAGCCATTCTAGACTTCTGACCTATGTAACTAAGTTAGTAAATGTGTATTCCCTTAAACCATTATATCTGTGGTGATTTATTACACAGCAATAAAAATATAATGCAGTGTCTCAGCCCACATGTGCTATGCTTAGTGGTTCAGTCATGTCCAACTCTTTGGGACTGCTATGGACTGTAGCCTGGCAGGCTCCTCTGTCCATGGAGATTCTCCAGACAAGAATACTAGAGTGGATTGCCATGCCCTCCTCCAGGGGATCTTCCCAACCTAGGGATCGAATCCAGGTCTCCCTCATTGCAGGTGGATTATTTACCATCTGAGCCACTAGGGAAGCCCAAGAATACTGGAGTGGCTACCCTAACCCTTCCCCAGGAATTGAACCAAGATCTCCTGCATTGCAGGTGGATTCTCTACCAACTGAGCTACCAGGGAAGCCCCCTCTGGGCACATAGCCGCTTGTTATTCCACGGTCAGCAAGGTCAGAGATACTGTCTCTACCAGGGCCCAGCTATTTTTCATATATATATAATTCTCTGCTGCACTTGTCATGACTTATTCTGAAACTCATGTGTGTACATTGTGATTCTCCTGCTAGGGCTTGTAATGAATTCTACACAGCATCTTACAGAAGCCCCCAGGGGGCTTCTACAGACACCATAAGGTCTTCTGTATCACGTGGCCCAGGCAGCAGCTTGGACCTGACTGCGGAGTCTGTTCCTAGTATCAGAGCCTTGGTCAAAGCTGGCAGCCTTCTGTGTCACTTGACAGATGGGTCGGGGCAGTATCACAAGTGTGAAATAAATATGCTGCCTCCAGAACAGAAAGAGGTCAAGCAAGTGTTGTGTTTCCTTTTTGGTGGTGGATGATGCAAGATGCAATAATTTGTCTGTTACTTTGAGAGGATGTCCTGGCAGGCTTCAGACCACCGGATCCTTATCAATTCACTACTGTGGCAGGTCCCTGAGTCTTTATAAGGTTTACTATCTCACCAGTTGGACTCCAATACATTTCTCGCTCATCTACTATTATTAACATGATTATCAAAATAGAGGACTATTGCAATATCCTACAGAATTTGCAGCTTTTTTGACTATTTTACAAAAGATGACAGGAAAGTTAACTGAGTTCTGGGCATGACCATTGATGTATACTGCTGATGGCCCCATGTGAATGAAAACTACTTTTAAGAGTCTACATAGGCTATAGTGGACTTAGGCCACCACACTAAAAGTGGAACAATTAAAGCAGAAATTAATGAGTTTAAAAAGTAGAAAGATAGCAGAAATAGCAACCATATTCAAATGCTTGTTCTTTGAAAAATCAACAAAATATGTAAACTAATATTTAAGTTAGTAAATATTGCTTATTATTTAAGCTTACTTAAGCTAATAAAAAGCAAGGCCAAATTCACAAAAGAAATTACAGGAACAAAATAACCATGGAAAAGAGGAAATTTTCTAAAAATAAGGCTATTTTGCACAACTCTTTATGAATAGACCTGAAGATATAGATGAAACCCATAATTTCTTAGAAAATACAATTTATCAAAATTGTCCATAATAAAGATAAAAAGTTAAACAACACAATTCCCATAAAATAGCAGTTCTCATTATTGCTGGTCTCAGGACACTTTAATATTCTTAAAAAATTTTGATGACATCTCAAGAGCTTTTGTTTATGTGGGTTGTGTATCACTATCTACTATATTAGACATTAAAAGTGAGACCATTGAAATAATACTTAAGAAACAAGTCTATTACATGTTAACATAAATAGCACTATTTTATGAAAGACAATTATATTTTTCTCAAAAAAAATTTAGTGGGAATAATGGTAGTTTTACATTTTTGCAATTGTTTTTGTTTGGCTTAATCTAAGACAGCTGGATCCTTGTGTTGACTTCTTTTTTAAAAAATATTTTATTTATTTACTTGTTTATTTGTTTTTGGCTCTGCTGGATCTTTGTTGCTGTGTGTGGACTTTTCTCTGGTTGTGGCGAGCAGGGGTTACTCTCTAGTTGTAGTGGGCAGGCTTTTCATTGCCATGGCTTCTCTTGTTGCGGTACGCATACTCTAGGTGTGTGGGCTTCAGTAGTTGCGACTCCTGGGCTCTAGAACACAGGCTCAAGAGTTGTGGTGCACAAGCTTAGTTGCTCCATGGCATGTGGGATCTTTTCAGACTGGAATCAGATCCATATTTCTTCCATTGGCAGGCCAATTCTTTACCACGGAGCTGCCAGGGAAACCCCTTATGTTTGCCTCTTCATTCAGTGTCTTGTTATATATTTGGACTGAAGAATACAAAGAAAATTTAGCTTCATGCAGATATTTAGTTGAAAGGAGAACTTTACTGTCACCTTGAAAGGGTTATAGGGACCCTTGAGTGTCCTTTGGTCACTTAGTTGAGAATCAATTCCATAGAAGAAACAGAAAAAGTTATCCAAAATTCTGTCTCCCTTTCTCTCTCACACACACAGCATTAAGGTCACATGATTTACAGGAGAATTCTTCCAGTCCTTCAGAGACCAGATAATCCTAATGTTAGAGCCTAGAAAAAGAAAGAAAATTCCCAAACTCTTCCACTGAAGTAAACACTGATACCTAAATCCAATAAACAAACAAAAAAGAAGATGTATAAATAATTTTTACTTATAAAGATTCATGCAAACATCTGAAAAAGCCAGAAAATATTCTAAGAGTACATTCAAAACAATATACCATGAATAAGTGGGATTTATTCTGGGATTACAAAGATGGTTTGATATTATTCATTAATGTAATATGTAAACAGATGGCTCAGTGGTAAAGAATCCACCTGCCAAGGCAGGAGGTGCAGGAGACGTGGGCTTCATCCCCCAGTGGGGAAGATTCTCTGGAGAAAGAAATGGCTACCCACTCCAATATTCTTGCCTGTGAAATCTCATGGACAGAGGAGCCTGGTAGGCTACAGTCCATGGGGCTGCAAAGTGTCGGATATAACTTAATGACTGGGCATGGCTTCCCTGATAGCTCAGTTGGTAAAGAATCCTCTTGCAGTGCAGGAGACCCCAGTTTGATTTCTGGGCCAGGAAGACCCACTGGAGAAGAGATAGGCAACCCACTCCAGTATTATTGGGCTTCCCTTGTGGCTCAGCAGGTAAAGAATCTACCTGCAATGCAGGAGGCCTGGGTTCAGTCCCTGGGTTGGGGAGATACCCTGGAAAAAGAAAAGACTACCCACTCCAGTATTCTGGCCTGGAGAATTCCATGTACTGTATAGTCCATGGGGTCCCAAAGAGTTGTACACAACTGAGTGACTTTCACTTTCATGCATGCAGAATGAAATTCAGCATTAAATTTAAATTTAATAAATTTAATATTTATTAAAAAATTAAATGAGTATTTCTATAGATATTGCAAATCTTTTGATAAAAGTAATTATTCATGATCAAAACATTAATTAAACATAGGAATTAGTGAACTCATTTTGACATAATAATTATATATGTATATTACACAATACATGTACATATTAGAAATGTATAATTCATTCCTAAAGTCAGAATCTTATTTAATAAATGAATACACAAAGTCAGGAACAAGGCAAGGATATCTAGCAAGTCCACTACCATTTAACATTATATTGGAGATAATATAATTGGGGTATAGTTGATTTACAATATTATATAAGTTTCAGGTATACAGTGTAGTGATTTAATTTTTAAAGGTTATACTCCATTTATGGTTATTATAAAATATTGGCTGTATTCTCTGTGCTTTACAATATATCTTTGTAGCTTATTTATTTCAATATGTAGTAGTTTGTACCTCTTAATCTCCTACCCTCTTGTCCCTTCCCCCTTTCCTTTCTCCATTAGAAACCATTAGTTTGTTCTCTATACCTGTGAGTCTGTTTCTTTTTCGTTATATTCACTAGTTTGTTTTATTTTTATTTTTTAGATTATACATATCAGTGACATCATATAGTATTGGTGCCTTTGTCTGGCTTACTTCACCAAGCATAATACTCTCACAGTCCATCCATGTTGTTGCTGATATTGGAGATTTTAATCAATGCAACCAGGCAAGAGAAAACTATTAGAGGGATAAGAATTGAAAATGAGAAAATTAAACTATCTCTGTTCATAGATAATATGATAGTATAGCTGGAAAATTCAAAAGTTTTAATGACAAATCTAACACAAGCAAAGCAATTCTATAAGAAGTACATATAAATGCATAATTTTAGATAAATATAAATATTAAAATATATTTATATTTATATAAGCAAAACCACTTACAGGAGATAATGAAAGAGAAAACCCCTATTTTTTAAATAAGATATATACAATTCTTATCTTTTTTAATATTTTTATTGAGTATAGTTGATTTATAATATCATGTTAATTTCTGCTATGATTCAGATTGTATATATATATACATTCTCTTTTTTAATATTTTCCATGATGATTAATCATAGGATATTGAATATAGTTCCCTGTGCTATACAGTAGAACCTTGCTGTTTACCCATCCTATTTATAAAAGCCTGTATCTACTAACCCCAGCCTCCTACTCCATCCCTTCCCCAACACCCTCCCTCTTGGCAACAACCAGTTTGTTCTCTATGTCAAGATCCTGTTTCTGTTTCATAGATAGGTTCAGGTGTGCTATATTTTAGATTCACATACAGGTGATATCATGTGGCACAGAAACAAAAAACACATAAAATATTTAGGAATAGACGAACAAATATGTGTGAACTATGTGGAAATTCTAACACAATCTGTTATATGAAGTTTCTACCTAATATTTCAGCATTAGACATCTAGAAAATGAGTTACATGGTCATAAATAAGAAAACAGGCAGGCTTATAATAGGCAGAAGTTTTAATGACAAAATTAACACAAGCAAAACAATTCTATAAGAAGTACATATAAATGCACAATTTTAGATAAGTAACATATGAATGTGCAAAAATGTTTGTATTTAAATAAACAATAACCAGTTACAGGAGATAATGAAAGAAAAAGCCCTATTTTCTTAAATGAGGTATACACAATTCTTTATTTCATTATTTTCAATCAAATTTTTTTTATTGAAGTATAGTTGATTTACAATGTTGTAGTAATTTCTCCTGTGATTCGGATTACACATGTATATATATACACACATTCTTTTTTTCCAAATATATTTTCCACGTTTTATAGGCAGGCTTGGCTCTGAGAGTAGCCCCCTATGTGAGTCATTTTGAATCCCTAGGTTATCACAAGTCCATGTATCAGCAGGTGATGTCTAGCCTCCAGGGAGGGGCTATGGCTGCACTTTCTGCCTTCCTTGGTTATCTGTCTGGCTCCAGGTCTCTTGTGCCTCTGGGCTATAAGACTGGCATCTGATATCAATGTGGTGATTTTGTTTGGCTCTGTCCTCTCTTTTATGTCCTCTCTGTCACTTTTTGTATCACTTTTTGTAATAAAACTTTTGTTTGATCTTCTGGAGTGTTGTTTTATTTGCTACAACTAAAATAATCAAAGGGTTTCCCTTGTGGCTCAGATGATAAAGATGAATATGGAGACCTGGGTTCAATCCCTGGGTTGGGAAGATCCCCTGGAAAAGGGAATGGCAACCCACTCCAGTATTCTGGCCTGGAGAATTTCATGGATAATATAGTCCATGGGGTTGCAAAGAGTCAGACACGACTGAATGACTTGCACTTCACTTCAAAATCATCAAAACCTGAGGAAAACTTTAAAATACTCCCAAAAGGCTTGAAAGGAGATTTGAACAAAGCAAGAGACCTCCCTTGTTCTCTGACAGGACCACTCAACATCATAAAGTTCTAATTCTCCTGAAGCTAATATATAATCTTAACACAATCATAATAAAAATACCACATTCTTTTCTAGAGGAGTCAACTCTGAAAGTCATGTAGAAAAATAAGCATGCAAGAATAGCCATAAACTCCCCCAAAGAAGAGCTATGAGAAGAGACTAGCCTTGTCAAATAGTAAATGATATTATAAAGGATCTATAATTAAAACTGGTAAATGAATAGACAGACTATTAGAATAAAATAGCAAGTCCAGGAATAGATCTAAGGCACACAGGAATTTAGCATATGATAAAGATAATATCTCAAATCACTAAGAAAAGCTGGTTCTTTTAATAAGTAGTGTGGGAGCAACTGGATGGCCATTTGGAGGTGGATAAAATTGGATCAACGCCTTACACTGTACACCAGAATAAACTCCAAGTGGATCAAAGGTCTAAGTGTAAAAAATAAAATCACACAGGTACTAGAAGAAAACATAATTTAAAAGATTATTTCAGCATGGAGAAATTTGTCTGTCTCAAAATCCAGACGTAGCAACGACAGCAGATTGATGAATTTTTCAACGTAAAAATTAAGCAATGTTAGCATGACAAAACTATAAACAAAAATCAAAAGACATATAATCTAGGAGGAAATATGTGTCACTTATATCAGAGATAAAGATATAATTTTCCTAATACATGAAGGTGACCTAAAATTCTAGGGTGGAGGGGGAGATGAAAAACCCAATGTAAAAATGAGCAAAAGAGACAGTTTATCAAAAGAAGTATACAATGTTTCTGAAATACCTTTTGTGAAAGAAAGGGAAATAAGAATATGTGTATATAATAAAAACATATGCTTGAAAGAGAGGAGAGGAAGGGAGGAGGAGAGGAGAGAAAAGAAAGGAGGGAGAAGAGAACAGGGTATGTTCTTTCTTTACAAAAGACATCAACAAATGTAGAAGGAATGATTCAACTAGAAAAGCTTCATTTATAACAGCTTCTGGAGAGGATCATCAGTGGATGCTAAAAGTATTGGGTGAATGAATATTGGTGACCAGGGCAATTATATCGTCTCAAATTGTCAGCCCAAAGATGATTTCCAAGCGCAAAGGGAAAGAGACCACAAGACCTGCTTTAACCAAGCTAGACCGCTGAGTGTCACTAATAATGGAGCAATCTGACAAACTGGGCCTCTTGTGTGAGGACGGGAAAGTATATTTCACATGCAAGTCTTCTTGCTAAAAAATCTTAACCTGAATCTAGTAACGAGAAAGTGATAGGACAAATTCAGAATATAGAGAATGAATTCTACAAATCAATTCACCTGGATTCTAAATATGTCAATGCTGTGAATGATTCCCCCCCCCCCAAAAAGGTGTGGAAACTGTTTTAGGGTAAAGCAGGATAAAGAGACGAACAAATAAATACAATGCAAAATATTTTGGTTGAAGCTTCGATTTAAACAAAAAAGCAAGTATAAGGGACATTATTTAGATGACTGGGGAAATTTTCAGATGAACTGAAAATTATATATTATTGTATCAACATTATATTTCTTGGGTGTCTTAATGATACTATGGTTATAGAGAAGAACATCTTGTTCTTTGGTATTACTTGATATTTAGAAATGAACTCTCATGGTGTCTATCACTTATTTTTAACTAGCTCGGCAACAACAAAAATACTAGATAATTATCTGAATCCTTGAAGTTTAATACGAAACATCGATTTTAAAAAGTCTCGCTTGGGAGTTCCCTGGTTGCCTAGGGGTTAGGATTCCAAGCTTTCACTGCCATGGCCCAAGTTCAATCGCTGGTCTCGGAACTGAGACACTGTGAACTGCACGGTACAGCCAAAAAAAGACCCCAAAAACAAAACAAAACAAAATTTGTTGCTTTAATAATGATTTTCACGACACACCCTTAAAAACCTAAATCCCAGTTGTTGGGCGGGGGGTCTGTGTTGAAGGTTGTAGGGACACTCAGTTATCATAAAAATCATCCTAGATGAAATAGTTCTTCAGGCAGTGAACAGCCAGCAATGGGTGGTTGTAACTTGTCAAAGGTTATGGACAGTAAAAAAACACTACAACATGGAGAAAGAATACAGACTTATAATGTAGCCTTAGACTATGTGAAATTGTTTTCTTTTAATGAATATTTTTATTATAGGTATAACATATATGGAGAAAGAGACACAAATCATAAATGTTTGAAGAAGTGAAGTGAAGTCGCTCAAGTCGTGTCTGACTCTTTGCGACCCCGTGGACTGTAGCCCACCATGCTCCTCCATCCATGGGATTCTCCAGGCAAGAATACTGGAGTGGAAGCTGTGGTACATATACACCATGGAATATTACTCAGCCGTTAAAAAGAATTCATTTGAATCAGTTCTAATGAGATGGATGAAACTGGAGCCCATTATACAGAGTGAAGTAAGCCAGAAAGATAAAGAACATTACAGCATACTAACACATATATATGGAATTTAGAAAGATGGTAACGATAACCCTATATGCAAAACAGAAAAAGAGACGCAGAAGTACAGAACAGACTTTTGAACTCTGTGGGAGAAGGTGAGGGTGGGATGTTTCAAAAGAACAGCATGTATATTATCTATGGTGAATCAGATCACTAGCCCAGGTGAGATGCATGAGACGAGTGCTCAGGCCTGGTGCACTGGGAGGACCCAGAGGAGTCAGGTGGAGAGGGAGGTGGGAGGGGGGATCGGGATGGGGAATACGTGTAACTCTATGGCTGATTCGTGTCAATGTATGACAAAACCCACTGAAATGTTGTGAAGTAATTGGCCTCCAACTAATAAAATAAAATTAAAAAAAAAAAAAAAGAATACTGGAGTGGGTTGCCATTTCCTTCTCCAGGGGATGTTCCCAACCCAGGAATCAAACCCAGGTCTCCCACATTGCAGGCAGATGCTTTAACCTCTGAGCCACCAGGGAAGCCCCCATAAAGGTTTAGCTTATTGAATTTCTCCAAAGTGAATACATTCATGAAAATAATTGCTCAGTTGTGTCCGACTCTTTGTGGAGAAGGCAATGGCAACCCACTTCAGTATTCTTGCCTGGAAAATCCCATGGATGGAGGAGCCTGGTAGGCTGCAGTCCATGGGGTTGCGAAGAGTTGGACACGACTGAGCCGACTTCACTTTCACTTTTCACTTTCCTGTGTTGGAGAAGGAAATGGCAACCCACTCCAGTGTTCTTGCCTGGAGAATCCCAGGGATGGGGGAGTCTGGTGGGCTGCCATCTATGGGGTTGCAGAGTTGAACACGACTGAAGTGACTTAGCAGCAGCAGCTTTGTGACCACATGGACGGTAGCCCACCAGTGTCCTCTGTCCATGGAATTCTCCAGGCAAGAATATTGCAGTGGATTGCCATTTCCTTCTCCAGAAGATCTTCCTGACCCAGGGATTGAAGCCCAATCTCCTGCACTGTAGGCAGATTCTTTACCATCTGAGCCACCAGGGAAGCCCAAACCACCACCCAGATCAAAACACAGAACATCCAACAGCTCAGAAGCCTCTCCAGGGCTAAGATTTAAAACTCAACTTGAGGATCACTCAGCGGATGCTTTTTTCCACCATTTATTAGGAATACATTTTTTTTTTCATTTTTTCAAGCAAACACTCCTGCAATCAATGCACGTTGCACTTCCTGTCCGCATGTCCTTCATTGTCAGTAGGCACTTGCCCTACCAGAAGCTGTTCCTATGCTAACATTCTTTTCAGTTCAAGAAAAAACATTTGTCAGGCTTTCACAGTACAGCGTTTCTCTGTTCCTGGCACTCTCAGATTTTCCACTAGGGGAACCACAGGCTCTGCAATTTTCAATCTGCCTGCTTCAGGTGGAGTGCATGGGGCATCTGGCACCAGGGGTCAGCATGAGGCTCTGGCTCAGCCAGTGAGATTATCACATTTTCTGGCTGTAGATTGGTTCACAAATAGGCACAGGACTCAATCAGAGCCAAAGAAATGTAATAAGGATTTTGTTAGGATGATTGGGAGGGGCATACTCACTCTTCTATTAGTCTTGCACCTAGACGGAGTGTTGATGTGGAAATGCTGAGAGCTATTTGCCACTTCTGGTGGATGCCCCAGTCTCAGAATCTCTGTGGAGTTGGTTGAGGTCTCCACTGAGACTTTTTCACAGCCTGGTATCTCTTTCTGCCCAATCCTGCTTCCTTTTATTCTCTACCACTTTATTGATCAGCCAGAAGCAGCCCCAAATAAACCTGCTATAGCCTGTCTCAGAGTCTGCTCCCCAGGGAACTTTGGCAGGCATGGTGCCAAGCACTTATATAAATTATTCATCGCACAGATGAATTCTGAAGGCACCCTGTGTGTTAGACCCTATGTGAGAGTGCTGTCACTCTCACAATCTATGAACTTCATTTTAGAGCTGAGGAAACTGAAGCATACAGAGGTTAGGTAACTTACTGAAGGTCACACAGCTATTAATTGACAGCGTCAGGATTCAAGATCTGGTCTGTCTGACTTTAATGGCCATGCCCCTAATGATACAAACAAGCCAATGGCAGAACTAAAAAAAAACAAAAACAGAACTACTCTAGATTTTCACATTCTTGTGCTGGGCTTCCCTGGGGTTCAATGGTTAAGAAGATGCCTTGCAATGCAGAAGACACCAGTTCCATCCTTGGTCCGGGGAGACTCCACATGCCGTGGGGCAGCTAAGCCCATGTGTCACAACTACTGAGCCTGTGGTCTGCAGCCTGTGGTCTGCAGCTACTGAAGTCCGCATGGCCTGGAGCCCACACTCTGCAAGAAAAGTCACCACAAGGAGAACCCCAAGCATTGCAACTAGAAAGTAGCCCCCAGTCTCCACAACTAGGAAAGCCCTTTTGCAGCAATGAAGACCCAGTGCAGCCAAAAAAAAAAAAATCTTTGTGCTGAATCAGGAAACAGCTATACATTCTACATGGACAGATCTCCATGTCTGAGGATGAAAGGACTGATTCAAGAGGCATGCCCAGTCCCTGCATACCAAGATACCTGATATAGTCAAGAGAACAAGGCATGACACATGAAAACCTAAACCACAAACCAGTAAAAAGGGATCACTTTATCAAATAAAAAGTACGCACAATTTAGCAGGGGGTATATGACCAGCTGCTAATTGAGATGTGCAGACCTGCATTGCGATATGTGCTCCAAGAAGGGAGGCATTCTGGGGCTAGAAGGTGCTCCCGGGATGAAAGTGGGTTCAGTCAGGCAGGGCATAGAGGGAGAAAGGCAGAGATGAAGAGACTCAGGGGGACAAAACACGTAAGATGCTTTTCCAGGGAAAGAATTAGACTAGCCTGGCCAGACTTAAGTGTGAAAGGAGTTGAGCCTGGAGGCTGGACCATGGGGAGGTTGTGAAGGCTTTTGGGTGGGAGAGTCCTTCCTTCTTGGACCATGGAACTTGTCTCTGGCTCTTCCCTGCTTGGTTCAAATATTGTTTCTCACTTGGTTCAAATATCTTGCCTTCCTTGGTGGCCCTGGCAGTGCAATTGAACTCAAGCCCTCTCAGGCTGCAGGGTAAGGTGGGGAGCCCCCAAGGATCCTCCAGCTGGGCATCTCTTCACCGGCTTTCTGGGCCCGCAGTTCCTCCCTCTCCCCCAGCCCCTTTCCTCCCCGTATCACTCTCCTCCGGGCTCTGTAACAAAGCATTGCAAACCAGGTGGCTTAAAACAACAGAAATGGATCCTCTCAGTGCTGGAGGCCAGAAGTCAGAAGTCCAGGTGTCAGCAGGGCCATCTGAGCCTCCGAGGAATCCTTCCTCCCGTCTTCCTGGCTCCTGCTGGAGTTCGTTCCCAGCCTTGCAACTGCATCATGCCAGTCTCTGCCTCTGTTGTCACAGGGTGTTCTCCCTGTGATGGAATCTATGTCTCAATTTCCCTGTTGTTGTAAGACACCAGTCACAATGGATCAGAGCCCACTCTAACAACTGCAGCTTAACTTGAGAACATCTGCAAAAACACTGTTTCCAAATAAGGTCACATTCACAGGTATCAGGGTCTAGGACTTCAACAGATCTTTTTAGAGGACAGATTTCAACCCACAGCATGCCCTTAGACCTTTCAGACATGCTGCTTTACTCCTTGCTGGGGGAGAGGGGAGGAGAGTAAAGCAGACATATGTTAACAACCCTCCCCCTCCTGAACCCTAACTGGCTTTCTTTAGGAGTCTTTAAATCATCAGAGTGAAGTTCCTGGGGGAAATATACCAAGGAACAGGCAGTCCTCCAGCAAGTTCCACCTGCCACAAATCAAACCCCAAACCAAACCAAACCAACCTTTCACTACTGCCCCCGTTCTCTTTCGGGCGTCCTGCACTCACTGGATTAGTGTTACCTGTTACAGAGAGCAGGTCATCATGCCAGCCACTGGGACTGAGAGGTGACTCTGGGCCAGTGTTGGGTTCAGCCGCACAACAACAGAAAGGAAATGTTTGTTATCCCATCTCATGGATGAGGGAACCGAGGGCAGAGAGCTCACAAAGCAAGCCCAAGGTCACGGGGCTGGAGAGGGCAACCCAAGTCTGTGAGTCTCTTTTCCAGTGTCTTCTTCTGACAATACCCCCTTTTCCCCAGTTTACCTTCCAGATGGCTCTTATGATTACATCCTTTTTGCCTGGGACTTTTACAGGAAGGAGGTGACAGACATCCTAGACTCAGAGCACCCCTCCCTCTTTCAAGAGTAGTCTATGTATTATGATTGTTGATTCTCCATTGGGAAGCCCAGGAATCATCAAGTTAAAAGCAGCTAACAATAGCTTGCTGACCTCAATCATATGCCTATCTAAAGTGCTTTACTTGAAGAAAACAAAGCAGCTTTATAGAGGTATAATTGACACATAAAATGGTAAGATATTTAAAGTACATATTCTGGTGGTTTGATATACATATCCATTGTAAAAGAGTTCCCTCCACCTTGTTAATTAACATGTCCATCACCTAACATATTTATCTTGTGGGTGAGTACACGGAAGTTCTACTCTCAGCAAATTTCAATTATACAGCACAGTTATCAACTCTAGTCACCATGTTTACTTTAGATCCATAGACCTATTATTTATCTTTGAGCTGAAAGTTTGTGCTCTTTTACCAACCTCCCAAGTGCCTTACACTTAATCCTAACAATCACTTTATGATGGGGGCACTATTGTCCCCATTTTTCAGATGGAAACACTGAGGCTCCCATCTGAAGGGAGCGCAGAGAGATAAAGTAGCCTAAAGTCATGCAGCTAACTGATCATGTGGCTGGGTTTCTAATCCAACTTTTCTGACTCCAGAGGCTACACTGAGAGGGGGTTGGGCAGGACATCCGGCATCGGGTGACCCTGGGATGATCAAAGGTACCACATCGGGGAGTGGCACCAGTATCCTCACTCAAGCCAGCTGCATGGGTGCCCACTCAGTGAGGTCAGCGCATCACAGGCTCTGTCCCTGGCGTCACGGTGGCATGCAGAGGCCTCCGGTGTTGCCTTCCATAATGGTCACCTGATCTCCGCACTGGTGGGCAAACAGCCTGAGATGTTTATTCCCTGCGGACCAACTGGCCTGACAGCCTGGGTGATAAGAGAAGACAGAGCAGGCGACTGGGGGGAGGGCTCGATAAAGGAATCCCCTGCCTCTAAGAAGTGCTGTTTGGCTTGGCTGGGGCCCCGAGTCATACTAGCAGCTTCTGAATGACAGTGACATTCCCCAGGGATTAAGCTTGCAGTGTAGAAGCTGGGTCTCCACGGGGGGTGCCGAGCCCCATGGAACTTAAATCATGCAATTAGCCACCAGCTAACGTTTCTCCCACATTCGCTTCATACCTCCGTCACTTCCCATCCCCCCTCCAAGAAAATTCAGCTGCAACTCATTTTATGACACCCCTTCTTGTACCCTGTTGCTTTGCTTTCTCTTGGTAAAGGCAAAAGAGATGAAGCCATTCTCTCCTTCAAAACACAGCTCAACATTTTTCTTTTCCTGGAAGCCAGACCCAGGTAACTCTGCCCTATAATACTGTGAGCCCCCTAGGATTCTAACTCAATCCTCTGCTGGTTTGTGGCCAGGTCCTGAGCAAGTGCTGGAACGGCAGAGCTCAAGCCACCTGGGCTTGGAGTAGTGATGCTTTTAGAGGAGGCAAAGATGTTGATTTCACCCCTGGTTTGGGATGACTGCTTTTCTGTTCAGGAACATTGGATACACCTAGAGGTCCAGAACTCAGATTTTCTGACTCCCAGTCAACTGTTCCTTGATTATAATATAACACTTGCGTGGCTCATCAGAGGACAAGGGGCCTGACTGGTAAATCCACCACCAGAGAGGTGGTGGCTAAGCCTTTCCCGGCAGCCAATGAGGGACATTCTGCACGAGTTGTTAGGCAGAAAAGAACCGTATGGGTCATGTCCTCACTTTTCCTCAGCTAGAGTTCCCTGACTGTCGCCTTCACATTCAAATGTGCATCCAGTTCCATGAGTAACCATATTATTTTTAAACAGCATCCTTCAGCCACTGCCTCTCCAGCGTTTTCAGAGAGGCGATCCTTTCCAAAGCTAGCACAGGATTTTATTTTATGATTGTTTTAAGACATATGCAGGGATTCCACGAAGTTTAGGTAAAAGATTAGGGTGTATCTCTGAGAGAGGAGCCAGCAGACAGATAAAGCTGACTTCAGGAGGATGGAAAAGAGAAGCCAGGTCTGGTGGAGAGATAGGAAATCAAAGGATGAGGTACTGGAGACAGCAGAGAGGGTCACACCAGCCATCACTTAGCAGAGGAATGTCTGGTCTTAAAAGCCCCATTGTACCAAGAAACATCACTGGCACCATGTTGGAATAGTTAAAAGCTCTATTCTAGGAGGAATGGAGACTGGCACTAGATATGAGGTTCTCCCACAAAGTAGTTGTCAAGTGGCTGAACTTCTTGGAGTCTTGGTTTTCATATCTGTAAAATGGGCATAAACACAGCCAACTAATAAGGAAGTTGTGAGGATCAAATGAGAAATATTATGTGCTCAAGACAGCTTGACATAGAGTAATACTAAAGAAATGATAACTGTTTATTAACACCTAGATAACAGCGAATACGTTATGGCTAATGTTGATAGGTTGCTTACATGATTATCAAACTAATAGACTGTAACTGTATCAACATGACTGCTGGGAATTAATGAATTAATTATTCAGTTTCTCTATTGGGGTTGTTAGGATAACAAAAGACTACTCTGGACAATACATTGTCCAGTGTGTTTCTCCTTCAATCTTCCAGATGATGTTTTGCTTAAAAAAAAAAAAAAATATATATATATATATATATATTCATGTGCTAAGTGCTGTTAAGAAAGACTAGTTGAAGAGGGAAAGAATTGCTTTGTTGTTAGTGATCAGTAATAAAAAACAATACATGTCTATAGTAAAAAATTTCAAACAGTACATATACTTCAATAAAATTTTATTTCAAATATTCAAATATAAAAGAAGAGAGTTCCTGCCCTATCCCAACTTCCAGAAGTAATTACTGTTAGTAATTAGTTACTTCTATAATTTTCTAGAAATGTTTTATACTCTTTGGTTATACAAATTTAATTATACTGCAATGCTGCTGAGGACCTTGCATTTTCTCCTAAGTGATACATCTTGGAAATTTTTTTCTAGTAGTGCATATAGACCTAACTTTGCCTTCTCAGGGCTACATTGTATTCCTTTCCATTTAGGGACCATCCTTTATGTAACCAGGCCCCCTCTGCTTAGCATTGTGATGTTTCTGGGTCTTACTGTTACAAACAATGCCACAGTAAACTTCCTTGCACATGGAACTTTGGTTGTTGCTACAAATAAACCTACCTATAGGATACATTCCTAGAAGGATAACTACTGAGTCAGTTTCCTTTGTAATTGTAACAGACAGTGCCAACTCATTTTCAAAGAGGTTGTAGCAACTGACAGTTTCACCCACAGTATATGAGAATATTTGCAGTCCTGTATTTTTACCAGCTCCGTTTATTATCAAACTTTACAACCTACTAAATAAACTGTTTTTTTCTTAAGTAGTAATTACACATAGGGAAAAGCAATACATTTTAAATGATCTCATCTGCAGAGCTGAATGCGCACAATCACCTTGAACGGAGGACAGCGAGTTGCAGGGAGTCAGACCAGGGTATGAACTTCCAACTCCACTATGTGTTATCCTTGTGACCTTGGAGAGGTTCATCAAGCTTCTCTGTCTGCAACCTGGTGATAATTAGCGAAATAAGGCACAAGAAAGCTCCTAGAATCACTGTCTGGTACCCAGTAAGCATTTATTAACATTACAGAACAAACTAGTGTGCCAGAGTCCCTGGCAAGTTTGAGAATGACAGAGACCTGGTTTCTATTTCCCGTTCCTTTCTATTAACCTCCCCCCCCCCCACTAGGCTGCTTAATTTCTTTAGATTTTCTTGCTTATGTCAATTTGGAGCTTGCCTGATAATTTACTGATTAGATAAATATGAGTGGCAGAGTTGAATCACAATGCAGGGGGTATTTTACATTCACTGGAAGATGCAGGCAGTCATCACATCAAAAGAAGACCACGTGGCTTCTTGGGGCTGTGTGCCACTGAGGCAGTGGGTGAGGTTTGGGGTCAGATCCATCTAACTGCAGTTCTGCTTCTGCAGCTTAAAAGTCAGGTGACCTGAGGCAAATTCTGTTAGCCCTCTAGCCTCATTTTCAATTTTAAAATGTGGGTAAGTAACATGGAAACTTATATTACTATAGGTAAAATAGACAGCCAATGGGAATTTGCTGTATGGATCAGAAAACTCAAACAGGGGCTCTATCAACCTAGAGGGGTGGGGTGGGGAGGGGAGGGAGATGGGAGCAGGTTCAAAAGGGAGGGGATATATGTATATCTATGGCTGATTCATGTTGAGATTTGACAGAAAACAACAAAGTTCTGTAAAGCAGTTATCCTTCAATTAAAAAACAAATAAATAAAAACATGGGCAGCTACCTCATGGGATTATTGTGAATATGAAGTAAGTAATAATCTATGAAAGCATTTAACAGCTGACTCCCATGTAGTCATGTATGGATGTGAGAGTAGGACCATAAAGAAGGCTGAGGGCCAAAGAATTGATGCTATTGAACTGTGGTGTTGGAGAAGACTTTTCAGAGTCCTTGGACAGCAAGGAGATCAAACCAGTCAATCCTAAAGGAAATCAGCCCTGAATATTCACTGGAAGGACTGATGCTGAAGCTCCAGTGCTTTGGCCACTTGATGGAAAGAGCCAACTCATTGGGAAAGACCCTGATGCTGGGAAAGATTGAAGGCAGGAGGAGAAGGGGACGACAGAGGATGAGATGGTTGGATGGCATCACCAACTCAATGGACATGAGTTTGCGGAAGCTCTGGGAGATGGTGAAGGACAAGGAAGTCTGGTATGCTGCAGTCCATGGGGTCACAAAGGGTCAGATACGACTGAGCAACTGAACAACAACAATAACCTATGAAATGTTCAATATGTTCATAGGCAGCAAAAGCCTCGCTGATCTCAGTTTCCTGGTATGTCAGCAGGGACAGAGCGCTTCTGCAGAGCGGAACAGAGATGTTACAACCCCTCCCCTCTTCCCATTTGTCAAGTCAGGTGACCCCTACAGCCTTTCCCTCAGGTCAGTAACCGCAAGCACTTCCTGGTGTGGTGGGGGTGGTGAGGACACAGGGCAGACAAAAGCAAACCTACTAAAGGATTCTTGAGTGGCTGCAACCCCATCCCAGGAGCTTTCTCATTTTTTCCTGGAAAGAAGTGAAACGACATTACGTTAATAAATATTTTTCATTGGACTTGCTTAATACGCTGAATGTCTGACTTGCAAAATGGAAAGTCTTGTTCATTGTTATCCTGGACAATATTTTGAGGGGATCTGAGGCAGGTCCAGAACTAGCTTTAGGTTTTTGCTGCAGTGTTTCCCTCTCCCTTCACATCTGCTTCAAGTTTCAGTTCTCACATAACACATATGTTGCAAATATTCAGCTATACTCACAGAAATGGGGCTTCTTAAAAACACCTTCTGTATTATTAATTTTCTCCATTTGGGGGGAAATTTTCAACTTACAGAAAGGATGGAAGAAAAGTCTAATAAATACCCCCGATGTATCACTGTTATTTTGTCACAAAAGCTAATATATTATTTTTGAGATACAGAGAGCTGCATTTATATAATATGAATTTCCTCTCCTCCCTCCCTGCCTTTTATCCTTCCTCCCTTCTTCCCTCCCTCCTTTCCTTCCTTTATGTTTCTGTCAGGAAAAATGTTATGAGGATGGATTAAGTTATATCAATATTATGACTTCCAAGCACTCAGCTTCCTAGCGTTTGAGATCTACTGTTCTACTCGGTTGTAAGGTTGGAAGATAAGGAGTCACTTTTGTGATAGCTGCCAAACTGGATATCTCTTGTACCAATTATGCATCAATTATGCAGGATACATTATCTCTAATCCTAACAGTGACTCTGCCAGTCAGGGTCTCATCACTGCCAGTTTACAAATTTGGTAACTGACACTCAAAGAGACTGAGTCACTCAACCTCTCTGGTAAAAAGTGATCTGTCTTTTTCTGACTACAAAGCTGTCTTTCACAAAGGTTTTGGGGGATTCTCAGAGGGATATTTTAATATAAGCATATGGGAAGTTTTCCTTTCTGGGAGAGTTGCAATGTTAATTTCATATCATTTCCCTCAACCAAGGGAAGGGGGGCAGTGGAAGGTAGAGTTTTATGAAAACCATAGTCAGTACTTTAGTGATAGAAACTGAAAATGATGAACTAACCACTCCTAGAGCCCAAAAGGACTCTGGGATAGCTTTTTACTAGCCATATATAGATGAACAAATAAATCACCCTGACTCGCCTCGTTTGCGCAAGGAATAAACAATTGGCTCCTCTTTACCTGGGTTTTCTGGTGAGATTCAAATTTGCGAACTGTGATTACTCTTATGAATACAAGGCACTGGGTCTATCATTTTATCTGTAAGGGGAAGGAGGGAGAGAGAGAGAGAAGAAGGAAGCCAGGGAGTGGAAAGGACACTGTGTGTACAGGAGAGAGTGAGGGTGGGGGAGGATCTAGGTAGGATGACAGCAAAAGGGAGGCTAAACTTCGTGAAACTGGCAGGAAAGTTGACAGAAACTCACAGTCTAGGGAGAGAAGAAATCATCTTTCAGGGGATTCAATAGTTGTTGGTCCCCGGAGGATTCATCTTCAGAATTCTCCTCCATGTAACTGCGGGAGGAGGATGGGTTGGCTTGAGACCCCCGGGAAGCTTCGTTCCAGGCCCGGGGGCACCCTGGCGTACGCTTTGGCTTCCAGGGCACCCAAGGGACGCCTTTCCTTGTTTCTCGGGGCTGCCCGTGTCAGGATTTAGAAAGTCGTGTGTCCGACAGACGGTAAGGATCTCCAGGGTAACCAGACCCCGAGGTCTTTGCCCAGCTTCTGGACGTTTCCGCGGTACCAGGTGCCTCCCAGATCTCTGCCGGTGCTCTAGGACATTACACTGCACCTCGTGGGGTGACTGCTGAGCGCGACGCCCGCGTCCACAGCCGTGAGCCGCTGTGTGCAGGTGAGCTGGCGCACTGCGGCTCCCGCGCAACCAGCAGAGCTTCGGAGGCGGTAATCCTGGGGAGTGCGATGGTAGCGAACTCCTCTTCATCCTTTACTGAGATTCCTACTGAGATTTGGCCAATAAAGAAGAATAAAACATACACGTGATTTTGTCTTTGCGCTCGCGGGACAGCGACAGGTCTTTCAGAAAACTGGGGAAATAAATGAAGAGAAATCACGGCGGCGCCACCGTCTGCGTCTGGGGATTGCCAGTTTGGAGACCCCACGGGTCCGGTCATCTTAGACCTAGGGTTACCAGTCCCACCGACCTGAGGGAGTTCTGGACTTTCCCCCTCGCGGGTTCTGGCCCCTCAGCCACGAGTGGCGCTGGCTGGGCACCAGCCGCGGGATGGTGCCAAGGCCCGCGCACCTCGCGCTGGCGATGCGCGCAGACGCCCGGGTCGCCCTCGGTCCGCCCCGCTTGGCAGGAGCGCGCGACGCCGCACGCGCCGTCCCCGGGGACAGTCCGGAGGCCGCCGGCTAGCGGGAGAGGCGAGAGCTCGGCGTCCGGCGGCGCGCTGCCGTGTGTCTCGCCGCCTTACGCGGTGGAGCTGCGCTGCCGAGCGCCGACCCGGGGACCCTGAGGGCGCGCGGGTGGCGGGTGGAGAACGCAGCGCCCAGGAGCTGCGGGCAGAGCTCCCCAGACCACCCGGGCGCCGAGTGTCTCCCGCTGGCTGGGAGACGCCCCCTGGCCCCCACCTCTGAGTGGCCCGGCCGGGCTAGCGGGACCCGCGGGAGGAGGCGGAGGCGGCGCCGCCGGGACTGCCTCCTCCCCGCCCATCGCGTCTCCTCCCCGCGCTACCGGGAAGGACAAGGGGACTGGGTGCGGGGACCCCGGCCAGTGAGCGCCCGTGCCCCGGGCCGCCCCTCGCGCGCGCTCTCCCGCCGCGAGCCCGGGCCGGTCTCGCCTCACATGGTGCTGGCCGCAGCCATGAGCCAGGACGCCGAGCCCAGCGGCCCCGAGCAACCGGACAGAGATGCCCGCAGCGTGCCCGGCGCCCCGGCGCCCCCGGCGCCCCCAGGCCCGCGAGGGATGCAGCCGCCGCCGCCGCCGCCGCCGCCGCCTCCGCCCCAAGCCAGCCTGCCCCAGATCATCCAAAAGTAAGAGGAGGGAAGGGGGAGCGGGGACCTGGGTGCGCTTGGGGGACACGCCCCGGGCGTCCCCTTCTGTGGCGTCCTCTCTCCCCACCCGGCTAAACTTCGCTCGGCCGCCTCGCGTTTGAAGTTTTCTCGCCCTCCCTCTCGGCAGGGTTGGTGTCATTCCGGCTGTTCGTCAGCTTGGGCAGAGGAAAGCCAAGCTATTTGGGGAAAATAATTTTGTTCTTTCTCATCCCCTTTCTTTTCTCTACTGGATATTTTGAACTCAATTAGCTCAATTCAGGGGGAAATGGCCCAGAGACGATATTTCATCTTTCCAGCCCCAGGAGGCCGCTGGAACGTATGGAGAGTCGCGCGCGAGTGTGTGCGCGCGCGTGCGGGAGGGCGCGTCAGTAAGACGCCCGCCCGAAGAAACCACCTTAAATGGTGACCCTGAAGTCCATCAGTGATACTGGGTGCAAAGAGTACCGAGGGTTTGTGGACAACATCGTTTGCTTTGCCCCGCCAGAAGTGTTTACACTTTCCAAGAAGGCCCTTGCGAAGAGTTCTTAGCAGCGGAACCGTTTTCCATTAATGTTACCATCTCGTGGTTCCGGTGATCAGTGCCGCTTGGGTCGCGAATATTCCGGGCCGGACGTCCCAATGCGTGAGTAGGTTGGGCATGGCCAGTGTGATCTCAGAAGCCCTATTCAACCCATCTAGGGGGAGATAAAAATAAAAGGGTGAGGTTCCGTTCCTTCTTTCGAGATTTTGTTGGACAGTTTAAGGCCTAGAATGTTGGTTTGTTGAAAAGATCTTTATTCTCCTAAAAGTTTCCCTCATCCTGTAGTGAAGTTCTCGAAACTAGGGTAAGAAGTGCTGGAAAGCCTGGACGATGAGTGCTTTGGCGAAACTGGAGAAAGTAAGAGAAATAAACACAAGTACAGCAAAATCAGTCCTATGGAACAAAGCGGAGGTTTTCCAGCGCTGCTGTGTTGATGCTTTGAGTTATGAAACGTATTAAAATGTAATAAGAGAAATAACCAGTGATGGGACATAAATGGAAGTAAATATTGTTTTTAAGGCTAACATGTCATGAAAGAATAGTGAAAATTTATGTTTGACATCAAGGAACGTTGGTATCGTGTTGCAGAACAAAATGGTTCCCCCCCCCTTTTTTTGACTGGTAGAATATTAAAAGCTCCATTTATGACAACTTTTGGCTTTAGTTTGATTTTATAAAACTTTTCAACTACCTACAACTAGCTAATTATTTGAAAATGAAAATATTTTATATTATTATTCTGTTCCCATTGTTTTGCAAGTTATTTCAGCTAAGATTTACTAAGTATGATGGACAGTTTAAGTACATCATTACTTAAAATTTCTCTTTAGTCCTTAATATAAATATAAAGTAACACAGAAGAGATGTTTAATACCTAAAGTTTATTTAGTAAAAGAGGAAAAAACTCTATTGACTGATTATTAATTGGGAAACATCTAATGTGCTTCTTACCAGTGTCTCGTAGCTTGAAATTAGGCTGCACAGTAAGTTTACTGAACTTGTTTTGGTATGGTAATCACCCTACATTTTCCAGTCACTTACTTTTAATTAGGAAAAAGCCAAGAATTTTATGTTCACAGTAAAATCTTTGGAGATGGATGTCTGACTATGAAACATTGCCCGGTTGAAAATAAAGGCTGTTTTTGTGGGAGATGAATCATTTCAAGTATATTTCAGTTACCTCATGTAATAAAAAATTAACCTTGTAAATTCACCCCCATTTTGAAAATTCCACCCCTGGAGTATTTTACTTTAATTGATGAGCCTGAGCTGTTCAAATATGGCCCCTTCTGCTAGTAGTTCCCAGATGGAGACCTCAAGGACTGCCTCATGGCTCTTCCTTGTTTTGCGTTGATGACAGATCAGTCTTCAGGCGCCAAGTCCAAGGCTGGTGAATGTGCGCATGGGATTTGACGTTTGTGCGCTTATATTTCAGTCTTTCTTTTTATAAGGATGACTTGGGTTTTGTGCTCCCCTGATTACCTACTGTGATTCTGCTGGAAGCAGGCATAACATGACAAATGCTTTGCAGGTCCATCTTTAATGCGCTGAAACTTGAGCAGGTTATTTTGAAACTGCGTTTGCATAATTTAATCTGAGCAACCATTTTTATGTAGTTATAAGGTGCTGTTTGCATCAGCCATCTTTGAGAAAATGTGGCGGGGAGAGATTGCTCTCAGCGGCAAAAAAAGTTGTCCACCTCTTGATTTGAGAATTTGGGGAAGCTAGAGCTTTGGGTGTAATTCTCTAGTGGAAGCATGTTAAATGCGCTGTATTGGGGAAACTTGTATTTTTTCTAGTTATTTAAATGAGGTTATTATGTAATTTGTAAGAGGAGTTTTGATTGCTTTCAAAATGATGAAGATACCAATCTTCATGTTGCCTAGCGTTTAAGGATTACAATAATTTTTTCACTTAAAGTCTGTGTTTATTGATCTTCTTTAATAACATTTTCATTTTGGATGACATGAATGATTTTGGTAAAGTAACAGTCATGATCATAATACATACTGAATTCTATTCACCTATGTTACATCTGGTCTTAAGAGAATGAGGTGTGACAATGAATAATGTGATTGACTTTGGGGTTTATTTTATGGAATCTAGTTTCTGTATTTATGAAGACTGCATCAAAAGTTAACTACTGTGGAGTTCTTTTGTCCTGTTCAGGTGTATTTAGTTTTCTCACTGTTGTATTGTTAGCTTCAGTCAAGCATGGCGCATGACCTCTCTACCCTTGTTAACCCCTGACTCTAGGCTAGTATTTGCATTACCTATGAAGATTATCAGCCATGTTTAGACACATATAACTAATGTCTTATATGTGTTTTAAACGTGCATTCTCTAAGCTGGTCAATGTGGAGATATTACTGAATAAAATCTGAAGCATTATGTAAGCCATTTGGGCAAAGGAATTATAAATAACACCTTAAGAGATTTGGAATAAGTTTAGGAAATCAGAATAATTTGAGAGCTTAAAAAAATATATATTATCTTCCTATGAACAGAAATAGAATAACATTGATATGTGTCAGTGAATGTTTTACAAGGATTTATCTCCTCAAATATTCAAATATTTTATTTTCAAAAGTATTTTATTTTTTAATTTTGTGCTTTATAACCAAACCTAATTCTTAATTTATAAGAAATTATTTATTAATCCTGATGAATATCAGAAATTTCAATTTTATGTTGTAAGTTTTAAAACTCTTCAGAATGAAAGCAGAGTCATTGGTTCTGTGTGCAGTGTGGAAGTCGGTTGTCAGATGCAGTTAGAAAATGTGATACTAAGCATAGTGAAAATTAACCAAGCAAGCACACACATCTATGAGATGAGCACGCAGGTGATTTTCCTAAATTATTTGGTTTGCAGTGAAATACTCCTGGCTAATGCTTGATGTCAGGATGCATCTTTAATTTGTACATTGATGACTTATTTTTTTCCTTTCCGGATTACTTTGGTATGAAGTGAATAAAAATCAATTATGAAAATGGAAAAAGTTTTGATTTAGCATTTGATAGTGTCACCTGTGTGTGTTGTGATTTATGAAGATATAAATCCAGTTTTGATTGCTTTTGCAGTCTTCTGCCTGGAACTAAGACACTGGCTGGCTGCGTGTTCAGTGCACAGTGCTCCCTGGATCAGCCTAGGGAATATTACGAGTAGTCACTCTGATTGCAGATAATTTTACAGATGTCTTGCATTTGGAAGGATCTCCATGTAACTGGTAGGGTGACACTTAGGCAAGTTGTGTGTGATGTCCACTCACTTTAATGGGCATGTTGACAATTACTTCCAGAATCTGAGAGAAAAGAAGAGTTTGCCAAAAAGGGACATTATCTCAACTCATACTTGGTCCTGTTCTGGAAAGAGATTGGAATTTCTAACATCTGTGCCACTTTCTAACATCAGTTTGAGTCCATTTTTAGAGGAAACAGGGATACACTTGTAGAAGGAATTTTGAAAATTTTAAACACCATCTTAAACTGCACATAAGACAAGCATTCAGCAGGAGAAAACATCTGAGAGGATTAAGCATTTACCCAAAACAGGGAGGGTTCTTGACATTCTGAAAAGTTTCTTTGCTTCACTAGAAAGCTTATTAAGGTTGTTTTTTTAAAAAAGAAATTTTGCTTGAGGGTTTGTTGTGATAAGTACTTTTAGATAGTAAGTGTAGCCATCCGGGTTACGAGTGTTTTCTCAAATTGCCAGAGATCAGTTTTATGAAATGTAGTACATTATTCCCATTAGTCACAGTAAATGACTGTACATATGGTGTACACAGAGCTTTTCTAATGCCAGTGCTGCAGAGGAAGAAAAAGAAGACAAATTTTATCACCCATTTTATTCTTCTGTCCACTTATTCTCTTGCTACTGCTTTAGCAGTTCATTAAATTAATAATTAAAAAAACCCATGTCTATCAGTTGGAATGTGGACTTTGATCTGTTAAGTTATTTTTGCCTATGCATAAAGTCACCAGAAGGGAAAAAACCCCACCAGGATCGACTCACAGTGAAATGATCCCCCATTATCCAGTTTCTCTCTCTCTGATTTATTTTTCTTGTGGCTGTAGGTTCTTGACTCCAGTTGAACAAATATTTCTTCCCTGACCACAACAGCTAATCCTCAAATGAACACACCAGTATAGCTCAGTTCACATCTCTGATAAACAAGAATCTACAAAATGTTAGGAACTGAGATCTGACCAAGAGATAGAATTAAAACAGATCGAACTAAACTTGAAAAATTAGAATGGAAGAAGTTTGAGACAGTGGAATTAAAACTCAAGGCAAATTCATCCTCCTTGGTCCCTCTGTCAGGCAAAAGCTTGAAAGGGTGTCCTGTGCCACAAAATTCCACTTAATCTGATTTTTATTTCCTGACACAGTAATTATCTTGTTTGGGATGGTGTAGCCGATACGATTTTGTGTATTTTAACAAGGAAAGTCGCTGTGGATCCACAGCTGGTGTGACTGACTGATGGCTGTGTTTAGAATAGTGCATTGAAAAAGTTTTGCAGAAAGTAAAGTGATCCGTATTCCAGAATCGGGGCAAAAGATGGTAATTAGCGGCTTGTAGAAAGGAGCACATGGCAATTCGCTTTCTGGTTAATGAACCTGACATCTTGCTGATGTGTGTGTTCTGGAAGCTTCATGTTGCTTCTTCCCACCAGTGAGAAGACTGGGAAATCCTGACTTTAATTAAGTAGGCACATTTTTAATCAGGAATGTGAATTTGGCTTCCAACAACCATCAAGGGGATATTGGCGGTGGGCTGATATTTTGCCTGGCACAATGGGTGGTCACTGTTAATTCCACCCAACTAAGGTTTCAGTCTTCGACATTTTCAAGGCAGCAAGTTGGGGGTATTTTGGATTTAAGGCATATATCCATCTAATAGGATAAAGTCTTTACAGTGGCAGAAGTTACAGACAAGTTAATTGAGCCTCTCTTCTCCTACAACTCCTGCTAGATTTTACAAGATAAATAAGTCCCCTGATAGTTTACAAGGAAACTTTTCCAGCTTGCTGACAGCAGCTCTGTCAGGGGGATGGTCCATATTGATGTGAATGTACTTTATGAGCAAAACAAGAGCTGTGAAGCAAGTTGTATGAGGATGTGTAAATAACTTGTGGTTCAGTTTGTCAAATAAATCTTTCCATGTGTTTGAAAGCAAAAGGCTGGAGGTCATGCCTGCATTTGGGGGTGGTTGTCACCCCATGAAGATAGTTTTCACGCCACTTTTCCCTTCTTTAATGTGGGTATTTGCTTCAAGGATGCACCAGAGCTCTTTGCTGCTCTTTCTTGCACCTGCTTTCTCTGGATCACAGTAATGGCCACCAGTGCTCAGTTGAGAACTGATTCACTCTGATCTGAACCTGGAAACCTCCATTCACGGCTGTATAAACATCTGAAATAGTTTTCATTTGTGCAGCTTGTCTACAGACTCTTCCAGATGTGTTTTTGGTTCTTATTAGACCCACCCTTAAGCCTGACCTCCAGTGCCATGATGCTGAAGGAGTAGACAAGGTACTATATATTTTAAAGATCTATTCATTTCACAAAGTTACTTCTTTGGCTCTATTTTGAATTCATTACTGAATTGAATGACAGGTAGGATCTTTCTGGTGTTGTCAAATGTAAAGTGAGTATCTTTGTTTTAAATTAATAGATGGGTTTCTGACAAAGAGGGTCAGAGAGGAAAAAGAAACCCTGGATTGGGAGCGGGTAACCTGGACACATCAATTAATCTTCCTAATCCTGCTTCTCCAGGGGTTGGAAATGATCAATGTCAGTTCTTTCCAAGAATAAAATTATGTGAATCCCCAGGAATATTGCTGAATAGTTATCACTGTAGGATGCCTCTCCTTGCCTCCACATCTGATGGAGAATCAGTTACATTTTAATCAAGGGCTCAGGTACATGTTTGTGAGACTGATTACTCATGGAAACAACAGTAACCACAAAAAGAGAATTAAAAGTTTTCTTCAGCACTTGCAAAATATATTTGGATCAATGACATAATTTTAAAACAGAAAGGTAGATACTAATGTCAGTGAAAAGGAGGGCATTTCATACTGTTTCCTAATTATTACCAACTTTTAAAAAATAAAAACAAAAACTTTGGAATGTTCATTCTTTTGGAATGTTAAAGTCAATGCTTGAGTCTGTAGAAAGAGTACTGTTCTAGTAATTTTCATGCGTCTAAATTAGTTTGTATTGAATACAAGCAGGTGGGAGTGTGTTCGGCGCCGTTATTATTTTTAAAGGCAGAAAACATAAGCATGGGCCGACAGACGTTTGGAGGAGCCCGCCGGCTGCCTAGACTAGGACTTGATGTTGCCTGGTGCACTCATTCGCCGCAGCGTGGGCCGCAGACTCGCCCAGAACTCAGCGCAGGCAAACACTTTGCAAAGAGATCACAGTTATCCAGAAGGTGGGCCTCGGGTTTCTGCGTGCCTCCTTGAATGAAAGAGATCAAACATTGTTTCCAGAGCATTCTAAAGCCCAGGTCTCCTCAGGGCATGGTGTCCTCCTGGGCTGGCAGGGTCACTGTAGTCTGGAGTTATGGGAGAGCTTATTTAATACTTGAAAAGAGATTTTTTTTTTTAACTTTCTGTATGAAAAGGGAGAGGGGTAGTGTGATTAAAGCTTGATTTAGATACTTTGTTATTTACATAATGAGGATGAACCTGAGGATATTTATTGCAGCATTGGCTAGAAGGACAAAATATTAGAAACCACCCAGATGTTTCTCATTGAGAAAATAAATCATGTGCTTGTGTAATAGTATGTACCATTCATCCATTAGAATGATGCCATTATTCTATATTTGTTAATATGGATTGTAAACCATATAATATTGTTAACTAAAAGAATTACAAACAGCACATATATTGGGATCTTGTGTTTTTTAAAAAAAACTTTATGAGCATGTGCTGGTTCCTCAAGCCTGAAAAACCATCTAAAGAACAAATAAAAGATATTAACAGTGGTCCTAACTCTAGGTGGTGCAATTATAGTGGTTTGTCTTTCTTTTTTCCCTTTTTTTTTTTCCAATGAGCATGTGTTAATTTTCTAATCAGAGAGGAAAAACTTATTTCCATTAAAAAAAATAGGAATAGACTTTTCACACTGGCATTGCATGTTGTCTTTAAGACTGAATGAGCCATTAGCATCTTAAATTTTAGACCTGGAAGGCATCTGAGAGCTGCTTTAGCCCAGCCCCCCTGTTTTTCTAGGTAAGGCAAGTGAGCATCAGAGAAGCCAAGAGAATTGTTTGAAGTCATAGAGCAAGTGGTGGCCAGGCTAGGATAAGAATCCTCGTATTTCTGTCTGTTGCGTTTTCTGCTATTTGCCCTTTTTTCCTGCCTGGAAATGAGGGAGAAGGAGGTGGAGAACATTCATAGACTGGCCTTTTTATCTGCCAGCTCTAGTCTACTCGACCTCTGAAAGAGAATTTTGAAAATTATCTCTGGGTGTGTTATCTCCTCCCATCTCCCCCCACAAAGATCTTTCGGTTTTCTTTTTTTAAAAATTATTTATTTATTTGTGGCTGCACTGGCTCTTCATTGCTTTGCCGGGGCTATCTCTAGTTGTGGCAAGCAGAGGTAACTCTTGCTGTGCTAGGGCTTCTCAATGCGCTGGCATTTCTTGTGCCAGGCTCTAGGCACGCCGACTTCAGTAGCTACAGCAGGAGGGCTCAGTAGTTGTGGCTTGTGGGCTTTAGAATGTGGGCTCAGTACTTCCCACAGAGATCTCTCTACATGTGGGGGTAGACCGGGTCTCTCTAGGGCATCTCACACTCTGTTCCATACTTCCAAAGAGAAGCAGTGTCACGTATTTTTCTTGAGCATCTGAAGGTAAATTGCATAGCCATGATTCTGTTGTCATATCTAAGATGGTTAGTCTTACTTAAATGATGTTTCCAATAAAACACTTGATTTTTAACTTTTTCCAGTTGTAAGACATTTGTGAAATGAAATGAAATTTTCAGAAAAATGTCTCATATTGCAATTCTTAAACCCCTCTGGTTCAGATTCAAGTGCATTGTTTATGGTATCTCTTTTAATTTAGCAAGTGTACCTGCTCTTTTCTGCTCTTTGTGACCAAAGATTCCCCACTATAGAGTGAACCATGATCTGGGGACTTCCCTGGCAGTCCAGTGGTGAAGACTCCGCCTTCCAGTGCAGGGGGCAGGGGTTCAAGCCCTGGTTGGGGAATTAAGGTTCCATATGCGGTGGGGTAGAGTCAAATATTTAGAAAAATAAATGGGTGAGAAAATAAGAAGGAACCACGATCAGGATGTATTTGTTGTTTCCTCATGGCCAGATTCAGGTTAAGCATTTTGGCAAGGATATGCATTCAACAGGTGATGTATGTTCCACGAAGTTTGATCCCTTGGTTACCACCAGATCTCTCTATCTAATCTATCTATGATTAGTAAGTTGTCTTTGGAAGTGAGACCCTCTGAATACCCTGTTTCCCAACAAACTCTCATCTAGTGGTTTTATCTTTTAACTTGACCACCTTACACAAACAAACAAACAAACAAACAAACCCCTTCTCAATGAAATTCCTGGAACTGGAAGCTTAACTATCACTTTAGAATGGGTTAATTTGGATAAGCAGATTAAATCAGACAACCTTGCAAATATGTTTGCATTGTTATCTGGAGCCTCTGTATTTTTCTAGTCTTGACCTGATAAGAACTTAATTGTTGGGCCTGACGCTTTCCATCTCTGGAAACATTCTGTCCTGAGCTGCAGTACTTTTTAATGTCCATACAAAGTGAATATAAACCCCTTTTAATGTTGAAGCAATGAGTAGGCGATAATGTCATTTTTGTTAGCTGGCGCAATTTGGGGGGCATCCTCAAAGCTCGGTTGACTCTTTGCAGATACCTTTAATCTCCTTTTTCAAAATCACCGTATGAAGTTGACTTTAAAAATGACTGATGACTTGCCCTGGGGCCTAAACTGGATGAGTCTTGGAGCTGGTCTGTGACTACCAGTTTGTTCATGCTTTTTAGATTTAAGTTACACAACTATTTTTGCCTCTTCTCAATTGGTACTCTTATTTTCATGCACAAAATATGTATGGGTGGGGAAAGTGGTGTGGAATAGTGAGAAGAATCAGGAGCAAGCATGCTCTGTGTTCTGGATTCAGCTTTCCCACCACTAGCGCTGAGCCTCAGTGTTCCCATCTGTAAAAGGGAATAGTAATAATTACGTGGATAACATTGAACATTCATTGCATGATTCCTGTGAGTCAGCCAATGGTCTCAGCACTTTATGTATGTTTAATCCATTTAATCTTTTAATCCAACAATAATCCTGTGAAGGTAACGCCCTTATTCACCCCACTTTACAGATGAAGAAATCAAGTCACAAACTTCAAAGGACTCAACAAAGCTAAGGAAAATAGCATTTATGAAAGAACTGGTGGTATGGGGCTGGGATGGGAGAATGTTATATAAATTCAAGTGATCATGTCATCTGTATGTAAATATCTGCATCCTCAAAATAATCTATTAAAAAACCTATTATTTACAAAAAAATATTATTATGGAAAGATTACTGAAATAAATTTGAAACTCTGCCAAATTTAATTTGAGACGAACTAAGCAGTCCGATTAGAAACCCCTTTTTCCGTTTCTGGTAGCTTTAAGTATTACTTTTGGTTTAAAGTGAAATCCATATCCCAATTTAAATTCCAGGACCAAATCTGACTCTGGCATTTGATTCACTGTCTTATTCTGTTGTTATGCATGTTAGGCAAGATCTGAACTGGATGCTCATGGAGAGTACATAAACACTTATAATCCTCTCAGCATGTGCTCAACTAATAACAGATAGGATCTTTTGATTTGCAGAGTGAGCCTCTGCCAAGTTCTACCTGACCATTTTTGAACCAATTCAAAAAACCAGGATTCAGCAATGATTAAAGTGTCCTAGGCTCCTATTAATAGCAAAGAGAATTTCTGACTTGAAACATGGCCACATCAAGCTCGCTTAGTCTCCACCAGACATACTCTTGAAGTTTTAGCAGACACTGTTACAGGTGTTCTTTTGCTTTAAGAAACTATTGAATGGAAAAAGCACACTTAATAGGTCCAATAAATCAGGGAAAGATTGTTTGCTTTTGACCTTCAAAAGGGTTTATAGCAAAGATTCTTTAAACAGTGAGTTCTCCCGTGTATTTCAAATAGAAATTTAGTAAGTGTAAGAATTTAAGAGGTCCAAGGATAATTTTTAAAACATTTGTTGGTCTTTTCTCAGTTTTGCAGAAGTGTAATTGAAGTTCTCTAAGCTGTACATGTTTAAAGCATCCATCAGAGAATAAAGATAGTAAACATTTGTATCACCCCCAAGAGTTTCTTCATGCCTTTTATACTTTATCCTTCTCTCTTTTCCTTAACCCCCTTCCTCTCAGGCTACTAGTGATCTAGGATTATAGGTGAGTCTGCACTTTTTAGAATTTTATACAAATGAAATCATAGTATGCACTCTTTTTGTTACCTGGCTCTTTCACTCACATAATGATTTTGGGGGAAATAATATTTTTCAAAACTGTGATAATATACATGTACATTAACCATTTTAACGATTTTCAAGTGTAATTTGGTAGTTTTAAGTATATTCACAATGTTGCTTAACAGTTTCTACCATTTGGTTCCAGAACATCTGCATCACCCCGAAAGGAAAGCCTGTCCTCATTAAGTGGTTATTCCCTCCTCTCCCAGGCCTCTGGCAATCACTAATCTGTTTTTTCTATACCTATGTACTTGTCTATTCTGGACAGTTCATATAAATGGAATCAAATAATATGTGGCCTTTTATATCAGCTTTCTTCCACTTAGTGTAATATTTTCAAGAGTCATCCATATTGTAACATGTATCAGTACGTCATTCCTTTTTATTGCTGAGTAAAATTCCATTGTATGGATTTGTTTTTCCATTCATCAGTTGATGGATTTGGGCTGTTTCTACCTTTTGACTATTGTGAATCATGCTGCTATGAATTTTGTGTTCAAGTTTTGGCCTGAACATCTGTTTCCAATCCTTTTGGGTATGTATCTTGACGTGGAATTGCTGAGTCATAAGGTAATTCTGTGTTTAATTGATTGAGGAACTTCCAAAGTGTTTTCCAAGTGACTGAACCGTTTTACATTCCCACCAGTAATGAATGAGCGTTACAGTTTCTTTCCAACTTTGCCAACACTTGCTATTTTCCATTTTTTAAAAAAAAGATTATGGCCATCCTAGTGAGTGTGAAGTGGTATCCCATGGTGGTTTTGATTTGCATTCCCTAAAGACCAATAATGCTGAGCATCTTTTCATGTGTTTGTTGTGTTTATCTTTTTCAGAGAAAAGTCCTTTGTCTCTTTTTAAATTGAGTTGTTTATTTTTTCGTGTGAAATTATGAAACATATAAGACCCTTATCAGGTATATGATTTACAAGTATTTTCTCTCATTCTGTGAGTTTTCTTTCAGCTTACAGTTTTAAATTTTATCTGTTCTTTTGCACATATCAAAAGTTTGGTCCTTTTCATTGCTGAGGGATTTTCTGTTTTATGGATATGTCATACGTTGTTTATCTACTTAGCCTATTGATGAATATTTACATTATTTCCAATGTTTTGGCTATTACAATAAAGTTGTATGAATATTCCTTTGCAAGTTTTAATGTGGACATGTCTTTAGTTTTCTTAGGTAAATATCTAAGCCAATGATAATTCAACCTTTTGGGAGCACAGATGTTATAAATAAGAATCAATTTGGGGAAGATGAAAATTCCTTTGAATTTTTATGACTGCGTCTTTGAATGGAACTTATTGATACGATCCTTCAAGGCTTTTAAAGAGCACACACTTTATCACCTTAGTTTTCAGTGTCAGTCACTCATTAGCTTGTTTCTTTTCCTTCTGTTGATGATTCTTCTGTCAATAAGTTTTCATTTGACTAATTACCCTGGAAACAGGGCTACAAGGCGAATAAGGATGCAAAACTTAAAGCTGAAAGGCTCCCTGGAGGTCATCTGATTCAGTTCTCTTGCTTTGTAGAAAAGGAAGCCAGGTCCAGAAAGAAGACCGGATTTACCAGAGGCCACTCAGCTATGAGAGAAGTTCAGTGAGCAGAGAAAACATTCATGCCTGTGAGGGTAAATTTAAGTCTCCCAGCGGTGAAGGGTCTCCAGATGCGACAGTGCGGGGGGATTGGACAGCACTGGTGTCCTGCCATGCTGGATGGTTCACAAGGCACTGTTTTTCCTCCTAGGTTATCCCATTTAATCCTCCAACAACCCTGTGAAGTAGGTAGGGATTAAGTAAAGGCTCAGAGCCAGGCCCTCTGACCCGCTCGTTTGCACTGCCTCCTTCTTCCTTTGGAACCCCTTCCCACGCTCTGTGCCCACCACCTCTGCCCCAGGCCTCCCAGTGGGGCCTGTCCTCAGATCTTTCTTTTCTCCACAGGAGCGCAGTGCTAACCGTGTCATCTGCTTGCTTAAAGCCCTGGGGAAGTTTCTCGTCATCTGTAGGTCGAGATTGAGATGCTAGAAGCCCCTTCCGGCCTTGCCCCCGTTAACTCTCTCTGTTCTCTCTTGGCTGCCGTCCTGTCCCACTCCCTTCATCTGAACTACTTTCTCTCTCCTCAGCGGGAACGTTCCTTTCGTCTTCATGGATGGGGTGAGAGCCTGTTTCCTGTGACAGCCCGTGGCCTCCCCTGTAGCATTTACCGCAGGCTCAGTCCAGGGGGTCGCAAAGAGTCAGACCCGACTGAGCGACTAACACACCGCTTGTTGGTCCCCCCAAAGGCCCGGCAGAGTCCTTGCAGGCAGGGCCACTGCCATGTCCGGGTGTCCTCAGCGTCTGGCAGGGTCCCTGGCACATAGCATGCTGAGTCCGTGAGAGATGGAGCATGTTACCTGCAACCTACCTGTCAATCTCAGCGACTTTGTGATGAGAAAATCCACTTGGAAGGGCCTCATGGCTGAGAACCGATGGGAGACCAAAGCGTGGTGTTCTCCAACTTATGTTCTGTTTGGGTTGCCTGTCTAAGAGGGCTTGAGAGAAGCGAATACACTGCCTTTATGCTTGGAGAGGTGGTCTGAGCGGCCGGGCACGTGGGGGCACAGACTCAGGAAGGAAGAAACTCTAGCTCTGGGCCGGGTACCACCTTCAAGTCACAGCGTGGGCAGAGGTGCGGGGCTTCTGAGAGAGTGAGGGCTTCTCACAGGATGTGAGGTTGGTTGTAAGAACCGACGACGTGTCACAGGGGCATAGGAAGGACGTGCTGAATACATGCTTGCCTCAGTGTCACCCAGCTTTCTGTCTCGCTGTCTCCAGCCGGGGGCCTGATGGTGCCTTTAAAGGCACAGGAAATTTCCAGGCTCAATTCCTTCTGTGAGATTCATTTCAAACAGGGGAAGTGGTGGACGGGACCACTTGGGACATTCATTAAGCCCCATTGCCTCAAAGCTTTCCAAGAAAGAAATTTCTAAGTCACAAAAATGGTTTTCAAGCCCTCCATGAATACTCTGCTTATTTCAAGCAATTTCTAGAACAACACAATTCAAGATGACTGCAACCCTCAGATACTTTGTTGTTACCTTGACACTGTGATGATGGTGACAGCTTAATTGTGGCAGTGCTAATGACAGTTGACCCGTGACAGCTGCAAAAAGGAGCTGCCCCCCGAAATAACTTATTTGTCATAATTTCCCACTGAGATCTACTTTGACCACTGTACTTCAATTGCATCCTGTAACTTCCAGTCCAAACTCCCTTACTTTGTTCTCTCTTTTCCATAGTACTTGTCATCTTCAAACAGATTATATCATTTACTTATTGTACTTATTATTATTTTGGCCATACCACACAGCATGCAGGATCTTAGTTACCTGACCAGGGATCAAACCCATGTTTGGAAAGTGGAAGTGTGGAGTCTTAACCACTGGACCACCAAGGAAGTCCCTATTTATTATGGTTTCCTTGCCTGTTTTATTTCCTAGCATCCTGCCTGTGCCAGCGAGCTTTACTCAGTGATTTACACCCCCATCAGTGGGTAAAGAATCTTATCTGCCTGCAATGCAGGAGACACAGGAGAAATGGGTTCAATCCTTGAGTCAGGAAAATCCCCTTGAGGAAGGCATGGAAACCCACTCCAGTATTTTGGCGTGGAGACCCCATGGACAGAGGAGCCTGGCAGGCTACAGTCCATAGGGACGCAGAGTCGGACATGACTGAAGTGACTGAGCATGCATGCGTGCACACCTAAGAACAATACCTGGTACCTAGAGGCAGTTCACTAAATATTTGTTGAATGACTAGATGAAATGCCAAGTTCAGTCAATGACACATGGTGCCATTTGTTTCCCCTCTGAGTCCACCTAAGATGTGAACTCTGTGGGCTCCTGGATCTGAGGTTTGTGCTTCTGTAAACTGAAGCAAAATTGCAAGATGTTAGAGGATTGTGAACTTCCAGATGTTCAAGCTGGATTTACAAAAGGCAGAGGAACCAGAGAGTAAATTGCCAACATCTTTTGGGTAATCAAAAAAGCGAGAGAGTTCCAGAAAAACATCTACTTATGCTTTACTGACTATGCCAAAGCCTTTGACTGTGTGGATCACAACAACCTGTGGAAAATTCTTAAAAAGGTGGGAGTACCAGACCACCAGACCTGCCTCCTGAGAAATCTGTATGCAGGTCAAGAAACAACAGTTAGAATTGGACATGGAACAACAGACTGGTTCCAAATCAGGAAAGGAGTACGTCAAGGCTGTATATTGTCACCCTGCTTATTTAATTTATATGCAGAGTACATCATGCTAAATGCCGAGCTGGATGAAGCACAAGCTGGAATCAAGATTGCCGGGAGAAATATCAATAACCTCACATATGGAGATGACACCACACTTATAGCAGAAAGTGAAGAAGAGCTAAAGAGCCTCTTGATGAAAGTGAAAGAGGAGAGTGAAAAAGTTGACTTAAAACTTAACATTCAGAAAGCTAAGATCATGGCATCTGGTCCCATCAGTTCATGGCAAATAGATGGGGAAACAATGGAAACAGTGAGAGACTTTATTTTGTGGGGCTCCAAAATCACTGCAGATGGTGACTTCAGCCATGAAATTAAAAGACGCCTGCTCCTTGGAAAAAAAGCTATGACCAATCTAGACAGCATATTAAAAAGCAGAGACAATACTTTGTCAACAAAGGTCCGTCTAGTCAAAGCTATCGTTTTTCCAGTAGTCAAGTATGGATGTGAAACTTGGACTATAAAGAAAGCTGAGCACTGAAGAATTGATACTTTTGAACTGTAGTGTTGGAAAGGACTCTTGAGAGTCCCTTGGACTGCAAGGAGATCCAACCAGTCCATCCTAAAGGAAGTCAGTCCTGAATATTCATTGGAAGGACTGATGCTGGAGCTGAAACTCCAATCCTTTGGCCACCTGAATCGAAGAGCTGACTCATTTGAAAAGACTCTGATGCTGGGAAAGACGGAGGGCAGGAGGAGAAGGGGACAACAGAGGATGAGATGGCTGAATGGCATCACCGACTCAATGGACACGAGTTTGAGTAAGCTCTGGGAGTTGGTGATGAACAGGGAAGCCTGGCGTGCTGCAGTCTGTGGGGTTGCAAAGAATCAAACACGACTGAGCGACTGAACTGAACTGAGAGGATTTTAGCCTCTGCTCTAGTGTGATTCTTGGACATAAAAGAAGGTACAGAACCTGAGCTGCTCTTGCTGGCATCAGTAACTTGGTCTCTCATTGTGGCCTGGCTCTGGCAGTGGCCAGTCTCATTGGACTATCTAAGCTGTGCATCCAGTGGGATCCTGTTGTTGGATGAAGAGCAACAGGACTAGGTCTCATTCAGTCCTTTGAAATAAGGGGGTATACTCTACTCCATGTCCAGCAACAGGCGATGAGTAAATAAATGTGGCTCTATCCTCTCACACTACAAGGACCATCTCTGTGTGCTGTAACAGAGGAATGCCAAGGATATATCAAGCAGAAAAAGTAGGGTGCAAAAAGTGTATAGTTGGCTACCTTTTGTGTAAGAAAAGGGGAGAATAGGAACATATGTATAATATTATCACGTAAATTATATGTATATATATTATAATATATACAACTTTTATGTATACTTTGTTGCAAAAAAATACTAGAAGGATAAACAAAAGAAGACCTGATAAAATGAGTACCTCTGAGTGCAGGTGGAGAAGAGGGTTGAAGTGGTGAGAATGAGACTCATGTTATAGCAGGTTTTGTATAGGCAAAGAGGGTAGAGGAGAGGGCATCCAGGAAGGACCAGCCCAGATGTTTGAGGAAGCCATTCTGAGCTGATTCTGAATCTGAGCCTAAGGGCTTGTCAGGTGGATGGGGGAGGGCGGGATCTGGATGGAGGTGGGAGAAAAGATGCATTTTCAGAGAGGAGAAAAACCATGATGACCTGGGAGCCTCAGAGTAATTCCACATGACTGGAGATCAGAGTGTGTTTTTAACTAATGGGATGGAGTGTCTGGGAATGGCTAGCACTGTGGATGTAAGAAGGCAGGATGCTGGTGATACAGAGCATGTTTCTCAAGGTAAGGAGTTTGGATGTTCTCTTCTGAGTAGTCATTTGTAAGCAGGGGTCTGGTGTAATGAGATCTGTGTTCTGGAAGGATTGGATTGGTATTGGAGAAGAAAGGGTAAGTGGTGGAGTTTTGTGCATGTGTGCACATGTGTTTGTGTCTATGGGTGTGCTTCTAGAGGTGGGGATGTAGTGGGGGGGCCCCTGCACCGGTTGGGCAAAAGATGATGAAGGTCTGAAAGGTGGAAGCACCGCAGCACAACAGTTAAAGGCAGGTATTAGAGTTGGAATGCCTGGGTGTACATCCTGGCTCCCTGTTTGCTTGCTAACTGTGTGACCCTGGATAAGTAGCTTCACTTCTCTGCTCTTTCATTTCTTCAGGTTTAAAAGGGGGCCAATAGGGCATCCACCTCATAGTGTTACTGTGAAGAGTAAATGAGGTAACACATGTAACAGTGTCTAATCTCAGATGCTGGGAGGATCCTGTGGGGAAAGGGAAGCTGGGGGAGATGCTCTGCAGTGGTGTGGCTGTGGACAGGAGCCAGTGTCCATGTGTGGTACCATCACAAGCCACATCAGATCTTACTTGTTAAATGCAGGAAAGGAGAAGGCAGTGAGGAGTCCCCCTGATCTCCTCCGTGAACTTCATTTTCAATTCAGGGAACCACTTGTAGTTTGCAAAGACCTAAACTAACCTGTGATATTTTCGATCTGAATATTTAATACTGTGCTTGACTTCTCTGACATGAAAAGAATTATGTGTAAACTGTATTTAAAACTCAGGAAAGGTGAGGGATAAAGGCAGTTCCTTGAGCACATCATTGCCCTTTTCTCAAAAGAAATTTCCTTTGTCCAGAATGTGGAGAATGAGTTAGATGACTTTGGTTAAAGGGATTTTAAAGGAAGTCCCCTGAGATGTCGAGGTGTTTTTTTTTTAATTTATATTAAATTTATATTAAATATATTAAATTTATATTAAAGCATGTAAGACTTATCACCTCATGATGGGAACACAAAAACGGCACCACCTCTAAGGAGGGGAATTTGACAATATTGAGCAAAATTACACGTACATTGTCTTTTGACCACACAATCCTATTTATAAGATCTATGCCAAAAATACACAGGTAAAAATAAGAAAAGACATGCAGAGGGTATCCTGTGGTGGCATTACTTGTGATAGCAGTAAGCCACGGGACATCCATATAGTGGATTGCTGTAGGGCAATATAAAGAAGCAGAATTCTCTCTCTGCTGAACTATGGCTATGGGATGGTCTCTAGGGTGTATTGTTAAGTGAAAAAAAAGCAGGGTGCAGAAATAATAGATGGCATATTACCTTTTATCTGAGAAATACATATGTATTTGCCTGTTATTAAAAGAAATGGAAGAGTAAACTAAAATTTTACTCTAAGAAACTAATAAAATTGACTAGTACCGATTAACCTATATGGGGAGGGAAGAAATGGATGGATAGGTCAGGGTCAGGTCAGCTAGACTTTTAAAAAAATATATTTGTTTATTTGACTGTGCTGGCTCTTAGTTGTGACATGCGGGATCTTTAGTTGTGGCATTCGGACTCTTAGGTGCAGTGTGTGGGATCTAGTTCCCTGACCAGGGATTGAACTTGGGCCCCCTGTATTGGACAGAGTCTTAGCCACTGGACCACCAGGGAAGTCCCCAGACTGTTTTGAATGTGTTTTGTTTTATAGATTTGACTTTGGAACACTATAAATATTTTCCTTAACTCTAAACAAAATTTAATTAAAATAGAAAAATCCACCCAGTCAAGATGAAAATAAAACAAATTTATGTATCAAGTTGCTGGCTTAATCACACAGAGAATTATTTCACATGACTTTAAAACACAATAATTTGATTATACAGCTCTAGTGGAATATATCTTAAGGGCAAAACAAATTCTAAATAAATCTTAAGCTGTTTTCAGTTTTTAGTAATAATATTGGTATTACTAATCTGAATCTATTATATATATGTAGTAATTATGTTAAAATAATCAGAAAGCAATATTTTTAGTATGATTTTATAATCAAAGATGTTAAGTAAAAATCCTGTTATCCTAAATTTTTAAAGATATTGGTGTGAAAGCCTGATATGCCTTCTCTTTAACAAATGAAAAAATATCTCCCAACTTTGTCCACTGAAAAACCTAGAAGTAAGGACCAGCTCAGTAGCAAGGAGCACCTGTAACACCTAGGTTGTGGCCTCTAAATGCAAGTCCCCACTAGACTGAGGGCAGGAGGAGGAGGGGCAGCAGCAGATGAGATGGTTGGATGGCATCATGGACTCAAAGGACATGAGTGTGAGCAGACTCTGGGAGATGGTGAAGGACAGGGAAGCCTGGCGTGCTGCAGTCCACGGGGTCGCAAAGAGTCAGACATGACTGAGCACCTGAAAAACAACAACAGCCAAAAGGGACTAACGAACCTGAGAAAAATGGCCAATTCAAGTTCTGGGACAGGAAATGTACAAAATGAGATGATTTACCTTGTATCAGAAAACAAAGGAGCTATCAAAGACCACCTGTGTCCTGTCAAAAGGACTTGGGAACCAAGTTAAAGGGCTTCCCAGTGCCCAAATATGGAACAATATGAGCGTTAAAAAGAGTAACTATAGTGGATTCACACATATTAAATATGTTCCAGTGTGTAAAATGCATGAGTTAAAAATTCAGTGGTTTTCACTGGAGGATGTTGGGGAACCAACTCATTCTGAACACTGTCCAAGAAAGTGAATGACTCAGACATTCATTCTGTCCTTTCTTATTGGTTACCTCATCCAAACTGTGGATGAGGAAAAATCCTTTTTTAGAAGAACTTTCTGGTGGGAATGCAAACTAGTACAGCCACTATGGAAAACAGTGTGGAGATTCCTTAAAAAACTGGAAATAGAACTGCCAAATGACCCAGCAATCCCACTTCTGGGCATACACACCGAGGAAACCAGATCTGAAAGAGACACGTGCACCCCAATGTTCATCGCAGCACTGTTTATAATAGCCAGGACATGGAAGCAACCTAGATGCCCATCAGCAGACGAATGGATAAGGAAGCTGTGGTACATATACACCATGGAATATTACTCAGCCATTAAAAAGAATTCATTTGAATCAGTTCTAATGAGATGGATGAAACTGGAGCCCATTATACAGAGTGAAGTAAGCCAGAAAGATAAAGATCATTACAGCATACTAACACATATATATGGAATTTAGAAAGATGGTAATGATAACCCTATATGCAAAACAGAAAAAGAGACACAGATGTACAGAACAGACTTTTGGACTCTGTAGGAGAAGGCGAGGGTGGGATGTTTCGAGAGACCAGCATGTATATTATCTATGGTGAAACAGATCACCAGCCCAGGTGGGATGCATGAGACAAGTGCTCGGGCCTGGTGCACTGGGAGGACCCAGAGGAATCGGGTGGAGAGGGAGGTGGGAGGGGGGATCGGGATGGGGAATACATGTAACTCCATGGCTGATTCATGTCAATGTATGACAAAACCCACTGCAATATTGTGAAGTAATTAGCCTCCAACTAATAAAAATAAATGGAAAAAAAAAAAGAAGAAGAAGAACTTTCTGATGGATGGATCAGCCTGGTGACATCAAACCTACTGATCAATCTTAATGTCACAAAAAAGAAAGACTTCCAAGCATCACGTGCCTACTGTTGCAGTAGGAAGTACACAGCACCATCAAAAATAGAAGTTCAATGTATGCCAGACTCAAAATCGAACTACCAGTTCATAGAAAATACAGGGAACAGAGGAACATGTCAAAACAACATCATGGAGGTAAAAATCCAGCAATTGAAATATGGGCATTCTGTGGGCCAGAAAACCTATTTTCTTTCTTTCTTTCAAAAAATATTTATTTTAATCTATGTATTTATTTGGGGGCTTCCCTGGTGGCTCAGACAGTAGAGTCTACCTGAAATGCAGGAGACCCAGGCTCGATCACTGAGTTGGGAAGATCCCCTGGAGAAGGACATGGCTTCCCACTTGGTTGTTCCTGGTCTCAGCTGTGGCATACAGGCTGCTTAATTCTTGCTGTGGCATGCGAGATCTTTCAGTTGCAGCATGTGGAATCCAGTTCCCCAACCAGGGATGGAACCCAGGCCCCCAGTGTAGAGTCCCAGCCAGTGGAACACCAGGGAAGTCCTCAGAAGACCTGTTTTCTTCAACAAATAAATTATAAGAATAAGAACTGCAGGAGAATATCTTTGGATTAAAAGAGACTAAGAATACTTACCCCATTCTCATGGCTCAACGGTTAAGTATCTGCCTGCAATGCAGGAGACTTGGGTTCGATCTCTGGGTCAGGAAGATCCCCTGGAGAAGGAAATGACAACCCACTCCAGTATTCTTGCCTGGGAAATCCTGTAGACAGAAAAGCCTGGTGGGTGACAGTCCATGGGGTTGCAAAGAGTTGGACTTGACTGAGCACATACACATACATAAGAATACTTAACAGCAAAATGCAGTCTGTGCTTTTTGGGTCTTAGCTCAAACAAACCAACTATTAAAAAACAAACTATGCTCCAGGTCTTGAATGCCTAACACATATAGACATTTAATAAATATTTTAAAAATTGCTATGCTAGGGAAACACAAGATCTACTGGTAAAAAGCCTAAAGTAGCTAGGATAAGCTCCCATGGAAGTTGCTCATTGTGCTAAGTCACTTCAATTGTGTCTGACTCTGTGATGCCATGGACTGTAGGCCACCAGGCTCCTCTGTCCATGGGGATTCAGGGAATAATACTGGAGCGGGTTGCCATGTCCTCCTGTAGGGGATCTTCCCGACCCAGGGATCGAACCTGCGTCTCTTACATCTCCTGCATTGGCAGGTGGGTTCTTTACCGCTAGCGCCATGTGTTCATGAGGCTTGATTAAATAAGGTCCCTTATTTTTCTACAGGCTATACAATTGACTTTGATTTCTACAGTTTTTCATTTTGGCTTGTGCTGGTTACTGGGTAGAAATTAAGTCTTTCAAGTGTAGTGTGCACATATGAATAAAGTAGTATCCAAATCAAAAATTGAGAGATTATTTAGGATGTTTGAACAGACTGGATATTGAGGCTAAAGACTTATTTATGTATTGTTGTGATAAAGATACTGAAATTATGTTAAAATTGAAATGATATATTTTAGTGCTAGATAGCGAAGTACTTATAGATGAAATGATGTATCTGGAATTGGCTTCAAAATAATAGTGTGGAGGATGAGAATGGGTAATAATAAACAAGGCTGACCAAAAGTTAGTATTAATAATTGTCGAAGCTGGGTGATATGTTCGAGACTTCATTATATTGTTTTCTAAGATAACGCTAGTGGTAAAGAACCTGTCTGCCAATGCAGGGAACATAAAAGATGCAGGTTTGATCCCTGGGTTGGGAAGATCCCCTGGAGAAAGAAATGGCAACCCACTCCAGTATTGCCTGGAGAATCCCATGAACAGAGGAGTCTGGCCGGCTACAATCAACAGAGTCGGACTCGACTGAGGCAACTTAGCAATCACTCACCTTTGTATAGTTAGAAAATTTCCATAATAAAAGTTTAAAAAAAGCCACAAGCTCAGTCAGTTGGCCAATTCTTGGTCCAACTGTTCCTGAATTTAATTTTGAGCTGTGGAGTATACCCTTGTTGAAGTCACTTGGTTCCTAAGAAGATGGACTGGGATGGGAACTCACATCTCTCTGGTCCCAACGCTTAAGGTCTCTCTAATTTTCCCCTGTATTTTATGCCTTTCTATGGCTTGGAGAAGGAAATGGCAACTCACTCCAGTATTCTTGCCTGGAAAATTCCATGGACAGAGGAGCCTGGCAGGCTACAGTTTATGGGGTTGCCATAAAGAGTAGGACATGACTGAGCAACTTCACTCACTCACTCATGGCTCAGACTATCATGGCATTGTTTAAATTGAGGATTTATAGGATTTTACAAGTGGCCTTAAAAAAATACAAAAAAATGGGGGCAGAAGCAAAACAAGAACCAAATATTGAAACCAAAACATCATAATTGTTCCCCTTTGAGGGGAGGAAATTAACCCAAGTGAAAGGCAAGAAAGTGGAAAAAGACAGCACACCTTCGACCTTGACTTTGTCAGGTTTTTCCTGTTACACCACCCTGAGCTGTGGATTGAGAGAGGCCTGATTAAAGCAAGAACTATCCCTTACTAGCTGTGTGACCTTACTGTTCTGTGCCTCGGTCTCTTCAACCAGCCTCATCTGGTTGTTGGGAGGATTATGTGAGTTTGTGAGGGCCTCAAATGTTTGCTTAGAAAAGAACGCAGAAGCGCAGGTCACTGAGATCCTAAGAATCCCTAAGCTGGGCTGGGGATGGTGTGTTTAAATGTGTCTTCTGGCCTGGACACAACACACACCCGCCTCAGTCCTAGCACTTTCTCCAGGACCTGGGGCAGCCCCACCCAAGCTTGGAGTTACCAGTCAGCCTGGGTGGGGAGGCTCAGTGCTCTAAGGGTGGTAATTTTCCCACCTGGCCACATTTTTATTTTGTTATGTAGCTTGATAGCCAAGGGTCACTGGAGAAGATCCTTCTTTGGCGGGCTCATCAAAAAGTCCAGCCACATAGCTGGAGGCCAGTTTTAACTTCGCCATCTTTGAGGTTAGAAGGAAAAGTTGAAATTGTATGAAGGAAATTTCTGAAGGAAGCATCGCATTCTCTCCCTTTTACCCTGTGGACCTCCCACAACCACAACCGGTGCCTCTTTCCTCACTAAATCTTGTCACACAGGGCTCCATCCTGGCAGTGAGGACCTTTTCAGGAGCCCTTTTAAAAGAGTTCCTGGCGAATGCACTTGGTCACCTTGAAAGTGTCCAGGAGCCATACGTTATGGTCTTTGGTCTGGTGTGGCCTCTGACCCCTGGGTGTCTGGCTCACCTTGCCCAACTGCATGTGACAGGCCCACTTGCCCACTTGCTGGGGGCTTGGGTGTGAGGAAGCTGCCGACCTGGGGATACTCAGCCGGAGAGAGTCCTGATTTACGAACTGTCCAGATTTAACTGAGGCTACAGCACTTTTATTAATAGAACATGCTGCATTTCCTTTTTATAAAAATATGAAGATCGCTGCCCTCAGGAAAATGCCTGGTGACTTTCTGTCTTTAGGGCATGTTCATCATCAGGCTAAAATTAAAAATGAAGTCAGGCCCTTCTTGAGCCTATTTTTAACCGAGTTTAGCATATGAATGTGAACGTGAAGTCTTTCTTTAGATCTCCCTTAACTCAATTACTTGCTTATGCCAAGCATCCCGCCTGGAATTCCTGAGCTGTGGCTGGGTCTACCTACTCTGGGAGGCCCCGAGGGAAGTTAGGGGCACCTCACTGATCCCCGGTTTTCTGAGTTTTCATGCCTTCGCCCATCCCAACCCCACAGAAGGTTATTCTGGAAGGTTAAGGTGGAGCTAGTCATTATGCTGAAAAAAATAAAAGGAAAAATCCCACCAGCCGGCGTATGGCCGGTCTGCGATGCTTAGTTATCAAGTAGCCCTTAATTGAAACATATTTTTCTTGGGGCCCCAATTTAGAAGCAGCCACTTGGGTGGAAGAGGAGACACTAGATTGCAGGGGAGACTTTGTCATTCAAGCAGAAAGCTCGAAGGGCCCCAGCATACCATGGAGACTTGGGACGACAGGTGGAGGGAGGGAGAGGGGGAAAAACTTAACAAGTGTCATTCCTGTCCAGAGAGTTCCTGATGAGTGATGAGGGTGCCAGGGAAAACTCAGAAACCCTCTTAAATTCCCTCTTTGAAATCTTTTTTAATGTCTGCTCTTTGAGGACTGTGAAGGGAGGGGAGGGCAGAGGGTAGAGTTGATCCTAACTCTTAAGATTCTTTGGCCTAAAGTTTCACTGGAAGGCAGGGACTGACAAAGGCTCTTTTTTTGAACTTGTCCAAGAGCAGTTCTCTGTGAACGTATTTTTTTGGGGAAAAATAGCCAGTTTATCATCATAAATTCTGGCCCTTGTTTTTTTTTTTAAAGTGATTCCTCTGCCCCCCTCCCCCCTTTTCTTTTCTTGTGTGGCTTGCAGGATCTTAGTTCCTGACCCGGGATAGAATCTGTTGTGCCCTCGGCAGTGAAAGTACAGAGTCCTAACTGGTGGATCATCAGAGAATTCCAGAAATGTGATTTTTTTTTTTTAATGGTGATTTTATGTGAAATAATAATGACACTTTGCTCAAGCTGTATCATTTCTCTTTGCACTTTTAAATGGTTGTGTATTCAACTCCTGTTGTCCTGAACCCCGTTTAAGGTGTTGTCATTTTTAAGCAGAGGGAAAACTCCTTCTTTTTTTGGTACGGCAGCAAAGCCACTGTTGAGGATAAGCAGAAGATTAATTTAAAATGCCAGTTACTTTTGCTAATCCGCTGACGGTGAGGTTGTTTATGGCTAGAGAATTTTGAAAATGTTTCCTGATAGAGTCTGAGAGGAAGGCACAGGAAGGGGTGTGTGTATATGTATGTATGTATGTAAGCATGTGTGTGTGGTGTCGGGGGGTGTGTGTGTGTGGTCATTTTACTTTGGGGGAATAGGAAAGAGATTTGAACAATGAGCTCCTTCCGTATATTAGTTGCATTTTCTGTTAAAAGCAATCAAAATGAAGTATGATGTGTTTATAGTCCACTACCATCTGTTTGAAAAAAAAACAATCTCTTATGGGTTTTTGCCTGCACTTCAACAAGCCATCTGCAGGCTTTAATGATCTTTTCAATAAAATTTTGTATTAAATTACAGCACTGTTAGGCTCAGAATGTTGTCCTGAAAACTTTGCCGCTTCATTTGTTTGCAGTAAATTTTAAGGGACAGGCTCTCCCAGCCGGATTGATAGTTTGGGCTCTGTCCATTTAGTTAAAGAAGGAAAGGGCAGGGCTGGGAAGGTTTTACAGTCATAGTCCTTAAGCACAGTGCCTGAAAGATGCTCTCAGTCTGAATAAGGCAATTTCTTGGGACTTGGTAAACAGACAAAACCCTCATAAACAAACTTCCTGAATTCAAAATAATATGCTATTTCGTTGAAACCATTCAGTTTTACTCTTTTCTCTTGTTCAGATATTTCTGTCTTTCTTTTGTCCTTTATTCCTTAGTGAAATTTAATGGTTGAGCCTGTGAAACCTTTCGGTGTCACTTTGGTTGTTCATGTTAAGGAGAGCATTTTTTGTATGATTTTTTCCATGTCTCAACTTGACTCTTTGTAGGGAAGGTACGGATTTCACCTCTGGGAGTTTCAGGGTAGATCAAGAAAAGATCAAGATCACTCTTACATCTTTCCCAGGGACTGTTGGGTGGTACCTAGCGCTTACAGGTCAGGAAGTGAATGTGGCACTTTCTGAGATGGTCCACTGAGGTGAGATCGGAGCCAAAATTTCCCACGACTGGACTGTGTTTCTTTAGATCGCGTGCTTGTATGTGAAAAGCCTCTGGCATTAGCCTTTGCTTCTTTCACTGTTACCATGATTTGTGGGATTGAGGCTAGGCCTGGAATCCCAAGTGTTGTCTCAGCTGGAGTTTCCTAGCACAGGGACCGAGAGCAGTGCTAATTCCAGCTGCCAGCCGGATCCTCCTCCTTCCCTGGCTAGGGGCAGCCGGGCTCAGGGAACATTTAAATACAGTAGAACCATCTCTTAACAAGTTTCCATCTGAATGCTCCTGACTTGTGCAAATTTGGTTTATTCTCATAAACCCTTTAAGACATACTTCCCTTTCTCCAGATTTTATGTATAACAGCTCAACTGTGATAATATAAAGGGATGTTTTTGAAAGAAAACATTATTACCTGTGATCTTTGTCAGACTCAGTTATTTGCCTGCTTTGTTTTCATTTCTTTAATGCTTGGTTGTGTGCATATATTTTGAAATATTACATGCAACTTTATTTTTTCTATTTAACAATATATTGTATTTGCAGCTGCATCATCTTCATAATTTGATTTTCCATGACTACTTGATATTCCACTGAGCTGACCTACCAAAATACATCTAATTATTCACCAACTGATAGAAAATTATGGTCTCAGTTTTACCCTCTCTTAATACTATAGTAATGGATATCTTCATGCCTGGAGCTTTGGAATATTTCCCAGGAATTGGATTATTAGGTCAGAGGGTATGAATGTTTTTATCATTCTTGATATATCTGCCATGTTGCTTTATAATAAAGTTACACCAGTTTACAAAGTTAGCAGTTACTTAGGAGGGCATGAATTGCACTGTGAAACTCCTGATTTTCATGAGTGGATAGGAGGACCTTTGCTTGGGTTGAATCCCAGCTTTGTCAATTGCCACTTACCAGTTGTGTGTCCTTACGCAGGTCATTTAACCTCTCTGTGCCTCAGTTACATCCTTTGTATAACCATGTATGGGAATAACCTTAGTACCTACCTCAAGGGGCTATATTAGGAATAAATTAATATTTGTATAGTGCCTAGAAGACAGTATGCAAGTATTACACACTGTGTGTTCATAAAACATAACTCTCTAGTTCAAGATTTTTTTTAAAAAATTAACAGAAATAAAATGACATTTTATTTTAGAAGTAGTGACAGAAATGCTGTTAATAAACACGTAAAACTAGAAAAAAAACAAAGTGTTACTGATTTCTATTAATTTTTTAAAATCTTGAAGTAGAGAGAGAGGTGTTTAACAGTATTTCTAAGTAACAGCCGGTTTAAAAATCTCTTTTTTTTTTGGAAAAGGTAGATTTCATAATGTTAATTTACAGAATAGATCCATTCTGGTGGGACTATTCACATTATTTGGGAGCAGTTAACTTTTAAGACAGGAGCGCCTGTCTGCCCTTTGGTTTGTGTCTGAAGGTCAGATGTCAGCCAGCCACAGGTGGGAGGTGCTGAGCCTGACAGCCACCCACCTCTGAGGAATTGGAATAATTAAATGGGGCCTCCCTGCTTTCCTCCGGACTCGCTAGGGGTGGGGTGGGGGTGGGCAAACATGTGGGTACTTTGAGGCCTGTACTAAGGGATCTTCTTCCTCTCCTGTTGAATGGATGGCTGTTAATGTAGAATCTGGGTTTACGGGTCCGAGATAATTTTCACCTGGGAGCACGCACGGGACCCTCCTTGCGGCTCCCGCGTGTCTTGGCGCACGTGGAGCGGGTCCTTCCGTGCTGGGTGGCGATGCCCGGGACTCTGCAGGCGCGCGGGCGGTGGTGAGGTTTCAGCTCGCGTCGGGCGGCTGTGGAGGGCGGGAGAGGCGGCAGCGCTTGTCACTTTATGGTTCGATCAGTTTTCCTCTCTTTAATCCTGGTTGTTTCTGCTGAGCTCTCCGAATAATTCAATCCTTGTGTGTGCTTAAAAACTCTAGAAGCCTGAGAAATCTCCGCGAGCCGGTCGAAGAGAAGGCTGCCCGTGCGCCGTGTGTCAACTGCGCCGGGGCCCTGCGTCCTCGCTCGGTCAAGACCGCTTCTCCCTGCTGGGCGGCCGCTGGCTCTAGGACTCGTGGAACTTTCGGGGGTCGTCGGTCGGAAGCCCCCGGGGCCGGTGCGCTGGGCCCCGGGAGGTGTGTGCGCACGCCACCCCAGTTCGCCCGCGCCCCCGAAGCTGCTCCGTCCGCAACTTCTGCCGTCTGCATGGAAACCTTCCCAGGCCTGGGCAGGCACAGCGGCTGGGAGAGATGGTCTTTATTCCTGGGTTGAGAACGCAGCTTCTTTCTTTTGGGGTGCCAGTGTCCCCATCATGCTGGGACGTACCATGGAGTTGAACCTTATCAGTTTTTCAAATAGGGCTTAGAACGTGCTTTGTATAGGACAGTAGAAAAGTTGGAAAAAAAAACCCTCATGGGTCCATTTTCCAAAATCAGCGGCCGTTTGGGCTAGTCCCTTTGCCTTCCTCTTCTATCCATAAATTAGTTTCCCCCTTTTTCCTGCTTTTAATTGTACTATAATGTTGAAGTTTGAAGTCTGCTTTTTTCATTTAACATTATCTTGCAAACATACATACAGGCTGCATAACACAGCCCTTCCTGCGTTGGATATTTACATGGTTGGGGTCTGCTTGTTCTTTAAAAAAAAAAAAATTCCGTGATAAACACCTTTTTGTCTAAAGCTTTCTTTGTATTAATTGGTAGTCTCATTATTATAATTTTTTGGAGCAAAGTGTGGGGTTATTTTTAAGTCTTTCTCTGTGTGTGTGTGTGTGTGTGTGTATCAAGTCGCTTTCCAAAAAGTCTACCAGTTTTCACTTCTGCTGGCTATGTCTGTACTTGTGTTTTATGCCAGCCTCGCCAGCACTGGGTATTATGAGAATCCTCATCAGACACTGAGGCTAAGGCCACAGACACAGAGCATTAGGAAGTACTGACTGTGGAAGCCGCCTTCTGTAAACCTCTTATTTCCAACTCCCTGCCTTTTAAAGATATCAGCCTATACTGAACCTGAGGGAATGAGGTTTAGTTGTGTGTCAGGGATTGAGGTGGGTGCTAGAAGTTTTTCTTGGATTGATGTGTTTAAGATAGAGTACTATTTGAAATTATCATGGCTTGGCAAGTGACGCAGGAGCTAGAGTTACATATAAAGGGAATATCATTTTCTATGAATATCATTTTCTATCACCTTTTGGGGATTGGCTTCCATTTTGAGCAGAATGAGTCCACAGCAGAGAGACTTTGCGTCTGCAGTTTGAGGTTGTGTCTTGCTGGGGCGAGGACTGAATCTGACATTGCTGGGTACACTTCCCCCTCACCAGCCCCAGAGGTTATACTGCAGTTTCTCCTTGAGGTTCTTGCCTGGAGAGAGAGGGTCTCTCTTCCAGGATATCAGGTGGGTGGGAAGAAATGCAGAAATCACTTATGACCATTAGTCTAATGTATTAAAGGTGTTGCTGACCAGGGTTCTTGGCCTTTGTTGAAAGTGAAAGTTAGTTGCACAGTCGTGTCTGACTCTGTGATCCCATGGCCTGTAGCCTGCCAGGCTCCTCTGTCCCTGGAGTTCTCCAGGCAAAAGTACTGGAGTGGGTTGCCATTCCCTTCTCCAGGGTATCTTCCCGACCCAGAGATTGAACCTGTGTCTTCTGCATTGCAGGCAGATTCTTTACCAACTGAGCTATTAGGGAAGCCTTTCTTAACCAACAGAAATTGATAAAGAGGCCAGACAAGAAATTTAGGCAAGGCTTTAGTGGGGCCCTAATTGCAGCAGGAGGAGGCAGAAACAAGCAACCAGTTCCCTTGCTGGCGTAAATTGCGTAAAGGAAGCCAGCATATTAAGCTGATAGCAAGTGCAGGCATTAAGATTGATACTGCTTAAGGCTTTAAGATAAAAAAGTAATAAATAAGGTTAGATAGGATGGTGGGTGTAGGTTTGGGAGGAGCCCAAGGTCGGGAAGAAAGGCTGATCCTTGAAATGCCCGTCATCGTTATCAGTAGTGTAGTGTTAGCAGCTAGCCTTTATTTTGTGCTTGCTATATGGTTCCAGGATTTTACATGTGTCTTCTTATTTAATCCTTGAACAGCCTTATGAAGCAATCACTAATATGTCTACTGTACAGTGAAGTGAAAAGTAGAAAAGTTAAGTAACTTCCAGCTGAGGTTGGATAGAGGTGGGGTTCAGATGAATTGAATCAGGCAGCCTGGTTTCAGCCTGTATTTTCACCATAATATATTATGGCCTTTTAGTAATAGTTCAGAGCCCTTGATCAGATTAGCAAGGTCTCCCTCCTGCCACTGGCCCCCGTTCCCCACATCCTCCCTTGGGTTTTTGGAGGAGATCAGCATTTCAAGTCAGACAGACAGAGCATTTCAAGCTCACATTCTGGCTTTACTGCTTATTAACTGTAACCTTACAAGTTATTTCCCTGATCCTGAATTTCATCATTTATAAAGAAAGGATAATAATAATGCTTACTTCAGGGTTGTTGGGAGGGTTAAATGAGATAATGTATGTAAAATCATCTAGCAGAATACCCAGCAGGGAGTTAGCAGGCAGAAAATGATAGCTACTATGGTTCTGAGATATATACCTCTGTAAAGAAGCCTCTGAGAAGAAGGAATAAGGGTAAGACATGATTCAGGTAGAATTTATTTGGTGTCATTTGCAATAATAATTAGCCAACACAGATACCAGATGCTGGATTCCTTCTGCCAGGGTGTTCCAGGAATGGACTATAAATTCCAGATGTGGTTCTGCATTATTCCATGAACTGACTGCATTTCCCTTTGTCCTCTGAAACTTGGAGGGTAAAACCAGGACATTGTCATTGTACTGAAATTTGGCACATAGTCTGGTGCCAATTGTGCATTCCATGGGCTGAAATTGGGATCTGCTGAAATTACGAGTGTCCTTTCTCTGCTGCTTCCTGCTTCCTGATGGTGCTTGACCGCAAATAATTGGCCTGCCTCTTAGAAAGAACCATAAATATTTGAAAGTTTTTAAAGCATTTGAAAGCAATTAAATTTGAAAGCATATTTAATTGTCTGTAAAGTTAAATGATGCATGGAATAATTATAACTAAGACAGAGACATTTTAACAAAATATTTAAAGAAAAAAAAAAAAACCCAGTAGGAGAAAAGCCATGGACTAAGATGAAACGTTGTTTAGAAACATGACTCTCAGAATTGGTAGAGAAAGAGTACTCAGTGCTTCTCCTGTTGAGTGTCTACACATTTCACACTGTCTGCATGGTAGTTTTCCTCTGTGATGTTCTGTGTTTTTCTTAACATTACTTCCTCTGAGAATTTCAAAAGCCACAGTGTAACGGACTACACAAAAAGAACAGTTTCTAGTTTTTTTCTGATTTTCAGTCTCCTTGGTTATACACATCTATTTGTTTCTCGTTTCTGTGCCCTGGGTATAACCCACCTTGGTTTCTTTATAACTACCTGACATTCTTTGTTGCTCTTAACCCACTATTGGTTTTGAAATTTGGGAATGCAAGAAGGTATAAAGGGAAATAAGTGCTAAAAAATATGTTGTTGTTCAGTTGCTAAGTCGTGTCCAACTTTTTGCGACCCCATGAACTGCAGTGCCAAAAAATATGTAGTGTTTCTGAAAATGTGCAAATTTATTAAAATTTCTACAAATTTTAGAAAAAAATTTATTAAAAAATCTATAGAAAATTTATTTCTGTAGAAATTGCTAAAATTTATAGAAAAACAAATGTCAAAATTTCTAGAAACTTTATTAAAAATTCTGCAGACTCACTTTAGCATTCTTACATTTTCAAATATGACTAGAGCCAGACTGTTATCTGCTAGATCTATCTGGTGCTAAGGGGTAAATTTTGGAAAAATTGCAAAGTTGCCCAGTTTTTCATATTCTAGTTTTCCTGATTGGTGCATTTTAAAATGAGGGTCTGAAGTGGTTGGTTATTTTGATGAACATGTATCTCACATTGCATGTCTTCATGTGATGGATGACCATTGAAAAGTACTGATGTCAACCTAGTTGGTAAAATAATGGTTTTCTGAACTGTTTTGCTTTAAGAAAAGGGGGTTCACATTCTTCAGAGGCTGGTGCTTCCCAGTCTAACACATCGGACACTTCATTCAACTAAGAGAAGTATATATCAAACACCTACTAATGCTAGGTGCTATCGTGGATGTGAAGTGATGAACAGAACAGGTGTGAGCCTTATGGGTAGAAATTACAGTCTAATGAAGAAAACAGAAACAAAAAAATACAGATAACTATAAAAGCATAAATAAGAAAGAGAAAGGAGTTCTTTCTACCCAAAGTGGGAAAATAGAGCTAGGGGAACTAAAACTAAGAAATTTATTCGTATAAAAAAAGTTTCTATAAAAGTCTAAACAAAGAGCAAAGGTTAAGAATGATTATGCAAAAGATGTGATGTCAAGGTGTTCAAATATATTAAGTTGCCATTAATTGGCCATGAAGGGGTCACTAATGAATTCAAGACACATTTGAGCCATGCTGAGACTGTAAGCAATGAATCGTCTCATAATTTGGTTCATTTTAGTTAAAACAGCCTCGTACTTACTGCAGTCTCACTGGAGAATGGACCCCCTGAGTCAGGGCCACCATGGCAGACGTCTGGTCGGGTGACTCCCCCTCACTGTTATTTCTGGTGCAATTTTGTTCCGGAAAGCATGCTTGAACGTGTAAGGTCAGGGGGACGTGGGGTCTTCTCTGCGTTCTGCTGTATCTCCTTTATTCAAGGAGGTTGGCTTCGCTGAGACTAGAAGAGTTGGAATATAAAGGGGTTGAACTTGATGGCCTTAAAGGGTTTTCCTAGGTTCAAATTTTATCTTAGAAGAAATGGGCAATAGAAGAATGTTCGGGTAGAATCACTTTATGCTTAATCAAGACGTGACATTTTCATGGTGCGGTGCAGCAGAGGGAGCTCTGGACCAGAAAGTTCCAGGCTCAACAATACCATGGACTCCTGGAATGACTTAATTTGTGCTCATTCAGGCCCAGAGCACAAATGAGCTCGTGCTTGGCTGCAGCCCAAATTCAGAGACGGGAGGGCTCCACAGTGGGTCGGTTTGCAGGCTGTGGGGTCCAAATCCAGAAAATCATGCTAGGTAGCTATGTGGACTTGGGTAGAAAACTTGGCCTTCTTGAGCCTTGGTTTTCACATCAATGAAATGGAGCCTCCATTTCTCATCTATGAACATTTGTCTCTTCCTCATGAATGTTCTTCCTGATAAATGTCCATCATTGCTGACATTTTTCTAATTAATGTTTATAATGGCTTCAGTTATTGCAGTTTTCTAGTTGGGCACATCACATAACCTGCTGTGTTTTGGCGTCCTGCCTGCGGTACCTGCCTCATGGGCTTGTTTGGAAAGTATGTGATTATGTGGACGTGCTTTGTGAACGCTTAGATCCTCTCCAAGGCGCAGGTGGTAGGACTGGGCAGGTAAAAGAGGAAGGCTGGAGGTGTGTCCGTCTGCAGCGTAGCTGTTTTCCGAGAGAGGGCTTGGCTGAGGCTGGAAGGCAGGTCTGTTTCTCTTGCCCTGACGGACTGAGGCACATGCAGACACGCTTCCCATCCAGACAGACGGCCCGGCCCACAGATGGCCACCGAGTCATTCACTTGGTGATTGTCATTCACAGCTCCTGCCGGCTCAGGCCAGAGGCAGTTGGAGGACATCTCCATCTCAATTTCATCTCCCCACTGACCCTGCCCCCCTAGCCTCTTCCTCTGAGGCTTCCAGAGAAGGGCATAGTAAGGCAGATCTGTTTTTAAATGATGTTAAAAACAATCATATAGGCCAGTTAACAAGAATAAAATCCAAAAACTGAGTGGTGGCATCTGAGCCGGGCACCTGTTGTCACGCAGGCCGGCCTGGGGGAGAGCAATTAGTTTGTTTGGCAAAACCGCTGGAATGTTCCTGGTGGGGGCGGAAGCTGGGGAGTGGGTGGTGGGTTTGCTCCCGGGGTGTGTTGCCTCCTTCCGAGCAGATGGGGCTGAAAGAATTTCCAGAGGGAGGAGGGACAGCCCCGCCCAGGGAGGGCCCGAAGAGCTGTTTTCCTGTCCAGATGGCCCATTCATAAAACGCCTCTTCTTCCTTCTCCACATGGCACCGGCCCCGGCCTGGTTATCCCCACTCCGGGGGTTCATTTCTCTCAAGGCGGGGAGGAGGAGCACCGTCAGCTGAAAAGGCGCCCGGAGCCCGGTTCTCCAGGCCCCACCGGGGCGCTCTCAGTGGGTGCAGGCGCTCAGGAATCGATGGGGCACAATTCGGCCAGGAACCATCATCTGCCAAGGGTGTCTGACCAGCTCCGGGGCTGACACGCAGGGTGCCCCAGCCCAGGCTCCGAGACTCTGTCCCAGGGTGCTTGTCACAGCGGCAGCTCACCTGGGGGCCCAGGGCACTTGGGGACCACGTGATGGACTTGGCCCGGCTTGTCTGGACCTTCCCCTCTGCCCAGCTTCATCCGCTTACTCAGGGGCCGATCAGTAAGGTTAAGCAGGGGAGACAGGTGGTCTTTGAGGGTCCTTGCAGGGAAGAGCTGCACTCACACTTATCCTTGCCACTCCTCCTGTGTGTTCCCCCTGGCTCCCCACCCCTGCTCCCCTTAGCTTCTTTTTGCCACGTCTTTCTGGCAGTCTCTAACTGATTGTCTCTCTCTCTATTCTGGCATAATTTTAGTGTGACTTGTTGAAACTCATGCCAAATCCCGACTCTGTGCTTGTTTCTGCCCAGGGGCAGGTGCTTGATGGGAGAGAAGCAGAAGTCCTTAGCCTCAAGCTCCTTGCTAGCCTCGCAGGGCTCAGCCCTTGAGTAAATGAAGAAGGGACATCTCTGCTGAAGGCATTTCACTGCTGTGTCAGGGCTGCACGAGGAACTGGTGACAAAACTGGCCATGCAACCCAGGAGCACGCTGTCTCCCCCTGCTGTCAGACCAGGGTCCTTGGCAGTGGGGTCTGTACCCAACCTAACCCCCTCGACTCTTTCAAGACATTCTTCCTGTCCACCTACTTGTTATAGCTCGTTAGAGCTGGTTATAGGCTCCGACAGACCTCATGGGAGAAATTTAGATGTCTTAGTTCATCCTTTTATTCAGTACTTTGTATTTCAGGACAGGAATCCCCAAGCTAGAATATATTTTTAAAGGCAGTATTGGTTGAAGCAGGAGTACTCTGCTAATCCTGTCTCCCTTCAGGCCACTGGCATGAAGTGCCAGTGACACTGCAATTATTTTCACAGTTGCCTTTAAGCCCCATAAAGACAAACTTTGGAAGGTGATGCTGGCCTCAAGACGGCTGCTGCCGCTCCCTTAGCCTCATAGCAGGCTGAGGAGGTCATCGCAGTTTTTTCTTAACTTTTTATTTTGAAATAATTTTAGACTTACAGAAAATCTTCAAAAATAGCAAGCAGCACAGAGAATTCCTGTATACTCTTCACCCAGCTTCCCCTTGTGTTGACTACTTACATAAGCGTAGTCCATTTGTCAAAACCAAGAAAGGAATCTTGGTACGATATTTGAAACCAAATTGCAAAGTTTTTTTTGTTGTCGTTATTTTTTTAATTTTAGCAGCTGGAGAAGGCAATGGCAACCCACTTCAACACTCTTGCCTAGAAAATCCCATGGACGGAGGAGCCTGGTAGGCTGCAGTCCAGGGGATCGGGAAGAGTCAGACACACTGACCGACTTCACTTTCACTTTCACTTTTCACTTTAATGCGTTGGAGAAGGAAATAGCAACCCACTCCAGTGTTCTTGCCTGGAGAATCCCAGGGATGGCGGAGCCTGCTGGACTGCTGTCTATGGGGTCGCACAGAGTTGGACACGACTGAAGCGACTTAGCAGCAGCAGCGGCAACTTTTCCACAAATGTTATTTTCTGTCCCAGGATATTAAACAGGGTGGTCCCACATGGCATTTAATTGTGATGTCTCTGCTTGGATGGTATCATCAACTCAATGGACATGAGTGTGAGCAAACTCAGGGACATAGTGAAGGACAGGGAAGGCTGGCAAGCTGCAGTTCATGGGGTTGCAAAGAGCTGGACACGACTGAGTGACTGAACAAAAAACTGTAGTCTACTCCAGTGTGTGACAGTTCTTCACTCTTGCCTTGCCTTTCACTTTTGAGGTGTCCTTTTTAAAAAACAAGGTTTTCTGTCAAGGGTCAAATAGTAAATATTTTAGACTTTGCAGGCTGTATGGTCTCTGTTGTAAATCCTCAGCTTTATGGTTGTAACCCCAAAGCAGCCTTAGACACTATGAAAATGAATGAGTTCATCAACATAACTTCACTTATGAAAATAGGCAGAGGCCTAGGTTAGGCCCTCAGGTTGAAGTTTGCAACCCCTATTGTAGAAGGACTCTGAGTTCATTGGATGGGTTCTCATGATCTGATTGAGGTTAGACATTTTTAAATGGGAATCCCACAGAAGGGTTGTGTCCATCTCAGTGACCTCTTAATCACTTGGTTAAGGTGGCATTAACTGTAAAGTTAATAGTTATCTCCCCCCTCCCCTTACTGTGTAATTAGAAATATCTCAAGGGCTTCCCTGGTGGCTCAGATGGTAAAGCGTCTGCTGCAATGCTGGAGACCTGGGTTTAATTCCTGGGTCGGGAAAGATCCCCTGGAGAAGGAAATGGCAACCCACTCCAGTAGTGTTGCCTGGAAAATCCCCTGGATGGAGGAACCTGGTAGGCTACAGTCCATAGGATCGCAAAGAGTCAGACACAACTGAGCGACTTCACACTCACTCAAGGCAGATACTCTAAGATTATGCAAATGTCCTGTTTCTCCTCAAACTTTCATCTGCTCATTTTAGCTTCCATCAGTGGATCTTCCCTGTAACAATTATCTCTGTGGTGTTCTAATGGTGAATTTCTATTTCACTCATTTCTTCTACGTTTATTAATTGGAATTCTGTGAAGAAAAGCTCTTCCTTTATATCAGTGTGAACTCGTAGCTATTTCTTCTGTATTTTGGATTAGGATGATCATGATTTTTGAAGTAATTGCAAGTGTGTCCTCTTTTGGATTTCTCTGATCTCATCTAATTCTTGGCCATCCTCTTGATTTCATAGTTGGCTTTATGCTACCTAACTTCCGCTTTGTGGACATCTGGTGGCCCTAGACCTAATAGGTTTGCTTTCGTTAACTTGTCATTGGCAGAGGCAGTTTCATTTTTCAGCCCAAAGTGCTGGCAAAATTTACATTCTGAGTGTATTGCACAGCTGGTTGAGTTGCACTGGGAATGTGAGCCTTGGGGCGATTGAAGCTGGTTGGGAGCTGGCAATAGGTTTTCATTAATCTTGTTGGGTGAAGGAGGAGTTTGGACTATTTTCTGGTGCATTCTAGATCAGGTTTGAATTGTGAGTGTGGTCCAAGTTACTAATTCTCCCTCCCTTCTGGCTCTTAAAGTACTTTCTTTTTACTCTACTTGTTGGAAAACTTTAAGGATGAAAATCTGGCTTAGGAACAGAGTTTAAAGTAAATAGAGTTTCCTTGCTTTTGTGTGCATGTTTCTAGATTAAAGTAAAATGTCATCTTAAATTATTTTGCCTCCACTAGAAAGCCCAAAGTGAAGTGAAAGTGTTAGTTGCTCAGTCATGTCCAACTTTTTGTGACCTCATGGACTGTAGCCCGCCAGGCTCCTCTGTCCATGGAATTCTCCAGGCAAAAATACTGGAGTGGGTAGCCATTTCCTTCTCAGCCCAGGAATTGAACCTGCATCTCCTGCATTGCAAGTGAATCCTTTACAACTGAGCCACCAGGGAAGCCCTTAGAAAGTCAAACAGGTTTCCAGAAAACAGGCTGTCCGATCTATTTTTCAACACAAAATGAATATGTTGAGTCAGCTTTCTAAAATAGGAGAAACTTCTGTTTTTTCCTATAAAAATCATTCCTTTAATAATCATACAAAAGATTAACTGAAGAGCAGTGGGTGTGACTGTTTCAATTTTGTAGGTCCTTTAGGTGAATTCAGAAAATGTTCTCTACTTACGGCTCTGTGGTCAGTGATGATGGAAAGAAGAGAGAAAAATCAAGGCACATCCTGTGACAAAGATTTTTGAACTAATTAATTTTGGGGGAAAAAGTTACATCAGCTCAGCTTTTAAAGGAATTTGTAGAAAAAATTCTCCTACAGTATCAATTAAAAAAAAAACACACACACAGAAAAGAATTTTCATTTGCCCAAGACATTTTTGGAGTGAAGAATGGGAAAGAAATTTGGATGCTTCTGATGTTGTCCTGGACAAAATTCACTAAAACATGGAGCCTAAAAACTATAGCTTAAGTCCTACCTTCTTTGGCATAAAAAGGTGTGTGTTCCATAGTCTTGGGGAAGTTCAGGCGTGTTCCCACTAGTACTGAGAAAATGCATCCAAATCTCTGGCATGCCATTTCTCCATAAGTTGTTCATCTTCCCTGGTTGTAGGATTGGATGAAAAGCCAAGATATTAATTTTTTAAACATTTATCAAAGGGAATCATAGACTTTGTCACCACGTATTCTTATCAGTGTCTATGAAGCAGCCTAGTAAAGTCACACACGTGAGTCAGATGTAGATTCCTTGAAGTTCAGGGCCTCTAAAACAAAAATAATGTGAAGGAGACAAAAGAACTGCTGGTGACATCTGTGTATGACTATGGAAGCTCCTGACATCTCGGGAAGGGAATAAATTCACAAAAGCTCTAGCACAGATTCCTGGATCTGCCCTTTAGTCTGAAATGAAGTGCAGGCTGGGGACGCTGTTTGTAAAGTGAGGTGATTGAACCAGCTGTAGGTTTGGGAAAGACGTCGTGTGGGCCACGCCTGGCCGTTCCGGGGTTTGTGGTCACAGTGGAAACTCAGTGCTGTCACTTGCGACCTCACAGATTCGTTGTCCTCTTGTCCTTGGCGGGCCTGTCAAAGAGGAGTTATTTCGAAAGCATATCGCTGATTGTACATTTCATTCCATCAAGTGCTCAGCGCATTTCACCTAACTGCTGGAGGCTGCTGAGATAAGAGTGGAAAAGTGCCTTGCGCCCTTTTGAGCGGTGGGTGATCTATTTTTGACTTGGAGACTGGTGACAAACGTGTCTTCTGTCAGGTCAAACTCACGTGGACTTTCTTGTTTTCTGTTCTTCTGTTGACAGCTGTGTCCGTGTGCGGGATGGTCATAGGGTAGCTGGAAGATAGCTCTGGCATTTAAACACCTAGATAGGAAGGGGCGATGGAATGCACTTTTCTTTTCTATTTTGGTTAGCAAGTCCTCAGTTGTTCACAACAAGAGGTAAAGAGGTGAAGGGAGACCTCCGGGAGGGTGGGAGGAAAAGACACCCCACTTCTGGTTTGGAAAGTACACATAGAGAGAGACATTTCTACCTTTGGATTTAGTGCCTGGAAAGGGGATGGCTGGAAGGAAAGTGGAAAATAAAAGTTGGATTTGGGGTAGCCTTGGGTACTGGGAGAGGATGGAAGAGGGGTGGAGGTGATAAGAAAGGTAGGCTTTGTTTTGTTTTTTGCATGCGGTGTAAAACACAATTTAAAATTGATGCACTGAAAATTGCATTTCTGTAGTACTTTAAATAGTGTAAGGTTTTGTTTTAAAAACAGTGGTGCAGCCTGATGTGATGGAAGCACTCAGCTCCTCAGCTCCAATTTAAGGTAAATGTGCAGGTGGCTCTGATGAGGATTGGTTTAAATGATGTCAGAATTCCCATCGTCTTGCATCCACATCTATTCGCCACGGAGCTAAAAAAGCTCTTTAGTTTCCTCATCCTTAAAACGGAACCAGGTCTCCCTGCCTGCCTCACAGAGCTGCTACATGGTCTACAATACAGTGCTATATACTGCATTCTTGAGGCTCTTCAGATATTTCATAAAACCTGCACTAGAAACGAGGGGTCTCATGTCCAAATCTCACTTTTTGCTATTTATAGTAGCAAGCGAGTCTCCTCCTCACCCTTCCTTTATTTAAGGTCATGGCTCCATTTGAGAGTCTGTTGTATGGGCTTTCTTTCCAGACACACACACACACACACACACACACACACACACACACACACACACACACACACACACACACACACACACACACACACACACACACACACACACACACACACACACACACACACACACACACACACACACAGAGTTTAGCATTGATGTCAGAGGTTCATAGTCGGAACCTCAGTTGAGAACCTCTGATTTGATTCTAGTTTTCTTTTATGGAAATTATAATTCCATCAGAAAGAACTAGGTTTTTATAGATGCCTGGCATTTGGAATTTTCTGTGTCTATGCATCTTTTTTAGATCACTTATTTTTCTAGAGGAAGAAATCTTTAAATTGTGTCCTTTTGAGCTCAGTGCTTTTTCTAGGACTGCTGCAGTGTACTGCGTACAGCAAGATTGTAAAACTGTCAAAAGCAAGATCGTAAATGCAATGAAAAGAAAAGCTGAGTCATATGGTACCAATCAGGAAAGTAGTAAGATAAATCACAGGCCCCCAAATCATGTTTCCCTTTCCATCCTCAAAATGTCCTAGTTAACCAGAGGGTTTTTTGGTTTTTTAAGTGATGAGCCAAATCAATGTGATTTAAGTCATCTGTGATATTATTTATAGCCAAATAATTAAGTTGGATGATGTGACAAAACACTTAAATTGTATTTATGGTCATTGATGGTTTTACACATTATTAGAGGGAAGCATAGTTACACCAAATTATATGGGGACATCTGATCCAGACTTCAGTTCAGTAATTTCATGGGAAAAAATAAATCTAAATGAGCAAAAAATGTTTTGGTATTAACTCCAATGTGATGATATTACAAGTTTTCCCAGTTAATTAGTAACACATATTGTAGAACAAATGTTTGAAACCGAAATCTCATGTTTTTGCATAACAGATAGAACCCTGCAGTAGGGGTTGAGCTGGGAGTCTTAGCTCTCCCGCGGCATTGCTGTGTGACCTTGGTCAGCTCACTTCACCACTCTGGGACTGTGGAACCAGGAAATGGGACTGCATATCTTCAATGAGAGAAGATTTCTTGCAGCATTAGCATTTGGTGACTTTGAATTTAATTCTGTTGATTTCTGCTTTTGAAAAAAAAGTCAACATTTAATGTACACACAGAAAAGTGGCCAAATCATATGTGCATAGCTCATTGAATTTTCACACTTCTAACCAGCTATGGATTGAGATATAATTTTAATGTTATCAACATTCTAGAAGCCACCCTGGGGCTTGAATGCAACTCCTAAATGTAGGAAAAAAGGGAGAAAGGGAGGGAGAGAGGAAAAAAGAATTGAGATGGTAATACTTTTTAGAAATTTGAAAGTTTACCATTAAAAGTCAAAACCTTTTCTTTGTTTAACTTTTACTTTTTCTTTTCTTTCTCTTTTTTAAAAAACTTTTTGGCCATGCCATGCTGCATGCGGGCTCTTAGTTCCCCCACCAAGGATCGAACCTGCACCTCTGCAGTGGAAGTGTGGAGTCTTGACTACTGGACGACCAGGGAAGTCCCTTAAAGGACAAAATTTTATTCATTTGGAATCCTATTAATCCAGTCTGTAACCTCCTGTCTGCTACTTTAAAACCCAAATAGCTCTGAAAACTGCAAGTTTTTAGCAAAATTTTTAGGCAACAAAATCTCACCCGAAAGAATGGTGGTTGTTGGTGGTCTTCATTTACCCTGCAGGTGTGACTGCTCATGCACCTTGCTAAAGAATTTTTCATGCGTTTGATAATAAACTGCTTCCTGGACCCCACTGGGGCTTCACGAACAGCACACATCATGTTTCTTCTTTGAAATCAAGTAGATTCTAAATTCCGAAACAAATCTGGTCACAAGGATTTTGGATGAGGCATTGTGGATTCAAATCACAGCATAATTGTTTACAAGAGTAGACACCTAATGTTTTTATTGCTTCTTGTTGTTGTTGCTGTTGTTGTTTCGTCACGCAGTCCTGTCTGACTCATTGCGACCCCATGGGCTGCAGCACGCCAGGCTTCCTTATCCTTCACTATCTCCTCGAGTTTGCTCAAACTCATGTCCAGTCAATGATGCCATTCAACCATCTTATCCTCTGTCACTCCCTTCTCCTTATGCTCTCAGTCTTTCCCGGCATCAGGGTCTTTGCCAATGATTTTTATTGCTTAAATTTGCATGATTTTATCTGAAAAATTAGCAGGTGTAGTTTCAGTTAACTACCTGGTGAATTATCAGATGTTTTTCTTCCAACAATACATTTTTTAAAAATTAACTTTTATTTTGGAATAGTTTTAGATTTAACAAAATGTTGCAAAGATAGTACAGAGAGTTTCCATATGGCCTTCACCCAGCTTCCCCTAACGTTAACAGCTTACATTTGTCAAAACTAAGAAAATAGCATTGGGTACCACCCTATTGACGAAATTGCAGATATTATTCAAATGTCTGAACTTACCATCCTATTGACTAAATTATAGACATTATTCAAATGTCCTCAGTTTTCACGCTAATATCCTTTCTCTGTTCCAGGATTCAGTCCAGCATCTCACATGACATTTAGTTGTCTTGTCTCTCTGATCTTTTCTAGTCTATGACAGCTTCTTAGTCTTTTCTTATTTTTCATACCCTGATATCTTTGAAGAATACTGATTAGGTATTTTATAGAATATTTTTTAGGCATTTGTGTTATTTGCTTAAATTTTCATAAGGTTCTTAAAATTAAACTTTTTATTTTGAAATCATTGTAGATTCACATGCAGTTGTATGAAATAATACATATAGACTCTCATTCCATTTCCCTCAATGGTAACATCTCAAAAACTACAGTCCAATATCACAGTCAGGATGGTGATACAGTTAAGATACAGAACATTCCCACCACCACAAGGTTCCATCATCCAGCCCAACATTTGAACCCTCTTGATTCAGAGCACGTTGACTGAAGCCACCTAGGGGTTAGGCTCTGTTCAAGTCCTGGGGAGGCAGGAAGTGAACCAGAGGGAAAAAGCCACCCTCTTGGAGCTTAGCTTCTGGGAGGCAAACATGAACAAAGAAACACATGGAGAGATAACAGGATGGAGATAACATGAAGAGACAACAGCTAGTCAGTGCCATGAAGAGAGACTGTACACTCAGAGAGAGGAGGAAATCCAGAATTCCAGCTTCTCTTGAGAATTGAGATCCCTAGTCCCATGGGGTGGGAGCATCAGAGAAACTGCTTGCTTTTGACAGGGTAGCTGATTGTATTTCACATTAATATCATGTATAACTATCTTGTTTGTTGGAAATCCTCGATATTGTTCTGTGCTGGTAGTGGGTCTTTAAAAGTCTCAGGAGCTTAAGTGAAATTCCAAGGAGAGCCTTGTTTCCATTGCTTTAGTCCCACAGTGTAGAGTCTGGCCTCACAATGATGGTGTTTTGTGCATTTAGTGACAACAGACATAGTGTATAAAGCCCATTACTTTGTTGTTATTCCTTAGTGTTTTTGGTACATGAAGAAGTTGTGACACAATCAAAGGGACAGGGAAGGTTTTGGATTGGAAATGTTTAGAACGGGCTTTTCATCTGAATGTCAAATTGTGTCCCTCAGGAAAGAGGTTGCATCATTTTAAGTGCTTCCAGATGTGATGGGTATTAAAAAATACTTAAATAGGGTTTCCAGCTCAATATACTGAGTGATATCAGTTATTTTCTACCCTGGAAATGAACAATTTCAAATGAACAACTAAGGTCATTATATTTTTTTTGGTGGCAAAGTATACATAACATAAAAGAAAGAAAGAAAGTGAAGTCGCTCAGTCGTGTCCGACTCTGCAACGCCATGGACTGTAGCCCACCAGGCTCCTCCGTCCATGGGATTCTCCAGGCAAGAATGCTGGAGTGGGTTGCCATTCCCTTCTCCCGGGTATCTTCCTGACCCAGGGACTGAACCTGGATCTCTTGCATTGCAGGCAGATGCTTTACCCTCTGAGCCACCAGGGAAGCCCATAACCATTTAACAAGACCATTCTTAACTGTACAATTCAGTGGCATTATATATGTTTATAATGTTGTAAACTAATATATGTTTATAATGTTGTAAACTATAGAAATTCTGAGCCCATTAAACAGTAACTCTCCATTCCTTCCTTCCCCGAACCCCTGGTAAGCTCTTGTTTGCCTCCTGTCTGTATGAATTTGCCCATTTTAGGTATCTCATATAAGTGGAATTAGATAGTGTTTGTCCTTTTGTATCTGGCTTATGTTACCTAGCATATATGTCAGAATTTCATTACATATTTCAGCTGAATACATTCCATTGTATGTGCCTTGTATGTGTTTTGTTTCTGTTGGTGGACACATAGGTTGTTTCTGTGTTTTGGTTATTGTGAATAACGCCGCCATGATCATTGGTGTAAAAGCATGTTTGGGTTCCTGCTTTCAGTTCTTTGGAGTATATACCTAGGAATGGAATTGCTGGATCATATAATTCTATGGTAAGATTTTCGAGGAGTTGCCAAATTATTTTCTGCAGTGGCTATACCATTTTACATTCCCGCTAGCAATGAACAAGAATTCTGATTTCTCCACATCCTCAAAAAATGCTTGCTATTTTGCTTGCTTGTTTGTTTTTTTATTATGGCCATCCTAGTGAGTATGAAATGGTATCTCATTATGGTTTTGATTTGCATTTCTCTAATGACTAATGAGAGCTTCCCCAGTGGCTCAGCAGTAAAGAATCTGCCTGCAACGCAGAAGATGCAGGAAAGGTGGGTTCAATCCCTGGATCAGGAAGATTCCGTGGAGGAGGGCATGTCAACCTACTCCAGTATTTTTGCTGGGAAAATCCCATGGACAGAGGAGACAGGCTGTTTACAGTCCATGGGTTGCAAAGAATCAGACAAGACTGAGGGAGCATGCGTGCAGCAGTGGCTAATGATATTCAGTATCTTTTCATATGCTTATTGGCCACTTACATATCTTCTTTGGAGAAATTCTATTCAAGTCCTTCGCCCATTTGTTTTAGAAGCATAGCATCTCATCTACTTTATTTTTTAATTTAAAAAATTTTTAGTTTGCACCATATGGCACGTGGTGTCCTATTTCCTTTACCAAGAATTGAACCCGTGCCCCCTGCAGTGGAATTGGAGAGTCCCAACCCCTGGACCACCAGGGAATGTCCTGTCCTTTGCCCATTTTTGAATTGGGTTGTTTGTTTTTTGTTGTTGAATTGTAGGATTTCTTTATATATTTTACATATTAACCACTTATCAGCTATGTGATTTGCATGTCTTTTCTCCTATTCTGTGGGTTTTCTCTTCACTCTGTTGATGAGATCCTTCAGTGTTCCAAGTAGTTAAATTTTGAAGTCCTGTTTATCTATTTTTTTTCCTCTTGTTGCTTGTACTTTTGGTGTCATATCCGAGAAATCATTGCTAAATCCAGTGTCATGAAGCTTTCCCCTATGATTTCTTCTAAGAGTTTTATAGTTTTGGCGCTTAAGTTTAGATCTTTGACCATTTTGAGTTAATTTTTGTATGTTGTATAAGGTAAGGGTCTAACTTCATTCCTTTGCATGTGGATTTCCAGTTTTCCCAACACTATTTATTGAAAAGATGGCCTTTCCTCCGTAGATGTGAGTTTTTCCTTGTTTTATTTCTTTGGAATATATGTCTGTCCTTAGGCCAGTATAATTTGATTACTATAGCTTTGTAGTAAGTTTTGAAATCAAGAAGTGTTAGTCTGCCTTTTTTTTTTTTTTTCAATTCAGGGTCCCTTGAGTTTCCGTATGAATTTTTTGATGGATTTTTCTATTTCTTCCAAACTTTTTCATTGGGAAAATTTCATTAATCTGTAGATCACTTTGAGCAGTATTGATGTCTTAACAATATGATTGTATTTTCCAATTCACGGGCATGGAAAGTTTTTCTATTTATTTCTGTCTTCTTTAATTTTTTTCAGCAATGCTTTGTAATCTTCAGTGTACAAATCTTTCACCTTCTTTGTTAAGTTTATTCCTAAATATCTTATTCTTTTTGATGTTACTGTAAATTGAATTATTTTAGTAATTTACTTTATGATTTGTTCATTGCTACTGTATAGAAATTAAAATGATTTCTGTGTGTTGGTTTTGTGTTGTGCAAGCTTGCTGACTTGTTGATTAGCATGAATGGTTTTATTCATGGAATATTTAGTATTTCCTACATATAAGATCTTGCCATCTGCAAGCAGAAATAATTTTACTTTTTCCTTTCCAATTCAAGTGCTTTTTGTTTCTTTATCTTGCCTAATGTTCAGGCTGGAATGTCCAGTACTGTGTTAAATAGAATGGTGAAAGCAGGCATCTTTGTTTTGTTCCTCATCTTAGGGAGAAAGCTTTCAATCTTTCACCGTTGAGTATGATGTTAGCTATAGGTTTTTCATAAATGTCTTTATCATGTCGAAGAAGTTTTCTTTTATTTGTAGTTTTTGTTTTTATCATTAAAGGGTGTTGAATTTTATCAAATGCTTGTCTGTATCAATTGAGGTGATCATGTGTTTTTTTCCTTCAATTTTTGAATGTGGTATATTACATTGATTGATTTTTTATGGTGAACCATCCTTGTATTGTGGGAATAAATTTCATTTGGTCATAGTGTATAGTTTTTTTTATTATTATGCTGCCAAATTAACTTTGCTAGTATTTTATTACGGATTTTCCATCAAAATTCTTAAGGGATACAGGCTTATAGTTTTTTTGTAGTGTCTTTGCGATCAGTATCAGTGTTATGCTTGCCTCATAGAATAAGTTAGGAAGTGTTCTCTCCCTCATCCTTTTTCTGGGAAGAGTTTGAGAAAGATTAGTGTTAATTCTCTAAAATTCCCCAATAAAATTATTTCATCCTGAAATTTTCTTTGTTGAGAGGTTTTAGATTAATGATTCAATCTCCTACTTTTTAAAATAGATCTTCTTGTCTCATGCATCCCACCTGGGCTGGTGATCTGTTTCACTATAGATAATATACATGCATGAGACAAGTGCTTGGGCCTGGTGCACTGGGAAGACCCAGAGGAATTGGGTGGAGAGGGAGGTGGGAGGGGAGATCGGGATGGGGAATACATGTAACTCCATGGCTGATTCATGTCAATGTATGACAAAACCCATTGAAAGGGGGTTTTGTGAAGTAATTAGCCTCCAACTAATAAAAAATAAATAAATAAATAAATAAAATAAAATAGATCTTCTTAGATTTTCTATTTTTTTATGGATCAGTTTTTGCAAATTGTATGTTGCTTGGTCTTTGTCCATCTCAATTATGACCATTTGAAAATTGAACTTGTGGCAAATTATTTCTGTTTGATTTTACTGCTGTCTTGCCTAAGAGTGAAACTCTCATTGTAAATGACATGTTATCTCTTTACAAAGTAAAATCCAATGGAATATGAGAGTTTGGTTATATATAGTATTGATGTGTATTCTATTTTTGTCAGATATTTAATAAAATACTTTACTGTGTGTTTTGTGACTTATTCAAGGTGGAGGGTATATGTTATTTTATATACCCTGATAATATTATCAGGGTGTATAAAAATGTTTCCAACATACTAATTACTTATAACTTAGATTATAGGGCTTCTGTGGAGTTTTTGGTATCATATCAGAATAGACTAACAATTATTCTTACTCTTATAAACTGACTTTGCTTTTTATGATCTTGAGCCTGTTTAATTGCTATGACATAATGAACCAGTGATATATTTGGCTCAAGTTTAAATTTCTCAAGTTTCTTTTTAGCAACTGGGTCAGGCAGAGCCAAGAGATGCAACCCCCATCTGTATGGTATAAGAACTTTGTGACTGTCCCCTCTGCTTCTCTCTGGTTCTCAGGCTGGGTGTTTTCTGGTAGAAAGTCATTCATTCAACATTATTTATTGAGCACTTGCTGTGTGCCAAACACTGTTGTAACTATAGATTTCCCAATGACGCAAAATGCAGAAACACACAAGAAAGGTAACTTTCCTGTCTATTGGGAGAACCAAGGGATAAATCCAAAACCAAAAGGCAGGGTTGATCCTCAAAAAGAAAATGACGCTGCCATCCAAATGGTACTTTTGTCCTGTCCCTATTAATGGGCCAACTCCATTCCTAGCTGCTGCCATCTTGGCTGTCATCTCAGTTGGTGCTGGGTTGGCCCTTGTGTTGGAAGCTTGAGTAGCCCCTTGAAGCGGAGGGAGACTGTGATGAAGCACTAGGTAACTTTGTGTAGGACCTTGGAAGCCGCCCAGAATTATATGTGAAAAGTGATATTGTTGCAACAAAGGAAAATATGGCAAAATGGGAATCTAACCATCTCACTGAAACAAAAGATTGGACCTACTAATGCAGGGCTAGACGGATAGAGAAGGGAGGTTTGAATTCTAAGTTGGTCTGCTTGAAGTGAAGAACTGATAATGGTTTGGGTTAAAATAGTTATTTCCAAGCTATAGGTCTTTCAACAACAGCAGACTAGACCTTACTATAAGAGAGGAGCCAGTTCTGTTAGAACATACCTTGGTTTTACATTTTAATCACAGTCCCTGAGAAACTGACTGGTGTTTAACTTGAGAATTTCTACAATTTTAAAATACTTTCTACCCAAGGAATTGGAGTAAATCTGGCCAGTGGCCTCCTCCCATGAGTCAGACATGTGTCAGGAAAGACATTTTAGCAAAAGTGCTGTGTCCATGGTTCAAGTGTTGTGCCTGTACCTCTTGAGTTACATTGTCATTGAGAGAATAGAATTGGGTTTTTCAGGTATTGTCACTTCAAAGTGTTCTTAAAACTCTTCCTGACATGATCGAATTTCATGAGGACATCCTTCAAGAGTGAGATGATATCCCTAGGTGCTGAAATCACTTAAGTTTTCCGGCCCCTGCTGAGTGGTGACCCAGTATCCCCCTGCAGTTTAACTGAGATGCTTTATTCATCTGCAGACTGGAAGCCCAGGATTGGAAATCTAACACGAGATAAATAATTAAATCTCGGCTTCCACAAGTGCAAAGGGCATAAATAATCCAACAGCATGCTGCCCGGGCATTCCATACCATGGGCCATTTCGATTTCATGCCCAGGCACTCACTCGTAACTGAATATGTCAGAACGTGGCTCCTGCCCGGGACAGGGAGAGGGTGCTATTTCAGAGAAGTGTGCTTGCCTGTCTGCTGGAAGGCTGCCTCCCCCCTCTGACTCTCCTGGAGACCCTTTGCTGGCTTGGTCTCCAGGAAAATTCATCTTCCCCATGTCAAGCCCTGAGTACAAAAGACCTATAACTAACTCCTTTTCTGGTTAAATGAAGGAGGTGATATACTGAAAGGAGACCCAGGAAAATCACTGATTTATTTGAAGAAACAGATGAGTTCACTGATGGAGTGGACTTTAAAAACTCAATTCTCAGAATCAGTTTAAACCTGAGACCATTTGAGCATTGAGGAGTGGCCGCAAGTTGGTGTCATTTTCTGCTTCAACGGCAAGTCTTGTGAAGGGCACAGAGGAGTCGCAATCCATTTTCTGGTGACCAGTGGTCAGAAGACAACGGCTGGTTCTAATTATGTCTGCGTGTTTTGTATGACTTTGCTCCTGGCAGAGACTTGATGAAAGTTTGTTAAATGAACAAAGGAAAGAACACTGATGCATTGTGATGTTTCACACTTCCTGCTTGTGGTCTCCTCTGGTGCCACTTCCAGGGAGGTCCTTGGACTATCAGTACCAGCATCACTCAAGTTAGTTTGGAATGAAAATGCCCAGACTTTGTTTCAGACCTCCTGATCTGTAAGTCTGGGATGGGCCCAAGAATCTGTTGTTAACAAACTCGCCAGAGATTCTGATGCCTGCTAAACTTTGAGCACCACTGGCCTAGAGGTGCTTCAACCAGAGAGATGACTTGAGAATCTTATATATACTCGCTTCCTCTCTCAGTAGGAAGTCACCACAGCTGGTTGCAAGAGAATCACGCTTAAAATCCTTACATGGGTGTCTTTCTTCACCCTCTTACCCAGGATACAGCTGGTCTCCTGGCCGTGTTCTGCAGATGTCACGTTCCAGATTTTATACTGGCCCTTCTAGGAAAATAGAGATGAGGTGTGCTGGGGGGCATCCTTGTATTTGCTGATTGCCCAAAGGGGGATGAGCTGTCATGGCTGACACTGAACACCCACCAGTGAACAGTACACAGTCCCTGGCTCCAAGACCTTAGGGGCTCCCAAAGAGTCAGACAAGGAGGTGACAGGTGCTGGGGGGTGTAGAAGTCACTCCCTGGGCTGTGTCTGGGAGCAGCCAAATGGGCCCAGCTTAAACCTGGGCTGGCCTGGGGTAGGAGAGTCTTCCTGGAAGAGGTGCTGCCTGGGCCACCTCTTATTGGATAGGCTGATGGCAGCAGGGTGCCGAGAGGGAGGGGCTGAAGGGAATTTTAGGTGGAAGGGGCAACATTACAGAAAGCACACTGTAGAGTGTGGGGAGACTCTATTTAAATTGAATTATAACCTCCAAATAGTCAAGGGTACAGCTCTTCAGTTTGCAGCTGGATGAATCTTTAAGTCTGTCCTCACTCTTGTGGGGTTTTTCAGGTGGCCCAGTGGTAAATAACCCACATGCCAATGTAGGAGACGTGGATTCGATCCCTGAGTCGGGAAGATCCCCTGGAGGAGGAAATGGCAACCCACTCCAGTATTCTTGCCTGGAGAATCCCAGGGACAGAGGAGGCTGGCGGGCTATAGTCCATGGGGTTGCAAAGAGTCAGACATGACTGAGCAACTAAACAACAATAACCTCACTCTTGTAGCTCACCACCCAGATCAAAATATGGAACATTTCTAGTCTTCCTATACTCATTCTAGTCCAGAGGCCCCACTCGCAAAGGAAAACCCATTCTCACTTCTGTTATTGGGGACTTTTTTTACATTACAAACTTCTTGCACAGAAAGTTTATCCTGAATACCCAAAGATCACTAACAGGCTAGATGTGGCTCCAAAGTATGTTTTGTTTGGCTTGCACAGTTTATTTTTTAAAAAATTATTGTCTATGTTTTAAAATTGGGGGATTTCATATAATAATCAAAATATCTGACAATACTGGGCTCATGTACCTCGGTGGTGGTGCTGGGCTGCAGTTGGGTGGGGACTGTCCCCCAGAAGATGGGCTTCTACACTGTTGTAGCTCCCACTGCTTCTCCCCCTTCCCTGCTCCATTGCTCACCCCTAGACAGGTATGCTTGTTGCCTGCCTGGCCCTGTAGGCATTTGTATGTGCAGCCCCTGCCTTTAGGTATGGAGAAGGCAATGGCACCCCACTCCAGTACTCTCGCCTGGAAAATCCTGTGGACGGAGGAGCCTGGTAGGCTGCAGTCCATGGGGTCACTAAGAGTCGGACACGACTGCAGTGACTTAGCAGCAGCAGCAGCCATTAGGTGTTGTTTAGTTTCTTGGTTTGGAGCCTCTAGCATGGATGAGGGTCCTTAGTAATTTTTATTCATTGATTCATCAGCATTTTTGGAGGACAGACTCTGAGTCAGGCACATGCCGGATGCTGGAAATACAGAGGTGTTCATGGGCAGAAAGATGAGGCATCGCTTGTGAGCTTGCCCTGCAGCTCACCGGATGTGTGGCATGTCCTGTCTTTGTGGGTTCATTTTCGCTACCCTCTTGGGTGCCACCCATGCTGGCTGTGTCCTGGCCCCTGAGCCCAGGGACTTCCAACTGTCACACTTCTGCTGTCTTCCTCTCTTTTTTCTCCCTGTCTGACCTTCACCCTTCCCTGAAGCATTTGCTCAAGTTCCTTCTCTTCAGAGAAGTCTTTGCTGACCATCCCTTTCTCCTGTGACATCTCCCTCCTCTAAACTCTTCATCAGTGTATCTCTTACAGCAGTGAGCTCTGTCTTTGGTTTCCTCACATTAAAAAAGAAAGACCTTGTTTCTCAAACTACAGGTGGCATACTCTGTGGGCAAAGACTTTGCCTTTAATTCCTGACATGGCTGCATAATCCCCCACATGGCTGAGCTTCTAGAGGCATCCAGTAAATACAGGAGGTGGTCTGGGAAAGTAAGTGGAACTCCAAAGAAGAGGCTGCAGATGGTAGCACCTGGGGTGGGAGACAGAGAGGAAAGCACTGGGAGATGCCTCCACTGGCGGTTGCCCCGTAGGAATCCAGCCTGGGAGGACCTCTCGTCCTTGTGAGAGTGTTGACACCCACGTGGAGATACAGACATTCTGGCTGGCCGTCAGGCTGCAGGCATTCCAAGCAGTGTCATGTGAGGTGGCCTTTGAGGTTCTCCCCTTACAGCCTGACAGAGTGTCCCTGCAGGGCGTCAGGAGAAGGTTCACTGAAGACAGCCAGTGGCTATAGAAAGGAAAGGTGGCATTCTGATGGCCGGTCCCCCAGCTCTGCTCCATCAAGTGCCTGGGTACCTCGCTCTGTCTCACTTTCAATTCCTAGCTTGGTGATACTGATCACTGAGGGTAATCTAATTGCAAATAGTCCCACACCTTGTAACATTGCCTCCTTGAAAGGTACCTTAGATGTTGGAAAAGAATAATGACCTTTCTTACTGGACTTCTGCACCCAGCCGGACCCCTGCAGTGGAGGTGAAAGAGGTAAGAAGAGCCTTTAACTTAAGGGCGCTTGGCAACGAGCCACCTCGCTTGCTAGGGTTCTGTAATATGTCACTTGGCGTGCAGAGTTCCAAGAACTACTTGGCCTCCTGACAGGGAACATGATAGAATGTCAGGACCTAAGCTAATGTAAAATATGCTTTGCTCCGCCAAGTCATGCATAGGCAGTACAAGACGCCCATCGGTCATTCGCATGTCCGCACCATGTGGCCGAGGGGCTCCCCTGATGGGATCTGGCCTTCCCAAAGCTCTGTGATGATGGAGATCAGGCACTCAGTGGCTTTTAACTCAGAGTGTGCTGAGTTTGAAAGCACGAGGGCATCCCTCAAAAAAAAAAAGAAAAGAAAGAAAGAAAAAAATGCACATTCTTAAAGAGCACTCGTTTCCTGTCTCTTTTTCCCCCCTGTACTTCTCTCTTCCGGTCCCTCCCCAACGACCCTCCTTTCCTCCACTTTTCCGTGTCTTTGTGTTTACTCACTGTGCCTTTGGCAGTAACTCCTGAGGTCCAGGTGACAAGGCTGGCTAGCTTTATAGGTGCTATGCTGTGTTACGTGGGAGCTTCAGTTTTAGAGACAAGGATAAAGAGGTCTACAGGTTTCATCCAACTTTCAGTCATGGGCCAGTTAGGGAATGTGACTTTGGCAGCTATAATTCAGTTGTTGAGCAAAATCATGGGAGCTTTATGCCAATTGACGAATGTTTGCCTGACAACAGAAAAGTCAAACAGTAGGTTTAACCAGAGGGACATTTATCATCTTCTTAACAAGAAGTCTGGAGGCAAGAGGTTCAGGTTGCTTTAGTGGTTCAACAGAGTCCTCAGGAACTCCATCCAGGGTCTTCCCATTTGTCTACCATGATGCTTTTGTTCTTATGTCTGTGGCCTCCTTTTCCCAGGGTGGCTGACCCAAGTATCATGTACTTTCATGCCAATAGGCAGAGCAGGAAGTTGGGGGTGGAGGGAGGGCAACGATCTCTTTGTTTACCTCTCTCTTATCTGGGAGCAGAACATTTTGGATCTTTGTTGCAAGTGAAAGTGAAAGTTGCTCAGTCAAGTCCGACTCTTTATGACCCCATGGACCTGCCAGGCTCCTCTGTCCATGGAATTCTCCAGGCAAGAATACTGGAATGGGTTGCCATTCCTTTCTCCAGGGGATCTTCCCAACCCAGGGATCGAACCTGGATCTCCTGCATGGCAGGCAGATTCTTTACCGTCTGAGCCACCAGTAAAGTGCTGTTTAGATGTGAAAACTGGCATGGATCCCAGTCATTTGGGTGACAGAGTGAGCTAGGACTCCATTTTCCCAGTGCACATTTCCAACTCCATTCCCAATGATTCCTTCTTAAAATCACACCTTGAGAAAAACTTTATTTCCTCTTAGTTTCTTCCAGCCCAGAATTCTTAGTTGGGCTTAATTTTCATCAACTGAGGAGCCAGAGCTCATCTGAGAGTATCTACGAGTTCTCATCTTAGAAACCAATAAATTCTGAGCCCTACAGTCTGGTACCCAATCTCCCTTTTCTGAACGGTGCATCGTATCAGCCTGGACTACTGGTAACATCCTGTTCACATCATTTACCCAGTGGGAGCTCTGCGCCAGAGCGCTCACCATTAGTATTAAGTTACACTGCCCTCTGGTTGGTAGTCTGTCTTTTGAAAAATCTGGGTCTTTAGCCCTCCTTTGCCCTTTCTAGCATTGAATCTTGGAAAGGGATTTCTCTGCTAAAATGACTTTGGTTTGTCCATACACACCAGCACATACACATACCCCAGCTCTGTGCCACCCCAGTGGGAAAGGGAGACTGTGGTTTCATGGTAGCTGTCTTTTTGATGGATGTCCCCATGTCCACCCACAGAGGCCGTGACATTCCTGCCTTCCCCACTTGATAATCTGAAAATCTTCTGAGCCAGATGGCCTTGCTATAGGCCTGCTACTCTAGAATGCCACACAGGTTCTGGGTTTCAATCCCCAGGGCCCTCCCTGGCTCTGATTTGTAACAGCCGGTGGGCTTGAAGCTGGTAAGGCGGGGAGCTCCCTGAGGTCCGTTCCCAGAGTGCCAGGAAAGACCCAGTGCTGGAGACGGGGTGGCAGGGCAGTGAGGGCTGGGGTCAGGTGCGCAAAGCTTGGCACAATTACATGGTCTTGTTTGAGCTTTCCCCTTTCGCCTACTCCCAGATGCATTTTGCCTTTTACGGCTCCTCACTCTTGCCCTGCAGTGTGTTCCAAACATGCCTAACTCTTAGCTCCATCTTCTGACCTTTGTTGGCAAAAGTGACAAAGGGAAGTGTAGACTTTACTCTGTGGCGAGTTGTTCCTATGTTAAAAGTTTTTATCCTCTCACCCGGTGGGAGATTTTTACACTAGAATCTGATAATTTGTTTACTTCCTTTAAAGTTGACAGCTTGGGAAGTTTATGGCTGACTTTATGGTCAGGAGGATTTGTCAGATATTCAGCCTGGATTTGGGGGACTCTTCTAGAAGTGCCATGGTGAGCATCCAGGGTCTAGTCTGTTTGGTGGTCCCCAGACTTTGAAAGTGAAATGCAGAGATCTCTGAGGGAGAGTTCTGGATCTTAACTGACTGCCTTTGGGACTTCCCAAGTGGTTCAGTGGTTAAAAATGTGCTGCGCAATGCAGGTGACACAGATTCGATTTCTGGTCAGAGATCTAAAATTCCACGTGCTTTGGAGCAATTAAGTGCATGCACCACAATGAATTATCCTGCATGGTGTGATGAAGATCTCCCATGCTGCAACTAAGACTTGATGCAGCCAAATAAATAAGTACATAAATGTTGTTAAAAAATTTTAAAAAATTGTATGACAAAATAATCCTCATAAATAAAGAATTGCCTGCCTTGGGATCAATTTCATCAGTTAACCTATTTGCTATGTGTACTTTGGACAAAGTATTTAACTTCTCTGTACTTCAATTTTTTCCATCTGTAAAATGGGAATGGTAATAGTCATGCCACTTATGGTAGTTAGGAGGAGTCATGAGATGATATTTAAGTGCTTATAATATTACCTGGCAATTAGTAAGCTCCTTATAAGTGTTATAAGAAATGGCAACCCATTCCAGTATTCTTGCCTGGAGAATTCCATGGATAGTGGAGTCTGGCAGCCTACAGTCCATGGGGTCGCAAAGAGTCAGACATGACTGAGTGACTCTCACTCACTCACAAGTGTTAAATAAGTAAATATTGTTAGTTTGAGATATTTTTGTTAGCTTACTGCTTTTCTAACTGCCATGATTTTAAATTTAGATGCAGTTGTAAGAAATAATACAGACAGTTCTCATGTTCCATTTGTCTAGTTTCCTCCATTCTGCAAAACTGTAGTACAATGTCACAACCAGGATATTAGCACTGATGCAGTCCACTTGTCTTATTCAGATTTCCCCAGTGTTATGTGTACTCATTTGTATACATGTGTGCATTTAGTTCTATGCAGTTTATCACATGTGTAGGTTTATGCTTGCACCACCACAGTGAAGATCCTGAGCAGCTCCATCATCCGAGGACTCTTCGCATTGCCCTTGTGTAAACACACCCACATCCCTCCTTTTCGAGCAACCCCTAGCAAAGACTAATCTGTTTTCCATCTCTAATATTTTGTCATTTTAAGAATGTTAGAGACTTCTTTGGCAATCTGGTTGGTAAGACTCCAGACTTTCTCCCACTGGGACATGGATTTGATCCCTGGTCAGGAAACTAAGATTTTATAAGCCACATGGCGCAGCCTTTAAAAACAATACTATATAAATGGGAATCTTACAGTTTGCAACCTTTTTGGATTAACTTTATTCACTCAGTATTAATTTCCTGGAGACTGACCCAAGTTCTTGAGTCTATCAATAGTTCATTCCTTTTTCTTGCTTGATAATATACCATGATATAGATGTCCCTCTTTGTTTAACCATTCACTCAGTAAAGGACATCTAGGCTTTTCCCTGTTTTTAGTTATTACAAGAAAAGTTGCTGTGAATATTTGTGTACAGGTTATTGTGTGAACTTAAGTGTTCGTTTCTCTGGGAGGAGTGTCCAGGAGAGCAGTTGTTGGGTGGTTTGGCACATGTTTAGGTTTACTACTGTAAACATAACACTTCATTGTACCCCTCAACAGTAAATTTATGTTCAATTCTTTGATTTATAATAAGTACTGTGTAAGTATTTGTTAAATAAGTTAAAATGGACCACTGACTTTTGTAATGTGTGCAAGACTGTGTAAGAGATAGGCAAGGGAAAGAGATTCAAATGGTATGGTGATGGTTTTTGTCTTCAGGATGTTTTACCTTGGGTGTGGGAACTGAGTGGTTGCAAATGAGAGCCTATATATAAAAATTGTGTGCTATGTGATTATAGATGGCTTGAAAAAGCCCAGTGGACAGGTGCAGAGGTGGGAGGTGCGGGATGGGGAGAGAGTGGAGATCTGGAAAAGGGTTTTCAATGTTGGTGCCACCACTGCTTGAAATTGGGAATTTGCTGGTCATTTGTATTTGAGAAAAATTTGGAAACGTTTGAATTTGAGGAAAAGCATCAATTTTGCATGAAAAGTATGTTTTGATCAAATACAAAGATCATTGTAGAATCAAATTCCTTCATAAGGGCAATTCTGTACTTACAAGAGAGAACAGAGCATGGCATTGCTAGAACACCAGCTGGATTTAACATTTCACCATTGTGGACAAAGGACTCACTCCTGGCCAGGTCACATGCTGGTTTTCCCAGGTTCTAGAAGGATGTTGGTTCTTCCTGTGAAGAGGGGTCAGTTTGATGGAGTGCAGTGAAAACTCACCTAGCACATCTGACATCTGGAGCAGATAATTTTTCACATTCCTGTCCTCCAAATGACCAAATTATTTCCAGTAAAAACCATATAACCAGTACCTATTATTTTCTTGATTGGTTTGTAAACACTGAAGAATTGAAAAAGAATTCATTTAAGGTTTAAAGATACTACTCAAATTTAGTATTTCACTAAACTAAATTCACTAAATTTAGTATTTCACTGAATTAAAATGTGTACTTCCAAGCAAAATTACCACATCTTGCAGTTTGCTATTGTACTGTTTTAAATTTTAAGCAGGAACGAAAGCTCCAAGTGGTCTCATAGCATGACCGAATTAAAGTAACTCAAGTTCTGTCTCTTCGTTTTCTCAATCACTGTGCTATTGCTGTTTACTTTAAATTGGCTTAAACACAGGAATATACAGTACTGTAGGGATTGGAGACATGACTGTGTCTGAGTTGAAATCAAGATTCTGATCTATTATAAATTTATTTTTGAGGTCTGGTTTGCATGGATGGGGCGAACTGAAAAGCTAGGGATGCTCTAAGTTACCTTTCCTGTAAATACAATGTCTATCAAAGGATAAATAATACAGATATGCTCATGTGAAGCTTGCATATATATTGTTGTTGTTGTTCGGTCGTTAAGTCATATCCGACCCTTTGCAACCCCATGAACCTGCAGTGCGCCAGGCTTCCCTGTCCTTCACTATCTATGTCTCCAAGTTTACTCAAACTCATGTCCATTGAGTCGGTGATACCATCCAACCTTCTCATCCTCTGTCTCCTCCTTCTCCTCCTGCCCTCAGTCTCTCCCAGCATCAGGGTCTTTTCCAATGAGTCGGCTCTTCGCTTCAGGTAGCTCAACAGTAACTGCAGAAATATCTTAGAACTTAAGCCAACAAAATATGCTTTCCCAGAGGAATAGCTTCTCACTGACATTGCTCATGCTTGGCGATAAGAAAAAGAAGGTGGCTGTTAGTGGTTTTTGTTTTGAGTTCTCTAGGGACAAAGTCTTGTCTCATTGCCTGCACTGGGCAAGCCCCACATTGGGCTTCAGCACTGATGAAAGGCAGGGGCAACGTCTGTGTGTCTCTGGGACTAGCCCTGGACTCTGAGAAGGGCGTTCAGGCTGGCCGGTCACAGACCTGCCTCCCTTGTCGTCCTGCTTCCCCCATCCCCTCGGGAAAGGTCACAGTTCATTTGAAGAGAGTTCACTGAAAGACTACTGAAGGCTCCCAGGAGAAGCCCTCTCCCTGGGATTCCAAGACGCATCCATCAGAAGGCGGTGTTCGGTGTGGACGGTTATTCTGGTCTCTCCTGGGCTCAAAGGTTGGGAGTCTCAGGATGATGTGCCTCGATTGTCTATGGGAAGGGTGACCCTCAGGAACACAAGTGATTTTCCTTTGCTTGGGCGAGAAGAGCCCTGCAGCTGTTTCTCTTAAATGAAGAGGCTGGGGTGTAGTCAAGGCTTTTTACAAACCACTTTCCCCTTCTTTCTCTGCCGCCTCCTCACACTGATAATTGCCAGAGAATGTGGTCCAGGCCTTTGGTTGGCTTTGATGAGCCTTTTATAGACGTTTAGAAAGAATTCTTGGTATTCTTATCATGTATTAAAGATTAAGCTATTCTTATTCACAACCTAGTTCATGTTAAACATGGAAATGCATTTAAATGACCCAGGGAGTTGCTAGCATGACTATTTTATGTAGCAAGTTTTTTTTGTCGTTGTAAAATGAACCTGTTGCGCTTTGGAGAGACTGAAGAGAATTCTTAATTTTATACAGTATAATGTGGCAAGTGTTCAGGTTTTCTTTTCCTTGCTTTTAAGGGAAGTCTGTTTAATGGTGGCTTGCTGGAATAGAAAGAAGTACATATTTTGTTGTCTTAAAAAAACTGAAAGCTTATTACAAAATTTATCCTAGAAAATTATCTCTTGTAAATAATCTCAGCTGTAGATTTTTTAATGTGAAATGGAGCTTAAGATTTTATTTTTGCTAAGTTGATACTCCAGACTCTTTTGTGTTTCTCCAGTATTAGCTGCATAGCCAGTGCATTCTGACTGGAAAATATGTCAGAAAACATACAACTTAATCAAAGTCAAGCTGAAAATATACTGTGTTGGGGGGTTTGTTTTGCTTTTGGCTTAGCAGCGTGTGGGATCTTTGGGTCCAGTGAGGGATTGAACCTATGCAGTGGAAAAGTCTTAACCACTTGTGTGTGTGTACTCACTCACTCAGCTGTGTCCAACTCTGCGACTTCATGGATTGTAACCCACTAGGCTCTGTCCATGGAATTCTCCAGGCAAGAATACTGGAGTAGGTTGCCATTTCTTCCTCCAGGGGATCCTCCCAACCCAGGAATCAAACCCAAGTCTTCTGCATCTCCTGCCTTGGCAGGTGGACTTTTTACCACTGTGCCACCCGGGAAACCCTTAACCAGTGGACCACTGGGAAATTTCATGTATTTTTTTTTTTTTTAACACTTTTTCCTGGCCTTAGTCTCATCTAATTCTCATTCATTCCTTCAAGAATGATAAATATTTTTAGAAAACAAAGTGAACGGTCTTAAAGGCAAACATGATAGATCTGAAGTCTTAAAAATACAAAGATTTGGCAATCATATGGTTAAAGTAGTGTGACTAACAGGTGACACGTGTAGTCACACAGACCCAATGCTTAGAAGGCTCCTGTGATTGATTTAATGCTCTTGTATCGCTGTTTGAAAATTCTTAATTTTTGAACATGGGGCCCCACCATTTTATTTTGCACTGAACTCTGCAAATTAGGTAGCTGGTCCCATGAATCAGCCACCTGGTAATTTACCTTAAACTAGTTTTAGCCTTTTGAATTCCAGCTTAATCCTAACCAGATGTTTACCAGTTCTCTCTCCCTGAATATGAATTGTGAGGACCAGGATCATACAGGACTTTCATTTAGATACAATTCTTTTCAACTGTTTTCAAAGTTCACAGCTAAGTCTATGTTTATGAACATTTTAATTTTGTTGCATATGATATAAAACTAAAACCCTGTTTGTTTATTAATATCTATTAAGATATGTAGATTCCACATATTTTTGCTAGATAAGAATAAGTGAAATGAAACTCTTGTTTCTCAAATTATTAATAGTGGCTTTTGCTAGAGGCTGAGATTTCAGAGGATTTCCACTTTTTCTGTTTTATGTTATGGCTCTGAATTTGAGTTTCTATAACCAGTAGGAATTATTTTTGTAATAGGGGAAGCAGGGGTAGGAAGGAGAAACAATAAAACTAAAAAACCCAACCTGACTCATTCATTTTAGCTTTAAAAAGAATATCTCCTTTTGGTTCTGGCAGGCAGCCTTACAGAGTTGGGATGCTAGGATTCCCATTCCTGCAGGGCAGTCAGAGAAATGTTAGTAGGGGTCAAGAAATGGCTTGGAGCGTGTGTGGCCGAGAGCGGGTGGTACTATTTTGGCAGAAATATTCAGTGGGTGTTTGTAAACTTGAGGATAATCTGGGCCTGGGATCCAGTTTTACAGGAGGCACTGATGGCATCTTATTTCATTTTAAGTCCTTGGCTAAAGTGTTGTGTTTCTTTGTTTTTCTTGTGTGTGTGTGAAGTGTCATCTATAAGTGTTGTATTTTTTTTTTTTTTTCTTGTTTTATACGCTCCTGTCACCCTTCAACAACAAGATAGGAAATGTATTGCTTTTGGCCAAAGCTGCAGTTGGCCTTTGAACCAGGGCAGGGCTGTCCTTTTTCTGATGTGGGGTCAGATCCAGTGTGAGATAAACAGCTTTGGCCTCAAAACTCTTGTTGACATCTCACCCCACTGCTATGCACAGTGGCACCACTAAAGCCCTCCTGCTGGTTGTGGACTGGCCAGGAATTAAATGCCGGGTTGAGAGTAAGAGAACTAGGGGATGAGCGGGGCGTCCTATTGGACACCTGCCTTGGAGAGGGCAACCCCGAGGGCATCCTGAGAACACTTGACCAGACACCAGGCCAGCCTGGGACAACCCCCACTGCAGCCAGCCTCTGTCCAGTCCTGCTGCTAAGGGGAATTTCTGCCCTGATGCCTGGGGGTCATCTTTTATTTTTCTGTCTGTGGCCAGAAATGCTTTGGTCTACTCTATGCTTTTTAAAGAGAAACTGTAATTTCAAAAATTATAAGGCTCAAAGCAGAGCAGAATGAAAACCTGTCTGAGGTTAAGAGAATGTTACATTCGATCCGTTCAGCTGGCTTTTGAGCTTGTGTCCCCTGAAGCCCCAGGGACTGGGGCAAAGGGACAGGATGGGGTGAGGGTCCCCTAGGTCCCTGCCCCTTGCATCTCCCAGACCCCCTTCAATCACACCAGTCTTTCACCTGTTATTTCACACGAGGAAAGAGATCATTGCTAAAAAGCCGGAAGTGTGAAAGTCATGGAATTCGACGGTTATCTTGTGATGCTGTTCATCCCTCAGCATCTGCCATCTCTTTAGCGCTAACATGGTGCTGAGGAGTGAAAGCAGGTGCCAGCAGTTGGGTCATGACCAAGTTGAACACGGTGCTTTGTATTTGAGGTGGTTTTTAGCATTACAGGGTGGTCGAGCTGAATAGCTTCCCCCTTCCCCCCAACAGTCTTGAAATGCAGCCAAGACTCCAGTGATGAGGACAATCACTTCCGTAGCCGTCACTGGCCCAAGTGCTCCCCGTGTTCACTCATTTAATCCTCACAACAACCCCATGAGGTAAATACTGTTCTTATTCCCGTTTCACAGCACCCCTGGTTCTAAGTTTAGAGAGTAACTAAATGTTGGGGCTCCTGAGGGCTGCTTGCAAGTTGAAGAGGAGGCCGGCCCCTCCCTCTGTGAGCTGGGAGAGAAGAGGCGGGGATCCTTTCCCCAAAGTCTCCTGCGGAGACTGGGCGCCCCTGCGGCTGGCTTCCCGGTTGGACAGCCTGCTTTGTCAGGATCTGCTCCGGGCTCCTGGCGCAGGGGGAGAGGTAGAGATAGGGTCCTCACCTTGGAGATGGGTGCCATGTGAGCTCCAGACCCTAGAATGTGGAGGAGAACAGGCGACACTGGGCCACAGTTTGTGAGACTGCCATTACTTGAGGAACAAGGAGGCTGTGTGGACAGGTTGTCCTGAGATGTCACCGCCGGAAGTGGGCACCCAGGATTCCCAAGGTTCCTTCAGGGGTGTGGCTTGCAAGGGAGGTTCTTGTCAATGTCTCCAAGGCCAGAGACCACAGATGAGGTTCTGTGTGTGTGTGCGTGTCTGTGTGTGAGAGAGTAGTAATAATTGTGAACAGAGTTGAGTCCTTTTAAACTAATGACTACTGCAATTTAGTAGGACTTCCCTAGTGACTCAGGTGATAAAGAATCCATCTGCAATGCAGGAGACCTGGGTTTGATCACTAGGTCAGAAGGATCCACTGGAGAAGGGAATGGCTACCCACTCTAGTATTCTTCCTTGGAGGATTCCATGAACAGAGGATCTTGGCGGGCTACAATCCATGGGGTTTCAAGAGAGTCAGACACGATTGATCAACTAACAGACACATGATAGTTCAATCATGACATGAAAAGACTTTCTAGAATTTTTCAGTCTTTATTTTGTTAAGATTATTGTATTATTCATATTGTTATTTTTAATTTACTTTTCTTTTTTGACGGTGCTGTACAGCACGTGGGATCTTATTTCCTTACAGGGATCAAATCCATGTCCCCTGCTTTGGAGAGGTGGAGTCTTAACCACTGGACCACCAGGGAAATTTCTTTCTGTCTGTATTGATTGAGGCCAATAACCTGTTCTGGAGACCTCAGTAACTACTCTTCTGTCATGTCATAGGTGTTATTGTATCACCTAGACTCAAATATGTGTTTCTGTTTGGCAGAAACAGTTTTTGCCTTTTCTGTAATTCCCCAGCACATCCATGACTACATTTCTTATACTCTCTATAGAGTGTCTTGAAGTGGTTTTCTGTCATTTAGGTCACCCATCACTTTGGCTTCCATATTTTGAGTGTTCCTTCCTTCTTCTTTGAGCCTCAGTTCTTCTGGGCTATCTGCTGTAATGTTCTTTTGTTCTGCCCACTGTCTCAGTTCTTGTTGTTTTGTGTTTTTTTTGCCTGTACTCTTCAGGAGTTTCAATATGAGGATCACAAAGATGAGTAGTAGACATAGAGGCTGGACTAATAGGGCAGATGCAGAGAAGTGGATTTATTTCATTGTTCAGTTGCTAAGACATGTCCAACACTTTGCTGCCCCATGGGTTACAGCCTGCCAGGCTTCCCTGTCCTCCGATATTTCCCAGTTTGCGGCAATTCACAGCGGCCATTGAGTTGGTGATACTGTCTAACCATTTTACCCTCTGTTGCCCTCTTTTCCTCTTGCCCTCAATCTTTCCCAGCATCAGGGTCTTTTCCAATGAGTCAGCTCTTCACATCAGGTGACCAAAGTATTGGAGCTTCAGCTTCTGGGTCAGTCCTTCCAATGAATATTCAGGGTTGATTTTCTTTAGGATTGACTGGCTTGACTTCCTAGCAGTCCAAGGGACTCTCAAAAGTCTTCTCTGGTTCCACAGTTCAAAAACATCAATTCTTCAGTGCTCAGTCCTTTTTGTGGTCCAATTTTCACATCTGTACATAATTACTGGATTTATATGTACATGGGAATAGTCCTGGCTAAGCAGTCTGGACACTCACACTTGGGTTCCAGGCCTGGCTGGGCTCCAGTCCTGCTGGACCATCCTAAGCAAATCTCCAAACAGAGTAATACACAGTAAGTGTTAGCTAGCATTATAGCTGCTGTTGATTATTAGTTAACCATTCTGGGCCTCAGTTTCCCTCTATCTTACATGGGGGACATGGCTGGGATGAAATTCTGAGTCCTCTCCACTCATATTTTAAATTAGATTACAGCCCTGATGAGGATAAGACACTAAGGAACAAGGACCGTGCCTTAAACCTCTCTGGGTCTCTTATGATACTTTGCACACTTAAGTGCCAGAGTAGTTAGTTAGTAATTTAGTATTGTAAGCTGAGTAATTATTGACATTGATAAGAAATTCTAAAAATTAAATGTATGTATTTGCTGCAAATAAAAGAATAAATGAACTAGTACCACCCAGAATTTGCAGTGTTTTGAAAGAGTCTTCACATTCACCAATTCAATGCCGGTCTCACAACCATTCCCTAAGGTCTAAGCCCAGTTTACAGGTGAAGAAATGGAGGTTTAGGCATATGGCTATTTTTTTCAGGTTTCCCAGCTCCTGAGTGGCAAGTGCGGACCCAGAATCCAGAGCTCCTTATTTCTGTATCAGTGTATTTTCCAAAGAGCTGTCTTGTTAGACGGGTTGGGAACAGTATAGAAATACTCACTCATGAAGATCGATGATATTTGGATGTATTATTAATTCCTAGAAGATGCATGTCCCAGAGGATCAAACCCCAGGAATATACTCATGCATCTATGGTGGGGACCTGGGTTAAGCAGGTCTGTGCCCGAGGTCAGTCTCAGAGGCGATCCTGATCCTGCATCTGTGGTTCTGGAGGAAGAAGTCAGGCTTCTGCAGACCCACCGAGTGGACACTGGAGCCTTTGCACACTTGGGATTGAGGGATAGTAGGAGATATCTACTCTTAAGGGAGATGGGATGTTCCCTGATCCAAGAGGCTCATGAGCTTGGGTCTTGCCCATACTGTGCAGCTAGAAATGTTAACTATACCTGAAGTCCTTGGAGGGCAGTGAGAAGATTTTGTCAAGGAGGAGTTTGTTGGCAGATATCTTCAGTACCGTTGTTGCAACAAAGAAGGCTGGCCTGGCACGGGCTTATCTGAAGTGATGCCTTGCATCAACCTGTGATGGCAGGGCTGCTGGACTGTCTTAGAACTGCTGGTTGGGTAAGACACTGAGGACCCCAAGAGCAGCCAATGCAAGGCTCCCCTGGAAGATCACTTTACTTGAGAGCAGGAGATTTTGCTACCAGGATAGTTGAGTGACCTGTTGATGAGAGCATCTGCTGGCCACAGTCAGAAAGAACCACTGTCCCCAGAGAGCAGGAATAGCCACTGGGAGCTGTGGGTGCCCTGTAACCGATGGGAGCCCCCAGTGGGAGCAGCAGATAGAGTTCCAGACATTTAAGCATCCTCTGTATGACAGTATCTTTCCTGCTATTAATAACAGGGAGGAGGGTGGTTAGAGCAGGCCCAGATCCCTCCATCCAAGGCAAGGTGTGACCTCATTTCCTATGATGCAACAAGGGCTAAGATACCACCCCATGCCTGAACACGAGAGTGCTGGCTTCTCTTGCTGTTCAGGCCTGGGTGAAGGCAATCTTAATTATGTGGCAGCCAACATAACTAAAAAATGCTTCATCTACCTTTATACACTCAACCACCATTGAATGAGTGTGGTTTGGGATTGAGGTAGGCTGCTTGATTCAGTAATGCAAAGTGTAGATTATATCCTAATTTTGAATGAAGCCCAAGAGTGGTCAGAATTTCAGAAGGCAGAGGATATTTGAGTAAGCAAGTATTTATTGAATAAATGGCTGGGGTACGGGAGTAAAAGGGTTAAACAATATGGAAAACTTGAATTTACAATTGTGCCTGTTATCCTTCCTGTTATTGTATTTTTCATTTATCTATTGGCTAAACTTTCTTCCTTATGCATTTGGATTCTGCAGAAAGAAAAGTTGGTTCACTGTATTGATGTCATGTTTATCTTGTCTCTGTATCCCATGACGGTCACTTGCATCAGTGAGGTCATCTTCAATGCCAACTTCTGGAGACAGCAGACAGAACAGTGGTATGCCTGCTTCATTCTCATTACATAGCTCCTTCCCCAGTGCAAAACACAAGGTTTTTTTTTTTTTTGGTATTATAGTTGGTGATATTTATTTATTTATTTATTTATTTTTTAATATTATTTTATTAGTTGGAGGCCAATCACTTTACAACATTTCAGTGGGTTAAAACACAAGGTTTAATAAATGATGAAGTTGGTGCGGGGGTCTCTAACGACAGTCTTTATATTTAATTCAGCACACCCTCCTAATTTCCTGTTCTTTCAGCGTATTTGGGGACCCATCTCATCCTTTCCCCTCATAATTCATAAATATTCGACTGCCCTCTCTCTCCCTTTACTGCTCTTTCTCCAGCAAAATTCTATCTGTGCAAATTTCACTTGGTTCTAAGGTTGATAATCGTGAGGGAACTTTAAGGAATGTGAAGGGTTTCTTTGAGTTATTGGATGACAGACCCCCAGTATCCCCTTCACACTCACAGGACTTCCTGAGATTGGCGTCCCCTGGCCATTGCCTAGCTGTGCGACATTGGTTAGTAATTTCAGGTCTTGCTGATTTCTAGTCTGTCATGGATTGTGTTGTCTGTTGCTTGGTCTGCCTGTCACAATTTCCCATCCCTCTTTGCCTGGTTTGGGTTCCTTTGAGGATACTCTTCACCCATTCATTCCACGTGGTCCAAGGGGGCTGTCAACCATGGGATGTGAAAGAGGGGTTTCCTCACTCACTGTGGTGGGCAGGTGACCCAAGTACTCCATCCTCAAGTAACCCCATCAGCATTTCCTCTGGGACTAATCAGCAGAGAGAAACAGTGCCTTTTGCACTAGGGCTGCTCTGCAGGGTGGGTGTGTCTGCCACGTGGCGATATCCTTTGAGATGATGAGAAACCAAGGTAAGCAGAGTGAGAGCTGGGGCAGAAGCCAGAGGCTTGGCCCTGCTGTCTCAGCCCCTGCCTGAAGCAGGCCTGGGCTCAACCACCCCAGCTTTCCAAGTCCACCACCTCCTCTTTGTGTTTCAGTGACTTTGGGTTGGGTTTCTGTCATGTGCAATTAAAGAGTTTGAACAAGTATCATCAGCCTGTAAAGTTTTAAAGGATTTTGCAAGCAAGCGTCTGTTGTGTTGTGTTAGTTGCTCAATCGTGTCTGACTCTTGGCAACCCCACGGACTGTAGCCCACCAGTTTCCTCTGTCCTTGGGATTCTCCAGGCAAAAGTACTGAAGTGGGTAGCCATTCCTGTCTCTAGGGGATCTTCCCGACCCAGGGATCAAACATAGGTCTCCTGTGTTACAGGCAGATTCTTTACTGTCTGAGCCACCAGGGAAAGGAAAATGAACTCATAACTATAAACATTCAAATAGCTTAGTGTTCCCTTAGAAGCACTGAGTAATAGGTGAGGGGTTCCTTCCACACCCTACCCAATAGAAATCCCTTCTCCCAAAGTCTAACTGCTGGGAACTTCTAGATTTTTTTCTTTGTATTTACATCCATATAGATGTATATACACATGCTCAATTTGTGTGTGTGTGTGTGTTAACATTTAGAGTAACATTATGCATATTATTCTATAATTTTTTTTTCAGTTTTTTTGGAAATCTTTAAGGCTAATACATATAATTCTACTTCATTCTTTTTAAAATACTTCATTGTATTTGATAGCGTGGATATTTGCTTAAGTAATCCCATGTTGATGGACTTTTAATTGTTACTGTCATGGCTTTTTCTTTCTGTAACAGCACTGCTGCAGTGAATAATTTGGCGTGTTTTCTTGCACACATATGGACATATATCTGTAGATAAAGCCTTCTAGCAGAATGGCTGAGTCGTAGGAAATACATGTGAAATGTTTTGACAGATTCTGCCATGTCATGTTCCAAAAAGGCTGGACTGATGACTCTGAGTAATTTCAACTCCCTCCCCTCCTAATCCCCAAAGTGAAAGCATGAGGTCCTTGTTCACATGAATTCCTCTGAATTCTGAGGAGGTGAGCATCCTTTCATAGCGGTTCTGAATTTCTTTTTTGTGCCAGTGGATATCCATAGTTTTTGCTTGTTAAAAATGCATTTCTTTGACTTTTTCTTATTGATTTGAATATATTCTTTGCACATTATAGATAACTGTTATTGATGTAAATATTTTCTCATATTGCTTTTAGTTTTATTTACAGATAAGTTTGAGTTTGTTTTTGTCTCGGGTGTGTGTGCATAGTTTTAAGTTTTGTCTTTTTATCTGTGATCAGGCAAACATTTTACATTCTTTTGCATTCAAATTTGTTAATCTTTTTCTTTATGGCTTCTGAGTTTTGCAACTTGTTTGGGAAGGCTTTTCCCGTCCCAGATTATAAAGAGTTTCTCCTATGAGTATTTTCAAAACTTTAGATAGTTCATCCAGCAATGTCATCTTCATCTATAAATGAAGACATGTGTACTTCCTGAGGATTGAATGAGATAATGTGAAAAGGGTCCTGCCTCCCTCTCCAACCTCCTACATTTCCAAGCACTGCACTGAAGCCTCCTTCCTTCATACTGGTGTTATCGGGGTTATTTCTTTGATGCCAGGGAGTTTGGGCACAATGTTCGGGAATCCTGTGTCCATTCTGCCACCAGTGGGTGACCAGCTCCTTCCAGGGAGTACCCAGGACTTCACTTGCTGTCCTCGAAAAGCAAAACTCTTCTCATGTCTACTGTCTTAGCGCACAGTTGGCACCATAACTTTGAGACTCAACATGTTCTCAGATCCCAAACCTTAAAGTTTTCTGGGACTTTCATCTTTCTCTCCCACATCCAATCCATTGGCAAATCCCATTAGCTTTACCTTAAAACACACTCAGAACCTACCACTTCTTACCACCTCCTCTGCCACCCCTGGGGCCAGGCTGCCATGGCCTCTCACCCAGATACTTCAATATCCTTCCCATTCCTCCAATAGCAGCCAGAGGTGCCCTTTAAAATGCAAATCCAGTCACTTCCTTTCTCTCTCTGAAACCCTCCCAGGTGACTCAGAACAGAATCCAGAGGTCTTGCCTGTAATTTCCTTGTGAAGAGAGATTTTGTTTCCTGTTGAATGAATCTCCAGTATCCAGAGCAATGTCTGGCGTGTCCAAGTCCTTCATTTATTTGTTGAATGAACATAGAAAGGTCCAACCTGGGCTCTTCTTGATGAGGGTCCAGGCTACTGTTAGAACCTTGGCTGCCTTCTCATTGATCAGCTCCGGGACTCGGGCCGTGGGAGCGCTTGCTCTTGTTAACGCCGTTTCTGGGGGTCTCTGGGCTGGGGTAGGCTCAGCCTGGACAGGCAGGGTCGGTGTTTGTGTGTGTCTGCCGAACATTTGGGTCCAAGCAGGCAGAGTCCTTCCAGCGGTAAATCATCACTTCCCAGACCATGCCTGTGCATATGACCCAAGGGCAAATCAGCAAACTCTTCAGCAGCCTCCCTAATTGGTGTCATCTCAAACACCCCCTGTGGCTTCCGACTCTGGCTTTGCTTATGAAAGCTTCTCCCTGCTTCTCAGGAGACATCTTAATGTAGCCAGGTATTTGGATCTCTCCACACTTTCTCAGCTCACCAAGCTATAAAACGAAGGCCTAAAAATAGGTGTGATAAGCATCACAGCAATGATGCCAGAGCTCCCCAACCTCCCCCCTCACCTGCAGTTCAAGTGCATGAGGAGACCTCAAATGTCGGCCCGAGGTGTGTGGGGGCAGAGTCTTGTCTCCCCTCTTATTTGGGGAGGGGAGGGCCCCCCAGTGGGCACCTGCTCCTGCCCCCACCTCTGACCATTTCCTTTTCTCTGCCTTTGGTTAATCTCGAGTGGGGGAGGGCTGTCGTTAGTAGTTGGGAACAGTGAATTTAGTTGTATTTCTTTTGATGGCAATGTTTCCTTGGTAAAGCCTTCCTGGCTCTTAGCTGCTATTAGTGTTTAAATGACTGTTAGAATGGACTATTTGAAATGATTCATTGTTGTTCAGTTGCTCAGTCCTGTCTGACTCTTTGTCACCCCATGGACTGCAGCACGCCAAGCTTCCCTGTCCTTCACCATCTCTTGGAGCTTGCTCAACCTCATGTCTTGAGTCGGTGATGCTGTCCAACCATCTCATCCTCTGTCACCCTCTTCTCCTTCTGCCCTCAATCTTTCCCAGCATCAGGGGCTTTTCCAATGAGTTGGCTCTTCCCATTAAGTGGCCAAAGAATTGGAACTTCAGCTTCAGTCCTTCCAATGAATATTCAGGGTTGATTTCCTTTAGGGTTGACTGGTTTGATCTCCTTGCAGTCTAAGAGACTCTCAAGAGTTTTCTCCAGCACCACCGTTTGAAAGCATCAATTCTTTGGTGCTCAGCCTTCTTTATGGTCCAACTCTCACATCTGTACACGACTACAGGAAAAAACCGTAGCTTTGACTATATGGACCTTTATTGGTGAAGTGATGTCTCTGCTTTTTAATATGCTGTCTAGGTTGGTCATAGCTTTTCTTCCAAGGAGCAAGCGTCTTTTAACTTCATGGCTGCAGTCACTGTCCACAGTGATTTTGGTGCCCAAGAAAATAAAGTCTGTCACTGTTTCAATTTTTTTCCTATCTATTTGCCATGAAATGATTAATAGTAAAAGGTATTTCTAGCATAGTAGTAGGCATTGAAATTTTAATTTTAATTACTCAAGTAGTATGTGAATATGTTCTGCTTTAAAGTATTTAAAACATTGCATATAAAGCTAGAGTGTTTGTTTTTCCCTGCACCACCCAGAATCTCAGATCCTGCCCCCAAACCAATCTTCTTGTCCCTCTGTATCCTTTGATTTGCTCCCCAGGAAGCCTGGAGCACAGGGTGATAGTACTAGTTCCATCGAGAGTGCTGTTGACCAAGGAGCCCCAGGACTCAGGTTCCAGGGGCGATGCAGCAACAGGCTGGGTAATTCTCCCAGCATCCCTGGGAGGGAGAGGGTGAGTACCTACAGTTGGTAACATGAAGTACATGTCACATGCTGTACAGTTCACTCTTTTAAGGTCTGCAGGTCAGTGTGTTTTGATCTATTCACCAAATTCTACATCCATTGCTAATATCTCATTCCAAAATGTTCTCATACCCAGAAGGAAATTGTAGGTCCACCGGAATGGCAGCCACTCCATGTTCCTGCATGTAAGTTGTTCCCGCGGTTGCAGACTGCTCCAGCTGAATTAGCTCAAAGCAGGGGCTTGCAGCACTGAGGTGGCTTTGTCGGAGGGCGTTTGAAGGTGTTTCCTTGCAGGAGAGCTTCTCCAGGATGACCTCAGTGCTGTTTCTGGGGCTGAAGACGGTGGTTGGGTCATTGGGTCATTGACTCACTTTACAGTTGTGAGAGGAGAGAAGGGTCAGTACTCAGACTGTTCAGCATCCTTCTACTGAACCTTGGACTTTTCCTCCCAAGTAGCTGCCTTGATGCCGGGTGATGTCCCTGCTGCCACTGGTATGCTGGGTCATATTGTTGCCCTGAGGGTAGCCGGCCCTTCAAGACCGAGAGAGGGTACTTTTTTTTTTTTTTTTTGGTAGCCAAAGAAGATTATTTTTGCTGCATGTGAATCATCTGAGGAGTGGGAATAGCAGACAAGGCAAGACATGACCATAAAAAGCATTTCCTGAGCACCCTCTGTGCATGTGTTTGGTTTATTATGGCTGTGCCAGGCATCTCCTATGACAGGAATTTGACCTTTTGGACCTTGATTGCACACCTAGCACGTGCTGGATGTTCAGTGACTGAGGCCCCATCTCTGTCTTTTTTTTTTTTTTTTTTTTTTTTCCGGCTGCACCGTATGGGATCCACATCTCCAGCCTTGGAAGCGTGGAGTCTTAACCACTGGACTTTGGGGGAAGTCCCTCATCTCTGTCTTCAAGAAGTGTTAAGTCTTTGGCGAAAACGTTTGTGGACCACCGCATTCCTGCAAGGTGGACTGTGTTAAAGAGGTCCCGAGCCGCTGATCAAGTTGACAGGCACACGTCATGAACTTGGACTATCCCTGCCCTTTTCCTTCTGCCCAGTGAGATGATCATTCATTCCCTGTTTAATTCACTGGGATGTCTTGAGAGTAAATGAGACCGAGAATGTGCCAGCCCTGGGTGTGCTGGTAGCTCTTAACATTTTAGGGTCAGAGATCCCTTTAAAGAGCTGATGAAAGCTTTGGACTTTCACCTCAGAAAAATTGCTCTGGGGCGCACACCCGTGTGATTCTGCAGACAATTTCAATTTCATGGTTTTTAGGGACATCCTGAAACCCATCCATGGACCCCTGAGGGGCTGGAGGGTAATAACACCTGTTTTAGAGCTTATCTTCCACAGAGTGTTTTTAAAATCCCGGATGGTAATTCATATTACTGTTATTAAGAATACTGTTTCTCAGTTATTTCTATGTCAGAATCCTTTCTCCTTAATAGTATCATTTTCCAAAGGTTCCTTATGATGCAGTTTTATTTAGATTCTTAAGCCTCAAGGCTAAAGCAAAAGAAGGATAATCTAATAAACTAAATTTTTTTTGTCTTGGTATACATGTATAAAATAAAGTAGAAAACAATGACATAGGAACAGACTTTAAAATATATATATACAACACATCTGGATTTTAGGAGTGACATCCTGCTTGGTTGTGTATTTGGGGGCTGCAGAGCCCACAGAACTGTTTTAGGGGAGGGCAGCATTAAATCCACTGCTCTTATAAAACTAATTTGATGGCGTAGAGCTGGGGGTGGGGCATGTGGGTAGGAGGCTGAGGGCACTGGCCATGCCAGGTTTCCCAAGACGCGGAGGCAGGATTGACAGGCACAGCTTGGTCTGGCGCTGGCGGGGAATCTGCTGCGTGTGCAGCCTCCTTCCTGCCCCCCCCCCCCCCCACGCTGGCAGGAGGCGGTGCCACCGTTGGCCGCCCAATCTGCCCCCTCCTGCCGGAGTCCCCCCTCTGCGCACCCCCCTCTCCGCTCCCCTGACGCAGCCCCTCCACCGGCCTCCTGGTGGAATGTCCTGTCCTGGGAGGTGTTGCATCACTCTATCCAGGCGCCCGCTCCCCAGGGCTGGTGTGACTCTTGACCATGAAAGGGCTGAGGTTTGGGTTTCAGGGCTGATGTGGTATCTGTGTCCTGGGTGGCATGTCTCAAAGCCGAAATGATAAGGTCACAATACCACCCAACATCTATATATACAGCATAGGATATTTTATTTTATTTTTTCCTACTGAAGCACTTTCTAAGATCTCGCCTTATTCTGCCATGGCATGGCCTGCTGTTCAAAGCGAGGCCCTCTGTTCACTGGCCCGCAACTCTTGGGGTAGTCTGAGATGTGGTCGGGCAGGTGGCAGCAGGACCACACGTGCCCAGGTGAGAGTTCCAGTACTGATGCGGTGACTTAGTGGTTAATGCCAGGTTCCCCACCTGTCGGCTATGGCATTGTGGGTCAGCAGTGACCTCTATCAGCTGCTCAGTCTCCCTGTCTCTGAGGTGGGAATGAAACCTGTTTCTTTGGGTGTTTGTGCGAATGAAACAGCAATGTAGAGGGGCTACAAAATTTGGAGGTCCCCAAGGCCCTACCTTTACTTCTGACACCAGTTGCAAATTTTGGGGTCTCCAAGACCATTCTCTGGAGGGATAATTCATTAAAAAGACTTATAGAACTTATTGGAAGCAGTGCTAATTGCAGTTGTGGTGAAAGGATACAGATTAAAATAGGCCATGGAAGAGAGGCAAAGAGCAGAGTCTATAAGAATTCCATGCCCAGAGCTTCTAATTGTCTTCTCTTGCTGTCTTCCTGCGAGGCTGACCTTAGTCTCCAGCCTCTTAAAGGTTACGCTGATTCAATACGGCTCAGAGCCACCACCATAAATCATATTGTTAGACTGATGTGTCCCTAAGTTCCCAGTAACAGACACACTTACCAGGCAGGACAATCTGAGGGCTTAAGGTCACCTCCCAGAGCCAACAGCAAGGCAAAGACCAGCTGTCTCTTTGTGAAGCTTGACTCTACTACACGTCTGTAAAATGGGTACAGTTTCTGGTCCATGGCTGGCCCTCAGGCCGTGTCACCATATCCTCCTCTCCAAAGCTTGTCGCAGTGGGGTGGAGAGCCCCCTCCCGTCTTTCTCAGATTCCTGAGCCAGGACAGAGAGCCTTAGGACACTGTGCTAAGCGCCTGCTTCCCCCAGTTTCTCTCCTCTTCCTATTTAACAACGATGCTAGGGCAAAATCACACATCAGAGGCTGGCAGGCAGGGAACCGGGAGAAAAGGAGAAGGGAGGCATCCTTTTTGGTTTCTCCCTCCCCACCCTCCCAACACACGCATGCTGCTCAGGGTGGGCACAGAGGGTCAGTTGTCCCGTACTGTCCCAGTAAAGCAGTGTGCTAGATCTGTCCTTTAATGTGTAACGTACATGCTTTGTGTTGAGTCGTTTCTAAGTATCCCAGTATTTCATTCAATGACTAAGGTAAGTTTTAGGCATGAAACTATTTTGGCCTTTCTTGCTATGAAAGGTCATCATCCCCTTAGTTACTCTGAGTGCGGTCAGTTCTCAGTATTCAGGAGCTGTTTATTATCCCTGCTGGAAAATAGCCAGGTTCCTTCCTACTTTCTTCTCACCGTGCCTGTCCTCAAACTCAGACACAATGCAGGCAAGCAAGCCAAGAAGCTGCTGGCTTCCCTGCTGTATTCCTTTCCTTGAGAGAATGGAAGAAGAAAGATGGGTATCCTATTTGACTTCTTGGCTAACAGTTAAAAGATGGGAGGGATGAGGGGGGAAGTTGAAACTGTGTTTGGAATTTCAGTCAGAGCAGTGATATCCCCTCCATATTTTCTTACATTTGTTCCCCAGGCTACAGACTTCCTGTCATACCCCATATATCTGAAAAATCTAGGAATCCGTGCTTTTTAGCTAAATTCATGAATCTGCTTTAGTTTCAGTTCTGTCATTTTTATATGTACTGCCATCCTGATCCTTAAAATTATTTTTTAGCAGCTCTTTATCTTACGCGTCTGTAGATAATATCTTTTTTATCTGCTTTGTTTTGTTGTCTAGGCTGGCTTACCTGAGACTGCTGAGAATATGCTAAAGACAATGTACAGGCATCTCTTCCCCTAGTCTCCTTTCTCGGATTTCTTTGAAAAAATTGGGGGGAAGCTTTTCTTCTCATCAGTTATAAGCAATGTCACTGGCTCATTGATCCTGACTTCTGACAACAGTAACACTGGGTTTTCAAGGGCAAGGCCAATTCACTGCTTGCCCCTGAGTGTTGGGACTTATTCTTTGATAGGTCCTGAAATCATTCTCTAAATTTCTTTTCTTTCCCAAACACCAGTTTTTCCATTCTGGGGCCCTGGGGCCTTCTGGGCTGAGTGTGAATTCCTAACAGTGAGGTTTGTCCTTGCTGGTCACTGACACCCCATTACTAGATTCCAGAGCAGAAATTCTGTGAGAGATCTTTCTCTTTTTCTTGCCCCAAGAAGGCTGAGCTGGTGTTAAGTGTGAGAACCTGGTCTTCTGAGCCTAGGAGACTTGAGGACCTTGCTGAATACCTCTGACCCCTGGAACCATCAGCAGCTCCTTCTCCCTAATACCTAGTTTCCAAGAACAGTCCGCAGAAAGCCCTGGTAAACCTCCCCAGGCAGCAGGATCTGGCCTGAAATCAGTCATGGCATCTTTCAGTTACCTGTATTATCAGGCCTACTAACCAGGCTCAGAAAACCTCTTAAGTCAGTACTTTCCTTATCGAATCACTTGTTATGGGTACCAGCATCCATGCTGGTAGGATGCCCTACCTCAGTCAGAATTCTCTGCTCCCTTTCTGTCTCTGTATAAGCATCATCACTGCTTAAAAACACAGCAAGAAGGAAGCCGGCAAGGCTCCAAAGTGAAGCACCCTGGACAAACAACGCCCTTTGGACAAATGGAGTTCTTTTGGAAGCCATTCTGGGAGCCCCTTTCTGGCCATCTAGCTCCAGAGTTTGGTTCATAGTGACTTAATTCCATCCAGCCCTGTCCCACCATGACCTTTCTTCTAGGGCAGAATCGGTGACTCCCTCTCCCTTGCTGAGATGCTCCTTGTGTAGGGATGAGCAGAACTGTCAGATGAAACCACGAAGCACAGGGCCATGTGTATGGATGAGAGGACTGTGCATGTGCCTCCGAGTGTCTCCCCAGGGGGTGTCTTGTGGAGGAGGCTGCCTCTGGACAGGACTCCAGATATACTGAGGAGGCAAACATTGTGATTTATGGCCATCTACTCCAATATTCTTACCTGGAAACTCCCATGGACACAGGAGCCTGGCAGGCTGAAGTCCATAGGATTGCAAAGAGTCAGACACGACAGCACGCACGCATGCGTGAGTAGAGTTGGCCGTGTACAGCAAGTTCTTTGGGGTGTGCACCCTGATTAATGTCATGGAAAATCAGGGGTGCAGCCCCTTGAATGATCCCTGGGGATCTTGTCTGGGGTTTCTGCTTAGTTCTGGAAATACTGGCTTTGCCCTGGCTATACTTTGCCCACTTTCATGACTCAGCACTTCCTGGCCAACTGATGCTCGCAACTTTGCAGAATGACCAAGAACTGCTCGCTCAGCTCCCTTCACTCTCACGTTAAAGTTGATGGCCTCTAAACCAAGATAATGGACATATTTTTATACCCAATAATTTGGTGTTCCCTTCTAGAGTGCCTTCTCAAGAGAGCAGTCTTACATGTGACTTCAGCTAAGCAGCTTGTGGGGGGTGTGCTGTTTAGCCATACCTGTCTTCCTCATCCTTTCAGTATGCTTGAGACTGCCTGTTAAACCACGTTCACTAGATTCATTGCTTCCCTTTCTTCATGAAAATAAAACCAATTCCTTCCTTCCATTCGATGAAGACATCGTTTTTACCGTTTACTAGAAGTCTTCCTTCTGTCTTGAATTATTGGTCTTTGGGCAAGAACTAGAAAGAAGCGTGCTAACTCAAAAATCTCTTCTTGATTGATTTGGTTTTTATAATGTCATATAGTGTGATAGAAGTTCTTATTGGTGTCCTTGGAGAAATTTATCTGTGCCCCCTTGATGTTGTGAGCTGCTCTTGAGATATTGAGCAGAAGGATGATGAAATTGTGGGAGAAGAAAAGGGAATGGAGAAGAGACTGGTACAAGGAAAATTAGGTCCAGGAGTACTGTGTTACCAGTTCGTAAATGAACTCAATCAAGACTAGGCTCTGGGCCAGCTCATACGTATTTGTGATTTTTAAGTCACGTACTTTCAGGTATAGTTTTGAGTATTTTTAAAAAACATTCATTTGGCTGCACTGAGTCTTGGTTGCAGAATACAAACTCTTTGGTTGCAGTGTGTGGGCTCTAGTTCCCTGGCCAGGCATAGACCCCTGGCCGCCTGAATTGGGAGCATGGAGTCTTAGCTGCTGGACCACCCTGGTTTTGAGTATTTTCTGAATTTCGGGTGTCAGTGGGAATGATTCCCTCTCTTCAGTCTTTTCCCCTCATTAAAACTGGATTTGCACCTGCATCAAATTTTATGTTTTAGCTTACCTTTTCAATCCTGTGGGTGAATTCATTTTACCCTATAAGTCAAGATGTTATAACTTTGGCATGGATTCTGCATAACAATTCTCTCATATTCCATTTTAAGCAGATCCTGGTTATACCCAGACCCCAACTCACTATGATGAGTAGCAATCTTAATGGTCGATATTTTCTCATTTGTAAAATAGGGTTGCTCAGAGGACTGGGTGAGGTTAGGCGTGTGCCTGGCACACCTCTCAGGTAGCTCTCGTGATCACCTTCCCACTCAGCGGCCCCTAGTGAGCCCAGCTCAGCTATTACAGCGAGGGCCGTTCTGACCAGGCTGTCTGCCCTGTGGCCGTAGGTGGCCCTTGAGGCACACCCATGGTGGAGAATAATTGTCCTTTCCTACCCCTCTGAAATGGGGCTTCCCAGTGGCTCGGTGGTAAGGAATCTGCCTGCCAGTAGGAGACACAGGAGACCCAGGTGCGATCCCTGGGTCAGGAAGACCCCTTGGAGGAGGGCATGGCCGCCCACTGCAGTATTCTGGCCTGGGAAATCCCATGGACGGAGGAGCCTGGTGGGCTTCAGTTCATGGAGTTGCAAAGAGTTGGATACGACTTAACAACTGAGCGTGAGCCTTTCTGAAGCCTGAGTGTCAGACCAGAACTGACTGCCCAGCTGCCTCTGGGGCTCCTTGGTTCGGCTGGAGGCAGTGAGGCTCCTTACCTCTGCCCAGGTCCCTGGGACAGCACCCAGGGCCCTCTAGCCTACCCCACTGGAAAGCCAGATGGAAAAGTCTTGGAAGCCAGGCATGCTTCCTTGTTAACCACCTGTTAGCCACCACTGTCTTCAGGAGCAGCTGGTTGAGTAAGAGGCAAAATGGGGAAATGTGATGGTGATCACTGCCTGCCATTCACCGAGTGCTAACTTCATCCCGGTGGTTAGGGCACTGGGCTGAGCACGCTTACCTCCAGGGCTTTATTTAACCTTCACAGTGGACACTACCAGGAAGGGTTTCTCTCTGCACTTTACAGATGAGGAAACAGAAAGTGTCATCTGCCTGATGACAATGCCGAGTAAGTGGCCAAGCCAGAATTTTAACTCGAGCCCATTTGGCTTGAAATGTGTGATCTTAACAAGTCCCTAGAGAAATGTATCTTCAATGAATATAATAATAATAATACCAATATGGGACTTCCCTGACTGTCCATTGGTTAAGACTTTGCCTTCCAAAGCCTGAGTTCGATCCCTGGTCAGGGAACTAGATCCCACATGCCTTGTGGTCAAAAAACCAAAACAGAAAAAAAAGGAGACAATATCATAACAAATTCAATTGACTTCTTTAAAAAGTACATTTAAAAAATAATAATACCAAGATAACTGAGGCCAAGAGGGAAAGGGGATTGAACTTTCTTACAGGCACACCAAAGATAGAAAACATTTCAGAGATTTATTTTATGTATGTCTGTTTGGGGGGTCTAATTGTGGCATATCCTTCTGGCCCTTGCTCAGAGCTGCTTGCTCTTGGAGTTGTTCCCAAATACCCTAAATAACACCACGTGCTTCCAGTGTCTGTTTTGATACCTCCTCGCAAGCTGTGTATCGAAGCTGCTATTTGTCTCATATTTGTTTGGGCAAAAATCAAGTTTCTGTCTTTGGTATGTGTATTTCCCAGTGAGTAAAATTAAACTAAATTTATTATTTGAAAAAATGGTGTTAAAGTGTGTTAGTTGTTCAGTCATGCCCAACTCTTTGCAACTCCATGGACTGTAGTTTGCCAGGCTTCTCTGTCTGTGGAATTTCCCAGGTAAAAATACTGGAGTGGGTTGCCATTTCCTTCTCTGGGGGATCTTCCCAACCCAGGGATTGAACCTGGGTCTCCTGCATTGCAGGTAGATGCTTTACCGTCTGAGCCACTTTGAAAAAATTGTGTAAGTATGATAAAAATGCAAATAGTGCAAAGTTATAGATAATAATTAGTAAATCTCCCTTCTTCTGAGACATTATTCACTTCTCTGTTTCCCCTGTTGGGTTTCTTGGATGTCTTCCTAGAGATATTCTTCCCTACTTACTTAAACATCTATCTGCATGCGTACCTTTTTTATGCAAAAAGTAACGTGTGCACACTACTAAGCCTTTGTATTTAACTTTGTTTTAACAATATGTCTCTGAAGATATTGGTGCCTGTGAGCACACAGAAAACCACCTTGTGCTTTTGTTGATAAAGTAGTATTCCTCTGTACGAATTAACCATAATTTATTTGATTTATTTGCACAGTCCCTGTTGATCTAGGTTGTTCGCAATATTGAATATTTTGCTGTTACTGACAGGGCTGCAGTGAGTATGCTAGCACATGCATCTTTGCATATATGTATGAGTCCACTGAGAGAATACATTTCTGAAAGTAGGATTGCCTGGTGGAAGAAATATGCTTCTTTATCTTGTTAAGGTATGAGAGTACCTGCCTGCCATTGTCTCTAGATTTTATGCCTTCTAAGAACCTGCTCACTGCCCGTAGAACCCAGGACACTGACCCACATGCAAAGTTAGGTAAGCAAGGTTGCTAATTAAGATTCATCTTAATAGGCATCTGGAATGTTTGCTCAGGATTGCCAGTTTTATGGCTCAAGCATTCAGCCTAAGGAGTGAAAGGCTTAGGAATTTAACCACAAATTTAGGCTGTTAAAAGGTCTGCACGGTAGGGGTGTGTGTGTGTATCTGGCCCCAGCTGGGTGTTTTACAGTTTGAACTCGATTCTGACACTCTGTACCTGGAAGGAGTGCCAGATTCTCACAGGTGAAGGCCTTAGTCTCACAAGACTGTCCTCTCACTCTCTCCCTCCTCTGTAGATAGCAGGTGGCTATAGACTGGAGGGTCCAACAGTCCCCTCCTTAAGTTGGGTTAAGCGGCTCCCAGAACTCAGAGAAACATTTTACTTCCTGACTCACTGGATTATTGTAAAAGTGTACAGCTCAGGAACAGCCAGATAGAAAAGACACATAGAAGAAGGTCTGGGGAAAGGGTGGGGAGCCCCATGCCCTCCCCAGGCTGTTGCTGCCCTGAAATTCCACGTGTCACCAACCTGGAAGCTCTCCAGACCCTGTCCTTTAGGGTTTTTATGGAGGCTTCATTATTCATTACATAGGCCCGACTGAAACTGGATGAAGACAGCATGTATATTTCTTATCCTAAATCTCAGTATCACAGCTCTGAAGGCACACTATTCCCCACCCTTTGTTCTGACTATTAGCTGTGTGGTGGGCAGACCTGTCCCTTCCTCCTGCCAGCTGGTCTGCCTCAGAGCACAAATGCATTTGCACAAAACATTCACACTTTCAGACCCAGAGAGGCTGAAACTCAATCTTTTGGCAGCAAATCCTCAATAACATGCATTTAGGATTACAACTCCTTCGGAACCATAAGATTTGGGAAGAAGTCGCTTAAACCAAGAAAACCATGATGCAGTTTTTACAGAAATTAAAGAGGTTGAAGTCCACTTGCCCAAATGACATTTTGTCACTTGCTTGCTTCCCTACAGTGCGATTTGCACAAAACAGACCCAGTTTGCACTGAATTCCATTTCTTGCTCCTTTCTGTGTCACACGCTATTTGTGTTCGTCAACACACTTACAGCTGCATAGGAGAAAGTGGCGTGTTTTATGTATTTATTTATTTTACATTAAATTTCATACATTTCTGGGTTAGGTCATTCAAAAATAACCCTGTTTCTATTAGTGTTTCATGGGAGAGCAAAAGATTTATCCCCATCCTAAAAAAAAAAATGGAAGAGGAAACCCCAATGACAAACAGAGAGGAGCATGGTGGCTGCAAGTGCCCCTATGTGCTGAGGGTATAGAAACACAGACGTGTGCTCCGAAGCTGCTCAAACACCCCCCTGGCTTGTTGAGATCCAGCAACAACCAATGACGGAGCTGTCCTTCCGTTTTTTTCCAGCAAGCTTTTTATGGAAAGCAGAACATACCTACAGAAATAATAAGTGAACATTCGATGGATTTCATGCGATGAACATATCCCTAAAAATTCACGCACAGATCAAGAAATAGAATATTATCAACATCCCTGGAGCTCCTTTGCCCCCTGGCCTTCAAAGGTCATTACAGTTTTGACCATTCTGACCATAATTTAGTTTGCCTGATTTTGATTTTCACATAATTAGAATTATATGGTATGTTCTCTGTGTCTAACTTTCTTTTGCTCAGTGCTATGTTTGTGCCGTTCATCATGTTGTAACCAGTAATGGTACTTTCTCCATTTTCATTGCAGTACAGTATTCCATTAAATGAGCATCCCACAGTCTATTTATTTATTTTACTGTTCATGGATATTTAGGTTGGTCTAGTTTCTGGCTGTTACAAATAGTGTGGTCATGAACATTTTTATACATGTCTTTTGGAGATTATATGCACACATTTCTGCCAGGATATAGAATTGTTGGGTCTTTGGGTGTCTTATTAGGTGCTGTTGCCTGTCACTAAACTCTTTGTGGTCATTCATTCATTCGGCAGGTCCTGTGCAAGACACTGGGATGAGGTAATGAGCAGAAACAGATGTGGTTTCTGTTCTTGTGCAGACATTAATCAAACACAGTGAGCTGAAGTAGTGTAATTGCAACAAAGATGAGTATTAAAGAGGAAAGAAGCAGGACTCCAAGAGGACGTCTGACGTGGGAAATAGATCTGGACTCAGAGAAGGAGTGGTATGTTAGGGAAGCCTTCCCTAAAGAGTTGACAAAGCTGGGATTTGAAGGATGAAGAGGAGTAAGCAGGGTGATGGGAAAGCTTTCCATGCGGTTGAGAGAGCATGTAAGTCACATTCCTGAAGCTGTAGAAATGCCAGGATGGCCAGAGCACAGAGCAGGGATTAGGTGGTAGAGAGAGGGTAGGGAGGCCGAGATTGCGGTGGGGTGGGGGTTGCAGACCTCTGTGTTAGAGCAAGGGGAAGCCATTGAGGTGTTTGTGAATGCAGTCATGTGATCCCATAGGAACCACAAGGACCTCTCTCTATTTGTTCATTTATCTTCCCCTGCAACAAGACGAGGCTGGGCTGGCAGTGCTGAGTGTAGGAAGGACAGCTCTCAGAAAGGGCTGTTGGCCAACAGGGTGCTCTCTCTTGGGCTGGACCTGGTGTTGGCTCAGGGCCCTTTTTGGTCTATGTGTCACCCTGTGGACACAATCAATCACCTTATGTCCTTCTTCTGTCTCTTACATCTCTCACTGGCTTTTGTCTGTGTGTTTTGTTCTGGCATCTTCCCCATAAAAAAGGCAACTGAATCCCATCCTAAAACCCTGCTGTACCAGTGACATGAAAAGCTCTTTATAGATCTCACATTAATAAACCTCTTCAACTTTACCTGGCTCCACACTCCATCTGCAGCATTCCTGCCAAAGCAAGTCTCCTTCCTGGTCCCATATTCTCAGAGTCTACTTTCTGCCTTCCATCACGATGGTCCCCTTGCATAGAATGTATGCCTGTTTACGCAGGTAACCTGTTCTTCAAGTCCCAGGTGAGGTCGCTTCCATAGGAAGCCGTCCTTGGTTACTCCCACTCATGTTTATTTGCCCCTTTCCTATTTCTAACAACTACTATTATAACTGGTGACAGAAGCACTGATGAAATATTTCTTTGGATGGGCGATTAGATGAATTTCCTAATTTTGAAAAGATCTGTTTGGATTTTCACATTATTCTGGTTAATGAAACAATGCCAGCCTTTTGTAACAGAGCACGTAGGGATTGAAACCTGGCAGATGTTCTTGTCTAGTGATTCTCAGTGAGGTGGATGGGTATTAGCACCTATGCATGGGGCATAAGGGGAGCTGGAGGTGGAGAGTATAGAGGAAGAAAAGATGCTTCTAGGAAAATGCAAATTACAACCATATGGAAGATACTGCTAAACACCAGAATGACTCAACTCTGGGAAGACTGAAAATACCAACTGTTGGTGAACATGTGGAAAAATTGGAACCATCATTCATTAGTGCTGAAATCATAAAAAATGGTGCAGTCACTTTGGAAAACAGTTTGGCAGTTGCTCACAGATTTACCAGCAAAGTCCATTCCTAGGTATATCCCAAGAGAAGTAAAAAAGTATGTCCACACAATGACTTGTACATGAATGATCAGAGCGGCATAATTCATAGTAATAGTAGAAACAGCTCAATATATATCAACAGATGAATGTATAAACACAGTGTAGTTTAGCCACAAGGGGGAATATTATTTGGCCAGAAAAAAGAAATGAAGTACTCATACGTGTGACTAGAACTTGCATACACTGCTTGTGGGAAGGTAAAATGGTACAGCCATTAAGGGACACAGGCAGTGTCTACCGTAGTTAAATATATGTCTACCCTATGACCATGTCAATCTGCTGCTAGATACGAAGTTCATAATCAGGCAAACCCATATTTGACATTAGAAAAATGGTTGCTTTGTTGGGGATGTATGTAGACCAAAAGGGAGATGTATCTTTTGAGGTACTGTAACTATTTCATATATCCTAATTTTCATGGTGGTTTAGGTGGATAGACATGCATGTTAACAAAATTAGTGCCTTTTATGTACTTTATTGTGCATTTATTATTTCACAACAAAAAACATCTTATTAAAAATTAAATGTCATTTTAAAATAAATTTTTTAAACTTTAAATTAAACTTAAAACACTTGAAAACCAGTTTAAAAGTTGTCTTGATCCTCACACTAGCTGCAAGCTCTTTGAGACAGAGACCTCGGTTTATTCCCATCTGGGGGTCATTCCCAGGCTGACACAGGGGTGCCCAGCCTCTTAGGTGTGGTTTTCTTTCAGGTCAGCAGAAATAATATGGGGAAAGGGGGAGTTTCAGGAGGGTCAGAGCAATCAGTCTGCTCTTCTCCTAAAGGAAATAAGTGCAGTGGAAGGGTCTTCAGACCCAGCACCCCCTACAGGGAGTCTGGCTGAGGGGCTCTGTGAGATGTGCGGAGGCCCATCTCTCTGTCATTTCCTGGTGGGGCTCAGGAGCCCTGTGTTGGGAGCCCAGGCCGGCAGCACTGATGGGGGAAGAAGGGCCCATTGGCTGCAGTGGGAAGTGTTTGAAATATTCCACAGCTCAGAGTCCTTCAGGAGCTGACACTAACTGAAAGGGGGTGAGGCTTATCAGTTTCCTCCAAGGATCCCACTGTGGCAGGGGACATTTCTGGCTGGACAGGGGAAGCCAGACGGATATCCTTCTGTTTGTTGAGTGAAGGTTGGTCCCATGAAGACTGATAGCCGCCCACATCTGAGTTAGGCTATCACGTGGCTGCTTTAGCCCAGCCAAGGGCACTTGAAACCTTGCCTTGTCTTTAGGAAAGAGACTGACCAGGAACTATGATATCTTTGCAAGAATCTGCAGTCTTGGAGGGTGTTTTTTCAATGAACTGTTGATTGGATGTCTTCTCTGTGTGAGCACCTGCTGGTCGCTGTCTTAGACACTGACACTCCAAAGTGAACAAAATAGACACAAATTCCCATCCTTGTGATGCTACAGTCGTCCATGGTCTGCTCTTAAAATAGGGTTGTTTTGTCAAACTGCCTGTTTTCTTAACATCTCAGACAATTTTCCATTAGGAAAAAGTGCTTATCATAGGTATAAGGAAGAAAGTAGGGAGGAAACTGGGCTTTCCCCATGGCCCAGAGGTAAAGAATCTGCCTGCAATGCAGGAGACACAGGTTTGATTCCTGGGTCAGGAAGATCCCCTGTAGGAGGGCCTGGCAACCCACTTCCATATCCTTTCCTGGTGATTCCCATGGACAGAGGAGCCTGGTAGGCTATAGTTCATAGCGTTGCAAAGAGTCCTTCATGACCGAAACAGCTTGGCACGCACTCAGGGAGGGAACTCAGCAAGGCTTCCAGAGAGAACTCAGAGGACTGATCTGGTCAGGGAGGCAGAGTAGCGGAAAGACATCAGCCTCAGTTTGAACCTCAGGGGGTGACTTCCTGGAGATAGGGCTTTTGGCAACTTTGATCTGTAAAATGTAAAATAATCCCCCGTGGTGGGATTGTTATGAAGATAAGCTGAAATTGTGGAGGTAGGTCAAGACCTTGGCCTGAATACTGATGGGCAACTATCTTGGCCATGAAGGTGGGGGGCTTCCCAAATGCACACCGCAAAACAAGAAAACCTCACCCACTCAGCGGCCCCGCCTGTTCTGGGTGTTCTCAGCCCTGGCTGGGCCGTCTTCCACTGTTCCCTGTTCCGGTTCCCAGACCTGCTCCAGCCTCCCTCTGATCCTCAGCTATGCAGACTTGTCTGGGAACTCGAGCTCTAAAGCAGCCTGGCATTTCCGGCCAACTGCTGAGCTGAGACAAGGTTCTTGGTCAACGCCGGGCCAAGGAAGGAAGTCTGGTCCGTGGCCCCCCGGGCTGCTTGTCTCAGAGCTCTGGAAAGATGGCTGCTCAGGATTTTGTGAAAGTCTGTTTCTTGGGTGTATGTTTGATGGCCTTGGCGTGGAGTAATGTTGACCTTGGAAGGGGAGATTGCTTTTGTCTCTGATGCAATTGCTCAGTGTAGGTCACCAGGATTGTGTGCTGGAGAGAAAACAATTTTTTTTTTTTCCTCCTGAGGTTGGGTGTTTCTGAGCCAGCCAGATCCATATGGGCTGGGCAGACCCGGGCCCCCTGAATCGGTACAGCGGATGTGAGTGTTTTGTGGTGAGAGCAGGGTCTGGGGAGTGACGATTGGCCAAGGTCCAGCTGGAGAGGAAGGCGGCAGGGGAGCTGGTGGGAGCCCGGGGTGGGGGCTGCCTTCTGCAGAACCGGGCTGAGCATCTGCCAGAGAGATGGAGCCCACCCTCCCTCTTCTCCCCTTCACAGCTTCCTCTCTTATGAGACTCGGTGGGGAGCATTGTTGGGGGTGGGGGGCAACTTGTGGCCAACCTGACCTCCTCTGGGGGCTTCTTCCTGGGCTAAGGTGACTTGGTGTCTTCACTTTACTCAGGAGAATGGCAGCAGATATGGTATCTTTATTTGTGTGAAAACGTGTGACATTTTCCACAGGAGACAGCGCTCTGCAGGTGCACGGGACATCCGCCATATCTTTCGTGGGTTCGGAGAGGGGATTCAGAGATCAGCTGGATCCTCAGCGGTCCCTAGTGTTGGGAGCTTCTGTCTTGGGTAACGTGGCTGTCGTATCTGGAGTCTGGGTCCTTCTTTACCTTACTGTTTTGTCTTTTCCTTTGGTTCTGTGGTGTTCAGCTGGGCTTTCCTTAACTTCTTGACATTCAAGATGGCGGCCCTCTCTGGGTGGGCTCTGGCTCCCTCAGTGGCTCCAGCTTGTCTGGCTTCTCCAGTGTCCCCCACCCCCTTAGTACATCCTTCGTCTTTGCCTTCTGTACCATTTTCCACCTGGGGCCTCTTCCACCCCTCCCCATGCTGGAGGCTCTGGTGAATAAGCTGAAGAGCACACGTGGAGACGTGTTAGGCTGTGGTGTGAGTCTCTGGACACTGCCTTTCTGATACCGCCATTCCTCTCCGAGCCGCTCAGACTTGGGGGTTCTGAGAAGCTCATGGTTTACTTACTGCTCTGTTGGGGGAGCTAAGACAAACTAAATTCTAAAAACTATTTTTAAAAGGTTTATGATAACATAGTGAATTTTATGTGTTGTGTATTTTACAAAAAAAAAATTGTAATGGCTTATGAGCTAAATAGAAGCTTTCACATATTAACACATTATCTTACTTCATTCTCTTAACCTCCAATGGGGAAAAAGAGTCCCATTTTACCTGTTACTAAACCAAGGCACAGCGAGGTTAGCTGGCTTGCCCAAAGGTATGAACTAACTGGGTTCCAAACTCCGGTCAGCATTACTTGGAAGCTTGTCCCTCTTCCCACTTTCTCACCACCGGCTGACCCAGTGTTCAGAGACACACAAACGCCAGTCAGCTATACTTTGAAGCTCGTCCCTCTTCCCACCTTCTCATCCCCTGTGTGAACCCAGAGTTCACACACACACACACACACACACACACATTCAGTCCCTGCACTGTCCCTTTGTTATATTTTTATTAGGTGTTTCTTATTGGAAGAAATCAGCTTCTCCTCCCCTGAGAGATTTGTCAGTCATCCACATCTCAGACCATGGCGGCTCCAGGCCCCTTTTAATGTGGAGGAAGTAGAGCAGAATAATCAAGATCACAGGGCCTGAGTTTGAACCCCAGCTTCTCCACTTGCCAGCGGTGTGACTTTGGGCAAGTTACTTCACCTTTCTGAGTCTCAGATACCTTATCCCTTAAGGTGAAATGCAAGTATAGCCCGCCAGGCTCCCCTGTCCATGGGGTTCTCCAGGCAAGAATACTGGAGTGGGTTGCCATGCCCTCCTCCAGGGGATCTTCCCCACCCAGAATGGAACCTGGGTTGTCTCCTGCATTGGCAGGCGGGTGCTTTATCACAAGCGTCACTTGGGAAGCCCAAGTAGACATACAAAGAGGATTAAATGATTTGCACCTGTCAGTCCATCAGTGTGTGCCTGGCACCCGATAGGCTTGCAGGGTGCCAGTGCTCCTGTGGTCCTGATGCACCTCACCAGGAGCCTGTGAGGAGAGCAGCCCAGACTCTCAGATCTTCTTGTGGGGAGGGAGTGGCGGGGAAAGTGTAGTTTCACAAGCAGCCAGCTGATGCTTATTGGGACGGCTGAGATGGCCACGAACGTGACAAGGGGATGTAAAGGTGGTGTTCAGTTGCTCAGTCATGTCCAACTCTTTGTGACCCCATGAACTGCAGCATGCCAGGTTTCTCTGTCCTTCACTGTCTCCCAGAGTTTGTTCAAACTCATGTCCATTGAATTAGTATTGCTATCTAACCATCTCATCCTCTGTCATCCCCTTCTCCTGCCCTCAATCTTTCCCAGCACCAGGTCTTTTCCAGTGATTTGGCTCTTTGCATCAGGTGGCCAAAGTATTGGAGCTTCAGCCTCAGTCCTTCCAGGGTAGAGGTGACTTGATATAGAAAGTAAAAGGACTTGGGGGTAAGTTAGAACATTCTTTTTCCAAGTGTGGTCCTGGACCAGCAGCTTCATATCTGGGAACTTCATTGATTGCAAATCCTCAGACCTTAGTCTAGACTTAGGGACTCACAAACTCTGGGGGTGGATGCTAGCAATACTGTGCTTTAACATACCCTCCAGGTGATTCTGATGCCTGCAGAAATTTGTCAGCCATGTCTTAGAATTAAAGAGGTATGCCATTATTTCCTTTCAAATAAATTTAGATGTACACGTAGTGACTGAGGGAAAAATTCTAAAGATGCATTCACTTGTACCAAGAAGAGAGAAGAATTTATGGATATGGGGGCTCAGCTTTGCTTCTGGCAAAGGCAGTGAGTCCATCCTGCTCCTGTGCTTGTCTTGTGGTGAAACACTGTGACTGGCGTGTGGACCAGAGAAACTGAGTCCAAGATCTGAACAGTGCCCTCAACCTCACCTCTTCCCAGTGCCAACAAGGGCCCAGGATGAGAGGTTCTCTCTGCTTCTTGGGTGTACCAGCATCCTTCTGTACCCTCTCTGTCACTGTGGTTGGTAGTCAGTGTGGAAAGCAATCGCTCAATTACAAACCCTCTGCCCCCTCATCCTTGTTCCTCCTGGGCAAGCCCAAGTGGTGATAGCAGAAAATCTCTGAATAGTCACATTTTTCTCAGTGTCTCCCACCCAGTTCAGCAAAATACTCCCTCTAGTGGCAGCAGGGCCGTCTGTGTACCCATGAGTGTAGCTTGTGGTTGGTAGAATCAGGCTGTACCGGTGACGGAACAAATATCACGGTCCTCCCCATGGAAGATAAGACCCTCCTGATACAAGATCTGCAAGGAAGGGGCGATAAAGGAATGGGATGTTATTGCCTTTAACTCCTTATATGTTGTCTCTGTTGCTTCCTGCTCCCCTGAAGCCATCACATCACCCTTCTGTACTTTCTGTGGGTATCACAAATCTCTTAGGCAAATTGTTCCCATTTTCTTCTTCCTCTTCTATCAAAGTTTTTACCGCCCCCTAACCAAATCTCTGGGCTGAGATTTTTCTTTTCTCAGACTTTCTTCTACTTTATTAAGACTGGATATTTCTTTTCTTTTATATCTTCTTCCTCCCTTCGAAAGCCTCTGGGATGTGGAAGAACATCTCATTTTGAGCAGGTAGGATCAGTAATAGCCCTGGGCAGGCCTGTTATAGCTGGGACCTGGGAGGGGTGGCCCTGAGGTTATCTGGGCAGTGGGGCTGCTCTGTGGGGTGGCAGGGGGATGCTCCACACTACTCACAGTTGGTGTTGAAGCTTACAGACTTGGGTATCCTCATGTTTCAGCTCCTCCCAAATAACTGCAGCAGTTGGTGATACATAAACATGGTCCTTTTCCAAAATCATCCCTTAAAGCTTAGAAATAGCAGTAACAGCTACTATTTATTGATGGTCCATTGTGTTCTAACTGCATCATTGGTTCTCAAATTTTAGCAGGCACCAGAATCCCTAGAGGGTGTATATTCAAACCCAAATTGCTGGGCTTACCCCTGAGTTTCTGACTCAGTATGTCTGGGGTGGAGCTCCAGAAGCTTCAGTTGTAACAAGTTCCCAGGGAATGCTGATGCTCCTGGCGCAGGGACCCCACTCTGAAAGCCATAGTCCTAGATCATCTGACAGGTGCTCAGGTGGTCAGCTTCATCCTCCTAACACCTTGTAAGTTTAGGAATGATGGCCCCCACTTTACAGACAAGAAAACAAAGGGAAAGAACAACTTGCTGCCGGTCTTGGATAGCCAGCAGCAGAGCTCGGATTTGAACCCACAGCCCTGGTAGCGGCTGTCCACCACCAAGTCACAGTGTCTCCCAGACCTGCCCTGTTGCACAGGCTGTAGAGGTGCTCAAGGCTCTCTTCCAGGTTTTTCTAAGGACTTGAGACCCAAAAGAGTACATCTTAGCCCAGCCCCATACCATTCAGGGGCCAGTCCAAGTTTCCCCAGGGTGTCTCCTCTGGCTGAAATCTTGACTCAGCCAAATGTTCAGTCCTTTATCCCACGTAGTTTAATGCTTCTTATTTATTTAAATGTTCCTCGAGACTCTCCTTTGAGAAAAGCCCATGGAGGCACAAAAGGAATCATGTCACCTCTACTGTGGTGGCCTTTGACTCTCGTTCATGGCAGAGTTTGAACTGCACCAGGATGGAAGATCATCAGAGACCCTGATTCTGCTCCCCCCAAGGTGGGGGAGAGGCAGGTAGAGAAATGGGTGAGTGGCATGAAATAACCTAATCACCCCATCAGTTGTAAAGTCTTCTAGCCCACAGCACCCCACATGGCAGCTCCTAAGCCTGTTTGCTGGCATTCTTTCCTTGTTCTTCCTGTGTGGTGCTCCACCTCCAGAGTGCTCATCCCCGCGGGCAGCATCTCCTTGGCTCCTGCTAGGTTTGACCAATGCCAGGCACTGGAGGGAGATTGGGGGGTGGAGGAAGCCTCCTCAGTATGGCTGGTGACATCTCTCGCAGTGACTGACTATCTTCCCGGGCTCTACCCACCCCTTCCTTTCCCACTATCTTTTGTTTGCCTTCTCACTTGTATAACAAAGCCCCTGGATTAAATTTTCTTTGTTCTGAATATGTGGAGTGGTTTCTCCTTTTCTAAGTGGATTTTGACTAATATATCCATCCTACCACCCCCTCACTGCCCCCGTCCAGGTAGTTGCTCCTGTGTTCTAAACTAACACATACCCAGTGTTATGATGCGTTTGCATATGTGTCTTCTCCAATAGCCGTGACCTTCTTACGGGTCGGCATCGTATCTAATTCAGTGCCAAATCTTTTGGTGCCTCTTCAGTCACTATTGTGACATGCTTGGTTCATTAATGAATGAGCAAATAGATGAAAACATGTAGCAGGGTCCGAAAATGCGTAAGATGGAAATATGGAACATTCAGAAGTTGTGCATTAGTCAAAATTCATCATGTGGAAATATTGATTTCTATCCCTGCCCCCGCTTAAAATAGTAATAATAAACCTTTAAGTTCAGAATTGTTTAGTTGCTAAGTTGTGTCTGACTCGTTTGCAACCCCATGGACTGTAGCCCACCAGTTCGCTCTAGTCCATGGGATTTTCCAGGCAAGAATACTGAAGGGGGTTGCGCTTTCCTTTTCCAGGGGATCTTCCCGAGCCACGGATTGAACCCATGTCTCCTGCATTGGTGGGTGGATTCTCTACCACCGAGCCACCAGGGGAAGTCCACATGTTAGTTATCTACTGCTATTTTACAAGCCACCCGAGAATTTAGTGGCTTAGAACAACAGTTTACTGTTTCTCATGATTGTGTTGGCTTCTGCTGGGCTTGCCTCGGCTCACTTGTCACTGCACTTGGTAATGGTTGGGCTGGGACTGCTGGTCTTGCATGGCCTCACTCACATGTCTGGGGGCCGTAGAAGAAATGACTGAGATGGTCGGTTCTCTCTGCCTCTGCGTGGAGTTCCATCCTCACAGAGGCTAGCCTGGGCTTGTTCTAAAGGCGGCAGTGTTCCAAGAGGTGGAGGTGGAAGCTCTGAAGCCTCTTGAAGCAGCAGCTTGGAAGTTAAGCAGCATCACTTCCTGTGCATCCTGTTCCAAAACGAGTCACCAGCCCAGCCCAGATTCAAGAGGTTGACTCCACCTCTTCATGGAAAGGGCTTCATGGAAACATCTCCATGGAAAGGGCTTCAGAGAATTTGTGGCCATATTTAATTTACAGCAGAGTAGTTATTTCTCATTACAAAACATTTGTGATTAAAATATTCAGTGCCTTAAGTACGCCTTTTCCTGGAGTAGATTATAAATGTAACTCAACATCCACAAAGAGCTACCCATTATTACTGATTTTCTTAGTTCTTCATCTGACCACCAGATGGCGTCATTGCTTAGTCAAGCTGGAGTTTTGAAGGTCAACACCAAATTCCACCTGGATGTGCCCTTAAACCTGAGGACTCCTATAATTTTTGCTGGGTGTATCAAGGGCCGGGTGGTGATGATCACAGAGGGGGCCTGGGCTGAGGACCGTCATGGGTGTTTGCTGGGAAACACCAACTCTTCCTTATTCTTATAGAACTGTTACAGGACCAAATACTTGTGAAACCTCTTCACCTCTGGGATGGGGGATTCTGTAAATATAAACAAATAAGATGCTTCAAATATCATTCCATGACAATAGGCACAACACAAAGAAATACTGTTTGTAATACTCTTTGTAACTGCATACTCAGGTGCTACCTATCAAAATTAACATTGTGTTGATTTCACTGCAGTGTTGTAAATTATTCTACACCAGTGCTTTCTTTATCCTCTACCAGTATAGCTGTTTGTAAACTTTAAAGTGTTTGCAAAAACTGGTGACATCTAATTGAGACCTGTAGTCTAGTTCATCGTATTGATCCACTGTCAGGTCCTGGTTTTGATAATGTAATATAGTTATGTAAGAGGTTACCACTGGGAGAAGCTGAGTAATAGGGACAGAGACCTCTCTGTGCTATTTTTGCAACTTCTTGTGACTCTATAATTATTTCAGAATAGAAAGTGAAAAAAAATCCTCTCTATAAATAACCCCCACCTGCTTGTGTATTACTCATATTTGCATTATTGTTTGGGACGAATTGAGCCTCAATTTAAAAACTTTTTTTTTTTGGTTGTTCTGCCAGAGTAGCATCCTCTCCCCCTTCAGATCCACTGGCCGTTTCCACAGAGCACCTGGTAGACCAGCTGACTAGCTGCGCAGAGGGCCTGGAACCAAAGACCTGGAGATGCTTTTGTTTCCCTTCCTCCCCTCTGGGCTCAGGTCTTGTTCCAGGTGCCTCCTACACTCGGGGCTCTGCCTTTTGCTAAGCACTTTCCCTTTTGGAGTATTAATGATGTCTTACAGCACCACTCCAAGGCTCATAGGAAGACACTTGGCGGTCCCATTCTGTGGATAGGAATACTAACTCTGAAGGGTGAAGGACTTGCCCAAGGTGATGAGTAAGAGATGGACCCAAGGCTAGCATTTGGACCTTAACCTTTAACCTAGGTTTTCCTTGCCAATTCCTAAACAGAGTAAGAAAAGAAAAAACTTTTTCAAGTGTAGTAATAAAACTTGTTTTGGAGTCTCCGTGTTTAAACACTAGGCCATTACTTCATGTGTTTTAGTTTATTGGCTTGCTCTATAAAAAGGCAACCTGTGATGTTCACAGTTTTTGAAGTAGAGAAATGAAACTTTCTCTTATGAATAAGTGGAGAAAGTGGTGTTAACTTTTGTTTTTCCCACCCATTAGAAAACAATAGGTAGCAATTGGCTTAGTAGTTCTGTGGCAAAAAGGTATTTCCTGAGATTGAATCACTGGCAGAAGCAGACTGTGGTGTTTTGCTGACCAAAGAGCGTGGGAACTTTTCTGTTAAAATGCAAGTCAAAACCTTGAAAAATATAATAGTGCCCAGGGTGCTTGTCAGTGTCCGCCACACCAGTGAGATCAGTAAGGCTGGTGGGAAGGCTGTACCGAGGGTTCTGCCCTCAAAGACCTTGTGATCTGGCCGTGGAGACCCAGACCAGTGTGCGCCAGAGAGAAACATGGAGCAATGGCGCGTTTGTGCCGAGCTGTGTAGCACGTTCACACGTGATTCTGAAAATGAGGGCTCCTGAGGCCTGGATCACTCAGGGAGGATGCCTGGACTTGGGCTGGATGTGGCAATGTTGGGGGATAGCTCTCTCCTGACTCTTAAAATTGCAATGAAAAGCTGGACTCTTAAAATCAACTCTTGTAGTCATACTCACTAGCTATGTGCCCCTGGAATAATTATATCTTTTCAGTCTCAGGTGGTTTTTTTTCAATTATTTTTATTAGTTGGAGGCTAACTACTTCACAACATTGCAGTGGGTTTTGTCATACATTGACATGAATTAGCCATGGAGTTACATGTATTCCCCATCCTGATTCCCCCTCCCACCTCCCTCTCCACCCGATTCCTCTGGGTCTTCCCAGTGCACCAGGCCCGAGCAGCAGTCTCAGTTTTTTAAAAGTGAGGTGGAGGTGATGGAATTGCAGTTGAGCTATTTCAGATCCTGAAAGATGATGCTGTGAAAGTGCTGCACTCAATGTGTCAGCAAATTTGGAAAACTCAGCAGTGGCCACAGGACTGGAAAAGGTCCGTTTTCATTCCAACCCCAAAGAAAGGCAATACCAAAGAATGCTCAAACTACTGCACAATTGCACTCATCTCACACGCTAGTAAAGTAATGCTCAAAATTCTCCAAGCCAGGCTTCAGCAATATATGAGCCGTGAACTTCCAAATGTTCAAGCTGGTTTTAGAAAAGACAGAGGAACCAGAGATCAAATTGCCAACATCTGCTGGATCATCAAAAAAGCAAGAGAGTTCCAGAAAAACATCTATTTCTACTTTATCGACTATGTCAAAGCCTTTGACTGTGTGGATCACAATAAACTGTGGAAAATTCTAAAAGAGATGGGAATACCAGACCACCTGACCTGCCTCTTGAGAAACCTGTATGCAGGTCAGGAAGCAACAGTTAGAACTGGACATGGAACAGCAGACTGGTTCCAAATAGGAAAAGGAGTACGTCAAGGCTGTATATTGTCACCCTGCTTATTTAACTTATATGCAGAGTACATCATGAGAAACGCTGGACTGAAAGAAGCACAAACTGGAATCAAGATTGCCAGGAGAAATATCAATAACCTCAGATATGCAGATGACACCACCGTTATGGTAGAAGGTGAAGAAGAACTAAAGAGCCTCTTGATGAAAGTGAAAGAGGAGAATGAAAAAGTTGGCTTAAAGCTCAAGATTCAGAAAACTAAGATCATGGCATCTGGTCCCATCACTTCATGGCAAATAGATGGGGAAACAGTGTCAGACTTTATTTTTTGGGCTCCAAAATCACTGCAGATGGTGATTGCAGCCATGAAGTTAAAAGACGCTTACTCCTTGGAAGGAAAGTTATGACCAACCTAGATAGCATATTGAAAAGCAGAGACATTACTTTGTCAACAAAGGTCCATCTAGTCAAGGCTATGGTTTTTCCAGTAGTCATGTATGGATGTGAGAGTTGGACTATGAAGAAAGCTGAACACTGAAGAATTGATGCTTTTAAACTGTGGTGTTGGAAAAGACTCTTGAGAGTCCCTTGGACTGCAAGGAGATCCAACCAATCCATCCTAAAGGAGATCAGTCCTGGGTGTTCACTGGAAGGACTGATGTTGAAGCTGAAACTCTAGTACTTTGACCACCTGATGCTAAGAGCTGACTCATTTGAAAAGACTCTGATGCTGGGAAGGATTGAGGGCAGGAGGAGAAGGGGACAACAGAGGATGAGATGGTTGGATGGCATCACCAACTCAATGGACGTGAGTTTGAGTGGACTCCGGGAGTTGGTGATGGACAGGGAGGCCTGGCGTGCTGCGGTTCATGAGGTCAGAAAGAGTCAGACACGACTGAGCGACTGAACTGATAGTTGATTTACAGTATTGTGTTAGTTTCAGGCATACAGCAAAGTGATTCATTTATATATATTTTTATATAATTCAGATTCTATTCCATTGTAGGTTATTACAAGATATTGAATATCGTTCCATGTGTTATACAGTAAATCCTTGTTGTTTATCTATTTTATGTATAATAGTGGATATCTGTTAATTCCATACTCCTAATTTACACCCCCACTACTTTCCCCTTTGGTAACCATAAGTTGTTTTCAATATCTGTGGATCTGTTTCTGTTTTGTAAATAAGTTCACTTGTATTATCTTTTAGATTCCACATATAAGTGATATTGTATAATGCTTGTCTTTTACTTACTTCACTCAATATGATATCTAGGTCCATCCATGTTGTTGTGAATGGCAACATTTTGTTCTTTGTTATGGCTGAGTAATGTTCCTTTGTATATATGTACCACATCTTCTTTATCCGTTTTCTGTTGATGGGCATTTAGGTTGTTCCATGTCTTGGTTATTATAAACACTGTTGTTATGAACACTGGAGTGCATGTATCATGAGAGTTTTCATCTTTCAGCTTCAGTTTTGTTGCTGTGGTAAAGTACCCATAGCATAACGTTTACCATTTTAACCATTTTAAGGTATACAGTTCCGTGTAACAATGTATAACATCACCACTGTCTATCAATAGTTCCAGAAGTTTTTCATCATCCACAAAAGAGGCCCTATACCCATTTAACAGTCACTCCCTTCTGCTCCCCCAAACCACTGATCTATTTTCTGTCCCTATGGATTTGCCTACTGTGGGTATTTCCCATAAATGGAATTATGCTACATGTGGCTTTTTGTGTCTGGCTTTTTTTCACTCTGCATGGTGTGTTCAAGGGTCTTCCATGTTATTTAGGCTTAGTTTTACATCTGAAAAAACCACCATGTAAGGGACACTGTGGGGCACAGCTGGAAAATTGAAACTTAGTTCATGCCCCTAAGGGTGCTTGTCTGCTGGAGAAGAGAGGTGTGAGCCTGGTTCATTCTGTCACAGAGTGACACGGGAAAGAGCACCCAGGTTCAGGGGTGAAAGATGTAGGTGTGTTTGGGTAAATGCCGTTAGTCCAGGTGGCTCATGCATAAGACCTGTAGAGAAACAAGGTGGGGGATGAATCCAGCTCAGAGCTGAATGTCTTTCTGGAGTGTCTGGATTCATTCAGTGTCAAGTAGGAGCCTTTGACGGTTTTGAGCGGAGCAGAGACTGCTCCTCTTTAGGAAGATGAGCACCGTGGTCATGGTAGCATCATGGAGCTCCATCAGGGTGTGATGGGAAAGGGTATTAGAATCATTCAGGTGAGAATATTGACTAGTGAACTGGCAGTGAGAACAGCAAGAAGTGATGAGTTTGCCATTCGTAGTTCAGGCTGACTCAAAAGGATTTGGCCTCTGTGGTGACTATGGGGTCTGAGGGAGGTGGGGAGGTGAAGATGGGCCCAAGGGGATCCTGTAGGAGGCCCTGCGGCCCAGCCATCCTGTTCAGCCTCTCTCATTTCTGCTGTGTTCCACATTGAGCTGGCTGTGTGCTGAGCCTGGTTGCTAAGTAATAAAGGATTTCTCATGGCACTGTGAGGGAAGGCTTTAGGAGTCTTCCTGGTGGCACCCAGAATTACCTGGATGAAAACTTATTCCCAGTTTTCTCAGTTTTCCTTGGTCCTTCAAGCCAACCATTCAGGAACTTTCAATCTCTAGCTTCAGCAAAAAATTTCCTTTAGGGGCTTTGGATGTTTCAGGGACAAAGCAGACTGTCCCTCGTCCCTGGCCCATGCTGTAGTTGAATTTGGGACCATGGTGTCTGTCCCCATTTTACAGATGAGGTACTTAGAGACTGAAAGTTTGCATGTGGTGATAAGACAAGCAAGTGGTGGGGCTGAGACCTGAACCCAGGCCCTCTGTCTCCAGCCGAGTGTGAGCCTCTCACCCCTGCCTGAGCCTGCTCCCACCTTTGCACCCTGCTGCCGACAGTCTTTCTGATTTCACCCTGCATGCGCACCATTATTCAGTTTTCCCTTTCCAGCTGGACGAGGCTAAAGAGAGTTTTGGGTGGGGGTCACAATAATCCCATCTCCTGACATTCTCATTCTTTCATATACCTCAGGCAAGTGAGCTTATCACTGGGGAAAATGACTTGGGGGTGCAGCTGAGGAGGGCAGGGAGCAGGAACTTGAGCATGAGAGAGAAGCATGGACTGCAGTTCTGGTTCTCTCATCCTCACCACAGGCATTTTCTCATCAGCTTGAATGGAGTTCCTGGTGGTGGTGTGTGCACAGCCTCAGGGGGACTATGCTGGCCAGACTCCCAGGAATTGCTGAGAAGCCAGAGGTGTGTGGCATCACTCCAGCTGAACCGTGAAGGCAGTGTTCCTCCTGCCTGTGGAGCTGCTGCTCTACACAAAGGAATAGATCCTTGTGAATCTGAAAAAGTCAGTGACCCATTCAGGGGCTGATTAGTCTCTCCAGTTAATCCTTGGTTATGTGGGATGAACGAGGAATGAGCAGATAAACAGTCTCCAGAGGGTAATCAAATCTCAAATACTTGCAAGAATTAACTTTTTGAAAACCTGAATTCTTTGTTTTCTTTATGAACCTTCATAGCCTCACTACTTAGGCTATCATCTCCATGAAGTTAAGTATGAACACACACACACTTGAAGAACACTCATCTTACAACCATCTAGTGAAGGGTTGCTGAAGTGTCTACCACATTTATGCAGGTTAGAGAAGCAGAAAATGTTAAAATAAACATAAGTAGAAGAGTTTAAAAGTATATGAACAATATCAACCATCTATTGTGCATGAACTATGTGACCAGCAGTGTACTATAATGAGTGGAAAGATGTATGAGATTTAGGCCTTGCCCTGAAGGAGCTTGGGGCTTCCCTGGTGGCCCAGGGGTAAAGAATCACCTGCAGTTCCTGAGACACAGGAGATGCAGGTTTGACCTCTGGGTTGGGAAGAGCCCTTGGAGAAGGGCATGGTCACCCACTCCAGTATTGCTTGGAGAATCTCATGGACAGAGGAGCCTGGCGGGCTGTGGTCCATGGAGTTGCAAAGAGTCAGATACAACTGAAGCAATGGAACATACAGACACTGAAGGAGCATCCTAGTTGTGAAGATGCCATCTGAGGACATAAGCAAAGGCAGCTGCCATCCTGTGGCCAACATCATGCTTCCTAGGGCAACCTTAGAAACATTTACCACTAGAGTCAGAAAGGAGATAAGGATACTAGATATCACCTCTATTCAACATTGTGCTGGAGGATCTAGCCAGTGCAACAAGACAAGAAAAAGAAATGAAGCGTAAGGACAGAAAATAAGAGGCTAAAGTTTTTCTTGCATGAACACCATATGATGGTATACCTTCAAAATAAAGAGATAAACACAGTGCAGAGTACAGTATCTACATACAAACAGCAGTAGCACTTCCAACAACCTATAGGAAATGCACTAGGAAAAGAGATATTTTAATAGCAACTAGTCTGTATGGTACCTAGGAATCAAATAAAACATATATAAGGTTTTAGTGGAGATGTCATAAAATGTTATTAGAAAACAGGAAGGAAATCCAAGGGAGAAGGCTATATATATATGTATGGCTGATGTACAACAGAAACGAACTCAGCATTGTAAAGCAATTACACTCCAGTAAAAAATATTAAAGTTTAAAATAAATGGACAATGATACATTCATAGACCGGACAACTTACTAGCATATCGTTATTTATTAGTGAATAGTAGAAGGATCTGACTTAGAAGTATACACATAGATGTTGTCTCTGGACAGCGAGAGAGGGAAGAGAATGAGACAGGAACTCAACTTTATCCATAATGTTAAAAAAGAAATGTTAATATTGGTTGATTCTGGATGGTGGGAACATAAAGTTTGTTACATTTATGAATATTTTTTACATTAAAAAATTTTTTTCTTCAAGGTTTATTGAGATATAATTTCTTAAACTATATTTTTATTTATTTGTTTTCGGTTGCACCCAGTCTTCATTGCTGCACACCAGCTTTCTCTAGTTGGGACCAGTGGGGACTATGCTTGGTTGTGGTGCATGGGCTTCTCATTGCAGTGGCTTCTCTTGTTGCAGAGCTCAGGCTCTAGACGCATGGGCTTCAGGAGTTGCAGCACACAGGCTCAGTAGTTGTGGCCCGTGGGCTTAGTTGCTCCAGGGCATGTAGAACCTTCCTTAACCAGGGATCGAATCCATGTCCCCTGCATTGACAGGTGGATTCTTACCCACCGAACCACCAGGGAAGTCCTTGAGATATAATTGGCATACAGCACCGTATAAGTTTAAGGTGCACAGCATAATTCTTTGAGTTACATTATGAAATGATTATCACAGTTAAGTTTAATAAATGTCCATCATCTCAAATAGGTGCAAAATTAAAGAAATAGAAAAAAGGTTTTTCTTTGCAATTTACTCTCTTAACAACTTTTGTGTATAACATACAGCAGTGTTGTGCATTACATCCCTAGTGCTTATTACCTTATAACTGAAAGTTTGTAACTTTCCACTGCCATCTTCCAGTTTACCCCCCATTTGTAAATATTTTTGTATTTAAAATTGTTTTTAAGAAAACACAAAGCAACTCCCAACCCAAATCAGCAAGCAGTATTTTCTCTTCTTTTCGTGGGAGAGGTTAACAACTGCTGGAGGCGCAGAAAAAGAAGAATGTACAGGTAAGAGCTTTGTCACAAGCCTCAGTTCTGTACCAGCACAGGGAGGTGATTATCACTGCAGTCAGTTCCTGTTTGCCTGACCTCTTAATTCACGGGCCCCACCTGACTTCTGTTAAACCTTTGACCTTGCTGTTTTCCTCAACAGGGTGGATCTGGGTGCCCTGTAGTGACAAGTGTGCTCCCTACCGAGTGGCAGAGGTTCTTAATTAGCTGCCACTGAGCAGGAGTGGCATGCTACTGACATTGAAGCCCCGGCTTAATTGGTCTCCATTATTATTGCTCTGGAGTCAGAGCCTGAAAAAGAGCCAAGCAATTCACTCGGGTATGGTGGGGTAGGGTGGGTAAGAATGTCAGGGTCGCCAAGGAGGTATGATGTTTGGATCAAGGTGGTTTCTGTGGGCTGTTCATTTAGAAACAGGAGTCTTGGAATCGTTCCAGTCATCTGTGGTTCTGCTGGTCTGTCCTGCCTTAGTTTTCTCATCTGTGAAATGGAACTCAGCAGATGAGACCAGAGTGGTGTAGAGGATCATTTCCTTTTTACCTGCAGAGAGGGAGAAAGAGGACTTTGAAAACAGGAAGGGGGTGGTGCACAGTTTTCCACTGGCTGAGTATTTATAATTGCAATTATCACTGCTCTCAACCCCAGCAGGGCGTGTGACCAAGACCTCCGTCATCTTAAATGATTTGTGTGTGTGGACACATTCTTCAGACCTTACACAATGTCCTTGTGAAACCAGTCGGGTGCTCAATGACAACAAAGTCAGAGTGGAGAGGCAGGGCATCCTCTAATGGCCCTTCTTTGCCACAGGAATGAATTTTATGAGACTCAGTTGAGGATCTAAATGGAGTGCTAGTTGTAGCAGAATCAGGTTGGGAGTGTAGGCACGCACTCCTTACATTCATCTCCATCTTTCTGCTGCAGGTACTAAAGAAATTCATTTTCTACCACAGTCTGATTCCTATCTTTTCCTCCCTTCTCTGTTTCTTCCACTCTTCACTTCATTTAGCTGTCTCCTGAAAGAAATGGCTACCCACTCCAGTATTCTTGCCTGGAGAATCCCAAGGACGGAGGAGCCTGGCGGGCTACAGTACATGGGGTCACAAAGAGACTGACACGACTGAGCAACTAACTTCAATAACTGCATCTTCTAGGTTCTTTCCCTGCAAGGTCATTTGGGAAATCCTTCAGAGGCTTCATTCTGTCATCACAACAGCGTTTTATTAGGGTAGGCTCTAGAGATGGGGTCTGCATGCTCAGTGGTGTCCAAGCCTTTGGGACCTTATAGACTGTAGTCCACCATGCTCCTCTGTCCGTGGGATTCTCCAGGCAAGGATACTGGAATGGGTTGTCATTTCCTCCTCCAGGGAATCTTCCAGATTCAGGGATCGAACCCATGTCTCCTGTGTCTGCTGCAGTGGCAGGCAGATTTTTTTTGCCACTGAGCCACCTGGGAAGCCCCAGGCTCTAGAGATGCCCTAAAAGAATATCCACGGTGGCTTTCTGTGACCTGAAGGATTGCAATGAAAATAGCCACGCTTTTTGAAACACAAAAGTACTGGCTGTGATTTAACTTGGCAACTTTTAAACTTCATCACTAGCTCGTTGACATCTATGAAGAGAGTGTCCTCATTTGAGTGAGTTCACTGAAGGGATAGTGCTTGCATAGCAGAGGCTGAGGCTGAGAGGGACCTGGGAAAGTGGACATTGCCCAGAGGCAAATGTGAGCTTACTGTGTCTTCAGTGACCTGTGTTGAAAGTCTTGTGCTTTATGGCAGTTGTTTTGATCTGTTCGTTAAAGTTAGTTAGTTAGGAGTGGGCTTCCCTCGTGGCTCAGAGGTTAAAGCATCTGGCTGCAATGCGAGCTAAATAAAATTGCTCTCTAAGCAGTTGTTTGTATCAAGATGAAATTTATTTCTTTAAAACTACGCAGATTTATTTCTTAAGCCACCGTGACTATTTCTGCTTTCCTTCTCCACCCTCCCTGCTCCTCTCCCCTGACTCCCTCCGCAGGACTGTGTGAGGCTTCCTCCCTGAATGAGTTCCTTGGTCTCCTTCCTGGCACGGTGCTGTTTGCTTTTGGTTTGATGCATGACTTGCGGTTTTAGCAGTGTTGTTTTTGGTGAGCATCTCACTGGGAAGCCACGTCAAGTCCAGGCTTGATTATGTGCCCCGTTTTTTTTCTTTCTTTTTTTTTTTTTAATCCCTGTTCTTGTATTGTTGCACCAATATTAAGGGGGAGTCTTGCAAAAGCACTGTTAATTTCAAGCACTCACACGTTTCTGACCACTAACATGTCATACTTAAATATGCAAATAATTAGAGGCAAGAGGATGCAAGCTTAGTCCTGGGGCTCTCTCAGTGTGACAGATACAACCTTGGGAAATCTTCAGTTGTGTTTGTGAAAAACAGAATTTGGTTTATTTTTGAAAAGCGGAAGTAAAAGTTTTTCTCAGGTAACTCTCTGGATGAAATCACTGTGGCTTTGGATAAATCATTCAACTTTGTTAGACTTCAGTTGCATCACCTGTAAACTAGGTAAAACAAGAATTTGCTTGTCTGTAAACACAAGGCTGGATGAATGTCCTCTGGAGAACTCATTATGGATATTTGATTTGCTAAACACTGAGCTGAGATGAAAGAGTTTGAACATAATATAGTTGAAAGGGGTACATATGTGATTGCTGTATTCAGTTATTTTCCATTGGAAAAAAAATTGTGTCTACACCAAAAAATACTTAAAACATATATGCAGAGTTCAACAAATACACACCTATGTAACTTTCACCAGGTGGATGAATGGGATGCTACTGGCTCCCAGAGCCTCTGAGAGTGCCTGATCCATCCGAGCCTCTTTCCTCACTTATGTTTTACAGTAACTTCCTGCTTTCTCTCTAGTTTTACCATCTGTGTTTCCCTCTGCTCCTTTGAAAGTTCCGTGCTCTTTGTATTCTAAAAATTACAACATTCATACTTGGAGTTTAAGGTTGATGAAAGCTTTCATTTCCCATTGGGTAATACCAGGTCCTTGGTACACTCCAAAACATTTACCCCCTCCTCACTTATTTTCTCTCATTGCCGTGTGTTTTAATTCTGTATATATATATTTTTTTTAATATTATTTTATTAGTTGGAGGCCAATCACTTTACAACATTTCAGTGGGTTTTGTCATACATTGACATGAATCAGCCATATAGTTACACGTATTCCCCATCCCGATCCCCCCTCCCACCTCCCTCCCCACCCGACTCCTCAGGGTCCTCCCAGTGCACCAGGCAAGAGCACCTGACTCATGCATCCCACCTGGGCTGGTGGTCCGTTTCACCATAGATAGTATACATGCTGTTCTTTCAAAACATCCCACCCTCACGTTCTCCCCCAGAGTTCAAAAGTCTGTTCTGTACTTCTGTGTCTCTTTTTCTGTTTTGCATATAGGGTTATCGCCACCATCTATCTAAATTCCGTATATATGTGTTAGTATACTGTAATGTTCTTTATCTTTCTGGCTTACTTCACTCTGTATAATGGGCTCCAGTTTCATCCATCTCATTAGAACTGATTCAAATGAATTCTTTTTAACGGCTGAGTAATATTCCATGGTGTATATGTACCACAGCTTCCTTATCCATTCATCTGTTGATGGGCATCTGGGTTGCTTCCATGTCCTGGCTATTATAAACAGTGCTGCGATGAACATTGGGGTGCACGTGTCTCTTTCAGATCTGGATTCCTCAGTGTGTATGCCTAGAAGTGGTATTGCTGGGTCATATGGTAGTTCTATTTCCAGTTTTTTAAGAAATCTCCACACTGTTTTCCATAGTGGCTGTACTAGTTTGCATTCCCACCAACAGTGTAAGAGGGTTCCCTTTTCTCCACACCCTCTCCAGCATTTATTGCTTGTAGACTTTTGGATAGCAGCCATCCTGACTGGCGTGTAATGGTACCTCATTGTGGTTTTGATTTGCATTTCTCTGATGATGAGTGATGTTGAGCATCTTTTCATGTGTTTGTTAGCCATCTGTATGTCTTCTTTGGAGAAATGTCTGTTTAGTTCTTTGGCCCATTTTTTGATTGGGTCGTTTATTTTTCTGGAATTGAGCTTCAGGAGTTGCTTGTATATTTTTGAGATTAATCCTTTGTCTGTTTCCTCATTTGTTATTATTTTCTCCCAATCTGAGGGCTGTCTTTTCACCTTACTTATAGTTTCCTTTGTTGTGCAAAAGCTTTTAATTTTCATTAGGTCCCATTTGTTTATTTTTGCTTTTATTTCCAATATTCTGGGAGGTGGGTCATAGAAGATCTTGCTGTGATTTATGTCGGAGAGTGTTTTGCCTATGTTCTCCTCTAGGAGTTTGATAGTTTCTGGTCTTACATTTAGATCTTTAATCCATTTTGAGTTTATTTTTGTGTATGGTGTTAGGAAGTGTTCTAGTTTCATTCTTTTACAAGTGGTTGACCAGTTTTCCCAGCACCACTTGTTAAAGAGATTGTCTTTTTTCCATTGTATATCCTTGCCTCCTTTGTCAAAGATGAGGTGTCCATAGGTTCGTGGATTTATCTCTGGGCTTTCTATTCTGTTCCATTGATCTATATTTCTGTCTTTGTGCCAGTACCATACTGTCTTGATGACTGTGGCTTTGTAGTAGAGTCTGAAGTCAGGCAGGTTGATTCCTCCAGTTCCTTTCTTCTTTCTCAAGATTACTTTGGCTATTCGAGGTTTTTTGTATTTCCATACAAATTGTGAAATTATTTGTTCTAGTTCTGTGAAAAATACCGTTGGTAGCTTGATAGGGATTGCATTGAATCTATAGATTGCTTTGGGTAGAATAGCCATTTTGACAATATTGATTCTTCCAATCCATGAACACGGTATGTTTCTCCATCTGTTTGTGTCCTCTTTGATTTCTTTCATCAGTGTTTTATAGTTTTCTATGTATAGGTCTTTTGTTTCTTTAGGTAGATATACTCCTAAGTATTTTATTCTTTTTGTTGCAATGGTGAATGGTATTGTTTCCTTAATTTCTCTTTCTGTTTTTTCATTGTTAGTGTATAGGAATGCAAGGGATTTCTGTGTGTTAATTTTATATCCTGCAACTTTACTATATTCATTGATTAGCTCTAGTAATTTTCTGGAAGAGTCTTTAGGGTTTTCTATGTAGAGGATCATGTCATCTGCAAACAGCGAGAGTTTCACTTCTTCTTTTCCTATCTGGATTCCTTTTATGTCTTTTTCTGCTCTGATTGCTGTGGCCAAAACTTCCAACACTATGTTGAATAGTAGTGGTGAGAGTGGGCATCCTTGTCTTGTTCCTGATTTCAGAGGAAATGCTTTCAATTTTTCACCATTGAGGGTGATGCTTGCTGTGGGTTTGTCATATATAGCTTTTATTATGTTGAGGTATGTTCCTTCTATTCCTGCTTTCTGGAGAGTTTTAATCATAAATGAGTGTTGAATTTTGTCAAAGGCTTTCTCTGCATCTATTGAGATAATCATATGGTTTTTATCTTTCAATTTGTTAATGTGGTGTATTACGTTGATTGATTTGCGGATATTAAAGAATCCTTGCATTCCTGGGATAAAGCCCACTTGGTCATGGTGTATGATTTTTTTAATATGTTGTTGGATTCTGTTTGCTAGAATTTTGTTAAGGATTTTTGCATCTATGTTCATCAGTGATATTGGCCTGTAGTTTTCTTTTTTTGTGGCATCTTTGTCTGGTTTTGGAATTAGGGTGATGGTGGCCTCATAGAATGAGTTTGGAAGTTTACCTTCTTCTGCAATTTTCTGGAAGAGTTTGAGTAAGATAGGTGTTAGCTCTTCTCTAAATTTTTGGTAGAATTCAGCTGTGAAGCCATCTGGTCCTGGGCTTTTGTTTGCTGGAAGATTTCTGATTACAGTTTCGATTTCCTTGCTTGTGATGACTCTGTTAAGATCTTCTATTTCTTCCTGGTTCAGTTTTGGAAAGTTATACTTTTCTAAGAATTTGTCCATTTCATCCAAGTTGTCCATTTTATTGGCATAGAGCTGCTGGTAGTAGTCTCTTATGATCCTTTGTATTTCAGTGTTGTCTGTTGTGATCTCACCCTTTTCATTTCTTATTTTGTTAATTTGGTTCTTCTCTCTTTGTTTCTTAATGAGTCTTGCTAATGGTTTGTCAATTTTGTTTATTTTTTCAAAAAACCAGCTTTTAGCTTTGTTGATTTTTGCTATGGTCTCTTTAGTTTCTTTCGCATTTATTTCTGCCCTAATTTTTAAGATTTCTTTCCTTCTGCTAACCCTGGGGTTCTTCATTTCTTCCTTCTCTAATTGCTTTAGGTGTAGAGTTAGGTTATTTATTTGGCTTTTTTCTTGTTTCTTGATGTGTGCCTGTAATGCTATGAACCTTCCCCTTAGCACTGCTTTTACAGTGTCCCATAGGTTTTGGGTTGTTGTGTTTTCATTTTCATTTATTTCTATACATACTTTGATTTCTTTTTTGATTTCTTCTATGATTTGTTGGTTATTCAGAAGCGTGTTATTTAGCCTCCATATGTTAGAATTTTTAACAATTTTTTTCCTGTAATTGAGATCTAATCTTACTGCACTGTGGTCAGAAAAGATGACTGGAATGATTTCAATTTTTTTGAATTTTCCAAGACCAGATTTATGACCCAGGATGTGATCTATTCTGGAGAAGGTTCCGTGTGCACTTGAGAAAAAGGTGAAGTTGATTGTTTTGGGGTGAAATGTCCTATAGATATCAATTAGGTCTAGCTGGTCCATTGTATCATTTAAGGTTTGTGTTTCCTTGTTGATTTTCTGTTTAGTTGATCTATCCATGGTTGTGAGTGGGGTATTAAAGTCTCCCACTATTATTGTGTTACTATTAATTTCCTCTTTCATACTCGTTAGTGTTTGCCGTACATATTGTGGTGCTCCTATGTTGGGTGCATATATATTTATAATTGTTATATCTTCTTCTTGGATTGATCCTTTGATCATTATGTAGTGTCCTTCTTTGTCTCTTTTCACATCCTTTATTTGGAAGTCTAGTTTATCTGATATGAGTATTGCGACTCCTGCTTTCTTTTGGTCTCCGTTTGCGTGAAATATTTTTTTCCAGCCCTTCACTTTCAGTCTGTATGTGTCCCTTGTTTTGAGGTGGGTCTCTTGTAGACAGCATATATAGGGGTCTTGTTTTTGTATCCATTCAGCCAATCTTTGTCTTTTGGTTGGGGCATTCAACCCATTTACATTTAAGGTAATTATTGATAGGTGTGGTCCCGTTGTCATTTACTTTGTTGTTTTGGGTTCACGTTTATACAACCTTTCTGCATTTCCTGTCTAGAGAAGATCCTTTAGCATTTGTTGAAGAGCTGGTTTGGTGGTGCTGAATTCTCTCAGCTTTTGCTTGTCTGTAAAGCTTTTGAATTCTCCTTCATATCTGAATGAGATCCTTGCTGGGTACAGTAATCTAGGTTGTAGGTTATTCTCTTTCATTACTTTCAGTATGTCCTGCCATTCCCTTCTGGCCTGGAGGGTTTCTATTGATAGATCAGCTGTTATCCTTATAGGAATCCCTTTGTGTGTTATTTGTTGTTTCTCCCTTGCTGCTTTTAGTATTTGTTCTTTGTGTTTGATCTTTGTTAATTTGATTAATATGTGTCTTGGGGTGTTTCGCCTTGGGTTTATCCTGTTTGGGACTCTCTGGGTTTCTTGGACTTGGGTGGCTATTTCCTTCCCCATTTTAGGGAAGTTCTCAGCTATTATCTCCTCGAGTATTTTCTCATGGCCTTTCTTTTTGTCTTCTTCTTCTGGGACTCCTATGATTCGAATGTTGGGGCGTTTCACATTGTCCCAGAGGTCCCTGAGGTTGTCCTCATTTCTTTTGATCCTTTTTTCTTTTTTCCTCTCTGCTTCATTTATTTCCACCATTTTATCTTCTACCTCACTTATCCTATCTTCTGTCTCCGTTATTCTACTCTTGGTTCCCTCCAGAGTGTTTTTGATCTCATTCATTGCATTATTCATTTTAATTCTGTATATTTTGAAGAACACCACGAAATAAATTGTGCTACCCAGTCAGCGTTCAGTTAGATTTATTCATACATTTGTCACTGTCTTGTGCTCTTTCCTCCTTTTTGTGTTTCCAGTCTTCCGTCTAGAATCCCTTTCCTTCTGCCTGATGTACAGCGTTTAGAGTTTCTTTCGCCAGTAAGGAACTCTCTCAGGTCTTGCATGCCTGAAAACGCCTGAATTTCACCTTCTTTGTGGAAGGATAGTCTGGACAGTTATATTAGTTTCCTATGGCTACTGTACAAATGTGGTGACTTAAATCAACAGGATACTTATCCTCGGAGAGTTTTGGAGGCTGGATACCTGAACCCCATGTCACTGGGCTCGTCTAGGTGTCAGCAGAGCTGCGCTCCTTCCAGAAGCTCCAGGGCAGAAACGGTTTCCTTGCCTTTTCCAACTTCTAGAGCTGCGTTCCTTGTATCCTGTGGTTCGTGACTCCTTCCCCCATCTTCAAAGCCAGGATTACAGCATCTTCAAATCTCCATCTCCTCTCACATGCCTTTCTCCTCTGTGTGGAGTTTCCCTCCGCCTCTCTCTTGTAGTAACATTCGTGATTGTATTGAGGACCTACAAATAATCCAGGATAATCCACCCATCTGGCGGTGCTTAGCTTAATCATATCTGCAAAGTCTTTTTTTTTACCGTATAAGGTAGTATTGCAGGTTCCAGGGACTGTGACCTGGTTATCTTTGGAGACCATTATTAATCTTTGCACAGGACTGTATAAAACTACATGCTGATTTTTATTTTCTTTCGGCATATTAAAGATATGCTTCTACTGTCTTCTGACTTCCAGTTTTAAACCATTTTTTAAAGTTGAAGTGTAATATAATATACAGTGTGGTCTTAGTTTCAGGTGTATAGCAAAGTGAGTCAGTTCTTTTTCAGATTCTTTTCCCTTATAAGTTATTGTAAGATTGTGAGTATAGTTTCCGGTGCTATACCTAGGCCCTTGCTGTTTACCTATTTTATATCAGCTGTGCTGTGCTATGCTTAGTCACTCAGTCATGTCTGACTCTTTGTGACCCCGTGGACTGTAGCCTGCCAGGCTCCTCTGCCCATGAGGATTCTCTAAGCAGGAATACTGGAGTGAGTTGCCAGGCCCTCCTCCAGGGGATCTTCCCAACCCAGGGAACCCAGGTCTCCCACATTGCAGGCAGATTCTTTACCATCTGAGCCACCAGGGAAGCCCAAATCAATGTATAGTTGTATGTATATGTTAATCCCAAACTCCTAATTTTCCTCCCCGTTCTTTCCCTTTTGGTAACCATAAGTTGGTCTTCTATGTCTGTTAGTCTATTTTGGTTTTGTAAATATGTTTATTTATTCATGTCATTTTTTTAAGATCCTACATATAAGTGATGTCATACGATATTTGTCTTTCTCTGGCTGACTTACTTCACTAAATATGACAATCTCTAGGTCTATCCATGTTGCTGCAGATGGCGTTATTTCATTCTCTTTATGGCCAAGTAATATTTCATTATGTATATATACCAATCTTCTTTATCCATTCATCTGCTGGTGAACAGTTAGGTTGCTTCCCTGTTTTGACTATGTCAATAGTGCTGCTATGATCACTGGGGTGCATGTCTTTTTGAAATAGAGTTTTCTCCAAACATATGCCCAGATGAGGGCTTCCCTGATGACTCAGACAGTAAAGAATCTGCCCGTAATGCAGAAGACCTGGGTTTGATCCTTGGGTTGGGAATATCCCCTGGAGAACCCACTCAAGTATTCTTGCCTGGAGAATCCCATGGAGAGAGGAGCCAGGAGAGCTACAGTCGTCCACGGAGTCACAAAGAGTCAGATACTATTGAGCAACTAATACACACACACACGCCCAGGTGTGGGATTGCTAGATCATATGCTAGCTCTATTTTTAGTTCCTTAAGAAACCTCCATACTATTCTCCATAGCGGCTGCACCAATTTACACCCCATCAACAGTATGGGAGTGTTCCCTTTTTTCCCCTCACCCTCCCCAGCATTTATTTGTAGACTTTTTGATGATAGCCATTCTGACCAGTGTTAGGTGATACCTCATTGTAGTTTTGATGTGCTTTTCTCTAATAATTAGTGATGTTGAGCATCTTTTCATGTGCCTGTTGGCCATCTGTATGTCTTCTTTGGAGAAGTGTCTGTTTAGATCTTTTGCCAGTTTTTGATTGGGTTATTTGTTTCACTTTTTATATTAAGCTGTATGAGCTGTTTGTATATTTTGGAAATTAAGCCCTAGTTGGTAGCATCACTTTAAAATATTTTCTCCCAAATAGATTGTCTTTTCATTTTGTTTATGGTTTCATTTGCTATGCAAAAGCTTTCACGTTTAACTAGGTCCCATTTGTTTGTTTTTGGTTTTATTTCCTTTACTCTAGGAGACAGATAAAAAAAAATTATTGCTTCAATTTATGTTAAAGACTGTTCTTTGTTTTCCTCCAGGAGTTTTATAGTATATGGTCATACATTTAGACATTTGTTCCACCCTGAGTTTATTTTTGTATATTTTCTTAGAGAATGATCTAGTTTCATTCTCTTACATGTTGCTGTACTGTTTTCCCAGCACCACTTATTGAGGAGACTGTCTTTTCATCATTTTATTTTCTTGCTGGTTTCCATTTTTGATGTTGAGATATTATTTCAGTCTGCTCATCATTTGTTTTAAGTTAGTCTATACTTTTTCTTTAAGATTTTTAATCTTTGTTTTGATAACTATGATGTGTCTAGGTGTGCATTTCTTTATATTTATTCTGTTTGGTAGTCTCTAGGTCTTTTGAATTCATCGTATCTTTCATTCAGGAAGATCCCTTAGCTGTTTTCTCCTCAAAATTATCTCAACCCCATACCCCTTTTCCTCTTCTTCTGGGACTCCAGTGAAATGTATGTTAGAATTTTTTACTATATTCTCCTTGTTTTAAATTCACTCTTCTGTGTTTTCCCTGTCTTTACTTTTCTGTATGATATTCTAGACATTTTCCTCTGATCTTACCTCTGGTTTATAATTCTCTCTTCTATTGTTTTTAATCTTCTGCCAAACACTTCTATTGAAATTTTAACTTGTTACTATATTTTTTCTTTCCAGAAGTTCTATTTGATCCTCTTCCAGATCTGCTTAGTCATGTTTTATAGCCTTTTCCCCTCAGTTATTTGTGAACTTGTTGTCTCGTTTTTTCATGTGGTAAGCATATATAAACTTAATAAGTCTACATCTGAAATCTGTCCAGGGCTGTTTCTGCTCTCAATTGTTTATACTGGGTCTCACTTATGTTGCCTTATTTCTCTATGCGTCTACTTATCTTTTACCTGTTTTGCTGGTTATTGCCCTTAAAACACTTTTTGTGGAGATTCCTTGAGGCTTGAAATAAGTGTACTGTCCTCCTTCTGACTGTCTTTTCGGGTCACTACAAGTTGGGGGATCACATCAAACCAAATTCATTACCCATCTGTGCTGTACATTCCTGGGGTGAAATGTGTATGAGGGTGGGCCTATGGCCACGTTTTCTCAAAATTATTTTCTCCACCTTCCTTTTCCTCCTCCTGCTCTGCTTCAGTACAAAGAAACCTCCCTTAGCCTGTGGAGCTGGGGAGAAATAGGAAGTGACAGATCAGTTCAGAGTCCTCCTAATTCTGAGAGTGTATTCTGAGACCCTGCTTCATGCAGGGAGAAGTATCCTGTAAGTCTTTACATTGAATGTCCTCTTTGCCTGGATATTTGGGTACTCAAATAGTTGTCTGGTCTCTTTGAATTCAAGCTTCCCCTCAAAATTGGCCTGGCAGGGTTACACTATCTTTTCAGCTCCTAAGTGCCTAAAGGTGATTGATCCAGAATTTTTTCTTTTCAGCAAGAGGATTTATGTGAATAACCTATTACCTAACCTGCCCTTATGGGGAACAAAATTAAGCATTTGTGTTTAACAACTTTATTTACCCTTAGGAAATTTATAGTGCAAGAAGATCAAGGGAATGTAGGCCTATAAGTTCTTTTGAGTGTGTTAACAGATTTAGTCTTAACCAGTCAATCCTAAAGGAAGTCAACCCTGAATATCCATTGGAAGGACTGATGCTGAAGCTGAAGCTCCAATACTTTGGCCACCTGAGGAGAAGAGCCAACTCATTGTAAAAATACCTGATGCAGGGAAAGACTGAGGGCAGGAAGAGAAGGGGACAACAGATCATGAGGTGGTTGGATGGCATCACAGATTCAATAGACATGAGTTTGAGCAAGCTCCAGGAGATGGTGAAGGACAGGGAAGCCTGGTGTGCTGCAGTCCATGGGGTCACAAAGAGTCAGGCACAAATGAGCGATTGAACAACAAGAGATTTAGCAGTCATCCTTTGGAAGACTGATCTGAGTAGAATTTGAGGAGTAAAAGGTGTGAGTCTTGGAAGGATTGTCCCAGTGACATTACAAATTTGAAGAGCCCATCTTGCTTGACACCACTTGTTCTTTCCTTAAGGTGTATCTTCAGTTGGTTAGCTAATAAGTTGCATCTTTGCCTTGAAAAAATAACCACCAAAGGAAAAGCATTCTTAGCTGGTTTCCCTCCCACCTCAGCCTGGTCCTGAACTGCCCTGTAGTGGTGGAGGTCCAGCTTTTTCAAATTCGAGGCAGCTGTGACGGCAGCTGGTTTTGACTCAGACAGTAGAGACAGCGCTTGTCAGTAGCGGCCTCTCTCATGGCCTGATGCCTGAGCGCTGCGACGTGAGTCTGTGACAGTGAAGGTGGATTGCTGACTCTGGCGGTGGATAAGTGCATATGCTTGGGCCGGGTTTATGAGTCCGGTCTTTGGCCCACCCTCAGCATCACGCTTTGACCAGTTGGTCTTGGATCAAGTCTTCAAAACTTTAAATCTCACATGTCAAGAATGAATTTTTGACCCCTTGGTCTTCCAATCCCAAATTTGGATGGAAGCCTCTGAAATGACAATCAACATGAGGAAAAGCTTGTAAATCATTTGTTGATTCAGAAAACACTTAATGGACTTCTGCCACCTGGAAAGCATCATGCTGGGTATTGCAGTATCCTTGCCTCCAGAATACTTATAATCTTGCAAAGTATTAAGGCTGATCACCCAAGAGAGAAACTGAGATTTAGGGGGGAACTGAAGCTGGTGGTGAGGCTGATCTGTGATGTTTGTCATCCCATTGCTCATGAGGGTTGATTTGACTGGCCTGGCTGGCTAGAATTCTCTCTCTTCCCCACACTTCAGGGAGCATCCCTCCCAAAACTGGGGTCATTTCTGAAAGCATGACCTTTTCACCGAGAGGCAGCTTTCCTTTGGTCAAGTATAAAGGTGGCCACTCTTCTCTTTTTAAGACCTCAGTTCAGTTCATTTCACTCACTCAGTTGCGTCTGACTCTGTAACCCCATGAACTGTAGCACTTCAGGCTTCCCTGTCCATCACCAACTCCCAGAGCCTACTCAAACTCATGACCGTCAAGTCGGTAATGCCATCTAACCATCTCATCTTCTGTTGTCCCCTTCTCCTCCCGCCTTCAATCTTTCCCAGCATCAGGGTCTTTTCAAATGAGTCAGTTCTTCATATCAGGTGGCCAAAGTACTGAAGTTTCAGGTTCAACATCTGTCCTTCCAATGAATATTCAGGATTGATTTCCTTTAGGATTGACTGGTTTGACCTACTTGCAGTCCAAGGGACTCTCAAGAGTCTTCTCTAGCACCATAGTTCAAAAGCATCAATTCTTTGGCGCTCAGCTTTCTTTGTAGTCCAACTCTCACATCCATCCATGATCACTGGAAAAACCATAGCTTTGACTATATGAACCTTTGTTGGCAAAGTAGTGTCTCTGCTTTTTAATATGCTATCTAGGTTGCTATCTATGTTGTGATAGCTTTTCTTCCAAGGAGCAAGTGTCTTTTAATTTCATGGCTTCAGTCACCACCTGCAGTGGTTTTGGAGCCCAAAGAAATAAAGGCTCTCACTGTTTCCATTGTTTCCCCATCTATTTACCATGAAGTGATGGGACCGGATGCCCTGATCTTAGTTTTCTGAATGTTGAGTTTTAAGCCAACTTTTTTTTTAAGACCTAGTGAAAGACAAAGTGGAGAAAGATGGCAACCAATCTTGCTGCTTATCTTGGACAAAGCTTCATGCAGTCTTGGACAAAGAAACAAGAATTAGTGAGTGATTTATGCGTCAGAATAAACTCAATTTTCTGGAAATCATCTTAGAATGGATACTGGAATTTGATTAATAAAACATGGCTGGAGCGGAAGATGTGTTCTCTTTGCCAGTTCACTCAAAAATCACTGCTGGGACTTCCCTGGCATTCCAGTGGTGAAGACTTTGCCTTCTGATGCAGGGGGTGCAGGTTCAGTCCCTGGGTGGGGAGCTAAGATCCCACATGCCTCCTGGCAAAACAAACAAACAAACAAAAAAAAAAACAGAAGCAATATTGTAACAAGTAATGAACAGTTTAAAAATGGTCCACGTCAAAAAAAATCTTTAAAAAAATCACTGTTGTGCATTGTTCTACACAAATGAGTTTGATGCACTTTTTAATTAATGCACTAAGAGTGTAGGTAGAGCTCATTAGACAATTGCCAGTGTGTGCCTTTAAGGGGAAACCAGCTTAAAATCAGATATTTCTTCATACACTAGAAAATTTCTCCAAGTTGCCCCTCTCTTTCTTGGCAAGCAGTCAGGCTGTTAGCTTCTAGCCCCCCGGCTTCCTTGACTATGGGAATTCCTTCCTAGTTAGAGCGCAGACTCCTCCTGCTTTTATTTTTGTTTTCTGTTTGCCTATTGCTCTTCTTTCATTGCATGTGCTCTTTTGCTATGTCCTGCTCCTCTGTCTTCCTGAGTTTTTTGATCCCAAGCAAGGATGACTTTGTATTCAGCTTGTTATGAAAGTTCAATAACATGTGACACGTGGTATGTTTTCCAACTTTTATATCTTAATACTCTTCTAGCATTTAGCCATGGGGTCATGTTTTGCTGAATGTAATACTCTTGCCACTCAAATTTTAATTGAAGTAAATAGTGAAACACAATTGTAGTGGGCTGGTCCCTATACCTCTGCCTACACCCCCCCCACCCTCTCCTCCTACTCCTCCTCCCTTTCCTCTTTCTCTTCTCCCAGAGGAGGTGTCAGAAAGCTCAAGAGTCTGCAGAGTAGTAAAATACCAACTTCTTCTTTTTTTTTTTTTACCATTTTATTTATTTTTTAATATACATTTATTTATTTTAATTGGAGGCTAATTACTTTACAATATTGTAGTGGTTTTGCCATACATTGACATGGATCCGCCACGGGTGTACATGTGTTTCCCACCCTGAACCCCCCTCCCACCTTCCTCCCCATCCCATCCCTCTGGGTCATTCCAGTGCACCAGTCCGAGCACCCTGTCTCATGCATTGAATCTGGACTGGCGATCTGTTTCACATGTGATAATATACATGTTTCAGTGGCATTCTCCCAAATCATCCCACGCTCGCCTTCTCCCACAGAGTTCAAAAGACTATTGTATACATCTGTGTCTCTTCTGCTGTCTCGCATATAGGGTTATTATTACCATCTTTCTATATTCCATATATATGCATTAGTATACTGTATTGGTGTTTTTCTTTCTGGCTTACTTTACTCTGTATAATAGGCTGCATTTCATCCACCTCATTAGAACTGATTCAAATGAATTCTTTTTAATGGCTGAGTAATATTCCATGGTGTATATGTACCACAGCTTTCTTATCCATTCATCTGCTGATGGACATCTAGGTTGCTTCCATGTCCTGGCTATTATAAATAGTGCTGTGATGAACATTGGGGTGCACGTGTCTATTTCAATTCTGGTTTCCTCGGTGTGTATGCCCAGCAGTGGGATTACTGGGTCATATGGCAGTTCTATTTCCAGTTTTTTAAGGAATCTCCACACTGTTTTCCATAGTGGCTATACTAGTTTGCATTCCCACCAACAGTGTAAGAGGATTCCCTTTTCTCCACACCTTCTCCAGCATTTATTGCTTGTAGACTTTTGGATAGCAGTCATCCTGACTGGCGTGTAATGGTACCTCATTGTGGTTTTGATTTGCATTTCTTTGATAATGAATGATGTTGAGCATCTTTTCATGTGTTTGTTAGCCATCTGTATGTCTTCTTTGGAGAAATGTCTGTTTAGTTCTTTGGCCCATTTTTTGATTGAGTCGTTTATTTTTCTGGAATTGAGCTGCAGGAGTTGCTTGTGTATTTTTGAGATTAATTCTTTGTCACCAACTCACTAAACTGAGGATAAATTTCATTCTGTTACTTGCTTTTGTATATATACTTGGAGGAAAAGTGATCACCCGTTGGAAAGTATCTAATACTGTGTTAGAGGTTACTTTGATCTTTTGCAAAAGCAGAGAAGGAAGACAATGCAAGTGCTGGGCACAGCACTGCTGACTGGCCGGTAGCCGTGGTGAAAGGTAACCAGTGTTCTTGGAGGAGAATCAGGTTAAGGTTGGGTGTTGGCTACTCTGCTATTACGTGGGCATGCCCACAAACCTCAATCTCCCCAGGTGATCTCATGGGCCCATGCTTGGGTATTATCTTGGCCTATGGGGAAATAAGATGCAGCTGTGTTGGGTGGCTAGTGTCCTCTGATTCCAGAAGGTTGGGGTAGACCCTACTGCGAGTCATTTATGCGATAGTGTTTACCAAGCTTCTGCTTGTGCCAGGCATGGTCGTTGGGAAGGCAGCAATAAGTGAGACCTGTTCTCGTGGAGCTTATATTCCAGGGGAGTGACAGGCAATAAAGCACAAAGTAAGATAATTTCAGATATTGACAAAGGTAGGATAAAGGGACGGAGAGTGAGTGTACTTCCTTTAGGTTCCTGGGTCTGAGGTGGGCCTCTTTGGGAGGGGACAGTAGCACAGGACACTGAGGTTGAGAAGGAGCTGATCACATGAGGATCTGAAGCAGTGATGTCCTGTTAACTTGCTGCTTGGTGAAGATGTTGTATGTCATGCTATCCAGTTTGTGTGGCCATGAGTCTCATGGCTACTGTGGCTGGTACAGTCAAGGAATTGAGTTTTAAGTTGTATTTAATATTAATAACTTAGCTTCATGTGTTAATAGCTGTGCTCTTGGACAGTGCAGATCTAGAGAAAGGTCTCGCAAGGAGAGGCCTTACAAAGGTCCTGAGGACATGGGGCCCCTGAAAACCCAGCATGGGATCTGTGTCTGGAAGCTGGGCCCAGCCTTCAAAGAGCAAATCTGGAAAACTTAAAATTGCTTCCTGCCTCTGTTTTGTGAGCCCCTGGAGAACCTACAGAGGAACAACAGTTAACCAGATGAGAACGAAAAGCCCCTGCCCAACAAAGGACCTGCTTCCTTTTCTAGGGAGGGCTCATTCCCACATCGTCTGACTCACAACTCTTGACTGGTTTCCTCTGCTCACAGGCAGGGCTGGCCTTTGTCTTGCAGGATGTAGCCATTACATAGATCTTGCTTGTTCATTCTGGGAACGAATCCTGTGTTTGTTCTTTCCTCAAACCTTTTTGTAATGAGAGGCTGGAATCTCTACAATTTTTCTTTTAAGGGGGTCTCTAAAGAGTCTCTTTAGAGAGGTGACAAGGTGAAAGAGGAGCGTGAAAAAGCTGACTTAAAACTCAACATTCAAAATACTAAAATCATATATCTGGTCCCCATCACTTTATGGCAAACAGCAGGGGGAAAAGTGAAAATAGTGACAGATTTTTTGTTTTCTTGGATTCCAAAAATCACTGCAGACAGTGACTGCAGCCATGAAATTAAGACACTTGCTCCTTGGAAGGAAAGCTATGACAAACCTAGACAGCATATTAAAAAACAGACATCATTTTGCCAACAAAGGTCCGTATAGTCAAAGCTGTGGTTTCTCCAATAGTCATATATGGATGTGAGAGTTGGACCATAAAGAAGGCTGAGCACTGAAGAATGGATGCTTTAGAACTGTGATGTTGGATAAGACTCTTGAGAGTCCCTTGGACTGCAAGGAGATCAAACCAATCAATCCTAAAGGACATCAACCCTGAATATTGATTGGAAAGACTGATGCTGAAGTCAAAGCTCCAATACTTTGGCCATCTGATGCGAAGAGCCAACTCATTTGAAAAGACCCTGACGCTGGGAAAGATTGAGGGCAGAAGGAGAAGGGGGAAACAGAGGATGAGGTGGTTGGATGGCATCACTGACTCAATGGACATGCTGCTGCTGCTGCTAAGTCACTTCAGTCATGTCCAACTTTGTGCGACCCCATAGACGGCAGCCCATCAGGCTCCGCCATCCCTGGGATTCTCCAGGCAAGAACACTGGAGTGGGTTGCCATTTCTTTCTCCAATGCATGATAGTGAAAAGTGAGATTGAATTTGTTCAGTCATGTCCGACTCTTCGAGACCCCATGGACTGCAGCTCACCAGGCTCTTCCATCCATGGGATTTTCCAGGCAAGAGTACTGGAGTGGCGTGCCATTGCCTTCTCCCAATGGATGTGAGTTTGAGCAAACTCCAGGAGATAGAGAAGGACAGGGAAGGATAGTGTTCTGCAGTCCATGGGGTTGCAGATTCGGACATACCTTAGAGACTGAACAACAACATTAATTCTGCATTCTTCCTACTTCCCTCCAGTTATCTCAGGGGCCAAGGCTCCATGTTTTCTGGCTTAGCTATTCCCTCCAACCCCCTATCCCAAGCTAGGATGGCATAATCAGTCCTGGTTATAAAGAGAAACTGGTCTTTGGAGATAGTTTCACCATCAATTGTCAATTCTGTTGAAAAGGTTACGAAGGAAAAGAGGAAAGGAAAGGAGTGGGAAAAAAAGATTCCAGGAATGTTTGCAGTGGTTTTCTCACATGCCCTGTGTGTGCTGGGATCTTGTAGGTCGTGGAAACCTCTGTACTTCTTGGCCAAGAATTAGGCTATTCCAAGCAGCTTCTGGCTCATCCCGGCAGAGTGGGGGAGGGAGTGGATGCCACAGGGACAGCTATGCCTCTCCAGTGCAGGTGGGGATTCGGCTCCAGCAAGATTCTCAGCCAAACACAGAGATGAAGTAGCCCGTCTAGGGCCAGTATGCTGCAGATTGGAGGAGGCCTGGCTGTAGTCTCTAGTCCAGGCCTGGCCTGGATTAGTCATTGTGCTTGCACACCCCATGGGAGGTGTAGTTACTTAGTCCCACTCTGAAGGGTGCGAGAGACTGAGTCTGTGGGCCCAAGCCTGCTTCTGGGGGTTGAGCTATGACTCTCTCGTTTCCCTTCAGCCCTGCCTAGCCGTCTGCAGTTAACTGAGTGTTCCTCCTCCCCACTCCCAGACCTGCAGTGGGAAAGGGAAAGAGGCTGCTGCAGACTTTGGCTTTTTTTTTTTGTTTTTAATTGGAGGATAATTGCTTTACAGTGTTCTCTATGTCTGCGTTTCTATTCCTGCCCTGCAGATAGATTCATCAGTCCTGTTTTTCTTGATTCCTTGTATTTGGATTCATATATATTTGTTTTTCTCTTTCCGACTTACTTCACTCTGGAATGACAGACTCTAAGTTCTTCCACTTCTCTGCAAATGACCCAATTTCATTCCTTTTTATGGCTGAATAATATTCCATTATATTTATGTACAACGTTGTGTATATGTGCCACACTAGAAGCTGTCTCATGCTGATGACCTTGATCTCTCTGGTCAGAAGTCTGAGGTCCTAAAATGGGCCTTTGTTGACTCCTGAACAGTGTGCTGGCTCCTCCACCTGCTTTGTGCAAGTGTCTTCCTGGCATACAAGTGTGAAAACACACCTGAATCTTGCACTTAGGCCTCCACAAGAGAACATGGATGCCTCGCTCCTCCAGGTGCCTTGCCCTTACGTTTTGGCATAATGGTTCTCCAACAGAGAAGTACCTGCTTTGGCAGGGAGCCTTGATGGACAATTTATATAAGGGAGTTCATTGAAAAGTCCTTATACGCTAGATGGTGCAATATGCTTGTCCAGCTGAATTCCTTTGTCCCTGGAAAAGTTAAGATTTTTTCCCTGAAAGATAAATGTGCTTATTAAAGAAAAATTGGAACATTTACCAAAGGAGAAAGGTTGAAGCAATGACCTAAGAATCCATCATCTAAACTCAGCTGCCCTTGTTAATATTTTGGTGTGTTCTCTGATAGTATTTTTTCTATCTACCTAAGGGTTGTTTTACCTTTTACATGTCTATGGTCATAACATATATACAATTCTGTGTACTGTTTTTTTTTTAATTAAAAAACTTTTAATTGAATTTTAGTTTATTTATAATGTTATGTTAGTTTCTGTTATACAGCAAAGTGATCCAGTTATATATATATATATATACATATTTTTATATGTTTTTTTCACTATAGCTTATTACAAGATATTGAATTTGGTTCCCTGTGCTATACAGTGGGACCTTGTTTATTTTTTTGTATAACAGTGTGTATCTGCTAATTCCAAACTCCTCATTTATCCTTCCCACCCCTTTCTCCTTTGGTTACTCTAAATTTGTTTTCTATATCTGTGACTCTGTTTCAGTTTTATAAGTAAGTTCATTTGTATCATTTTTTTTAGATTCCACATGAAGTGGTATCATATTTTTTGTCTTTGTTTGACTTACTTCACTCAGTATGATAATCTCCAGGTTCATCCATGTTGCCACAAATGGCAGTATCTCATTCTTTTTATGGCCGAGCAGTATTCCATTCCTCACACACACACACTCCCCATATCTTTTTTATCCATTCATCTATCAATGGACATTTAAGTTGCTTCCATGTCGTGGTTTTTGTAAATAGTGATGCTGTGAAAATTGGGGTGCCTGTATCTTTTCAAATTAGAGTTTTTGTCTTTTCTGGATATGTGCCCAGGAGCGAGATTGCTGGATCATATGATAACTCTATTTTTAGTTTTTTACAGAACCTGGTTTTTAACTTAACATTCAATAGTAAGTAGATTATAGACTTCACTTTGCATGGCCACATGTTATGCCCTTAAGTTCCTGTGTGCTTAGCACTTGGATGTTTTGAGCTGTGAGGACTCTGTAGGGGCTGGGGGCCACACACTGAGGCAGTGATGAAGCCAGGTACCATGAAGCCGTATTTCCCACCTCCCTATTCTTGACCTTCCACTGCCTTCACCATTCACCGATGGGCTGTATACGCCTGCCAGGTGTGTCTCATGTTACTGTGTGTAGCCCCCTCCCCCACCTCCACTGAGGGTCACTACACCACCTGCTTTGGGATGTTGCTCCTGGAGCAGAGGCCAAATGAGCCCCTTCCATTGTGTCACCTCAAGGAACTTGTAGTCTCATAATAAACAGCAGCATTTCATCTGGGATAGAATTGCCTCCTGTTTCTTCCAGCCCAGGGCCCCTAAAGCCTTCCCATCCACTTGTCAATGCTGGCTTGGTAGCAGGAGAAAGGCAGAGCCTTAGATCCTGGTTTGGGGAGATGTGTGTGGTGGAGCGCTTTGTAGCAAACCCTTATCCTAAGCAAGTTCCGAGTGTAATAAGATGAGACAAGGGACAGTGGAAGGGCAAAATATGGCATCACCGCGCGCCTTGAGGAAGACTGGTTGATCGTGGGAGGGGCCCAGGCCTGAGCAGAAATGTGGCTGCGGCCAGGCTGGCTGGATCCTGTGCATCAGGATCTGGGACTGGCGCCTTTAGGTGTCTGCGACTGAGTGGGCGGCAGAGAGCCAGGGCGCCTGGGGCAGCCTGTGGGCTATGACTAAATTAGGAAGAAGGAGCCCTCGGCTCTCAGGGAGCTCAGGGGGCGAGTGGGCGGTGGACCAGCCTCTGGTGGGCGGCTGTCCAGACAGGCAAGAGTGGCCTTCACTTCGACTTGCCATGGCTGCAGGAACGTCACACCCTGAGTGTGTGAAGACGAGCCTCCCCGAAGCTGGTGACCCTCCCTGCCCCCCTGACCCCCACCTAGGAGTCTCAGGCAAATAGAACGCCATGAGCTTTCATCCCTCAGCCTTTCTAAACTCTTTTGGGAAGGTTTTACCTTGTAAAATGCCTACCCTCCTGAATAGTTTTGAGCGGGGATTATATAATATTCTGGGCATCACAGATGAACATTAGATGGTCCAAACAGGACACAAAGGGGCGATGGCAGCTCTGTTTAACCTGGCAACGAGGCATCTGCAGACAGCAGCATTTGACTTAGAAAGTCATGAGAAGCTTTACTTGGTTTGATTAAGTATTATAAAGAGAAGAGGAGGAAAAGCGGCAGGAGAATGGTGAAGGGAGACAAGTGAGCAACTTCTTAAGTAATTAAACTGTAAATCAGGCCAAGTCCATCAGGGGACCCATGGTCTCTGGTCAGTGCCTCACAGAGAGGGGCTTCTTGCTTTTGTTCTCTTTTCTTCCTTCCTTCCACCCCCCTGCCCTTTTTGGTGTCATATTTTTTGCAAGACTTTTAGAGGTACTTAGCTGTAGGGTATTTTCTCAGCTGCAGCACTATTCCCATCTTGGACTGGTAATCCTTGTTTATGGGTCAGTCCTGAGCATTGTAGGATTTTAGCAGCACTGCTGGCCTCTGCCCAGTAGATACCAGTAGTGGTCCCAGTTCTGAAACAAAGTGTCTACAGTGTACCCTGAGGGACATTCACCCCCAGTTACGGGCCCCTGCTTACAGCAGAAGATAGCCGGTTCTTCCTACTGAAAAATATTGCAGTTACTACTTGGGGTGGTGAAATGATGAGTCACTTCACTCCATCTCCTCCTGCATCACAAAAGTTTTAAAAAGAGGGGCCAGCCAATCAGGAGGTTTGTGGGTTGGGAGTCAGTGTGACCACGCTGTGTGAGGCGGCTGCATTGCTAAGCATCGTTATGGGGTCCTTTTGGGGTTCTTCAGGACCAGACCCAGAGTCAAAAACTAGCAAATAAACAAAGCACTCTCACCACCACCACCCACAAAAAATAGGAAAGTAAACCAGGACTGAACGCTTTGGGATTTTATTAAAAATGACCTCATGATTAGCACCAGACTCCCTCCTTCAGAAGCCGTCTTAGGCGTCCTGTCTGCGTCGAGCTGGCCTGGGCATTGATATGTGAAGAGGCTGAGAACATGTGGCATAAACATCGACTGATATTGCTTGCCATTTGTACTCAGGATGTGTAATGCCACAGGAATGGCCCCTGGCGGCATGTGACTCTGCTTCCAGCCGGGTGTGCGTTGCCCCGGGTGCTCCTTCTCTTTTGCTGGCTCCCTTGCTTGCGTCCCCCCTCCTCTGCCCCCTTCCCAGACTCGGGAGAGTCTAAGTGGACGCTTGTCATGATTGGCATGCGGAAAGCTGGTAGAATGTCATTGGAATTTTCTAGGGAGGCACACGCGCGACACCCAAAATGACTCCCGGCTTCGGTGGCCTCAGGTGAGCCTTCCATGCCAGGAGCCCTGGTCTTTTTCAGAGAGGTAAGGTTGCATGACGTCATCCTACCTTTCCCCAGCCCAAGCGGGAAATCAAGGGTTGTTTTTTTTTTAATTCTCTAGTCCGGGCAGCACTTCTGACCATGTTCTTGGCGCTAAGCATTTGTGCATGAGTATGCGATTTGTGTGGATCCCCACCCCCTCCTGTTTAAAAAAGTTGTAATAAATGATTCACAACGGCAGGGGTAACATGTGACCTAAAACAGCTCCTCATGACCCCAGTGAAATCAGCGATCCCAGTGTCAAGGAAGTTTAGATGCTCTTTTTACGCTGGTTACTAAACTCCTTTATAGAGAAAAGTTGCGTGGCTACGGGAAAACAGATTGCGTTGTCACCAGATCGGAGGGAATGGAAGGGGACATTTTCGAAATCCCGAAACCTTATGAATTATGAGGGTCTCCGAAGGTTGAGGTTTGTTGTGTTCATTGTTGGAACTTGTCGATGATGGAAAATGAACTTTACGGCATTTGAAATGTCCCGTATATGTTGAGTCCAGAGTCAGACTCGTGAACTGGAGGGGAGTGCGGTGTTAGAATTCACGAGCAGGGGTGTTTTGCCAGAAAAGCATGCTCGCAAGTCGCTTCTGAGCACCTCTGCAGGAGCTGTGATACGCATTTCAGCAACTTAAATATCTTTAAATTACAAAGCAAAACTATATTATCAGTCCCCAAGCAAGCACATAAACTTATGTCCCGAGGTTCAGGGGACACAGTTGGACATGGATGTGATGATCTGTTAGCAGGCTCAAGCACAACCGAACATGACTCACCTCTTTCTTCATCTGATGCAATTAAAAGTCGCTTGGACACATTCGAGAGAGAAATACTGGTTCTCTGCTTGCAAGTGTATCAGAGCAAATCCACACTCTGGTTAAATGGCGTGTATGATGTGTCTTAAGTTGTGGGAATTTTTTTAACCTTAAAAAAATCCAGATGTTAGCTTTACTATTGGTTTCCGCCTCACATGCATTGGAATCTTTTTTTTTCTTTCCTCCTTTCTTTTTGTGCACTTTTTTGTCAAGATGTCGGAAAACTGAAGGGGAGAGGGTTAATATTTTCACACACTCGCCCCTCCCCCCCACACACACTAACAGCTGCCACATATGATTTTGTGGAATTTGATATTTTGAACAAAATGACTTCCTTATTTTCCAGAGTAATATAATAATCAATTTTACCACAGAGGACTGTGTACATGTCAAGCCTTGGCTTCCCCTAATTAGCAATGGATGGGGTGGCAGGGGAAAGGGCTGGAGAACAGTTTTGAGTGAAAAGCCACCCATTGGATTTTAACCATTCTTACTTGCCTCAGCCGAGGCAATTCTCAATCTTGCTTGGATTTGAACCACAAGTTTAATTTGCGGTGATCTGAGAAAATGGCTACAAGGACACGTGCACATGTAACCGAGATGGGCCTGTCTCTCTGTTGTTGCTTTTTGTCTTTCATCCCCTCTCCATAGTAACTTTCATAGGACCACAACTTTGAAAAATAGAGGCAAAACTCAGAAGTCACCTACATAGAATATTTTCTGCCTTGGGTGGCACCTGTGTTTTGTCAGCTGTAGTCAGAAAGATTTTTTAAGGCATCAGAAACTTCTCTTCATTTTCTCAAATAAATAGTTATATGGTGTATTTGTAAAGTCCCATCTGTAACACTCTCACTCTAAGGAATTTAGAGGAATTAAACAGTGCACATTCCCAGAACACAAGGAAACATATACCTCATACTCCACAATGAATCACTTAGCATATTCAGCTAAGGTCTCCGTTCCCATGGGCTTAGAGACAATCGTAAATCCAAGTGAGTTGAATAAGTGTTCACCGCCTCTAATTTGCCCGGCACCGAGCCAGACAGACATTCAGGAATTTGAAAGAATTTAGGATGTGGATGATGTCTTCAAGGTGCTTATCATTTAGAAAGCAAGAGTCATACCCCTGCAAACCTCACCCAGCTTCCTACAGCAAAAACTATTTATATACTTTGGGACAAGTCTTGCCACAAAAAATATTTTTTGAATTCTGTTGAAGTTGCCTCATTCTAGCTAAGAAATAATGATCAATTGCCCACCGTGTTTGTGACCCTTTGTGGGCTTATAAAAATTTCAGTGTTTATTCTTAAATACAATTTAAGACACATGGTCATGTTGTTTGTAGTGACAAAAATGGCTTGTGGGGATCAAGGTAAAGAAGAACAGGTTGATACTATTCCTTTAGATATTGGTAAATCTCAAACTTTGTTTCCGATTCCTCTGAAATCTCCCGGGGTAGCTATTAAAAATTCCAGTGCCTAAGGTGAAAAGGAATCTCTGGAAATGGGGCCCAAGTATCAGTATTCTAAAAAACACCCCGAGTAATTACTATACCATTGAAATCTAGAGATACAGATGATTTTATCAAAAACTTCATTTTTAAGTCTAGGGTGAGTTTGGAAGGTGGGCTTTCTCATAATGATGATGTTGCTTGACTAAAGAACGTTTGACATACTGGAGTCTGACTCCTCTATACTCTGCATCATTGAACTCAGTGTAAATGGAGGTATGATTTCTTCCTAGTCAAGAAAGATAACATAACACTGAGCCAGTCAATCCACTAAATTACCTGAGGTTTGTGAACCTTGAACATTTTGATTCCAGGAGGTCAAATGTTGTTGAACATGCCAACTGAATCTCTTAAAGGAAGTTAGGTATAAGAATAACTACATTTTTGCAGTGTCTGTAACCTCCATGGAAAAGGAAGCCCCTCCTGGGGTACTGCACGATTAGTAGATAGAAGTGGCTCCTAAAAAAAGACATCTGTTACTAAATTCTTTATAACCTGCCACCATAGATTTCTAGAGTTGGAAGGTCACTTCAAACCTGTCTAGTTCAGTGGTTCTGAAAGTGCAGCATCAGTTATCACCTGGACTTGTTAGAAACACAAATTCTCAGGTCCCAACTCAGACCTCCTAACATAGAAACTGGGGGTGAGCCCAGCATTTGTGTTTTGAAACTTTCCTGATGCCCCTCCCCTCAAGACCTGAAAATCACTGCTCTGGTTTCACTTTGTCATTTTACAGACATATCTGTTAAGTGAAGGTTAAGTGCCCCTGAAGTTACCCAAGACTAGAGGAGCAGTAGAGGCTAGAAACTCGGATTTCTCTGGGCCAAAATCTGTCTACACTGTGGCCAGATCATCCTTACTTTTCTGTGTGTCATGAATAACAGTTTTAGGAAAACACCTACCATCCTAAAATCACAAAGCATAAAGGAGCTTTAAATGGTATCACATTTGACCCTCCCATTTCACAGATGAGAAAACTGAGGTCTGCAGGGTGAATTGATTGCAATAAGATGTACATATTGCAATAAGATGCCATATTCGTGGCAGAGCCTTTCTAAGAAGTGGATCAACTTACAACAAAAACAGTGTCTCTCTTGGCCTCCTCCCCAAATACCCCAGAACACCTCTTTGGTTTCATAGGGACTCCTAGTATTTAGCTTAAATTACACTGATTAAAATGTCCAGGGTAACAGTCAGGCAACTCTAGGAAAAGACCAGCTTTATTGAGTGAGAATTTAAATTCTTTAAATTTAAACTTTTATTGTGATTTAATATTAATTTGAATTTTATAATCCTCCTTGTACATTTACCAGAAAAAAATCAGTGATATAAACTGAAAATAAAATTTAGAAAACATAGGGACCATTCCTGGAGCATATGTTTCATCTCAGAATTGTATAGATTAGACACATAGCTCCTCAGATCGCACACTGAAATTGCATTTTCTTCAGATTTAGTTAAAAGGAAAAATGTGGCAACAAGTCTGTTTGTTGAGTATTTTAGAATTCTATCCTTGATGTGGTTGGTGGTTATTTACATAATTTTGACAGTGTTCAAAGACTGAGTCTAATCCACATTCTCCACGGAGCTTCATCTTCAAAGCCTTGTAGCAGCACCAGGGAACATTTAGCCAGGAAACAAATTGAGACTGTGATACACAGCTATTATCTCCGCACACATACACACGGAGCAGGTGTGTGCAAGTATGGATGTGTTTATTGGTCCCACACACCTACTGTGTGCCAGGCACTATGACATGAAAAGGACACATAATTAACTGCTTTCAAAATGACCATAGGGTATGAGGACATTAGATGAGTGATTGAGTAGATAATTATTAGTGAGGGTGGTAGGAGTTAGAACAGAGTGTAATTGAGGCTTAGTAGAACTGTGGGGCATTATGGGGGATGACAGAGGAGACACCAGCACACACTGGATGGGGGAAGAAGTCAGAGAAGGCTGCCTGGAGGAGGTGCCATGTGAGCTGCATGCTGAAGGGTGGTAGTTATCCAGGTGATGGGGAGTAAGGAGGAGGTGGTCTGGGGAGAGGGAGCGGTATATACAAAGGTGTTCATGTTTATGTGCACACTGTTCTTTACTGAGGCTAGTGACCTATAAACCCCTAAATATTTCATTTGCATGTAGAAATATTATCATTTGGCTTCTTAGAGACTTGTTTAACAGTTTTTAAACATGCATTTCAATTTTTTTTTTTTTCTTTTTTGGACATGCCGTGGCTTTGCGGGATCTTAGTTGCCTGATCAGGGATTGAACCTGGGTCACGCCAGTGAAAGCCCAGAGTCCTAAAACTGGATCACCAGGAAATTCCCTTAAATATATATTTCAAACAGCTTATTTTTCCATCTCAAAGACACTGATGTTCCCCAGAAGAGTTAGTGGGTTGAGAGGTCACCATATCTTATATCACTGAGAAAACGGAAACATCTCTCCTAACCCCTGTAAGTCAAATTATCCCCTCAATTTCATCCTTCACAAAATGAGTGAAATTCTGCATGCATTTCCTGAAGAACTATGTTTCAGGCAAACCAACTCCAGATCCAAAGTACTTTGAGCTGCATTTTACTGTGAAAGCTTGGTTCTGTCTGTGGAATGCTTTGTAGAAGACAGCATCTTATGGCTAGACACTTTTGATATTTCATTTACTCAGTCTTCATGGGTAGAGTTGAGAGCTTGTCCTTGTGCAGGACTGCCTGCCCAAGAAAGCAGAGTTAGAAGAAATTAAATTATTTCATGCTGCCTGGACTGCAACATGTCAGTCTAAACCAAGTTATATGTAACAACAGTAGTATAACAATAGTTTCTTTAAAAGTATTTCCAGAAGCTTAAAAATAGCTTAATTTTAGTGAGTAGTAGTAATAATAATTATTATTATTCAGTATTATTCAACTAATATTATTATTATCAACACTGTTTTGCAGAACACCTGCACATCATGTTTGATCTTTATAACAGTTAGTAAGGCAGACATCGTTATCTCCATTTGACAGATGAGATTAAACCTTAGAGTCATCAGATTTCAAAGGTGGAAGAGGCCTTGGAGATCCTTCCATCCAGCTTTCTCATTTTACCAAAAAAAAAAAAAAAAAAGAGGAAGTTGACTGATATATAATCCCACCGGAAGTAAATAGTAACTGTAGGTCCAGGCCTGGGTCTTCTGATTTTTAGCTCACCAAGTTTTTCACTGCATCATGCTGCTTTCAATTTTCAGTATGTAAAAAGAAACTTGAAAGAATATGTATTTGTTTCTTTAAGAGAAATAGTGTTGAAACTAGTCTTATGTGCTGTTCTGTAAGCTCATGCAGGTATAGAAAAAGTCTCTTTTATAATTTTTCTATATATAGGTAGGTAAACAAACAGATACACAGATCACTTGTGGATGTTATTGGGGGAGATAAAGGTGGACTTCGACTGGGCAGTCTCAAAGGGATGTCAGTTTTGTCTGTATAACTTTTTTTTTAATAAAAAATACTTGGGCTCAAAATGACTGTAATGGTAGTATTTAATTTTGATTGACGAGCAATGAATTATTAAGTATTTGTTATGTTCTTTAGATTTTTGTAGTTTTAAAATTCAAAACAAATACTAATATGAAAAATAAATTACCACCTACAATACCATCATTTCATAAAAGAAAAGATATTTTAAAGAAAGAAATTTGGTACAAAGGCAAGAAAAAACAAAGCTAATATCTGGTTCTTCGTGGTTAAGTTCACATTCATTCTCTCTCTGCTTGAAGTCTTTTCCTGTTATGACTCTAGCAGGATGTGTATTCATTTCTCTGCTTCTGCTGCATTATCAGTTCTCTTTTTCACATTTCAAGCACTTCTAATAACTCTGGCAGGACAGGCAGGCCCTCTCTTGTCAGTTATAAAATCGCTAGCTGCACCTTCGTGACTACATGTCCCCCAGGTTCCGAGAATTTTAATCTGACTGATTAAAGTGGTACTGAGTACACTGGACCCAAAGGCTGATGATTGGATATCAAATGTGTTATTTAAAATCACATCCTGACTGTGTTAGCTAAACTTATTGTGGTGATCACTTCATGTCATATACATATATCGAATCATTATGGGTGCACCTAAACTTACACAACGTCATATGTTAATTCGATCCTGGGTCTTCTGCATTGCCGGCAGATTCTTTACCGTCTAAGCATCCAGGGAAGCCCCATGTGTTAGTTATATACCTATAAAGCTGGAAAAAATAAAATGAAACACTATGACAAGTTGGGAGGAAAAGCACAAAATAAAGGAAATAGCTTTATATTTTAGTAACTTTAAACAAACAACACCCCCCCCAAAAAAAAATTGAACTCACGGAAATAGATACAGGAATGTGGTTTTATAAGCTCCCTTTAGTGAGTGTGTAAGCCGGGGATAGGTTACTGGTTGTACATAAAAAGACCCTCATTCAAGTCCCAGCTAAGCCCCTTATTTGCTGGATGCCCTCATATGATTCATCTGACCTTTTTTGGTCTCACTCAGTCTTCTTACTATAAACTAGAAATGGTCGCATTGCATTTACCTAACCATGTAACTGTCCTGGAGGTCAGGTAGCTAATGAGGTGAAAACATCTATTAACACTCCAACTGAAAATCACAAAACAAAAGAGAGATAATAGGATTATGATTGCTGTTATGAATGTGTCATGGTGATATGAATCATCACATGATAATGTCATGGCTAAAACCCAAACACGAGATAATGCCAGCATGGACCCAGTCATCTCAAAATTAGTCACAGAGGCCTCTCTAGTGATAATCCAGGAGTCCTATTGTTACCAGGAAGGCAGCAGTATCAAAACAGTGTGTGATCTCACTCTTCTCCCACAAAGAAGACTCCCCTGATGCATGTTGATGGGGACGCATCCACCACAGTGGCTGCATTAGCCCCAAGGAATGAGGATGAAGTCTGGGTTCCAGCCTCAGCTCTCCTCTCTCCAGCTGTGTGGTTGGGTTGATTTACACTTATACCAACTACTTTGGGTTTCACTGTTTTCCTCTGTAGAATGAATGAGTTAAACTCCATGACCTCTGAGATCTCTTGCTCTTACATTTGTGATAATTAGGTGCAGTTTGGAATTCTGCCCCAATATTACTGTGGTCTCATCATTGTCATCTTTGTAACCTGACATTTAGGAACTGTTCCCAAGGGTCACATCCTGACCTAGCTTCTAAGAGTGTTATAGCAGAGTTGAGAGCTTGTGATTTGAGGTTCCACTCCCATGAAGCAATGGAAAGCCTGTCCCTGACCCTGACCATTGCTCTTGATTTGATTTGGTTGCTCTGTAAGCTGTGAGCAAACCTGGGAAAACATTCGCTTGTCATGAGCTCTCTCATCTGGATTATATTTTGTATCTTAGTACTTAAGAAGAAATGGCATATTCATTGTGGCCTGGAAAGGGGGATGAGTTGACCTGGAAGTGAATTTAAATTCCTGATTGTTTATTGTGGAAGGTATGGTGCTTACTGAAAATGTGACTGGTCCGGTTGACAAAGGTACCCTTGTGCTCTGGACTTCAGTTCTTGGCTTCTACTTCTGGATGGACGAACATTACCAGGGAAAAAGTTGGTGTGAGTTCACACACATTTGTACCACTACACTTCAGCTGCATCCTTGTGTTGTTTTACGGCTTTTAAATCTATTGTTGACTGCTTATTCAGTTCACCAAGCAGCTGTGATTAACTCTCTGTGTTTTGTCCAAGTCTCCGTCCCTACCCCTGCTATTCCTCTCTCAGCACACGTCTAAGTTTACTTTTTAAATTCTTTTTTTTCTCAGTACTTACATCTCTTTATGTTTTCTTTTATCTGTCTGTATCTGTCTCTAGGGAAAATTTGTCCTCTCTGCCTTGGCAGAGCTCACCTGCCATCTGCCCTGATGATGACTGTGATCCTGGTGATGATAGTAAAAGTAGTTATGGTAACAACAGTGGTGAGAAGACTAGTCGTGGTGCTGGTCTCTGCTGCATTGGTTTAGTGGCTGCTTACTGTGCGTAGGAGCTGTGCAGAACAGTTTATGTCTACCCTGTCGTTTAACTCTCAGAACAAACCTATAGCTTAGACAGAACCATTTTTCACAATGAGAACTGAGGCTGAGAGAGAATAAATATTTGCCCACAGTCACCAGCTGTATGTGGCAAACTGAAGTTCATATCCAAGTTGATACAAACTCTGAAACCTGTGCCCTTAGCCTCTGGGCAATGCTGTTTACATCTCTACCCGCCATATGCGACGCAGAGCACAATCACATTGGTATGGTTGAAAGTGAAAATCACTCAGTCGTGTCCGACTCTTTGTGACCCCATGGATTATACAGTTCATGGAATTCTCCAGGCCAAAATACTAGAGTGGGTACCCTTTCCCTTCTCCAGGGTATCTTTCCAACCCAGGGATTGAACCCAGGTCTCCTGCATTGCAGGCAGATTCTTTACCAGCTGAGCCACAAGGGAAGCCCAAGAATACTGGAGTGGGTAGCCTATCCCTTTTCCAGAGGATCTTCCCAACCCAGTGTCTCCTGAATTGCAGGTGGATTCTTTACCAACTGAGCTATCAGGGAAGCCCTTGGTATGATTCAGGCCTTGGATCACCCTAGTATGTACTCCATTAATATGGCTGAGTCAATTTTACCTCTTTCTACTCTGAATCCTAGTGGCAACGAGGTTATCTCCATGGATGTGAGTGATAAATATCACTTCCTCTATAAAGGAACGTTTTCTGAAAAGGAAGAATATGTTGTGATCACACAAAAGATGTTCTCTTTCCAATAACCTCTGGCCAGTGCCACGCCTTTACATCTGTAAGTGCCAAATACTTTACAGAGAGTTCTGACAACTCCTTACTGAGCTCCGAATCAACCCTCATGATGTAAATGAGGAAAGACTGTGACTTCTCTTTTCACGGTCGAGGACACAGAGGCTCAGAGAGATAATGTCTGTTGTCCACTGTGACGCAGCTGATAAGCGCTGAGTCAGGGCTGGATCCCTTGGTTCCTACCCCGGTTCCTAAAGGGTAGCCCACAGCCCAGTGTGTGCTCATTGTACACTCCCCTCCCCTCCAAGTGAAAGGAGACCAGAGAACCGCATCTGTAATAAAGAACTTTTTCTCCTGGGGGATAATGAGTGCCTGGCATAATAAAGCCAGTTCTCAGTACAGCAAAATTGGCTTGTTAGGTGCTGAGAATTGAAAGGCGTTGCTTAGAAACTCTCCCAGGTGAGGGCCAAGACATTCTGTCCCCTCTCATAGGAGCACCTGCGTGGTCAGCACTGGATCTCCAAACCCGTAGGAAGTTGAGTCCCTGCTCTTGTGGGGACTCTCCCCCGGTACGCTATTCACACTTCGTGATCAGAGTGCAGGGCTCTTAGTCCACCCAGGATGGAGGAGCGTTCTGCTTCCTGAACCTCCAGGAAACAGGCCCCTCTGGTCAGCAGATACTCACACCAAAGTGCCCGCCCGAACTTTCTCTGAGTGACCCCTTGCCTCCAGCTGAGGAAGCTGGAATGCGACAGGGGACTCTTGGTTCAATGTGGGACCACGGAGGGAACCATCCGAATTACTTACAGGTGGTTCAAGTAGGCCGCTTTTCTTTTTACCTTATTATTTTTATTAAGCACCTAAAGGAAATGCATTGGTTCATGGAAAGAAAAGTCCAAGCAGATCCAGGGGAAGCCGGCTCAAGGCGACTCCAAGAGTGGACTGTGCCCATCTCCAGGCCAGTGTCTGTGGGTTAGCTTTATCCTCAGGCAGCCTCTGCTTAAGCAGTAGCTTAAATTCAACCAGTTTAGCAACCCAGGCATGGCCTGACAAGATGACGAGGGTCTGTCTCTGAATGGCTGCAGTAACATCTGGGAGTGTCTGTTCCTGGGTCGGTCACGGTGGCTGGGGGCTCTGACTGGCTGGATCATATTGGGTGGACATTACTATTCCCATTTTATAAATGGGAAAATTCTGAAGGTTGGGAAAAATTAAGCGATTTTCCTCCATCATGGGTCTCTGTGGCACAATCGATTAGTGTTTTCAGCTGTTAACCAAAAGGTTGGTGGTTTGAGCCCACCCCGGGAAACAGCACTTGTTTTCCTCTACGGCAATTCATTTGTGGGTCCCCTGGTGGCTCAGACAGTAGAGTCTGCTTGCAATGCAGGAGACCTGGACTTGATCCTTGGGTCGGGAAGATCCTCTGGAGAAGGGCATGGCAACCCACTCCAGTATTGTTGCCTGAAGAATTCCATGGATGGAGGAGCTTGGTGGGCTGCAGTCCATGGGGTCGCTAAGAGTCGGACATGACCGAGCCGCTAACACTTCACTTCACTTCCCTCATCACATCACCAGTAACAGGCACTTGGAAGCCCGTCTCTGACCACAACTCACCCTACAACTGCCTTTCACCAACAGCTGATGCATTTTTGCACCTGTAGGTGGATTGATAAACCCAGACTGTTTCAAAGGTTTTGTTCAGAGTTCAGGGACAGCCTTTGAATTGGTCTTTTGCTTCACTTGTTACATTGCTCGGAGACCTCTGAGGCTTGAACCACTTCCTTGCGTGCCTTGCTGTTTCGTGCTCACCTTTGTGGGAGTATTCATCTTCTCTGTGCTGATCTGTCTCCCCCGTGGTCTCAGGACCTTTCTCTTTTTCCACCTCTAGCAACTTTGCCTGGCACATAATAGGTGCTCAATCCATGCAGGTTGAATCAAACTCGTCCATGTCCTGTTGACCCCTCTGCTGGAGTTTGTTTCAGAGCAGAGGCTCTGCAGCCCCGGTCTATGTCCTGAACACTCTCCTTTCCTTAAGCAGAACAGGATGGATTATGTCACAAAAACTCGCTGAATTTCCAGCACCCCGACTTGAACTGAGGAAGGACAGTGCCTCAGTTACTGTACTCAAATATTAATCCATCATCACATCCCGCTGGGCACTCAGCATAAAATGTGGAAGAGCTTTGGGACAAAGAGTGAGCGTTGGAGACAGCTGTTGGCTGCCCCAGGAGATACAATATGTTGCACATCCTTTCGACAGTATGGAATTAAATCATCGGAAACAGTTTTCATCTGGAGCTCCTAAATCTCCCAGCTTATAAAGGCAACTTGTTCTCCTTTACATTGTATTTTATTTTTAAAATTATTGAGAGAAACGCTGCTTTAATTGGGAAGGACAACCAACTTTCCAAGTGAGCAGGGAACCAAAGTTTTGGATGTAATTGTGCACTGTGAGTTCTTTGTTACAGTGAATGGCTGAGGAAAGGAAAGGAAACCTCAGCCCTGGGGACAGTGAGCGTTGTCGAGGCCTGAATGAGTCCGAGTGGCTGTGCCGACAGTGGACCAGCCCTCTGTGGGGCTGTGTGGTAGGTATTCTAGCTCCATGCCAGGCGCCCAGATTCTGTGCCTGGCTGCGCTGCTCTCCCTCCCTCCCCGGATCTCAGGTTTGACCATGTGACTGTAGATAGAGCTGCTGCACAAGACTTGAGATGTGGGAGGTGCATAGAACCGCGCTCCCCACCCGCTCCCCAGACAAGAGGGCACCCTTGCTGTCATCACTGGAGCTGACAGGGGTTCCAGAAGGGCCTGCATCTCCACCTCTCCCCAGGGCTCAGCAAATGCCTTATCTATGGTAGGGAGTCAGTATCTCACTGAACAGAGAGGAGGACCACAGAGAAATATGGATGGAGATGATGATTTGGTGATGAAATAGTTCTGAAACTTAAGACTTTTAGAGGCAAGGCTATTCTGTCAGGCACTAGAAGCTGGCTTGAAAGCTCTAGATTCTGATTAGATGGGTTTTGTGTGGCTTTGGGTAAGTCACTTTCTTTGTTGATGAGAGGGGTAGATGAGTTGGTCCCTAAGGGTCTGCAGTTCTAAGCTTTCCCAGGGTGCCGTTGTTCCAGCTGTTTAGAGAAATCTGACTTGGAAAAGGAAGAGACCTCTGTGTTGTTTTGGCTCCTGGCTAAGTTCCCAGCGGGTCTTCAGATCCTGGGTCAGATGGTCTGTACTCCCCAGGACTGCTATGGGCAAGAGTTCATACCAGCAAATCCAGCCATTGTCCCCACACCCACCCCTGCCTCTCTGTGTGGAAGCCTCTTTCACATCTCGCTTTCTTGATGGATTTAGTTTCCTTTTGTGTCTGTAACATGTTACCACAAATTTGTAGCTTCCAACAACATAAGTTTCTTACATTTCTGAGAGTCAGAAGTCCAAAGTCAGTCTCACGGGACTAAAGTCAAGGTGTCAGCAGGGCTGGTTTCTACTGGAGCCTCTAGGGGAAAGTCTGTTTCCTTGCATTTTCCAATTTCTAGAGACTACTTGCATTTCATTGGCTCATGGCTCCTTCCTCTGTCTTCAAAGCCAGCAGCATAGCATCTTTTCTCCTCTCTGACTCTGCTTCCATCCTTACATTTTCTCTCTCTGACTCTCATCCTCCTGCCTCTATTTTATAAGGACTGCTGTGATTACATTGGGCCAGCTCAGATAATCCAGGATAATCTCTCATCTCAAGATTCTTAATTTAATCACATCTGCAGAGTCCCCTTTACTATGTTAGGTAAGATTCACAGGTTCTGGGGTTTAGGATGTAGAGATATTTGGGACAGTTCATTATTCAGCCTACCACAGGGATTGTCCCTTTGATTTCAAAACGTAGGTTCGGGGACTTCCCTGGTGGTCCAGTGGTTGAGACTCCCCACTTCCACTCCAGAAGGCACGGGTTTGATCCCTGGTCAGGGAACTAAGATTCTGCATGCCACATAGTGCAGCCAAGTAAATAAAAATAAAAAATACTTCATTTGAAAAAAACAAGCACACAAACCTAGATTTGGACAGGGAGAGAGTGTATTGGAACTCCTGCTCTGGTGACTCTGTATCTGAGTGAAGTTCAAGCTGTATACAGCAGCAAAATCCATTTGCTTTCTGGCTATATTTAGATTCTCCTTCCTTCAATTCATCCATTATCTTCCTTCTTCATTCTGTTCATGGCAGTTACCAAGTGCCCATCAAGTTTAAGCAAGTGTGCCCAGAAAATGTGAGAATCTCTGAGAAATGCTGCCTTCCCTGGTGGAGCTTGTCTCTAATGGAGGCTGAAAGGCACATAAGCAATTACTTTAAATACAGGGCAGTGATGCAACAGTGACGAACTGAGGTAGTAGGAAGACAGGAGGGTGACATCAGTTCTGTCCTTTAGGCTTTCAGACCACATGCCCCCATTTTTGGCTCAAAAGTTTGACTGTTATACATACCTGCATTTTATTTTTTAATTTATTTTTATTTTTAATTTATTTCGGCTGCACCTCGTGGCATGCGGGATCTTAGTTCCCAACCAGGGATCGAACCTGTGTCCCCTGCAGTAGGAGCACAAGAGTCTTAACCACTGGACCGCCAGAGAAGTCCCTGCACCTGAATTTTAAGTTACTAACTCTGATAGGCTGAGAATTTTAAGACTTTTTAAAAGTAGGATGATGTGTCATTTCTTTTTTATCTGAGGGTCTTTGGTTCAAAAGGGTATCTGATTCTGATGACTCTTATGAAACAAGTTCTACTCAAGGTTGATTCAAGTTGGGGACCAATTTGCGAGGCAAAGCGAAAGTTGAGAAGAAAATCTAGTTGGTCTTCTTAATTTATGCTGCATGTGAATGAGTAGACTTCTGTAACCTGGGCCATCCTCAGGAAAGCACTCGTTTCCCATGGCTGACCTACAAATACCCAGCGAGGTTGGCTCTCCTCGTTGGAAAGACAGCTCTTCCTCACATGTCCTTTCAGAGGTGAGGGGGAATCTCCAGTGAGAGCTCCCTCCAGCCCAGAACACAGTTTTAGAAAATACAGCTGACTTCTCTGGGAAAAACAAAACCAACCTTGTCTTACTCTCGTCATGGAAACCAAGTTGGCACCTCATTATCGCCTTGTTAGCAAGGACAGGCTGCATCGGGGACAGACCTGGTAGAAAGGGTTGGCCCTGTGTGGGCAGGGTTTTGAGTTAAGCTTAATTGCTCCTCTAAAGCTCAGCCACTTAATACTACACAAGTAGAAATCTATCACCAGCCTCTAGACCATCCTCCTGTGCCTTTGACATTCCCGCCTACGTAGACAGTTAGTACCTCTCCAACTCTGCTGCTGCCGTGATGTGTGCCTGAGCCTCAGCGGGGCCACCAAGGCTTGCCTGCAACTAGCACAACTACCCAGAGGAGAAGAGGTCTGTCACCAATTTTAACCTCGACCCCTCCCCACAACCCTGCAATATCTTAACATGCAACCAGCCTGTTCTGTCCTTGGAGCACAGCAAGGCTGCAGGCGGAGGGAACATCCTGTCTCTTTAATGACTTACAGCAAATACTTGATTTCTCATAGAATGAGAAAGAGTAAGCCAAATTTGTTTTTGTCTGGCTCTGAAATGTGTTTTGTGCTTGAATTTGAATGTGGGGTATCTAACATTCTGAGAACTCACTTTGGTCAAAGCAGTGAAGCAGCTCATGAAGAGGGCTGTGCCCTTTCTCTTCTTTGCAAAGCCTGACTCCTTGGTCTATACTCAGCAACAGTGGGCCTTTGATAAGTAGGTCTCCTAGTCTTTCTGAGCTGTATGTTCTTGCTCTGCAAAATTGGGATGAAGTTACCTACCCCATGGGCTCCCCAGGTGGTGATAGTGGTAAAAAAGAAAACCTGCCTGCAGGAGACCTAAGAGACGAGGGTTCAATCCCTCGATCAGGAAGATCCCCTGGAGAAGGAAATGGCAACCCATTCTAGTATTCTTGGGCTTTTCCTGGTGACTCAGATGGTAAAGAATCTGCCTGCAATGTGGGAGACCTGAGTTCGATCTCTGGGTTGGGAAGATTCCCCTGGAAGAGGGCATGGTAACCCACTCCAGTATTCTTGCCTGGAGAATCTCATGGATAGAGGAGCCTGGTGGGCCACATTCCATAGGGTCACAAAGACTAGACCACGACTGCAGTGACTTAGCAGAGCTCAGCACATAGCACTACCTACCCCGTAGGACTCATGGAGAGGCCCAGTGAGAGAGCATAGGCCAAACCCTGGTCACGTGGCGTCGCAGTAAATGTGAAGAATCTCTCCCCCTCACCTGCCTCCCCAGCCTGCCTGTGCTCATTCTCTCAGACCAGTGCAGGGCACCAATCCACAGTGGGAGCGTTGTGACATGCCAACCACCTCTCTCTCTTTCCTTGCCTACCCTCTGGCCCATCTGGCCCCTCTGGCCCATCCGCTTTGTTTCATTATCATCAGACTTGTGCTATACAAAGCCCGTGACAGTGGACGCCTTGTTAAACGGTCCCAGCTTTTCAGTTTCTCCCCCATACTTCCGTAGGCATGCTGAATGTATAGCCAGGTCTGTCCATGATAACCCCAATCTCAATCGCAGAGTTCCACTCTTCCCATTAAGATGTCCTGAGAATTCCAGTTTATCAACATCCTGAACACATTTCCTGATTGCGCTCACTCCCCAGAAGGGGAGTTTAAGACCAGGAAATATAGGGTCTTACAAAATGGCCCTGACCATGGTAACCACGTATACCACGAAAGGGAATGTGTGTTCCCTTTCCAGTTCACAGGTCCTGATTTTTGGTCTAGAAAATGCCATAACCAACCAACAGAAGTCATGTGAAAGGCACGTGTCAGACAGAACACCCCCACAATAAGATTCTGTGAGAGCCCACCACCACCTATGATGGAAAATTCAGATTCTCCCCTTGTAATTTTTTTTTTTTTACTTCTTTTGCTAGTTGGGTTTGAGAATGGACTGAAGGGCACATGATATTTGTTGCTTTTGGATGAGAAATGAGGACAAGGATAAAAATGTGTTTGGCACAAATATACACACACAGTTCATTTTATGTGTAGTTTTGAAGACTACTTTTTTCACTTAACATTAGAGTAGATGATTTTCTCTTGTCACCATTTTTTTTTTTAAACTATGACCTGACCAAGTTCAAGATGATGTCTGTCACTGGCAATGACGAAGGTGGGGTAAGGATAGAGAGAGCAGATACTCAAGGAGCACTTAGTATGGTGGAACATCTTCTATCTGAAATTTGATGATGGGAAGACTTCTTTGAGTGTCTTAAATATTGCATAACACAATGGAAATTCTTGCACCAGTAGTGAATGCTTACTGAACGTTTCATTCTATAAATGTATTATAATTTACTCACTTTAAAACTCCCCTCCCTGCTGTTATCAGATATTTGTAACTTTCAACACTGGACTCTTAAATAATGTAGTTTTGTTAAACATCTTTGCGTATCAAGTTTTGTCTGCATTTTAGTTTGTGTTCTTAGGGCATGTTTATAGGATTGAATTATTGGGTCAAAGAATATGACTGTAATGAGTGACTGTTGCCAGACTACCTTTGGGCAAAGTTGCTTGAGTTTAGATTATCACTGATACTGTGTCCATTCCACTTTATCGCACCAGCACTGAATGCTGTCATTTATGTGTGTCTGTGTATTTGCTACTTTGGTAAGCAAGTATTTGTTTCTAATGGTTTAACTTTATCTCTTTGATTACCAGTGAGTTTGAACATTATACCTTATAAGAATTTTTCTGTGTGTGTTAGTTGCTCAGTCGTGTCTTTGCAACCCTGTGGACTATAACCCACCAGGCTCCTCTGCCAGGGCTTTTCCCAGGCAAGAATAATGGAGTGGGTAGCCATTCCCTTCTCTAGGGGATCTTCCTGACCTAGGGATTGAACCTGGGTCTCCTGTACTGCAGGCAGATTCTTTACTGTCTGAGCCACCTATTGGAATTTAAAAGATTATTTCACTTATGTGTATGAGCACAGATTTTTGCAGACTGGATCATATGTGGGGCCTGTGTGGGAGGTCTTGTTTGTATGGGGGGGGACCACATTCAGCAAACAAACAGCCTGTCGCCTGCCAGGTGGAAAGCAGCCGTGCATCTAGCCCTTTGTCTCCCTGCAGTGCCGCCAAGCTCCTGGACAAGACCCCGTTCTCGGTCAGTAACCCGAACCCGCTGCTTCCTTCGCCCGCCAGCCTCCAGCTGGCCCAGCTGCAAGCTCAGCTCACCCTCCACCGGTTGAAACTGGCACAGACAGCCGTCACCAACAACACCGCGGCCGCCACGGTCCTCAACCAAGTCCTCTCCAAAGTGGCCATGTCCCAGCCTCTCTTCAACCAGCTGCGGCATCCGTCCATGATCAGCGCCCCCCACGGCCACACTGGGGTGCCCCAACACACGGCCACTGTGCCCAGCACCCGCTTTCCCTCTAACGCACTCGCCTTCTCACCGCCTGGCCAGACGCGAGGCCCAGGGCCCACGGTGAGCCTTCCCAGCCAGCCCCCAAACGCCATGGTGATGCACCCCTTCATGCCTCAGACCCCCGCCCAGCCAGCGGTCATCCTGGGCCTTGGAAAGACTGGGCCCGCGCCCGCTGCCGCAGGCTTCTACGAATATGGCAAAGCCAACTCTGGCCAGGCATATGGCTCTGAAACCGACGGTCAAACTGGCTTCCTGCCAGCCTCGGCTGCTACCTCGGGCAGCGTGACCTACGAAGGGCCCTACAGCCACTCAGGGCAAGATGGCCAGGCTGCCTTTCCCAAGGACTTCTACGGACCCAGCGCCCAAGGGTCGCAGGTGGCAGGTGGATTTGTGGCTGAGCCAGCCGGGGCCTTGAAAGGCGAGGTGGGCCCCCTGCTGCAGGGTCCAAACAGCCAGTGGGAGAGCCCCCATGGGTTCTCTGGCCAGAGCAAGCCTGATCTTGCAGCTGCCCCCAGCCTGTGGCCTCCGGCCCCTGGCCAGCCCTATGAGCTCTATGACCCTGAGGAGCCCACGCCAGACAGGACCCCTCCTTCCTTTGGGGGTCGGCTCAACAACAGCAAACAGGGCTTCAGCGGAGCCCGGAGGCGGGCCAAGGAGGAGCAGGCAGTGCTGTCCCTGCGGCCCCTGCAAGCGCATGAGCTGAATGACTTTCACGGTGTGGCCCCCCTCCACCTGCCGCACATCTGTAGCATCTGTGACAAGAAGGTGTTTGATCTGAAGGTGAGTTATCCGAGACCGGCTGGGAGCTCCAGCTGGAGTCTGGGGGAGCCAGCCACCACAACCCAACCCTTGCTGTTCATAGGCCAGGAACTCTGACACTTGGGGGTTGGGTGACAGAATCTTGCCATAGCTACCTTTGATTAAAATCCTAGGTATTAGAACCAACAGGAATTTCAGAAATGTATCAGGGCTAGTCTCTCACTTTAAGGCAAGTGAGAGAGTCTTACTTGTATTTATAGATGAGAGCCAAGGTGAGAGGGGATCAAGGGACCCAACATGGATTATGGAAAAGGGACTCAGGAATTAGAGCCTCTGCCTCCTTGAAAAGGGCTTTTCTCTGTAGAGCACCAGGAAGCTTGAGAGTCTGTGTTTCTTGAGAACATACATTGTACTGAGTACAAAAGGAGAAAAACTTAGCAGAATTTTGAGTCGGAAAAGAAAGTAATTCTCAGGTGGAACCTAGACAGATTATTATAGAGGGGCCTCAACTTCTCCATCTGCAAAATGGTGGTAGAGCCTCATGACACCTTCCCAGAAGTTGGAAAGTGCTTTGGGCCCCTGTGAACAAAACCCCATGGTAGTATAAACTTCCCCCCCAAATGTATTGCTGATGCAGTAAAATATTCCAAAGCAATAATAATTACAGTTAGCGTACTCTTTGTCTGTGTCAGCAATAACTCTCCAAGATAGACACTATTATTATAGCTATTTTACAGATGCAGACTGAGGCCCAGAGAGATGAGATGGTTGGTCCAGGACCCCATAGTCAGAAAGTGGTGGAGTGGAAATTCAGACATGGGTCTGACCCTCCAGAGCCTGTACCTCTTAAGCCCTGGGCTGTACCGCCTCTTATCTCTTGTCCCCTCTGCAGACCACAGTAATCCGTGTTCAGCGGGTGTCCCACCACCGTGTGTCTTTCACCTCTGCTGGGTCATGCCATCCAAATGCATCCCAGTCACTCCGGTGGGACATACCTTCTCACCTCCCATCTCTGGAGGGGTCTGGCTAATATGGGAGGTGATGGAGGATTGAGCCTTTTCTAGGGCTTTCCACCTGCCAGCTTCTCCTATGGAAATGCATCAGTGGGACCAAGGGCCCACTGAGAGGGGAAGAGGGAATCAGACTTGGGAATCTGGGCTCCTGTCTGAGATAGACTTGGGATGTGCAGGTGGATGCTGGTGGGGTGAGGGCTGGGTAGGGCGGCAGGAGCAGGGGAGGAGCCTGGCTGGTGGGGGAGAGGAGCGGGAGATGCGCCTGCGGGGTTGGTCCAGTGATGGAGTGCTCTGCGCTCCCTGTCTTTAGGAGGAAGCCTGCACTCATCCATTGCCTTCCCATGGATTCAGTTCTACTTCGGTCATTTTTCTTTCCTTCTGGCCTAGGACTGGGAGCTGCATGTCAAAGGGAAACTACATGCTCAGAAATGCCTGCTCTTCTCTGAAAAGTAAGTGCTGTCCAGGAGGACAGGTCCATGCATGTGCTCAGCAAGCCTTCATCAAGCACATACTGTGTGCTTTGCTCGATTCTTGCTGGGAAAACAGCAGAGGACAAAACAAGCCAACCCCTGTGCTCAAGGAGCTTACACTTAATGACGAGGGGTGACAGATGACACAATAGTGAGGTACGTGTTGGGGTGGCCAAAAAGGTCGTTTGAGTTTTTCCAAGACATCATACAGAAGAACCCAAATGAACTTTTTGGCCAACCCAATAGCATCTCTGGTGGTAAATGCTAAAGAGAAAACAGGAAACAGCATCAGGGCAGAGAAAGGGAGAGAAAGAGAGAGTGTGTGTGTATGTACGTATGTGTGTGTGCATTCACTCACAGGGGCTGGTGGCAGGGAGACCTCATTGAAGAGATACCAGGGGGGTGTGGAATGAGCCATGACTGCCTGGGGGACCAGCATTCCTGGCAGAAAGAACAGCAACTTTGAAGGTCCTGGTGTGGGCCAGGGATGCTCAGCAGCATCAGTGTGAGGGAAGAGCCAGGGAAGTGGTCGGGCCCCCTCCTGAGCACTCTGGCTCCTCGAGAGGACTTTTACTTTTGATCTGAGTGCAGCTGGAGCCCTGGAGGGCTGAGCAGATGAGGAATGTGCTCTGGCGTCATTGACTGGGACCCCAGCTGCCATGCCGAGAATTCAGGTGGTAGGGGGCAAAGGCAGACACCTGAAGACCGGTGTCGAGGGTGTTGTAGACACCCACACAGAAAAGAAGAGCCCTGGCCCGGGGAAGTAGAATAGAAGATGGGGTTAACTATTTAGAACTGAGCTCATTTAAAAGGCCTCTCTTTCTTATTCACAATAACCAAAAGGTAGGAAGCAACCTAAATGTCCAGGATAGATGAATAGATGATCACATGTGGTCTGTGTTTACGGTGGAATATCGCTCAGCCTTCAAAAGGAAGGAATTTCATACATGTGCAACAACATGGGTGGAGGTTTTGCTAAGTGAGATAAGCTCGTCACAAAAGGACAAACGCTGTATGATTCCACTTACAGGAGAGAACTCAGATTCATGGAGACATAAAATAGAATGGAGGCTGCCGGGGCCGGAAGAGGGATTTGGGGAGTTAGTGGTAAATGGGTACAGAGTTTCAGTTGTACAAGATAGAGTTCTTCTGGAGCTAGATGGTGGTGATGGTGGCCAAACAATGTGAATGTAGTTAATGCTACTGAACTGTACACTTAAAAATGGTTAAGATAGTAAGTTTTAGGTTCAGTTCAGTTCAATTGCTCAGTCGTGTCCGACTTTTTGCAACCCCATGAACTGCAGCACGCCAGGCCTCCCTGTCCATCACCAACTCCCGGAGTTTACCCAAACTCATGTCCGTTGAGTTGGTGATGCCATCCAACCTTGTCATCCTCTGTCGTCCCCTTCTCCTCCTGTCCTCAATCTTTCCCAGCATCAGGGTCTTTTCCAATGAGTCAGCTCTTTGCATCAGGTGGCCAAAGTATTGGAGTTTCAGCTTCAGCATCAGTCCTTCCAATGAATATTCAGCACTGATCTCCTTTAGGATGGACTGGTTGGATCTCCTTGCAGTCCAAGAGACTCTCAAGAGTCTTCTCCAACACTGCAGTTCAAAAGCATCATTTCTTCAGTGCTCAGCTTTCTTTATAGTCCAACTCTCACATCCATACATGACTACTGGAAAAACCATAGCCTTGACTAGACGGACCTTTGTTGACAAAGTCATGTCTCTGCTTTTTAATATGCTGTCTAGGTTGGTCATAACTTTCCTTCCCTTTAATTTCATGGCTGCAATCACCATCTGCAGTGATTTTGGAGCCCCCAAAAATTAAGTCAGCCACTGTTTCCACTGTTTCCCCATTTATTTGCCATGAAGTGTTGGGACCGGATGCCATGATCTTAGTTTTAGGTTATTTTACACAATTTTAAAAATTGATTTTAAAAAACCATTTCTTTTCTGGTTCCCCATCATTTTATTGTGGTAAAATTCACATAAGATTCACCATATTAACCACGTTAAAGTATACAATTCAGTGGTACTTAACACATTCACAAAGTTGTGTAAATAGGACAACTCTCAGTTCCACATTTTCATCGCCCCCAGGGAAACCCATACCCATTAGGTAGTCACTGCGCCTCCCCTTCCCCACCCCAGCCCCTGGGGACCACTAATCTGCTTTCTATCCCCACGGATATGCTTCTTCTAGACATTTTATATAAATAGACTCAGATAATTTGTGATCTTTTGTGGGTTTTTCCACTTAGCATAGTATTTTCAGTGCAAACCACATTGTAGCATACACAGCCTTTATATGGTTGAATAATATTCATATATATAAAAACATTTCGCTTCTATATACTTCTGATCTATATTTGGGGTGTTTCTACCTTTGGGCCGTTATGAATAGGGCTGCTGTGAACATTTGTGTACAAGTTTTGGTTTGAACATCTATTTTCTACTATTTGGGGTCTGAGTGTCTTAATGAAATTTCTGGGTCACATGGCAATTCTTTGTTTAACCTGTTGAGTAACCAGTTCCCCGTTCTCACCCCTCCAGCGCTGGTGTGCGGTGTGTCCTCGGTCCGGGAGAGGGAACGCTGTGTGCCTCTCCCAACAGCACAGCTGTTTATAACCCCGCTGGGGCAGAAGGTGAGGAGCGGCCCACGGGTCAGCAGCTTGAAGCAGAAAGCAGTTTCCCAAAGGCTTCTTTCTTTTTCTTTTTAAGATTTTTTTTGTGTGGACCATTTTTGAAGTCTTTATTAAATTTGTTACAATACTGCTTCTGTCTTATGTTTTGGTTTTTTGGCCGAGAGGCATGTGGGATGTTAGCTCCTCGACCAGGAATTGAACTCAACCTTCCTGCATTGGAAGGCAAAGCCTTAATCACTGGATTTCCAGGAAAGTCCCCTCCCAAAGACTTCTTGTGCCTCATCTTTATTAACCAAATGTCCCTGATGTGCCCTCCTCAGACATCTGTAAAGCAAACAGATCCCAAGATGCTAAGAGGCATTGAATTTGCTCTCTGGGCTCTTTGATGTTTTCTACGTGTTTTAGACCTAAAGCTTTGCTGGTTATCAGCACACTCAGAAGTATAATCATGCCAATCACTAATCACTATATAAAAGGGAATTTTCATTTTTCCCTTCCCGCTTTTGTCCTGATAATGACTTTTGCGGGGTGGGGGTTAACCCAGTTATTTATTATTATGCTTGCCTTACCACTTTAAAAAATTTCTTTTGAATGATTTATTTCCAGAAAGAAAAGCTATCTTTAATTATTTTTAAAAAGAACATTTGACCAAAAAGTCATTTTTATTTTTAAATGGGGCGGGGTGGGGGGAATGACTCTTGCACATATCCATAAACAAGGACTTCTGAAGATCAAGGAAATGACTGGGTTTTCACTCAATTTTGTGTAATTTGCCATTTAGATTACGCCTCAAATCTTGGAACGTCATACGCCACCATTCCTGCAAGGTCCTTTACTCAGTCAAGTCCCGCATTCCCTTCAGCTTCCCCAGGGACAAATGTGAGTACAGATGCATTTTCTCCGTTGTCACTTGTCATCATCGAAGCATTTTTACCACCTTCTCTGCCTGGGTGTAGAGGTGCGGAGGAGGCTGGGTGAAGCGGGTACAGATGGCGTTTAGTGAAGGGCAGGAAAGCAGAGGTCAACGTTGTTTAATTCAGCCCAACTGGGGTTGAAACACACAGGTTAAAAATCTGACTTAATTTCTTCAAATTGAAAGCACTCAAAGACTCTCTAGCATTTGGTCCTGGTTTAGAACAAGGTAAGTTTGAGGTCTGTGTGTGTGTGTTTTTTAGCACTTTGACATTTTATTGAAGTGGACCGTTCCCTTTGAGTGGGTAATTCTGAAACTTGAACAGAAAGAGAAAATGTGTTTGAAAAGTAGGGACTCAGCACTCACGGTTATTTTTGGCTCCTTGGGGAAATGGTGACATCTGCATAGCGCTTTTTTTTTTTAGTTGTGTTTGTGTTCCTTCTTCTCTACAATGTGTACTTTGGTCCCCAAAGCTCTAAGGGCTCATCCCTCGTTTTTCCATCGATTGTGACAACTGACTCTCCCCACTTGCTTCTCCCACTCCATGTAGCCTGTCTCCCAGGATCTACCCAGCTCGCTCTCCTCCCCAGGAAACACGTGGAAGGGGTTGAGCCACAGAGCCCCCCGTAAAGCGAACTTGTTGTTGTTCAGTCGCTAGGTCATGTCTGGCTCTTTGTGACTCTGTGAACTATAATAACCAGCCTCCTCTGTCCTTCACTATCTCCCGGAATTTGCTCAAATTCATGTCTATTGAGGCGGTGATGCTATCTAACCACCTCACCCTCTGCGTCTGACCGAACTCTGCTTGAGGGCAAGTGTCTGTGTGGTTTTGCCTGAATCTGTGGATTTTCTTTTTTTTTTTTTTTCTAGTTTGTCATGTGAGTAGCTGCAGGCTCTTTCTTCTCCAGCTCAGGAGAGCCAGTCTCCCCACATGCCATCCTCTCCACGTCTGAGGGCATTGAAGCAAAGCTTGGGAAGAGCAAGCTGAGATGTTTAGGTTTAGACCCTGGGTGCTGAGTGAGGGGGGAGGTGAGGAAGTTCATGATGAGAAGCGAGGCCTGCTTGGACCGCAATTTCTGTTTTTGTGTCTGTTTGTTTGTGTTTCGGGGAGAAGTGCTTCAAGGGGGCGCCCCTGTCTGCAGCCCATGTTTTGGTGAGAGAGAACGTTGTGGTTTCTCTCTGCAGTCTTCAGATGGAAAGCCACGGCTGGTCAGTGGCAGCATTGGGTCAGTTCCAGGAGAGAGTGTGGGTTCAGTGAACCTGTCATTTGTCTTTGAGTCAGACGCCGGATTCCACAACCTCATGTCTGATGCAGGCGCTGGCGGCTCTGGCACGGCTCCCACCCCAGGGCCTGTTTCCCACACTGTGGACCAGGGAGCCAGCTCTCTGCCCACTCTAAGACCCCAGCACTGAGCAGAGGGGTCTGTGACCCAGATGGGGGAGGCAGGACTGAGGGCCAGGTGGGCCAGGGATCTGGACACAGGAAAGAGAGACGATGTCAGGTGAGCCCTCTATAAAGGGGCGGGGGCTGAGTGGGGCAAGGAGAGAAGGGCAGGTCACCTCTGTGTCGGCTTGTGCCTTAGCCACGTCCTCTGGCCCTGACCTGTGAATCACAGGCCCAGAGCCCAAGTTCAAGTCCCAGGTCTGGAGCCTGCTGCTGTGTGGCCTCAGACAAGTCACTTTACTTCTGTGAGACTCCTTTTCCTCAAGTGGGGCAAATACTCCCCTGATGATGACTTTTGAAGTTGGGTTTCCATTTTGGCTTGTGAGCCTTCTGATGCTGCTGCTGATCTTGGAGCATCGTTGTGGCCATTTGAGCACCCTCTTCTGATTTGATGGTCTGAGTGGTAAGGTGGGCGTGAGGCCCAGGGCAGACCAGTGTGCTGCCCTTGTGAAGGTCAAAGGAGACCGTGTCGGTGACAAGGATCAGTGAACCATGCAGCGTGTGAGCAGTAATAATGGCTGGTATTGAGCATGGGACCGTTTACCCTGCTGTGGGGAAACCCGTGCTATGCTCAGACAAACCTGTGCTCTGTCTGCTGGCCGTGTGATTAGGGGCTGGTCTCAGGGTCAGCATTCCTCCTGCACGGCTCTGTCTGGGAATCCCTCTAGTCTCGTCTGCTCCCCCCGAGAAGCTGAGAGGTTCCCACGGGAGGGCTTTACCCAGACCGGGGGCAGGCCCCAGCTATGTGCTGACTCGTGTTCGTTTGTGAGTACAGCTTCCTCTGGACGCCTAGAGACGGGGCGCTCATCTGGCTTGAGCCTGAGAAGCAACACGAGAAACATTTCGCTTTCTCTGCTGTGGCAGCAGAGAGGTGAGGGAGAGCCCAGACGTAGTCAGATGATAATCACCATAGCTGTTATTGTATGGTGCTCAATACTTTCTTAGCATTTTTGTATGCATTAACTCATTTAATCCCCTAGAAAACCCTGCGGGGTGAGAAAACCGAGCAAAGCACAGAGAGACTAAATTCCCTGCCTAAGGTCACCCAGCTGGTAAAAGGCAACCCTGGGGTTTGGACTCAAGGGACCTGGCTCTCGAAGCCTCACTTTTAACCACTAAGCCCTGCTGCTCATCTCTGAGGTCTCTCCATCATGATGATTCTCTCCTTAGTACGTTCTTCCCTGCCCCTCCCCAGCTTTCACTCCACAAGCTGCTTAGCAGCCTCTCAGGCTGTCTTGGGGGTGATGAGGTCTTCTTGGGCCTCAGTCAGCAGCTGCCATGGAGCAAAAGGTGAAGAGGCCGTCAGACCTGGCAGCCAAATTCTTCGGCACCGTGACAGGGTCTCCCAAGATGAACCCAGACGTTTGGAGGCATTTGTACACTCTCAGTGGAGGTGAAGAGGTGTCATCTGACTGATTTTATCGTTGTAAGTTATGAAGTCTCTTTGGTCACATGAGCTTCCCGAGGATTTTTGGAGGACAAGGGCAGAGTTTTCTCCAGCTGGTCCCTGCAGCATCAGTGCCGGTTCATCCTTCTGGTCCTCTTGTTGCCGTTTCTGACAAATGCAATCAAATGTAGGTGTGTTTCTTTAGAAAAACCTGAAATCCAAAAATATTGACTTCTGAAGACAAGCCGAGAAATGAGCTGATGAATCCACTACTGAAAAATACTTTGCAAGGCTTCTTTAAATAGCGTTAGAGTCCATCAGAGGAATTATTGATTCTTTTTTTGTCTGTAGTTGCTGGTCTCCAAAGATAAGCAGTTACACCAAGGGGTGGTTAATCTGTTACCAAAGGGCACTTTTTACAGGCTCCATGAGTGCCAGAGAGCTCCTTTTGCATATACACTTCTATTGTGTTTCCTGCTTACATAATTTATGCTTTTTATGAAAACTCAAGCAGAAAAGAAATATTTAAAGAGGACACTGACATTGCTCCCACTTCCCCCCTTCCTGCCCCCATAGACACCCATGAAGGCTTTCATGCCTTTTCCTCCAGAAGTGTTTTCCAGTTGAGTGCCAGGGCTTTTTCTGCCTGATTCCGCTAACATTTATCTTTTCAGAAACACATTTTGTTGAGTAAAAGCAGAAACCATCAGGACTCGGCCACTGTCATATAACTATTGTTTGTGGAGCAGAGAGCAGTTCTTCCATCTGGAAAGTGTGTATGTTAATTATTCAGTCATGTCCAACTCTTTGCGACAACATGGGCTGTAGCCCCCGCCAGGCTCCTCTGTCCATGGAATTCTCCAGGCAAGAATACTGGAGTAGGTGGCCATTCGCTTCTTTGAGGGATCTTCCTGACCCAGGCAAAGAACCTGGGTCTTGTGAACCGCAGGCAGATTCTTTCCATTTAAGCCACCAGGGAAGCCCTCTTCCTTCTAAACCCCCCTGTTTTTAAGCAGGGAACAGCCACATGGGGTTCCATGGCGTAACGGAGGCTTCAGGGGGTATCTGAGCTGCCGCGAAATCTAAAATGACCATACAACCCGTCTACTGGCTGAATTTGCACTTATCTCAATTCGGTAGAAATGCAAGCCTTTCTGTGTTTATTTCTGGCAGAGATGGGGCACTGAAGTGACAGTTGTGTGCTGTTTGCTGGGGGTGGGTGATTTGTGTCTGTCCTTGGCCCCTCCCCTCCAACTCCAGGATCCCAGGAGAAGGGTGTTCACTTTCACTTAAGCTGCCGCCATTTGAGGGAGCAGAGGCACTTTATCCTTGGCTGCCTGAGTCGTCATAAACAGAGTAATCAGGTTTCTGGAAGGGGCCGTAGGGGCCTTCTCAGCCTGTAAATAGTCTTCTTGTGCCTGCCTGAGATGCACTTTGCCTGCTGACTGTCCCCATAAAGTCGCTTCGCAGTTTTCACAGACACCTTAGAGTTTATTTAGCGCTAGGGCCTCAGATGGGTCTTCCCTGGCCGGGGATGACATGCATTGTTTTTATGGTTTCTTTCTCGCTAGAGCCTTGCTCACCAGAAAACGTGTGTAAATAAAGAAACCGAGGCACAGGGAAATAGAAATGTTGTGAGAAGCCAGAGGTTTAAGTCATAGGTTGCCCCTCAGATTGCTGGCTGTTTCTAGAACACCTGTCTCTCCACCCTGGCCTCTTAGGTCCATGGCTCAGAGCACCTGGTCTCCTGACCCCCCATAGGGCGTGAAGAGTAGTAACTGATGTGGCAAATACCCTTCCCCTCCTCCACCATTCCAGCTCTATCCTTGCTCTTGTCCCCTCGGCAAGGGTCACCTTGGGTGTTTTCGAAGAGAGCAAAGAATGAAGAAACAGAAGATCCGCATGGGTCTTTTTTTTCTTTTCTGTTTACAAATCTGAATTTTTTTATTGCTGCAAAAATAGTAAAATGATGTAAATGTTAAACAGTAACAGAAGGATACAAAATAGAAAATCCAACCCTGTAGCGAAAACTAAAAGTAAATGTCTTCAGCTATCACTGTCTGTCTCTAGCTAGTGTACCTGTGCATATTTACTTACTGTAAGTGTATATTTGGGGGAAAATCCAATCCTGTTGTATTGTCTATAGTGGGACTTTGTTTTTTCACTTAAATTCTCAAGACATATTTTAATCAATTTATAGACATCTTTTCACATCTGAAAATATGTGCTGCAGTCCATGGGGTCAAAAAGAATTGGACGTGACTGAGCAACTGAACTGAACTTTCACATCTGAACATAAAGCACTGTTCTGATGCTCTAACACTATCTATTGTAGACATTTACCATAATTTATCCAGTCTGCAATTGAATGGTTTTTCAGTGAGACTTGAGTTGTAATCACAAATCTACCACCATGTCATTGCCCACAGATTAAGTTTTTTACCTTCTCCCAGCCATCAGTGTCTGTACACGCAGAGGAGTGTGGACCAGATGACCTCTCTCTTTTTTTTAAGTATTTATTTATTTGGCTGCAACAGGTCTTAGTTGAGTATGTGGGATTTTCAATTTTCATTGCAGCATGCAGGATCTTTTGTGTCATGAGGGATCTAGTTCTCTGACCAGGGATGGAACATGGGCCCTCTGGATCAGGAGCTCAGTCTTAGCCACTGGACCACTGGGGAAGTGCCAGGAGCTATTTTGTGGCAGATGCAATGTACTACTCCCTTACTGAAATGGCTCATTCTGACTCCCACGTAGCATTCTTTCCAACCCTAATGCCCCCATCTATAGTTTTCCTGAGGCATGAGATGGTCACTATATTCCGGGCCAAGGCAGTTTTTCCTGGGACATCACACACACCGCTGGGCTTGGAACCTCCCAGTTTTAAAATTCTGTGACGCTGAAGTTTACGGTGATGTTAAAGTTGCTGGGCATGTGAGCCACCCAAGACCCGGAGGCAATCCAGCACCAATAAAAGTAGATTTTCTCTAACTCAAAGCTAATATGCTCTATAAAGTATTCGAAAGTGTCAATAAAGATGTCTGTTTCTACCCTCCAAGTTACACCAAGATCCATAGCTATAAAGCCCGTGCCCATTCACGGTCTGCATGGTATGTTCAAAATCAACCCCCTGAGAAATAAACGTTTGCCCTGTGTCTGTCCTCATGTATGTTTAGCACAAACCCAGCAGAGGCCTACAAACTGTGTGCTAGGTGAAATTAGGTCACACCTAGAAGGGATGAGGCTGTAGCAGAGCAAATGGTTTATAATCAACTCCATACTGTAACTCTTAAAAGCAGATTGAGAGACTTCTCTCACCCTGGGAACCTCTTGCCCAGAGCCATATTTTTATGAGAGCTCTGTGAATTATTGAAACTGGGTCTTTTCTTTGAACTCATCTTCGAAGTCTGTTCCCTCTTGCATCAGAGGGCACTGAAAGGTCTCAGAATCTTCCTACACAAGTCTGCTCTTCTCACATTTCCACGCATCCATAAAAGATCTGCAAGGGACTGGAGAGGTCTTGGACCCAGTCGCATGAACCATTAGAAGCAGTGTCTGGTTTTGCTTTATTTATTTATGGCTGCGTTAGGTCTTCCTTTCTGTGCATGGGCTTTCACTAGTTGCTGTGAGTGGGGGATACTCTATTATAGCTGTGATGCGCGGGGTTCTTGTTGCAGTGGTTTCTCTTGTTGCAGAGCACGGGCTCTAGAGGATGCAGACTTCAGTAGTTGCGGCTCTTGAACTTTAGAGCGCAGGCTCAGTAGTTGCAACACATGGGTTTAGTTGCCCCGAGGCACATGGAATCTTCCCCCACCAGGGATCGAACCCATGTCTCCTGCATTGGCAGGTGGATTCTTAAACACTGGACCACTGGGGAAGTCCAGAAGCAGCGTCTGGGTTTAAATGAGTGGCTCCAGTCGGTGAAAATGTACCCAGGGCCCTGACTGCACATGGGGACATGCCATGTCATGCTAGCTTGTGAGCTGACTGAAGCATCCCCTGGGCTGGTGACGGATGATTGTCCCCCCAGGTTAGTAATGAAGGCTTCAGTTACCACCCAGACACCTTAGCTCTCTTAGAGACTTGACCATGGACCGGAAAGTTTCACAGGCACCTGTCACCTGTGTGCCTCCCAGGAGAGCATTAGTGGGTGGGATGTTAGTGGAGCCCATCAACACCAGGCTCACGATCCTAAATCCAGCTGCTGCTCTGCCCCACAGCACACCTTTTAAAATCTATTTTTGTAATTTCAAATTTTAATTTAATTTAGACTTACAGAAAAGTTGCGAGAACAATATAAGAACCCCCATATACCTTTTACTTAGATTCACTACATTTTTACATTTTGGCTGATTTACTTTATCATGCTTTCTCTGTGCCTCTCTGTCTCTCTGTATCACCTGTCCTTCCATCCATCTGTCCATCCATCTATCCAATGATCTATATGCATGTTTCTCCTGAACTATTGGAGTCACTGTACCTCTTCACCTATAACTACATCAGCATGAATTTCCTAAGAACACAGACGTTGTCTTACATCATCATAGTACAGTTACATTTTCTTCCCTGTCCAGTAGCATCACGTGTGTGCATGATAAGTCGCTTCAGTCATGTTCAACTCTTTGCAATCCAATGGACGGTAGCTTGCCAGGCTCCTCTGTCCATGGCATTTCCCAGGCAAGAACACTAGAGTGGGTTGCCATGCTCTCCTCCAGGAGATCTTCCTGACCCAGGGATCGAACCTGCGTCTGTCACTTACGTCTGTTTCATTTGCAGGTAGATTCTTTACCACTAGCACCACCCGGGAAGCCCAGCACATTCTTGAACTGTCGCAGGAAAGAAAGGAACAAGTATTCATTTATAGAAGCTTGCTGACACCAGGCTTTGCATGAAGACACTTTATATAGTAATACATTGTGGCATTTTTTGTCCTATGGAATCAGTTTTTATTTTCCCTGTTTTATAGAGAAGCAAAATCAGCTTGGAGAAATTCAGTCCCTTGCTTGTGGTCGTCCCTGGAGAGCAGACCCAGGTCTGTCTTGATGCTCCTGCTGCCCTGACCCAGAGGCACACACCTGATGTGTCTGTCCTCAGGGTGATAGCAAGCCCCTGTGTGTGTTTAGTTTATCACAGTGTATGATCTCAACTCCTCTCGTTCATTCAGAAGGCACAGTCATTCAGGGGGGCAGACACATGGGCAAGGTGCTCCCTGCTTGGAGCTCACTTTCAGTTCTGTAAAGAGGAGACCAACACCAACACAGACAGGCTTATCTGAACGATGACTGTCCTTGTGCATGTATGCGTGCTGAAATGGCTGATCACACAGAGTGGAAAGACAGGCATTACATTCATTGGGACAGGGTGGAAAAAATGCAGGTTTCCTGTGTGTGCCCAGCACAGTTGGGGAAACTTATCATTATCCTGGATCTTAGGGTTTAGCTTGGCAAGGCTTCTGAGACGAGTGGAATTTTAGAACGGTGAGCCACATAAGCATGGCTATTTTACATCTGGAAGGGACTTGAGACATATAGACTAACTCCCTCATTCCAGACACTGGGGAACTCAGGCCCCCAAAGGAAAGCCAGTTTGTCCTTGTCATGCCCCTAATCGGTAGCTGAGCTGGGTCTAAAATCCAGTCCTCTGTCTTCCAAGTTCAGGGGTTTTTTTTGTTTTTTTTTTTACTACATCAGAAAGTCGGTTTTTACAGCCCAGACCCTTTTAAATTATTCACTCCTACCTCAAGCAGCCCCTGTCCTGCATTTCATGTTTGGCAAAGTACTATCTATTTGCCAATGTACTTATACTAGTGAGTTTAGTGAGTAATTAACTAGTTACCCATTTTTTATTATAGCAGATATATGAGTCATCCTTTCTCATCAGCCTAGAGATCTAACCAAAGGTTACCTTATTAGTAAAGAAACTCAATGATTTCAACTTGGGTTTTTTTTAAGTGTCAAAAGTAACCATCCTTCTTTAGGGGATGTATGTATAGCTGATTCACTTTGCTGCATAGCAGACACTGACGCAGCAGTATAAAACAACTATACTCCAACACACACACACACACACACACACACACTCACACTCACACTCTCTCTCTCTCTCTCTCTCTTTTCTTGATACATTATTACATTCAACGGCCTTTCAGGACTTGGGCTTCTTAGGGAACCCAGGTTGGGAATAAGCGTACAATAAGCGTATAAGTGCTCCAGGGCTCTCAGGGTCGTCTGTGATCCTGGTGAGTAGACTTTAGAAGTACCACCTGGACCGTATCCTCCCTTCCCCCTACCCTTTCTCCCTCATCATTTAGATCTCCCATGGGACATAAGGCAAATAGTAGCCATGTTTTATATGAACTGTTCAAGGATGGACTAGAGTGATTATACATGTAACTCTATGCCCTTTATGAATCAAATATGATTTTGAACCTAATTAAGTAAAAAAGATATTTTAGATCACTCACAGAATGTAGACTGAACTATCTTAAATCGAATATTTGCAAAACAGTACAACACATAGGAAATGTTTCTAAGGACTTCCCTGGTGGTCCAGTGGTTAAGACTCTGCCTCCCAATGCAGGGGGTACATCCATGAAATGTACTTTTTTTTAATATGTAAATAGGTACTTTATTTTTAATTGTTTTCCAAAATGAACAACTTTTTATTGAGGTGCAGTTGATTTACAGTGTAGTGTTAGTGTCAGGTGTCCAGAAAAGCAATTGTTATATATATATTTATCTATTCTTTTCCAGACTTTTTCATTATAGGTTAAGATATTGAATATAGTTCCCTGTGCCATATAGTAGGTTCTTGATTTTTATCTGTTTTATATATATAGTAGTGTATAACTATTAATCTCAAACTCCTTATTTATCCCTCCACCAGTTTCCCCTTTGGTTGTCATAAATTCGTTCTCTATGTCTGTGAGTCTATTTCTGTTTCGTAAATAAGTTCCTTTGCATCATTTGTGTAGATTCCACATGTAAGTGATGTGATACTTGTCTTTCTCTGACTTACTTCACTTACTGACTTACTATCACTTAGTGTGATAGTCTCTAGGTCCATCCATGTTGCTGCAATAATCGACACCCATTTATTTTGGCACTTTGTAACCTGTCTGCAGCGTGACTTCATCTTGTTCTTAGGTGACCTGCAGCAGTGAAGGTGTTTATTTCTCAGAGGCAGGCTCTGCCCTCAGCAGCAGTTGCTGCACTAACCCTCAGATAAAAGCCTCTTGAGTTGCTCTTTTAATCTGCAGGAGATGATCAGGGAGGCGCTGGCCTTTGTGCCCAGTCACTAGGCAACAGGACAGGCAAGGAGCTGGAGGGGCCCAGAACCTCCCTGCGTGTCTGCCCCGTGGTCTGAGCAAACATGAGCCCGGCCAACCACAGCAGAGTCACGTGGACAGAAACGTGCCCAGCTAAGAGAAGCCAGCAGAGCACCCAGCCTCAGTCCTCTTGTTGATGAACTCAGAGGATTGGCAACTTTGCCCAGCCCAAGAACTCAGCTGGGTCGGCATCTTGGTTTGGCCTCCTCACCCTACTGAGAGTCAAAGATCCAGACTCTTAGCTCTCCTCCCATCATCCCTGGAGAAGGACACAGTTCTTCTGAGCCAGGCTCACACTCAAAGCCTCCCAGCTTATGGAGAGCTCTGTTTGCACCTTAGGGAGGCGCACACATGCTCTGGCAGCTGCCCAGGCCACGCATGGAAGACTGTCCCCCTTTGGGAAATGCTTGACCTCTGGACACTGCAGACAGGGAGGTCTGAAAGAGGCACATGGGTTTCTCCAATTCAGGGCTGAACCATCCAAGGAAATTCTTGACTGACTCTAATTGTCCTAAGCCCAGATGAGAAAAATGAAGACTTTTCATGGTAGAATTACCCAAGTATTAGTCCCTGTTAGGGATGAGACCTCAGACTTGCCCACTGTATTCCCATAGCTGAGTAGGACCTACATCAAATGTAATTAGATGTTGAAGTTCATTTATCACACAAGATGGTGATTATACAAATATGGGCTATGCTATTAGTATGGGTTTGGAAAATTGCATCCTTCTCTTCCACTTTGGGTTGGCTTATGGCTACTAATTCTTGAACCTCCTGGAGACTCCAGGCTGATTAAGGTTTGCACAGACCAAACAGACACACTTCCTCCCTCCAAGAGCTATGATTAGGCCCAGGTCTTTGTTTCTGAACAAAGACCTTAGAGGCGCCTTTGGGACTGTTGGATAGAGGGTGGCGTCAGGGTGTTGGACCATAACGTTTGTCTAAAGCAGCTCCTGTTGAATATGTTGGGCTGGTGGGCTAGCTTTTGTTTGAAGAAAGGATTTCAGGCTAACGAAGTTTTGAAAGCCACTGTCCTAAACCAAAGATTGTTCCTATGAATGTCTCTGTATTAGGTTCACTAATCCTTTCTATGTTCTTTTTTCTTTATTGGGTTTTTAAAAAACTATAAGTCAAATAATACAAGATATATAAGAAATAGGTTAAACATCTCTCCCCTACTCTCTTCCAGTTCTGCTCTTTGAAGATAACCAGTACTGACAGGTTGATATGTACCCTCCCATGTGTCTCTGTCTGTGCTGATATCCTTTAAAATGTTTTCATTGTGAAAAATTTCAAACATACAAAACAGTAGAGACAAGTGTAATTAACCCATATGTACTGATCCCCTAGTTCCAGTAACTGTCAAGATTCTACAACACTTGCTTCATCTTTTTCTCATACATTTTTGGGTTTTTATTTTGTTTTAGCAGAATAGCGTTATACTGCATCTTTATTTGGCAACTGTTTTTACTTAATCTGTCTTAAAATTTTTGTCCTGATCAGCTCATCTACCACTTCCTCTTCATGTCTGCATAGTTTTCCATCATATGTGTGAACCATCACTCAGTCATTATCCTATTCTTGGACATTCAGGCTGTTTCCAAAAGTTTTGGCAATAAGTTGTAAATTTATTTTAATAAGCTAACTATAATAAAAGTCCTTGTATGTATTTACATATTGGCGAATTTATTTCTGTAGGTAAGATTTCCAAAAGTGGGATGGCAGGATCCTGGGCTATGTATTGAGTTGGCCAAGAAGTTTCCATAACATCTTATGGAAAAACTGAAAGGAGAACTCTATATATTTTAAGTTTTATCCAATGTTGCTGAAGCATATTCTCAAAAGATTGTCTATATATAACTTCCCACAAGCAATGTATAGATATGCCCATTTCCCAGTCTCTTTATCAAGGCTGGATGGGATTGCTCGTTAAAAATGTTATGAATCTTCTGAGATGGTATAAAATCAATGTTTTATATGTGTCTGCGAATGGATTCTTTTTCTGCATTCACTTTGTAAGCTTTAGTCTTGCGATCATTATTTGGGGGGAAGATAACCATTAGGAGCATCTGGAATGGAGGGCAGGAAGGAAATGTCTTTTGAAGACCAACCACAGGTCTTTGTTCCTGTTAGTTTGCTCAGCGGAAAACGGGTGCCGGCCGCGTGGTCCACATCTGCAACCTGCCAGAGGGAAGCTGCACAGAGAATGATGTGATTAACCTGGGGCTGCCCTTCGGGAAGGTCACTAATTACATCCTCATGAAGTCGACTAATCAGGTAAGTCTGGGCACGTTCACACTGGCAGGTACCGGTTAAACCACACACTGGGGGAGGGGAACTATTTTTTTTTTTTTAAAAGAAACTGTTTGTAACATAAAGGGGTAATACACAGCTGGCCTCCTGCTGGTGCAGCACCGAGATTTTCGTCATCGGTGGTGGTGTTTTGTTTCCTCTGGTTTCACCTTACCCTTCTTGTGATGGGCCCAGGCCTTTGCGAGTTACCTGGAGGTGAGGATGTGTTTTGGAATGAAGTGTTCCTTAACAAAGAAAAGCCAGCTGGTTCCTAAAACAGAAATCCATGGACTTGAGTCTTTTCACTGTATTACTACCCCCCTGAGCTAATGCTAGTCTTTCTCACCTTCTACGTTTCTCATCTCTAATGGCACATGGATTTTGAGCCAGCCAACAACTGAGCGGGAAGAGGTATTTTCACTGACCCTTGGTGTTGACATCCAAGGCTGTTGACTCTCATAGCAGGAGAGTAGGTGGGAATTAATGGATGCATGGTGAATCTAAGGAACTAAGAACCCTCAACCCATGTGGATTGAGTCTTTGAGGATTATGTTTGTCTTCATTTCTAAAGTCAGGAGAGGAATTTATACAGGGACTGGTCAGAAGTAAGAACATTTAGTCTTTTATTTTTAATGACTATTTTAACTTTAGGAATTAGAGGAACAGGCATAGGAGAAATTCTTTTCTTAATTAAGGCATGAACTTTGGAAAATCAAAGCCACCTTGGATCATCAGGGGTCTTCCTCCGTCAACCTGGGCTTAGACTACTCGTGTAGTCTCTTCATTCCTCCTTCTCAGAATTCTACTTTGGGCAAATTTCCAAAATTCAGCTTGCAACATGAATGCAGTGAGATTCACTGGGTTCATTTTATTTCCCTGTGACAGGTGAAAGCTAGAGGTGCTAAAATGTTGGCGTGAAGAATGAGGCACTTAGAGTCAGACAGATAGAGCTTATATTGTGGAATCTAAAATATACAGCAAACTAGTGAGTATAACATAAAAGAAGCAGACCCATAAATATAGAGAAACAACTAGTGGTTACTAAGGGGGTGGGGGTGGGGGAATATAGTGGACCAGTGGGAGATACAAACTATTGGGTGTAACATAGGCTCGGGGTGTATTATATGACACAGAAAATGCAGCCAATATTGTGTCATAACTGTAAATGGAAAGTAACCTTTAAAAATTGTATAAAAATAAAACATTTTAAAAAAGAGACACTTAGAAAGCTGAGTGGTGGATTTTGAAATAAAACTGTAAAGAACCCTGACTTTTTGGTCTCCAACCCTTCTGCCATGTACTGCGACAGCACAGAGAAAGGCATGACTGAAATTTAAAAGCAAATGTGAGGGAAGTGGGGCGGGGGATGAGCTTGTTTAGCCCACGCAGTTCAAGGAAGTGGGAGGTGAGGGCTCGCAGTGAGGGCTCTCTGGTCACAGACCATGTTTCCTTCTCAACATTGATGTTGAGAAGTTGCACTGATCAGTCCATGGTCACTTCACCAGTTCGTTGCATCGTGAGTATGGTATCAATACAAACCCATCGAATCTAAGATACAATAACAGTGACCAGTCTGTCACTGCAGCTCCTGGGGCAAACTGACAAGTCAGTCAAAACAATCTATGCAGGGAGTTTCACTGGTGGCCTAGTCATTAGGATTCTGGCTTTCACTGGTATGGCCCAGGTTCAATCTCTGATCAGAGATCTGAAATCCTGCAAGCCGCTCAGTGTGGCCAAAAAATATGTCTATGTAGAAACTCCCTGTAGCATCAATTGAGTGGAAAAGCCCATTTCTTTGTAAAGGTTTATATTAGAACAGTTAAAGAGGAGAAATACTGTGGAAACATAACTGTTTCCTCTCTCTCCAGCTCACAAAGACATGGCCTTCCTTCAAGCCTCTGAAACCTCCGTGGTTTTTTAGAGTATTTCTTTGCTAAGAAATTGAGAGCTCAGATACCCAGGACTTGTGTCTGTCTCCTGCCATTGGCACCACTGACTAGCAAGTTTTGCAGGGATCAGCCCAAGGTCACTTGTGCAACAGACTCAGTCCCTCCTCTCAGGAATCTGTGGATTAATGGACCCTCCCAGTCCAAGGGGCTCCTGTGGCATGCTGTAGCCACAGATGGACGTATGTAATTAAGAATAATGTTTGGTAACCATGGAGATCAGGAGGGGGGGGCCATCTTATAATAAGCTCTTTTGCTAAAGTTAATAAATAGGTCTCTTTGAACAGATGGGATCAAAGAAAGTTCTTTTCCTTGTATTGAATTTTTTTCCTTTTTATTGAGGTATAAAACACATACCCTAAAATGCACTAATCTTAAGTGTGTGAGTGCTTAGTCACTCAATCATGTTTGACTCTTTGTGACCCCATGGACTGTAGCCTGCTAGGCTCCTTTGTCCATGGGATTCTCCAGGCAAGAATACTGGAGTGGGTGGCCATTCCTTTCTCCAGGGGATCTTCCTGACCCAGGGATTGTACCTGGGTCGCTTGCATTGCAGGCAGATTCTTTACCCTCTGAGCCACTGGAGAGGCCCCAGTCTTAAGTGTAGAGCTCCATTCATTTTTCACATGTGTGTACTCAGTTGCTCAGTTGTGTCCAGCCCTTGGCAATCTGTTAGACTGTAACCCACCAGGCTCTTCTGTCCATGTCCTCTGTCTATTTTTTCAGGCAAGACTACTGGAATGGGTTGCCATTTCCTTCTCCAGTGGATCTTCCTGACCCAGGGATCAAACCCACATCTCCTGTGTCTCCCATACTGCAGGCAGATTCTTTACCGCTGAGCCATTGGAGAAGCCCTTTTACATGTGTCGGTGGTGGTTTAGTCATTAAGCTGTGTCTGACTCTTGCGACCCCATGGATTGTAGCCTGTCAGGCTCCTCTGTCTATGGGATTCTCCAGGCATAACACTGGAATGAGTTGCCATGTCCTCCTCCAGGGGATCTTCTCAACCCAGGGATTAAACCCAGGTCTCCTGCATTGAAGGCAGATTCTTTACCGTCTGAGCCACCAGGGATTACTGTGCAAGTACAGATAGAGAACATTTCCAGAACCCCAGAAGGTGTCCTCGTTTCCCTTCCTAATCAATATCCACCCCCAACCCCGAGGGAAACTCAACTCTAACTTTTACTACCATCAATTTGTTCTGCCTGTTCTTGAACTTTATATACATGGAGTCACACCTTTATGGAATTTCCTTTAAGACCATTCAAGTGAAGTCCAATGTCTGTTCCTCCTTTCTTTCCTAGGCCTTTTTAGAGATGGCTTACACAGAGGCTGCCCAGGCCATGGTCCAGTATTACCAAGAAAAATCTGCCATGATCAATGGTGAGAAATTGCTCATTCGGATGTCCAAGAGATACAAGGAATTGCAGCTGAAGGTAAAGCACCCTCTCCATCATTCAGTTGTTACACAAACATCAGCTGAGTGTCTCCTTGTCAGCCACTTGCCTGAGTGCTGGTGGGAAGAAGACAAAGGAAAAGATCCAAAAAGTATCCACTGCCTTCGAGGATATCACATGGGAAGGCAAACCCATTCTAACATGGCAAGAAACGTGCTCATTGAGGTAAGGGCAGGGTGCAAAGGGGTGCTTGAGACAGGATGGCTACCTACCTGGGACCCAAGAACGATTTTAAGGGAAGTCTTAAAAGATAAAGCAAGAGGGAAAGGTGGTTGCTTTTTCAGAGGTTAGAGTTCCAGGCATAAACCTCTGGATGTAACTTCCTTCTCTACTCAGACAGCTATTCAGTTACTTTTTCTTCCTCTATCATCTCTTGATCTTTTATTCACCCCTTCTTGCTAATACTTTGTCTTGTCCAACTTTTTAATTTTTTGCCCCTCTGGGGAAGAGTGTGATGGTTTATCATGGCTTTATTTTTTATTTTCCATATTAATTGAGGCTGAACAATTTTGCATATGTTTGTTATTCCACCTAGATCTTCTTCTCTGGTGGGAAAGTTCTAAGTCCTTTGCCCATGCGTTTGTTTTAGATTGTATCTTCCTGTTGGTTTGCAGGAGTTTTCTTGACTGGAGCACTGAGTCCATTTGGATTTGTTGTAATTAATGCCATATTTGTGGTTAAATCTAGCTTTTTATTTTATACTTTCTACTGTCCTATTTAATAGGGATTTTCTGGTTCACTTCAGCTCATTCCACATTTACTGAGGGTCCATTTTGCTCAAGACCTGCAGCCCTTAATCAGCCTTCAAGGCTCAAGTCAGAACACAAAGGCTTAGCAGCTGTTTCTTGCTAGGACTAGCATTCTGACAAGTCTACATATGTAGATTGGTAATACGTCGACCAGTTGCCAAAGTCCTGATTCTGCTTTGCTTGCATTATTGCTTCTGAAGTTCCTTTGCCAACAATTCAGCTTTAGGCAGAACCTGGCATTTTTTTCCCAGCTCCTGAAAGCCTGTTGTTTTTCTCAGACAAGTAAAAGGTCCTGCCTCATTCTGTACCCAAAGTTCTTGTTCTCCCTGATTCTACCCTGGGGGCTAGAATTGAATTTCTGCACTGAATTCCCAGGGGAGCTTTGGTCTCCAAATGAGATGTTGTCACAAGGCTCAAGTTAGGATTAACTGCAGTACTCTACTTCTTAAAGTACCAAGGCACCGAGGTCCCTTATCAAGGGAGGTCTTTTGTGGTGGTACAAAAACTATGGGTTAAATGGGTCAGATGATCAAAGTTTGCATTCAGCTAATGTTCACTGAGTGTTCATTGTTAGTGGGAACTGGGCCATGAATATGGTGGCAACAAGTCTGCAGAGGAACTCACAGGCTGGTGGGAGGAAGAGCACATAAGCATAGAACCATCAACAACCATGTGACCTATACCAGATTGGAGGGTGGTAACACCAGCCTGGCCTCTACCTCCTGCTTTGATGACCTGGGACAAATTGCTTCACCTCTGTGAACCTCAGTTTCTAGATCAGTAACAGACTATACCTTGTGTTCTTTTGTTTTAAGCATCTTTTTTTTTTTTTATACGTGATCTCTTTGAGTCTCAGAGTCACCCTCCCCTGTGATGTGTGTAGGGTGGATAATAACAGTAATTAAAATAGTACGACAATAATAATGAGAATATGTACCTTTAATTGAGTCCCGGGTCAAGTAATGTGCCAGGCACTTTAAGACATTATCTACTGATCCTGACATCAGTCCTGTTGGACGGGTATTATTATCAGTTCTACAGACAAGGAAACTAAGCCTCATAGAAGTTTAGTAACTGGCCCAAGATCATAGTTAGTGGAAGAGTCATGATTGTATCTTAGGACTGTTTTGGTTTTGCACTCTTTGTGCATCTCCATATTGTGTTTTTATGATCTCCGTTGTCCATGTGAAAAAAAAAGAGAAATCAGATAATTTGCTTACAGTCATCCAGTCATTAAGCAATGGAGATAGTATTCTCACAGCTTCTCAAACTTCAACGTGCGTACACATGACTTGTGGATCTTGTTGAAATTTCTGATTCAGTAGGCCTGGGTCAGGGCTGTTATTCTGCATTTCTCACGAGCTCCCAGGAGATGTCAATGTTTCTGGTCCTTGTAGCACACTCTAAGTGGCCAGAACACATTGATCCTGACCTTTAGCGAGGATTTTGTGCTCCCCAAGTAGTCACACTGCCTCTACGTGAAGGCATCTTAGAGCTTGTTTCAATTACATAGTAACGGGTGTATTATGGTCCCCATGTTGACATGAATCGGCGTGGACTTTCTCTGCAAGTGACAGAAATTTATCTCCATTAAAGCATACTGGCTAATGTAAATAAAAGAATGTATTGGCTCATGGAACCGAAAAAAACAAGAGTAGCCCTGGGTTGCAGGCATGGCTGGATTCAGGACCCAAGTGCTATTATTAGGTCTCAGTTTCTGTCCACTCTGCTCTCTGTTGTTCCCTTGGCCTTGTTGGGGTCTCCCTGGGATGGCCCCTGACAGCCCCTGGCTCTCTCCTCTAGGTGGCGTGATGGCTTCAGTGACTCCAGCATCTTTGGCTCCTCGGCCTCCCATTTTCCTTTACCAAGAGAAAGCCAGAGTTTTTCCTAGTGATACCAGGGAAGTCCTTCTGATACATGCGCTTCCCTGAGCCAGCACCTGTAGCTGTGCTGTGATTGGTCAGACCATGTCACCTGCTGCATCCTGGGAGCAGGCTGGAGATGAGGGGGTGGTTCCTGGGGAGGCAGACAGCAAAGCACTGTGTCCATATGTGTCTCTGGGCCAAAGGGCCACCACGTGGGGTCCCGCCAGGGCTTGCAGAGGTAGGGGAGATTTTGATCGGTCTTTCTCCTGTTATTTTACCTTTTGCTCACCAGACAAAGTAGAGGAGGAAGAAGGAGAGATTTTTTTTTAAGGGATTTCTCCTTTCCTCAAATATTTCCTCATGCCGGTAATCTTGTCTCACTCTTTGTGGCTGAGATTCTATCCTCAGGGCATTTGGGACAGTAACTTTCACACAATAGGTGTCCTACAAACATGTGAAATGAGTGAGAAAATCTGAAAGAATGATAAAAAGTGAGTGTTTTCCTTCCTGCAGACCTGCATGAGAAGACTGATTATTCTGTAGACTTCTCCAGAATCATAGCATCTCACATGCAGAAGGGAACCTGCAATAGTTTAAAGCTGTGTGTTCCAGTCACTCCCATCAGAGAACTGTCAGGGAAGTGTTCAAGTCCTCTTGCCCAGGGACTCTCATCAGGTAGATTGGGGTGGAACTGAGGCTCCAGGTGGTTTGGGAGCAGTGGGCCTGTTTTCAGAGCCATTGGTCTTGCCAGCCTTCTACCCACAGAGACGGTCTTTGGCCCTGGGAAGCAGTCTTGTGAGTGATCCATGATCTCTTGGTTAAGGAGAATAAATCAGTAAATGATGACTGAGGGTCTTTTCCATGTAAGATGTGGTGCCAAGAGCTACAGTGAACATGAGAAAGGTCCTCACTTGGGGTAAAGTTTGCTATCTCACTGGGCGGAGAAGTTAATCTCATGATTTAAACCTGAGTGCATCCGTTCCAAGTTCCTAGAAGATCAGTGGCAAAAGGCAGTATGACTTGGTGGTGTCAAGAAGGGAGAGATTCCTGAGTAGAGCCTTGAAGGATGAGGCAGCTAAACAGAGAGGGGGCTTCCAGGCAGGAGGTGGGTGAGAAGAGATGGAGAGCCTGGAAAGCACAGTGATACAGAAATAATCAGGGATGCTGTGACAGTACATGGCTCTGACAAGTTCAGGGCTCATCTGCAAGGTGTCAGCATCTTCCTAAGGCTCTTGAGACAAATGAAACAGCCAAGGAGGGGTCAGGAGGCACAAAACTCTCTAGCAGCTTCTTTTATGCTGGCCCAGCATTCCATGGCCTTTATCAGGACAGCGCTCTCTGCCCCGAGGCTCTCAGTGGATGCCAGGTGGGCCTCATTATCTCACCTTTATAGGTGGAGAAGGTGAGTCTCCCACAGGCAACAAGCCATGACCCCAGGTGACCCTGCCAGCTGGCAGCAGGGCTGGGCTGCTCTTCCTGGGTGGAGATTCTTCATCCATGGAGACTTCCTGTGAGATCACACTTCCCTGGGACTGTATGGGGCTTGGAATCTCACTCTTGCCTTAAAGCAGCAAGATGTGTTGACAGAGAGCATTGTAAGTGGTCCCCTGGGGGCTGGTCGACAGTGGAAATGGATTCACCGTCGGGGTGTGTGTGTTAATATACCATCCTGTCCACTTCTGTGTGTGTTTGAAGTATTCTACAATAAAGAGGTATATCCAAACATCATCACACACCTACTCCATCCTCTTCTTTTTCCACTCCTCTGCAGTGATAATGGCTTTCTTTTACCTGCTTCCTTTATACCTTTAACCACAAGATAATGAGGCCAGGCCTGAAGAGGAAGGTTGAGAGAGGCTTTTCTTAAAGTTGTGAAAAGTTGATTCTGTTATTTGAAAGCTTTTGGCCACTTCTGACTCCTTCTCAGATGGCAGTTGGCAGGGTGTTTGGGCCAGAGAGTGCCAACAGTTTGGAATTATCACTTAAAATAGAGGAACTGACCTCCGGTCCTCGGAGCAGGGAGTCATGGTGCCTGTGACCACCATCTCCAGCATATAGTGTTTGCAGATTGTTGTGGCCTTTCTCTGCAACCCATCCCTCCATCTTTCCAGCCAGTCATTGTGGCATGAAACTCATCATTCGATGAGGGGCCCAGTGCTGCTGCTGGTCAACAAGCCCATTCCCTGCTTCACCCAGCCATGCCACCTGAATAAAAGCAAATTCAGGGGGCACTGGGCTGACAGTGACCTCACGAAGCTGTTCTGTGGTTGAGAAAATAAGGGCAAGGAAATATTTAAGCCCTGAAGAGGCTCTTCTAGCCCCCAGAGAACTCTAGAAGCACCTCTCTGACCCCAGGGATTGCACTGGGCCATTGAGGATGTTTTTTCTGTGGTGCCTGACTGGCCAGCTCTGCCCCCTCATCAGCAAGGCATCCAGAAAGAAGAGGGCCCGAGGGGCTGTTGTCTGTAATGATGGAGGTCAGTAGGGTCCGAGAGCTCCTAGAACACCTCTGGCTGTGACACTGGCCTGACCTGCTCCTCCCTGCGGGTCTCAAGCCCACCCTGCTGCTGCCCTGAACCAGGCCCCTCCTCTCACCCCAGGCTTTTCTGGGTCCGGACTAGAAGGACACTCACGAGAACCTGAGGTTCCAGAGGGCAGAAGTAGGGTGTTGGGGGCCCTGGGGACTCTTTTTGCTACAGAAAGTCCCTGATCCAGCCCCCTCAGTGAACTTGGATGTTTTGAAAAGTTGCCATGGTACATTTCACCCGCTGTGGGGGCACATTCATTAACCTTGGGCTGTTCCAGCTTGGCAGGGTGAGGACAGATTTGGGCCTGCCTGGTGCCAGCAGATCTTGTCCCACATCCCTGCTCTTGGTCTTGATGGCTCTCACGGGTTTTCCCAGGCTGGCCCACATGGAGGCAGTGATGCTGTGGGTCTCCTAAGGACCAGCCATCCCAGGCTGGCCTCTCCTAGGATGATGCAGGAGGCAACTTTCACTTTGTGGTCCAAGAAGGGGCAGGCAGGAAGAACACTCAGTGGGTTCAGATCAACCTTCTCGTTCTACCAACAACTCAGGCAGGAGGACAGGTGGTCTGCAGTGGGGTGGAAGGAGGCACCTGGCAGGAGCCTTCTTCTTCATGCAGGCCCACAGCCCCAGCACCTTCCCTTGCTTCGCCTTGGGTTGCTGCTTCTGGTCCAGTCTAAGCAGTTAGGGTGCAAGTTGGCTGTGCAGGGCCTGGGTGATCTAGTTGCTCATAGGTGACACTTAGTAGGCTTATAGAGGGTCTACCTTTATAGCTACGGTCAGATGAAAGGGATCATTTGCCAAAACTGCAAGGCCTGCTCTCAGGTGGGTATCCTGACCTGTGCTAGCTCCTGAATGTTTTATTGAATAGGGATGGTCTGGCTCTTGACCTCCCCCTCCTCCTTCATAACCACAGTGGTAGCGATCACTGACTTCTCTTCTCTTCTCTTGTGATTCAAGTTGACAAGTGATCCTTCCCTGGCTTGAACATTTTACATCCCTTCCCTAAGTCCTAGCTCTGATGTCTCCTCTGAAACCACAGGAGGCTCCTCTTGATACTCTCCTCCCTCTATTATTCCTCAGCACAACCCTTAGTGGCAGCAGTAACAGATCAGTGGCTGTGCACCCAGCTCGTCATGGAGCTCACTTCGTATCTTTGACCCTAGGTCTCACATCTATAAGATGAGGTGTTTGGTGATACCTGACATCCATACAGGCTCTAAGATTTCATGATCCTTTGTTAACTCTTGGGTTGGCCAAAAAGTTCATTTGGGCTTAAACACACTTTTTGGCCAACCCAATATATAGGGGGGAAAAATAAGGATATAAAGAACAGTTAATTATGTTTCCTAAGAAAATTATTTGTCAAAAATTGACATTATAGACTGAGGGCTTTTAAGTCTTTTTTAAACATCAGTATTATAGGGACAGCAGAGGATGAGATGGTTAGATAGCATCTGCGATTCAGTGGACGTGAATTTGAGCAAACTCCAGGAGATAGTGGAGGACAGAGGAGGCTGGTGTGATGCAGTCCACAGGGTCGCAAAGAGTTGGACATGACTTAGCAACTGAACAACAACAACAATTTTGGGGATATAAATCACAAAGCATAAATTTACCCTGCTCCATCCATTTTAATTGAATGGACAAATTCTGTGTAATCTTTTGCAAAATGCTTCCATCCTTCTGTGCTGATGAATTTCATTTTTGACCATTTATTTTTATTGCTTTCTTACTGTTTGTCCACTCTGGCTTTAGGAGAGGGCTTTGGTTGGGATCTGGGGGCTGGGGTTGGTCCTCTCCTGGCATAGGCACCATACGGTGACTTCTGGAAGCGTGGAGCCTTGGGTGCTTGTATCCTCAGCTGTGAAACCTGGCTCACAGCCTGCACTGCCCACCTTGCAGATTTCCATTTAGCACTAAATGACCCACTAAAAGAACCACGCTGTAGTCAGGAGCTGCTGGAAGCATGGGGGTGTAGAAAGGACCTTGGAGTTAAAATGCCGGTTGCCAAGTCCTAACCATCTCTGTAAATGTGTTCCTTAACCCAACACAACTCCAGGGGTCCCCCTAGAACACAGCGTGGCTGGTGACTGGAGCTGTGCCAGGCAGAACTCTGCCTCCATGTCTCTGGGTCTCAGTTTCCTCAGATGTAAAATGTGGGGGCTGCATTCCCTGATCTTCAAGTCTCTTTCTAAGTTGTAACGCCTCTTCCCCTCCCTTCCTCCCTCCCTCCCTCTTTCCTTTTGTTCCTTTCACACATTGGATATTTTCTTTTATTTTGGAGAGAGGTGGGAGGTGGGTAGTGACAAATGCTGCTTTTCCCCCTCACCTGCATAGTGAGCCTCAGACCTGGTCCTTCCCAGCTTAATGGATGCCATGTGCCCCGGACCACTCAGCCCCAACTGTTCAGCATTATGCTCACACTGCTCATCCTCTGGATTAAACTTTCTCCCCCTAAGAAGCCTCTTTTCCCTCTTTGGTGGATGGGGCAATGAACCCAAGCCCTAGCTGCTTCCCTCTGGTGTTTGCAAGGCCTTCTCAGGTCTGACAGTGACCCTCTGACTTTGCCTAGAAACCTGGGAAGACCGTGGCTGCCATCATCCAGGACATCCATTCCCAGAGGGAGAGGGACATGTTCCGGGAAGCAGAAAGGTGAGGCCCGGCCTTGGTCTCAGGGCAGATTCTGGGTCATTGGAACACCCTCCCCTTTCTTAGGGACACTTGAGTCAATCTGTGCCCTGCCCTTGCCTCATTCTGCCCATCAGCTTTTTCTGGGCATTACATTTCTTTGTGTCCGATCCAGTGCTCAGGTTAAACCTCAGAAAAATTCAAGATGCTCAGCTTCCTCTCAGCGGCTCCTTCTTTGTTGTAAAGGCATATAGGAGAGGGTCTGCTGATAGATGACTCTTAGGGGCAAGGGTACACTCTGCTAAAACGGCCTGGAAGTGTGTGCGGTGTATGTGTGTTGTGTGGTTGTGTTGTGTATGTGGTATGTTGTATGTGTGTATGTTTATGTGCAGTGTGTGTATTTTGTTTGTGCTATATGGTTGTATTGTGTGTGTTGTGTTGTATGTGTGTTTGATGTGTGTAGAGTGTTGTGTGTGGTGTCTGGTGTGTGTTTGTGTGCAGTGTGGGTGTATGTGTATTGTACGTGTGGTATATCTATGGGGTCTGTGTGTGTGTGTGTGTGCGTGATATGTGTGGTGTGGGTGTATGTGGGCTGTGAGTGTGGTATGTGTATGTGTATGTCTTCTGTTTAGAGACAACCCCTGGTTTTTCTTGAGCTGAAGGTAGGTGCAGAAATGTCTGTGACTTGACCGGTCATTCACTCAACATTGAGTGCATTCAGTTTTCCAACTCATTTCTCCCGACTGAAGTTGTGACTGCCAGGCTGAGGCTGCAAGTTTACCACTGTCACCACCCTGCAGAGTGAAGTCCCTGCGGAGGCCACTGTGCAGAACAGCGGGAGCAGCAGCTGGTATATATGCCTTTATAAGGCATATATACCATATATGTACCATATATGCCTGCTCATATATGCCTTTACAACAAAGGAGCAGCTGAGAGGAAGCTGAGCATCTGTGGTTTTTACCCAGAGCTGCCGCAGGTGGCGCTCTAACCTTGACGCAGAGGGCCCAGCCCAGGCTGTATCCCCAGAGAAAGTCAAAGCTGGTCCCAGGGAGCCACCATCTCTTGTCCCCTGGTCAGTGAGGACTGCGTGGTTTTCCTGTATTTGGAAACCAAATGGAAGCTCCCCATCCTTTTAGAATATTGGGCGGATGGCTCAACTGACCTTTTTAATAACAACTGTGTGTGTGTGTGTGTGTGTGTGTGTATCTTTGTTTGCAGCTGTTCAGGGTTGGGATTTTTGTTTGTTTCAAATATCGTGGCTGTTTGAGTTTTTTTAGGACACGTGTGAAGCCACAGCATGCCCCTGCAGTTCTGTGGTAGAGTCCCGAGGGCAGGTGACCAGGAAGTCTTGCTCTGAACCTTAGATAGGCTCGGGTCCTTTTCTGGATTTCTGTTTCATCATCTGATACATGAGCAGGTCAGAGCTCTAAGGCCTCTTCCAACCCCGAATGCCTTTCTAGAAAAATGGAGGCCAAGAGGCGGCCTTTACTTCGGTGGAGGCCAGGTGTAGGGGTGACTTCAGTCTCCTAGTCAAGAGGTCGGCTGACTGAACCCCAGGTTAGGCAGTCTCTCCCACCAGACTGGACCAGAGCCACCTTGCCCGACCCCAAACTCCACCCCGCTCCCCGGGACAGTCTCCTGCTCCCTGAGGGTAGCTCATTTCCAAGAGGAGATGTGGCTGAGCCAAACCAGCCCAATTATTCATCCCCATTCCCAGGAGCATTATGAGGAAAGAAGCAGAGGGCAGCCAGCATTGCGCCCAGGGAAAATCCCTCCCTAAGCGCGGAGGGAGGCGGAGCTTGCTCCTGGACCACTCTGGGCGCTCTGCACAGTGGTGGTAAGAGCGCGTGGCCGGGTGGGATCACGTGCACCGTGGCTCTATTGCAGAGATGGGGTGTATCTGGCCGGGGTGGGGGGTCCTGCGGGTACCACAGACTCTAAAGCAGCTCCTTTGCCTCCACCCCCACCCCCCCGCCAGGTACGGCCCAGAAAGGCCGCGATCTCGAAGTCCAGTGAGCCGGTCGCTGTCCCCGAGGTCCCACACTCCGAGCTTCACCTCCTGCAGCTCTTCTCACAGTCCCCCGGGCCCCTCCCGGGCTGACTGGGGCAACGGCCGGGACTCGTGGGAGCACTCTCCCTACGCCAGGAGGGAGGAAGAGCGAGGCCCAGCGCCATGGAGGGAGAACGGGGAGGACAAGAGGGACAGGACGGACACGTGGACACATGATCGCAAGCACTACCCCCGGCAACTAGACAAAGCCGAGTTAGACGAGCGACTGGAAGCGGGGAGGGGCTACAGAGAAAAGCACCCGAGGTCTGGGTCCCCCAACCCGCTCCACTCCACGTCGGGCTACAAAAGCCGTGAAGACGGCTACCACCGGAAAGAGTCCAAGGGCAAATCGGACAAGTACCTGAAGCCCCAGCAGGACGCCCCGGGGAGGTCCAGGAGGAAAGATGAGGCCAGGTTGCGAGAAGGCAGGCACCCCCACGCCGACGACTCGGGCAGGGAAGACGGGCTGGAGCCCAAGGGCACCAAGTCCAAACAGAGTGAGAAGAACAGAGCCAAGAGACCTGATCGAGACCAAGAAGGAGCTGATGACAGAAAAGAAAGGATGGTAGAGAATGAGGTAAGGATGGAATCCCTTTCCCCCAGGTGAGGAGAGGCAGGTCCCAGGGAGAAGACTAATAAGGATAATGAACGTTTATGGGATGAAGGAAATGCTTACTGAATGTGTACTCTGTGCAAGGCACTGTGCTAACCATGTTATCTCAACTCATTTAATCCTCACAGCAACCCTAGGAGGAAATACTAGTAATAATACTATCGTTACTGCAGATGAGGCAACTGAAGCCCAGAGAGCTTAAGTTAGTTGCCCAGGGACACACAGTCAGGAAATGGTGGAACTGGAATGACACTCAGGTGATGTGGCTCCAAGTCCCATAGCACCCTCCTGCCTTTACTGGAAGTTCGGCAAGGACTTGATGCAGAGGCCTTCCGTTGGATTTTGTCTGTTTGTCCAGGGTGGGGTGGCCCTGAGGTGTTTGAACCCACACACTCTGCCAGGGTAGATTAACCTTTGGTCTGCTCCATCCTTTCTCCTGCCAAAAGCATCCACCAGTGTTGGGCTTTGACGAGAGGTGGTAAAGGAGAAGCCACCACCACCCACTAAATTATACTGGGTGCCCAGGGCTTGGTGTGTTTCTCCAGACGTAGTGTTCTCCTTCCACTGGAATAAAAACGCTCAGCAGCTGGCTGGCACCTTCCATCCAGATGCCTCATCCAGGGCTCACCATCTGCTGCAGCCTAGAACCTACAGGGTTGCCCCAGGAGCCAGAGAACAGGCAACAACTGAACTTGGGGAATGAAGGCTAAGGACGGGGTCCCTGCCTTTCTTATGATATGCCAGGCACCTCTCACCACAGGGCCTTTGTATGGCATTCCCCTGCCTGGGAGTCCCTCCCCTCCCCGTCCACATGGCTCCCTTCTCAGCTCCTGTGCCTTTACTCATTGTCACAATCTCCAAAGTTTATTCTCGGTCACCACATAAAATCACAACATCCCCAAACCCACTTCTCATCCTTCCCTGCTTTCTTTTTCTTAGTGGCATCTGTCTCCTAATCTATCTCCTAACGTCTTTATTTTGTATGGGGCCTGCTCTCCCTCCCAGCCCTCCCCCACCCCCTTGTGAGCTCAATGACGGCAGGAATTTGTGTCACTGCCAGTCCCCCCCTAATTCCTGGATTAGGGTTTGGCACAGAGTGGGCGTTCAATAAGTGTTTATCAAAGGAATGAATGATTGAGTCCAGACTCTGGAGGCAGAAGCCTGGCTTCTGAGAATTAGGTCACACCCTGTTCTTTTTGGCCTCAGTTTTCTCATTTGTGAAATGGGTGTGATCACAAGGCTGCTGGAAGACTTTTAACAAGACTGTGCTCATGGGAAACCCTGGGAGAGTCTGGAGGGAGTGCCCGTGCGGGCAAAGCCATTGAATGAGCTACTCAGTGTTTGTGGGAGGCCGCAGCCAGACATGAGGCTCTGCCCTGACCACGAGACCAAAAGAAAAAGAATGAAGACAAGGCAGTGAATAGGGCAACATGGGAAAGAGGCTCTCCTCCACTTTCCTGGCAGGGGCACCAAGCTTTACAGACCCAGATGCCTAGAGCAGGGAAACCAGACAGGTGACACAGACCAGGTAGCATGACCAAAGCCAGGGAGAAGAGCTGGGAACGTGGTGGACCAAGGAGGAAAGGCCTGTATTTTGGGCCAGCCACTTTTTAGTTCTTTTCTATGGCTGCCGTGCAGGCACACATACCCTGTGCTGTCTGATTTCCCTTTTCTTAGAGCAAGACCAAAGTCCAGATGCAGACATCTGTGTGAAATTTCCCATGTTTTAGAAACTGTGTAAAATGAAACATGTCCGTAGGTCAGGTGGAGCCCCAGGGGTCCCCAGAGCATGGCCCGCAGGAAAAACAATCCACAGGAGAGAGAAATATCAAAAGAACTCATGCTCAGTTCAAAGCCGAGATAGAGCCCCATGCTTGCTGGGTGGCAGGTGTCTACTTGTTACTCACTCCACCCTCTCCTACCAGTCTCCATTCTCATATTCATGGAGCATCTAGCACTCGGGCTGCAGTTGTAAGTCAACGCTAAAATGACTCTTGATTGCACGGAGCTCATGGTCTCATGAAAAACATGCTCATCAAATAATTCCTTCATTGAACAGATGAGTATGAGTGTTAAGTGTTAAGGAGGTAGAGGATGCAGTGCTACTAGTACCTTTAACAAACCAGAGGTTTTCCTGGCTTAGGATGTGCCTGTTGAGATTGAAAGGAATGGTGGGTATTTACTGGGTCAAAAGGAAGGAGAACAGACAGAGGGAATATCATGTGCAAAGGCCCTGTGGCTGGAGGCCAGTGCTGCTGGAGCAGAGAGAGCCAGGGATAGAATGGTGGGAGGTGAGGCTGATGTGTCAACGAGGTCTGCATCATGCCGACCCTTACAGGCAGGTTGAGGGGTTTTGTCTTTATTCTAAGTTCTAGGGGAAGGAAATGAAGCTTTTAGGCAAGAAGGTGCAGGGAGGATATAATCATTTTTACATTTTGGAATCATCATTCCCGAGGACCTTGGGGAGAACACACTTGGGAGGAAGCTGCCGAGCAGAAGGGGGAGACCAGTTAGTAGGTGGTTTAGCAGTGACCCTGGTTCTGTGGTGACAGCGCTGCCTGCAGTAGTCGGGACCTAATAGTTTGCTCCCTGAGCTGGTGGGTGGGGATGAGGGGGCGGGAGGAGGCGCGAGTGCATTGGTTGACTTTGTCTGTTTCCCATAAGCTGCTGTCACCTGGAAATGGTCCCAGGTCTAGGGATGCCCTAAAAGGCACCCCGGTGTCTCCTTTGCCTGCAGGGACGAAAGGCAGGGGGTCCTTCTGGCGAGGGGCTTTTCAGAGGCCGGCTGTCCCTGCCTCTCCCAGCTAGAACTGGAGGGAGTCTCTTTACTGTGTTGATCTGGATGTGTGGCTGCAGGAACTGCCTGGGAAGGGTACAGGCTGTTTATTTTGACAAGGGAGGACGGTGGGTAATTTATTCGGGAAGACAGAAAATAAAAGTGGCCCCCTGTTGGTAGAAGCTCTGGTTTCTGAGGGCTGAAAAGGCATTTGGAGCTGCTTTGAGCTCAGGTCAGCTCAGAAGACTAGAGCAGAGATTCTGCTGCAAACACTGGAAAAGGCAAAGACTTGAGGATTTGAACTGTCTTTCCCTGTCCGGTCATAACTAGTTAAACCCGTCAGCCCTGAGCTCCTAGCCGGGCTGGCTCCTTGTCAGCAAAGAGAGGTGTGTCTGCTCGTAAGAAATCAGAGCAAGAGTGGTTTACTTTGAGCCAACTTCGGCCAGAGTTGTCGAGAAAATGCAACTTGCTCCCAAGAACATCCGGGAACACTCATTGCTTTGGTGCCCAAAGTTTAAGTCATGGGAGAATATCCTCCTCAAGCTTCTAAACTGGGGGTTGGCAAGTGTTTTTCTACAAAAAACAGAGAGTAATTATTTTCAGCCATGTGGGCAAGTAGGCCAAATTAAGGATATTATGTAGGTACTTGTATCGTCATTTAGCATGCAACTCTTTAGAGATGTGAGAAGCATTGTTAGTTTACAGACTGCACAGAAAAGAAGCCCTGGGTCAGATTTGGCTTGAGGATGAGAGTTGGCTGACCCCTGTTTTAAAGGCGGGTCAGAGACCCTAATTCTCAAAGCAAACACCTGCTTTCAGTTATTCAGTTTCCCAGACATGAGTGCTAGCATGAGGGACCTAATCTGAGGGAAGGGATGGGAGGAAGGAAGGAGGGAAATGATAGCTAACTGGGGCAATAACTCTAGGACAGAGATAAGTCAAAAGTGAGGTGAGGGGGCCCTGATTGGGTGACAACACCCTTCCTAACCATAAGTGGCCTGGAAGTGATTTTTTTATGGCTAATACAGATCTGTTGGTGAGACGTCACCATGATGGTTATGAACCCCAGGGTCAGATTCCCCTTGTCCCCTTTATTCACACTCACTGTCTACAGATATCACGGCTGCAAAAAGAACCCAATTTGCCAGGGATTTCTGTCTCCCTAAAGTCCTCAGGGAAAACGTTAGTGAAACATCTCTCTGCCTCTGTGTCTGTGTGACCTCGAGCAAGTTACTTAACCTCTCTGAACCTCAGTGTCCCCATCTGTAAAAAGAAGATGATAACAGCACCTGCCTCCAAGGGATTTTGTGAGGATAAAGGAAGTGATGTCTGTGAAATGCATCTGACATCATTAGCTGTTCTGTATGTTCCTTTTCTCCTGGTGTGCCCTCCGTCACTGTTCACTATCGATTTGGTTTGTTCTGTGCTTCCTTTGCTAAGGCTGTAAAAGAGGAACAGGAGAGCATGGAAGAGAGTCCCCCATCAGTGGGCAGACAAGAGAAGGAAACAGAGTCCTCCGATACAGAAAACAGAAGGGCAAGGAAGGTAAAGTTTGTGCCAGATGCTGGCAGTGTCGCCACATTGGCACAATGGCTCCGGGTCACCAAGTCACAGGCCTCCCCAAGTCATCGGCCTTCCCGTGCTGCCTGGGGATGACCTGCTTGCTGCATGGCATGTGTCTGAGACCCCAACTGTGGGTCCATGAATGAAGCCAGCACTTTCTGGAGTAATGGCTTCCCCTGGGATCTTTGCACAGTCTTTATTGAAAAGATCTTTACCACCTGCCTGGGCTCTGTCTCCGTCTTCAGTAACTTGGCTGAGCTCATAAGAGAAAGCATGTGCCCACAAAAGACTCCAGGCTACAGAGCCAGACTCCAAAAATAGGCAGGTCCTGGGGAGGGGCTGCAGGCCCAAGGGGGCTTTGGGTACTCAGGCTAGGGCCCTGACCTCAGTAGGCCCTGACGCTGGGATTAACCAAACATCTACTGTGCTTGTAAAGATTATTTTACTTATTTAAAATGAAAAACCCAGTCACAGGGCTGGGGCTGCCACAGCGAAAAGAAATGTCCTTGGATCATGGCCAGCTTCGTGCCTTTCCAGTCAGAAGAGGCAGAGAGATGAGTATCACTGGCTGGAAGCTGATCTCCTAAATCTGGCTGCCGGGCCCCTGGGCTGCTGGGGACGTGAAGGGAAAGTCTCAGGAGGAGCCAATTGTGAACTGTGACTATGGAGGGTTGTACCCTTGCTGGGAGAAGGTGTTTGGGGGGACCTTGTAAGGACTTCGCTGCAGTTACATTTAGTGATGCCCTGCAAGCAGGTTGATGCATTTAGAGCTTATAACTTACTCATTCATTCAGAAACTATCTCAGAACTTAACAAAATAAAGTTTCTATAAATTAATCATAAAAAGATGAGCAGAGATTATTATCTATTAATAGGAAGTATGTGGAGCTTCTCTGGTGGCTCAGGTGATAAAGAATCTGTCTGCAATGCAGGAGACCCAGGGTTTGATCCCTGGGTCAGAAAGATCCTCTGGAGAAGGGAATGGCTACCCACTCCAGTATTATTGCCTGGAGAATCCCATCAGCTGTAGTCCACGGGGTCGCAAAGAGTCAGATGCGACTTAGTGGCTAAGCACCGCCATAGAGTGCTTCATGATAGGAAGTGGGCTAAATAACTTTGACTGGAATCCTGCATGGGCGTTAGTAGTTATGGTAGAGATGTAGATTCTGTGCTACAGAAGCACCTCTAAGCCATAATACCAAATAAAAATGTAAGCTACTCACAGCTAAAAACAAAACAAATGAAAAACCCCAGTCTGTTTATTGAGCACCTGTTATGTACCAGGAGTTGAGATTCTTTGTGCTACTTGGTGGGTTAAGCATTAAGGGCTTACTCCAACTCCTGTGCTATTTTGAGGCCCATCCTAAGGATGAATCAGTGATGAGAGATTGAATGGTTTGCAGCTCCTAATTACCAGGTAGCAGTAAGATTGTGCAGCATCTTTCCAGTTTGAGGGGTCCTATGGTCAAGATTTGCACCCTCTTCTGGTTAAATACTAAGAACCAGGCCTTAGCCACCCTCTAACCTCCATCCGTATTTTTATTCAGGAGCAGGATTCAGAGAGTGGAAGTGAGGCTGAGGGTGAAAGCTGGTACCCCACGAACATGGAGGAGTTGGTGACAGTGGATGAGGTAGGGGAGGAAGAAGATTTTATCATGGAACCAGACATCCCAGAACTGGAGGAGATTGTGCCCATAGACCAGAAGGACAAAATCTGTGCAGAAATATGTCCCTGTGTGACAGCTGCCTTAGACCTGGACTTCACCAAAGGTTTCGCCAAGGAGGGAGTCAAGACCATCGGGAACGGGGCTGCGGAAATCAGCCTCAAGTCGCCCGAAGAACTGCCTTCTGCTTCCACGGGCTGTCCCAGGGACATGGACGTGGAGATGCCTGGCCTAAATCTGGATGCTGAGCGGAAGCCAGCTGAATGCGAGACAGGCCTCTCCCTGGAGGGCTCAGATTGCTACGAGAAGCCCGCAAAGGGAGGAGAGAGCTCAGATGTTCGTCTGGCCCCTCCACTTCTGCAAATGTCTTCCCCCAAGCCAGCAGAGGAGAGGGCCTGGCAGCCCAGCCCATTTCTCGATGACTGCAAGGCCAGGGGGACCCCCGAAGATGGGGCTGGTGAAGGCAGCCCCCTGGAGGAGAAAGCCGGCCCCCCTACCGAGACCGACCTCCAAAGCCAGGCTTGCCAAGGAGCGTCGACCCCAGGTAACTACCTCCCTTTTTCCTCCCTTTTTCTCTGTGCGGCTGGGTTGATCCGACCACTGCTTCCCTGGAGCAGTGTGTGGGCAAGTGCAGGCTGGAACCAACAGAAGTCAGGGTTCAGCCAGCGTGAAAGCTGGTGCAGGAGGCAAGCTGAAAAGCCTGGTTAAACTGCTAGAGCTTTGAGGCAGTGGTTAGCTCTTAGCTTTTAGGTAGGGGACGTTGGATAGGGGACCACATATTTTCTGAAAAGCAGACTCAGATGAGACGTACTTCTTTGCCTTGACAGGAGCCCAGATGAACTCTGACAACTAAATTAGCAAGTGTTTGAGGTTTTTCAAAGGAGCTTTGGTTCCTGGGGATCAGCAAGCAGCCTCTCCTGCCTGCGCCACAGAGGACCACCCAGGCCGTTACACTTCTGTGAGGCCTGAGTGAGGGGGCAGAGCTTTAGAGGCCAAGAAAGGAGAGAAAGGAATGGGCAGAGGGCAGAACGACGGGCTTATGGGCTTACGAAGGTGCCTGGCTGGTTTCCCTTCTCACCACCTCAGACCCACTTTTCTCCAGGGTCTGATGGTGAAACCAGACTTGTCTCGGGATCTCCTCCACCTCCATTGGAGGTGATGTTGTGTCTGTGCCTGGCACTATGACATCATGAAGACAGAGTTTAAAATAGGCTAAGCCCAGTCCTCTCTGCCAAGTGGAAACTAAGATCCAGCAAGAGCTGTGGGGGGAGGGGAGAGGCGTGGCCCTCCATGTTCTCCCAATGAAAATAGCTAGAAATTCATTTTGTAGAAAGCCTGTGGTATTCCAGAGTTTGAAGGAAGTGGGGATAAGAGTCCAGGGCAGAAAATAGAGAGGAAGGGCTTAAAAATAGACATTTCAACCCAGTGCTCTTTGGTTGGCACAAGCTGGTAGGTGAGCAGGTGGTCTGGGCTTCCCTCCATGTCAAGTTGACCTGAGCTGTTTTTCACCTGTGTGGATCTGAGCCTCCATGGAAACTCTGCCGTGAGCTGCCTTGTTGCTAGAGCAATGCTGAGGCCTGGGCTGTGTCTAGAGAAAGCAAGAATAAAGGAAGAGTGAGTGCCGTTCACCTTGCTCGGATTGAACCTCCTCTGTGTTGTAGTATAGGTCTTGACATGCACTGGTGTTCATGGCTCATTAGCTTTCCCAGTGTTTGGAGTTCATATTTAATAACACTGCTCAACAGGCTTGGGGTGAGAATGGCATCACCTCTTCTGCCCGCCTCGGTGCTCCTGTGGACGTCAGCACAATTTTTGCACTTCAGTGATTCTTCTGCCTGCAGAGATGGAGTGATACTGAATCGGGGGTACGGGGGTGGATCATTCCAACCGAAGGCATCAGAGGCCCATCCCCCACAGAGCCAATGCAAAGATTTGCCAAGTTTTCTTGTGTGTGGCGTTCTTTTGGCAGCCGTAAAAGCTCTTTATTCTAGCATTTTGGTTCTAATTAGCAGCCCTGGCCCTAGTCTCATGTCATTAAGCAGCCCCAGGACCATTTCCCATCACACAGTGCAAGGAACAGAATTGCAGGGATTCTTGGAGGCAGGTTGTGTTTCATTGGTATTCTGTCCCGGCTCATGTTTTGCAGAAAACTCCAGGTACTCAGAAATGAAATCTCTGGACATGAGGTCACTGGAAAATGCTGAAGTGGAACTGAAACAGCCCCTTTCTTTGCCTTCCTGGGAACCAGAGGATGTGTTCAGTGAACTTAGCATTCCTCTAGGTGGGTGAGATACTCAGTCCCTTCTGAGAATTCAGTTCCAAGGGACGATAGTTCTGTAATAATGTCTAAGAGCTTGAGAAGGCTGTTTGTCATTTTGTTGTAGTATTAATGTCTGATGCAATCACCCAGATTAACCTGCAGCTTTAAAGTTTCTTGCAATTTCAGTCTCCCATAGTAGACCAAGATAGCTTATGGGGCCAGACTTTGAACGGCACTGCCCTGGGAGCCAGAGCAAAGAGACTTGTTTTTCCTGTCAGGAAATGTTTCATTCCTAACCGCACAGCCCTTATTCAGCCAGGGTAGTGGCGGCTCACCAGCCGCCACAGAGTCAACAGAAATGCCCTCCTGGCCCCAGCACTTCTCCAAACAACGCTGCTTTTTTTTTCCTCTTTGAGGGACTAGCTTCTCTGAGGCAATGATACTGAATAGACTGTGTTTAGGGGACTTCATTGGTGGCTCAGAGGTAAAAGAATCCACCAGCCAATGCAGGAAATGCAGGAGGTGTGGGTTCGATCCCTAGATCGGGAAGATCCCCTGGAGGAGGAAATGGCAACCTGCTGCAGTGTTCTTGGCAGGAAAATCCCATGGACAGTCCATGGGGCTGCAAAGAATCGGACATGACTGAGCAACTGAGCACGCACTCTATAGTTGATAGAGGGGTCCCTGGGTCCCTGTCCTTCCCGTGCTGGTGACTGCATGGCCTCAGACAAGTCATAACCAGGAATTTTTTTTCCAGTCACAGCAGGTCCTTCGGCTTCCCTGGGAGCTCAGCTGGTAAAAATCTGCCTGCAACACAGGAGACCCTTGTTCATATCCTAGGTCTGGAAGTTCCTCTGGAGAAGGGACAGGCTTCCCACTCCACTATTTATGAGCTGGTGGCTCAGCTGGTAAAGAATCCACCTGCAATGTGGGAGACCTGGGTTTTCGATCCCTGGTTTGGGAAGATCCCCTGGAGAAGGGATAGGCTACCCACTTCAGTATTTATGAACTTCCCTTGTGGCTCAGACGGTAAAGAATTCGCCTGCAATGCAGGAGACCTGGGTTTGATCCTGGGTTAAGAAGATCCCTTGGAGGAAGGCATTGCAACCCACTCCAGTATTCTTACCCGGAGAATCCCCACGGACAGAGGAGCCTGGTGCTCCAGTCCACGGGATTGCAGAGTCGGACACGACTAAGCACAGCAGAGCAGGTTCTTCGTTAACAAGCCGATGAGCCCCAAAGGAGCTAGGCAGCATGGAGGCTCACCCTTTCCGTCAAGTTTTCTTTTTTCCTTTTCATCTGCTGTATAAAAATCCCTTATTTTTTCTGTCCTCCAGTGTGCCATTTAGTCAGATGCAAAGAGCAAACTTCCTTTTTAAAAAAAAATGAAAAAAACAAGGAGTTTGCCACATAGCATCCAGCATGCCCCAGGACAAAAATTTCAAAAAAAAAAAAACGGAAATACTACTGACCTTAGAATGAACTAAGATGATTGCAATAAGGCCCTGGGTTCTGGAAAATAGTTGCAAAGGCTGCCTTTCAGGAAAAAGGTGCCAGACAGTCAGCAGCCCCTCCTGGATAATGTGGCACTGTGTGAGGCACTCGGGGCAGGGGCATCGAGAAATGGAACACAAGTCTCTTGGTATCCAGGAACTTGGAATCTGTATGACATACACAGGCAGAAATTAAAAATAATTCTGCTACTTTATAATTATGTCTTCTTTTTATTTTTATTATAAAAAGTGTGAAAGATTGTTATAACAAATTTATAACCCATATAAAGTAAACTTTAAATGTTGTTTCTCTTCTTCCAGTCTCTCCCCCTCTCCAAAAGTCACCACAGTCATACCCATGGATAGCTCTTCTCCCACAAAAACAGGATCAAACTCTACATATAATGTTATGCAGTTTGCTTTTATACCTTAACAGTGAATCTTAGAGCTCTCTTCACATCAAATGCATTCTTCTTAACTACTGCGAATATTTTATCTTAAAAGCTGTACCATACATTACCGATCCATCTCTCTACTGGTGAACATTCAGAATGTCTTTAATTTCTTTTCCATTAAAAATTAGATTGACAACAATACTATGTAGAATATGATTCCCATCATGGTTTAGCACTTATCCATAACCAAACATTTCACGTATTTCTACAGAGTATATTCTTACATTCTAAAAGTATTATATATTTGAATGGCACTGCCGTGGGAGCCAGAGCAAAAAGACTTGTTTTTCTTATTAGGAAATGTTTGTCCTGTCAGGTGTACTATTTCACAAACCTATTCCTGTTTTCCCATCTTTAAAGTCAATAATACCTTTCTCTTATGTATCTACTTCTAAGGATTGTAATATAAAATTAAGATATCCAATGTTAGAAATTTTAAGCAGCCAAGAATAAAAGAACAATATAAGTGAGAAAGTACAAAGTAACATTATTTATCAAAAATTAAAATTATTAATTAAAATGCTATAAAAGTTAGGCTTTTATTTTTTCATTTACCATTGAACTCGCAAAACACCTATGGGGTCAGTAATATTTTCAGCCCTATTTTACAGGTAAGAAATGAGATGGTGGTGGTTTAGTTGCTAAGTCATGTCTGACTCTTGCGCTCCTATAGACTGTAGTCTGCCAGGTACCCCTGTCCATGGGATTTCCCAGGCAAGGATGCTGGAGTGGGTTGTCATTTCCTCCTTCAGGGAATCTTCCTGACCCAGGGATCAAACCCATGTCTCCTGTATTTTAGACAGTTTCTTTATCACTGAGCCACCAGGGGTTTAGGATGAGATGCAGGGTGACAGAGCTAATGAACAGCCCAGACTGGAGTCAGGATTCAGACCCCGGCACTTTGACTCCTAGCACCACGCTCACGCTGCCTGTGCGCTCTACCGCCTTCCGCACGTGCTGTCACCTTTGTGTGTGAACCAGTTTCTGTAGGATAACATACTAGCCCAAGGGAGAGGGGGGTGTCCATGAATATTTGCATTTCAAATTTTCATAATTGCCAGTAAATTGCTATCCAGAAAGATTATACCAGTGTTCAGCACTACCTCACGTGAGAGTACCGTTTCGCCACATCCTTGCCAATTTTGGATCTTGTCAGTTTTTAATCTTTACTAACCTATTGGAGGAAAATGGTAGCTCATTTTATTTTTTAAAACAGCTCTATTGAGGTATAATTGAGGTTAATGACGTGCACATAAAACCTGAATTTTGACACATATGCACCTGTGAGCCATCACTGCAAGCAAGACAGTGAACATACTCATCACCCCTATATTTCCTGGTATTCCTTTGTTACCCCTCCCTCCCAAACCCAGTCCCCAGGTAACCACTGTCCTCCTTCCTCTCACTAAATATTAGTTTGCATTCTAGAATTTTCTATAAAGGGAATCATACAGTATGTACTCTTGTTGCCTGGTTTATTTCACTCAATAGTAATTCTGAGATTCATCCCAATTGTTGGGTGTATGGATAATTGGTTTCTGTTTATCGTTGAGTATAGCACTGTGGTTATGGGTAGATCAGATTTTGTTTATTCATTCAGCTGTGGATGGGCATTTGGGTTTTTCTGGTTTGGGGCTATTACAGACTGTACTTTTATGCTTGATGATAGTCTCTGATTAGCTTTGAGACCTATTGTTTCTTTAATCTCAGTGGGGGTGAGGGGCATATGATACTGTTTTCTGCATTTGCCAGGTAAGGAAACTGAAGCCCAGAGACTTATTACCAGAGTTGTTTTTGTTTTTTAGTTGCTAAGTCATGTCCGATTCTCTTGTGACCCATGGACTATGGCCCACCAGGCTCCCCTGTCCAGGGGTTTTCCCAGGCAAGAATATTGGAGTGGGCTGCCATTTCCTTCTCCAGGGGATCTTCCCGACCCAGGGATCTAACCTGATCTAACCAATGCAGGGTCTCCTGCATTGGCAGGTGGGTTCTTTACCACAGAGGCACCAGGGAAGCCCCTTGCTGCCCAAAAGCAACACAGTAAACTCAGGTCAGAACTGAGGGAATTCTAACTGGAGACCAGGCTGCCCTGCCACTCAGGCAGCACAGTGGAGGAGAGGCAATTTTGGCGCAGTGGTTAAGAGCACAGAGTGTGGAATCTGACTCCCCGGGTTCAAATCCCAGCTGGCTGGGGGTCAAAGAGGTGCTGATTTAACCTCTCTCCCTGGCTTTCTTCATCTGTAAATCAGGGATGGTGATAGTCGCCTACCCTGTAGGGTTATTTTGAGGATTAGATGAATGAGTACTTGTAAGGTCTCAGTCTCTTTCACTAGGAGGTACTTATTACGAGTTGTCTATTGTTATTATTTGTTTCTTTCTCTTTCTCAAAGTCGCTCAGTCATGTCTGACTTTGCGACCCCATGGACTATAGCCCGCCAGGCTCCTCTGTCCATGGGATTCTCCAGGCAAGAATACTGGAGTGGGTTGCCATTCCCTTCTCCAGGGGATCTTCCTGACCCAGGGATTGAACCCGGGTCTCCTGCATTGCAGGCAGATTCTTTGCTGTCTGAGCCACCAGGGAAACCATTATTAATTTATGAAATAGTTGTTGAGGCCTACTCTGCCTTCTCTCACTGGGGGTGCATAACCCTTCACCCTCCATGGTTTGTCAGTACTGCAGAGATACTTTCTAGGGAGTGGGGACAACTCAGGCTTGGTCCCTGTGGAGCGCAGGGAGGTAGAATGAGGAGGAGGTGAGGCAAAGTCCTGCTGCTCAGGGGCTGGGCTGGGCATGGGGATGGGGAAGGGCAGCTCCGTGGGTTTCTGGCCAGCTCTGGGTGACCCCAGCCAGCGTTGAACCCGCCAAGGCCTGAGCTCTCCCCAGAACCAAAGGGAAGCCTACAAAAGCTCCCCCTCTCCACCCATCACAGGCTGTGCTGGGATGACAGGGCTGTAATTACCCGTGGCGGGAGCTATTATTAGAAGGCAGATGTTGCTTTAATTATGGTACTTAATAGAGGCTGAAAAACGGGAGGACCGGGTTGCTGCAGAACTCTCTGGGGCTGGGGCTGTGTTTTCTTCAAGCTGTGCTTCCCTGGGCCCTCACGTTCCAGAGGTGTCCTGAGGCGGTGTTGGCATTCTAAGTGCCCAGGCAACTCCTGTGACTCAGGGGTGAGTTCCCAGGCGTTTGGGGATCTTGCCCCAGCTTCTCCCTCCTCATCACTGTCTCTGACCACCTGGTACTGCCTGAGTGGCCCCGGAGGCCGGTGGGGGCCGGGAAGAGAGCTGCTGCCCAGCCATGGAGCCCGGGTTCTCCAGGCAGCTCTGGTGAAAGGCTGGAGGGCCAGAAGGCCTCGGTGGAGAAAAGCCTCACACATGTCTGCTATTGTTTTTTGATAAACAGTTTAATAAAGGACTAATGTTTGTTGAGCCCTGGGCAAGATGGCATGTGCTTCCCCATTACACCATTTCTTGTATTATTATTCCTGTTTCACAGAGGAGGAAACTGATCTCAGAGAGGTTAGCACACATACCTGAGGTCACACAGTGCAAGTCAAAGAGCTTGGTCTGACTCCAAATTCCATTTTCTCTCCAGTATACTGTGGCTTCCAGCTTTTTTGTTTTTTGGCAGCAGAAGCCTTTGTTCAAGTGAAATCTCACCCCAAACACTGCAGATGGTAGCCATGCCCACTGCTGGGGCTGAAACAGGCCACAGCTGCCAGCTCAGGTCTGTTTCACGTTCCGTGGTGGCTTCTGAGGCAGCCGCACCCCTTCTGGGGGCACCAGGGCAGGGATTTGAAGACCTCTTGGGAAACGTGGCGGATTCCGGAGGCCTTGTGGGATCTGCACAGAAAACCCAAGGCTTCTTTCTTGGTTTTACCCAGTTGGCCGACCCTACAAGGTTTGAACTCAGGGAGAGGCTCTGATCCCCTGCCTGCATCTGCTCCCGTGGCCTCGGGGTGCGGCTGGCGGAGGGTGCTTCCCCTTTTCTGGTTGCCCTTCTCTTGTCCAGTGGGGGCCTCTGCTCCCAGTGGAGCAGCAGCAGAAGGGAGAAGTGTTTTGCAGGCACAGAGGAGGAAGGCGAGCCTTGCTTCATGCTCTGTTTGCCAGCAGCAGCCAGGAGCCAGGGCCTGGGGGAGGTGGAGGGGCGGGACGGCCACCCACAGGCAAAGCCAGCACGGTCCCATCCTTTGCAGTGCGGGTTGGGAGGACACTCGGCCTCCCCCAGGGCAACTGGGTCCCTCACCCAAGGACCTCACTGGAGACTGCTGAGGGCAGGGCAGGCAGGCTTGCTACGTGGCAGTTAGAACTGGCCAGCCAGCCCACTCCCCCCCACCAACACGCGCACACACACACACAGGAGCCATCCGTCAAGGCAGGCTGCAGGCAGGCCTCCCAGGCTCCCTCCTTCCTCCAGGCCCGTCCTTCCACGCTGATAAGTGGCTTTTGTGAAATGAGGCAGGAGGGGGGGGCGGGGTGGATGAAGGGGGGAAGGTTGTAATTAGAAGTCTAAGCTGCTCCTCGATGACAGGGTCTCCTGTGCATTTAGCTCTGTCTCTAGAGGCAGGAGAAGGAAAGTGAAGGAGGGCCTGGGCTTGTGGTCACACGCAGGGCCTTGGAGGAGACCTGGCCTGTCCCCCTCTCTGTAAAAAGCTGCCCTGGCCTCGTGTGTGGCTCCCAGCCCCACTTTCCCTGACACCCAGTCGGGCCAGCTCTTCCACCATCCCCCTATCCACAGCAGAACTCACCAGATGGGCAGCAGCAAAGCACAGCTGAGGGGTCAGCACACAGGGGACAGCCTCAGCCTGAAGGCGCGGGGTTGGGAGTGGGGTGCAGCGCATCTGGGTGTCCCGAGTGGTCAGCCCCACTCCTTTAGCTCCACAGTGTGTCCTGATCTCCGCAGTCCTCAGCCCTGCTTTTTAGATGCTGCCTCAATCAGAAGGCTCAGGAGGGATTCAGCCAGCTCTCCCCAGGCTACACAGATTCTTAGCCTCTGGTCTTAGCCCCTTCTCAGACCTGGGCTCTTTCCACTCTGCTGTGTCCTCAAGAGGAGAACCGTGACCCCAAAACACTATGGTGTAGGCTAGAGCAGCCACCATCCCCCTTCAAAGATGAATCCTCTGGGCTGTGACACGGTCACTTCTCTGGCTGTTGGGCCACTGTTTCCTTTCCTCAGAATCAAAAGAACTCCCCAAATCCTGGAACTTCTATTTAATGCATCATAAATAAAGTGCTACTAATGAATGGTTCAGATTTAAGACTAGAGAAAGATGGAAAAATGTTTATGATAGATCATCACATGAAAAAGGGAGGAGACAGAATTACACTTAGGGTGTCATTAAAAATGTCCTCTTCCACCCCACAAAGTGCTCTATATAGTGTGGAAGAAAATATTTTGATTGGAATGACTCCGGGTGAGTTTTCCTCACTTTTATCTTTAAAAAATTCTTTTTAGTGAACATAATTGTAAAATAAGCAAACAAAAATGAGTGTTGTTCCAGAGTCTTGGCCACAGCAGCTGCAGAGAGACGTACAGTGTGGAGAAAGGAAATCCACCCAGTGAAATGTAAGAAACCTCCTTACTCCTCCTTTCCCAGGAAGCAGACTGATGTTAGTAGAGCCTGGACCTACTTCTGGAAGGCAGCTGCAAAGCATATAATTTCCCAGCACCCCATCACACTGCCTGTGAATGAAGCTGATGCTCTTTTCTTCGTGCCAGTTTTGTAAATGAGGAAACTGAGGCTTGGAGAAGTTGGGTAACCAGCCCAAGCCAATAGCAAGCCAGGGCTGAATCGCGTTGCTCCTACTTCACCCTGACTGTTGTCTGGACCCCAGGGGCCTCCCTCTACCTTCCTAAACTCCCTACCTGTCCGTCCCCCATCCTTCTGCAGGGGTGGAGTTCGTGGTGCCCAGGACCGGCTTTTATTGCAAGCTGTGTGGGCTGTTCTACACAAGTGAAGAGATGGCGAAGATGAGTCACTGTCGTAGTGCCGTCCATTACCGGAACTTACAGGTAAACGCTGGTCTTCCCTGCCTAGCGCCCAGGACGCGCACTCCCTGGGCTAGGTTCCTGTGAGGTTATATCTCCTTCCATCACATGGAAAACTCCTTCTGTGGCCTGAATCCTGACTCCACCAGACTTCTCCACATGGTGGCTGCCTTCCTTATGCTCTCAGAGCATCTGTGTCCGCTTTAGTACAAACCATTCTATTTGGGTTGGATATTTTTGGCAACTGCCTCTCCCTCTAGACTGAATGACTTGTTAGTGTTCCCCTAGCCCATGATTGGAGCTGAAAGACCTGGATATTTCAGATACTGATATTTCTGTGTTTCTCTTCTCCTGTGCTAGTATCCATGTTTGGCTAGGATAAAAGTCACTGTTATGTTCTACTGAAATGTGTGTTCATACTGCAGCTGTTTTCAAAGACATAGCGTCTGGGACCAGACACTGGGGATACACTGGGATACAACAAAAAAAGCAGATAATAACCCCTGCCCTCATGGACCTTCCATTCTAGAGTAGTAGATAAGCAAAATATAAGTGTGTTTCATTGTATATTAACTGTGACATATATAAAATTTTCTATATACCATATTTCATCCAATCTAAGGTGCCATCAGTTGTAAGACACAACACTATTTTTTGATACTAACAAGAAAAAAAATGTTACAGATTAAACAGTGAGACTCCATCAACTGGAAAATACATCTCAATTTCAGAACTGTTCGTACGTGGGGAAAAAACACTTCTTAAATCAATGAGATATAGCAACATATCCTGTAAAAATACCTAAATAATATATAGCATGTTAGAATGTGATTTTCTTATGACTTCTGGTATAAGCTGGGGATTAGTAATATAATAGAAATCATAGTAGATCAGATGGTTGGGGTAAGTATATCAAAGTACCTTCTGTTCTAACTGCAAGGAATTTAGACTACTTCTTTGAGGCATAAGGCCTTGGCTCTGGAAGACCCTTGTGATGGTGAGTGAGTGAGTGAGTGAGTGAGTGAAGTCATTCAGTCGTGTCTGACTCTTTGAGACCCCGTGGACTATAGCCTATCAGGCTCCTCCATCCATGGGATTCTCCAGGCAAGAATACTGGAGTGGGTTGCCATTTCCTTCTCCAGGGGATCTTCCCAACCCAGGGATCGAACCCAGGTCTCCTGCACTGCAGGCAGACACTTTTTAATTCCAAAGCAGATAGTACCGTTCAGTTTAATTGTTAAAGAGTGGCTGCTCTGGTGGTTCTTAGCCAGGGATGTGAACCAAAGTCCTGTACACAGTGTTTCAGAAGTATTTGTACTACTTAGGCCAAGTGTTCAGCAGAATTTGGGAGGGACCCAGGAATATGTAATTTGAGAAAATTCTCCAAATGATTTTAATGTGTACCCCTAGTTAAGAAAACTCAGATACAGGCCAACTCTCTTATTTTATAATTGAGGAAACTGAGGCCCAGAGAAACCAAGAATTTATCTAAACCTTGGATTAGTCCAAGCCTTGGATTTGTCCAAGGCCATCAAGATGGTGAGTTACCAGGCCTGGAACCAAATTGCCTGATTCTTAATCACTTTGCTGCTTTCACTCTACTAAGCTGGTCTTGTGAACTGAGACTCGTGTCATGGCCTGGATCACCATCTGCAAGGGACTGTCATTGACTGTGCCCAAACTCAGGTCAGTTAAGCCTCTTGATTTCCCTCCGGAAAGCAGCTGTTGTGTGACCGAGAAAGTCACGGGGCCTGGGGCCCAGGTCCTGGCCTCTCCAGGGGGTAGGCAGTGACTTGGCCAGGCCAAGGGTTCAGCTTGGGCTACACAGAGCCAGCTGACGGCAGCTGTCTACCCTGAAGACATCATCACCACCCACCCACAACAAGAGGAAGCCTCTAGAATGGAAGAGCTGAACAGGGTCTTGAAGATCATCTGGTCCTGATTTTCCCAAACCTTGGTCTTCAGCTGGAATCTTTTTAAAATGTGGCTTCCTGGACCTATCCTATATTTGCTTATTCATTGTCTCTAGTGTGGGGCCTGAGAATATGCATTTTAAAGTCTTTCCATCAGATTATGATACCTCAACATGAGAACCTTCTCATCGGGTCTTCTCAGCTTGACTGTGTAACCCTCAAGGAGACATACAGCTTAAGGTCACCCAAGAAGGTTGGAAGAATGCAGACTCCTTGAATTCTAAACCCTGTGCTATTTGCAGGGCAACAGACTTCACTGTGTTTTGGGCCTCTGGGCCAAACCCCCAGGCAGACTCACCTCCCAGTAGCAGGCCACGGCCACACCTGTGGTCCCAGGCCTATCAGGTCCAGACGCTGGCTAAGTCCCTTATGCCCGCCAACTGCAGTTCAGGTTTCCCTGGAGCACCTGTCGGGGAACAGGGAGCCGCGATCACAGGTGTCCCAGATAGGGTTTCTGCCTGTGGCCTTGACAGGCTGTCTCTGTCCACACAGATGCACCCATCCCACCCCTACTCCATGCTACATGTGCGAAAAGGGAAGAATTCAGACGGGAGTGGCCGATGCTGGCTAACACCTCAGTCAGGCAGCTTGTAAATCTAGCACCCTGGAAGGCTGTGAGGCGGGGGCAGGGGTTGCTCCTGGGGGTAGGGTTGTAGGAATCTTCATTTTCTCTCTGCAGCCTCGCTGTACTCTCGTGCGCTGAGAGAAGCCTCAGCAGGTCAGAACAGCAGGTGGAGTAGGTGCTAGGTGGGAAAACTAGACGCTTGCTCAGCCCCAGGTCCGATACTCGGTACACCTACCCACTTGCCTTCCCTAAGACGAGATGAAGGAGCAGCCCAGTCCTCCATCAGCAGTCTGATCCCCCGAATCCACAGTCTACCTCTCTCTATCAGTCTCACCCACCTCTCAAAGCTAACCAGTCTCTCTTAGAGACACCAGGTCGACTCCATCACCTCTCCCACATCATCAGGTCTGACCCTCAGATTCACCCCTGAAGGAAGAAAGAGGAAGATAGCATCCTTCCATTTAACAGTTTAGGGTCTGAGGCTAGGAGAAGATGAGTGACTTTCCCAGAATCAGACAGCCAGTGCCAGTTACGATCAAGGCGGCATTGACTTTTTGGCCAACCCAATATATGGCCCAGGATCCTACCATCCCACTTACAGAAATCTAACCTACAGAAATAAATTCACCAATATGTAAATATGTACAAGGGCACTTATTGCAGTTAATTTATTATAATAAATGTATAACTTATTGCCAACATTTTTGGAAACAGCCTGAATGTCCAGGAATAGGATAGTGATTGAGTAATTGATGGTTCACGCCTGTGACATTGCTAGGTGTTTATTCCATGCCAGGCTCTATGTTTGATGCCTTATGGTACCTCTCTGGGACGCCACACCAACCTTGTATAGTGGTTACTGTATTACTCACACTTAACAGATGTCAAAGATATTGGGGACCTTGCCAGCTGAGAGCCAACCTTTGAACCCAGGTCATGTGATGGCAAAGCCCACACACTTGACCGCTGTGAGGGACTTAACCCTGCTGACTCCTTGCACTGCCCTGGGCTGCCCCAGCCATCAGAGGATATCCAACTGGGGCCTAGGGAATCTTCTGGTTCTCTCGCTGCCGTGAATCCAGAACCTCAGGAGCAGCCTGACAGGCTCACCGAGTTGGACTTGGGGGCCAGTGGGAACATGGGTGCTCTGAGCTGGGGTGCAGGCAGCCCCCTCCCCCTGTCTGCGGAGCCTCAGATGTCGGGCTGCAGTTTTGTCTTTCAGTAGGTATGGGGCAGAGCTGCTCCCCTCCCTGCCCTTCCAGCCTCCCTCTCTTTCCTCTGCCTTTTACACGTGGACGTGCTGCCTGGATCCTAGGGCTCATTCTGGACTACGAGTAGAGTTGTGAGGGTTAAATGAGTTTATAGAAGAAAAGCAGTTAGCGCTGGATGTGGATTAAGGGCTATGGATGTGTTTGCTGTTAGAATCTGCACTTCCCTACATTTCTCCATGAATCATTTGTAAACTCATAAAGAGGGTGGAGCTCATCACTCAGCCTGGGTCCTGGGGCCCTGGAAGGATCTGAGGAGAGAGAAGAGGGCTTCCACCCCAGGGGGGCAAGATGAGAGGAGAGGGGGGCCCAACACACAGCCCCTTCCTCTCCTCCCAGCTCACCACTGTCTTTCTCCCTCCCCACTCTGTCCCTCTTTCCACCACAGAAGTACTTGTCCCAGCTGGCCGAGGAGGGCCTGAAGGAGACGGAGCGGGTGGGCAGCCCGCGGCCCCAGGACAGCGGAATCGTGCCGCACTTTGAAAGGAAGAAGCTCTGACACCGCTGCTTGAAGGGGGAGAGGAGGGCCTGAGAAGTGGGGCCTTCCTGCCAGAGAGGAAGGAAGCCCAGGGAGCCCACGGCGGTGCCCGAGTCGGTCCGCAGAGACCCACGACAGGCCCGGAGCGCCTCCCGGAGCCTTCACCCCGGCATATCCAGTGACCCGCGTTTCCTTCGAACAGTTTTTCCATTTGCTTGTCTCTTTTTCTCTCCATCTCTCACTCCCTCCTTCTGTGCCGATAAAATCCAACTTCTCAGGGATTTTCACAGTGTTCCAATTCTTGGTGGGATAGGATAGGTCAAGCCAGGCTGAGTCCTCCAAAAAAAAAAAGATTTCACGGAGACTCCTGGGTCGAGAACCACGTCTCTGCTTGGCGTCCTGTGTGTGGTGGGTGGGGGAGCTGAGTTGGGTCTTACGGTCCCGGAGCGGGGAGCCCTGGACCACCAGAAGCTGGCAGAAGCTGAGAGCTCCTCTAGCTCAACCACCTTTTTGAAAAGCCCTGATTTTCATAACTCTTTCGTCCTCTCCATTGTTCTAGAAGCCCACCAGATTCAAGCCTTAAAATTTAAGAAGAGCCCTTTATTTTGGAAGCTCTGATCATTTCTCTCCTGTTGATTTCAGGAGATGCCAGGGTTTGTTCTCCTCTGGATATTGAGTCTGGTCTAGATTCACTTTAAATAAAAATGAGAACAGAAGCATCTTCCCCCTCCAGTTAAAACATTAGAAGGTCAGGACTTCTGTTGAAGACTGGTCTCCCAGCCGTGCATGGTTGGCTTGAGAGACACCAAAACAAGGAAAAGGCGTCCATCCTTGACTCATCCTTTGGCGCCTGCACACTGGGTACCAGCAGCCTCACAGTGGGATGGTCTTTAAATGGTCTCTTAGAGGTGGGGGCAGCTGAGAGAGGGAAGGCTGCAGGACCGAGGAGCGTTGAGGGTTGCCAGGTGTTTGTAGGTGGGCCCTTTCCAGTTGGGCAGAAGGCCAAAGGCATCTCAGAGTTTACCCCATGTGCAGACTTTGATATTAAATGTTACAAAGCGCAGAGCTCCTTCCCATCGGGCTGTGGGTACTGAAGCTGAGTGCTTTCAGGTCCTGGACAGGACAGGCTGCTGGGGTCTAGACTGAGGTTCATTGGGAGGGTTTGGGAAAATGTGCTGGGGGAAATGCGGCTCAGCTGACCTGGTGAAGCCCTTGAGAAGGTCAGAAGGGAACCTGGTGCTGCTTCCTCAAGTGAGACACTTGCCCGGAGACGGCCGCCCTGGCTCAGCTCCTAGAACACGTTTGTTCCTGTTTGTTCTATTCCTGACCACAGATAGGTAGGCTAGGATGAGATTGCTTGTTTTAATTTAATGTTTTGCTTTTTTTTTCTTTTTATGGTAGATAAGACTATACTGCATATTCTGTTTTCTGTCCTCTGCACTAAAAGCAGAAGGTACAGAGATGGATTATCTGAGTTCCACACTGACATCTGATTAGTGAGAAACTTAAGCCTCAGAAAGGAAGGGAAAATAGAACATACTAGGATCACATGTAAACCTGGGGGCAGGTGGCATCGGCAAGGAGAGAACCGCTGGGGACCTGTGAGAGAGAAGAGTTCAGGCAAGCTTCAAACAGACCAGCTTGAACAGGTGTATAGGGAGGCTGGAAGCGGTGGCATCAGGCAGCTGCGGGCCTCAGAAAGGTGAGTGTCTCAAAGAGAGTGGAGTTTGAAAACAGTGACTCAGCCCAGACCTGTTCCCCTGGCTGACTTCTCTGGGTTGTACCTGGTGTTCTAGAAACCGGCCTCCTCTGTTTCTCGGAAACTTTGACCCTATGTGTCTTTCTTCCCACTGGTGGGAAGTCAGGGGCCAACGCTCTGAACCTTGCTGGGAAAAACCTAAAGCCTAAAAGTACATTTTTAGAGAAGCTGGCAGTCTTTTCTCCCAGCATAGTGGAAGATGACCCCGCCAGCTCACCACCCCCCCACCAAGCAGTGTTTCCATGGAAACCTGGATGGCTGTTCAAACAGCTATATTCCCTAGTAATGTAATGGCTCTCTTGCTGATAGACCGAACTTCCCTCTATTTTAAAGCTGGAAAACGGCCCTGGGAAGGAGAGAGAAGCTCTTTGCATTTAATAAGAACCTTTAATTTAAAAAGTCATCAAAGGTCCTGTATTTGTGTGTAAATATATATTTATATTTATTTATTTTTATACAATTCCATTGGCATAGTTTCACCCACTCTATAATTTGCACTTTTTATTCCTACGTGTGTCATACACAATGCAGTATTAAAAGCAACCAGGAAAATATTGATTTTTTTTTTTTTTAAGCTTTTCTTCAGTGTTTGTTAATGATTTCAAAATGTCTCCCTGGAAAGGTTGTTCAAGAGCAGCTGCTATCTTGAGCAGCACATTTACTCGTACCCTGCGTTAATATAACAAAAGGCCTGTGTACTTTTTATTGTAAACACCTGAAATAAAGTATATCCACAGTGTATTTCTGAAGGATTTGGTAAACTTGGTGTTGGTGTGAGCAGCAGCCATTAGTATCAAGGTTTCTCTTGACAGTCTGAGGCTGTGATCTGTTAGATTATACTTGAACTGGACCAGAGTTTGATTATTGAGCTTGTGAGAAAAAGAAAACCATTAGTTGATTTAAGTTTGAACTTGTAAACTATTGGAATTTGTTGAGTGTGTCCTATTAATCGTCACCACTTTTCTTGATCTGTATAATTGACCTCAAGTGTTTGTTTTTACAAAAGGAAAAACAAAAAAGATTTTTAATAAAGAGAATTTGAAAGCTTGTGAGTGAGTCGTCATCTGTTACACCAGGATCCCTAAGTGTTTGGCCAAAGGATGCTCACTGAGTGTGGAGGTTGGGATTCAGTTCATCTAAATCTAGAATGTTTCTGAAGAGTTGAAAAAACAAGATACAAGAGGTTCCACCTGGGACTCTGGGGGGGTGGAATCAGAGCTTCTCAGGGTTGAAGCTCCAAGAGGGCTGAGCCTAGGAATATAGTGAGCTGCTGTTCCCCAGGCCAAAAGGGTTAGATGGAAAAATCTCTTGGCTGCTTCTAACCCTGTGGTTAGAAGAAGGTTCTTCTAACCCTTCTTCTCAGGGCTCTCAGGTTGTCTAGTGGCCGAGCCCTGTTGCCCTGCACCAGAGTCAGGTCGTTTCTGGAGGTGCCGTCCCTGTGAGGAGGTCAGCCCCTCGCTTGGGTCCTTTGAGCCTTGTGACTTCTGAAGTCCTGTGTCCTTGGGTGCAAGGGCGGGTGATGGTATTAATCACCTCCCTGATTGTTTCTGGGTTCAGGTCATTGCTGGTGAAAGCAACTGCCATGCTGTGCAGCCCTGAATCTTTGCCGTTTGGGGATTCAGAGCAACCCTGAAATTTTCAGTGGTTCTTAAGTTCTTTCTCAACCGTTTCTTCTAGCAAAACAATGCTAATCTCCTGGGACCGGTTCGCAAGTCCTTTGAATGGCCTGGAATCTTCTCAGGGCCCTCCCCTCCTGTTGGCAGTGCTCCTGAGTCACCAGGGAAGGGCTGGGCAGTCTGGCCCCAGAGGGCAAAGTGAGTGGGGCTGCCTGTAATTAGCGGGTGCAGATCTGTAGATCTGAGGAAAGTTCCCATCCAGCCTGTTGCTGCCCACCCCCTCCCCGCCCCCCGCCTGTTGTGGCCACCCAGGGCTGAGCTCAGGCCTCCAGTTCCCAACCAGGAGGGGTGGGGAAACATCCTTCCCTACCATTGCTGGCTGTGCCCTCGTGGGCCAAGGCAGCTGGTGGGCCTGGAGCTCGTCCTGCTGCCCTAAGTTCAGGATCCAGGGTGGCCGGGGTGCCCCTGGTACCTGTTCCCAGTTCCTCCACGTGGCACAGCTCCAGGGGGCATCTCGTAAATTGTCTTCTGTAAGACACACCTCCAACCCACCGCCTTGGAGCTGTGCAATAGAGCCATCCTGCCAGGGAGCCCCCTGAGCTGAGTTCCCTGCTATGCTGCAGGCTCCTCGTTTGCTTTCTCATGTTCGTAAGGGCCGGAGAGCCTAGTTCTGAGCCAGTCACCTGGGCCTGGGCCCTGACATTAAGACCTGCCTTCTGGGCTCCCTCTTCTCCCCAGGGATCAGGGCCTGACTCTGCCATGGCCCAGATGCTCGCAGTCCCCGGAGGCCAGGCCACTTAGATACTGACCTTGACCCCCATCTGACCTGAGATCTCTGTGCCCCTCTGACATCAACAACTGTCTACCTAGGCAGGGACAGGACCTCTGCGCTCACCCCCATTCTCCTTTCCCACCAGGCCAACCATACAAATCAACCTAACCCATGTGGATTTCCAAGCATGTTAGAACAGAATGGCCCCAGGGACCCCCCACAAGCCCTGTCCTTCCTTTTGCAGGTGAGAAAACTGAGGCCCAGACAGGGAAAGTGATTTGCCTAAGGCAATACAGCTTATCAGTATAAAGTAAGAAGGGGATCCAGATCTCCTGGGTGGTCCTAACTGGGCACAAATGAGGAGTGTAGTTTCTTTCAGCTAAATTATTTCATGAATTTTCTAGATCTAGTCCTAGCTGGACTTCCGCAATTGGCAAGGACTCAAGAAAAATCACTGATTTTTGTGCTTTGTGTGGATCTGAATCACCTGCGGAGCTTGTTAGAACTAGAGACTCCTGCCCCACCACCCCCACCCTGTGGAGATTCTGCCTCGCTGGGTCACGGGAAGGCATTTGCATCTTAGTGGAGACTCATGAGTGATTCAGTGCAGGTGGAGTCTGCTCCTCGCGCTTGGAAAAATGCTGCCCTAGCTGTCAACTGGGGACTTCCCCAGCAGCTCCTGGAAGAGAAGGGACATTTATTTTGCTGGGGGGAAGGGCAGAACAGATGTGAATGGAGACCATTGAAGGTACAGGAGACTCCAGTGTGGAAAAGGCTTGAAGACAGGGGACATACAGGGGAGGAGACAGTCTGACTGTAGCAGATGGAGATGGTGGGAGCTGGTGGTGGTAGGGGGTGGTTGTCAGACGGGGTTTGGGGCACATCAGGATTTTTTTTAGTTGGATTCGTAGTTACCACAGTTAGGCAAAAGTCTTCCAATGGTCTCTTTATCCTCGTTAATGGCTGAAGGCATTGTAATTATCAAGACTCCTGGTGATAGGCTAGCCCCTGGTGATAGGCTGGCAGAGAGCTGTGCAGTCAGCAGACCTTTAGAGGAGCCTGGAGTCACAGGGAGCAGGGGCGTTCCCCAGGGCCATGTCACTGCTCTCCTGTGCTCCACGAGCCACCGTTAATACTGATATTAGCCCTACAGATTATTAAGTGCATGCCACACTCTGTGTGTACTCTGTAGGGATGCAGTTTCTTGGCCTCTTTACAATGTTGAGAGGTGCCATTATTCCCCCATTTTACAGGTTGGGGAAATGAGGCTCAAAGGTGAAAATGGTTTGCCCAGGGACAGCCAGTGAGTGGCAGAATTGGGATTCAAACCCAGGTTCACCTGACTCTCAAACCATGCTTTTAACCACTATTTTCTAGTGCCTGTCTTAGGGTTGGGGTCTTCTCTTGTTCCTGATTTTTGCTAAAACTTCTAGATCCTGGGTCTGCCAGAAACAGTGGAGTAAGGAGGATTAGAGAGCCGGATTTAGCTAGACTCAGGAGTTTATGACTGATCTTGATTGTTAAATTCTGAAACTGACCTCAACATTTCCCTCCTTAGACTGTAGCTAAAGAAAGGTCTCCACCCACCGCAGGGCAGGAAAACAAGCAGGAAGGCTGAAGGTGCCAAAGCAACACACTTTCTTCCTCCCCTCACCCTCGGAGCTGGATCTAGGGTCGAGCCAGGGAGCTGTTCCTGCTCCTCTGGAAGGGAGGAGAGCACCTAGTTCTGTGTTCTTGGGGAATTTAGGGGTATAAGGGTGTGATCAAAAGGAGATTTCCTGTGGCCCCTAGATGCAGGCCAGACTTTGCACTTTTAACCCTTCTTTCCTGAGTGAAACTTCATTGTTTATTTACCTGCCACCTCTTAACAACAAGGAACTGAGTTAATATACAACACAGGCCATATGAGACCAGATTAAGCCAATGGAAGTTTTTGAAGTGAGGATTGAGGAAACCTGGAGGCAGCAAGTAGTTGAGTAGGAAGGACTGAGGCAGTGGTGGTGAATTAACATGAAATGTGACTGGGAGCCAAGGCAAAAGAGGAAGCAAGCTCCCCTGCTTAGCTCTTCCTGTTAGAATCGAGAGAGCATGCCAGTTAATCTGGGAAAATCATTCTACTTGATTCCAAATTCTAGATGAAGTCCTTTTTGGGACTATACATGATGTTGTGCTAAGAGTCTTGGAGAATATCCCCGGGTAGCCGGCAGCCCAAAGTCAGAAAAGATAGTGGAGAATGCTCTGGAGGGGATATTAGATGGTCCCTGGTTCATGTGAAATTGTCTCTGATGTCACAGTAACGCCTACCAGTGTCTAAAGACCTGACCTTTCCTCTGCCTGTCTAACTCACCTGAGCCAGTATGCTGGTTTGAGTTGGTGTGTTTTAATTTTCCCCCCCAAATTTTTCAAATTTCTCTTGTTATTTGCGCTTCCAGGAGCCAGGTCCATAGGACCAGGAGTCTGTCATCGCAGCCATCTGCTCAGTACACCCACCTGAGAACAGAGTGCTCTGGGTGGGTCAATCTGAATTCTGGGAAAATCTCAAGGGCATGTACTCTCTGGGGTCCCCCATGGGCTGACCTCAACCAGGATAGAACTCCACTGGACTGGAAAGCCTTGATTCCCTCAGGCTGAGCCTGGAAACCACCCCAAACCTGCCTGGGGAGGACCGGTCCAGGGGAGGAGGGCAGCAGAGGGCTCCCTGTGACAGGGTTCACTCTCGCCATCCACAAGTTTGGAGGAGAGAATTTTTTGGTTCAGGGGCCAGCTCTGTGCTGGGCCTCAGGGTTGTGAGCCCCTATGTCAAATCCACAAGAAACCCACTCATTCTTGGACAGTGTGGACCTCCGGTCACTTCAGCCTCTTCATCTGCACTTGAGGTGAGCCTTGCGCTTGCCTGAGGCTGTTGGAGGGAAAGCGTGACATGAGCGGGACTCAGTCAGTCACAGGAAGTGGGTAGTGATCACTTCCGTCCCTGGGCTTCCCACAGCCCCAGGGCTGCGCTCTGCAAGCCTGCCGGGACTTCTGGTCTCGTGAGCATCTTTCCATCCCCCACCCCCGGCCCCGGGGCAGTCCGCCGTCTGCGGAGGACAAGTCCCTCTCAAGAGCAAACACAGGTGTGTCCATGGCGCAAGCTGACCCCTGTGTGGTCCTGGCCTTTGTGGTCTCCATCTTCACATGCCTCAGGGTGCTGTTAGCTGAACCAACGCACTGCTTCCCTCAGCGCTTTGCTTTCTTACCCCCGCGGCTCCCACTTATGGTCCAGCCTTGCTCAATGCCGCGTGGGTCCTAATTAGGCCCCATTTTAGCCGCTTGGTTTTGCACATGGTCTCCCACTGCCTGGATGCCCTTCTCCTTTCTCTCTGTTTGGGAACCAGGACTTTCTCTAGCATTCTTTCTAAGTAACTGTTACCTCCTTTATGAAGCCTTCCTGGACCCCCTTTGTTCTCCCTGCAGGTGTTACTGCTCCCACACTGTGTCCCAGCACCTCTCTCCGCCCCCGGCCCCACACAGAGGCCTCTCTTTATAGCCCTTATCAGGCTGCCTTGTGATCTGTTTACAGGTTCGTCTTGCATTAACCATTGAGTCTATAGGGCAGGAAGCATGTTCTACTGCCCTGCACTGCACAGAACAGGCACCTGTTGTGACTGTTGAAGGACGAAGCAGCCCCCTACCCATCCCTGGGCCTGGCTGCAGCCGCAGAGGCCCAAGCTCCAGGTCTCTATCCAGCCACCAGCTGTAGGAACAGGCCTATATCCTCGGAAAGGTGCCTGGGAGCATCTCCCCACCTCCCGGCCTTGGCCCTGCCCATCTTTTCCATCCAGGCTCCCACCCACTGAGGACTGGAAGGTGGCTCTGATGGTTGGTGTCATAGACGCTGTTTGTGTGGCTCAAAGCTTGGCCTTTCAATGGTCAGATTCTTCTGCAGCCACAGACCGGCTTCCTATGCCAGCTTCACCTCTCTGGGTCCCCAGGAGCATGCCCTCTCTAAACCTATCTGTCCTCACTGCATCCTCACCTCGCCAGGCCCACCCATCTCTCAGGGACCTTCCCGGGCGGAGCTGGGAACAAAGCTTAGTTTATGACACTTGTGTCAACACGGGGTGGATGGCCTCGGTTCACCCTGCATCGTGGAAACCACACCTGCCTGCCCGGTGCCCACACCTAATCAAGGCCTCCTGAAGACCCAGGGGCTGCAGGGAAGCTCCTCACACTTCTTCTCTCCTAGTATCTGGGAGGTGCTGGGGGCTTGAGCTAGCGAGTGGGGATTTCACAGCCCCAGAAGAGAGAGATGTTGCTCTAGGCTGATTAGTCTGGTCAGATGATTAATAATTAAACCTGACCTGTTCCCAGCTACACACACACACCCTGCAGCCAGGAATCAGCAGAGATCAGGGGCAGAGAAGATCAGCATGGGCCCAGCTCCAACTCCCCCGCCTCATTCCAGGGTTTGGGAGAGTCTCAGGGCTCCTCCTTTTCACCTACCTAAGGTCCTACCAGTCCACCTCCTAAATAAAGCCTTCCTGACTTTTCCCACAGGCCTGAGCTCTGGGCAGGCTTTGGGAAATTCTTAGGCTGCACAGGCTGGGGTGACTCTGTAGGAGTGCGATTTGCAGGTCAGATAGGACTTGGGCTCCACCTGTGTTGACACTCAATTTCTTCAACTCCATCTTGACTTCTGCAGCCTCTCCCCTTCTTATTTATACTCCTGCTCCCCAGAGTTCTAGGAAGAACAGGGCATGCTTGGCACCCTGTCTGATCTTAGCATGGCAGAAGCATTCAGCTCGGCTGCATTCTGCCCTCATCATCATGGGCCGCCTAAGTTTTTCCAAAGGTCCTTCTCTGGCCTCAGGAACCCCGAGATTCTGGGCAGCTGCTGGGCAGCTTGAAGCTAAGGATCCACACACAAGGGTTCAGCGAGGTGGCCAAAGTGGGGTCCCCTCCTACCTTCCTGCACTGAGGAGCATCCTTCTAGCTTGTCCCTGGTCTTAAGGAAGCATGATCTCCTCCCCAGAGGCCACTTCCCACCTACCCTTCCTCCTTCCAACTCCGCATCTCCCCAGAGCTCAGAGGCCTTTCCCACTCAGTGGATAACGCTCTTCTAGCACATTGTCCAGCCTTTTGTAGTTAGATTTTATTTGGGCTGGGTAGGGAGGAGTAGGGTCTCCAGCCCCTGGCCTCCCTCCCTGGGCCTCTTCAACCCAGGAAAGCAGGTGATCATCCTGACCCCACCTTCGTCCCTCCCGGGGCTTTGTGAGGTGGGACAGAAAGGCCTCAGCCTGTTATTTAAACACACATGTGTGTGTGTACATGTGTTTGTACCTGCCTGCCTGCACATATGCATGCAAGGATACATGTATATGAAGCTTCTGGACAAGCTTGGAGGTTGGAGGTTTTAAAATCTGAGCCTCCCCAGGATGCCCATGTTAGGAAGCACTCCAGTCCTTCCTCTGGTCATGGCTGGGTGCACCCACCTCTGTTTTAACCCACACTGTGATCTGCTTGTTTTCTTGTTCCCAGTCCAAGAGTTATTTCTATGGGATTAGTCAAAGCCTCTTTGCCGTTCCCCTTCCTTGCTAAAGAAAATTCTAACTGCCAAGCATTTGGCCCTCCCTCTCTTGCTTATTAAAAACAAACAAACAAACAGGTCGAACTGTCAGGTTGGGGAAGAAGCAGAGGAGTGGGGTGATGTCCTTTGAAGATGACTGAGGTTGACTCTCAGAAGAGGGGAGGAAGGGAGAGAGAGCAGGAGGGAGAGGAAGAAAGAGGATACCTCTTTCTGGGGAAGATGTCAGGGAAGTTTTGTCACGTTTTGGAGGAGAGTAAAGTGTTCGAGATGGAAAAAAAGGCTTCTGGGTAACTATAGGGGTTAGATAATTGGAAACCAAAAGAAAGGAGGAATTTGGGGGCAATTTGCTATAGATGACAAATTTGACTTCAAATTTCTCTGAGAGACTCAAATAATATTTTTCATCTCATCTAAGTGTCAATTCTGCATTTTATTTTTTTGTGCAACTAGGAAAGAAAAAACTCTATCAACTAAACCCTAACATAGGTATCCTTATCAAATAATTTGTCAGATGCAGCCTGACTTCAGGAATGTTAAAATGTGAAAACCTGTTTTATTAAAATTTATGAATAAACTAGTTTTACTTATGATTCTTTACAATGCGACAACATGCTAGGACTAGACAGTGTTAGGTTCTTAAACTTATTCTGACTACAGTCATGTAAATGTTAGCCCCCCAACCCTAACCCATCCCTAGAAAGAACATTGACCTTTTCACCCTTATAACCTTTACATTTACTACATGTGCCTGGCATAACATAGGAACCCATTTACTCAATTAAATTTTATGGAGCCATCATGTATTCTCAAAGGGCTGCAGTTAGGTCCTTTCCTATACATTTTTTACCTAAGCAACAATCTGAAAGATGGATAGACAGACAGACACACATACATACACACCCCAGTCTGAACAGCTGGATGGCCAGATGGTCTGATTTCAGTCCTCCTGTGCATGTGTGGGTTTATAATGGCCTTGGTGCCAGCAGTGTACCAATTGCTCTGATTCTCCCAGGCCCTTGAGGAAAGTATAGACAGGGCCTTAGGACACAAAGAATGTGTTTGTGCCTGCTGAAGGGATGAGGGGGTAGTTTTATAGCAGTTTCAAGAAATAAATGTGGCCGTAATTGAGAGCATGGGGACAGATCACATTGCCTGCAGAGAATAAAGGAGGTTTTGTGGCAGAGCCCCCAAAGACTACCGTTATGGAAGAGATGTGCAAAGGAGTCTGAGAAAAAGCAGCCGGAGAATTAGGAGGAAACCCAGGAGAATATAACATCAAGGAGATCAGAGTAAGGGAGTCTTTCGAAAGGGAAGAATTGGTCACCAGAGCTGAGTAGTTGAATTGATCACCTATAACCCTGATTTGTTATTTGTTGCTCAGTCACTAAATCCTGTCTGACTCTCTGTGACTCCATGGACTGCAGCATGCCAGGCTCCTCTGTCCTTCACCATCTCCCAGGAATTGCTCAAATTCATATCCACTGAGACAGTGATGCCATCTAACCATCTCATTCTCTCATCCCGTTCTCCTCCTGCCCTCAATCTTTCCCAGCATCAGAGACTTTTCCAGTGAGTTGGCTCTTTGCATCAATTAGCCAAAGTATTGGAGTTTCAGCTTCAGCATCAAGCCTTCTAGTGAATATTCAGGACTGATTTCCTTTAGGATGGACTGGTTTGATATCCTTGCTATCCAAAGAACTCTCAAGAGTCTTCTTCAGCACCACAGTTTGAAAGCATCAGTTCTTTGTCACTCAGCCTTCTTTATGGTCCAACTCTCACATTCGTACACAACTACTGGAAAAACCATAGCTTTGGCTATATGAACCTTTGTCAGCAAGTGATGTCTCTGCTTTTTAGTACTCTTTCTAGGTTTGTTGTAGTTTTTCTTCCAAGGAGAGTGCCTCAATAATTCTGAGGATAAACAAGTAGCAGAGGCAGAGTATGAAATGTAAATGTGAAACCGCCTAGAGAGGTAGAACTGTATTTGAGGAAATGCCATTTTAGAAATGTGATGTCTTGTGTGGTATGACTTCCACCGACCTATGATCAGTCTAGATGGTTCTTCTCCATCCCCAGCTTCTAACATCTGAGTCCCCACTGCCTTGCTCCCCGACCTGACCCCTGAGAGCCCACTGGGTTCTAATTCTCGAATCAAGCATGACAAAGATTGTTGTTGTTGTTTAGTTGCTCAGTCGTGTCTGACTCTTTGCGACCTCATGGACTGCAGCACGCCAGTCTTCCCTGTCCTTCACCATCTCCCGGAGCTTGCTCAGACTATGTCCATTGAGTCAGTGATGCCATCCAACCATCTTGTCCTCTGTCGTCCCCTTCTCTTCCTGCTTTCAATCTTTCCTAGCATCAGGGTCTTTTCTAATAAGTCAGCTCTTCAGGTCAGGTGGCTAAAGTATTGGAGCTTAAACTTCAGCATCAGTTCTTCCAATGAATTATCAGGATTGATTTCCTTTAGGAATGACGGGTTTGACCTCCTTGCAGTCTAAAGGGCTCTCAAGAGTCTCCTCCAACACCTCAGCTCAAAAGCATCAATTCTTCAGCACTCAGTCTTCTTTATGGTCCAACTCCCACATCCATACATGACTACTAGAAAAACCATGGCTTTGACTATGCAGAACTTTGTCAGCACAGTAATGTCTCTGCTTTTTAATATGCTGTCTAGGTTGGTCATAGCTTTTCTTCCAAGGAGCAAGCGTCTTTTAATTTCATGGCTGCAGTCACCATCTGCAGTGATTTTGGAGTCCCCAAAGATAAAGTCTGTCACTGTTTCTATTGTTTCCCCATCTATTTGCCATGAAGTGATGGAATCGGATGCCATGATCTTAGTTTTTGAATGTTAAGTTTTAAACAAGCTTTTTAGTTCCTCTTTGCTTTCTGCCAAAAGGGTAGTGTCAACTACCATATCTGAGGTTATTGATATTTCTCCCATCAGTCATGATTCCAGCTTGTGCTTCATCCAGTCTGGCATTTCTCATGATGTACTCTGCATGGAAGTTAAATAAGCAGGGTGTCAATATACAGCCTTGACGTACTCCTTTCCCAGTTTGGAACCAGTCTGTTGTTCCATGTCTAACTGTTGTTTCTTGACCTGCATACATGTTTCTCAGGAGGCAGGTAAGGTGGTCTGGTATTCCCATCTCTTAAAGAATTTGCCAGTTTGTTGTGATCCACACAGTCAAAGGCTTTAGCATAGTCAATGAAGCAGAAATAGATGTTTTTCTGGAACTCTCTTGCCTTTTCTATGATCCAACGGATATTGGCAATTTAACCTCTGGTTCCTGTTGCTGACCAAGATAGCAAACTTATAATAGTCACAGCTTCAGCATCATTGAAGGGAGACACAGAATGAGACACCTGCCCCTTTAAACATGTGTGCAATCTGACCAAACCTGAGCTATGGTCACCTGGCCTTTCCTGTTGGGCTGAATTAACAAGCTGCCAAACTGGCTGCAGGAGCTAGGTACCCTCAGGGGCTGTGTTCCTGCCTAGGAAACTTCACCTGAGCTTTGATCTCTTCTCTTGCCTGATGCTGGCATCAGACTCCCTCTAGAACAGGCCAAGTCTCGTAGCCCACACACTTATTGCCAACTTCTTTTGCCCAGCTGAACTCTACAGTGGGCTGGTTTGACCACGCAGTATCCCTGTCCTAAAGAGAAGCACTCCTTTTTATGGGAACCCATCCCATCCATTGGATGGATCTGTAGCATCCTTCTCAGAGAACTTCACATGATCCAGGCCTAGCCAGTGAAAGTGCCTCATTCTCCTCTTCACAGTGATTGATTCAGGCAGAGAAACATGACCCAAATGGAAACATTACAATCTTCCCTGTGACTTTTGCCCGAACCATACCAAACAAAACAAAACAACAGCAACCTCCCCTCACCAACACATTCTAATTCTGGGGTTGCTAGCTGTAAGTCACTGATCCTCCAAGTGTTACTCACAGTTCCCTAGGGATCCCCAAGTTCTTTTCAAGGAATCTATGAGATCAAAACTGTTTTTGTAGTGATACTGAGATTTCATGTGCCTTTTTTGGTATGTTGACATTTGCACTATCAGTGCAAAAACAATAGTGGGGTAAAATTACTGCCACCTTGGAATGAATCGAGGCAGTGACTCCAAAAAATTGAATGTATTCTTCACTGCCACACACTTGCAGGAAATAAAGGTCAGTTTCACTTAAGAAATGTCATGATGAAGCAGTAAAAAATATCAATTTTATTCAAGCTCAACCCTTGGGTACACATCTTTATAATATTGTGAGGATGTCTTGTGATGAAGTGAAAGGTACCTATAAACAATGTGGCAGGCTTCCTAGGTGGCATAATGGTAAAAAATCTACCTGCCAATGTAGGAGATGCCGCAGACATGGGTTTGATCCCTGGGTCAGGAAGATCTCCTGGAGGAGGAAATGGCAAACCACTCCAGTATTCTTGCCTGAAAAATTCCATGGACAGTGGAGCCTGGCAGGCTACAGTCCATGGGGTCTCAAAGAGTTGCACACAACTGCGATCAGCACGGCAGCATCATAAAGCTTGTGGTGGCTGTGAAAATGCACCATTCAGACCAGCTGGGGGAAGGGGGCCTGGTGTCCTTTGGCCCCACCGCCACTGTGTCAAGGCCTTGCTTCTCTCCGTCTGCTCCCTGCCAATGGTTGACCATGACGGGAGTCCTAATGCCGGTTCATTCTTGAGAAACATGGGACTTCTATCCTGCGTGATTTTGGCTTGAAGACTCCCCACTGGCCTGGCTGAACTTTTGTTGAACTACACTGCAGTCCAAGATTTGTTTGACTTGATCCTTTTTCCTTTCCTTCCTCTTCCCCCGTGGTTAGACTAGCATCGTGGTCAAAGGATCTCCTTACTTCTCCAGCTCCCTCCCCATTTTCCTGCACAGGTGTTTTCCTTGGCTATGCACATTTCATCTGATCTTGAAATTTGTTTCTGGAAGGTGCATGAAGCACTTCTATTGTACGTAAAGTACTTTCAACTGTGTAACAAAATACCTTGATTGTCTCAAGAAAAATACTCATGTGATTGTTTGAGCCATGAGCAGAGCTAGCTACTTTTTTCATGGAATACCATCTTGCCTGAAAAGAATGACTGGCAAACTACGGTTATTCAGACTTGGTATTTGGCAGACATTTCCATAAAAATGAAAGGAGTGAGCTTGCCATTTCAAGGAAAACAAATGATGGTTTTGTTGTTGATGATAACATTTGAATTTTAAAGCAAAAATTGGAGTTTTGGAAAGTCTTATTCTCTACTTCGAGCTTATTAGCTCCCAATGTTTCAAGGCTCCTGATGTGATTGGCGGTGATATTAAAGAATGTGATTTGGGGATATTGTGTAAGGAGATGGGTCAACATTAGAAGATCTGCAAAACTCAGTTGAACCAATACTTTTCCAATGGCCAGTCCATGATGTAAAAACATGAATGAGTAAAAGATCCCTTCAAAACTCAGGACAGACCAATGAATTTTAATGTAACAGTGTGTGAAAAATTCATTGATCTGGTTTTATTTTATTTTTTAATGTGGACCATTTTTTAAAGTCTATTGAATTTGTTACAATATTTCTTGTTTTATGTTTTGGTTTTTTGGCTGTGAGGCACATGGGATCTTAGTTCTCTGACCAGGGGTTGAACCCATACCCCTTACATTGGAAGGTGAAGTATTAATCACTGGACTGCCAGGGAAATCCCCACAGTTATGGTTTTAGGTTTCACATTGCAATGACCTTTAATGAAACTATCATTTTTGTATTGATATATTATCATCACAGATGTTTCAGAACACATGGACAAGCCACCCCTCTCAATTTTGTGTGTATCCTTTCAAGAAATGTTCTGTGGACACATAGAAATATATAGTTTGGGGCTAGGGGCAAAGATGGGAGAGAGAGACATCTATCATAGAACACTCATCTTCTTTTGAATTTTGAACCATTTGAATGGTTCAAATATAAAAATAAATACAAGGGGAAGCTTCAGGCAGAAGGAAAGTGGTCCCAGATAGAATCTTGGATGTTCAGGGAGGAACGAAGGACAAGAGAAAGGGAACTATCAGTTCAGTTCAGTTCAGTTCAGTTGTTCAGTTGTGTCCGACTCTTTGTGACGCCATGAATCGCAGCACGCCAGGCCTCCCTGTTCATCACCAACTCCTGGATTCTACCCAAATCCATGACCATCGAGTCGGTGATGCCATTCAGCCATCTCATCCTCTGTCGTCCCCTTCTCCTCCTGCCCCCAATCCTTCCCAACATTAGGGTCTTTTCCAATGAGTCAACTCTTTGCATGAGGTGGCCAAAGTATTGGAGTTTCAGCTTCAAGATCAGTCCTTCCAATGAACACCCAGGACTGATCTCCTTTAGGATGGACTGGTTGGATCTCCTTGCAGCCCAAGGGACACTCAAGAGTCTTCTCCAACACTGCAGTTCAAAAGCATCAGTTTTTCGGGGCTCAGCTTTCTTCACCATCCAGCTCTCTCCATACATGACTACTGGAAAAACCATAGCCTTGACTAGATGGAAAAATGGATAAATGCAAATGAATCTTGGTTGTATAAAACCATACAACTAATGCTTAAGATACAGAAAGAAAATTGAAATATAGGACACAATAGCACATGAGTCAGGAAGAGGGTAAATGAAGTTAGAATGTTCTAAGGTCCTTGCATTGTCCGGAAAATGGGTGAAAATGTGTTGTGTGGGAAACACCAATATAAGGATGCCGGCTCTAGCTCTAGGCTAACCCTGAAAGAATTGTAAATGGATGGATGCAACCAGCCAATAGAGAGGAAAATTATATCATAAACTTGCATGTGTATGTATTTTTTAAAAAGACACTATCATGTTTTAATTTCGGTGTAGTATCAAAGAAGCATAGCCGTAATTATCTGAAAAAGTTTTAAAATGTTCTTCCCTTTTCCACCTAAGTCTTTGTGAAGCCAGATTTTCTTCAAATACTTCAATGGAAACAATATATTGCAGCAAATTCAATTCAGAAGTAGATAATGCACATTCAGCTTTCTTCTGTTAACCCTAAGATTAGGGAGAGTTACAAAAATGTAAAACAAGGACACTCTTCTTAGTAAATAATCTGTGTTCTGGAAAACATAATTTTCTCAAAGAAATATGTTTTTAATGTTAATATGGAATAGGTTTATTATTGTTATTTTAAATGAAGTAATTATATGCATTTAAATTTTGTTCTCAGTTTTATTTTTTTTAACTATAGTTAAATATTGGTAGTCATAGTGTACATTTAAAAAATTCTTTAGGTTATTCAGTTATTTTGAAGAGTATTAGAACTACTATTTACTAGCTTAGGCAGCCAGCTATCCTTTTGTCATTATGTGGCAAGAACCTATCTGAAAAGGAAGCCAAGCAAGACTGAGAAACAAAGTCAAAACCCAGATATACACAAGCATTTGGGCCAAATCCCAGGTGCCAGCTATCCTCAAGGAGTTATGAAAGGCAATAAATTATCCTCTATGTTTCAATCCGACTGAGTTGGGGTTCTGTCACTTGCAATCAAGGGTGCTGACAACAGCCTCATCTGTCTGAGAAGTTGGCCCAGGGTTCTCTGTCCTGGCTCATGCTTAGTCGCTCACTTGTGTCTGACTCTTTGCAACGCCATGGGCTGTAGCCTACCAGCTCCTCTGTCCATGGGATTCTCCAGACAAGAATACTGGAGTGAGTTGCCATTTCCTCCTCCAGGGGATCTTCCTGACCCAAGGGATCGAACCTTTGTCTCCTGCCTCTGCTGCGTTGCAAGCCAATTCTTAACAACTGAGCCATCAAGAAAGCCCCTTAAAGTTTTATAGGCACCATCTTGGCTCATGCCTAATCTGGATGCCCTCTGGACGTTGTACTTTTTGTTGATTTTAACTGATACATGTTTAATTTTTAAATGCCTACAAAATGTGACATATGGCAGCCAGTCTCCTATAAGTCAACCCATCTTGTATGTAGATATATATATATATTTTGTCTCACTGTGGGATTGTTAGAATGCGGGGTAGGACCTCTAAAGGCAGGGAACCCTTAGAACATCTCCCACATTATACTCTCGATCTATCACCACTGATTTTATCATTGGCCTGTATACCTGCCCCCACTTCATTTACCCCGACACTATCATTGGTTGTCCCAGTACAAACTTTAATGTGCATATGAATCACTCAGGGATCTTTTAAAATGGAATAGGTCTGAGAAGATACCCGAGATTGTTCAATTTCAGTAAGTTCCCAGGTGATAACCCATGCCCCTGGTCTGTGGGTAGCACTTGAAGTACTGAGGCAACAAACGTTTGTTATTCTCAAGTTTGACATTCAGAGTTTGTAGTCTTCCCTAGGAGTCCCAAAGATCCAGAACCTACAGTGATTTGTCATTTTATTAATCCATGATCTTTAATTGGGCAAGTGTAGAAACTAACAAATAGTGTAAGCCGCTTAGCCAGTGACAACCTAGTTAGCCTACCAACCATGTTCTACAAAACCAAAGTAATGTATACATTTAACGTACACAAAAATCAAATGGCCCTAAAAGGCTTATTAAAGAAATGGCAGTTCCCTTTGTTGCCTGCTTACCCTTCCACAACCTACAACCAGCTCCTAACCACTCCCCACTGTTTCAGCTATTTCTTCTGATATTTTCCTCCATGTTTCTAAATATATTCCTAAAATGCATTCACTCCTGATGAATGAGTTTTACACACTCCCCACTGACTTCTTGGATGGTAGAGGAGTTTAGCTTGCTTATGCTACCCCTTTCCTACCTCCCTTTCTCACATTCTAAATTGGTATTTGTGTTTTTATTATGATAACTAAATAGATATGAATCACTCATGTGTCAAGTAGCAAATGTGATCACATTGCCTTTTTTACATTTTATTTTTTAGTTAATAATTGCCTCTTTTTTTGTTGTTGTTATTAGTTTCCTTTGAACCCAGTTCTGTAAATAGAATTATCCACATGCTCAGTAATCTTCTGGTTCCTTTCTTTTCTTATTGCCTGGATCTTCTCTGTAGGACCGCCCCCTATTTCTTCCTGTCATTTTCAGTGGGAACCAGTTATCCTCAGACTTACCACGTAGCTGTCATGCTTAGACTGTCACTGACATCACTGTAGATTCTCTTTGCATCTCTCCTGAGTGGCATCTCTTATTCCCTGGAGCCCATACCTTTCTCTTTCTTTGTTTATTAACTTTTACTTTCAGTAGAGCACATATTCAAATAATTCCTGAAAATCATGGGTGGTAGTAGTTCAGAGACTTTTCAACTCTTGGGATGACTTTATTCTACTCTCAGTATTGATCTGGAATCTGGCTAGGTAGAGATGTCTGGGTGAAAAACCATATTCATTATTCATTTGGAATATTGAAAGCATTGCTGCATTGTCTTCTAGTTCCCAGTGTAGCTTTTTTTTGGGGGGGGTGGGGGGGCTAGAATAGTGTCATATTTCATTTATTTATTTTTTTTATTTTGTATTGGGGTATAGCTGATTAACAATACTGTGATAGTTTCAAGTGAACAGAGAAGGAACTCAGCCATTCCTGTATGAGCCATACATACATATATGTATCCATTCTCCAAACTCCCCTCCCATCCAGGCTGCCATATGTATTGAGCAGAGGTCCATGGGCTATACAGTAGGTCCTTGTTGGTGATCCGTTTTAAACCCATACCATTTTAATAATTGTTTCTTTGTTACCTGATTTTTTCTCCCCCTCTGGAAGCTTTGAGGGTCTTCTTTATATTTTCAGAGTTTTACTCATCACTGTAGTCACTGTATTGTACCTTGGTATGGTTTTGTTTTTTGTTTTTTTTTTAAATTCATTCTGCTGATTTATTTCTACCCAGACACTCACAGGAATGCTGTGCTTCGACCTTCCCTAAGGCTCTCTTTACAGCTCCGTCTGTTTTCCCAGCTGCTGAGGGCTGTCTCTGAACTGTTCGACGAGAAAGAGCCAAGTGGCAGATAGCTGAGTGATAGCTATATGAAACCTGTCTTCCCCATGCCTTGCCCTGTAGTTACAGAGATCAGGTCCATTGTCATAGAACTCCAGGGCACCATGGACTAGTAGTCTGTGTGAGTGGTCCCACTGAAGCTGTTCAGTGCACAACCTACATGGCCAAACCTAGCGGTCCTAAGAGTCATGCTTTCCAAACTATGCTCCATTTGACTGGTGCCACAACATGCAATTCACCAAAAAGATGCCATAGTTAAATAAGATTGGGAAGGCTGCATTCTGTATATCTTTCTCTTGGAGATTCTCAATGGAAATCTACATACCAAAAGTTCTGCATCCTCCAATAAAGTAATCTGGTGGACTTGACTTAATTCCTTCTTTGCTGAACAATTTCACATTGTTTCATTTCAATTCAATGATTCAATTCAAAGGATGCTTAGTGATATGCCACAAAATACCAGACTTTAGCAGATGCCATTGAACAATACTATAAACTGCATGAGGGCAGAAACTATGTCAAGTCTTATTTCCTGCACTATGTCAGGGCCTAATACAGTGCCAGGAACATAGTAGACCCTAAAAAAATTATTTGTTGAATAAATCAATGAGTCAGTGAATGACTGATGCTTTCACAAGTCCCTGATCTCCTTGGTACTCTCTAGATGGACAAAAAGTCAGGTCCTGTTAGTGCATTATTGATGCTGTTTTGCTAGCCCTGAATTTGGTGCTGTGGTCAGTTGTCTTTTTCAAATGATACATTTTTCAGGATACAAGGAGATGTTAGGCATCTAAATGTGTTCCCTCTCTGAACAGGGCTGGGTGAGCACAACTGTTTCCCATTAGTCCAGCCGCGCTGAGGCCTCCTTTCTCTCTGTGGTTTGGGCTGGAGAAGCAACACAAGCAAGCCCTTCCCAGCGGTTTTGTGTGCGGTTGGCAACGAACTAATGCCAGCCTTAGAAAAGGAAGGGCCTGTAGCCGCTCTGACTTCACTCCACGATGCTGGGGCCCTTGGGCAATAACGAAACTTCTGGAACGCCTTTCTGGGGAGTTGCCAGGCTCAGCCTGTGTGTTCTTTGAGAAAGAAAGGAGTGAAAGTGTCTCAGAAACCCCAGGGTTTAGAAAATGTAGGATTTGAAGCCTGAGGTAAGAGAGAGAATGAAAACAGCCTCCTCTGTCTTACCCTCCAGTGCAGGAGTTAAACTACAGCCTGAAGCCAGACCTACCCCACTGCCTCTTTCTGTATTGCTTGTGAGCTGAGCATCACTGAAAACAAAGTGAAAACAGTACAATTTTATGACCTGTGAAAATGATATGAAATTCAACTTTCATTTTCAAAGATGAAATACATACTATCTCATTACATATTATCTTTAGCAGGTGGATATTTGCAATAGCATTTGAAGAAGGAGGACACTAACTCTGAACCCCAAATTAAGTGCCATGTTATTCCTCAAAAAAAAAAGAATTTTATTCTTCACATTGGGGGCCCTGTATTATTTTTTTTTAAAGCTGTATTATTATTATATTTTGAACTTCATCAACAAAAATGTCATGGAAGTTTAATTTTTCTTTTGCTTTTTAAAAGATGGATAATAGTCTTGAGTTTGCCTCTTGCCTGCAAAAGTCTAAACTATTTACTCTCTTACCCTTTGTAGAATAAGTTTTCTGAGGGCTGCTCAAGCGGATTATCTGATATATCAGGCTGATTTAAAACTGTTACATGTGGTGGGGGAGAAGGAAGTTTAAACTGATTCATCCAGTTTTCATTCAGTCAACAAGTTTTCCTGGGGGCCTTCTACGTACCTGGTCCTGAGTGTACAGAATTGGTTTTTAAAGCCATCTTGGTTCCTGCTGTCAAGAAACTGACTCTCCAGAGTCGAGTCATTGGAAATTCACCAGCTTCAGTGTGCCCGTCTATAGGATGATAAGTCAAAGTGACAACTAACAACTCTGGAGTGTTCAATGTGTCAGCTTGTCAGTGGGTCACCTTGGCCAGGGCATGCCTGCCCAGAAGAGCGCTGAGAAGCTCCGGAAGGGTGTGTGAGGAAGGCAGGGTCGGGTGAGCACCCTGAGACCAGCAGGGGAGAAGCCAAGTCAGGAAAGACAACCAGGAAAGGGCTGCTTTGTCCTATTGGTTCAGGCAAGAGGCCAGAGAGTTTAGCCAAAAGCAGCACCAGCGGATGAAAAATGAGGAGGTGATCCACGTCCGGAGCAAAGTTGCCTGTGCTGAGGGCTCTTTTCTCCACAGAGCGTGGCTCAGCCGGGTGCCTCAGCCCCTGTCGACTCAGGGTTCCTGAAGACAGCAAAGACATAGGGATTATCCTCTTGGGTGGCTGAGCAATTCAGACTCGCTCCTTCCTTTTAGGTCCAGAATTTCTTCTTATGGCTGCAGAGGCCTCTTTGGGTCCACAAGTCCACACACTCACATAAGATTCTACCAAACCACCTTCCTCCCAAAGTTGTGCAGACTTGTACTGTACTAGCAGTGGATGAGAGTATTGACTTCTACACATCCTTGCAATGTGTAGGGGTTCTATTCATTTTTTTTTTAATGTGCATTTTTGGACAGCAGTGAAGTTGAACTTTTTTATGTTTATTGGCCATCTACCTTTCTTCAGTAAATTCTTTGCTTATATTTTTTGCCCATTTTTCTGTTTGGATGTTTTACCTGGAGGCACTCTTTGTCCATTAAGCATGGACATCCATTGACAGGAAGAAAAACACTTTATTTTGAAGCACTTGCGGGCAGGGGTAGGGCCCTTGGAGCAGGTACTGAGGAGCCAGAAGTCTTTGTTTGACATTAGGGATGTTAATCTTCTGTCTGTTAAGTGCTGCAAATATTTTATTCAAGTCTGCTATTTGTTTTTAAACTTTATGCTGACTTTCCTCATGTAGGAGTTTTAAATGTTTCAGTATTCACACCTGTTAGTTTTTTTCTGGCTTCTGGGTTTCCTGTCTTGCTTAAGAAGTTTCCCGCATCCTCATGTTACATAATTAGTCTACTCTGTTTTCTTATAATGCTATTATGGCTTTACTCATTTAAATTTGTATCTTTAATATTTCAGGAATTTCTGTTTAGAATAGATGAGGAATTTTATGTTCCCAGCATAGATGCTATGTTTCTGAGATTGTTCCTCTCAGCACTCTGAATGCATTGCTATGGTTTAGTCGCTAAGTTGTGTTCAACTCTTGTGACCCCATGGGCTGTAGCTTGCCCGGATCTGCTGTCCATGGGATTCTCCAGGCAAGAATACTAGAGTGGGTTGCCATTTTCTTCTCCAGGGGATCTTCCTAAGCCAGGAATTGAATCCAGGTCTCCTGCATTGCAGGCAGATTCTTCACCAATTGAGCCACAAGGAAAGCCCTGAATGCATTAAGGGACCCATAAGTTTTTGAGTAAAAAAGCCCTGAGTACAGTATGATCCTATTCATGTACTCATTTATATGAACAATTCTACAGCTTGTTAATGCTGGTTGTTAATACAAATATTAGTACTGGTAATTTTTGTGTGATAGAGTTGAAGAGGCTTTTAATTTTTCTCCTCATCTGTATTTTTTTGTTTTGCTACATGAACAATTATTATTTGTGCACCAAAATGTATGCAAAGAAAGAAGTACCAGGAAGAGTGCTATTAACCCAACATTTTACATTGACCTAGGCCCCATTCTTGAAAAGCCATGAGTCTATAAGCCATGAGTCTTCTTGAGGGCTAGCCCCATGTTTCTTGGGTGCCCGTCCTTCCCACAAAGCTATCATGGAGCCTGGCCAGCAGCAGATGGTGCAGCTCACTTGATTACATTTCTCTATGAGCCCACAGTGTCATACAGATGTGAATACAATAGGCTGGCTCACTGAAAAGGATGGCTCTTCTGGACAGAAACATTATTTCCTGGTTCCTCCCTCTCTCCTTCCACAGTAGGCTTGCCACATATCTTGGGAAAAGTCCATCTTCTAAACAATAGCCAAGACAAAATAAATTTATTGACTTGGCCAAAAAGTTCATTCCAGTTTTTGCACAAGATGGTACAAAAACACCAATGAAATTTTTGGCCAATACATTCCAGGCCAACTCATCAACAAGTATGATAATTAGATCATTCCTAGACAACCAGCCTTCAAGAACAATTCAAAACCAAGGGACTACTCCTCTCTGTCCCCTTGGTTGGACAGTGTCTAAGTGTTCAGGATATTGGAAAATTTCCCCTTTAGGCACCCAAGCATTATTTATTTAAAACATTTGCAAGGAATTTTTTTCTAAAATAATATTCTCTAAAGCCCTGCCTTGCTAACAGTAGAAATACAGTGCAGTCATTTGAAATTTTCTTGAAAAGTCCTTGAAGGGTCTATTATCACAATAGGCTCCTAGGCGTGATGGCCTTCAGAGCTACTGACATGTGTAAACATGTTTGCTCGAGTGCTATTAACATGGGTTGTGTTGCTTTTAAAGATCTTGTTTCTGCTCAACAGTTTTTTTCTCCTTCTTTGCTTTCTTGGTTGGCTTTTGTGTTCTGTCAGTCATCAGTTCCTAGGATGATGACGTCAGTCATCAGTTCCTATCTTTAGCAGACCCAACTCCCTGCTAATCAATCGTTTGTCATTTGTGGTCAGCCAGGAAGTCAGAAAACCAAGCATATTCTCATTATGAGAAAACATAGGTTTCAAGAGAAGAGCTAAGGTAAGCTTTTCTCGGAGTAAAGAATATGAGATAGACTGACAGATGGATTAACTTCTTTTGATTTTTCAGAAGCCTTTGGGATTTTCTTCCTGGTTTTCACATTGATGAAAGCATTAGTCCCACTTTACAGATGAGGAAACAAACGCCAGACAAGGCGACTTGGTCAAGGTCACAGTGGTAGCTGAGTGGCAGAATAAGCATTATAACCAGGGGGTCTTCCTCAGCTCCATGGCCCTGTCAGGCCCAGCCCTGGACGCGCTCTCCTCGATGAGCCAAGTGACAGGAGCTTGGCCAGGGCAGAATTCATCACTGTGTCTTTTGTGTTTTCCGCCAGTAGATTGGGCCAGCTGCAGACCCTTGCTCCTCTGGCAGGCTTAACCAAACCTGTGATCCACCTGGATCCCTTCTGCTATGGATGTAGGCCCCTTCCTCAGTAGAAATGAGGGCCTGGCAAACAGCTGTGTTTACATCTCAAGGGCTAGTTGAGCACTGCTGGGTCCTGGCGGGGATTGTTCCACCTTATCGTCTGTAGATAGCAATGTGCTGAAGGCTGCACAGTACTGACTCAGATTGCAATCAGCTGCAAAACACGTAGTCCTGAGTGAGTGTGCGCGTGCGTGCACACACACACACACACACACACACACACACACATTCTCAGGCAACTTCAGCCAATTGCAACTCTGTGACACATTCTTTTCTCAACAGGCCAACTCCTTCCCAGGAGGTTGTGAGCTGAGCCAAAGTGAACTGGCAGGACAGCAAAGGTCCCAGGACGCTTTGTCTGTGGAGCCAAGACCATTCACCGGAGCTGGGTGCCGGCCTCCTGCCCCACAGGGCTTATTCTCACGTCTTTCATGCAGGGAGGTGGCTGCATGGCCACGGAGGAGAGAGAGGGGCATGGGGCCGCGCAACATGCAAGAACAGGAACAAGGGGCAGCTCTGGACCCTTGCACATTATGTGCAAATCCTGAACTTTTGGGTTGGCCAAAATGTTCCTTCAGCTTTTTCCATAAGATGGTATAGAAAAATCCAAATGAACTTTTTGGCCAACCCAATACTTCATGCAGGAAATAAAGCCTTTATAAAAAATGGTGGAACCTGAGTCTTTCTCTTTAGAAATTCCACAGTCTGGTGTTCCAGGTGGTAGAGGACTATCTATCATGACCCTGATCTGCTCCTTGCCCTAGTCAACAGCCTCTAACAGCTTCCAACAGCCTGGCCCCATAAAGTGCAAACTATCATTCAAGACCCTTCATGGACTGGCCACAGCTTTATCTCCCTCCCAGCCTAGAATTACCCTCTTTCTGCTCTCCGCCTTCATCATCTTTTATCTGTACCCCTCCTAGCATACTTATCACTTTGCACTGCATATTATACTTGTTTTTATGGGTCTTATCACTCCTACTGGTCTAGTCTATGAACTCCTTAAGGGCAGGGCCTATGCTTATCTTTGTACCCTGAGTTCTTAAAACGGTACAGGATGTTGTGGGGTGCTCAGTAAAAATTGTTGAATTAAACCAAAAACTCTCCCTGATGACTGAGCTCAGCTTGAGAGACACAGTGATACTTCAAATTTCCCAGTGTCCCAAGAGCAGGAAGGACACCTCCAGCCTAGCTTGGTGGAGAGCATTTTAGACAGAAATCTCAAGGCCCAATCCTTCCCTTGCATTTAATTTCTAAAATTTAACAGTTTTATTTTCATTAACTTTGGCCATGCTACTGGGCATGAAGGATCTTAGTTCCCCAATCAGGGATCGAACCCAAGCCTTGTGCATTGGAAGTCTTAACCACTGGACCATCAGAGAAGTCCCTCCCTTGCATTTTAGAGATCTAAGTACTGGGCTAGGGAGGGTGGATAGTTTTCATTTCGTTTATAGCTGAGAGAGCTGAGGTTCAGCCAGTAGAAGCCAATTTCTCAAAGTGAGACAGCTAGAGGGAGGCAGAATTGGGATTTACACCTGGGTCTGCCTGACTCCAAAATCTATTTTCTGTTGTGAAAAGGGCCCCAGCCTCAGCCCCCCAAACACCCAGATGTCCTGCTGCTTTCCCAGAAATGGGCTCTGGCTGACCAAGGCCAGGGAGGGTATAAGCACTGAGGCAGGCAGTACATGGCTCCGGTCCAGCCTGAGCTCTGTGGCTGGAGAAGTTGTTTATGAACTTTGCCTGTCCCAGGCCTGGCAGCCCAGCCACCCCAGATGGGTCTTTTCACAGAAGACCCGACAGGCAGGTACTAGAACATCACACAGAGCCTTTGTCCCGAGGGTGCAGTGTTTCCCAGTGAGAAGTTTGCATTGGCCGTGCTGATGGGAACAGGGGAAATAGAGGCCCTGCTGCCTGCTGGGCTCTGCTTCACGAAGGCAAAGCCTGAGGCTCCCAAGAGGGAGGAGGGCAGAGGGGTGCAGAGCGAGCTGGGGCCAACAGGAACCCAAACAGAAACTTGGGAGAGAAGCAGCCTGGATGGTATCAGGGCTGTGGAGTAGGAACTCTTCAAGGGCTCCAGCTGGATTTTGTGTCGCCAGGCTGCACTGAGCAGTGGGAACAGCTCAGGCTAACCAGTCCTGAGGTTCATATCCTGCCTCTTACTGCTTGGAAGGCCTTGGACTATTTTTTAAATCTTTCTGAGCCTCAGTTTTCTTATCTGTTGTGTGAGGGGATAATAGAAGTATTTTGCTGGCTGTGGTGAGGACTGACATCATGAAGTATGCTCAGGCACATGTGGGAAAGGCTATGAAATTTTGTAAGCATTCCCTCAGTTCCCAGGTTTATGAACTAATGAAAGGATAGAGCCGTGGAGAACACCTGGGGACTGGTGTTGAATGACTGTTGACCAAGAAGAGGAAAACGGAATCACCAGGAGTAGACCCACATTTAGAGGAACTCTGCCCCAGAAACAGCTGGGTCGGGGGTGAGAAGACAATCTGTTTCCAATTAGGGAGCAGCCAACAGAAGAGATGTGAAGTTTAGAGCTGTTGATTCATGAAGGTTTTAAACTTGGCAGGAGTATGTGTGTGGGGTGTGATGTGTATGTGTATGGTTTGTGTACATGGTGTGTATAGGTATGTGTGGTGTAAATGTGTGTGTAGTGTGTATATGTACATGGTATGTTGAGGTATATGTGGTGTATATGTGTGTAGTCCATATAGTGAGGAGGGCATGGCCACCCACTCCAGTATTCTTGCCTAGAGAATCCCCTTGGACAGAGGAGCCTGGCGGGGCTACAGTCCTGGGGTTGCAATGAGTCAGACACAACTGAGTGACTAAGCACTGTGTATATAGTATGTGTACATGGCATGTATAGGTGTATGTGGTGTGTATGCATGTGATGTATGTATGTGGTATGTGTATGCTGTGCGTAGTGCATGTGTTACTTATGCAGTAAAATTTCACCTTCTCACTGAAGATCTTGTCCTTCACCTTTAACAGTGTTTAACAGAGCAGGAAGGAAACGCATTTATTACATAAAGTCTTAATCCTTTAGCATGTATTTTTGGATTAAGTCTCCGAAAGGGTCCCAGATAAGGAAGATGAGGTTCAGAGAGGCCCCCTGTCTAAGGCCAGCCATCAGTGGTGGTAGAGGCCAGCTCTCGACCCTGATCTGCCTGACCACAGTAGGTGTTGTCAACCTGACTCCTGAAAGAAGAAACACCCAGATGCAAATCGAGGCAGGGTGTTGCTGTATGGTCTGATCTTCAGGCAGCTTTCATGTGGTGTGTCACCCGAACACCTATGCTCTGGCTCGCAGACCCACAAGCTTCCTGCGAGCACTTCAACACTCAGGTTTTATTTTTGTCTGCTCTTCCTCTGCACCATGCCCTCCCCAGTGAAGCCAACTCAGTGAGAGCAGAAATAGCTCAGGGGCTGTTGGGGCCGGCCCCTGTGCTGAGGCAGAAACATCACCCCGGCCCAGCCCATCGGGTCAGCACGTTCCCGGGACAGCTGGAGTGTTCTTCTGCACGTTCTGCCCGCATCCAGCGTGCCTGGGCTCCCGGGAGAGCTCCGGTTTCCTGCAGCTCCTGGAAGCCCCTCCAATCGCCAGTTCCCCTCCTTGGCACGTTTTCAGCACAGCCAGGCTTCAGCTGCGAGCTCTGAAGGCAGCTTGTTGCCGTTTATTCTCCCAGCAACTTCCTGCAGACCCGGAGAGTGACAGGCAGACATCTGCTGGGTCAGACCAGAAAGTGAAACTCCCACCGACTGCCTCAGGCGGGCTCTCACGCAGAAAATCGAAACTGTATTAGTTCCAGACGTTTATTGACAATCCCCTATTCTGCACCTGATGCAGGAGAAGGGTTTAGGGCTCTCAGGAGCCCACAGACTACTGGGGAGCCAACGTGAAAACAAAAAGCTGAGCCTGGGAGACCAGCATGAGACCAGAAAGGCTTACTGTGGGGATGATGCAGAAAGAAACACTTCACTCTGCCCTGACCTGGGCAAAATTTCTCATATTTTATCCAAGTCAGAAGGATCAGTCAGAATTCAATAAGTACAAGTAATATGAACAGCAACCACAGTATTATTATTAATTAGGTATTTACAGTACATCAGGCAGCCTGCTGAGTACTTTACAAACATTTTTGAACAGCAGTCCTAATGCAATAGGTACTGTATGATTCAGGTGACTTTATAGGTGAGGAAACTGAGGATCACAGATGAGTAACTTGTTCAAAACTAGAAAACACAAGAGCCAGTATTTGAACATAGTTCTGTTAATTCCAGAACCTAAGCTGTTATACTTTATAATATGTCCAAAAATTACAGGAGTATAAACAGATACATGGCTTCCCAGTGGTGCTAGTGGTAAAGAATCCACTTGCCAATGCAGGAGACATAAGAGACACAGGTTCAATCCCTGGATCAGGACGATCCCCTGGAGGAAGGCATGGTGACCCACTCCAGTTTCTTGCCTAGAGAATCCCATGGACAGAGGAGCCTGTCAGGTTATGGTCCATAGGATCACAAAGAGTTAGATACGACTGAAGTGACTTAATTAACATGCATGCATGTGGGCATATAAACAGTTACAGGAAATCTTAGGTGGCTCAATGGTAAAAAAATCCACTTGCAAAGCAGGAGACCTGGGTTCAGTCCCTAGGTCAGGAAGATTCCCTGAAGGAAATGGCAACCCACTCTAGTATTCTTGTCTGGAAAATCCCATGGACAGCAGAGTTTGACAGGCTACAGTTACCTGTGGGGTCACAAGAGAGTTAGACATGACTTAGTGAATAAACAACAACAACAACAAAACAGGTATATGCTGAAAAACCTTGTCCCATCCTGGACCCAGTATATCTCATCTCCCCTTAGTCCTTATAGATGTCAACCGTTAAATTCATTTCTGGTATATCCTTTCTTTACACAAATATAAACAAGTCAATAAATACTCTTATTTGTTCCTCTTTGTTGTAAGATAGTGGCATAAATTAACATTGATCTGTACCTAATGCAGTCTTAGAGAATTTTCCACTGGAGTATATAGAGACTGTCCCTGTTCTTTTATATATCTGTATAGTTCTCCATTTGTTTATCCCAGCCTTTTAAAGACAAGGCAGTGTGTTCTCAACTGGGAAGATGTGGGTATGCTTTGCTAAACTGTTTGAATTTCATGGGGCACCAAGGAGCAAAAAGGTGTTGACAGAGATTTAAGATTCCCTATTTGAGGCAAGAGGATGCACATAGCATAGCCTGCCTGAACATGTGGCCCCACCTGGATACAAGGACACATACACTGCCACAGTGGTGGCTAAGGAAAGCCCTTCTGTGGAACAAGTTCCAACTTATTTCTGGCCCTGTTCCCTGCAGCCTGGGGCTCCTGCTTTTTATGACATCTTCCCTATGTTATGCCTGCAAAATTTTTATAGAACTTCCTGTGCCTCGGATGCAGAAGACACATGTAGTCTTAATGCGTCACCTTGGGCTAATTCTCCACTCATTGTGCAAGAGTCCAAGACCTTCCCAGGTAGTACTTAGTGTTCCCAGGCCTCTAGTACTCCATGGGAAAGCTTGCCATCAGGTTGTTAAACACCTTTGAAAGTGAGCTGGAGTCAGCACTCCTTTTCTCTGAGATAGGGGATTCTCCCAGAGGATAATAATGCCTATGGGAATAACTTTGGTCCTTTGAAAAGAGGCATTTGCTTTTAAGGTCATGCTTAGTAAAAACCTTGGTGGCTTCAAAGAAGTTGTGCAGTTTCCAAAACAGCAGTCCCATCAACTCACACAGTCTCCTGTCTGTTGCCTTTGTGTTTACTGAAGTGTAGGGCTTTGAGCTTTCCCCATGCACTCATCACAGTGATAAAGCTGCCCCTACTTGGCAGTGTGGTTCCATCCCGCCCAGTGCTTAGAAATCTACTTTCTCTCTTCAAAGGATTCTTAAGAGACTGTGGCTTATAGGAGAGCAGGTACTACTGAATAGTCTCCTGGATGAAATATGCATAATTGTAGAAAATAGCTATATGCAGAAACCAAGATATAATACTGTGAAGATCATAGCTCATGAAAGAATCTGGGAGACCTTTTAAACTCTACACCTTTAGAGCTGTCAAGTGGCCTTAAGAACACATCCAATGAGTAGCAGATCTAGGGTTGTAATCCAGGCTTCCGGCCTTCTATCTCAGGTCCCATTGGACTATGTCACTGCTTTCCAGGGTGTATTTCATAAAATCTGAATAGATATTATGTGAAAAAAAAAGAGTGCCATGGTCAAGCAAGGTCAGCAAACATTGGGCTGAAGAAAATGAAATGAGCTTACTTCTGCTAGGATTTTTCAGAACCTTTAGAAAATCATTGTTTATGGTGATCCTACAACAGGGCAGATGATCAGGAGTTTTCTCCAAGTTACTTCATCCTAGAATGCTTTTGTGGTAGAACATACGTGGAGCATATTTTGAGAGACAACACCTACTGCTTCATCTCTTGAGTAATTTCAAGAGTTCTTAAAGAAAAATTCATGGATATGGGAGATATGGCCTTTGTTTAGGAGGCTCAGAGGGTTTTTTTTATATTTATTTTTAATTTATCGAGGATTGCTTTGCAATATTGGTTTGATTTCTGTTTATATATCTGACCTATTGAGGTCAACAAAATAGAAGGGCACTGTCATACCTGACTGGAGTGACTATTCAGTTCAGTTCAGTTCAGTCGCTCAGTCGTGTCCGACTCTTTGCGACCCCATGAATCACAGCACGCCAGGCCTCCCTGTCCATCACAAACTCCCGGAGTTTACTCAAACTCATATCCATAGAGTTGGTGATGCCATCCAGCCATCTCATCCTCTGTCGTCCCCTTCTCCTCCTGCCCCCAATCCCTCCCAGCATCAGGGTCTTTTCCAATGAGTCAACTCTTCACATGAGGTGGCCAAAGTATTGGAGTTTCAGCTTCAGCATCAGTCCTTCCGATGAACACCCAGGACTGATCTCCTTTAGGATGGACTGGTTGGATCTTCTTGCAGTCCAAGGGACTCTCAAGAGTCTTCTCCAACACCACAGTTCAAAAGCATCAATTTTTTGGTGCTCAGCTTTCTTCACAGTCCAACTCTCACATGCATACATGACCACTGGAAAAACCATAGCCTTGACTAGATGGACCTTTGTTTGGCAACGCAATGTCTTCACTTCTTAATATGCTATCTAGGTTGGTCATAACTTTCTTTCCAAAGAGTAAGTATCTTTTAATTTCATGGCTGCAATCACCCTCTGCAGTGATTTTGGAGCCCCCCAAAATAAAGTCTGACACTGTTTCCACTGTTTCCCCACCCATTTCCCATGAAGTGATGTGACCAGATGCCATGATCTTAGTTTTCTGAATCTTGAGCTTTAAGCCAACTTTTTCACTTTCCTCTTTCACTTTCATCAAGAGGCTCTTTAGTTCTTCGCTTTCTGCCATAAAGGTGGTGTCATCTGCATATCTGAGGTTATTGATATTTCTCCCGGCAATCTTGATTCCAGTTTGTGCTTCCTTCAGCCCAGTATTTCTCATCATATACTCTGCATAGAAGTTAAATAAGCAGGGTGACAATATACAGCCTTGACGTACTCCCTTTCCTATTTGGAACCAGTCTGTTGTTCCATGTCCAGTTCTAACTGTTGCTTCCTGACCTGCATATAGGTTTCTCAAGAGGCAGGTCAGGTGGTCTGGTATGCCCATCTCTTTCAGAATTTTCCACAGTTTATTGTGATCCACACTGTCAAAGGCTTTGGTATAGCCAATAAAGCAGAAATAGACGTTTTTCTGGAAATTTCTTGCTTTTTTGATGATCCAGTGGATGTTAGGATGTCCCAAAATGTCATTCCAGCTCTTTTTAGGACCACTGTTATCTCCAAAACCACCTTGATTTTGATTTGTTTCCCTGTTGTGGTTACTTTGAAGGCACTTGGATTCTGCACCTGGTTTGACATATCAAGGAGAGGCCAGAGGCATTTCTTGGTGGAGCATCCACTCTGAAGATGAGCCTAAAAGTAATAGTATGCTGTGTTCCAGAAGTTCTTGATCTTTTCTGGGACATGACTCTTTTGGGGGTCTTATTATGAATGAAGTTACAGACCCCTTGGGTCAGAAAATACACATTCATCATAAAAGTTGCATACATTTTTGACATGTTTGCACCCTTTGAGGCTTATCAATGAATCACTGACCTAGATTCAATGCCCTCAAAGAGAGCTTTCTAAAAACAAAACACACACCATAAACGCGTACATACACAAAACAAGAAATGGTGATAAGATTTTAAGTGGCCCTGTCAGGAGTTATTTTTCTTTCTTTCTTTGGAATTCTTGGTTCTTAGAGGGTGCCTTGTTTCCTGCTAGTCCCTGTTGGTATGCTGGCTTTGTCAGTTGTGCTGGAAGGCTGCCAATCACGTTGTGTTAAATGCAAAATTGGGGGATTTCCTGGAGCTGCTTTAAAATGTCCTTGTTTTTCGTTCTGAAACTGCCCTTTCTGGAAAGACAGAAAGGAGAAAGGAAAGAAGGAATAAAGAGACAGAAAGAGAGGGAGAGAGGGGGAGGGATGGAGGAAGGATGGAGGGAAGGAAGGAAGGGAGGGATGGAGGAATGGAGGAAGAGTTAGGGCTGAAGGCCAAGGTGCTGCATAGACCCACATGGAGAAAGGAGGAGGGGTGGGGTGGCTCTCTATAACATGCCTGGAGCCAGACCTCTTCCTCTTTCCAGGCCTCAGTTCTTTCGTCTGTATTCTGAGCAAGTTGGCCTCACTAGGCCATCTCCCAGGATCTTCATCTATCTCTGACCTTCCATGGGGTTAACTTCACTTTATCATAAACATTTCATAATAAAAAGCAGTATACCTCTTGGCTCACCCCCATTCTTTTCTTACTTTCCACTACTTTCTTTTTACCCCCCAAAAAGATAGAAGTTTGATAATTAACTTCCTTTCTTCATTAACTTCCTTTTCTTGGTATGGTTCCCTCTGTCCAGCACTGACCTCTCCAGTCTGCTCTCCACCCCCTCAAGCCTTCCCTGGTTGTGTTTCTCTGCAGATCAGGCTCTCATAATCATAACCCATGGTCGCTCCTCTTGTTTCCCAGCACAGAGTCCACATCATTTCCACGTCAGACTCCTTGGGCCTGCTTTGGGTGGCAAGCAGCAGCTGTGCAGACGCAGACTAGCAGGGTGTGTAATGGCAGTTCGTGTGCACTCAGAGCTCACTGCAGAGGAGGGGATGAACTCCAAAAAGTGCAAAGCCGAGCCGAGGACCCAGTGCTCCAGAAGAATGAGGAAAAAAAAAAAAAAAAAAACTCCAGAGACACAACCGGAGAACTTCTTTATTCTGACCCAACACAATTATTTCGATGCGGGGTGTGGCAGTTTGTAGAAAGCACTAGAAGCACAGGGCTGAATGTACCATAATTGCACAATTTGAGGAGCTGGAGTTTTCATGAGCCTACAACTCAGGCCAGGTGTAGGAGATGTGTTACAATTTACGGGCTCTTTGGGAAAAGATGATCTGCTGGAGTTCCCTGGCCCCAGTTTTGCTTATTTCTAAATCTTCAGGTAGCAGGGGTGATCTGGTGGGGGTGGGGGAAGAACACAATGACGAATGCACCAAGAAAACCCCTTAAAACTTGAAATGGGGAAGTAAAACCTCATCAGCCTTTCTTGGTACACACTATTTTTAAACACTGCATCTACTTTTTCGTGCCATGCTTCACATGACTCTATGCTGTTTACTCTAGGAAAGAGATTCTTGAAAATGCCCCCAAGAACAACTTCTGAACATCACCCAAAGCCTCCCAGGCCTTATGTTACTACCTTCTTTCCTCACTTTCAGAAAGCCCACATCTTCAAAATGGGTTCACCTGAGGCTCTGGGAACCAGACATGCGTTCATGTATTTAACTTATATCCATGAGACTCAGAGTTGAGTGACAAGAGATAATGCAGGCCAGGACCGAATGCCAGAAGGTCTGGATTCTTCCTGTCAACATGTTCCCCGCCTGTGCAAGGTTGAGATCGTGGGACTTCATTTGCACTCTGACTCTGCTACTAACTAGGTGGGTTGCTTTGAGCAACTCACTTAACTTCTCTGGTTTTCTGTTTCTCCATTTGTAAAACAAAGAGTTTGGATTAGAGATCCCCCAATTTCTTTTCAGGATAAAATAGAAATTCCCATGGTTACCAATGATCTAGTCAAGTTTCATTTTCCTCATCTGTAAAGCAGAGAGAGTGATACCTGCTTGTGAACTACACAGGGAGGGGGTGAAAGTGCTCAGTAAGTGTTAACACAAATGTCAGCTACTGTCATCATTAAGATTATTTTTGCAGCTCTCTCTTTCTTCAAAGCATGTTTTTTATGTCTTTTACCATTTGTGCTAAAGAACAACTCAGTGCCTTACAGGAATTCCTGGAATTCAGTTTTTGGTTTGACTGAATAGGAGGCAAGATGTAAGTTCAAGCAGATAAAGTTGTTGTAAGTGACAGTAGTGTCTGAAAGTTCTTTGGAAGGAAGTGGGCAAAGGCCTCCTGTAGTGCCCAAAGAAGGGTGGCTTCTTCTTGATCTCATTTACGGGCATGAACACTGCTTACTAAGAAACTTGTGTTCTCAAATAGGGCTTTGCCCAGTGAATGAAAAGGCCTTAGAGGGTTCTACAGGCAATAGCAGTAATCTGGGGTACTTATCTTTTGCCTAGCATCTGTACCTTTCTAAGTAATTTATCCACATTAACTCATTAGCACTCCCAACACTACACTGGCCTTTGGGATAGAGGGAGGTGATATTATCTGAGTGTTGCATTCAGAGAAAGCCCCTGGGTTGAGAATGATGGTCCCTCTGTTCAAACTTGGTAGAATTCTCCCCTGCCACCACAGCAAACCCTCTCATCATTTGTCCCCTCACTACCAGAATCCCAGAGGTGCCATCTTAGTGCCTTGCCCAGTATCACAGGGTATCAGAAGTGAAATAGCTCTTTCAAGAGTCCCTGCAGGGCCAACTCCTTTACAGTGCAAGAAATCGAGACATTTGATCAACCCAGAGGGGAAGTGAAACAGCCAAGGCAACGCAGCTAGCTATGGACACAGTCAATAACTTGTCTTTATAGGCAAAAACTAGAAACCACCCTCATTCTGCCACCATACACCTTAACAAAGTAAACACTCTTTGTGCCTTTCGAGGTATCAGCTAGTGCTTAAACATGAAGGGTCTGGGGAAGACAAAGTACATAATGTCCAACTGACCACATAGCCCAGAGTTTCTGTGGCCAACTCCGAAGAGTTATCTCACCCCCAGCCGTAGCAGTGACCCTTCATCTCTTAAGCTCCTGCAATGGGTCATTCTTAAGGGAAATGAAAGTTGTAATTCCATCATTCTGGGGAGAATGAATTACGGGGACGGGCACTTTCCTTTTCTCTCATTCAATAGCCAAATTAATAGAACCCCTAGGAACAGGGCTTTAGTAAATGGAAAAGTCAGTTTGTGAGCAATTATAATGTGAAATGAAAAGGTACATAGTGGCCTAAGAGCTTGGGCAGCTCTACGCTTCAGATATCACCTACCCTAATGTAGAACACGATGCCTTTTGCCAAGAACACACCTGGATCAGCTCTGTGCTTCTCATAGAATTAGCACACAGTAAATATCTGAGGATTGATTTGGTGGTGCTTGGTTGGTGTTTTTTCATTTTTCAGCTTATTCTTTTTTTTTTTTTTTTAATTCTTTTAAAGTGTTTAGTAAACACACAAGTGGCCAGTGTTCAAAACAGCTGGGAGGAATGTTGGTGATAGAGGCTATCATCTGTATATTCTGAACTGGTTTCTAACACAGATTCTGTTACTTTTGTTCTGGGTTTAAGTAAGTCAGAAAAACGTTACTGGACTTCCTACCCTAGTCCCTCAAGATTCTCAAGTCACATCGGCTTCTGAAAGATACAGAGGAGAGCTGGAGCAACAAACAAAACAAACAAACAAAAAAACAGTTTTAGCTTTATTTAAGCAATTGATTTTCAAATCAACAATTATGAAATAATCCCTCCTCCATTTAAAAAAATATCCATTAAAGTTCCACAAAATTCAGGTTCTTTGGGAAATATCCTGGGAACTAGTAACTGAGACCAATTTGTGAACTTTACTGGTGAAAAGACAGAGGTTCCAAGAGGGGCTGAAGTTCTTACACGTAGCTAGTGAGGAGAGCTAGGACTAGAACCCTAACTTCCTGACTGCCTGGTCCAAACTGATCAACTACATCCAACAACAGGGCATTCCCTAATGTGGGTCCTGGGATGCCAGGCATCATGGGTAGCTTTTGAGATAATAGGTAAAAAGAATGGGAACATTTTATTTTATAATAGGTCCTTTTAAGGGTAATTTGCTTGAAGATAGCAGTTGTTTTAGATGCTTTTAAAAATAGGTAATCATATCCTATTCTTTGTTTTCTCAGTTCTTGGGGTGCTTCCCCATTGCAGCCTGTATTTACCATAGGTTATATGTTAAAAGAATAAATGAAAGAATCTGCAGGAATCAGAAAAAGAGAAAACAGGCAGAAAGAGCAGGATGGATGAGAAAAAAGAACCAGCAGTCACTGCTCAGTGGAAGACAGAGGTCCTCTGGCAGAGAAGGGAATGGAGACAGTTGCAGGTGATGGGAGAAAACTACAAAATGAAATTAACTTTTGATCAGGAAGCTTTGCTTTTACACAGTGACTCATAAAGCTAATTCAGAGCCTGACCAAGCCAGGAGGTGAGGATGAGCACCAAGTGCTGAGAACCTTTGTGAATCTGGATCAAGTTGGATTTATTGCACTGTTACAATAAACGTGCAAGACATTTTTTAAAGCCCTACAACAATAACAGATGAATAACACACAGGTTTTGCTCTCAACGAGGTGAAAGGCTAATGGGGAATAAGAGAGAGAGACTCAGATAAAATGCCAGGTAGAATGTGAGCAGTGTCTTTATAGGTGCAAAAAGCCCAAACTGTGAAGAATCAGGGGACTGGAAGATCATATCAAAACATACAGAACAGAGAGCAGTCCAAGTGGGTTCCAGTCGGTGGTGTGTGTGTATGTGTGAACTGGGAGTGGTGTGGAATGGAAAGTCTTCACGTCACAGCCAACGGGCCATGAACGCTGGGCTGAGGTGATGCTCCAAGCAGGTATCGGGGAGGTGGTGAAAAAGATTTTTGTTTTGTGTGTGTTACAAATGATTCCCCGGCAGGGTGACTGGCAGAAAGAGGTAAGCCAGGAGAAGGAGCTCGCTGGTAGGGGAGGATGCAATTTGGTTCCGAAGAGGCTATGGACACCCTTGAGGTGCTGCACATCAGATAATTGGAAAATCTGCCTGCAGATCCTAGCTGAGTCCTCTCCTAAGAGCACAGAGACAGCAGCAAAGTTCTGGTGGTTGTCTCAGGTAACAGGGAAGCTAGGCAGGATGTGAGGAAAAGATTAGCCAAAGAAAACCTAGATAGGAAGAAAAGATGCAGGAACAGTCACGGGGGGGTGGGGGGTGGGGTGGGGGTGGGGGCTGAAGTTTCAATAACGAAATTGTAGCCATGGTTGAAAACCTCAACCTTGGAGCCGGAAACGTGTGAGGTTGAATCCCAGGAACCCGAGCAGACACATTTAGCAAAGGGACTTCAAAGAGTTTTTGAGTCTGTTTTGTCATCTATGAAATGTGAGTGATTTCCACCTCAAAGGGTTGAGAGCATTCACTAATATTCTTAGCGTGGGGTTTGCACACAGTAGGAGCAAAAGAGTGAGCAGGGGCCAGCGGGAGAAGGAATGAGAGAAGTTAAGAGTATTCCCCTGAGGAGCATCGGGAAATGGAGGCCAGGACCCTCGGGAAGCCCAAAGCCTTTGCTTCAGCTGAGCTTGCTGACTGGCATGGAAGGAGGATGGGTGCCCGCAGCCTGAGGCCTTGCCCTTCCGTCCTCGCTTCCCTCCAGCCGGGCCTCCCAGCAGCACCCCCACCCCCCAACTCCCCGCCCCCCCTCACTCTCCCCGGCCACTCCCCCACCAGCCAGGCCCCAAAGCCTGATGCGCATGCGTCCTCCCGCGCCCTTGCCCAGCTTTCCACGTTTCACTTCCCTCCCTTTCCCTCCGCAGCGCCAGCTCCATCGCTACGATTGGCCAGAAGACCTCCTCGGATTGGCCAATAAACGGCGCCCTGTCGCCCCCGTGTTACTGGGTAGAACAAAACAAAAACAAACAGAGCGAGAGGGGCCAGAGAAGCTCGGAGGTAGCGACAGACGCTGAGGTGCGGGGTCCGGGTCGGCTGACCAGGGACCTGGGCGAGCAACAGCGGCGGCGACGGCGGCGGCCTGAGGGGTCAGTAGCGGCGGCCCGGCTCGCGCGCTCGGGAGGACTGCGCTGTCTCCCACAGCTCCTATCTCCTGAGAGGCAGCCGCTCGTTGGCGGCGGGGGGGCAGGGGGTCGTGGAGGCGGCGGCCGAGTCCTGGCCGGGCCGGCGGGGCCGGCGTCTGCCGCCTCCTCGGAGCTCGGCAGGCCCAGCCGCGTCCGCTCCAACGCCCTGGGCTGCGGAGAACCGGCCCCGGTGCCCTCCTTCTGGCCCTGGCCGGGAGCTTGGCGGCGCGGGCCCGCCCCCTCTTGGACCCCCCTCCAGGCTTAGCCGGGAGCGCTGCGCTCTCGCCGTCGAGGGACTCCTCGCCCCCCAGAAGGCCGACTTTTCATTTTCCTCTGGGGGTGGGCGTCGGGAGGCGGGTTTCTGGCCCGACTGAAATCCTGTGAGGAGGGTTTGCGCCCTCCCCGCCCCGCTGGCCTCCTTGGGGGCCCGCTCTGAAGATGCGGCCAGGCGTTCCCAGACCCGCCCGGCCCACCGGAGCCCGGGCCCAGCCGCCCGCCCGCGTCCAGCACCCTGCGGGGGTCGGCCTGGCCTGGGGGCTGCAGGAGCCCGGGCCTGCGCGGCGGGGAAGCGGGCCGGGCTGCGGCGGGATGGGCTGCTGGGAGGCGGCCACGTGCCCGCCGCCCCGGCCCTGCGAGAACTTCGCGGCGCATCAGGTTGGGTGTAGGGTCGCTTGTTTAGTTTAAATGAAATCTCCCCGAGAAAACAAAGCCAGGGAGGGAGCCCCTTTTCTGTGAAACGTGTGCTCTGTCTGCTGCGTTTGTCTATTTGATGCTGTGGTTTATGAGGGGAGTCTCTTTTGGTTTGTTTGCTTTCCAAGAGCTTCAGAACTGCCTTCGGAAGTCAAAATCGCCTGTCTCCCCTGGCCCTAGTGAGAACTGACTGCGTAGCCAGCAGTTGTGAGATACTGACAGAGGAGTAAAATGACTAAAAATGCACCTTCCTCTGGGGGAAAAAAATGTCACCGCCTGCTTTCCCCTACATTTTCACTGTTAAATTAGACTTTTGGCATTCTTGCTAACGTAAGGCTTTTTAGGAACCCACCACTCACTTTTTAAATTATCACTATAGATATGTTGTACATTTACTTATTGGTATTTATGCCTTTGAGCTTTCCTGGCGGCTCAGTGGTGAAGAATCCGCCTGCCAATGCAGGAGATGCTGGTTCGATTCCTGGCTCCGGAAGGTCCCTTGGAGAAGGAAATGGCAACCCACTCCAGTATTCTTGCCTGGGAAATCCTGTGGACAGAGGAGCCTGGCAGTCTACAGTTCATGGGGTTGTAAGAGTTGGACACAACTTAGCGACTAAACTGCCGCCACCATTTATGCCCTTAACTTTCCTTTTTTATAGGTTTATTAAGCTCCTTAATATCTTAGCATGCGTCTTTGAATTTTATTTTGATTGTTTTTTCTGTTGTAGTAATGAGAAAAGAAAAATAGTTGCTTAAGAGTGTAAAAATAAATGACATTTTGCTATTTTCCCTCATTTTTGCATCATTGTGGTTGAATGCTTTTAGCTGATTTTAAGTGGCTAGTTAGCAGTGGTTGTAGCCCTGGAGTGAATACAAGTACTTTTCTAGTTAACATATGGCCTAAACTTCAAAAAAATGTCGGAAGTGGTTCATGAGGTATATTTCAGGAAGTAGGTTTTTGAGGGGAGGTAGGATGGAAAAGTGAGGCTCTTTTTGGGAATGTCTTGGAAATTGATGCTTCTGCTTGTATGTTTCTGTGAAACACAATGGATAAATGAAAATAGTGTTTAATGCTACCCTTTAATTTTGTCTAACTTACAGTTTTATTGTAAATTTTGTAGTTTTGTGTGAAGAATGTGAAGTTTAGATTTTTTTTTGCTTTATATTTTTCTTAAGTTTGGGGCAAAAATCTTACGGATTGTTAAGTAACTGGAAGCTCATTACTTTGAAGACAGTAAAAACATGGGACTTATCTTTGTCCTTCTGTAAATTCTTCTAAAACATCTGTGTTGTTTTCAAGTGTCCCTGAGTTCTTGAATGTGTTAATCATTGCCAGAAGACCAAGACAGGGCTTTTTGTTGTTGTTGTTATAGTTATTTAATAAAAACAAACTTGATAAACTATGGTCATTACCTGATAATGTTCTTTGTCCAACTGAGTGTCTTTTGTGTAATAATTTAGATATTATTTTTAGTGTTAGAAAAGCAGTATTTAAAAATTTGATATGACAGCAGAAGTCTGTGTTTTAATAAGCTTCTTTCTGGTAACTCTAAAGAAGAATCTTCCTGTGGATTATTAAAATCTTGTATTGAGCTTGTGCACATGGAACTGGATTTAGAAGGTCAGGGGTTCTAATCCTGGTTCTTCCAATGAACACTTTCTCTGATTCTGTTAAGTTGTGTGAACAGTGGAGTTCCTACCTCAAGATTGTTTTCAGTGGTACATGAAATAATGCATGGAAAATTGTTTTTGAATTCTAAGGGGCTTTTAAAACATCAGTTATACTTTATTAGCTAAATTCTGCGGAAAGTGTCCTCTTGAAGATTATACTTGTATCAAGATTGAAGAAGATCTTTAAAATGTAACTCTAGTTTAAAAATCTCACAGGCATATCATGTGACATTTTCTCTTTGCAAAACATGTGATTCATCTACTGAAATGAAATAGATTTGGCATTTTCAGCCATGGAGGACACTAATGTTTAGGTTTACGAACTTTTTGTTCATTTATCTTTATGTGTGTATTTCTAAGGTTCATTTTTTTTCCCCTAAATCTGAAATTGGTAGGAGTTATGATACTGAAAGATATTTATTAGAATCCATATGCCTGTTTCTTCTGAATAGAATGAGAGTGATTTCACCATTTTCTTAACTTCTGAAACATTATGGTAGCATCTCAGTAGCCTAAGGATTATGCCACATTAAGAAACTTAAAATTTTAGCATAAGTATGTGTTCATTTTTGTTTCACAAAATAATACCCTTTTCTGAAGGAAAGGGCTGTAAAACTTACAAGATGTTAAAATGGTGTATGTTAAGAAATGTAAAAGTCAGTTTTTCCTTTGAGTTGCAGGAGGCGTATCATTTTTCTAAAATGACAACTAACAGTAGGTTATGTTACATGAAAACTAAGTGCTTTTTTGTAATTAGTTTATTAGTCATTTTCTTTAATTTGTGCATTTTGTATCTTTAAAAAGTCAGGACTTCCCTGGTGACCCAGATGGTAAAGAGTCTGCCTGCAATGTGGGAGACCTGGTTTGATCCCTGGGTCAGGAAGGAAGGAGAAGGATCCCTGGAGAAGGAAATGGCAACCCACTCCAGTATCCTTGCCTGGAAAATCCCATGGACAGAGGAGCCTGGTGGGCACCAATCTATGGGGTTGTAAACAGCTGGACACAACTGAGTGACTAACACACATATCTTTGAAAAAGGGCACACTGCTGGTGAAATGATTATAAATGACCTGAATGACATATCTAACTTACGTTACTTCTAAACAGATACTTAAGTACTCTAAATCATTATTGTAAAAATATTTCCAGAGAGATTCTAAAATTGTATTTGGTTACACCTTCTGGTGATAATTTTCATGAGAATTTATTTTGATAGTCTTTTTTCAAACAGTGGATTTTTATTGCTAAGTTAATTGTCTAAATAAAAGGTAACTGATTTCATTAACTAGGACCTTCCAGCATTAGTAATATTCAAACCATTTTGAAATAAAGATCTAAAATATTGAGGTGCTAACATCATTGTCGGAGAAGGCAGTGGCACCCCACTCCAGTACTCTTGCCTGGAAAATCCCATGGACGGAGGAGCCTGGTGGGCTGCAGTCCATGGGGTCGCAAAGAGTCAGATATGACTGAGTGACTTCACTTTCACTTTTCACTTTTATACATTGGAGAAGGAAATGGCAACCCACTCCAGTGTTCTTGCCTGGAAGAATCCCAGGGACGGGGTTGCACAGAGTCAGACACGACTGAAGTGACTTAGCAGTAATGTCATTGTACTTACTCTTTTCTTAAATAGGTAAGATTTTTAAAAAAAATGAGTTTTTCAGATTATAAAAATAATGCTCTCATTATAGAAAATACTAATTTAAAAAATTTCTTTGTAACAGTAATTATAGGTGCCTCGGTGATGAAATGGCAGATCTGCTTTCAGATATGTTTTAGTGTGAAAAATAAGATAATCCTGTCTTTTTTTTAAGCCAAAACTGTGTTATTTGCATTTTAAAGTATTAGTTCTTATAGTGAATTGGCAACAAACTTCAATATCTAGATGTAGCAGATTAATTATGAGTCCTGGTATTTTTAAAAAATTTGGAATGTGTATCTACTCTAACTTGAAATAAGCATGTTTAGCAAATATATCTTTTAATTCCGAGGTACAGTGGTGCTTTGCCACATCCAGAAATATGGACTTTTTTTTTCCTTTTTGGACACAGGTAAACTTATCAAGAAGATTGAAACCAAATGTTAATTAGGGGAAGTAAAGTGAACTCTTAAAAAAAAAAAAAGGAATTATGTGGTGCTTTTTTTTTTAAACAGTCTGAATAAGTAAATTAAACGGACCTTAATTATGTGAGTTTGGAAGATATTGAAGTTTTTCTTTTTTTTTTTTTTTCTTTTTAAAGAAATACATCCCAAAGGAAGAGTTCCATTTGGTAATTTAATCAGTGCAAGTGAAATTAAGGAACAATGGATGTAGAAAATGAGCAGATACTGAATGTAAACCCTATGGGTAAGTAATTATCTTGAATCTTGACTGTACTATGAGAAAGTTTTAGGCCATTCCGAATTTTATGAAAACATCTTTACTTTAAAAACCATCTTAACTCGTGCTATAAGAAATCAGGTCATATTATTTTAAAAATCAAGTTGGTGATTCTTATTTTTATGAAATTCATCATATGTATTTTTCTGTGTGTCTTTTCACATTTCATACATTATTCTCCAGTATTTATAATAAACTCTATGGTGTAGATGGAAGAAGAATAGTGAACCTGATCATTACTATTTTCATATGCGCTAGTTAGCAGTTTCTATAATATAAACTATTATTGGTATCATTGATATCTTTCCTAACTAATAATTTATTATAAATTAACTGTATTTTCCCCAATTTTCCGTGATGCTTCAGAAGCACGTTATTGTGTGTAAAAATGATTTTGTAGAATAGATGTCCAAAATAACTTTCGATCACTTAAAATGTGTCTATACCTTTCAGGATAATCTTTGTAGAGAGCTAATTAGGATTATGAAATATTCTCAATAGAGAACTTTTCATGTTGGTACATTTTAGGTAATTCTTTGCTTTATGATTAATACTGAAAAAAACTCCATGTAATTGAATGTTTAGCATATTTCATTTTTTAATATTACAGCTTCATTTTTCAATGATTTTGGTTCACTGTTGTATCCAGTTCTTTGATCTGAATTCACACTTTGAAGTTGAAGCTTCTTTGCTGTTTTAAGTGTACTAGAAAATTATTGTTGAAAAATATTACTACAATAATTAATGATTATTTTGATGCCACTATATACAATAGCTCTATGGATACTTGTTTTTTAGGATTATAAATGAGTCTTATGTCCCTTCTTCGTTCAGGTGGGAATGGTAATGATAAAATTTAAGAATATATTTCACAGGTGGATAATTGTTTCTTCTCTGTACTGTCTAGTATGATAGCCAGTAGCCACATATGATCACTCAACTCTTAAACTGTGTCTTATCAGAATTGAGATGTATTGTAGGTGCAAAACTTTTTCTATTGGTTACATGTTGAAATGATAAAATGGATCTATTACATTAAATAAAATATATTAAAATAAATTTCAATTGTTCCTTTTTTACTTTTTAATAGGAGTATTAGGAAATTTAAAATTACATCTTTGACTTGCATTATTTATTAGATAGCACAGCTCTAAGTTTTATACTGTTTTCTAATTGTAACAAGTTCTGTTTCTAACCTTGTTCTTGGTGTCTCTGCTCAGTTCATCCTTAAATACTTCACTGCTTGGATGAGCCTTAGACAGGCTTTTGCAGTCAATTTAACCTGTAACAGTCCATGTTAGACAGACTAGTGTATTAATTCCAGCTTCTGTTTTCACCAGCTATGTTACTTTGGGGAAGTAGGTTATGTGCTTTGATCTTCAGTTTCTTCATATGTAAAGCTGGAATTGTAAATAACCCACTTTAAAGGTTTATTATTGGGATTAAGTGAGATACTGTGCATTTGTGTCTTGCCCATAGCACGTATTATGTGTGTCACAAGTGAAAATGTGCTTATATTGTTAAATATAATAACATAATTCAGTGGACTAGTAATTGAAAGTGTGATTGTCTGGTACTGTGGTGTAATGTATGTTGGGTTGGTTATTGAGATGTTAGAGAATTCAGAAAGAAGGATTTAGTACACAGTAGAAAATGACTTTGAAGTCACCACATTCTGTACTTTGCTGCTTCTGCTGCTGCTGCTGCTGAGTCGCTTCAGTTGTGTCCAACTCTTTGCGACCCCATAGACAGCAGCCCACCAGGCTTCCCCGTCCCTGGGATTCTCCAGGCAAGAACAGTGGAGTGGGTTACCATTTCCTTCTCCAATTCTGTACTCACGTTTTTTTTTTTAATCTTTTAAACTTCGGTTTTCTTAAAGTCAGATCAGTAGTGGTTCAGTTCAGTCACTCAGTTGTGTCCTACTCTTTGTGACCCCATTTTAAAACCAGCTTGAACATCTGGAAGTTCACGATTCATGTACTGCTGAAGCCTGGCTTGGAGAATTTTGAGCATTACTTTACTAGCGTGTGAGATGAGTGCAATTGTGCAGTATTTTGAGCAGTCTTTGGCATTGCTTTTCTTTGGGATTGGAATGAAAACTGACATTTTCCAGTCCTGTGGCCACTGCTGAATTTTCCAAATTTGCTGGCATATTGAGTGTAGCACTTTTATAGCATCATCTTTTAGGATTTGAAATAGCTCAACTGGAATTCTATCACCTCCACTAGCTTTGTTTGTAGTGATGCTTTCTAAGGCCCATTTGACTTGACATTCCAGGATGTCTGGCTCTAGGTGAGTGATCACACCATTGTGATTATCTGGGTCATGAAGATCTTTTTTGTATAGTTCTTCTGTGTATTCTTGACACCTCTTCTTAATATCTTCTGCTTCTGTTAGGTCCATACCATTTCTGTCCTTTATTGAGCCCATCTTTGCATGAAATGTTCCCCTGGTATCTCTAATTTTCTTGAAGAGATCTCTAGTCTTTCCCATTCTATTGTTTTCCTCTATTTCTTTGCACTGATCGCTCAGGAAGGCTTTCTTATCTCTCCTTGCTTTTCTTTGTAACTCTGCATTCAAATAGGTGTATCTTTCCTTTTCTCTTTTGCTTTTTGCTTCTCTTCTTTTCATAGCTATTTGTAAGGCCTCCTCAGATGATCATTTTGCTTTTTTGCATTTCTTTTTCTTGGTTATGGAATCCCAAAATTTAGGTAAGTATATAGCAAAATATAAAAGAGCAATTGATATAAAAATGGGTTAAAATGATAATACCTAATATATAAAATATACCTAGATGTATCTACTGCTCAAGATACATAAATGTATATTTGAAAGGATATTAAAATAGTTGAAACTCGAGTGTAGGAAATAATGATTAAATTGAATAGTATTCTGAGGGACATTTTATTTTTATTTTTTAATTTTTCCATTTATTTTTATTAGTTGGAGGCTAATTACTTTACAATACTGTAGTGGTTTTTGCCATACATTGACATGAATCAGCCATGGATTTACATGTATTCCCCATCCTGATCCCCCCTCCCACCTCCCTCTCCACGCGATCCCTCTGGGTTTCCCAGTGTACCAGCCCCGAGCACTTGTCTCATGCATCCAACCTGGGCTTTTGATCTGTTTCACCCTTGATAGTATACATATTTCGATTCTTTTCCCTCTAAACATCCCACCCTCGCCTTCTCCCACAGAGTCCAAAAGTCTGTTCTGTATATCTGTGTCTCTTTTTCTGTTCTGCATATAGGGTTATCGTTACCATCTTTCTAAATTCTATATATATGCGTTAGTATACTGTATTGATCTTTGTCTTTCTGGCTTACTTTGTATAATGGGCTCCAGTTTCATTCATCTCATTAGAACTGATTCAAATGATTTCTTTTTAAATGGCCGAGTAATCTTCCATGGTGTATATGTACCACAGCTTCCTTATCCATTCGTCTGCTGATGGACATCTAGGTTGCTTCCATGTCCTGGCTGTTATAAACAGCGCTGCGATGAACATTGGGGTGCACCTGTCTCTTTCAGATCTGGTTTCCTCTGAGGGACATTTTAATGCATTGTTACACTTCTAAGAGACGCCTTTATTTTCTGGTTGAGTTTAGTGGCTTACCTTAATTGTTGAATAATGAAAGCAATACGTTAGAGATAGGTGTTTAATGTTTGCTTCCGTCATCCATTCTTATGTGAAATGCCATCTAGCTTGTCTGATTTCTGATCTTTCCTTCTCCTTCCTCTTACTCTTTTTTCTTCTTTGTATTCCCTCATTCCGTTTCTTTAGCTGTCACCACTTTGTTGCACTCTAGTTTTATATTTTCTATAGTTAACAGTCATCTAAGATTCAAATGTGAGTTTGAATCTTGTCCTCAGTCCTTTTCAGGTATGTAACTTTTCTATGAAACATCTTTCTGGAAAATGAGGATAAAAAGCTTCATTGTAGAACTTTGTTTGAATTATAGACCATGTACGTAACGTACTTGTGACCTGCTATGTAGTAGGTACAATACTGATGGTAATGATAGAAGTATACAACTACTATGGCTATTGCTACTTCTGCTACTAATAGTCTTAGTAGTTTAGGTCTGGTGGTTATGATGATGTCCCAAACTGACCCTCCTAGCACTGACTTCCTTTTCTAGTCTAAACTTTTGAAATACTTTTTTTTTGTTTGAAAGCCCTTTATTTTGTCTTTAAAAGTGTTAACCTTTTTATTTATCTCAGAGTTATTACCCTTGCTCTTTTCAGTTAGTTCGTGACTGAATACAGCAACATTTTCTTAGCTGGTCTCTCATTTGACACTTTCTATTTTTTCTAATATATTCAGTATTCTTCTGCAAACTAATTATGCCATGTCTACCTATGATATCAAATCTAAGCTCTGACCATTTGAATGTGGGAGTGGTCAGCAGCTATTCCAGTGATTGGGACAGGATCAAAAAGGATCTAACATTACAAGGTGTAATGAGTTTACACTTGATTTCGACCCACTAGGAATACCTTCAAAGGGTTATCAGTGGGAGAAGATCAGTCTCTATGCAGTTTGGAGAATGGTTGGAGGATTCAGGGCAGGAGACTATTTATGAGGCTGCTCAAGTAGTTTGGTGCTTCTTGATGTTTTTGTTTTGTGGTTACCACAGGGTTTGTGCCTGTTATACTTTTTTTCAAGAATTGTAAAGATTTTAACACACCTGTGGTTCTCTTTATATGTTGATTTTAAAAATGTTTAGTTTTTACATATTACCTTAGACATTTGAAAGCCCATCCATATAGATTTGATACATCTTAGTTACACTTGCGGAGAAGGCAATGGCACCCCACTCCGGTACTCTTGCCTGGAAAATCCCGTGGATGGAGGAGCCTGGTAGGCTGCGGTCCATGGGGTCGCTAAGAGTTGGACATGGCTGAGCGACTTCACTTTCACTCATTGGAGAAGGAAATGGCAACCCACTCCAGTGTTCTCGCCTGGAGAATCCCAGGGATGGGGGAGCCTTGTGGGCTGCCATCTGTGGGGTTGCACAGAGTTGGACACGACTGAAGTGACTTAGCAGTAGCAGTTATACTTGGGAATTTCCTAAGACATTTGAGCAAGCTTCCAGGAGTTGGTGATGGACAGGGAGGCCTGGCGTGCTGCAATCCATGGGGTCTCAAAAGAGTTGGATGCAACTGAACTGAAGACATTTGAAGGGCTTTCCAGGTGGCACTAGTGGTAAAGAACCTGCCTGTCAATACAGGAGACAGTGCAGGAGACGTAAGAGACACAGGCTCGATCCTTGGTTTGGGAAGATCTCATGGAGAAGGAAATGGCAACCCACTCCAGTATTCTTGCCTGGAGAATCCCATGGACAGAGGAGTCTGTCAGGCTACAGTCCCTAGGGTCACAAAGAGTTGGACATGACTGAGGCAACCTAGCACACACAAGCCCTTTGAAAAGGGATTCGGCTCTGAGTTGAGTTAGCCATAATGAGCAAAACTCAGGCCCAGGGGTAATTCACTAGCTTTCTGACCCTTGAAAAGGTTTCAGAGTGGAGCCAATTGTTTCCGTGTCATTTGATCCCCATTGACATTAGAGTAGATAGCATGAAGGATACTCTGCTAGGTGCTGCAGTTACAAAAACATACAGCATAGACATGGTTCCTCTTTTGAGCCTTATGACTTATTTGGAAAAGCACGACTGGTATATAAAAAGAAATAAAGTGATTTCGTGAGGTGGTATGTGAGCAGAGTGTTACTGTGCCTAAGTTGTTAGAAAAGTTTTCATGGAGGAAGTAAGACTTGTATATCCTAAAAGACTTTGGTAACTGGAAAAAGCAGAGAGGCTGGCATTTTGAACAGAAGACCATTGGGAGCTGCAAATGCATTGCTGTCTTTCAGGGGATAATGTGCAAATCTTATATAGGCTAGAAGATATTCAGAGAGTGGTAAGTAAATGTGAGTCAGGTTTGGAGAAATGAATTAGAACTTTGAGATAATGGCTTTGAAAGCAGTGATGAATCAGCAGTTTGGCTCAATAATCACAAATGGTCACTTATTTGCCTAATGCCTTTCAAGCTCTTCGGATTAGTAGCATTTTCTAAGTGTCCATAATTAATCATGAGATATTTGGCAAGTTATTTAAATACTCTTATCCTTTGTTTTCTTGTCTGTATAAATGATGCAATAAATAGCTCTCAAACTTGTGGTTAAATGACAAAATGTCCAGCCTAGTGCTTGGTAAATAATAGGCATTCTGTAAAAGTTTATCTACCTTCTCTCAAGATCCCTAGTCTTTTCTATCTCCAGCTGCTTGACTGTCTTAGCTCATAAAAGTTTCAAAGGTTTTATGTTTGTGTTTATATTAACACAGGTTTTATGATGTAAACATGCGAGATAATACACTTTCTGTAAACATTGTTCATTAACAGTCAATGCCTTAGTTTACTTTCCATGATCCTGTGAATAAAATCCTGGTTTAGTTCAGTTCAGCTCAGTCAGTCAGTTGTGTCCAGCTCTTTGCAGCCCCATGGACTGCAGCACGCCAGGCTTCCCTGTTCTTTACTATCTCCCAGATCTTTCTCAAACTCATGTCTGTTGAGTCGGTGATGCCATCTAACTATCTCGTCCTCTGTTGTCCCCTTCTCCTCCTGCCTTCAGTCTTTCCCAGCATCAGGGTCTTTTCCAGTGAGAAGGCTCTTCTCAGCAGGTGGTCAGAGTATTGGAGCTTCAGCTTCAGCATCTAGTCCTTCCAATGAATATTCAGGACTGATTTCCTTTAGGATTGACTGGTTTGACTTGCTTGCAGTTCAAGGGCTCTCAAGGGTCTTCTCCAACACCACAGTTTGAAAGCATCAATTCTCGGCACTCAGCCTTCTATATATCCAACTCACGTCTATACGTGACTACTGGAAAAGCCATAGCTTTGACTAGACAGACCTTTGTCAGCAAAGCAATGTCTGTGCTCTTTAATACACTGTCTAGGTTTGTCAAGAAGCTTTTGTTCAAAGGAGCAAACATCTTTTAATTTTTTGGCTATAGTCAGTGTCCACAGTGATTTTGGAGCCCAAGAAAATAAAGTCTGTCACTGTTTCCATTGTTTCCCCATTTGTTTGCCATGAAGTGATGAGACTGGATGCCATGAGATTAGTTTTTTTGAATGTTGAGTTTTAAGCCAGCTCTCTAGTTCCTCGTTGCCTTTTGCCATAAGGGTGGCATCATCTGCATATCTGAGGTTATTGATATTTCTCCTGGCAGTCTTGATTCCAGCTTGTGCCTGGCATTTCGCATGATGTTAAATAAGCAGGGTGATAATATACAACCTTGATGTACTCCTTCTCCAATTTTGAGCCAGTCCATTTTCATGTCCAGTTCTAACTGTTGGTTAGTTGTCATTTATTAGATTGAGCCTATGAAATTGCCAATATGTGATTGTTACATATAAAAATGATAATTTCATGTGATTAAACCTAATCTAACTTATGTCTATAGCTAGTATAGCAGTAGACAGTTAAAATGCATACTTAGATTTTTTTTTTTTTTCCCCTTTATTTTGTTTTTAAGATCCAGATAATTTAAGTGACTCTCTCTTTTCTGGTGATGAAGAAAATGCTGGGACTGAGGAAATAAAGAATGAGATAAATGGAAATTGGATTTCGGCATCTTCCATTAATGAAGCTAGGATTAATGCCAGGGCGAAAAGGCGGCTGCGGAAAAACTCATCCCGGGACTCCGGCAGAGGCGATTCCGTCAGTGATAATGGAAGTGAAGGCCTTAGATGTGGAGTAACTGCACCAACCAGTCCAAAGGGAAGGTTGCTGGATAGGCGATCCAGATCTGGGAAAGGACGGGGATTACCAAAGAAAGGTTGGTATATATCATATGCAAAGAAATAAAAGGAAGAGATGCTTTCTGATTCTTGTACAACAATTTCTTGTTCTAAGAATGAGAGGAATTTAAACAATGATGATGTAAGGCTTTATGGTTTGTATGCGTTTTTACATAGTAATAATCCAGTGATTACCCCAAAAAGTTGAGCCTTTTTGCTTGTTTGTTTAGGTTTAGCTTTCTTAAGCAGAACTTTCTCATATTTCCAGCAAAATACACACCAGTGTTTTTCACAGTTATGAATTATGCATGTATTCTCTAATTCTGCTTGAAAGAAGTAGGGTCAGAAATTCATCATACCTATTATCTAATGAATCTAATTAATTATGTCTGTTGTTAAGAATACATGATAAATACAATTTGAGTGGTAATATCAGGGTCAGAATTCTAATAATTTTATAGATCTGGTTCTAAGTTCTTTTTAAGTTCTATTTATTTTGGGTACTGATATTGTTTTACTGCTGTATCTCTAGGGCCTGGAGTAGTGACTCGCAAGGGTAGGTACTTACATAATTGTTGAATTGAGGGGTCTTGTTAGCCTCTGTGGTAGAATTTTGATGCAGTTTGGAGGTTTCACTAGCTTCTGAATGGTGGAAGCATCAAATTATGGCCTAGGATTATTGTAAAGTTTTTGTGCCTTGTCAAAAATTGTTATTCTTGTTGAATGACTCTGCAACCATTGGCTGGATCAGAATGAAACCTAACTACTAGATTTGTTTTTGCTCTGGTGGTAATAATTATACTCTGTACGTAAATACCCCAACCCCCTCAATGGGTGATAAAGTTCTTTTAAAATATTGCAATATATTGAGCCTTGTAAAAACATTTCAATAAGTTTATTTAGTAAAGCAGCTTTGAAAGTTGGAATTGTTAAACTTCTGCTGATCTGTTTGTTGGTAAAAATAGAAATGATCAGTTCGGTTAATGCTTAAATAGAAATCAGTTATTTGTAATATATTTCTGACTGTAAAGTATTTGTTTCTGGTGGGCTCAGGGTTGCAGTCAGACACGACTGAGCACACACATGCATATCTAAAGAGAATTTGACTTTAAAACATTTGATGGTGGTCACTAATACTTCTTTGTTGAATAATTTCTCCCTTGTTGAGTTTTCTATGCCATCTCTTAACTGAATCAGTGTATTTCTTTTTGTTGCTCCCAAGAAATGTCAGAATTTAGAGCCCAGTTGTTATCAGCTGCCTTGAGGTTACCATTACAGCTATTTTTTTTTTTTTTTTTTTATGGTTTGTTTTTTACTTTTAAAGTGTCTGCCTTTTTAGTTTTAACTTTGTGAGCTATTTCAACTTGGTTTTTGGAACTAGGTTATAAATATATCTAATCGTTACTGAAAAAGCAGTGATCTGAATAAAAAGTTTACTGTATAATTCTCAACTGGCCAAAAAAAATTAGCATAAAAATTAAAATAGTTTTTTAACTGCCACTTAATTAACACGTGAACATCTAGAACTATTTCAGATTTCAATTAAAATTTATGAACTGTGGACATTATGCTGTTTCCTTTCTCAATTCTAAACTTTTTCAGGTGGTGCCGGAGGCAAAGGTGTCTGGGGCACACCTGGACAAGTATATGATGTGGAGGAGGTAGATGTGAAAGATCCTAACTATGATGATGACCAGGTATAAATGTGATACTTTATGTGATACTTTTTGTGATATGTATTTAAAATACTTAAACTTTTTTGACCTCGTGTTTGTAGCATGCTCATATATTGATCAAATCATGTATTCTATATCTGTACTATTCATATATATATAATTTTATTTATAATATGTGATTATCTGCATGATTATATAATATGTATATAGTGTGTATATATGCATGTACACGTCATACCCATTTGTATATATATCTAAATCATATGTATATTCAGTACTTTCAGACTATTAGGTTAATTTTGGATTAGAAAATCAAGTTAACTGAGTAATGTATGTGTAATTTTTACTTAGTTTTTGAATTTAATATTTGGACAGGGAAATATTTCTAAGAGAACATGAAAAAAAATGTGTTAAAACCAGTACTATAAAATCTTTGCTAAATATTCTGATTTTAATGTATAAACTTGAAATTATTTGTTGTTAGATGAAGCCAGTCACATTTTGCAGGCAAACACTTCAGGACTGTTTTTGCAGAGGACAGGGATAGATTATTGGACTTCTTATTTGTTTTGAAATTTCAGTTGAATAGTGCTTTTTCTTAGAGATTTTCTGGAGTCATGAAGGCTTTTATTTTGTAGTACTAATCATAAAGGCTTTGGTTCCTGCTGGTTTTTTTTTTTAATGACATTTTAATGAAAATACTGGATATGATAGGAAGCCATCTTAAAGTTTTTTGGTCACTGAAGTATTATTGGTTTTGTGGGAGAGAAAAAATAAACAGAAACTATGGGGGATCAGGAGCAAGTCATATATTTGCTGTGGTTAGTGGTTCTGATCTATATTTTGATTTATTATATTCAGATTTTATAAAAGAATGGTGACATAGATTTCTATTTTTATATTATGTAAGTGATCAAAGCATGTAGCATGTTTCTTTCTTGTCCCAAATAGGTATTACTAAGCAGTTGTAGTACAGAATTATGAAACAATTTCAGTTTATATGAATATTTTGTTCTTTAATTTATAACACTCTGCCTCATCCCTTTCCAGGAGAACTGTGTTTATGAAACTGTAGTTTTGCCTTTGGATGAAATGGCATTTGAAAAGACTCTGACACCAATTATACAGGAATATTTTGAGCATGGAGATACTAATGAAGTTGCGGTAGGTTTAAAGTTGCAAGTGTAACTTTTTTAATACAGGAGAACAAACACAAAAAGCAAAACATCATATCCAGGATGATTTTGGATCACTGGAAAAGACTAAGCATTTTTTTATACATAAATGAAGTTTTAACTAAGATGGAATAAAATTTTATTTACCATTCTTAATGTATTTGGGATCTGATGAGGACTATGTGCCATTTCCTTCTCTGAAAAATGGTACAGCACAATATTTTAATAATTGTAATTGTAACATTTCCATAATTGATAGTATTTAAAGTATAACTTTAACAATTTCAAGGCATTTATGGACCTTCTAAAACCTCCTCAGGGATATCAGTTAAAATACTTCAGTTTCACTTTCTTTGATATTCATTTCAGTGCTTAGGATTAGAATAAAATTTATCCTTGTACTCTGTCCAAAAATGAACACAAATGTAAATAAAGATAGAAATCAAGGAACAAACGTGTTTTTGAAGCATAATTTGCATGAGGACATTTGCTGTGTTATGAATTGTTCATAAAGTAAATCTCGAAGGGTAACATAAAATTATTGCTCCTGTTTAGTAGTTTAGTATTATTGACTTAAAGTAATAAAATTGTATCTCTGTAGAAGACTTGTAATTTAGATTCTTTTAATTCAGACTGGGCTTTCTTAGTTTGTCTCATAATATGAGGTTTGATAGCTTTGCATTTTTGTAGGATTTAAATATAAAAACAAATATTTGATCAGTGGATACCATGTGGAGGTATTTATAATGGTGATTCCTGCCTTTTTGAAGCTCAGTCAAGTGAAGGAAATGATACATACATGGATTATTAAAATATATTATGAAACATTCTATTATAGAGGAAAAGTTTACCAAAGTCCCATGAGGGTAGGGACTTGAAATATTGTTACCTACCTAGCATGGGACCAGCAGTATACTCAGTTTATTAACTGAGTAGTACTGTGAGGTGAGTGTTGTGTAAGCATAAGATGGAGGCTGATAGATTATCCTGAACCATCTGAGGATGGTTAGTTGTTTGCCAGGCTAAGATGGTTGAAGCAGGTTTTCCAGGAAGGAGTAGTCCTAGAAGGAGTTTTCCAGGAAGGAGTATCATGTTTAAAGTCAATGAGTTGGTCAAGTGCAGACCAGGAAGATGAAATGGAGTGGGGAGAGACTATTAACAAGGACACTGGTTAGGTCACTTAGAGTAAGTATCAGTAACTAACTCTGAGTTACTAAGTATCAGTAACTAACTAACTCTGAGTAACCTAACTGGTGTCTTTCTAATTAGTCATCACTCTATGTAACTGAGTTACAACTTAGCTTCTTTGGTCATACTACCTATATTCTACTTCCTACTTGGTCACTCCTCTGGGAATCTTCAGCAAATACTTCATTTTTCTGTGCTTTGGAAATACCTCCCTCAAAAAAGAGTTGTTTTACATTAAGTAATGAAAACTTATTCCCCAAAATATGACTGCTTCTCTGATTATTTTGAAACAAGGAGAGAGGAAATATGGATAAAGTTTTGATTTTTTTTCCAAAATAAAATTAAACTATAGGCAGTGACATTTTTTTTTTTTTTTGAGTAGGAAATGCTAAGAGATTTAAATCTTGGAGAAATGAAAAGTGGAGTACCAGTGTTGGCAGTGTCCTTAGCGTTGGAGGGAAAAGCCAGTCACAGAGAAATGACATCTAAGCTTCTTTCTGATCTTTGTGGGACAGTAATGAGCACAAATGATGTAGAAAAATCATTTGATAAATTGTTGAAAGACCTACCTGAATTAGCACTGGATACTCCTAGAGCACCGCAGGTTTGTAAAATTCTTCTTTGTGTTCATTCTTCTTTTTGTTCATTCTCTGTCTGCTTTGCTTACAATTATAGAACTAATACCTGCTCCTAGGAAATTTTATTAGACGAAAGAGGGAAAAACTGGCCCATATTCCCTATCACACGATAGTGCTCTAATATTTTAGTGTAATTTTCCCTAGCTCTTTCCACTCCCCCAGTGTAGTTCTCATCACACTATAATTTTATATCCTACTTTCTCCACGATGGTCTCTGTAGTTTTTTGGTCATAGTTTTTAGATTGTTATAATTGAGGATTGAGTTTGCTTCACTAATGTTATGAAAATAATCATAAATAAGATTGTTCCCTTTTAGAGCTTTGTAGGGAGATAATTAGAAAATTCATGACTTATGTATGCTTTTGTTTAGATTCTGTCCTCAAAGCCTTTTACTTTTATTAGATTTAATACATGCTGACACTATAATATGACTTTCTGGTTTGAAATTGAAAATGTGTGAAATCGTTGCTATTTACCTGACCAAAGTTTTAAAGCAAGGTAGGAGCGCTTTACTTAAACATTAATTTAGGACTAGAGTATAGGTAGGTTAACCTAAATGCTGTTTCTGTTGTTTTTCCTGTGACTGACAGTAAGTCTGTGTTAGTATTGAACTGTGATTCAAACATGAACTTTTTTTTTTATACCAGTACCAATACTTAAAAAAAGAAACTGTACACAATAGTCATTATAGAAATTTTGAAAAATAAGGAGAAGCCAGAAGAAAGAAAGGCGAGCAAAAATAGCCACTGTTAACTGTTAGCATTTTGGTATTAAATCTTCCATTCTACTTTTTGTGTATATATGTCAATGTACAATATTTATATATTCTTACCTTTTTTGTTTTAATAAGAGGTGGAATCATGGTGTATATGCTACTTTGTAAACTTAATTTTTCTTAAACTCATAAAAATGTGGTAAACATATTTGTCCATATAGTGTACCCATCTTACATATATACCGTTTAACCACACGATTATTGTTAAACACTCAGTTTCCAGTGTTATTTCATAAATAATGCTGTGAACATACTTTCAGGTAAATATTTACATACTTTTACCCCCTCAGATAAACTCTTTTATTCAAACAGGTTTTTGAGAGACCAAGTGGTTTCTCTTGACTGTTAAGTCATTAACTTAGCAAATATTTTTGATCATGTATGCTATGCCTCAGGCAGTGTGCAAGTTTGGGGATTCAGTAGTGAGGAAAACAGATGTTTTGTGCCTCACAGCACTTAAATTGAAGGTTAAGATGTGGGGAGTGTATGCTAAGCATAATTAGGTGCTAAATGATGTTTTCTGACTATTCCAGCATGTCTTAGGTATTGACTGTGTAGTTCAACCAGTCTTCATCATTTATGTGTTTAGAAACTGTCCTATAAAGGTTTTATATTTTTTACATGACTCTTTTTTTTTTTCTTAATTATAGTTGGTGGGTCAGTTTATTGCTAGAGCTGTTGGAGATGGAATATTATGTAATACCTATATTGATAGTTACAAAGGAACTGTAGATTGTGTACAAGCTAGGTAAGTAAATTAACTTTTCTACTTAGAACTTTCAAAATAGGGGAAAATTCTGCAGGATTCTGTTGAAATGACACTTAAATTAATCAGACATTGTGGATATCTGTCATTTATGTGTAATTAAAATTGAGAGTTTCTTGCTACAGTAGAACAGAAAGAAGACAGTATTATAATGCAGAAGTTCTGCATTATATATTTCTGCAAATATATTATATGCAGAGTTTTAGCTAAACTATTACCTACCTTTATGTCAAGCCACTTTTCTTTCTGCCTCAATTTCCTTATTTATAAAATGAAAGGCTAGGACTTAGAATGTTCTTTAAGGTTCCTTCAGGTTTTAATATTCTGTAATTATTTAATCTTCTAATAAGATGGACAACATTAACAAGAGAGTGTATTTTCAATTTTATATTTACTTGCTATGGAAATCTTAGGAAATAATGTTTCTCACTTTTGTTCTTTAGCATAACTATAAGCTAAATGTGTTATTTGGGAATTATGCTCTATAATTTTTCATAACTTCCTAGAACTTAGATTTGGACTTAGCCATGTCTTAGGTTTTCATAGGTATAGATACTAATTTTCTGGAACTATTTCAGGTCACAGTGTAATAGTTGCCTTGGTGGGAAAGTATGAATATATACAAAAGTTCATTTTAGGTGAAATGTTTCTTCTCAGTGTAGATCAATTATTTTGTAATAACATGAGAGTTCTGTTGACTGGGAAATGGAAATAAGTGTGTGAGAGAATATTAATATGAGAAGCAACCTTTTTTCCCCCCAGCTTTTTATTTTGAAAAATAGTTTTTTAAGAGATTTCTTAACTTTAGGTTGCTTTTATGTTATAATGCAAAAGCTTTTAGTGTATATAGGCCTACCCCCTATTCCCTGGACTTTATCCGTAATTTGGTGAATCTCAAGCATATTCATATGTCAAAATTAACTGTTTTTTATTTGTTTTTGTAGAGCTGCTCTGGACAAGGCTACTGTGCTCCTAAGTATGTCTAAAGGTGGAAAGCGCAAAGACAGTGTTTGGGGCTCTGGAGGTGGGCAGCAGTCTGTTAATCACCTGGTTAAAGAGGTAACTATAGGGTATTGTCTTTAATTTATATGTATTCTTTAGGGAAATAAACATGCCCTCTAGCTAGTGTTTTGTGGACAAAAATTATGTTCAGTCTTGCAAGTGAAAAACTGAATAATCCTTATATATATGGCTTTATGCCCTTTTGCTATAAATTATACCATGATCATATAATCATTATTAAATTTTTACCATTTCCCTGACTTAAAAATAAGACTGCGTTAAGTTAAAATGACTTTCATGAAGAGAGCTATGAAGGAACCTTAGCAGAATACCTGAAGTCTTTTTTCTTGGTATTTAAAAACTTTCAAACTGTTGAAGTAAGAGTTTCTATATTGTAGTTAATCACTAAATGTCCATTTTTATAACTGCAGTTTGAAACTGGATGGTCTCAGATTATGTTATGCATTATGAACACTAGAGTAGATAAGAGTGGTAGAATTTTTGTAAGAAAGTTCACTACCTGTGAGAGTTGAACCATAAAGGTGGCTGAGCGCTGAAGAATTGATGCTTTTGAACTGTGATGTTGAAGAAGACTCTTGAGAGTCCCTTGGACTGCACAGAGATCAAACCAGTCAATCCTAAAGGAAGTCAACCCTGAATATTCATTGGAAGGACTGAAGCTGAGGCTCCAATACTTTGGTCATCTGATGTGAAGAGCTGACTCATTAAAAAAGACCCTGATGCTGGGAAAGATTGAAGGCAGGAGAAGAAAGGCATGAGAGAGGACAAGGTGGTTGGAAGGCATCACTAACTCAACGGACATGAGTTTGAGCAAGCTCTGGGAGATAGTGAAGGACAGGGAAGCCTGGCGTGCTGCAGTCCACGGAGTCGCAAAGAGTCAGACATGACTGAGTGACTGAATGGCAACAAATGCATATTTTAAAAGAAAAAGTAATTGATTTTTGCATTAATACCAGATTACTGTCTATGGATTTTTTTTCTGGCAGCAAAATGATATTCTATATTAAGAAACCAAAGATGTGTTTTACTCTTCTTTGAGGATTTTTAAGAAAATTAGAAGATTTATATAGTACATGTGCTTCTGATTTTTGAGTGTAGTCTTTTCATGTGAAAGAAGTAACCTATCTATATTCCCAGATGACATAATCTGTATACAGAAAATCCAAGTGAATCCTCAAAAAAAACAAAAATACCAAACTGTTATAAAAGAATTCACTGTGGTTGTAGGATATAAGATCTGCATACAGAATTTAACTGTAGATTTTCTGTATGCTAGCAATGAATGAATGATTTGAAATGAAATTAAACAATTGCATTTATAATAGCATAAAAATTAAATATAAAGGAATAAATTTAATAAAAGGAGTGCAAGTCTTCTGCACTAAAAATGATAAAACACTCTTGAAAGAAATAAGGCTTAAATAGAAAAATATACCATATTTATGAACTGAAAGACAACATTGCTAGGATGATAATGCTTGTCAAAGTTAGTATTTTCAGAAACTGCCAAACTATTTAATGGTATGTGAATTGTCTCAACAAAAATTAGTCAACATAAAAACTGAAATAAAACTACCAATATATGAGTTTGAGGTTGACAAAATTTGGATATTCATTTATTTTATATGGAGGGATGAGTTGGACAGAGAGGACTTTTAGAAATATATACATGTATTTATCATTCTCAAAAATGCATGGAACCAAATGGAAAACATTTAAATACTTTATATAATAAAGTTAAAAGTTCCATGCTTTAAATATTTATTTTCCTAGAGCATAATAGGAATTATTCATCAATCTGTATTCTGTTGATCAGATTTTATTTTTTATGGAAATATGTTGTAGAATTTGGAAGTAGAAGATATGTAAATAAGATTATTTTATTCAGTCAGCTAACATTCATTTGAGTGCCTGCTAGGTGCAAAGATGATTTTAACACCCATTGTATAGGGGAGAACATTCCTAGTTGATTTTCTTGTGCTGAAAAACTTTATTTTCTTTCTGTTTTTCTGGAGCTGTAGATATTCTTGTGTGACTTTAAACAGAGTCAGGACTTGTCCTCCTTAGCCGTAACTGGAAGCTGAATTGCTAACGAACGTTTTAAATAATGGGCCTCAAATTTTCAGTTTTAGAGGAAAGAGAACAGTATTTAGAGAATCTTTGCTGTGTCTAGTAAAGCCCTATTATCTCTCATTTTTTGGCTGCCATTGCAATATTAAGATCATCCTGGTGGAAATAAGTTTGTGCCACCTTAAAGTCATTTTGAGACTTCAGTTAGTGCCCTCTAGTGGTATTTAAAGTGACTTCTTTTTTTTACAGGGAGCATTGAAGCGTTATGTTCACAGCTCAGGCCATACACGTCTACTCATCAATCTCAGTGATTATAAAAGCACACCAGAACACTGCATTATTCCCTTTATGATTTGCTTTTCAGCTGTGAAAAAATTCTGTTATGTCAAGACTACTAGACAACTGTTGGTGACCTATTTATTTATCATGTAATATATTGAGAAAAAAATCAAGAACTAACACATCTCAATTCTTAAATCTGATAGATTGATATGCTGCTGAAAGAGTATTTACTCTCTGGAGACATGTCTGAAGCTGAACACTGCCTTAAGGAACTGGAAGTACCGCATTTTCACCATGAGCTTGTATATGAAGTAAGATTACTTTGACATTCCAAGGAGAATTGTTGTGTTCTTTTTTGTACCACAGAGACTTAATGCTTCTTTAATAATGCACATTTAAAAAAAACTACAATATTAAGGGAGAGTTTTATAATTTTTAATGATTATGGTTACATATTAGAGAAAAGAGATCTAACAGATTTTAGGAGCAGTTTCTTACAGAAAATGAGCAATAATTCAATCATTTATTCAATTTTTAGGCCATTGTAATGGTTTTAGAGTCAACTGGAGAAAGTACATTTAAGATGATTTTGGATTTATTAAAATCTCTTTGGAAATCTTCCACCATTACTCTAGACCAAATGAAAAGAGTAAGTATAACATTTTGAACCATGTTTAGGCTGGTATCTTAAATTTTGTATGCTTGAATACAGACTATGAAGTGTCAATGAAACTTTCTTTCTGGTTTCTTTAGTAATGTTATGCCTTTTTCCATATTTTTTAACGGTACTGTTTATGTTTGAACCTCTTACAGCCATTTCCTGGGAAGTAGTAAATATGTCACCCTTTTTTTAAATCTAAATTTTAAAAAATATGTGTGTGTGTATGTTCTTCCTCAAGAGTTCTAAGATATGGTCATTTGTTTATATCTAGAGAGAAACAAACTTTTAACAGAACTACTTGGTTTACTCCTATTTTATTGTATGCATTGTTATTAAAATGTTCGTGAGGTTCTTATTTGCCTTTTATTTTTTTTAAATGTAGTAAATGTATTATAGTAGATAGAGAAATATATCCAACGTCCACTGTCTGCCTGAAGCTCTTTTGAGAGAACAGTTTTAAATATTCTGTAACAAATGTACTTAACTCTTTGTACTTTTCAAGGTTCAGATTTGACTTCAGTCTAATATAAACACTTGGACTTAAATATAGCTTGATAACAGTGATGGGTTATATGCATTATATATTTTATATGAACTAACAATTCTGTATATAATTTCATTGTTCCAGGGTTATGAGAGAATTTACAATGAAATTCCGGACATTAACCTGGATGTCCCACATTCATACTCTGTGCTTGAGCGATTTGTAGAAGATTGTTTTCAGGCTGGAATAATTTCCAAACAACTCCGAGATCTTTGTCCTTCAAGGTACTTTATTACTTTCTCAACATCAAATATTGACTGAGGTGCTTGAGAAGGTTAAGCTAATTTTCTGTCATTCTGTCTGAAAAATAATAGTATCTTCCCTCTAGTCACCCATGAGTGGAAAATCATCTGAGTCTATGGAGAAGCAAGTGTGAAGCTTATTTTGTTCTCTTGTAAATTTGTACAGGATTGTCTTAATGAAGCCCCATTCACTGGAAAGAAGCTAATTTTGTGGAACAAAACGTGTGTCTTAGACTCTGTTCTGAGTAGTTTAAATATTATTTCAGAGTAGATATTACCAGTAAGATGAAAAAATTGAGGCTTATGACAGTGTAATGTACCTTTTCTAAGGTTATACATAGTAGAAGCCATGGATGGATCCAGACTTTTTCTGCCTTTAAAGGTCTATGCTCATTCCTATTCTGTATGTAGGTTCCTTTTGATCCTTCACAGAATGGAGAATTGGGGCTGATTGCATTTTATTTCTCTAGAAAGTGTGTGTGTGTGATTCTTTGGAGGTATATGTGCTACTAGGATCACACTCTTTAGGAGTTGATGGATTTTTTGTTATTGTTAAAGCTTAAGTTTATATTGTAGTAGACATAAGTTTAGTAACAGCTAAACTTCTTGTTTGGTTCCCAAGTGGTTCAGTGGTAAAGAATCTGCCTGCAGTGCAGGAGACGCGGGTTTGATCCTTGGTCGGAAACATCCCCTGGAGAAGGGAATGGCTACCCACTCCAGTATTCTTGCCTGGGATACCCCATAGACAGAGGAATCTGGGAGGGTACAGTCCATGGGGTTGCAAGAGTCGGACATAAAGCGACTAAAACAAAGAAAAAACTTCTTGTGTGTGTCTCCTTTATGTATATTTTAAATTTGTGTAATTTTTTTCTGAAGAAATTTCAAACTTTGCATACTTTTATGTAAGTGCCTTGTGAGAAATCTCAAAAAAATACTTGAGTGTCCTTTGCTTACAAAGTTCAGAAACAAGAGAGAAGGAAAAGATAATGGAGATACATTTTAACGGCTTTGATAAAAATGTCTGAAAATGTATATTTCTACTTGGTGATGACAGTATTTTTTTTTTTTTTTTTTTTTTGGTGATGACAGTATTTATGTATTATGTGCCAAGTGGTGTACCTCAGTATAAACTGTCAACTTTGGCAAGGCTTTTTGCTACTTGCTGCTTCATTTCCACCCTTGATCTCCTAATATTATAGTATGAAGCCTTTATGTTCAGGAAAATATAGCTGTAATACATACCCCTTTCATAAATATCCCTTAATATGAAAAGGAGTCAACACTTTGGCACTGTCCTTTGGTGGCTCAGACGGTAAAGTGTCTGCCTGCAATGCAGGAGACCCAGGTTTGATCCCTGGGTTGGGAAGATCCCCTGGAGAGGGACATGGTAACCCACTCCAGTACTGTTGCCTGGAAAATCCCATGGACAGAGCGTGGTAGGCTACAGTCCATGGGGTCACAAAGAGTTGGACACAACTGAGCGACTTCACTGTCACTTTTTTTAAAAGTTTTTCAGCCTCTATTCAAAAGTCTTAACTAATGATTTCTATTATGGCTTTACTTTCAAGGATCATTTGGAGAGATGTCTAAACTTTCTGTGAATTCCATACAACTTTAACTTTTTATCCTCTGCTTTTTTGCTTATTTGGGCAAAGTGCACATTTGTGTGTGACCTTGAATGCCTGTGCATATTGGTCTAGGGTCGGAAAAGAAATAAGAACCAATTCTGCCCAAGCTATGTTGAGCACTTACTGCTTTCAGCTGCTGTGACTGTTCCTTTTGAGCTTTTGTTACTACATTTAGCTAATTGTGTGATTACATGTTATAGAGGAAGGCGTCTTGAGTTTGAAATGGCAGAAAGTTCAAAATGGGGTATATATAGGAATTAAATGGACTCTGTTTTTCCACATTCAGGTTATGGCTTTTTTGTATCTGAGAAAAAATTAAAAACCATTTAAAAAACATAGATATTTTGATAGGTTCTGTAGCTGTAGTTTTCATAGTTCTCAATCATGTTAGTGTTTCGTTTGGTTCAATGTTTAGCTTTCAAATAATATTAATAACATGGTAGAAATAAATATAGGCATGTCTCATTTTATTGTGCTTTGGAGATACTGTTGTTTTTTTTAAAACGAAAGTTTGTGACAACCCTGCATCGACACGTCTGTTGGTGCCATTTTCCCAAACAGCATTTGCTCACTTTATGTCTGTGTGTCACAGTTCGGTAGTTCTCAAAGTATCTTAACCCTCAGCTTGCAAAAAGATTAGGCTTGTTAAAAGTTTGGTGATGGTTAGCATTTTCCCTCAATAAAGTATTTTTAAATTATTGTATGTACATTGGGTTTTTAGACATAATGATATTATACACTTAATAGGCCACAGTATTATATAAACATTATATGCAGTGGGAAACCAAAAAATTCATGTGATTCACTTTATTGTGGCAGTCTGGAACCAAACCCACAATAATTTTGATGTGTGTTTTTATTAAATTTCCAAACAGCAAAATGTTTGCCATATTTGTATTTTTTTCTTACATGACTTCATTTGGCCAATGAACTTATTTCAATAATTGAGCTTTTGTTTTTAAAGCTCAGATTAAGTAATTCATTTGGTATGTTCTAGGATATGTAACCGGTAAGGTCTTTTCAAAAGACTTGGGCATGCTGACATTTTAAAATTTCAATGACAAACTCCTCAAAAGTTAATGACAAAGATGCAGTTTTTAATTATTTTAATTGACTATAGTCAAAATTTGTATCTGTTTACATGTTTTTTTTCTTTTCATTACAGGGGTAGAAAACGTTTTGTAAGTGAAGGAGATGGAGGTCGTCTTAAACCAGAGAGCTACTGAATATGTGAACTCTTGCAGTCTTAGATGTTATAAAAATATATATATATCTGAATTGTAAGAGTTGTTAGCACAGGTTTTTTTTTTTTTAAGCACTTGTTTTGGGTACAAGGCATGTCTGAAATTTTGTAAACTTAACAACATTTAAGGGAAATTTTTAAAGGACGTGTTTTTTTCTTTTTCTTTCTTTTCTCTCTCTTTTTTTTTAAATTTGAGGGTGTAAAGGAGGGACAGAAAAGTAACCACTTCTTAAGTGGGATATTCTCATAAGCTACCTTTTGTAAGTGCCATGTTTATGACCTAATCATTCCAAGTTTTGCATTGATGTCTGACTGCCACTCCTTTCTTTCAAGGACAGTGTTTTTGTAGTAAAATCACTGGTTTATACAAAGCTTTATTTAGGGGGTCAAGTTAAGCTGCTAAAACCCCATGTTGGCTGCTGCTGTTGAAATACTGTGCTTTGGGAGTTAAAAAGAAAGAAAAGTTATTTCTTTGTTTTGAAGAATTTTTAAAAAATGAGCTAGTTGTGAGACTTATTCATCTTTCCAGGGAACATATTGCTTGGTCTTAAAGACTAGACAGTTAAGTAAATGGTGGCTGGAACATCTTATTTTTCTACAAAACTGGAAAAATGAACCCAGTTCTAGAAGAATGTATGACAAAATAAACATGTGAAGCAGTGTTGATTCTTTATTTGGAGTGCATTTATTTTAGATCTTTTAAAAAACTTATTTCCCACAGCAAATTTTAAATCATATAAAAGAGCATATTTGAACCTAGTTAATTTAAACTTTGCTCTTGGCAAACTTTTAAAACAAGAGTACAGTAGTAAATAAATAATTTTAATATTATACTTGGGAAATACTTGCACACTTCCTTGTTTTTGATCTTATCTAGAACTTAATGAAATTTCTAAACATATATACCTTTCATCATTAAGTTCTATTACCAAGTAATGCTTGTGTCATAAAAATTATTCTTCAAAGACTCAAAGTTTTACACTTAGTCAGTGTATGAGAAAATAGTAATTACTGATAACAGTTATCTAAAGGAAGATCACATTTCTAACCTCTTTTGCAGAGCCTAATTACTCAGCAAGGTCTCAAGGTCCATACTAATTTAAATTGTCTATTACCAACTGCAGCAAACCAACCAAGAATTATATTCAGAACTTACAAAGGTATTCCTAGGAACATACCCATTACAGGTCTAGCTACAGTCTTTTAGAAATAAAACTTCCAAATTTATATTCATTTTATTTCATGGGCTCTTTCAAGTCCTTATTAATTTCCATTTTTAGGGTTTTGATTATGTTTTGATACCTGGAAGACAAAGGTGGCAAGGTAAGTCTTTAAAGTCAGTATAATTAAAAAGCTTAGTTCAGTTTTTTAAACCATGTACAGGATGACTATAAAAGTTGCATTTACTTACTGTGCCTAACTAAGAATGTTATCTAGAAAACTGATAGGAATGGTAACAGCAATCTGTAGTTTGAAAAACTTGGGTTAAAAAATAAAACAAAATCTGGTCTCAGAGTTTTAAAATTGCTTATATTCAATACAAACCAGTGTTTAAATTCACAATCCAAATTTTAGTAATGAGTTTTTTTATAGGGATACTATCTGTTTTATTAATACATACTGTTTTCAGCATATAGATGCAGATTATTTTCAGCTCTTGTTAATAGGTGTAGAGTCTTCTGTAGAAGTGCTAGTTATCATTCAGTGAGTTACTTGCCATTGTTCAGTGAGTTATTTTCTGTTGTTCCTTTTCTGTCATTTCCTGTTGGCGAGTTGTATCCTGTGCTGCTTGCTGTATTTTCTCCAGTTTTGGCACAGTCATAAATCTTAATGGTAAAAGTACGGGTTTACATAGCACCATTGTGGGTATATCTTCTACATACAACTGCCCTAAGTAGAAAAAGAAATAAAAATTAGAGTGAGATAAATACAGCTGTTTGGTAGTTTGGATTTGCAGTTAAAAAATTTAATACATTGTCATTTAAAATCTCTTGTTCTTATAGTTATCCTTGTAACACATCTTTAATATAAAAATATAAAAGTATTATTTAATACTAGAAAGTTCATGAGAAAGGTTTTGAATTTTCTACCTAAAATTGTAAGTTGCCATGGGACATAACTTCTTGTGTCAGATGTTGAATTTCAAAACAAAAGAATTGATGGAAATACAATATACATAAAAATACTTCTAAGAGGGGGACAAGATGGCAGGGTAGAAGCCCACCAGAGTCACAACTGAATGCTGAACCACCATCAATAAAAAAGATGCAAACCTACCAAAAAAGATACTCTGTTCATACATCCAAAGGCATGAAGAAACCCAAGGAGATGGTAGGAAGGGCACACTCACAATATAATCAAATCCCATACCCCCCAGGTGGGTGACCCACAAACTGGAGAATAATTATATTGCAGAAGTTCTCCCATAGGACTGAGTCCCACATCAGGCTCCCCAGCCTGGGGGTCTGGCATCAGGAGGAAGAGTCTCCCCAGAGCACCTGGCCTTGTAGTCCAGCGGGGAGTGCCACAGGACTGGGGCAAACAGCAGCTCCACTCCTGGAGGACACACACACGGACTTGCATGCACTGGGACCCTGGTCAAAAGTGCAGTGACTTCATAGGATCCTGGGTCAGACCTGCTGGTCTTAAGAGGGTCTGCTGGGGAGGCGTGGGGTGACTGTGGCTCACTGTGCGGACAAGGAAACTGGTAGTGGAGACACTAGAGAACAGTCATTGGCATGAGCTCTCCTAGAGGCTGCCATTTGGCACCAAGACCTGATGCCACCCAAGAGCCCGTAGGCTCCAGTGCTGGAACCCCTGAGGCCAAACAACAAAGCAGGAACACCCCCTCCCCGCCATCAGACTTCGAAAGACCCTGAGCCCACAGCCACCTCTAGTCACACCCCTTAGTACGGCATGACCACTGTCCATCAGAGAACCAAGCCTGAGCTCTACCCAACAATGGGCAAGCACAGGCCCCTTCCACCTGCAAGCCTGTACAAGCCTCTGACCAGGCTCAACCACCAGGGGGTAGAATCCAGAAGCAAGAAAACTAGCATTCAGCAGCCTGGGAAGTGAATTCACAAACAGATCAGAACCTTCCCTGGGACTAGTTGGTCCCTGGACCGTTGGGTGAGAGTGTAAGGCTGGGAGACATACAGCATCCCCAACAGAGGGTCACTTCTCCAAGGTCAAGGAACACGTAATCTTCCATATACATAAAAATAGAAATTAAGAGAAAATGAGACAACAGAGGAATACATTTCCTAGAGTAATGGAAGTAACAAAAATACACAAATGGGACCTAGTTAACCTCAAAAGCTTTTGCACAGCAAAGGAAACCATAAAAAGACAACCTACAGAATGGGAAAAATGTTTACAAATGATGTGACGTTTTAACAAGTGATTAATTTTCAAAATATACAAATAGCTAATACAGCTCAATATAAAAACCCAATCAAAAAATGGGCAGAAGATCTAAATAGACATTTCTCTAAAAAAAGACAGATGGCCAAAAGACCCATGAAAAGAAGCTAATCCAAGAAACGCAAATCAAAACTACAATGAGGTATCACCTCACACCAATCAGAATGGCCATCATCAAAAAATCTACAAATAAAAGCTTGAGAGGGTGTGGAGAAAAGAGAACTCTCCTACACTGTTGAAAGTGAAAGTCGCTCAGTAGTGTTTACAATCCATGGAATTCTCCAGGCCAGAAGACGGAGTATGTAGCCTTTCCCTTTTCCAAGGGGATCTTTCCAATCCAGGGATGGAACCCAGGTCTCCCACATTGCAGGTGGATTCTTTACGAGCTGAGCCACCACAGAAGCAACTATACAAGTGTATATAGCATGTTTTATATACAAGTTATACATACCTTCCCACCTACACTGTTGGTGGGAATGCAATTTGTGCAGCCACTACAGAGGACAGTATGGAGGTTCCTTAAGGAACTAAAAATAGTTACCACGTGGTTCTGCAATCCCATTCCTGGGCATGTGTCTGAAGCAAACCACAATTTGAAAAAAGAAAGGCACCCCAGTGTTCACTGCAACAGTATTTACAATAGCTAACACATGGAGGCAACCTAAATGTCCACTTACAAATGGATAAAGAAGATTGTGTGTGTGTGTGGAAATATTAACATGAAGAAGACTGAAATAATGCATTTGCAGCAACATGGATGGACCTAGAGACTTTCATACTAAGAAGAGTAAAGTCAGATAAAGATATCGTTTATATGTGGAATCTAAAAATGAACATTTAAATATAGAACAGAAACAGACCGAAAAGACAGAAAACAAACTTACAGTTACCAAAAGGGAAAGGTGGAGAAGGGATAACTTAGGAGTTTGGGATCAACATACACACTACTATATATAGAACAGAGAGATAAAAAGGACCTATAGGAACCTACTAAATACCACCCAGAACTATACTCAATATTTTGTAATAACCTATAAGAGAAAAGAATCTGAAAAAAACAAGGCAATTAAGTATGTATGTATAACTTGTATATAAAACTTGCTATACACTTATATAGTTGTAAACCACTATATACTTCAATTAAAGAAACGGAAAATCAAGTACCTAGTAAGGTATGGTATTAACATGAATATTCAAATTACTGAATGTTTACCTTAAACCTTCAGCTTTTGTTACATTGTTTGATACAGGTTTCTTTCTCTCACTTTCAGACCTTAGTATTATGTGGTAAATTATGGTGCTATTTTTTTTTACTAAATTTCTTATTGTTATTGCCAATCTTGAGAATAATAGGATTTCTATATTAAAGAAACAAACCATCATCTTACATCCTTTTACTGGGGGCAAAAAAGCAATGGATTACTCTTTACAAACTACTCATGACAGAAGCACAGCAAAAGTGGAGAGTATCTGTGGTATATATAACACAAAATAGCTACAAGATGTCTAGCTATTGAGTCTGCTATATGACACTGTTATGTGTATAATATTGGGAAATGGCAACCCACTCTATTCTTGCTTGGAAAATCCCATGGACAGAGAAGCTTGGCAGGCTACAGGCCATGGGGTCGCAAGAGAGTCAGACAATTGAACGACTGAAGCAGCAAACAATAATATTCTATGACCAAAGTATTTGTGATTTAGATACCTTGTTTTGGAAGAACTTCCCGGAACATCGACTTCATTTCTGCCATATCTGAAGTGTTGGATACAGTCTCGTCCTTCAATGAGAAAACAAATATTATTCAAGAATGAATTCCCAAAGCATATTACTTGAGATATTTCCACTGTAGTTTAACAAGTAAAATCACAATGTGTATAGAAAATGAACCATTCTATCCTTGCATAATTTTTCTTTTAATTACCTGTGAGTCTTTCCATTGAAACAAGGTTGAGATAGTTCATGTAAGCATGCAGACCTTGTCAACTTTCGTTCATCAATAGTGGTGGTAACTAGAAGGCTGCATGTTCTAAATTTTTCCCCTCTTAGTGAAAATTGGTAGGGCTTAAGTTTTTCAGGCAAAGGTAATTGATTATCTAGTAGGTATCTGTGCAGCCAAGGGAAAACAAAAGGACTTATGTGCAGCTGATAGCATCTCCTGAGGGGTAGGTGATGTTAAAAGACAAGACCATTTGGGAGGTGGCCTATGCCAGGCTGTTAGGGAAAGGAGGTAGTACTATGCAAATACTGCCTAACATTCGTACTTCTTTCAATAGCTAACAAACAATTTCTGCTTTAATTCCTTTGCTTTAATGACAAAAAGCAACTTAAGGATCAGTTACTGGCTACACAGCTGCAATTTGTAAGGAAGCAACACAAGTGAAACTGGCTCCTGAATACCAGAAGTGAGGGGTGCTTTCAGTTTACTATTTTCCTCTAATACACATATATTAATACTATATGCTGAAGTGCCAGTGAATACCCTCACGTGAGTATTTTGTTATGCAGATCCCAGTGTATATGTCATCTCTGGCTAGTGACATGTTTCCAGTGTTACATCCCAGTTTATGCCATGCTATGTATTAGTATATTCAAGGTGTTCTGGACTGTAATTTTTAGCATGATCCCCTTCCAAATACAGAAACTTCTCTAGACAGTCCCACCCATTTTGTGATATTCTGCCACACTGATGCAACTTACTGTATATCTTTCACAACACCACCACAGAAGAAAGATTTATTATCTATAATGTGATGATGCTGGCTTGGTGCCTGCCTTTACCACCCACTGCAAATTAGTTATAATCAAGTGAAGCTGCTGCTGGTCTTATTCCCATTACCACTATTTTGACATTCCTTATAAAAGCTTCCTACTCTCCATCCACCAGGCCTTTTCCTCTTGTTCAAATTCCTATTCTGAAAGATCTAAAGTTCCTGAGGAAGCTCTATCTGCTTTCCAGAACTGTCATCAAAACTTACCCCTATTCTGCTCTGTCTGGGAAGGAAGATGAAGTAGGGAATGGACCAGGAATAAAGCGACGCATCACACTACCTAGAATCTGAGATAAATGCAATTTACTTAGAATGCACGGCTGCTTCTTCTGACACATTCTTTCCTTCTTGTTACTTAGGCCTGCCAGTGGTAACCAGTGATCATTTCTTTATCCAGATTATCTTGAAGGGTAATAACACTGCAGCTCTCTGACTAGCCTGAATATAAGAAACACTTTACCTCTCAAAGATAGCACAATGAAAATATTCTTTAAGCCTTTATTTGGTGCAAATGTGACACGATATGCTACCGAAAGGGAGGACAGACATTATAAATGTTGACAAATGTGAAGGAAGTACATAGCATCTAGAGTTTTTATATCACCTGTTTTTAAAATCACCAAAATGCTAAAATGGTGGATGAACAAATACTTAAATCTTAGCTGTTTTAGAATAGCAACTCTAGTTACTCATAATTTAATCACTATCTTTTGCTTTCTCTTCTCTGTACCTCTCACATCCAAAATCTAGCTTGAGGAAAACAATGAAGCTTGGTGCTCTATGAAACCGTAGTTCTCTGACTAAGCTGTCATTGTTACTGGAGAGGGTGTGGAGCCAAAGGCCCAGTAGGGAGTGGGTTGGACCTGGTGTGGGGAAGATCAGTGCCGTCACTTGCCTGGGTGGAGTGTCTACTTTGCTGGGGCTGATTCTTGTTCCGAGGTTCCCTCAGGCATTGGCAGGAGAGAAACAGGAAGGGAAGGGCTAAAATAAGCAAGGTGTTGGTTGGTTGGCTGGCACTGCCAAGCCTACACTGTCTTGATAATCAACTGCCCAGGTAGCCCAGAGTAGAAAAGAACATTTTTATCCTTCTCCAGGTGGCCTGCTAATAGCCAAACATGGGTGTTTTGCCTGGTGTAATGTACCCTATGGAGTGTGGCTACCCCAAGGGTGCTTTCTAACTGGTAAGGTAAGATGTGTGTAATACCAGGGACATATAGGCCCAAGAAGGAAACATACCAGCTATGGACGAAATTCATGTATATTATACAAGTGTCACGTCATTCAATTCAATAAATATGTGAGTGTCCGCCATGTGCCAGGAACCATTCATTAGTGAATAAAAGAGAAAAAAAACCTTTGCTCTTTTGGAGCTTACAGTCTAGTGTATAGAGAGAAAAACGAGTAACAATACTGTTAGAAGGCAGTGTTACAGAAACTAACATAGTTTTAAGGGGATTTAAGAGTGCTGGGGGTTGTAGTGGTTATACTTTAAATAGGAAAATCATTATGGCCTCATAAAGTGAAAATTATTGTGGTCTCATTTTGTGGTGTGTGTGTGTTATGTTTTTCGAGACTGCAAAAAAATCAAAATGCCTGAAGTATCCACAGTTAGGGAACATATAGGGAAATGGGCACTCCCTATTGGTGAGCAGGTTTGTCGGTACAGCATTTTTAGAGGGATAATTTGTAGTATGTTTAAATATTTTGTAATATCTACGAAAACTAAATATGTATATTTTCTTTGACCCAAACATTCTACTACTAGTAGTGATCCCTAAAGAAACAAAGCATGAGTGTGTAAAGATAAAAGAGTTAACTTCAGTTCAGCCGCTCAGTCGTGTCTGAATCTTTGCGACCCGGTGGACTACAGCACATCAGGCTTCCCTATCTATCACCAACTCCCAGAGCTTGCTCAAACTGATGTCCATTGAGTCAGTGATGCCATCCAACCATCTCATATTCTGTCGTCCCCTTCTTCTCCCGCCTTCAATCCTTCCCAGCATCAGGGTCTTTTCAAATGAGTCAGTTCTTCACATCAGGTGGCCAAGGACTGGAGCTTCAGCTTCAGCCTCAGTCCTTCCAATGAATATTCGGCACTGATTTCCTTTAGGATTGACTGGTTGGATCTCCTTGCTATCCAAGGGACTCTCAAGAGTCTTCTCCAACACCACAGTTCAAAAGCATCAATTCTTCGGCACTGCTTTCTTTATAGTCCAACTCTCACGTCCATACATGTCTACTGGACAAACCATAGCTTTGACTAGACGGACTTTATTGGCAAAGTAATGTCTCTGCTTTTTAATATGCTGTCTAGGTTGGTCGTAACTTTTCTTCCAAGGAGCAAGCGTCCTTTAATTTCATGGCGGTAGTCACCATCTGCAGTGATTTTGGAGCCCCCAAAATAAAGTCTGTCACTGTTTCCATTGTTTCCCCATCTATTTGCCATGAACTGATGGGACCAGATGCCATGATCTTAGTTTTCTGAATGTTGAGTTTTAAGCCAACTCTTTCACTCTCCCCTTTCACTTTCATTAAGAGGCTCTTTAGTTCTTTGCTTTCTGCCATAAGTGTCCTGTTATCTGCATATCTGAGGTTATTGATATTTCTCCCGGCAATCTTGATTCCAGCTTGTGCTTCATCCAGCCCAGCATTTCTCATGATGTACTCTGCATATAAGTTAAAGAAGCAGGGTGACAACATACAGCCTTGACATACTCCTTTCCCGATTTGGAACCAGTCTGTTGTTCCATGTCCAGTTCTAACTGTTGTTTCTTGACCTGTGTACACATTTCTCCGGAGGCAGATAAGGTGGTCTAGTATGCCCATCTCTTTCAGAATTTTCTGATCACAGTTTGCTGTGATCCACACAGTCAAAGGCTTTAGAATAGTCAAATAAAGCAGAAGTAAATATTTTTCTGGAACTCTAGGTTTTTCAATGATCCAGTGGATTTTGGCAATTTGATCTCTGGTTCTTCTGCCTTTTCTAAATCTAGCTTGAACATCTGGAAGTTCACGGTTCACGTATTGTTGATGCCTGACTTGGAGAATTTTGAGCATTACTTTGCTAGCGTGTGAGATGAGTGCAATTGTGCAGTAGTTTGAGCATTCTTTGGCACTGCCTTTCTTTGGGATTGGAATGAAAGCTGACCTTTCCAGTCCTATGGTCACTGCTGAGCTTTCCAAATTTGCTGGCATACTGAGTGCACCACTTTCACAGCATCATCTTTTAGGACTTGAAAGAGCTCAGCTGGAATTCCATCACCTACACTAGCTTTGTTCTAGTGATGCTTCCTAAGGCCCACCTGACTTTGAATTACAGGATGTCTGGCTCTAGGTGAGTGATCACACCATCATGATTATCTGGGTCATGAAGACCTTTTTTGTATAGTTCTTCTGTGTATTCTTGACACCTCTTCTTAATATCTTCTGCTTCTGTTAGGTCCATACCATTTCTGTCCTTTATTGTGCCCAACTTCACATGAAATGTTCCCTTGGTATCTCTAATTTTCTTAAAGAGATCTCTAGACTTTCCCATTCTATTGTTTTCCTCTATTTCTTTGTATAAAAGAGTAAGAATGTTCATTAGGACACTGCATTCAGGCATATGTCATAGGTAAAATAAATTATAGAAAAACCATACAATGGAGTACTCTGGCAAATTTTAAAATGATATAGACTGTCAAGGCATATTTTTTTAGACAAAACATTAAATTGCAAAAGTTAAAATTCCTACACTAATAGAACACAAATTTTTAATGCTGAGAGAATATAGTGTCAATCAATTTTTGAAGTTTTTGATCTGGGTAATTAGAAAATAATCTGTTGCTTCCTTCTCCCCCAGTTTCTTTACTTTGTAATTTCCCCCACAAATAGTGATTTTGATGGATAATGCATTTCAAATCATGATAAAAGAAGCAAACCTTTTGTAGCCATTTGAGCTAGATGGCTAAAATTAATGCAGAAGAACTCAGAGGGAAACCAAATTTTTGTCATGAAAAATTTAACTAAGTTGCTTTACTAAGTTGAGTGAAAATTGAAAGGCACTTAGGTCTAGGCAGGATTAGTTAAGTCAATCATACACATATTGATAGCGTAAATTAGTCATAAAACTTAGACAAGTTAAAAATCTTTAGGGTGATTTAGTCTGAGGGTCAACTTAGATTTACTATGACAACCAAACGAAATTATGGGAGGAGGACTGGACAAGAAGAGCACTAGAGTGTCCTTCTGAAACTTACGAATGTATATTAGTGGTCCTCAAATTTTACCCTTGCATAACCCCCAAACAGATTTTGAAAAACTAGGTACTCTTTTACACATTTCCAGATAGACATATAAACTGTTATCATAAGTTTAAACTTATGATAAGTTGCAAAGGACAAAATTTTCAGCATATTCACCCCTATGTCCAGGGCAGCACTATTCACAATAGCCAAGACATGGAAACAATCTAAATGGCCATCAACAGATGAATGGAGAAAGAAGTTGTGGTATGTATATACAATAGACTACTACTCAGTCATAGAAAAGAATGAAATAATGTCATCTGCAGCAACATGAACACAACTAGAAATGATTATACTAAGTGAAGTCAGAAAGAGAAAGACAAGTACCATATGATATCACTTATATGTGGAATTTAAAATACGACACAAATGAACTTATTTATGAAACGAACAGATACACACACAGAGAACATACTTGTGCTTGCCAAGGGGGAAGTGGGATGGGTGAAGGACAGACTGGGAGTTTGGGGTTACCAGATGCAAACTATTACATAAAGAATGAATAAACAACAAGGCCCTACTGTGTAGCACAGGGAACTATATTCAGTGTCCCGTGATAAACCAAAATGGAAAAGAATATGAAAAAGAAGGTATATACATATATAAGTGAGTCACTTTGCTGTACAGCAGAAATTCACACTGTAAATCAACTATACTTCAATAAAATAAATTTTAAAGAAGATTGGAGTAGGAAAGTATGCTCTATTTGGTGACAAGGAAATTATTCCTTCAGAGTGGAAAATAAATGTAAAATTAAGAAGAGAAGTTTGAGACACTATGTACTTAGCCTATCCAGATTTTTTTCTTTCAACAACATATTAATTGTCTATAATGTACCAATCACAGTTAAACATGAGAGATATAGTAGATAAGAACCTGTTCTCCTTGAGGAATCTGGGGGAGGTAAGATGGGGGAAGAGACCTGTAAATAAACAATTGCAATTCAATGCAACATACTTTAATAAAAGCATATCTATTGTGCCTTAAGAAACCAAAACCATGAATAACTTGGCTCTGGACAGGTCAAAGTGGTGATCTCTGAGGAATAATTATTACACATGACATTGGAACTAGTTCCAGGATGAATTTACTATCCAAAGAAGTGGCTGTGTAGCAAAGGGAGGGTATTCCAGATAAAGTGAACAATGTGCTCAAAGAAAGAAGTATTCGAAAAAAAACTTGGAGGAATGGCTAGATTAAAATGTACATACAGTGCACATATCATGGTAGGATCAACCAGGTGGAGGCCAGTTCATGTTCAGCCTTGAATGGCACGCCTTGGAGTCTGAACTTTATAGACAGGAGGGAGCTAACTAGATAGCTTTGAGTAGAAATATGACATATGATTTTTTTTTTTTTTTTGAGACACATATTCTAGACAAAAAGGAAAAACAGAAGAGACACTAGAGGCAAGGCGATGAGTAAGGAAGCTATTAATTGCTTAGGTAGGACGATGAGGATATAAACAAAATCAACAATACTGAACAGTAAGAGAAGATACTTGAGGTATTCAAAGATATAAGAAGTTGAGATATAAGTCTCCACCATTCCCCAATACCACTTTGGGTGATAAGAAAATGATCAAGGATGACTGAGATTTTAAGCTAACATGACTGAGTAGATGGTGCAGGTATGAATTCAAGTTGAGGACAGATGAAGGACAAGCTAGGAGGGAAGACCACGAATTAAGTTCTGACCCAATGAGTGTGGAAGGTAAAAAGGACTGGAGGCCTAGACAGGTGGCTGCACAGTAGTATAAGCTATGTGAGTGGATATAATGACCTAGCAAGGATATGGAAAGATGGTAAATAGTGGTAGGGTGGTGGTAAAAAGAGATGAGGACAGTGTAGCAGTTGAGAGAAGGGTCTGGAGTCAAATTAGTCATTTAAACAAATTATTTAATTTTCTAAACTTCGGTTTTATCTCTAAAATAAAGTTTATAATAGTACTGACTTTAGATGCTTTATTAAATGACAATTCATATAAAGCCATTAACCAGCCCTAGCACACAGGAAGAGCTCAATGTCTGAATGCTTACTGCAGGCTGTTGATGGGGGTGGGAGGAACGGTAGAAACAAAAATGAAAAAATTTGTCTTTTGTCTGATGCAAGACTTGTGTGGTTGACTGACAGATAAATTTTCAAACACATATTAGGTTTCTGAATGTAAACCAGCATGAGAAAAAGGTGAGAGGGAGCCCCCAAATAAGGTGCTTTTCAGCAGATACAAAGTAGTAATGCTCTCTCTCACTCAAGTGACTGACCACGTGCTAGCAGAGTGCTTAATTTGGATTGATAATGTTCAAGTGGAGATGCCAAATAACATTATATGTCATGGAGTTGGAAATTACAGCAGATTCTACTGTTTTGCTATCTGGCATCTGCTAGTAGAAAAATGTTGCAACATGTTCAGTTTGGCTAATTAACCCAGACTCATGTGAATAATACGTGCAGAGTCTAGCTTCTGGAACGTGCCTAGGCCTAAGAACAGGAACTACTCTTCATGAGTGAACTCGGATGATGCCATTGGTTCTGTTACTCTCCAGTAGCAGACACTACTGTTAAGTTAGTAGAAAATGACATGTCCTTCTCATGCAAAATGTCTTTTACTAATAATTTTTGCTTTTTCAAAATCCAGTACTAAAAGTGGTCCTAAAAACATTAGCTATTAACTCTTTAAAAAGGGTTAAGCCTTTTTAAAAAAAAAGTATCTTTTATATTCTCAGCATCAGAGATATGTAGCTACTTCAATAGTATGCAAAGAAAGGGAAATAAAGAATTGTTTGATACTTTACTCAGTGTTTCTGAAAGCCTGACCCTTGTATCACCTTATCAAAATCCCCTGGATGATTATTAACAATACAGATTTTTCTGGAGCCTTCACCAGATTCACTGAATTAGAATCTCTAATTTTTAAGTTGCCCACATTAAAGTTGGAGAACCATTGTCTTAGATACATTCATTCAATAAATAAATATTTAATGCCAACAATATACTCAGAGTGGACTGCTTTAGAAGTTATCAATAATAACAACCATACACTGACTATATACCATGTGCTACACAAAACGCTAATGCATTTTATGTGTGTTTGACTCATTCTGTTCAACAATCCTGAGGTTTTACACTTCTATATAATAGATGATAAACAGAATGAGTAAACTGTTCAAAGTCATCAGCTAATGAATATCCCTGTTCCTGAAACCCAAGTCTGATTCTAAAATCTGTGGTCTTAATTGGTATATTATTTAGCTTTACTTGAATCTAGAATAAACTTAAAACTGTTTCATAGTCCCACATGAGCAAATTTTCTCCTATACAAAAAAAGTGATTGATGGAGTGCATTACTTAACTTCCAATGCAAAGACTAAAAATATTCTGTATCAATCTAAGAGTTTCTGCCCTCTCAGTGAATTTTCTTCCTTCTGTTTATCTTTCATGATCAACTATAAGTCTAGGATAGGAGGAGTACATAAGCTTGGCCATCTTGGGAGTTCCTCTTGTGATCATGAAGTAAATTCTACAAACATCTGTATATCCACTGAACATAGAATGTTCTTCGTGTACTAAGTGCTAAGTATAATCTTGATTTTGCAATTTTTAATAGGCTCTGATGAATGCTACCAACAAGCCATCACAGAAACACCAGGACCAATTAAGACTTGCAGGAGAACTTCAGGGAGAAAAATAACACTGCCGAAATTGGAATGCAGCCACATGGCCAGTACTTGCCTCAGTATCTGCTTTGATAACATCAAGATTCATCTGTATTTGAATTGCACGGCCCAAACACCTTTCATCAACAGTCCTTGGGGTGCCAGGAGATGAAACTCATGAAACTATGCTGACATCAGTACACTCTGCTCTAGATGACATTGCATCAGCTCCAAGTGAAGGCAAAGTAGCAGCAACAATTTATTAAAAGGTAGTCTATGTTGCCAGTGCAGGGTACTAAGACACTCTACATTGGATGGCATCACTGACTCGATGGACATGAGTTTAAGCAAGCTCCAGGAGTTGGTGATGGACAGGGAAGCCTGGTGTGCTGCAGTCCACAGGGTTGCAGAGTTGTACACAACTGAGCGACTGAACTGAACTGAGACAGTCTATGTTGCCAGTGCACGGTACTAATAGTCTACATAGACAGGAGGATTAAATGCTAAACTCTTCTATGTAGGACATGATAGAAAGTGGTATGCTGAGAACTGTGATGGATTTAACGAGCAGTTCATGGTATGGGTAAGAGTAGCTGCATTTGGGAAGATTTATCATGATTGGAAAAGGATGAAAACTTTTAGTTTTCTTACTTTGAAGTAGTCTTGCAAAAAATGTTAAATTGAATGTAAACATACCTCCAGACCAACTTCTGATGTACAGGAAATAAGAAAAAGGGGACAGTCAAAAAGACCCTTGGCCTGAACTTTTCAAAATGACAATGTCACATGGCAAGAAAAAATGGGGGGACTGTTCTAGATTAAGGTTAAATAGTTATAATACCGAAATACAGTACATAAACCATGACTGGATCTTGAGTTTTGCTTTTTTGCGACAAGGAGAAGGTATAGAAGACATTTTTGGGTCAAATGGGAAAACATATGTACATACAGACTGGATTCTTGACTACACAATTATTAACTTCCTTAAATGTGATAATGATATTATGTTTTCAAGGAGAACTTTAGAGTTCTTAGGAAATACATGTTGGGAATTTTAGAGATGTCTGCTTAACAACAGGCATCTGCAACCGATTTCCAAATGTCTCAATGACAAAAAGTGTGCGAGAAGAAATGAAATAAATATGGCACAGTGTTAACAACTGTTGGATCTAGGTGATAGGTATATGAATGTTTGTGGCATTCTTTAAACTTTTAATGTATGAGTATTTCTTTGATAAAATATTGGGGGAAGAAATCATGTTGAGTAGCAGGAACTATCCTGAAATTCTGATAAACTGAAATTTCCTAAAACCGAAGTTGCTGGCAAGCATACTGGGCATCCAGGAAACACCCGATATTCAATCTTTCAGTATTTATCAAAATAATATCATGTGCAGGGTAAAAGAATAGGCTGATAAATCTTATACAAACCATTCTATTTGGGAGTAAATTGGGCTTTCCAGGTGGCACTGGTGGTCAAGAACCCGCCTGCCAATGCAGATATGAGTGTGATCCCTAGGTTGGGAAGATCCCCTGGAGGACGGCAATGGCAACCCACTCCAGTATTTTTGCCTGGACAGAAGAGCCTGGTCAGCTATAGTCCATACAGTTACAAAGAGTTGGACACAACTGAAACAACTTAGCATGCACGCAAGGCAGAGAAGCTAAGAAAACAAGCAGCTGTTATATAAAACAATGGTTGTCATAAAAGAGGTTCAGAAAAATGCTAGGTAAGCTCAGAGGAAATTACTTCCTGCTGGGGAAAATCTGGACACACATTTCCAGATTCTGTATCACATGGATACAGAATCACAAAAGGTTGGTGCTTCAGTGATTAATCTTGTTAGAAACAAGAATAGTCGATTTTGGCTGGAGAATGAGTACTAAGAATATAAAAAGAAATTCAGCAAAGAAGGTAGGTGTGCACCCTTGTTGACTAGCGAATATAAACAATTTTCAGTTTACCTGAAAGTTCTCCTGATCCTTTTCCCCCGCAGCTTTAGGTATCCAACCCGGTATTACGAAGATGACTGACAGGTGTTGACTCAAACCTACAGAAGGAACTACATGAGATAAATGTGAGACACTTCTGGTAAAGAGTCATGTAAAACTAACACGATACGAATATTCACAAACATTAAATTGTTTAATATACCGTAGACTTGCAGGATTAGGACAGTATACCCTCTTTCAGAATGGCAGTCAGTGCTTACAAACTCTCACCAGAGAAACAAAGGGAGAAAATTCAAAATATGAAGACAGGAAGTGGGGAAATAAGACTTAGAGGTGTTGCCGCGGTGGTGGGTAACTATCTTTTTCCTTTGTAGCTGGGAACGTAAAACGATTTCCTCAAGCTCCAGAATTCTCCATCCTCAAAGGTCAGGGGGTGAAAGTACTTAACAGAATTTGCGGGGGCGTGGTCAGGAGCTCCACTTTGTCAGGGTTAGGGGCTCCGCCCGGCGGCCCGCACCCAGGCCCCTCCCGTCTGGATTAGCTGCAGCTAGGCGAGCGGAGCCGGTTGAGCAGCCTCGCCCCAGAGGGAGCCTCAAAGGGGCGGAGGGAGGGCGGGCCGTCGCCTGGTCTGCCCGGAAAGAAAACCTTCTTCCAGCGGAAGCGACTCTGAGTCTTGCTCTCCTCCGGGACTCTCGGTCTCCGAGGGCCCTGGGGCCCGCTCGGATCTGACCCACGGTTCGGAACCGAGGGACACTCACCTCACTTCTCGACTCCTGTCAGCATGGGTACTCCCTGGGGCAAGGGGGACGCAAGCTATTCCTATCTTTCTGCCATGACCCCATTCAGAAGTGTCAAATGCAACTTCCGGGCAAGACAGGGATTTTCGGAGCCCTAAACTCCTGTCCACCTAGGTAAGTGACCAGACGTCCCAGCAAAATAAGGGCCGGGAAACCTACTCTCTCTAATCCCGCAACCGGGAAGGTAGTCCGGAAGAGGAATTAACTAGTTTTACATGGGATGTCTGGTCACCTTTGGTCCTTTTTTGGGCCTACTTACAGATGCTTCTCTTCCCTGAAGGCTCAATTGTTGCCCAGGGCAACTGTGGGTTTGGGCGAAGGGAAAACTACGTCACACAGGAGACGGGAGGCCAGGAAACTCCCGTTGCCATTATCAGTTATGGCTGCCCAAGCGTCGACAGTTAACTTCCGCTTGAGAGTTGTCACTCTACCCTGCTGGAGGCTCTCTCTGTGGCCCAGCTAGCCAGCGGCGCCCAGTGGGCGGGAGAGAGGGCGTCCAGGAGCAGAGGAAAGGAAAAGGGCGCAGAGAGGGAAGCTGGCGCCAATATGTCACTCTGATTGGGTAGCGTCGCTGGCGACAGTGCGTCTCTCTGATTGGGCAGCGTTGGCTGCTCTGGCCCCGCCTGTTTCTCTTCCCTGGCGACTGACGGGCCTGCACTCGAGAGGTGGGGCGGGGCGGTAGGAGCGAGAGTGTGTGGAGGGGCGGGCGGGGTGGGGCGGGGCGAGTGGGGGAGGGGCGGGCGGGGGGCGGCGGTTGGGCAGCGTCGCTTCCAAAGAGGAGGAGGAAGGAGGGCGAGCGAGGAGGATGGCGAAGTCCGGGCTCCTGACGGTAACCAGGGGCCGCCGAGGCGGGAGGGTGCCTGTTGGCTGGTTCTTCTTGCCTTCCTTCCTGTCCGTCGGGCGGTCGGTCGGTAGGGGGAGGCCCCGCGCGTCCTGACAGGCGCGAGCCGGCGGGGCCGGGGCCCTAGGAGGCGCCGCCGCCGCCGCCGTTTTCCTGGGTGCTGTCGCCGGGAGGCCCGGGCCCTGGGAGCTGACTCTCCTGCGGGGCCCGCAGCCGAGCACCGAGAGCGAGCCGGCCGGCTGACAGTGTCCGAGGGCCGGGCCTGCAGTGGCGGCGGGCGGCTGGCCGGCCGGGACAGCGCCCGGGCGAGGACTAACCGGCGCAAGAGCCGGGGCCGGGGGCGCCCGGAGGATAGTCTGGCTCCACTAGGCTCCTGGGGTCACCGGGCCCAGGCTGCGGGGCGCCCCGTGGGCGTGCGAGTCGTTGGCGGGGGCCTTGGCGCAGCGGTAGTGATACGGGGTGGAGTCTTTCCTCGCCCCTTCCCCAAAGCCCACCGCGCTCACCGGCTGCTCTCGGTTCCGTGAAGAGTGGTGAGTCGGCTTTGGGTGTGTTGCTTGGTGAAGCGACTTGTAGGCATCCAAGTAGTGCACTGTTGGACATGCCTAATGGCACCCTTTTTCCGCGGAGGCTTTTAGGGGTAGAGGAAAAGTACTCTTCTCCCCGCGTCCCCCCCTCTACCCCCCAAGTGCTAGAGGCTTCGGGACAAAACGATTTTCCCCCAGCCCCTCAGTATCCATTGTTTTGTACCACCTCCCTCCCCTCCTTTCCTAGGTAGAAGAAGAATGACTCCAAGCTATTAATTGCCTTCTTTTTTTTTCCCTCAAAAATCAGCAGAGGGTTTGTGTAACCGTGTTAGTGTGAATCTACAAACAGGTGGAATGAATACCGTTTTAATAGTTGGAAAGAAGATGCTTTTGTGTGTGTTTCAGCTTTCAGCACTTTCAGTTGGTGATTTGATTTTTCTTGTCTGTTGCTTTGTATCATAATGGGGGTGATGAGAATAAAAGAGGAAGCAATGTTTTGCAATCTACCCAAAAAATGTTTTCTAAGTCTCTAGGGATGCTGAAGCAAAATTGGGTTGCAGATGTGGACTGTATAGTATTTGCCTCCCTCATGATAAGTACCACCAGTCTATATCTAAGCTTACACCTGTGCAGTATTGTACACTTCTTCATACATGTCAGCACTTTCTTGTTACTCAGTACGCAAGAGTAATGGATAGTTGTATCTAAAACTATTTTTTAAGTTTTTCAGAATCTTAGAGTACACTTGTGTCACCGAGTATTTTTTACAGCATCAGTCCTGAAAGATTGTCTTTATGACCTCAGTTTATTAGTTACTAATCTCTACCCTCACCTTTACATGCTGTAGCCCTTGTAACTGTTTGTTACTATGTATTTGAGGAGATTTAGCTATTGTGTACAATTTGTGACATTCAGCAAGCTTACAGTTCATAGTTTGAATTTGTTAAGTGTTTATGTTTTCTGTGTGACAGTGACAAGAATTATTAGGAATAATTATGTAAATGACCGTTCCCTACCTACATAAGGATCTTAGACTGAATATGATAAATCTTTTAAATACTAATTTGGACCTCAGGTACATTGTAAAAGTTTTATTTAATTATGCATATGCATTTAAAATAGACCACAGAAAAATAAAGACTTTGTCTAAGGGTTTAAATATAACATAAAGCTGACACATAAAACTGTATTCTTGAAATGCCAGTTTGGAAATAACGGACATGGCCTATCTCTAGGGTTACTACTTTTTCCCAGCGTTTGTTCAGTTTTTGAAAAACGCGTTGATCACAGGTTGGCATTTGTTTTCTGATTTCTGATTGTTAATACAATTTTTCAGCTCTTTTAAGATTTTCTCTTTTATTATGAATGGTAATGGATTAAAGAGTGATGTTAAGAAATACATTAATAACTTGCAGCTGAGTTTTTTTTTTTTTTTTTTCAAGTTTTTAAGCTACCATATTCAGAAAGTTGATCAGAACTGTTTTGATAACAGTAACAAGTAAGACACAGCAACTTGTGAACTAGAAACCAGTCAGAAATTTGAAACATTTCACTTTTCAAAAGGAACACTAAAATCATAAATTCTTTTGTTATGCTTGCTGGAATTATACTTTTTGAATTTTTTTTGTTTCTCCAGTGACTTGGGAGAGGGCTTCTCTCATATTCAAGAGAGATAATAAACTGAAATTCTAGGTGGAATGCTCCCAAAGATGGCTTCTGATTAACTGCTGGTATATTTTTTTTGCCTTGCTTTACCTGTTATGGATTTTGAGGGCAAGCATGAAAATCGAAATTCCTTGTTATCCAGGCAGTTAAATTGCAGTCATATTTGTTTTAAAAATATGCTGGATTATCAATATTTGTTGTGTAATTTAGTATTTCTGTAAGACTTGTATTCTTTAAACAGTTTAAATAGTTTTTAGAGTTTAAATATCATATGAGAAAAGGATACCAGAATCTGTTGTGGTTTTTTTTTTTAGCTGAAAAATATACACTAACCTGGGCATACAGATATAAGGATGAATTTCTTTAGAGGTTGAAGATTAAATGAAAGACTGTGTCTTCATAGGATTCAGTTCACTATATCATTCGTGTATTTTTCATGAATGAAAAATCTTAGAATATATGCTTATGGTAATTTAAAAAATTCACAAGACCAAAACACTCTCAAAACAATAAAAAAACAACAACAGAAAAACAGCTGACTCCCAAGTCCTTCAGTGAGTTCTGAGGTCTATAACTAGGGCTTAGTGGAGGTGTTCTTGAACTGGATTATAAGATATCAGTTAGAGGAAACTTAGATATAAAACTTTGACATTTCCTAATAAGACCCATGGGGAATTAGTAAATACTATGTTATAGATGAATTAGAAATGGGCTGTAATTTAGCAGCAGAATGATAAAGTACTTCTATGTGATACTTGAAAAAGGAGTACTGCAAATAAATTTGTTGCTATTTTTGCTTATTATTTGACTTATATTTCCTGCATTACGTATTTCACATTAAGCATTAGGCATATTATAATTTAAGGCTAAATCTTTTACCGACTAAAGAGTATATATAGGTCAGGTTTGCTATTCCTGTCTTCTGAATTTTATGTTGTATCAAAGTTGTGTACTATATATCTTTCTGGAAATTTTTAACACAGAAGTTAAATTTTGTGTTTTACTAACTATCTACTCTGACTTTTAAAATATGAAAAATTTCTGTCACAAGTTGACCTATAGTGTGCTTCACGTATTGGAGTGCTCTGAAATGTAATGTCAACCAGCACAGGTAGAAAAGAACATGAGTAAGTCTAAGAAACTAATTTATGTTCTAAAATATGTAGTTGCATTATTTTAACATAATGTTTCTTCTGTCTTTGGCATTTTCTTCTGGTTCCCAGTTCTTTAGCACATCATCTTTAACTCAGCAAATCAAAGTTCTAATGTATGAAAAGCATATTCTAATTGCAGAGGGCTCTTCACCTTTTGAGATGTTGGTAACATATGTGCTTTTTGAGAAAATATGATGTTCCCATTATCAAGATTTAAAGAACTAATTAGATTATTTCACACTATGTATCTCATTCCAACTTTTGTAAAGATCATAACTGGTCACAGAAAGTAGTTCATGCTAGAAAAGGTTAAAGTTTCTTTTACTGGAAATAGTGAACATACTGCTTGAAGCTAAAACATTACAGGTGACCTTGAAAGAGGGTATGATTTGTCCCTATGTGAAATGAACCTGAAAGACTACTATGAAGTATTTTGGAATGTCTATCTTCTAATGTTCATAGCACTATGAACACACAATTTAAGCATCTTATCTGCCCTCAAACAGTTTTTAAATCCTGCAAGTTTAGTTATTTCACCATTGACAGATAAATCTTTTTTCTTTTAGTTTTTCTAATGCCTTGTAGGTAAAGTAGAAATGACGTGTTCTGACATGGGTAATGCCTAGAATTTGGAGCTAATTTCTTTTTTTTTTTTTTTAATTTTTATTTAAATATTGTTTATTTACAATGTTTCATGGAGCTAATTTCATCAGTTAAATTTGGGCTTTCTCTGTTTCCAGTTTTGTGTTGTACAACACTGCCTTCAGGACTTTCACAATTTTGCAGATAGTTTTTAAGTTAACCTTTAAATTTTGTTATGTAAGTGTTTCTTACCAACTCGTTTCGTACTCACTAATGTCATAGACCTTCTACTGAGTGCTGTGTGTGTCCCAGTCTGTGAAGTTACAGAGATAAATAAACTGTTTCCTACGTGCAGTAAGTTCATGGTTTGTTGCATGAAGGGGACAAACAGTAGTTAATTGTTTTGCAGTGTGACAAGTGCTTTGGTGGCAGCATACACTGAAGAACTCAGATGAATTAATTCAGACTGCATGTATAATCAGCCGTGCTTACTGAAGGATATAGCCTGAGCTAACTCTTGAGGAATAAGTTGGATGGAGGGTAGAAAAAGCATAGAAGTTAGAGATGTTAAGGTTCATTTGGAGAATTGCAGGGGATGATAATTTGGAGTACGTCTATGACCTAATGTTAATATTTTAAGTCATACAGTAGGCTTTCATTAAAGTTATTATTTTTGGAGATTGTATGCCTTTTGTGCCTCATTTAATCTGGGGCTTGAACTATGGATCTGCACTGATGTTAGGAGTCTGCTCCAAATTATTATTTAAAATTTTTAACTAAGTTTATTTTCATAGTTAAATAGAAGAACATATCAGCCTGACGTGAAATAATTCTGAAGCATGGAACTTGGATAATGATAAAATGTTTCAAAATCATATTTGAATATATTTTTCTCATATCATACTTAAATATATTTTTCTCAGCCTTTATGTGTCATGTTAAGAGTAACATTTATGAATTTCCTTCCTTAGAACTCATGGTGAGTTATTTTGCAGATATTTAAAATGTACTCTTCTGAGAACATTGAAAGTAGCCTCTTTCCATACTTCAGAGTGCCACTCTTTGCTTAAAAGTCAAACTATATGATCAGTAGTTATATACCGGTAGCCTGCTAGAAGTCTTTGTATGCCTTTGAAAGTTTTTTAAGATATAACTTGACTATTAAAAAGTAATTTTTAATGCAGTGTAATTTAATACTTACTTGAGGATGAAATGAAGGAACTTCAGCCCTCCCAGAGTGCCATAGTTTCCCATTTTAAAACATTCTCATATTTACCTTTTTTTAATCCCCCCTGTTGGGGCTTCCCAGATAGCAGCTGGTAAAGAATCTGCCTGCAATGCAGGAGACCCCGGTTCTATTCCTGGGTCGGGAAGATCCCCTGGAGAAAGGGATAGGCTACACACTCCAGTATTGTTGGGCCCCCTGGGGGCTCAGACAGTAAAGAATCTGCCTGCAATATGGGAGGCCTGTATTTGATCTCTCGGTTGGAAAGATCCTCTGGAGGAGGGCATGGCAACCCCACTCCAGAATTCTTACCTAGAGAATCCCCATGGACAGAAGAGAATGGCGGACTATCGTCGATGGGGTCACAAAGAGTCGGACACGACTGGGCAACTAAGCACAACAGTCCTTCCTGTTATTTTCATTATAGGAATCTGAGAAATTCCTTTTAAAATGTTTCACATTTTAGCAATTCCCATATAAATGTTATAATGTCTCACTTATCTCAAGGTTATTTTTTAGGAAACTAAAACTTTCTAGTGTCATCTCCTTGGTTACAACCCCATGCTCTCTTCATCTGGCTAACCTCCTAATTGCTGGTCAGGCCCCAATATCACATCCTTGGGGAAGCCTTTGATCTCTAGTTAGATTCTCCTGTTTTAAACGTCTCCCACCTGTTATTTCCTTTTTATAATACTAATCATTTTTGTAATGATGTGTTTAATGTCTTGTCTTTTTTGCATTACTGTAAGCTTCATGATGAGCATCGAGTATTTCTGTGCTCTTTACTACCATTTCTCCAGTACACAATGTCTTGACCTTGTAAGGCTTCTGATAGAAAATTTGTTTAGGGCCCCCAGACAAACAGGCCACTGAAAAGGACAAAGATATCATAGTGCTTTTGCTCTTAAATACATTTTCTGCTCTTAGAACCCCCTAGGCCTTAACTGAGGGATCTTTAAAATTTTATAATGTGCAATTATTTTAAAGTTTGGTAGCCAAATGTAGAAAGGACTAGGGTGCTTCTAGAGGCCATATGAAAGTTGAAAATAAGAGCAAGGGTAAAGTACTTAAAAAGCAGACGTAAGGCATTAAAAAATATAGCAGTTTAAGGCAAATTAATGTGATAAATACTTAAAATCTTTTAAGATGCTGTTTTATATGTAGAATAGTATCGCAGAAATGATAATGTAAGATCATGACAAAGATATTAATTGCTGTTGGTAAATTTTGATAATGACACAGGAGCAGGTATTATATTTCAGAAAGGTTTCCATTTAAAATGATAATGTTTTAATGTTAGCCTTTTGTTATTGGAAAGATTTGCTTAATGAGGTGAAATATAGTAGGTATTAATAATATTTATGAAGTAAAATTAAGTTGAAGAATATGATTAAAAGTCCTGATTTAGTGCAGTATATTATTACTGCCTTAAAAACGTTTGGATTTTATACCTACCATGTGTTTCTTTGTGTACTGAGGTACGAAATATGTAAAACTGAGTAACAACATGTTTATCAGTTTTGAATGAAAACATCCCTGTTGCAGTGATATGTCAAAGTGACATAAAACAACTTTTAAACTGTTAAAGAGAGTAGTGATTTAGTTGCTAAGTCGTGTCCGACTTTTGCGATCCGATGGACTGTAGCCCGCCAGGCCCCTCTGTCCATGGGATTCTCCAGGCAAGAAGACTGGAGTGGGTTGCCATTTCCTCCTCCAGAGGGTCTATCTGACCCAGGAATTGAACTTGGGTCTCCTGCATTGCAGGCAGGTTCTTTACCGACTGAGTTATGAGGGAAGTCCTTAAAGACAGTTTTATTGTTTATTTTTGGTAACCTAGACTGGAAAAATTAGATTGGAGGTCATAATTACTTGTTTTAGAAGTCTATAGAATGTAGCAGCTTGGATGACCTGAAATATATTATTTTTAATTCAACTTTGTTTTTTATGTCTTTTGGGATAAAGAATTTGATATTTCACTTAAAGGGCTTTAGTTCTGGTTCCCATAAATTTATTTTGTCTTAGTTTTGTAATCTATTGAGTTCTCTGACTATATAAGGATAGGTAAAAGAGCTAGTTATTTCTTATTTTGTTGCTAAAACAAATATTGGTTTATCTACCATGTGTTAATTACAGTTTTAAAATCATAGAAATGGGATACTTATATACCAGGCAGCTTAAAATAGTAAGGTTTTATGATTTAATCTTGAAAACATTTATTTCTGTACTTTGGAAGTAGGGATTTGAAATTCTTAATACTAGAAGTATGGCCTAGTTTCAGAACACCCACTAAGCAACTGTGGAAACTCAGCATGCTAAATGGCTTATAGTGCTGCAGTATTTTTTAATTTATCCCACCTCCTGTTATATAATAGCTTATAGTAGTACACACAGAACATGAGTATTTAGGACAAGAACAAAGTATATTGAAGGCCCAGAACGTGAGACTGTGTTGGCCTTTGGATTGGTCAGGAAAGACCTCAAGATGATCAAATAGAATGATGGTCAGTGGGTGAGTGAGTGACATAAATCAGTTGATGTTTTAGGTTGCAAATAAGACATGAAAAGCAAAAAATTTTTTGGGGCTTGAGAACAATGATTCTTTAAAATAGAGTCACAGTTTTTGAAACAAGCACTTAAAAATTCTATTAAAATTTATTAATATTTTTATTTAAAAAGTTTGACAACTCTTGTGAAATTTTTCGTCATGATGCTTGTATACAGGACTTAAGTATTTCAATGTAAATAATTTTATTCATTTCCCCCAGAATGTTGTGCAACCCTAATGTTGCAGCATTGTGTCAGACCATGAGAAACAGATAGTGAAACTGATTAGAAACTAACTGTAAAGTATGAGACTAGTTTATATCTGTTGTTCAGGACAGTATACTGTCAAGACATTTGTAAAACATACTTTTTACCAGCTTATTTTGTTAATTTAAAAAGGTACTGAGTTGATCTACACTAATTATTATTATCAGACAAATGGATTTTAGAGTTAAATGTTTCAGTTTAAAGATTTTGTGATATGAAAAAGCAAGGACTTAATAAATTTGCCTTTAAAGTCAGCTATGTAATTTTTATAGAGTTAGCTCTGTGAGTAATGCTTTAGTGCATAACTAGTTATCTACATGCAAAAATAAGCTTATCTGGCCTTTTTTCAACTGGAGCTCACTTATACCTGATATTTACACACACACACACACACACACACACACACACACACACACCCCCCACACACATTATGCTAATTGATACTTTTATAAACACACACACACACCCCCCACATTATGCTAATTGATACTTTTATACACACACACCCTCCCCCCCCTCACATTATGCTAATTGATACTTTTATAATGACCCTGTAGTAAGATCTTGAAGATTTTTGTTTTATTAAAGAAAGTTAAAATTAAGTTTCATATAATTGAAGTTGTAGCCTATCCCTTCTCCAGGGGATCTTCCCGACCCAAGATTTAAACCAGGGTCTCCTGCATTGCAGGCAGATTCTTTACTTGCTGAGCCACCAGGGAAGCCCTTTGCAAATGAATAATCCACAAAGGTAGATGATGTGTAAAAATAAAAATCTTTTTTCTGACCATACCATTATCCAGCTTTTATAACTAACAATTTGATATTTGAGTTGCTTTAAGTATGGCCAAATAATGTTGTTGTTTTTTTCTGGCATAATTTAAATAAATCAGTTGCTACCTGCAATTTACTAAATGATTTACATTTTTATGATGTAAGAATTTTTTACATTAAAGCTTCTGTAAACTAAGTGTGACTCATATTTTGCAGTTATAGTCTCACAGTAGTAGATAGTACATCTAACCAGTTGGGAACTGTTTAGATTTAATGTTAGATTACAAAAAAATTAAAAAATATATATGTATATTCAAATCTATAAGCATGGGCTGCCTTTCCATATTTAGAGTAGGTTCTGATGGGAGAAAGTCTTTGTTAACCTTAAGTTCAATTGGGCTTGACTATTCCATGTTTTTCTTTTGATCTTGTATGAGGAAGAGTTTTGCTTTGTGGTATTTTGTAAAATGTAATACAGAGATAATGAGATTATATTATTAAGGCCCCAAATGCAATGTAAATCCTGTTTTAACAGCTGTTAGGATGAGTAGATAAATAACTAACTGAGCATACTGGTCTTCATCTAAATAGTCTAAAAAGTGAACTATATGAATATGAGAAAAACTTTGTTTTCTAATAAAGGCAACTTATTAAATACTGACTCTAAATGTAATATACCTGCCTTGAGACCATGCTCCTCTAATCTTGATATGTGTAGTAAATTTATTTTTGTTTGTATTTTTTTCCTGACAGTTTCTGATAGTTTATAGAATGAGTAATGGACAGACTTTATGATCAGATAAGATCTAGTGAAGGAATGTGTGGGTTTACACATACAAAAAGCAATTTTTAAAAAATTGCTTTAAAAGTTTTTTTAATTAAAAGATTTATTTTTAGCTTAAAAGTACTGAAAATAAAATTCTAAGTTGAAAATACTTTTTAAATACTGTAGTCATCTTAGTGCATATAACCTAAGCTAGCAATTACATTTTATCTCGTTTGCTTTACGCTGATAATTAGGTAACCAGCTTTTTGACTTATTGCCAATTAGCCCATGTTAAATGAAGAGTAAAGTGTTCTTTGAGAATACTTAGGTTCTGTGTGACATGTTTTGAGTTCCTGGGAAAGAAAGGCTGTTAAAGCAAATATTCATAAATCTTTTTTTTCTTTTTTAGACTGGTGTACGGACTTTTCAGATTAAGTTTGATCGAGATATGACATTAATTATTATATCTTAGTTATATTAAGACATTTAAATTCCCCCTATCCCACCTCTTCCTTTTATTTTGCTGGAGAATCTTACAATAAGGTATATAGTGAAGTGTGTTGTACAAGAAAGCTGTAATCTCATTTATGGCTTGACTTTTAGGTTGAGTAAACAGATTTTCAGTTCTTTGCTCAAAACTTTTGTTTGCTCAGAATCAAAATTACATAATAAATCTTGTGCCTTCCCATAAGAAGGAATACCAAATTTCTTGAAAATCTCTCATGTATTTGTTGCTGTATAAAATTTAGTTTCCCTGTGTGTTAGTCCAAACTATTTCATTTTGCCTCTTTAGCAGAGGGGGGAAAATAAATTTAGAGATGCTGTGAGTTGTGCACTCTTGCCTTGATTCTAATTAACATGGACTAATATAGAACAGTTTATTTACAGCTATTTCTTTAGCCTACATGAAAATTAACTCTTGCATCATGTTCATTCATGCTGCTTAAGGCAGTGTTTTTCCATTTCTCTCTGAACAATAACGTTCCCTTGAACATGTTAATTTTGGGTACTTTCTCAATCTTTGGTCTTCCAGTTTTGAAGATTCCTTTTTTAACTTGAATTACAAAAATACATTGCTTTATGTGATTTGGAGGGGAGAGAAGTTTAGTTCTTTCAACTAGTAAAAGAATATAAGGAGCATTTCAGATCTGTATAAACAAAGAAAATAGTTGAAATCTTGCCATTTTAGTTACTCATTAAAAAATCTGAGTGATTTAATTTTAAGTAGAGTATAAGGAGTACATAGAGTATATGCAATGAGACAAGATTTTTGTCTTTGCTTATTGTTCAACTGGTTTCAGCAAGTGTTTACTACATGCTTATTGTGTGCTTAATAAAAAGTTCACAGTATCTTTGAAGTTGTAAAACACTTTAGAGTAATACTGTAGGAAGGCTGCTATTTACTATGGTAGATAAAGCCCAAGTTAACAAATACTTAATAATTCTTTCAATAAATTAACTGTTAGGTATTATTTTATAACTATTAGAATAAAACTGTGAAAAAGACAATAGGCTCCCTGTTTTCCCGCTGCTTTAAATGAGGGAGTGAAATAGCTAATCTGACAAGTATGATACAGTGTGAAAAATACTCTGATAGGGGAAGTTTTAAGTGGGAACACAGAGAGGTGAGACAGTATTCAGAAATGCTTTTGAGTAGTCAGGAAAGACTTTTCCTGATCTTTAAACTGAGATCTGAAGGGTGCAGGGAGCTAGCTCAGTGAAGAACTGTAAACCTGTTTCTATTGTTGATGTTCAGTTGCCCAGTCATGTCCAACTCTTTGCAGCCCCATGGGCTGTAGCATGCCAGGCTTCCCTGTCCTTTGCTATCTCCCTGAGTTTGCTCAACCTCATGTTCGTTGAGTCGATGATGCCATCCAACCGTCTCATCCTCTGTCACCCCCTTCTCCTGCCCTCAATCTTACCCAGCGTCAGGGTCTTTTCCAATGAGTCAGCTCTTCGAATCAGGTGGCCAAAGTATTGGAGCTTCAGCTTCAACATCAGTCCTTCCAATGAATGTTCAGGGTTGATTTCCTTTAGGATGGACTGATTTGGTCTCCTTGTTGTCCAAGGGACTCTTTAAGAGTCTTCTCCAACACCACAGTTTGAAAGCCTCAATTCTTCATCGCTCAACATTCTTTATGGTCCAACTCTCACATCTGTACATGACTGCTGGAGAAACCATAGCTTTGACTAGAAGGACTTTTGTCAGCAAAGTGATAAATATAAATATACTGATAAATATAAATATATAAAATATAAATATTTTATACTTTATAAATATACTGTCTAGTTTTATCATAGTTTTTCTTCCAAGGAGCAAGTGTCTTTAGTTTCTTGGCTGCTGCCACCATCCACAGTGATTTTGGAAACCAAGAAAATAAAGTCACTGTTTCCATTGTTTTCCCATCTATTTGCCATGAACTGATGGGACCAGATGCCATGCTCTTAGTTTTTTGAATGTTGAGCTGTAGGCCAGCCTTTTCACTCTCCTCTTTCGCTTTCATCAAGAGGCTCTTTAGTTCTTCTTTGTCTCCGGCCATAAGGGTGGTGTCATTTGCATATCCGAGGTTATTGTGATATTTCTTCCGGCAGTCTTGATTCCCAGTTGTGCTTCAGCCAGCCCAGCATTTCCCATGATGTACTCTGCATGTAAGTTAAATTAGCAGGGTGACAATATATAGTCCTGACATACTCCTTTCCCAATTTTGAACTAGTCAATTTTTCCATGTCTAATTCTGACTGTTGCTTTTTGACCTGCATACAGGTTTCACAAGAGGCAGATGAGGTGGTCTGGTATTCCCATCTCTTTCAGAATTTTCCACAATTTGTTGTGATCCACACAGTCAGAGGTTTTAGCATAGGCCATGGAGCAGAAGTAGATGTTTTTCTGGAATTCTTTTGCTTTTTCTATGATCCAGCAGATGTTGGCAGTTTGATCTCTGGTTCCTCTGCCTTTTCTAAACCTAGCTTGAACATCTGCAAAATTCTCTGTTCTTGTACTGTTAAAGCTTAGCTTGAAGGATTTTGAGCATGACCTTGCTAGTATGTGAGATGAGTGCAATTGTGAGGTAGTTTGAACATTCTTTGTCATTGCAGTGACCTTTTCCAGTCCTGTGACCACTGGTGAGTTTTCCAAATTTGCTAGCATGTTGAGTGCAGCACTTTAACAGCATCATTTTGTAGGATTTGAATTAGCTCAGCTGGAATTCCATCATTTCCACTAGCGTTGTTCATGGTAATGCCTCCTAAGGCCCCCTCCAAGATGTCTGGCTCTAGATGAGTGACCATACCATCGTGGTTATCTGGGTCATTAAGACCTTTTTTGTACAGTTCTGCCACCTCTTTGTAATATCTTCTGTTAGGTCCATACCGTTTCTGTCCTTTATTGTGCCCATCTCTGCATGAAATGTTCTCTTGGTATCTCTGATTTTCTTGATGAAATCTCTAGACTTCCCCACTCTGTTGTTTTCCTCTGTTTCTTTGCATACTTCACTTAAGAAGGCTTTCTTATTTCTTCTTGCTATTCTTTGGAACTCTGCATTCAGATGGGTATATCTTTCCTCTTCATTTGCCTTTCGGTTCTCTTCCTTTCTCAGCAATTTGTAAGGCCTCCTAAGTCAGCCATTTTGCCTTTTTGCATTTCTTCTTCTTAGGAATGGTTTTGATCACTGCCTCCTGTAGAGTGTCACAAACCTCCGTCTATAGTTCTTCAGGCATTCTGTCAAATCTAATCCCTTGAATCTATTTGTCACTTCCACTGTATAATCATAAGGGATTTGATTTACGTCATACTTGAATGGCCTAATGGTTTTCCTTACTTTCTTCAGTTTAAGCCTGTTTTTTGCAATAAGGAGTTCATGATCTGATCCACAGTCAACTCCTTGTCTTTTTTTGTGCTGACTATATGGAGCGTCTCCATCTTCAGCAGCAAAGAATATAATTCATCTGATTTTGGTATTGACCATCTGGTGATGTCCATATGTAGAGTTGTCTCTTGTGTTGTTGGAAGAGCGTGTTTGCTATGACCAGTGCATTCTCGTGGCAAAACTCTGTTATTCATTGCCCTGCTTCATTTTGTACTCCAAAGCCAAACTTGCCTGTTACTCCAGGTATCTCTTGACTTCCTACTTTTGCATTCCAGTCCCCATGATGAAAAGGACACTTTTTTTTTTTTTTGGTTTTAGTTCTGGAAGATCTTGTAAGTCTTCATAGAACCGTTCCAATTCATCTTCAGTATAGTGGTTGGGGCATAGACTTGGATTACTATGATATTGAATGGTTTGCCTTGGCAACGAACCGAAATCATTTTATGCTGGTTTCTGATCAAATGAAATAGCTCATGTAAAGTCTTAGGGACAAGAGCTAGCAGGACTTGGGGGATTGCAAAGAAGTGTATGTGACCAGAGGACAAGGTGGGGAATGTTGGAGTTGTGGCTGAAGTCAGGGGCCAGATCATGAAAAACTTGAGAATTATTGCTAAGAATTTTGGATTTTATCCTGAGGGCTATGTTTGTGGGACCACCCCCTCTCCCATCGAGGTGTTTTAATTTGGACAGTTGGTTGATTAGATTTGAGTATTTGAAAAGAAAGAAAGAAAGAAAGTGAAGTCGCTCAGTCGTGTCCAACTCTTTGCGACCCCATGGACTGTTGCCTGCCGGGTTCCTTCATCTATGGGATTTTCCAGGCAAGAATACTGGAGTGGGTTGCCGTTTCCTTCTCCAGTGAATCTTCCTGACCCAGGGATTGAACCTGGGTCTCCCACATTGCAGGCAGACTCTACCATCTGAACCACCAGGGAATCCCTGAGTATTTGAAAGATTACTCTAATTACAATGTAGTGATTAGATTAAGAATAAGGTGGGGAGTGGATGCTTGAGACCAGTTACAAAGCTATTACAGGAGAATGCTCAGTGTACCTGGCTCAGGGTAATGGCATTGAGAATAAAGAGATGTTGAAGAGTCATTTTTATGGGAAGTAATTTTATGGGAAGTACGAGTAGGATTTAGTGATTGTTAGGATATGAAAGATGAAGGAGAGAGAGGAGTCAGTATGACTTTAGGATTCCTGCCCCTCTCCCACTCTAGTTGATCTCTTCTTAGGTTTTGTCTCTTTAACAAGAAGCCTTTCCAAGGCTCATAAGTGCCTTTGTGCTTCAACAGCTCTTACCACGCTCTTTTTGCCTTTACACTTGTTTGTTAGTTTACAGGTAAGGATAATATGCTTTATTATGGTTGCATACTTGGCACCTTGTGCAGTTCATGGCATTTAGTATGTTTTAAATGTTGACTGAATGAAACTGTTATTTATGAAAATTGAAATATTCATAATTGGAGAAAAAGCTGGTTTCTGAACTGCCAGTATTCAAAAATTTGGTTTTGTAACTTCAGTATGAATCAGATCACTCCAGGCACTTTTGAATATCTCTTGTAAAAGCAGTGTACATTACAGTTCAAATCTGAAATATTGGCTATATTTGGTTCCTCATGAGCTATTGTGGACTAATTTAAATGGGTTTGATTATTATGTTGCCCTCCTCTGGTATCATATATTAGAGTTTTCTTTGTCAGTTTAAAGATAACCAAACTATCATTCTCTGTTTCAAAATGAACATAGCTTTTTCTCCCCCCCCCCCCTCACTGATTGTAAAAGGAGGAAATTCTTCTTGTATATATTTAAAAAAATGATACAAAGGTAAATAAAAGTGAAAGCCATTCTTATAACCAAGGATAAACATTGCTGTCATTTGATTAAGACTTCACAATTTATTTATATATGTATATATGAACAGTATCATTAAGTTAAGAAATTGAGACAGGAAATACTTTATATAATTACCTATATGTATGCGCACGCACGCACACACATATATATATCCTTCATAGGAAGAATTTTCATAACTAGTTACAGCCAAGTAACTCAGTAGTAGTGGAATGCTAAACTTAAATTCCTGCAACAGATCAGGCAGGTAACATAAGTGAGTGAACTCAGTAGGGATTATATATGAGATTGTTGGGTTGGAGAGCACTGTGTGGGCACAACTTCTGTTCACTAGTTTTTGTCATTAATAAATGTTGACCCAGTGGTGCCCAGATTTAAAACTTTTTTTTAAATGAGAAGTAGTAGTCTGAATTTGTATGTGAAACTTCCAATGATTGCTACTGCTGCTAGGTTGCTTCAGCTGTGTCCGACTCTGTGCGACCCCATAGACGGCAGCCCACCTGGCTCCTCTGTCCCTGGGATTCTCCAGGCAAGAATACTGGAGTGGGTTGCCATTTCCTTCTCCAATGATAAAATGTTGGCAAATTAAGAAAAATTAAAACCATGATGAGTATTACACATAATGTAGCTAAGGTCCATATTTTGCCTGAAAACCACAAACAGTGGAAGAATGGAAAGATTTCTTCACCGTCACTAATTTAAAAAAATATAGATTAGATAATATGTCATTTTTCATACATCATGTTGATAAAAATGAGAAAGAATAATGATTGTCGAGATTGAAAGAGTGTAGATTTATGCATTCTCTTTGGAAGAAGACGGTTTAGAACTACTTATACATGTTTTAGTGCTTCCCTGGTGGCTCAGCCAGTAGAGAATCTGCAACGCAGGAGACCAGGGTTCAGTTCTTGGATTGGGAAGATCCCCTGGAGAAGGGAATAGCAACAGACTCTAGTATTCTTGCTGAAAAATTCTATGGACAGAAGAGCCTGATGGACTACGGTCCAGAGGGTTGCAAAGAGTTGGACACGACTGAGCAACTGACACTAACATACATATTTCAAATGCACTTTAGTTTTGATCAAACAGTTCTGCTTTCAGGACTCTGCCTTATGGAAATACTGGTTCCTGTATATAAAGATTTATGTTCAATGAAGCATTATTTGTGCTCCCCACCCCCCCCAGAAGGCAAATAGAAATAACCTAAATGTCAGTTGATAAGAGAATGATTAAGTAAATTATGGTATAGTCATACCACAGATTATAACAATGAAAAGGAATGAAGGATGTCTGTATTCTTGTGTGGAAAGAGTCCATAGTTTGTTGTTGGTATTGTTCAGTTGCTAAGTTTTGTCTGACTTTTTCTGACCCCATGTGTCCTTCACTGTCCCCCAGAGTTTGCTCAAATTCATGTCTGTCTGAGTCAGTGATACTGTCTAACCATTTTGTCTCTGCTGCCCCTTTCTCCTTTTGCCTTGAGTCTTTCCCAGCTTCCAGATCTTTTGCAGTTGGCTCATTGCATCAGGTGGCCAAAGTATCGGAGCTCAGCAACAGGCCTTCCAGTGAATATTCAGGGTTGATTTCCTTTAGGATTGACTGGTTTGATCTTGCAGTCCAAGGAACTTTGAAGAGTCCATAATGTACTGTTTATCATTTATGTGCAAAATTGTAATTTTATACTTAAATTTATGTGTGTATGCTATCATTTTAAATGTCTGAATGATGCTGCATTGTGTGGCACCATAATTTATTAACACTGTTGATGTGCCTGTAAGTTATTTCTAATGTTTTGGTATTTATATGCACTTTACTTTGAACACTTTTTTGACATTTGTATTTGTAATGTTGTCTCCAAAGATAAATTCCTTTTGCATATTATACAGTAACATATTAAATATCTGAGCTTTCATAGATACTTTGAAGAAATACATTTGTCTCTAAGAGTTTCCTGTTTGTAACCTTTGATCTGAGTAAATGTACCTTAGGCATAGTGGTCAGAGAACTAGTAGAAAAAAATGGCACTGTGTTCAGTTATCTTAGATTCCTTAAGATTTTTAAGGGTAATTTAAGTACTGATTTCTGTCTGGTCAATATATGCTTATGATACAGAGTCCAAAAGATACAGACACATGCAGCAAATCTTTCTTCTACTCTGAGACTTCTGCCTAGTTTTCTTTTCTACAAAACCACTGTCAGTTTTGTGTGTACCTCTGTATTTTGTACATATAAGCATATATTTATATATATACATTTTCCCATAAATGGTAGTACAATATGCTGTTCTACAGCTGGGTTTTTCTCACTTATTTATAATTAATATTTTTGCAGTGCTTTGTATGTTCTAGGGCCTATTTTAACAAGCATTTTAATACTTATTACTAATCTTCATCACAATCTTCATACCACATCTTGAGAGGTATGTAGTATTATTTTATCCTCCTCTTACAGAGAAATTAGCTGAGGCATAGAAACTTTAAGTAAAATGCTAGGTAGTTGGGGAACTGGAAATTGAACTCCAGCAGTCTGTCTACAGAGTTCTAACTATTACCCAGAAAGCTTTACTGTCTGTTGCCCATTTAGGTTATTTGAATATATTATTGTTTACATATAGTTCTACAGTGAATATCCTTGTGCCAGTGTAATCCCTATGTTGTTTTGAACATACAGAGTCTGCTTGTATTTCATTTTCATCCTTTCACATTTGGGAAGGATGAGGGTGAATCTAGTATACACAGTTATATTTTATTTTGTGATCTAATATCAGACATTTTCCTTTAATGAGTGTGTTTCGTTCATCTATGTTTATTATAGCTCTGTGCTTATTTCCTCACCTTTTATAACTAAGAGATTAAGATACAGATCAAGCTATAACTGTTGAGATGTACTGAAAGGTATAAAGCAGCATAAAGTACTGTGAAAGGGAAAGTATTAGTCACTCAGTCGTGTTTGACTCTTTGTGACCCCATGAGCTGTAGCCCACCAAGCTCCTCTGTCTGTGGAATTCTCCAGGCAAGAATGCTAGAGGAGGTAGCCATTCCCTTCTCCAGGAGATGTTCCCAACCCAGGGATTGAACCTGGGTCTCCTGCAGTGCAGGTGATTCTTTACCATTTGAGCCACCAGGGAAGCTCTGATATTTGGTAATAGACATCTATGAAGCTGTCTGGTTCTGGACTTATGTTGGTTGAGAATGTTTCGATTACTGATTTGATATCATTCCTGATAATTAGTCTGTTCATGTTTTCTGTTTCTCCCTGATTCCGTTGTGAGAGATTGTACATTGCTAGGAATTTGTCCTTTTTTTCTATGTTGTCCATTTTATTACCATACGATTGTTCATATAGTAATCTCTTATGATCATTTGTTTTTGTGATGTTGGTTGTAACACCTTTTCCATTTTTTATTTTATTTATTTGGGCCCTCTCTGATGAGTCTGCCTAAAGGTTTAGCAATTTTGTTTATCTTTTCTAAGAACTCGCTTTTAGTTTCCATTGCTTTTTTTTTTTATTCTTTTGGGTCTCTGTTTCCTGTATTTTTGCTCTGATCTTTATGATTTCTTTGCTTATGCTGATATTAAGTAAATAAGTGTGTATTAGTTGCTCAGTTATGTCTGACTCTTTGCAACCCCATGGACTGTAGCCAGCCAGGCTTGTATGTCCTAGGGATTCTTGAGACAAGAATACTGGACTGGGTTGCCATTCCCTTCTCCAGGGGATCTTCCTGACCCAGGGATTTAACCTGGGTCTCCTGCATTGCAGGCAGATTCTTTGTCATCTGAGCCACCAGACAATGGGTTTTGTTATTTCTTCTTCTTCTAATTCTTTCAAGTGTAAGGTCAGGTTGTTTAAGGTTCTTAATGCTACCGGAGGTACACTTGTATCACTGTTTCCCTCTTAGAACTGCATTTGCTATGTCCCATAGATTTTGGCTCATTGTATTTTCATTTATCTGGGTTTTTTCTTTTTTTTTAAATTTTGCCTTGATTTCTTCAGTGATCCATTGCTTGTTTAGTAGCATATTTAGTGTGTTTAGCCTCCATGTGTTTGTGTTTTTTGCAGTTTTTTTCCCTTGCTGATTTCTTTTCTCACATCTTGTGATTGTAAAAGTTGCTTGATATAATTTTAGTCTTTTTAAATTTACTGACTTTTTTGTGGCCTAGCTATAGTCTATCCTGGAGAATGTTCCATATGTGCTTGAAAAGAACGCTTATTCTACTACTTATGGATGGAATGTTCTCTATATATTGGGTTGGCTAAAAAGTTCTTTTAGTTTTTAAGTAAATGATATATTTTTCATTTTCACCAAGAACTTTATAGAACAACGTATTCACCATTTTGTTCCCCTACCTTCTGCCTTTTTTCAGGCAGCTTCATATCCATCTTCCCGAAGCTTTTTATCTTTTTGAGCAAAGAACTATTCCAGGTGCCTTTTACAGTCTTCCAGGAAATTGAATTTTTTTCCATTAAGATAATTTTGTAAAGGCCGAAATTAATAGAAATCCAAAGGTGTAATGTCTGGTGACTATGGTGGATTAACCAGAACTTCCCAGCCAAACTGTAGCAGATGATATTTACTACTTTTGTCTTTTAATCTTCCTACAAGGTTTATCAGTCTATTATATATTTTCCTTTACCAATGAGACTTTTCCTTTGTAATTTTCATATTTCTAGTTGTGGCCTTTTCTTTAACATTTCTTACAAAACTGGTTGTGTGGTGTTGAACTCTTTTAGGTTTTGATGGTTTGTAAAACTTTTGCTCTTTCCTCCAAATCTGAATGAAAGCCTTGCTCAGGAGAGTATTCTTGATTGTAGATTTTTCTCTTTCATTTTTAAAAATATATCATGCCATTTTTTTCTCTTCTGGTCTGTGGAGTTTCTGCTGAAAAACAGCTGGTAGTTTTATGTATATAACTTGTTGCTTTCCCCTTGCTACTTTTAATATTCTCCCTTTATCTCTTACTTTTGCTGTTTTAATTACCATGTATCTTTGATGTGGTCCTCTTTTGTTTGATCCTGTTTGGAATTCTGTACTTTCTGGACCTGGGTGTCTTGTTTCCTTCCCTAGGTTAGGAAAATTTCCAACTGTTATGTCCTCAGATATGTTCTCTGTGTCCCTCCCATTCCCCCCACCCCATACACATTTCTGGGATCCCTGTATGTGAATGTTAGTATGCTGATGTTGTCCTAGGGGTTTCTTAGACTGTCCGTATTCTTTTTATTCTTTTTTCTTTTCAACTTTAGTGATTTCCGTTATTGATTTTAGCTCACTTGTTTATTCCTTTGCATCTAATCTGATGTTGTTTCCTTCTAATGTATTTATTTCATTTATGGTATTCTTCATCTCTGTTTGGTTGCCCTTCATATTTTCTAAACTCTTTTAAATCTCACTGTGTTTATTCTTTCTTCTCCCAAGTTCTGTGAGCATCTCTAAGATCATTACCTTGTACTCTTTATCGAGTAGATTCCTTATCTCCACTTAGTTCTTCTTTGTGGGTTTTAAATTGCTCCCCCTCATTTTGCCTGCTTTTGTGCTCAGTCGCCTCTGTCCATGGGATTGTCCTGGCAAGAATACTGGAGTGAGTTGCCATTTCCTTCTCCAGGGGATCTTCCTGACCGGGAGATCAAACCTGTTTCTCCCGCGTCTCTGTATTGCAGGCAGACTCTTAACCACTGAGCCACCAGGGAATCCCAGGTTCCTGCTTTTACTTCTGTTTATTCAATAGGTTGGTTACGTTTCCTGACCTTGGAATAGTGGCCTTATATAGAAAATGTCTTATAGGTCCCAGTAGCACACTCCCCGGTAGTCCCCAGAGATTTAAGGTCCAAAAATGTCCTCTGCGTGTGTTCTCTTGGCCTTTGTGGTGTGGTGGGCTGCCTTCTGTGGGTGGCCTGGTTGGTGGCCAGGCCCCGCCTTTTGTGGAGGCTGCTGGCAGCTGGCAGGTAAGGCTGGGTCCTGGCACATTTGGCTCCATGGACAGAGGAGCCCTGTGGTGGTGCTGGCCTGCTGGTGGGTGGGCTGAGTCTTAGATTGGCTGTGGGGCCACAGTAGTTCTGGACCTGATGTTGGCCCACTGGTGAGTGGGGCTTGTGCTGTCCGGTGGTGGGACAGCCTGAGACCTGATGTTGGTGTGCCTAACTGGTAGCTAGAGCTGGATCCTGGAGTCTCTGACTGTGGGGCCTCAGGGTCCCAGACTTGGTGTTAGTCCACTGGTGGGTGGCACTGAGGCCCAGGAGGTCGTAGTTTTTCTGTTTATCTTTTGGGTGTTTGAATTATATTAACTAGTGTTTTCTTCAAGAGCAATCATAGGAACAATATTCCTTCAGTTCTTACGTGTTTAACAGTATTTACCTGTTTTTATACTGAACTATATTGTTAGAACTCAGTATTCTTGGTCATATTTTTTTGTCCTTGAAGACTTTTTACAATTGATCTACTGTTTTTGCCCCTGAGTTCCTCCTCCTGTTTGTTTTTAGGTAGCAGTGAGTTTGTATAGAGTCTCAAAGAAATTCTCTGTGAATCCTTGAAGTACGATAGTTTCCCCCTTTGAAATCTATGTTTTTCAATAATACTTTGAACCAAATTCCTTTAGATCAGAAGTTAGCTAGCAGATACGTACAGTTAACATTAGAATGCAGGATAGAGACTGAGTCAGGTTATAAGGCGAGTCACATTTACTACAGCTAGAACTCCTCAGGTCTCTGGACATCCAGTTCCCCCCACTTATGTGAATAATTCTCTTTATCCTAGGCAAGAGAAAAATAGTTAAAAACTAAGCATGTTCTCTTTTTAAATTTTGTATTGGCGTGTAGTTGCTTTACAATTTCTATAAATTTCTGCTGTACAGCAAAGTGAATCAATTATATGTACACATATATTCACTCTTAAGATTCTATTCCCATATAGATCATTACAGAGTATTGAGTAGAGGTCCCTGTGCTACACAGTAGACTGTTTTTAGTTATCTGTTTTATATATGGTAGTGTGTATATGTCACTCCCAACCTCCCGATTTATCCCTCCCCCACTTCCCTCTTAGTAAAAATAAGTTTGTTATCTATATCTGTGACTCTGTTTGTTTTCTAAATAGGTTCATTTGTACATTTTTGTTTTAAGGTTCCACATATAGACAGTATCATATGCTGTTTGTCTTTGATTTACTTCATTCACTATGACAATCTCTGGTTCCATCCATGTCACTGCCAATGGCATTTTTCATTCTTTTCTATGACTAATATTCCATTGTGTAATATATATTACATCTTCTCTGTTGATGGACATTTAAATTGTTTTCATGACCTTACTAGGGTGAATAGTGCTGCAGTGAACATTGGGGTATGTGTATCTTTTTGAATTATGGTTTTCTCCTGATTCATGCCCAGGAGTGGGATTGCTGGATCTTATGACACTATTACTAGAAGGGACTAGTTAGTACTAGTTTTTAATAATTAGTGCATCGGCTACAGATGTATGCGTCAGGCATGTTTCTAAATTGAGCTGTGTTATCACTTTCTAGTGGTCAGTTATTGAAGCATTTATGTATTCTGTTAATGGAAAAGTGGAACTAATTGGTTGTAGAGTTAAACTGTAAGGTACTGAATTAAAATTAATTTATAAAATATTTTCTTTTTATCCTACTTTTCAGGAAGATACCACTCAGTAGAAACTAATTGAACTTGTTGAATTGAAAGTTATATGAATTATGCATTTAGGCTATAATAATACATTATTGCAAGAAATTTCTCATTTGAACATCAGATTTCTTAGCAAACTACTAGTGTGATCTATATGAAGGGAGAATAATTTTGTGAAGATACTTAGGTTTTCTATATTGGGTTTTTAAATTTAGCATTTCTTCAGACTATAGAAAGCAATCCTACCTTTTAAAATCTTGCTCCGTTAAAAATTTTCCTTGATTCCTGTGTCAATCCTGATTATTTACATGGTTATGTATAACCATTTAATATATTCTGAAATAGTATAGTGGTTAGGACATGGGTTTTGGAGTTGGAACTGTGTTCGCCTTGTGACTTAGTCAATTATGGTCTGTGTGATCTTTGACAAGTTGTTTGATTACTCTTGAGCCTTAGTTTCCTTATCTATAAATGGATGTTAATCTTCCTCTGAATTGTTGCAAGGACTTCATGAGATAAGAGCTAAAAGCATTTAGCACTGTGCCTGACAAGTAGTAAGTACTAAATAAACATTATCTGCTGCTACCTCTAGTGTTATTATTGTCAGACTCCCACCATACTGTTGGGCAGATAATTTAACTTCCATAAACCTTAGTTAACTCATCTGTTAATGAGAGTAACACTCCTGGGGTACCTGCTTAACAGAGGGTTACTTTGGAAATCAAATATAATCGTGTGATAGTAGTTTATAAATTTCTCAACCTATCTGAACGGAGGTAGCAAGTCTTGTACCACTAGGACTGGGCAGGTAAAAGCAGAGGAAATGGAGATCTGCTTTTTGGGAAAGGGTTTAACTGAAGACTTGATAACAGATTTGCTAGACTGAGACAGATGTAGATACCTAAGTTCCTTTCCTGATGAGTCAGGCTTAAAGTGCCTATCTGTTTCATCAGTGTTCTCCATGTGGTATGTGTAAGATCCTAGATGAAGAATTTGTGGCAGAGTCCAAACTCATTTAGCTCAGTATCCATGGCCCTTTATAATTTGGTCTCAACTTCAATCTCTTTACCTCATTCCCTGGCATTTCCTTTTCTTGTTTCTCTCTCTCATCACCCAGTATCTTTTTCTAGAGAGAGAGGTAAGCAGGTAAATGAACAGTTTGAGGGTGTATTCTTTTATTTTTTTTTCTGTCTTACACAGATTTGTAACTCTCACATTTATATTATTATTCAGACAAAAGCCAAATTAATCATATTATGAAGTCATATTTTCAGAAAGTCTTTACTGGATTGTATGCCCATCAGCAGTCTATGAGAGTGTAAGTTTCTCTGTGTCTTCACCAGCACAGTTCTTTTTTTATTTTTTAATCAGTTTGATAGGTATTATTTCTCATTGTTTGATAAAGAAATATTCTTCTAATAACTAGAAGAAGATGGCTTTCTAAATCTTTTCATACAGCCAGGAGAGGACTCAGAGTTCATTTGCCCATTTGCTTCAAAATGAAAACATAACTTTGGACTCTACTGAAATCCACTTGTCAAACATTGGGTTAGCGTTCTACTTACTTGTCTTTACAATTGCAACTTAAAAGCCACCTTGGAACCACAGCTTAGAAACCACTATCCTAAATTTGATGTTTCTCAATCCTTTGTGTGTCTAAATGTATGTATGTATGTGTTCACAAACCATGTATATTAATTTGTATGTGTTGAAACATTATACAGATGGAACCATTCTTTATCATTCTGCAGTTTACATGTTTTCTGTCTTTTTAAACTTTTTACTTTATATTGGAATATAGTGGGTGAAACTGTTTTGTTAGTTTCAGGTGTGCAGCAGATTGATTCAGTTATACGTGTATATATAGCTACTCTTTCCTGTTTAGGTTGTTCCATAATACTGAGCAGAGTAGATTCTTGTTGGTTATCCATTTTAAATATAATTGTGTGTACATGTAATTCCTAAACTCCCTAGCTGTCTCTTTCCACCATGCTTCCCTGGTAAACATAGGTTCTCTATGAGCCTATTTCTGTTTTGTAAAAAAGTTCATTTGTATCATTTTTTTTAAGATTCTGCGCAGAAGTGATATCATATTTCACTTTCTCCTTCTGACTTAATTCACTCAGTTTCTGAATCCATCCATGTTGCTGCTGCAAGTGGCATTATTTCACTCTTTATAATGGCTGAGTAATATTCCATTGTATTGTATATACCACATCTTCTTTATCCAGTCCTCCGTCGTTGAACACTTAGGTTTCTTCCATGTCTTGGCTATTGTAAGCAGTACTGAAATCGGGGTGCGTGTGTTCTTTTGGATTCTAATGCATGCCCAAGAGTGGGGTTGTAGGATCTTATGGTAGCCCTATTTTTAGTTTTTTAAGGAATCTTTATACTATTCTCTACAGTGGCTATACCAGTTTACATTCCCACCAACAGTGTAGGAGAGTTCCCTTCTCTCCTCACCCTCTCCAGCATTTATTGTTTGTGGATTTTTTGATGGTAACAATTCTGACTGATGTGAGGTGATATCTCAATGTAGTTTTGATTTGCAGTTCTCTAATAATTAGTGATGTTGAACATCTTTTCATGTGCCTCATGGCCATTTGCATATCTTCTTTGGAGAAATGTCTATTTAGGTCTTATACCCTTTTTTGATTGAGCTGTTTTGATGATATTGAGCCCCCTGAACTATTTGTAAATTTTGGAAACTAATCCCTTGTTGGTCACGTCATTTGCAAATATTTTCTCCAATTCTGTGGGTTGTCTTTTTGTTTTGTTTATGGTTTCCTTTGTTATGCAAAATATTTTACATTTAATTGGGTCCCATATGTTCATTTTTGTTTTTATTTCCATTACTCTTGGGGGATGGATCGAAGAAGATATTGCTGCGATTTATGTCAGAAAGTGTTCTTCCTGTGTGTTCCTGTAAGAGTTTTATAGTGTCTGGTCTCACATTTAGGTCTTTCATTCATTTTGTGCTGTATGTTAAAGAATGTTCTAATTTCATTTTTTTACATCTGTTGAATAGCTATCCACTTATATTTAAAGTAATCATCAATATGTATGTTCCTATTACCATTTTCTTACTTGTTTTGGGTTTGTTTTTAATAGGCCTTTTTTCTTACTTTCCTCTTTTGTTCTCTTCTCTTTCGTTTGATGACCATTTTTAATTTTTAGTGTGTTTGGACTGCTTTTTCTTTTTGGTCTGTTTATCATAGTTTTGGAATTTGTTGTTCCCATGAGGTTTTGATATAATAGTCTAATATATGTGCAAGGTTGTTTTAAGTTTGCTGGTCTGTTTCCCACCTAGAAAAGTTCCTTTATCGATGCAAAGCAGGTCTGGTGGTGCTGAATTCTGTTAGCTTTTGTTTGTCTGTAAAGCATTTGATGTCTCTGTCACATCTGATTGAGAGCCTTGATGGGTATAGTATTTTTTTTTTTTTTAATTTGTTTGGCTGTATCAGGTCTTAGTTGTAGGGTGCAGGATCTTTAGTTGTGACATGTGGGGTCTAGATCCTTGACCAGGGATCGAACCTGGGTCCCTGCACTGGGATTGCAGAGTCTTAGCCACTGGACCATCAGGGAACTCCTAGCATATTCTTGGTTGTAGGTTTTTCCCTTTCATCACTTTAAATACGTCATGCCATATTCACCTTGGGCCTGTACAGTTTTGCTGAGAAATCAGCTGATAACCTTATGGGAATTCACTTGTATGTTATTTATCATTTTTCACTTGTTGCTTTTATTTATTTTTTTTTTTTCCTTTAATTACTGTGTGTCTTGGTATATTCTTCCTTGGGTTTATTCTGCCTGAGACACTCTGAGCATCCTGGACTTGGGTGACTGCTTCCTTTCCCATGTTAGTGATGTTTTCAACTATTATGTCTTCAGATATTTTCTCAGGTTCATTCTCTCCCTATTCTCCTTCTGGAACCCCTATAATGTGAATGTTGGTGCATTTAATGTTGTCCCAGAGGTCTCTCAGTCTGTCTTCATTTCTTTTTTTTCTTATTTTTTCTTTTCCATGGCAGTGATTTCCACCATTCTGTCTTCCATGTCACTTATTCTGTTCTTCTACTTCAGTTATTCAGCTGTAGATTCCTTCTAGTGTATTTTTCATTTCAATTATTGTATTGTTTATCTCTGTTTGTTCTTTAGTTCTTCTTGTTCAGTCGCCAAGTAATGTCTAACTCTTTGCGACCCCATGGACTGCAGCCCTCCAGGCTTCCCTGTCCTTTACTAACCAGTCTGTCTTCTTTTATCCACTTTTCAGAATATTCTGCTAGTTGCTTCATGTGTTTTGTTAGGGTTTTAAGTTACAATTAATGTGAAAACCAGAGTATTTTTCTAACTTGTATGGAATTATTATTCTAACTTGTATGGAATCAAAAGCCTTTTATTGTAATTTAAGATTCAGTATTGTAAAGCTTTCACATATGCATTTAAGGTAAGACTAAGGAATATATTTCATATATATGGCTTATTGATGTGTTTTTCTGAGTAAATAATTATTAAATGTGGTGATCATCATTCTAGTCTTATACCAAGAATAGATCTTATTAGCCTAGTGTTGTCTTACTTCCATCTCCCCTTGTATTTTCAACCTTTGTGAGTCTTTTTGGTTAGTCATTTTTACCAGTGAACTTTGTCTATTTCTAAGAACCCTTTAATCCTTCTCACTTTTAACTGAAAAAGCTACCTTTTCAGTTCCTAGAATATAGGCTTCATGGAGAGTGCTCTGTTATTGTTTCTCAAAAGGGGTCCTTAGAGCCCCTTTTCTGATTTATTTGCTGTTTTCCATATGTATTTCAATCTTGTTTCTTTACTCCACTGCTCTCCATTCTCTCATTATTGCCTTTCAAGTCTTTCCTTTTGCTGAACCTATTTGTTAATTAGCTGCAGATACAGCAGTTTTACTGTAGTAGTTAGGCATATATAGGCAGTGTACCACCATTTTGGAATCTTAGTTCCATTACTTTACCAAGATCACAAAGCTGGTTATTTAAAGATATTTCTGTGCCTCAGTTGTCCCTGTGTGTAAGATAGGGGTAAGGATTTATCTCATAGGACTGATATAATGTGTGTAAATTCCTTGCAGTGGTGTTTGTTCGTAGAGAGCACTTAGAAAATTAGCTGCTGTGGTGATTTCTCCCATGTTTCATCACTTTAGAATTTTGCACTTTGATTACTTGTTCCTGTCTTACCTCTTCCTGTTAGACTGTAAATTCCTCAAAGTTAGAGCCTGTTTTATGAATTTTTATAGTTTTTTAATGGGTTTTGCAATGTAGAATGTGTTCAATAAATATTTACCGTTTCAAATCATAGGAAAATAGCAAAATTGTCACTAAAATTGTTTGCAGCACCAATTTACTTAATATAAATTATAACCTAAAGTAATTTAATACTCTCTCTGTATTATATTTCAGGAATTTTGATGAATCATTGATTGACCAGCACCATTTTACCAGTTGGAATGAGTTATCAGAAATGGGCATAGTGGATTTAGATCCAGCATGTAACAGATGGAGATTACTTCTTCAAGCCAACGCCTTTTTTGACTGTGTAGGATCTTTGTCTCTTCATCTTTGAATTTCTTTTGTTGGTAAATAAAAGGAGTTCATGTAGTTTTTGCCCTAGCTTGAGTCACCATGAGTAGTAGTTTAGGAAAAGAAAAAGACTCTAAAGAGAAAGATCCCAAAGCACCATCAGCCAAGGAAAGAGAAAAGGAGGCAAAAGCCTCTGGAGGTTTTGGGAAAGAGAGCAAAGAAAAAGAACCTAAGACCAAAGGGAGAGATGCCAAAGACGGAAAGAAGGACTCCAGTGCTGCCCCGCCAGGGGTGGCTTTTTCGGTTGATAATACGATCAAACGGCCAAATCCAGCACCTGGGACTAGAAAAAAATCTAGCAATGCAGAGGTGATTAAAGAGCTCAACAAATGCCGGGAAGAGAACTCAATGCGTTTGGACTTATCCAAGAGGTCTATACACATATTGCCATCATCAATCAAGGAGTTGACTCAATTAACAGAACTTTATTTATATAGCAACAAATTACAGTCCCTCCCAGCGGAAGTGGGTTGTCTAGTAAATCTCATGACACTGGCTCTAAGTGAAAATTCACTTACCAGTTTGCCTGACTCTCTTGATAACTTGAAGAAGCTGCGGATGCTTGATTTACGGCATAATAAACTGAGAGAAATTCCTTCAGTGGTGTATAGGCTAGATTCTCTCACCACTCTTTACCTTCGCTTTAATCGTATAACTACTGTGGAAAAAGACATCAAAAACCTGTCAAAACTCAGCATGCTTAGCATTCGAGAGAACAAAATCAAACAACTACCTGCTGAAATTGGTAAGAGGCCTTGCATTACTTTTATTATTTATAGTATTTATTATGCTAAATAGTTTTGTTGATTCTTTTCCATATCAGAAAGTGTCTGATAACTTGCCTTAAAGAAAAAACTAGTTAGTTTCTAGGTTCTGTCTTTAGCTTGCTTTAATCCGTTTTGTGATATTAATAGTCCACGGTTTGAGATCACTTTAGAGACCTTGAAAATGACTTAGAATGTAAATGCAATTGGGCCTTTTTCACACAAAACTAATCTACTTTCATTTTCATTGGGAAATAGTAAATTTGAAGCAGAAAAAAATTTTTGCCAAAGTTTTTAGTTGTTACCACCTGCTTTTAAAGTAATTACAGATAGCATTATGTAAAATGCTTTAAGGCTATATTTTCCCATTCTCTGACATTCTCTTTTTTCCCTGAAAATGTTTGTTTAAATTCACATCATTTTTCTACCTAATTTACCATAAAAGATTGGCATATAAGAGCCTTGTGAAGAAGCTGGGTGGTAAGCAAGTTGAAAAAATTTTTTCATTTTGAAAGTACTTACATGTTCACTTAAAAACAATCTGAGGATGCCGAAAAGTACAGAGGCAGCTATAGTTAATGTAACACTTAGTATTTTGATAGCTTTCATTCTTATTTTTACACCTAAAGCTATACGTACTAAAAAAAGGGGGAATGCTTTTAAAATAATGGATAGTAGGATAAAAATAGGAAATATACATGTGTAAACAAGTCAGTAAAACTTAGTTGTTTGATATTTTTAATTAAAAAAAAATTTTCAGCAACTTTTGTAATACAGTAAGCCGTTGATTTACCAGATTTGAGAAATTGATAAAGGTGTTGTCTTTGTAGGCCCTTTTTATGAGAGTTCAAAAAATTGACATAAAAATTGATTATGCAACTTTTAAAGATAAGTTTCTTTTTTGTGGATGAAAAATTTATTCTGAATAAAACAGGTTTTATTTATTTATTTTTTATTATTTTTTAATTTATTGTTTTAAATGTTGGTCTTATCATGAGTGATAAAAGAAACTTTGTTTTTAGGCTGTGCAGCTTTGTAGAGATATAATACTCTGTGGGCATTTAAAAAATTTTTGTTTAGCTTTGAAAAAAATGTAATTTATATTTTAGGTATGGTGTTCTATTATATTTAGCTCTAACCAGACACTTAAAATCTTAATTTAATTTTTGTTTAATTAAATATATTTAGAAATTCATGATCAATTTTCTCAAGCAGTGTACTTGTATTTATAAAGTGTGACACACTTATGAGATATTAAAAAACTCCTGAAAATTTGAGTGGAAATGCTTCTTTCCATGTTTTCAGATAGGAATGTGATTGTTGAATGACTTTTGATTCTGTACTCAATTCGATCCAAATTTGACCTGTTTATGTGATTCATTGTAGAATAGAATTATAAGTTTTTGGGGAAGGTAACGCTGAATTTTTAGGTAGAAATATAAAATGTTATTTGCTGTCTTTGTACTTACTGTTGTTTTGTGCATGTTACACTTCATTCTAAAATGTTGACTTTCATTCATATGAGAGATTTTCGTTAAGGACTTTCTGTAGAAATGTTACCAAATTACCTGGGAATTAAGAACATTCATTTCATAAACAGGAAGTTATTTCATAGGACTTTAAATTTACTTCACTTTGGTTTTAAGCATATGGATAAAACATTTTTACTATAAAGTAATGTATTTTTTTAAATTGGCAAATTTTATTTAATTAGAATGTTGATTTTTGTGGCTGCCTGCTCTTTGGACCTTTATTTCTAAATTTGCAATTTAAAAAATAACCACTGAATTTGTTTTTTAATGAGTACCCCCAACCATTAGTGACATTGAATTTTGCGTTTTTAAATTTCTGTGTCTATAAAAATAGTAACTTCATAAATGTCATTTATATTCCAGGAAGGGCATCAGATAGAAAGTAAACTGCTTTAAAAAATAAAATAATATTTTTGAAGGAATTAAAATTAATAAGGTTTAACTTAGATGCATGGATTTGGGACAAACCTTGTAGACGTCTGCATTATGTATTTCCTTATGGGAACAAGAAAATAAAGATCTAATAAAAATAAAATAATTGTAATAATAAGAATAGCTGTTGTTTGAGCACAGTATGTCGTATACACTATTTTTTACATGTAACTTTATATCTGTTATCTCATTAAATTCTAATAGTAATCCAATGAAATAAGTACTTTTCTCTTATTGTACTGAAAAAGGAACTGAAAATTTAGTGAGATTAGATAATTTACTAAAGGTCATATAGGTAAGAAGTTGGCAAAGTCACAGTTTGACTCTAGGTCTCACTATACTGCTTCCAGTGTCTAGAAGAGTGGATACCTGCTGAGTAGCTCAGTCGTGTCTGACTTTGCAACCTCATGGACTGCAGCACACCAGGCTTCCCTGTCCTTCACTCTCTCCTAGAGTTATGTCCATTGAGTTGGTGATGCCATACAACCACCTCATCCTCTGTTGTGCCCTTCTTCTCCTGCCCTCAGTCCCTCCCAGTATCAGGGTCTTTCCCAATTGAGTCAGCTCTTCACGTCAGGTGGCCAAAGCTTCAGCTTCAGCATCAGTCCTTCCAATGAATATTCAGGGTTGATTTCCTTTAGGATTGACTGGTTTGATCCTCTTGCAGTCCAACGGACTCAGGAATCTTCTCCAGCACCCCAGTTGGAAAGCATTAGTTCTTCAGTGCTTAGCCTTCTTTATGGTCCAGTGCTCACATCCATACATGACTACTGGAAAAATCATACCGTTGATTATATGGATCTTTGTCGGCAAAGTGATGTCTCTGCTTTTAATGTGCTGTCTAGCTTTGTCATAGTTTTCCTGCCAAGGAGCAAGCATCTTTTAATTTTGTGGCTGCAGTCACCATCTGCAGTGATTTTGTAGCCCAATAAAATCTGTCACTGCTTTCCACTTTTTCCCCTTCTATTTGCCATGAAGTGTTGGAACCAGATGCCATGATCTTAGTTTTCTGAATGTAGAGTTTTATTGAATGTTGAGTTTGAAGGCAGCCTTTTCACTCCTCTTTCACCCTCAAGAGGCTCTTTGGTAACTCTTTGCTTTCTGCCATTAGAGTGGTATCATCTGCATATTCTGAGGTGGTTGATATTTCTCCTGGCAGTCTTGATTCCAGCTTGGGATACATCCAAGCATTTCCCATGATATACTCATTGCATATAAGTTAAATAAGCAGAGTGACAATATACAGCCTTGACACACTCCTTTCCCAATTTGGACCAGTCCATAGTTCCATCTCTGGTTCTGTTGCTTCTTGACTTTCATATAGGTTTCTCAGGAGACATATATGGTGGTCTGGTATTCGCATGTCTTTAAGAATTTTTTATAGTTGTGATCCACACAGTGAAAGCTTAAGTCTGTGAAGCAGAAGTGGATGCTTTTCTGGAATTCCTTGTTTTTTCTGTGATCCAACGGATGTTGGCAATTTGATCTCTGGTTCCTCTGCCTTTTCTAAATCCTGCTTGTACATCTGGAAGTTCTCAGTTCATGTACTGCAGAAGCTTAGCTTGAAGGATTTTGAGCATAACCTTACTAGCATGTGAAATGAGTGCAATTGTATGGTGGTTTGAACATTCTTTGGCATTGCCCTTCTTTTGGATTGGAATGAAAGCTGACCTTCTCCAATCCTGTGGCCACTGCTGAGTTTTCCAAATTTGCTGACACGTTGACAGATTAATGACTTAATTCAGATATAATTCACATAGCATTAATACATTTGAAGAATACAATTCAGTGGTATTTTAGCATATTCACAAAGTTGTTCACTATCACAGACAATTATAAGACATTTTCATCACTCCAGAGAGAAACTCTGTACTCTTTGGCAATCACCCCACCCCAGCCCTGTTTTCTTCCAACCCCTTAGTCCTGTTCAAGCATTAATCTACTTTCTGTTTCTGTAGATTTGCCTGTTGTGGTGTGTGCATGCTAGTTGCTTCAGTCATGTCCAATTCTTTGTGATCCTGTGGACTGTAGCCTGCCAGGCTCCTCTGTCCATGGAATTCTTCAGTTCTAATAATTGGAATAATAAGATATATAGTCTTTGGTGAGTGGCTTCTTTCACATAGCAAAATATTTTCAAAATTCATCCAGATTGTAGCATCTATCAATATATTGTTCCTTTTTATTGCTGAATAATATTCCATTGTATATTATACCACATTTTATTAATCTACTCATCAGTTGTTGAACCTTTGAGTTGTTTTCACCTTTTGACTGTTAGAAATAAGATTACTATGAAAATTTGTGTACAAGTTTTTGTGTAGACATTTGTTTTCATTTCTCTTGGGTGTATACCTAGAAGAGGAATTACTGAGTCATATGGTAACTCTATGTTTAATCTTTTGAGGAAGTACTAGACTATTTTCTTAAGTTACTGCACCATCTTACATTTCCATCAGCAGTGTATGAGGGTTCCAATTCCTCTATATCCTCAACACTCTTGTGTTAGCTATTTTAATGTAGCCATTCCATGAGTGTGAAGTGTGGTATCTCGTGTTTTTTATTTATAGTTATATGATTATTGATTTGTTTTTAATTTTTGAAAGCTATCTTTTGTTATAAAGGAAAGACAGAAATGGTTGTTTTCTGTGATGCAGATCTTGCTTTACTGCTTTTTAAATTACAGCCCTCCCCAGCTCCCTGCAAATCCTGAGCTCTTTTAAGAATGCTTATAAAAAAGACTCATGCACCAAGATCAAATAAAATGGAATTTGACATTTTGAAGAGTTCTGCATCTTTAATGTAATTTGACTTACTGTTGAAACTCATAACAAGAGAATTTACAGTTCATTATATATACTAATTACCATTTGTTAAACTTCCATTTTTAGATGTTTAGATCTTCATTATTTTATATATATATGTATATGTATATATATGTATATATATATATGGTGCTTATTCTTCTCTGTTGTTTTTATGAGTATAAAAACCTTGAATCATACCATCCAGTTTGTTCAGTATATTTAATAAGTGTGAGAAATTTGAAATTTGTGAAACATAGCCTAGTGGTATTTAGTTTACATAGCATATTTGAAATTTAGCAGCTCTGTTGCATTTATAGGGAAATTATATTAAAAACTGAATACCTGTTTAAATATTAATGGTATCTTTGTTAATGCCATGTGATTTGATACCAATGATGCATATTCACATGGGTGAATACTGGTGTAAAACAGTGAAAGAATACTGAAAGACATATGAAGATCATAATATATTAGAAAGTAGCCAGGAAAACTCATTTGGTGATACTGAATTTACTTTTTTCCTTTTGTATGATAAGGCATGGACAGATAAAGTAAATGTACTAACTTCTTGTGTTAAATAGATAGATGGAAACCTTAGGCATTGCTTTCTCTTTTGGATCAGTATATCATTCTTCTGCCCACATCTCCTTTTCCCATTTTTTAATCTTGAAAAAGACTCCTCACTGAACACCAGGACACTCAAGAAGTCATCTTTTCAGAGGGAAAACAATAAATAACCACTCTCTTTCTCCGTCCTTTTCCTTGCATGGTTCCTTTGAGTTTCATGTTAGAGATGTGCTTTTGTAAATTTTTTTTTTTTTTGCCTCAGTAAATTAGAGTAAAGGTTATCAGGTTTTCATTTTGAATAATCAGTCACTTTAGTTCAGGAAATTCTGAACAATGAAGTTTTAAAGGGTTTTATTCTTCTAGAAAGGAAATGATTACTCTTTGAAACCAGAAATAAACTCCATCTTTGTCTCTTACTAATAATACTGTAGGACTTCCCTGATGGCTCAGTGGGTAAAGAATCTGCCTGCAATGCAGGAGACCTGGGTTGGATCCCTGGGTCGGGAATATCCCTTGGAGAAGGAAATGGCAACCCATTTCAGTATTCTTGTCTGAAAAATCCCATTGATAAGAGGAGCCTGGTGGGCCACAGTCCAAAGGGTCACAGAGAGTTGGATGTGACTAAGCATGCACTAGACATTCATTCAGTATTTCTAGAACTTTTCCTTCAGTGAATTAAAGGCTAGTTTTAAATTTTCTTCTCTTTAACGTTTCCTCCTGTTCATTATTCTTTATAAAATAGCTAAGTTAGAGGGAATCTTTTTTTTAAAAAAAACTATTCATCCTATATTTTCTGTTCAGTGAAGTGCTAGATCATTTATATTGTACACAATTTTGGATGGGTAAATTGTCTTAGAGAATCATCTGCTATGTTATACATGCTTTTTGAGAACCCAGATCATTTTTACCCATTTAAAAAACTCTCACAGCATTCAGATATATGAGAAATTAGGAATAGCAATTTTTTAACCCATATGACTCATTAACACTTAATGAAAACAAAGTCAGTTTTCTACTGTTTTTACTATAGTACTGCAGTTATATTTTATGTCAAGTAATATATAATAAATGTATATATGTGTATAATATATAAAAATTACTAAGAATCTGTTTTTTTTTTTTAATTGAAGAGACCTTAGAGATTTTATTTAATTCCCTCTTATGTAATTTTCTGTAAATTTTTGTAGATAATAAGCAGTAGGCTTTCAATAAATGTTGAAGGGCTTCCCTGGTGGCTCAGATGATAGTCTGCCTGCAATGCGGGAGACTCATTTTTGATCCCTGGGTTGGGAAGATACCCTGCAGAAGGGAATGGTTATCCCTTCCAGTATTCTTGCCTGGAGAATTTCATGGACAGAGGAACCTGGCGGGTTTCAGTCTGCAGGGTTGCAAAGAGTCGGACATGACTGAGCGACCAATACTGGAATAACTGTGGCTTGAGGTGAATTTAATGAAACCCACCACTATTGCCCAATTTTTAATATTAACTCAAATTGTAACCCTTAGTTCCTAAAATTCTTGAAATTCTCTCAGCACTGTCAGGGGTGCTGCAATTGCTTTCATGGTTAAGGTAACATTATTTAATGATCTCATTTGACTGTTTTGTACAAGTGCTAATGAGTAACTTAGTTTGTCAGGCAAGAGAAATCAGGAAAGGGAATTCATAGTTGTTAATAAATAACTTTTTTCATTGGAAATCAGCAAGAAACCTTACAGACCTAGAAATGAACTGTTAACTTAGTTGACTGTTGTCAAATTGTCAGGTGTTTCACTAAACAACAGAAACCTGGAAACGTTGTTATTATTGCTAAAGGAGGAAATAAGAGAACAGAGGGGAAAAAACAGCACTTGAACCATCTTAGAAGGATCTGATTGAGCCAGAGGATACATTTGACTTCCCACTCTGCTGTGGTGTAGGGAAGAGGGCAATCTTTGTGCTCTAATGATAGCATGCTAGCCATTCAAAGAATACAGACCGTGTTGTCTATGTTGCTTAGTTACAGAAGGACTTGCTTAGAAGAATTACTAAAGTTTTCTTTAGAGTGAAAGGGAGAATTAAGCCATAAGACAAATTTATACAAATAAAATAGTGTGTTTTCTGATGTAAGTCCCTAAATCTGTTCAAGCTTGTGTAATAAAAATTTCCAGCTCTTGTTAATTGTGTTGTTTTGCAAATGTATTTTAGTAAGATTTGATTTGATTTTTATTGCTCTGAATGCTTGAAAAATGACCTTGTAAGTTCAGGAACAAGAGTTAATTTAAAAATGTAAATGTCCTTCAGTTCAGTCGTGTCCTTAATATGAGTCAAATGATAATATAGGGTAAGCCACAACTTACGAAATAAACCTAAATTATTTATTTACCAACATTTGAGTGCCTGTTAGATACATTTTAATAGGGTCTTTTTGTATGTTGCTAGATTTAATTTACTAAGATTTTTGCATCTGTACTCCCCATGGATATTGATCTGTAATTTCCTTTTTTCCCTTTCTCTTTTTTGTAATGGTTTGCTATCAGGGCAACTCTGGCTTCATATTGTGGAATGAGTTGGAAGGAGTTACTCTTTTATGTTCTGGAGGAGTTTGTGTAGAATTAGTATTATGTTTTCAAATGATTCAGATGGTAAAGAATCCATCTGCAATGCAGGAGACCCAGGTTTAATCCTTGGGTTGGAAAGATCCCCTGGAGAAGGAAATGGCTACCCACTCCAGTATTCGTGCCTGGAGAATCCCATGGACAGAGGAACCTGGCAGGCTGTAGGCCATGGAGTTGCAAAGGGTCAGACATAACTGAGCGACTAACTTTTACTTCTTTGAAATGTTTAGAAGAATTTAAGAGTCTTACAATTTGGGACGGTTTTCTTTGTAGAAAGGTTTTAGATGGCAAGTTAATGGAAAGTTATTCGGGTTTTGTGTTTCTTCTTAGTTGAGTTTTGGTAGTTTTGAATGTGTCAGAGCATTTGTCTTTTGATTTGTTGAATTTTTTGGCATAAAGTTCATTTAGTTCCTTATTATATTTTTGAAGTTTGAAATATTTTGTCTCTCATTCATGCCTGATATTGCTTTTATTGGTCTTTGTTTTGTTTTCTACACTTAATTATCTTGTTTCCTATTACTGTAGCTTTAATATGTCCTTTGTCTTAAATTGTTAGATTGATTTCATTCCTTTCTTTCTTTCATTATATAAGTGTTGATAGCTGTGACCCTCCCCTCCAAGTACTGTTTTAGCAGCATCATGTAAATTTTGATATGTTGTATTTTCCTTATTATTTAGTTCAAAATATTTTCCAAATATCTCTTATTATTCTCTAACCCATGGATTATTTAGCAGTGCATTGTTCAGTTTTCAAGTATTTCAGAGACATTTCCATTTAAATTTCTGGCTATACCATGCAGCTTGTGGGATCTTAGTTCCCTGAACAGGGATCTAACTTGTGCCCTCAGCAATGAAAATATAGAGTCCTAACCACTAGGACCAGTGGGGACTTCCCTATTTTTTGTTATTGATTTATAAAATATAGTCTGTCTTGGTAAGTGTTCTGTGTGTAGTTGAAAAGAAGATGCATTTTGCTGTTATTTTGGAGCAGGGTTAGATGGATGATGTTATTCATTTCTTCCATAGCCTCATCAATATTCTGTCTACTTTTTTCTTCAATTAGTAAGAAATGAGTATTGAAATACCCAACTATATAATAGTAGAATTTTTTTCTCCCATTAGTGCTATTATTGTTTGCTTCTTGTACTTTGAAACTTTATTAGTTGTTTATATGCTATAGATTCTTTTTTCTAAAGAACAATTTATGCATTTTGAAACATTTTTCTTTATTGCTGGTAATATTTCTAGTAGTATCTCTTTTTCTGAATGCTGTTTTTATTTGATATTGATATAGCCATATCCCTTCCTGCCTTTTAACTTTTTGTCTTTATATATATTTAAAATGGTTTCTTGTAGGCAGCATATGGCTAGGTCTTTGTTCTATCCTGTCTCGCAGTTTTTGCCTTAATTGAAGAGTTTAGACCGTTGTGTTTAATATAATTATCAATCTAGTTGGTTTAAATCTGTCAGCTCGCTGGCTGTATTCTTTTTGTGCCATTCGTTACTTTTCCTTTCCCTCTCATTTCATGCCTTCTTAACTGGTCTAGCATTTACAGTACATATCCATAACTTGATACTGGATACATTTGAAGTATACAGCTGGGATACTTCATATAACTCATTTTTTGTTTGTATATTTTGTCATAACTAGTTTAAAGTTATGAGATTTTGGCAAGAATACCACAGAAGTGATTGTGTACCTTTCCCATTGAATCATATCAAGAAATACATGATGTTGATATGTCTCATTACTGGTAATTTTGACCTAGACCACTTGGTTATGGTGGTTTCTGCTATGCTGCTCCACTTTGAAGTTTAAATAATTTTTTCTTTTAAATTAATAACTACCTTGGGAAGTACCAATTTTAGACTATGCCAATATCTTGTTTCTCTTTCACCTTTTGTTTATAAATTTTAACTTTCACTGGTAGATCTTCCCTGAAGCAATTATTACTATATTCTGTAAACTCTGGGAGTTGGTGATGGACAGGGAGGCCTGGTGTGCTGCGGTTCATGGGGTTGCAAAGAGTCAGACATGAGTGAGTGACTGAATTGAACTGAACTGAATGATGATTTTAAAAAATTTCCCTTGTTTCTTTTGTATTTATTAATTGAAATTCTTCTATAAGGAAAAGCTGTCCTTTCTACCCCATTTATTTATTCAGTTAATTATATCAGTCTGGACTCATTTATTCTGTGGGTTTCAATCCAATATTATTCTTTACTGTTTTGTTGCTCAGATTATTCCAGCTTTGGTTATTGTGAACTCTATGTTAGTTGCTTCCTGTGCCTTTTGATGTGTCATCATCCTTTTTTGTTATCTTTTAAAGAGACTAAAAATGCCAAAAAAATTTGATACTTGGCCATGTATTTATTCCCTCTAGTATTTTTCATTTTTTTGTGTTAGATCTGAATCTCTATTTGGTATTTTTTTTTTTTTTTTCTTTTTGCCCAAAGAACTTCTTTTAATGTATACTGTAGCCCAGGTCTACTCAGATTGAATTTTTTATGCTTCTGTTTGTCTGAAAGCCTTTATTTTGTTTTCATTTTTAATGGTTATTTTTCCTGTTATAAAATTCTAGTTTGGCATCTTTTCTTTTTTATTCATTATTTTTAAGGTAGCTCTCCTTTCCCTATGTTTTTGTTTGTTAGATTTTTTTCTTGGCTTGCCTAGTTTCTGACAAGAGTTTTGCTGTTACAGCTATATTTTTGTGTTTGTAGAGTCTTTTTTTCTCTATAGTTTTAATATTTTTCTTTATTTTTGATTTCCAACAATTTGTATATGGGTTTTACCGTATGTAATTTGAGAATTACTTGTCTTACTGCATTTGTATTGCTTTTTCTGTCTCTTAATAGCTCTCCTAGTGGGAGATGGCCCTCCTGTTCATTCTACTACTATTGATTTGTGTAGGCCCTCATATTATTTCATGTGAGCTAGTTACAGTAGTTTCCTAATAGACTATGCTTCCTAATCTATCCATCCTTTCAAATCTATGAGTAAATAGTCTTTTTAGAATAGTATTCTGATTATCATGCATTATTCAGAAGCTTTAAATTTTGTTTTATTACCTGATCAAAAAGATCCAGATTCCTTAGTTTGGTATTGAAGGTTCCAGGTCTCCTTTCTCATCTTGACTTGTGTCTTCCGTTGGTCTTGAAGATCCAAAAGAAAGACTCTTTAATGTTGAAATTTCATAAACAGGACCATCTGTAGCCTTCCTCAAATCACATGTAGTCTCCTACTAATTTTTAATTTCATGAGAACAAGCATTTAGTGTATTGTAGTGTCTTTCTGCCTTTAGTGTCTAGTATTATGTCTGGTAAAGAGAGTGTGCACACAAGAATCTTATCTAATTGACTGACTTAATGCTCTTGTAGTAATAGTTTATTTTCTGTTGTGTTTTAGGCTTGTAGTGTATTCACGTATTTGTATAGTAATGTTTCTTTGTTGCTAAACTTCACAAATTTTAATTTTCTCAGTAATGCTCAGGAATTTCTCATTTAAGCATTTTGATTATCAATACTTGCAGTCTCGAGAAGGGCGGGAAAACCTTTTTCCTCCAAAAATTGCCTGTTTGATGAATATTTTAACTGTCTAAATTCTGGAAATGAGGGACCATGTGTCCCACTGCTTTCTGCCTCTGGGATACTGCTACTGGAGAAGAGTGGAGAAATAGCTCCAGAAAAAATGAAGAGGCTGAGCCAAAGTGAAAACAAAACCCAGTTGTGGATGTGGCTGGTGATGGAAGTAAAGTCCGATGCTGTAAAGAGCAATATTGCACAGGAACCTGGAATGTTAGGTCCATGAATCACGGTAAATTGGAAGTGGTCAAACAGGAGATGGCAAGAGTGAACACAGACATTTTAGGAATCAGTGAACTAAAATGGACTGGAATGGACGAATATAATTCACATCATTGTATTTACTACTGTGGGCAAGAATCCCTTACAAGAAGTGGAGTAGCTCTTACAGTCAGCAAGAATCCCAAATGCAGTACTTGGGTGCAGTCTCAAAGATGACAGAATGATCTCTGTTTGTTTCCAAGGCAAACCATTCAATATCATAGTAATCCAAGTCTGTGCCCCAACAACTATGCTGAAGAACGTGAATTTGAATGGTTCTGTGAAGACCTATAAGACCTTCTAGAACTGAAACCCAAAAAAAAGATGTCCTTTTCATCATTGGGGACTGGAATGCAAAAGTAGGAAGTCAGGAAGTCAAGAGATACCTGGAGTCACAGGCAAGTTTGGCTTTGGAGTACAAAATGAAGCAGGGCAAAGGCCAATAGAGTTTTGCAAAGAGAACACACTGGTCATAGCAAACATCCTTTACCAACAACACAAGAGATGACTCTACACATGGATATCACCAGATGGTCAATACCAAAATCAAATGGATTATATTCTTTGCTGCTGAAGATGGAGAAGCTCCATATAGTCAGCACGAAAAAGACCGGGAGCTGACTGTGGCTCAGACCATGAACTCCTTGCAAAAAACAGACTTAAACTGAAGAAAGTAGGGAGAACCACCAGGCCATTCAGGTATGACGTAAATCAAATCCCTTATGATTATACAGTGGAAGTGACAAATAGATTCAAGGGATTAGATTTGACAGAATGCTTGAAGAACTATGGACGGAGGTTTGTGACATAGTATAGGACGCAGTGATCAAAACCATACACGAGAAGAGGAAATGCAAAAAGGCAAAATGGTTGTCTGAGGAGGCCTTACAAATAGCTGAGAAAGGAAGAGAAGCAAAAGGCAAGTGAAGAGGAAGATATATATATATATATATATATATATATATATATATATATATATATATCCAAAGATATACCCATCTGAATGCAGAGTTCCGAAGAATAGCAAGGAAAGATAAGAAAGCCTTCTTAAGTGAACGGTGCAAAGAAATAGAGGAAAACAATAGAATGGGAAAGTCTAGAGATCTCATCAGGAAAAATCAGAGATACCAAGGGAACATTTCATGCAAAGATGGCACAATAAAGGAAAGAAACAGTATGGACCTAACAGAAGCAGAAGATATTAAGAGGTGGCAAGAATACACAGAAGAACTATACATAAAAGATCTTCATGACCCCAGTAACTGTAATTGTGTGATCACTCACCTAAAGCCTGGAGTGTGAAGTCAAGAGAGCCTTAGGAAGCATCACTATGAACAAAACTAGTGGAGGTGATTGACAGTTGAGCTATTTCAGATCCTGAAAGATGATGCTGTTAAAATGCTGCACTCAATATGCCAGCAAATGTGGAAAACTCAGCAGTGGCCACAGAACTGGAAAAGGAGTGTTTTCATTCCAATCCCAAAGAAAGGCAGTACCAAAGAATGCTCAAACTACCACACAGTTGCACTCCTCTCACACACTATAATGCTCAAAATTCTCCATGCTAGGCTTTAGCAGTAGGTAAACTGAGAACTTCCAGATATTCAAGCTGGGTTTAGAAAAGGAAGAGGAATCAGAGATCAAATTACCAACATCTCCTGGATCATAGAAAAAGCAAAAGAATTACAGAAAAACATCTACTTCTGCTTCATTGACTACACTAAAGTCTTTAACTATGTGGATCACAACAAACTGTGGAAAATTCTCAAAGAGATGGGAATACCAGACCACCTACCTGCCTTCTGAATAATGTGTATGCAGATCAAGAAGCAACAGTTAGAACTGGACATGGAACAATGGACTGGTTCCAAATTGGGAAAGGAGTACATCAAGGCTGTATATTGTCACCCTGCTTATTTAACTTATATGCAGAGTACATCATGTGAAATGCCAGGCTAGCTGGAATCAGGATTGCTGGGAGAAATATCAATAACCTCAGATATGCAGATGACACCACCCTTATGCCAGTAAGTGAAGAGAAACTAAAGAGCCTCTTGATGAAAGTGAAAGAGGAGAGTGTAGAAGCTGCCTTAAAACTCACCATTCAAAAAATTAAGATCATGGCAGCCGGTCCCATCACTTCATGGCAAATAGATAGGGAAACAATGGAAACAGTGAGACTTTATATTTTGGGGCTTCAAAATCACTGCAGATGGTGACTGCAGCCATGAAATTAAAAAAGACGCTTGCTTCTTGGAAGAAAAGCTATGACCAACCTAGACAGCGTGTTAAAAAGCAGAGACACTACCCAACAAAGGTCTGTATTTTCAACGCTATGGTTTTTCTAGTAGTCATGTACGGATGTGAGAGTTGGACCATATAGAAAGCTGAGTGCTGGAGAATTGATGGTTTTGAACTGTGGTGTTGGAGAAGACTCTTGAGAGTCCCTTGGACTGCACGGAGATCAAGCCAGTCAATCCTAAAGGAAATCAATCCTGAATATTCATTGGAAGGACTGATACTGAAGCTGAAGCTCCAATACTCTGGCCATCTGATGGAAGAACTGACTTACTGGAAAAGACCCTGATCCTGGGAAAGACTGAGGGCAGCAGCAGAAGGGGACAGCAGAGGATGAGATGGTTGGATGGCATCACTGACTCAATGGATATGAGTTTGAGCAAGCTCCGGGAGTTGGTGATGGACAGGGAAGCCTGGCGTGCTTCAGTCCATGGGGTCGCAAAGAGTCGGACACGACTGAACTGAGTCAAAACTATGGTTTTGCCAGTAGTCATGTATGAATGTGAGAGCTGGACCATAAAGAAGGCTGAGTACCGAAGAATCAATGCTTTCAAATTGTGATGCTGGAGAAGATTTTTGAGAGTCTCTTGGACTGCAAGATCAGCCTGTCAGTCTTAAAGGAAATCAACCCTGAATATTCATTGGAAGGACTGATGCTGAACTGAAGCTCCAATATTTTGACCATCTGATGTGATGAGCCAACTCATTGGTAAAAGCCCTGATGCTGGGAAAGATCGAGGACAGGAGCAGAAGCAGTGAGAGAGGATGAGATGGTTGAACGGCATCATGTACTCAATGGACAGTGTGAACAAACTCTGGGAGATAGTGAAGGACAGGGAAGCCTGCGTGCTCTAGTCCATGGGGTCACGAAGAGTCGGACACAACTGAGCGACTGAACAACAACAACAGAAACAGGTTTACAGTTCTTCACTGAGCTATCATATTGGTATATGTAGTTAGAGGTTATTAATTTTCACGACTGTATAATATTCCATAGGGTGGATATACCACAGTTTTATTTATTCTGTTGTTTTTGGCTGGACAATACCAAATACTTGTGCAAACTTCATTTATTACTGTTGAATACAGATTGGTACAGACACTTTGGACGACAGTGGCAGTTTCTTGCGAAGCTGAACACAGTCTTATCATACAGTCTGTCAGTCATGCTTCTCTTTACCCAAATGAGTTAACTTTTGTCCATGGAAAAAACTGTACACAAAATACTTTTAGCAGGTCTATTCATAATTGCTAAAAATTGGAAGTAACAAAGATATCCTTCAATAAATGAGTGAATAATAAAGTAGTATACCCATACAATGGAATATTGTTCAGTGGTAAAAAAAAGAAATGCATATTTCTAAATTAAAGAAATTAATCTGGAAAAGCTGTGTATTGTGTGATTCTAACTATACAACATTCTGGAAAAAGCAAAAATACAAGATCAGTGCTTGCTAGGGGCCCTAGTAGGAGAGTCAGATCAATGAGTAGTGAAGCACTGAAGATTTTTAGATCAGTAAAACTTATATATGATACTGTAATCATGGGTACATGCTATTATGCTATTATGCATTTACCAAAATCTACAGAACTGGACAACACAAAGAGTGGATGGATGTCAGTGTAAAACATGGACTTTTAGTTAATAATGATAATCTATAAATGTTCATCAACTGTAATGCACAATGTTGGATGTGGAAACTGTGGGGAGGGTGGTATATAAGACCTTTGTACTTAATTTGCAGTTTTTCTGTAAACCTGAAACTGCTCTAACAAACAAAACCCTATGTAGTACCCTCACCACTATTTCCTTAGTCAAAGTTGAAGCCCACAAGACTAAATAAATCTGACTCCGGGCTATTTCATCTGTCACTTTCTTCATTACTTATCATTCCAGCCACATTGGCTTCCTGTTGTGTTTTGAACTACTTTCTTGCCTCAGGGTCTTTGTATTTGCTGTTCACTCAGCTTCTCCCAGATATTTCCATTGTTTCTTTCCTCTTCCATCATTCAGGTGTGTATATTCAAATGCTACTCCATTGGGGTTATTTTCCTCTTCTGCTGCTGCTGCTGCTGCTAAGTCGCTTCAGTCGTGTCCGAATCTGCGACCCCATAGACGGCAGCCCACCAGGCTCCGCCGTCCCTGGGATTCCGCAGGCAAGAACACTGGAGTGGGTTGCCATTTCCTTCTCCAGTGCATGAAAGTGAAAAGTGAAAGTTAAGTCGCTCAGTCGTGTCCGACTTGTAGCGACCCCGTGGACTGCAGCCCACCAGGCTGCTCCGTCCATGGGATTCTCCAGGCAAGGCTACTGGAGTGGCTTGCCATTGCCTTCTCTGTTACCTTTTCTACTTATTATCAATATCTCTAATCTCTCCTTCCCACCATCACACTCTTTTACCTTGCTTTCTTTTCTTTTATAGCTTTTATACATCTCATTTCAGTTCAGTCACTCAGTCATGTCCGACTCTTTGCAACCCCATGAATTGTAGCACGCCAGGCCTCCCTGACCATTACCAGCTCCCGGAGTTTACTCAAACCCATGTCCATTGAGTTGGTGATGCCATCCAACCATCTCAACTTGTCGTCACCTTCTCCTCCTGCCCTCAACCTTTCCCAGCATCAGGGTCTTTTCAAATGAATCAGCTCTTCGCATCAGGTGGCCAAAGTGTTGGTGTTTCAGCTTCAACATCAGTCCTTCCAGTGAACACCCAGGACTAATCTTTAGGAAGGACTGGTTGGATCTCCTTGCAATCCAAGAGACTCTCAAGAGTCTTCTCCAACACCACAGTTCAAAAGATCAGTTCTTCGGTGCTCAGCTTTTTTATAATCCAACTCTCACATCCATACATGACCACTGGAAAAATCATAGCCTTGACTAGATGGACCTTTGTTGGCAAAGTAATGTCTCTGCTTTTTAATATGCTGTCTAGATTGGTCATAACTTCCAAAGAGTAAGTGTCTTTTCATTTCATGGCTGCAATCACCATCTGCAGTGATTTTAGAGCCCAGAAAAATAAAGTCAGCCACTGTTTCTACTGTTTCCCCATCTATTTGCCATGAAGTGATGGGACCAGATGCCATGATCTTAGTTTTCTGAATCTTGAGCTTTAAACCAACTTTTTCACTCTCCTCTTTCACTTTCATCAAGAGACTCTTTAGTTCTTCACTTTCTGCCATAAGGGTGGTGTCATCTGCATATCTGAGGTTATTGATATTTCTCCCAGCAATCTTGATTCCAGCTTGTGCTTCATCCAGTCCAGCATTTCTCATGATGTACTCTGCATATAAGTTAAATAAGCAGGGTGACAGTACACAGCCTTGATGTACTCGTTTTCCTATTTGGAACCAGTCTGTTGTTCCATGTCCAGTTCTAACTTGCTTCCTGACCTGCATACAGGTTTCTCAAGAGGCAGGTCAGGTGGTCTGGTATTCCCATCTCTTTCAGACTTTTCCACACTTTATTGTGATCCACATAGTCAAAGGCTTTGGCATAGTCAATAAAGCAGAAATAGATGTTTTTCTGGAACTCTCTTGCTTTTTCGATGATCCAGTGGATGTTGGCAATTTGATCTCTGATTCCTCTGCCTCTTCTAAAACCAGCTTGAACATCTGGAAGTTCACGGTTCACGTATTGCTGAAGCCTGGCTTGGAGAATTTTGAGCATTACTTTACTAGCATGTGAGATGAGTGCAATTGTGTGGTAGTTTGAGCATTCTTTGGGATTGCCTTTCTTTGGGACTGGAATGAAAACTGACCTTTTCCAGCCCTGTGGCCACTGCTGAGTTTTCCACATTTGCTGGCATTTTGAGTGCAGCACTTTCACAGCATCATCTTTCAGGATTTGAAATAGCCCTACTGGAATTCCATCACCTCCACTAGCTTTGTTCATAGTGGTGCCTTCTAAGGCCCACTTGACATCTCATTCCAGGATGTCTGGCTCTAGCTGAGTGTGAGTGATCCCACCATCCTGATTATCTGGGTTGTGAAGATCTTTTTTGTACCATTCTTTTGTGTATTCCTGCCACCTCTTCTTAATATCTTCTGCTTCTGTTAGGTCCATACTATTTCTGTTCTTTATTGAACCCATTTTTGCATGAAATGTCCCCTTGGTATCTCTAATTTTCTTGAAGAGATATCTAGTCTTTCCCATTCTATTGTTTTCCTCTATTTCTTTGCATTGATTGCTGAGGAATACTTTCTTATCTCTCCTTGCTATTCTTTGAAACTCTGCATTCATATGGGTATATCTTTCCTTTTCTCCTTAAAGTCTCACCTTGGTTATATATTGTTTATTTTTCCTTATTAAAGTACAAGTTCCCTGAGGGCAGCAAACTTTTTTCCTTCCTTGTCCCTCTTTTTCCTTATTGTATTTTCAATCCCTAGAATAGTGTCTAGCACACAGTAGGTGCTTAATAAACCTTTGTAGGATGGATCAATGAATTCTGTGTTCTCTCTGTAGGAAGTCAAACTTTAAAAAATTGCTTAGTAAGTATGGAATGTGAGTCATAAAATGCTTCCTATTAATGGCTGTGTCATCAATATGATAACATGGTGCATTCATTTTCACTAAAAGGTACGTCTGCTCCACATCCAGGAAACTTCTTTTTATTGGTTGAAAACTGCTCTTCATGTACAGTGTAGGAGAGACTGCTCATGTTTATTTATGTCTTGAATCTGTCCCCCCCCCCCCCCCGTTTTCCTCTTTAGATTAAAAAATGTACAAAAACATGGAAAAATCACAAAATACAAATATATAAAGTAGAAAAGAGAAACCACTCTTAAACCTAGCCAGAGACAAGTCACTGTTAAGACATTGATTATTGTTCTTTAGAACCGTATGAGATGAACTTATATTTTTAAAGTAATATTTGGATCATATATAGTGAGATAAATGTTTAAAAGTACTAGATAACTGGTCCAAGTATAGAAATAATAAAAAGTGTGAAAGTATTTTATGAACTCCTTCAATATTTAATATCCTGTCTTTTTTGAATTGTAACGCAGGCTCTTATCCTAGCACAAAATTTATCATATATTCAGAATTGTCAGATGTTTCTGACTATTTTGATTATGAAGAAAAAAACTTGAGCAGTTATGAGTGTTGCTAAAGAAGAGAGATCTTAAACTTCTTTTCTCTCCACATTAAAAAGGTTTTGTACATTTAATAGGACATTTTGGATTTGTTTTGAAAATATTTTAGATTTTCCTGGAAGCTATCTTTTATTAATTATAAATGTCCCTGAAGTTTTTTATATCTTTTTCATTGGACTGAAGAAAATTCAAAGTTCCTAAGAGAAAATGTTTGTCGTGTCTTTTAAAATGTATACATGGGTTTTGTGGAAAATCTAAAAATAAGTTTCAAATTTAACTCAGCAATATATATAATATACTCATGAGTTTATTGTAGTTCATGGACTAACAGATCAAACTTAAAAATCAGGTTATTTTTGTGTGCTGATGCTGTTAAGAAATTAAATCACATTTCCTGAGTTTTAAGCATTTTCAAAACCCTAATTACTAGATTGTGAGAAAGAAGCATTAGTCGATGACACTCTTCTTAATGTATCAGTGTTAACATGATTTCCTGATGTTGCAGAGTGTTGTATTGTTAGAGGATGATTTTCTGGAGAGAATACATGCTCAAAATAATTCAGTTATCATATGGATGGTGATTTACATAAAAGATTTAATTTGAATCAAAGTAATTTTGCATTTTAAAAACACTTATTTTTTAGTTTAATGTTAGGTAGTCATATGTAAGTTCCTGTCCTAAGATACTGTAATTCATCTGTTTCTGTGTTCATGGGTATCAAACTGGCATCCTGAACACTGAAAAAAATAAATAAGCCCACAGTTATGTTTGATAACACTTTAACCTAAAAATTAGTTGTTAGTATTTGAACACTAGATTTTATATCAAAATATAAATATCCAGGTTTTTTCCCCAAAAGTGTAAGGATTGGACAGTATTTGAGCTTTCTCATCCCAGCATTGCAGTGATAATCAGGGACAGTTTTGGCAATGTTAAACAACAAAGGACATTTGTTAATGTCTGGATGATTGTCATGACTTGGTGGGGAGTTGCTCTTGGCATCTTTTGGCTAAAAAGACCAGGGATGCTGCTTATGCATGGGACACCTTTCTACAGCAAAGAATTATCTGGTCTAAAATATTTCAGTATTGAGTTTTAGGAGTCCTGTAATATAGCAGTAATTGAGCTGAGTTGAATCATATCTGTTTCATATAGGCTATAGTTAGCCATAGTCTCCTCTCAACTTGCTTTATTTACATGCTGGGACTCTTATATACTTGAATTTATGCATCTTCCTTTAAAGTAGTGAGAGTTACTTTCATAGGAGTTGGAACAACTTTGAGTATTATTAGAAAAGTTGTGGCAAATACAGAAAACATTTGTTACTTCTGGCATGACGAGTATTAGCATCCAAATTTTATTTTCCCCAGTTATCATTTATTCTTTCAGTTAACATGGTGCTGTGTACTAGGTACTACACAATATGTGGAGGAGATAAACAGCTGCTTACACTTGAAGGCTTTTATTAGAGAATTGTTTGGTTTATCATTATGTAATGCTTTTTATATCTGTGATAATCTTCCTTGCTTTGAAGTTGGCTTTGTCTGAAATCTGTGTAAATATTTCAGCTTTCTTTTAATTAACATTAGCATTGTATTTCTCCATCCCTTTATTCTTAATCCACCTGTGTCTGTAAAATAGGTTTTTAAAAGACTGTACTCTTTGGGGCGGGGGGGCAGGGTCTTGTTTCTTAAGTCCACTCTGATAGTCTCTATCTTTTATTTGTTTCATTCACTTTCATATTTAAAGTGTTTATTGATTTAGTTGGATTGATATCAACCACATTTGGAACTGTTTTCTGTATCTTGTTCTCTATTTTTTTTTGTCTTTCATCATTTTTCTGCATTATCTGGGTTTATTTGAGCATTTTGTATTAGTTCATTGTCTCTCTCCTTAGCGTATCATTTATACTTGTATTACTTTTTTTTGTTTGTATGTATGTTTGTGATTGCCCTGGAGTTTGTGGCATAAATTTACAGCTAATATAAGTCCACCTTCAGATAACACTATAGCACTCAGTGTGGTGGCTTACAACAGAACATTCCCAGCTCTTCCCTCCTGTCCCTCACAACACTGCTGTCATTCATTTCATCCACCCTTAATCTATAGTTACCCAGTATATTGTTGCTCTTCATACTTTGAACAAACTGTTATCTGTTAGATCAATTAAGAGTAAGAAAATAAAAGATTTTATTTTATCTTATTCCTTCTCTATTGTTCCTTTCTTTTTGTAGAGCTAGGTTTCTGACTTACATCATTTTCCTTCTTTCTGAAGAACTTATTTTAATATTTCTTGAAAGACAGGTCTATTGGTGACAAATTCCCTCATTTCTGTTTATCTGAGAAGGTCTTTATTTCTCCTTTACTTTGAAGGATAATTTCATTGGATACAAACTTTCAGGTGGGTGATTTTTTTTCTTTCTCTCAACACTTGATAAGTATTCCATTCCATTCTCTTCTTGCCTGCGTTATTACTGAAGAGAAGTCCAATGTGTTTACCTTGTTCCTATATAGGTAAAGTTCTTCCCCCGCCTCAGTCTCCCTTCAGAATTTTATCTTTGATTTTCTGTATATGATTTTGAATATGATATGCCTAGGTGAGAATAGGAGGGGGCTTTTATCTTCACTCTGAGAACCTGCAGTGGGACTCCTGGAGGTAAAGCACAGGGATTCCAGTTTGTCCATATCCTTGCCAACATTTGTTTTGTTTTGTTGTTTGCTTTTGTTCACAGCCATCTTCAAGGGTATAAAGTAGTATCTTATCGAATTGATTTGCATTTTTTAATGATTAGTGATGTTGAGCATCTTTCATGTGTTTATTGTCCATTTGCATATCTTTGGAAAAATATTCAGGTTCTTTACCCACTTAAAAAATTTTTTTTTGGTTGCTGTTGAATTATGGAAGCTCTTTATACATTTGGGCTGTTAATCCCTTCCCAGATAGGTGGTTTGTCAATATTTCCCCTTATTCTGTGGGTTGCCTTTTCATTCTCTTGATAGGGTCTTTTATACACATAAGTTTTCAATTTTGAAATCCAGTTAATCTGTTTTCTCTTTGTTGCTTAGAATGTGACAGTAATATGCCCTACACCCATTTTTCAGTTTTATATGCACGTTATTTACTTCTCTTTCTTGCTTCCAACTTCTCCCTGCACCCTCCCCAAAAAAGGAAAAATCATGAGAGAGCCAATCTCGCTTTTATAAATAAGTTTTTGAAGACAGAAAAACACTTAAGAATAATCTAAATTGCCAATACAGTCCTTTCAAACAGAATGAGGAGAAATATACCTTATTTTGTATCCTTTTGGAGTAATATTAAATTGAGAAGCAGTTTTTGATTTATAACTCTCACTTTACATATTTGTATAACACCAGAACACATGCTTATTTGAAAGCATATATATTTTGAGGTCAGGTGACCCTCAAATTAAGATCTATCTGACATTATTGTGTTGAATTTGATTTAAAAATTAGTAAGCTCTTTTTGAAGTATAGAATGTACAAATGTAAATGTGGTTAAATTAGTTAATTAAAAATATATAATAATGGTTGATAATGATTTACAGTCAACATGTTAATATTATCAGATGTCCTTTTCTTTTTTTCTTTAGGTATAATTGACATAAAACCATATATTAGCTTCAGTTGTACAACATAGTTCAGTATTTGTAAGATGTCATTTTCAAATAAGAGTTTCAGATTTTGTTTAACTTTTACTTTGTGAGAAAAAGTATAGTTATGATATAAAATGTTTTATTTCTCAGAAATTCTTACATTTTTATGTTGATCAATTTACAGGTGAATTATGTAACCTCATTACGCTGGATGTAGCTCACAATCAACTTGAACACCTTCCAAAGGAGATTGGAAACTGCACTCAGATAACCAACCTTGACTTGCAGCACAATGAATTGTTAGACCTCCCAGATACTATTGGTATGAAAAGAGAAAGAAGATGCTGTTAATCATTTATAGCTACTTGGACATTAAAACCTATTTCAGTAATAAAGTTAAAAGATTAAAATTCAGCATTGTTGAAGTGGTAAAACTTCTGAAAGATAGTATTTTATTTTATTTTTATTTTTTTTTCATTTTTTTTATTAGTTGGAGACTTGAAAGATAGTATTTTAAAATCATTTTTTATTTCCATTTCTAGGAAAGGAAAATAAGTTTTAGGAAATGAGCTCAGTTAAATTGTAAAGAAGACAGAATACTGAGTAATGTGTATATGTTCTATAACTCTGTGCTTAAATTGCAGAATGGGTACATTTTTAGGTTTTGCTTATTTCAGAAATGTTGCATGCTCTTGTGTGGTCCCTTCTATGATAAAATAGACCACACTGAAAAATAAAATCATTGCTGTTTAGTTTTTAAAACATGGCAAGTACATTTTAAAGTTTGCTCATCTGTAATATCGAGGGATTAAAAGAAAAGATGTCTTAAAATGCATAATGTGTTTTGAAGACATAGTCAAACTACAGAAAGTTGATGTGTTCCATATTTATAAATTCTTGTTTATATTTCTGAATGCCCCCAAACTTATACAAACAGTAAAGGGAGTTTTAAAAATTTTGGATGCTTTTAGTTATTGCTGTGGTATGAGGAAACTCTTAGGTTTATTTAAAAAAAATTACCCTGTACTTAGTTTGTTATTTTAGTAATGAATATTTATAAGGTTCCATTACTAAATTGCATGAGGCCTATGATAATGTTTATCTTTCTCCAGAAGAATTTTTATTTGCTTCTCTAGGTACCTAGAGAGACCACTTTAATCCATCCGTGTTCTAAGGGTTGTGATTTTTCTGGTCCTCTCAAGTGATTCAGAGGCAAACTGCAGAGTAATTGGAGGACCGTTTTAATTCTGATTTCACCCCTCATACTAGGGTGCAGCCCTGTAGGGTCCTAGTTGATGCTGATTACTAGACTCCTCACCCTTGGCAGGCTGTAGATTTTGACTCTTGGCAAATCATGCCTTCGCCTTTCAGTTACATCTTCTATTTAAGAGAGCACTCTTAGGACAAAAATCTCCTGTGCTTTGCTTGTTTCTGGGTTCCCAGCTGGCTTCCAGCCTGGTTACTGCTAGTCATTATCATACTCGTTTTCTGATTTTTGTTTTAGAAGTGTTCTTAGTTTTCTGCAGTGGGGGGGGGGGTGGGGTGGGGTTTGCTTGAATTACCTTCTGCTTCATTACTTGAAGCAGAAGCAATTGTAACGGAATTTTTTTTAATGTTACAGTAGACTGTCTCTGGTTACATAACAACTATTCACAGAAAAGTTAAGCTGAGACTTTTTCAGGTTGTAATAGCTAGCCATTAGAACCTGTATCTTTCTGATTCTTGTCCCCTAGAGTCTAGAACAAAAAGACAGAAAAACACAAAATAAATGAAAAAAGTCATGGGAGACAGGACTAGAAGTTCTAGAAAGAGAATAGAGGTAAGACAATGAAGCTATAAAATATAATTTAATAATATTTCCCTAAACTTGACAAAAAACCCAGATAATAAGATTGAAATTTCTTACCAAGATGAAATAATGAAAAAAGATACATTCTGGTAGGAGTTTTAAAAGTTGTTTACTAATTTTTAATAAACAATATGGACTTCCCTGGTGGCTCAGCAGTAAAGAATCCACCTGCCAGTGCAGGAGACGCAAGTTTGATCCTTGGGTCGGGAAGATTCCCCTGGAGAAGAAAATGGCAACCCACTCCAGTATTCTTAAGTGGGAAGTCCAGTGGACAGGGAAGCCTGGAGAACTACAGTCCATGGGGTTGCAAAGAGTTGATCATGACTTAGCAACTAAACAACAATAATAATAAACAGTATATTCATATGTAATGTTATAAAACCTTTGTTTAGTTTCAGTTTCAAAGTAATGGACTATATATAGTAAGTTGGAAAGTTTTCCCTACTCTTCAATTTTTGGAAAAGTTTGTATAAAATTGTCATATTTCTTCCTTTAATATTTGATAAAGTTCATTGATGCAGCCACCTAGTCAGGATTTTTCTTTGTTGGAATGTTTTTTTAAAATAATTTCAATTCTTTTGATAGACATGGGGCAGTTTAGATTATTAGTTTCTTCTTGAGAAAACTTGATCATTTGTGTCTTTCATAGAATGTGTTCATTTCATTTAAGTTGTCACATTTAATGGGGATAAAATTGTTCATAACATTTGCTTATTAATAATTTCACTATCTATAGAATCTGTGGTAATGCCATTTCTCTCTTTTCTGATATTGGCAATTTATATCTTCTGTCTTTTCCCAATCAGTCTGGCTAAAGGTTTATTAATTTTATCAGTTTTATTGGTTGTCTCAAAGTATTGATTTTACTGTATTTTTCCCTTGATTTTTATTTCATTGATTTCCACTTTGACCTTTCTCATTCCTGTTTGTCTGCTTACTTTGATTTTATTTGTCCTTTTTCTAGTTTCTTATAGTGGAAGATTGAGGTTATTGATTTAAGACCTTTCTTCTCTTCTCATAGAGCCAGTTCAGTTCAGTTCAGTTGCTCAGTCATGTCCGACTCTTTGCGACACCATGGACTGCACCACGGCAGGCCTCCCTGTGCATCACCAACTCCCAGTTAACTCAAATTCATGTCCTTTGAGTCAGTGATGCCATCCGATCATCTCATCCTCTGTCATCCCCTTCTCCCGCCCTCAATCTTTCCCAGCCATTTAGTGCTATAAAATTCTCCCTTACATACCACTAACAACATCCCACAAATTGACATGTTCTGTTTTATGTTTTGTTTTGTCCAAAATGCTTTCTAGTTTGCCCTTTTGTTTTCTGTGATCTATGTGTTACTGAACAGTTTGTTATTTAGTTCCCAACATCTAACAGTTTTCCAGGGGTCTTTCTGTTACTGATTTCTAATTTCATTGTGGTTGAGAACATACTTTGTGTGACTTGAGTCATTTAAATATATCAAGACTTATTTTATGACTCAGTGTATGGTCTATCTTGGTAAGTATTCCATGTGCAATTGAATATGCATTTTATTTTTGTTGAGTAGAGTAATGTGTATAAGGCAATCAGTGAATTTATTCTACTACTAGCCCTTTTTGGCCATTTTTTTCTTCCCAGTTTTTATTAGTTATATTGTTAGGACATGCAACATTTATGGTATATCTTGTTAAGCCAGTCTCTAGTTTAGTCTTAATTGTTCACCAACAGTGCTGTTGCCATAGTTGTTCAAGTTATTTCTTGGTTGGCTAAAGTCAGTCTTAGAGTAGTTTTCTCAGAAATCGTTCATGAACAATGAAAGTGAAGTTGCTCAATCCTGTCCGACTCTTTGCAACCCCATGGACTGTAGCCTACCAGGCTCCTTCATCCATGGGATTTTCCAGGCAAGAGTACTGGAGTGGGTTGCCATTGCCTCCTCCAGGGAATCTTCCCGACCCAGTGATCAAACCAGGGTCTCCTGCATTGTAGGCCGATGCTTTACCATCTGAATCACCAGGAAAGACTTGTTAACTATAGTTTTCTAGTTTTTGTATGTTTGTAACCTTTATATTTAAAGAACTCTTTGATGAATATAAAAATCATTGGGTTCAACTTCTTTTCCTTGAGCATCTCAGGAGACCTAAAAGGTAGCTCTTTTAGTCTTCTACAATTGAATATGCAACAGTATGAGGCTGGTCTAATTGTTTTTTCTCATTATAATGACTTAATCTTTGTCCCTGGCCACCCAGAGGGTTATTTATTTCTAAAGTTCAAGAACTCTATTATATTTCTAAGTGTTAATCTTTCAGGTTCCCATTTCCTTGGAATACTCTGAACCAGTTCAGTAATAAAGGTTTAATTTTTACTTCAGTATAAATCACCTATTGACGTGTTTACTTTGTTGTATGTTCTTATGTTGAAATATGTAAGTTTGCTTATTTTAAACAAGAAACTGATTTTGATAGTAAAGGAGAAAAGAGAGAACAGTGCATTTTAACATGATCATTTTTCAGTGAATGACACATAAATGCACCTTAAAAAGAGGCTTCTTTTATAAAATTAAAGGCTTCTCAGTCTTAGAAAAGTAAAGGTTGTTTTACTCTGGCAAATCAGGGCAACTGAAATTAAAGATGCTTGAAATGTTATAAAGTTATGGCCTTATCCCTCTCATTGACACTAAATTGTGTATTTCCTAAGATACTCTAGATGCAGATATTTTACTGTTCCTTGAGCATATCAGGCAAGTTCTAGCCTCAAGGTCTTTGTACTTCTCAGTTTCTCTGCTTATAGCTTTTTTTCCTAAATATGCACATAAATTTCCTCTACTCTTTGAACTAATCAAATGGATATATCGAGTTCTACAAAGGGCATGGTTATCAATCAGTCCTGTTCTTCAGTTCAGTTCAGTCGCTCAGTCATGTCTGACTCTTTGCGACCCCATGGACTGCAGCATGCCAGACTTCCTTTTCCATCATCAACTCCCAAAACTTGCTCAAACTCATGTCCATTGAGTCGGTGATGCCATCGAACCATCTCATCCTCTGTCATCCCCTTCTCCTGCCTTCAGTCTTTCCCAGCATCAGGGTCTTTTCCACAGAGTCAGTTCTTCACATCAGATGGCCAGAGTATTGGGGTTTCAGCCTTCCAATGAATATTCAGGACTCATTTCCTTTAGGATGGACTGCTTTGATCTCCTTGCTGTCCAAGGGACTCTCAAGAGTCTTCTCCAACTTAGCATTTGTGAAACGACTCAGGAAATGTGCATCAGATACTATTATCTGGGTACTTCGGCAGAGGATTTGGGGGAGGGTCTGTTCCACAAAGGCCCTATAGGGTCCTGTTATTACCCTCAAATATTCTAACAGTATTTTGTTATTTAATATTTTATGCACGTGTTGGTTTCCCTATCTTGCTCAATAACAATCAAAGGGGAGGGGGGTGCAGTTAGAAAGTACTAAAATAAATAGTGTTGGCAAATAGAGAAAGCATAGGTTGTAGAGGATGATAAAATCATCCAATTAGTAAGACTCGGGTCCTTTGGATTCACTTCCTCTGACAGAGGATAGCTTCTCCATGTATTCTTTCTCCTGGCTTTCTTAATTTTGCATTTCTATTTTCTATCAGAAGTAATTCTTCTATATTTCAAGTGTGCTTGTTAATATGAAAACATTTGACTTCATTGTTAATCTTGAGTAATTGACATGTTAGAATAACACAAGTGCCTCACTTCTAACACACTCTACATGGGCAGGTTACAAATGTGTATTGGAAATCAATAAGAACCGAAACATTAATGATAATAAAAATTTATATGTCTCATTTATAAAATTTTATAATAAATATAAATTGGCTTTGATAGTTGTCAGCGAACTAAATACAGGTGTTATCCCAAGTAATAGCAAAGCGAGTTAAGTATTGCTTGTTGAAAATTTTTATAGTATTATAGTCATTTATCATATACCATGTTTATTAAGATAGTTCTTTGCCTTCCTCCATCCCTCTCACCCCCCATATTTTGATTGTATTGCAGAAAGTTGAGATTTGATGAGAAATCTGAATATGCAGGTCTTGATCTGTTACAAATCTCAACAGTCATAATTGACCTTTGAGATTCTCTCTCTCATCTATTGGAGAAGAGCAATTCACCCCAAACCATCAGTGACAAACTTAGCTGAAGTATAATTCTGACACTTTCCTTTCTCCTCCCCCCCCCCCCAGTTTACTACTTGAGAAGTATAACTTAAAATGAAAAACAAACAAAAAACCCAACACCTCTCTTGGAGAGTTGATGCTAGTCCCACAGGAGTTGCCCTGTTCTCTTTTCCCTGGACCAAAAAGAAACTTGCACTGAATTCCCAATTGAAAATCAAATCTTTTATCACCTTGCAGTCATGTTTCCAAAAATCACTTTAATTATTTGCCTCTTTTTTTTTTTCCCCTCGCAAGTAGATATTTTTAACTCTCTTTTTTGCTTAACATATAAATACTCCTTGAGTAGTTATCACTCTTTGGCAATAAGCAATGCCATTTACTTGCAAGCAGAGCAGTACCAAGATCACTGACAACTCAGGCTGTGGAGAAGAGGCAGAAGGAACTGGGGAGAGGGGCACAGCTGATTGTGGTTAAGTAGAGTGCTCAAAAACGTATTTAGAGTCTTAAAGCCTTCTGAGGTCTCTAGTGGTTTTATGAAATCAGGGAGAGGAGGGTCTGAAATAGGAAAAATTTTTTATTTTCTGTTTGTTTTCAGAGTGAGAGAAATATACAAGAAGACCTTGTCTTCAAGGCTAGAACACAGAATAATTCACAGAGGCCTTTTGTTACACTGGGCTCTGAAGAAATGTTACAGTAATTATGATTATATCAACAAATAGAGTTTTAGTGATTGATTTTAGGTAATTACAGTTCTACTTACATGTAGCAGCTTTACTAGTTTTCTTTTTAATGGTGGCATTCTTTTGAGTTTTTGACTTTTAAGAATGTTTTTTAATGTTTATTTTTAATTGGAGGATAATTGCTTTGCACTATTGTGTTGGCTTTTACCACATAACAACATGACTTAGCCGTAAATACGCATATATCCCTTCCCTCTTGAACTTCCACCCCATCCCACCCCTCTAGGTTGTCACAGAGTACAATGTTGTAACTCCCTGTTTGTTATACAACAACTTCCCATTAGTTATCTGTTTTACATATGGTAAGGTATATGTTTCAGTGCTACTCTCTCAGTTTGGCCCACCTTCTCCTTACACCGTTGTGTCCAAAGTCCGTTCTCTATGTCTGCGTCTCTATTCCCGCCCTACAAATATGTTTGTTGGTACTATTTTTCTAGATTCCATATATGTATATGTTAATATACAATAATTTGTTTTTCTCTTTCTGACTTACTTCACTCTGCATACTCTAGGTTCATCCACCTCACTAGAACTGACTTAAGTACTTGTCTTTTTATGTCTAAGTAGTAGTCCTTTTCATTTGTCATTTATCCATTCATTTGTCAGTGATATCTAGGTTGCTTCCACGTCCTAGTTATAAAATAGTGCTGCAGCGAACATTGAGATATATGTGTCTTTTTCAGTTATGATTTTCTCAGTGTATATGCCCAGTTGGAGTTTCTGGGTCATATGGTAGTTTTATTGCTAGTATTTTAAGAAATATCCACACTGTTCTCCATAGTGACTATATCAGTTTACATTCCCACCAACAGTGCAAGAGGGTTCCCTTTTCTCCACACCTTCTCCAGCATTTATTGTTTTTTTTTTAAATAGTTGGAGGCTAATTACTTTACAATATTGTAGTGGTTTTTGCCATACATTGACATGAATCAGCCATGGATTTACATGTGTTCCCCATCCCGATCTCCCTTCCCGCCTCCCTCTCCACTGTTTGTAGATTTTTTTGATGACCATTCTGACGAGTGTAAGGTAATACCTCATTTTAGTTTTGATTTGAATTTCTCTAATAATGAGCAGTGTAGAGCATCTTTTCTTGTGTTGGTTGGCCATCTGTATATCTTTGTTGGAGAAATGTGTGCTTAGGTCTTCTGCCTACTTTTTGATTGGGTTCTTTGCTTTTCTGGCATAGGGCTGCACAAACTGCTTGTATATTTTGGAGATTAATCCTTTGTTAGTTGTTTCATTTATTATTATTTTCTCCCATTCTGAGGGTTGTCTTTTCATCTTGGTTATACTTTCCTTTGTTATGCAAAAGCTTTTAAGGTTAACTAGGTCCCACTTGTTTTTGTTTTATTTCCATTTCTCTAAGAGGTGGTCAAAGAGGATATTACAGATATGTATATCAGAGTGTCTTGTCTATGTTTTCCTCTAAGGGTTTTAGAGATTCTGGCCTTACATTTTATGTAACTTTTAAGTTTATTTTCAATTTCTCAGTTTAATGATTCTGGAAAAAAATTGTACTTTTAACATCATTTCTTTGTTAGAACTTGTGTGCCTTTTCTACTGATTTTTTGCTACTTTGTTAAAATAAGGTAAAGACTGTTTGAGTTAAAGTCTTACTCAAAAGTTACACTAAATAACCTAAAAATGCTGATTTCCTTTGCTGAAATTGAAAGCATTAATTTTAATTCGTAGCCATTTAATGTTTCCATACTTTAAGAATCTGACAGCATAAGAAAGCAAGCTGTCAGATTCAGAACACAGAGCAACTTACTGTCAAAGTTAAGCACTTAGAAAGCTAAATGCCAGTGATTGACAGTGATCAGCCTCCATTTATCTGCAGAAGCTCAGCAACGTTGATTTTATTTCTTAGTCACAGTGGCTCAATATTAAGGCAAGCTATGACTTGATTTCTGGGTTGCAGTTTACTTTGTGGTTAAAACCACTTACTGAAAGAGGCTAGAGTTGAAACCACTGCAGGGGAAGAATCACAGTAAATGCCAGACTTCTGGTGTCAAGTTTTGTTTTGTTTTTTTCTGGCATAAGAGAGTGTTGATATTTCATCATTAATTTTTTTTTACCTTTTTTATTTTGCTGGGAGAAGTGGATTTTGGCAAAATGTGGATGACTCTGAGTATACCACCCTCTCAAGAAAGTGACAAGTTCTTTGCAGATGATAATTGCTTCATCAGAATAGCATATTCTCATAGAGTACAATTTTAAAGTTCATCCTCTTCAGTCCCACTGGACAAAAAATGTTTCGACATTTCATAGACCTTTTGGTGAATGCTTCAGCCATTTTATTACTGTGGAACAGCTTTACTGCATAGGGAAAGCAGTGGTTTGAAGGAGAGACAGGGGATGAGCTGCTTCTGCTTCTTTTTTAAGATTGAGTGCCTTTTTTATCTTCAACTTGGCATAGCAAATTAAAATTTTATCAGAAGATTCTTGAAATTCTTTGTATTCAGACATTATCACTGCTTATGGGGAAATTTCTTTCTCTTTACCAGTCTTGTTGTGGCCATGGGCATGGGATAGGGAAGGAATAAAATACTGATACCCTCCCTCCTTCCCCATTTTGAATGGATGTGAGTTAATGGGGACTCTCCTTCAGATTTGGTGGGAATGAAATTGATACTGCCTAATGGCACTGCCTGTTAAGATTTAAGATATCACTATCTTTCGATACATCTGAAATATTTTCACATGTACACACATATCTATTAGGATGTTCATTATAGAATTCCTTTTTAAATATTAGAAACAAATGCTCTCCACTGGGGGATGATTCAGTTCAGTTCAGTTCAGTCGCTCAGTCGTGTCTGACTCTTTGCCACCCTGTGAACTGCAGCATACCAGGCCTCCTTTGTCCATCACCAACTCCCAGAGTTCACCCAATGGTATGATTACACGTATCATAGAATACAATAGTTAAATAAAATGAAGTATATCTGTATTTACTCAACAGGAAAATATTTCTATGACCTGTTATTTAGGAGGAAAAGTGTGCAAAATGATCCCATTTATATAAAGACAAACACAGAAGCATTTTTAAAAATCCTGTATTTGTATATGTATAAGTAAAAACTTAGAGAAGGATCTCAATAGGTACATATTGGATTACACACCATGAGTTTTCTGGGGAATGAAGTAAGTTACACATTTTGTAATTAAAAATTTATTTGGTGGGCTAAGAGGAGTGCAATGGTTAGTTCATTCTCTGATATCTAAAAATGGGCTGCTTAGTCATTGGGTATCCCAGGAAAAATTAAAGTAAATATTTTTAGAAGAACTAATTTTTAGTCAGGTAGACCAGGCAAATCTGTTATGTGTTTTACAATCATGTCCAGTTAACATCTGTGTTTTGCAGACATGCTATTTTATAAGTTGAGAATGGATCAAAGAAAAAAGCTTTTAATGAGTGTCTCATATAATTTTGAGTTTCTGCATCTTGTTCCTAATGGAAAGGAGGACAAATCGTGAAATATTTTAGTGTCTTTAATTAATAAGAAAGCATGAATGAAAGCCTGGTGTGTGCTTTGCACTGAAATTCTGTGCAAATTTCAGTAGAAATGCATAGCAAGCTCCCTTACTTGAAGGATGGTCAGTCTGTTGGGGGAAGTAACTAATCCATGAAACAGTCGACAGCGTAGACGATAAGTAAAATGCCAGTGTATGATGAAAACAGCATGTGGTCATGTCCAGTTTATAAGGAGAGCAGTGAGACCTTGATAGAATGGCCAGAGAAAACTTCATGAACAAATATGCTGAACTTAGTGTGGAATAAAAATGCACTCCATGAGCCAAACAGCAAGGACAGTCAGACAGCATGGAGGCAAGAATGAACATGTCATGCTTCTGTGTCAGGAGGAAACAAGTTCACTGGATCAGGGTCGATAAAATTCACAAAAAACGATTACTTGATAAGGAGCCAATTGAGTTTGATTCTAGCTCTGCCATTAAGTCACTTCACATGTCTTATGCTAAAGTCAATGCTGAATACTCTCAGATGACTCTTATTGGTGTGCTTGGGTATCTTTTTTATCTCTTGTCTTTTTTGGGGGGGGATTGGCTATCTGAAACTTCAAACCACCATGCTCTGTTTTCCACAGCTTAGCTCATATCCTCACTGTATGGAGAAAATGAGCCTCACAGTGTAAAGTGTCCAAACATCTTACCTCTGTGTTAATATAAAGCTTCTCCATAATGTAAACTATTCATTCAATAATGATGGTACAAAGATATCAACAGTTTTTAAAATTAAAATGACTTCAGAATTATAGAGTTTTTCTTTATCAAAAGGACGTTTTAAAATTAAAAAATTATAGGAAATTAGGGAAATTCTAGACAAGTTCAAAGAAAAAAATTTAATCTGTATTTCTGTCATGTAGAGGTAACTTAAACTCTTGGCATGTGTATGTAATCATACAGATCATACAAAACACATGATTTTGTTATCTGACTTTTTTCATTTAATGTCATAACAGTCTTTCATATCTTAAAAGATTTTTTGTATAATAATTTTGATAGGTACAGGATATAGCAGACTCTAGTTGTACCATAGAATAAAATTATCTTTTGAATATCTATTTCGTATCAGTCATTGTACTAAGTATCTTACACACATTGTATTTAATTCTTAGAGTAACCCTGTCAGATATTTGACATTATCCCCACTTTATGGGTGAGGAGATAGACTTAGTTAAGTAACTTACCCAGGGACACGTAGATATAGAATATCTTTTGTTTTTGCCATTACACTGTGATGCCTTCAATCTAAATAATTATGCATCAATTCTTGAACATACAGGTTGTCTCCATTTTTTGCTATTAGAAACGACTATAATTTCATCATAAAGCAGATTATTTTTTGCCAACCCAACTTCTAAGTAACATTTGTATCATGTTTAATGTCATAGTGGAGAAAGGAATGGCAGCCCACTCCAGTATTCTTGCCTGGACAGATGAGCCTGGTGGGCTACAATCCATGGGGTCGCAGAGAGTCGGACATGACTGAGCAACTAGCACTACAGTGTCATAGTTCACTGATAGAAATAATAATGTTCTTGCACTTATTTTTAATCTCTGAATTCTCTGAAACTTTGGAAAGTGATCCAGTTCTCTGCTTGTTTCCCCCCCACCTCCGAAATTGACACATATCCCTGGAATGTCATTAGAAAGACACTAGTGAAGCATCCTTATTTAATTTGGGAAGCACTTTAAAGACACAGTTAACTTGTCTTTTCTAAGTGGTCGTTTTTACTGTTGCTTTTTAATTCAGTTTTCTGCCTGTTGGAATCTTAGTTAATCATAACTAGCGAACTCTTGACCCAGTTTCCAAACACTGTTATAAGAAAGTAATGAAAATGAGGATACCATGCCTCTGTAATAGTTCTAATTGCAGGAATTGAAATGATTGCTAAAGGTTTTTTGCACTGTAGTTGGCTAGACTTACGGTATATAGACTTATCAGAGTGTTTTTGACATCAGTAACTAACTCTTAAAAATGTAAAGGGTAAAAATTAGCTCCATTTAGGCATTTCTTAGAACTTTGATCACTGTTTTCTTCAGCAAGAGAGAAGGATGCAAATGAATATAACTAGATGAGGAATATGAGACAAGGTGACTGCTCTGCTAGGTTTTAAGGTTTAACTTATTCTGTAGGCTAATACATGTTTTCTGTAAGTATTGGAGTAATGTTGTATCTAAGAAAGTTATTCATACAATGACTTTCTGAAAAATAGTCAAAGCAGAAATTTGAAAGAAATTGACAGACATCAGACAGTTGCCGAAAGTTGAAAGGCGCCAAAATATTTATCTCCAAAATGTGTGACACAGGCGTCCACTTCTGTACAGGCCTACTTTGGAGATATTGTTGATTGATCTCAGACCACTTCAACAAAGCAACTATCACAATAAAGTGTCACACAAATTTTTTGTTTCCAAGTGTATATAAAAGTTATGTTACAAAGTACTGTAGTCTATGAAGAGTGCAGTACCATTTTGTCTAAAAACTATACATGCCTTAATTAAAAATACTTTATTGATAAAGTATCATTCAGGTTATAGACTAGCTCTTTTGATTTCCTTCAGTTATTTCTGGCTCTTGATTTAAAGTGAAAGACGTAATTCTAACTTTGACGTGGTTAGAAGTCACCATGGGGTCATTATTGGCTTAATTTCAATATTGTTGTATTTCAGGGGAGAGGGAGAGAGACAAGGAAGCAACTGTTTGGTGGAGCATAAAGCATATACATAGCATTTATCAGTTAAGTTCACCATCTTATATAAGTGCAGTTCATGGCACCCCAAAATAATTACACTAGTAACACCCAAGATCACTGATCATAGATCTCCAAAACAAGTATAATAACAACATAAAAGTTTGAAATATAGTGAGAATTACTAAAATGTGACACAGAGACATTAAGTGAGCAAATGCTTTTATGAAAAATGGCACAAGTAGATTTGTTCAAAGCAGGGTTGCCACAAACCTTTGATGTGTAAACACGCAGTATCAGTGAAGCACAGTAAAGAAACATATAATAAAATGAGGTATCCTTTTAATTTCTGATACTGGTAATACTGTTTAAAACTAGAGGCTAATATTTAACCTAGCCCAACTAAAAAGGTTGTAGCAACAATTGCATTGTTGAATCAGAAATTAACCAGCCATGACAAAAAAATACATTGAACTAAATTCTCATTACTCTTACCTTTTTTGGTATCAAAATGAATTTATATTGTTTTTAAAATTAAATTTGATTTAAACCTGTGATAGCAGATATCATCATATTCATCCATGTAGCTTACCATGGGTCTTGGCTATAGAAGTATAAAATGTCTGTTTTTCTGCTCTGCTTATTTTAGGTATTCAATAGTGACTAATATGCTCAAGCTGGATATGCTTAGATAATGAGAGCCTATAGCTTTCACTTTTGTTTATAAGAATTTATTTTGAGAAATTTTTAACCATCGTCAACTTTTTAGAGAAATTTTGGATTGTTTATATTTAACTCGTGAAAAATATTGAACCTTTCTGATCTCACAAAATAATTGTGCATCTTGTATTTTAAGTAATTATCATTTATTACTTTGATGTTATTCAACTGGGCCTTGTCTAAAGGTTAATATTTTATTTAAGTGTGCCAGTACTTTCCAATAATTGATTTTAAAAATTGACTTACAGCTGTATATTTCATTATTTCTCTAAGATGGTGGGCACAAAAGTGACTTCAGTTTCATCCTAATTGGTAGAGTGTAGTGTGTAGTTTCTTGGTACAAAAAGTTAAGGATCTTGCTGAAATAGTACTTGAAAGTAATTCATAAATATTGCTTGATAGCCTGGAAGAGTGACAGGCTTTGAGATTAAAAAAAAAATTCCTTTTTTTTTCATGTTCACAGGAAATCTGTCCAGTTTAAGTCGTCTTGGTCTGAGATATAACAGACTGTCAGCAATACCCAGATCATTGGCAAAATGCAGTGCACTTGAAGAATTAAATTTAGAGAACAATAACATTTCTACTTTACCAGAGGTAAGAAGTGAATTATGGTAAACTCTTGAAACGAGTCTGTAAGATAATGAAGGGAAGATTAATCAGTCTTTACAGCTTGGTAAATAATTTGATTATTGAGATTGCTTAAATAACGGGTATGCTGTGGATACATATCGCATCGCTGAGATAAAAAATTCCAAAAAAGAAAGAGTAGGTATGATTATAGGAACAGAAATCAAGGTGAAAAGTCGACGTGCTACTTTCTACTTAGTGAAAGTGAAGTCGCTCAGTCTTGTCCCACTGTTTGTGACCCCATGGACTGTAGTCTACCAGACTCTTCCGTCCATGAGATTTTCCAGGGAAGAATACTGGAGTGGGTTGCCATTTCCTTCTCCAGGAGATCTTCCCAACCCGGGGATTGAACCCGGGTCTCCCGCATTGTAGTCAGATGCTTTACCATCTGACCCACCAGGGAAGTCCATGTAAATCTTTCTCATGTCATTTGGGACTTGATAATAAAAGCTATTAAGAAGTTGTAGGGCTGATGTAAAACTCAACTACCCTAGTACCCCAGTTCAGTTACTTTAAAAAAAAAAAAAAAATTACTGTGGAAAGATACTAAAAGAATGGCTACTTAGATCTACTTATTACTTAGTACTACTTATTATTGAGATTAGTATGAGTTGCAACATTGCTATGACCCAAATTATTGCTCTGCTTATACAATAATATTAAGCCCATTTAGCATATACCAGTCACCAGAATCTGTTACTTTTTACCACACTCTTTTTCATTTGGGTTTCGTTGGTTCTATTAGAAAAATATTTCACTTATTTTGCTTAGAGATTAATTGGACAAGATGCAATATTTTTTTCTAAATTGTCTTTCTTAACTTTATTATTTTTTACTCTTGCCATTCCTTCTTTTGCTACCTACTGTTTTAGCATACCCAGCAACTAGTAAGTTTACTTGTAGTTATACAAGCATATTTTACTGTAGTATTCTAACATGAGTGGAATTTTGGACTGACTGAACTTTGCAAAGTCTTTTTTTTTTCTAATAATTAAAAATATCTTGTATAGTTTCTAGTCTGGACCAGTTCACTAAAACTACTGTGACAGTATCTCACCTGTGGCAAAAGAGCACTGTTGTTGGTAGTAAGTAGTAATTTGGGATTAGGAATAGAATCCACAAATTGTAGATATAGCCCTGACAGCTAGACTGTTTGGGTTTTTTAATTTCTGTGATAATGGTAATTCTTCACTTCAAAGTGGGTGAAGTTCTACCGTTTATCATCTGCTTTTCTAACAGTGATTCCTATCCCATAATAAGGCAAAATAATTAACACATTAATTAACACATTAATTAGATCTTGTTGGCATTCTTTTAGGGTGTGATTTATGAGTTTAAGACTGACCACTTTTACAATGTCATTATGTCTAAATGTAAAGACCAGGTATATACCAAGTTTCACCTAGTGAGAAATTTTAATATTTATTTATATATCCAGTCATGTTGTCACTGAAGGGAAACATAATTATTGGGTATCTTAGGATAAAGACATGTGCTGAGTACTTTCATATAACTTTGTGACTGAAATAAGTCAGGATTTATTTTTGATAAGAGAATTATAAAGAAAACAGTTCTCTTCAGTCTGTCTGTGGAAGAAGGGGTATGTGTGTGTATTTAAACATGCCCATTTTCAGATAGAGAAGTATGGATGAAATCCTTGATAGGCCTTGTACAAACTTTGGAAAGCATTAAGTTTTATTTAAAAGTAGTCTATGTGCTTTGGAAGTAGCATGTTCTTAATGCAAATGTGTAATTATCTGCATTTATAATAACAAGAAAAACAATAAAAACCATTAAACAGCACTTAGATGTTCAAGCTGGCAAGAAAAATTGGGAAAGTGGTTTTCAAAGGGGGCTCATTATATTGCTGAAATCAGAGCTGGCAAAATCACTATATACTTTTCCATTTGAAGACTGTCTGAAAATGGACTCGTTTTAATGGATGCCTAAAGACGAAAGGAGAAGGAACTTAATAAGTTTAAGCACATATACTCAAGGCATCAGGCTGGAAGCTTTACATGTATTGTTTCATTTATATCTTCACTATAATCCTACTGGTTATTGGAGTGGTCTCATCAAATAGCGAAATAAGACTTGAGAAGTCATGTTTTTGGCCAAATGTGTCACCCTGAAATATTTTTTCTGGGAATATAGTGAGAGATATATTGATTAATTAATTCACTGAAGCTCACCTGGCTGATAAGTAGAAGATCTGAGATGGGAACCCAGATGTGTTTGACTCTGCAGCAATGAGCAGCAACCCTAAAGCTTCACAGTATGACCTTAGAATGGAAAGGTTGGAGAGCTGCCTTACAGCAATCCAGAATGTTTTCTTCTGCTTCTCTGAGTATTTAAAATGGTTTTTCATCCTTTAAGATTTGACTCACTTTCAACTGTCTTCTGCTTTTCCAGTTATTCCGGTATTTCTCCTTTACTTTGAATTTAAATAAAGAAGTGACTTATAAAGTTACTTATATATATATATATTTATTTATTTAAAAAATCTTTACTACAACCTATAAAACAAGACATCATCCTCTTACAAATGAATAGAACAAAAGTTCAGAGAGATAACTTGCTCAAAGTCACGAACTACTAAAAGATGGGGCCAGGATTTAAAACTATTTTATAGCCTGAACCAGTGTTTCTCAAACATTAATGAGCATACAAGTCACCTGGAAATCTTAAGATTCAAAATATGATTCTGTGGGGGTGGGGCCTAAGAGTCCACATTTCTAGCAAGCTCTCTGGGGATACAGATGCTGCTCTTCCTTGAGCCAGACTTTGAATAGCAAGAGCCTATTCTGTATAATTTATTATTGATTATATAGAGTTGTGTGTTATTTTCTTTCTCCTATCTGTGTGCTTTATTTCTTTTTTTTTTTTTTGGCTTTATTTCTCTAAATGGAATTTAGTCTTCTTGATGTTAGAGATCCTTTTATAATACTAAACACCTAGCACTGTGGTTACATGGTGGGAGACTGAAGTAAGAGGGCATATGGGGTTATGTGCTAAGTGAATACTTGTTTGATAGATGTATATTCTCTCAGAAATTTACAATATGGAAAAGCAATGTATTATATCAAAAAGTATTGTTATCCTCTGAATTTAATATTCCTAAAAGGAACATTTAAATTACTGAATGATACCTTATTCTGTGTCAGGTATTATATTAATCTTAATAATAATTTAGAGATAGATACTTAACTAAGACTTGGATAGCACTGATTACACAGCAGGTAACGGAGTCAGGACTGTCTGATACCAGTCCTCTCTACGATCTTGTATGAGAGGTCTCAAACTGGCCACTCATGAAACACCTCTTACCCACAGATATATTATCTTTACCCTGTAGAGTATTTTAAATAAAGCCAAAGAATAAAAGGAGATTTAATATAAGTAAATGGATTTCCTGTTTCTTCCTAAATTCTGAAAATCTGACTACACTGGCTGCACAGCCCTGCAAGGTAACAGTTAGCTAGAGCTGAGGAGTGAGTGACTTTGCTTCTGGGTGAGGCATACACAACCGGCCCAGCCGGTCTCCGCCGTTTGTTGCCTGCCAGCCTCTCCCAGGCATTTGTTTGGTGCTGCTGCACTGTGTTCTACAGAATGGGTCTTGTTATAGTTCTGATTCTTACGCTTATTTCATTTTTTCTTTTTAACAGAGTCTTTTATCAAGTCTTGTGAAACTGAATAGTTTGACCTTAGCTAGAAATTGCTTCCAGTTATATCCAGTAGGTGGTCCATCTCAGTTTTCCACTATCTATTCCCTCAACATGGAACACAATCGAATCAACAAAATCCCATTTGGAATTTTCTCCAGAGCAAAAGTATTAAGTAAGCTGAATATGAAGGTAAGCCTCTATTTGTATTAGCGGAAAATCACTACTTTAACTGGTACTTTTAGTGTATTTATGATTTATCAGAATGGGCAATTGTTTCTTCCTGATGCTGTGCTCATTTTTTAATTGGATTGTTTGGGTTTTTCTGTTGTACTGTTGAGTTGCAGGAGTTCTTTATATATTTTGGATGTTAATGCTTTGTCAGTTACATGATTTGCAAATATTTTCTCCCAGTGGGTGATTTTTAGTTTCTTATTGCTTGTCTGTATTCTCTACAATGAATGAATCTCATTTGTAGTAAGGAAAATAAATATTATTGCAGAAGGAAGAAAGAAATGAAAAATGATTTGTCCACTGATTTAATTTGTAGTGAACAAACTTTTTTTTCTTGACTTCCTGCTTTTGCATTCCAGTCCCCTCTAATGAAAAGGACATCTTTTTTTGAGTGTTAGTTCTAAAAGGTCTTGTAGGTCTCCATAAAACTGTTCAACTTCAGCTTCTTCAGTGTTACTGGTTGGGGCATAGACTTGGAATGCAAAAGTAGGAAGTTAAAAACACCTGGAGTGACAGGCAGATTTGGCCTTGGTACAGAATGAAGCAGGGCGAAGGCTAATAGAATTTTGCCAAGAGAACCCACTGGTCATAGCAAACACCCTTTTCCAACATCACAAGAGAAGACTGTACACGTGGACATCACCAGATGGTCAACACCGAAATCAGATTGATTATATTCTTTGCAGTCAAAGATGAAGAAGCTGTATACAGTCAGCAAAAACAAGAACGGGAGCTGACTGTAGCTCAGATCATGAACTCCTTATTGCCAAATTCAGACTTAAATTGAAGAAAGTAGAGAAAACCACTGGACCATTCAGGTATGACCTAAACCAAATCCCTTATGACTATACAGTAGAAGTGAGAAATAGATTTAAGGGACTAGATCTGATAGACAGAGTGCCTGATGAATTATGGACGGAGGTTCGTGACATTATACAGGAGACAGAGATCAAGACCATCCCCAAGAAAAAGAAATGCAAAAAGGCAAAATGGCTGTCTGAGGATGCCTTTAGAAATAGCTGTAAAAAGAGAAACGAAAAGCAAAGGAGAAAAGGAAAGATATTCGCATTTGAATGCAGAGTTCCAAAGAATAGCAAGGAGAGATAAGAAAGCCTTCTTCAGCAATCATTGCACAGAAATAGAGGAAAACAATGGAATGGGAAAGACTAGAGATCTCTTCAAGAAAATTAGAGATACCAAGGGAACATTTCATGCAAAGATGGGCTCAATAAAGGACAGAAATGATATGGACCTAACAGAAGCAGAAGATATTAAGAAGAGGTGGCAAGAATACACCAAAGAACGGTACAAAAAAGATCTTCACAACCAATATAATCATGATGGTGTGATTACTCACACTTAGCTAGAGCCAGACATCCTGGAATGTTACGTCAAGTGGGCCTTAGGAAGCATCACTATGAACAAAGCTAGTGGAGGTGATAGAATTCCATTTGAGCTATTTCAAATCCTGAAAGATGATACTGTGAAAGTGCTGCAGTCAATATGCCAGCAAATTTGGAAAACTCAGCAGTGACCACAGGACTGGAAAGGTCAGTTTTCATTCCAATCCCAAAGAAAGGCAATGCCAAAGAATATTCAAACTACTGCACAGTTGCACTCATCTCACTTGCTAACAAAGTAATGCTCAAAATTCTCCAAGCCAGGTTTCAACAGTAAGTGAACCGTGGGCTTCCAGATGTTCAAGCTGGATTTAGAAAAGGCAGAGGAATCAGAGATCAAACTGCCAACATCTATTGAATCATCGAAAAAGCAAGAGAATACCAGAAAAACATCTACTTCTGCTTGATTAGTTACACTAAAGCCTTTGACATAAGCCTTTGTGTGGGTCACAACAAACTGTGGAAAATTCTTCTAGAGATGGGAATACTAGACCACCTAACCTGCCCTCTGAGAAATCTGTATGCAGGTCAAGAAGCAACAGTTAGAACTGGACATGGAACAACAGACTGGATACAAATTGGGAAAGCAGTATGTCAAAGCTGTATATTGTCACCCTGCTTATATAACTTATATGCAGAGTACATCATGAGAAATGCCAGGCTGGATGAAGCACAAGCTGAATCAAGATTGCCAGGAGAAATATCAGTAGCCTCAGATATGCAGATGACACCGCCCTTATGTCAGAAAGGGAAGAAGAACTAAAGAGCCTCTTGATGAAAGTGAAAGAGGAGAGAGAAGAAGCTGCCTTAAAACTCAACATTCAGAAAATGAAGATCTTGGCATCTGGTTGCATTACTGCATGACAAGTAGATGAGGAATCAATGGAAATAGTGAGAGAGTTTATTACTTTGGGCTCCAGAATTACCCCAGATGGTGACTGCAGCCATGAAATTAGGAGGCGCTCCTTGGAAGAAAAGCTATAACCAACCTAGACAGCATATTAAAAAGCAGAGACATTACTTTGCTCACAAAGGTCTGTTTAGTCAAATCTATGGTTTTTCCAGTAGTCATGTATGGTTGTGAGAGTTGGACTGTAAAGAAAGCTGAGCCCTGAAGAATTGATGCTTTTGAGCTGTGGTGTTGGAGAAGACTCTTGAGAGTCCCTTGGACTGCAAGGATATCCAACCAGTCCATCCTAAAGGAAATCAGTGCTGAATATTCATTGGAAGGATTGATGCTGAAGCTGAAACTCCAATACTTTGGCCACCTGATGTGAAAAACTGACTTCGTGGAAAAGACCCTGATGCTGGGAACGATTGAAGGCAGGAGGAGAAGGAGGCAACAGATAATGAAATGGTTGGATGGCATCACCTGCTCAATGGACATTATTTTGAGCAAGCTCCAGGGTTGATGATGGACAGGGAAGCCTGACGTGCTGTAGTCCATGGCGTCACAGAGTCGGACATGACTTAGCGACTGAACTTTACTGTATGGAAAACTTTGGAGGCTGCGCGTTTTTGTTCCTTATTTTTTCTTTCTATATTTAGATATTTTAAAAAGGGAATGTCTTTTTCTGTTTAAGAATTCTCTTTCTATAGGGAGTTACATATGGAGCTTTATTTTTGTGGTTTTACCTTGAATGCTTCGTTTTGTCTCTGTCAGGACAATCAGTTGACGTCACTTCCCTTGGATTTTGGAACTTGGACCAGTATGGTAGAATTGAATTTAGCTACTAATCAGCTCACAAAGATCCCTGAGGATGTGTCTGGTCTTGTTTCTCTTGAGGTGAGTATAAAAGAGCATTTAGAACTCATTAGACTTTTCCACAGTTACCTCACTCATAAAGTTTCCAATTAAATAGCTTCATAATTGAAGATCATAATTAGAAATGTTAGTGCTCTCAGGACTTCCCTAGCAGTCTGGTGGTTCAGACTCCTCGCTCCCAATGCAGAGGGTCTGGATTTGATCCCTTGTTGGAGAACTAAGGTCCTGTATGCCACGTGAAGTGGTCATAAATAAATAAATAGTCCAGATTCAGTCAATTGAAAAAAAAGAAATGTAGTGCTCTCTTAAACATGCAGCTGTATTAGGATGATGAGGTGTTAACTTAATCTGGGCTCAATGCTTTTGAATTACTCTTGCCCACTAAAAGTTGGTCGGTTTTTGAATACTATAAAGTATCTTTGAAAGGGTCTCTGAAGCGCATCTTTTAGAATGTATTTTTTTTCTTAACTCTGTTTCTAAGAATGCTATACCATTGTCCTCTAAAATAATTCTGGGTTCTTCATATTGGCATTCAGCACCCTTCATATAATTCTGACCTACTTTTCCATCCTAATTACCTACCTCCTCTTTTATTTACTAACTGAATTGATTAGTTTCTTTGTTGGCAACATGTGCATATTTCTAGCTCTGTACCTTTATTGTTCCCAATATCTAGAATGCTCTTTTCTCATCCCCTTAAATTTTTCTTTTAAGATTATTTCTCACAATTAAAGATCCGTGTAGTCCATGGAGTCGCAAAGACTCGGACACAATTTAGCACCTGAACAACAACAAAGATCCATTTTCCTGTTACCTCCTCAAAGATTTCTCCTGCCTCTGAATCCCTAGCACTTTCGCTCTTTTGATGAGAAAACTTACTAATAGTAAATACTTCTAAAATTGTCCTCATTTTTTTTTTTAATTCTAATTTTTCTATTCTTTTATTGTTGTATTTAATAAAGTAAAAAAGTATGATGTAATGGCTAAAATAGCAGGAACTTTGAAGCCAAATAGGTCTGAGTACAATTCCACTTTTAACTCTACTTATGAATTTAATGTACCCAAGCTTCAGTTTCCTCAGCTGTGAAATGGGGATAGTAATATACTCCTCATAGAATTGTGCTAGTGCTAATGAAGTCACTCAGTTGTGTCTGATTCTTTGTGACCCCATGGTCTGTAGCCTGGCAGGTTCCTCCATCCATGGGATTTTCCAGGCAAGAATATTGGAGTGGGTTGCCATTTCCTTCTCCACATAGAATTGTAATTAGGACTAAATGCAATAATGCACATTTTTCATTTAGTATGTGGTGTTAGTGGTAAAGAATCCACCTGCCAGTGCAAGAGACATAGGATATACGGGTTGGATCCCTGGATTGGGAAGATCCCCTGGAGGAGGGCATGGCAACCCATTCCAGTATTCTTGCCTGGAGACTCCCATGGACAAAGGAGCTTGGGGGGTTGCAGTCCAGTGGGTCACAAAGAGTTGGATACAACTGAAGCAACTTAGCATGCAGGCATGCATGCAAATAGTAGTAAACTCAATGATAGCTACTATTGTCATTTTCTTGGTCTTATTGAATATGTTTACTTCATTGTGTGTAGTATAACTTTGGAAGAAATAAATGGGCATAAAAATATAGCTAGAACCTTACATAGATCTTTCCATTTAGTGCTCTTCTCACTATCCCCATACTCAGTATTATTTCCCTACCTAACCCCCCTCCACTGTAACTTCTCTGAGAATGAAGACTTGTATCTTCTTCAACCTTTTTTCCCCCTCTTACTCAAGATACTGCAGGATGGCCTGCAATGTAGTAAATTTACTACAAGTAGTAACTAGTGGATTGATACAGGCAGTTTAGAAGTCAGTTGTTATCTACCTTAAATGATGGCTTGCTTGTAAGGAGTTTTGAATAAATAATTGGTTTCCTATTAGATATTTGTAACTATTCAGTATCAAAATACCATTACCTGTATGAATCTTAGTGCAAGTAGTTAATAATTTTCATATTTTTTGTAATTTAGTTTAAATTATTTCCTTTTGCTTTCATTAGTTTTGACTTAAACTATTTTGTTTCCAATAACTATGGTAGTTTTTTTAGAATAGTAAGTTTAATGTCTTGTTATATAATTAGACATTACCCTTAATATTCACTGTTTAGAAAATTAACATTGCTTAATTTTAAGGCACACGATGATAATATATTTCTGTTTTGTGAGTTGTCAAACATTATCAATGATTTCTCTTTAGGTTCTAATATTATCAAACAATCTTCTAAAGAAGCTTCCTCATGGCCTTGGAAACCTTAGGAAGTTAAGAGAATTGGATCTAGAGGAGAACAAATTGGAATCCTTGCCAAATGAAATTGCTTATCTTAAGGATTTGCAGGTAAAACATTCTGATGATTTTATAGGTATATAATTAAAGTTTTTGGGATGCATTCCAAATTGTACATTTTTTAATTCTTGGACCAAATAGATTTTCCTGTTAGAACTGAATTTTATGTAACATAGCTGCTTTTGTCTTCCTAACAAATGATAGTGTTTGAAAGAAAAACTTATTTAGTGATTTTTATATAATAAAAATTTCATGTAGCTCAGATGGTAAAGAATCTGCCTGCTATGCAGGAGACCCAGGTTCAATATCTGGGTTGGGAAGATCCTTTGGAGAAAGGAATACAACCCACTCCAGTATTCTTGCCTGGAGAATCCCATGGATATAGAATCCTGGAGGGCTACAGTCTGTGGGGTCGCAGAGAGTCAGACATGACTGAGTGACTAATACTACACTACTACTATATAATATTATTCAATCTAATTTCCCTGTTAATTTATCTTGCTGGTTTAGTAGATGTAGTTTTTAAAAAATTTACATCAGTTATAAGAAACATACATGTAACTGTCTTTTATCTTGTTAACCTTTTAGAAATTAGTCTTGACAAACAACCAACTGACCACTCTTCCCAGAGGCATTGGTCACCTTACCAATCTTACACATCTAGGCCTTGGAGAGAACCTACTTACTCATCTTCCTGAGGAAATTGGTATGAAACCTTTGGATATTTGACTCTGTACTAATAACATGCTTTTATTAGTTATTAGAACATGTGTTCAAGCAGTGTTTCAGATAAATATAACAAATCTACTATTTTTGTCAACTTACTCAAATTACATCAAGCTAAATTACATCTCTTTTATAGAGAACTAGTATGGGGCTGCAAAGAGTAAGGCACGACTGAGCAACTATCACTCACTCCGTAGTAGTAGTAGTTGGTTAGTTTTTTGGGGGGAATTATAATTTGAATTTTATATATTTTTTTCATGCATATGTGATATTTTATTTCTTTTTTTTCATTTATTTATATTAGTTGGAGGCTAATTACTTTACAATTTTGTAGTGATTTTTGCCATACATTGTTATTTTTATTAGGTTTCCTCATGGGGAATTGAGTTTAACATAACATTTGAGAATGTTTTAGCATGCTTGTATTTCAGTAGATTTAACATTAATTTGGAGGAGTTATCTTTCTTCCAAATTTAAAAATTACACAAGCTTGAATTAAATTAGTCAGTGTTTTATGCCAAAAGAACTTTCTCTTGTTAGGTTTTAGGATTGATATAATATTTGATTAATGTTAGTATTTGAGAGTTACTTTAGAATTTTCCAGGTGTTTTCATATCCATTATCTCATACTATTAATATGAACACCTTGAATTTTACACAGTGCAAGTTGCTTCATGTTACAGAGAGTTTCAATCAATTACAGCCACATAGTACTAAAATTAGTAATCCCATTTGTTATTCTCTCATCTATACCATGCTGTTTCAGAGGTACTATAGATTAGTGGTTAAGAATGGTTTTGGAGTACAATAGACAATTCAAAATCTGGCTCTACTGCTTCTAGCTTTGTGGCATTGAATAAGGTACAGAAGCTCCCTAAGCTTCAAGTTCCTATTTATAAAATACGGATTCTAGTAACTTTCCATAAAGTTGCTCTGAATAATACATAAAATCTTAAATGTAAACAAATCCAATATCTAATAACTGTTTTTTAGTTTTATTACATACCACTATCAAATATTACAGATTTTGAAATATAAAGTTGGAAACACATAAAGCAACTTTATATACTTATTTCTAGTGTGTTTATCCAGCTGGCCATTTGCAATTGCTTGAGACTATTTGCCTAGAAAGTATGAGTATCCTAAGATCGTCTAAGGAAAAATTTTAAAAGATTACATAAATTGACTTTTGCCTTACTGGCAAATATATAATAACTCTCTTAGCAAAAGATTTATACAAAGTAACAAAACCTTTCACTTGAGAAATTTTTTACTAAGAGAGATTATCACATTTTCTTCAACATGAAAGTAATTATAGGCACTTACTATGTAAGTTGATTATATAAATTTTGGAATTAAAAAAAAAAATACACATGAATGCCAAGCTGTCCCGAACAGAGTCTCTGGAGATGCAGTATATATATTTTCAAGGAAACTGAGCTTGAAAACCAAACATAAAGGAAGAGGTTTTTATTGGTGTAGCACGTGACCTAGACATCACTTTTTTTAACCTCTCCCTTGTTCATTTGAATAAGCAGGAAAGTTTGAGATGCATGGTTGTAGAGAGTTTTAAAACTAAGAGAAGAGAATAAAAGGCACTGTGTGTTCAGTATGCATGATACCCAGGATAAGGATCATGCTCAGTTGAGCTTTTTAAATAGTAACTAATTTTTTTAAAATTATTTTTTATAACAGGTACACTGGAGAATCTAGAAGAACTGTATTTGAATGACAACCCCAACCTGCATAGCCTTCCCTTTGAGCTGGCTCTCTGCAGCAAGCTTTCAATCATGAGTATTGAGAACTGTCCACTCAGCCATCTTCCACCTCAGATTGTTGCTGGGGGTCCTTCTTTCATCATTCAGTTCCTAAAGATGCAGGGTCCGTATCGTGCCATGGTCTGATACAAATCTGCTGGTCCCACACACTGTTCAAAAATAGACTGCCATTAATGTTTCATATCTATATCCGTATCTATTTATGTAGATATTGATATATTTGGCAGATTTATAAAGACTATGTTTATGTGTTTCTGCTAATAGAGGAATCATAGCCATTTAGATTTTTTTAAATTCTGTACAAAAAGCTTATATAAGTTTTCTTTGCTGAACTTGATGGATGTTTTTCTGTTGTGTAATATGATATGCCAGTTTGCTTAAAACATTTGCCAACAAATTATGAAATTATTAAATTTAAGGGCCAGAGGTAGTATAGTTAGATATACTTTTTCTTAGCAAAAATTCTGGGCAAGCAATTTTGTTGCAACTTTTCGTATATATTTTCCCCTTACCAATTGTCAGATCTTTATAGTATTATAGGCCCTGAAGGTAGAATTTTTCTTTTAACTTATTTTGAAATTTGAGATTTGAATTTTATATATTGTTTACAGTCAGAGTAAATCACTGGATTTTATTTTATTTTTTTTTTGGTTTTGATTTGCTCTGTTTTGATCAGCAAAATCTCATTTATATCCTCTGCTAAAGAATTTGCATCAGTTGATTTAAATATTAAAAGATATCTGCTTGTTGAAACAACTGACAAAGTGAAAAGATACAGTCAAAAATTTTTGAATTCCTTTAATTGTGTTTCTCTGATCAATTGTGAAGCAAAATATCTGAAGTAAGTCTTTGGTTTGGGGGAAAGTATTGATACCTTTTCTAGTATAAATATCTTTTCTGAAGTTTGGGGGAACAGAAACTTGTAGTGCAAAGGAGTTTTCATTCCTGAAAGTTGCAGATCCACAGAAACTAACAGAATAATTTGGCAAAAAAAGAAAAAAGATACACATAAACACACACAAACACATTCTATATATGTATATACAATGCTATATAGATATGTATTTATTATATCATAAACTACGATAGGTAACTTTAAGGATTTCTCCCTAGCCTTGTACAATGAAATGAATGTTTTTCTTTGAACACTGCAATATATGTATGTTTCAAGGTTATTTAACAGTGTACTATGGTTTTATATCTTGACTTGCCTCGTACATCTTTCAGTTCTGGAATATCTGCGTCTAAGCACAATATCTTCACACTGTGCTATATTGCTGCTGAATTAAATGCACTTTTCCCCACAGATGGGGCACTGGCTTCAAACAATTCAGTTCAGTACCATTGATTTCAATCTCATCTTTCCTTTCTTAGTAGTTGTTAATACAGTTACAGAAAAGAGCACATTGCATAAAAGTCATTGATAGTTAAGTGGAAGTTCTGTGAGATATGCATGTGCTATTTGGTATATTTTCTTTTGCTTCACTGCTTTTAAGGCTAGCAGTATTGTAAATGTGTGCCCCTTATTACAGTACCCTTACTTTTGATAGTGTTGGTCTAAGTCAATTTAATTACTGAAGAGACTCACAGAGCAAGTGCATTCTAGATATATCATCCTAAAAAACACTTCCCATATAATGAATATTATGTATAATTACATGTTGCTGCTTGGTTTTCTTTTTTTTTTTCTATTTAGATGGGCATTGTAATTTAAATAAAACCATTTTTGAAGTGAGGTTATAACATTAAGATAGAAATTTGGAATGTTGGTTTGCTTTTCCTGGCACTCAAAACCAGGACTAAGTTTGAAGTTGAACCTGTAGTCGTAATTGGCAGTTTTTTTAAGGAGCAACTAAGAAATGGAAGGCAGGTAAAGATATAAAACCGTAGAATGCTTAAATGTGCTGTAAAACTATTGTAGATGTCACTGGATTTTACCAGGTAATATCCTTTCTTCTTTTTTTTTCCATCTACTGTGGCTTTTCAGTTAAAATTGTGTTTATAAAAGGAATTTGTTTATTACAGCTCTACCTGAAGCTTGTGTGTATGTGTGGTTTTTAAAAATCTCATATCAAGGTGTGTTTATATCTTACGATAATGGAACTTGAAATTTAAAGGCAGTAACCTGTCTTTTTTTTAATGGGTATTATTTCTTAAAAAGGAAAATAGATACAGTTTTTGAAATATTTTTGTTCCCCTACATTCATTTATGTTAGTTTATAACAGAAATGCAAGGTGATCACAACCCATGTAGAAGTTACAAACCATCTATAGCTGAGGAATTATAATTTTTTTAAGGTGCATAAAATATGTCACATGTATGGCTGCCACCTTGGAGAGCTTGTGGATTTCGTTACTTCTAACATGAAGCTAAAATGGACTCTTAATTTCCCAATTATCCTTGTGCAGTCAGGATATTTAATATTTAAATAGTTTGAATATAATAAGGGATATTATTGAATGACTACATATGAGCTGATAATTTCCTGAACTGCAGTGGGACTAATTGCCATGTCCAACAATGGTCCTTTCTTTTAAAGAAATTAGGTTTGATCTCTCTGTGAGGCTCAGTAAATAATGTCATAGAATGTTACATTTTAAAAATATTGCTCTAAACTTTGCTTTTTGTTAATATATATAGTAGCAAATTGACAGTGACAATGTCAAAAAATCCTTTGTGGTAGTTTAGTACTTTTAAAATCCCAAATGATTATTTCATACAGAAAGAAGGGAGAGATGCTAAGTAATTTATGGATTTGATGGATACAAATGAAAACAGTAGACAATAGAAATTCTTTCAGGAGGAAAAACACATAAAATATTTATTTGTACTTTTACTGAAAGGTGGGTGATACAATTGGATGCAATTGGAATGAGCTCTATAAATATATTTGCACATTTCTAATTTATCTCATTGTAAAGCCTGAATTTAAAACTTTTAATTTTGTATTGAGATACAGCCAGTTAACAATGTTGTGAGTTTCAGGTGAATGAATCATTTAAAATAGATAAACTGTTACACATCATAATTTATCTAGTCTTTCTCTGCTAACTTTTGTGGTAACTTTTGTTTTTCATCTCAGTTATTGCTAAGCCATTCATACATACTGAGTTTAGATTTCAGCTTGCAGAATTTGTCATTTTGCATGAGTAAGAAGGGGTCATGGTTAAAGGGTATAAAGTGGGACACTTTGAAATGGAAAGGGGGCACTGTGAATAACCATACATCAGAAATGTCTCTGGAAAACTAGGGTATATGGTTATTCTTGCATGATTAACAATTAGATGAAAGCAAAGACATAACCCATAAAAGCAGAAGAATACATTCCTACAGTTTTCAAATTTAACTAAATAACTTGTGAAGAAAGATTTCCTTTTGCTTATACCTGATGATGGTATAAGATGATATACCACATCCAGTTCATGTATTATCACTCAGTTATGTCCAACTCTTTGCGACCCTTTGGATATAGCCCAAAGGCTCTCTGCCCATGAGGTTTTCCAGGCAAGAATATTGGAGTGGGTTGCCATTTTCTCCTCCAGAGAATCTTTACAACCCAGGGCTTTGAGCCCACATCTCTTGTGTCTCTTGCATTGACAGGCGAGTTCTTTACCTGCTGAGCCATCAGGGAAGATATACCACATAGCTTTAGCTAAAACTTTTGCCTATTTTTTGATTAGTTTAGCCTTTAAGAGCCAACTTGGGTAACTGGAATACACTTGACAATCTTTGGTTAATTATCAAATCTCTGAGAATTTAAATATGTAAGAGTTGTGATACTGATTTGGTATATAAGAGAGTTTCTTGAATGCTGTTTATTAAAGTATTACTATTATGAGAATTTCATAAAACATATCAGTACTTGTTATTGAATAGAATGCCTTCTTAAACCTGCCAACAGTAATTCTAAGGAAACATTTGTGAGTTTAATCTTTAACTTTGAAATATAAGTTAAAATATAAAAAAGGTTTAAACTATAGTTGTAGTTTAAACTTTTAAAACACTTTTTCTTTACACACTTGGTATTAGCCTGTTGATAGCATACATTCTAAATATAAACTATTTTGAATATAAATACCTGTTTGTGGTCAAGACTTCAACTGGCTAGTTGTTTCTAGTGTTTCAGACTGGGGGCTTTTTAAAGTTTGGTAGGAGTAATAGTGTCCACTACTGAAAGTAGTATGAATTTTGCATGTTGTGCAGCATAAAACACTGCTGCATGTTAGGGGGAATTTAGTCACCTCACAAATTTGTATATTTATTAAGCCAGTTTTTCAGCAGATGGCAGTAAAGTGTCTTGTTCTAAGAATCACGATACTATGTCAAATTTCTGACAGACGGAAGTAGAGAGTCTTGAGGAAGGGGCATTCTGCCCCCTCCCCCCATTTGTACAAGGCACTGGGTGGGAGAGTGGAGAGATTTGATCTCTTCATGCAAATTATTAGAGCTCCATCCTAACGATCCTAACAAATGATGTTTTAATGACAATAAAATCAGTTTGTTATAGGTACTACTAAAAAGGATCTTACTCTAAAAATCTAATCAGCATCTGTAGGTGCTTCATCAGTTACCATTATTATTTAGAGTCCATGTATTATTTACCTTTTATCATTCTGGCAGCATATATATGGTGAATTTAACCTTCCATTAGTCTGATCAGGCTTAATATACAAATAACATTTGCACTAGACATCTATATCATTTTTTCCACGATTTTGTAGGAGTTATTTTTCAATAAGTCTAGCTAGCTAGCTAGCTAGCACATAAAACCTCATTCCAATACCAAAGGGAATGTTTCATATATGACTCAAAACATTTAATATTTGTCTTTATAGTTTTCCTCATATCTCACCTCAAAACTCATTTTTAACAGTTCAGAAAAAGTTATGAAACAAAGTATTTTATATGATGATGGTCTCTTTTGATTCTATTTTAATCTGTACATCAGAACTTGTTTTTAATTAGATACATGATAATTTGCATGATAGTTTACAAGGAATAGACAAACACCACAAAAATGATACCTGAAAACAATATTTAACCATTTTGACTTTTCTCCTAGTAAAGGTCAGGCTTTAACTGATATTTAACATGGCGTGTACTGTGATAAATATGTAGCTATTCTGAGTTATGATTCTAGGCTAAAAGGCATAAACAGTCTTCAGAAAATGTACTTTTCAACCTGAATTATATTGTTTGACTACATAAAAATTCTTTTTTAGTTAGTCATTATGTAGTAAGGTATTCAATATAAATAATGTACTTTTAAATGTTTTGCCATTGAATCTTTTAAGTTCCAATCCTATGTTTAACTGAAGTTGGACATGAAATCAGCCTTTGCAATGTCATTGAACTACAAAAGTGTGCAACTAAGAGAAATGATTCTTCACCACCATTGAATCTTCTGGAAAACTTTAGTAAAGCATTTGTCATGCATAAGGTATACAAAAATAGCTGCACAAAAATGCAACAAATTATTTTGTATGGTAGTGGTGACCTTCAATATAGTTATTTAATTGTTCATATTTACTATTTATAAAATCCCAAACTATAGGATTTGGGGAATTGTTTTAAAAAGCAAAACAATTAGAGTATATAGTGAATATATCTTGTAAAGAAGACTGGCTTGTGGTGAAGACATTGACCGACTGGAGGTAATTCCCCCTTCCCTGAGCCTTTGTGAAGAAAATGCTTTTTGTTCTGTTTTGTAACCTTTCATAAAAAACTGCTGTTTAAGATATCTTGGTAATGAAAAGGTAGAAACTGAGTATAGGATTCCTAGAAGAAGTTTTAACATTGGCTATTAAAGAACGTTAAATTATGTTTTCAAATGTTCATGAACATGAAAATGCTAAGGGTAAAAGAGACCTTACCCGGTGGGAACTATGTAATTGGCTGAAGAAAACTTATCAGGGAAGGCAACAGACATTAGTCCCGTGTACCATGTGATTAACTGTCATCTCTTAACATTCTCTGATACATGTTTTTAAAACATGACTGACTACCTTGAAAAGAACGGTTTTGGAGGGAATCAAAATTAGGAGCCAAATGGCCATATGAGAGGCTGGCGGAGTAATCCGGGTGAGACAACAGTAGCTTTGATTGGGACTGTAGCATTGGGGATGGAAAGAAAGAAACATTTAAGGGAATCTTAAGGAAGAAAGGTTAGTAAGACTTGATGATTGGTTGGAAAAAGTGGGTTAGAGAATCACAGATTACTTCCAGGATTTTGACTTAAGCACCTGCATGTATTCACTAAACTATGGAACTTTGCAGGAGGGCTAGTTTCTTTTAGTTTGTTTGGATGTAAGGGGAAGATGTGTCTTAGTACCTGTGGGATGTTAAGTGGAGATGTCAAGTAAGCAATTAGATACATCTAGTGCTTAGAATTTAGGCCTAGAAACAGATGATCCAGCACAAAATTGGTAATTACTTTTGCACAGATAGGAAGGAACTTGCAGAAGTTGAGAAGCAGCTGTAGTAAAAAGTGTTCAGGAAACAAAGAATATGGTATTACAGTCATCAGTTTCCCTCAGTTTAGTTTTTCTAACCCCTCAGTGTATTCTGTTTCAGTGTCATTTTACTTACTATGCTTGTTTTTCTAGGACCCTGCACTGTCCAAAATAGGTGCCACTAACTAACCACATGTGGTTATTTAGATTAAAATACAAATTTAGCTCCTCAATCACACCTGTCACATATCATATGTGTATGTGAGCACATATTTATGAATATGAGAAAGAGCACAATGGTGAAAACATAAATGAAGTGAACTTTATGTTCACTTTTAACTCAGGCAGGTGACTGATTTGTAAAGAAGTTCTCTGGTTTTTCTTAATTTGGAAGGTTGTTATGTTTTACTCAACCCTGTTATGTTTTTATTTATTATAGGTTCCATGTCTTTCAACTAGTACTGTCTTGACACAAAGCAGTGTTTATCATATATCTTGTCAAACACATACTACAGACAAATTTTTGCATTTGTGGTTGCAGTATAATGAATTTCACACCTATTTGAGTAATCTACTTTAAAAAAAAAAAGTTAATAGCTGATTTCATTGAGACTTCAATTTTCCCAACCTCCAGAGCACCTCCTGTTACTGCTTAAATAAAGGCTATCCTGAGGCAGTTGAGAACACAAATTACATTTTTACAAAGTACTGATAGGCTCCTTTAGAGAGAATAAGATATTAACATAAGGAGTTATGAATGAACCTAGGTTTGGGATGATTACCATTTCCCCCCAAAATGTTCAATGATTTCTTTCTCCTTCCATGAACATCAGTGTAGATGTAAGTAATTTATACATTTTGATACTTGATGTCAACTTGAACCCTGTACAGTCAAGAACTCTAAGTAACTCCTAATTTGGATTGCAGATGAAAACAAAAAGCAAAACTTCTCTACTTTTGTGGTTTTTCTACAGTAAGAGCCTATGTTACTTTTCCCAATTATGTCTTATGAAAGACATAATTCACCTTATGATTACTACATTCATTAGATGCTATCATAGGTGAGATACAGGAGTATTAAGGTTTACTTTTAAAATTTTATATGCATACACACGTGCACTTAAACACACACACACACAGCCCACTCACTCTTCATCAAGATTACATTTCTCCAGCTTGAATACCAGGTAGCAAACACCAACTTTTAAAAATATTTTAAAACATACAAATAATTCTTTCAAGGAAAATCTTTAAAACAAGTTTTAATGTCAGAAAGATTTTGCTTACACCAAACTGCCATGGTCGTTATTTTATAACTTTTCTCTGCTATTACTTATCCAGCAGTGAATCTTAAAATAATTTGAATTACTACAATTCCATGAGCTATGAATTTTATTGAGGATTCAATTTTATTGAGGATTCAGCTTCTGTATCTTAATAACATTGGTAATCATGTTTCCCACTTTCTTGGTTCTGGTTATACTTGGGTGTAAGGATAAGTTTGTTGTCACTTTTAAGTAAGCTAATTTCATTATTCCCTTGCTGTTCTTTGGCTTTTATGTAAATCTGACTCCGTTATCTTTATTTTCAAGATGAAGGAATATCCAAGGTAATTAATTAAATGAGTTATACATTGTGAGTGTCAGGTCAACATTGAAATTAGGGCCCGGGTTTTCTAATTTCTTGGTTTTTTTCCTACTCAGCTCCCCATTAACCACATCATCCGCGCCGCCCCAGTTGAAATTGGTTACTCAAGTGAAAGCTGGTAAAGTGAGGCCTTGATTTACACAGGTTAAGCAGGTGAAAGCCAAATCAAACATTTTTTTTTCCTCTACTAAGAATTTGCTAATTTGAAAAATCATACACTATAACAATTTTGAATGGTTTAGATTGAGTTCCTTTTCTTATCTTTTTAAACCAAATGTAGGATACAAGCCACAAACAGTGCCAAACTTTGTCTATAATGTGTAAGAAAGCCAAATCAAACATTTTTTTTTCTCCAATAGAATCTACTAATGTGAAAAATCATACATTGTAAGTCAGAATTTTGACCAATTTAGATTGAGTCCCACACACTCATCCTTTTAACCAAATGTAGGATACAAGCCACAAGCAAAGTGCCAGACTTAAGTGTGTAATGTGTAACTTATATACTTAACTGATACTGTTTTTGTGTAGGTAATCTTTCATATTGATCTTAGGTGAATATTACAAAATATTTGTTTTGGACAAAGTAAAGGATTAATGGCTTTAGAGTTGGGGGTTCAAAGAAATTACACGGACCGTCCCTTTCAGGTAGGTAAGACATTACCTATTTTAAATATAAACCAAACCCAAAGAGGTTGTTAAGGCAACTAATATGTAGCGCAGTGGAACTAGGGACTACCTCTACTATTACAGTGTTGTTTTGACTCTTAATCATGTTGACTCTGATGTTGTATGCTTATCTGTGAACACATTATCCTTTCTAGATTTAGCTTTCTGAGAGCTAAATGTTTGGAGCTCTGTGAGTAATAACTAAAAAATGTGGCTTCCTGACTAGCCATCTTGATAAGTTTAAATGAATCCAAGGGAACAATGGAGTGACAGGTGTTACAACCACATTTCATTTGCTTCCAAGACCACTAAATCCAGGTAGCCTGCAAAGTATAAATCCAAATTAAAGTTCTTACAGTTATCTTTTGTGGTGTGGCTGATGGAGGATTCTGTGTTCAAGTTCCTTTGTTTTTCTATACCCTAGACTTGGATTTGAAGAAATGGTGGACATTCAGTCAGCAAATGTTTGAGTACTCACTAACATGCCAATCACTGATGTAGGTGCAGGATATATTAGTGAAAAAAACACCACAGTAAATGAAACTTACGTTCTACTGGCGTAAGGCAAGTGGTGAGCATGGTAAAACTTCTATTATATTAGAGGTTGATATATGCCATAAAACATACACACACAAACACACACAAAACAACCAAAATTCTGTTTTCTGGTCCTGCATGTAAGGAACTTGGAAGTTTTCACAATGTCCTAACAACAAATGCAAAGCGAAACAAACCAAAAACAACTCTTACTAGATTTGTCTCAGAGTGTTGAGATCACAGGGAAATTTGCTGCCCCCCAAATTGGAGAGCTGAGTGGATACAGTTAATCACAATTACCAGAGCAGAAACCCATGAGTGTAAATTTCCATGGAAACCAGTGCAAACTGTAATTGATGAATTGCTGATGACTCAGCATGGGCAAGCCTTGAGAATTAAAAACCTTGATGTGGCCCAGTCTAAAGGGGTTCCTACACTTGAATTTCTTCCTCGAGAAGCTCTAACAGATTCTCACAGTGAAGACTGGGGAAGAATCTCTTCATACTTCTAGCATGGGGGAGATTAAAAACTAGCCATTTTGAAATGTACTAAGCATTTCTGTTCCTAACAAGCCCAGCCCTCAAGAGAACTGTTTACCAGAGGCTAATCTCGGGTTTTATAAGGGCCTGACTGTTCTTGGGGAAGAGAAATAGCCAACTGTAGGTCCCTCTTAGCTCTTCTCATGTGGGAATGGAAATACCTAACTCTCGCCTTCCTGTCCCACTGGAGTTGGTGGAGGGGGTAGTGGGGCAGAGTAGAACTAAGTATTTCTTGGTCATGCCCTAGGATCACAAGCTCACTCAAAGGCAGGCCTATGCACAGGGCTGTGGAGCCCTTCCCTTCCCACGTCTTAGCACCACATTACTGAAGGCACGTTTACATCCGTTCCTTTTACCCAATACATCATGTCTAGTAGCTTTCAACACAATGTCAAGGCATACTAAAAGAGATTCTTGAGCAAGAACAATCATCAGAACCAGATTCAGATATCACAGGGATGCTGGAATCATCAGACCAGGAATTTAATGATTAATATGCAAAAGACTGATGGAAAAAATAGATAATGTGCAAGAAATAGGGGTAAAGTAAGCAGAGATAGAAATTTTAAGAATTTTTAAAATGCTACAAATGAAAAACAATAAATGAAGAATGCTTTTGATAGCTCAGCAGATGACACCATTTAGGAAATAATCAGTGAGCTTGAAAATATGCCATTAAAAATATTTCAAATGAAAAGTCAGAGAAAGACGATCAGACTACAAAAAGTATAATGTACATGTAGTAGGAATACCAGAAGGAGAAGAAAAGAAACACGTTTAAGCAACAATGACTGAGATTTCCCCAAATTTAATGTCAGACACTGAAGTACAGATCCAGGAAGCCGAGAGAACATCCCAGCAAAAAGACGAGTGGGTTGCCATTTGTCAGGAAGAGCCCCTGGAGGGGCTCCTATAATTCCTGCATTACCACTGAGTCACTTAGGAAGCCACCCCCCCCCCCAAACAGGATAAATATCCTCAAATTTTTACCTATGCATAGCATATTCAAATTACAGGAAAATCAAAAGTAAAGCGGAGAAGGCAATGGCAACCCACTCCAGTACTCTTGCCTGGAAAATCCCATGGACGGAGGAGCCTGGTAGGCTGCTGTCCATGGGGTCGCTAAGAGTTGGACACGACTGAGTGACTTCACTTTCACTTCTCACTTTCACACATTGGAGAAGGAAATGGCAACCCGGTCCAGTGTTCTTGCCTGGAGAATCTCAGGGACGGGGGAGCCTGGTGGGCTTCTGTCTATGGGGTCACACAGAGTCAGACACGACTGAAATGACCTAGCAGCAGTAGCAGCAGCAGCAAAAGTGAAAAAAGATTTGAAAGAAGCCAGAGGGAAAAAACGCTTTGGCCCTGGAAGAGCAAGGAGAAGGAATTGCATCAGACTGGTTTTCAAAACCATGCAAAAGGGAGTAGAGGAAAATACTTTCTGTGTTGAGGGGAAGAAAAAAAAAAAAAAAAACCCGAGAATTCTGTAGTATCTGAAATTATCCTTCAAAAGAAGAAATACTTTTATACAAACTAAAATTTAGGGAATTTGTCACCAATGAACTTCCCTTGCAAGAATTACTAAAAGAAATTCTTAAGGGAGAAGGAAAGTAATATAGGTCAGAAACAATCTACACAAAGGAAGAGCATTAAGGAATAAATGAAGGTAAAATCTTTCATTTTTCTTCACTGATTTAACATAATGGTTCCAATAATATATTTGGAGACTATAGATTATGGATAAGAGAAATGGTAGCAATATTATGTATAAGGGGTGAGAGAGAGGAATTGGAAATACTCTAGTATAAAGCACTTGCCTTACCCATTAAGTGATATGTGTTATTTGAAATGGAACTTGGATTAGTTTTAAATAAATATTGCAAACATTAGGTCAACAGCTAAAAAAAAGTTAAATATATGCTTAATATGTTAAGAGAATATGGAATCATAAAATGCTCCATTCAAAGCATAAAAGGCAGAAAAGGCATGGAAGGCAGAAAAATGGTAATGAAGTTAGATATTAATTCAACTATATCAATGATCACTTCAACTGCCAGTGAAAAGTGATTGTCACAGTAGATTTTTAAGACCAAATATATGTTACCTACAAGAAACACTCTGAATATCAAAATACATAAAGATTAAAGGCAAAAGATGGAGAAAGATATACCACGCTAATACTAGTCAAAGTTGGAGTAACTGTATTAATTTCAGACAAAACAAACAAGAGCAAGGAAAATTATCAGAGGTAAAGAGGCATTGTTGAGTTGCCAAGTCATGTGTGATCTTTTGCTATCCCATGGACTTCAGCATGCCAGGCTTCACTGTCCTTCACTATCTCCCAGAGTTTGCTCAAACTCATGTCCATTGAGTTGATGATGCCATCCAAATATCTCATCCTCTGTAGCCCCCCTTCTCCTCCTGACCTCAATGTTTCCCAACATCAGGGTCTTTTCCAATGAGTCAGCTCTTCTCATCAGGTGGCCAAAGTATTGGAGGGAGCTTCAGCTTCAGCATCAGTCCTTCCAGTGAATATTCAGGACTGTTTTCCTTTAGGATTGACTGGTTTGATCTCCTTGCTGTCCAAGAGACTCTCAAGAGTCTTCTTCAGCATCACAGTTTGAAAGCATCAATTCTTCGGTACTCAGCCTTCTTTATGGTCCAGCTCTCACATCCACTGGAGAAGGAAATGGCAACCCACTCCAGTATTCTTGCCTGGAGAATGCCAAGGACAGAGGAACCTGGTGGACTGCAGTCTATAGGGCCGCGCTGAGTTGGACACAACTGAAGCGACTTAGCAGCAGCAGCAGCAGCAGCAGGAGCTCACATCTATCCATAACCACTAAAAAATTCATAGCTTTGACTGTATGGACTTTTGTTGTTAAAGCGATGTCTCTGTTTTTTAATACATTGTCTAGATTTGTCATAGGTTTTCTTCCAAGGAGCAAGCATCTTTTAATTTCATGGCTGCAGTCATTGTCTACAGTGATCTTGGAGCCTAAGATAATAAAATCTGCCACTGTTTCCATTTTTATTTGCCATGAAGTGATGGGACCAGATGCCATGATCTTAGTTTTTTGAATGTTTGAGTTTTAAGCCAACTCTTTCACTCTCCTCTTTGACCTTCATCAGGAAACTCTTTAGTTCCTCTTCACTTTCTGCCATTAGGGTGGTGTCATCTGCATATCTGAAGTTATTGATATTTCTCCTGGCAGTCTTGATTCTAGCTTGTGCTTCCTCCAGCCCAATGTTTCTCATGATGTACTCTGCATATAAGTGAAATAAGCAGGGTGACAATATACAGCCTTGACGTACTCCTTTACCAATTTTCAACCAGTCCATTGTTCCTTGTCTGGTTTTGACAGTTGTTTTTTGACCTGCATACAGGTCTCTCAGAAGGCAGGTAAGATGGTCTGGTATTCCCATCTCTAAGAATTTTTCAGTTTGTTGGAAAAGTCAAAAGGCTTTAGCGTAGTCAATGAAACAGAGTAGATGCTTTTCTGGAATTCCCTTGCTTTTTCTATGATCCAACAGATATTGGCAATTTGATCTCTGGTTCCTCTGCCTTTTCTAAATCCAGCTTGACCATCTGGAAGTTCTCAGATCACCACATATTGCTGAAACCTGGGTTGAAGGATTTTGAGCATTACCTTGCTTGCTTGTGAAATGAGCTAAGCATCTTGAGCTGTTTGTAAATTTTGGAGACTAATCTCTCGTATGTCACATCATTTTCTCCCAACCTGTGAGTTGTCTTTTCATTTTGTTTATTATTTCTTTGCTGTGCAAAAGCTTTTGAGTTTAAGTAGGCCCGGTTTGTTTATTTTTATTTCCATTTTTCTGGGAGACAGATTGAAAAAAAATATTGCTCTGATTTATATCAGAAAGTGTTCTGCTTATGTTTTCCTTTAGGAATTTTATAGTGTCCAGTGTCACATTTAGGTCTTTAATCCATTTTGAGCTTGTTTTTGTGTATGGTGTTAGAGAATGATCTAATTTCTTCTTCTTTTTTCACATGTAGCTGTCCAGTTTTTCCAGCATCGTTTGTTGAAAAGACTGTCTTTTCAACATTGTGTAGTCTTGCCTCCTCTGTCACAGATTAACTGACCAGAGGTGCCTGGGTTTTTTTCTGGGTTTTCTATCCTGCTCCATTGATCTACATTTCTTTTTGTGCCAGTTCCATATCATGACTGACTTACTTTATAACTGAAAGTTTGTACCCTTTGCCATTCACCCGTTTTGTTCACCCCTTATTCCTCATATCTGGCAACCACCAATCTGTTCTCTGTAGCTATGCACTTGGTTTTTTGTTTGTTTGCTTGAATTTTCTTTAGATTCCACATGAATATGTGAGATCATATGGTATTTGTCTTTCTCTCTCTGACATATTTTACTTAGTACTGTAATGCTGTAAGGGTCCATCCATGTTGTCACAAATGGCAAGATTTCTTTCATTTTTTATGACTGAGTAGTATTCCATTGTATATACGTACCACTTTTTTTCTTTTTTTTTAATCCATTGATCTATTGAGGGACACAGATTGTTTCCATATTTTGCTTTTGTAAATAATGCTGCAGTGGATGTGAGGGTGCATCTATCTTTTTGAGTTAGTGTTTTACTCAGAAGCAGCATTGTTGAATCATATGCAGTTTGATTTTTCATATTTTGAGGAACCTTCATACTTTTTTCCATAGTGGCTGCACTAATTTACATTCCTATCAGCAGTGCACAAGCATTCCCTTTCTTTTCTTTTTGATAACAGTCATTATAACAGGTGTGAGGTGATACCTCATTATAGTTTTAAATTGCATTTCCCTGATGACTAGTGATTTTGAGCACCTTTTCTCATACTTGTTGGTCATCTGTATGTCTTCTTTGGAAAGTTGTCTATTTATCCCCTCTGTGCATTTAAACAAATTGGATTGTTTATTTAAATTTTTGTTGCATGGATTCTTTATATATTTTGCATATTAGCCCCTTATCAGATATATGATTTGTAAATATATTCTCCCATTCTGCAGGTTGCTTTTTCATTTTGTTGATGGTTTTCTTTGCTGTGCAGAAGATTTTCAGTTTGGTATAGTCTTAAGGCAAGGGACTTTCTTCCCATTCCTGGCTGTTCACATACACAAAAAGGGATAAATACCTGTTAAAATGTGAAGTCACATTTCCCTACTTTTATTTAGTTTTTAATTCTTATTTTTCACACCAATTTATTAACTATCAAACTTTAAGTGGCAGATCTTCAAATATCTTTGCATCTGTCTGAGGAAGAATCAGATTAATAAAGGAGAAAGTTTTGCAAATAAACAAATATATTTAATGTGTGTCAAGCATCTAGGGAAGCTTGGTGTGCTGCAGTCCATGGGGTCATAGACAGTCAGACACGACTTAGTGACTGAACACCAACAAAGCATCTATTAAATACTGAACATTGTGTTATATATTTTCCAGGTATTCATTTAATAAACACTCACTTAAGAGCATGCCTGAGATGCTTATTACTGTTTCCCCCATTTCTGTATGAGAAAACCAAGGTCCAGAAAGTTAATAAGTTAATACAGTTATTAAGTGACAGAAGCAGGACCAGAGCCCAGGTTTATCTTGCTCCAAAGCCTGAATTCCTAATGACTTCACTCCCCGGAGCTGGCTGGCAGGGGCCCCTTTAGGAGGGAAAAACTTGTGCTTTGCTGGTATCATTAACTAGAGAGAATGGAAAAAAGAAATCATTTCCAGGGAGCAGAACGACAAGATTACCTTTTAAACAGTGTATGTGTGTGGTGTATGTGTACGTTCATGGGGTTTCCATGGTTTCTTTGTGAAAATGTGAAAGGTGATTCACTTTACTTAATTAGGTTAATGAATGTTAGTTTAAAAGTTATTAAGGTTGGTCACAAATATCTCCATTATCCCCAAGGGCCAGAGGCTCTAGCTCACCTGTTGTGCCATAAATAGACATCACATGCCATAAATAGCCATCACTCGCCATAACTGATTCAAGTGTGCTTTTTCTTATGCTTCTGGACAAAGCAGGCAAGATAACTCACCTGAATGTGGTGGGAAAGAGCGTTATTTGCGAGGACTGAGCTGGAAAACTCAGGAGGTAATGGTAAGTTTCATGTGTATGCACAACCCTCAGCAATCAATTTTTAGTGGAAACGCACATATATCTTGCAAGGTCGGCAGCAGCAAAGATCCAGATGAGAGCCCAACCTTTCTGGGCATTCTTAAGATAGAGGTGATCCTGGCACAGACTATTATCTTGGGTCCTGGCCAGAGGGCCCAGTAGGGGCAGAAATCACTTGGCTTCATCTTCTAGGTGGAGGCAGGATGGGCTAGCACCTTAGGGGAAAAAAAAGATGAAGGTGATGCTCACTCTTTGCACTTGTTTCCATGGGAATAGCAGGATGCATCTAACAGTCAGTGATGAGAAACACGGAAGGTGGTAAATAAGGCCACTCCTTCCAACAACACTCTTGGAGGTGATGCTTTTCTTTTGGCTTCCATTCACCTTCAGGAACAATGTGCTTGCAAAGAGCTCCAGCACTGGCAGCAAGAAATTGGAAGAATAATAGCTCAGAGGAAGCAATAGATTTTTTTCTAGTGACTGCCAGCCCCTCCTCCCCGCCACCATGTCAGCAATGCAGTGACTTGACAGATGTTAGTAATTGATCGAAGCATTTGGTTCCAGTTGTGTGTGGGGCATGGGCGGCAATGGGAACACTGTGTTCCCCACCTGCTCATCATTTTCAGATGGGTGAGTGTGTGTGCCCATATGGTCCATATGCATGGGTATGTGGCCTGTGTTTGTGTGTGTGAACTTTGATTTGTGAGAACCTAGGAGTCTAAGCTAATGAGGATGTAGTTTTTTCCTAGTCTTCAAAAAATAGTCATAAGCTATTAATATCATCTCCAATCCAGTTTTCTGGCTCTTTTTAGATGAAATCCCCCGTGGCTCAGTGGTAAAGAATCTGTCTGCAATACAGGAGACATGGGAGATGCAGGTTCGATCCCTGGGCTGGAAAGATCCCCTGGAAAAGGAAATGGCAACCCACTCCAGTATTCATGCCTGGAGAATCCCATGGACAGAGGAGCCTGGCAGGCTACAGTCCACGGGGTCAGAAAGAATCAGACGCGACTGAGCGACTGAACACACATGCACACACACAAGAAGAATTCTAATGTTACCTGGCACTTTAATTATAGATGTAATTCCAGGACAAACAGATAATTTAGTATAAGCTAAATTACATGTATTGGTAATTTGCCTGGCTGGTAGTCATAAATAGATAATCTTCCACTACTTATGTGTTCCTTTTCAGAAAAAAAATATAGATAGAAAGGGAGATAGAGCTAGAGATAGAAAATGAGAGCATCTATGTTTTTTATCTCGAACTAGTTAAGATAACTAAATCCTAATTTTGGAATCTAGCCACTGTCTTCTGGACCTCTTATATTTTGGGTAACTTAGTTTTAAATTGTATCCATTCATTCACAACTTCTTTTCTTCATTCATCATACAAATACTTATCAAATATCTATGCCAGTGCGTCTTACATTTTGGTATTTACTGTATTACTTGGGTATTTGTTAAAACTACAAGTAAATGCCTAAGTCCTTCTTGAGTCCTGTTGGATCCCCAAGGGGTGGGTGGCATAAATTTGATGGTTAAAAAGCCTGTTTTAGGTATGCTAGGGGAATGCCAAGATGAACAGCTTCCCCTTACTAGGTAGATAGGTTTAGTCAGTTGTGTCCAACTCTTGCAGCCCATGGACTGTAGCCCACCAGGCTCCTCTGTTCTTGGGATTTTCCAGGCAAGAATAGTGGAGTGGGTTGCCATTTACTAGAACAGGTGCACTTGGGCAATGAAGGCTCACCCGAACTCTGGAGAAAATATGTCTGGGCCCCATGAGAAGGAGCAGTTGATTCTACCAAGGGGAGGCCAGTTGTTCCTGGGCTTCACGGCCAGAGAGCTCTCCCTCAGGTTGGGGAATGCTCAGCCTTGTGCAGTGTGCCTGACACTTCCTCCAGTACCGCAGGCGTCAGAGGTGGGACAAGGGAACATGTCTTGCCCTGTACTGTTCTGCTCCAGTAGCCACAGATGAACTGGGAGGACAGGGAGACAGGGAGGATGGGCCAGGCCGATGGTGCTCTCACTTCTGATAAACCTCTACAGGTTCTGCTTTGTCAGGGTGGTGGAGGGAGAGGTTCCCAGAATGGGACACAGGAAGGTCACTGGGCTTATAATCAGGAAACGCAAGGTCCACATCTGATCCTGTTCTCTATTAGCTAGGCTGTCTGCTTAGCCTCTCCGAGCCTTATTTTCCCCATCTGTCAAGGCAGATAATAACCCCTACAGTAAAGAGTGGTCTTGGGAATTACATAAAATAATATAGAGTATATAAACTGCTCAGCATTGTGCCTGATATGGGGTCAGTGCTAATGAACAGTATTTATTGATACAGTTTTATTGAGCTATAATTGACATATAGCACTGTTTATATTTAAGATGTACAGATTAATAATTTGACTTACATACATCATGAAAAGATTACCACAATAAGTTTGATGAACATCCATCACCTCATACAGGTATAAAATTAAAGAAATAGAAAAAAATTTTCCTTATGATGAGAACTCTTAGGATTTACTCTCAGCAACTTTCATACATAACATGCAGCAGTTCAATATTTCTCATGTTGCACATCCCTAGTACTTATTTATCTTATAACTGGAAGTTTGTACTTTCTAAATGTCTTCATCCAATCTCTCTCTACCCCATCTCTGGTAACCACAACTCTAATCACTTTTCCTATGAGTTTGTTTTAGTTCCTGTTTTACAACATGGTGATTTAATATTTCTATACTTTTCAAAATGATCATCATAATAAATCTAGCTACCATGTACTATACAAAGATATTACATTATTATTCACTAAATTCCCCACACTGTACATTTCATACCAGTGAATCATTTTGTAGCTGGAAAGTCTGAACCTCTAAATCTCCCTCACCTATTTTTCTCCTCCTCCAGCCCTTTCCCTCTGACAACCACCTGTTTGTTCTCCGTATTTTTAATTGTTTCTGTTATGTTTATACATTTGTTTTTTAGATTCAACTTATAAGTGAAATCATGCAAAATTTATTTTTCACTGATTTCACCTAGCATAATATCTTCATGATCCCTCAGTGTTGTCACAAATGGCAAGATTTCTTTATGGATAAGTAATATTCCATTATATACATATATCTATTATATATATAATATCTTCTTTATCCATTCATCTATTGATGGGTACTTAGGTTGCTTCCGTATCTTGACTATTGTAAATAACGCTGCCATGAATCCTTATGCTATATGAAAAAGTGAAAGTGTTAGTTGCTCAGCTGTGTGCAACTCTTTGCGACCTCATGGACTGTAGCCCACCAGGCTCCTCTGTCCATGGCATTCTCCAGGCAAGAATACTGGAGTGGGTAACCATTCCCTTCTCCAGGGGATCTTCCTGACCCAGGGGTCAGACCCGGGTCTCCTGCACTGCAGGTGGATTCTTTACTGTCTAAGCCACCAGGGAAGCCCATTATGCTATATGCCTGAAACCAATACAACCTGATAAATCATGGTAAATTACATATTAAATATATAATATATACATATATGATATATAAATATATATATATATAAATTTTATTGGAGTATAGTTGATTTGCCATGTTGTGTTGTTTAAGGTATATAGCATAGTGATTCGGTTATACATATACATATGTTCATTCTTTTTCAAATTATTTTCCCATACAGGTTATTACAGAATACTGAATAGAGTTCCCTATGCTATAACAGTAAGTCCTTGTTGGTTATCTATGTTATATTATATATGGTAATATATATATATTAATACACATAATTTATACCCCCCCACCCACATTTCCCCTTTGGTAACCACAAGCTTTTTTTTTTTCTGTTTCTGTTTTGTAAATAAGTTCATTTATATAATTTAAAAAATTAGATTCCACATGTAAGTGATATGTGATAGCAAATGATATTTGTTTCCTTTGCCTGACTTACTTCGCTTAGTATGATCATCTCTAGGTCCATCCGTGCTTCTGCAAATGGCATTATTTCATTCTTTTCTACGTCTGAGTAATAGTCCGCTGTGTATATGTACCATGTCTTTGTCCATCCCTCTGTTGATGGATATTTAGATTGTGCCCATGTCCTGGCTATTGCAGATAGCACTGCAATGAACATTGGGGTACATTATCTTTTCAAATTAGGGTTTTTTCCCAGATATATGCTCAGGAGTGGGATTGCAAGGTCATATGGTAGTCCTATTTTAACTTTTTAAGGAGCCTCCTTACTGTTCTCTAGTGGTTGTACCAATTTCCATTCCTGCCAAAAGTGTAGGATTTTGTAGGATTCCCTTTTTTTAGATACTCTCTCGAGCATTTATTATTTGTAGACTTTGAGAATGGCATTCTGACCAGTGTGAGGTGATAGTCAATGTAGTTTTGATTTGCATTTCTCTGATGATTAGTGATGTTGAGCATCTTTTCACGTGCCTGCTGCCCATTTTGTATGCCGTCTTTCGAAAATTGTCTACTCAGATCCTCTGTAGTATGTATTTTTATTAATAGTAGAAATAATAGAGGACCCCCATTTGTGTGCCCTAGACTGACTTCTCCTCAGGCCAGGAATGTCAACTTCCATCTTTACAGTGGTTCTCAACTGTTTGTGATGCCTCTGGTCCCTGGAAGAATATGACACCCTCCTGGTTGACCCAGAAGAACCAGGACAGTTATTCTCAATCTGGAGCCCATCCTTGGCAGCTCCGCCTTCCTTGGACACAACTTTTATGCCCCCACCAAGGCAACTGCTCATCACTTCTGCCCCCAATGAGATTTATTATTTATTACTTAGAGCAGGGAATCTTCACTGAGTGTGCATTTAAGCATCTCCTAAGGAGGTTTGTTAAAATACACAGTCTGCATTCCATCACAGCCCTGATGAATCAAAATTACCTTGGTGGAGCACTAGTAAGTCTATTTCACCTTCCCAAGCAATGCAGATATACAGGCCTGGATAGAAATTATTGTCTTTGTGGACATCTCTCTGCTAAGTGCTGTCTCAATCAGCAAGCACGGCACTAAATCTTCCATCAAAAAACTAATAGTATCTACATAGCCTTTTAAAGCTCAGAGATACTGACACTGAGTGTCAAATTAAGGAGCCAGAGCTTTTGGTGATAGATACATGTGTTACCCTGGTGGCTCAGACGGTTAAGAATCTGCCCGCAATGCGGGAGACCCAGGATTGATCCCTGGGTTAGGAAGATTCCCTGGAGAAGGGAATGGCAACCCATTCCAGTATTCTTGCCTGGAGAATTCCGTGGACAGAGGAGCCTGGCGAGCTACAGCTCATGGGGTCGCAAAGAGTCGGACACAACTGAGAGACAAACACATATGTTAAGAGGAAGAACTCTGCATATAAAGAGGCTCTGTAGCTAGCCCTGGACATATTGTGTACTAGGAACTCAACAAGAGGCAGCTATCATTATTATTAATAATTGTCCTGAATTGGCCTCCAAGACCCTAGCTCCTTGAAAAGTCTGTTTCCATTTTAGGAGAAAAGACTCCAAACCCAGGAATTAAGAAGCTGACTGGCTGCTGACTGGCTGTTTGGGAAGCATTTAGAAAATGTGACATGAGATGTTATACACAGGCTAGCAGCAGAGATTCCAAGAAAAGAAAGCCCTGTGGCCTCTATTTTCATTTCCCTTTTTGCTTCTGAAATGAGATGGGAAGGAGAGATATGTGTCAGCAGCTGGTGTGGAAATAGGCAGTGATGGTCTATGAAAACTCGGGCCCTAAAGTCTGTGAACAACACAGTGGAGCCCAGATTGCCATAGGCTTTGATGTTTGTCTCTCTTAGCATTCATACTTGAGGTCCTTACTGTTCTCTGTACAAAGGTGAGTGTGACCACATTTCCAAGAGCCTCAGGCAATGTCTCCATATCTCTTCTCTCAGGAGATACAGAGCTGAGACTTGGTTAGAAGATGGAAAATAGACTTAACAGAGGGAGAAAAGATTGCCTTAACTTTCTTCAGATGCTCCAGAAAAGCAGATTAGAAAGGCTCTTCAGAATTAAATCTGGAAAGGGAGGTCATCCAGTTGGAGGAATGATTGCAGGAAACACCTGTGAACTACTTTGAAAAACACAGACTTCAGGACTATCTGCATCAAGAGCGACCACATCAATTACTGTATCCCTAGCCTGTATCACTGGTGGAGGCTGTAGACATCAGCTGGTGTTGAAGGTGATGCTCAGCCTTGATGCTCAAGGTCCTTAATTTAGTCCTCAGTCCTGAGCCTGAACCCTACTGGGCAGAGAAGCAATCTGTTCTATCCTTAGAACTTCCAGCTTGATTGACTACACAAGGTATTTTGGTTTAGTAGGCCCTTAAATAAGATAACTTTTCTTTAGGTCTAATCTCTCTCCTGCTGACAGTTCCTATCCTCCTGGGCCTTGCCCTTAAACTGTCTACTGTTTATTTGAAAAGTGCAGATAACACAATACAAGCCGGTACTCTAGCAACCGTTAAAATCTATCTCAGGACACCGAGCATGCAGAGGAACGCTGCACTCACCCCCTCTCCATTCTATTCCTATCAGAGGGAACGTGGAAAACATTCTCTCTTCTCTTGGTCAGCATCCTCCTCTTACTGAAAGGCTGGTGTGCCTGCATCTGAAATGCGGATGTGGTGGGGGATGAAGTCTAGCTTTCGGCCTCAACAAAGACACAATGGTTCAGAGAAGACCAGAGCAGAGCATCCAGCCAGGCAGGATCCAGGCCTCCGGGATCTGCGGGAAGCGTGGGTTTCCCTGTACCGGCAGGGTGGGCTGCCAGCTCTGGGCTCTGATGCCTGCAGAGCCCTCTTCGTGATGTGTCTTCATCAGACCAAGCCTCACTCTCGCCGGGGAGAGGGTAGCCACACAAGAATGTATACGTTAGGAAGATTTCTGCAACATGACAGAGTGCAATAAAAAAAATCGGTTCTCTGTCCCCGAGCCTGGACCCAAACTTGTCCTGAGATGAGAGAAGGCAGGGAGTAGGCTCCGGGCGCCGGCGGGTGGACTCGCAGCGGTGCCCGCCTGCGGCCGGCAGGTGTCAGTGCGCCCTCGCGCTGCCGCCGCGCGCCGCCTCCGCTCCAGGACCCCTCCTCACCGTGGTCTAGGGGGCGCCGGTTCAGACCCAGGCTGCTCGGGTCTCGCAGCGGCTCTTCAGCTGGGACCACAAATGGCCGCTTCTCCCCACAGTGGAGCTCTTAACTCTGGCGGAGCCCACTCCGCGTGGGGCGGAGTGGGGTGGGGGGGGTGCCTCCCTTTCCGCCCCAGGGGTTGGATCCGAACGTGCGCCTTCCTCTCACCAGCCCCACTCGCCCGGCCGTCAGGAGCACTTGCAGGAAAAGTGTGGCCCGGCCCAGGGCGGGGTTGCTCCGGATGCGACCTGTATCGGTGATTGCTTCTCCCGATTCATCCGGGGGACCTCAACACCCTTTCCTCCCAAGTCCCACTCATCTCGATGTGGCCACTCCCGGGTGCCCAATGTGTTTTGCTCGGCGCGCCCAGAGATGCTTGGCCAATTCCCAGCAGGCACTCCCCGGGCACGCCCTTTAAATCCCTCGCTCAGGGTACCCGCCTCCCCAAAGGGCCCATCTCGCCAGGGGGGCAGGGTTCCAGTGGGTCCCGCGCTGGGTGAGGGCGCTAGACCCGCTGAGGGGAGGTGCAAGGGGCGGGGGAGGGTCGGCTTCCCACGTGGGGGCTGACGCCGGCTGCTCAGCAACGCCGGCTTGATCCTGGGGCTATAAAACCAGTCCACGGCTAGTGCGGCGGAGAAGCAGCGGCCCGGGCTTCAGTGCAGACGCCCAGCAGCCGGCGCGCCGCCGCCCGGCCAGCCCCAGCACCTTCTCTCCCCAGCCCTGCTCTCCTGCCCAAACTCACGCTGCCCGCGGACCCCAGCCTGTCCCGTCGCGCTCAGCGCCCGAAGCTCGCCGGGCCGACGCCCAGGAGACCTCCTGCCTCGGTCCCGGCTCCTGGAGGGCCGATCGCCCACCAACCCGGGTTCGCCTGAGGACGGGGGCGCCTTCATGCGGCCCCCACACCCCTCATCCCGCCGCCGTCGCCGCTTCCGAGTTCCGCGCGCTGCGCCCCAGCCCCAGCAAGGCACTCAACTTTGGAAGTCCCGCGACGCTCCGAGAGGCGGCAGAGCCCGCACCGTGGCCCCAACCCGGGCCCCGCCGGCCCCGCCGCGTCTGGGGGAAGCGAGAGAGTCGGTGTTCGCTTCGGAGATGTAAGGAGAGAGACAGGAGACCCCAAGCCAGCATCAGCACCCCTCGCCTGCCTCCCGGGTTGGGGGCGGGCCCCGCACACGGTAAGACCTCTTGCTTTCGCTCAGGCTCAAGAGTCAAAGATATAGAAACATATATTTAATTTCCTGTTATCTTTCCAAGTCATCAGGCCACCGATGATTTTTGTTCTCCCTTCTTAAAGAATAAATCTCTCTTTCCCCATCGGTTCGACCTACTCTCTCCCGCCGCTTAGAAATAAAACTTGGCTGTATCTAGGAGCTGGGAGCGAGAAGGCGCCGACCCCGAGCGCCCGAAGCGCGCGAACCTGGTGCAGTTCGCCGGAGCCGGGCCCATGGGCCTCTAGCGGTCCGTCAGCTCGGGGCCCGGCCTCCCTGAGGCCCCTTCTCCATGTGAGGCGCGGCGGGGCGAGCGAGGCGCGAGAGGAAGAGGAGGACCCAGGGGCACCGGGCCGGAAGGCAGCTGGCAGCAGGCCCAAGCGAGCGGGCACCCGCGTTCATGTTCCGCCAGGAGCAGCCGCTGGCCGAGGGCAGCTTCGCGCCCATGGGCTCCCTGCAGCCGGACGCGGGCAACGCGAGCTGGAACGGGACCGAGGCCCCGGGGGGCGGCGCCCGGGCCACCCCCTACTCCCTGCAGGTGACGCTGACGCTGGTGTGCCTGGCTGGCCTGCTCATGCTGTTCACGGTGTTCGGTAACGTGCTTGTCATCATTGCTGTGTTCACAAGTCGCGCGCTCAAGGCGCCCCAGAATCTCTTCCTGGTGTCCCTGGCTTCGGCTGACATCCTGGTGGCCACGCTTGTCATCCCTTTCTCGCTGGCCAACGAGGTCATGGGCTATTGGTACTTCGGCAAGGCGTGGTGTGAGATTTACCTGGCGCTCGACGTGCTCTTCTGCACGTCTTCCATCGTGCACCTGTGCGCCATCAGCCTGGATCGTTACTGGTCCATCACCCAGGCCATAGAGTACAACCTGAAGCGCACGCCACGCCGCATCAAGGCCATCATCGTCACGGTGTGGGTCATCTCGGCCGTCATCTCCTTCCCCCCGCTCATCTCCATCGAGAAGAAGAGAGGCAGGAGTGGCCAGCCGTCCGCCGAACCGCGCTGTGAGATCAACAACCAGAAGTGGTACGTCATCTCGTCGAGCATCGGCTCCTTCTTCGCGCCCTGCCTGATCATGATCCTGGTCTATGTGCGCATCTACCAAATCGCCAAGCGCCGCACCCGCGTGCCGCCCAGTCGCCGGGGTCCCGATGCCACCGCCGCCGCGCTGCCGGGGGGCGCCGAGCGCAGGCCCAACGGCCTGGGCCCGGAGCGCGGCGGCGTGGGCCCCGTGGGCGCCGAGGTCGCGTCGCTGCAGGTCCAGCTCAATGGTGCCCCGGGAGAGCCCGCGCCCGCAGGGCCGCCTGACGCCGACGCGCTGGACCTAGAGGAGAGCTCCTCGTCTGAGCACGCCGATCGGCCCCCGGGGTCCCGCAGGTCGGAGCGCGGGCCCCGGGCCAAGGGCAAGGCCCGGGCGAGCCAGGTGAAGCCCGGGGACAGCCTGCCGCGGCGCGGGCCGGGGGCGACGGGGCCGGGGGCACCCGCGGCCGGGCCGGCGGAGGAGCGCTCTGGCGCGGGCGCCAAGGCGTCGCGCTGGCGCGGGCGGCAGAACCGCGAAAAGCGCTTCACCTTCGTGCTGGCGGTGGTCATCGGCGTGTTCGTGGTGTGCTGGTTCCCCTTCTTCTTCACCTACACGCTCACGGCCATCGGCTGCCCCGTGCCCCTCACGCTCTTCAAGTTCTTCTTCTGGTTCGGCTACTGCAACAGCTCGCTGAACCCGGTCATCTACACCATCTTCAATCACGACTTCCGCCGCGCCTTCAAGAAGATCCTCTGCCGGGGGGACAGGAAGCGGATCGTGTGAGTGCGGAGTCCGCGCGCCCGGAGAACAGACTTGCGCTGACTGCAGGCAGCTGGGATCCAGGGGGCGCGTCTACGTGGTCCTGCCGAAACCCGGGTCCTGCCTGGTCCGAGTTTCTTGGCCCCAGGATGGCTCTGCCGCTTCTTGCGGGCATCGGCGCTCTCCTACCTGAGAAAGTACTGGCTTGGGAGGGCCACACTCCCCATTCCAACCCCCTCATTATTGTTAGGGCAGCTCCTCACTCAGAGCCATCTTCCTGGGTTCTTGGGCAGCCCCAACTCAGTATTGTTCCTAAAAGTATTTTCACCTCCCCTGGGCCCACTGTCACAGTCGTTCAGAGCAAGCACGAGAGCCCAGAGGGGTTGGATGACTCCCAAAGGGTTAACAGATGGTGTGGGGGTGGGGGTTGCCCAGTGCTGGCTAATTGCTCTCCCGCTTCCCCAACTCTATTTTTAAACAAATGCTCAGGGCAGCCCTGCCGGCCCTCCCATCCCCCCCTTGTAAATATACACTATTTTTGATAGTACTTGGGGGTGGGGGGGGGTCCCAAATGTCTCTTGGCTTTTGATGTCTGAATCCTGGCTACTGGAGATGCCCTCCAGGCAGACACATTGTGTCTAGTTCAGGGCAAGCCTTTTTGCAAAGTGAGCCCTTTTCTGGTGTCATCACCCTCTCTGTGTCCTTTTCACCAGCAACTGGTGACTGTCCCTTGGGACTGGACTTGCGTTGAGATTTCCTGAGGGGGAAAAGATTTCTGTCCATTTCCCCACCCCTGTGCCTAACAGCATAATTGCCTTGTCCTATGTAAATATTACAAGGATGGACCAAGACAGAAGTAGATGAACCTTTCTGCCTTGCAGCAGCCCTGTGTATAAAGCCATCATTCTCGATGCACCCGTTTTCACTCCAGTACCGCACTTTAAAACCTCTTTCCAGTGTCCCCTTCCTCCCGTCCCCTGGGGCCACTGCTTGAAAAGTACCTATGTTTCCATCTTGGATGTATGTGTTACCACTCCCTCCCTCAGAGTGCTGACTGTGGGAAATCGTTTACCTGCTGTTTTTAGACACTGAGAAGTGGAAATTATGTGGAAGAAGCAAACCTGATACAATTTGCCCAAAGTAAACAGTTTGAAGAGACAAATGGGCCTGCCCAACTGTACAGTTCCTGCCCCAAGAGCTCTTAAGTATCAAAGTGGTGTCCATTTTTCCTCCCTGTTTTTCTGGTTGAGATCAAGTCATTGATAAACTCCCAAAGTCAAGGGAGAAGGGCGGAGACCTTGTTTACATCTAAGTTGCCCTATGTTTTAGACAGAGACTCTTTAAGGCCTGAGCTCATATTTCACTAAAGAAAAATTAATGTCAGCACATGTTGCTAATGACAGTGGATTTTTTTTAATAAAAAGTTTACAGATCAAATGTGAAATAAATATGAATTAAATGGTCTGTCTGTTATCTGAGTTTTCAAAAGCATTAAGACTCTGGAAACATCTGAATTTATGTATATTTGAAATTAAAAAATACTTATGCATTATAAAACACTTTTAAAAGGCCAAGCAGTAACAAAGCTGCCATTTATCATGTGTTTCTTCTTTGCCAGATGTGATGGTAAGTCTGTTATAAGCTCTGTTTCATTTAATTGTCCCCCAAAGCCTATGAGGTAGGTACTGTTAAGATCCCCATTTAACAGGTGAAAAAAACTGAGTCTCAGAGGGCAAGAGATTTGTTCCAGGTTAACCACAGTGGAGGGAGTGTACTGCATGCAGGGTGATCAGGTCTTAGGGTCTGTACTCTTCACCCAGGGTCTTGCTGGAGTTATATCACTAAGACTGCAGAATGCTCCCAGCAGTGGGGTCCCTACACAAGGTGTGCTATATCTACAGAACACTGGATATATTCCGAGTGTATAGATACACACAAAGCATGTGCGTGCTGCAGTGTCTTTATGCCCTTACGTGTGTTATCCCTCAAAATGTATACATCCCCCAAATGTGGTAGATGCACAAATTATGCCATATACTCCAAAATGTGTACCAGACCTAACAGTGTTATGATATACAACATGTGGTACATAGCCCATAGTATGGTATAGGCTTCCCAGGTGATGCTAGTGGTAAATAACCCGCCTGCCAATGCAGGAGATGCCTGAGACAAGGGTTCGATCCCTGGGTTGGGAAGATCCCCTGGAAGAGAGCATGGCAATCCACTCCAGGATTCTAGCCTGGAGAACCCCATGGACAGAGGAGCCTGGTGGGCTACAATCCATAGAGTCGCAGGGTCAGACATGACTGAAGCAGCTTAGCATGCATGCATGGTATATGAAGCAATTGTGATATAAACCTAAACAAAACTACATATTATTTGATCAGTTGAGTTGTCTCTGGCCAAAGGTCAGATTCCTGTTGCATTCCTATAATACTGAGTTCTGTCCCGATGTCTAGGAGGGTTTAAGACCCTTGCCCTGTGGTTATGGTGATGGCACGTTGAAGCTGGAAGGGTCTAGAAATCAGGAATTCAACCCCTCATCTTCTTAGAGGAAGTGACCTGCTCAGGGTCCCACAACTCTGGGTGACCTTCTGTTGGAAGCAGCTGACCAAGAGTGGAATATCAAGAGTTCTCGTGTGTTTATCATAAAAGGCTGTGCTGGTGAGGGAGAGCCACCGTCCCAGGAGCTGGGTTTGAGAGGCAATCCCACGCCACAGGTCCAAGTTCGGGGGGAGATGGGTTTGTAAGACCAGTCACCTACAACACGCGTGCAGCCCAGCTCTGGATGCCCCAGGAGCAGATCGTCAGTTCACCTCCAGGTATCCCCTTGGGCAGCACTGCACTATCTCCTTATTAATTTTTTGGGGTGGGGGTGGGGTGAGGGTGTGCTGCCTTCATAGCTCAGCTGGTAAAGAGCCTGCCTGCAATGCAGGAGGCCCCAGTTCGATTCCTGAGTCAGGAAGATCCCCTGGAGAAGGGATAGGCTACCCACTCCAGTGTTCTTGGGCTTCCCTGGTGGTTCAGGTGGTAAAGAATCTGCCTGCAATGCGGGAGACCTGGGTTCGATCCCTGAGTTTCGAAGATCTCCTGGAGGAGGGCATGGCAACCCACTCCAGTATTCTTGCCTGGAGAATCCCCATGGACAGGGGATCCTGGTGGGCTACAGTCCACAAGGTCGCAAAGAGTTGGACGTGACTGAACGACTCAGCTCAGCGCAGGGGTCAGGGTAGGTATTCAGGGGCGGGAGGGTGCAGAGCCTTTAGAAGGGATCTGGGCTTTGAGGGGCCTGGAAGAAGGAAGACCATGTTTCCGAGGGATTTTATTAGAGGTGGGAGGAAGTATCCTCCAGCATCAGATGCTCTGACTCTGAAGACAGGACAGTGGACAAGCATTTGGCTCCAGTGACCCTTGCCTGGAGCTTCAGAAGCCACGGCCTTTGGCACCAAGGCTGCCCAGTCTGGGGCTGTGCCCCGCTGTCTACCCCACAGCAGCCTCCTTCTCTCTCCCGGCTTGCTCAAGGCACCCATTGCCCCAAAGGCAAACAACAGGCCAGCCCAGCAGGCCCCCAGACTGGGCTGTGTGTCCCAGACACAGGGGCAGATAACAAAAACTGTTTGCAGTTAACCGCTCTGTCTTCAGGGAAGTGCGCTGCTCCCTGAGAAAGGGGAAGTGTGGGCACTAGAGCCACAGAGGGCAGGCCCTCCCTGCCCCACCCCAGCAGCAGAGAAGCCCCAGAGATGGATGGGGTCTGGGGAAGGGAGGGGAGAGGGGGCTGGAGCCGAGGCTGGGATGCTGGGGGGACCGCTGTTCACTGCAGAGGTCTCAAGCCCTCAGTCCAAAAGGTCTGGGGTGGGGGAGGGCATTCGAGGATCTCAGTCTAAAGACGAGGAGATAAGCCTGTCTGTGTAGGGCTTCCGGTCTAAATCTGATCCTGATTACCTGGATTTGTTTTTGTCTTCTATTTTATGTGACTTTGGCTGGGGCACCAAAAGCCACTGGCTTTGGGCTCTGAAGCATGTCTCGCCAGATTCACTCCCACTAAGGGCCTGGAGTTGGGCGAGGGCAGCCTCCTTTGAGCCTAAGCCTCAGGGGTCTGTCTTTCCTGGAAGTCTCAGTTCAATTTCTTCTCTGCTAAAGGACTGGAGGAGGGTTTTTCCTGGTGTGTGTGTATTTAGTCACCAAGTTATGTCTGACTCTTTGTGACCTCATGGACTGTAGCCTACCAGGCTCCTCTGTCCATGGAATTCTCCGCGGCAAGGATACTGGAGTGGGCTGCCATTCCCTTCTGCAGGGGATCTTCCCAGACCAGGGTTTGAACCCGGGTCTCCTGCATTGGCAGCCCCTTCTTTGGTGACTCAGTGGTAAAGAATCCACCTACCAATGCAAGAGATGTGGGTTCGAGGAGGAAATGGCTACCCACGCCAATATTCTCGCCGGAAAAATCCCATAGACAGAGAAGCCTGGCAGGCTATAGTCCATAGGATTGCAAAGAACCTGACAACTGAGTGAGCGCGTGCACACACACACACACACACACACACACACACACACACACACACACACCTCTGTGCTGTGAGTGTGCGGTGTGGGAGAGATGGCTGTGGGTTGGGGGCTCAGGGAGTAAGATGCAGGAGCTCAGAGACGCCCAAGACTTAGGCTGAAGGAGGGCGGGTGGGAAGGCAGCTCTGATTCTAGCAGCTGAGTCCCGTGGAAGAGTCCCAGGCCTATATGATACCCCGAGGCCTAAGTCAGGCCCCAGATTTTGTGTCTCCAACTTCATCCCTGGGGATGTCCTGTCAAATGTCTGTTCCCATTTGGGGACACCTGTCAGGAAGCCCACTTCCCAAACTCAAGCTGAGTGTGTGAATTGGAGAATCACAGTCCACCCTGGCCTAGCCAAGACTCTGAGAAGACCTAAAGAAAAAGTACCTGTTAAAGATTGTTTTTTGTTTTTGTTTTTTGTTTAGTCGCTTAGTTGTGTCTGACTCTTTGCGACCCCATGGACTGTAGCCCACCAGGCTCCTCTGTCCATGGGGATTCTCCAGGCAAGAACACTGGAGTGGGTTGCCACGCCCTCTTCCAGGGGATCTTCTCAACCCAGGGATCAAATCCAGGTCTCCCGCACTGCAGGCGGACTCTTCACTGTGTGAGCTGCCAGGATCCGGTATCCAGAGTCAGGGCTCAACGTCATCCTCACCTGCAGGCCTCTGCCCTGGGCCCTGCCACCCCCCACGGTTGACCCTGAGTCTGGGATGCAGGAAAGGGCGCCTTCCTCAGCAGAGGGCATGCCTGCAAGGGAAGCCCTGTGAAGTCACTGAGCTTAATCACAAACACCAGGGTCTGTCTTGAAAATAGCATCAATCTCTTTGATTACCAGAAGTCCTGGGGTTTAGAGTCAAGCAAAAAAAGGAAACAGGACCTGTTGGAAAAAGCCTGGACTAGGCATCAGGAGGCCTGGGTTCTAGTGCTGTCTTCACCTTTTACCAGTGGTGTGACCTTGGGTAAAAGCTTTTCTGAACCCCCATGACTTCATTTATAAAATGAAAATGGTTGGTCTGGATCCCTGCTATTTAAAACTGTTTTTCATTGTACTTATATAACTATAAAAATTAATCTCAGTCTCTATCTCCCATCTATTGTCAGCCTCTCTATCCATCCACATCATCTATTAATAGCTGATGAAATGCTGGTTCAGTGACCTTTAACAACAGGTACCTTTTCAAGGCTTCTTTGGGGGTTCAGTGGTTAAGGCTCCACGCTTCCAATGCGAGGGGCGAGGTTTCAATTCCTGATCAGGGAACTAAGATCCCACGTGCAGTGTGGCCAGAAAGAAAGCAAAAACAAAAACCAATCTTTAACAGGTACTTTTTCTTTTGGTCTTCTGTCTTGACTATGCCAGTGTGGGTTGTGATTCTCCGAGAGGAGATGATATGGTGTGTTAGGTTTCCCAAACTCCCTGGACTGCAGAATTTCAATTTTTTTACGGAGCATCTCAGTGAATGGTGTGTGCAGAAACACTTGTTAGATCTTGCTGGGCTGAGGGGTCTCAGCAGACTTTTCTGTTGATGGGTTTTCAGTGTTTGTGAATTGCCGTCTCTGCTCTCTGCTGTCCTCGCCTTAGATGAGGCCCCCCACCTCACCCTCGCCCCCCACACTGCAGTCCCGCTCCCCTACCAAGCAGTGGAGCTGAGCCAGAGGAGCAGGCTGGGAGGAGGGGTGGGCCATCCTGGAGAGGCCAGCACTGGGTCTTTGCAGTTTCCTTAGCAGTGGGCTGTCCTGTCCTCCGTGGAAGGGGAGTCTGACCCCAGCGAGCTCAGGAGGGTGTGGAAGGCCACTGGGAGAGGCCTGTCAGGCTCTTTCGGTTCTGCTCAAGGGCAGGAACTTGGCCCTCTTTGAAATTTGCATCTGAGAAAAACAAGATGGTTCACTGAGAAGGTAAGTGGTGAGGGGTTAAGAGGGCACTCTTAGTACAAGGTGCATCAGAGTGAAACCACCCAGAAGCGGAGACACACCCTGGAGCTGTCAGGAGCCGGGGGCTGAGGGGAGAGGGCTGTAACTCAAATATTAGAGTTGCAGTTTGCAGGGAGGATGTCTGGAAGGTGCCATTGGTCAGGGTCACTGTAGCCGGTGGGCAGGGAGAGAGCCTGGGGGATAGCACCTCCTCTGCCCTCAACCCCAGCACTCACACCGGCCGCCGCCCAGGGCTCAGAGCAGGAGGGCAACGGCAGAGGCGGTAGTCACGGGGTAGGTGGCACCGTCCAGCACAGAACCCGCTGTCTGAGAAAGTCTGAGCGATGCCACTCTGGGGGAAACGGGCTGGAGGGAGGCCAGCACCCAGCTGCTTCACTGTGTCCGCGGCCAGCTCTGTGGGCCGCTGGGCAGGTGTCGAAGGCAAACTTAGAGGCCCTCCTTCCAACCCCTATATGGTTGTTATGAGCAGATCAGACCAGGCACACACACAGACACACAGACCCACACGCCTGCCAGCTGGCCCATCAGGTGAGAGAGAGCCGCAGGCACCCTTGGACCTAAGTTCTCTATAGACGGCCCTCATGCCTGTGAGGCCCAGCTTAGGAGGCCAAGAAGCAGACACCGGGCTGCCTGGCAGTGATGACCAGCAGACTGGGGCCTTGGTGAGGAGGGGTGGACACTGGCCCAGGTCAGTGACCCCATCTGTGCCCTGGGGACACTGGGGATCTGGCTGTTCCTTACCCAGCTCCTGAGGGTACCCCTTAGCCTTCCTGCTCACAGATACACACCTTCAGGATTCTTTTTCATGCCATTAGCCCCAGAGGTGGCTTCCCCAGTGACTCAGAGGTAAAGAATCTGTCTGCCCATGTAGAAGACACAGGTTCATTCCCTGGGTCGGGAAGATCCCCTGGAGGAGAAAGCAGCAACCCACTCTAGTATTGTTGCCTGGAGAATTCCATGGACAGAGGAGCCTGGCGGGCTACAGTCCATGGGATCGCAGAGAGTTGGACACGACTTCGTGACTAAACAACAACAAATGACAAACCTCAGAGGAGGCACTGAGAGTTTTAATGCATGATAGATTCCTTTCTCCATTCATTCATTCACTCAACAATGATGTTTTGGAGCTGTTCCCAAGCGAAGACCACTGATAGCGCTCCATTCATGCTTGCTGCTGGGGATAGAGTGGTAAGATAATTAGGGTCTTGACCTCGCAGAGCTTCTTCTTTTGAGGGAGAGACAGATATTAAGTGGGTATAGGGGAGTGGTAAGCAGATTGACAAGGGTGGGGCAGTGGGAGACAGGGACCCACTGAGGGGAACCTGGCCTGGGCTAGGTGTCAGGGGAGGGGCCTAGAGAAGTGAACCCTGGATGAGAGCAGAGCGATGGGCAGGTATGTCTGGCAAAGGGGCTGGGGCTGAGAGAGGAGCGCCATTTGTTCAGGTCACTAAAAGAAGTCCACCCTGCTTGGACCGCATGTCCTGAGAGACAGGAGGGCCAAGAGGCTGAAGAGGGTTGGGACCAGACCACACAGCCACCTGGAAAGACTCATCCCGAGGGCAATGCGGAGCCACTGGAGGGATTTGGAGCAGAGGATGAAAGTGATCAGGGTTTTTGTTTGGAACGATATTCTGGCTGCTGGGTGGGGACTGATGGGGTGAGGCGTCTCAGGAGCAGTAGCAAAGAGACGATAGTTGCTTGGAAAGTCCAGGGCCCCTGCCTGCCCTGAGGTCACCCGAAGGCAGTGCCAGACTCGGTGCAGATCCAGATACTGGGATTTCAGAGAAGTCTTTGCTGGCAAAATACTGTACCCCACCGGCCCCACCCTCTGTGGATTTCCATCTGTAGAGGGTGATTCCCAGGCTCAGAGCTTCCTGTTTCTGGTTACATGAAACCATCTTGAAGGGTTAATTCAGTCCACCTTGGTGGGCTGTAGATCTGGTCATGTGACCTGGTCTGACTCCCTGCGTGGTTTGAACCTCAGCAGCCTTATCTCTGGGGCTTCCCAAGTGCCGCTAGTGGTAAAGAACCTGCCTGCCAATGCAAGATACTTGAGAGAGGCAGGTTTGATCCCTGGGTCAGGAAGATTCGCTGGAGGAGGAGGGCATGGCAACCCATTCCAGTATTCTTGCCTGGAGAATCCCGTGGACAGAGGATCTTAGTTGGCTACAGTCGATAGGCTCGCAGAGTCAGGACTGAGCGATTGAATGCACACACATGCCTTATCTTTACCACGTCAGGGAAGATTAGAGGAGGCCATGAGAATAGCAGTCTCTGTGTCCCCTGAGGGGCCCCCGCCCCCCCTCAAAGGCTCATTGGCAATGCGAGAGCATGAGAGTTGGAGGCCCTCAGTGCCCTATGGATTCTGCTTGGGACCAGAATATCTGGTCCCAGAAATCTGGGACTCGCCCCCCTCCCCTTATTCCTGCACTAGGCTTAACTAGTCCCCTCCAGGAGAAAAATCCTGTTTGCAAGTTCTGAAAATCTGTAACTGGGCACACCTGTCTTCTCTGCCTGCTTTGAGGCACTTTCAGCTGCAGACCCATGGCGCCTGTGCACCCCTCCCTCTAACACTCCATACCTGATCGTTTGCTTGAAATCTAGTCCCTACACTTTTTTAATTTTTTTATTTATTTTTATTAGTTGGAGGCTAATTACTTTACAATATTGTAGTGGTTTTTGCCCTGCATTGACATGAATCAACCATGGATTTACATGTGTTCCCCATCCCGATCCCCCCTCCCTCCTCATCCCACCCCTCTGGGTCTTCCCAGTGCACCAGCCCTGATCGCTTGTCTCGTGCATCCACCTGGGCTGGTGATCTGTTTCACCCTTGATAGTATACTTGTTTCAATGCTATTCTCTCAGAATATCCCACCCTCGCCTTCTCCCACAGAGTCCAAAAGTCTGTTCTGTATATCTGTGTCTCTTTTTCTGTTTTGCATATAGGGTTATCATTACCATCTTTCTAAATTCCATATATATGTGCTAGTATACTGTATTGGTCTTATCTTTCTGGCTTACTTCACTCTGTATAATGGGCTCCAGTTTCATCCATCTCATTAGAACTGATTCAAATGAATTCTTTTTAATGGCTGAATAATATTCCATTGTGTATATATACCATAGCTTCCTTATCCATTTGTCTGCTGATGGGCATCTAGGTTGCTTCCATGTCCTGGCTATTATAAACAGCGCTGCGATGAACATTGGGGTGCACGTGTCTCTTTCAGATCTGGTTTCCTTGGTGTGAATGCCCAGCAGTGGGATTGCTGGGTCATATGGCAGTTCTTTTTCCAGTTTTTTAAGGAATCTCCACACTGTTCTCCATAGTGGCTGTACTAGTTTGCATTCCCACCAACAGTTTAAGAGTGTTCCCTTTTCTCCACACCCTCTCCAGCATTTATTGCTTGTAGACTTTTTAGTCCCTACACTTTCAACGTGTGCTTATTAGTTGCCAGTGACCTGTCTCTCCCAGAAGTTCCTAGAGAACGAGTCTGGGTCTTGGAGGGAACGGCTGGAATTTCTGAGAAGCACACTTTAAAGTTAAGACTTGGGAGTTGGAAGACCTGATTGTAATCCTGGTTCCAGCACATCCCCTTGATTTTAACCTTCAACAGATGACCAGCCTCATTTTCCCCACCTGTAACTTGGAGATGATGGTTGCTAGTATTTTAGTCAATTGCCCAGGCCAGTGCTCACGTAGGGCTGAGACAAATGTGTGTGTGCTAAATTGCTTCAGTCATGTCTGACTCTTTGCGACCCTATGGACTGTAACCCACCAGGCTCCTCTGCCCATGGGATTCTCTAGGCAAGAATACTAGAGTGGGTTGCCATGCCTTCTTCCAGGGGATCTTCCTGGCCCAGAGACTGAGCCCTTGTCTCTTATGTCTTCTGCATTAACAAGTGGGTTCTTTACCACTAGCGCCACGTGGGAAGCCCATAGAAACCAATACTGCCAGTCTTTTCTGCTCCAGCGTGGAAGCTGGAGGCTTGTTTTTGCTCGTGAAGCTGTTCTAAGCTGAGCCGGGCTGGGCTGGCCAGCTTGGGTGGTGCCAGAATCATGCCCTCTGAACTGCAGTTTTAGGGAGATTTGTGATGGTGATTTGACATATTAGGCTCTTAGCTTTCTCTCTTTCCAGCCGGATGAAAGGAAGACCTTCTGTTCTTTATTAGAGCAAGAGGATAGGACTGGATGAACTTCAAGACCCAGATCAGATCCATAGTGACCACATGGTTTCTTCTGAAGCAGCCCTGAAACTGACATCTTCTGATGGCCAGGTTAGTGCTCCTTCCTGCCTTGCTGCACCCCAGGCTCATTTACTGTATTCTGATGATAGCAGTCTTGTCCTTGCCTCCATGACTTTGCTTCTCCTACAAGTGGAAAACCACACCATTCTTCCCTGGCTTCCTAGCAAAATCACACCTAAACATTAAAGCCAAGCTACACTGCGGCACTCTTTAACGTTAGCAATGGGAGGAACCTGGGATTTGACATCAGTTATTTCAGGGCTTAAACCTCGGATCTGACTCCTTTTTGACATCCGTCCCTGTTCATAAATGTGGCCAGTAGGGCTGTGTGGGGAGGGTACTATGCTGATGCTCAGAGGGGCTGCTCCTGGGCTTGCCTTCAGCTCAGCCCATCCTCCAAGGCTCTGAGGGAGCATCTTTCCACCACTCTTTCTTCTTGCTCAAATGGCTTGGGGCCAAAGACTGGTGTCTTCACCAACTCTACTGTACCCACTTCATGGGGGAACTTTTGTCAGAAGAATTTCAGACTCTTCTGAAACCAAGAGGAAAGCATGAGAAATGTGGATATTTTGCTTTGGAATGATCTCTCCCCTTTCAGCCCCACCTCGCCTAAAGTTCTCCCCACTTCTCCAGCACCTGGATAAGAGGGGCTTGGATTGGTGTTAGATGTGGAGTTTCACAGTGGCTCCATCTCTGGCTGTCTATATAAATTTGGACACATTTCATTTTCCAGAACCTCACAGTCCTCTGAAAAATGGGTAAAATATTACCTTTTCCCACAATGTCACGGCCTGATTATCATTTCATTTCTACATGTTTTATATGTTTGAGAGTTTAAGTTCTGAAGGGGAAGGAGCTATGTTATCTGCTGAATCTTCGGCACCGGAAACCCATGGTAGGTACCCAGTAAACATTTGTCAAATACAGTGAGTGAATAATGTGTGATGTGATGGAGGGCACAAAGGGCAGTACTGTATCTCTCTCTCTGTTAATATTATCTATCTTCTATCTATTATCTACCCACCTACCTACCTACCAATTGGCCAAAAAGTTCATTGGGGTTTTTCCATAACATCTTACAAAAAACCCCAAATGAACTTTTTGGCCAACCCAATATCTATCTATCAATCTACCCATTTGTCTTTATATATCTATATACCTCTCATTTGGGAGTGGGATGAGTGCTTGGGAATATGGAAAAGGGTGTCAGCCTTTAAACCCAGAGAGATGGTGTATTAGTCAGGGTTCTCCAGACACAGAACTGGTACGATGTTTGTATGTGTGTGTCTCTGTATCTGTGAATTTATCTATATATCTGCCAATCTATGGGCTTCCCTGGTAGCTCAACTGGTACAGAATCCGCCTGTAATGCAGGAGACCCCGGTCCAATCTGTGGGTCAGGAAGATCCCCTGGAGAAGGGATGGGCTAGCCACTCCAGTATTCTTAGTTTTCCCTGGTGGCTCAGACAGTAAAGAATCCCCCTGCATTGTGGGAGACCTGGGTTCGATCCCTGGATTGGGACGATCCCCTGGAGGAGGGCATGACACCCCACTCCAACCTATGGAGAATCCTGTGGACAGAGGAGCCTGGTGGGCTATGGACCATAGGGTGGCAAAGAGTCAGACATGACTGAAGAGAATAAGCACAGGACAGCTGCCTATCTATAGAGATTAATTTTAGAGAACTGACACACAATTGTGGAAGCTGGCAAGGTCAGTATCTATAGGGCAGGCTGGCAGGCTGGAGGTCCAGCAAAGAGCTAGTTTGAGTTCACAGGTGGTCTGCTGACCAAGTCCCCTCTTGCTCCGGGGAGGTCAGTCTTTTTCCCTTGAGGCTCTAGCAGACGGGTGAGACCCACCACATTATGGATGGCAGTCTGCTTTACTCAGTCTACTGATTTAAATGTTAATCTTATCTTTAAAAAAAATATCAAACATCTTTTCAGAGACATCTTGGATAATGTTGAATCAGATATCTGGGGACTGTGGCCTCGCCATTTCATTCTGCAAATGTGTGTGTGTGTGTGTGTGTGTGTGTAACCATTATGCACATAGTTGCTCAGTCGTGTCCGACTATTTGCAACCCATGGACTGTAGCCCAGCCCATCAGGCTCCTCTGTCCATGGGGATTCTCCAGGCAAGAATACTGGAGTGGGCTGCCATGCTCTCCTCCAGGGGATCTTCTCAACTCAGGGATCAAACCCAGGTCTCCCTCATTGCAGGCGGATTCTTTACCTCCTGAGCCACCAGGGAAGCCCAAGAATACTGGAGTGGGTAGCCTATCCCTTCTTCGGGGGTCTTCTCGACCAAGGAATCGAACTGGGGTCTCCTGCATTGCAGGCAGATTCTTTACCAGCTGAGCTACCAGGGAAGCCTAACTACCCATTTTAGACAGATTTAAAACAGAATGGTGATCTAGGAGTTTGTCTGTACTCAGGACAGTGGAGTTAGTGGGGGTAGGTTTTCCTGCCCCAGCTTTTAGCTCAAACACGAAAGGTGGTCTCAGCTCATTGAGACTGGCCCTGACTTGGCAAGTAAGGACCAGAAAATGCTCAGAACTGATCAGTTCACGTGGTTCAGTGCTTCCCAATCACATCCCAATGGTTTTTTGTGTGTGCAGCAGACACCAGCCTTTCCTTTGCTCTCTGGGTGACTCAGCTGCTCCCTGCCACTCTCCATGGAGACTGCGAGAGGAGAGCCTCAAAGTCAGGGTCACGCTGGGCCTGCATTAGTAGCTGCTCTGGGTTCTCTGTCATGCGGTCTGCACCTGGCAGGATCTGGGCCCCCCTATCATCACCCTGCCTCACCTGCAAGCAGCTGTTCACAGTCTTGGTCCTGAACCACTCACTGCAGCTCACTTGCCTACACCCTCGTGTCTGACGGCTGGCTGTCCTGGCAGCCAACATGGTCACTGACTCTCAATTTATTTTGTTTCGGTTTGGGCACATGCTGTTGTGCTCTGGGCCTTGGGTCCTCTTGATGGTACTTGCTCAGTGACAGTGATGCCTGCTCTCTGTCCCAGAAACACGTGCAGAATGTCTTGGGCATGCCTCACTGACCCAGTCCCTGGGGCCTCACTGGGATGGAGACAGGGGTGACTCATACGCTGCTGGTCTCATGTGCAGAGCTGAACCTGGGCAGTTCCCATGGTGGGGGAGTGGAGGCGTGTAGGACCATGGGAGCAAGGTGGAGGGAGGCAGTAGATGTAGGGTGCCTTTTGTGAGGCTCCAGGTCCAAGCTCTTCCTGGGCTCAGACAGCTTGTTTGACCTTCTGCACATCACCATCATTGCCCTAGTCCCTTCACGCTGCTGTGACATGGACTATGACACCACAGACTGAATGGTTTGTAAACAACAAAAATTTATTTCTCACAGACCTGGAGGCTAGAGGGCCCAAGATCCAGGGGCCAACGTGGTTGGGTGAGGACCCTCTTCTGGGCTGAAGGGTTGTATCCTCCTGGGGCAGAAGGGGCAAGAGAACTTTCCAGGATCCTTTTTAGAGGAACACGAATGCCGTTCATCAGGGCTCTGCCCTCATGCCCTGCGCACCTCCCAATACCATCATATTGTGTATGTTAGAGTTTCAACATACACATTTTGAGTGGATGCAAGCATTCAGAACACCGTAGTCATGGTCCCACCTCTGAACCCATCAGAGCCAGAAGACTTTTGCTGGTGTTGTTGGGACTGACTGAGTTCACTTATCACCTGGGTTCAGTATGGTAGATGGCAGAGTCTGAGAGGGATGGAATCTTGGTGACATCAGTTTAGCCCTCAACCCAGATGAATGTGAAATAAGACCTGCTTCCAGACTTAAAAAAATTGTTTCATAAGCCATTAAATTCCCTTGCTTTTATTTAAGCCAATCTCAACTGGGTTTTCTGTCACTTGCCACCGAGAAAATTCTAATGGAGCCAGCCCTGTGACCTTTGGGTCAAAGTCACTTCATCAATATTCTCAAAGGCTACATGATTTAAAAGAAAAAAACTTTATTGGAGGATAATTGCTTTACAACATCATGCTGGTTTCTGCCATACATCAACATGAATCAGCCACAGGAATACACGTGGTCCCTCCCTCTTGAACCTCCCTCCCACCCCACCCCGCTAGGGTGTCACAGAGCACGGGGCTGAGCGCCCTGTGTCACACCGCAAATTCCCACTGACTGTCTATTTTACCCATGGTAATATAGATGTTTCCTGCTACTCTCTCAGCTCATCCTGCCCTCTCCTTCCCACACTGTGTCCACAAGTCTGTTCTTTATGTCTGCATCTTCGAAGGCTGCCTGATTTTGAAGTACGTTTAGTAGTTTTGCTTCTTTAATTGGGGGTCACTTGGTCCTTGTGTTAGGATCTAATCCAAACTGTATTGATAACATTGTTTTTGGTTTTCAGTAGCCTTAATCAGTTCTTTGAACTTGTCTGAAAGTTGGAAACCCATAGCCCACTTGTTGTTTGTTGTTTTATGGGAGCCAACAGGTTGAATGTATAAGATGAGTTGGTACAGTTCCTTGGATGAGTGGAGAGGAACTTTCAATCATCCATTGATTCCTGGAATTCTATGCTGTGGGTAGGAAGTGGAAGATTTCTGGTCCCCTGGGCTCCCAGGATCCAGCTTATTCTTCATGTGTTGCTAAAAGAGGACAGAGCAGTTGTTCTCATAACAGTTCCTTGGCTGAGCAAATGCTGCAACCCAGTCATGAGCACTGAAGGCAACCGAGTTCATGACCTACATCCTGACCGTTTCTGAATATGAGCTGTGGCCATCCAGTGATTTATTTCATGGGTAAGTCTTCCAGGAAAAGGATTTAGGAGTTGTTGGAATGCGTGTGTATTTTTGTGTGTTGAGTTTTGGGGATATTCTTTGATCTAGTTGGCAAAATGAAATGATATGAGCTGAGAGCATGGGCCGTTTGGGTTTCCAACTTTCTGCATTTACGTTCTGCCTCTTTTGACATTTTTATAGATGATCAGCCTTCAAAATTGTGCATCAGTGATTGGGCATGAACCCTGTAAGTGCCAATAATGTGTGAAGGTGAGTCCAGTGAAAAATGAAGAAGTCTTGTGGTCAAAAGCATGTACACAGGGGTTTGCAGAACTGTGTTAGCTACAAGCTGATTCCAGAGGGAGTGGAGTGTCTGGGAACCACAGTTCTCTCATTTTTCCTAGATAACCTGGGATCTCACCAGCTCTTAAAATTCCTCCATGTTTTTTTTCTCACTTAGGATCTTTTTCTGTGTTGCTTCCACCAGGTACAGGGATGAGTTCTGGATATTTGTTTTGCCCTGTTAATTGGTTTCACAGGTAGTGGGTCTCTGAGCCTTTTCTTTCTCTCAAATTAGCCAGAAACCACTGGGTAGGCTTCAGACTGTGCTTCACTTCTCTGCAAATCCACCTCTCCTTCTCCCCCAACCCCTAGCATCTATCGCAGCACCCGGCATGTAGAGGGTGCTTAGTATTGCCTTTTGGTCCTGGGCCTTTGCTCTCCGGGGGGTGGGGGTGGCCACTGAATGTGAAGGAAAAGTCTGAGGGCAGAAGTTGGGTGTGGGAGGAGAGGTGGAGGTGGAGGAGCCAGAAGAGGGAGGAAGTGGCTGGTGAAAGCTGGAGACTAAATGCCTGCTCTATAGTCCAGTCTGTGTTCAGGTGCCCCAGGGCTGCACTGAGCCTCCAAAGAGTCAGCCTGGACTCATGGCTTGAGGTGGAAGCAAAAGTGACTGCAGCCACTTACACGAGGTGGACTGATCTGCTGGTCTGGTGGCCTTCCCTGGGGCCAGCCCCGCTTGGTGGTCTCTGTCCTGACCCAGGACCTGTGATTGACATGAAGGGGGTGGAAGCCAAAGAGCTGTGGGCAGATGGTTTGCCTTGGCCCCGCTTGCTCAGAGAGCATGAAACACGTCTGGAGGTGGCCCTGCGCCTCTGTCTGCAGTCTTGTCCTGAGGATCTCATGGACGAAGGAATCTTGAAGGTACCAGCCCTGTTCTCAAAGCTGTGTGTGCTGTGCTTGGCCGTTCAGTCGTGTCTGACTCTTTGCAACCCCAAGGACTGCAGCCCGCCAGGATCCTCTGTCCATGGGATTCTCCAGGCAAGAGTACTAGAGTGGTTGCCATGTCCTCCTCCAGGGGATCTTCCCAACCCAGGGATGGAACCTGGGTCTCCTGCATTGCAGGTGGATTCTTTACCATCTGAGCCACCAGGGAAGCCTGTTCTCAAAACGGCTGCATTGCAATGGGCCTTCATTTCCTGTTATCTCAGTCCCATGACGACCACTGTGCCCTCCCCGGGAGCCATCCCTCACCCCCTGTCCTTGCACATTGGCTCCATGCAAAGTTCCCTGGAGGAACAGACTTACCCCTCCCCCTCCAACCTGAGATGGCATAGGGTCTCTCGGATGCTGGATCCCAACTCATCTGTGTACACGTGTGTGTGTGTGTGTGTCTGTGTGTAAGGAGGGAGAGAGACAGACTGATCTAAGACTGGACAGGAACAGAAGACAGAGACAAGTGGAAATTCACAGGTGGGACTTGCTCTCTCTCTGCTTCCCTGGTCCTCAGCCCCCTGGAAGGTGACTGTCCTGGCTAGAGGAAGGTGGGCTGGGAGTGAGGTGTAGGGAGTGCTGGCACTTGTGGGGCCCCCTCACGCTCTGCAGGTGGACAGTGAGCTTCATGGAGAGGAAAAAGAGGAACAACGGCCCCTCCCTGGTTTCCAGTGTGTGGACACAAATGGGCATCTGGGTCCGGCTCTGAGCTGAGCCGAGCCCCTGGGGCCACGTGGAGGCCAATCCTCCTCCTTACTCCTCTGTGGCTTGGACACATCATCTCCCTTTTGCCTCAATTTCCCCATCTGTAAAATAGGTATCTTACCACCACCCTCACAGGTAAGTCAGATGAGACCACGGAGGAGGCAACGATTTGCAAGATTTAATGTTCCTGCTGTAGTGGTGAGGGACAGGGCAGACCCCAGAGTACGGGAACCTCATATTGCAGCGCTCTGGATCTGCAAAAAGATGGGAGGAACAGGAGAGGCTGCTCTAGGGAAGGTGCTCTGGTCCCCACAAGAGTTTTGGATCTCTGTCCTTTTGTCCCAGGGCATGAGAAACCAGGAACTCCATGTGGCTTTGGGGTGGTAATTGTAGGTGGTTGAAGTGGATGAAAAGACAGGCAGAAGGGCCACTTCCCTCATTGCCTCTGGTCCATCCAGTCACTTGCCCCTCTTCTCAGAGCCTATCTTCAGCAGCAGCTACGGGGGCCCTTGGACCTCCCAGCATAATCTTTTTATGGAGGTGGTGTTTGGGGACTCAGGAAGAAAAGCAGCCCTCTGGCATTGTCTTGGTCTTGGCTGCCCCTAAAAATACGATGTGATGCGGCTAATGAGAAAGCACAACAGGGCCGGCTCAGCATGACCTAATATAGCCTGGCATTCGAGCCTGAACCAGGAAAGAAACGGGGACTGTAATTGAAAACACAGCATGTCTCTCCGATAGGGCGGCAGGGTGCCTGCGGTGATCTCCATGGCAGGGTAGCCTGTGCAGGTCTGAGCAGAGGCCCGGGGGGCTCTCCTAGAGCTCCCGGTGTGGTGGAGTGGGGGCCCAGTTGAGACCACCCTGCAGCCTCTCGCCCCTGCATTGACTAACCCGCTCAGCATCAGGTTGATGAGCCCAATAAGCTCTTGCGGGAAGGAGTAGAGGGCTCAGTGCCAACTGGGGTTGTCATGAATCCCATTGCCCCAAGACTCTGGAGAGTGGCATGGACCAGCCTTCCCTGCTGTCAGGGCTGTGGGGTGGGGGTGGGGGTGGGAGGGGGCACGGAGTTGGGGGGGGCGGGGGAGGAGCCGCAACCAAGAGGGAGGACCAAGGCTGTGAGCAGCCATCTCATCCCTGTGTGTCTGAGACTTTCCTGACCTTGGCATGCAAGTCCTGAATCCCAGGGAATCCCTCGGTCCCGGGAAAGCCAGAATGGTTGGTTTTCCTATGGCATTACCCCTACGCCCCTAAACCAGTTTGTTGTGGGACCCCAGCGTGTTCTCTGGGCTGGAGTCCCAGGTGACCGACCCCAGGTCAGAGGGCTATTAGCTGACAGAGCGGGGACTTGACTCCAGCCTTCTGACCAACAGTTCAAGGCTCTTTGCCCCCTGCCTGTATTTCTCAGGTCATCCATGTGCTCTCTCTAGTGGTCTTGGCCAAGGCCTTTCCCCAGGCTGGAAGTGGTGGTGATGGAGCAGAAAGAGGTGGCAGAGGAGGGACTTCCCAGGATTTAAGTTCAGGTCGCCTACTGAACCTTCAAGCTTCATCTGTTTTTGCAGGAGGGCAGGTGGTGATCAGTCAAACACGTTATTTGTATCCATACACCGCTCCCTGCAATAACAGACCTCTGGCCTCTAAACAGTCACTAGGAAAATGGTGGGGGCCCCAACAGGGTTAGAGGGGGACATTGAGAAGCCACGGGAGTTAAAGGCTCTGGGCCATGAGACTTCAAGAGGAGAAGACTCAATCTCTGCCCTAAGAATCTGACGACCTGGTTAGAAAAATGCAGCGGGCTGGCCTGTGGCTGCCTGGCTGTGGTGCCACCCAGCTACACACACACACACACACACAAACACACACACACAAACATACATTCCAGGGAACAATAGATAAAGGATGTGGCTTATGGAGATTGTATTATTCTCACTTCACTTAAAGAATTTATGAGTTCAAATATTTATTGAATAATTGTTCTTAAACATGTTGTTCCCTCTGTCTGGAACACACTCTTTTTCTCCCTGCTCCTTTATCTCAGCCCCATCCCTGCAGCCCAATTCCATCCATTCTTCTGGCCTCAGCTTAATATACCATATTTATTGAACACTTAGGAGGAAGCGCTTTGCACTGAATAGCTCATTTAGTCCCAGTGAAAACCTTGCGAAGCTATTATACTGAGTTCCCAGGTGAGGAAACTGAGTGGATCACTGACTTGCCCAAGGACACATGGATCTCAACTGTTAGGCTGGGGTGCAGACTGGCTTGTGTTTTCCCTGTAAGGAAGGCTTTTCCAATCCCCACCCCCCTGTTCCCCAAACTTCTGGTTTTTCCCTGGTGGGACACTTGTCACAGATCTGTGAAATGCCTTGTCTCATGTTTCTTCCATGAGACAGTTCCTGGAGGCCTGCAACCCTCCTGGCTTCATCACTAGTTCTAGGCATTTAAAAAGAGCTTAGTAAAGGCCTGTTGAATGAATGGATGGATGGATGGATGGAAGAATGGACAGGTGGATGAATGGACAGATGGAGGGATGGATGAATGGACAGATGGATGGATGGGTGATTTACTTCAGTGGCTGAAGGAACGCTGAAGCTGAGGTCCTCTGTGAAGGCCCTTGTTCTGTCTCTGGGGCACCACGCACTGGCCACACTGAGCTCTTGATGTCACAGGTAAACACAGCTCTCCTTTCTGGGGTGATGCTATAACTGTGAGATCAGAGAACAAACTGATTTTTAAACACTTGGTGAAAGTTGGACTATTTTTTTTTTTTTGAAGAATGAGTTCTTTTGTAAATTCTTAGGATAAAACAGATTTGGAGGGAATTTCATGCTTGTGGAGGCCTTGACAGGCAATTCTCAGCTTTCCCTCCCCTCCCCACTCCAACTTTCCATTACAATTTCTTCTCTGCTCTGGGGGGTGCTTTGGTGGAAAATGTTGGAGAAGTGCTGCTGCTCAGAGAAGTGGTTGGAACTCAGGGCTTGGGGTGATGAGATCCAGTGTAGGAGAGAAGGGAGGGAATTTCAGGGGGATCACCGCATGAGAGGATGGGGAGATGGAGCAGTTGTAGCTCTTGCTGGTCCCTGGAGCTGGGTGAACAGTCTGTCACCAGCACTATGACTGTCACGGGGAATGGCCTTGGCTTTGAGTTCACCAATTGCTATTGAAAGAAAAGCTTCGTAGCCACATCCTGAAGTACCACAGCAGCCTCTTGGAAAACCTCACACTATTTTTAGTCCCTTTAGCTCAAGAAAATGCCATCTCTTTTCCTCCCCACAAGCCAATTCATTGTTGTTCTTGCCTGGGTCATAAAATCCCTTTCTCCTTTTTAGCTCAGTGAGGCCAATCAGCCGTGGGGTGGAGTCCTCTGTCCATTTCTATTTTCCTATCTTGTGTCACTCGTTCACATGGGAAAAATCCAGCCATCTCCCATGTTGGGGCCCTGTGTAACCTTCTTTCTCAAGCAGACACGTGATTGTTCTGAATCACTGGGGGCAGCCGTGAATGAAAGAACATCAGGAGTTAGGGTTCAAGGTGCCTGAAGTTGGTTCGACTGGGGCTCGACACAGAGCTTGTCTATTTCAGAAAGCATTTCTAAGGAGGAGAGGAGGAACCAGTGCCTTCTAGACCGAGAGGAGCAAAGAGGATGATTTTCTCCACTGGAGGATTTCACTAATTCACCAGGAACCAGGAGCTACCCAGTAGTCTGTCCTCTGCAGTTTACAAAATGCTTTTCCTGAGTTGTCTGTTTACATGTGTGCTTCTGCAACAAGGAACTATACCCAAAGCTGTGGGCCCACAGATGATGGAGGGGCTGAGTCAGTCTGGAGGGATCAGGGAAGACTTCACAGAGGAGGTGACATATTGCTGTGTGTTAAAGCCTAAGAAGAAAGGAAGACATGATCCAGGCAGAGGGAACAGCATGTACAGACGCAAGGAGGTATGAAAGGTCATGTGAGGAGACTAGGGGGGAAGTGGGGTCCAGAATTTGAACGGTCATGTGTGTTGCTGGAGGGAGTGGGGAGCTGTTGGCGTATATTTTGCAGGAAGTTCACTCAAATCTGAATGGAGATTGAACCAATCTGGAGTGTATAGGGGGCTGTGTTGGGCACAGCTTGTTGGGCACCCCTGTGTGAGACAACTGACCTTTTATTTTAAAGGTTTAATGGCTACAGTCTGGACAGGTGGGAGTGGGGAATTTAAGTTAATCCCCCGAATAGGGGTTAGCACAAGTACCATCACCGGCATTGCTAATCAATCACAGCATCATCCTCATGCTACAACTGAAAAAACAGAAAGGGATGGAAAGGTGGGCCCAGGACCCCTCCAAGTTAGGAAGCAATAGAGGCAGGACTGGTGTCCGCAACCAGACGGATGTGGTGAGCTTGAGGTTCAGACAAACATGGGTGTGTATCCAAGTTTTTCCATTTATTGGTTGAATGTCTGGACTGTCACTAATCTTCTCTGAGCCTCAGTTTCCTCATCTGTAAAATGGGGATCATACTATCCCTTCACAGGTTGGGTGGGATGGGATAATGAATGCTGTATGTGAGTTCAGAGCCAGGTATGTATTGAGTGCACAGTAAATGGTAACTATCAGTAATATTAATAATATTATTATTTCTCATAGCTAATATACCATCATCTCTCTATATATTTCACAATTTTCCACTCTCCTCTTTACCTTACCATGCCCATCTTTTCTGTCTTTCAATATGCTGTCAAGGAGGCTGGCTGGGAACTACTAATTCAACAAATAGTCATGACATGGACAGACATAGCCCTGCTGTAGACATCTCTGGTTTGTTCTAGATGAGCCAAGAGACATCGTTTGTCCTTTCAGCAGTGAAGGGCAATGAAGAAAAGTGGCTGCAATGGACCAGGGTCTGACCTGGTGTCGTCAAGATAATTACTGTCATTTGTGGATCTGTGGTGCCAAGGGAATTCTCCTGGGACCTTACCAGTATTGATATGTGACCAGCCAGGGAGCTGCCTGGAGCCCCATCTGTAGGGAATACAAGAATCCCACTGGAAATATAATGTGATGGAGAATATTTAATGGAGTTGCTTTCAGTACAAGTCCTGTGATTTTTGGGAGATTTGGGGTAAGTTGTTTGGGATGGTGGATGGCCTCTCACTGGTGTGTGCCGAGAACATAGATGGTCCCTAGACAGGGTGGAGACACCTCTCTGATAACTTTCAGTTTGCTGGGTAGGTTTGGGGCCAGAACTGAATGGTTTGGGGCATTGGAGGAAAGGCTGAGGACCACCATCCCAAGTGCTTTCTGATCGCCTCTGAATTCAGGAAGAACTAGTTTTTAAGGGCTACCTAGTGATTTGCCAATCTGGGGTCAGCTGTCTTTGGTACTGCCAGGGCAGCGCAGGCCTTGGGCTTCAAGGTACAGCTGCTGTGGGCATCATAGAGGGCCCTCCATAGAAACCTGGGGACCCCCTCTCCATGGGGTACAGTGGCCTCTCTGTCATGGGTCTGGACAGGAGGTGGAAGGCTGGAAAGAGAGAGAAGTGGGAGGCATTGGGCATGTGACTCTCTTGCTTTTGTGCTGTTCATGAGCGTGGCCAGTCCCAGCCTGTATCGGGCAGATGGTACCGGAATTTCCCAACTGGATACCCAGCTGCAGGGTCTGACCCAGTCACACTGAGAGGAAGAGGGACCCCAGCAGGCATTCAGGGGACCCAGGAAGGGGAGTGCTGGGCAGTGAGCATGTGCAATGAAGCCCACTGACCCACAGGCCAAGGCTGGAGGGAGACTGCCCCAGCTCCCCCCAGTCGCAGTCCTACATGACCTGCTCGTCACTTCATGGACTTGCGGGGTGACCACGGATGGGAGGGTTGACCCAGCATGGCTCCAAGTCACCTCCTCTGTGAAGTTTTCCCTGATACCTCCAGACAGACTCAGCTTCTGCATCATCTGTTCCCCACAGCCTGGTGTTCAGTTCCCTGTTACAGACAGCTCAGGATACAGCAGCTGTTCCCTTTTAAGCCCATCAGGCTCCACAGAGCAGGCAGAGCTATGTGACTCTGCAGTGTGGCCGGGCTCCCTGGCTCACGGGAAGGTCTGGGTGAAGGTTTATGGGGGTGAATTCTGACATGATGATGAAGGAACTCCAAGCTGTGTTGTAAAGTGACTTGAGTGTCTAGTCCCATTGAGTCCAACCTCTCAAGGACAGGGCTTAAATCACCTTTGTTGTAATGAGAGAAAAGGGGAACAGCAGTGATTAAAAGTGCTTGATAAGACGCCCTCTAGTTCGGGTTTGGAAGAAAAGAGGGATGGCTGAGAAAACAGGGCTTGTTTCCTGTGTTCACATCACAGCTGAGCTAGCCTGCTGGGCAGGGCTGTGTCTCTAGTCCTCCCTTGGTGAGCCTGGGGCTGTCAAGATGGCCTGAGTGGAGGTGGGCGTGGGGTGTGGCTGTGTGACTGAGGCTGAGGGGCCACGGCCACTGGGGGACGGGGAAGGTGGCATCCTAGGGGAGGGGGAGCCCGAACCCAGCTGAGGCTTGAGGGAAGAAGGGGAGGCTTGTCAGGTGGGGCTGCAGTTCCAGGTGAGGAAGAGCACGTGTGGGGGCCAGGAGACCTGGAGCTCCGCACAGGGTTGGGGGGCTCCACCGCGTCCCTCCTCAGCCAGACCCCAGCTCTGCGAGGCTGAGCCCCATCCAGTGCTCAGCGCAGGGCTTGGCCACCATCGGGGACGCAACGTGCAAAGTGCGCCGATGCACCGTTTCTGCTTTCTTGGGGAGCTTGTACACTTAACATGTGTCTGTGCGGCATGTGGTGTCTTTTGGAGCTGAGTGGGCTCTGGGCCCGTTTCATTCTCATACCCGACCTCTCCAACTTACTGGCAGGACGGGGAGAGAGAGCAACACCCCCAAAGCTACAGTCCCATCCCATTTTGAGCACAGCAGGCAGACGTGGAGGGCTACAGCCAGCAAGAGAGGGGGTCCACAGGCCCCTTGGAGCTGAGCAGCAGTAGAGAAACAGCTCAGACACCGTGAGTGTTCTGGAGCCCTCCTTCACCTGCCTCCATATGACTGGGCTGGCTGACACCTCATGGGGCCTGGTCTGGCTTCCACGGCTTCTCCCCCAAAGAGACGCAGTAAGAATTTCACTTAAGTCATGGTCACCATCATCCTCTACTGATTTCAATGGAAGCCCTGCTGGGCACCCGGCACCATGCCCTGGTGTTTACCCTGAAGGCCTCCCCTCCAAGTTCTCAGGGCTCAGGAAAGAGATGGGACCAACAGAGAGGGTCAACCAATGCACAGTTTGAATACCACCATCCAAAGGTCTGGGAGGCAGATACAACCTCAGAAAGTCATACAAAATGAGTTTCATCGTAACAGTGTTGTTTAGTCTCTTAGTTGCATCTGACTCTTTGTGACTATAGCCCACCAGGCTCCTCTGTCCCTGGGATTTCCCAGGCAAGAGCACTGGAATAGATTGCCATTTTCTTCTCCAGAGGATCTTCTTGACCCAGGGATCGAACCCACGTCTCCTGCATTGGCAGGCAGATTCTTTACAGCTGAGCCACCAGAGAGGCCTATAAATAGTGTTGGGCCTGACTCAAATGTTTACATGTCCTGTTCCCCCAATTTATGCCTCAAAGCAGTGCTGTCCAGTAAAATATTCTAGTAGCCACATTAAAAAAGTAAACAGAAACAAGTGAAATTAATTTTAATAATGTTTCATCTAATCCAATATACCAAAAATATTATCATTTTAACATATAATCAGTACAAAATTGTTAATGAGTTATTTTACATTCTTTTGTTTATACTTTGCACCGCAGTACATTTTGCACTCATAGTGTATCCTGATTCAAAATGGCATATTCTAGTGCTCAATAGCTGTGCATCATTAGTAGCTATTGAATTGAATGGCAGTCTCTGTCTCAAAGGCTTCAGCAAGTCATTTAGCCTCTGTGTCTCAGTTTCCTCATCTGACAAATGGGGATGGTAATGGTACCTGGAGTTAATACATACAAAGGGCTTAGAATAGCCCTGGACTCAGAAAGTTTCAGTACTTGTTCATTCACTGGATTATCATTGGTCCATCTGAGGTGTGCTCAGGGTGCTGAGCCTGAAAGAGACCCAGACACTGGACAGGAAGGAGGGAAGTGACATGGTAGACACCAGGCTTCCATGGTGGCTCAAACAGCGAAGAATCCACCTACAATGCAGGAGATGGGGGTTCGATCCCTGGGTCTAGAAGATCCCCTGGAGAAGGGAATGGCTACCCACTCCAGTATTCTTGCCTGGGAAATCCCATGGAAGAAACTGGTGGGCTATAGTCCTTGGGGTCACAAAGAGTTGGACACAATTTGGCAACTGAACAACAACAATTCATACCTAAGCATTTTAAAGTAAGTAATAGATGGTTGGCTGAGATGGTTGGATGAGATGGTTCTGAGATGGTTGGATGGCATCACCAACTCAATGGACATGAGTGTGAGCAAACTCCGGGAGAGAGTGAAGGGCAGGGAAGCCTGGGGTGCTGTAGTTCATGGGGTTGCAGAGTTGGACACAACTTAGTGACTGAACAACAACAAAACAGGTGATATAATGGGGTCGTATTTCAACCCTGACTTCCCTCATGGGGAAACTGAGTCTCAGGAGGTAGAAGCACCTTGCCCAAGGTCACACAGCCACTAATTAGGATGCCAGAGTTGGAAGTCAGGGCTCCACCAGCCCAGAGTCTAGACCTCTGCCCTATCCAACTTTTCCTGAAAAAGACAAAGTCCTCAAGATCCTCTCTCTGGAACAGCCTCAACAGTGTCCAGTGAAGGTGCTGGCTTGTCCCAGGGCCTAAAGGAACTGGCAGGAAGACGCCAGGAGCCAGACCCTGGAGCTAGCTCTGCCACTTCCAGCTGTGTGACCTTGGGCTGATGACTGCACTTCCCTGAGCCTCAGGTTTCCCTTCTGTGCAGTGTGAGTGATAATTCCAACATTGCACAGTGTGTAAAGAGAGCTTAATTCAGGGCCCAGCACTTAACCATACGTGTAACAACTTTTGCCATCATTGTAAGGAATGAAACACCCACCCAGCTTGAAAGGTTTAATTGTGAAAGGTGATATTTGACTCATGTAACCAGAAAGTCTGGAGGTGGGCTGGTTGCAGGACTGGTTGATCCAGGGCCTCCATGATGTCACCAGGGACCCAGGTTCTTTCCATGTATGTCTGATGCACAGTGACTGGGGCTGCCTCAATAGCCTGAGGGGCTCATAGCCACAAGTGAGAGTCTCAGGGATTCCTCTGATTGGATGGGCTTTGGTCATATGGGCTTTGGTCACATGGGACCGATGACTTTGGCCAGGGGATGGAATGTACTGAATAGCTTAGCCCAGCTCAGACCTACTCTTGGGGCTACAGGTTTCAATTCTTCCAAAGCACACGGTATTTATATATATAGGGTGGTTATCCCAGTGTCAGTCTGGGTCTGGTTGGAAAGGAGGGCTGGGAGATGAGTGGGCAGCAAGTAAACACTTAATGTTTCCTTTCTTTCCTTTCCCTCCACCCCAGCAAGGGTAAGGAGACCTCCCTCCGTGACATCCCTTTGGTGGACCCGGGCATCAAGGTTTCTTCTCTGCCCCACAGATGGCCAGGGCTCACTCCTACCCTCTGTTGTTTTCATTTTTGGATACCCCCAGCCTTCTGTGAGGTTTCTCCAGGAAGCCTCTCTACACTGTGACCTCACAGGTGGGCACCCAGGAATGCTCTGTCTGCTGTGCTTTCTAACTGCCTTGTGGTGAACTGTGGTCATGAACTAAGGGCTTTTCTTCTCCCCGTTTCTCAGAAGAGGAAGCTGAATCACAGGGAGGTTGGCAGTGAGCTCTGTTAGTCAAGGCTCATTTGATTAGTATCACCATGACCCAGGCCCTGTCGTTAAGGGGCGCTTGTGTGAGCAGCCTGCTGCTGGTGGGGGCAATGGGGCTCCCTAGAGCTGCCCAAGTGGGTAGGCTCCAGTCACGCAGTTGATCCTTCCAGTGGAGGCCCACCTGTCGGTCCAATACCCCAAATCTCTCTTCTCCCAAGGAGGCAGGTGAAAAGAGAGTGGGGGGAAAGTAGACTGGATTGAGCTGATGAGTGAGTTTGAGAAATGACCTCCATCATTTCCTCTTGCTTGAATCTTCATTCTTCTTGGTCCTGCTAAGAGTTAGGGAAATGGCAGCATCCCTCCCCCACCCTGTCCCAACCTCAGTAGGATGGGAGGGTCCCAGGCTGCCTGGGGCTGGGGAGGTGATTTGTCTAATTCTGGAGTTCCATATTAGGAGCCCCAGATGCTTGAAGTTCTCAGACAATATTCCCCCAAATCACTTTCTCAGCCATCCAGAAGCCCCCTAGGACAGTGGGACCATTTTGGAGCATAGTCCACATCTAGGTAAGAGAAGATGATGGATTTGGCATAGAGTTGCAGGTAAAATATAAGATGCCAAGTTAAATTTGAATTTCAGATAAAAAATGAATAATTTTTTAGGATAACTATGTGCCCACTATAGTATAGGACACACTGATACTAGAAAAATTATTCATTGTTTACTTGAAGTTTAAATTTAACTGGGTGTCATGTATTTTTACTTGCTAACCTTCGTTTTATTTGGCAACTGTAATTTGGGTAGACTTTGGATGTTCCTCAAACAGGATGTGGGGATAGGAGAGGACAATTCAGTTCATTTCAGTTCAGTCACTCAGTCATGTCTGACTCTTTGCGACCCCATGAATCACAGCACACCAGGCCTCCCTGTCCATCACCAACTCCTGGAGTTTACTCAAACTCATGTCCATTGAGTCGGTGATGCTATCCAGCCATCTCATCTTCTGTAATCCCCTTTTCTTCCTTCCCCCAATCCCTCCCAGCATCAGGATCTTTTCCAATGAGTCAACTCTTCGCATGAGGTGGCCAAAGTACTGGAGTTTCAGCTTCAGCATCAGTCCTTCCAATGAACACCCAGGACTGATCTCCTTTAGGATGGACTGGTTGGATCTCCTTGCAGTTCAAGGGACTCTCAAGAGTCTTCTCCAACACCACAATTCAAAAGCATCAGTTTTTCGGCATTCAGCTTTCTTCACAGGAGAGGACAAGGGGTCCTTAAATCTCTTAGGAGGTCCACAGCTGCCAGTAACAAAACTCTGAGTGGATGGACTTGGGCATAAGTATATTTATTACTGTCCATAATGAGGAGTCCAGAGGCAGGGAGGAGTGCCCTCTGGCCCCTGAACTCCAGCTCCACTTGCTCTGAGTTTCTGTAGCTCTGCCTCCAGAATGGTACTCCTCAGGATCACTGGATAAATACAGTATCTCCAAGTGCTACATCCATGTGGTTGCCAGCAGGTGGCTATTACAGACATGGAAACCTTACCCAGGGGCCCTCCAGCAGGCTTGCATCTCATTGGTCAGAATCACCCATCTAAGCCCAAAGGACCACCATGATTGGCTGAAAGCAATTAGACCTGCCTCTTGGGGCGTGGCCTCTTCAGAAGCCTCTCACAGAGAGGAGGGTGGGTACCTGCACTAGTACTTGGGGTTCTCCAGGGTCTGAGGTCATCCCCCAGCTCCATGGAAGTGGGACAGCATGTGAGGGTTTCCAGAGCTGTCTCCTCCAGCTCTTGACCTCTGCAGGTGGGTGTCCTTCTCTCCATGTCAGTGTTCCCCTGAGCACTCCGGGATCCTGGGGGCAAACCTCAGTGTCCCTGTGTTTTAGGGGCTCATGCCTGCTTTTCCTATGACCCCCACTTCACCAGGAACGACCCATGTTCTCCCGCAGTCTTTGTCCTCTCCCCTGGGAGCGCCTCACTGGTCTGTGAGCACTTCTCTGATGGATGCGCTAGTCCTGGGTCCCCCTGAATCATCCCAGGAGCCCTGCAAATCTGTGAGGGGTCCCGTGGCCCTGTCCACCGTGGCCTCAGATGATGGGCACTAGAGCACCCATCCCGCTGCCTCCCTCCCTCCGCAGACCGAGTGCCCATTCCCCCCTTACAAGGGAGAGAGCCTGGTGCACAACAGATGCCTGACTCTTAACTGAGATGTTTGAGCTGGCCCAGCACTATAAGCCCCGGCTGGCTGGGGGTTAGTGTTCAAGACCACGGAGGCCTGTGGGCCTGTCTCTGTGGGTTGGGTCAAATGGTCAGTGGACCCTGCATGGGCCTGATGTGACAGGCATGTCCAACTCCCTTCTGGATTCACTGTGACAAGCCCCTGCTGAGGAGACCCTTTGCCAGAGGACAGGGAGGGCATCAGAGAGATGCCAGAACATTCAGGCGAAAGCTGCTTGGGCCTGATAGAGATGGGAGCAAGTCCTCCTGGGAGGTCTCCACTCGCTGGCCCTGCGCCCCTTCCTGCACCCCCCAACCCCTGGGCCAAAGGAGCTGTGAATCTGAAGCAGCTTCAGCTACATGAGCCATAAAGTGCAGAGGGCTTGTCTTCCCTGGGAAGGGGGGGATGGGGACGCCCCCACATCCCTGGCCTTGGTTCCTGCTGACTTAGGAGAGGGGGTACCAGGAGACAGTTGCATCTATCCCTGGAATCCACTGTAGGACAGATCTGGGAGCTGCTGAGTATTCCTGACAGAACCTAACTTGATTCAGTTTGATGGGCATTTAGTCAGAGCCTGCTCTTTTCCAGGCTTCGGGGCCAGGGTATCTCCAGGGAGGTGTAACTCCCACATTTATTCAGTACAGAATGTCAAGGATCAGGCTAAGTGTTTTATGTGCTTTAATGTCTTTTTAACCTCATAGCATCCCTGTGAGGCAGGTATTATCCTTATTCCCATTTTGCTTGGTCTCTTTGTCAGTCGTGTTGGACTCTCTGCAGCCCATGGACTCCCCTGTCCATGGAATTTTCCAGGCAAGAATACTGGAGCAGATTGCCATTTCCTACTCCAGGAGACCTTCTTCACCCTGGGATCAAACCTGTTTCTCTCACATCACCTGCATCAGCAGGTAGATTCTTTACCCCTAATGCCACCTGGGAAGCCCCATTCCCATTTTACAGATGAGAAAAACAAGATCCCAAGAGCTTTAGTTAACCTCACAAGTACACAGGTAGTGAGAAGCAGGGTCAGGACTTGAGGTTAGGCCTATCTACTTGACCCCTAAATCTGTCCTTGGCCTTGAGGGGTTCACTATCCCCACAAGGAGAACTTATGAGCGCCCATCTCCAAGGGGAAGGAGGACATGGAGTGTTGTTCCTTCCTGTGTTAGGGCAAAGAGTCTCCCTAGATGGTCCAACACCCAACCCAGCAGCTGGGCCCAGGTATCCCCACCCCATCCTGGTTCTGTCGTCTTCATTCTGTTTCTCTTCTAGGCTGTCTTCTCTTGTATGGGGAGGGTGGTGGGGGGCAGGAGATGAAAATATAAGACTGAATGGAGCCGCCTGTCTTTGGGGAAGCATTGGTTTCTCTCTCAGGAGGCTGTGCTCAGCATGCAGAGAATTCTTAGGCCCTGTGCAAGAGGCAAGCGGCACTGTGACCCGTGAGTCCTGGGGGTATACCCAGAAGGTACAGAATGATGGGCAAACCATTCCACAGCTGGTGATTGCCTGTTGGTCAGACCAGACCCCTGATGTGCCCGCCTTTAACCCTTTGGTTGGTAGACATCTGGCCCTCCAGGGAAGCCTAAGGTAGGGGCCTGGGGCAGAGGGTACTGAGGAAACTGTCTCAACTGGTATACAGGGTGTTCCAACATCCAGCCAAGCAGCATAGCTACCCAAGCATCCTGTCAGCATGGCAGCCTTGGTCTGGGAGGCTCAGGAGGACAGCTTGTGGTTTCATGGGTTGGGGAGGGCTCTTTGAGCGTGGCAGCTTCTCTGGCCAGCACTTGGACTGGTTCTTTTTCCTGTTTGGTTCCCAAAGGGACTGATAATGGAATTGAAAAAATCTGAATGAATTGTCTGATGTGTCATGACTAAGCCTGCCATGTGCCAAGTGTCCCCCAGGAGAGGCCCTTGAATAGCAGACTGGAGCACCATGATTGCGCGTCGGAGACCTTTCCCAGAGAGAGCCACCGACGTCAGTGGCTCCGAGTTCTAGAAGCTCTTGGAAGGTCTGAGGAATTGTCCCGTGGATTTGTGGCACGAGGCTCTCAGTGGGAGACTGAGGAGTTGTAGAGCTCGCTAGTCCAGCTCTGGGGGCAGATGGATCTCAATGCACATAGCCTGCTTCACTTTTGAGCAGTTTCAGTTACTCTCTAGTTCTGTTACTGATCCCATCTTGACTTCCCAGGAAGCTCCATGTCTTGGTCTTTGTTTAAGCTCCTGGAACCTTGTAGGCTCATTCTCATTTCATTTCCACTGACACTCAAGTGTATTCAGGGAGCCCTTAATCATTTCTTTTTCTGCCTCCACTCCCCCTCTGGCTCCTTACCACATCTATTCTTCTCCAGGGAGAATATTCTCAATTTTATTGACTGGTCTTCTGGTGGTTTTATGGCTAGGTGCCTTTACCATGTGGGTCAATGGATATGAGATTTATTAATGTTTATATCTTACTTGACATGGACTCCTTAGAAATCTGGTGCTCATATAGATGATGGTAGCCAAGAGCTTTTAATGGGCTTGAGCCCTGTGCCACTATACTGCGTGCTCATTTTCTCTTTAATTATGTGTGTGTGTGTGCATGCTAAGTTGCTTCAGTCCTATCTGACTCTTTGCGACCCTATGGACTGTAGCCTGCCAGGCTCCTCTGTCCATGGTGCAATGACCTTTTAAAATTGATACTATTGGGTTGGCCAAAAAGTTTGTTTGGGTTTTTCATAACATCTTACAGAAAAACCCAAATGAACTTTTTGGCCAACCTGATAATATTACCCCCCCACTTTATAGATGAGGATACTGAGATCTGGGCTTCCCAGGTGGTTCTAGTGATAAAGAACTCACGTGCCAATTGCAGGACGAGGCTAAGAGACACAGATCCGATCCTTGGGTCAGGAAGATTCCCTAGAGAAGGGCATGGCAACGCACTCCACTATTCTTGTCTGGAGAATCCCATGGGCAGAGGAGCCTGGCAGGCTACAGTCCATGGGGTCGCAAAGAGTTAGACGTGACTGATACAGCCTAGCACACAAGCATACTGAGACTCAGGCTGGGTAAGTACCTCCCTTACTCAAGTAATGTAGTCAGTAAGGGGATAGAGCTGGGACTGGACCTGACAAGTCTAACCCCAGGGGCTGAGCTCTTAACCCCTCCACCCTGTTCCTCAAAGTGTGACCCTCCAACTGCTGTGGGAAGTCCCTGGGGCCTTGAGAGAAATGCTGAGTCTCAGGCCCCTAACGGGGATCCCAGGTAATTCCCATGCACATTTGAATTGGGACAGTCTGGTCTGAAAGCTCATTGATCCCTTGGCTTCTACTGATGCTGCCTGAGACCACACTGGAGGTGATGGGCACAGATCCCTTCTACTCCAGTTGGCATTATCCTCAGGCTCATCTTTGTCCTGTCTAGGTCCTTTTCTCAGGAGGCCTGATTTGTCAGAATGAAGATATGATGGTTAATATTATGTGTCAACGTGGCTAGGCCTTGGGACGCAGATATTTGAGCAAACATTATTCTAGCTGTTTCTCTGACGGTTTTCATAGGATGAAGTTATAATTTAAATCAATAGGCTTTGAGTAAAGCAGATTGGCCTCAATAATATGGGTGAGCCTCATCCTTTCAGTGGAAGGCCTCAGTAAAATAGAGCAATGACCTCCTTAATAGAAAAAGCCTGAAGAAGAGGGATTTCTGCCAGCAGACTGCCTTCAGACTCAAACTGCAGCTTCAGCCCTTCCTTGGATCTCCAGACTGCTGGCCTGGCCTTTAGATTTTGGACTTGCCAACCTCCATGGTTAGCGAGCCAATTTCATGCAATCTCTATTTCTCTGGCTTAATCTCTCTCCCCCCCACCCAATACCCCATTGGTTCTGTTTCTTGGTAAAATCTGGCTGATACAGATAGCTAAGGACTCATCAGGTAATTTTATTCTTTCACTATCTAGTCCCTAAGTTGAACCAATAATTAAGGATCCCAACACCCTCCCTCCAAATCTTTGGGCTCCCCAGGCACTCTCTCCTTTTTCAACCCCAGCAGCCTTTGACTAAGGAGTTTCCATCACCATCTCTCTGTACAGTACTGTCCTAGGGATCCTGGGAGATGTGTGAGAACAATGTTGTGGCATAAGAGGGGACTTAGAGACCCTTAGTCAAGTCATCCACTGTACATAGGAAAAGACTGAAGCCCAGAGGGGAGGGTGCTTCCCAAAAGCACATAGCTGTCACACTGCCAGGATGAGAACCTGGCTCTTTAGATTTCCAGGTCTGTCTGTTGAATTTCAGGAAGCAGATGTCACAATCAAGCTAGCTATTAAGGAAAATTCATGGAGTGGACCTATTTACAAATGTATGGGCAGGGTTCAAGCACCTGAACAGGGTGACGAAGGACCCCAGGATTAGTATCAGCAGAAAACTGTCACCACACCTGTGTCTGAAGGGTTCCGGGGAGAGCGCAGTGATGGAAGCTGTATGTAGCAAGCTACACAGAGGAGAGGGCTGCCAACCAGCAGCTGTGGCCTTGGGTGGAGGGACACAGCCACTGCCAAGATAAGACCATCAGGGAAGTTGCTGGGGAGATAAATCCCCCAGCTTCTCTCTCTCCTCAACTTCTGATCTCCTGTGGGCTCAGACCAACTGGAAACCAGACATCAAGGAAAGCTTGTTGATGCAGTTCATGGAGTTTGGCCTCCCGAGGTGAGAAGGCACTCATCCTTCAAAGCATGGACACTCTCCTCTGAAACAAGATCCTGTTGTTCTTTGCTTTGGTCTGGCCTGCTCTGGCTGGCAGCAGGATGTGCTTCAGTCAACTCTGGTTCACATCCTTCTCCACTGGGTGTGGTGTCCACTGGGAAATGACAAGCGATCCATTCAACCACTCATAATATATGAGAACTCACAGTTGCCAAAACGTTTCATGTTTCATATGGTCTTCAAAACAACCTCACGTGGAAGGAACTTGTTATTCATGGTTTAGAGATAAGGAAGCCAGGTTCAGGGATGTTAAGTCACTTATCCAAAATCAGCAGCCTACAATGACTCCGGAAGTTTATTTCACAATCATTTATTGAGTGCTGGCCAACTCCAGGCCCTGGGTGAGGGGGGTAGGGGTGCAGAGATGAGCCCAACCCTGTCATTCAGGGGGTCTGGGCACAGATGGCAAATGTTGACATGTTTCCCAATTTTCTGCCTTTGTCTTACCAAGTCAAAGCATTTTCTGAGTACCACTCTGGTGGGTCCCCAAGGCAGACTTGCTTGTCATTATCATTCCTGCCCTCCTGGAGCTTACAGTTTTCTTAAAGAAATGAGAAGTGTGTGTGGAAACAGTAACTAATGCCATTAGCCAAGTCAATTGTGCTGGAGAGGATGTAAAAATTCAAGAAGAGGTCTGCTGGCTCCAGCTGTGTGTGTGTGTGGGGTGATCCATAGAGGTGTCAGAAAGGAGGTGGGATTTAAGCTGTTTTCTGTGGGAAGCATGGTCCATGTTCAGCGAGGGAGATAGGGAAACAGAATTTTAAGGAGGAACATCATAACTGTGGTGGTAGGAAAGCAGGGAACTTGTTCTGGAGACACAGAGGCCAGTCTGGTGCAGCTCTGGTGAGGAGAGGAGAGTACCATGGACCTTTCTACAAGAGAAAAGAGAGATATGTTGAGTTATAGAAGAAAGCACTCACGTGGCTGTTGTAGCAGGGAGGGATGAGATCGGGAAAACGGGTGTTTGTGGAGGATCTTATTCTCGAGACTGTTGGGTTTATCCGTAGTGTCATCTGCTCTCAGAGTCTTGACTTCAGCATCAGGCTGTGCTGTCTTAAGACTCCAGTTGGCTCCATGGTCTTCAGGATATCTCTGACGCCCCTGGCAGTGGGGAAGGACACCCAGGAGCTGGGTCAGGTGGCATAAACACACAACCGGAGTCTGCGCAGTCGAGCCCCTGCTGACCCCTCTGACTCCACCTCCCACCACAGCTCCTGCCACTGCCCACTTGACTCACTTTGCCCTTGGCATACTGGCCTTCTGTCTATCCGTCCAGCACACGGATCTCTTAGTGCCACGCGCTTGCTGTTCCCTCTGCCTGGAATGCTCTTCTTTTAGCTTGGCTCCTTCTGGTCCTTCGCTTCTGATTTCAGGCATCTCCTCTCAAAGTGGCCTTCCCTGAGCACTCCATCTAAAGGAGGTCTCTCTCGACTTCCCGGTTACTCTGTGACATCACATTGTTGTTCATGACCTTCACAGTACTTCCTACCCTCTGCAACTTCCTCATTTATTATCTGTTTACCCCCTCTGTAAGATCTGTGAGGGCATGGACCTCCCAGAATATGCCTGACATGGTAGATACTCAGTTGACATTTATGGAATTGATGAATGAGCACGACTTCTTTCCAATCTGCTTTGACCTGATAAGAAAGTGTAAAGGGTGGACCTGCCTTGGTGGGGGGTGGGGTGGGGTGACCTGTGGCCCTCTTGGAATTATGGGCAAGCTTATGTTGCTTTCTTTTCCCTGGGAAGTAGGTCGATGGTAATCCTTAGGGTTCTTCACCAAATACTTCTTTGGCCCCTTTGACGGGGAGGCATTGCCTTGGAACTTGTTTTGACCTTTGGAATGTGAATGGAGATGCTATAGGTCACTTCTGGGAAGGTACTGGAAGCACTAGGTGTGAGTTAGCCCATGCCTTTCCTTCACCAGGACGGTCATGGATTTGTACACTGAGATGGCGTCTCCATCAGGCTGCGTCTCTGAATGACTACAACAAGAAGAGCCCTGCTGACCCACACTGGACATATAGCAGGAGCAGGAAGTATACTTTGTTCGTGTTAAACCACAGAGATTTTGTTAGCACAGCACAGCCTTGCCTCTCCTAACTGCTGAAGAGCTTTTAGTTTTCATCAGGTTCTCAGAGGGGTCTGTTAGCCAAACAAGGTCCAGAATCACTGACTCAGGGGTCAGCTGGAAAGATATGGCATGAAGGGGAGGTTAAACTCACATTTACTACATACCCCATTATGTGCCAGACACTTTGCTGAGTCCTTCACATATATCGTAGTGTTTAATCTACAACAACCTTGTGAGGTAGCTAGTGTGAGCCCCATTCTGTAGACAAAACTGGGACTCAGAGAGTTTAGGGCATTGGTACTCAAAGTGTGGTCTGTAGACCAGTAGCGTCTGCATTTTTAACAAGTAGTAGAGCTTGTTAGAAACGCAGAATTTCAGGTCCCTCTCCAGTCCCACTATATCAAAAACTGTGTTTTAACAATAGCTTATCAGGTGACTTAAGTGCATTTTAGAATTTGAGACAAATTGATCACATCAGTTTGGGGGACTTGCTTGATATCCTCTAGCTAATGGCAGATATAGATAAGGGAGCCATCATTCAAGAGATGGGGGTGGCTCTACCCTTCACCCCCATGTTAGGACTACGGGAATCAGGATATGCAGAGCTTGGGTCAGGCATCTGAATCCCAGGTGGTATTCACTGGCTCCCCTGGCAGGCACATCTTCAAATAGTTTGAGTGGTTGATGGTAAACAAAGCTATTTATTGATTTACAAAACCACCCAGACGGTGTCTAGGGTGTATGTTTCTTCTAGCTGTGAATTACTGACTGGTGGTAGACTGGGGCAGACATTGTCAGACACATTGTCCATGGTGGGGAAGTCTCACTCCCAGTACATAGACCGTGACTGGGGACCCAAGATAATTCCTTGATGATGGCAGGCACATGTCTTGAATCTCTGTATGTGACAGAGTTGGGATCCCTTGGCTTTGAGCTTGGTGTCTGTCTGGACCATGAAGTGTCCTGATTCCCTGGGACTGAATCCTCCAGAAGATCTCACATGGTGCCTGGGCTTGGGCTCTGCCTGCAGGAACTGCTCTGTTATCACATTATAGATGAGGAAGTGACCAGGAAACCATGCCAGGAGAGAGATTGCCGCTCCCTGGGTCCACGGCCAGGACTGGGCATCTGTGGAAGGCTGATTTCTGTGGCCCGTGGCCTCTGGCGCCCTTGTCAGTTGGTGGCATTCATCTCTTTGGAGCCTCCATGGAGTTGCTGAGGAAATTGGAGCTCTTGGGTAGAGGAGTATAATTTGGCGTCTCTTTACTGAAATTATGAGATCATCAGCTCTTCTCCAGATATTTAGAGTTTCTGTGAAAAAGGCAGAGCTCTCTCTCTTTTCGTTATGACCTGGTTATCTGCTCAGCTAAGTGAGAAATTTCATATTACAGAGCGATCAATTAATGCAACAAATATATATTGGGTACCTGCTGAGTGTTAAGGACTGAGAATACAAAAAAGTACTTTTGCCTTTGGATAGGCTCTGGACTAGTTCAGATGCAAAGGAGGAAGTAATAGACAGGGACAGGACTTCACTTTGCAGGGGTGTGGGTGATTAAGGAGCTTGTGGAGTGGTCCCTGGGCCCACACAGGAGGAGATGACAGGGTCGGGCAGGGGCTTTGAGCACTGGCTGAGGACTCAGACCTGGGTCCCAGTTCTGGTCACCATGGCTCCCTCAGGACCACATCTGTTAGACCCAGATAGCAGTGTACCTGCCAATGGGGAGGGAAGAAGACCACTGCTATTGATTGAACTCTTATGAGCCAAATGTTGGATTTAGGCACACGCTTTATTGAAAGTTTGGATCAGACTTAGGGGACATTGGTGGGGAGGGCAGAGCCATCTGAACTCATCTGTGAGTTGGGGAGTGAGTTGCCGTAGGCCCCAGAGCCAGTTGGTGGCAGAGTTGGCTCCAGCTCCCAGGCCTCTGGTCTCTTTCCGCGTTGACTGGGCACTTGCCCCATTTTCCCAAGCTGGGCTCGTTTTTGTTCTGATATGGAAATGTGGCTGTAGAGGGGCTGAATGTAGCAGAGAGGCCACCCAGGACTGTGGCCAACTCCCTTCCCATAGATAAATGGAGCCCGAACCTCCATTTGGCAATCAGCAGAAAAACAAATTAAAGCAGAGCGGCTCTCATCTCCCTTTCCCCCCCTCTCCCCACTCTGACGGATTTATTTTGGAAAGCGACAGGAGGCTAACGGCATCACTTAATTTCCCTGATAATAAATTACCCCCAAGTGCAACAATTAAATGTTTCACAACAAACACTTTCCTTCTGCAATAAGCTTCCTCACAGGCTCCTCCCGCTCTGACCGACCTCCTTCCCGCCCCGCCCCTCCTGGCCCCGCCCCTCCTGGCCCCGCCTCTGTCCCTCCTGGCCCCGCCTCTGCCCCTCCTGGCCCCGCCTCTGTCCCTCCTGGCCCCGCCTCCGCCCCTCCTGGCCCCGCCTCCACTCCCTCCTGGCCCCGCCTCCACCCCCTCCTGGCCCTGCCTCTGCCCCTTCTGGCCTGGCTTCTCTGGTGAGTCATTTTCATTTCCGGGCTTCAGGATCCTGACCAGGTAACAGTAATGGCTGGAGGACCTGATGGAATTGTGGGAATGAAAAGAAAGTGTGATGAGGGAGTCAACCAGATCAGGGTTTGAATCCCAGCTCTGCCACTTCCCAGCTCTGTGACTTGGGAAGGTCCTTTCCTTCCCAGTTGGTTTTGTTTCTTCCTTGGTAGAGAAGCACAGCTTACAGGGTGTTTCTGAGGCTCAGAGCAGGGCCAAGCACATGGTAGACCTTCTTCAGATAGAAACCGCTGTGTTGTTCTTAAATGAATATTGTGAGTCTAATACTTTTTAACATGTCCTGCCCTGAACTGTTGGAAGGAGAGAGTCATAGACAAGAGACTGACCATGAGAGAGGCAGACTGAAAGACAATAGAGGGAGAAAGGAAAGGGATGAGGTGGGTGCCCTGGACCGTCTCATGTCTGGGGAGGGTGAGCCGGGTTTTGTCAGAGGCGCCCAGCCCTTATGACACACATCACAGCCAAGGGACTGCATCCTTGCCAATCTTTCTAACCAGATGTCTGAGGCTTTACAGCGTACAGAAAGGGGCCAGCTGGAGCTGGGAGGCCTGTCTTTACTCCCTAGCAGCTCAGAAGCTGGGTGCCCGTCTGTGTGTTAGCAGATTTGGAAGCAGCGATGGCACTTTCCCCTGTGATGCATGATTAATGTACAATCGACTGCGAATGCACAGCTGTTGGGTATTTTCAAGGCAACTGACTCCATAAGAGCAAGGAAATACACGGGGCTTATACACTGCAAGGTCTGGCCCCAGTGTTAGTCACAGACAATAGGCAAGCGTCAGCCCTGCTCTCCCCCAGGCCTGGAGGATGGAGATAGGGTATCTGGTGGTCCTTTCAATGTCAGCATCCCTGGGAAGGAACCTCTTGCAAAACATCCCATGTTCTGATTGTTTTCTCTTGCGTCATCCACGTGGCCTTGTGGGCTCACTCAGCTCACTTGGTATCCAGGATGGACAAGACACAGGAGCCTCACATCCAAGTCCAGTCTGGAGAGGCCTCTGTTGTGTTCCCATCTGTTCTAAGGACAGAGGCAGGCGAAAATGCTATCCTAGGTTTGGGGATTATGCAGAGGTCCCCACCTCTAATAAGGAAAATGAGGAAGGCTTCATCGAAAGTGAGTGAAATGCATGGCATGAATTGAGTCTTTAAAAAATGTCACTTTTCAGGGGAGCTGAAAGGAGCTACACATTTGCTTTCTTGCATGGTCAGCCTATATCTTCGTATCTCAGTCCTATCACAAAGAAGAAATAAGAGTTTCAGTTTCAGCTTGAAAATTAAATGAGATAATGTCTGCTCAGCCTATAGCACAGGCTGGACCTGCTCTAAGTGCTTCGGTCTGGCAGCTTCTCTGATGTTCTTGGGTGGGCTTATTCAGTCCATGGAGTGGGTGCTGGGCACCTTGCCCTGAGCCCAAGGCTCTCCTTCAGTCCTTCCTTCCATGCTTCTGCCTGATTGCTTGTCAGAGAGGGCTGTGGCCTGAGCTCCCCGGGAGGGCTGGGAGAGGAGGAACGCCTTGCCATGGCGCCTTCTCTTCATAGAACCATCCACCCCCTCTCCCAGTTCTTTTCTGCCTCCTTCAAGCATCGACCCCTTACCCTCTTGGACCAAAGCCATTTTGGGGCGCTCATCCTTTTTGCTTTTGACCAGTAAAAACAAGGCTCCTCTAGGGCTCTGCCCCGGCTCATCTAGGAATGAGTTTCAGTCTGTTTTAAAAGACCAGCTTTGAGTTAATGGAATTTGGCTGGAACCTGGTAGGGGCGGGGGGATGGTGATCCAATAACCACAGCACTGGCCTTGCCCTTGTTCAGGAAACCTATGGGATTAGCTGGGTGGGAAGGCAGTGTTATTTACTCACCAAGGCCTCTGTTTGAAATGTGGTTCAGGTGAGAAACTTGAGAGGCTTGTGTGGCTGGAGCTGAGCTGTTGACTATCATAGCAGAATGTAATCAGTGCAATTTAGATATGAAAAGGCCCCAGAGAGAACGCCACCCAAGAGTCTCCGTTACAGGCTGGGGAACCTGTGCTTAGAGGCTTAGAGAGTGTAGCACTAAGCCTTCACAGTTGGTTTTTCGTTTTGTAAGGTGAATGCCTGCTTTAAGCTTGGATTGTTCAGGCATCCACTTGAAAGACCTGAAGTAAACATGTTGAGTAAACACACTGCCAGCCACACGACTGGATATAGACCCAGGCCACCTTCCCCCACCCCAGGCGAGTTTCTTTGTTTCAGAGATCTTCAGTTGGTTTTGATGACTGCCTGGTGGTGCAGTTCTTGTTTTCTTTTCTCTTTGAGCTTTAATTCCCACTCTTATGTTTTGAATTCACCGATAAAGAGTAAACCTATGAAACCCTAGGCCTCACCCTCAGCCCTAATAAAAGCAAAACCCCAGGCTGTTTCTCGCCCACCCCTGCCCAGGAAACCTTGCCGTGTGGCCTCAGGTGTGCTGTGTACCTTCTAGGACTAGTGAGTAAGAAACGCTGTCTTTCAAAATTTCCTGACAGTTATTGCTGAGGGTGTCTTGCAGCCACAATTTGTGCCACAAGGGATGATCCAGTCACAACATAGGTTCTGAAGGGAACCTGGGTCCAGGTGAGTGCCTCCTGGCATTTCTAGCCTCACTACCTTATAGGCTGTTTAGTTGCTCAGTCCTGTCTGATTCTTTGTGACCCCATGGACTGCAGCATGCCAGGCTTCCCTGTCCTTCACTATCTCCTGGAGTTTGCTCAAACTCATGTCCATTGAGTTGGTAATGCCATCCAATCATCTCATCATCTGTTGTCCCCCTTGCCTCCTGCCCTCAATCTTTCCCAGCATCAGAGTCTTTTCCAATGGGTCGGCTCTTCGAATCATGTGGCCAAAAATCATGTGGCTTCAGCTTCAGCATCAGTCCTTCCAATGAATATTGTGGGTCAGTTTCTTTTAGGACTGACTGGTTTGATCTATAGGCTGAGACTGACATGAAACGGAGGTGCCCTTGGTTCCCTGCCATGTTCCGCGTTCTGTTCTTTCTTTTGTGGTCGATGAACTCAGGCCTGACCTGCAGCTACCTGCGGCATGTGACCCAGACATCCTTGAAAGGAAAAGTTTTCTATTGCTATGTTGCTGTGTGTCCCATGGCAACAAATATTTGTTGAGAGAGCAGATTTGTATTTGCCATTTCGATTTAAACTGTTGTCTCCAGAAAACCCAATGAGATTGCAAATATGATTTCTGGGAGAGGTAGCCTGTTAAGCTATTAGGTCTATCACCAATCTGTTGAATTAGTTCTGGCTACGTAACTGGATTCTGAGGAGCCCCGGCTGGTCATTTGGTGACTGGATACAGAAGCTCAGAACAGGATAATGGTGGGGTTGTTTTCCATTAAGGATCTGCCAGGGAGTCCCAGGCTCCAGAAGGAATGGCCTCCTTTGACCTTTTGCCAACCTTGTTGACAGGATTTGGGGCATTCATGAGGAGGAATTGAGAAGAGTGTCCCTTCTGGATCCCACCAAATGCAGGTCTCCAGAAATGCGCTGACACTGGGACGTTTCGCTTGTTGCTAGTTTGCCAGCTATTATATTGAAATAAGGAGAAAGTGAGAACCATCCCAATCACTGCATCATAGAAATGTATTCCATCTGTATTTTAAATTTTAAAAAATTGTGGTAAAATAGACAAAGCATACAGTTTACTGTTTTAACCATGTTTGGTAGAATTCAGTGATGTCAAGTACATTCACAAGGTTGTATAGTCATCATCATTGTCTAGCTCCAGAGTTTTGCATCACCCCAAACAGAAATTCTGTACCCATTCACAATAATCCTCCACTGCCTCTTTCTCCTTACCCTTTGTAGTCACCATTCTACTTTCTGTCTGTATGAATTTGGCTGTTCTACTTGCCTCGTACAAGTAGAATCTTACAATAATTGTCCTTTTATGTCTGACTTATTTCACTTAGCATGATGTCTTCAAGATTCATCCATGTTGTAGCATTGTATCAGAATTTCCTTCCTTTTTAAGGCTGAGTAATATTCCACTTTATGTATATACTACATATTGTTTATCAGTTCATCTTTTGTTGGACATTTGGGTTGTTGTATCCACATTTTGGCTACTGTGAATGATGCTACTATGAACACTGGTGTATAAGTACCTGTTTTACTTTCTGCCTTTAATCCTTAGGATATATATCCAGAAGTGGAATGTCTGGATTATATAGTATTTTTAAAAACATATTTATTTATTTATTTGGCTGTGCCAGGTCTTAGTTTGACCATGTGGGATCTGGTTCCCTGACTAGGCATTGGACCCAGGCCCACTGCATTGGAAATGTGGAGTCTTAGCCACTGGACCACCAGGGAAGTCCCTATGTACTATTTTTATGTTTAACTTTTGGAGGAATTGTTATGATGTTTTCCATAGTGGCCATGCCAGTCTAAAGTCCCACTAGCAAAGCGCAAGGATTCCAGTTTCTCCATATTTTCACCAACATTTGTTATTTTACATTTTTTGTTGATTAATTGTCATAGGAATGGGTACATCCAAATATTTTTTAAGTTGCCCTTTCTTTGATCACGAATATGAACAAAAGCCAGAGCCAGCATATGCCTCTTTCATTTTAAAAAATAGTAACTGTTTGACTGCAACAAATAGGCAATATATGAGATGCAGCATGCATACTGACCTATAACCAACAGAAGCCAACATTTTGTTTAATAATGTGAATGGCATAAAATTGGGCACACATGGTAAGTGGTTCACGTAAGGGGAGTACTTTGTCAAATTTTATAGAGCCAAAATAAACTGGATATCTCTCTGAATTTATCCCCAGTGTCATACTGAGTGTCTGAGGCATGTGTGTATGTGATGGTTTTCCCTGGCATTTTCTCTTAGTTCCACCTCTAGTCCAATTGGATAAAGCATCTTTCTTCCAAGGAATCAGTCTTTCCTTTCTGTTCTCGACTCTTCCTTCTTCCTCTTGTTTTGGATGCTTATATATGGTTATGGGGGCTTCCCAGGTGGTTCACTGGTAAAGAACCCACCTGCCAAGGCAAGAGATGCAGGTTTGATCTTTGGGTTGGGAAGATCTCCTGAGAAGGAAATGGCAACCCACTCCAGTATTCTTGCCTTGGAAATCCCACAGACAGAGAACCTGGCAGGCTACAGTCCATGGGGTTGTGAAAGAGTTGGACATGACTCAGAGACTAAACAGCAACACATGGATATGAATACAATTCTTGGTCCTGAAGGTGAGCATCATGAAAGAAGTTGAGCAAAGCCACAGAACCAAGTTCATACCCTACAGATGTTCACGGACCACCCCGTCAGGCCTATGCTAGATACCTTCTGATGTACTGATTTTGTGGCATCCCCACAAGACAAGGGAATTTAACCCCACTTTACAGATGAGGACACTTTCCCAGAGAGGCAAGTGATCTGCCTGAAGTCACCCAGCTGCTAAATAGCAGGGTTAGGACTTAAACCTGAGTCTCCTGACATTGCTTTTTTCCTTGCAATGCCACTCGCTCCTTCATAACTGAAGTGGTTGGACCAGAGGTGTGTGGATAGTTGACTTCCAAACTGGCAGTATGGGAGAGCTGCCTTACACTGTAAATATTCATCATGGGAGAGCTGCCTTACACTGTAAATATTCACCATGCTGCAAATATTTACCAGGGTGCCCACCATGTGCTGTCCCTGTGAACACAGGTGTCCATGTTCCTGCAAGAGCAATAAATCAACCTTTGAATGTCCTTGTGCTTTTGCCATCTCATAGCAGATTGACTGTATGAGGAAGATAGTTATATTTGAGACCTCTAAGAAAGACTGTTGATTGACACTGATTATGTAGGAGAATAATGCAAGAAAATCTTCCATCAAGGGTCTTAAGTTTTCTCAGATATACAGGCTCTATTGGTGGAATCTTCATGATCTTGAGGATGATGAGGTTGAGGGAGCTACTGTTTATTAAGATCAAACAAAATTTTGGTTTGCTGGAGTGATTTTTTTCACTAACATTGAAAGTTATTTACTGATTTATTTACTCAGTACTTGACACGTACAGGTTGGAAAATGACTAGAATGTGACCCCAACCCGTAAGCAGCTCACTATCCCTGACTGAGAGAGGAGACAGACACGTAAGCCTTTAATTAGCACACAATGTTAAGAAGCACTGCAGTAGAGAGGTGTTCATAAGGACCTTGGTAACAAGGATGGAGTAACAGTGACCTCCTTTCACAGAAATCAGTGAAGGCTCTACTAGGCAGGGGACGTTAGAATGGGTGTAAGTAGAAGCTTGCAGTATGCAGGAATGGAAGGTTAGTGTTTGAGAAGATGACTGGTAATTTGGCCTGAGGCTAGCTTGATAGGATTCCTGTAGGGTAAGTTCAGGCATTTGAACTTTGACCTACTGGTATTAAGGACCTGTTGAAGGAAGGATTTTAAATGAGCTACTAAAATCACAGGGCTCCTTTCTGCCTGTCATGCCCTGACAAATATTTCTCAGGTTGCTAGGACAACTGGTAAACCCAATGTCTCTGAACTTGTGCTCATCATAAACATTCGATAAGCCATAAAACAGTTTACAAACAACCTACAAACTACTTTTGAATTAAAAAAAAAAAAATTCGAAGGGATCTTCCAAGTTGTGGTGGTTTCAAAACTCTTTCCAACCCTTCACCTCAAAAGACTCCCTGCCAAGTTGATTATGCCTTTCTTGTCGGGCTGTTCTTAGGGATTAATGAGCTCATTGCCTTAACATGCATAGCACACAGGACTGCAATAGCTGGGATGTCACTGAGCTAAGTTGCCTTTTCGCAGATGAGGAAACTCAGCCATGAAGAGGATGAGTGCCCTGAACAAGGGCTCACAGCTAGTCATCCTTGAGGTAGGATTTAAGCCCAGTGTGCCTAACTACAAGATCCTGTTCCTACCCATGACACTGCTCTCCCCCAATAAAAACACTTAAGTAGAGCTCAGAAATTCACAGTCTGCAGGAAATATCTTAAAACACTGAATAATGAAGAGAATGGGAATACAGAGTTAGATCTCAGGTTTAAATCCTAACTTTACAATCTGGAGTAATTAGACCTTAGGTAAATCACTGTATCTCTCTTTGTCTTAATTTTCCCATTTCTCACAGAGTTAGGGCTTACCTTGAGGTATTATTGTAATATTAGAAACAGTATACATAGAATGCATAGAATGGACCTGGTTCATAGCAGATGTATAGTAAATGAAGGTGATCACTAAACTACTACTGATGATAATAATATAATGAGTTTCTTTGGTAGAGATCTTTTCCTAATCTCAGGCTTCAAAATATTAGGCAGCTAAGTGTTTAATAGTGGTTATTAGAATTAATATTAAAATTATTCATTTCATAAGAAATCAGAGTACAGGAAACCCAAGCCAATGCACACTTGGGCCATGTACTTGGTTTTACACTGTATGCAAAGCATGAAGGAGCAGGAGGTCTTTGCTCTCTGTAGGAGCTGATAATCTCCCTCATGACAGCTCTCCACCCACCACCACCCTGCCTCTCCCACCTGACTACCCTTATATGCTTGTTTGAAAAGTGCTGGAGAAAAAATAAAAAGAAAAAAGAAAATGCCCTGTGGTGAGAATGTAAATTGGTGAAGCCCTATGGAAACAGTATGGAGATTTCTCAAAAAACTAAAAATAGAACTGTCATATGACCCAGCAATTCCACTCCTGGGTATATATCCAAAAAACCCTAAAACACTAATTGAAAAGATGCAAGCACCCCAATAGTCCTAGCAGCACCATTTATAATAACCAAGGTGTGGAAGCAACCTAAGTGTCTATCAACAGATGAAAAAGATGTGGTGTACACATACATGATGGAATATTACTCGGTCATAAAAAAGAATGAGATCTTGTCATTTGAAACAACATGAATGGACTTGGAAGGTGTTATATTAAGTGAAAGAAGTCAGACAAAGAAAGACAAATACTGTATGATAACACTTAAATGTGGAATATAAAAGATACAACAAACTAGTGAATATAACAAAAATTGCAGACTCATGGATATAGAGAACAAACTAGTGGTTGTCAGTGGGGAAAGGGGAGGGGAGAGGGGCAATATGGAGGAGGGGAGTGGGAGGTACAAACTTAGGTATGAAATAAGCTACAAGGATACACTCTACAACAGAGGGAATATAGCTAGTATTTCAATAAATTTAACAATAAAAGGAGTATGTGTGTATGTGTGCTTGCTTAGTTGCTCAGTTGTGTCCGACTCTTTGCAACCCCATGGACTGAAGCCCTCCTGGCTTCTCTGTCCATGGGGATTCTCCAGGCAAGAATACTGGAGTGGGTTGCCATGTTCTCCTCCAGGGGATCTTCCCAACCCAGGGATGGAACCTAGGTTTCCTGCATTGCAGGCGGATTCTTTACCAGCTGAGCTACCAGGGAAGCCTATAAATGGAGTGTAACCTTTAACAATTGTGAATCACAATATTGTAACGTATATTGTACGTCAACTATAACTCAATACAAAAAAGTTCTGGGAGGGCCCTTAAGAGTGGCCCATTGTCCACTGATGAGAACTGGGGGGCAGAGAGAACTGGGCAGACATCAAGAGAAAGGTTAGGGTTAAGGTAGCCAAGCCCAGAAGGACAGGAAGGACAGGTGGTGATGCTGGGGAACACGGACCTATTGGGCAGGCAGGGGGCGTGGAAGGATGTGTGTGGGAGGATGTGGGTGAGGACAGTAAGTAGGGGCCCTTTGCATCTTCACTGGAGACTGTGGCACCCAGGAAGAGGGTGGCAAGTGGCCCCCAAAAGTCCTGGAGGGCATGAAGAGAGAAAAGGGGCTGTGATGAGGCCACGTGACCGTGAGTCATGGAGATGAGTAACGGAGCGTCAGTGTGGAGCTAGCGCAGGAGTTTTCAGGACAGTCACGTAGAGGTGCTTCACGGAGGCCGACAGAACCTGCCCCTAATGCATCCAGGGGACACTAAGCGCTTTAGTATATCCTCTGATGAATAATTTCTCTGACTCTAACCACATTAGGGACACACGGGGCCACGGCTTGGTGCTCTGTCTGTCAGATGTTGTTGCCATTTAAGTGAGTGATGCAGAGTGGGTCCCCTCGGTGCCTGGCTCTGTGGATGGGGCAGGCAGCCAGAGGAGCTGGCCCCAGAGGTTTGACTTCTCCCTCTCTGTAATCAGATTGGCGGCAGAATGTTTTTCTGTGGCTCCTCCACATAATCTCTCTGTTTTGATTCAGTTTCCCTTCCCCTGCCATCCTGCTCCCAGTCGATCTTGAGGGTTGACTTGGTAAATTGCTCTGTCTCTCATCCTTCCAGACCCACTGCCCAGACAGGATTAGAGAAGGGAAATGACCCTACAGTGGCCCGTCCTCAATTCTGTGCCCTTGGGGAGGGGAGAAGGGAAGAGAAAGCGTGCTTATCAAATTTCCCGAACATACAGAATCAGAAAGTTAAGGTGTCCACAGCAGCGTGGGGTTGAAAAGACCCCAGGAGGCTCTAAGTCAGAAATGAATGACATTCTATAGGGATAATGCAAAAGATGGCATTTAGGTCCCAAAAGTCAGCTATAGAAGACCAGGGGGTAATTCCTTGGGCTTTATTTTTTGTGAAAGTCTTAACATAGACTAATTATGTGGTGGAGTTTCTTAAAAAGCACTGAATGTAATCTTAGCTTAGATATAAAAACATTATGATTAGGAAAAAACTTGTATTCATTGCAAAAATAAATTAGAAAATTACAGAGGAGAGAGAGAAAGAGAAATGGTGGTAGTGGTGAGTAATTATTGCTAATTCTATCTCTTACAATTATCTATTAATCCATTGAGTTATAACCTATTTTTTTCCCTAGCAAATACACACACGTGTACATATAAATATAAAATTTTTGAGAGAACATAGCCTGAAAACTGGCTTAATGGCTCACTATTATAAACAACTTTCACAGTCCTATTTTTCCACAACACCATTTCCTTTTACTTTTTAAAACATTTTATTTTACTAAGTATAGTTGACTTACAGTGTTGTGTTAATTTCTGCTGTACAGAAAAGTGATTCAGTTATATACATTCTTTTCCATTAGGGTTTATCAGAGGATATTGAATATAGTTTTCTGTGCTGTATTGTCAGACCTTGTTGTTTATCCATCCTATATATGATAGTTTCAACATCATTTTCAATATTCTAAACTTGAATTCAGAATTCTAAAGATTAACCATAATTTATGAAATTTTATTTTGTACGTTTTTCCTCTCAGTTTTTGTCTAGTACAGTGAATGCTGGAAAAAGCAGCCTTGGACATAAATTTTTGTGCACACTCTTGAGGATTTCTTTAATATAGAGTCCTAGAAGTGGAAGTTCTAGGGTTTAAAGGATTGTGAACATTTTAAAGGGCTTTATTTTGTTGTTTTTGATGTGTGTGACCAAATGGTTCCCTAGCCTGTGCCACCAATGTACCTAGTACCACATTCTCCCTAGTAGTGGGTATTATGACTTTAAAATAGCTTGTCAGATTGGTAAGTGAAATGTGGTATCTTGTTTTAATTTGTTTGTTTTGGATTATTAGTGAAGTTAAATATATTTTCTTCCATATTTGGCTTTTTAAATCTCTTTTTGTGAATTGCCTATTTGTGTCTTTTGCCCATTTTTCTCCATCAGTATTATTCTTTGTTTATTGACTGTAAACATTTTTAATGTTGACTGCTAACAGCTCTTTATCTGTTATCCAGGTTGCAAATATTTCTTTTCATTTTGCTTCTTGCCTTTGAGTTAGTATATGCATATTTCAAATTTTTATGTTGCCAAATCCATAAAATTTTTATTTAATTTTTAATCCATCAACATTCTCATTCAATTTTTCCTTTTATGTCAAATTTAGAAAAATCTCTCCTGACCTAAGATTATATGTTCACCTACATATTTTCCCTAATTTTTTACACTAAATTCTTATGGCTTAGTTAAATGCAGTTTAAGCTAATATTCAAATCAAAGGATATAAGTTATCAGGGGGAAGATTTTGATTCATTGCATGAATGAAATTTCTAATGATTTAAGAGTGGACAATAAAAGAAGAAATTGACCACTGTGGAAGTAAACTAATCTCATTGCTTCACCTTCCACTGGGTTTTAAGAATTACCTGGCATTCTCTAAGTGCTCAGTTAACATTTGCTGAATGAACCATGGTACAAGAGACCTTCATAGTACCTTTCAACACTGCTTCTCTGACTTGGTTTGGTTTCCAGCTCACACAGATCCTTCCAGAATTGGAGACTGTGACTCTCAAGGGTGAAGCAGGCAAGAGGACAGGATGACACGAAGACAGCTGATATCAGGGGTTTGCTTCTCAAATCTCAACCTTCATGTGTTGAGTTAAGATTTGGGGGTTCATCTCTGTTTTCTGGGCACTAGGATGGGAGTGAAATAAGTAAATAAGCCAGTCTTAGCCAAAGGGATTTACAAGTAGCTTGGGGCTTCCCCGGTGGCTCAGTTGGTAAAGAACTGGCCTGCAATGCAGGAGACCTGGGTTCAATCCCGGGGTTGGGAAGATCCCCTGGAGAAGGAAATGGAAACCTACTCCAGAATTCTTGCCTGGAGAATTCCAAGGACACTTTCCTGGGGAGGTGAAGCAGGTACCCTGAGGGCTGAAGGAGCAGCACGTGTGGTGGTGAGGAAGAGGGTGGTAGGAATGGGGGCAGGGGTAGATGCTGCAGGATCTTGAAAACAGGCAAGATGCATTTTATGAGTCTGTCCCAGAGGTTTGCTCCAAGTGTTTCTCTTTTGAATGACTCTTCTAAGGAGTTCTCTGTTCAGAAATCTGAAGAAATCCCAAGAGTTGAGTTTCTTCTCCATTTTTTCAAACAACTCAGTGATTCAGGGAGGAAGAAAATGTAGTTGTTTGTTGAAATGATAAATGAAACATGAGTACATGTATGTCTATTCATATACCCACATACCAACCCTGTGTGCATGTGCGCCTGTCTGATTCTGATTTGTTGTTAATTTTTTTCTGGGTAAAGATGTCTGTTCTTTCTAGATTATACCAATTTAGGGTAAAGTAGGGTCTTGATGATAGCCACAAAGAAGAACTTCTGTGTCTCTATCTCATTTGTTCTATAGAGATGCCAGCCACCCTCCCCCTCTCCCCACCAAAAAGACTCCTGAACACGTCTGCTTGCCTCTTGGTAACCCAAGGCATCTTTCCATCTCTGCCACTCTGGTTTTTCCATCTTAGGGGATGCCAAGAGTGGCGGCTCTGCCACCCATTTTCTGGCTGCCCCTGCTGTCTGCCGTCTGTGTTCAGCTGAACAATACCCAGGAGGTGGAGGACAATGCTTGCATCCAGGTGCTGCCTTTGGTAGTGTCTGAGTCTGTCCAGAGTTCCAGCAGTTTTCATTTTGATGGCTCTTTAATTTTTCGTTCCATTGCCAAAATCCACATGAAACTCTGGGGACTGGGCAAAGGGGATGTTTTAAAGGACGGGTGTAGGGGAAGCCCCTTCTCCATCCTGACACTGGTTTATTGTGTTTGGAGGGGTTGTGGGCAACTCCGTATCTCTTCTCCTTTCCTGGACTCCTTGTTTCTTCAGACAACGTCCTCTTGTCCAGATGCCCCTGAAGTCTAGGATGAACATAGTTTATGGGACACACTTACCCACTGAGGACTCAAGTGGTGGATTTCCACATGAGCTCCAGAGCCAGCTGCTTTGGTTTGGACCAGTTATCAACTGGACAGTCCCGGTCACGTGGCTTCACCTCTTTGGGCCTTGTTACTCATCTGTAAAGTGGAGGTGTTAACAGTACTTACCTCATAGCATTGCTATGGAGGTTCTCTGAGTTAATGTAAATCAAATGGTTAAAAAAGAAGCTAGGCAGATGGTAAGCATTTAGGTCAAAAAAACATTAGCAATTATTATGGTAACTTCAAGCTCATTCTTCTGTTTTTTAGATTTTGCTTGACTGGAAAGTTCTAATCAGCATAGACTCCTTGTGAACTTCAAAGGGTTGAAAGACAAAAACAGAGGAAGTTCATTCAAATAGCGCTGATCTACCCAGGTTTGGGGCTCCTTTTGTGGATCAATGGCTTGGTAGACCAACTTTCCTTCTTTTTTTATATTTATTTATTTTTGTTTATTTGGCTGTGCCAGGATCTTCAATCTTTGTTGAGGCATGCAGGATCTTTAGTTGTGGCATGTGGGATCTAGTTCCTGACTGAGGATTGAACCCAGGTCTCCTGCATTGGGAGCGCAGAGTCTTAGCTATTAGACTACCAGGGAAGTCCCTCAACTATCTTTCCTGCTTTTCTGTGTCCTTCCTCAGATATTTTTTTTGGACAGAATAGACTGGCTTCATATTCTCACTAAGCTCCAGTTCTTATTGAAAAGGAATAAAAGGAGAGAGAAAGTAATTGGGAGAAAGGGAAAGAAAAGGGGTCCAAGGTTAGGCATACAAATTTTGGAATCTGACAAAGACTGTCCTTGTTATTTCTAATTGCTTAGCTTTAGACATTGTGACCTGAATTGCTTAGCTATTTAGAACTCAAGATCTTTATAGTGGGGCTACTATCTATGTATCTTATGAGATGGGGGTAAAGATTAGAGGAGAGAACTTATACGGTAGCTACTCAATAGTACTAATTTCTTACCTCTCTCCTGCCTTTATCCCCACGAGATGAAGTCAAGGTCACAAATTGCCTGCTGATAACATAGACCTTGGAAGAATTCAGAAGCCTTCAAAAAATTATTTGAAAAGATTTTATCCAGCAACATTCATTTCATAATGTTTTCTCTTATCAGATTTTCTTGTCTTTTAAAACATGGGACTTATCTGCAGCAGGTACTGGTGAAACCTGCCAATGGTGGTTGGATCTAAAGATGGCAGTCCTACCACTGGGAGACTGGCTGCTTCTTTTTACTGCTGTTGTTGTGAAATGATGTGGGCCAGTTGACACATTTTTGTCACTTTCCATCTGCTCCTCCCTCTCCCTGTTTGACTGGTATTTTTGGAAGAATGGTTAAGTACATCAGCCTTTAAAAAAAAAGAGTAATTATTAAATCTTTCTTGTCATCAAGATGTCATCAAGATGTAGTGGGGTTGTGTGTCATGCATAACTCTTGGTAGTGTCTAAATCTAGATTTTAGAAAAAAGATGAATTTTTCCTTGACCCCCCGCTTTTTTTCCTTTTGAAAAAGTTTAGCTTCTTCAGGAGTCCCATGGTTACTTTTCAGAGCTTGCCTTGATTTAATCAGTAGCAAAATGACTTTCCCGTTTAGAGTAGCTCTGCCGAGGTCCACCAAGTCACACAGAGCTGAGTGGTGACTACAGTGAGCTTTGCCACCTACAAGAATAGTGTTTTGGTTTACTGACTTTTTATCTCTGGAGCCTAAAATAGGGGGCTTCAGTGGTATGCTCATGTGAGCCTGCTGGCTGGTAGGGCTGCTCGATGAATGAACTGGTGCTTAAGGAGGTTACTATGGAGAAATAACAATCATCATTACTGAATAAATGCTCACCCTGTGTGAGCAATTAGAGAAGTACTTTAGGTGCTTTATTTCCACTGAGACCCTCCAAAACCACAGCTAGTGTTTATCGCATGTTTATTGTGCATCAAGTTGTGTTCAGTGATTTTATAGCATCTGATGTGATCTTCATATCCTCTTAGGAGGTGTAGTTGCCCAGTGAGGAGGCGAGTGAGAGTAACTCAACTCAGCTCTCTTCAACCTAGTTTTATTGCCTAATGATGCTGAAAAAGAAAGTTTTTGTGATAAATCTGGATACATTTAGGTCTGGCTGGATCCAGGTGCTCAAATAATATAATTGGACCTCCTCCTCCTCCTCATGCTGCTTTGCCTTCCTTTATATTGACTTTGTTCTCAGCAGAAATTCTCCATGAGGTGAAGGCCACCAGTGGCTCTGCCTTATATCCTCCCAGCCTGGAGACCCAAGTAGCAGAAAGAAGGTGCTTTGGCTCAGTGGCTGCAGCAGCCACTCTGAGTGGACTACCTTTGGTTGCATGCTCATTTGTAAACCTGAACCAGGGAGATAGACTAGATTGAGTGGCCAGAGCTGGATCGTGTGTGTATACCAGGTACTTTAGAGGGAGGAGTAAAGCTTACCCCATCCATAGCGTATGGACTGAGACTGAGAAGGGACGGTATTCCCAAAGAAAATCCAGGCCCTTTAATCCAAAGAAGACAAAATATCAGGTATCAACCACAGTTCTATTATCTAGTCCATTCTGTAGATGAAGAGACTAAGGGTCAGAGAATTTATGTAATTTGATTCAAGATCTCTCCACTGGGAGGGGCAGAACTGTAACTTGAACCTAACTCCAGTTTCTTTCCATTATTTGGCCTATTTCGGGCCTGATCAAATATATTACTGTCCCTGACTCAGGAGCATCTCTTGTGTCTTTTCATTGGCTTGGCTTCCTATGGGTTACTGGTGAGCAACTAGAATCAGCTGTCAAATAGGAAGGAATCCAGTGACACAGGTGGGGGGTTGGAAAAGAGCTCTGATGTGTGCTGTGAATCCGATTACTGTACACAATGAATCTGCCCCAAAGAACCTTGGAAAAGCAGACAGGTGCAGAGAGAGTTCCTTAGGAAGTGGGGAAGGTACATGAACTTGCCACCCTAATAGGTCCCTAGGGAGCCTCCTGTGGTTCTCTATTCCTCGGGTGCATAGGAAAGATGAAGCAGGTGGATTGAGTCCACTGTCCCCCCCGTGGTTGGGGTTGGCAACTCCCTGCAGTTAAACCAAGACCAGTTGCTGTGGACACTCTGTAATCACCAGGAAGGAGATCTGTGTGCTCCCAGGTTGCCCTTCCACAACCCGCAGTGTCTATCTGCAGTGCTGGATGGAGACTTCTGGCTGCACAGGAGAGATGGGATGTACACGGATGAAGGATTAAATGACAGGGAGCACGTGGTGAAGAGTGTATTCCCTTTTGCGTCTGTCTGATCAGCATCTTTCTGAGACTTTGTCCTTGATGTAGGCACATCCCAGCACCAAATCACCACTCTCTCATCTTCTTTCTGACACTAGCAGGATGGACCTCGTGCTCAGAGCCTTTGGCAGGCGATAGCATCCAGCTGGGATTCCATGGCATTGCTTTTGTTTTTATTGTATTTATCTTTATGGTTTCTTTCCACTTTGGCAGGTGGCCCTGGTTTTTTACTTATGGTAGGCATATACATGTTGTGTACAAAATAAATTTCTTTTAGCAAAAGAAAGTGAGTGGTTTAAAAGAAAACATTCTTAATTAGATGTATCATATATGTCAGTCAGGGTTCAACCAAATAAACAGAGGCAGTAGGAGATCTGTATTGAGATTCGCTGCAAGGGGGTCACATAAGTGTGGGTCTGGCTAGGTGAGTTTGGAATCCACAGGTGGGTGGTCAGGGAGGTCGGGCTGGTCTGAATCTGCTTCTGCAGAGGCAATTCCTTCTGCTTCTGGGAAACCTCAGCTCTGCTCTTAAGTATTTCAACTGATTGAATTGATCTACCCAGATCATCTGGAATAATCTCCCTTACTTAAAGTCAACTGATTACAGATTTTAATCATATCTGCAGAAGTTTTTGGGCTTCTCTGGTGGCTCAGTGGTAAAGAATCCTCCTGCCAAGCAGAAGTGGGTTTGATTCCTGGGTCGGGAAAGATCCCCTGGAGAAGGAGATGGCAACCTACTCCAGTATTGCCTGGAAAATCCCAAGGGCAAAGGAGCCTGGTGGCTACAGTCCATGGGGTCACAGAGTTGGACACGACTTAGTGACTAAACGACAAGCATAGATTTCACCTAGATTAGAGTTTGTGTAACTGGGGGCCGTTGCTTTGCCAAGTTAACACACAAGATTCCACACTGGATAATAGCACAGGTGAAATAGCCTCGTTTAAGTTGTGGAAGAGGTAATTAAGTCAATGATGGGCAGTTAGTGCTGGAACTAAGCAGGTGAGGCAAATGGCTAGGGTATTAAGTCCTGAGGAGGGAGGCGGGAGTTCCAGTTGGAATTGAGGCTTTCTGTGCTTGGTGATGGGTCTCTTAGCCATCTGGGCATTGATAGGAGGGGTGGAAGATGGCGAGGAGAGAGCAGAACACGGCAGCCTGCCTTTTGTGCTGCCTGCTTTTAAGCCCCTTTTCTATGGAACCAGCTTCTGTTTGCCTCTCTCTTCCTAATTTCATCTGTTCAACTTAATAGAGGTAAGTTTGTTTTTAGGCAAAGTCTGTAGGCCCTGCTTGGGGCTGCTGCAGGCCTGATGGTGACCTGAGAGGCTGTGGCCAGAACCTCCACATCTCTCCGGGAGCCAGGCTATGTCCCGAGGCCAGGCAGCCCCGAGGGAGTCTCTGGACAGCAGTTCCCAGGGGGATGAGCGCCGGGCACCCAGCAGAGGCAGTGGGACAGTGCTCCGAGGTAGCTGTTCCTCTCTGGGCAGCCAGCAGTGTCCAGTGGCCAGTCAGGCGGAGTTCTAGTGTCTCTGGGGGCCACGGGCAGAAGCATGGATGCCACCAGGCCTCTGTCCAGCTCCTGGGAGTCAGGGGTGAGCATCAAGTGTGTGGGCAGGTACCTTGAGGCCATGTTGAAGAGATGCTAAGTGAGCTGGAGCTCTTCCTGAAGCCTCAGCATCTGCACCCCGAGGGCTCGCTGGTCCTTGTGCAGCCTACAGGTGCAGCCTACACCAAGAGCTCTAGTCAGACGCGGTGATGGGCAAGCCTTGGCACGGAGGACACAACTATGGGCTACATGACCGGCTATTTCTGTGCTTGGACCTGACCTCCAGCAATGTGCAGGGCGAGTGCAAGACCTGCCCGGACCCTGGCCACGAGCTTCACGGCCTCCTGCCCCATCAGTGCCTTCATACCTAAAGAGAAGATCCCTGACCCTCACAGCCTGAAGCTCTGGCTCAAGGCCAACGTGAACTCAAACAAGAGGGTGAAACATCTTCCATGATTTTTTCCATCCCTCTTCTTCATCTGGGCTTCTCTTGTGGCTCAGCTGGTAAAGAATCTGCCTGCAATGTGGGAGACCTGGGTTCGATCCCTGGGTTGGGAAGATCCCCTGGAGAAGGGAAAGGCTACCCACTGCAGCATTCTGGCCTGGAGAATTCCACGGACTGTATAGTCCACGAGGTTGCAAAGAGTCACACACGACTGAGCGACTTTCACTTCTTTATCTACTACGTTTCTAAGATAATGACCTTGGACAAAGGAGATATTATCTTGACCAGGAGGTCAAAGGGAGTGGGACCCTTTAAAGAAAACGATGAGATCTGGGCTGATCTTCGTGGAGTCATCAGTAGGAGATGTAAGGTGGAAAAGCCTGAATATTGAATCTATGCAAAGCACCCTAACTTCTTAACACAAGTTTCAGGGGAAAAGGGAACAAGACAAAAGCAAGCAAAGGTTATTTAATTAAATGTGACAATCTTATTAAATCAATTTTAAAAAATGATTGGATTGCTATGCATCAAGGAAGATGAACCCTCCAAAAAAAAAAAAAAAAAAAAAAAAAAAAACCTGATCTAGAAAAAGTGGGCCAGAAATGGAAATGAGAAACAGTGTCTTCTAGGAAACACCAAACCAAATGTTTGGAAGACTTTCCTTTCCTTTCCTAGAACTGGACTGGGTCGTTCTGAGACCTGGTGTTCAAGTCTTAAAATCTGCAAAGGAAGCAGAAAAGCACATTTCTTCAGTGTTCCCCAAATTTCTTTGATCATTAAAATCATCTAGAGGAATTTGTAAAATTTAAAATTACTGGCCCATCTCAGGCCCAATATGTTAATTAATGGAATTAATCTCTAGCACTCCAAGTGATTCTTATCGTGAAAGCATATGGGGGATGCACTACTCCACTTAGTTAGTTAAAAGTTTTGTTTAATAAGTGAGCAATTAGTGAAGACCTCACCTGTTTGCTTGGGCTTCCCAGGTGGCTCAGCGGTAAAGAACCTGCCTGTCAGTGCAGGAGACAAGGGTTTGATCCTTGGCTGGAAGATCCCCTAGACAAGGAAATGGCAACCCAGTAGTCTTGCCTGGGAAATTCCATGGACAGAGGAGCCTGGCAGGCTATAGTCCATGGGGTCGCAAAGAGTTGGACCCAACTGAGTGATTAAAACAACACGTGTTTGCTTAGGGTTTATATACTGGCCTGTAGATTCTGAATTCAGGAGATAATATTGAAGCTATTGTTTCCAAAATAAATATTCTGTCTTTTATCTACCCTGCCCTTCCCCCACCCCCCCCATAAAAAGGAAAAAAAAAAAAAAGTCTGCCAAAGGATAGAACTCCATCATATGACCAGATGGTGACTGTGATACTCATAAAGCCTCCCTCTATCACCAGTGACATGCCTTTTACCAAACTCTTCACTGTCATTTGGACTTCACCTTTGAAGCTCTAAGGTCACCCCATCCAGTGATAATGGTCATTGAATTGGAAATGTAATTACATGATTGCTAATCAAATCTATTTTCTCCAGACTGAAGAAACAACTGGAAAGGTCCATGGGGAGCTTTTTCCTGTTGTGGCAACTGGAAAAGGATGTGGAACTTGTACTTTGATAAGAAGGTTGACTCCATGTAAGCCTCCTGGGGATGTGAGGAGAGTGGAGGGCAGTTGGTTTCATTTTTGGAAGATCAGAATTTTCTTTATCCTCTGGAGGCCTTAATTAATTTTCTGAACCATGAGTCGCGCCTTCAAAAAACACGGAGGACTGATCAGATTTTTAGCACTTGACCCGCAGAGCAGTGATGGTAAGTGAATGTTTCTGCTGACATTCTGAAATTGACATGCTGACAAGTCAATTGTGGCCTGGAAATCTCTCTCCCATCCCCGCAAATGTGCAGTGTTTGTCAGGGTGGAGGTTTTGGGTAGTCCTCCTCCCAGAGTTTCAGAAGTAGGAGTTCCTGCTGTGACCAGGTGAAGGACTGAGTCGCATGGACCACTTTCTAATGTTGGACAGAGTCAGTGGGTGGCTTTGGGCGCCTGTTTCATGTTCACTGGTATCTGAAAGGCTATTCTAGAGATCCCTAGGGGAAATTTGTCCTAAGTCTGAGATATGATATCTTTCAACTTTCTGTTTTGTGGCCTAAAGTCTTCAAATTTGCAGATGACATTCAGCCAGGTAAAGACATCTCACTTCAAGGGCCAACCTCAACAGAGTGTCAGGGGCTGCCTGAGGGCAGGGAGGATGCCAAACCTTCCCTGGGCCCAAAGGGGAAAGAGTCCTGAGATTGTTACTAATGTCCATCCTCATGGGTGATGGGCATGGGCATAAGAGTGGCCTGGGGACGAAATCATACAATGTTAAGATTAACATGTAGGTTATGGTAGAGTGTCTGTGATTTTTTTTCTGCACTTAGGTTGCAAACTACAGGCAATCTTTGTAGGCTTTGTAGGGCAGGCTTTGGGAGTTGTTCATTTACAGAGCAGTTTGCTGGTTCTTTGGGACAACCTCTTCTCTTGCCCTTTAAAAACAATTTTTTTTTTAAAGTGTGTGCTTTAAAAACAGAGCAGTTTTAAAATGAATAACCAACAAGGACCTACTTTATAGAGCATGAAACTCTATTCAATGTTATATGGCAGCTGGGATGGGAGGGGAGTTTGGAGGAGAATGATACATGTATATGTATGGCTGAATCCCTTCCCTCTTCACCTGAAACCATCACAACATTGTTTGTTAATCGGCTATTGTTATTGTTTAGACACCAAGTCATGCCTGACTCTTTGTGACTCCATGGACTATAGCCTGCCACGCTCCTCTGTCTATGAGATTTCCCGGGCAAGAATACTGGAGTGTATTGCCACTTCCTTCTCCAGGGGATCTTCCTGACTCAGGGATTGAACCTGCATCTTCTACATGTCAGGTGGATTCTTTACCACTGAGACCTGGGAAGCTCCCAATTGGCTATATTCCAATACCAAATAAAAAGTTAAAAAAAAAAAAAGCAGCTTTGTCACACCCACTTCCCTTCAGAAACCCCCATCACCCAAGACTATCCAACCACACTGTGGAAAGAATTTTACTGAATATCTTGTCTAAACACAAGGAGGTCCATTGCTTACCTTCCATCTGAATCTTCTCTGGATTATTCAGGACTCTGGCTTGGCTACATGGAGTGCTAGCTTGACTCTTATGCCTAAACTGCGTGGGAGTTTGTTTTTCTCTCTTAACAAGAATTCTGGAGGTGAGCTTCTCACATGCAGCAGCTCCATCCTGGTGTCAGTTTTCCAGACTTTCTCCGTCTTTGTGGTCTGCCATTTCAGGCATGTGGTTTTCATCCTCCTCAGGCTTATCACCTTGTGGTAATAAGAGGACTGTCCCCTGCAGGCCTCAGGTCTTCTGTTCCAGGAGGAGAAGGGAGGAGACCATCCGTCACAGACATGCCAGTTGCGCTGGTCGCTTTTTGTCAACCTTCAGTAGATTTCTGCCTCCATCTCACCAGCCACAATTGGGTCACATGGCCACTTCTAGCTGCAATGGAGTCTGGAGTGTTTCTGGGTTTAAGCAGGAAGGGCAGAGCAGACACTGGGTAGGCAACCAGACTGGAGAGGCACAGCCTCCCAGTCACCTCCTCATCTTGCCTTTGTGGCATGAAGACTTTCCCCACACCTCCAGACATACTTGTTCCAGACTCCTTACCCATCTCAAATATCCCCCCAACCTGGTGGTCATGGAGGCTCAGATCTCCTTGCAGGGGGCAGACAGCTGTCTCACTTTGGATTCCACACCATATTTATGGTGAGACCACATTTCCCCTGGGTGTATCCAGCTCATGACTGCTTGCTGTGGGGTCACTGGAGCTGGCTACTCCTCCTCAGCGTGGGACCCTTCTAATAGCCTTTTCTTGGAGCCTCTCCATCAGTCTGGCCAAGGCTTTGCCAGAGCTGCCTTAAACCTCATTTCCTCTCCACTGTCTCATCTCGTGGTTGTTAGGTCTGCATCGTGCTCTGAAAGCTCTCCTCTCCCTCTCCTGCTTCCTCTCCTCTTATCCTTTACAGGTATTTCCCTCCCCCCACCACCTCCCCCCCAAAAAGCCTCTTGTGCATCTAACACTATCCTAATGTCTGCCACTTGGAGGGCTGACACTGACTTGCTTCCCTGCCCGCATGTTCAGAGCCTTCCTCTTATCTGGAGAAACTTCACTCTCTTTGATCTCCAGTTTGCAGTGAGAGGCACACAGTTTCCCTTGGAACCTCCTCATTACCCCCTTGGCTTCTGTAGAAGGTACCGCCCAAGGTGGGTTCTTTGTTTGAATGCTTTTGCAAATTTTTTTCTGTGTCACAAAATGAATCCATCACATTGATTGAGCTTGGTATGTGCCAGGTCTGTTTTACATGCTGGAGGAGACCACAATTTAGCAGCCTGGGTCCCTGCCCTCCTGGCCGCTCACAGGCTAGTGGACTTAGGGAAGGGTCTACTTCTTCAGTGATGAGGGGTGTGCTCTACCCATATCCTGGGGTCCCATCTAGCATTTCTACCTTAAGCCTCTCCGCCACTTCCCTGGCAAATTATAGGAGAAGCAGAGCAGCTATTGCCCCTGTATCCAGCACATCAAAAGTCCAGGTACCATGGGCCTGGTGTAACCATGGCAACCTTAATGGGGCGCACTGATCCAGCATCAATCCAGCCCCAAGCTCACTGTAAAATGAGAGGGAGCTCTGTCTCTGCTCCACATCTTTTGGAGGGAAGGGTGCCATGCTCCCTGTGGGTGTCCAAGACATTTCCTTCATAAAACAGGTGATGCTACCTTCAGAATGAAGAAGCGCAGGAAAGCTTGATGTCAGTGCAGGAGGTTTTCTGTGGCCTGTGACCTGGGTTGATATGTTCATCTGGCCTTGGATCTGCCTTGGAATTATTTGCGTGCCCTGGATCTGCCTTGGAATTATTTGCGTGCCCTGGATCTGCCTTGGAATTGCTAAACATAGCCAGATGGGCACTCCAGTCATGGAAGGAACATGGGACATCTTATTTGCAAATACACATGTACCTGATGCACACTGCCAGACGCGTGGATGAGGCCGACTACCTTGTGATAATTCCTTACGTCTGTCAATTGTCTCCCTTCACCTTGCACGCCTGGGAATGGCTCCTTGCAGTGTCCACTGGGTGCCAGTGATATGTTTTCTGCTTCCTTTGCTGAGAGCTGCCTTCTCCATGGCCTCCAGGTTTTGCCCCAGCTTTCCTGTCCTCTGAGCAGTCCTCCCTGACTTCAAGCAAACACAGCCTCCAGCAACCCTCTCTTCCATCTCTGTCTCCCCTGGAGTCCTAACTTTTTCTCCATGTAACTTGCTCATGTGTGTGCTGGTTTGCTTTCATTCTCTCTTCTCACTTGCATGTCATTTGTGTGTCTATCATGTTTTGTCTCCTTAGCATCTAGCCAAGGGCCTGGCCCAGAGCATGTGCTCAATAAATGCCCATTGAATGACCAACTGGATGCTTTTTTCAGGCCCTTGGTATCCACCAGTGGCAGCAATACTGGGGATCTGCAACTAGGGGCAGTACAGGGAAGACCCCCGTCTTGAAGGACACTTTTTTCTTTTTCTGAAAGCTGCCCCTCTTTCCCCTCCAGTTGTTCAGCCACTCAGTCATGTCTGACTCTCTGCGACCCCATGAACTGCAGCACACCAGGCTTCCCTGCCCTTCACTGTCTTCTGAAGTTTGCTCAAACTCATGTCCGTTGAGTTGGTGATGCCCCTCTGGGTGCCATGACATTTAGTGAGAGTTCTCGCCTGTTGGAGACAGCAGGGTATCTGTTCTTGGGAGGTGGGGAATCTGTGGTTGAGGGGAGGGTGATAGAAAGGGAGCAGCTCTGCTCTCCATCTTTTGGTGTTTATGTACATTTCTCAATCTTGATCCTACTGTGTTATTAAAAGGCACTCTGGGCTAAGCACAGCAAGCTGGGAGGTCTCAGGTAGAACCAGAGAGATGTCTCTGTTTAACTCGTAAGCTGATTACATCCTGCTGTGTCTCCAAAATTAAAACGAAAAGCTCCTCCACCCCTGCCTGTTAGACTTCACTGGACCAGACACAAGTCATCCTTCTCGGCTAGCAGCTGCACAATGGAAAGGCGTGTTTCTACTGTTACTCTTCTGGGTGTTGCTTTCCTCCCTCAGGGGATACTCAAGGTTATTGAATGTTTGAATGACTTGGGGCTGGAAGATAATTTATAAATGGGTCAACACCTTTCTGTTTAGCATGATGCTGGTGATGCAAAGCTGTCACCAGGACCTAGGTTAAATGTTCTGTGGCAGAAGCTTTGGTGAGGACAATGAGATGGTCTCACACTCCTTTGACCAGTGACTACAGCTGTGTAATGACATCTGTTCCAGTCCCAGTGATTCTGAGTTTGAGCAAACTTCAGGAGATAGTGAAGGACAAGGAAGTCTGGCATGGTTCAGTCCATGCGGTTGAAAAGAGTTGGGTGAACAGCAAGTGCTGCTGAACATTTTTTGAGTCTCTGGAGTTTGCATTCTCCCTGATTAGAGAGACTGGCATGCAGGCAGTCCACCTGGAGATCTGGGAAGTCCACACTGTTAGGATAGATGAGGAGGGGCTGGTAGCCACTTCAGCACCCTCTCAGCCAGCCTGCTCTTGCCCTTGGTCACCTCTCTGTCTGTTTCTGGCTGTTATGGCAGGAGGGTAAATGGCTTGGTCCCTTGTTGAGTACTGGTCCCTCCTCTGTATTGAACTCTCCAACTCCTAAGAGTTCCAGAGGCTTTACTTCCCTCTGCTTGTGGTCCTTGGAGAAGGAAATGGCAACCCACTCCAGTACTCTTGCTTGGAAAATCCCAAGGACGGAGGAGCCTGGTAGGCTACAGTTCATGGGGTCGCCAAGAGTCTGACAGGACTTAGCGACTTCACTTTCACTTTTCACTTTCATGCATTGGAGAAGGAAATAGCAACCCACTCCAGTGTTCTTGCCTGGAGAATCCCAGGGACGGGCGAGCCTGGTGGGCTGCCGTCTATGGGGTTGCACAGAGTCTGACACGACTGAAGCGACTTAGCAGCAGCAGCAGCTTGTGGTCCTGGGACAGACAGGCTTGACTATTCCTTTGCTAAGGCTGATGTGATGAACTCCCAGTCTCTGTTCCCAATCATGTCATTTTCTAGGTGCTTTGGAGTGATTGAATGGTTTTATTTTTCTGGCCTTACTCGTCCCTGTAGTCACAATCATCACTTTCCTCCTCTTCTGGCAGCCAGAGGATTTTGATGTCAAGCCTACCTTCCTGAAACCTGATGAAAGGCACACAGACTGAGCTGTCACCTGATGTCAGGGAACAGTTTACTCAGGGTGACATTTTGCTTGCTCCCCCGTGACTTTTCTTGTTCCTCCAGCAAACATTTTCAGAATCACTTAATTCCTTAGGGCCCATGCAGATTCTCCTGGTGTGAATGGGGCTGTGTTCTTCCTCGTCACATTAAGGTATTTAAAATGGACTTCAGGGATTTCCCAGAGAGTACTCACTTCCTCCCATCACCAGGGGTGGGGGTTCTCCTCTGCTCCCCTTTGAAGTGTGAGGTTAATTTTCTTTGCAGCACCTTTAAGTCTCAGGAGAGGTGAAATTGTGGTTGTTGGCTCTGAACTGGGAAACCTGGAGACGACTCGTGGGCTTGAGAAATGTAGAGGTGAGACCGGAGAGTTGGAAAAGCCATTGGCATGTGAGATTGACAGCTGACAAGCTGCCTCCACACACATGACTTCGGAACAGAATTCTTATGGCTCTGAATGTTTCCTTCCAACGAAGTGGGGCAAAGTGAACCAAGTGTGTGATGTCAGATATTGGGCACTGGAGTTAGGTGAAGGCAGAGATAACCTCTATGCAAAATCTCTGAGGTTGGACTTGAGTGGTGGGTATCATTCAGTTTAGCTTCAAGATATGGTGTTTTTAGAAAGAAAAAAGGAAAAATATCAGCCTAAATGTGTCCAGTGTACCACCAAATATTCTGATGCTTGATAAAAAATAATAAAATATTTTTATTGATTGAGTTCCTATTATTAAAGTACCTTGTGTATATTATCTCCAATCATTACAAAAGCCATTTATGCTGGTGGAGACCTTCCAGGTAAAACACAGCTCGTTGAACAGGTTCATGGGGACATTTTGATGCCCACATCTTTTCCCAGCCTTGCCCATCTGAGCTGAACTTACCACCCTCCCGCTGTGGAAGCTGCAAAGCTTCTGGCTGTGGGCCCAGATTCCCTCCCTCTTACCCTGACCCTACCCACTGGGCTGTGTCAATTCTGCCTCATACCTGGGACTTGTTCATCTCTTTCTTTCCACTTTTACCAACCTCATACAAATCTGCATGGTCCCTGAGTTCTTCTCTTGCCCTCCAGAGGTCCTCTCCACTCAGCATCAGAGCAGTCTTGACAAAACAGAAACTACCCATGAAACGCGATCTTGGCCAGCCCGTGCCTTCCCTCCCCATCCTCTCTGGTCTCCTTTTCACCCACCTCCCCTTACGCAAGCCCCCTTCTAGTCTCTGAAGCATGTCTGCATGTAGACTCTTCCGTGTTCCTTTCCCTTGCCTTGAGCACTCTGCCTCTCCCCTCTCCCACATCCATGCCTCTTACACTCTTGGTCCCTTGTTACTCTCCATTGGTGGATTTATTTTAATTTCCTCAGAGGTTCAGAATGGGGCTGGGAAATCTACATTTTCACAAGCTCTCTCCACCCCGTGATTCTAATGCTTGTGGTCTATACTTCGATGGATAACATAAGGGCAGTTTTCTTCCATGCAGTTACACGGCTCAAGACAATTCTTTAAGAAATGCCTGCAGAAAAGGAGTCCTCTGTGGGCAATGGCTACAGAGAACCCACATGAAGTACAAGACTTTCTGTGTCCTTGATAATATGCAGGAAACCAAACAATGATGTTACTCAACATGACTTTCCTGGTGGGCACCAGGCTTGCCCCCAGCTGTCTTTTACACACTTCTTTGAATCTCAGCAGTTAGAAGTAGCCACCACTGTGGGTACATGAAGGTAGTTATAAAGGTACCTTGGGTAGCAGCTTTGTATTAGGAGTTAAGTGTTTGATCTGTCCAGGCGACAGCTGAGGCGTGGATGCTGGTTGTGGAATGGATGTCTGGATGTTTGTCATGTGGTCTTATTACCTTCAGCAGCCCTGAGCACAGGAAACATTGGACTGGTGTGAACCCTGCTGCGCTGACTTTCTGACTTGGCAGCTGGGTTTGGACATTTCTCATTTTCAGTTGACAGCAGTGAAATGTAGAACTGCGCTGATGCTGCCAAAGAGTTGGAAAAATTGTAATATCCCCAAAAGACCTGTGCAATTTTTGGAAAGAGGGAAGAAAAGGTTCTTAAAAGAAGATTATCACACGAAAAGTGAAATAGACACCAGGAATTTCTTCAGTTCTTTCCTTATTCCAGTTGTTTTGGAATGCAGGAAAGTGGTAGTTTTGCCATAGTGAGGTGAGTTTTCTGTACATGGCCTTTTATTAATTGATGATTTTCCTTCAAATGGTCCCATTTTAATCAAGTTTTAGGTGTAAGCCTAAGCTTGGATATTTTGTATTTCCTTATTAATGAGGAAGAAAGAAAATATATTTACATATATGCCAATGCATATACTTCTTCAAAAACAACTTTCCTTAAAGTCATTTAGGAAACTCTTATTTCCTGTATTCCAAAGATAAAGGAGAAATTGGTTCAGAAAAGAACCAAATTGTCCTTCCCTCCTGTCCTTCCTGTTTCATTTCCCATCTGTCCTCCCAAAGACCTTTACTGAGCATTTACTCTGCATCTGTCTTGTTCATGGTTGCATATGTAGAATTTAGGGGAGCACCTGTCTAGTCCCTGCCCTCACTGAGCTTACAGTTTGGAATTATTAAAGTGAGGGAGGAGGAGGTAGGCACTTAATAAATAATTACAAGAATAATTAATTACATTTTCATAAATACAATGAAAAGATGCAAGATGCTGTGATAGCTTGTTATAGAGTGTCAGGAAGGTTTCCTGGAGTAAGTGCCATTTAAGCTGAGACCTGACAGATACAGAGTTGACTGAATGAAGTGGAGCAGGAGCCGAGCGTTCCAGGCAGATATGGTCAAGCAACATGTGCAAAGGCTCTGGGGCAGGAAATGCACAGAGCATTTGAACAAACAAATGAAGGCAGAGATGGTATTGGAGAGATTTGCAGGGGTCAGACCTATGCAGGCCTTTGTAAGGCAAAGCCAAATCTGTGCACTTAATGCTAAAGGCAGTAGGAAGCCATTGGAGTGTTTATGCAACAGTTTGTGTTTTTAAAAGCTCACTGTATAATTGAAGCTAATTGAGGAGAGTCAAGAGTGAGGAGGAGGAAGACCAGCCAGGAGGCCACAAGAGTGAGTCATGAGACTGTGGTGGTGTGAAAGAGATGGCAGCAATGAGGTGGGAGAGTAGTGAATAAGTTGGAGAAATATCCAGCAGGTAAAATTCATGACTGAGGGAGAAGGAGGTGTCAGAATGACTCCAGCATTTTTTTGAATGCACAGAAATGCCATTTCCTGAGATGGGGATTGACGATGGTGGGAGATGAAGAAGAAGGCTGGTTCACTTTTGTCCCTGTGAAGCTGAAGCTGTTCTGAGTCATCCAGGTGGAGCTGTCGAGAAGGCAGGTGATGTGTGAGACTGGTGCTCAGAGCACAGGTCTGTCCCAGAGAGATACAGTTTGGAAATTTCATCAACTATTAGCTCAAGTTGTTCTCGACTCTGAGCATCCCTTGCCTAAAGAACGTTACCACTTCAGCTGCAATGGAGGATTCACAGAAGTTCAAGCACTTGTTCCGTCAGCTGGGACTCTGAATAACAGGTGGCCTGAAACCACTTCAAAGTGGATGAGAGAGAAGCTGACACATAAAATTCACCACCACCATTGGTACCAGTGTCTACAGAGCTGGGGCAGTGGGCAGTGGTCACAGGGCACCGTGGTACCAGGGATTATCATCAGCTGGGGAGCGGATGAACACAGCACACCTGAAGGTCTAGTCTAGAGAATGATCCGTGGTTCCAAAAGTCATTGGAGAGTCAGGTAAGCAAGCTCCAAGGAAACAGATGAACGATACCAGGGGTGAGCAGGGAAAAGCCCTGAGTCAAGTATTCAGAGAGGCTGGTAGGGAAAATCAATAGAAACCAGCCTGTGAAATGCCCAGGATCTGGGTCATAAATACACGATGCAGGGAGGGTGACAGGTGTATGCCTCCTAAACTCTCCTGGGAGGAAAAAATTTTAACTGTTGCCTCTCTAATAGATTTTCAAAATGACAGGAAATCGCTACATAAATTGTGAAATGTTAGCTCACAGTTCTATTTGTTTTGCCGCAGCATAAAAACTATCCTCCTCCTACTCCATCAAAATAGCAAAGCAAAGAAGAAAAGGAAGGGCTTTAGTGTGGACACTGGGACATCAGTTACATTTTCTTTTACTTCCTCTCATCACCCTCACCCCCAGTCCCATCCTTCCTACATAACCCCTCCCTCAGCCTCCTTCTTCACTCCTTCTGTCATGTGATTTAACATTTCTGGAAGATTCTGGAATAATTAGAAGGAGCCATAAGAGATAGAGAAATAGCTGTGTTATGGTGCAAAGTGAGAAATCACAGTTGAAGACAGTGTGATGTGTGGTGGTGGTGGGCGGGGAGGGCAGAGTTTATCTCGTTAGAAACTAAGGCAACTTTCTGCTCCCTCTGCCTCTCCCCTAAGAGCTTCTTGATTATTTAGAGGATGTGGATGCCCAGGTGAGAGAAGGTGAGTGTACTTACCTATAAAGGGGAAAGAAGGATTCAGGTGTTCATATGACTCAATGTATAAATTCATTTTTGTTTTTCAGTTACAAAATTATGAGACCCTAGTTAGGTTCTCAAAGCTGTGTTTTCCTGCCTGCAGTGTCTTGGGTGAGTTGCTTAATCTTCCTGATCCTTAGTTTACTGAAAATCTGAGATGACAGTGATCATCTCTGTCTGACCTTCATAGCAACTTTTAAAAATTACGGTTTAAATTAAATGACACATGTAAATTCTTTATAAAGCAGTTAGTTATCATTATGACCCTTGATATGAATTTGAATTCAGTTTCTATAGAATGATAGAAATATGGGTTAAAAAATGCAGCAAAGCAATGCAATGAAAACTAAAAAGGGCAACTAACTCCATGTAGCAGAAATCTGAAGCCAGAGTTCTTATCAGCACTTAGGGTTGAACTTCCTGGCAAACGAGGCATAAAGGGAAATTAGCTAGTAAACGATGCTCGGTATTTCTGCTGGAGTCATCAACTTTTTATAGAAATTACTGCTGGCTATTCCATCCCCTGCTTCTGGCTTAGGGTAGGCTTGGAATATTTGCTGAATGAACAAATTAAATTAAGACCTCATCTTTGTCTTTAGCCTAATGGGGAGGAATTTGTCACGTGTATGCTTATATTAAAGGACCATATCCAACACAAGGGGCCAATTTCCTAAAGCCGCATTAGCAATGGAACAGAAATTATATTTTTAGGACCATTTCTTTTATTGACTTCCGTTGTTTGGTCAGTCAGCAATCATTTCTGGGGCACTGTTGGTTGCGAACACCACACCAGTTCTCTGAAGAAATAAATGAAAACTGTAAGGACCCAGTACTTCAACTTCTAGAATGTAGCCCAGAAAAATACTCCCTTATGAACACAAAGAGAGATGCACAAAACAGCTTATAGTCTTATTGTTTGTATTACAAGGAAAATGGGATATAATGTAAAAGTCCTTCCAAAGAGGAATGTAAGTAAACTATAGGACCTCTCTATGATGGAATACTATGAAGCTGTTAAAATCAGTGAGGTGGATTCATGTGCCTCATCAAGGAAGTGTCTCATAGAATCCTGTCTCATACTACTTAGTGGTAAAAGCAATTTGCAAAACAGCATGTAGGCAATGATTTCATCTTCAGGAAAAACTATAATTATTAATAACTTGTTTTGATACACTGTTGACAAAATATGCAGTGGTTATCTTGTGACAGAAAGATTCTGGGGGAAGTTTCATTGTCTACATTCTGTGTTTCTCTAAGATGTGAATTTTATATTACCTTGTATTACATGTGTTATCAGAGTGATAAAGATGCTAAGTACTGTGCAGGGAGCTGTGGATAACATGATGTATAAGTTACTGCCCCCACCCTTGTAAAGGTCAAAGTCTAGGAGGGGAGAAAGCCACTAAAGGAATGATGCCATCCTGTGAGCAGTGATAGAACTGTGTCCAAGGGGCACAGGTGTTGTGGGGAGGAACAGGGTGGGGGAAGGGATGCTTGGAAGGGTATTGTAGGGAAGTCGACCCTGAGCATGGTCTGGCAAAATACCCAGAGTGGCCATGACCAGGAAGTTACATCAACAAATGCCAAATGAGGATTCAAAATGGTCAGCAGCATAGTGGTAACTCAAGAAGTAGTTCCATTCCTGGAATATTCTGACTCACGAAGTGCCACAGGAGGTCAGACAATGGAGGGGACACTTTAAAGACAGATGGCTGAAGGAAGTCACAGAGGGTCAACTCAGTTGACGCAGTTGACTAAGGCCGGTTTCTACAGGCCAGTCATGTGGTTCTGCGCATTCCCTCATTAGAAAGAACTTGGCATTAAATCAGAGCTTAGTTGGTGCTCTAAGGACACATTCAGATGATCCTAATGAATCCCCAAGCTTCCTGCACCACATTGTTCTTAAATCTTGACTTTATGGTTCAGAGGCAAGACACGAGTGTCATCAGAGCGATATTTATGTGGAGATGAAATCACTGAGATACTTTGATTGATAGCAGGGTGAAGGACAGGGCCTTAAGTTTCTTACTGACAAAAAGAACATGTTTTCCCAATGTCTTCACATTTATTTATCTCACAAAGGGTTTTGGTGGACACATGGGTCATCTGCCTCTGTTTTCCTCTGGTCTTTAGAGGTGGTCTTCCTGGCACTGCTTTCCCCGAAAGCTTCTTGTTAGATTTGGCATCCTGACTTGGTGAGGTGGTTAGGAAACACCGTTCAGGATGGGGTGAGTCCGATGTATGCTGTCTCTCTCCAACCCTGTACACGTGCAAAAGAGCTAGAGATGGAAAAAGAGAGGAATGGAAAAGGTGGGACAACTGAGGCTGCTCACCAAAAGGAGTTGCACTAATCAGAGATTTTCATCCCAGCTGATTGGGGATCTTTATTTCCTCCCAGTTTGTTTCCTCTGCCTGGCTCCACATTCAATCTCTTGGATACCATTTGGTCAATAAAATGTGTGTTGGACAGGGCTCATATCTCTCTGTTAACCTATTTATAATAACATGCCTTCTAGGGCCATGTATATAACGTTTTGTCTCTCAGTAAACCTTATTAACGAGCATAACATGCATTTTGAAAGATGCACAAATCATAAGTGTATCACGTGATACGTATTCACAAACTGAACACACTTGTCAAATCAGCTCCAGATCAAAACACAGAACATTATCATCATGCCACCCTCATGCTCTCTTCCAGTTAATATGTCTCCCCCCAATCACCCTCCTGACACAGAATATCCCCTATCCTGACTTATGCCTTAGATCAGTTTTACCTCATTTTGAACTTCAAATTATATATTTGTGTGTCTCTGATTTATTTGATTCCATATCATGCAATGGTATTTTTATGAAGACTCATCTTACTATTGATGGACATCCAGGTTATTTGAATTTTGGGGTATGACTAGTAATGATGCTGTGAATATGTTTGTACGTGTGTTTAGGTGAACATATGTGTACATATCTGCTGAGTATGTTCTTAGTAAAATTACTGGATTGTAGGAATGCATATGTTCCATTTTAGCAGCTACTGCTAAATGGTTTTTCAACATAGTTATACTCATTTATACCCTTACCAGCAGCAGTGTATAAAAGTCTCAGTTGATTTACATCTTCTACATTTTGCATGACTTGCCTTTTTCATTATAACTATTCTAGCGGGGACATGGTGGTATCTGATCGTAACTTTTTAACTTTGCTTTTCCATGATGACTAAACGAACCCAATCATCTTTTCATCTACTTTAGCTAATTTGGATATTCTCTTTTGTGAAACACCTGTTCAAGTCTTTGGTCAATTTATTGGGCTCTTTTCTGCTTAATGATTATAGGATTTCTTTATATGTTTTGGATGAGTCTTTTGTTAGATAAATGTATTGCAAATACATATATCCGTGGCTTTAAAAAATCTAATGATGTCTTTGATGAGTGGATGTTCTCAATTTTAATGTAGCATGATTTATTAATTTTTTCCTTTCTGGCTAGTGCTTTTTGTGATCTATTTAAGACATGTTTGTCTAGCCCAATGTAATAAAAATATTCTCTGTATTTTCTTATAAAAGTGTTATGTTTTTAGCTTCAGCATTTACGTCAACAGTTCATCTGAAACTGATGTTTGCGGGTAGTATGTGATAGGAATCAAGACTTATGTTTCCCCATACGGATATTCAATTGAATCAGCACCCATAGTTTAGAATAGTGGCCTTTCCTTTCTGCACTGCACATTCACTTTTATTATGGCCAGAGGACTGTGTCTTTGTGTGTTTATGTCCCTGGACTATCTTCTGTGTCATTTGTCAGTTTGTCTCTATGCCAGTAGCACACTGTTTTAATTACTGAAGCTTTAACTTTGGGTAATATAAGTCCTTTGTTGTTATTCTTCAAGATTTTTCCCTTTCTCTGCACATTTCTGTATAGATTTTAGAATCACTTTTCCATTTCCAAAGGAAAACCTGCTGAAATTTTGAGTGAGATTCCTCGCAACTGGTAGATCAATTTGGAATTTGATATCCTTTTGACATCAACTTTTTCAGCTCACAAACATGATATATCCGTCCATTTATTTGACTGTTCTTTACCTATTTCACAATGTGCTGTTGTGTTCTATGTAGAGATCTTCTTTTGATTTGTTTCATTATTCATTGCATTTCTCTTTTATTGACCAGTTGTCCTAGGAGTTCATCCGCTTTATTAATCTTTCAAAGCTGAACTTTTGGCTTTGCTGAGTGAGGCCATATTTCCCCCCTTTTCCCTTTTGCAGTAATTCTAGACTTATAAGAAAAATTGTGAAGATAGTACAGAGAGATCTTATGTATTTTTCTCTCTGCTTCCTCTAATGGTAACATCTTATGTAACCATGGTACATTTTTTACAACTAAAAAATTAATGTTGGTGCAGTACTATTTACTATATGTAGCCTTTTTTTCATATCCCAAGTTTTTCCATGAGTATCCTTTTCTCTTGTTTCTGAATTCAGTCCAAGATACCGCCTTACATTTTGTCTTCTCTCTCTAGTCTCCTCTAGCCTGTGACAGTTTTTTTGGGTGTGGGGGTGGATTTCCTTGTCTTCTCTGACTTTGCCACCCTTGATGCATGCTGTTGGGATATTTTGTAGAGTGTTCCTCAATGTGGTTTAGTCTATTTTCTCATAAGGTTATGGATATTGGGGAAGAACACCTCAGATGATAATTCATTACCTCATACCATGGGTTACATGATGTCAGTATGACCAAATACTGGTGTTATTGACTTTGTTCACTTAGGAAAAGCAGTGTCTGCCAGGCTTCTACAACTGTAAAATTGCCTTTTTTCCCCTGTCTGTACTCTGTCCATTAGAGGTGAGTCGCTAAGTCCAGCCATCACTCAAGGTGAGGGAAAGTAAACTCCACCTTCTAGAGGGATGCATATCAAAGAATTTGTGGACATATTCAAAGTTCCACAGTAGTTAATAATTATTTCAGGAGTCACACTTTGAGGCTAAGCAAATATCCTGTTTCTCCTTAAAATTTTATGGATCAATTTGAAATCCCATGGGCAGAGGAGCCTGGTGGGCTACAATCCATGGGGTTGCAAAAGAGTTGAACCCTACTCAGTAACTAAACAACAATGAAAGGCTATTGCCTACAGCAACTATTACTGTAATGCTCTAATAGTGTTTTTTCTATTACTCTCATTCCTTACTTTTTTAAACTGGAGTTTTTCTGTAATAGATTATTGTTGACTATAGGTACAATATTGTCTAGGAGATCTCTAGAGCTAATTCACCTTGTTTGACTGAGAGTTTTTGCCCAATGACTAGTAGCTCCTGTTTCTTCTGCCCCAAGCCCCTAGCAACTGCCATTTCACTCTTTGATTCTATAAATTTGACTGTTTTTCTTGCCTTGTATAAGTGGAATTGTGCACTATTTGTCCTTCTGTTACTGGCTTATATCTTTTTCTTTTTTAAGCATTCTCTTACCTCCTAGAACTGTGAGATGCTTCAGTCCCCAGACTTAGAATCAATCAATTCCTTTTCTTGGAAAACGGTATTTAAAAACCCAAGATCTGGGTGTTAGCTGTGCTCATTGCGACTGGGATGTCATTGATTCTGGGTTTTCTGAGTGTATAGAGCTAGAAAAATGATGTATATAGTATATACATATACTCATATGTAATATTCCATATAGACATTTGTTTCTGTACTTGTTTGTATATATGTTTGAATAAATCATGAGTTTCTACTGATTTCTGTGACTTGAATCCAGCAGGGTTCACTTTAGACTTCCCCTCCCTTGTTTGTATCTTCTTTCTTTTATAGTGAAAAACATGGTTCTCATTATATGTATTTCTCTATTGTTCAATCTTAGCATATAAGTAATTTTAGACTTGTTAACCTGTGCCCCTGTGAAAAATAGATTTACCAACTGTAATACTCAGGCCTTATGTCTTTAGCATCACAGTATCTAGATAAACCCAGTTTTTCTAGAGATTGTGTCAGAAATTAGCTTCATTTGTCACACATGTACAGTTTAATCAGGAAAAAAGCGTGTGTCATCTTGGTGGAGCAGATTATGAATCCAATAATGTATTGGACAGGAAGTTAGGCCAGGCCTCCCCTTTTCTCAGGATTCTGACCAATTGGACATAGATACAAGCTGGCAAATGGGAATTGGGTCTAGTATCACATCTGATGCTGAGAAGATGAGCTGCAGAATACAGTGGGGCATATCACATGTTACTTCCTCCTATCACAGGCAAGTAGCAGCTGTTATGGGGCAGAGATAGAGGACAGTCGGTCTGACCTGTAGCAAGGAGGATGAGAGGAAGAGGGGAGGGCCTGTCTAGGTGAGGAAGACAAGGGGTCAGACTTTATTTGGAGAGTAAGAGCGCAGGAGAGGGAAATGCAGAGAAGGGGGTCAGTTCTACTTTGAAGTGCTGGTGGGTTACAAGGATTCATGGTGTATCAGGCTCTCTGGGACATGACAGGGTGTAGTGGGCAGAAACAGGAGTGTTTATTCCAGGACTGGAGCTATCAGGAGTGGAGTGGGAACCTCTTTCCTTAAGTGGTAAACTTGGGTAGGAGGTGTTCCCTCTCTGAGTTACTTTACCTGGTCAACAGGTTTTAGGAAAGACAATTCTGTCTTTAGGAAAGACAATTATGAAAGACAATTCAGAGCCAGGCTTTGAAATTCTTCTGAAATAAACACAGAAGTGGTCATTTAAAAAATAGAGTCGATGTTCTGATTATGACTGTATCTGGTGTTCATTAAAAAATTTAGACAATATAAAATATAAAAAATAAAATCAAGTGACTATAATCTAAATGTCCAAGAAAAAGAAATGTTAACATTTTGTGGTATTCTTTTTTTTTTTAATTCATTTGTTTTTCATAAAACTGACTTTTGATTTTGTTGATATTCTCCATTTTTTTTTTTTTTTGGGGGGTCAGCTCTGTTTCATTAATTTTTGTTTGTTATCTCATTACCTCTACTTATTTTAGACTTACCTTTTCTTTTTTCTAGCTTTTAACATGTAAATTTAGGCCCTTTATTTTAGATTGTTTTTCTTGTATACATCTTTAAACTTATACATTTCCCTCCAAGGACTGCTTTGCTGTATTACACAGATTTTGATACACTGGTTTTCCCTTTCATCCTGTTCCAAATATTTTCTAGTTTCCTTGGTAATGTCCTCTATGGCCCATCGCTTATTTACAAGTCTGTTTGCTTATTTTCTAAATATTTGAAGATTTTCCGTATTTTCTCTTGTTTATGACCAACTGAACTTCAATATGGTCAGAAAACATACTCAACATGTTTCAGTCCTTTCAAACTTATTGAAATTTATTTTATGGCCCAGATTGCTTATCACAGTGAAATTTCCATGAGTGCTTGAGAGCAATATGTATTTTATTGTTGTTAAGTGTAGTGTCTATAAATGTCTATCAGGTTAAGTTGTTCAAATCTTACATATACTTAATTGATTTTTTATTTTGCTACTTGAATTAATAAGATTTTATTATCTCTAACTTTAGATTTGTCTGTTTTTCCTTTTGGTTTGTTAAGTTATTTGAAGTTTTGTATAATCTGAAGCTTTCTTATTTAGTACAAAGGCATTTAGGATTATGTCTTCTTGATTAAAGACATAATTCTTGAATTTGGGTAACACAGGTTGCCCTTTATGATATGGGTGAGCCTCATCCCATCAGTTGGAAGTCTTAATAAAAGAAAGACTGACCTCCCCTGAGCAAGAAGGAAGCCTCATAGGAGATGGCTTTAAACTTGAACTGTGACCCTGACTCTTCCTTGGGTCTCTAGGATGCCAGCCCACCTTGCAGATCTTGGATTTTCCAGCCTCCATAATTATGCAAATTAGTTGAAAGTTGCTCTTGTGTCCAACTCTTTGTGACCCCACGGACTATACAGTCCATAGATTTCTCCAGGCCAGAATATTGGAGTGAGTAGCCTTTCCCTTCTCCAGGAGATCTTCCCAATCCAAGGATCAAACCTAGGTCTCCTGCACTGTAGGCAGATTCTTTATCAGCTGAACCACAAGGGAAGCCCAAGAATACTGGGGTGGGTAGCCTATCCCTTCTCCAGCAGATTTTCCTGACCCAGGAATTGAACTGGGGTCTCCTGCATTGCTGGTGGATTCTTTACCAACTGAGCTATCAGGGAAGCCCATAATTATGCAAGGCAGTTCCTTAAAGTTAATTCCTATCTCAGATTGGTTCTGTTTCTTTGGAGAACCCTGGCTAATACAACTACATTAAGTAAAAATTTCACTTTGATATATATTTCTTGTCTAGAAATTTCATTCAGTTCTTTTTTCATGTTTTTTGTATCTGCACTTATAGTCATGTTATTCTTTACGTAACTCACTTGCTTTAGTAGTTTCCGACTTTTTGTGACGCTATGGACTGTAGCCCACCAGGTTCCTCTGTCCATGGGATTCTCCAGGCAAGGATACTGGAGTGGGTTATTTCCTTCTCCAGGGGACCTTCCCGACCCAAGGATCGAACCCACGTCTCCTATGATTCCTTCATTTCAGGTGGATTCTTTACCCACTGAACTGCCTGGGAAGCCCTTCTTTATTCTTTAGCATGTTTATAATAGATGTTTAAAAAAATCTTACCCACTATTTCTGGATCTGTTTGACGTGATTAATTTTTTTCCAGTGCAGTCACAATGGCCTTCCTTTTGTGTGCCTGCTTCCCTGAGATCTCTTCCTTTTCTTATGAAGACACTAGTCATATTGGATTAGGGCTTATGACCTCATTTACAGCTTAATTACCTCTTGAAAGGCTTTATCTCCAAATACAGTCACATGGAGAGGGGTTAGTGCTTCAGCCTATGAATTTGGGGGTATACAGTTCAGTCCATAACACTATTGTTGTTTTGTTTTGTTTCCCTTAATGAGTGTCATTTAATGAGGCTGTGTTCTGGCAGGGAGTAAAGTTGCTTGGGAAACAGCCTCTCTCTTTCAGGGCTTGTTTTCAGCTTTCTTAGGACAATACCATAGAAGCCTTTATTCTAGATCTGGTGTAGCCCCACTGTGAGGACATGATCCTCTGGACTCTCCACTGAGTGCTGATCAGTGATGAGTCACTGCCCTGGCTGGTCAGGACTTAGGTTTCTTTCAGTTTTTTCAGCTGTCCAAGTGTTCAGCCTACAGATCCCTGGTCATTTTCCTGGTTCTGTGGAGTTTCATCCTGTTAATGCACACCTTAATGCTTGTGCATTAAAGATTTTCCTGAAGCTCTTTCTCTGCCCAGTTTTCTTTTCTCTGGAATTTTGCCTCCATGAAGTCCATCTGTCCCAGCACACTCAGACCCAAGTGTCCATATCCAAAGTGCAGCAAGACTGTCCACCTGCTTGGGATTCTCCTCTGTCTCCAGTCTGTACAGTTCCTCTGGTCAAGAATTAGGGCAAAAACAAGGTTGTTCTTATTTTCCTTTTTTCCCCTGAGATTATAGCTCTGCAGTGACTGTTGTTCCCTATTTGGAAACCATTGTTTGTATATTTTTCCAACTACCTAGTTGTTCATAGGAAAAGGAGATATGTAGCCAGTTACTCTATCAAGACATAGTTCTTTATTCTTATATATTTAAGGCCTATGGAAAAGGCAGAAAATGTTAAAAAAGAAAGTGCAACCCTATGGTATCTAGATTTTGTGTCTGCTTTGTTTCACTTCTTTTGCCTTAAAACCTTTTATTAAAACCTCATTAAATACTCCTTAGGATGCTGCATTAATTGGATGCTGCATTATGTTTGGACTGGAAAACAAAGCCGGGGACAGAGTCAGATCCTGGGACTTGGCCCTGGCCCTGATGAGGCGCTGGCAAAGGGGACACTGGGCTGTGGGAAGTAGAACACCGGGGTCCTGTGGCTCCGCGAGGACAAGTGCAGTGTCCTTCCTCACCACTGCACTTCCATCCGTTCTCTCAAATCGTGTCCTGACTTTGCATCTTGCCAAATAAATACCTCTGGCTTTATGAGTACCTCTCTGACCCGGCAGCTGGATGTAAGTGGGTAAAGCATGGCCATTAGATTTAGATGTCAGACATATTTATCCTTGAGGCTCTCAGCTTCTTTACTCAGTAGTTCATGGCTCTTGGGAAAGCCATGATACCTCTTCAAATCCTCCGTTTGCTCATCTGTAAGGGAATGAGTGTCGTGATCTCACTGGGCTGTTACCAGGTCTAATTGAGATCATAACCTAAGAGCACTGGGTATCATGTCTGATACAAGCTAGGTTTTCTCTAGGTGCGTATAGTGTTTCTTCATAAAATCAGGTGTAAAACTATGAACTGGATGTATCTGGGGCTGAGGTGAGCTGCAGGGAACTTGAGGACCTGAACAACTCTGTGTATCATTTCTGGCCTCTTTTTGTTCACGGACCAGAAAATGAAACCAGGCAGATGATCTCTACCAAGGTTATCATCAAATTCCTGGTTGTGAAAGTCTAGCCAGGTGAGGCTTGGCCTTATCTGACAGTTTGCAGAACTGGCTGCTCAGGCAACAGTTTCTGTCCCACACATAGCCTGGGACACCAGCTGTCCCGCCTTTCATGGGGTCTGCCCGCAGCTGTGATCAGGACAGACTGTGGTGGCTGCCACACAGGAGACCAATAAGGATCATTACAGAACAGTCTGTGTTTGGGTTCTAGGCATTTAGAAGCTGGACCCTTACAAAAGGCTTTTCATTCTTCCAAAGCAAGAACTCAAATTTCATCTGTTCTTCTCTCACTTTTAGCTAGCTCCTTTCCTTTCATCATTTCTGCTGTTCTGATGCTTGTGTCTTTTGTTTCCTCCTTCTAGGATGCCTGTTTCTCCATGCTTGTCTGGCTACCCCGATTTGTCCTTCAGAACATGTCCCCTGATTGGCTCACATTTCCCTCTTTTGACACTCACGCTTATCCTGTCTCTCACTATACTATTCAGTCATTCCCTGTTTGTTCATATATATTGTCTGGTACCTAGCAGGTTCTTTTTTTTTGAGTAGCTGAGGTATGGAGAAAAGATAGTTAATCATCTAATCATCATACAGCAGAAACTAATGCATCATTGAAAAATGATAATACTCCAAAAAAGGAAAAAAGAATAGAGGTCAGAGGCCAGAGGAATTACAAAATGTGTTTCATACCTACTGCCATTTAGGAAAGAACTGTCAAAGGAGGGAGCTCCTTCATGGGGGAGGAACATCACATTTGCAATAGTGCCAGACACCTGGCAGCATGAGAAATGCTTGAGGCATTTCCAAGGACTTGCTTGTTCCTTTATTCACTCAGTCAATATTTATTAATGTATATGTGTGCCAAGCACAGTTCTAGATGCTGCTGGAAATATCACTAGTGAACAAAACTGAAAAAAAAAAAAAACCACAAAAAACCAACAACAACCCTATCATCATGGAGCTTATGCTTTAGTCAGGGACAGCTGATTATGAAGGGATCTAATAAGCCAGGTTATTGATATTTCTGCCAGCAATCTTGATTCCAGCTTGTGCTTCTTCCAGCCCAGCATTTCTCATGATGTACTCTGCATAGAAGTTAAATAAGCAGGATTACAATATACAGCCTTGATGTACTCCTTTTCCTATTTGGAACCAGTCTGTTGTTCCATGTCCAGTTCTAACTGTTGCTTCCTGACCTGCAGGTGGCCTGGTATTCCCATCTCTTTCAGAAATTCCCCCAGTTTATTGTGATCCACACAGTCAAAAGCTTTGGCATAGTCAATAAAGCAGAAATAGATGTCTTTCTGAAACTCTCTCGCTTTTTTGATGATCCAGTGGATGCTGGCAATTTGATCTCTGGTTCCTCTGCCTTTTCTAAAACCAGCTTCAACATCTGGAAGTTCACAGTTCACGTATTGCTGAAGCCTGGCTTGGAGAATTTTGAGCATTACTTTACTAGCATGTGAGATGAGTGCAATTGTGTGGTAGTTTGAGCATTCTTTGGTTTTGCCTTTCTTTGGGATTGGAATAAAAACTGTCCTTTTCCAGTCCTGTGGCCACTGCTGAGTTTTTCAAATTTGCTGGCATATTGAGTGCAGCACTTTCACAGCATCATTTTTCAGGATTTGAAATAGCTCAACTGGAATTCTGTCACCTCCACTAGCTTTGCTTGTAGTGATGCTTTCTAAGGCCCACTTGACTTCACATTCTAGGATGTCTGGCTCTAGGTGAGTGATCACACCATCGTGATTATCTGGGTCATGAAGATATTTTTTGCACAGTCCTTCTGTGTATTCTTGCCACCTCTTCTTAATATCTTCTGCTTCTGTTAGGTCCATACCATTTCTGTCTTTATCGAGCCCATCTTTGCATGAAATGTTCCCTTGGTATCTCTAATCTTCTTGAAGAGATATCTCATCTTTCCCATTCTGTGTTTTCCTCTATTTCTTTGCACTGATTGCTGAGGAAGGCTTTCTTATCTCTCCTTGCTATTCTTTGGAACTCTGCATTCAAATGCGAATATCTTTCCTTTTCTCCTTTGCTTTTTGCTTCTCTTCTTTTCACAGCTATTTGTAAGGCCTCCTCAGACAGCCATTTTGCTTTTTTGCATTTCTTTTCCATGGGGATGGTCTTGATCCCTGTCTCCTGTACAATGTCACGAATCTCTGTCCATAGTTCATCAGGCACTCTGTCTATCAGATCTAGTTCCTTAAATCTATTTCTCACTTCCACTGTATAATCATAAGGGATTTGATTTAGGTCATACCTGAATGGTCTAGTGGTTTTCCCTGTTTGCTGGAATCAAGATTGCCAGGAGAAATATCAATAACCTCAGATGTGCAGATGATACCACCCTTATGGCAGAAAGTGAAGAGGAACTAAAAAGCCTCTTGATGAACGTGAAAGAGGAGAGTGAAAAAGTTGGCTTAAAGCTCAACATTCAGAAAACTAAGATCATGGCATCTGGTCCCATCACTTCATGGGAAATAGATGGGGAAACAGTGGAAACATGTCAGAATTTATTTTTTGGGCTCCAAAATCATTGCAGATGGTGATTGCAGCCATGAAATTAAAGGATAGTTACTCCTTGGAAGGAAAGTTATGACCAAGCTAGATAGCATATTTAAAAGTAGAGACATTACTTTGCCAACAAAGATCCATCTAGTCAAGGCTATGGTTTTTCCAGTGGTCACGTATAGATTTGCGAGTTGGACTGTGAAGAAAGCTGAGCACTAAAAAATTGCTGCTTTTGAACTATGGTGTTGGAGAAGACTCTTGAGAGCCCCTTGGACTGCAAGGAGATCCAACCAGCCCATCCTAAAGGAGATCAGTCCTGGGTGTTCACTGGAAGGACTGATGCTGAAGTTGAAACTCCAGTACTTTGGCCACCTCATGCGAAGAGTTGACTTGTTGGAAAAGACCCTGATGCAGGGAGGGATTGGGGGCAGGAGGAGACAGGGATAATAGATGATGAGATGGCTGGATGGCATCACCAACTCAATGAACATGAGTTTGGGTAGACTCCGGGAGTTGGTGATGGACAGGGAGGCCTGGTGTGCTGTGGTTCATGGGGTTGCAAAGAGTCAGACAGGACTGAGCGACTGAACTGAACTGGGTAAGCCGGGTGGTGATCGGCCTGATGAAGAGAATTAAGCAGCATTAGGGAGGGGAGGGTGGGGGGCGCTACTTTAGCTGGAATAACCAAGGGAAAACTTTCTCTAAGAACATTTGAATAGAGACCTGGATGAAGCAAGGATTCAGGCATCCTTATTCTGTGAAAAGCTGTGTTCTAAGTAGAAGGAGGAACAATGAGAAGCCCCTGGGGTGGGAGCAGGCTTGATAGCAGTAACCACCATTTTTTTCTCAGTGGTAAGATGACCACAGAAACTTCGTTTTGCATTTTACCCTTTTGTATTATAGCTGTCACCAGATACACCAAATAATGTGACAGGTCCACTTTACTTCGTGGTTCAGACAGTAAAGAATCCACCTGCAATGCAGGAGACCTGGGCTCGATTCCTAGGTTGGGAAGATCACCTGGAGAAAGGAATGGCTACCCACTCTAGTATTCTTGCCTGGAGAATTCCATAGCCCTCCTGGAGCCTGGAGAGCTATAATCCACGGGGTCGCAAAGAGTTGGACACGACTGAGTGAATAACATTAACACTTTACTATGTACAGTGGACATATTCCTGGAATATGGAAGCGAGCGTATCTATGTGAATTTATTTTTTGTAATTAAATTCCATTTTAAAGGCACACAAGGAGCTTGTCCTTTTAAGGGACTCCACAGTTAATTATTTTAGTAGACTGAACAGTCAGTCTTAGAGGACCCCTTAGTTTTTTATCATTTCAAAATCCTATGCTTTTATGTCTCTACAGAGGCTCAGCTTCTGTATATGTTCACGAAGGTGGAGAAAACACAACACTAAGTACATATAAATGGCAGCCAGCAGTTAGTCAAGCAGGTAAAATTTCACTGGAAGAGATTGAAATTGTTTTTTTTCCCCATGCAATATAAGGTTTATCAATCTCTACCCTACTTCCCCTGTTATCCATAAAAACGGCAACTCTGGGCAGAAAGGAAGTAGACATTAGAGGTCAGATGACTAGGAAAAGACTTTAAAGTAGCTGTTTCCTAAACTCTATTTAAAATTGCAAGCCCACGTTTCTTTTCTTAAGGGAAGGATCTCCTTTTGAATTTCAGTTCGAGTGGCCTGTGTTATGATAGGAGCAAGTAAGGATGGTGCAGTTCCAAATTTTTTTCAGTTTCCCAAAATCATCTTGGTTATTGTAAATAAACAAATGAAATGAGGCATAAAATGAATCATGTAGCGTGTATGTGTGTATGTGCATGCATGTGGAGGAAGGGTTGATATGTGAATATTTTTACATGTCTCTCAGATGGCACTAGTGGTAAAGAATCCGCCTGCCAATGTAGGAGATGCAAGAGACATGGGTTTGATTCCTGCAACCCACTCTGGTATTCTTGCCTGGGAAATCCCATGGACAGTGGCGCCCAGCAGGCTACAGTCCAGATATAAGTGAGCACATGGGAAGGTCCAGTTTGATGTGGTGAGTGCATTTAATATGGCAAGGATAACGTTGGCAGTATGGCTCCTACTGGAGATATTTTTAGTGAACTGATTGTTTGCTTGAGTACCCTGCTAGTATATAACATGACAGCCTCCTATGATTTTTAAACTATTCAAGAGTTACTAAAGCAAAAAGAGAAAAATAAAAGAGAACAAACATATAATTCACGGACAGAGTAATTTTCTGGCTTGAACAAGGAGCCAGTCCTCAACAAAGTCAGTGCAGAAGGTTCATCCTCCAGCCATTCAAGGGTCTTACTGAACCACCATCACCAACCCAGCTCTTGGTGCTGCTTGGACTTCATGTGCAGCCTACTTTGCTCATCTGGGGATGGGAGGGAAAACTCTTTTCTTTTGTCCTCTTTTTATCATCAATGAGTCAGCAGGAATGCTGGTTCTGAAGACAGTTTCCTATGCAGTGTACATTTCCCAGCATTTTACAGTGGAGGCAGTTTCACAGTGATTTTGTTGTGGTTTCTAAACCTTGGGAGGTATAGGCAGTTACCCACTTAGGCGCCGGAAGTGAATAGGGAGTTACAATGCTCAGGGTAACTCCACCAGCAGAGCCATTTGTTTGGTATCTATCAAGTCCTGCCACTTTGAAATCATCTTCACCGCAATCTTATAGGTGTCCCCTTCATCCCTTCTCTCAGTGTGACGAGGGAACAGATGAAAGTCTTGGAATTACCTCTGCGTGAAGTTGTTAGCCTCTCCCTCCTCCTAAAGCATCTTCTGAGCTCTCTCTTTCCTTGGAGTTGGCATAGCTCTTGTCTGACCCACTCATCTGCTGCTTTTCCAGTCCAAATTTTGGGTGGAATTCGTCCATTTTTGTGATACCTTTCACTAATAAAGGCCACTTACTCATTCAGCCCATGAGTAAATATGGCTGTTCTGGGCCAAGCACCGTGCTGGTGTCTAGCTGTGTGAATTTGCATGGTCATGGCAGTGTTTGTTATTAATCTAGAGCCCACTTACCTCTGGCAGTTTCACAGATAGACATTGTACCTCCACCCATGCCTGATTCTTTGCTAACGTGCTGGTGCTGGCAGGAACACAAAGCTTTTTGGTCCAGTGTGCTTGCAATGAAGGTTGATATTGATGATGCCGATGGAGATGGGATGGGTGTCAAGCATCAGAGGAAGGCACATGGTCACTTAATCTGCTTTTATTCATTCCTTCTCATATCCTCAAGGTTGAGATCTCTCTCTCTCTCTCTAATATTGGATGGTTTGGCAGAGAGTGCCCTCACATTTTGAACTCTGACAAGGAACTTTTATATCAGGCCTTTTTAAAAAGCAAATTTAACAGAATCCAACAAAGTTTTTAAGAAGTGTTCTCTCAACATTTTATTGTGAAACAAAAAATTTTGTGAGAGATTAAAAGCAAAAGAATCATGTGTGGATCTCATTGCATGTTACTTGACCTAGTCTTGGAAGGTTGCATGTAAACCCCAAATTTGTAACTCAAAATCTATTTTAAGTCTACCCTGAAGAGTTGTTATTTAAAGAAATCCTGTAAAAAAGAATAACCAGAACCCCCTGCAAGTTAGAGTTGGCGGAGGCAGCAGATTCTTTTTTTTTTTTTTTTTTTAAAGAAGAGTGGGAACATGACTCTTACAGCCATCTTCGTTTAGTCCCAGACTGGTATGGCCTGAGAATCATAATTTTAAGAAGCTGTGGGAATAAGGAAAGAAGAGAGAATGGATCAAAAGATATATGGAGTATGGACAATGGCTTCATTTTTCTCCACTGGGAAAATTTTATTCCCTGTCCCTCCCTTCCCAGAAAAGATTCAGGGGTATGGCCTCAGTTTGTTCTGAACTGTCTGGAAGGAGATGGGGGGAATGCCCTGCTTTCACAATATCAATCGCTGGACAGAGCAACATTTCTCAGGAGCCCCAGGACACAATATTATAGAGAAAGGAGTAACTTCTGGTTCTGCAGGGACATGTTCCTACGGAAGTAACTGTAATATTTTGCTTAGAAAAGAGGCAAGATCATTTGCTTGAACATCTGAATTGGCTACAGGAAACCCATAATTTGCATTTGTTGGGGGTATTTTTTGTGGATTGTTATCTTGCGAAGAAACAAAGAAAAACTTGGTTTCAAACCCAACATTCCACAAGGAAATGGAAATTTCACTGTTCCTTTCTGACATAAAAGGTCATCTTGTTGTTTATCTATGAAGCCAGGGGAAATTGGCTGTTGAGTACTTTGCATTTGGAAACACTGGCCCAAATTCAAAGAAGTCTGATGCTTTATCCCCTCTCAGCCCTGTTTTTATTTAAAGATGCTCGACTCATGAATCATTGGGTGAAAACTTGAAACAGAGATCCTTCTGTTTCAGAAGATGGGAGCCTTAGTGCAAAAAGAGAACCCAACGTCAAGGATGCCCTAGAATGCCTAGGGAAGTAGACTCTGAGAACGTAGCTGCTATAACATTCCTGATTTTTAGGTTACAGGATGCACTATACTCTCTTGTACGTGATGAAATCACTGTAAAAACCTTTGGCAACATGGGGATCTCGGGCGCATCTTGTAATTTTCAGCAAAGTCTCAGAATAGTTACCCTTCAAGGAGGGTGGTGACATAATTGGCTAAATGCAAAATGAAAATGTGGGGCCCTTTGTTTTCTTTCTTTTTTTTTTTTTTTTAAGTATAGTTAAAGGGGTTAAAGCATAAACCTTTTCCTTTAAAAATATTTTATTGTAAAGCATAATGGTGTAAGTTGTGATACATGAGTAACAAAATTTATAAATAGTTAAAAAAAGGTTTGTTGCCATAATTTTATATACTACAGTTAAAAAAAATAATACTTTAGCAAACTGTGATATCCTGATTGACCATAACATTTTTCTGGCTCTCTTTTCTGGGAATCTATTTATCAGCTTTATGAAAATTTATACTTTTAGTAATTTCATTTTCAATTGATATAATTCATAGCAGCATGAGTTGCTGTTTGCATGTGCAAGATCACAAATAATTTTGGATAATTTTAAATTTTGAGAAGGATCTTTCTACTGATGTAACTGTCACTGGCAGCTAAGAGTATCTTATTGGCTATAATAGCATTATGATAAATTTCTAAAGAATCATTTTGATATATAGACAGTATATCTAGAGCCAATGTTTCTGGCCTAACAGGTTCTCTAAAAAGATCTAATTCTCCATACAAATTCATTTTGTATAAAGTTGAATTTAATTTTAAATGTAAATTTTCAGAATGGCATTTTAATGTTTTCTCTGACATTTCCTGTAACTTGTAAAGATTCTGGGAGCAACTGAAAGTGGCTTCACAATTTATATATGTGTATTTCAAAATGCTCCCCTGGTACCTCAGAGGGTGAAGAATCTGCCAGCAATGCAGGAGACTGGGGTTCAATTCCTGGCTTGGGAAGATCCCCTGGAGAAGGGAATGGATACCCATTCCAGTATCCTTGTCTGGAGAATTCCATGGACAGAGGAACCTGGTGGGCTACAGTTCACGGGGTCTCAAAGAGTCGGACACGACAGAGCGACTAACAATTTCATTTTTCAAAATGCTTGTTTATGTCATCTGTTGTCTTTCTTAACACAGGGTGCATCAATTTTAAAACTACCCTTCTTTTAAAATTGGTTATTTTAAAGTTTCATATGAAAATATTCTTTTCCATGGAATGTGACAACCTTAACATTCAATTTCTATTTTTAATCCTGTGGCTATTTGCTTTGCAATGTTGTAAATGTTGCAACAGTTTTTAGAACTGGATTCTTTCAAGTCTCCCAATAACTCATGGATAGGCTTTATTGCAATGTCCATGTGCACATTTTTATTTTGTGATAATTTAGTGACAGAGTTTATTGCCTGAGCACCAGCAGTTCTTGTCCTGGCGTTCAGGACAGAGAGTTCCTATTGATGCAGATGTCACGGGGCTGAGCTCTGAGGAACGACGGGCGATGGGCCTCCTATTTCTGGGGCTTGTACAACTGCTGTTAACTGCCTTTGCCGCCACCTCCCTCGGCTCCCAGCCCTGGCTTCCCCCACAGGGTCCCGTGGCATCCTGGACTGCCGTCAGCCTGTGCTGCTCACTGGTATACACCTTCCCTGCTCATGTGCATCCTTCATTGTCACATAAGACTTCACTTAAAAAAACCCGTATTCAGTGATAAAATTACTAATAATTTTAAGAAAGCAACTGTAGAGCGTACACTAAGTATGAGTGTCTTCTGGGATTGAGTCCCTCTGTGAGGCAACAGGTCCTATACACGTGAAGCCAGTGCCTCCTGGACTAGAGAATGTGGCCAATGGGTGGAACGCATTACTGACCGCACGCAGGCTAGCTGTTTCTGGCAGACTTATCTTCACAGTCCAGGAGATAGAGAACTCCAGGAAGCTCTCCTTCATTCTAACCTGGACTTCAACACGGCCATTAAAAAAAAAAAGGTTTCTCCAAATGTTTTGTCAATCACATTTATCAAAGCCTCTCAGTAGTTCACCTAATGGACAAAGGGCTTCCCTGGTAGCTCAGCTGGTAAAGAATCTGCCTTCAATGCCGGAGACCCTGGTTCGATTCCTGGGTGGGGAAGACCTGCTGAAGAAGGGATAGGCTACCCACTCCAGTATTCTTGGGCTTCCCTGGTGGCTCAGATGGTAAAGAATCTGCCTGCAATGCAGGAGACCTGGGTTCGATCCCTGGGTTGGGAAGATGAACATGGACAAGGATTCACCTGAGCACAAACTAGCACCTGTTTTCACATCTGGAGACCCTGACTTCTTATATTCCTGGCTCTACTTAGAGAGAGACCAAGGGATTTCACAAGTAGAAAGGGCTGTATAGCTCCCCTGAGGCTTCCCAGGTAGCACTAGTGGTAAAAGAACATGACTGTCAATGCAGAAGATGTAAGAGATACAGGTTTGATCCCTGGGTCAAGAAGATCCTCTGGAAATGCCTACCCACTGCAGTATTCTTGCCTGAAAAATCTCGTGGACAGAGGAGCCTGGTGGGCTACAGTCCATAGAATCACAAAGAATCAGACATGACTGAAGTGATTTATTACACACACACACACACACACAAATACACCTTACAACGCCCTTAACCCCAGTGGGTCACCAACCTGGTTCATCATCAGAATGCCCCTCAGGATTGTAAAACTGTGATATTCCCTGTTTCTATCGCTAGAGACCCAGATTCAGAACGATCAGGATGAGGCTCGGGCAACTGCTTTTTCCCAAGTGTTAGCTGGGGATTCTGAGGGGCTGCCTGTTTGGGAGTATCGAGTGATTTTCCTGATTAGGGTTTTGTTCAAGCCTCCACAGTAATATTCCCTTCTCTGTCCCTGACCCCAGGGCTCATTTCATTCTTCCTGTAATTTGTCTTTATCTGACTCAGCGGTCTGAGCTCCATCTGCTGTGTTTTCCCATCTTCAGTCACACGGCGGTGAAATGGAAGAAGCCACTCTCTCCGGACACTCCTTTCATGTCGAATCCTTTCTGTAGCTCTGTAAAGTCACTTCCAACTAATGTAACAAGGAAGTTCCAGATTGCTGGGTCCATGACAAGCTGGCACCATTAAATGGAGAAAGATGCGTGCACGTGGGAATGTGTGTGAGTGAGTATGAGTCCTCCTGTGTACGTGGTGGGGAGTGTATGCCTGAGCAGACTAGGTGGTGACGGTGGTGGAGGAAATTAATCAGGGTGGACTTTAAGGGCTAGGGTATTTCAAACTAGCAATACCAAACCTGATGAGAGATGTAAATCAAGCCCTACAATTCATGAATGGTACAGAAGGGTCAGCAAGGACTAGTTCATCTCATCTGAATATACCTTTTAAGGCCCCAAGGGCTTCCTTTGTGGCTCAGCTGGTAAAGAATCCACCTGCAATGTGGGAGACCAGTATTCTGGGCTGGAGAATTCCATGAACTGTATAGTCTAGGGGGTTGCAAAGAGTCGGACATGACTGAGTGACTTTCACTTTCACTTTAAGGCCCCAAAGAGGTAATTTTAACAACTTGTTCCATTTAAGATAGTCTCTGTTTCGCTGCAATAATAAACAACCCCCAAATGTTAGTGGCTGTAACAACTCACAGCACAGGTCCATTGCACATCTTTGGGGAACTTGGCTTCTTGTCTCTTCTTTTTGAGACTCAGGCTGATGGAACAGCCCATCCTCAACACTGTAACTTTCCAGCAGAGGGAACATCCTACACAGCAAAAAGTGGTCTGGCCTGGAAATGGTACATCATTTCTGTTTACAGGTCTTTGGCCAGAGCTAGTCACATGGCTGGACCACAGAACAGAGACAATGAGATCATACGAAAATGAGAACAGTTAGGCGCTCTGCAAATTCAATCACTATTATGAGGTATTTTAAAGAAGGTATCACATTATCTAGTAGAGCATAAGCATCTAACTTATGGAGTGGGAGAGACCAGAGATAGGCCATCTTAGAAGATTAGATGGAGAAGGCAATGGCAACCCACTCCAGTACTCTTGCCTGGAAAATCCCATGGGCAGAGGAACCTGGTGGGCTGCAGTCCATGGGGTCACGAAGAGTCGGACACGACTGAGCGACTTCACTTTCACTTTCATGCATTGGAGAAGGAAAAGGCAGCCCACTCCCAGTATTTTTGCCTGGAGAATCCCAGGGACAGCGGAGCCTGGTGGGCTGCGTTTATGGGGTCGCACAGAGTCCGATACTACTGAAGCAACTTAGCAGCAGCAGCAGCAGATTAGATATACTCATGGATAATAGTTCTCCACCATTGAAGGCTGGAGGAGCCATTCTGGGAGGATCTGGCTGAGATGAAAGTGTTTCATCTCAGTGTTTCATCAGAGATCCAGGTGGTAAAATGGACTTTCTTCTTGGTTCATTTCCTGAGCATTTTTCTTTCTTTCTTTCTTTTTTTAAAAACATGATTCATTTAAAACAATTATTTAATTTTTGGTTGTGCTGGGTCTTCATTGCTGCACATCGACTTTCTCTAGTTACGGTGCACAAGCTTCTCATTGCAGTGGCTCCTCTTGTTGCAGAGTATGATCTCTAGGGTGCCTGGGCTCAATAGTTGTGGCTTACAGGCCTAGTTGACCCACGGCATGTGGACTTTTCCCAGACCCAAGGATTGAACCCGTCTTCCCTGCATTAGCAGGTGGACTCTTAACCACTAGACCACAGGGAAGACCCTGGGCATTTCCCCTATTCTGCTCATGCCTCCATGTAAATCTTGATGGTAAAGATGGAGATTGTAGGCATAATTATACATCACAGAGCTTAGAGGTGGCTGAATAGAAGTTGTTTTTCTAGCTCCCCCTTAATTCTACATTGCCCTAGATCTTAATCTTACCCCTTAGCCACCTTGTCTCCTGCCTCTGTGTTTGATTCCCTATTATGTGATTGCTTTGGACAAAAAGTTCAAATTAAACTGGAGGCCCTCATTTTATCAGGAGTCGGTACTTAGGGAGAACTTGGAAATTATTATGAGTGAGTGAGAAACGGAGGGTGAACATGAGATTTAGGACAGCCATATATGGTCAAAATGTTTTCTGTTTTAGAATTTTAGAAGCTGTGGAAAGTAAAAGATGGATGTAAAAAATTCTAGACATCCTAGAACTTGGAGAAGATAATCAACTTTCAGGGAAACAAACTGATTTTTCATTGACATAAGGTATCTAAAGAATTGCAGCGCCGTAAGAGTTCTTGCTTTGCAGTCAGAGATACATACATGGATTGAAGGCCCAGCTGTAAATCAGAATTCTCCAGAGAAACATCTAATGGGTTATCTCTGTCGCCCTCCTTCCTTTCCCCTGCTGTCCTGCTTTCCTTTCATCTCTTTTGATCTTGGGACATATCATGTATCAACTCCTTTCAGTGGATCTCCATATTAGAAGGAGTTGACTCCCATAATTTTGGAGGCAAAGACTCTCGAGATCTGTAGTCAGCGAGCTAGAGATCTAGGAGAGCCAATGGTGTAAGTTCCAGTGAAGGCCAATAGGATTGAGACCCAAGAAGAGCCAGGATTTCAGTCTGAGTCCAAAGGCTGGAAAAGACCAAGTGTCCCAGGTGAGTCAGGAAGGAGGAGTTTTCTCTTATCTGCCTTTCTTCTATCCAGGTCTTCAGTGATAGGCTGAGGTCACCCACATTAAGAGGGCGATCTGTTTCACTCAGTCTATGACTCAGGTGTTACCCTCACTCAGGAACTCCTCACAGATGCATCCAGCTGATGTTTGGCGAAATCTCAGGGCTTGACTGTGGTCCAGTCAGTTTGTTACATAAAATGAACAATCATAACAACTCTATTTAAGAGCTGTGTGATCTTGAGCAAGTTTCCCAACACCTTTGTGTTTTATTTTCCTTCTCTGTAAAGTGGGATAACTAATGTGCTTACTCATAGGCTAAGACAAGCCTATGAGGGGTGGTCTGGATGAGAATATGTAACAAATTCAGAGTGAAAATTTACTGAGTGCTTGGAGTATACCTGGCACTGTGATACTGCTGCTACTGTCATCATCATTATCAACGTCATCATCCCTCAACAAAAAGCTGTTGATGGTGGCTCACCGCTCATCCCAGGTGAGCGGAGAGGGCCTGAGTGAGGAGGGCTCTGTGGGACAATCTGATTGTTCTCTGGTATCGTAATTTCATGGTTGGTTATCACATGGGCTTTAAAGTGTTTATTTCCTTTTCTTCCTTTTAAATGTTGGTCTCTGTTTCAAGAACCATTCAGTGTACATGACTGTGATTTATTTACTGTTAATGCACTGCTTAGTAGATTAGTAAGTGCCATTCAACAACAACAAAACAGCAAAAAAGTATTCTGAGCCCCTTTAAGTAAGGTAGAGCAGAGAGGTTTCTGCAGACAACAAACTGCTTTGCCCAGTGGTCAGTGTTTGGCCCAGAGGCTAATAATTCAGGAGGTTCTAGGGAGTTCCAAGCCAGGCAAAAAAGAGAAAGACTTCTCATCTTTATTTTATTTGCTCTTAAGTAAAGTGGTATTTATATTTAATATGCCTGACAAACCCCATCACTTCTTTTATATGTAGGTTTAGTGAGGCATAATTTACATATAGCAAAATTCACCCTTGTGAATTTGAGTTTTGACAAATGTGTACAATCGTGTAGCCAGTGAAACAATAAAGATATTGAACATTTTTTATTATTTTCCCAGAGTTCCCTGTGTCCCTTGGCAGTCAGTTCCTGTCCACATTCTGAGCCCAATAACCATGGATTTTTTTTCCCTGTTCTTACGGTTTTATCTTTTGTGGAATGTGATGTACATGGGATCATATGGAATGGAACTTTTCATGTTTGGCTTCTGTTATTTAACATAGTGCTTTGGAGATGCATCCCTGTTGTTATCAGTACTTCTCTTTTTAAATTCCTGACTTATAGTCCACTGTCATGATATTCTAAAACTTGTTAGTCCATTTTTCTGGAGGAAAGACAGTGGTTTGGGTTTTCAGCTATTATTAATAAACTGCTGTGAGCATTCAGAAACCGATGGTTTCTGAATGGACACAGATTTTTATTCGTCTTGGGTAGATAATTAGTCCTGTGATTTCTGGGTAGTATGGTAAAGTATATGTTAAACATTATAGGAAATTGCCATATTATTTTCTAAAGTGGTTGCATCACTTTGCACCCCCACTAGCAGTGTATGAGGATTCCAGTTGCTCCATACTCTTGTTAACACTCGGTATGGTCAGTCCTTCCAATTTCGACTACAAGTGAGTGATATGAACATCTCTTCATGTGCTTATTGACTATTTATAAACAATTTTTACAAACTGTTTACATTGTATGGCCATTTTTACTGCTTTTCTTCTTTTGAATTTTCTATATATATTCTGTATTCATTTTTGGGGGGGTCAGATATGTGGTTTTCAAGCATTTTCACCCAGTATGTTGCTATTCTTTTAATTTTCATAAGTCTTTTGGAAATAGAGGTTTTTAATTTTGGTGAAGTCCAGTTTATCATATTTTTGCTTTCATGGTTCATGCCTTTTTGTTCTATCTACAGTCTTGAGTAATCCAAAGTCATAAAATTTTGTCTCGCTTTCTTCAAGAAATGTTGTTGTTTTAGCTCTTGTATTATCTATATATATGGTATGAGATAAGAGTTGGGAATGTCTCATTTTCTGTCTCTCTGCTTATTGATATCCAACTGTTCAAACAGCATTTGTTGAAAAGACTCTTCTTTCTCTACTGAATTCCTTTCTTGTGGAATCTTTGTTAAGAATCAGTTGGATTCTCCTTCCTTTATTCATCTATACACTTATTCATTTACCAATTTCTGATTTCTGTGACTCCACATTAAGTCTTGAAATCTGCTAATGTGTGTCCCCGAAATTTATTCTTTTTCAAAATTGTTTTGGCTATTCTAAGTCCTTGCATTTCCATATGGAATCAGCTTGTCAATTTCTAAACAAAATCCCATTGGGTTTTGACTGCCATAACTTTTCACCTACAGGTTAACTTGTTGAGAAATGACATCTAACTGTATTGATCTTCTAATCTGTGTATTTCAGGCTTTTTATCTTAGTAAATTTTATAGTTCTCAGCACACAGATATTTAAAATATTTTGTTAAGTTTATTCCAGAATTCTTTTTTCTTTAATGCTGTTGTAATGCTATTTAAAAATTTCAATTTCTCACTGTTTGTTGTTAATATGTAGAAATAAACCTTTTTTGGGGGGCCATCCTTACTTTTAGATTATGCAGACCTTTGCTTTTAAAATGAGTTCCTCAAAAAAATAAAATGAATTTCTCAGTGTATAGTTAGGTCTGACTTTTTTTTATCCAGTTTGACAATCAATCTTATAATTGGACTGTTTAGACTATTTATGTTTAATTTATATGTAATAGTACATTACTATTTACACTTGCTGCTATTATTGATATGACTGGATTTAAATCTACTACATTGCTATTTGTTTTCTATTTGTTCCATCTGTTATTTCTCATATTTTCATAAATATAGAAATATAAGTATATATTTTAGGCCTACATTATTTCATGTATATTAATATGCAAAATAACCTTCGCTTATTATCCTTGAGGTCTAGGGCTTTTATGGCATATTGAATGAGGAGACACGGCTTCAGTGTCAGTCACCCTATGTTTGAATCCTGGCATTACTGTGAACTTGGGAAAATTACTAAGCAACTTTGTCTCAATTTTCTCATCACTACAATGAGGACAGTAATAGACCTCTCCCCACCTCATAGGTTCTTCGAGGATGAAAAGAGATAATGCATGCAAATTGTGTAAGAGAGTGAAGCTTGTAGTAAGCACTCAAATATATAGAAACCAATTTTGACCTTAAATTACATCAGAAACATGATTTCATGTTTTATGCAATCTTTATAACTGTCATTTTGATGCCTGGATGATAGCCTGTAATGCAAATACAAACCACTATGACTAACTCACTTCTCTCTGGTTTGACAGGTTATTTCCAGTTTGGGGCCATTCTAGATAATACTATAGTTAATGTCTTTTCATTTTTGTTTTTCCCATATGATATCCTTTTTTGCTTTAGTTTCCTGATCTCCTTTAGAGAAATCCTTGGAACGGTATTTCTGGGTAAAGGATATGAACTTTGGCATGGCTCTTACTGTATGTCCAAGCATATCTTTGGGAGTCTAGTAGGGACTAGAAAAAGATGTCACCCTCCACCTCTTATTCTCATGGGAACTAGGAGCTATTTCTTGCTCATGTCTCTTTGAAAGAGGCACCTTCATTTTATCTCTTTCTCTGTTGAGTGAACTGTCCCGGCCTTTCCTACTCATCCTAATGGTTCATTATTCACACCTGTCATCCATTTCGGTGGTTCTAGAAAATTGCAAGGCTCATTTTCATGTCGGTTGTCTCTCCTTGGAGCCCCTCAAGAAGAAAAGCAATGTGTTGTTGACGGTGGGGGCTGTCTGCTCTGCAGTCCTCTCTTTATTTGGCTCAGTTGGACATGTACCTTCTCTGAGAGGCATCCTTCCTGAGCTGCTTAGAAGTTTTCAGGCTGGAGAGAGAAGCAGGCTCTGGTGTGCCCTAACAGACCTGATTTCTCATGCAGACGCCATTGCTTGAGGATAAAAAGTAGGGAGAACAGCTCTCCCACCGTGGCCCCTCCCTCTGAAAGATCGGTCTGTTCCTTTTTCCTGCCTTATTCTTTCAGGAATTCACTCTCCTAGCAGTCTCACTGTTTTGACAGAGTCTAGGTTAGAGGAAACACATATACACATACAACCTGTGGTTTCCATTTAGGCTGAGGAGTCCAGTTTTGAGGGAGAATCCTGCAGCCATGTCCTGGTAGGACAAGAAAGTTGCCAAGTCTTAGGAAGTCTCTTGTTTGGCAGGAGATCAAGGTGGGCAAGGCTGCTCCCCAGAGGGCATCTTGGACATCTCAGAGGGCATCATACAGTGGCAATACCAAGGCCGTCCATTTGCGGTACAGTTCGGTTTGAAGTTGAGAATGTTTCAGATGGGCAATATTTAAATCTGGAGACACTGTGAGTTCACTCCCACGCTATCTAGTGTCCATCCATTCATTTGGTCTCCCAGGTCAGCTCTTTGCTGCCTCCTGGGCTCACCTAGAGAGTGGCAGAGGCTTAAGAACAAAGTCTTGACTTGCACCCTCTTATATCCAGCCAGCCTTAGATCAACCTGTCCTTTAATTCTCCTCTTTTCACCTCAGCTCTTGTTGAACTTTTCCAGTCTTTTATCCCCACTCATCACCAGCCTGGGGTGAGGGTCATCTTCCTACCTCTGTCACTTCTCAGATTCCTCTTTATCAGAGTGGTGTAAAGCAGGGGTCCCCAAACTCTGGGATCTAATACCTGACAATCTGAGGTGGAACTGATGTAATAATAATAGAAATAAAGTAGAAAAGACCCTGATGCTGGGAGAGATTGAGGGCAGGAGGAGAAGTGGGTGACAGAGGATGAGATGGTTGGATGGCATCACTGACTCAGTGGACATGAGTCTGAGCAAACTCAGGGAGATAGTGAAGGACAGGGAAGCCTGGCATGCTGGGGTCGCAAAGTGTCAGACACAACTAAACAACTGAACAACAATAACAACAACAACAACACAATAAGTGTGATGTGCTTGAATCATCCCAAAACTGTCCCTCAGCTTGTGGAAAAATTGTCTTCCACGAAACCAGTCCCTGGTCCCCAAAAAGTTGGGGATTGCTGATAAACCATTCCATCCCTTATGTATTAGATACACCTGTCACACACCTGCTTTTCCATATTGGCTCTTTCCAGTCATCCTTCCACATGTGTATTTCTTTAAGTTACCAGGTGGTTGTGAATGTGGAAGGGGATGTAGAGATGAGCAGAGGGGAACCTCCAAGGAGGTGAATTGGTTGGCTTTGAATCCACACTAGAAAAGTGAGTGATGGGGAGGGAGGTTTTTATCACCGAGAGAGTGACATACTCAAGCAATACAGAGCACTGTATTCAAATACTCTGAATTAAAAATGAACATCCCAGGAGAGAAGTTCCAAGATCATCAGAGGTCTATAAAGTCACATTGCTCTACCTGTCTTCATGATGGCTCTTCAGTTCGTGCCAAAGTCATAACGTAGGAGTCTTCCTGTAGGGACGTCTCGTTTGTATGTGTGCGCCTCTCAGGGGCCTGGAACATCACAGATGAATTGTTTTTCAATTATGAAAACAAGTGGGAGTCACAATCAGAGGCACTGTGCCTGAGTTCATGAGTTCCAGGTCCCCCACGGGCGGCACAGAGATGCCAACCGAGACCCCACATCACTTGGGGTCCGTGCCTTTTCCCGCCCAGGCTCTGGGTGTTTTGTGCTCAGAAAGTGAGCCAGGATGAAAGGGTTTCTGAGAGAAAACCCAGGAGTACCTTGCCTTGATTTAAACATCGATAGAAGTTCCTGAGCACACCCAGAAGGGAAAGGAGGGATAAAGAATGCATGTTCTATGTGATGATGAAGCAGCTTTCTTCCTTCCATCTTCCAGCCCCTCTTGTTATGTTATTTTCCTTGGAAGAAAGCTTTATGTAGCATGGTGTTGACTTAGTCCAGTTGCAGATAAAAACACTCTTAAGGTGTCAGTCAGACAGAGACATCCCAATGAGAACTTCATGTGTATTTTGTTTTAAATGTATATCAACACCCACAGATATATGTATAATACAGATAGATGTTAAAACAAAATGTGCATGTATATGATATAGATAAAATGAAACAAAATGCATGTGGATATTTATCCATATCTACACACATTTATATAATAGAGTAACATGGGGTAGCAGTTACTGTCCCAGAGTTTATTCTTTTTTTTATTGACATAGACTTGATGTATAGTGTTGTGTTGGTTTCTGCTACAGAAAAGTAATTCAGTTATATTTGTATATATATTATTATATTTTCCATTATGATTTATCATAGGATATTGAATATAGTTCTGTGTGCTATATAGTAGAATCTTGTTGTTTATCCATTCCATATGCAATGGTTTATATCTGCAACATTGGAAAAGACCCTGATGCTGGGAGGGATTGGGGGCAGGAGGAGAAGGGGACGACAGAGGATGAGATGGCTGGATGGCATCACCGACTCGATGGACATGAGTCTGAGTAAACTCCGGGAGTTGGTGATGGACAGGGAGGCCTGACGTGCTGCGATTCGTGGGGTCGCAAAGAGTTGGACACGACTGAGCGACTGAACTGAACTGAATCCCAAACTCCCTATCCACTCCTCCCGCATCCTCCTTTCTCTTGGCACCCACAAGTCTGTTTCTATGTCTGCATTTGTTTCTGTTTTGTAGATAGGTTCTTTGTGTCATGTTTTAGATTCTACATGTAAGTGATATCATATGGTATTGTCTTTCTCTTTATGACTTTACTTAGTATGATAATCTCTAGGTCCATCCATGTTGTTGCAAATGGCATTATTTTACTCTTTTTAATGACTGAGTAGTATCCTATTGTATAATGTACCATACTTTATCCATTCATCTGTTGATGGACACTTAGATTTTTTCCATGTCTTGGCTATGGTGAACAGTTCTGCTATGAACATGTATATTTTAGAATTAGAGTTTTGTCTGGATATATGTAGGGCTGCAGAGGTTTAATTAGACCTTGAAGAGGTTGGGACTTTGACTACTTTTATGAAATCCAAACCCTGGGGTATGTATCAAAACTACGTGTGGCCTCCTTTTTCTTGGAATTACTGAATGAGGAGCGGAAAATGAATTTTTCTGGGAAGTTTTGGTCTTTTTCAGATGTACTGGAAGGTTCAGGGTGAAGTAACAAGCAGTTTGGAACTTGCTTGTCACTCATAGTTGTTGCGACATTGGTCCTCAGTTTCAGTCCAGCTGGGTGTAAGTGTGACAGTTAGCATGGTGAGTTTGGAATCACTCTGCATGGTTTGATGATTTTAATATTCTCAGGAAATTTACTAATTTTTAATGGTTTCATTGCATTCATAAGTGAAATGAATTCATTTATGACACTTCAGGAAAACATAGAGGATGGGACTTTGGAGCCAGGAAGTCATGAATAAAACTCTTAGCTCTTGCACTGATCAGCTGTGTGATCTTGAAAGTTACTTAAACTCTCTGGGCTTTAACTTCCTGGTCTATAAAACAGGGCATAAAGTGGACTGCTTCATGGAGCAGTTTGGAGGATGCTCAAGAAATGTTCTGCTCCTTCCTCTTTCTTCCCTTCCCTCCTTTCTCTTCTTCCATCCTTCCTTCGGATTCTACTTCTTTCCCACACTGCACCTTAGTATGTTTTTGGGGAAGGATTCAGAAACTTGACTGGAGGAGAAGTACAGAACCGAGCTTGTGGATGGGCTGGGCTGGGGGGTGTTACTCTGAGCCTGGGAAGGGCTGACAGACAGGGGTGTCCCGATAGAAAGGATTAGTGCCAGGTTTGAAGGTCTGCAGCCTACCAAAGGCAGAAGGCCTGACCGTGTACCCAACTTCTTGTTAACAGAGAAACAGGCGCCTCCTAGAAGACATTACATACCTGATGTGGGTCACAATTAGGTACTTCAGATGACTTTTATTGTTGGTGGTTGCAATAGATGCTTAGAGTAGGGGGTGCTTTACAAGTGGATTGGGGACGTGTAGATCCATAGTAAGACCCAGCAGGCTCACATTTAAGATGATCCCTTGGGGGCACTTGAGTGAGTTAGCACAAGGCCCTTTTTGATTTGGTGGGACTTCTCCTGTCTTTTTCCCCTAAGCTTTTAGTTCTGACATCTCACCTCTGTTCAGCCTTACTTCAAATCTGGAAAATGCCCTGGAAATGTGGATCGCATTAGAATTACTTGAGCCTTGTCCTGATCATTCTTTTCCAGGGCTAATATGGATATTTTTCTAATGTAGGCTTGAAAGAGAATGAAAGCGTGTGCTGCCTAAATTAATTTGTTGTGAAAACAAAATCTCTTCATTCTCTAGATTCCTTCAAACACTTGATCTTTCCTCTGGTTTTCTGGCTCTCATCCTTCATGACCCATCTCTTTTCTGGGAACTTTTTCTTGGCTTAGAATCCTAGTGTTGCTCTGAATGAGGCAAAGGGGTCCGTGCCCAGATCTCTTTGGAGGAGCCAAGGGGAAGACCCCCCCAATCCACTGAGCCCCAGGGGTGCATGCTAAGGTCCTGAGTAGAGACTCGGTTTCTTAACATATTGGTCTGAAAATAGCTTTCCTGTCATAAAGCAGGTCCCAAGGGATTTGTCAGACTGTCCAAGAAACTAAATAAATATATACATATGCATGTTAAACTTTCATACTATCATGTGATCCCACTATATGGTTCCAGTTTAGCTTTGTGGCTTTTTGAAAAAATGAGTCATTTAATGTTAGCTGTGTTCCCAGATCCTTCGCAAACCTTCTCCCACCATCTCTCCAGCCTTGCTGGAGCCAGAGTTGGGCCTGGAATACAGTATGTCTGTCTTGGAAGCAATTAGCGCTCTGGGTGAAGGGTGCATTGGTGCCTCCCTCTCACCAGGCTTCTTAGCTGGTTGGACTTTGCTTGGATCAAGGTATTGTGGATTTTGTGGATCACTCTCTTCTCCTCTTCTCATTCATTTTAAATTATTTTACTTATTCTCCCAACATTTATCAGTTGCTTGATATGTCCCAGACATTGCGCTCAGCTCTCAAGGGAAGAGGAATCTGAAATGGAATATGGATTTTGGCCCCTTTGCAGGGCTTTGCAGCCTACTCAGACAGATAAACCATGTTCCCCAATAAGGTAAATGTTGTTATTGTTTAGTTGCTAAGTCGTGTCTGACTCTTTACGACCTCGTGGACTGTAAGGTGCCAGGTTCCTCTGTCCATGGGGTTTTCCAGGCAAGAATTTTGGAGTGGGTTGCCATTTCCTCCTCCAGGGGATCTTCCTGACCCAGGGATCAAACCTGCATCTCCTGCATTAGCAGTGAATTCTTTACCACTGAGCCACCAGGGAAACCCAATAAGGTAAATAATATAGGGTAAATAATAACAGCTGACACTTCCTGAGCTCTCAGAATTTGCTAGATTGTGTTAACTGATTTTTGTATATTATTGCCTTCAATGTCTATAATACTGGAGCATGTATTTTCCCCATCTCACAGATGAGGGAGCTGAGGCTAGAAGAAGTGAATAGCTGCCCCAGGTCCTCATACCAGAGGCAGGATTTGAACTCAGATTCATCCAGCTCCAAACCTTAACAGACAGAAAGTGATAAACGCTGTAATAGTGAGAGTTTTCTCATTTCTCGGTTTCTCATCCATAAACTAGGGGTCATTTGCCTGCTATTGTCTCATCCATAAACTGGGGATCATTTCCCTGCTATTGTCAACTCTTCCCCTCAGGCCTGTTGATAAAAGTGCACATAAGAAAATGCGCTCAAGTATTGAGAGCCTTATGGGAGCCAGGTGGTTTCTATGTGTTTTCTTTCAGCAGCTGCCTTGGAGAACAGGCATTAGCATCTCTGGATCCCTCATGACCAGCCCTATGTGACTGTGGGTGATGTCATGGGCCTCTGCCTGTGGCTTCCAATTTGGGGCATCAAAAAGCCTGAGCTCAACAATGGTGTCACCAAGGCCACAGTCAGGGCTGGCAGTAGCAATGTGGCTTTGGGGCCCTTGGAACGTGCTCTTTCCCAAGTAGGATGGTCCCCCCCACCACATTTTATTGAGATATAATTGACATGTAACATTGTATAAGTTTAAAGTGTACCATGCATTTATTTGATACAGGTGTACGAGGGTCAGGAAGATCCTTTGGAGGAGGAAATGACAACCCACTCCAGTATTCTTGCCTGGCTAATTCCATGGACAGAGGAGCCTGGCGGGCTACAGTCCCTAGAGTCACAAAGAGTCAGATATGACTGAGCCACTGAGCACACATGCATACTGTAATAATGTTAGCATCTTAGCTTAGCTAACACCTCCATCGTATCACATAATCACTATTTCTTTTTTTAAGTGAGAACTTTAAAGATCTACTGTCTCAGCAACTTTCAAGGGTATAACATAATATTGTCAGCTCTGTGCACTTGACCCCTGTCTTTGTATTTAGGCTACTGGGACCCCTTCCCTGGGCCCTGACTTTGGAGGACCCTGGCCTCTCTGGCCCCCTGCTGAGCCTTCCTCAGGAGGTGAGGTGTCTGTGGACCAGTGCAACATGCCCATCAGAGGCCTTTATCCCCTCAAGTACCAGGAGGCCTAGAATTTCTGCCCACTTGAGTAGTCATCTTCCCTGAATCCACATTCCCTGGGTCAGACCATGCTTCTAGTTTGTACAACCCTAGGTCCAAAGGGTGTAGGGGGTGGGGAGCGCTGTTTTCAGTGGGTGTGGACAAAGCTTTGATTATGTCCTGAGTTGTCTGCACTTGATAGGACAAGATCCTAAGGGTGCAGAATAGAACTGGGTGAGAAGTGAAGGGCAGTGAGTTGCAGGCTGGGGTACCCCTGCTTGTGCTGTTGCCTGAGGCCCCTGAAATGTTAGAGGTGAGCTCATGCCAGGCACTTTCCTGCATTATTCCCTGTAAATCTCACCGCAAGCCCACGTGGTGTGCATACCATCACCTGCAGATGGAGATGCTGGGGCTTAGATAGCTTAAGTGACTTGTTCAAGGTCACAGAGCTGGGTTTCTAACTCAAGTGCCTTTCAAAAGCTCATGTTATAAACCACCACCTGACATCCGAAGCACTGAAGTCACTTAGAGGTGCTGGTTAAAGATGCAGATTCCTGGACTTTGCTCCCCACACTGATGCATCAGGGTCTCTAATAGGGGGCTGGGAGATCTGTTTTTAAACAGTCTCCTCAGAGGACCCTCTGCTCAGTAGCAGGGATCAAGTCCAGACCTGCCCTAGCCTAGCCATGTGACCTTGACCAAGTACGTCGGCTTTGTTGTGCTGCTGGTACCTCATCTGTCAGCGCGGATAACAGCACCTGCTCTTGTGAAGACCGCGGTGAGAATAGACATGTGCGTTATGTGTTTGGCACAGGACAAGACTTAGACATGGGGAGTTGAATATCTCCCCCTTCTTCTGATCTTTCTACGCAATTGGAGTCTCACCCTTCCTGCAGGGCTTATTGTTGGTTCTGCTTTCCCAGGGCCAGATTATCAGGAGTATCTGCTAAATTAATTTATTTCTGAGATCTCAGTTACTAAGAGTTTATGGCTTAATAAGCCCTTTCTTGGCTATTGGTAGAAAACAGGAGACTCTTGGGGATGAAAAAGCATTCAGGATCCGTGGATCTGGCTCCCTGACATGGAATTGGGCTCTGTCAGGGGTAGGGGAGAAAGCCACAGCTTTTTAATCAACAGAGAGTCACCACGTAGGGAGCTGTAACTGTGGCCCCTTCCTGGGCCAGCTTCTGTGACCCTCTGGAAACACCTGTCACTTGGAACCCTGCGCCAGTGTTCTTGGGTCTCTGCTGCAGCCTAACCTCTCTTCTTTCTGGTTTCCCTTGTCTTGTTTCTGCTCTGAAAAGTGGAGTTAAGAAAGGCACCTCCCTTCAGATGGGCTGTGCTGAGATTCCACGAACAGAACCTGCCCTCGCAGGGCTGCAGCGGAGGTGTGGGAGTCTGACAAATGCTAGGAGAAATTGATCACGGGGAAGGTAAGATGCCAGGGAGTCAATTGCTGTCCCTCCTGGGGAGACACACAGACAGACAAGCTGTCAGGAAGGGCACGCACCGCCTGTACCGCCCTGCTGTACTGAGGGAGGAGGGAGCTGCCTTTATCCACTTTCATTTATCTGACATCCTTCACACGTGTGCTATGGCCGTAGGATTTGTGAAGGTGCAGCTGTGGTCTCTGGCCCTGGAAGCCTCAGGCTTGCTGAGAAGGCCAGACTCAGGACTCAGGAAACATTCAATAGTACCAGACATGAGTGGGGGTGGGTGCCCGCCAGGGTGCAGGACACCCAGAGGGGTGGGTTTGCCCCCGGGGCTCAGAGCAGCTTCTTTCAGGAGCTTTGCCTGGCTGGACCTGAGGGTGGGCCGCTTCTGTTTTTTTGTTAAGTATTTTTTTTTTTTTAAAAGCATGTTTGCATCTCATCTCAGAGTGAGATGCATCCACCAGATGCTGTAATAAAATGCTGACTGTATTCTCTGAACACCAGCAGGGCTCCTTCTGGTGCCAGGTGAGCTAGGCAGCTGCAGTAGTGAGTACTGTTATTGTTGTTGGTGCTTTTTATGCTTCCTGGAGAGAGGCTCTTGAAAGTCATCAGACACCACACTCCCAGGTTCTGTAACCATCACACAGGTCTTGCCAAGAATCAGCTGCCGTTCCCTTTGAAACTCTTGGATGACTCCGAAATGTCAGGGTGGTCCTCTCCCCTGGAAATCGCTGTCTCCATACGGACTCAGGGACACCCTCCTGTTGACCTGTCCCAGTCAGCCTGTCACATCCTTGCTCCTGAGGCTCCTGCCTCGCTGAGCACCCTGGCTGGACCCGCTTACCCCTTGGCCCACATAGCTCCTCTGGGCCCAGCACGCTGCTTCCTCCAGCAGTGCCCTGCTTGCTGGATCCCAGGTCATCTTCGGCTCCTTCAAGCCTCAGTTCTTCCCCTACTCCTCTGTGCAGGGTCTCCAAGGAAGACAGAGGGGCTCCTCCTTCTGTGCCCCTAGCACACGGGGTGCACACCTTCCTCACGGCCATCCCCTGGACCTCTCTTGTCCTTCTTGTCCTCCATTTTCCCACCAGACTCTCGTTTGCCGCTGTTCGGGTGCAGGCCTGGCCCTTGCACGTTTGTTGGCTAAACTGAAGGATTGTGAGGCGGCAAAGACAGTGCCAGACTTAGAATCAAGAGACAAGGGGGCTCCAGCGCTGACTTGAGGAGGTGAGTAGTTGTGTGACCTTGGCCCAAATGGCCCCACCTGTGTGACACGGCAACGTTCCCCGAAGCACGTGGGAAAGTACAGATAAGAAGCCAAAGTTCACAGAGAGCTGTCTTTATTTCCCGGTAAGCCTGCTACATTATAGAGATCAGCCAGGGGACATGCTTCTAATCCTGAATTAAAAACATGCCAAAGTTGGCCTCATTCCAAACGCAAAGTCCTTCAAGCCAGTAATTTAGTTTAATCATCTACATAAATCGAATATCGGGTTCTGCAAAAGACACTAAGGCCCGGATTTTGGTCGTGAGCTCTGCAACTTTGGGAAATGCCTCTGGGACTCGTTTTCCTTGAATGCACTTGTCTATTACTTGTGAAATGTAAATGTCAAAAGCTCTTGCCCTGCTGGCATCAGGAGGAGGCTGCAGGGACCAAGTGAGGTGATGATCTTCCCAGGGGCGGCACCTGGGATGCGGTGAGGGGCTGTAGAGGCAGGAGGTCAGGGTGGGGGAGGCTGCTGGCACCCCATAGAGGTCCCCCCAGGAACTCGTCATGGCTGTGAGTGTTGGCCACGAGGGGGCACTACCGTGCCCTTTATGAGGCTCGCCCTTGGAGGAATGGGAGCCTACCTGCAAAGAGCCAAGCCTTGCCCGCGGCTCCTGCAGCCCACACACCTGGCAGACTACAAGGCTACAGAAGAAAGTCAGCCTCTTCGTGTCAGGAAGGGCCAGTGTCTGGTACAATCGGTACCTGACTTCCCTTCCTGAGTGCCTTGAGAACTCCAATGTTATTGTTGTTCAGTCACTCCATCATGTCTGACTTTCCACGAACCCATGGACTGCAGCCCACTATTTCCTGCCTGGAGTTTACTTAAATTCACGTCCACTGAGTCAGTGATGCTATCTAACCATCTCATGCTCTGCTACCCCCTTCTCCTGCCCTCAATCTTTCCCAGCATCAGGGTCTTTTCCAATGAGTTGGCTCTTCCCATCAGGTGGCCAAAGTATTGGAGCTTCAGTTTCAGCATCAGTCCTTCCAATGAATACTTAGGGTTGACTTCCTTTAGGATTGATTTGTCTGGTCTCCTTGAAGTCCAAGTGACTCTCAAGAGTCTTCTCCAACACCACAGTTTGAAAGCATCAATTCTTTGGTGGGCAGCCTTCTTTATATTTCAACTTTCATGTCTAAACCGTTGTTATTGTTCAGTCTCTCAGTCATGTCCGACTCTTTGTGACCCCATGGACTACAGAACACCAGGCTTCCCTGTCCTTCACCATCTCCCGGAGCTTGCTCAAACTCATCTCCTTTGACTCAGTAATACCATGCAACCATCTTGTCCTCTGTTATCCCCTTCTCCTCCTGCCTTCAGTCTTTCTCAGCATCAGGGTCTTTTCCAGTGAGTCAGTTCTTCGTATCAGGTGGCCAATGTATTGGAGCTTCAGCTTCTGCATCGGTACTTTCAATAAAAATTCAGGACTGATTTCCTTTAGGATTGACTGGTTTGATCTCATAGTCCAGGGGACTCTCAAGAGTATTCTCCAACACCACAGTTCAAAAGCATCAATTCTTTAGTGCTCATCTCTATGGTCCAACCCTCACATCCATACGTGACTAGTGGAAAAACCATAGCTTTGACTCTATGGACCTTTGTTGACAAAGTGATGTCTCTGGTTTTTAATATGCTCTCTAGGTTTGTCACAGCTTTCCTTCCAAGGAGCAAGCATCTTTTAATTTCATGGCTGCAGCCACTGTCCACAGTGATTTTGGAGATGAAGAAAATAAAATCTGTCACTGCTTCCATTTTTTCCCCTTCTATTTGCTATGAGATGCTGGGACCAGATGCCAGGATCTTAGTTGTTTTTTAATGTTGAGTTTCAAGCCAGCTTTTTTACTCTCCTCTTTCACCCTCATTAAGAGGCTCTTTAGTTCCTTTTCATTTTCTGCCATTAGGGTGGTATCATCTGCATATCTGAGGTTGTTGATATTTCTCCTGACAATCTTGATTCCAGAGAAGCCCAGACAACCTCTTTCAAGCAAATTGCTGTCCTAATCATTGTGTTCATTCTCCAGAGAAGACCATGTAATCTGTATATATCAAGTATCAAAGTCACTACAGGAAATAGTGACTGGTATGTCTGGCTTGCTCTTCAGAGCCTCAGGATCCTGGAGGGAAGCCCCAGGGAATGCTGGTGCTGGTGTGAAGAAAAGGGAGGTGTTCCCTGCACAGACACAGCTTCTTACTCTGATGATATGGTTGGGAGCTGCAGTTGAGAGATGAAGCATTTGGTCAAGGTCACACGGCTAGTCAGAAGCAGAGCAGCATCTCGAACCCAGGTTCCTTAATCCAAGATCAACACCCTTGCCATTGCATGTCTTTACCTGCCAGAGCCCTGCTAGGAAACAGAATTCCTCTTGGATGGTTTGATGAGGGGAGACTTATAGAGCAAAGGGTGGGATTCTGAAAATCAACAAGGGATGCTGAAGTACCCAGAGTCAGGCAGGAGCAGGAAGCTGCCACCATCACTGGGCTTGAAGTATCAGGGGGAGAGGATGGTCTTCTTGAAACCAGAAGAGAGCTGTGGGTGGAGGAGTGGCTTCCTGGCAGTGGCTGGAGTGTGGAGGGAGGCATTCCTGCCCACAGTGTGGCCCGAAGCAGGGAGTGGGAGGGGACGGGTAATCTGGCAGTGCCTCCATCGGGGGAGCCCATCAGAAGGCCCCAGCAAGTCCTGGTGATGCAGTTCCTGGTGGAGAATGACACTGAACAGAGAGAAAGAGGGACCCACACATCCTAACTACACTGTCATGCCATCTGCCCAGAGGAGCGGATGAACAGTGACAGGACAAGACCTCAGCCTATTTCAAGGCAGCCTTCCTGGCCCTTTGCATGTGTGGCAGTGGGTTTAGTACTTGTGAACATGCTCAGGCTTCCTTGAACCCCAAAGCTGTCTACTGTTCTCAGAGGCACTTGTCTTTTTTTTTTTCCCCATTTATTTTTATTAGTTGGAGGCTAATTACTTTACAATATTGTAGTGGTTTTTGTCATACATTGACATGAATCAGTCATGGATTTACATGTATGCCCCATCCCGATCCCCCCTCCCACCTCCCTCTCTACCCGATCCCTCTGGGTCTTCCCAGTGCACCAGGCCCGAGCACTTGTCTCATGCATCCCACCTGGGCTGGTGATCTGTTTCACCCTAGATAATATACATGTTTCGATGCTGTTCTCTCGAAACAGGCACTTGTCTTTTTGAGGGACCAGGGATGCAGCGTTTCCTCTGGTGGCAGACTGGAGAACTGAGTGACAGGAGGGAGATTTCTCCGGACAACTCCAGGTTCTGGAGTGAACAGTCTCCACAGAGTTGGCATCAATGATTTGTGGGTGTGCACCTGAAGGGTTTGGATAAAGCTTGACACTGGGTTTTGCTAACAAAGCCCTACCCCACCATGATAGGCAGAGTGCCTCAAATCTTAATTTTCAGATTTTGAGACTCAGCATTTACACACTATCTCTGTGAATAACTAGACTCAAAGCTGGGCTCTTTGTTGTGTTCTTGTGTGTCCTAGAGAGAGAAGCTCGCTTCTGCAGCGATAATTTTATGATGTATAAAACACAGTCTTTTCTTATAAATTCTTAGCCCCGAGGAGCAGAGCCTGTCCTTGGCATGATCTCTTCAGGGAATGCCCAGGGGACCAAGCAACACTCCCGTTATTATTAAGTCCAGCGTATTCACACTGATTTCAAGGACAGTGTGATGCTCTTGTTGACTCAATAAGCGTGGTCCTGAATAGGCAATGATTGACTAGAAAGCTGGGCTGCAAGGTGGAACGAGGAACATGCCCTTCACCTGTCCCCAGAACCCAACGTGACAAAGGAAAGTGATGCACATTAAATATGTGATTCTGTGTTTCCCATGGTTGTTCCAGAACATCTGCCACCACAGACTGTTGGCTGCTTGCCTCTCCACACTCTCTCAGACCAACTTCCTTTGTTGAGGGTCTCCCTGGATGTCATTAGCAACATTTTATTTCCTGATTGTGGGGTAAGGAGTGCTGTGCCTCTGAACGTCCTTGCCTTCAGATTCTGCGGGCAGAGTGAAGACAGTTAATGGTCTTCAGGCAAATTATCTTAGGGACCCTTGCAAGAGTCCTGTCCTCTCTGTTTGGAGCTCTCCTACTAGGTCTTTAGAAAGCCTGTTTAACTTCCAGGCATTCCCAACTTATGTGGGCTGTGTGAACAAAAATCAGCCTAGAAGGAGCTGGTCTTCTAATTTTCCTCATTATTAGTAAAAGCTGGCAGAGAAGCTGTGACACAGGAGTCACACTTAGGGTGAGTCGTTCAGTCATGTCTGACTCTTTGCAGTCCCATGGACTGTAGCCCACCAGGCGCCTCTGTCCATGGGATTCCCCAGGCAAGAATACTGGAGTGGGTAGCCATTCCCTTCTCCAGGGGATCTTCCTGAGCCAGGGATCGAACCCAGGTCTCCTGCATTGCAGGCAGATTCTTTACTATCTGAGCCACCAGGGAAGCCCCACACTTAGGTAAGTATCTGAATAAACTCTGAATGCCTATGCTTTTTAGCATTTGGCACAGGGAGGCTGCTTGTCAGATACTTCCTTTTGTTCCTCTTTTATTCAACAGGTATTTCTTGAGAAACTATTGTGTACGAGGCAACACATTAGGCCCTGGGGATATGGCTATATGGGAGGACAATAACTTCGGTCTTCAAGGACTATGTAAGTGTAGCTTTGAACTTAAATTTAGTGCAGTCTTTTGGTCCATCTGTCCATCCATCCATCTTGTACCCATTCCATCCATGGCTTTGCTTCGTATTGCCTTGTGTCACCTCACAGTTCCACGTGACTTCCAGGGCTACAGAGAGACACGAACCTGTATGTCATTACTCATAATTTAGCGGACAGCTCTGGCATATCTATGGCCTCTGCTGCACTGCAGGTGTGGGGATGTTGTTAGTAAGATTGGGAGAGTAAGGCTTCTCTTTTGATGGAAGGGATACAGAATGTCAATTGAAAGAGGGAACATGTCCTGTGGCTCCTGAGTCTTCTCTGGTACCTCTTGACATTTAAATTTATGATCTTTTATTCACTCATACACACATTCATCTGACAAATGTTGATTAAACACCTGCCATGTGCTAAATACCACGAATGTAGAGATGGATAAGTGATGGGTGCCATCAAAGGGTCACAGGCTGGAGGATTAAATAACCCTCAGTCAGTCTTGAGCTTGAAGTTTAAATCTTCCCTCTTCTTTCTACCCAATCCCAACCGATTTCAGAGTTTGGAAAGGGGTGTTATTTTTGTCCTCCTGACTCTTTTTTTTTTCCCCCCAGAAAGTTAGGCCAGGCTTTTTACATACCCCAGTCAGGACAGTGACTGAGGATTCAAGCAGATTCACATCTGGGTGACTGAGTAGATGGTAATCAGAGGTTTATGTAGACTTGGGCTGGGTGTGAACATCTAAGATGGGGGTGGCGTGGGGGTTTTTGGCTGGTGTTCTGGAGCCAAGTGAAAAGCACAGCCCTTTGTGAAATGATTGGATGACCTCAGGCAAGGTTACTTTTCCTTTTGAGCCTCCTCTTCCTCCTGTGTAAAGTGGGGACCATTTTTAGAATCCCTAAATCACAGGTTGATGTTTTCTGTATGGAACTGTGTTGATGGGTACACGACAGTGATCACAATCACAGAGCTACAGTCTACAAAGAATGTATTTTATTGTACATAAATTAAAAGAAATCAACCTCTGTGTGTGTGTGTTGAGGCGCGAGTAGGAATATGTCCTAGAACAAATGAATCTAACTGTATTTAGAATGATTCACACAATCACACTGGAGGGTCTGAGCTGACAGGAAAAATTGTGTCTACTTCAGTTTTTAAAAAAGGCAAAAAAGAATTGCACATGAACATGATAGTCTAATTGGGAAATTTGTTTCTCACAGGGGTATTGGGTTAGCGATTCTGAACCTACTTAAATTTATCCTGCTCATGACTCATGATTTTTCAATCTGAGGAATCTCTTTAATCCTGGAAAATTTCCTACTGTCATGTCTTTTGGATATAGCATCGCTCTCATCTCTTTTCCTTACTTCTCGCTCTTTCTTCCATACCCTCTAACTTCTCATCCCTGTCTTATGTCTCTCTCTATGGCATCCTAAGTTTTCCAGATAAAATGTCCACTCACTAATTCCCTCGTCGGTTGATCTGTCTGCAGTTTAACTAGTCACTCCCATCTCAGTCTCTGTCTGCCTCTCCATGTTCTCTCCACCAGCCTCTTACTTGCCTTTTCTCCTCAGCTCCTTCAGAGAAGCTGGGCTTTCTGCCCTGAGGCTTCTGTGTGTGCTATTAGCTCTGTCTGGCAGGTGCCTGTCCTCCAACCTCCTTCTGGCTGCTTCCTGTTCATTCTTCGTTCTCAGCGACCTTACCCTGAGACTCTGGGAAGCTAGCTGGATGAGATGCTTCCTACTTCACTTGGTCAAGTCCCCTCTGATTTCACTTAGGTGACACTCCTCTGCCATTCATGGACATTTTTTTCTCAAAATTTTCTTTTCCTCTTGGTGGGCAATTCTTGAGGGGCTGCACCTACCCTGTCTTCCCAGCACCTGGCTCAGAGATGTGCACCTCGCAGGTGCTCAGTCCGTATATGCTGAGTGAAGGGATTCATGTTGCTAGGACTGCTCCAGATGGATTCTGTCCTTTGGGAGACTTTAGGTCTCCTGTTTCCTCAGCTGCCTCTCCTCCCCCCACCCCCATTTTTCTTCCTTCTCAACTTCCTTTTAAGCGTGGCAGGGCTGGAGAGCCTGGCATGAATGAATGTATCCTTACTGCCCACCTTGAGCCCTCCTAGTTTCAACCTTCTGCACAGACTCCAATGCAACATGAGGAAAGAAACAGATCCAGTTTCTCAGGTTGAGTTGCTGGGTCTCTTGTGAACACTGCACCCCTAGATTGACAATGTGCTCCTCTTTTCTTATCCTGGGAGCTAGAATACATCTGTTCAATGATCCTGCCACTGAACACTGCTAAGTGATCAAGCCCTCAATATATCTGGGAGGCAGGAGGGGCAGCTTATTTTTGATCTCCACATGGCTCCTTCTGTGTCTATCTCATTCTAGTCTTCAAAGGAGGATGGCATTTATGGAAGCAGGACTGAAATCAACCAACAGAGAGTCTGGCTGAGGGAGTCACGTGCAGCCCCATGATGTTGTCACCTGTGTCATCTCCCTTGAGCCAATATCCTGATCTTTTCCATCCAGGTAGCCTGAGTTGAGGGGGGTCCATTCATTAGGGAGCTGGGCTGTTGCAGCAACCAGGCTAAAGCTGTGCTCCTGTCTGCCAACACCCAGCTGACATGCTAGGCATGGGAGTTGTCTGGTTTATTTATGTGCAAGGAGATTTAATCCACTTAAATGTCTAACTTGGGCCCCATTTTCACCCCAATGAATCACTGAGTGGGGCTAGTATGAGGGGCCCATCCAGGGCTTCGGCTACCTTCTCTGTGTCTGATAGCTCTTTTGGTTCAAACGTAGCTGCTGAGCACCATAAACACCCCCCTAAAGATGCTTATTAGGAAAACATCCAAGCGATATTGCTAATTCACTTGCAGGAGCAGAGACCTATTGAGCAGCACCAAATGGTGTTGGTTAGTAGAGGCAGGAACAAACATGATGAGAAACCACCCAGGAGGGAGGCAGGAGCAAGCGTTCCAGACTGTGCCAGGGGGAGCAGGCTGAGGGCGGGCTGGGAGACGGCTTCTCAGTGACCCTCGCCCATCCCGCTCGTGAGAGTCTGCCCCACTCTGGGCTCAGGTCGGGTTCCTCTTAAAGCAGACCCTGAGATGAGGATTTGGTGCCAGCAGTTCATCTGGGAGGTGATCTCAGAAGCCACCATGAAGGAGCTGGGGAAGTGAACTAGGGAGATGGAAGAGACCCAACAAGGGGTGAGCCATTGAGCAGGAGCTGCCGTGGGCTGCTGGGGCTCAGTCCTCCTGGAGACACTGAGGAACTGTGTGGAACACGCCTTAGACTTGGTCTTGCTCTTTACACTGTGGGGAGGGAGAAGGGGGATATTTGTCACAAACTCCTGTCCTTCACTGGTTGACAGCTGCCCTTGGGATGTTGATTCCCTGGCTCTTGCAGCTTCCCTGAGCTTGGCTGAGCAAGGTCTCAAGGCAGACTCATGTCCCTCGGTAGAGACACAGGAAGCCAGCAGCTATGGGAATGTCTTCAGGTCGCCAGGGACTTCCCTGGTAGCTTGGACAGTGAAGCATCTGCCTACAATGTAGGAGACTCGGATTCGATCCCTGGGTCAGGAAGATCCCCCGGAGAAGGAAATGGCAACCCACTCCAGTATTCATGCCTGGGAAATCCAATGGACCGAGGAGCCTGGTCTACAGTCCATGAGGTCGCAGAGTCAGACACAACAGAGCGACTTCTCTTCTCTCTTCAGGTGGCCCGGGGGCTGGTGCCTGGGTGTGGCCGGGTCTGCTCCAACTCTAGCTGCAAAAAGAACTGTGGTTTCTGGTTAACAGCAAACCCAAACCTCCTCATCTAAAAATAATATCTGATGAGCCTCAGGGGGAATGGGATCATTAGAAACCTGAAGGAAATGGCAACCCATTCCAGTATCCTTGCCTGGGAAATCCCATGGACAGAGGAGCCTGGCAGGCTACAGTCCATGGGGTCACAAAGAGTCAGACAGACTTAGCAACTAAAACAAGTCATGCCCGGCTCTTTGCAACCTCGTGGACTGCAGCATGCCAGGTCTGCAGTCACCGCCCACAATGACTGGAGCCCAAGAAAATAAAGTCTGTCACTGTTTCCGTTGTTTCCCCATCTATTTGCCATGAAGTGATGGGACCAGATGCCATGATCTTAGTTTTTTGAATGTTGAGTTTTAAGCCAGTTTTTTCACTCTCCTCTTTCATAGAAAATGCCTTTCAGGGGCGCTTATGGTTTTTCCCAGGAGGCGTGGTGTGGAGTGTGGTGGAGGGCACCGTGGCTACCTTGCCAGGCCTGGCATCACGTGGTGATGCACATCACAGCTCCTCTGTGAGGCCTCCCCAACCAGTCTGTCTGATCAGTGACTGTTGTCTAACCAACCCCTGTGTCACCACTAACCACCTACAGTGTCACTGGGAACTTGTTTTTTCTTTTCTTTTCTTGTGCGTACCTGATTTTCCCAACTAGGAGGCAAGGCTCCTGAGCGCCGGAGTCATGACCTACACAACCCCACCCTCCATGCTGAGACCTCTGAGCTGCTGGCAGTGTGAGCGCCGCAGTCACCCACCATAAAACACCGCCGTGTGCTCCTGGGGAGGCCAGCGTGGTCACCCACTGGGTCACTGGGCAGCATGTTTTCCTTCCTGGGACTGGAAGGAAAGAGCATTTGATTCTAGAGAGAAGCAAAGTATGACTTTTATGGGAATGTGTTTAAGGGCTAACATGTGGAGACTGTGATCTGTATTAACTCCTTTAATGTTTATCACATTCCCATTTTGTAGAGGTGAAAACTGAGGCATAGGCAAGTTAAGCAATGTGCCCAAGCCTCTCATGGGAAAGCTCTTATCTGGACCCTGGGGCCAGATTCTTTCTTTCCACTGTGGGCATGGCTCCATGGTGAGGAAGGCAGGGAAGTGGAGGGTGTATGTTCAGTCAGGAGAGTTACCTTGCTCCCCACTGGGGGGGTTGTTTCTTGGAGCCCAAGGCAGGAGTGGCTGCTGGGCTTCTACACAGCCTAGAGCAAGAGGCTGAAAGGCACAAGAGCTGGAGCCACTTGCCTCACCCTGCCTTATTCCTGCTTCTCACCATGTCTGCTCCCCTCTTCTCTCTCAGCAGCTTCATTCTCTCTACACATGCATGAACATATTTTTTCCATTTAAACAACAGCTGAGACTGGCCTTGGGAGCTGTGTTCCAGCCCCAGGGGAGAGAGTCTGACTGGTGCACCCCCATCCAGTCTACCAGAGGTGGGGTAACTGAGCCCTAAGCCCACTCTCCTGTCCATCAGTGTTTCTGCCCATCCCTGCTCCTAAGATCGCCATTCAACGGTCACTGTCCTGAAGCAGGATCTGGAGGTCAACAAGCTGCCCTCTGCTCAGTTTTCTTTCTCCTGCTGCTTTTGCTTCCAGTTTCTGGGGTCCTCAGCTCTGGGTGAAGTCCTGCTTAACACCAAATGGGAGCCTGTGTGTCTCCAGGAAGCGGAGAGAGGACGGAGGAAGGGGGACCCTCATGTCATCTTTGGTTCCTCTGGACCACTTGTGCTGAGGATGCCCTGGAAGTGACAAGAAGTGGGTGGGAAATGGTGCTGTCTCGGCTCAGTGCTTCTCAATCGTGCCTGGGGTGATTCCTCTGAAAATTCTGGCTGGCTTTGGTGGAGCTGGGGTTCAGGCATCACAGAATTTTAATACCACTCTTGTGATTCTAGTGTGTATCCAGAATTGGGAACATCTATCTTGGGCTTCCTTGGTGGCTCAGTGGTAAGGAATCTGCCTGTTAATGCAGGAGACACAGGTTGACATGGGTTCGATCCTTGGGTGGGAAAGATCCCCTGGAGAAGGAAATGGCAACCCACGCCAGGATTCTTGCCTGAAAAACCTCATGGACAGAAAAGCCCAGTGGGCTACAGTCCATGGGGTCACAGAGTCAGACAGGACTTAGTGGCTGAACAACAACATCTTGGCTCTGGTTTGTGGTTGTGAAAGAGAGTTTGAAATGCCAAGGTGAGCTCCAAGGGTCAGCTCCCAGAGAAAATGGCTTCTCTTTTTGTCTGTCTCTTGCTCCTTTATCGTCTGACTTCACATGAACTCCCATGTGGAATCTGCTTTCTACTACCACTGTGTGTTTTGGTGGCGTCAACGTATGAATCTTCTCTACGTCCAGGATCTTCTAATGCAGGGTGTGTAAGGCAGTTTAGGGGGCTGGAGCAGTTCTGCATTGATGCCAGGTCTGCCCAGAAATCCTCTGCTAGGATGAGGGTCTGTGTGAATGCCTACCACTGGGGGGTTAGGTCTCTGCATAAATCACTTTGAAGGTTTAGATCTTTCCTTTAATTAAGAAGTTGCTTCTCGTCCTCCAGGGAGCTGTGGTTGCCTCACTGGCATCCTGCCCAGGGAACTGAGAGCCGAGTGATACATCGGGAGGCCATCAAGAGAGTGACTTGATGACATCTCTGGCTCTGTACCCCACTCCTCGTTTTTGGAAGGCAGTCATGGGCATTCTCATGTGGCAGTCTGTGTCTGGGAAGGATACTGAAAAAGCTGAATTGGGGGTTAAGTGGGGGTCTTTCAGAAGCTGTTCAGGTTCAGGGCTAGAGTGCATAGGAGCTGCTGATTAGCCTTTGGTCAAATGAGGACTGTGCTTCCTGCCCCCTGAAGCATAGATTAGATGAGATTTTAGGGAAAGACTGAGATGACTCCCACCAGCATTCTTCTCTGTGCCTTACAATTAAGGGTTCTCTGTTGTTGGTTTAAGTACAGTGTGATAGGTTGCTTCTACAGTGCAGGAGGCTGAAAGTTCTGCCTAACTGCTTCAGTAAAATGTGGAGGTGATGTTGTTTTATAGATCTCTCTCTGGCTATTGGCAGCTTTTCTCCATGGAACACGGGCTCTAGTCTCAGTGGCTATATTGGTTGGGTGTCTGTTTCACTCAAACAACAGAACAAAACATCTAGAAACCCATATCTAACTGGGGAGAAGGGGAGATTTCTGTCCAGGTGCTAAGGCATGGTCAGATCTAGGGCTCAAATGAGGTATCAGAGCTCCACATTTTCTCCACCTCTTAATACTGCCCTCCTTCCTTTGCGGATTGACTTTATTTTTAGGCAAGCTTCTCCATCTGGAAGGAGAGGTGGCTACTGGCAGTCCCAAGCCAGCACCTTCCACGTTGACAATCTGATAGTTCTTTCAGTGTCGATATTTCCATTCTCAGGCCTGATTCTAATCAGCTCTGCTAACCACTGAGGCTGGGAGAAGGCACACTCCACTGACTCAGGTACAGCATCCTCCTCACCTAGAGGTGAGCCCAAGCCCAGATGCAGAGGAGAGGTTTCCTGAGGGGAAAGGAGTTTTATGACCAGATGTAAAAGGAGAAAGTGAAGTTGCAGCCATGAAGGCAGTGACTTTCCACCACGGCAGCCAGGTTTGGTTTTCTTCTGGCCCACAGGACGGTGTTGTGGGCTCTGTTTACACTTCCTCCTATCACTGTGATATTATTTAATTGCTTCAGCTGCATAATTGGCAAAATTGGTTAATGTGCCTCATTCTGTGGCTCCATAAGCAGCCTGCATGCTCTCTTTTCTTTCTCCCATTCCTCTCTGCTCCCACCCCGCACCCCGGCATGAGTCACCATTAATGTTTTTCCAGAACTATACTGCTTTGGAAGGGATAATTCCTTACTTGTATCGGAAGAGGATGAGAGCAATTAGTTGAAGACCTGGGGCCAGCATCCATCTGGGCCTCCTTGGAGGATTCTGTGTTCTGTGGGAGAAGGATAATCTGGTTAGAGATAATTGAGGAAAGCCGATGGGATGGGGATGACTCTTGGGTTTGATGGGAAGGGCACTTCCCAGGCCCGCCAGGGTGGTCCATGCTGTATATCGCAGCGTGAGAAATTGGCTAGGAGATATCCTGTCTTTAACCTGGTCACTGGCAGGGGGCAGGGAATAGGATGCATCATTCTTACTTGCAACGGATATTCAGTCCACTTGTTGGGACTTGGAGCATCAGCAGGAAGCATCAGTGACGGATAAGAGGCTACACATAGCTATGTCTAAGCTGCCCTTTGCATTAGAAACGAAGAGACAAAGGTAGAGAGGGTTGGAACAGTCAGGAAGGGATTTCTGTTTGTGACCTTTGCAGCATGAAAAGAAATTGACAAAGTGGTGGGAAGAGGCATGCCAGGGAAGCCAGTGCTGTAAGTCACACCACAGAGGAAGAAATGGATGTGTGTAGGGGCCAGGTTGGAAAGCTTCCTGGTGGGAGGTGTAGAGGCAAGGTGCAGAGAAGACTGGGTGATAAAGAGCATAGAATATGCTGGTCTCAGCCAAAAGCGTAAGATACTTTCCTGACTCAGCCATGCTAGAGCCTTGGTCTTTGTTCTGCGTGCCTTCAGTCTTGGTTTTCCTTGATTCCATTTGGGTTGAATATTAAGACAATTTCCGGTGCTGGTTACTACAGAGCATGGGAAGTGTAGCTCCTCTGTGAGGTTAAAGACCAGGCCGTAGAATGACTTCCTATGGGCTCTGGGCTGTCCAGGGTCTATTTCTAAGGGAAATCCCCTAAGGGAACCCCAAGGGTCTCTCATGGGCAAAACAAGTGAAGAGGCTTTGGGACTCAAGTTTATTAGTAGGTTGTTGTTTGTTGGAAGTTAGGTAAGGTACAAGACATAGCAACAGTGACTAGCAATCTGGAAATTACCAAGTAATTAGGTTTTAATTGAATAATCATTTCCTAAGCCCTTCCTATGTGACAGGGCCAGGTAATGCAGGGGAAACACAGGCATCACCCTGAGGGCCTGCAAGAAGCTTACCATCTACTAGAGTCTTTAAGGGAGAAGAAATGGGGCATAATAGCAAACATGGGCTTGGTGGTCAGACAGACCTGACTTTGAATCCTTATTCTGCTAATTACTACCTGTGTGACCTTGGAAAAGCTACTAAAACTTCCCTATACCAAGGTTTTTTTTTTTTTTTTTTTTTTAAATCTGTAAAGTGGGACTAACATCTGTCCTGCAGGATTTTGTGAGGATTACAGCCAACATATGCAATTAAGCTTCCTGGCTCATGGTAAGTACCAAATAACTGTCAGTCACCAGTATGATTTGGGTGGAAATCAGTAGAGCATCCTTAGATGGGCTGAAATGATCCCTCTAGACCATAATGAAGAGGAACCTGAACCTACTTTCTCAGTGAAGCTTTACAGCTCAGAGCACTTTTTCATTGGAAAGACAAACACATTTGTGCTTCCTGGTCAGCTGATAATTATACCATTGAAAGAATATCTTCTAAAAGGCTGATATTTGGGCAAATCTCAAATGATAAAATTTGATGGAAGATAATGAAATAAGTACTATTTCTTTAGCATCCTCTCACCAACCATGACTGTACTCTGTCCCAGGCTTCTGGCATTATTGCCTCATTCATACATTTAATAAATGTTTATTGAGTAATTACTATGTGCTGGGCACTTTTCTAAGTATTAGATTTTTGATCCTCCACAACAGGGTAGAGACAGGTTAAGTAACTCATGAACAGTCAACTAGTTGACACTGATGGAACTGGATGCAAACCTGGAAGTAAGATGCTAGACTCCAGCTCTCAGCCATGACAGTGGACTATCCATTCTCATGGAGGTCTGCTTCCGGATGTTGGCTGATGTCACTGTCAAATGGAAACACTCCTAAGAATCCACATATTTGCACAGGGAGTTCTTGAGGGTAAGCAAAGCTCCACAGAATAAATTTCCAACAGTGAAATGGCATGATATGAAGTTGTTTATTAGTGGACAAATTTGTCTCCTGAATACCCACTATGGGCCTCTATGCAAATGACATCTCTAGCACTGATGAGTGTTTGCCATGACCCCTCATAGGCAAAAACAGTAGCCAATTCAAGGATTCCTGGGAAGGAGTCAGGGGCTGCCTTGAAAGCAGGAGCAGTTTATAGCTGAAGGGGTCATTAGACACTATCTAGCTCAAGCTTCTTTCCAGTACAGGATTCACTGAGATTGGCCAGGACGGCTATGGCATTTGGTTCTCTATTTGAACACTGCCTCCAATAGACAGAGCACTGCGGATTCCATTCTGTCACTGGACAGCTCCAATTGTTAGCAAATTTCTTCTTCTCTTAAATCAAAATCTGCCTCCTCCTAACACTCACCAATATGTTCCAGTTTTCTTGATAGAACAAATTTATTTCTCCTTTTGGATGATGAAGTGGTGGGGAGAAAGTGTGCTACTATTGGCATGTGATGCAGGTTTGGCAGGAACTCCTGAACTGTCAGCCACTCATTCGATTCACTTCCTCACAGATCTGTGGGTTCTGACCTCTTGTAGCTCTCCCCCCCATCCAGGAGAGAAATGCTGGCACCTTGGATCCCATATTCCCTCCCCCTACTTCCACAGGAATCTTTATCTACCAGTTATCTCCTTTTTCATCTTTAACTTCTCCTTTTCAATTGGGTCAATGCAGCCAACATTTAAATATTTAAGTTTTTTCACCTTAACGACAAAAGTCTTCATGGTGTCCTCAGCCCACCCCTCTGGTGTTTCCTTCCCTGCACAGCCAAACTGGAAAGAGTTATAGCTCTTTACTCTTCCAACCTCTCACTTTCCAGTTTCTCTTCAACCCACTTTAAATTGGCCTCAGTCTCACCCTCTCTGCAGTGAGAGGCTAGCCAGTTGGAGGTTGCCTAGGATCTTTGTCATTAAATTCTGTAGACACTTTGCAAGTCTAATTTTATGTGATCTCTGTCTTCTCCAACACTGTGGGCCATTCTTTAAGGAAACATTCCCTTCTTCTTGTTACCCTGACTCACATTCCTCTGTGCGCCCCCTTATATCTGGCTCCTCACTACTTATTCACGAATTTGAAAATCCATATTCTAAAGAAGAGAGTATTGAGTTCACTGGAGTCATTTCCTTGGATCTCTTTTGACTTGGATCATTCATACTTAGTCACATGCCTTTGATCACCACCTGTATCTGACAATTCCAACGTCTTTATATTAAGTTCAGATATGTCTCTTGAGTTCCAGATCTGCAGTCAACTGTTCACTTAGCATTTCCAGATGTATATGCCACAAATTCCCTAAACTCTGCATATATAAAATTGAATTTAACATTTTTCCCCTTCAAATTTGTGTCTTCTTTTGTGCTTTCAACTCCGTATTTGGTAATACCATCCTACCTATTGACCAGTCAGAAACTTTGGGGTTATCTTTGACATTGGCTTCTTTTTTCTCCACATAGACTGCATCTTCTTCAGCCACGTCTTGCTTATCTTAATGCTTAAATATTTCTTGAAACCACAATCTTCTCTCTAGCTCCTGTGTCACTTCCCTTATCTCATCTATTATATTTTGCCTAGGTTAATGCACCAGCCTATAACTTAGTTTCCATTCCTTGCCCTGAGGTCAGCATGACCTTCCCAAGCATCAAATGTGTTGGCATTATTCCTCTACTTAAAATTCATCAATCACCCCACGTTCCTTTTGGGATGAAGTTCAAACACGTTTGTGTTCTGTGATCTGAGGTGGTGGTGGACTGGGTTTTTGGCTGAAGATCTCAATCAATAGGTGGTGGAGGTCAGTCCAGTGAGGTTGGGGAGTGTTGCAGAACATGCAGAGGTTCAGAATGGGTGCGGTTGTAAAGGTATAAATTGGGACTGTATAGCCAGAAGGACAGTGATAAGGAGTTGGATATGGGCAGATGCCATGGGCAGATCAAAAGGCAAGATTGGGTGCCCCAGGCTATGGTAGCCATTGAAGGCAGCACCAGGGACAGCTCCAATGCCTTGGTCCAGTTGTGGTGACTTGCCGCCCTTTTTATTTTTTATTTATTTAATTAATTTATTTATTTTAATTTAATTTAATTTTTTTTCTTTTTTTCTTCTTTTTCAGTGGGTTTTGTCATACATTGATATGAATCAGCCATAGAGTTACACGTATTCCCCATCCCGATCCCCCCTCCCACCTCCCTCTCCACCCGATTCCTCTGGGTCTTCCCAGTCCACCAGGCCCGAGCACTTGACTCATGCATCCAACCTGGGCTGGTGATCTGTTTCACCATAGATAATATACATGCTGTTCTTTCCAAACATCCCACCCTCACCTTCTCCCACAGAGTTCAAAAGTTTGTTCTGTACTTCTGTGTCTCTTTTTCTGTTTTGCATATAGGGTTATCGTTACCATCTTTCTAAATTCCATATATATGTGTTAGTATGCTGTAATGTTCTTTATCTTTCTGGCTTACTTCACTCTGTATAGTGGGCTCCAGTTTCATCCATCTCATTAGAACTGATTCAAATGAATTCTTTTTAACGGCTGAGCAATATTCCATGGTGTATATGTACCACAGCTTCCTTATCCATTCATCTGCTGATGGGCATCTAGGTTGCTTCCATGTCCTGGCTGTTATAAACAGTGCTGCGATGAACATTGGGGTGCACGTGTCTCTTTCAGATCTGGTTTCCTCGGTGTGTATGCCCAGAAGTGGGATTGCTGGGTCATATGGCAGTTCTATTTCCAGTTTTTTAAGAAATCTCCACACTGTTTTCCATAGTGGCTGTACTAGTTTGCATTCCCACCAACAGTGTAAGAGGGTTCCCTTTTCTCCACACCCTCTCCAGCATTTATTGCTTGTAGACTTTTGGATAGCAGCCATCCTGACTGGCGTGTAATGGTACCTCATTGTGGTTTTGATTTGTTGAGAGCATTCATACTTCATCGAAGAAGGCAATGGCACCCCCTCTGGTACTCTTGCCTGGAAAATCCCCTGGATGGAGGAGCCTGGTGGGCTGCAGTCCATGGGGTCACAAACAGTCGGACACGACTGAGCGACTTCACTTTCACTTTTCACTTTCCTTCATTGGAGAAGGAAATGGCAACCCTTTCCAGTGTTCTTGCCTGGAGAATCCCAGGGACGGCAGAGCCTAGTTGGCTGCCATCTGTGGGGTCGCAGAGAGTCGGACACGACTGAAGTGACTTAGCAGCAGCAGCAGCATACTCTATTATCCTGTTGGGCTCTTTGATGCTAGGAGGACAGACTGACTAGTAGGTTGAATTCTGATCTTCAAATAGGCTGCATCCTTGTCCTTTTAGAAAACTCCAGAATTTGAGAGAAGGCAAACCCATAGTTCTGGGTGTGTGGTTTAGGACTTAGGTCAGGAAATATGACGAATGATTGGGCTCATCCTTGAGAATCTTTTTTGATTCAGGACACTGATAATTTCAGAGCTTTGATTAGGGCCTTGGTATGGCTCCCCTTTTTCTCCTCATTCGCAGATCCCCCTGCTGCTGACTGTAGAAAGCATGTCCGTTTCATATGCACCCACTGGGTTTTCTTCCTCATACAGGTGGGAAATGGTGTGGTGAAACATTACAGCAGAGGCTCAGAGCTCTCTCCCCAAAGTCCTCTCAGGGACATTCTCTATCTGGAGAACTTCAGGAGAGGAAATGGAGGAAAATCACTGAGGTGTGCTTTCCAATGCGGCCTTCCTTTGGAAACCACTGTGGTCTCCGTTCAGTGGCCAGCCCTTCCATACTTCTCTTCCAAGCTGCTCTTTTCCTAGATATCAAGGTCCTTTCTCTGGAAGTTTCCAGGGGCAGACAGAAATGTGACTGAGGAAAATCAAACTCTATTTCTAGTCAGTATGAAAAATAAATGAGCTTATTGGAGAAATTGCTGACTGCATGGAACTCAGGGGCAGGTCCCAGATATTTTAAAGATATTATAAAGAAAGTGAATTCAGATTTTAACATTTTGGTCTCCTAGGCTCAGTCAGAAAATGTGTTTCTGCCTCCTGGGGAAAGAAACATTTTTCTTGCTGGCATAGTAGTGGTGAAGATATTATTATCCTTTTAGGTGGGCACGGGAAACAGAACTATTTTGAGGGGGTGGGAGTGGCAAATACATTTTCTCGAAGACCAGACTAATTCCCTGAAGTTGGCAGGCTCTTGGGGTTTGATTTCTTCAAGACTCTTTATGTTCAAGGGAAGTAAAAGGCATTCATTAGTTCCACTTGAATATTTGATAGTGGCAAGTGCCCAAGATGGAAAGTGGGCTAGATTCAACTTCATCATGAAGCTGTGCTCTGAGATGACAGCTCGAGGCTGTGCTGAGAACTGCTGATACCTCTCCAGCAGGCAGATGAAGCCCGTCTGGGAGAGGAGGAGAAGAAATTCTTAGAAAACTCGCCAAAGTCTTTGCAGGGTATCCACTTGGGACTCAAATTTGGGTCCTGAGAATATCCTGTGCTAGTAAGGGTGGGAACCAGAGAGAAGGGTTTAAAACCCATCGTGCTTTGGGTGGTAGAGGGAAGTGGGGAGGGCACACATCCGTTAGTTGCTAAGACAACTGGCCCATGATATCACAGGTCCCTGCAGAGCTCCACTAACCCTGTTCTAAAAGCTAACAATTCATAAGTGAAGGAATCCAAGCAGAAACCCTAGGAAGTGCTGGAGAGAGGCCCAGACTCACATAAAAGCTTCCATGATCTGTGATGCAACTAGCGGGAATTGTTTTTTTTTTTTTTTGGTAACTTGAGAAACATTTGTCACCAGTATTCCCTTACAAAATTTCAGCTTGATGGACTGTGTTGAGTGTTGGGGCTGGTTGCTTGGTTTTCAAAATTTGGGGATATCAAGAGATCACTCTGGAAATTTATGAGGGAAGTTAGTCATGATTCTCCATGGACTCTAATAATTCCACGCATCTTGTTTTTTCCAAATTTGTAAATGGAAACTCTTGATGTGGAGGTATAGGTCTGGAGGTGAAAATTACAGACTTTGGAATGAAACATGGCTTGGCCTTTCTTCTTCCTAACAGGGTGACATGGGACACTTAACCTCTCTAAGCCCCAGTAATCTGTATGTAAAATGGAGGTATGGCCCACATCAAAGCGCCACTGTAAGGATTCAGTGATGATGGGTGTAGAGCACCCAAGGCAGTGTTTGGAACATGGCAGGCACATGATACTCACTGTTAAAAGGAGGTTGGCATTTTGACTGGATCCCTCCTAAATGCCACAGCCCCAGGAGGGTGTGACAGCCTGTGTCTTGTTGAGTATATTAGTTGGGAGCTTTGACTCTGGATTCAAATGTATTTGTGTTTGAACATTACTTAATAGCTGGGTAAGATCCCTTGGAGAAGGAAATAGCTACCCACTCCAGTATTCTTGCTTGGAGAATTCCGTGGACAGAGAAGCCTGGTGGGCTACAGTCTGTGGGGCTGCAAAGAGTCAGACACAACTGACTAACACTAACCTCCCTAACTCTCAGCTTTTCACGTGTTGAAGAGGATAAACCTGTGCATCACTGAATCCTTGTTAGAATTAAATCAAGCAGTCCATAAAGAAAGCATTGCAGACTGTTTTGCCCAAACAAAGTGCTCTCAAATTTAACTTTTTCATATTGTGGTTTTGTAATTACTATCTCAGTGGTTTGGTTCTGCCATGGGTTAGCTCAGTCTCCCAGAAAGAGGAAAAATATGTTGAAGCTGTACACATCACTCCACTCCCAGGTTGATATTTTTCCTTTTATTTTAAATCTCATTACATTATTTAGACTTCAAATTTGGCAAAGTTTTCTTTTGCTAGGTACCTTTGTTAACCCAGCTAGTTTTTTTTTTTTTTTTTTTTTTTTTTTAATATTATTTTATTAGTTGGAGGCCAATCACTTCACAACATTTCAGTGGGTTTTGTCATACATTGACACGAATCAGCCATATAGTTACATGTATTCCCCATCCCGATCCCCCCTCCCACCTCCCTCCCCACCCGACTCCTCAGGGTCCTCCCAGTGCACCAGGCCCGAGCACCTGACTCATGTATCCCACCTGGGCTGGTGGTCCGTTTCACCATAGATAATATACATGCTGTTCTTTCAAAACATCCCACCCTCACGTTCTCCCCCAGAGTTCAAAAGTCTGTTCTGTATTTCTGTGTCTCTTTTTCTGTTTTGCATATAGGGTTATCGCCACCATCTATCTAAATTCCGTATATATGTGTTAGTATACTGTAATGTTCTTTATCTTTCTGACTTACTTCACTCTGTATAATGGGCTCCAGTTTCATCCATCTCATTAGAACTGATTCAAATGAATTCTTTTTAACGGCTGAGTAATAACCCAGCTAGTTTTATCTGGATGAATCAACTGACTTTACCAATTAGTATAGCTTCTAATTGAATGGTAATTCTCTAATCTTTACATTTAGCACTGAGCTAAATGTAAAGGTAAATGTAAAGGTGGCTGACGGGTTTCCTCTCATATAAATGAATTCTCTCCTATCAAGGAATCCAGTACATGCTTAGACATCCATGACTGTATAGTTGTAACCCATAGTTGTATCCCTTCTCCAGCGGATCTTCCCGACCCAGAAATTGAACCAGGGTCTCCTGCATTGCAGGTGGATTCTTTCCCAACTGAGCTATGAGGGAAGCCCCATAGTTGTAACCAGGAAGGGTTAATTTTGAGTTCATACTGGACCTGCCTATGTGACTTTAATCCTTATCTTGCTGCCTTTGTTATTGTAGACATATTTAATGACCTACCTCAGGGAGCTAGCCTGACCCTGCCTGCCTGTGAAGAGCTGTTAAGGAAGTGAAACTAATACACCCCCCTGCCTGAGGCTTGCCGCTCTAGGAGACATTTGCAAGAATTAAATGGTCTTTTTACTCTGTTTCCTCACCTTCCCCCATTTCTGATCCTTAGAAGAACCTGGCACCCAGGCCTTGACAAGATGGTTATTTTGAGGCGCTCGTCTGTCATCTTCTCAGTCAGTCGGCTCCCTGAATAAAGTCTCTTCCTTGTCTCAACACCTCATCTCAGATTTACTGGCCTATCGTGTGGCAAGCAGAGTGAGCTTGGACTTGGTAACACAGAGGTGTGTCCTAGCTATGGGGACCACAGACGAGGGAGCATCCCAGCCTCTATCTCGGGGAGGCCATTTGGTCTTGCAGTTAGTTTCTAGAGAATTTGAATTCCCTAGGAGAGTTTGCTGAAGCCCATCAAAATCTCTATGCCTCTGCCCTCAGTGAAACACCAGCAGCCAGTCAAGCTTGCCAAATGATGAGAGGTAAGAATTTGTTGGGGTGACTCTGGGGGCGATATTGAGTGGCCTTTGCTATTTTGCTGTGTCTTCCTTGTGCCTAAAATGGCTAGATTCATAGGATGGTAGGAGAAGGGTTTTCTGAGTCTTCTCGGGAAGGCAGTTTCCTTCCAGAAACTTATTGATGTTTATGAAATAAGTGCCATGTTCCCATCCTTTTGCTTAGGAGCCATCACCTGGTGGCTTATTTTGTTTCCAAGCAGAGAAAAGTAGAGGTTTAAAATGGAACGATGTGGGTGGCACATGCACATATAGACAAACTTATTCACAGATGTATATGCATCGTGTCTTTGGAATACAAGACACTGAAACAATCTATAAGCTTCTTATTTGGGACTGGGGAAGAGGCTGAACTAGATTGTATCTGCTGTTTAAAAACCTAAGTAAGTTTGAACTGTTCTTCCATCGAAATCACATGTATACTTATCAGATGTGTACTTTTTAACAAGATTGGAGTGTATTTAGTTACTTCCCCTGAAAAGCAATTATTACCATACCTTTGTAAGAGGCTGTCTCCAGTAACCCCGCTTTGTCACATTAACTCAGCCCACAGCCACGATCAAGTAAAAGGCAAATTCTAGTTATAGAGTTTTTTATTTTTTTCCCAAAGTAATGTACAGCATACATAAATGACAGGTTTGCAGATGTAGTAATGCTGATAAATTCTTGAGCTTGGAAAAATGTACCTTTTCATCTAAACCAAACCTCTGCAGAGGCTCTAAGTCATATACAGACCCACTCATTTCTCCTAATAGACAAGGTACAGGTTATTGCCAGAAATTTTGGATTCTATGAAATAAGCATTTTGATTTCTTAATTTTAGCATGAGACAGCTGCAGCTGCCAAGATACACTTCCATAAAAATTTTAAGCTCCATGGGACTCCAAAAAACAAGGTGAAAATAATAACAGCCAGTCCTGGTTTTGTTTCCTTCTGAGCAAGTGGTTGTTTCTGATTGACAGTTGCATAGAAAGATGGAGAGTACTATAATTAAGACCATCCAGCATGGGGCTGGGGGCATGTAATAAGCAGCTGTGATGTAACACATGTTAGAATGATATAGGTGGGAAAAGGACCAGTTTGAGCTAAGGTGAGAGAAGATAAAATATTTATTCAGTCTTCTATAAGGGTCTGGCAGGAATTCAGACACTTGGCACATATTAAGCCTTTTAATCCTCAAGGTAGTCCCATGGGACTGGTATTATCATCACTATAGGATGCCTGGAAGTCCAGGTGAATATACATAATGTCAATATACATTATGTCATATGTCATTCAATCTGCAAAATGATAAAATATTTTTTCTCAGTTTTTTAACTTTATGGATCTCTGTATTTTGCTGATGCAGAAAGTGGAGCTCAGCTAGTAATGGGGTGGCTGCGAGTGGAACCCACACTTGCCAGCTCTCGAAGTCCATGTTCCCTCAGGTACAACCCAAGGCCTTGATCAGGAGTCTGACCTGCCTGGCACAGCAGTGGATAAACAGGAATGGATGAAGTGAGGTCCCAAACAGTTGGCTCAGGCAGAGGAAGCCGTAGGTATTCCAGATGTACAAAAACAGTTCTGGAGTCCAGGGCTCAGAAGAGTCAACAGCGGCAGCACTAGGAAGCTGGTGATGCTGAAGCTGAGTGTTCACTTCGGGCCTTGTGCTTCCTGGGAGGGGAAGTCTGCAAAGAAATGTGAGGCGGGAGAAAAAGCCTGACCCCAGCAGGAATCACTGCAGGTGGACAGGCTGTATGGCAGGTGATCCCTCCCTGGCATGAGCAGGGTTGGCGTGGTAAGGCGGGGTCGGCTGTGGCCTCCACACACACAGTAATTGCAGACCCTTGAAAGGCACCCAGAATGAACAAGTGAACCTCTCAGGTTACACTTAAGACTTAAGGTGAGAGAAAGTTGGCTGCCTCCTATTCCAGGGAAGAAAGGGGAGAATTGCCAGGCTTAGCCAAAAATCCCTTTAGCGAGTGTTCTGATAGAAAAATAAAACTCCATGATCCCCTGAAAGCATCTGGGAAAAACTCCATTCAGATTTACAACTAACAATTGGCTGGAAGTTGAGGTTTGATGGGTCAGACCCCAGGCATGGGTTTTGCTATCATTTCCTGCTTGCAGCTTCTTAGTTTTCACATTCTCTTAGTTTGGTGGCTTTTAAACCTAATCACTGTCTATGCTTGGGGAAAAAAAAAAATCAGTAGAAGGGAATCTGAATGCTGTTCTTTCCTGGAGGCCATGTCAGAATTCCAGATACACTGCCCCTGCCCTGAGAGCCCAGTGCCAACCCCAGAGGCCTCAGAGCCTGGGCCCGGAACTTGTGGGCCACGGAGCAAGCCATCCCTTGCCAAGGTGTGGGAAAATGGGGAAGACCCATTGGGTTTCCTCCTACCTTGATGATTTGGGGATTTTGTGTTTAGAGATAGTATCATTTGTCAAGCAAAGTGATTGTTAGAAAGGGACGAGGTTGTGAAAGTTCCTCAGTTTTAAGTTGATGCTCAGCAGTAGGATACTTGTCAGTCCCCAGATAGTTCATTCACTCTTATTCTTCTTCATTTTTTGGATCACAGTTCAGAATTGTATAGTTATTTCTCTAATCATTTCTGTGTTAGCATCTTCCATGAGGACAGGTTCTGTCTCCGCTTTGCTCATTGCAGTGGCCCTGTGTTCCAGCATAAAACACATGTTAGGTGTTTAGGGATGGCAGGAATGAATGCATCCGGACTGGGCACGGCTTCGCTGAGCGCTGAGCACAGGCCCTGGGATGGTGCATGATCTGTCTCCATCCACTGAAGGACAGGCAAGGTCGGGGGCCCTTCAGATGTGTCATGTGATGGGGAAACGAGGTCACGTATGTTGTCTGGGGTGCAGAGGCAGGGAGGTCACCAAAGACTGGGGTTGTCAGGGAAGACTTGATAGAGGTGACAACCTCAAGTGTCCTCTTGAAGGCCTGATGAGCAGGGAACACCAGGGGGACTTGAGAGCATGAGGAAAGGCAAGCCCATGCTGTGAAGAAAAGCACATGGTGGGTGGGTGTGAGTGATGACAGCCCAAATTACCAGGCGTGTGAAACAGTATCTTGGAGATGGCAGGATGTTATTGTGAAAAGCACTTTATATGGTAATCAGCAACAACAATAATAATAATTTAACTCTGAATGAGCTCTTACCATTTTACAAGAATTCTTCTAAATCATCCTTCAAGTCCATGAGTTGGGAACTACTCCCTATTTTCTAAAAGTGGAAACTGAGGCATGGGCAAGTCAGGCCAGTCGGTGTAGGGTGTGCTTGACAGCAGCCCCAGTGTCATTGCTGTTCCCAATCCGCCTGCCGGCCCTCGTCCCGGCTTAAACCTACTTCAGGTGGGGAGGGTTTAATGGCAGCTTCCTCGTCCTTCCAGTTAAGCCTTCATGCAGGTGATGGTGTTCATTAAGTTCCTCATCCTCACCGCCACCATTCTGAACATTTGTTCCTTGCTTTGCCCCTTGTCCGCAATCCCCAACCTTTTTGGCGCCAGGGACCTGTTTCATGGAAGACAATTTTCCCCATGAACTGGGTTGAGGGGATGGTTTGGGGATGATTCAAGTGCATTACATTTATTTCTATTGTTATTACATCAGCTTCACTTCAGATCATCAGGCATTAGATCCTGGAGGTAGGGGACCCCTGCCTGAGGTGATCCTTGGGGTTCTCAGAGCCAGGGGTCAGTGAGGTGGGCAGATTTTGGAATCCGAAGGGCTGGCTCCCTGGCCTTCCCTCTCTAGCCTTTACTGGCTCTGTGACCTCAGAGAGAAGCTCCTAATCCTTCCAGGGCTAGGCGGTGGCTGTCATCACCTCCTTTCACCGGGCAGGGAACTGCAGCTTGGGAAGGGGGCAGATACACGCAAGGCGCCCAGCCTAGGGCTTGGATGCTGGGCTAGAGATGCTGAAGAAAGGGGCGGCTGTTTCAGTTCTTCCGTCTAAGACAGTGAAGGATGCTCAGTTTACAGTACTGCGCTTTCGTGTACCAGTGTCCCAACTTTAGGGAGCTGTCAGGAAAAGGCAAATCAACAGCACGAAACGCTGCCATGCTGCTTTTGTGCCAGCGGACAGCTGAATGGAGGGTGAAGCGCCACCGCCAGCTCCCCGTGGCTCCAAAGGCAGGAGGTGAGGTGTGCTGTGCGTGGCAGGAGTGAAGGACAGATGATCGAGCAAAAATGTTGCTGTGGTTACAGCCTCGAAAGTAAGGGCTCGGTGTGCCAAACAGAAGCCTCTTAAAATTCAGTGGGAATTTATAACCTGATGAAACAGGTGTTCTTGAAATTTAATTAAACACTGAAACACTGTTCAAATCATCCTCTGCCGGTTATGAGCTGCCAACACACGCATTTGTGCTGCTCGGGGAGGGCAGGGCCGGAATGTTCTGGGCATGGGCTCTGTGGCTGTGGACCGAGAACCCAGCGCTTGCCCTCACAAGATTGCGGTGTCCCGAGTGTGGCTTTGGCTTCAAGTGTGAAGAAGGCTCAGCGTTGGGACTAGGGAGTGAGGCACCTGCCTCCAAAGCAAAATGTAAGGAGCAGCCAAAAGACTCGGAAATCAAGAAAAGTAATATCTTAAAGCAATACCAAAATCAAAATTAGAGGGAAAAAAATTCTGTTGAACAAAATACCGAAGTTTTAAATAAAGACAGGATCTGAATAACACCAAGCTACCCCCTAAACACCACCTTTGACTTCCTATATTTAGGTGGAAGAAGACTGTGACCCTTTAGCCCTTGGAGTTCTGAGAAGGGTGATGGCTTCTAGAATGTTCCATGGTCTCCTGTCAAAAAATCCTTTCTTCCCTCCGTCCCTTTCCCTGACTCTACAAACACTTGTGAAGCACCTGCTCTGAAATGCTTACTCTGTGCTCTGGTCCTCTGGAGGAGGACTCTGAGATAAGTAAGACAGTGTCCTGTTCGGTGAGGAAGACAGCAGGAGAACCTATGATCACTGAGGGCAATGGGGGTTTTTCTTCTGTCCATTCAAGACTCATTTCCTCAGCAAGGCTCCAAGCTCCATGTGGCTGGGGATGTATCAGGATACAGAGGAGTTTTTATGGGGTCACAGGCAAGAGGGGGGATGTGGAGTCTGAAAGATTCATTCTGAATCCAGGTTTGCCAGTTACTGGCTATGCTTGGGCAAGATGCTTATGGTTTTTCTTTTTTTTTTTAAAGGACTTGATTTTTTAGAGCAGGCTTTAGGTTTACAGTTAGGGCTTCCCTGATACCTCAGTTGGTAACGTATCGGTCTGCAATGCAGGAGACCCTGGTTCGATCCCTGGGTCGGGAATATCCTCTGGAGAAGGGAAAGGCTACCCATTCCAGTACCCTGGCCTGCAGAATTTCATGGCGTCGCAGAGTCAGACACAACTGAGCCACTTTCACTTTCACTGGGTTTAGAGCAAAGTTGAGAGCAAGGAACCGAGATCTGGTATATACCTTCACACTTGCCCAGACTCCCTCCCGGGTTGACACTTTAAAAACGTTTATTTATTTTTTGGCTGTGCTGGGTCCTCGTTGCTTTTGCATGGGCCTTCTCTAGTTGCAGTGAGCGGCGACTACTGCTCCTGGCGGTACACAGCTTCTCATTGTGGTGGCTTCCCTTTTTGCGGAGCACAGGCTCTAGGGTGTGTGGACGTCAGTAATCACAGCATGTGGGCTCAGGAGTTGAGGCTTGAAGCTCTAGGGGGCACAGGCTTCAATAGCTGGGGCACACGGACTCAGTTGCTCCGTGGCATGTGGAATCCTCCCAGACCAGGGATCTAACCCCTGTCCCCTACATTGGCAGGCAGACTCCTATCTACTGCGCCACCAGGGAAGTCCTCCCTGGGTTGACACTTTTTAAGCCTCCATCTTCTTCCCTTTGAATGAAGGTAGCATAGACCCCACCTCCAGGGTTGTTTTTCCAATGCAGAGATGATAACAGGGAGTGTTCAGCTTAGAGTTTGGCACGTGATGAGTGCTCACAAGCCTCAGAGGGTATCACTTGAAAGGTGTGAAGGGAGCAAAGGAACATAGCCTTGCTTGAAGCAGTACAAAGGAGGCAAAGCAGGTTGCAAAGCATCTTTCCTGAGGCTCCTGTGGCCAGTGGTACTTCAGAGTGACTCACAGGACTCCTGGTGACAGCCAGAGACGAGGCACCTTTCATTCTTCCAGAGCCTCCCGGGATTAGCTTACTGCATATCCTGATTTAATTGTCTGCCTTTGTCATGCTGTCTCCAGCCATAGCCGTATTAGCAACAGGTATAATTTTATTGTTTTATTATTAGGCACTGATCATGGATAATGCACGTTGTTTACCTCAGCTTCATGAACTCAGAAGATGAACTGTAGTGACTGATGCTGGGAACTTGATAAGCTGTTTTCAGCTGACCACCACTCCGCCTGTGTGACTGGGACAGGCTGGGCATTGCTGATTTCTGATTGAGCTTTCTGATAGGTCAGCTGATAGACCAAAGGCTATGATCATGGTTCTTGCAGTGAAGTAATATTTGCTGGGTTTTGTGCCTACTTGAACACTTATTTTAAACATTTTGTTGCAACATGACATTCAGAAAAATGCACAAAGGATAGATGCACAGTTTCATGAATTTTACTAATGCAACATGCTCAGGAAACTAGCACTCAGATTAAGGAATGAAACATCACCACCAGCTCAGAAGCCATCCCTGTCCCTGCCACACCCGCTGCTTGTCAACACTGCTTCCCTGTTCTAGGAGTAATGACTATCCTGCCTCTGAGGAGCGTTCATTAACATTCATTATACTTGCCTGCCTTTGTATTTTATGAAAATGAAATCATAAAATAAGTATTCCTTTGTGTCTGGCTTGGTTTTTTTCCCCTTTGTTCAATGTATGTTTGTGAGATTCTTCCACAATGTTTTTACTAGTTATAAATCTTCTACTGTCATTTCTGTATACTATTCCACAGTATAATACCTCATGATTTATGTATTTATTCTGCTATCGATGTATGTTTGAGTAGTTGCTACTTTAAGGCTATTAAAAATGGTGTTGTTGACAGACATATAGAACAATGGAATAGAACAAAAAGCCCAGAAATAGACCCTTACATATATGGTCAAGTGTTCTTTGAGAAGAGCATTCAATGAGGAAAGGTTCATCTTTAAAAGAAATACTGGGAAAACTGGATATACACACTGAAGTTGGACACTTACCTAACACCATATGGATTTAATCATATCCATTTAATCAAATGGATCAAAGAGCTAAATGTAAGAGCTAAAATCATACAACTCTTCAAAGAAAATATTGGGGAGAACTTTATAACATTGGATTTAGCAATGATTTCTTGGATATGACACTAAAAGCACAGACAACAAAAGAAAAAAATAAGCTGGACTAAGTTAAAAACTTTTGTGTATCTAAGGACCCTATCAACAGGGAAAAGGCAACACATGGAATTGGAAAAATATTTTCAAATTATATATCTGCTAAGGGGTTAATATCCAAATATTCAGAATATATAAAAGAACTCCTACAACTCAACAACAAAACTCCAAACATCTCAATTTAAAAAATGGGCAAAGGGCTTGAACAGACATTTCTGAATAGTTGAATGGTCAACTTTTGTTGCGTATTTTCTGTCCTGTCAATCTTTTTTGAGGCAAACCTAGTAATTTTAATATTAACTCTATTGCCCTAAGACAGTTTTCTGGAAGGTTTTGAGCCCTGTATTCCCCTCACTGTGGATATGCCATGGTAGGCTGAATAATGACCCACAGAAGTGAATCCCTAGAACCTGCGCCTGTTACTTTATATGGTGAAAGGGACTTTGCAGATGAGGTTAAGTTCGGAATCTTGAGATGGGGACACACCTGGACCTAAAAGGGAATCACAAGAGTCCTTATACGAGGGAAGTAGATGGATATCTCACTATAGAAGAAAAAAGTAATGTGATGATAGGGATAAGGTGCTATGTTGCTGGTTTTGAAGATGGAGGAAGGAGCCATCAGCCAAGAGATGGAGGCTGCCTTTAATTTTTTTTTGAAGTATCACTGATTTACAGCATTGTGTTAATTTCTGCTACATAGCCAAGTGATTCAGTTATACATGTGTATGCATTCTTTTAAAAATATATTGTTTTCCATTATGGCTTATCATAGGGTATTGAAAATAGTTCCCTGTGCTAGACAGTAGGACCCTGTTGTTTGTCCATTCCATATATACTAGCTTATATCTGCTAACCCCAACCTCCCAGCTCATCTCTCCCCTCTGTCACCCATAAGTCTGTTCTCTATGAGTCTATTTCTGCTTTGTAGATAGATTCATTTGTGTCATATTTTAGATTCTGCATGTAAGTGACATCATATGGTATTTGTCTTTTTCTAACTTACTCTAACTTACTTTACTTAGTATAATAATGTCTAAGTCCACCCAAGTTGCTGCAAATAGCATTTCATTCTTTTTTATGGCTGAGTAGTGCTCCATTGAATAGATGTGTTTATCCATGTCTTGGTTGTTGTGAATGGGGCTGTTATGAACTCAGGGGTACATATATCTTTTTGGATTAGAGTTTTGTCTGGATATATTAGGCTGCCTTTAGAAGTGGAGAAAAGGAGACATTATCCCCTAGAGCCTCCGGAAGCAGTCAGTCATTCTAGCACCTTGATTTTAGCCCAGTGAAATGGATTCCAGACTACAAATTAAGAGGATAGACTGATATTTACATTGTTTTAGGCCATTTAGTTTATGGTAAATCTAGGGAACTAATACAGAGGCTTATTAAATTATCCACCCCCTGGGGTTAATCCACAAGGACTGCTGATGAAAAGGCTGTTTAAGACCAGTTTTGAATAGAGTGTGAAATACATCACTAGACTATGGGTTGTGTTTTATGAGGCTGCCTGAAGCCCTGAGAGGCCCTGGGTGGTGATGCTGTCCCTTGGCTTCCCCAGGAGGAGGTCTGCTGTGGAGGAGAGGGGCTGCTGGTTTGGATGCAGGTTTGGAGACCGGGGTACCTTCTGTTCTGACTGGGCAGTCTTGGGTAGTTCAGATCGCCTATCAGGTTGACAGTTCCTCCTTCATGAATCCAAGAAACCCCCTCTTGGGTTGGAATGACCAGGACAGGTATCACACGAGGTCTGTTTTCCTGGCTTTTTGCCTCATAACCTTCCAAGAGACGGGAGGTCAGCCTTGTGTCCCAGGCACGGGGGTACATTTCTTGCCCCAGAATTCCAGACTCCCCTCAACCGAGTCCTCCATTCCTGGAGCTGGTGGCCTCTGGGTAATTGCCATTCTTATCTGGGGTTTGGTTCCTAAGAGTTAGTAACAGCATACCACGGGGGTTAAGAGCGGGGACTCAAGATTCAAACTTGTTTTAGGTTCAAATCTCACTTTCCCACTTACTGTTCTGTGACCTCTGGAAGTCAGTAGATCTTCAGTTTCAGGTTTGTGTTGTGGAGGTAATAAATGTATCTAAATATTTTTAAAATATATAACAAAATGGAAATACTAAACATGATCCATTTTTAAGGGAAATTAAATGAATAAAACCTGTCAAACACTTAGCCCTAGGTGGATGATAGATGACCACCATTACTTTTATTATGGATGCAGCTCTTCAGTCTCTGTTTTTTGGGGAAGGGGTACTCCTTTTGCCTTCAGCGCCACCCAGCTCCCTCCCTACTCCATGAGGCCTCAGCGTGGCCAGTAGTCGTCTGAACAGTAAGCAGCGACAGGGTGAACAGCAGTAAGACATCTAGTTACCCAGGGGCCAGGGAAACACTTTTTGTTTGCTTTGCAGCTGTATAGCCTAGAGCTTCCCTGAGAATGGCGCATTCAGGACTGTGCTCCCCAAGGTCGTCTGTTCCTTGTCCCAATGCCAGCTGAAAAGCCCTCTCCTGCAAGCCGGGCCATGTTTCTGGAGCTGTTGCTCATGGAATTTCACCTTAATTGGACATCTCATTATCCCATTTTTCCAAAGAGAAAGGCTTGCGTGCTGCCAGGGTGAGCTCAGCCAGGGACAGAGGCATTAATAGGCAGAGGAGGCAGAGCAGGCTGATCAACCTGTAGAGGGAGTGAGCAGAGAGTTAGAGGGCCGGCTCTGAGGTCCCCGGCTTTGCAAATGACTATCAGGAAAGTCATTATTTCATTTAGAAATTAATTTCTTCCTGAGAGAGAAGAATCACTCTTGATAGATTTATTTCCTCCATGATGAAGGCAGGCTTACTGCAGCTCCCTCTCATTTGCTTCCCACCCCCACCTTTGCTGCTGCCAAAAGCAGCAAAAGTTGTTGCTATTTGGAAAAGCAAAAGTTGAATGTGTGTGCCATGCAGCCCTCCCACGGCAGGGACTCTTGACAGCCAGTGGCTCAGGTGACCAGCGGGGTGAGCTGGAAGGCAGGCAGGGGGCAGCCACGTGACACAGGCGCTGCCCTCGCACACGTGGCCACCACCTGGGAGACTTGGCAAATCCTTTTCCACCCTCGGAAGAGCCCTTTCAGTGAGACAGACAGGTAGCTTCAAGCCTCACTTTGCAGGTCACCAGGCAGAGGTGACCAGATGGACATCACCTTGCCCAGGCTCCCGGTGAGGCCACCACACAGTGAACACTGGGACCCAAGGTTCCATCTCCTTTACTTGGAGAGTTCTTTCCTTTCAGATCTGGCAAACTTGTTTGTTAATGGAAAATGTCAATTATATGCAACAAGAAAGAGAAGAGTAGTTCCCAATGCCCAGCACTCAGATTTATCAGGATTCAACCATTCTTCTTATCTATGCCCTCACCTTTCATTTTTACTGGAATATTTTAAAGCAAATTGACATCGTTTCATATCACCTACAAATAATTCAGTATATATTTCTAGCTAGCAAAGACTTAAAAACAAACATAATCACCATGTCATTATCACACCACTCAGAATTACCAGGAATTGCTTAAAGGTCAACTGATCCTGTCCATATTCACTTCTCTGATTTACAAAAGAATTATTTGGGGGTTTGTTACTTTATATATATACACAGACATATATATATAATAAATATATTTGTATATATATATATATATACATATATATATATATAAAATTTAAAACTGACAAAGAAATTGCAAGAATAACACAAGTAACTCATTACACCCTTTGCCTGAATTTACCAAATGCTTACATTTTGCTCTGATTTGCTCATTTGCACTTACATATATTTTTCTGAATTATGTGAGGGTATATTGGAGGTCATATCCCTTTACAAGTAAACACTTCAGTGTGCATATCCTGAAAGCAAAGACATTTTTCTTATAAAACCACAGTATAACTATCAAGAGCCAGAAAGTTACTACTGATATAATATTATTATCTACCCTCAGTCCACATTCAAAATTTGGCAAGTTTCTCAAAAATTCTTTTTATAGCTAAGCATTTTCTTCCACTCCAGACCTGATCCAGGATCACTCGTTTAATTGTTGTGTCCCTGTAGTCTTTTTCATATGAAAAAGTTCTTCAAATCAATGTTTGTCTTTTTTGACCGTATCATGTTTTTTAAGGGTACAGGCCAGTTATTTTGTAGAATGTCCCGATTTGGGTTTGTCTGAAGTTTCCTTATCACTAGACTTAAGTTATGCCTTCTTGGCAATAATATCAAATGGTGATGTTATATCAGTCTCAGTGCATCGAATCAGGAGGACCCTAATGATGTTGACTTTGATCATTTGGTTAAGATAGTGTACCCAGGTTTCCCCACTGTACAGTTAATTAATAAGTAACTAGTGGGGAGCTCCTTGTTCTTTGAGTACTTCCTTAATTTCTAGTGCAACAAGATGTTTCAGGATCCTTTGTTCCAGATCTGGAATCAGCTTTATCAAAATGTTCTTACTCTTTTTAATGGAAAATAGTATTTACAAACCAACCTCAGGTGGCTCAGTGTGCTCACTACTACTGTTACCTCATTTCTTCCATGATGTCCCAGTGACAGAGATAGGAAATACATGTATGTTTGCATGCATGCTAAGTCATTTCAGTCGTGTCTGATTCTTTGTGACCCTATGGACTGTAGCCCACCAGGCTCCTCTGTCCATGGGATTCTCCAGGCAAAAATACTGGAGTGGCTTGCCAAGCTCTCCTCTAGGAAAGAAATACATGTATGCACATGTATTTTAGGTCTAAAACCAGAAATTAGTAAAATTATATTAAAGCCTATAAATTAACATTGACCTGTAGTCCCAATCAGTATATTTTAGCTGCTCCCCTTTCCACATTTGTATCTCCATCCTCCAGCTCTAGGAAACTTGGCCCTTAATCTGTTATTCTCAAGGTATTACTTCTTTAAGTCTAGAATATACACAAAGTGGTTTCAGAATTGTTAGTACCTACCACTGTGAAAATAAAACCTGTTGACTACAGTTAGCATTTATTTATAGTTCTTTTAAAAAAATTACTTTGACATTTGCAAATCTTAAGTACGTTTCCACAAGTTTTGACAAATGCATACTTTCTTGTAATCCAGATATAGAACATTTCTATCAAGATAAAGAACATTTCCATCACCAGTCAACTTTTATCCCAACTTTCCTTCACAGGCAATCACTTTTCTTACCTTTTCCACCATAAATTAGTTTTGCCTATTCTAGAACTTCACATACAGGAAATTATACTACATTGGTTTGTATTTGAATACTTCCTTTTAGCATAACACCTGTGAGATCTATCCATGATGTGTGTATAGTAATTCATTCCTCTTTGTTAAGAACTAGTATTCCATTGTATGAATATGCCACACTTTATTTATTCTTCTGTGATGGGCATCTCCTGCCCTGCCCCGCCCCGCCACATTTTTGGCTGTTATGAATAATGACAATGAACTTTCTTGTACATGTCTTTTGTGGATATGTTTTCATTTATCTTGGGTAAATAACCAGGGATGAAATTCCTGGGTCATAGGGTAGGTAAATGTTTAACTTCCACCTTGTTAACTAAGAAACTGATAAGCTCAAAGGCTTTTTTTCCCCCCTCCAAGCTGCTTTGCAGCTTAGTTGTAGAGGATCACAAAAAGGTTCACATACTGCATTTGGTTTTTGTCTCTGATGCTCTTACCCATTCCTTCCACCCCTTATGCCGTTTTATTTGTTGGAGGTACTAAAACAACTGGCTTGTAGAATATTCCACATTTTGGGTTTGGTTGATTACTTTCTCATTATGTCATTTAGCTTGTTACTCTATTACTGGTTTTTCCGGTTATCTTGCAACTGTATTGAGAGATTGAGCAGATTCAGGTTCATTTTTGTTTTTGAAAAGAGCATTTTAAAATAGAGCTGCAGCTGTATGTTTTCTATTGTAATATATTAGGAAGCATATATTGTATGCTTCTCTCACTTGTAGTGTTGCAAAGATAGATTTGTGTGTTTACGTGATGTCAGCCTGATCTCTCCATTATGGTGTTCTTCATCAATCTTACAGCTAGCAAATTTGAGCATCGACTAATAGTTATTGCCTAAATCTATTATTTCAATGGGTTGCCAAATGGTGATATTCAAATTTCACGACTTCTTCTGCCTTTACTGTTGTTATTCAGCCGCTAAGTCATGTACGACTCTGCGACTCCATGGACTGCTGCATGCCAGGCTTCCCTGTCTTTTAGTATCTCCCGGAGTTTGCATTGAGTCAGTGATACCATCCAACCGTCTCATCCTCTGTCGCCTCCTTCTCCTCCTGCCCTTAATCTTTCTCTGAATCAGGGTCTTTTCCAATGAGTTGGCTCTTCGCATCAGTTGCCCAAAGCATTGGAGCTTTAGCATCAGTCCTTCCAATGAAAGTACAGGGCTAATTTCCTTTAGGATTGATTGGTTTGATCTCCTTGCTGGCCAAGAGACTCTCAAGAGTCTTCTCCAGCACCACAATTTGAAAGTATCAATTCTTCGGCACTCAGCCTTCTTTATGGTCCAACTCTCACATCCATACCTGACTACTGGAAAGACCATACCTTTGACTATACAGATGTTTGTCAGGAAAATGATGTCTCTGCTTTTTAATATGCTGTCTTGGTTTGTCATAGCTTTCCTTCCAAGGAGCAAGCGTCTTTTCATTTTGTGGCTGTAGTCAACATCCACAGTGATTTTGGAACCCAAGAAGATAAAATCTGTCTGGGATTTTTCTATATGGAAGAACTTCCCCCCCAGTAATCTTTTCACTACTTTGAAACAGAATTTAGACAGAAAAGGCAAAGTAAATGTTTGATCTTTTCACTTTATCAAATTTTAGAGTAATAATTTGGTGCCTTAGCAACCTCCAGTGGTGATGATTGAGATTTTATGTTTTTTTAAGTATCACAATGAACTCATGAATTCTTAAAAATTTGATATGTTTCAATCCAGTGCAGTTATTATTGTATTTTCTCACATGATATCATCTTAGGCCACTATGTGCCTTGGATTTGGCTCCTGTGACCTTTGGGCACAACTCTATTTGTCTTTGATAGTGGCCCCACCTTCCTGGTACAACAAGATATCTTGGGCTCATCTTGTGTATTTCCAGCCTCAGACCTGGAATCAGTTATTTCTATGAGAAGTCCTGGTGCTTTTCTGTGGGTAATGATATTCAGAGGACACAGTCTGGACTCTAGGGTTGCTTATTGCCACTGGGTTGTCACTGCCTCTTGGCCTTTTCAGTGGACAGAACTAGGAAAATAAGTATTTTTAGAAACAGAAAAAACATGAGTACATACTGATATTTTCCATTCAAATTTAATTTTATGGGGTCTTTAACTTCTTTGATTTATACTTCCTGTTCAACATTATGATTCCTAGTGATGTTCAATTGATTATTTGCTACAAAAGCATGTAACACTTAAAAAATAGTAATACACAAAGACAAAAAAAGAAGAAACAAAAATAACAGTATGCATATTATTACTGCAGTGCAGTTCTGCTCCATGTGGTGCTAGTGATATTTGTGTGGTGGCTGGGCTTGGCTGTGCTGGCCAGGAAGATCTAAGATAGCTCATTTCTCCAAGTGGTTTCAGAGCTTTCCTGTGAGGTGGTTATTCTAGCAGGGTGGTAGGACTTCCTCCATGGTGACTTAGAGTTCTAAGAGAGTAAAGTAGAAGCTATCAGTCAGTTTAAAGGCTGGAGTCTGACTGATGGAGTATCATTTCTACCATATTCTATTGGTCAAAGTAGTTTCAAGCCATCCCAGATTCAAAAGGAAGGAAAACAAGTCCTAATTCTGGATGAATGGAATGTGAAAAAAATTCGTAGCTATCTTTAAACCACTATACTCTGCTCTTTCAGTTTAAATACTCTAAAGCGTATTCTGTACCTTTTGTCACTGAAGAATATAACCAGGATTCTTTACCAGCTGAGCTACAAGCGAAGCCCAAGAGTACTGGGGTGGGAGCCTATCCCTTCTCCAGGGCATCTTCCTGACCCAGGAATCAAACCAGGGTCTCCTGCATCACAGGCAGATTCTTTACCAGCTGAGCTATGAGGGAAGCCCTTACACCGCTATACTCCCTGCTCTTTCAGTTTACATACTCTGAAGAGCATTCTGTACCTTTTGTCACTGAAGAATATAACCAGGAAAGCATTCTATATCCTCTTTTATATGCATGATGCTCCATCATATGGAACTTTCATTGCTTTTCAACAAACTTCCAATTGATGAACACTGATCTTCTTTCTAATCTTGTCATGACAAAAAGTGCCCCAGTAAATATCTCTGTATGCCATCATTTTGTATTTTTAATCATAATGATTCCTCAAAATGTAATTGTGAGGTGAAAGGGTAGATGTGCATGTGATTTTACTAGACACTGATGAATTTTCCTCCATAAAATTTGTCATAAATGCCTTTTATTATATTGAGATGTTCCCTTTACACCCACTTTCATAAGAGTTTTTATCATGAATGGATGCTATATTTTATCAAATGCTTTTTCTTGCATCTACTGAGATGATCATGTGGTCTTTGTAGTTGGTTGATGGTCTGTATCATATTGATTGATCTGTGCATGTTGAACCATTCTTGTGAGTCTGGGATGAATTGGACTTGACCATGGTGTATGATCTTTTCTGTGCATTGTTGGATTTGGTTTGCTAGTGTTTTGTTGATAAACTTTGCATCTATGTTCATCAAAGATATCAGCCTGTAATTTTCTTTTATTGGTATTGTCTTTGTCTGGTTTTGGTATCAGAGTGATGGCTACCTCATAGAATGACTTTGGGAGTCAGTCTTTTGGAAGAGTTTGAGAAGGATTGGTGTAAGTTCTTCTTTGTATGTTTGGTAGAATTCCCCAGTGAAGCTATCTGGTCCTGGACTTCTGCTTGCAGGCAGTTTTTTTTTTTGTTTGTTTTTTTTAAATTACAGATTCTATTTCATTTCTAGTGATCAGTCTGTTCAAATTACCTATTTCTCCTTGATTCAGTTTTGGTGGGCTCTATGTTTCTAGAAACTTGTCCATTTCTTCTAAGTTGTCCAATTTGTTTGCATGTAATTGCTATTCTTTTCGTATGGTTTTTGGTATTTCTGTGCTACTGGTGATTATTTCTCCCCTTTCACTTCTTATTTTGTTTAGTTGGGTCCTCTTTGTTTTCTTCTTGTTTACCCTTTCTAAGAACAAGCTCTTGGTTTATTGATTTTTTTCTATTGCTTTTTAAATCTCCATTTTATTTCCTCTCTGCTTTATTATTTCCTTCCTTTTGCTGACTTTAGGTTTTGTTTGTTCTTCTTTTTCTAGTTCTTTTCAGTGGTAGGTTAGGTTGTTTATTTGAGATTTTTCTTAGTTTTTGAGGAAAGCTGGTATCACTATGAACTTCCCTCTAAGAATGTAAGCCTGGTGCTCTTGATGGCTGCCCTTGCCTCCACTTGGAGAAAGCTAATAGAGGGAAGCAAACAGATTTCTGATGACTTAATTTAAGCAGCTGGATCTGGATCTAGCTGTACCTGAAATTTTAGGTCTAAATCCCTTTACATGAGCAATAGTCTTTTTTTTTTTTTTAAACTTAAAGCAGTTTGAGTTGGATTTTCCATCCTTTACAATTAAACAAGCCCTAATCGATCCATTGATAATTGTTGTCATTGTCACTAGAACTTATGGGCCATGCAAACCCATAAAAACTATTAAGTGTCCAGTACTACAAACATGGCCAGGTTTACTAGAATCTCCATGGTGTTTAAAGATTGTTACCTGCTTTAAGCAATTTTCTTGTTTCTTGACTCTGGTGACCCTCACCTCTGCTCTGGTTTTCTTGCCTCCATCTTTCTGTGATATCTTTCCATTATCTCTTGAGGATGGTCATGGGCCATTGGCCAGCCTCCAGGTCTGTCACTGCTCATGAGCCCTAGACATCAGTGCATCATTTTGCTTTAAGAGCCAGAGAATCAGGGAACCAAAGCAAATGCCAGTTCACCTCCTGTGTCTTCTAGTCCCCTGTGGTCTTATGTTGTGCTTTCTGGTTCCTGTTCCATAGGTTCCCTTGAACGGCATCACCTCACTGCCTAGGTGGACAGGACAACTAGTGTCCTAGTTGGACACTTCATGTACATCACATTTTTGGCTTCGACAGTTTCATTGCTGTTTAAACCCTTGTAACCACTTCTCCTTGAGGGTTATTATGCGTCCTCACTAGGTGAAACTGCTGCAAAGTACCCCAAAATAAGTAAGATGTGGTCTCTGCCCTCAAGAGGGAAATAGACAAAAAGCAAGTATTAAGTCAAGGTCTAAACATTGGGCTGTGGAGGACACAGAATGCATCTGTCTGTGTGTAATCCAAGGTGGTCCCATGAGAAAAGTTGAGAAGAGATGACTGTTGGGCTGAGCCTTTAGGAATGAATAATATATTAACCATAGAGGAGCAAATGCAGTTCATTTTGATCATTCAATGAGCAAATATGACCAGCAGTATTTTAAAACCATTCTCTGCAAAAGAGAAGTCAAGTACAAGAAACCGTGTAGCAGGTCATGAAGGGCAGCATTGTTTTGCTGGTGTGATTGGCCCCAAGGCAGTGCCATCTGAAACGGCAAGTAAGGCAGTGGTGGAGGCCCCAGTGTTTGCAGGCAAGGAAGTAGAACCACCTTGGAGCACTGGGTGACTTGCTCAAGGACCTGCAGCAGAGGTAGAGAAGTGTTCTGAATAGAGCTTCAGGATTGCAGTACCTCCTCCTGGTAACTTGCATCCCTGGGAGATTCATCTTGCACATAAAGGAAGTGGGATGGTTGAGGCACAGGGCGGATGTGTGTACAAATGAATTTTTTTTTTTTTTCACTTGCAACTTCAGGGAAGGTGCAAAAGGAGCTGATAAAGTTAGGGGAAGCTGATTGAAAATCTCTCATGTTGCATGATTACTATTTCTATTAATCAAGATAAAACCTCATTGTGTGCTGACAGTGTAGCTAGCTCAGTGCCAAACATAAACATGGATGCAGTCTTCATTTTTAAAAAAGACAGTAATTTAGAAAGCATCCAGAGGAGAAGACAGATCACCTGAGTGAGGAGGGCCAAGTTGCTTCCTGGTTTCATTTTGTTTCTCTTTAAGGGTTTCTCACAATTGAGAGACCTGTACCCTAATTAAAGTGACCACTGGCTTCTAAAATTTGCATGATGATGCTTATCTGCTAAGAACACAATATTTTGCTCTAAAATCATTCCGGCTGTACCTGTATTCTTTCTAGTTTGTACCATCTCCCTTTCGGATCAGAAATAAACACAGTAGTCATGCTTTGCAAACTTTCATTATAAGAACTGAGAAGGAAAGTAATAAAAGAGGGATGCTCTCAGGAGAAAAATTTGGAAGAGAGCATAATATAACAGCCAAATAGAAGGAGGAACTGCAGGAAATGGCCTTCCAGCTTACAACTGTATCAGACAAGGGGAAAAAAGAATAAGTCAGGTTGATTAAAACAACTTATCACCTTTTTAAAAAAATCAGGATGATGAAGTCTGAGCATATAAATTATACCTCTACCCATCGAACTAGGAGAGCACACAGCAAGCTTGCCTGGATGGAATTCTCCAGGATATCACTATAATCTTTATATTGTCTTATCTCTTGCCTTCTTTTTTGCAGTTGATGTTTGTTTACTTCAGTAAGTGAGAGCTTTTTCTTTTCTTCCCCCCTTCTTTTGCTGTTTCCAGCCCTTCAAGCTGACCTTAAATGGGGGTCTCCTGGGCTCAGTCTAATGATGATGGCGTAAGAACTGCTCTGTTGCTGGTCTTGCTGCTTGAGACCTTAACCACTTGGACACTTTCATAGTAGACACTGATCATTCATTTTTCAGCTATTGTGCAAGCTGAATTTAAGCTTATAAACATCCTGGGAGGGGCAGAACCTACAAAGTACTAGGCATCAGGGATGCTATGATTAAAAAAGAAGTGACGCCTGTCTTCGTCTTTTGTATCATCTAATGGGGGAAGGACTATACAAACATCAGAGTGAGTTTACACAACGTGCCCAGGGTGTGGTACGTGGCTGATATATTTGGGGGCGCCCTCTCCCTCATCTCCTGTAAGAGACCTGCAGGACGGCAGGAACCACTAAAAGGCGGCAGAACCAAGGAGGGAAGTGATCAGCTCCACCTGGGTGAACATGGGAATGAACCTCATGAATGAAGTTAGCCTGAACCGAGAGGGAATTTACCAGGTGGGCAAGGGAAGAATGACGGAGGGAAAAGAGTGACGAAGGAACAGGGAGGGACGCTGCAGAGTGTATTACGGAGGCAGCCAGAGGTCTGAAATGACGGGAGTGCAGAGTGTGAGGGTTGGGAGCTGGCAAGAAAGAATTCTGGAAGGGAAGGCAGGAAGCAGAAGAGCAAAGGCAGAGCCGGCAAAGGAACTGGATCTCCTCCAGAGAGTCATGAGCAATTGGGCAGGTGAAGAACTAGGTTAAATCCGTGTTTGTGTTTGATTTTTACACTATAACTGGGCAAATGACGATGAGTTACCACCAGAAAAGCATGTTGGCTGGTGTTGGGAACAGGTTTGAAATGAATCCCCTCTCTCTCACCCTGTTTCCTTAGTGACATGTGCGGTCAGACGGCCAGCCCTGTGGGGAGCATGGGCATGGTCACTCCCCGAGAGGAACAGTGTTACTCTGGAGTCTAAACCAGTGGCCTGGACAGCTGTGTTTGTACCTCTAAGCTGTTTATCTGTGGCTGCAAGGAACTTCTGCATCACGGAAGGGTGGCTGTGAGGGGCCCAGTGTTAATGAGTGAATTAAATGATTAATGCCTGGGGCTTGGAGGGCCATCTCCCTTTAAAGCAGAACATTCTGAACAATGCCAATCAGGAGATGACTTGGGGAGTTCTTACTGCCCAACAGAAGCTGATACCAAATGCTAATCAGGTTGGATCAGCCCCAAGATTTTAGGTTTGGGGCCAGCATTACTCATAAGGAAGGGCAGTCCCATGGGCTTCAGTCGATTCTTGGCTGCTACGGCTATGTCCATGAATACCTGTTTCTGCTCACCAAATCCTGGTTTGTCATTTGGAAGTGATGAGACAGAGAGAGGAAAGGAGGGGAGGAGGGAGGGAGTGGTGACTCACAGTCAGACCCTACAGTGGAGTCCTGTTGAGGAAATAAGGCTGATGCTAAGAGAACTAAATACTTATAGTGGTAGTTATTAGAACAGCTACCATTTGTTGAGGATGTACGGTGTGCTGAGCACTCTACAGGGTACTCTGAAGTACAGGGTACTTCTTGGCTGTTCTGAGCTGAGCACATATGATCAGTATTATTATTCCCATTCTAGAGATGAGGGAACTGAAGCTTAAAGAGATCAGGTCTCTTGCTCAAGATCCAGAAAAGTCCTAAATGGACAGGGGTTGGTCTGTGTTGTACTCACCACTGCAGCCTCAGAATGTATCACATGTTAGGTCCTGAATGAGTACTTGATGGTGAATGAATGGACAGTCATACAGCTAATGAGTACCCAAGGTGGGTTTGCAATCCGAGTCTGTGTGATTAAGGAACAGTGCTTTCTAATGTCCTCCACTGTCACAGAGCAGAAGGCAGCAGAGAGTCACTGCCAGAATCAATGTGGTGACAGTAAATGGCTGAGGAGATCCAAAGAGAGAATTTCCTGTCACCTTGTAGTGGTCAAAGAAGATGTCATGAAAGAGCAGGGTTTTGGCAGAGCTTTGAAGGTCAGATATTGGGTGGCCGGAGGGGAAATCTCAGCTTGTCCTGGGTGGCTTGAGAGACAGGGTGATTGTCAGTAAATAGCTCAGCCTCGTCAAGGCTATGGTTTTTCCAACGGTCATATATGGATGTGAGAGTTGGACTATAAAGAAAGCTGAGCGCCGAAGAATTGATGCTTTTGAACTGTGGTGTTGGAGAAGACTCTTGAGAGTCCCTTGGACTGCAAGGAGATCCAACCAGTCCATCCTAAAGGAGATCAGTCCTGGGTATTCATCAGAAGGACTGATGCTGAAGTTGAAAGTCCAATCCTTTGGCCACCTCATGCAAAGAGGTGACTGATTTGAGAAGTCCCTGACTCTGGGAAAGATTGAGGGCAGGAGGAGAAGGGGATGACAGAGGATGAGAGGGCTGGATGGCATCACCAACTCGATGGACATAGGTTTTGGGTAGACTCTGGGAGTTGGTGATGGATAGGGAGGCCTGGCATGCTGCGATTCATGGGGTTGCAAAGAATTGGACGCGATTGAGTGACTGAACTGAACTGGGGTGAAGAATTGATGCTTTTGAACTGTGGTGTTGGAGAAGTCTCTTGAGAGTCCCTTGGACTGCAAGGAGATCTAATCAGTCTATCCTGAAGAAGATCAGTCCTGGGTGTTCATTGGAAGGACTGATTTTGAAGCTGAAACTCCAATACTCTGGCCACCTGATGCGAAGAACTGACTCGTTTGAAAAGACCCTGATGCTGGGAAAGATTGAGGGCAGGAGGAGAAGTGAAAGACAGAGGATAAGATGGTTGGATGGCATCACCAACTCAATGGACATGGGTTTGGGTGGACTCCAGGAGTTGGTGATGGACAGGGAGGCCTGGCATGCTGTGGTTCATGGGGTTGCAAAGAGTCGGACACAACTGAGTGACTGAACTGAATTGAACTGAACTGGGGTCAAACTTATCAGGGCTCAGAATCTGACGTTACATCTAGGAGGCTGCATGATGCTGGGCCAAGCTCTCTGTGCCTTAGTTTTCTCTTCTGTAGCTGGGAGTGGTTCCAGATAACCCATGCAAATGACTTTTCACCTAGTGCCTGGCACACCGCAATGGTTCGATAAATATTCGTTGTCCTGAGATCAGAGCAAAGCACTTCTTTCATTTTAAGAGAATAGTGGGGAAGACAGGATGAAATCAGAATACCCTGTGTCGGAAAGTAGAGTAATGAATCTGAACTTTATTTTCTGCTTAAAAAAAGTTGAAGGACTGTGACAAGGACAAAATCATTGCTAATTTGGTGTCATTCCTCACTTACTATGAATTGAAAAGTTGGCCTTTTACAGAAAGAACTTGAGTGTCCCCAAGCTACTGGATAATTTCTCTGTTCCTGATTTTACGTCTAGGAGTACTGTGATTCTCTGAGGGGCGTGGATGACCACCTTTGCTGAGGCCAGTAAGTGGAGGCCAACCTGTTAGTGAAAAGCAAAGCCCAGAAAGCCCAATAAAAAGAGGAAGGGGCAATAAATAAACCCACTGCCTAGAGAAAGGTAAACTACAGAAATGAAGGAATCCTGAAAGCAGCTCCAGCTCTGTCACTACAACACTGTACTGAGAGAGATGGCTGCAATATTCTCAGCCTTTTTCTACATTAATGCTTAAAAAATGCAACAGTCAGGTTTGCAGATGTGAAATTTAGGAGGCAGCCTATTTCCTGTGATCATTGGCTGGGGAAGCTCGCACTTGGCAAAATTCTGCAAGTGGGTAAAGATGCCAGCCTTTATCCAAGGAATACATGAGCACTGAATTATGATATTCAGTGAGCATTCTTCATCCATTGGTTTAGAATAATTAGATGGTGTCCTATTATTTTTACTACATGTTGATATATCAGATCATTTAATTATTCCAAGCAATTTATCTCTGTTCTTTTGCCCATCTTTCCTCAGCTCTTCCCCACTATTGCTTTCTTCAGAAGGTTGAAACCCAGAAGATAATTGTCAGAACAAACATGGCCCCAAAAAACCTGTGGGAGACATCTCAAAGACCATGACCTTGGCAGGTCGTGGTATTAAAAGGTACAAATTGGGAAACTTCTATTAGTCTTGTTAGGACAGTTTTTCCCATTTAGGGCTCTACTGAGAAAGGTGGAAAAGTTAAGATGATTCAGGAAAGGATGGTAGAGAAAGAACTGTTCAAAGGACAGAAGATGGTTTAAAGCACAGGGAAGCTCAGAAACAACATAAGACCTCTTAAGTTACTAAGTCTTCTGAGAAGAATGATAAAAGTAACCTGTTGTCAAGGTAGGGAGCAGAGTGATGGAGACACAGGGTGGATTTGGTGAAATCAAGAAGAGCTGGGCTCCCATCTAGATTCCATCACCTGTAACTGCAGAACATCAGAGGTCCTACTTGGCTTCTTTGGCCCCCAATTTCATCATCTGTGAAATAGAAAATGTGATTTCACAGTAGGAACTCTGGTCTGAAGAGCCAGGTGTGAGGCCTCTGCATGCAACCCCCTGCAAGTGAGTGGAATTCATGAGGCACAAACAAAAAATCCATCTTAGAACTGTTGTTATTTTCAAGGCCACTGTTTTACTCTGTAGAATACTGCCTTTGGGGCAAAACAAAAAAGAAGCAGAGGCTGCCTGTGTTCACTGTCTCTGGAGATAGACCAAACAGAAAAACAAGCTGTGTGAGTACCTCTTAGGGGGACCCTCAGAGGTATTTCAAGGAAACTTGAAATACACCTTTTCGAGCCCCAGCAGCAGAAGTGAGGCTGTTTGGTGGAGATGGTGGAAGGCAAGGACCTTAGATTCACCTGCTTTCATGAGCACACCAAAGACAGGACTTACTGCTGAACAGACTTTATAGATATTTATAGAGCATTCCATCCCAAAGCAGCAGAACACACATTCTTTTCAAGTGCATATGGAACATTCTCGAGGATAGAGCCCATGCTGGATCACAAATTATGCCTTGGTAGATTTAAGAAAATTGAAATCAGCCATCTTTTCCAACCACAATGTCCTGAAATCAGAAATCAACTACAAGAAAAAAATTACAAAAAAAGAAAAGAAAACCACTTGCAGGCTAAACAATATGAAAAAGGGATTGTAACACTGATTTTGTGGGACGTTCTAAACAATGAGATTGTGTATGTTGAGTGCATAAGACAGTGCTTTGTGGATCAGGGGAACTCAGTAAATTGTAGTTAATAATGGTTTAAGTAACCTTCTGTTGCAATAAAGCTGAGTTTTAAAAAAAACATGCTATCTTTGCAACTTGCTACATTGTGATGTTGTCCTGTTTGGAGGCAGAAAAACAGCCTGATAGAAGCTGGAATTTGTGGGATGTATTTGGTGATGTTGCACCAAGTTGTCAGTGACTATCAGCAGCCAGGTTGGGGAAGATTAAAAAAGAATCATTCCTAGGAAGCACCAGACAGGTTGTCTTTAGTCTCTGTGGGGACCCACTAAGTCCAATAACCTTGGCGCAAGCCTGGATGGTTGTTGCCATGGAAACCAGCACGTGTACCCAGCAGGAGTCCATTTCTCAAAGCCACCAGCCCATGCCAACAGAGCATGGCTCCAAAGGTGAGAGAGCTGCTCTTTGTCCCTGAGTGGAGCTTCTAGCACCTGACAAATAGTTGAATCAGCTCAATTTGTGAAGCCCTAGGAGCCTGGTCCCAGAGAAGCAACGAGGCCAAAAAAATCCTTTGACAGTCATGTTCCCATCCTTAAATGATCAACACTTATCTGAAAAAAGAAAATGCAAACATCACCATCTTAGATCCCTTGGCAACCTGTAAGATAGTTTTCCAAGGAAAGAAAAGTACCTGCATTTTTTTTTTAAATGCCATGCAGTGGTTTGCCCTGAAACAGTTTCTCAGTTTTATTTTCCCAGGAAACATCTATGCAGCTCAGGGAATGCTCAGCTCTGTTCTTGGCAATTTGGCTTCTGGGTCCAGGGGACCCAGAAGCCAATCAGAGTTCCTTATATAAATGGAACGTGGCTTTTCACTTTACAATATGATAAAAAAAAATTGTATGAAATTCAATTTTTTTTATTTTTATTTTTTGCCTTTCTCACAAATTGTAGAAAATGGCTAAATCTACACTAAGGTAAGTTTCATTTCCCTAGGTACTGACTTTATATATCACATTTTTCAACTTGGGGAACATTTTAGAAGCTGAGCCTTTATATTCCTCTAACAAAGAAAGAAGAAAGAGAAATGCCTTTGACCAAATTGCTTTCTGCCCAGGTTTGACATCGGGTGGGGCTGAAGGTCAGCTAGGATGGCAAGGACTGGAGAAATTTAACCAGTGAGAAGATTGGAGGATAGGTAGAGAACTGAATTTGAGTTAAAAAATGACTTCTTAGGCTATTACCCCACAGTTTGCAGGAATAGTTGCGTATCCATGAAAGATCTAGTGAAAGTTGATGCTCCCTGTTCATGCACAGATGCCAGGACACTCGGACAAACCTCTCTGTTGGAGGGTACAAGACCTCAGACCTCTGAAATGTTGTCATAGTTCATGCACTGACACTTTTCCTTTTTCCCAATTAGCATCTCCCCCCTCCCTGCCACCCCGCAAAAATAACGAGAAGAACGAGTAGAGTTAGTCCTAGAACATTCTGTTTATAAGATCTTTCTAATTTATGACAAGGTAAGTTAATTTTCTATAGATTCAGACCCTCAGCTTCAAGTGCCTGAATTTGGGAGGTACAAATGCTCATCAATAGTTCCAGCATTCGGTAAAGGTCAGTTTCAGACTTGCTCTGAAGAGGGAGGCCAGGTAAGGTTGCGAAAGGTTCTCTGGGCCGATCTCTCAGGGGCTTCCTGCAGCACTGGGAGAGCACCTGTGGAACCAGGACATGGTGGTCCCTTCCCCTCTGCCCTCCCTCAGCGCTTATCGTCTCTCCAGGGCAACATCCTTGGGCCACATCCTCTGCCTCTAGGACATGTATGCATGCTTGGTTGTGTCTGACTCTTTTGCACCCCTGTGGACTGCAGCCTGACAGGCTCCTCCATCCATGGGATTCTCCAGGCAAGGCTACTGCAGTGGGTTGCCATTTCCTTCTCCAGGGGATCTTCCCTACCCAGGGATCCAACCCAGGTCTCCTGCATTGGCAGGCACATTCTTCACCTGGAAGCCCTTGCCTCTAGGACAGAGGCTCTCAAAACTGAGAGGACATCAGAATCCTGGGGGTGGGAAAGGCTTGTAGACAATGCAGTTTTCCAGGTTGCCAGAGGTTTTAATTCAGTTGACCTGAGATACACACAGTTGACTGTAAGTATTGAAAAATGATATAAAAATTAAGAATACTATGTACCATGGGCATTACGTGCCTTCCACATGTGTAAGTACATACATATGCTTTAGCATACATAAATAATTCATGATTATACATATCATATATCATCTGCTCCATGTGCATGATCATCTACATCAGCATATTAATATTACATAACACATTATATAACCCAGTTCACATTAGGTTCCAGTTGCTACAAATATGCAAACATATAAAAGGAGGTAAGCATACCAGAAAGTGCTTGGACGAATCAAAGTGTAGCTTAAAAAAAAGAAAAAGTTTTATACCCAGGGGATTTCATACTGCACAAACACTTTGTACTAAAACTAACCCACCAAGCTCAACTATCACAAGTAAATTAAACAAAACATTCATTCAACATCTGAAGTATAGGAGAGAGGAGAGAAGATAAGGTGGAGGAATAGAAGACCTTGAGCTTGCCTCCTCCCACAAGAACACCAAAATCACAACCAGCTGCTAAACAGCCTTCAGTAAAAGACACTTGAACCTACAAAAAAAAGGTATTCTACAGACAAATCCAATAAATCACAAGACGGTAGGAGAGGTGCACTCATGATGTAATGGAATCCCATATCCCCATAATGATATATGCCCTCTAATGTTCATAGCAGCGCTATTTACAATAGCCAAGACATGAAAGCAATCTAAATGTCCATTGACAGATCCATGGATAAAGCAGATGTGATATATGTATACAATGGAATCCTACTCAGCCATAAAAAAGAATGAAACACGCCATTTGCAGCAATAAAGATGGACCTACAGATTATTATATTAAGTAAGCCAAAGACAGATGTCATATGATGTCATTTATATGTGGAATCTAAAAAAGATGATACAAATGAACTTATTTATTAAACAGAAATAGACTCAAGACGCAGAAAACAAATTTATGGTTAACAAAGTGGAGGGGCAGAAGGATAAATTAAGAGTTGGTATTAAAATATGCACATTACTATACATAAAATAGACAACTATAAGGACCTAGTATATAGCACAGGGAACTATACTCAATAACCTATAATGGAAGAGAATGTTAAAAAATATATATAAATATAAAATAAATATATTTTAATATATATTAAAATATAATTTAAATTATAAATTATAAATATAAAATAATATAAATATAAATATATATATATATAACTGAATCACTTTGCTGTACACTGAAACTAACATGACATTATAAATCAACTATGTTTTAATACAAATTAAAAACAGTAAAGTATAGGAAACAGAAATTTAAATCAGGGGCGAGATAAGGTACCATAAGGGAAAGATGCAAGAATCATTAAAAGTACCAAAAAGCAAACTCTTTTAACATTTTCCCTAAAGATTTAACTAGAAAATGTTAACACAGAGAACTTGAGTTAAATAACCTGAAATCAGATGAGCTATTTATGAACAGTTAATAAGAATGAGCTCATCTATATGGCAAAATAGCGAGGAGATTTATGAGCAGAAGTGACACACCAAAAAAGCCTGGTGATAGCTGGTTGTCCAGAAAAGAATTTTAGTTCAACTTTATATGTGACTTTAAAAACATAATTTTTAACGTAATTGTAAATATTATGCTAAACAGGAACAGCTTTTAGTTACAAATTTCCCTAGGGTACAAATTTCCCTAGAGGGTAAGCACCAATAATAGTGTGTGTGTGTGTGTGTGTGTGTGTGTGTGTGTGTGTGTGTGTGTGTGTGTGTGTGTGTGTGTGTGTGTGTGTGTGTGTGTGTGTGTGTGTGTCTGTGTGTGTGTGTGTGTGTGTGTGTGTCTGTGTGTGTGTGTCTGTGTGTGGCTCAGTTGTGTCCAACTCTTTGCGATGCCATGGACTGTAGCCCGCTAGGCTCTTCTCTCCATGGAATTCTCCAGGCAAGAATACTGGCCTGGGTAACCATTCCCTTCTCCAGGGGATCTTCCCAACCCAGGGATCGAACCCAGGTTTCGATTGAATCTGCAGGCAGATTCTTTACCACTTGAGCCACTAGAAAGCCCCAACAATACCATAGTTGGCTTAAATGCAGCTACCAATTAAGAAAGCATTCAAGATCAACCACACATTCATCTTAATACTCATGGTAAACAAACCAACTCCTAATGTAATACTGGACTAATCTTGCAGTTAATAGGACAATAATACTGTCAATGCGAGTAACAAGAAATATTTCTCCTTGCATAAGCTTATGTCAGAATGGATAATGTACTGATAGTTAACATTAAAATAAACAAATGAGAGTCCCTTGGACTGCAAGGAGATCAAACCAGTCAATCCTAAAGGAAATCAGTCCTGAATATTCACTGGAAGGACTGATGATGAAACTCAAACTCCAGTACTTAGGCCACCTGATGCGAAGAACTGACTCACTGGAAAAGACCCTGATGCTGGGAAACACTGAAGGCAGGAAGAGAAGGGGACAACAGAGGATGAGATGGTTGGATGGCATCACCGATTTGATGGGCATGAGTTTGAGCAAGCTCCAGGAGTTGGTAATGGACAAGGAAGCCTGGTGTGCTGCAGTCCATGGGGTCAAAAAGAGTCAGACATGACTGAGTGACTGAACTGAAACTTAAATGAAGACCTACCTATTTAAACAATTGTTAACCCAACACAGGTGCACGTCTATGGAAAGATTTTAAAAAGTAAAAGGAAGTAGGCAATCACAAACCCTGCCTGTTGATTAAAACCTTGTAGTACTTTTCTAGTGTTAGAGGCACTGCCCGCCCAGTGACATCTGTTTAACAGGTTATCCTAAGTGTGCATATGTAGCCCTGTCATTTTTTTTTTTTTTTGAATAAGGACTTGTATGATAGGTCACACGAAGGTTTTGTCTCTTTTAATCAGTGAAACTGACCATCTGCTGAGAGAGGTGGGAATAATGTAAGATATGAAGACCCTATGGAGCTTTAATTAATTAATCCCCCCAAAGAAAAATAATGACTGAACTTTAAGGGATGACATAGCTTTTAATGGATTTATGATTTTGGTGGGGTTGACCCTGAAGAATAAAAAAAACCTTTGGGTGACTGAAACTTAGACCAGCTAATCAAAATGCTTTATCACCTACTGATCTAGGACACTGACCAACAGAACCAGCTATCTCAGGGATAAGAGCAGAACCCTGTTCTAGAGTTCACACTGATAGTAGGGTTTCTGAAGTTGATGCTGGATCAGGACATCCCAATGGTATAACTGCCATTAATGGTTTGTTTGTTCAACAATTAAAGTCCTATGTGATCTGAGTTCAGACTGGAGTAATCCCAGTTGGTTTCTATTATAGATTTCTCCCAAAATGAAAGAACAAGTGAAATAAGGCCTATTTTACAAAATGTCATCAAACTTAAAGTCCTATGTGATCTGAGTTCAGACTGGAGTAATCCCAGTTGGTTTCTATTATAGATTTCTCCCAAAATGAAAGAACAAGTGAAATAAGGCCTATTTTACAAAATGTCATCAAACTAAATGATTATATAATCTTCATTCAATTAATTTATTCACACCCTACTATAGAACAGGGTTTGATGAGGTGGCAGAGCATGGCAATTGCATAAAGCTTAAATAAACCTTTATCCACAGTGATTTGAGTCCTATATGTTTCTAATCAAAAGTTCTTTCACTAATTACCCCATTTCACTCACTGTAGCATTCCTCACATTAACTGAATGGAAAATCCTATATTATATACAAATCCAGAAAGGGCCAAACATTAGCCCATTACTGATGCAGTTAAATTATTTATTAAGGAACCTCTACAATCATCAGTCTCATCAATTTATGTTTATTATTGCAGCAATGCTAGCCTTAACCCTGGATGTCACATTATGAATTCCTCTTCACATACCTTATCTACTTACTAATTAATATAAACTTGTGTCTACTATTTATACTTGCTATAGCAAATCTAGCTATGTATTCCATCCTCTCCTCTGGATGAGTTCATATTCAAAATACACATTAATTGGAGCTATATGGGCAGCAGTTACTTCTCATACAAAGTAACGTTAGCAATTATCCTCTTATTATTCCTACTGATAAATGGATCATTTACACTTAACAATAATGATTACACAAGAACACTTAAGACTATTTTTCATATCCTGACCCCCAGTCAGAAATTGTTTTATTTCTATTCTAGCAGAAACCAATTGAGCCCTATTTAACTGAAGGAGAATCAAAACATGTATCCAGCTTCAGCATAGAAAATGTAACAGGCCCATTCTCTCTAGTCTTTCAGGGAGAATATGTCAATATCATCATAATAAGTGTTTTCATGACCTGTTTTTAGGAGTATTTCATAATCCCTACATGCCAGAATTATATACAGTTAATATCACTAAGATACTCCTGTCGTGATTACTATAGCTTATAGTACAGTCTGAAGTCAGGAAGCCTGATTCCTGCATCTCCCTTTAATTTTTTTTTTCTCAAGATGGCTTTCATGATCTGGGGTTTATATTTTCATACAGATTTTAAGATTGTTTTGTTCTATAGCTGCAAAAAATGCCATTGGTAATTTGATAGGGATGGCACTCAATCTGTAGATTGCCTTGGGTGGTAGAGTCATTTTGACAATAAACTTAAAAGCTCTTGCACAGCAGAGGAAACCATAAACAAAATGAAAAGACAGCCCACAGAATGGGAGAGAATATTTGCAAACAATGGGACTGACAAGGGATTAATCTCCAAAATATACAAACAGCTCATGCAGATCAATATTAAAAAACCAAACAACCCAATCAGAAAATGGACATAAGATCTAAATAGACATTTCTCCAAAGAATGTCTCCTGCATGTCTATACAAGTGGCCAACAGATGCATGAAAAAATGCTCAGCGTTGCTAATTATTAGAGAAATGCAAATCAAAACTATAATGAAGTATCATCTAGCACCGGTCAGAATGGCCATCATTAAAATGTCTACAAGCAATAAATGCCTGAGAGGGTGTGGAGAAAAGGAAACCCTCCCACACTGTTGGTAGGAATGTATATTGGTACAACTACTATGGAGAACAGTACAGAGGTTCCTTAAAAAACTATAAACAGAGATACCATGTGATTCAGCATTCCCACTCCTTAGAATATATCCAGAAAAACCATAATTTGAAAAGACACATGTACTCCAGCATTCACTGCAGCATCATTTACAACAGCCAAGATGTGGAAGCAACCTAAATGTCCACTGACAGATGAATGGATAAAGAAGATGTGACACATATATACAATGGAATCTCTGCCATGAAGAATGAAATAATGCCATTTGCATAAACATGGATAGACCTAGAGATTATCATACCAAGTGAAGTCAGAGAAAGACAAATATGTACGATATCACTTATATGTGGGAATCTAAAAATAATGATACAAATAAATTTATTTACAAAACAGAAACAGACATAGAAAACAAGCTTATGGTTACCAAAGGCAAAAATGGAGGGGAGGAACAAATTAGGAGTTTAAGATTAACATATACCCACTACTATATATAACATAGATAGCCAACAAAGACCTACTGTATAGCACAGGTAACCTTCCTCAATATTCTGTAATAATGTACATGGGAAAAGAATCTGAAAAAAAATAAAAGGTATATGTATAACTGAATCACTTTGCTGTTCATCTGAAACTAACAGATACTGTAGGTCAACTATACGCTAATACAAAATAAAAACTAAAAAAAAAAATCTAACCAGAAAACCACTCCTCCTAACAATCTCCTTTCTGTGAGTTCAAATATCCTACCCACCATTTTGATATGATCAACTTATACATCATTTATAAATTTTTTTTTACCACTAATACCTGCCCTATGTATATGAGAGGTTTCTGTGCCTGTCACCAGGCATCCCATCGCAACCATAAGAAATGTGTCTGACAAAGAGTTACTTTATGATAGAGTAAATAATAGAGGTTTAAACTCTCTGATTCCTGGAATCATAGGAATTGAACCTACCCTTAAGAATTTTACATTCTTCATGCTATATCACATGAGAGCACATTTTACAGTAAGGTCCACTGAATAAGCTATTAGGCCTGTACCCCAAGTATGTTGGTTTACACTCTTTCAGTATCTAATAAACACTGTTGTTTTTACTGTCACTCTGTTGACCATCTCAGGAACCACAGTTGTAATAATAAGTTCACACTGGTTAATGTTATTCCCATTCTAAAAATAAAATTTAACCCATAAAGCTATAAAACATCCAATAAATATTTTCTAAAACAATCCACTGCATCAATACTACTATAATGGCAATTATTATTAATCCAGCATACTCTGGTCAATGAGTAGATTGACTATTCATTGTAATGCAATGAACACTACAAAAATCTTTATTAGGACTTTCCCCATTTCACTCCTGAGTGCCTGAAGTAACAAGGCATTCCATGAACAGCAGGCTTGATGCTATTAATGCAGCAGACTTGCACTCCATCAGTTTTATAACAAATCTCACCATCCATCACCCTAAACATACTATTAATCATAGCTATATTATGAATCATAATTGGAGGCTGAGGGGGACTCAACCAAACTCAACTACAAAAATTATAGTCTGCTCATTCATCAATTACCCATATAGGATGAATAACAGCTCTTATAATGTATAATCCAACCACAGAAATTCTAAACATACTAATTTATATCATAACATTCACTATCTTCTTACTCTTTACAGCCAACTCATGTACCAGAACAGGAACATACACATGAAATAAAACAGTTTCCATCACAGTCCTTACCCTTACTATTATAGGATCATTAGGAGGTCTTACCACTATCAAAGATTTTACACAAATGAGTAATTATTCAAGAGATAAAAAGATAACATTCTACTAACACTAATAGCCATCAGAGTACTACTCAACATATATTTCTTTTTTTTTTAAAAAAACTACCTAATAGTTCTTTTTTTCTGGCCACACTGTGTGGCATGTAAGATCGTAGTTCCCTGACCAGGGATCAAACCCTCACCTCCTTCATTGGAGGCCCAGATTCTTAACCACTGGACCGCCAGGGAAGTCCCAACTCTATGTATACTTCTACATGCAGCTAACATACTCCACCTCACCAACCATATATACCCTTCAATAAACAACATAAAAATAAAATGACAATTCAAACACCTTCCTATCATTACTGATCATAATATTTACACTATTACTACCCATAACACTCATTTCTATCAGTGCTGGGCTAGGAATTTAGGTTAATTTAGACCAAGAGCTTTCAAAACCCTAAGCAAGTATAATTTACTTAATTCCTGAAAATAAGGATTGTAAGACTCTATCCTACATCAATTTAATTAAGCAAAATCCTTACTAGATTGATAGGATTCTACTCCATGAAATCTTAGTTTACAGGTAAATACTGTAGTCAATTGGCTTCAATATACTTCTGCCTTCAGAACAGCCCCAAAAGGTGGAAGAAGCACTGGCAGAATTAATTGAAGCTGCTGCTTTGAATTTGGAGTTCAGTTTGTTGACTGAACACAGGACTTGGCAAAAATGGGACTCAATCTCTTTCTTTAGATTTATAGTCTAATGCTAGCTCAGTTATTTTACCTGTGTTCATAAACTGCTGTTCATTTCCAACAAAGCACAAAGAAATTGGCACTTTTATATTTACTGTTTAGTGCTTGACCTGGAATAGTAGGCAACACCTTAAATCTATTAAGAACTTAGAGCACTTCTTGGAGATGACCAAATCTGTAATATAGTCATAACAGCCCCTGCATTTATAATAATTTTCTTTATAGTTGTACCCATTGTGATTAGAGGGTTTGGAAACTAACTTGTCCCACTAATAACTAGGAGACTAGATACAGATTTCCCTGAAAAGTAATATAAACTTTTGACTACTTGCCCCATCATTCTTACTCCTACTCTTGTCATCAACAGTAGAAGATGGTTCTGGTACCTCCTGAAGCATATATCCACCTCTAGCCAGCAATCTGGCCCATACAGGAGCCTCTGTCAATCTAACTATTTTCTCATTATGCTTAGCAGGTTTTTCTTCAATTCTTGGTGCTACTAACTTCATCACTAGGCCAGCTAAAAATTGGCACTTGCCATCTACTTCTGTTAGGATTAAATTATGAGCTGCTGCAGCTGCTGACCTTCAACATCCTCTGAAAAGACTTCAGGGTGGAGATCAGGAAAGAGGCACTGTGTGCTCTGGGAAAAACAGGCAGAACAGATCTTCAGATAGCTATTTTCAGGAGAAGATTTCATGAGCCCAACTCATACATCTCCTTGTATTCAGAAAACACTAAAATCCTTCTTGGCTTCATGGTGAAGAGCAGCAGTCTTCTGCAAAAAATATGTGCTTGAGTGGATGCATTCCCCCTTCACCAAGATCACATACATACTGACCTTCACCCCTACTTCTTTCGAGCAGTTTCTCAGAGTTACCTGCAATGCTGTATCCCTGGCTATTATAGTCCTCATTTGGTCCCCAAGTAAAACATCACTCACAACTCTCACATTGTGCATAAATTTTGTTTTTCAGTGAAAAACTATAATCTCACTGTAAAATCAGCCCACAGGAACTTCCCTGGTAGTCCAGTGGTTAAGAATCTGTCTTCCAAGGCAGGGAACACAGGTTCAATCCCTAGCCGGGAAACAGATTGCACATGCCACAGATTGCATGCGCCATGACTACTGATCCTACGTATGCAACTAAGACCCAACACAGCCAAAGAAATAAATATTTCTAAGAAACCCAGCAGGCATATTACAATACCAAACACCATTATTTGTTTGATCTGCCTTAATTATGGTGGCTCAGTGGTAAAGAATCCGCTTGCAATGCAAGAGATGTGGGTTCAACCCCTGGGTTGGGAAGATCCCTTGTAGAAGGAAATGGCAGCCCACTACAGTGTTTTTGCCTGGGAAAGCCCATGGACAGAGGAGCCTTGTGGGCAACAGTCCATGGGGTCACAAAAGAGTCGGACATGACTTAGTGACTAAATAACAACAATTATAGGCATGTTGCTATCATTATCACCCTCAGTTCTAGCAGCTGAAATCACTGTACTGTTAACAGACAGAAGTATAAATGCTACTTTTTTTGGCCCTGAAGAAGAGACCCAGTCTTATACCAACATATGTTTTGATTCTTTGGTCACCCTGAAGTCTGTATTTGTAGCCTACCAGGGTTTGGAGTAATCTCACATATCATTACATATTATTTAGGAGAAAAGGAGCCTTTCAGATACATGGGAAAAGTATGAGTCATGTCAATGGGCTTTTTAGAACTTATTTTGTGGACCCATCATATGTTTACAGTAGGGATCGATGTCAACCAATGAACATATTTAACATCAGGTAATGTAGTTATTTCTATTCTGACAGAAGTAAAACTATTTAGCTGATAGTAACTCTTTACAGAGTTAATATTAGCTGAGTAGTAACTCTTTACGGAGTTAATATTACATGATATCCCACTCTATTATGAGCTTTAGGCTTTTTCTTTTTACAGTAGGTCATGTGACGGGCATGGTCTTAGATATTCATCCCTGGACATTGTTCTCCATGATACATACCATGCAGTAGCACAGTTCCATCATGTAATGTCAATGGGAGCAGTGTTCACTATTATAGGAGGCTTCATGCACTGATTTCCACTGTTCTCAAGTTTACACTCGACATGAGCAAAAATTGCCTTCATTATATTTGTAATAGTATTAATAAATATGACCTTCCTACAGCACTTTCTAGTCCTTCCAGGGATGTCACTGTATTACTCCTACTACACTGATGTACACAGGCTTCGCAAGCAGCACAGTGCTAAGGAATCTGCCTGCAATCCAGAAGATGCAGGAGACTTGGGTTCAGTCCCCAGGTTGGGTAGATCCCCTGCAGGAGGAAATGGCAACCCACTCCAGTATTCTTGCCTGGAGAATTCCATGGGCAGAGGAGCCTGGCAGGCTACAATCCATGTTACAAAGATTCAGACATGAGAGCACGCATGCATGCATATTATCTGATGAACACACAGCATGATTTTTTTCATGTATAGTTTCATTCATCTCATTAACAGCAGCAATGCTAATAATCTTCATAATCTGATTGTCTTCTTTGCAACCAAAGATGGAGAAGCTCTATACGGTCAGCAAAAACAAGACCAGGAGCTGACTGTGGCTCAGATCAGTTCAGTTCAGTTGCTCAGTCCTGTCTGACTCTTTGCGACCTCATGAACCGCAACACCACCAGGCCTCCCTGTCCATCACCAACTCCTGGAGTCCACCCAAACCCATGTCCATTGTGTCGGTGATGCCACCCAACCATCTCATCCTGTCTTCCCCTTCTCCTCCTGCCCTCAATCTTCCGCGAGCTTCAAGCACGTGCTCAAACACCCTGGGTGCTGATTGGACGTGGAACACCCACTCCTGTGAGGGTGTGGGAGGAGCCACCCCCAGTGCCAATCTGCCCCAACCCGGCAGGGCAAGCAAGCCCCCAGCTCCAGATGTGACCCTACTGTGGGGGCAGCACTGCCAGGCTGGGAGCCAAGTCTGCAGGGACTAGACCCTCACAGGGGGTGTGAGGACATCCTGATTGTGACCATGGGGCCCAGTGGTCAGAGGGCAGGCCATGAAGATGTCCTGAGTGTGACCACAGGGTCCAGTGGGGACGTAAGACTATCCTGACTGTAACCAAGGGGTCCAGTGGTCGGTGGACTGGATGTGAGGATGACCTGACTGCTTGACCGAGTGCTGGCTGCTGTCCATCATTGCAGTCACTGAACCCCAGGGAAGGAGTGAATAAGACTCTCACCCCAGGGCTCCAGTGCATGATCCCCACAGCACCCAGGCCTGTGATCTCTGAGCACGTTGAATAGCAGATGATCAAGTCCTCCACGGAAGTGTCCAGCCCTCCCACCCTGAGTGGTCCTGGTCCCAGCTCTGACCAGGCTGTGTGTGTGTCCTCGGTGGGTGTAAGTGGATCCCCAGGCCATGTCCACATCTGTGGACCCACCTGCTTCTGTCGCTGGCCCTATAGGTGGGCTATAGGTGACTATAGTCCAAGAGAGTTGGTCCCTCACCCTCCCCTCATCCGCATCTGCTTCTCTTGGTCAGAGGTCCACTTAGCGAAGTGTCTTGTCCACCCTTATCCCCTCATACTGGCCAGAGGTCAACAGAACAGAGTGGACAAACAGTGGGGTGGCTCAAAGTGTTGATGAGGTGAATTCTCTATGTGGCATCCCGCCCTCTCCGTTCGGAAGTCTTGTCCCTCAGTCATTGCTGGGGAGGATTAGGACCAGCTGTTCTCTTTGGGGGCATCCACTTAGTCAACCAACAGCATCCAGCAAGCTCCTCACTCCCACCCTCCATCTGAACTCAGGCTCCTTGGCTTCCTCCTTCTTTCCCTCTGCTGCCCACCCCTCACATTTCCTGTCCCTGCTTCTCAGCCTGCAGCCCTTCCCTGGCGCTGTATTGTATTCTGTCTTTTGACACTCTCTACAGCTCAGGGCCCCAGGGGGAGCTGGTAAAGTGGGGGCTTCCCCCTGCCTCCACAAACCGCCTGCAAAATAGACCCCCCCCAATCTGGGCAGGGTTTCCTGACAGCCGGCCTTGGCTCACCTCCCCAGCTCAGGTCTCCTGCCCTGTACCTCCAGGGCCAGAATCACTTCCCCAAAGTTGTCCAAATCCCAGAACTGGTGACTTCATCAGGCTCCATGGCAGAGGGGAATCAGATCACAGAACAGCTGATCAAATGTCATTTAGCCAGCTCCCCAAGTGGGTCACGGGTCACATTCTGAGTGTTCCTGAAGATTTCTCATGTTCAAAAAATTCCATCTTCCTCCATGTGGACTAGCTGGACCAGAAATGACATTTCCCTTGTTTGTGTCTTGTTTGTGTCTTGTCCTGTCTTTATTTCCACATGCTCAGAAATGACTTCCTAAGTCAGACAGAGGAGAAATATCATATGACACCCCTTATATGGGGAACCTATAAAGAAATGATACAAAGGGAATTATTTACGAAACAGAAACAGACTTACAGATGGGATTTATGGTTGCTGGTCAGGGAAGGATGGGGGTAAGGGAGAGTTAGGGAGTCTGGGACAGACATGTTCACACTGCTGTATTTAAAATGGATAACCAACAGGGACCTACTGCATAGCACAGGGAACTCTGCTCAATGTTATGTGGCAGCCTGGATGGGAGAGGGCTTTGGGGGAGAGTGGATGCGTGTACATGCAGGGCTGCATCCCTTTGCTGTCCACCTGAAACTATCACAACATTGTTAACTGACTTTAATAAAATAAAAAGTAAAAAAAAGAGAAAGAAATGACTTCTTCTTCATCTCGTATTCTCCAAGGTGAGGACTTGTGAACCAGTTCATCAGAGTTTAAGTATTAGCCTCTTAGGATCTGTGAGCCCCTGGCCTCAGCTTCCACATGTATACATACAGGGTTATAGATCATAGCCTGATCTGTCATGGGCTGAAATGAAATTTGGGGTGTGTGTGTGTGTGTGTGTGTGTGTGTGTGTGTGTGTGTATTTTCAGCAACACCCCACCTGGCACATCAAGGGGCTTACCTGACACATTCTAGGAGTTAAGGAACCATCCAGACTTCTCCTATGGAATCTGTCCACAGGCTGCTCTCCTTCCAGGTGGATGAGTTTCACTGAGGAAAAGTACATTGGGTTTCCTCTGAGTTACTTTTCATTTTGACTTTAAAAGTATCCACTTATTTTGTTAAAGCATATGACAGGGTCAGATCCATGTCTTTATGGAGCAAACCACTGGCCTTTTCGCAAACACTTGTTGCCACTTTTAGGACAGACAGACATACAGATCAAACTTGCCTTTTTCTGTTTACCAATGATGTCTGAACCTCTCATCCTGAATAATAAGTGAAAACATAGATCAATAAATAAATCAGCCTGTTTAGGTTTTGCACGCAAATGGGCAGCAGATTTAGGAAGGAGAAGGCAGAGGCAAATGGAGGGCTTCCCCGCAGAAACACCAAAGAGGGTGAATGAAAGCAGTCACCGTTTACCCTGATGTGGCGAGCTTAAGTATTGGCACTTGTATATGATGATACAGGATGGGGAGAGAGAGAAAAAGGAAGGGAGAACCTTAAATAAATAAGGCAACTTTGAAGAATTTAATCTGTCTTGTTGTGTCCAGTTTCTATGATGGCCAAGAGTGATGAATTGAATATCTCCTAGAGCCAAAGATAATTGTGTCCCTGGGCCTGGTTATATGATGCCTTTTCCACCAGAGCAGTGAGGCCTGACAGGGATGGGATGTTTTCCCGTGTGGTTTACTGCCAGTGAGTGAATGGCCTCCTGTGGCAGGCCACAGAGCCTTCATTCAGCCAAGTAACATCTGCTGCTGGGTGCCTTCTTGTGCTGGACATGGAGGCCTCAGCGATGAGGAGCAAGCAGTCCCAGCCCTCGAGGAATTCCTAATCTAAAAGGGGGGATAGACACGTGGATGAGAACAGGGTGGTGGTAGCTGTGCCCAACACGGAGCGCATGTCCTGTCCCTCCACCGCCGCTCAAGAAGCCCCGTGAGAGTGACTGTCCATGAAGGCTGTCAGCAAGAAGGTCGTGGACATGCTTGTGCTCATGTGAACAAATGTGCTCTATTTGTACATTAATTCAGGCCTTTTCCTCACACATCCAGGAGCACACAGTGGTGACTGGGCTTCTGTACTGTACTGGAGGACACAGTGGAGGACTGGGCTTCTGTTCCCAAGGAGCTCACATTCTAGGGGCAGAATATGGCTTCCCCAAATGAAGAGGGAGGAGAGATACCCCCTCACTATTTCTTGTGAGCCTCACTATAGGTGCAGCATCAGATACTAGCTAGCGTAGGAATCCATTGTTTACCCTTAATGAGCTGTCCTTTCAGCAGTTTGCAGATGAACATCCACTCTGCTTTTAATCACTCTTTGCAAACCCATGGACTTTAGCCTCGCCACGCTCCTCTGTCCATGGGATTTTCCAGGTGAGAATACTGGAGAGTGTAGCCATTTCCTTCTCCAGGGGATCTTCCCAACCCAGGGACAGAATCCAGGCCTCCTGCATTGGCAGGCACATTCTTTACCCCTGAGCTACCAGGGAAGCCCTTGCTTTGCTTGGACACATATAATTACCTGCCTGGGACTACTGATCTCCTCACTGCACCAGATCTGGGGTCAACAGGCTCCGTGAAAAAGCAACAAAGTTTTTCTCCAGCAGGTGGAGTTCTGGAAGGTTAAAGGGAAACTTCTAAGTCAGAAGGAACCCTTGGATCTGAGCCAGAAGTCCTGAGCCTGGCAGAGAGGCCAGTTAACTGACGCCATTCAATGAGCAAATGTTCCTTGGTTTATATAGCATTTATTTGGCACTCAGAACTGTACAAAAGTTTGTTGTTGATACCAACTTTTGTTGACAATGATAAAATTAAATTGGTTTAGCCTTCAGAGGGTTTAGGATCCAGGTGAGTGGGACATTTGAGCAGGACTCAAAAAGGTTGAGTTATGATGAGAAGCAGTGCACAGAAAAGGCAATATTTCAGGTGATGGCAGCCACAACAGCTCTCAGAAAGGCATGATGGGATTTCCCTGGGGGTCCAATGGTTAGGACTCTGAGCTTCCCCTTCAGGGGCCACAGGTTCAATCCCTGGTCAGAGAACTAAGAGCCCACATGCCACAAGACACACGAAGAGTCTACGTGCTGTAACTAAGACTCAATGCAACCAAATAAGTAAATAAATATTAAAAAATAAACTGTAAGTGGGGTGTTGGCTCGATTTGGGGTGTGAATTGGTTGATATCAAAAGTATGGGGTAACATATGGAGAAGGGAGCTGCGTCTGGCAGGGTGTTGAGTGTGTTTGTGTGTGCGTGTGTATATGCAGTCTTATGGTCTCTGGGCTGATAGATCTGCCAGCATTTCCAGTCAGCAAGTGACTACAAGAGCAAGAAGGGGCTTGGATCTCGCTTAGCAATCAGAAAACAGAATTCCTTACAGAAAAGTCCTGGCCTGGTCGCCTCTCTGTCTGTATTGGAGAAAGGATTGATTCTGGCAAAATTTTGCTCGATCTGCAGAAGTGTTAGTTCAATAACTTCCCTCCAAGATTTCTGCCAAAGCCAAGAAGTTGAGTTTCACTATGATTTAATAGTTTCAAGATAGCATTCAAAAAAAGATTTGCCTGTGTTTGTGGATGAAGTAGGCTTGCTATTTCCCTTTCTGTATTTATTTATTTTATTCTTTGCCCATAGACACTGATTATAAAAAATAGCTCTAAGGTTGATAAAAACCAGGCTTCTTCAGCCCACTCAGAGAGTAGCCCTTATTTCCAATTATCAGACTGACTGGCTGCTAAAGTATTGCTCCTTCAGCGCTACAGACAAGAGGAATTAGTTACAGAGGCAAATTGCTTTGTTGTGCTTCTCTCTTGAGACATCATTCATGTGGAGGGGATTCCAACATAGCCCTTGGACCCTTATTCAAAATGCAAGTGTGCATGAAAGCTCTCTCCTAGCCTGAGTCCTGGGTGAACTGTCCATCCATCACCCAAACAAAAGCCAGCGAAATACTCTCACCATCCTTTCTGTGGTCTATGCACCCTCATATTAAAAGAAGAAATTTACGTATGGATGCATTCCAGAGTTTCCCAGGTGGTGCTAGTGGTAAAGAACCTGCCTGCCAATGCAGGAAACCTAAGAGATGCAGTTTCGATCCCTGGGTTGGAAAGATGCCCTGGAGGAGGGCATGGCAACCCACTCCACTATTCTTGCCTGGAGAATCCTCATGGACAGGGGAGCCTGGCAGGCTACAGTGCATAGGGTCACAAAGAGTTGGATACTACTAAAGCGACTTAGCACACATGCACGCATGGATGCATCTGGTCTTAGTTGTGGCACGTGGGGTCTGTCTTTGTGGCACGAGAGCTCTTTGTTGTAGTATACCAGCAGGTGAGCTCTCTGGTTGAGATTCATAGGCTTAGCTGCTCTGGGGCTCATGGGATCTTAATTCCCCGACCAGGGATGGAACCCACGTCCCCAGCACTGCAAGGCATATTCTTAACCACTGGACGACCAGGGTAGTCCCTACCATCACATTTGGATAAACCACCACAGCTTCTAGTTATTTACCAAAGTATATAGTGCCTTTTGGCACTCAGCGCTTTTTGAACTCAGAGCACCTTGTAGGATGCAATACTCCATGTTGTTAGGACATTTTAAAATGGCAGTGAGCACTTTCCTGGTGGTACAGTGAATAAGAATCCACCTGCCTACGCAGGGGACATGAGTTCGATCCCTGGTCTAGGATGATTCCACATGCTGCAGAGCAACTAAGCCCCTGCGCTACAACTACAGAGCCTGAGGGCCTAGAGCCTGTCCTCTGCCACAAGAGAAGCCACTACAATGAGAAGGCTATGCACCGCAGAGAAGAGCAGCCTCCCCTCACCATAACTAGAGAGAAAGCCCATGCACAGCAGCAGAAAATCAGTGCGGTCAAAATAAAATTAAAAATAAATAAATAAATAAAATGGCAGTGACTGGAAGAAGAATTCTCTTTGCTGTCACTCAGATCTGGGTTTGAGTCTTGCCTCTGTCCCTTATCAGTTCTGTTAAATCTGTTTTCTCACGTGCAAAGGGTGAAGCATGCTTATCTTAGAAACTATATAAGGTCTGGTTGAAATAACTCATAAATGATGTTGCTTGGTATCTGGTCCCAAGCAGGCCCTTCCTCAATTCAGGTGGATTCTGCTCAAGTCACCCTCCTTCAGTTCAGTTCAGTTCAGTTGCTCAGTCATGTCTGACTCTTTGCAACTACATGGGCTGCAGCATACCAGGCTTCCCTGTCCATCACCAATTCCTGGAGCTTGCTCAAACTCATGTCCATCGAGTCAGTGATGCCATCCAACCATCTTGTCCTCTGTCATCCTCTTCTCCTGCCTTCAATCTTTCCCAGCATCAGGGTCTTTTCTAATGAGTCAATTCTTCATATCAGGTGGCCAAAGTATTGGAGTTTCAGCTTCAGCATCAATCCTTCCAATGAATATTCAGGACTGATTTCCTTTAGGATTGACTGGTTGGATTTCCTTGCAGCCCTAGGGACTCTCAAGAGTGTTTTCCAACACCACAGCTCAAAAGCGTCAATTCTTCGGCGCTCAACCTTCTTTGTAGTCCAACTCTCGCATCCATACATGACTACTGGAAAAACCATAGCTTTGACAATATGAACCTCTATTGGCAAAGTAATGTCTCTGCTTTTTAATATGTTGTCTAGGTTTGTCACCCTACTTACCGAGTGTCTGCTGTATGCCTGACATGTAGTGGGGCCCTGGGGATACATGGCCCCACACTCTGGAGTCTTGCAGCAATGATTAAACTAGATCCTGTATGAGGTTAATTGTTTAAAGTAAAACTGTCATGGGAATTCCCTAGTTGTCCAGTGGTTAGGACTTCCACTACAGGAGGCATGAATTCGATCCCTAGTGGGAGAACTAAGATCCTGCAAACCACACAGTGCAGACAAAAATAAAATAAAAAAATAAAACTATAATGAAACTTCTCCCTCTCCTGATCAGGCTGGTCCTGGAGGGAGCCTAATTACTGGAGAAGCAAGGTAAAACTGAAAAGCCAATTTAGTCCCCTTTACCCAGGTGCCTTTCGGTCTTGATTTTGTCCCCATCTTGCTGTGGGAGCTGGAACAATCTCTTCCTTATATTCAGTCTCTAAAGTCTCAGGGGTGGGGGACGGGGGGCAGAAGTCTCAGAACTTTGAAAGACATAAAAGACAACCAATTGCAATTACAGTCATACAAAATAGTTAATTTTTAATCTTAATGGATTTTATTTTTTTAAGTTTTAGGTCTAAAACTTTTCCTAAATGTTGAGGGTTTGGAATGCTGTGAATTCCCAGAAGTGGCTGTGTATTCCCTTATGCTGTGTATCAGGCTCTGGGTTATGTCCGTGCCAGGCTGGGTAGCTCCTGAGTGTGCATCTTATACTCTGTAAGATGGAAGAGATGATTGAGAGGCCCAGGAGAGACCTTCTAGCTATTGGAATCCTATAGTCCACACATTTCAAAAATCTCCATTTGTTCAGTATGTGAATGGAGAAAAGAGAGTACCTGGGTAAGTGTGGGCTTGTGTGTGAGATTCAGTAGGAGGGGGAGCAGTCTGATTGAAAACAGGAAGTATGCTGAGTGTATCCTCATGGAGATGTTTTATGGAGGTGCTAAGCTCGCCCACCGTCCCTTTAGCCTCTAGCTAGTTTTTGCTCCCTGGTATTATTCTTGCTAGTAGTGACATAGTAGCCGTCTATTTCCTGGGATCCCCCAGTGGGTAGACCAAAGTAACCAAACAGATATGGGGAATTTACATTTTCCAGTATGAACTATGATTGCAAAGGAAGGAAGGAAATAACCAGTTTGTTCCATTACAGTTTGTTCCACTATCTGGCCACCTAAGAGAGACGTGATAAGCCCAAGCAGGGGAAAAGATGAGCAATGGCTTATGGTATTGCAGTCGTACAGACCCTGAAATAAAGAAGCACAAACACCATTTAGGCAAAGTTACCTTTGGCATTATTGCCAAAGATATTGGCACCAAAATTGTCAAGTCAACACCAACACTGACTTGGTGTTACTGCTTTTTAAATGGGTTCTTCTTGAGAGCTAAGAAAAGAGGCCAGAAGGATATCAGTATCTAAGCTTCTAGCAGGAAGTTTGGGCTTCCCTGGTGGCTTAGATGGTAAAGAATCTACCTGCAATGTGGGAGACCTGGGTTCTATCCCTGAGTTGGGAAGATCCCCTGGAGGAAGGCACTGCAATCCACTCCAGTATTCTTGCCTAGAGAATCCCCATGGACAGAGGGGTCTGGTGGGCTACAGTCCATGGGGTAACAGAGTCAGACACGACTGAGCAATAAATGCAGCAGGATGAAGCGTAGCTACTGTCAGTGGCGCTGGTTTCCCGTCCCTTTTGGTCTTGATTTTGGCATTAACTGGCTGTGGGAACTTGAACCTCTCCCCGTGGATTGTCACTGGGATTCTCAGAGTCAGAAACCCCAGAGTTGGCAATGGCTAGAAAGAAGGAGCAGCTACCATGCAAGGTGTTAAAAATAGACACAAGCTTTCCTTCAAAGAGATAGACACGCATTTGTGACAGCTTCAGGGAGCTTCTCCTTTGGAAGTAAGTATAGCCTCAGCCAGTCCAAGTCATAGATTTTCTGAGATTAGCGTTTGAGTTGGAATGGCTTCTAGGCTGTGTGTGCCTAGCAAGCCAGGAGGGTCCCTACTTCTTCCTCCTCTTCTGACCATCTCCTCCATTTTCCTGCTTTTCCTCTTTCTTGCCTCCTCTGTCCTCTTCTCCTCCTTCCTTTCTCCTGCTTTTCATAAGGAAGTTCAGGACTTCCCTGGTGGTCCAGTAGTTAGGACTCCACGTTTCCACTGCAGGCGGTGTGGGTCCCTTCCCTGGCTGGGGGCCTAAGACCTTCGCATACCTCGAGGGGTGTGGCCAAAAGAAAAAAAGAAAGAAAAGAGGCCTAAAGCTTTCTCCCGGCCCCCCACCTACCTGTGTTCACAGAGCCTCCCAGACGTGCCCAGAGGGACCCAGCCTCAGTCATCCAGAGTGGGAACCTGTTCATGATAACACTCTTTATTAGTTTTATTCCCTTCCCTGACTCACTTTCCCCACTCCTGTTATGGGGCTTCCTGGAATTTCCTTCCAATAAACTACTTGCTTTCCAATCTTTGTCCTGGGGTCTACTTTTGAGGAAAGAAGTGAAAGTGTTAGTCCCTTAGTTGTGTCTGACTCTTTGCGACCTCATGCACTGTGGCCATGGAATTCCCCATGGAAGGACACTGGAGAATTTCTGTCTCCAGGGAATCTTCCCAACCCAGGGATGGAACCCAGATCTTCTGCACTGCAGATTCTTTACCGTCTGAGCCCCTGGGGAAGCTTAAGTTTAAGCCTGCAGATTCTTAGCCTGTAGCACACTGTACCTGCTGTCCTGTATCATCCTTTCACTCATGAACAAAATATCACGGTACTCACTTCATGCCACGGTGTTTGTTTATTTAGGATCCCAGCGTAGGGCACACATGCATACTGCAACCTGTGCAGAACTTCATATGTCATTTTCTAAACAGATCTACTTGCTTAGAGTCTTAAAGAGTCTCACAGACTTGTTGTTGTTGTTGTTTCTTAGATTACAAATGCTTACGGTGCTGGCTGGTGCCCTGGGCTATGAAAAGCATGTGCTCTGGGTGATTCAGGACTGGAGTCAAGTTTAGCTCTCTCATTCCAGCAACATGACCTTGGACAGGTTACCTAAGCTCCCTGAGCCTCACTTTCTTCTCTGTAAAGCATAGAGAGTAATGCCTACCTACCTCAGAGCACATGAGACAAAAAATGAGCCAATGTCTGTGAAATCCCAAGCCCACGATAAGTGCTCTGTGATGGCGATCTCCATCAGACCTCTGACCCCAGCCCTCAGGGGGTTCCCAATATGTTGTAGCATCGGTCACCTTGCTGTCTAGTTGGTGGATCTATCTGGACTGTTATGGACACAGAGGAGGAAGGGGAGGAGGGATTAGATTCCAATGAAAGCATCAGGCAGGGTGTCCCAGGGGAGGTGACATTTGAGCTTGGTCTTTGGGTGATTAGGATTTCACTAAGACAGGGAAAAGGGAAGACAGACACTTTGGGCATTGTTCTGAGTAATTCTAACTCCCTTGGTTGGAGGTGAAAGGGCTCAGGGCATCCACTGTAGGAGGTTAGACACTTTGCTTGTATTAACTGCTGGATCACCAATCCTCCCTGTTATCAGGTGGTTCAAACAGCACCAGCCTTGGTACCTCAGACAGGTCAGTCTTCAGTCCAGCACTGACAGCTCTTATGCTCCTTCAGTCCCTGAGGTCTGCAGAGAATTTGGGGTCTCTTATTTCACCCTAGCCTCTAGGGCAGAGGTTGCAGCCTATACATTAATTTTATTTACAGTGTTAAAAGCAAAACAGAGCTGACAATTAAGAATTGGAAGCAGTCACTTGCAAATCTGGATATTTAGCATCTTTTGTGAACTGGGGAGATCTGGCAAAGCCTGGTCCATGTTCCCACATGCCAATGGGGCAGCAATGTGCAGGAGGAGCCATGCCCTTTATCAGGCAGAACCTGCGCTCTTCTGCCTGCCCCAGGCCACCCATCCCTCCTCAGCACTGAGCCTGGAGCTCCTTTTTCTTTACCACTGGGCTGGAACTTTAAAAAAATAATGATAGGGGAATCTTTCTCAGTATCTACATCTCTATCAAAGGACTACTCAGGGTCTTCCCTGGGAGCCCAGTGATTAAGATTCCACACTTCCAATGCAGGGGCATGGGTTCGATCCCTGGTCAGGGAACTAGGAAGACTGCTCAGCTCAGTCTTACTTGCAGCTTTCCTGACTGCATGGTGGTGTGGTTAGTTTTCTGTATTTGCAACTGGGCTTGTGGAGAAGCAGCTCTGTTTTAAACAGTCTTTTGATTTCTTTGCTCTTTAGGAAAAAAGTTTTAAAAGCAATGCCTTCTCTCTCTTTGAATCAGGACTCAGCCTCAGCAAATGACTCACACAAGGGCCTCCATTCTCACTGCTGTTAACACACAGTATGTCAGGCTGGCTTTTCCATCTCCTCCCTCCAGACCCTCCCTGTCCCCACCTACATCCCTATGCCAACTGGTGCTTCCCTCATGAGCGGAGGTAATTCTAAGTGGCCCAAGGAATGTCTTCTAGAATGTGCAGCAAAACACTCTTCCTGCAAGAAACAATTGTGTTTTGCTCTCTTGGTACCAGATCTGTAAGTGTGGCAACTACCCTTTAAAAACTGAATCACTTCTCTGGGTCCATTAAGCTCCCTTCTGAGAGGGCAGAAGCCCTTGGGGGTGGTTTTGTGGCCAGTCACACCTCAGGAGTCACTGTCTTGACCCAGGAGGTGAAAATTGCTTCACTTGTTGTGAGGTCACTCAGACAAATGAGGTGAAGTTGACTCCACCGGGGACCGAAATGTAGGCTGTCCCACTGTAACGAAAGGGTCAGAAGTGAGAGTGCTGTGAGGGGCGCTTCCGCTCCCCCACTCTGGATCTCCCCAGCTTCAGGCAGCGTCTGAACGCAGCAGACAGACGATGAGGTGGCCTCTGTCTTTGGAAACACCTGGGAAATGGCTCCTGGGATCAGAGAGAGATTCTCTAGAGAATGTTTGGGAATTTTTCTGGTATCTGGGAGATCAGTGGATAGTTTTTACAGCTTTAGAATTTTTTAGGAAGAGAGGAGTTATGCTTCCAACCCTGGCAATTGGTTTGACCTCTTGGAGGAAGCTACAGTGCTAACTCAGGGTAGAAATGGGTCCCTGGGGGTCAAGCTAAAATCTGGGCCCTGTAGGTAAAACTGTCAATCAATCTGGAAGCAGAAGAATCATCTTAAAAATGCAGAGATCTGGGCCCCTCTTGCTAACATTTTGATTTGGAAGATCCCAAGTGGGACCCAGGAATTGGTATTTTAACCAATATCGGGCCATTCTGCTGCAGGTGCATGCTGGATCACACTTTTGCAGAACCCCAGCTTAGTGTTTCTCAAAAGTCACTTCATATATTTTTTCAGCTAGTAGTTAGGCAAGTGCTTAAGGATTTATGAGTGTGTCCTCAAAGCGTGAACTTCAGCACTGCTTCCACAGACGGGCTTATTATTTTGGATTTAACACAATGGGATTATAAATTATTCATTCCTGGTTGAAAATAAAAGAACTTGACTCAACATCTGGGGGCTGAATGCAGCACACAGATTGCTTATGCCATTTCTATAAAAATGGAATTCAGTTTCCATCGAGGCACAGAGCCTGCTGCCTGTTTTCCCTTAACTTGCAGGTTGCTCTGTCCCGCTGGCTGAGTGCCTGCAGGGGGGGTTGCTGTGGGGTGAAGTTGTTCTTACCTTCCCTATTCAGGGGCCCGCATCATTGGTTCCCAAATGTTGGTATGCAAATGATCCCCTGGGAAGATGATTAAAAATGTAGATTCCAGAAGTTTTTAGAGTCAAATGAGCCCTGAGAGCCCACACTTTTTAGAAAAAATGTTATTGAGGTATAGTTGGTTTACAATGTTGTGTCAATTTCTGCTGTTCAGCAAAGTGACTTGGTTTTACATGTATGTATTAGGCACTCAGTCGTGTCCAGATCATTGTGACCCAATGGACTGTAGTGTTTCAGGCTCCTCTGTCCATGGAATTCTCCAGGCAACAATACTGGAGTGGGTTGCCATTTCCTTTTCCAAGGGATCTTCTCCGCCCAGGGATCAAACCTGGGTCTCGCACATTGTAGGCAGATCCTTTATGTCTGAGCCACCAAGGAAGCCTGTTTACATATATATATATAATATATAAAATATATAATATTTTACATATATATATTATATATAAAATATATAATATATATATATTCTTTTCCATTAAGATTCATCATGGGATATTGAGTATAATTCCCTGTGCTATACAATAGGACCTTGTTGTTTATCCATCTTATGTATAATAGTTTGCATCTACTAATCCCAACTTCCCACTCCATCCCTCCCCCAACACCCTCCCCCTTAGCATCCAGAAGTCTGTTCTCTGTGTCTGTAAGCCTGTTTCTGTTTCATAGATATGTTCATTTGTGTTGTATTTTAGATTCTGCATATAAGTGATCTCATATGGCATTTGTCTTTCTCTTTGTGAATTATTTAACTTAGTATGATCATTTCTAAGTCCTTTAAGAGAATCTATATTTTAATCGGCATTCCTGATGGACCACTGTTCTTCCACGCCTCTCGGGGGGCATCCTTGGGGTACCTTGTTGTCTGTCTATTGGGTACACTGTCTGGGGCCTAAAAACTTTTCTGGGCCTGACAAAAATGTTTGAAACCAGCAGAAATTGTGTTGGTTCCAAAATAGGAAGAGACAACTGCAAAATCAAAATTGTTTACCAAACATAACAAGCCAACTCTATTCATTATTAAATTTAGTTTTCATAAAATTTTTATTACATTTGAGAACAGTTTGTAGACTATATTTTTTTCTTCATTTCACAAGAATTCCTGAATAAGCCTGATAATCATTAAGTAGTCATAGTCAGTGGTAAATGGTTTGTAACCAGATGTCAAAGGCAATATTTTAAAAAACTTCCTTCAGAGTATTTTTGTAGCACATACTTATTTATACTCACATGTATACTTATGTTTGGTGGCTTCCCTGATGGCTCAGTGGGTAAAGAATCTGCCAGCAATTCAGGAAACATAGGAGTCACAGTTTTGATCCCTGGGTCAGGAAGATCCTCTGGAGGAAGAAATGTACCTACTCCAGGATTCTTGCCTAAAAAAATTCCATGGATAGAGGAGCCTAGTGGGCTATAGTCCATGTTGTTACAAAGAGTTGAACATGACTGAGTGGCTAAGCAAGGAAGCATGCTTATATTTATTACAGAATGTTGCTATGATTTAATTAATAGGTTCGATGCAAAGCTAGAATGAGTCCTTCAGAAGTGAAGCTGCTTAGGTCTTATAAAAAATTTGCAATGTCCTTAAGAATACATTTAGAATTTTCCTGGTCTTTGGGCCACTGAGTTCATAGTAACCTATTTACTTGTGAAGCAGACAGTTGTAATTCCAGTTTTACAGAGGAGGACGTCAAGTGGTTTATTGATTTACTAAAGGACCAAGAGGCAGTAAGAAAACAGAATTCAAACCTAAGTATTAGTACTCCGAATTTAGTATATCTTCTACTTCAGTGTCAGAAACCATACCGCCAAACGCCCTTTATATTGCTACCCTGGGAGGGCTAGCTCTTTGTGTCCTTGGGGAGCTAATCATAACAGCACAAGGCAGTTTGAAAACTTTTGACCAGAGTAGAAATAAGTTTCATATTTTGGGTCAGAAAGCAGCATATTGACAATAATCTTTATGTGTAGATGAAGCCAGCTAAGAGAGAGCTGGCTTTGCAGTCATGACAATGCTGCTATTTCTGCTAAAGATAGGAGGGTGGGGAATGGGGCTATTGCTTGATATATATATGGATCTGTTTCTCGAGCACACAAAAAGTCTGGCGATCTTGAAGGGTTATTCCAATAAAGCCAGGGCAAGATAGTATGAGGGTCTTCTCACAAAAGCAGCCAGGTTGCTTAGAGGACAAGCAATCAAAATACTGATAGAAAAGAACCAGCTCTCTGTGGAGAGTTCTGTGCTCCTGGCCAAACTGCAGATACCATCCTCTTCCCAAACTTCTACAGAGAGTCTGGGCTCTGAATGTTCACCCATGGTGGTCTCCCTTATCCTACTGCTCATGTTCATCATACTACCATTTTCTCTGCAGCTTGAAAATCTTTCAAAAAGGACTTGAAGGAAGAGAGCTATGGATCACAGTGTTTTTCTCCGTCCGTGAACAACGTGAAATACATATTCATTGCAGAAAAATGACAAAGCATGGGTAAGCCAAAGGGAGAAATAAACTCTGAAATTTCCCCATCTAGCACATCTGCCACTAATATCTTAGTATATGTCATTCTGGTGTGTTTTTCTGTGTAAAGGCCTGCCTATTGGTAGTACGGTGGGAGCATTTCTGTTTCATAATGCTTTCCCTACACGTGACACATTGTGAATGCTATCCCATATGAACAAGACGCACAGCGCTTGTTTGAGGCACAACCTTTGCTATAGGGCTGTCCCACAAATATATCAATATCCTATTATTAGGAAGTTCAGCTGTTTCTAAATTTTTACACTGATAATGCTGAAGTGAACATCATTTCGCATACACCTCCTACTGTTCTTTTAAAAAATATTTATTCGTTTTTGGCTGTGCTGGGTCTTCACTGCTGCATGCAAGCTTTCTCTAGTTACAGAGAGCTGGGGCTACTCTTCGTTGTGGTGCTCGGGCTTCTCATTGCGGGGGCTTCTCTTGTTACCGAGTACAGGCTCTAGGCACGTGGACTTCAGGAGTTGTGGCCCATGGGCTTAGTTGCCCCAAGGCTTGCGGGATCTTCCTGGACCAGGGATTGAACTGGTGTCCTCTACATTGGCAGGCGATTCTTAACCACTGGACCCCGAAGGAAGCCCTTCCTATTTTTCTCAAGACTGAATTGCTCAATGTGTATAGGATTAAGGCCCTGAATAGAAATACAGAGAACTCAAAGAAAGTGGGCATTTTAGTTCTGAATGTTCAGAAAATCACTTTTCCTTGGCAGGAAATTCTGGTAGCTGGCATTCTGTGTCAAGAATCATGAAGCATCTGAAATTTCACTCTATTTGCAAGATAAGAAGTTAGCCTGCTGTAGATTCATTGGGGCTGGCTGAAGAGTTGAGACTCCTGGATCAGAAACAGAGGATGGTTTGTTTCTCATAGCAATAATAGTAGCCCAAGGCTCAGCATTTTTACCAGCTTCCTGAGCCCCAGTTCCCACTGCAGCATCATACTAAGATGGTCTGATGACAGCTGCACAACACAGTGGAGTGTGTTATAGGAGTGGAATCCCAAACTTAGGGAATTTGAATCTTTATTATTCTGGACAGTACGCAAACCTACCTTCTACTCTGGAGGGGCAGCCACTATCTCTATTTTCAAGGCTATTTACTGTACAAATATCCTTGAAAATATTGTCTAGGACAAGGATAGTTGATCTCTCTCTTCCCAAGATGTTTAGAAATGTGAGAAACCTACATACCCAAGGAGGATTGTTTCCTAGTATTCTGTCTGTTTGCTGGTAGGAAACTTAATGAGGGTTTTTGGTACAAAGTGTAGTATTAGCAATTACACATCTGTTTTGGACTGAAAGTCTGTGTCCCACCAATTCATATCCTGAAATACTAACTTCTAATGTGATGATATTAGGAGATGGAGGTCTTTGGGAGGTGATGAGGTCGTGAGAGTGGAGTGAAGCCCTCAGGAATGGGATTAGTGTCCTTATAATGGAAACTCTAGAAAGCTTTCTCATCCCCTTCTGCCATGTAAGGATGTATTAAGATCACAGCCATTTATGAACCAGGAAGAGAGCCCTCACCAGACCTAAACTTCCAGAGCCTTGGTTTTAGACTTCCCAGTCTTCAGAACTATGAGAGACAAATGCTTGCTTTTAAGTCACCTAGTCTATGGTATTTTTATTACAGCAATCTAAATGAAGATTGTTTCTACCTACCTATCTATCAATCTATATCTTCATTATGGTTTTGAGATACGGGATAATGGATGCTGACAGTTAGAAGTATTAACCAGGTAACTTTATCCAAAACAGATACCTAAAATTCTCCCTGAGAGATCACCCAAGTCAGTCTCCTGCTTTCAGTAAGAATATCTTTTCAATCTATTATTTCCATTTCTTCTCTTGTTAGTACCAATTTGTGCCAGGTCACACTTTTGGAATAATAAAACAGTGAAAATTCACCTTACTCTCAAATATACCATATCAGTGTTAAGATCATTCAGCTTGGTCCAGCAGTGAAGTAGTTATAATTCATGGTGTGTTTTGAAACATCATGAAATATATTATTTTGTGATATATAGTTTAATAAATCAGATATCTTAGAGTGGGGAAAAGTAGTAAAAATATACCCATGGCTTTGAAAAATGATGGGATAAAGATTTTAGATTGAGAAAATATCACATGTTAAATCTTTCGTGATGTGGAAGACTGCTTAATTTTAGTAATGGTACATCTCTATATTCTCATGGAACATTGGTGTTATATGGGCTCATAGTTTGAGAAACACTGATTTCTGGGATCACCTTAGGTTAATCCTGCCTGGCGTCCTCATCTATATCAATACACAGCCTTGATTAGGACACAGGTTCTCCAACTCCCAGTGTAGTACCTTTAGTACAGGACCACACTGCCTGACCCATCTGCTCTCCATCCCTTTCCTGATAAGAAGGTTCTTTCAAGGACTCAATTAGTCACTTTTTTGTTCAGCCACTAACTCATGTCCGACTCTTTGCAACCTCATGGACTGCAGCATGCCAGGCTCCCCTGTCCTTCACTATCTCCTGTAATTTGCTCAAAGCCACGTGCATTGAGTTGGTGATGCTATCTAACCACTTCATCCTCTGCTTCCCTCTTCTTCTGCCTTCAGTCTTTCCCAGCATCAGGATCTTTTCCAGTGACTTAATCATGTAAGTCTTACAAATATTTTCTTACTTGATCCTCTAATATGATAGGATGAAATCTTCCTCACATAGAATCACCAAATACGACAGAAAACATACAAAACACACACACACACACACAACACACACACTCAAAACTGACTTTTGTGTGATTTTTTTTCTTTAAAGATGAAGTCTCATGGCATGTGAATACTCACAAGATTTCCCCTCCTCCTGCCTTTATTTTTCTGTAATCCTCCCTGCATTCTCTCTTTTACACAGCTCTCCACAAGAAGTAGTCTTGATTTTTTTTCCTCTTAAGGTTTCCATTTGACTTCTGCCTCTGTGGGATGAAGATTTATTTCAGCCCTTTAGATTCCCTTGGATTTGGTCCCATATGTCTTTAGAAGGATGATGATGGACCTTTCTGTTGTCATAAACTAGTCAACTAGGCTCTTCATTCCAACTTCTTCATTTTTATTGCTGACAACATATTTGGCAATAAATACTGTTGCAAGTTTCAAAACATGGCTGCACATCCTTAAAACTTCTTTCATTGAGAGATGGAACCCATATCTCATCTTAAATAGGGGCACGCCTATGCCTGCTTTGACAGTAGAGCCCACCGGAAGTGCGGCTATGTGACTTTCCAGACTAGGTCACCAAAGGGTTCAGGTTTCTGGGAACACGTGCTCCTGGGGTTCTGGGCTGCCCTGGAAAAAGTCCAGCCCTGAGACGGTCATGCTAGAGAGGCTACAAATAGCTTTCCTTGTAGTCAGTCCCAGCCAAGACTGCCTTCCACGTCAGAGTCCAAGTTCCAGTCCTAGGAATGAAGAAGCTCTTGAATCCTCCTAACGTCCAGCTGGTGAGTCCTCCTTAGTTGTATGAGTTATCTTAGCTAAGGACTCAGACACTGTGGACCAGAGAAGGGCCAACTCTGCAGTGCCATTTCCTAATTCCTGTCCCATAGCCTCCTTGAACATCAAAGATCAGTGTTGTTCTACAGCACTAAGTTTTGGGTGGTTTGTTATGTAACAGTAGATAATTAGAGCATAATGTGGTACCTAGAAGTGGGATGCCACTATAGCCTAAGCCTAAAACAAGCTCACTGGCTTTGGGACTGAATGATGATGGGTAGATACTGGAAAGGCCTTGAATAACTTGTTAGGAGAAGCCTAACAGACTTGAGGAGGCTGATGTGAGAACTGGAAGAAAAATGTGCACAGGGTTACGGAAAAATGAAGCATGAAGAAGCCTTGTTTTGTAATGGCAGAACATTGGTCAGCATTGTGACCTGTGATAATGGAAATCAACAACTTGTTTAATGCACTCAATGATATGACTAAGGAGAATTCCAGGCAGAATGTTGGAAGGGCCATGTGTCTTCTTCGTTATACCTCTAATCAAATCAAATGTGGGTGGAGAAAGATGAATCAAAGAAGAAACTGTTCAGTTTTTGAATGGAATTTGTGGCAAATATAAAAGCTTTTGGACAGATTTTCCACCCAGAAAAAAATGCTGCAATTAACAAAGAACCTCAGGGAAAAAATTAAATCCAGACCACTGTCAGGAAGATATGGTTTCAGGTTAAAGATCAAGTCAAGAATGTGAAACCCTCCCTTTTTTGGTAAGACTTTAGAATGGTTTAAGGTGAGGCCTCATAGACACTTTCAGACAGACAAAAATCTTCTAAGGACTTTAAGGATGTGTCTCAAAGATCCTAAGAATATTAATGGCTTTGCCCCACAGTGACCTCATAGGGAGCCCAGGAAAGAGAAATGTTTATCTTGATGGTATGTATGAATGTAGCTTCTGTCTAATAAGGTAGATTTTAAACTGATCATAGGAGACCCACAAAGTTTTTAAAGAAATCATACTAGAGTGGATTGAAAAGGGATGAAAAAGTACAGAATTAAAAGAGTTCTTTGCCCCTCCACTCCCCAATTCTATGATCAGAAGATAGCTGGAGAAATATTCAGCTATAGACAAAGGCAGTTTTGATGGACAAGAAGGATGACTCAGAGGGCGGGGTCAAAAGCTTAGGGAAATAACTCCTAAAGAGCAGGACCAAGTCCTGGAGAAGGAATAGGTACCATGTGCCTGGTTGGACTGCAGAACTGCGATGGACCCATCAGTGACGGCTGTGTGTCTAGTTTCACCCTATTTGAACAGGAGTGCCTATATTCATTATCTTATGCCTGTTCCACCATTATGTATGTGTTGGTAGGGGACTGTGGCATATGTAACTAGTCTCTTTTGTTGACAGGTTTTCAGATCAAGAGAAACTGTAGCTGAGATTTCCCAGGTGGTCCAGGCATTAAGAATTTGCCTGCCAATGCAGGAAACAAATATTCAATCCCTGGTCTGGGAAGATCCCACAAGCCATGGGGCAACTAAGTTCATGCGCCACAACTACTGAAGCTGGAGCACCTAGAATGTGTGCACTGCAACAAGAGCAGCTATTGCAACGAGAAGCCTGCCTACTACAACTAAGGAAAGTCCCCTGTGTGTAGCAACAAAGACCCAGCGCAGCCAAAATTAAATGAATAAATAATTAAAAAAAAAGAGAGAAACTGTAACCAAGGTGCTGAGCTTGAAGAGCCTCCTTTGCACATGGCCCTGATTTAGAAGGTAATATTCAGAACCTTGAGCTTGAGCATGATGCTCTAGTGAGATGAAACTCAGGAGGTCCTAGGAGGGTGCTGAGTGTATTTTGCCGTTGGGAAGAATACCAGTAATTGGTGGCTAGAGTTAGAACTGCAGTGATTTTAAAACACGGCTGAAAATTCTTTGTCACCCCTCTCATCAAGAGGTAGTGTCTTTATCCCCTCCTCTGAATCTGAGTAGGCTTATGACAACTCGACAAACAGAATGCAGCAGAAGAAATAGCTTCTGAGGGCAGATTGTATGCATTCACACAATTTCCTCCTTGTACTGCTGGGAACATTTGCTATTGGAACCCTCAGCTTCCATGTAAAACTTTCAACTACTGTGAGATCTCTGGCAAGGCCACATGTAGGCACTTTGGTCAATGATCCCAGCTTCTCTGGTCCTTTCAGCATCTGAAGCCAGGTTACAGACATGTGAATGAAAAAGCAATCATAGAGGGGGATCCTCCTGTTTCAGCTGCTCTAGCCTGAGTTGTTTTATGCGCCTCTGGCCATGGGAGCCATCCAGGCTGACTGCTCAGACATCACTGAGTGAAAAGAGCTTTTCCTTCAGTGTTCTTTTCAAATTCCCAATTCATAGAATCTGTGAGCATCATATGATTATTATGGTTTGCCATTAAAACTTGATGTGGCTTATTATACAGCAACAGATAACTGGAACAATTACCTGTATCCTTTAATTTCTTGCTCCACATTTCCAAACATGTCAGGTGGTATAAGAGCCGAAGGTCTGTACTTGGGAAGAAAAGGTATGGACCAAAAGAATTCCTTGATAAATGCTAGGGCAAGCCTTTTGCTTGGTTCATGGGTGAAAGAAGAGACTTAGACATCTAGCAGGAATTTCAAAGTATCAAAGGATTTTAGAGTCTCCCAATTCTGGGCAAAACCCAGAAAGTGCCTTCTGCTCCAGATTAGTGAGTTACTAGGGAGGAAGAGTGTGGGTCTTTGGGTGAATGGTGACCTTAGCAGAAAATCCTTTGCTGTGAGGGTGAGAAATACAGTTTTTTTGTAAGAAGCATGGCATTAAGATTTTGCTGGGGCATAAGTGGTTCAGGAAAAAGCTTTGATCCAGAACAGAAAGGAAGTTCATGGGGATAATAACCCCAGAACTTCTTATCAGAAATCTGGGACATTTATTTGTATGACCCTTCACATTGTATATCTTTAATTTTTAATTTATTTTATTTTGGCTTCAATATCCTTCTTAAGAGTAATGACCTTTAGTACTGCCATTGAAAGTCTAAGGTTTTCAGATATGAAACTGTCCTCTCTTGAATTCTTCTATACATGAAATAAGAGCATCTCGGCGTATTAGGCTTGATAATAAGCAGTTATCCCTGTGGAAGATCTGAGTAGGCTGGACTTTTTGTATTGCTTGAAGGTCTAGAAATCCTGTGGGGAAAAAATATACTGTTTCTGGTTTTCAGAGCAGTGGTTGGTCCTTGACATAACTGATGAGATAGTTTATCTTTGAGCAGACCCTTGATCTGACAAAGGCACATGGTGACATTGGTTTTACTCAAATGACTTGGTCAGTATTAACTGAGAAGCTTTTATTCTGTGCAAGCATTGTGCCAGCCTCCACCTTAAGAAAAAAAGAACCCTGGTTAAACTATTAGCTGTGTGATAGAAAAAAATTAAAGCCTTCTAAACTTGGTTTGCTCTCCTGCTTGTAATAATACTCCTTTTACAATTTTTTTTTTTTTTTTTGGTAAAGATCAATTGGAATTAAAGGAGAATAAATGGAGTAAGATTTATAAAACACTTGCATATTCCTTAGTTCATCAGGAGAGGATAGTATCTTACTCAGTCATTTATTAATTCAGAAAACCTTTACTGTGTGCCTTCCTAGTACTTAGCATAAAGCAGAATCTCAATCTACATTTGCTCAGTGAATGAAGATATGCAAGAGTAATAGCTGTTAGTATGTATCTGTAAGATTTGACTCCATGGGCTTCAGTCCTAACAGCCGGAGCAGAGGCTAGGGTGAGATTCCATTGCTGCTATTGCAGAACTGCAGGGAGTGGGGACCACGGTTCTCTCTGCGGGATGAGATGACCCCCACAGCAAGGCAAGGTGAGTAGAGGCGTGGAGTTGAGATATTCATTTTGGGAGCTTCTACTTCCTTAAGCCCATGATTCTTCTTCCTTCCCTTTCTGCTATTGTGGCCTCATTGGTCCTTTGGTTGCCATGCCACTGGGTCAGAGCCATGCCAGCCTCCAGGAAAATCAAGATGATCAGGATTCCCTTGCTGATCTGATCAACCATGTTCCCTGCCAGCCCCAGATTCACTGGATTTGAGGATAGTTGGCAGGAAGAGGAGCCAAGGAAAGCAAGTAAAGGAGATGAAGAGAATGGGAGCAAATGTCAGAAAAAGAAAAGGTAAGGTGGAAGGTTTTCTCCAGGTAATCTAGATGTTGTCTAATGCCTTCTGCCTCTCAGAGAACTGTATGAACTTGCTCTGAAGTCCAAGATGGCTAAAAACATTCCCCTGGATATCCCAGAGCCCCACGCCCTGTGTTGCAGGCTTCTCTCTGCAATGGAGTGTCTATGCCTCAGGACGTGGACTCTATCTGGTGCACTGTTTCCAATGAAAATTCAGCCACATGCACATCGCACATGTCCAGGGAAGGTGCTCAATGTGTCAGGTACACACACCTGTGACCGGCTGGCCACAGAGCCTCCTGTCTCACTCTGGCTCCATCACCTCTCTCTGCCCACCACCTTCTGCCTGGGGGATTCAGGCTCCAACCTAAATCCATCTCTTGTAGTAAAAAGCTCTGCAGTCTGCCTTCCTCTAGCTCTTCTTAGAAATCCGGGAAATACAATGTTCTCCATAAGAGGGAGAAGCAATGAGTCCAATCGAGAGAGATGTGGTGTCATATGGTGCAGCTAAGACAGTCACTCCCCTTTTCCCCCTTAACCCCCTGGAGCATGGTTTGCCCCACCCTTCTATAGACACAGAGACACCCACCCCATGCTTTCATTGAGTACCTCCTCTGGGCTCAACCCCAGGCACAAAAAGAACTCAAGACACCTGACTGAGGAGGTGGACACACGTATCAAGTGAGTTAATAATGCAGACTCGGGAGGCCTGCTTCCAGGCATGGCTAATGACTCTGCAGAGGGAGCCAAGAGGGTCGTACAATTTATCAAGGGCCTCAGGTTTGGACTCTGATGTCACTGCCACCTGTTTCTACGTGTAATCCTTGAGCTACTCTGGCAAGATTAAAAGAAGACATTCATCAAATAGTACTAAAATGACATCCCCCAATCTGATAATTTGTGAAATGTAAACATTTAAAATATGTTATAATTTTGTAACTATGGTACCAGTATTTCTTCATTTTCAACACTCTGAGAACTTCAACCCCCAAACTAAATACATATGGCTTATTCCTCTCTTTTTTCTGAGAGACCATGGCAAGTGGCAGTCTCGACGGGTTCAGAAACTTGGGAGGAGCCTAAGAAATCCATGGGGATTTACCTGTTTTATGTTCTCCTCACTGGTTGTGTCTATAGCGGAAGCAACAGCAACAAACCTCATATCTCTGAAATGAGATTTGTAAGGATCACAGAGATGTCACAGAAGCCGAAATGGCAGGCAAGTGGATGTGCCCATATTATTTTTGGCTCTCACCATGGCAGTTCTGTTAGAGGCTCCTGGAAATGCATGCTGATTTGGGAGAGTGTGGGGAGGAGGAATAAACTCCTGTTGCCCGGATCTGGCTTGAGAACTGAGAACCGATTACCCTTTAACGGCCATTCCACCAGGTTGTTGTGTTCCTGCTGTCTTAGCCAATGGTCCCGTTGTCGCCATAATTCCTGCTTTAAACGGCCACTCTGCAACTCGTTCCTTTGTTCCCTCTCCAAGTTCTGCAAGCTGCACCATCCCATTATTACATAAGCACTCACATACTTCGCCTTGTATCTGTGGGAAAAAAAAAATGCCCAATGGAAGAAGCAGGATAGTAAGTAAACTTGTCCTTTCAATGTGACTGGAAGAAGAATAAATAAAACCTTAAAAGCTTGCACTTTGACAGAGTGTAATGGATACTGTCATGCAGTGACAGCTCTGTGCTACCCTATTATTATTGATCCACCAGGAGAGAAGTGCTTCAGCTAGTAAAGAATCTGCCTGCAGTGCAGAAGATCTGGGTTTGATCCCTGAGTTGGGAAGATCCCTTGGAGAAGGAAATGGCAACCCACTCCAGTATTCTTGCCTTCCGGGAAATCCCATGGACAAAGGAGTCTGGCGGGCTATAGTTCATGGGGTCGCAAAGAGTCAGACCTGACTGAACAACTCACAGTTTCACTTTCACCAGCAGTGTATCAATTTCTGACACTCAAGGAGGGAAATTTGGCAAATGAAATCATGTCCATGTTTCCTTAAAGGAGTGAATGTGAAAGTTTCTACATTGTGTGTGTTCATCGGGGCTTGAATGAACATGTGGCACCCAAACTCTCCGATAGGAACTGGCTCTGACAAGGCTTCTTCCTTTAGAATATTGACATGTCTAATTCTTTCTGTCCTCAGAGTCTACCCCAGTGCCTGGAGCTTGGTAAGCACTCACTCTGTGTTTGTGGATTGGCGAGTGATTGAATGTGAGGAATAAATGAATGGATGCCATTTAGGGCAGAATAAAGAATGAGTTGCTAAGAACTATCAACTCTCTCTTCTTTCCTTCAAAGGGGTCACTTGAGTTGAACATTCACCAGATGCCACTTGATCAAGGTTTTGTGCTCATTGAGCAGATGTAGAGCTGTGACGAACGGTGTCATCAACCTTCCTAGGAGATATGGCAAACAACAAGCATTAATGGTTCCTTGAAGTACACAGTCAATGGCGTCATTAGTCATGAGCATTTGAAGTTTACCAAGAATAGTCTTGGAAGATATTTGTTTTTGTAGAACATTTGAGAATTTACTATGAGCCAAGCATTCGTCTAAGGATTTTGGTTACAGTTACTGAGTTAATTCTAATTCCTGTTCTTCTGAGGTAGAGTCTAATGTTACTCGCAGTTCTACAGATGAGGCTGAGAGATTTATCTCAGATGCCAGGTTTTGTAAATACCTTCACTGAGACTGGAGCCAATATCTTTATGGTGTTGCAAAGGCTCAGGCTGTGCTGGAAAGAGGTATTAAGTTGTGGAGACTTATTAGGATGTTCCCATGTAGCCAAGATGGTGAACAAGTGGAACAGAAAGAGGCTTGTTACACTGTTTGTGGTCCTGGGGTTGCTGAAGTTCTAGAGAAGCTTTATGAGTCATTGTTCTTACTAAGTAATGTATAAATCATGGTGAACCCTCTGAGATGAACCATTTTGGTTTAAAATGGTAATGTTTTAGTGAAGCAGATGAAGTGAGAACTTGAGAGGACTCATCAAATAAATCATCTGATCACAAAAAGAACATAATATACTAGTGGGTCTGGAAGAGATAGGGCAGGTCATCCAGTTCAATGGTTTCCAGATGTTCTAATTTCACAGGCCAGTCAAAAAAAAAGTTTGGGGCTGATTGAGTTGACAAGTTTAAATTTTGTATTTCTACAAAGCAAAGTGTACTGTCACTGACATTTCTTAAAATGGAAGGGCACTTTAACCTCAAAAAGTTTACAGAGATTAAAGAGTTTGAACAAAGAATAGTTTATCTTAAAAAAAAAAGAGTTGGCAACTTTATGTTGGCATTTAGACAGAAATGATATCCAGTCTTTTTTTACTTCCAAGGTGTTCTCACTTGTAAAGTATACTCTCAAGTTAAATGCAATTGAGGTTGCATTTGATTTTGGAAACACTGAAATAAAATGTTTCATTTTTTCCTCCATCTGAAAAAAAAATGAATGCTCTCTTTCCTCAATTCTTTGATATCATGTGGCCTGTTTTTTCCTTCTTGATGCAGGGGTGGGTTTTGTGGTCCCACATCCAATGGTGAGGCTTCCTCATGTCAGTAAAGGATCTGCCTGACATGCAGGAGACCTGGGTTCGATCCCTGGTTTGGGAAGATCCCATGGAGGAGGGCATGGCAACCCATTTCAGTATTCTTGCTTGGAGAATCCTCATGGACAGAGGAGCCTGGTGGGATATAGTTCAGGGGGTCACAAAGAGTCAGACATGACTGCGTGACAAGCACAGGCAGACAAGTATCCAGTGGTGACTGGGAAAGTAGATCTCAAATTTGGGTAGTTTTCCTTGGCGTGAGTTTCATGCAGAGATGCTAAGGGAAATGGACTCCATACTGTTCAGTTATTCTCACTTTGTTTGCAATGCTCAGGGTGATCTTCAAGAAATGTGAGAGCAGCAGCCCTCAGCTTTCCAGTCTCTGTTCCTCCCTTGCAGGCATGTGGAGAGAAGGTTTCTGTGCTGACCTCCGGGGCTGTGGAAAATGACTGTGGTTAGGACTGTCCTGCTCAGAGGCCCTGCTGGCTTAGCATGGCACAGTCAGAAACTTACCTGAGAAGCCACTAGCCATGGAATTTATTTTATTTTATCTTAATTGACTTATTACTGTATTTATACCCAGGGTAGGCATTGGAAGGGGCTTCCTGGGTGGCAAGAGTGATAAAGAACTCTCTTGCCAGTGCAGGAGACATGAAAAACAAGGGTTCGATGCCTGGCTCGGGAAGATCCCCTCGAGGAGGGCAAGGCAACCCACTTCAGTGTTCTTGCCTGGAGAATCCCATGGACAGAGGAACCTGGCAAGCTACAGTCCACTGGGTCACAAAGAGTCAGACACAACTAAAGTGACTTAGCATGCAGACATTGAAAACCACAAATTCTGTCTAATCTATCAATACAGAAATGAGGTTCAGAGAAATTCTATGGCTTCAGGTTACCTGGTGAATGACTTGTGTTCCAGGCCCAGGAAGCAACTTTGTATGGGTACAGCCAGACACTGTCACACTTTCCACCTAGACAAATCTATAACTAAAGACAGACTCAAATGCTCCTGGGGCCCAGGCAGGTGGAGGTGGCCAGATCACAGCTGTCCCTTGAAGCCACCAGCTCTCCTCATCTCTGCCCCATTGCTGCCAAGGGGAAATGTGAGTCCTGGATTCTCAGACCTTCTGACTGTACATGTGTGAGTCATTCAGTTGTGTCTGACGCTTTGTGACCCCATGGACTATAACCTGCTGGGCTCCTCTGTCCATGGAATTCTCCAGACAAGAATACTAGAGTGGGTTGCCATTCCCTTCAGGAGATCTTCCCGACCCAGGGATGGAACCCAAGTCTCCTGCATTGCAGGCAGGTTCATTACCATCTGAGCCACCAGGGAAGCCTGATTGTATAAGGGAAATAGAAAAATCCAGAGTTTTAAAAGGAATCTCCCACATTTAAAATTTTGCCAATTCAAAAAAATTAAAAAAAAAAAACAAAAAACAAAAAACAGCCAAACCAATATGTCTGTGGACCAGGTTTGGCACATTACTTTCTGTTTGCTGTCTCCGCTGTAAAGAATCTTTGGGAGTTTTGGGGTTTGATCCTTCAGAGGTTTGGCTTGAAGAAAGAAGTCTTGTGTGAAGGGAATCGTGGTAACCATATGACAGAATGTTATGATGCCATCATTTAAAGACAGTGTTTAATGACGGGAAAACAGTTTTGGCATAATTAGTGAATGCAGCAGGATATAACAGCTTTTTTACTCTATGATCCTCAGCTATACTATGCCTAAGAGATATGATGAGCAGTGGGGAATCAGTACATCTGTGTGCAACTGTTCCTTCTCCTCCTTCACACTTAAACTTTCCAAGTTGTGCACAATAAACATGTGCTCCTTTCGAAAAAAGAAAGAAAATACACAGAAGTGCTCATTTATAGTTATACCACCCTGAGGAACATATTCTAAAACAATTACAAAAAATAGAGCCTTATGCACAAAGTTACTCAGGCTGTTTTATTTAAAATAGCAACTGATGAATTGTCCATCAAAATGGCAATATTTAAGTCAAATATAGAATATTTATACAACAGAATATTTTGCAGTCTTTTTTGATAACGTTATTAAGTAATAAAATAGAGTAATGATTGAGATGTAAAGCAAAAAAAGTAGGATATAAAGTTGCATAAACACTTGGATTAAAATTAAGCTTAAAAAAACACCTCACATGTAGGAAAAAGGCTGAAGAAAAATGCCAGAGAGTAAGATAATAGAACTTGTAGTTGGCTAATAGATTCGTGGGTAATTTTTTTTTCTTTCCCAGATTTTCTATAGAAGGTGAAAAAAAAGAGCTGCCATTAACTTACCTTAGATATGCACTAATATTAAATACACAAAAAGCTCTTTTTAATTTTTTATTGAAGTATAGTTGGTTTACAGTGTTGTGTTCGTTTCTGGCACACAACAAAGTGAGTTAGTTATATATGTGTGTATATGCACATATACATCTAATATACACATATACGTCTATTTGTGTGTATATTGCTTTCAGATTCTTTTTCATCATATGTTATTGTAAGATATTAATATAGTTCCCTGTGCTATAAAGTATGACCTTGTTGCTGATCTATTTTATATAAAGTAGTTTGTATCTGTTAATCCCAAATTCCTAGTTCATCCCTCTCCCCCCATCCCTTTCCCCTTTGGTAATCACAGGTTTATTTTCTACCTTTGTTAGTTTATTTCTGTTTTGTAAATAAGTCCATTTATGTCTTCTTTCTAAGACTCCACATATAAGGGCTAGCATATGATATTTGCCTTTCTCTAACCTGATTTATGCTGTTCATACTGTTCACGGGGTTCTCAAGGCAAGAATACTGAAGTGGTTTGCCATTCCCTTCTCCAGTGGACCACATTCTGTCAGACCTCACCACCATGACCCGTCCATCTTGGGTGGCCCCATAGGGCATGGCTTAGTTTCATTGAGTTAGACAAGACTGTGGTCCTGTGATCAGATTGGCTAGTTTTCTGTGATTATGGTTTCAGATTGTCTGCCCTCTGATGCCCTCTTGCAACACCTACCGTCTTACTTGGGTTTCTCTTACCTTGGACGTGGGGTATCCCTTCACGGCTGCTCCAGCAAAGCGCAGCCGCTGCTCCTTACCTTGGACGAGGGGTATCTCCTCACGGCCGCCCCTCCTGACCTTGAACGTGGAGTAGCTCCTCTCCGCCCTCCTGCAACCGCGCAGCGCCGCTCCTTGGACCGGGTGGGGGGCTTGCTCCTCCCGGCCGCTGCCCCTGACCTCGGGCGTGGGGTAGCTCCTCTCAGTCGCGCTAAAGGGAATCAAAACTGAATATCGTGTATGTGTGCCTGATTGGAAATATTTGATAAAAGAAGAATTTAATGCCTCCTAATTATTTGAGAGCTTTTGAGACAAATTAATAAGTAATTATAATCACAACAGAAGTGCTTCCTCCCATCTGGGGGCAAAGAAGTTTCCATTTTCAGTGCTTAAAGATTGAGGTCATGGCATTAGGATGTTAATTGAAGCTGGGAGGAACCTTAAGTGTCTCCCTCAAGTCCCAAATTTTATTGATGAGAAGGTATACTCAGAAAGCAAATCTCACCCCAGCTGCTGCTGCTACTAAGTCGCTTCAGTTGTGTGTGACTCTGTGCGACCCCATAGAGGAGAGTGAAAAAATTAGTTTAAAACTCAACATTCAGAAAACTAAGATCATGGCATCTGGGCCCATCACTTCATGGCAAATAGATGGGGAAACAGTGGAAACAGTGACTGACTTTATTTTTCTGGGCTTCAAAATCACTGCAGGTGGTGATTGCAGCCATGAAATTAAAAGATGCTTACTCCTTGGAAGGAAAGTTATGACCAACCTAGGCAGCATATTGAAAAGCAGAAACATTTGTCAACAAAGGTCCGATTAGTCAAGGCTATGGTTTTTCTAGTAGTCTTGTATGGATGTGAGTTGGACTATAAAGAAAGCTGAGTGCCAAAGAATTGATGCTTTTGAACTGTGGTGTTGGAAAAGACTCTTGAGAGCCCTTGGACTGGGAGGAGTTCCAACAAGTCCATCCTAAAGGAGATCAATCCTGGGTATTCATTGGAAGGACTGATGCTGAAGCTGAAGCACCAATACTTCAGGTGAAGGATTGACTCATTGGAAAAGACCCTGATGGGGGGGGATTGGGGGCAGGAGGAGAAGGGGACAACAGAGGATGAGATGGCTGGATGGCATCACTGACTCAATGGACATGGGTTTGGGTGAACTCCGGGAGTTTGTGATGGACAGGGAGGCCTGGCGTGCTGCAGTTCATAGGGTCACAAAGAGTCAGACATGACTGAGCGACTGAACCAACTAACTGACTGAAGGAACCTCTATATTGCTTTCCATAATGGCTACACCAATTTAAATTCCCAACAGAAGTTTAGAAGGGTTCTCCCAAAGACCCTTTCTCATTTTTTTCTTTTTTTGGCCATACCGTGCAGCATGCAGAACTTCCCCAACCAGGGATCAAACCCATGACCTCTACATTGGAAGCATGAAGTCTTAACCACTGGACAACTAGGGAAGTCCATCAAAAGCCTCTCGTTTTGATAGCTTTCCTCCCCTCCAACATAGTGATATGCTCTGTTCCCTAGAAATATACTTCCTATTCTTATCTTTTCCCTTGGTTGCAAGGAAGTCCAGAAGTTAATTTATTGTTTGATCAGTGTAATTACATTATCCATTGTTTTGATTAATTTTTTCTCCCCTCCTCTCTTCCAGTCCTAAAATTTACATCTAATGATCTTAATTTTATTTCTCCATGTATCATATGGAACTATTTTATTTAAAACTAATTCAAATTCTTCTGAGAAGCAGGCAGAGTGACCATGCTAATAAAGAATGTCTAAAATCTTCTCTTCCAGAGTTTTGGTGCAGTGAAGGAAGTGTTAAGTAAAACTTTTAATCGCTCTACACATAAACATATTTATGTATACATATAATTCTTTGAATACTTATGACTCATTGATAATCAAAAAGGGTTGACTATTTTCCTTTTTAGTATGTTTTTCTTTTTCTTATTTCTTTTTAGTTGTATGGCCCCTCATAACTCTTAAAAGGTATTAATGAGAGTTCTTCAACTCTCTTCAATATTTAAAAGAAATTTAACGAAAATAGCCCATTAAATCTAACTCTATATAAATACACAACCTAAAATTTTTCTTTGCTTTTGGCTGAGATTATAGCAACTCAGTGTGGTAACACTTTAGCTCATGCTGATTAGATTGTTTAATTTGCAGTCAGACATGTCTTTGATGTAGGAAAAACCCAGGAAATAAATTGTTAATTAATAATCACAGTATATTTGAAGGTCCAAATTCTCAAAGCCTAGTGTTGGTGGAGGAAAAAAAAATGGAAGGAGCTTGTTGCAGTGAAGACATTGGGCATGCATATGTTTGCTCTGCTTCTGGTCATCTTGCTGAGGGGAGGACGGTTCTTGGTGATACTAAGGAATGGACTGTTCCTTTGTGGCTCCCACTGAAGGGACTTCCATTTTCAGTCTAATTGAAATGCTTTTTCTTTTAAATGTAGTAGCAGTCTTGTACCTTAATCTAGTGGCACTCCCCATTTCTATGATCATTATTCTGCCTTCCTGCTGTTTGCTTATTCCTCAGTATGGCTACTGGTGATGGATCTGTTACTTCATTGAACTGACGGATTCCATCTATTAACATGGAGGCCCTGGGCTGGAGACAGCGTGATGGTGGTCAAGTGCCTTGTGAAAGTTGCTCAGTCGTGTCCGACTCTTTGCGACCTGATGGACTATGCAGTCCATGGAATTCTCCAGTTCAGAATACTGGAGTGAGTAACTGCTCCCTTCTCCAGGGTCTCTTCTCAACCCAGGGATCAAACCCAGGTCTCCCTCATTGCAGGCAGATTCTTTACCAGCTGAGCCACCAGAGAAGCCCAAGAATACTGGAGTGGGTAGCCTATCCTTTCTCCAGGGGATCTTCCTGACCCAGGAATTGAACTGGGGTCTCCTGCATTGCCGGCGGATTCTTTAACAGCTGAGCTACCAGGGAAGACCAGTCATGTGCCTTGGCCACTGGCTCAGAGGCTGAACTGGCCACCTGTTTTATATTTCAGACAGAATAGCTGTTATTGGGTTGGTTAACTGCCTCCTTATCCCAGGACTGCTTTTAAGGGAAGAGTACTAGACATAGGGGCTTCCCCAAATGGCTCAGTGGGTAAAGAACCTGCCTGCAACTCAGGAGATACAGGAAATATGGGTTTAATTCCTGGGTCGGGAAGATCACCTGAAAGAGGAAAATGGCAACTCACTCCAGTATTCTTGCCTGAAAAATACCATGGATAGAGAGGCCTGGCAGACTACAGTTCATGGGGTCGCGAAAGAGTCAGCCATGACTGCGCACACACATAGGAGGTAGGACTAGACACAGAAGTGTTAGATTTGAGTTCTGGCTTTGCTATGTAAGAGTTCTGTGACTTTTGAAAAATGTTGAAACCTCTCTGAGCCTCAGTTTCCTCATTAGTAAAATTAGAATCTTGTCATATCATTGGATAATTGTGAAAGTTCAGTCAAGATATTTACTAATTGTAAAGTGCTACAGCATTTATTTGTTTCCCCAGACCCACCTTTCTGCCTGGGAAATAGCTGGATCCTTCTTTTGGGGGAATTACTCTTCCTTATTCCTCACTCTGATATGTGGTCCAAAAGGTCTTGACATTTTGCAAGACAATCCTACCTCTCTGGGCATAGGAATTGGTTTAAAGATAAGCATTTCTCCTCTATCAATTACCTATGGCTGCATAACAAGCCACCCCAAACTTAGTGATTTGATATAGCAATGGCATTATTTTCACGGTTCTGTGGGTTATCCAGGTTGCTCTTGTGCTGGTCTCAAATACATTCTCTCATGTTGCTGAAGTCAGCTAACAGCTTGAGTAGGGCCAGATGCTCCATGATGGCCTCATTGTATATTTAGAGACTTGGTGCTGGTAATGTGGGTGAATCTTTCCATCTTCGGTTTCTTTTCATGGCAGTAGAAGCACTCTATGAGGACAAAGATGGAAGCTGAAGGTCTTTTGATGCCAAAAGTTGATGTTAAGAAACATTACTTCTGCATTTTGATCATAGTGAATCACAGGGCTAGCTTAGAATTAAGTCAAAAGCAAACATACTTCACCTCTTAACTGAGGAATGACAAAATAATATTGCAAAGGCTTTCGTGTATAAGGTTGGAAGGAATCACTACAGTAGTATTTGCAAATCATCTACCATATTACTGAATCTGGAAAAACTTGGGGCCAAGACCCACTGGCAGCCATTGTTCCAGCCTTGGGAAGAAATCAGCTTGTAATAGTTGAGAATGAAACTGACTTCTGGAGAGAAGCAGAAACAAGAGCTGGAGGGCTCTGAGAAGATCAGAGCCTTTAAGACTGCTTTATGTCTGTTCTTGCAGTTTGGATCACATGAGGAAATTAATCCTCTTCTCCTCTCTGCTAATCTAGTTTAAGTTGGGTTTTTGTCATGTGTTCTCTGGGAGACCAGCTGAATAATACTTATTCCTTTCTGTTTGTTTGCCTCCCCTGGAGAAAGGATGAAAGGGAGAGTAGAGATATATGAGTATTAAATTAGTTATGAACATGGGCACAGTATTTCTCTTTCTACACTCCATCCTACACCAGCTCAAAACTGAATAGACCGGCAACTTCTTACCACTATTATTCATTCTTATTCTGAGGATAAAAATGACCCTGAGCTCTCAGCAAGCAAAATCCTGGTGAAAGATCAGATTTTGAATAGCAACATCAGAAGAAGGAAAGAGTGTACATATGCAGGTGTCTTTCATCCCTTCTCAACAACGATCTTAAAGTTTGGACCTGGAGAAGCACTGGTAGCATCTGTGTCAACAATATGACAGAATTGATAATCTTGTTGCCAGTATGGATTAACTACTTAGAGCAACAACAAGCCAGACTTGATCTCAAAGGGCTCTTGACAAATCGATTCCAGTCCCAGTCCCTCCCTTCTCTGGGGTCATCTTTTCAGAATAAATGGGTGGGTGGTCTTTTGAAACTGTAGTATTTAAAGCCTTGAAATTCTGTGCTTCAGAAATAAAAAGCAAACTGTGATCTTTCATAACCAACAGAGGAATGAGGGTCATTTTCTGCAGTTAGCCATTCAACTTATCACATATACCTTTTCATCTTCAGACTTCTCTTGTTTTATATAAAATGTCATTATCCAATTATCTTAGCAAACCTCTCCCCAAGAATTTGACCTTTTCAGTATTCTGTAATTTAATTCTCTAACCACATTACCTTCCCAAAGCATTTCTTTGGTCCGAGTCACAAACAGTAAATATTTTTAAGCACAAGTTCTTCAGCTTGACCTTAAAAAGTGTCTCTATTCACCAAGAGCTCCTGTGTGGTGGAGGTGATGCTGGAATCTCCTCTTGGGTTGGCCTTTGGAAGTCTTTTTCTCAGGAAGATAGAGGAAAATAGTCTAGTGGCAAGTTTTCTTTTTCCAGGTATGAGCCCCTGTCCTCAAACATGCTTCCTAAGCCATTTCCCACTGTATTAGAAGGGATGAAAGATGACTGGGAACTAATGTTGTAGGGTTAGATTCAGATAGACTTGAGTTTGACTGGTAATCTTGCTATTGACCATCTGCATAACAATAGGCAAGTCACTTAATTTCTCTGATCCCAGTGTTCTCATCTGTAAAATGGAGATAATAATACTTCCTAGGATTATGTTGAAATTAAATGAGAAAATGTAAGTAAAGTATTTGGCACTATGCCTGGAACATACTAAGTGTCCAATAAATGTTATCTATTATTACTGCAGTATTTAATTTATATAATTTAATTAGATGCAATTTAATTTATCTAAGGAGGTTTACATGCTGTCAGGGAGCAGAAGAATCAGCCTGGATTTTTAATGTAATTCATAAATCTTAAGGCAGTCTCTTCTTTTCCAGAGTGAGCAGTAATGTAACTTTCAGAAAGGCTCTTATTAGGTCATTTATATTGAGAAACTGAAGACAATTGTCCTAATGTTGGACTTTGAATGTGGAGAAAAGTTTGCTCATATTTTGTTAAGAGGAAATAAATGAAGGGAAGGTCTGGCCATTTTCTACTTTAAATCAAAATAGAGAGGGATATTTATAGGATTTTGGATAAACTTCAGGGTAATCTGGATTGATCATCATGTTGGATAAATGACCATATTATTTTTAAAATTAATTTTTATTGGGGTGTAGTTGTTTTACAATGTTGTCTTATGCATATTCTTAAGATGACTATTGAAGGACAAATAAAAATTCCCTATTGGACTTCCCTGGCCATCCAGTGGCTGAGACTCCATGCTCCCAGTGAAGGAGGCCCAGGTTCAATCCCTGGTCAGGGAATTAGATCCCACGTGCTACAGTGAAGAGTTCATATGCCGTAACTGTAAAAAAGAGCCTCATGTTGCAACTAGGACCTGGTACAGCTGAATAAATAAATACATATTAAAAAAACCCAAACAAACAACAGCACAACTTCCTTGTCTTCTGAGTTAAGTGACTAACAGATTTTTATGGAGAGTACAGCATTTGCTTTGAGGGTTTGAGGCTAATTTTTAAGAATGTGTTTTAGTGTGTTAATTTTATATCCTGCAACTTTACTATATTCATTGATTAGCTCTAGTAAAATTAACACACAGAAATCCCTTGCATTCCTATATACTAACAATGAAAAAACAGAAAGAGAAATTAAGGAAACAATACCATTCACCATTGCAACAAAAAGAATAAAATACTTAGGAGTATATCTACCTAAAGAAACAAAAGACCTATACATAGAAAACTATAAAACACTGATGAAAGAAATCAAAGAGGACACAAACAGATGGAGAAACACCGTGTTCATGGATTGGAAGAATCAATATTGTCAAAATGACTATACTACCCAAAGCAATCTATAGATTCAATGCAATCCCTATCAAGCTACCAACAGTATTTTTCATAGAACTAAACAAATAATTTCACAATTTGTATGGAAATACAAAAAACGTCAAATAGCCAAAGCAATCTTGAGAAAGAAGAATGGAACTGGAGGAATCAACCTGCCTGACTTCAGGCTCTACTACAAAGCCACAGTCATCAAGACAGTATGGTACTGGCACAAAGACAGAAATGTAGATCAATGGAACAGAATAGAAAGCCCAGAGATAAATCCACGAACCTATGGACACCTTATCTTTGACAAAGGAGGCAAGGGTATACAATGGAAAAAAGACAACCTCTTTAACAAGTGGTGCTGGGAAAACTGGTCAACCACTTGTAAAAGAATGAAACTAGAACACTTTCTAACACCATACACAAAAATAAACTCAAAATGGATTAAAGATCTAAATGTAAGACCAGAAACTATAAAACTCCTAGAGGAGAACATAGGCAAAACACTCTCCGACATAAATCTCAACAAGATCCTCTATGACCCACCTCCCAGAATATTGGAAATAAAAGCAAAACTAAACAAATGGGACCTAATTAAACTTAAAAGCGTCTGCACTACAAAGGAAACTGTAAGTAAGGTGAAAAGACAGCCCTCAGATTGGGAGAAAATAATAGCAAATGAAGAAACAGACAAAGGATTAATCTCAAAAATATACAAGCAACTCCTGAAGCTCAATTCCAGAAAAATAAATGACCCAATCAAAAAATGGGCCAAAGAACTGAACAGACATTTCTCCAAAGAAGACATACAGATGGCTAACAAACACATGAAAAAATGCTCAACATCACTCATTATCAGAGAAATGCAAATCAAAACCACAATGAGGTACCATTACACGCCAGTCAGGATGGCTGGTATCCAAAAGTCTACAAGCAATAAATGCTGGAGAGGGTGTGGAGAAAAGGGAACCCTCTTACACTGTTGGTGGGAATGCAAACTAGTACAGCCACTATGGAAAACAGTGTGGAGATTTCTTAAAAAACTGGAAATAGAACTGCCATATGACCCAGCAATCCCACTTCTGGGCATACACACTGAGGAAACCAGATCTGAAAGAGACACGTGCACCCCAGTGTTCATCGCAGCACTGTTTATAATAGCCAGGACATGGAAGCAACCTAGATGCCCATCAGCAGATGAATGGATAGGGAAGCTGTGGTACATATACACCATTGAATATTACTCAGCCATTAAAAAGAATTCATTTGAATCAGTTCTAATGAGATGGATGAAACTGGAGCCCATTATACAGAGTGAAGTAAGCCAGAAAGATAAAGAACATTACAGCATACTAACACATATATATGGAATTTAGATAGATGGTAGCGATAACCCTATATGCAAAACAGAAAAAGAGACACAGAAGTACAGAACAGACTTTTGAACTCTGTGGGAGAAGGTGAGGGTGGGATGTTTGGAAAGAACAGCATGTATATTATCTATGGTGAAACAGATCACCAGCCCAGGTGGGATGCATGAGACGAGTGCTCGGGCGTGGTGCACTGGGAGGACCCAGAGGAGTCGGGCAGAGAGGGAGGTGGGAGGGGGGATCGGGATGGGGAATACGTGTAACTCTATGGCTGATTCATATCAATGTGTGACAAAACCCACTGAAATGTTGTGAAGTGATTAGCCTCCAACTAATAAAAAAAAATTAAAAAATGAAACAAAACAAACCAAAAAAAAAAAAAAAAGAATGTGTTTTAGAAGTAGCATGTTGTGCTGAACCCAACTGCATTAACCTCAGATTAATGCATTGTCAAGTCCTAGAGCTCAGATGAGCATACACCCCAGCTTTCATAGAGCAGACCTAAGGAATATAATTTCCCCACAATATTACCAACAGCACTCCCTTCAGTCTCAAAAGTGTACTGATTTACATAACAAATTGTATGATCACTGTCTAAATCCATATAGTCTAACTTTAAAATATTTTAATTTTTTTATTTTTATGGACCATATTATCATCACCACATTCACATTCTCAACTCTTAGAGGTAGGAAGATGTTTATCATGATGACATGACATTTGTCCTTTTATGAGACAATGGGAAATACATACAATTTCCCTCTTTGCCTTAGCTGCCAGGCAGCTCAAAGCTAATTTGGAGCTCAATTGTAGGATCTTCCATAATCTAGGATTTTTCAAGCAATTATTCCCTTACTTGCCACTGTTCCTTGGTTTTTGTTTTAATTTCTATTGTATTTGGGATTCTTTCCCCCCCCCCCTGTGGATGGTTTCAAACCACTTTTAGAAATAAGTAGAATATAAAAATGGAAAAAGGCATGACTGTTTTCTATTTTCTATTTAAAGTCTCATACAAATTCATGTTAATACACTGAGCTGGATTAATTAAACACAGGATTCCCGTGTAGATAGCTAGAGCACCCTTTTCTACCTGGTCACACATGATGATGATATGTGATGGTTTTTCTCATGCTGTGGGAGGCTGCCTCATTTGGCCCTAATGCTTCATCCCTCCCTGTATTCCTGACTTTCCCCAGGTAACTGCAGCTTACCTGGGTCCTGACCCCACTTTGGGCTGGTTGATTCTTGGTGTGGGTATTGACAGAACTGACTAGAAAGAGCTGCGACATTGGAGTCCAAGCTTGGGAACCTTGGTCAGCTTTAGCAGCGAGGAAGGGATTCCTCTTACCTCAGAGAACCACAGCATCCTGTATGGGAATGTCTACCGCAGCAAGGAGTCTGAGCACCACGGCCAAGCACTGAACTGCATGGGTCAGGTTTCCAACAGTGACACCTTGTGGCAAGAAGAAGCTATAACAGCGGTGCCTCACGTGGAACTACCTCCGTTTACAGACTCTGCAAAGATTTGGACTATGCACATTTGAAGAGGGACCATCCTGAAAGAGGGAGACATACACACCACATTTCCTGCTAACAATAGAGGTGAGGGACTGTGCTGTTCTGTGCTCAGTCACTTCAGTCGTGTCCGACTCTTTGCGACTCTATGGAATGTAGCCCACCAGGCTCCTCTGTCCCTGGGATTCTCCAGGCAAGAAAACTGGAGTGGGTTGACATGCCTTCCTACAGGGGTTCTTCCTGATCCAGGGATCAAACCCAAATTTTTTATGTCTCCCTCATTGGCGGGTCTAGCTCCACCTGGGAAGCCGGATGGACTAAATGATTAATTGTAAAATGAGAGACACGTGACCACATTTGCTTGCTTGTGAACGGTTCTCCCCAGTTTAACTGTCACCCTCAATGTGTATGGGACGGAAGGAAGAAGAAGAGAATATGGACCTTAATGTATGATATGGATTGGGGTTGAGATGGGGTTAATAAAGACGTGCTTTTGGGGAAAAGGTAAGCCCTGCATTCTGATTTCAGGCCTGCTAAATTCAGATTGAGCATAATCTAGACCAGGTGGTGCTTACTGTGAAGCCCAGCCCTGCTGTGAGTCATGATGACAGAAGCTGCCTAATGAGATATGAGATAAGTGTGATGTAAAGGAGGGAATCAATGACCAGTTAGTGACGTAGCCATAGATGGATTTGGAATATAAGCTGAAGCCATACCAACTTGCAACCCAGATTTTAGCCCAGAAGTGTTGCATTAGAGCAATTTTAAGCAGATGTCTTCTGTGGATAATTTTTTTTTTTTTTTAATGAAACAGTGATTCCCCTAGAGGGCATTTCAGATTCTTGCTTCTTGTTTCACTTGCCAGGAAATAAAGATACAAAGGAAAAATTCCCTGGGAGGGAAATATAGTTTGGGGAGGGGGTGAGGCGTGATAGTTGTTTATTTGTTTCATTGAAGATTCAGCGAAACTAGGATTGACCCAGCTCTTCCCTGTCCTACAGCAAATTTGCTTTCTTCCTTCGGTTCCATCAATTTCCCTTTATTTTCCTTCTGAGCTTAGCCAGAGGAAGCAGTAGCCTCGATTCATCTTGCTGCCTCACACTTTGTGCTGACATCAATCACTTGTTCGACAGAACATTTATTTTGCCTCAGTTTTTCTCTGAGTTGAGTGTCTTTCCTGCCCCCTCCCCCCACCTTTTAATGGCATTTCAAAGTCCTTCTGAATTTATCCGCTCAGACATAAACTAAACATTGGAAAAAATGCTCTTTAGACATCTGTAGACAGCAGATATCTATGCCCAGTATCTACTTTCTTACAGAAATATTTCCTCATAGTTTGAACTTGAACATCAGTCCCAGGTCACTTGAGAAACATCCCCAGCCATGATAATCATTAATTAGCAAGAATACTGGCCGGCAAATAAAATATTGGAACCGCCATGAAACCAAATGCATTTTTAAGTTTGTACTTAATGATCGACAGCAACAGTAATGACAAATGTAGCTTTTGTGCAGGGTCAGCTTTTGTTAAGTGTGGCAAGTATACACGGCTGTGTTGTGTGGGTTAATTTGAATCTCCTTGGCTGTTTGAATCTCACTCGTCTCCTAGCTGAGTGACCTTGGACAAATTTATTAGCCTTTCCTGAGCCTGGTCTATGATGTGGAGCTACTGACATTCATGGGGCACTTTACTGAGTGTCAGGCTGGGCTGCAGGCTCTCTACATTTATTAGCTTATTAATTCTCCCGACAACACTTGAGGTAAGTGCTGTTCCGTCTATCCTCATGTTATCAACCGAGGCACAAAGAAGCTCGCTAGCTTGCCTGATGTCACAGAGCCTGAAAGCAGTGGAGTGAGGACCTGAAACCAGCAAGTCTGACTCCAGGGGCAACATACTGCTCTAATGATCGCTGTGAAAATAACGCGGCTTGGTAACACCTTGGGTTGTTGAGAGGAGTAAAGGAGACGTGTCTGGAAAGCCCATGCCACACTGGGTCTGGCCAAATGCTCTCTAGTGCTGTGAAGGCTACAGCATCCAAACCCCTAGAGGACCACCCGTTGCCTAAGTTTGAACTTCAACTTTGAACTGGAGGTTCAGTTCAAACGGCTCTAGTTATTCTAGTGATTTCTAACGTTTTGAAAAGGAAATTGTAGAACAAAACCAGAGTTACCTACTGTCATCCCCACATCAAGGCAACGAGTATAAATGAGGATAGGATGATTATCAAAGAATTAGCTGGGGAGTGATGGTCAGCCGCTGTCCACTAGGTGAAACTGAGAAAACGGAACTCAACTGTGCCATCCTGACCTTTGAACTTCTGTCCCTTTGTCTGGAGGACCCTCCCTTCTCTATTCTTGCAGCTGACCTCACATCAGTGGAGAGCTGGAATCACATTTCATTTCCTCTCTCTTCCTCTGGTTCTCATCGCAGCAAAGCACTGCAGCCCCAGAAGAGAAGAATTTAATCTGTTTTTATTAACCGAGTCAGACCATATGTAAATGAATTTACTGAAGAGCTGTTTAATTAGAAGAGGTTTGTTCCCCCCGTTCTGTGATTCCCTGATGGAGGAAGACCTCGGAAACATGCTGCTTCTTTATTAAAGGTCCCACGAGCAGAACATAGAAGGGTGTCCATTCTAGAATGAAAACTGTAACCTGAGTCTGGCCCAGTTCCATACAGGGGAGACTTCCTGAAGGACATAGGAGACCAGAGCTGAAGGGACCCCTGACGTCAGCTGTTACAACTTCCTTAATGTGAAAGAAATGAAAATCTGAGAAGACTCCTGAGTGATTTTGGCATCTTAAGGAAGTGACCAAAAGATTTAGTAACGATGAAATTTGCTGCTTTCATTTTCTCTGTGTGTGTATGCTTATATGTGTGTGTTTGTGGGTATTTCAGCCAAGTGGCACAGTGGTAAAGAATCTGCCTGCCAATGCAGGAGACACAAGAGACGAGGGTTCAATCCCTGGGTTGGGAAGATCCCTTGGAGTAGGAAATGGCTACCCACTCCAATATTCTTGCTTGGAGAATCCCATAGACGAGAGGAGCCAGGCAGGCGACAGTCCATGGGGTCACAAAGAGTCAAACCTGACTGAACCTGACTGTGGATATTGCATGAGTTTACTATTTACTTAACGTGTATCTAAAATGTTGTTATTTCAGAGCCCCTAGGTAGGGGACAATTATTTTAGGTGCTCAGTAGTCCTGTTCCTCTCAACCCCCAGCCCCTGGCAGGAGGAGTCATCTTATTAGCTGGTTGCATCCTTTTGTGCACAGTTTATTGGCAGACATGACCCAGCAAGTTGTACCGGCAAGTTCTTTCCTTGAGATTTTGGGTATTAAAGCCCAGAAAGTTAATAAAACATTATCTCTGGTAGGTGAAATGCTGTGGTGAAAATTCTCGGTGGTGCTGGCTGCCACATATTGCATCACATGCAGAAAGCTGGTTGCAGGTAAAGAGGAAACCTGACACATACAGAGAGAAGAATGGAAACAGCTCATAAGGATGTCCGAGTCCACATTTGGATTGCCTTAGGTCCTAGCTTCATCTCTGTCCTGCTTTCCTCTAGTTCGCTCTTTCCTTGGATACCTTGATGCTCCCCCACTCCTTTTTTGCTTATTTGAATTAAGTTCATGCCACATGTGACCAAAAGAATTGTAATAAGCTCAGTAAAGTGCCTTTTCATCCAGGGGGCTCTAGCTAGGCCAGAGATTAGAGAATGAGAAAATTGAGAGGATGAGAAAGAACTTCCAGGAGGAATGACATTTGAATAATGTGGAAGACACATTCAGACAGCTGAGCGAAGGAGATACCTTAATGCATGCCCAAGGATGAGAATGATTGATAGACCCACTAGTATAGAACAGAGGATTTTTGAAGGCAACATCAGAGGCATATGGTGCCTCTGAATGTGTGGGCAGAATTATCAATATTTACAACAAACTCTTATTTCTTCTTATAAAGTTCCAAAGGAAAAATCCCTGTTTAGGGGACTTGTCCATACTAGTTGGATCACACATCATTTGCTGTCACTCCCTGGATGTCTACATTAGGTTAATCACATAAGTACATATTCATACCAAAATATTGTCCTTGAACAAAGCTAGTGAATGTTTGAAAAAAAATGCTGCAGCCTATCTCTGTACAATGTGAAAGTTGATTTTAAGTTCAACATGCTCATCTCTTTGTTGTTGTTGTTGTTCGAACTCTAAGTTGTGTCCAGCTCTTTGCAACCCCCCCTTTTTTTTTCTTTTATTTTTATTAGTTGGAGGCTAATTACTTTACAATATTGTAGTGGGTTTTGTCATACATTGACTTGAATTAGCCATGGTTTTACATGTATTCCCCATCCCGATCCCCCCTCCCACCTCCCTCTCTACCTGATCCCTCTGGGTCTTCCCAGTGCACCAGGCCCGAGCACTTGTCTCATGCATCCAACCTGGGCTGGTGGTCTGTTTCACCCTAGATAATATACATGTTTCGATGCTATTCTCTCGAAACATCCCACCCTTGCCTTCTCCCACAGAGTCCAAAAGTCTGTTCTGTACATCTGTGTCTCTTTTTCTGTTTTGCATATAGGGTTATCATTACCATCTTTCTAAATCCCATATAGATGTGTTAGTATGCTGTAATGTTCTTTATCTTTCTGGCTTACTTCACTCTGTATAATGGGCTCCAGTTTCATCCATCTCATTAGAACTGATGAGATGGTACTGTATATGTACCACAGCTTCCTTATCCATTCGTCTCTTTGCAACCCCTTTGGAATGCAGCACGCCAGGTTCCTCTGTCCTCCACTATCTCTGGGAGTTTGCTCAAATTCATGACCATTGAGTTGGTGATGCTATCTAACCATCTCATCCTCCGCCACCTCCTTCTCCTTTTGTTTTCAGTCTTACCCCAATGAGTTGGTTCTTCACATTAAGTGGCGAAAGTATTGGAGCTTTAGCTTCAGCATCAGCCCTTCCAGTGAATATTTAGGGTTCATTTTCTTCAGGATTAACTGTTTTGATCTCCTTGCTGTCCAATGGACTCTCAAGAGTCTTCTCCAGCACCACAGTTCAAAAGCATCAATTCTTCAGTGCTCAGCCTTCTTTATGGTCCGTCTCTCACATTAGTACATGACTACTGGAAGACCATAGCTTTGACTATATGGATTGTTGTTGGCAAAGTGATATCTCTGCTTTTTAATATACTATCTAAGTTTGTCATAGCTCTTCTTCCAAGGAGCAAGCATCTTTTAATTTCATGGCTGCAATCACTGTCCCCAGTGATTTTTCATAGGCTGTGAAGTGATATGTCTGAAAATTGTGGCATTTAAGATCTTTTTCTCTAAAGCAATCTTAATCCCACTTTTCCACTGAATTCTCTACCAAGCTGGTAGGATTGACACTTACTGATTATTTCAGTTCCTGACACTTTCTGGGGATGTATAAGAATTTAGGGGGAGTGGCTAAGACAGCAGAGTAGGAAGACCCTGAGCTCACCTCCTCCCACTGGCACACCAAAATTATAATTATTTACAGGGCAACTGTCTAAGTAATTCACACACAGGAAGATAGTCACAATTGCAGAAGTTCTCCCCAAGGAAGGAAGGGTCTTGGTCCCACACTGGGCTCCTCACCCAGAGGTCCTGCATTGGTAAGATGAGGCCCCAAAGTCTGGTTTTAAAGGTCAATGTAGCTTGCGCATGAGAGAACCAGAGGACTGCAAGAAACAAAGATTTGCTTTTAAAGGGCACATGCAAAATCACACAGGCTCTGAGACCCAGTGAAGAGGTGCTAATATGAGAGGAGTCTGGGTCAGGCACACTTGGAGATCTCAGAGAGGCTCTGAGAGAGGCAGAAGGCAACTGGGACTCCCTGTGGGACACAGACACTGGCCATGGCCATCTTGCTTATTCTACCATGAGGACAGTGGTGCTAGCAAACACCATTTTGGAGTCGTCTCTCTAGGCTCCTAGTGCTGTGGGCTTACTTTCCCACCAGTTGGTCAGCATAGTCCCAAGACCATCCAGGCTGGGCAGCCGGCCAGGTCTGCACCAGGCCCCACCCACCAGTGGCTGGCAGCCTCCACTTGATGCTCACTCACTCACCAGCATGCGCACAGTAGTTCATTCTGCCACGATAGAGGGGCATGTTCAGCCCAACTCGGGGCACCCCCTAGATCACATAGCTCTGGTGACCAGAAGGCAGTGTGCTTCTGGGCCCTATGCGGTGCATCCTACGTAAGGCCACCTCTCCAAGATCAGGAAATGTAACTGACCTACCTAATAACATACATAAACGTAGAGAATTAGACAAAATAAGGTGACAGGGAATATGTTCCAAACAAAGAAACAAGACAAAATCTCAGATAAAGAATTAAATGAAAAAGAGATAAGCAAGATATCTGATACAGGGTTCAAGGTAATGATTATAAATATGCTCAGTGAACACAGGAGAAAAACAGACAGACAGTAAGGAGATTACCAAAGAGTTGGAAAATATAAAGAAAAACAAAACAGCTGAAATATAACCAAAATAAAAAATACACTAGAAGGAAGCAATAGTAGAGTATCTGATACAGACGAATAGGTCAGCAAACTGGAAGAGAGGTGAAGATGATTTAGCTGAACAGAAAAATAGGAAAAAGGAAAAAGAATTTAAAAAGTTAAGGTGAGTTTGAGAGACCTTATGGAAAAAGTCAGATAGACAAAGACAAATACCTTATGATTTCACTTATGTGTGGAATATAAAAATAAATCAACAAACAGAACAAAACAGAAACAGAATCCTAGATGCAGAGAAAAAACCCCAGTTTGAGTCCTTTTTATCTTACTCAGATAGTAAGTGAATACTTTTGGATGAATCTCTTAACCTAAGATATTGGTTTCTCCCCCATGAAATGGAGCTTAGAATACTTGCAGGGTTATTTGAGCTGAATAAAATTGTTACATTTTTCGTGATACCCAGCCACACCTCAGGTTGATTAAATCATTTTCTTTGGAAGTGGGATCCAGGTATAAGTGCCTTAAAGCTCCCTGGGTATTCCTGTGTAGGGCCAAAGTTAAGATTCACTGATTCATAGGGGTTCATTTCCTGACAGACATGGTTTTAAGCATTTTATTCATGTTATTTTTGCTCATTTTGATTGGCAGTTCATGTAGCCTGAAACCAGAATGCCACAGAAATATTCTGAAGTGAAACCACATGTACTCAAGTTTCCTTTGCCGGGACGGAAGCTGTCAGGTTGCCTCTCTTCTTTTAGTTTCAACTCTCAGCAAAATTGTTGTTTATTTATTCATTTTTGGCTGCACTGGGTCTTCGTCGTTGCCCGTGGGCTTTCTCTAGGTGCACTGATCGGGGGCTACTCTTCCTTGCAGTGCCCGGTCTCCTCGTTTCATAGGCTTCTCTCGTCGCAGAGCACAGGCCCTGGGCACGTGGACTTTGGTATTTGCAGCTTGCGGGTTCGGTAGCTGTGACTCAGGAGCTCTAGAGCGTGGGCTCAGCAATTGTGGTTCACGGGCTTAGCTGCTCCACAGCTTGTGGAACTTTTGCAGGCCGGGGACTGAACCTGTGGTCCCTGCACTGGCAGGTGGACTCTTATCCATTATGCCACCAGGGAAGTCCTATTTCCAGAATTTTTGCCTTGATTTCTCCTTTCTTCCCTTTGTGTGGAGATCTGCCAGGTCAACTTCTATAGGGAAATCATTTTCCTGCCAATTCTCATGGGTCCATTGCCAGGGAAATGTCAAGGCAAGAGGGAGGGCCCAGAGAGAGCCACTGAGTGGATCCCAGCGTAGAAGACGGCTGCTGACATCCTTGGGAGCCATTTCAGCATCCCTCTAACCTTCTCTGTCTCTCCCAGAGCCTGTGGAGAACCTCCAGAGTGGTTCCCACAAATTACGTGGGCCTCCTGGGGACTTTCCTCGTTCAAAGCCAAAACCCAAGGGGAGCTCCACCCAGCAGCAAGCCAGCAGTGGCAACTGCTAACCACAGACCTGCCCTTTAGGGCTCCTACGTGGCCTTTCTCTTGGCCATCGTGTTCCTAGTGCAAATATTTTCTTAGCTGCAGGCCCAGAGACTGACCTTTCCCATATCATTGGACATCTTTATCAAAGCAATGAGACCAGAGATTCCGATGTTTGAAACTGGTGGCAGTGAGAAAGGAGGGGGTGTTTGCTTGTTTTCTTTTTGTCAGGTCCTCTGTTGTTTTATTTGGTTTCTTAAGAGAAACACTTTCAACTTCATGTAATGATGCTTGGCCTCTTTGTACAACATTTCCTGATCATTCTTGACAGTGATCCTCTCACCTACAGAAACACTAGGTAGTGGAGGACTACAGTATGTGGTCTGGGACCATTAGCATCAAAATGACTGGAGCTATGGGAGGCTTGTTAAAAAAAAAAAAAAAATGATTCTTGAGATCCACTTCTTACCTAACAGACACAGAGCTTCCATAAGTGGGTTTCAGGAGGTTGAATTTTTAACCAGCATCTTAAGTGATTCTGAAGTGCAATAAAGCTTGGTAATCATTGGTTTTAAACTCAGTATTCTTACCTTCTTGTGAAAGTTTAGTGCTTGGGTTTATATTCTTTTTCTTCATTTTCTCTTTGAAGAAAGGTGTTGTACGCTGGCTCAGGGGCTTCCCTGGTGGTTCATACGATAAAGAATCTGCCTGCAGTGCAGGAGATCCCGGTTTGATCCCTGGGTTAGGAAGATCCCCTGGAGAAGGGAATGGCAGCCCAGTACTGGGAATGGCAACTCCAGTATTCTTGCCTGGAGAATTCAATGGACAGAGGAGGCTAGCAGGCTTATAGGCCGTGGGATTGTAAAGAGTCAGACCCGACTAAGCAACTAACACACACTGTTCCATGTATGAGGTGATAAGTATATAAGGTTCTTGAGGGCTTGTATCCCCTACTGTATCCAGTTGAGCAGATGCTTAATATAAACTGTGCTGGATTGACCGTATTTGCAGCTCAAAAAAGACTACATTTAGTGCCAATTTCCATTTGATGGAAAGTGCTTGGAAAGGGCTGGGCTGAGGCCAGGTCAAGGGACTAGCATACTCTAACGATGCCAAGAACAAAGTTTTCTTTCTTAAAGGAAATTTTAAAAAAACAGATTAAGGACAGCAGGTATACTGAACCTGGGCTGCATCCAAGGTCTGGCTTAGCCTTATTTTAGCCAAAATGGTTGAGTTACTTCTTATAATTTCTGATACATTTAAAAAAATGAATTGTAATAGAGTTTCTTTTTCTATCTTTGTTTTCTGTGACTGCCTTTGAATTCAAATTACCCTAAATAAAAATAGCAACAGTCACTCTGAGATGGAAAATTAAGATCTATTTGTTCAGAAGATTTTCTTAGTATTAGTTACTAACCATGGTAAGTTACAGATTATGGTCAAGGCATAATGGTAGTTCTGGGCTTTTAAGCTGGATCAATATGAGTTGACAGTAGCAAAGACTGTCTTGCATGGCTGTTGTGGACCGCTGCCTGATTTACATTCCTAATTGTGCTCTGGGATTGCTCAGAGTGGAAGACTTAAAGACTGTTTTACCTGAATCTTCTGATTTTTGCATATTGTCTTCTCTTGTGAGCTGTTAGCTCTGCAACTGGGTCCCTTGAAGGTTGAGTCCAACCTTTCCAAAGAGTTTTTAATCTGTCTGAATCTCTGTTTTTGCACATGAAACCCATATTAGAATACAGGCCTACAGTTTTTTTGTTTTTGTTTTTGTTGTTGTTGTTTTGTATGTGGCTTCTTTCATTTGGCATAATGCATCTAAGATCATCTGTGTGGTCTGTATCGGTACTTTCATTTATACTGCTGAGTAGTATTCCATAGTAAGGAAATGATACAGCTTGTTTTTCCACCTACTCATTGATGACCTTTGGATTGTTTCCAGGTTTTGTTGTCAAATATATGCCATAAATATTTTGATTTTTGTCATTTTTCATTTGACAGTGGGATTCTTGAGGAACATTTCTGAGCATTATGTCTTTGAGAGATCTGTGTTGAGTGCTTCTCTCATTAACTGAAATCAAAGAGTGAGACTTCAGCAGGACCATTTGGAGAGCCTGATATTTGTCTGTGCAGATACGGTGATATGATGGGCTGGTGTTTGATGTGAGTGGTTGGCTAATACGTGAGTGAGGAAGGCTATAATAAGATGCCTGGGTTGTTAGTCTTTTGGGGACATTGCTCTTTCTGTGTTCAAAGTAAGCTCTGTTTCACATGGAAAGTGTGACCTCTCAGGGTTGTCAATGTACCTGCTTAATCTATTGTAGGCATAATATGTTTACCTCATATTTAGTTTGAGTTTTGCTAAACTCCCAAGCATCTTGCAGTGAACTTCATCAACATTTAGGAGAAACTTTATATAGATCAAAAAAGTGTTGATGGAAATTATTTAGCGATTTGAAGACACACTCCCTACTTCACACCCCCTTTGACACTGCCATTGCTGTCACCTCCACCAGGCAGTGTGTTAGGAGTCAGGAGACCTGCTTCAGCTCTGTCTCTGCAATTCATGCTTCATGTCTTTGAGCAAGTCATACTGCCACCTTGAATTTCAGTTTCCTTATACAGTAAAATTTTGGATAAAGAGTGCTTATTCTAACTACTTCCCTGGAAATTTGGAAGCTATCACATGCTAGATCAACATAAAATTTTATTATTACCATTATCTAACATTTTGCATGATTTCAACTTAGTGTTTTATCTTGCTTAAGAATGATAGGTCCCTCCTTCATCTTTTAAAAGTAGACTAGAGAACATAAGTCCAAAGAAGTGAATTTCTAATAGTAAAATTTCTAGTGCTTTGGCCTTAGGATCGTTTTGCAGTTTGAGACTAGGGAGAACTTCTTGGTATCCCTGAAACAAGTGTAATTTAGGCAGTTGAGTATTTTGCTTACATCTCAGGCTGCATCTGAGTCACACTCCTGGAGGCTCACTTCAGGCCTGTGGGTGGCTTAGAAATTTGTTTTAGAAACAAGGTTTGTGTGTCGATTGCACTTCCTCCATAGTTCTCTCATTGTCTATTTCTGACATTATTTGCATGAAACCAGATATTTGATTTTCAGAACATCGGTTCTTTCCCACCTGAGTCAATGTTCTTCTGCCTGGGCTGGAAGAAGAGGTGCTCTGCTCAGCAAGATTCAGGATGCAGGGGGAGGTGAAGGTTGGTGGGGAGGTTAATGAACACAAACAAGTTTCTGGGGCATTCAGCCTCAGAGGAAGATATGATGAGTGAGGAAGCCTTGGGGAACTAGTATTTAGCTTGGTTTTTCAAATGGGCATGTATTCTTTTAAACATCCAGACTTAAAACGATTTCACCCTTTAGGTTAGAACTCTTTCTCAAATGTGGTGCTCTTCCTTACCTCCAAGATTGGAGCATGTGGAATTCATTGGGCCCTTATTGCCTACTTGGCTTTATTTTTTGTCCTCTAAATGGAAAACATGGAGGTTGATACCTAAATGTTATTAATAGCACATGCACTGTATTATACTGTTAGGCATGCTTTTGGGGTTTATGAAGGACAAAGAGATTTATTCCTGTACTAAATGGCCCCAAGGCCAAAGGATTTGAAGGACTGGCTGAAAAGAAGGGTCATGGCTGGTCTAGTGAGATGCCGGTGCTTGACATGAGCCAAGCCTCAGACAAGCGGGGACCCTCCCTCCTTAGGCTCTCTGGCCTGGTCTAAAACCCTCACAGTGGCAGGAAATCACTGAAAGGTCTTAAGCAGGGGCATGAGAGAACAGATTTATATCTCCAAGGGTGTGTTAGACTCATGTGAAAAGTGAAGTGGAGGGGTGTGGAGGAAGCTCCTGAGTACTGTGGTCCAGGTGTGGGGAATGTGCCAGCATCCTTGTGATCTTGTATATACCTGGCTTGCCTTTCCAGATTGTTCTGCTTGCTTTCTCCCTCCTAACTGCTGCCTGTGTTCTGCCTTGCCAAGTTCTGCTCAGATCTTTAAGTCAGACTTGTTTCTCCACTATTTTCCAATAGGAACTGTCTCCTATCTTTTAAATACTTCCCGTCATTCTGCCTCGAGTCAGGGTCTGTAGTTGACAGTCCTGCATTCCCAGTGTGTTATCATTCCCTTGAGGGCTGGACAGAGTCTCACTCATCTTGGTGTTTCCTGTAGAAGCCAGCTCAAGTATGTGGGTGTGTTAGATTACATGTTGTTCTATAAATGTTAAGTGGTATTTGAAAATACAAGAGTGTTGTTGAATAAACGAATGAATGGATGGATAGTAAATGAATGGGTGGAGATAGTGAGGGAATTTTTGTGAGTTGATTCTTGATGCGATCGTATAATCCTCAAGTTAGAATTGTATATTAACTTAGTCAATTGCCTTGATATAATTTCCCTGTGTGTGCATGTGTAACCACTCACTCAATTTTGTTCGTGTGCGTAGTCACTCAGTTATGTCTAGTTTTTTGCAACCCCATGGACTGTAGCCTGCCAGGCTCCTCTGTTCATGGGGATTCTCCAGGCAAGAATATTGGAGTGGGTTGCCATTTTGCCATGTCCTACTCCAGGAGATCTTCCTGACCCAGGGATCAAACCCACATCTCTCACGTCTCCTGCATTGGCAGGCAGATTTTTTTTATTACTGAGTCACCTAGGAAGTGTAAATTCTTTGTATTTTGATATATTGGATTTAAAATGTCCATTTTGTGGCTGCCCTGGAGCCATTTTGGTTTACTCCCAAGTCCTTAGCTGTGTTCTGGGTGGATGAAACTGTGAGAGAACGAAATGTTGCTATTATGGAGGTAGATAAGGGAGATTTTGAAAGATGCCTGTTACAGGTTCCTCCTAGGACTTCTCAGGCTTGCAGAGATAGACAGCAGTCACCTGCATGATGTCACTTGAGGGAACTCTAGAGGAACTCCTACCTTCTCCTCAAAACAATCCTTCCACTGTTACTGAATGCATTCCATGGACTCAATGCACAGTGAGGCCAAACAACACAGAAATCTTGGAGCTGGAAGCAGAGAAAAGTTTATTGTAGAGACATGCAAGGAGACAGGTGGCTTATGCCTTAAAACACCAATTCCTCCAAGGCTTCCAGCAAAGCCTTTCTATAGAAAAGATGGAAAGGGGTGTGGCTCATTGTTGCAAACTTCTTGGTATAAGATATTCCTTCTTGCTGCTATCCATGTAGGCAAGGTCATGGGCAGGTTACGAATTTCCTGTAAACTCCATCAAAACAAATGTTACTCTCTGTTCTGCAACTTTTTATCTAAAGGCGTAACACTCTTAAAAGCCATAGCCTTGAGAATTATATAAGAAAGAAGAGGGGAGGAATTAAATTCTGACTCCATGCTTCTTGTGTCTTTCAACACTTAACAAATTGCCCCTCATTTTACTTGTTCAAGGTCCCACGGCTCGACTTTCATTCTCCGAGGTCCAGACATTGGCTAAGAGGATGAGAGTACCTATGTGGGCTGTTTACCCTGCCCGGGAGCACTGGTCCAGTACCCAGTCTGGGTCCTCCTGCCAGTGCCAGTCAAAGAGGCAGATCTCAGCGGGCAGTGGCCTCCAGGCTAGGTCCCCAGACCCTGCCCAGCCATCATCACTGAGGGAATCAGGTGCCCAGGACCCAGCCTGTCCATAGGTTCCTCAGGTGGCACAAACTGGCAACCAGGTCTGTGGACTGTGACCAGGGTGACTGCCACCGTGGGAATCGCTGAGATGTTGACCATGGGTGGAATGGAACCCACAAAGTCCACGCACTAAAGATCTCTCGCTAATGCCACCCCAAAGACTGCATGCCAGGCTGCAATTACACCACCTCTTCATGGACGCCTTCTTCAGCAGGGTCTGCAGTTTTAAAGCCATGACCTAATGTTCCTAGAAGAGGTTCACATTCTTCCTCAAATGGATTTCCTACCAAGGTTTGATCAGTTCAGTTCAGTTCAGTCTCTCAGTCGTGTCCGACTTTCTGCAACACCATGGATTGCAGCACGCTAGGCCTCCCTGTCTGTCACCAATTCCTGGAGTTCACCCAAACTCATGTCCACCAAGTTGCTGATGCCATCCAGCCATCTCATCCTCGGTCATCCCCTTCTCCTCCTGCCCCCAACCCCTCCCAGCATCAGGTTCTTTTCCAATGAGTCAACTCTTCACACGAGGTGGCCAAAATATTGGAGTTTCAGCTTCAACATCAGTCCCTCCAATGAACACCCAGGACTAATCTCCTTTAGGATGGACTGGTTGGATCTCCTTGCAGTCCAAGGGACTCTCAAGAGTTTTCTCCAACACCACAGTTCAAAACTATCAATTCTTCAGTGCTCAGCTTTCTTCACAGTCCAACTCACATCCATACATGACCACTGGAAAAACCATAGCTTGACTAGAGGGACCTTTGTTGGCAAAGTAATGTCTCTGCTTTTTAATATGCTGTCTAGGTTGGTCATAACTTTCCTTCCAAGGAGTAAGTGTCTTTTAATTTCCTGGCTGCAATCAGCATCTGCAGTGATTTTGGAGTCCCCAAAAATAAAGTCTGACACTGTTTCTGCTGTTTCCCCATCTATTTCCCATGAAGTGATGGGACCAGATGCCATGATCTTAGTTCTCTGAATGTTGAGCTTTAAGCTGACTTTTTCACTCTCCTCTTTCACTTTCATCAAGAGGCTTTTTAGTTCCTCTTCACTTTCTGCCACAAGGGTGGTGTCATCTGCATATCTGAGGTTATTGATATTTCTCCTGGCAATCTTGATTACAGCTTGCACTTCCTCCAGCCCAGCGTTTCTCATGATGTACTCTGCATATAAGTTAGGTAAGCAAGGTGACAATATACAGCCTTGACATACTCCTTTTCCTATTTGGAACCAGTCTGTTGTTCCATGTCCAGTTCTAACTGTTGCTTCCTGACCTGCATATAGGTTTTTCAAGAGGCAGGTCAGGTAGTCTGGTATTCCCATGTCTTTCAGAATTTTCCACAGTTTATTGTGATCCACACAGTCAAAGGCTTTGGCATAATCAATAAAACAGAAATAGATCAACTGATAGCAAATCTTGTCTTGAAAGATCGAGGACCCACAGTGTGGGGGTGTGGGGGAGAAGGACAGAGTGGAATGAAGAAAGGGGAGGTGGGGGAGTGTGGACAGGCTCCCTGGATTGATCATCGTGCCTGGGGTTCCAGTTTAAAGGGTATTTCGGTCAGGATTGTTTAGGTCAGAGGTCAGTGAACATTTTCTGTAAGGGGCAGAGCAGTGAATATTTTGGGCTGCTTGGTATCTGTCACAACTACTGGACCTGCCCTTAATGTGTGAAATCAGCTGTAGACAATACATAAATGAAGTGGGTGTGGGGGAGCAGGGGAGCCGTGTAGGGTTGTTTACAAAAGCAGGCTTTGTGAGCTGATTTTCACCTGCCAGTGTAGTTTATTGACCCTGGTCTAGGTTATTCTTAATTGAATAGACAAAAGCAAAGCTCCTAGCTCATGGATTAATGCAAAAAGGTATTATTTCTGGCTTATACTAAAGTCCAGTGTAAGTCAGAAGAGTGCTCTCTTGGTCACTCAGGGACTAGGGCTGACACTCTCTGTCTCAACAGAGCTTCTACAGTCACCTCAGCAACGAGAAGACAAATGGGTGAACTGTATCCTGGCTCTTGAAGTTGTTACTTGGAAGAGACATGTGTAACGTCCACAGTCTCTCTTCCACTGGGCAATGTGAGTCACATGGTCACATCTATTTAAAGTGATGGGGAAGGGCACAGAGGGAGAACCAGGATTCTGGGCTGGGTGATTTGCACTAATGAAAACCACACACGGGGAGGCCAGAGTTCACAAGGATGCCCCCATTCTCTTCTCACTCCACAGAGCGGGCAACGGTGGCTTCCTGCCCCTCATCTAACATCCGCAGGTCTGCAGGTGACCTGACCTAAGTCAGCATTTCCATACCATTCCCACCACCTTCTGGCTGCCCAGAGTGATGCCCCAACTCAGATCTCACCTGTGCCTAAGTTTGTCTGGCACTCCCGACAGCCAGAGTCTGATAGAATTAGAGGATGAGTTGCTCTGCAGCTGAACTGACTGGCCTGTTGAAAATCTTCACTTTTTAGTTTCTTAAAGATACCTCGCCACTCAAGTTCTCAAGTTTCAGGCTCCCCAGGAAAAATAATTTTGGCTTGGCTGGTCTTCTTAGTAGTTTTCCAAGAAATAGTCAGAAAAATATATTTTATATATGTTTATCACATATCAAGCAATGTTTGGGCAACATTTTACTACCTGGGACTAGACTTCCTGTCCTGGTTAACTTTCTATTGTTTACCATACTTCACTGTACACTTCAGCCAAACCAGGCTCAGAAAGGAACAATGTGATTCCATGTCTCATGTTATTGCCCACGTGTTCCCTCTGCCTAGAAATCCAACCTCTTGGGTTGATCACCAGACCTAGGTCAGTTTTGTTAACAATGTTCCAGATCTTGAGTGTGTATTGAGTTCACTAGTCTTCATTACATTATTAAAATCAATCGATAACTCTAATGAAAAAGGACTATCATCAGTCAATAGTGATAGTGTGTTATGAATTAAGGATTGTGATTAATCCAATTCTGGGAAACTGCAGTCAAATAAATAGATAAAATCCTATTGAGCAGGGGTTGGCAGACTATGGCCTGAGGGTCAACTTTGACCCATCACCTTTTTTCGTAAATAAAGTTTTATTGGAACACAGCTATACTCATTTATATTGTTTATGGTGTTTTCACACTGTAATGGAAGGGTTAAGCAGCTGTGATGGAGACCCAATAGTCCACACAGCCTGAAATATCTACATTTTGGACTTCTGTAGGAAATGTTTGCTGATCTGTGCTGTTGTGTATGGTAGGTGAGCTCTGGATCTCAGCCATGGGGTCAAGACAAGAAAGCATTAGCTGAATGTATTGGGGTTGAGTAATTGTTAATAGTAAGAAAGGATTACAGAAGAGCTTCCCTAAGAGAGGTCGCCTTCAGTTCTCTTTCTGTCTCTGGTGGTTTATTTACTAGTAACAGAATCCTAAGTCAAACTGACTTAAGCAAAATAGGCGGTGGGTTGGAGTGGAGGCAGAATAATTGGCAAATATAACCCAAGTTCAGAGGAGGCAGGGGTGGAGCTGACATGAAGTTTGCTTTGCTTTCTGGAATTGGATGCACTTAGTTTCTTGCTCACTAGTTTTCACATCTGAATTTCTCTGTGTGTGCTCAGTTACTCAGTCATGTCTGATTCTTTATGGACTTCAGTCCTCCAGTCTCCTCGGTCCATGGGATTTTCCAGGAAAGATGACTGGAGGTGATTGCCATTTCCTCCTCCAGGGGATCTTCCCTACTTAGGGACCGAACCTACAATGCAGATGATTCTGCATCTCCTGCATTGCAGGCAGTTTCTTTACTACTGAGTCACCTAGGAAGCCCAAGTTTCTCTATGCATTGTTTCATTTTCTGTTGCAAATGGACTAGGAGGCAGTGAAAAATGCCACTGGGGAGCTCTGAACTTGCATATTCCAGTTTTGGGCTGGAGGAAAATGCTTCCAGTTTCCAATTACAAAAATCATAGGGCAAGACTCCAATGAATGGGTTTGGATTGTATGGGCACTCCTTGGACCAATCACAGAGACTGAGCCTGAGAGATACTTATATGTCCACTTTGGTGATACGAGGAATGGGCGTTTTACTAAAAGCCATGGCCATTGGAAAGCTGTTGTAAATTGCTTCTCCAATATGTTTTTTCTATAGCTGGGTTTTCATGGAATTGATGGGCAGGGGCCAATGGACCAAGGCATTTCTAGACATATATTTGCAAAAAAATGAAGGAATCAGCAATCTGAGACATTATCCACTGGTTATGAGACTTTTGAAAAGGGAATAATTAATAGATTTCTAGTAAATGTACAGGGTTATGCAAATACCACCACAATACAATTCTAGAACATTTCCGTCACCCCAAAAGATCCCTGTCACCCATTTGTTCCCATCCCCAGCCCCAGGTAACCACAATGCTAATTTCTCTTTATGGCTTTGCCTGTTTTTGGACAACCATATAAGTGGAACCATGCAATATGTGATCTTTTGTATCTGACTTCTTTCATTTAGTATAATGTTTTTGAGGCTCATACATATTGTAGCATGTGTCAGTGTTTTGTTTCTCTTCATTGCTAAAATAAATAAGCTACCACATTGATATACTACATTTTGTTCCATCATTTGATGGACATTTGAATTGTTTCCAGGTTTTGGCTTTTCCAAATAGTGCTACTGTGAACATTTTCCTGAAAGTCTGTGTGAATAGTTGCTTTTATTTCTTTTGGGAAGATAGAAAGCCTCTGTGACTTCTTAAATTTCTTTTTATTTTTTCCTTTTAGTAGCTGTTTTCCATTTAGTAGTTTTAGAGAATATATAGGTTCAGTTCCAATTTGAGCTGGTTCACTGGTTTTAAAAAACTTTCAATTCAATTAGAAAGTTAATATTTGGATTCACTGTGGGATTTAGCAAATGAGTATATTCATTCTAGTTTCTGGTTCATGTTCCACTTTAGTTCCTGTCCCTAATGGCAACTTAAAAGTCTGTAGCAGATTCCATGCTGGAAATGAAGACAGATTAGAGTACACGGAGAAAACTCATCTCTATATTAAACTGAAGCTCTGCAGTTAAATTGCCTTCTCTTCATCCTCCAACCCACATGCCCACATCCATCCTAGGGTACAGGATTTTACTCATTTCATAAAACCTCCCACAGTCATCTCCGGTAGAAGGTTGTGGATTACTGCCCTAGAGGCCGCTAGGGGCAGGCTCTCAGAGTGTGTGATGCAGTGACAAGCTTCCAGAGCATAGGTCTGTCTGGCTCTAAAGGCAGGGGTGTCTCCTACAGGAGCACAGTTGTACTTTTGGGAAGCAAGAGGCAAGGTCACGGCTGTTTCTTTTTCCTCTCTGACCTGCTGCCCTTCAATCATTGATCTTACTTTAATGCCCCCTCCCACATTTAAGGGTGATTTCCGATACTTATAAAAATGTATTTACAGGTAAAAGTGAGATGACTGTAAAAATCTCACCTATGTCTGGCAGATTTTGGGTTTCAACTACAGAAGTATTTGCTATGTATGACCTGTCTTTCAAGTAATTGAATTCCTCTTTGGGTTCTGGGTTAATTTAAAATGGACAGTTGGCAAATGATCTAAGAAATTATATTTGTGTTAATGTAGAGCCCACTGGCAAACTGGTTCATCATTTAACATTGAAAGTCACTCTTTTAGTTAAACTTCCCCATTATCTCTTTAAATTTCTATCCCCTCCCCACATTTCACAGTAATGCAGGATGAGAGGGGAAGATCAGAAGGACATTATTGAGAGAGACGGATTCTAGTGCTGGTGTCAATGACCTTGATCTTTCAACCTTGGAGTTCCCCGTCTACCTTCTTTTCTGTGAACTCCTGGTATTTCAGTATCTGAGCATAAGATACCAAAGAACTGGATTTACCAGACTTCTTGACTTGTGGACTTCTCCTTTTCTAGATCTAACATTTCAGTAGGCGAATATCCAATGTTACCTGACATCTGCCTATCTATCTAATCAGAGAGAGGAGGTGAAGGCGGTAGGAGTTCAATGGTTCTGTTTACTAAATAGGGAAATGCAAGCTACGACTTATGGGATTGCTTAATCCATAGTGCCAGGGAGCAGGGACAATTCCTGATCTTGGAGCAGCTGTGATCTTGAAGCCCAGAATCCTCCCCTAATTCCACTAAAGCCGTTCTAACCATACTGTGTTCCTTTCTACCATAACCCTGTGAGACAGCATAAAGAGCACTTCCCAGATTTTACAGGAGATGAAACTGAGATTTAGTTATGTGAAAGTGGCTAGAATCGGTGTGACGTGACTCTGGTTCAACATTCTTTGCTCTTTTTTGAAGATTGCTTATCCTTTAATCCAAATGATATTTCTACTTTTGTTTCTAAGAGTTCAAGGAACAAGGAGCTGGACAAACAAAGCGTTTGAATCCATTTCAGCCTGGTACTAGAACTTTCCCACCTGGCCGTGGGGTCCGGGGAAGAGACGCCTTTGTCTAACTGCATGCCAGCCCCCTGAGAAAGCCCGCTGTTAACAGTTTTGACAGAGCAAGGTGAAGGCAGGTGAGGTTTATTTTTTATTTTCACATTAGCTCTTTTGTCTAGCATCCTTCACCCTTCTGGTCCACTTGCTTTCCTCCACTGAGCCTAGTTCCATCTGGTCTGAATGTTGTTAATGAGGCTCCCTACTTTTAAGTGCGCCTAAGGCTCAGGTGTGACCAATCAAAGAGTTTCGCTCTCCTCTTGGATCCAAGTTTAGGAAATAGACATCTTTCCCAGATTGGACCAATGAGAATCAGAACAGAACTTTAGCTTTAACTGTGAAGAAAGAGACGTTCTTATTAATATTTTCTGTTGGACTGACTGCCAGCATTTTCGAGATTTGTATTCTCACAGCTCCGTCCTGCTGCTGCGATGAAAGAGTCTGTGAAACGGAGTGCGTGCCTGCTCACTCGCTGCAGTCCTGTCCGACTGTTTGCAGCCCCATGAACCATGGCCCACCAGGCTCCTCTGTCTGTGGCACTTTCCTGGCAAGATCACTGGAGGGGGTTACAATGCCCTGCTCCACAGGATCTTCTCGACCCAGGGATCGAACCACGACTCCTGGGTCTCCTGCCTTGCAGGCAGACTCTTACTGTTGAGCCACCAGGGAAACCCCTGAAAATAGAGCCGCAAAAAACAGAGCTGAGAGACAGTGAGAAACCGGATCCTTGTTCCTCCTCCTTGTTACCGTTATTATTATTTTACTTTTTTTATTGAAGTATAATACATTGGACTAATCTTCAGAGGCCAAATAAGTATATCTGTACATATTTGGAAATATGTGTACGTTTGTGTTACCACCACTCAGATCACAACATAGACAATTTCAAGGGCTCAGATGGTTCTCTCATGCCCCTCCCCGGATAACAACTTGCTGGAGAAGACTAGTAGTCCATATGTTCTCAGTTGGGTGATACCAACCAAGTGTTCTTGGAGGTGGGGAGAAGCAAAAAACTCATGGCTATTACAGTGGTTTGTGTCCTGCCAAAGGATCATCGTTATATAAACAGATATGCAGTATGCATGTAATGGGGGAAGTGTTTTAGGGAGAAACTATCTTAAAAGGCTCCAGTCACAGGGGTTGAGGGGGCAATAAAGGAAAAAAAAAGGCTAAGAAAAACTGCATTAATCTGAATCTACAACTGCTAATTTATTTTGCCAGTGCTTAAACTTTATAAAATGCAATTACCTGGTATGTGGCTGGCTTCTTTTGTTCAGCATATTATCATGAACTTCATATATGTTGTTGCATGTATCAGTTGTTTGCTCCTTTTTTGATTGTGGCTGAATTATTCCATTGCATAGATATTCTGTGTGCTAGTCACTCAGTCATGTCTGATTCTTTGTGACCTCATGGACTGTAGCCTACCAGGCTCCTCTTCCATTGGATTTCCCAGGCAAGAATACTGGAATAGATTGCCATTTCCTTCTCCAGGGGATCTTCCTGACCCAGGGATCAAACCCAAGTCTCTTGTGTCTCTTAAACTGGCAGGCAGATTCTTTACCACTGCGCCACCTGGGAGGCCCATATAGATACGCTACAGTTTGTTTATCTGTTCATCTCATGATAAGATATTTGGGTTGCTGTCACGTTTCACCTGTTGTGGATGCAGTTGCTATAAACATTTCATATATGTATTCTGATGGGCATATGTTTTCTTTTCTTTTGGATAAATGCCTAGAAAAATTCCCAGGTGGTGTTAGCGGTTAAGAATCTGCCTGTCAATGCAGGAGATGCAGTTTCCATCCCTGGGTCAGGAAGATTACCTGTGAGATGGTGCTGGATCTGAGTAAGCATATGCTAAACTTTAGATAGTGCCAATTTTCCGAAGTGGTAGTATCAGTGTCCTGCAGCAGTGTATGAGGGAGTTCCAGTTCCATATTCTCCCAACACTTGGTATTTTCAGTCTTTTCAATTTGAATCATTCTGGAGGGCTTGTATTGGCAATCTCATTGTGGTTTAAATTTGTCTTACCTTGATGTTGAGCATTATTTCCTAGGTCTATTGGCCATTTGGAGATCCCTTTTGTGAACTGAAAGAAGGGCAATGCCAAAGAATGCTCAAGCTTCTGCACAATTGCACTCATCTCACATGCTAGCAAAGTAATGCTCAAAATTCTTCAAGCCAGGCTTCAACAGTTTGAGAGCTGTGAAACTCCAGATGTTTAAGCTGGATTTAGAAAAGGCAAAGGAAATAGAGATCAAACTGCAAACATCCATTGGATCATCCATAAAGCAAGAGAGTTCCAGAAAAACATCTACTTCTGCTTTATTGACTGTGCCAAAGCTTTTGACTGTGTGGCTCACAACAAACTGTGGAAAATTCTTCAAGAGATGGGAATACCAGACCACCTGACCTGCCTCCTGAGGAATCTGTATGCAGGTCAAGAAGCAACAGTGAGAACGGGACATGGAACAACATACTGGCTCTAAATCGGGAAAGGAGTATGTCAAGGCTGTATACTGTCACCCTGCTTATTTAACTTATATGCAGAGTACATCATGGGAAATGCCAGCCTGGATGAAGCACAAGCTGGAATCAAGATTGCTGGGAGAAATATGAATAGTCTCAGACAGTCAGATGACACCACCCTTATGGCAGAGAGTGAAGAAGAACTAAAGAGCCTCTTAATGAGTGAAAAACTTAGCTTAAAACTCAACATTCAGAAAACTAAAACCATGGCATCCAGTCCCATTACTTTATGACAAATAGATGGGGTAACAATAGAAAAAGTGAGAGACTGTTTTTTGGGCTCTAAAATCACTGCAGATGGTGACTGTAGCCATGAAATTAAAAGGTGCCTGCTCCTTGAGAGAAAAGTTATGAACAACCTAGACAGCATATTAAAAAGCAGAGACCTTACTTTGCCAACAAAGGTCCATATAGTCAAAGCTATGGTTTTTCCAGTAATCATATATGGATGTGAGAGTTGGACTATAAAGAAAGCTGAGTGCGAAAGAATAGATGCTTTTGTGGTGTTGGAGAAGACTCGTGAGAGTCCCTTGGACTGCGAGGAGATCCAATCAGTCCATCCTAAAGGAAATCAGTCCTGAATATTCATTGGAAGGACTGATGTTGAAGCTGAAACTCCAATACTTTGGCCACCAGATGCAAAGAACTGACTCATTGGAAAAGACCCTGATGCTGGGAAAGATTGAAGGTGGGAGGAGAAGGGGACAACAGAGGATGAGATGGTTGGATGGCATCACTGACTCAATGGACACGAGTTTGAGTAAACTCCAGGAGTTGGTGATGGACAGGGAAGCCAGATGTGCTGGAGTCCATGGGGTCTCAAAGAGTCAGACACGACTGAGCGACTGAACTGAACTGAACTTTGTGAACTCTCTTTTCATGACTTCTACCTGTTTAATTCTGGGTTGCTTTTCTTTTTTTCACTGGATTGTCAGGTACATGTATTGAAAATTTCTTCTTCCAAGCTATGGTTTGCTTTTAATTCTCTTGGTGTTTACTCTTGATGAATAAAGTTTTTAATTTGTTGAAGTCCAATTCTCTTGTGTTTAAGAAATCTTTCCCTATTCCAAGGTGATAAAGATTTCTTCCATATCTTTTCCAGAAGTTCTATGCATTTTGCTTTTCCCATTAGGCCTATTCTTGAATTAATATTTAGATATGGCATAGATAGGGATTAAGGTTAAGATTTTATTTTTCCCATTTGAATATCTAACTGCTCAAGTGCTATTTATTACAGAAAAACCAATCATTCCCCCATTAAATTGAAATTATGTCTTTAGTGTAAATCAAGTGACTGTGTATGTGTGATATGTTTCTGGATTTTCTATTTTACTCCATTGGTTCATTTCTCTAGCCCTACAATAATAGTACATTAATATAAGCACAATTTTAAGAAGTCTTGCAATTAGATATGGTAAGTTCTCCAAATTTCTTCTTCAAAATTATCTAGGTTATTTTAGACTTCATGCATTTTAATATAAACTTTATAATAAACTTGCCAATTTCCAAAACAGAAAACTTGATATTTTGATTGGAATTAAATATATTTGAAAATATATATGAAAATAGTATATCTTCTCTAAGTCTTTAAATTCTCTTTTTAATGTTTTATTCCTTTCAGTGTAGAGAATTGTGCACATTTCTTTATTCTTAGATATCTGGTATTTTAAAATGCTACTGTAAATGAAATTTGTGTTTAAGATTTTCTTTTCCAAATTTTTCTTGTTAATGTATATCTATTGATTTTGGTATCATTATCTCAGTCATGCAACATTGCTAAATTTGCTTATAAATTCTAAAGATGTTTGTAGATTCTGTGGAGACTTTTCATACCCAATCATATCATTGGCATAAAATGATATTTATACTTTTTTTTTTTCCAATTTTGTACCTTTTGTGTCTTTTTGTTGCTTTGTTGCACTAGCTAGAACTTCTAGTACAATCTTAAATATACAGAGTGATAGAGTATATCTGAATGTTGCTTCTGACATTGGGGGAATTTTTAAAATATTTCATCCTTAAATATGATACTAGGTGAACCATCTTAACTTTAATTGAGATAAAATTTACAAACAATAAACTGCATCTATTTGAAGTACATAGTTTAATGGGTTTAACCACTGTGAAAGCCCCTGCATAATTAAGAAAATGATCATTGATATCATCTACAAAAATCTGTGGTTGGCCAGATTCTAAGAATGATCCTCAGTGGAGCTCAGCCTTGTGAATTCCCTCCCCTTTGAGTGTGCATGGAACCTGTGAACCTGAAATCTCATTCCCATGATCATATTGTATATGTTATATGGCAAAATGAAGACCATTCAGCTTGGCCTAACTTAATCACATGAACCTTTTAAAAGCAGAGCATTTTCTCTGTCTTGGGAGCAGCAGAGGGATTAAATTAGAGAGACTTAAAGCATGAGAAGGATTTGACTTGCTTTTGCTAGTTTGAAGATGGAGGAGCCACATGAGAAGTTAGTCTCATGAAGCTTAGAGTGACCTCTGGCTAACATCCAGCAAGGAATCAGGGCCTTCAGCCCTACAAGCACAAGTATATTCCAATGACCTGAATCAACTTAGAAGCAGATTCTTCTATAGGACTTCTAGGGAGAAGCCCAGCTTCATGTTGATTTTGGCTTTATGAAACCCTCAGCAGAGAACTCAGTTAAGCCTGTTTGAGCTTCTGACCTAAAGAACAACAGTGAGACATAAAAGGAGCATTGTGTTAAGCTGCTGTGTTTGTGGTAACTTTTTTTTTTTTTGATTGCATAAATATATATTTTTAAATTTCAATTAGAGGATAATTGATTTACAAGGCTGTGTTGATTTCTGCCATACAAAAACATGAATCAGCTCTAAGTATACATATATCCCCTCCCCCTTGAGCCTCCCTCCCCTCTGATCCTACCCCTCTAGGTCATCACAGAGCTCTGAGCTGAGCTCCTTGTATGACAACTTTTTGTGTTCTAAGCCATTTCAGTTGTGTCAGACTCTTTGTGATCCCCATGGACTATAGCCCACCAGGCTCCTCTGTCCATGAGATTTTTCAGGCAAGAATACTGGAGTGGGCTGCCATGCTCTCCTCCAGGGGATCTTCCCAACCCAGGGATTGAACCCTTGTCTCTTATGTCTTCTGCATTGGCAGGCTAGTTTTTTACCAGTAGCATTACCTGGGAAGCCCACATGGTAGCTTTTTAGGTAGCAATAAAAAACCAAAACATATTTTGAAACCTGGAGGTGGGTGCTGCCATAACAAATACTTAAAATGTGAAATCAGGCAATTGTTGGAAGAATTTTAAAGAGCATAATATAAAAAAACTTAGATTATTTTGGAAAGACTTCTTTTTTTTTTATAATTTTTTTTTTGGTAAATTGGAAAGACTTCTTATAGAAATAGGACATAGTAATAGATACCAAAAATGAAACATGTTATTGGAAACTAGCAGAGTTATTGGAAAGCTGCTATATAGGGGCTGAAAATTTTGCAGAATTGTGTGGGTTACGTGTGGGTTATGTGTGGGTTATTTGCAGGGTTATGTGAAAAACAAAACCTATAAATGATGAACTTGGCCATTTAGCTGAGAAGATTTTTCAGCAAAATGTTGAAGGTACAGCCTAGTTCCTTTGTGCTGCTTCTAGAAAAATGTGAGAAGAGAGAGATAAATTGAGTGAACAACTGTTAAACAAAAAGGAACAAAGACTTGATAATGGTGGGAAAAGGTGGCAAAAGATGATGCAGTGTAAAAATGGCTGCTGAAAGCTGACATTGAGAAAAGGCTGAGGGTGTAGTTATACAACCTGGAACAAGAAATGGCAACCCACTCCAGTATTCTTGCCTGAGAAATCCCATGGACAGAGGAGCCTGGCAGGCTACAGTCCAGAGGGTCGCAAAAAGTCAGACATGCCTGAGCATGCATGCCCAGTAGTTATATAAGCGTTTGCTGTAACCTCAGAAAGATCAAGAGATCAGAGTCTTTAGCTACACAAAAGACCCTTCCAAGAGATTACGCCTATACTAAACCAAACCAAAAAGCATCTAGGGCACTTTAAAAACATTGTTCCTCTGTCATCTCAGTAAAAGCCAGAGAAGAAATTATATTTGTGAATGACAGCTTCAGCTATGAAGTTATGAAAGTATGTAGCTTCATCTGAATTTGACGAGGTCTTACTCCTGGGAATGTGTCACACTGTATTTAAAATTTACCTTAAAAAATGATTATCCAGATGAGCCTAATTTAATCACATGATCCTTTAAAAGAGAAGAGGTTTCTCTGGCGGGTAGTAGGTATTTTGCATGTTGACACTGATATTGCTAAAGTCACTTATTAGTCCTAGTAACATTTTGGAAAATTCCTCAGAATTTCTAAATATAATCATGCAATATGCAAATAAAGACAATTTTATGTCTTCCTTTTCAGTGTATGACTTTAAATTCTTTTTCTGGCCTCACACTTGCTATGATAACCATGCCAATATTGAAAGAAGGTATGAGTAGACACCCTGAAATTTTCTTAATGTCAGGCAAAATAAGTTGGTCTTTTTTCATTGCCTACTAGAGTTTTTATTTGTTTGCATTTTCTTGTTCTTATTTTTGGTAGATCCTGATTATTCATTTGAAAAAGTCCTTTCAATTTTTAGTTGACTGAGAGTTTTATCAGGAATGACTTGAATTTTGCCAAATACTTTTTGCTTCACTGGCTGAGATTATCTATTTCTTAATCTGTTAATATTTTGACTTCCATCAGTTGATTTTTGAATGTTAAGTCAATGTTGCATTCATGAGATAAAATTACACATCGTTATGATATATTATCCTAATAATATATTGCTAGATTCATATTGCTAAAATTCTGTTAAGGAATTTTGCATCTAGTCTCTAGTTTTATTTTCTTGCAATGTATTTATCAATGTGTCAGTGTTCTGCTGGCCTCATAAAATGAGGTACAAGTATTCTTTCCTATCTTATGGAAGAATTTTAATTGAGTTGATTTCTTCTTTAGATGTTTGATGGAATCTTCCATAATGTCAACTGAGGCTGGTGTTTTCTTTCTTAGAAAGTTTTATAAACTACACATTCCATTTCTTTAAAAGATATGGGGTTGTTTATTCCTTCTATTTCTTCTTGAGTGAGTTTTCTAGTTTTTATCTTCTTTTTTCCCCTGATAAATTTGGCCAGATGTTTATCAATTTTATTGACTTTTTTGGTATCATTAATTTTCTCTGTTGTTTTTGTATTTTCAATTTTACTTAATCGCTGCCCTTGTCTTTATTATTTTTCTACTTTTGATTCCTTAGACTTTAATTTGTTCTTTTTATAGTTTCCTAAGGTGGAATCTTACATTATTAATTTTAGAATCTTCTTTTTCAAACAAAAGCAGTAATGCTAGTAAGTTTACCTTTGAGCACTGAGTGAGCTCTAGTGTGTAAGTTTTGATATATTATGTTTTCACTTTCACTCAATTAAAAATAATTCCTAATTTTCCTTGTGATTTCTGTTTTGACCAATAAGTTAAAAAGAAGTATATTATTTTATTGTCAATGATTTGGGGATTTTCCAGGTATTTTTTGTTACTCATTTCTAGTTTAATTTTTCAATTATTAGTGAACATAGAAAGTGTTTTATATGATTCAGTTTTCCTGATATTAGCCTTACATTATTACCTACCTAGGTGAATGTCTCTTGTGCACTTGAAAATAATATGTATTCTGCTGCAGCTGGATGGAATATTCTATAATTATAAGTTAAGTTGAACTGGTTGGTAGTGTTTGTTCTATATGTTCAAGTTTTCTACATGCTTACTTTTTTTGTTTTCTTGACCTATCAATTCCTGAGGGAGGAGTGTTAAAATCTCTAAGAATAATTGTGGATTTATTTTTATAAGTTTTACTTCTTATATTTTGAAGTTCTATTATTTGATACATACACTTTTATGATTGTTACAACTTCTTGATAAATTGAACCCTGTATCATTATGAAATGGCATTTATCTCTGGTAATATTTTTTGTTGTGAAGATTGTATTAGTTGCTCAGTCATGTCCTACACTTTGCAACCCCATGGACTGTAACCCACCAGGTTCTTCTGTCTGTGGTGTTCTATAGGCAAGAATACTGGAGTGGGTAGCCATTTCCTTCTCCAGGTGATCTTCCCAACCCAGGGGTCGAACCCACGTCTCTTATGCCTCCTGCACTGGCAGACAGTTTCTTAGCCATCTGAACCACTGGGAAAGTTGTGAAGATTACTTTTCTGTTATTAACAAAGCTGTAGTGAGTGCTTTCCCCTAATTCTAACCCCAGAAAATCTCAGATACCTATAAATTTTATTTTAAAAAATAACTTCATGTGTAAATTATCATTTCTGTTTTGATTCTCAAACAAATCAAAGAAAATTCAAAAAGAAAACTTAGAGGGGAGAATACTTCTGGTTAATAATTTTAGGCACAAGTATAAATTTATAGTAATCCTGTGAATACATGTAAAAAATAGACAAACTTTTGGCAGTAATACAGTAAAAGCTTTTCTATTTCTTTAATAATATAAAAAGAGATCTGTGTGCTGATATGTTTCATATTAAGTTTTAATTTTGTATGTAATGAGCATCACTTTTTGTCTTGGTGGTCAGCATTCCCTCCATGGCTTTTATTATAGACCACACTCCAGTGATTTGAGATGTTATATTTTGCCAGTAAATTGGTCAAGATCCTAAATATTAATAGAAACATTCCCTGTGATCTTTGGTCTATGAAAACTCATATCCCACAAAAACTTGGTGTATTCCACTGGATAGCAATAAGCTAGGATGTGTTAAGCGGTGTGGCAATTGCTCTATTTCTGTGTGTGTGTGTGTGTGTGTGTGTGAGAGAGAGAGAGAGAGTCACTCAGTCATGTTCAGCTCTTTGTGACCCCATGGACTGTATGACTAGTTATAAAGTTTGACAAAAGGGTATGGGTGATGAAGCTTGAGCTTGCTGGAGTGGAGGTGGGGTGAATGGGATCACTTATTGGGTTAACTGGTTGTACTCACTGATGTGAAGGGGTTATTGGCTATAATGGATGATTCTATAGAGTAGGGAAAACCACTAGACCCTTCAGGTATGACCTAAATCAAATCCCTTACAATTATACAGTAGAAGTGACAAATAGATTCAAAGGATTAGATCTGATAGACAGAGTGCCTGAAGAACTATGGAAGGAGGTTTGTGACATTGTACAGGAATCAATGATCAAGACCATCCCCAAGGAAAAAAAAATGTAAAAAGGCAAAATGGTAGTATGAGGAGGCTTTAAAAATAGCTATGAAAAGAAGAGACGCGAAAGGCAAAGGAGAAAAGGAAAGATATACCCATTTGAATGCAGAGTTCCAAATAATAGCAAGGAGAGACAAGAAAATCATCCTCAGTGATCAGTGCAAAGAAATAGAGGAAAACAATAGAATGGGAAGTAGAGATCTCTTCAAGAAAATTAGAGTTACCAGGGGAAATTTTCATGCAAAGATGGGCACAATGAAGGACAGAAATGGTGTGGACCTAAGAGAAGCAGAAGATATTAAGAAAAGGTGGTGAGAATACACAGAACTGTACAAAAAGATCTTCATGACCCAGATAATCTTGATGGTGTGATCACTCACCTAGAGCCAGACATCCTGGAATGTGAAGTGAAGTGGACCTTAGGAAACATCACTTCAAACAAAGCTAGTGGAGGTGTTGGAATTCCAGTTGAGCTATTTCAAATCTTGAAAGATGATGCTGTGAAAGTGCTGCACTCAATATGTCAGCAAATTTGGAAAACTCAACAGTGACCACAGGACTGAAAAAGGTCAGTTTTCATTCCAGTCCCAAAGAAAAACAATGCCAAAGAATGCTCAAACTACCGCACAATTGCACTCATCTCACACACTAGCAAAGTAATGCTCAAAATTCTCCGAGCCAGGCTTCAACAGTACATGAACTGTGAACTTCCAGATGTTCAAGCTAGATTTAGAAAGGCAGAGGAACAAAAGATCAAATTGCCAACATCCGCTGGATCATCGAAAAAGCAAGTGAGTTCCAGAAAAACATCTACTTCTGCTTTACTGACTATGCCAAAGCTTTTGATTGTGTGGATCACAACAAACTGTGGAAAATTCTTCAAGAGATGGGAATACCAGAACACCTGACCTGCCTCCTGAGGAATCTGTATGCAGGTCAGGAAGCAACAATTAGAACTGGACGTGGAACAATAGACTGGTTCCAGATCAGGAAAGGAGTATGTCAAGGCTGTATATTGTCACCCTGCTTATTTAACTTATATGCAGAGTACATCATGAGAAATGCTGGACTGGATGAAGCACAAGCTGGAATCAAGATTGCTGGGAGAAATATCAATAACCTCAGATATGCAGAGGACACCACCCTTATGGCAGAAAGTGAAGAACTAAAGAGCCTCTTGTTGAAAGTGAAAGAGAAGAATGAAAAAGTTGGCTTAAAACTCAACATTCAGAAAACTAAGATCAAGGCATCTGGTCCTATCACTTCATGGCAAGTAGATGGGGAAACAGTGGAAATAGTGACAGACTTTATTTTCTTGGGCTCCAAAATCACTGCAGATGGTGACTGCAGCCATGAAATTAAAAGACACTTGCTCTTGGAAGAAGAGCTATGACAAACCTAGACAGCATATTAAAACACAGAGACATTACTTTGCCAACAAAGGTCCGTATAGTCAAAGCTATGGTTTTTCCAGTAGTCATATGTGGATGTGAGAGTTGGACTCTAAAGAAAGCTGAGCACTGAAGAACTGATGCTTTTGAAACTTTTTGTTGGAGAAAGCTCTTGAGAGTCCCTTGGACAACAAGGAAATCCAACCAGTCCATCCTAAAAGAAATCAGTCAGTCCTGAATATTCATTGGAAGTACTGATGCTGAAGCTGAACCTCCAATACTTTGACTATCTGATGTGAAGAATGTACTCATTTGAAAAGACCTGATGCTGGGAAAGATTGAAGGTGGGAAGAGAAGGGGATGACAGAGGGTGAGATGGTTGGATGGCATCACCAACTCAATGGACATGAGTTTGAGTAAATTCCGGAAGTTGGTGATGGATGGGGGGCCTGGCATGCTGCAGTCCACAGGGTCGCAAAGAGTCGGACATGACTGAATAACTGAATTGAACTGATAGAACCTTACTACTGCTATTTTGCAAGCATCAACTTATTAAGGACAGTCATGGTTTTACTATCTACTACTGACTCAGGCAATGGGAAAACTTGCATCTAGTTAGTTGGAGCACTTCTTCAGTTTCTTTGCTAATACCTGCCATTCTTCAGAACCTGCATCGATTCTCTGAGATGCCTCTTTTAACTACCATAGTATTCACAATCTCAAATGTTTTCTTATAGAATTGGACATTCCATAACTCAGCATCAGTTATGCATGACCTCTTACACTGTAGTTTTGAGCACTTGCTCCCGCAAATATGACAAAAACTAAATTGTTGAAATCTACTCCTAGAAGTTAAAGGATCCGTAATTTCTGCTGAATGATTGAATGAGACAAAATTTGGGATGTTGGGTTTGGGAAGAATTTTATGCTATTGGTATGTATGGGAAACTGCAATATTTGGTTTGTATATGTATCGATATATAGTAGGTGAAATTTTTTGTAAGTTTTGATTGTTTACCTAACCACAAGGATCAAAGTTTAACTCAGAAATACTCTAGAAAAAATCAGGGCATAACATCTTTCCACATACCTCTCTTGTTTTTACCCTAGGACAAAACACTTGATATATTTTATATGCATTTTAGTTTTCCATTTTTACTATATTGGATCTCTAAGTTAAGGGACGTGTGCATGTGTTGTTTGCTCAGTTGTGTCTGATTCTTTGGGATGCTATGGATTGTAGCCCACCAGGCTCCTCTGTCCATGGGATTTCCCAAGCAAGAGTACTGGAGTGGGTTGCCATTTCCTTTTCCAGGGGATCTTCCAGATCCAGGATCAAGTCCATGTCTCCTGCATTGCAGGTGGATTCTTTGCCGCTGAGTCACCAGGGAAGCCCAGGCTAAGAGACATAGTAGCTGCTAATTCAACTACAAGGGAACCTCCTTATTGAAGATATTAGAGTATAACATCACCGAGACATGACCAAGTCTCTAATCTGAAAACATAATACAAATTTCAAAATCTGGCTAATCGTCAAAATCACCTCCATAACTTTGTGAAGAGTTAAATATTCAAGATCAGAGATTCTGTTCAAAACATTTGAGAGGAACCTGGAAACTGAACCTTAAAAAATGCCCAGATAGTTCTGTTGCTCAGCCAAGCTTGGGAATCTCCAACTGCAGTTTGGCCCTATGGTCACAGCTCAGCCACTGTGAGCTGGGCTGTTGCACCAGCTAGACATTGCGCTGCTTTTAAGGAGAGCAGATGTGTGGACATGACCCAGTCCCCCCTGGTGGTGACTGCACAGCTAAGGATGCAGAATTTGCTTATGTTACAAATTTTACCTAGATGGTCGATTCTATGGGAGATCATTGCTGGGCTTCATTACCTGTGGCTCTTGATGTAAGAATAAAGGAAGAAAAATTCCCATAATAATTTCTAATAAAAAAGGAAAGCAAGTAAAAATTTTTTTAAATGATTTTTTCATGAATGCATATAAAAAGAGCAAGCAATCATTTACATGTGCTATCTAGGACAGTATATTTTATTTTATTTTTTTTCCCAATTATTTTTATTAGTTGGAGGCTAATTACTTTACAATATTGTAGTGGTTTTTGTCATACATTGACATGAATCAGCCATGGATTTACGCGTGTTCCCCATCCTGATCCCCCCTCCCACCTGCCTCCCCATCCCATCCCTCTGGGTCATCCCGAGCACTTGTCTCATGCATCCAACCTGGACTGGTGATCTGTTTCACACTTGATAATATACATGATTCAATGCTGTCCTCTCAGATCATCCCACCCTCGCCTTCTTCCACAGAGTCCAAAAGTCTGTTCTATACATCTGTGTCTCTTTTTGTGTTTTGCATACAGGGTTATTGTTACCATCTTTCTAAATTCCATAGATATGCGTTAGTATACTCTATTAGTGTTTATCTTTCTGGCTTACTTCACTCTGTATAATGGGCTCCAGTTTTATTCATCTCATTAGAACTGATCCAAATGTATTCTTTTTAACGGCTGAGTAATGTTCCATGGTGTATATGTACCACAGCTTCCTTATCCATTCATCTGCTGATGGGCATCTAGGTTGCTTCCATGTCCTGGCTATTATAAACAGTGCTGCGATGAACATTGGGGTGCACGTGTATCTTGCATATCTTGTTTCCTCAGTGTGTATGCCCAAGAGAGGGATTGCTGGGTCATATGCCAGTTTTATTTAGGACAGTTTATTTTAAAAAGTAGGTTTTTTTTTTTTTTTTTTTTTTTTGCAGGAAAGAAAGCATTTAAATGAGAAATTAGTATCAAAATGAGAAACTAATATTAAAGATACTTTATCCCATGTATTTGGAAGTTAAATGTCCATTTTTAAGTAATGGGTATATCTAAGAACTAATAACAAGGAAAATTAGAAAATATTTGCAATAGAATTAAATGAAAAGAGAACTTACCAGAATTTGTTGCATGCAGTTGAAGCTGCTCAGTGCAATTAAATACACTGGAGTCTTGAATAAGGTATGAAAACAAATAATGGACACTAGCATAAAATTTTGTGAAATTTGAACAAAATCTGTACTTTAGCTAATAATACTTAATCACTTGTTAACTTTCTGTTTTTTTAACAACATAATAGTTTTTTATATTCTCAGTTGGATTAGAAGTTTCAAGCCTCATTCAAGTTTTTTAAAAGTCACTAAGATAAATTTTTTAGACTTTAAGCAGTAATACTAGATGCCAAAATAAATGCAACTATATCAGTTTTGAGTTCTGAGTGAATGTAAATTAGAAATCTGGTATTCTAGTCATACTAAGTCAAACAAGTGGAATCAAAATGTCATAAATTTTTTTAGATAGTCAAGAATTCATAAATTTTCTAAAATATCTATATACTATATATATGTATACAAAAGCTTTTCTAGTATGCTTGATAAAGACTTGAGAAAGAACAACAAAAAAGAGATGGAGAAATTTGAAAACATAAACTAAATGAAATGGGAGCACTGAATACGAACTAGAAAAAAAATGACACTGGATAAAAGTAAAAGATCATCATATAGTCCAGTTGTTTTTAAACATGGCTGCTCATTACAAATACATCTGGAGTTTTGGAGAAAAATAGCAATATCCAGGCTCTTTGTCAATTATTTGTGTGAATTCAGGCTTCAGTCTTAGGAAGAATTGGTGGCTCTCATCTTACTTTAGCCTTAAGTAGTAGTACCTGAGTTGAAGAAGAACTAAGAGTTCTCTTTGGATAAGCTGTGCCAAAACAATTCTTCCCACCTTGTTTCAATGCCTCCAGCCTTCTCAGCCTTCTCAGTAGACTAAAGCCATTGTTACCAGCTGCGGCTGCGCTGTGCTATGCTTGGTCGCTCAGTCCTGTCCAACTCTTTGCAACCCTATGGACTGTCGTCCACCAGGCTCCCCTGTCCATGGGGATTCTCCAGGCAAGAATACTGCAGTGGGTTCCCATGCCCTCCTCCATGGGATCTTCCCAACCCAGGGATGGAACCCAGGTCTCCAAAATTGCATGCAGATTCTTTACCATCTGAGTCACCAGGGAAGCCCAAGAATATTGGAATGAGTAGCTTATTCCTTCTCCAGGGAAACTTCCCAACTCATGAATTGAACCGCGGTCTCCTGTATTGAAGGTGGATTCTTTACCAGCTGATCTACCTGGGAAGCCCTCTAGACTTCTGATGCACTAATTAAGGAAAGAGTTTTAGTATCATTGGCATTTGACCCATGTGAACTCTGGCAAATAATAATCCTCTGAGCGGAGCCCAGAAGGATGCATGAACACTACTTTGAAGGGCAGATCTGCAGGGTTGTCAAAAGGGATTTGTCCTTCTTCGTGGCATTGGCGTTGTTCTCCAGACAGCAGCATTGAGCATGTGGCTCTACTTGGAACTGCATCAAAACAGTATTCTTCAAAGAGAGTCCTGTGGAACACAAGTCCTACCTACTTTTTCTAGCTACAAAGGTTGGGATCTGTGGGAGGATAAGCCCCAGGTGAATGGCCCCCTGGCTATGTTATGTACAACATTCTGAATCTAGAATTTAGCGCAAAGCTTATTTAGATAGCAGCTCAATGCCCAAGACCAATGATTCTCAACTGGGGACAATTCTGCTCCCCAGAGGACTTTGGCAAAGTCTGGAGACATTTCTGGTTGTCACATCCGAGGAGTGGAGGAGGAGAGCGTGCTACTGGCATCTAGCAGGGAGAAGCATCTACAATGGCCCTCGAAAACCTGGAGGTGCTGCACACACCTGTCAGATGGGTGCCTTTCCCCCCAGTGCCTTTAACGGATGTGCTTACAAAATGTATATGCCAGTTTTCATGGTGCAGCTAGGAAAGTAACAGGGAGTCACACCTGCCCCAGCAAACCACTGGCCACCTAGAAAAGGCCTCCCACGGGCTGTAGTCCAGCGGGAACTCAGGGGCAGAGGGACTGGGCTGGCTTTAGGAGTGTCTCGGGGCTGGGATCACCCTATGCATGCTAGGAGCATCATGCATGTACTGCAGACTTTCAGAAACTTTGCTCATCTTTTAATCTGTACTCCAATAAAGTGAACTGGCCTCTGCTAATATCCCAGATTTCTCACTGCTCTGGTTCTCTGAAGATCAAAGATATAAAAAATTGAGAAAGAAGCACTTGACAAATTTGGACAAGTGTCAGACTTTGCTCACATATACTTTATTGATTTATAAAAATGGCAAATGTCCATTATAAAAGATTCAAGCAAGACAGACAAGTGAAAAAAGGCTACAAAACTCCTCAAATACCACCACCCAGAAATAACCAGGGAGCATCATTACAGATGTCGCCATCTGTATGTGGGCAGAAGGATGTGAGCAAGAGAGAGACAGAATGTAACAGAAGAAAGGGTAATGAGATGGATGGGGACAGAGAAGCAGAGGAACTCGCTGTAGGTGACACAGCTGGCTCTGATCCTGGTTACCATGGGATTCAATGCCATGTTAAAGACTAACTTTAAAAAGATGTAAAATCGTGATGACTCTCATTCATGTATAAAATAAACATATGTTAAAGATAATATTTAGCTCATCGCTAATAAGGAAACTGGTAAGATGTAAGAAATCTACAAAGAAAAGAAAATTATAAGGACAACTTGCTAGATCAGGAAAGCAGGTAGAGGGAGGAGTGGGACTTTCCCTTCTACTAGAACAAAATCTGATAGCAGGGCAAAATAATCTTTTTCTATAGACATGCAATTAGTTATCCATAACTTACAGAGTTGTAAAATTGCTCAGAGGCAACGAAAGACTAGAACCAGATAATTCTGAGGGGAATGAGCCAAACAATGTGTAATGCTCCTTTGGAGACACTCAGCAATCTAATCTGCTTATTCTAAACTTCCTTATACCCACTTGTTGTAACTTCAAGACCCAGATGCCTTCCGAGGTTTCTAGTTCTTACTCTTGCCAGAAGGAGTTTTTGAGCACCGCAAGTACAACTTCAAGAGTCAGAAAAAACTAAGAGATGTCTTTGTGCATTTACGTGTTTTATCCTTTTCTGAAAAAGTCATGTGCTTTATTATAATAAATAAAAACATCCCAAAATATATAAATAAAGTATAATACTCTCTGCCCATCTCCCCTCCCTCCTCTCACATCCATTGTGTTTGGAGGTAACCAATACAATTTACTATATATTTATCATGTTTCACAATCATGCATAAACATTTAGACACATATGTAGGAATTTTGGTTGTGAGAGGTTACACAAGTGGGAACATACTATATATATATATATATAATATAAATATATATATATATAATGGATCTTGCTTTTCTCATCTAAACTAATACATTGAAACTATCTCAGATACACAGATATTGGTGGAAGGCATTCAGGTAAATAGCTACAGGACACGCTGCGATCTGCCCAGGCTCTGATTCCTGGAACTGAGGGGAAGAAATGCAGACGGTTCTGAATAGGAGAGAAGTTGTCCTTGCAGTAGGCATGGTGTGAAGTTGGGTAGCCAGGCCGTGTGGAGCATGGCTTGGTCGTTTGACTTGAGTCAGGGTAGAAGCGCAGTTGAACGTCTTTGTCCAGCTAGAATGCACGTCAGCACCCTCTAATCAAGACGGTTTTTCAACTGTCAGTTGAGATGTGAGTGGGGAGCAACATTACATTTTAAAGAAAATAATTATTTCCTTAGTAACAGAAGTCAAATAATTTTCGAAGAAAATGTTGTAATTACTATTGAGAAAAGGAATTTCTCAACCCCACCTTCTAAGAACACTGAAAATCTAACGCAGCAATCTCAGGATATCAAAGGACTGCTTGCTGCATCTTTGTTCACCTACTGTGCTAGTACATGGAACTCTGCTTAATGTTATGTGGCAGCCTAGATGGGAGGGGAATTTAGGGGATGATGGGTACATGTATGGCTGAATCACCTAAAACTATCACAGCATTGTTTGATAATTGGCTATATCCCAATAAAAATAATTTTTTTTGAGAAAAACATTCCTATACTATGAAATAATGCCATTTGCAGCAACATGGATGGACCTAGATATTATCACACTAAGTGAAGTAAGTCAGATGGAGAAAGATGAATACCATATGATATCACTTCTATGTGACATCTAAAATATGACACAAATGAACTTATCTACAAACAAGAAACAGACTCACAGACATAGAGATCAGACTTGCAGTTGCTGATGGAAAGATAAGATGGAGGATGGATGGATGGATGGATGGAGTTTGGGATTAGCAGATACAAACTATTACAGATAGGATAGATAAGCAACAAGGTCTGACTGTATAACACAGGGAACTATATTCAATATCCTGTGATAAACCATAATGGAAAAGAAGATGAAAAAGAATGTACATAGGCAGTCCAGTGGTTAAGAATCTGCCTGCCAATCAAGGGACACAAGTTCGATCCTTGGTCTGGGAAGATTCCATATACCTCAGAGCAACTGAGCCCGTGTACCACAGCTATTGAGCCCAATGCATTCTAGAGCCCATGTCCCCCATAAAAGAAGCCACTTTGATGAGAAGGCCGTGAAGCACAAGGAAGAGTAGCCCTCGCTCACGGAAACTAGATGAAGTCCACTGACGACCTAGGGCAGCCAAAAAGAAGAGAGTGTATATATGTGTACATATTTATGTATGCATGCTCAGTCACTTCAGTTGTGTCTGGCTCTCTGCGACCCCGTAGATTGTAGCCTGCCAGACTCCTCTGTCCATGGGGATTCTCCAGGCAAGAATACTAGAGTGGGTTGCCATGCCTTCCTCCAGGGGATCTTCCTGACCTAGGGACTGAACTTGCTTCTATCTCCCTGTGGTTCCTGCGTTGCAGGCAGATTGTTTACTGCTGAGCCGCCAGGGAAGCCCCATCAGTTCAGTTCAGTTCAGTCACTCAGTTGTGTCTGACTCTTTGTGACCCCATGCACTGCAGCACGCCAGGATTCCCTGTCCATCACCAACTCCTGGAGCTTACTCAGTCTCATGTCCATCAAGTCAGTGATACCATCCAACCATCTCACCCTGTCATCCCTTTCTCCTCCCACCTTCAATCTTCCCCAGAATCGAGATCTTTTCAAATGAGTCTGTTCTTCACATCAGGTGGCCAAAGTATTGCAGTTGCAGCTTCAGCATCAGTCCTTCCAATAAATATTCAGGACTGATCTCCTTTAGGATGGACTGGTTGGATCTCCTTGTAGTCTAAGGGACTCTCAAGAGTCTTCTACAACACCACAGTGCAAAAGCATCAATTCTTCAGTGCTCAGCTTTCTTTATGGTTCAACTCTCACATCTATACATGACTACTGGAAACACTATAGCTTTGACTAGACGGACCTTTGTTGGCAAAGTAATGTTTCTGCTTCTTAATGCTGTCTAGGTTGGTCGTAGCTTTTCTTCCATCTTTTAATTTCTTTTAATTAGCATCTTTTAATAGCATCTTTTAATTTCAAGGCTGCAGTCACCAGCTGCAGTGATTTTGGAGCCCAAGAAAATAAAGTATCTCACCTTTTCCATTGTTTCCCCATCTACTTGCCATGAAGTGATGGGACTGGATGCTATGATTTCAGTTTTCTGAATGTTGAGTTTTAAGCCAACTTTTTCACTCTCCTCTTTCACTTTCATTAAGAGGTTCTTTAGTTTTTTTTTTTTTTTTTTTCACTTTGTTCCATAATGATGGTGTCATCTGCATATCTCAGGTTATAAATTAAATCCCTATTCTACAGGCAACCCTAACATTAAAAAAATAAAACTGAAAATTGTCTGTTAAAAATTGATGATTATTACTAATACAAATTTATTTGTCTGGAGCCTAGAAAAAAATTGTTTGGTGATTGAGTGGGAAAGAAAAGGAGTATAAAAAATAAAAGTGTCTAAAAAGAAATAGATGGCATCACCGACACAATGGACATGAGTTTGAGTAAACTCTGGGAGCTGGTGATGGAGAAGGAGGCCTGGCGTGCTGCAGTCCGTGGGGTCGCAAAGAGTCAGACATGACTGAGCAATTGAACTGAACTGAACTGAAAAGGAAATACTATGAGACTTACTCTTTTTGTAAGACTATTTCCTAACTAGAAGGAGACAGACCCTTAAAACATCATGATCTTGTTAACCTGGAGGATGTGGAAATCGAGATCCCTGAGAGGAGGGAAGGTCAGAAAGGAGGACCTTAAGCCAAAGGGCACCTGAACTGCCTTTCCCACCTGTCCTCAGTCCTCAGACCTGCGGCTGTAAAAAGCCAGCTTTTTTACACTTTCAGTGGTACACTTCTGTCCATACTGGACTTTTGTCCCAATCAATCAACACATGTTTTATTGATCATTTACTATGTGCCCAGAGCTAAACTATTACAACTTCCGGATGTGACATGCTCCTTAAAGACAGAAACCATCTCACTGAAGACAAAGAGCATAAAAATAGAAATAATATACAAGGCAGCATGTAAAGAATTTTTAATATTGAAATCTTAACACTACTTAAAAATTTTGGAGATTTTCAGCTGAGAGGAATTCTGAGAAGTAGAGAAAAATTTTTCTCATGCAGCAGGAGCTTCATGTATGTTGAAACCGGGCTTTCAGAAAGGTGTCATGGAGGCAGTAAGGTGTCATATGAATAAAAATAGTGGTTGTTATTATTATGGTGGGAATGATAATAAGAGGGACTTGTGTTTGTTGAGCATGTTGTTTCACTTAGAAGCACCTCAGGAATTAGATGAGGAGCGCATGGCAACCCCCTCCAGTATTGTTGCCTGGAAAATCCCATGGACAGAGGAGTCTGGCAGGCTACAGTCCTTGGGTTCACAAAGAGTCGGACACAACTAAAGCAACTTATTATGCATGCACATAGGAATTGGATATTCTTTTTTTTTTTTAATTATTTTTATTAGTTGGAGGCTAATTACTTCACAACATTGCAGTGGGTTTTGTCATACATTGACTTGAATCAGCCATGGAATTGGATATTCTGATCATTCTCAGTTTAGAGATGAGAAAAGCAGAGGCTTAGATCAATTCAGGGAACAAATGATACTATGGTAGAGTGATAAGAAACCACAGGCTTAGCCCCAGGAACACACCTGTAATTGACAAAGTTACTGTTACTCATGGCAATGATGGGAGAACACACACCATAGGGAGCCATCGGGTGTCTCAATGAGGGAGTGTTAGAACTAGGACAGGATTTGGAATTTATATGGGCAAAACTGGGGAGTGACTAAGGAAGTGAATTCTTTCTTGATCGAACAATTCTACAATCGATCAATAATCTTAGCTAGAAGACTAGAGAAGATAAAGTTATAGTTGGTACAAAAGTAGTGGCCACTCATTCAGCTGAGGGGAGGAGGGATGCTTGCTGTTTTTTGTGTGAGGCGACCTGTCTGCATGGATACTCTGTGAGACTGTGACCAGGAGTAGAGAAATGCAATTTTGCCATAAGCATCAGCATTCCTAATATCATTGAGGCTCAGCTATGAGTTGCCTGATGTCAGGGCCTGCTTTTCCTTCTAACATGTGCGAGTTGTTCAGGCAAGGGACTGAGCCAGTTGACTTCACTTTCGTCATCTGTACAGTAGAATTGTCTTGAAAATTAAATGTCACATAGGCAAAGGAGATGGCACCTAGCCCACAGAAGGTTCTCCATCATTGGGTTATTTCTGGAGGAGGAAAACCAGAGGTGGCGAGAGGATGGATGGATTTCCCATCACTCAGAAGGTGGGGGAAGGGCATCGGATGGGGCCACGGCAGGAGAGCAGGTGGGGATGCGGACACCATGTATTTTTCCCTTGAAATTCCCACGAATTGGCTAGGCTCACATTTCAACTTCTTTTTGGCACTTCGGAGCTATGTTCAGTCAGGGTCTTATTTTTCCTTTCTTTCCAGAAAAAGGCAAAGACATCCTCACATTTTCCCCAGCAACATTTCCCTTTGTTATTCTGGGCATAGAGAGAACAGCATCAGTCCCTAGAGACTGTTTCACAACAAAAGGTGCTTTTGTTTTTTTCTTTTCATTGCAGTTATTGGTGAAATAAAGCTGAGCTCATCATCTAATCTTCTCCTTTTATACAGTTATAGACAATATTTGTTTCTTAGGATTGTAGAAAGCCCTGATGTAGCAAAAATCTTTGCTGCATAATTAATTTCCAGCACATCAGGTGATGACTGAAGCTCAGTTATAGTTGCAAGGAAGTAATTTTTTCAAACATGAAGATGAGAAGCAGAAGTAGCTGTTCAGTGTTGAAGTGGATCTTATGTGTTTCTAATGAGTAGAGCCAATAAGCAGCAGTGATATATAATTTGTTTGGACATTTCTAGCTAACAGTGAGCCCATGGTGTTGAATATCTTCCAAGTGATTCTCATATAGAAGGGTTTCCTTCCACTGTTAAAAGGTGGGTACCTTTCATTAGAGCTGCTGTTATGGTATCAGGGAAAATAGGACGTTTTGTCCTTTTAAAGGTGATTACTGTTCTCACAAATTATATCATTAAAGAAATGATAGTGTTTAGCAACATAAGCAAAATGAGAACTGCAAAAAGATTAAAATATGCCACATGCCTCTGGATAATGAATTTTCCTTCCTAAACAAAGAAGTTGGAAAACTCAAAACATGGAAATACCTGTATAGCCCAAAGAGACCCTAGAAAAATTTCACACTTACAAGATGTTTCACACTTAAAAGATGATATCTAGACCAATATAGGTGAATAAAAAACAGAAAGGGAGTTTTAAGGTTCTTTTACACTGTGGAACTCACAGACTGTTCAAGCTATGATGTGTGCCCTTCCAAAGACTAACTTGGCCAAGAAACTTGCCAAAGGCTGGATTTCTCATCTGAGAATGATGGTAATAGGTTTCTTATCATGTTCTTACTGTCATTAAAGGAGTCTGATATTTGGGGTCTCTTTGTCTCTAGAAAAGTTTCCTTTTCTTCATTTTTGGTTGCATTCAGCCCTTCTTGTGCTTTCCTGGTGGCTCAGCAGTAAAGAATCTGCCTGCCAATGCAGGAGACACAGGAGATGTGGGTTCAATTCCTGGGTTGGGAAGATCTCCTGGAGAAGGAAATGGCAACCCACTCCAGGGTTCTTGCCTAGAGAATCCCATGGACAGAGGAACTTGGTGAACTATAGTCCATGGCGTCACGAAAGAGTTGGACATGACTTAGTGACTAAATGACGACAATAACAACAGCAACACAGCACTTCTTAATCTTTAAGGATTCAAATACAATGCACACCAAGTAAGTTCAGTGATTCACATTACAGTTGTGGAAACTAAAATCCAAAGAGGTAATAAAATTAACCAGAATTGACCAAATAGTCTATGTACAATGCCAAGATTCAATCCCTCTAGCTTCTCATTTTTTCCCATTTACTTATCATAGTTATTAATGTTTAATTATGCTGCACATTTAAAATTAGTTTTCCTATGATTTATAGTTAGAACCAGAATCAATCTAATGATTACAGATCTACTTGAAACTCAATATTCTTTTTTGCATTTTTATGGGAGTCTCTGTGCTCAGCAGGCTCTAAGGAGGGAGCAGAGTGTACCATTAAGTCAATTTGCAATCAGGTAGGGCTGGATGAATACATATTAGTGGCTTTATTAGTTTATTAGTTGGATCTTTTTTAGTTGCAAGTAATAGAAAGTTAACTGTGTCACTTACTGCCCTAAGTGGGAGTACCTTACTACTAACTCTGTGGGAGGCACAGAATGCAATACAGCTTCAAGGACCACTGGAGCTCAGACCCAAAATGTGCTGGTGAGAACAGGGGAAGGCCCACAGGCTTCAGAGGCAGACAACACAGGGTTGAAATCCTGCATCTGCCCTGCTTATTGCCCGTGTGAGCTCAGCTTGGTTAAGAAATTGCCCATGTTCAGTTCCCTCTGCAGAATGGAGGTCGTAGGTGTGTCCTCATGAGATGGGCATCCAATGAGATAAAAATAGATCTTTAGGGTCAGAAGATGGAGGGTTGGAGGCCTGGGGAGATCAGTGGAGGCTGGCAGTGTCCAGTCTTCTTTCTTCTATAAAAACAGCAGTACTGGAGGGATTTCTCTGGTGGTCCAGTGGCTAAGAATCTGCGTTCCCAGTGTAAGGGGTCTGGGTTTGATCCCTGGTCAGAGAACTAGATCCCTCATGCTGCAGCTGAGAGTTCCCATGCTGCAGCTAAAGATTTCACATGCTGCAGCTAACACTGGGCACAGCCAAATAAATAAACTAAAAAATAAATAAATAAGTAAACAATCCAGTAATATTGGGGATGGGGGACACAAATCAAGGTCACAGCTCATCACACACTTTGCTCTGTTTTGGTTTTTGATCCAGCTTCTCAATAACCACGTGGTTTTCCTCTCCTGTTGTATCGGGAAAGATTCCTTAACCTGGAAGTTCCTGCTAGCAGAAGGAGAGGTGGGAAAAGTCATTTTCAAAGACAACGAGAAACACTACTAGACCAAGGTGGCCATGTAGAGGGAAGCTTCCTGACTCCACCAAATAATTGTGACTATATTATCCTCAAAAGGGAAAAGATAAAAATGGACAAGAAATACTCTAGGAGAGATAGAACATTTAAATAACACATTTACAGTAGTATCTGGAGTTGAAAACTGAGAATTATTTTCCTTGTAAATACTTTCAACTTCCAGGGAACACATCTACCTAGCATTTTAAAGATAAAGGTAGAATAAAATATTTCCAATTATTTTTATAAGAAAAAGTATTAACTCTAATACACATGCAAAGAGCACACAAAAAGATTTTTTATATATATGTATATATAAATATTTTATTAAGGCATTTTACTTGGGATTTGGTCATCTGTAAACATCATAACAAACAGAATCCAGCAGTATGTTAAGAGAAAAATCATGACAAAGTAAGGTTCATTTTAGGGCCACATTAATTTTTTTAATATTATGAAGTCTATATAATTTAAGTTATTAATAGCAAAGGGAAAAAACAGTGTAATTGATCATTTTGATAGATGCTGAAAAGCATTTGATAAAAATTAACATTCATGCCCAATACAAAACCTCTCAATAAAATATAAATAAATAAATTTGCTCATAACTTTTACCATGTATTTATAATCCATGGCCAGCCTCATGCTCAGTGGTAAAAGTCTCATTAAAGACAGAAACAAACAAACAAAAAAATTCATTGTCATAGCTATTACCTGGTAGTATTTTTTTTCCAGATATGCCAATTCTATTAGAAAAAGAAATAAAATGAATAGAGGAGACAGCATCATGATTTGTAGAGTGTGAAATACTTTGAAGCCATTAAAAGGACAGTAGGTTCTCCATATACTGACTCATAAAGACGTCTGCTCCATATTGGGGGGGAAAATATAGGATATGAACAGTAAGTAGAATATGATGTCATTTTTGTAAAAGCAGAGTACATGAGTGTATGTAAGTAGGTGAGAAGCATATAAAACACTCGTGAATTGTATTCAGCAAAATATTAACTGTCTTGCTTCTGACTGATGGGCTAATAGGACCTTGTGATTCCTTACTCTGTGCTTTTTGGGAACTGCTTGACTTTTTAAAAATAAATAAATAATTTGCCCAAGGTCAAAAGTAGTTTGACTTTAAATCCTACATTTTTAACCACTCCTCTGTTTTTCTTATTATTAGAAAAAATATCACTGCCATCTCCAAAACACAAATATATGTTTTACATATATGCTTACTACCCACTCCAGTATTCTTGCCTGGAGAATTCCATGGATGGAGGAGCCTGGTAGGCTACAGTCCATGGGGTCACAAAGAGTCAGACACAACTGAGTGACTTTCAGTTTTCATACACATATGTATGAAAGATTTAAAATTATGACATAATAGGATTTCTAACACAGGGTCAATAAATTATTTTTATTAGCCTGTCTAAGCCCTACTTACCTGAAATATGAGCAGGGACTATGCTTATTCAGCTTTGTAACCCCTAGCAACAAGCAAATGTCCTTCACAGAGTATTACTATTAAACAGACATATTTTATACATGTAAATATAATAAACACTAGGAAATTGGATTACATTGTACAATGAACAGTGGACTCTCTTGAGAAACCCCCCTGGCCTTCCTTTGTGATGAACAGCCATGCTGGCTTGCAGCTTCTATGTGGGCCAAGGTACAGTCACTGGCAGGGGTCCAGGGGGTCATGGACTCAGAGCCTGGCATCCAATAGAAGCCCATTGAGGGATGACTTTCAGCAACAGAAAGATATGCGTTTCCTCTTCATAGCAATCTGGCCCCTGCAAAAGCCTGAATGAGGACCTCATCTTTCTGCTCAGTGCCATCCTTCATGGAGACTGTGAGGAGGAGGTTGAACATATGGCCAGCCTGTGGGGTAGGTGAACGCTGCTTATATGACCCAGTGGGTACTGAGAAGCCTGAAGGCCCTAGGTGAGCTGTCTGGAAAACACCAGGGTTCAGTTTTCTTCAGCTAGAATACAGCACCTTGTGTTTTTCCACATTCTGGTTTCTGAGCTCAAAGAACATGAAGAAGGGCTCAAGCTGACATGAGCACTGGCCGTGGAGGGAATCAGATGTCCCAACAAATGATTCCTGTCGTGTGGTGCTGGGATGGACATTGCTGAATCTCCCGGCAGGTGCCCTTTCTGCCTTGGATCAGGGAGGTGCCATGGGAAGACCCACTGCAGGCTTCAGCGTGTCCACGCGGGGCTGCTACTAAGAAGCCTGTGAGGGTCCGGTGCCACCTGAGTGGTTACTCAGGGATTGGGCAAGTGGAGGGGGTCTTTGCAATATGGTGGGCTTCCTAGAGCTTCTTCCCCACCCCCACTTTGTAGTACACCCACCACCCGATCACGACCCGCCCCCCCCAATCTCCCCTCAGAACTTCATGTGGTCCTGGGCTGCCTACCTTGATTGGATTAAACTCTTCTCTCCAGTTAGTTCTCAAGTACCAAAATCTCTCTTTACAAGTTACCTTCCCCTTTTATTGGATCTAGGTCTTGGATTCTTGTCCTCAAATATATTCATCTCATATCTCCCTTGCACCGCCTCAAAGTTTCCATGATCTAGGTCTCCATTTTCGTGAGGAAGAGCTAAGATGATTGAGGACCAAAGACCTCTCCATTAGGTGGAGAGAACAGAGAGTAGCTCAGTGTGTTGCCCGCCCACCACCCTCCATGGGTACTTTTACATTTGTCCTGAGCTCTGGCTTCACTTGAGCAACTAATTGGTAATGAAGGAATTTCAGGCAGGTTGCTGGGGCAGATGGATAAATGGGCAGTTTTATTAGTATTTTTCTAATCAAGGAGATGAATGACCACAATGTACATTCTATCATATCAAAGACATACATGAATCATTTGTGCATTCAAGGAAGTAGCAATGCACAACTCAGGGACATGGTTAATAAACATATAGATTAAAAGTATAGTCACATGAGGATTAAAAATGATAAAATATCATAAGGTACATTAGAAAAGAAAAAGATGAACTAGAAATAGTACTCTTTGAGCATTTATTATATGCCAGACAATATACTAAGCACTTTCATATATTCCTTTTATCTACTCCTTCCCTTATTATTTTTGTCATGAAGATGAGAAAACTGAGGGTCAGAGATATAAAGTAAACTGATTTGAAAGTCCCTTGGGCATCTTTTTTGGTGGTCCAGTGATGAGACTTCACACTCCCAATGCAGGGGACCCGGGTTCAATCCCTGGTCAGAAAACTAGATTCCACATGCTGCAACTGAGACCCAGCATAGTCAAATAGATAAACAGATTTTTTTTTTTTAAAGGAAGTCATCCTGAATAGAAGTTACTGTGAGATTATGAGCTTCTCAGAAGCCAGGGATGAAATTAGCTTGTCTATCTTTTAGAAACACAAGACTAGAGAAAGAAGGCATGTTCTTGGCCCTCCTTCACCAGAATTACCTGAAGATTTTGCTGAATATACAGATTCTTGGGCCTCCTCAGAGAGGTACTAAATCAGAATTTCTGGGAGTGAGGTACAAAACCTGAATTTTTGATAAATGTAAGAAATAGAAAAGGGGATAAAGAATAATATGTCTTAACTTTTTGATTATTGAGAATTGGTATCTGAAAATATCTTTTTAACAGTGAGGTTTATTTAGGTATAATTTAATGCAGTAAAAGTTTCTAGGTGAGCAGTTCTATTAATTTTGGCAAACACAGAATTATGTAACCAACATAATGAAGAATACTCTCTATCCATCAGAGCATTAAGCATGCTGTTAACTATAGTTTTTGTAGATATTCTATATTGAGTTGAAGAAGTGTCTATTATTTGTAGTTTGCCTAGAGTTGCTATCATGAATGTATTTAAAAGTTTGTCAAATGCTTTTTTCTGCACCTATTGAGATGATTCTTGCAGACTGGCACAAATTTAGTCATTAGTTATAGGAGACATTATTGTTAAGTTTTAATATATTTTTTCAAATGCTATTGGTTCATGGTCCCTTTTGAAAAGTGTTGCCTTCCTGACAGATGAATCTATTAGAAGGATCTAAGCAAAATATGACTCAGCTGCCATTTAAAAATCAGAACTCTGTGAATGAGATAAACATGTGTGTGAGAAAAATGTTGGGCCAAGGGAGAAAGTTTTCACCAAGAGAGAGAGGCTGAAGCTTGCCATCAGTTTATTTCCAGTGGGTTAGAAACAAATTTAGGAGAATATGAAGGTTGTGATAATTCACTCTGGTTTCTCCTCAAAGTCTCAAGTTTTTTTAGGATACAATATTGGTGTCTTTTATCTTTTGGAGAGTCTGGGAAGAAAACTTTGTAGATGTCTTTTTGGATTTCGCTTAGTGGCTTGGAATTATGAGAATTGCCCAGCATGCTTTGCAACCATTGACCAAGCAGCAAGAGGTAGCTTTTGTTTTCACTTATACTTTCTCATGCCCTCTGTTTTCTTAGGATTGTTTTGGCTCCTTTCATCAAAGGTTGTTTATGGGAAGTTGATTTAGGCAAGGGGTGACACTTTGGCTTTATTTTTGTCAATTCAAATTGATCATTAGTGGCTGGAGGGATTATGATGTTGAAAAGCATTCTAATGTTTTGTTAAGATCCATAATTTTGGTTTCCCTTGTGGTCCATAGTTGAGAGTCCTCCTGCCAATGCAGAGGACACTCCAATCAAACCAGAGTTTGATTCCTGGTCTGGGAAGTTCCCACATGCGACGGGGCAACTGGGCTCATGTGCCACAACTACTGAGCTCACGTGCTGCAACTACCACAGCTGGAAGGCTTAGAGCCTGTGCTCTCTAACAAGAGAAGCCACTGCAATGAGAAGCCTGTGCACCACTAAGGAAGCAACTAGCCCTCAGTGCAACTAAAAATGATCCATAAATTATGTCTGCTAAGAGGGTAGAAGTAAAGCACGTGTGTCAGATATTTGCCATTTCTAACCCAGCCTAAAAAGGCAGAAGACTCCTTGACAGGCTAGTGGGACATTGGTTCGTTAACCTTACGCCCTGTAACCACGAGAATCAGCCCACACATGGCTTTTCCTTCCTTCCGTTTTCAGTGCCAGTGTACCTGCATTGGGGATAATGTCCAAGTTTCGGCATGAGGAGTCATTTCTGATGATCTAATCAGATATGATTTTGTTGGATGCCTTCTCATTTGTATTGTCTATCCCAGCAGTCCCCACACTTTTTGGCATCAGAGACTCACTTCATGCAAGACAAATTTTCCATGGACCAGTAGGTGGGGGGTGGAGTAGGGTGAGGATGATTTGATGGTGATTCAAGTGCATTACATTTAGTGTGCTCTTTATTTCTATTATTATTATTATTATTACATCAGCTCCACCTCAGATCATCAAGCATTAGATACTGGCAGTTGGGGACCCCTGGTCTATCCTATATCATGAGCATTTCTAAAAAGGCAATAGTTTCTTAAAGTAACAGATCAACAAGATTTGTTAGTCAATCTGGCTGGCTTTCTTTTTAAATAATCAGGTTGTCTGCCCCCTGCAGGTGGTCTTCCCAGCAGGGACGCTGTCACCTGTCACTCTTGGGTTGATCACTAGAAAATGTCTTGTCTTGCTGTTCTCTGGACGGTAAAGTGATCCTCAAGTCCCCAGGTCTAGAGGCTCTGCTGCCTGTGAAAAAGCTTTTTGTGGTATCTGCATCTTTTCCATAGAATGCCCTTTACAAGGCTGGAACTAAGGTCTCTTATCACACTCAGTTGGGACCTCTTCTTTTTTTTTCCTTTACAGAAGTGTTTTTTTCTCTTTACAGAAGTGTTTTTTTCATTAGTCTTAAGATCAATGACAAACCGCTGTTACATGTGGTCAGAAATTACCTTTGGGTTTGCTGACCTTCAGTGAGAGGTTCTGTTCAGTGGGAACTGAACTGTTTATTTGGATGGTTCTGAGTCTGAGTTCTGCCATGTCTTTTCTAATTGGTGACCTTGAGAAAGTCATCAGCCTCTCTGAGCCTTCATTTCTCGTCTACAAATTGAAGATAGTAATAACTACCTCCTTGGGGTGGTGAGAATATCCTATGTATTCAGGATCTGTCACAGTTGTTTTTCACATACTTAATGTAATAGATGGGCTTTCCTGGTGGCTCAGTAGTAAAGAATCTGGCTACCAGTGCAGGAGATATGGGTTTAATCTCTGGGTCAGCAAGATTCCCTGGAGAAGGAAATGGCAATTCACTCCAGTATTCTTGCCTGGGAAATTCCATGGACAGAGGAGCCTGGCAGGCTACAGGCCATGGGTTTGCAAAAGATTCAGACACAACTTAATGATTAAACTAATGTAACAAATGCTCATTCAACGTCTTTTCCCCTTTCTTCTCCCTTGTGTTTGATGTAAGGTCACATTGTGTATTGTTTTGATTTGATTTTCTTTTGATCTTAATAACTGAAGTGTTCCAAGGTTTTGTTACCATGGGAATTTCTAGGTAAAAATCAAATGTCAATAGAGTTGAGAAGAAAATGAGTTCTTAGTGACTCCTGTGCTTAGGGACCAGTTGAATAGACAGGTGGACAGAGTCCAGAAGCTTTCAGATTAAGTGAGTCTTTGAGAAATTGCCAGATTATTAGACACAGGGCCTCATTTATTCAGAAACTCCTGAAGCATGGCAGGGAAAAGAGTACCTTGGAGGTGTTTAGATATATGTTCTCCAAACAAGGCTGAACTCAAGTCAAGCTGGGATCTTGGTGGTATTTCATTGATTCATTGATTCATTAATTCATTGAATCATTTATATCCCAAACACTTACTTAGCACTTAGGATGTGCTCAGTCACTCAGTTGTGTTTGACTCTTTGCGGCCCCATGGACTATAGCCCGCCAGGCTACACAGCTCATAGAATTTTCCATGGCAAGAATACTGGAGTGGGGTGCCATTTCCTACTCCAGCGGATCTTCCCAGCCCAGAAATCAAACCCACACCTCTTGCATCTCCTACCTTGGTAGGTGGATTCTTTATCCCTAGCGCCGCCTGGGAAGCCCTTAGGGTGTGCTAGGCACTTCATCAATCCTTGCCTCAAAAAGCTTGTGGTAGAGTGGTAGAACGGTAGTTTTATATCCCGTGATATCTGTCTCATTTAACTAAAGCAACGAAGCCATTTTTATTAACTATCTTAAGACTAGCCCTCTCTTTTTGGTATGTCCCTCATCCCAATCCATCCTCCCTTCTTCTGGGGCATAAAAAAGGGTACCTGGAGAAAGATGAGATGTACCACTTTTGCTTGCAGTGGTGTCACTGAGTTCTCCCCATTGGAATTTGAACAAAAATGATGGGTGTCCTGGACTGAAAAGGAAATCCTTTGCTATGATTTCCCTCTCATTCTTCCCCTTTGTGCAAAGCTGAACAGCCTCAGAAGGCTATGATTTCCCTCTCATTCTTCCCCTCTGTGCAAAGCTAAACAGCCTCAGAAGGCTTTTCGAGGACAGAACCTCCTTGCTTGCCTGTTTTCTGGGATGACTTCACAGAGCAGAGTTGGCCACCTGCTCTGGGCTGGCACACGAAAAAGCAATGAACTTCCAAGCACTTTAAGCCACTGAATTTGGAGATTTCTTTATTATTTCGTCTATTGCAACAAATTAAGCAGTCATGAATTTTCAAAGTTCTAAATAACTCAAATAAAACTCAGAATAACATGAATGTCATTGGTCTAGCAGAAATGTAGATTTTGTTGACCATATGAGCAATTCCTGAAGATATAGGAGTCTGACAGACCCTGGATCCAATCTCAACTCTGGAATAATTATGTATCTAAGATTTTATACCTTCCCAAAAGAAAAGAAATTCTCAAGTCTTCAGATACCAAAGAGTCATGATCTAATCTTTTTTCCAGGGCCTTCCCTCTTTGCTAGTCTATGGCTTGGAAAAAAAAAAGATATTTTACATATGAGTAGATCAGGTTTCTCTTGGTGTTTATGGGGGAGTGTTGGAAATATGATTGGGGGCAAAAATAGAAGCAATGGAAAAGCCAGTATCTGACCATTCAAATTCATGCTTAAGAAGATAGTACTAGAAAAAAAAGATAAAGGGTCATTTGTAACACTTAATTCAGGCATCTCAGGAGCTCCCACTTCTAGACAAGCAGCCTCATCCTAGTGCCATTCAGCTGAAACCCCCTCTTCTGTGCCTTGAATCGTCAGAGTCAACCTCTCTGTGGTTCTCAAAGATCAATGGCCAGTACAATCTACCACAACGGAAGAACATCCTCCCCACTTACTGCTGGGTAATGAATTCACTTATGCATTCATTCATCACACAGATACTGAGCACTTATTTTATGCCAGGGAGATTGTAGATGTGTATGTTAGTGAGTATATAGATGAGAAACCCTGCGCAAGAAAGTCAGGACTAGGATGTCCCAGAGACACAGTACAGGTGCAAGGAAAATAGGAATTGCAGCAAAGGAGTCAACTCCAGTGCAGCTCAAGGCAGGTGCCTCCTGTCACTCCGCAGCCTGCGTCTACTGTGATAAAGGCCTGTGATTAATTACACATAGAGTCCCTATGTATGTTCCCTCACTTGCTAATTGCAATTAGTTGCAGGAGCACTGAACATATTGCTTTTCCTGAATGTCAGGACATTTCACTGGATTCCCCTTGGTTCTCTGAGAAGCCACAATTAACTTCACTAATTATTCCCTTCACCACATGTGCCTCACTTAATGTAGAACCAAACTAATGAATGTTAATCTTTTAAAAACTTCTTTTTTTTTTTCTAAAAATTATCTTGGTTGCCATCCAATTAGCACAAGCAGTGGTTCCTTAGATAAAACCACAAATACTGTCAAGTCCATCCAAGGCTAGGGGAGCAAACTCCAGTTTTGAGAATTTCTTCATATCTTCTCCAGGAGGGAGAAACTCTCTGCTCTGGCAAAAAGTCATGTGGCACTTCTGGTTGGATACACCTTGAAAGATTCTGTAACTGGCCAAGCAGACATCTCTGCAGCGATGCATCCATAGCCCCTGGTAACAGTGGGGAGCTGGCAAACAGAGATGTGTGCCAAGGTCTAGGCTAGGAATGCGGGACAAATGAAAAATGCACACAAATCCTGCTCTGATGCCAGCAAGACACCTAGAGCTGAGTAGGGTGACTTCCTGTCTCTGTGATCTAGGTAACTTCTTCCTCCTTAAACTCCTGTGATTGTTCTCAGGATTTCTGTGGATCCGTGTATGTGTGTGTGTGTCTGTGTGTAAAGGAAGGCTTACTTGCTCATGACTTTCCCTACATTTATGTATCCTGCCTCTTGGCCACGTTGTGCTCATTCAGGTGGTAAACTCAGCAGCTTCTTTGATTTTCTCTCTCCCTCGCTCTCTCTCTCTCACATACACACACACTTTCCCAAAGCATTCATGAGAATTTGAGGACAAGATAGTAGGTGAGTTTATATTACACACCCCACCCCCCAAACAAATGAGCTCAAATGGAGACCCTGGCATCACTGTGTGAAGGTGTCCTTTAGGCACTGGACTCCATGGAGATCTTCAACCCAATTGGTTCCAGCTGGAATCCACCAGGTGAGAAACATGTCACCCTTTGTCTGCTGCAGAGCAGTTTCCTAGTTCTCCTCCAGAACCTTGATAATTCTTCTGCATCAAGATTTTTTTTTTTTCCCCCGAAGATCAGGAAGAAGAGAGAGAGGTAAGAGAGAATTCTCTTTTCAATAGGAATTCTTGTATGAGCTGCTAGGATAGGGGTTCCCAACCTCCAGGATCTAATGCCTGATGATCTGAGGAGGAGCTGATATAATAATGATAGAAATAAAGTGCACAATAAAAGTAATGCACTTGAATCATCTCGAAACTATCCCCTATACTTGTCTGTGGAGTAGTTGTCTTCCAGGACAACAGTCCCTGTTGCCAAAAATGTTGGGGACAGTTGGGCAGCTAGCACAACACCTCCTTTTATGTAATCATCACCACAATGCATTCTCCTAATTACAACCTAAAATACCTTGCACTCTCAGTTCAATTCAGTTCAGTCGCTCAGTCTTGTCCAACTCTTTGCAGCCCCATGAATCGCAGCACGCCAGGCCTCCCTGTCCATCACCAACTCCTGGAGTTTACTCAAACTCATGTCCATTGAGTCAGTGATGCCATCCAGCCATCTCATCCTCTGTTGTCCCCTTCTCCTGCCCCCAATCCCTCCCAGCATCAGGGTCTTTTCCAATGAGTCAAGTCTTCGAATGAGGTGGCCGGTGTGGAGTTTCAGCTTCATCATCAGTCCTTCCAATGAACACCCAGGACTGATCTCTTTTAGGATGGACTGGTTGGATCTCCTTGCAGTCCAAGGGACTCTCAAGAGTCTTCTCCAACACCACAGTTCAGAAGTATCAATTTTTCAGGGCTCAGCTTTTGAGTCACCTGGCACTCTAATGAGCTTTAAAAAAAAAAAAAAAGTTAATTATTTTGTGCTGGGTCTTCATCGCTGAGCTGGCTTTTTCTCTAGTTGTAGTGAGTGGGGGGCTACTCTCTAGTTGCCGTTCCTGGGCTTCTCATTGTGGTGACTTCTCTTGCTGCAGAGGACCAGCTCTAGGGCATGCAGTCTTCAGTAGCTGCAGCACATGGGTGCAGGAGTTGCAGGTCCCAGGCCCTAGAGCACAGGCTCAATAGTTGTGGTGCACGAGCTTAGTTCCTTTGTGGCATGTGGGATCTTTTCGGATCAGGGATCAAACCTGTGTCTCCTACATTGGCAGGCAGAATCTTTACTGCTCAGCCACCAGGGAAGCCCCACTAGTGAGCTTTTTTAATATGCCATGTTTATCGAGTGTCGCTATAACCTTGTAAGCCAGGCAAGGCATCATGTCTCATAGCCACATTCTGCAGGTTAAGAAAATGAGCCTCCAGGTGGTGAAAGCCCAAATGAGCATGGCTTATTTTAGGTAAAATGTTCTTCTGCCTTATCTTGCTCTAAGATGGCTGCTTCTTGGAGGTATAGGAGGAATCAGGAAGTAGTGAATCATCTAACCCTGGCCCTTATCTCTCTCATTTCACTCCAAATTCCATCTTGCTTTGAAGCAATGTCCCGAGGTACTTGGAGCAGAACATGAGACTAGTCAACCCGCACTGGGTTATTTGCAATGTTTTTCAGCCTTGACATTATAGAAATTTTATGTAAGATAATTTTTTGTCAGTGAATGGCAATGTTGTATGATGTTTAGCAGCGTCCCTGGCCTGTATTCATGAAATGCCAATAGAATACCCACTCCAATCTTGTGACAATCAAAAATTTCTCCAGACATTGCCAAGTGTCCCCTAGGGAGACAAGTTCACCTGTGTTTGGGAACTACTGAGTTATTGTCACACACCCATTGTTGGGGTGGTTTGTCTTCGTGACCTGTACCACAGATAATCGGTCATGTTGAGCATCTCAGAAAAGAGATGCAAATCCTGCAAGGCATATGGGAAAGAAAAGGAATTTGAACCTCGTGTTCCCTTTTCATGGGAAAGAGGACATGTGCCTTCACTCTGCTGAAGACTAAGGAAGATAAATATGCCGCCCCTCTCCATGGCAAGAGCTCTTCTGATGGCTCCGACTTTTACAACAAACTGCAAGCGGTGCCAAGAACCACGCGTCAGCCCATTTAAGGCAAAGATGGCATATTTGAACAGCTTGACACTGCGAAGGCATAAATTGTTGGGAGAGACAAATGTGAGCTGGAGAGATTTGTAAATGTGGCAGACGGTAATCCTGGTATTTCGCGTTAATTGTTTTTCTCAGGCAGGAGACCTCCTGTGATTTACATTCTGGAGTAGGGGGATGATGGACTGAGCCAGACAGCTCGTCACCTCCGGAGAAGACGAGTGGGGAAGTGACAGCTGTCTTGGAAGCTCCTATTTCTTCCAGAGCAGCAGGGGTGCTATCATATGCCTGGGGGGAGGCCAAGTGGGAAGAGTAGAGGGCTGAACCTGGTAGCTGAATGGAAGAATAGAGGAATAGGTGGCACAGTCCTTTCCAACCAAGGGCTGAAAAGTAATGTACAAATAAGCAGGGGGAAGGCATCAGGTAGATGCTGGGGTTCGGTTTATCTGGCCCTTCCGGCAAGTGGGAACCCGCCTACTTTGTGAAGGGGGGTATTGAGAGGGGTGGTAAGAGACATCAGAAGGGACAGAGGGTGTTCGCCCAGACCAGAGAAACTTTGATCAGTGCAGAAGTGTGGATTTAATCCTGGCTCACCTGATACAGCTGATGAGGAAACAGAAAAAGGTCACATTGTCTCCCTTGGGTCAGTATGTTCCTTGACTTCATCCTTTCCAGAACCACTTTGTCCAGAAGCTATTGCTCCTTTCTCCGAACCCCAGTGATGAACTAAGTCCCTCCTTCACTGAGAGGGCTCCGTCAGATGGGGCTGCCTGCAGACTCGAGCAAAATTATCATGCGTCCTAGGCACAGAAAAATCTATGGTTTTTCCAGTATTCATGTATGGATGTGAGAGTTGGACCATAAAGAAAGCTGAGTGCTGGAGAATTGATGCTTTTGCACTGTGGTGTTGGAAAAGACTCTTGAGAGTCCCTTGGACTGCAAGGAGATCCAACCAGTTCATTTTAAAGGAAATCAGTACTGAATATTCATTGGAAGGACTGATGCTGAAGCGGAAGCTCCAATACTTTGGCTACCTAATGCGAAGAACTGACTCATTGGAAAAGACCCTGATGCTGGGAAAGGTTGAAGGCAGGAGGAAAAGGGGATGACAGAGGATGAGATAGTTGGATGGCATCACCAACTCGATGGACATGAGTTTGAGCAAACTCCAAGAGTTGGTGATGGACAGGGAAGCCTGGCATGCTGCAGTTCATGGGATTGCAAAGAGTCACACACGACTGAGCGACTGAACTGAACTGAGGCACAGAAGTTCTGGAAACCAGCTGGAAGCAGTGGAAAGAGATATTTACTAGACAACGTGTGGTCAGGACTGGACCAATGAGCCATCAGGGTTGTCAGACCCCTTAGTAAGCGATGTGGTCAGGGAAGTGGTGGCATTGTTGCAGGAAGTGGGACACTTTCCAGGGCCCATGAATGGACTGTTGTCTAACACTCAGAAATGAATTGTCCAAGCAGACACACAAGCTGACAAAGCAAGAGATTTTACTGGAAAGGGGCACCTGGCTGGAGAGCAGCAGGGTAAGGGGAGCCAGGAGGACTGTTCTGCCACATGGCTCACAGGTTCAGATTTTATGGGGGTGGGATTAGTTTCTGGGTTGTCTCTGGCCAATCGTTCTGACTCAGGGATCTTGCTGCTGGTGCACGCGTTGCTCAGCCAAGATGGATGCCAGAGAGAAGGATTCTGGGAGATGGTTGAACACGTGGCATCCCCTTTTGGCCTTTCCTGACCTCTTCCTGTTGGTGGTGACTTATTAGTTCCATGTTCCTTGCTAGGACCTCTTGTCATAAAATAACTCGCGCATATGGTTACCGTGGTTCCTGGCCAGGGTGGGTGGTTTCAGTTAGTGGATTTCCTCTAACAGCATTGACAGGCAAGTTTGCTTCATTGGGCAGGATCATGTCAGCCTGGCCAAAGCTGGAGCCATGTTTCCAGAATCTTCTTCCCTGTGAGGTTCAGGGTCAGAGTGAGCCCAAGAGGACTTTGAGTGGATTTGGAAGGTGGCAGTGAAGCAGCAGGCATTCCTACCAAAAGATGGTCATAGTCATCAGTGGTGACAGGTGGACAACCAGATGTCCGATGGGCCCTGGTTTGGCTTGTTCTCCCACTCTGTACCCATCTTATCCTACTGACCAGTGGCCTCTCTGACCAGTATCAGCCCAGGTATATGGACAGGCTCCTCTGTCCATGGGATTCTCCAGGCAAGAACACTGGAATGGGTTGCCATACCCTTTTAAGGTGCATCTCTTTGACCCACGGAGGCAGGAATTCCACAGACTCCCCCGGAGTCCCCCTGCCAGGTGTCAACTAAAAATGACGTACAACTTGAGAGTTGAGAGTTAAGTTTTATTTGGGGCAAAATGAGGACTGCAGCCTGGGAGACAGCACCTCAGATAGCTCTGAGAGACTGCTCCAAAGAGGCAGTGGGGAAGCTCAATATAAAAGATTTCAGTGAAGGGTGAGTTCAATGCAATTAAGCACTCATTTTACAAAAGATTTTCTGCTAGTCACCAGGAGCTGATGTCATCATGAAGCAATTTAATGCTTTTCTAAATATGAGATGTAAGGATTGGGATCATAAAATCAGTTCCTGAAAATGTCCAACTATCTAAAGCACTGTTCCACCCTGAACTCCCTCAGGGGGTGTTGAAGGTCAGCAGCTACAGCAGCACAGGGTTCAATCTCTGCAGAGGCAGATGGCAAATGCCCTTGTTGTTCATTCACTGGCAATGCTCTTGGCAAGTGCCCATTTGTAGTTGACACAGGTATCAACTTAAAAAATATTCACAACCTTAAAATTGAGAGCTATGTTTTATTCAGTGGGAATCTCAATTAACCCTGAGAGAACTGCTTAGAGAAGGCAAGGGGGAGGAGCCAGGTTTTATAGAAGTTTTGTAACAAAGGGCAGATAGTCTGAACATCAAAGGATTATTATTAATTAAAGAAAAGCAGATAAACCAAGTTAGGGAATTTAGTGCTTTTCTATGTATGGGAAGGTATAAGAGTCTGGGCTTACTGAAGTCATTCCTTTCATATAAACCTCAGCCAACCCCGGGCCAGTATCCTGTGTTTCTTTTACATCCTGAGCTCCCTTGGGGTTCACCATAGGGAGTGCCTGCCAACGCGTGCAAAGTTGCTTCAGTTGTATCCGACTCTTTGAGACTCTGTGGACTGTAGCCTGCCAGGCTCCGCTGTCCACGGGATTCTCCAGGCAAGAATACTAGAGTGGGTTGCCACGCCCTTCTCCAGGGGATCTTCCCGACCCAGGGATCGAACCCCGTCTCCTGCACTGCAGGGGGATTCTTTACCACTGAGCTACCAGGAAAGCCCCCACTGCAGGGAGTGGCTGCAGTCTAATGGTAGCTAGATGGCAGGTATTCTTCTCCTTTCTGAGTGCCCTTAGGGCTCACCAGCTCACACTGGAGGGCTGCAACTGCTGATGACTGTGACATCCTTGTTCACTGATATGGCAGGAAATATTCCATTTCTCAGTGAGGACCCACAGGAACCCAGAAAGTGGAGCTGAGGGTCATGGAGAGGTGAGAATGTTCATGAAACAGGAGTCTGGACCATGATCTGGACCCTGCTTGCACCTGGTCTATATGGTGCATTTGTATGAAGCCCAAAGGCACCTCCAAGAGACAGAACCTGTGCCGGGGTCTTGGTTTGGGCAGCAGAGCCGAGGCTGGATTTCAGCTCCCCCTTCAGCAGGGTCCTGCTTGCATTGCCATGGGCAGCACCTGAAGGGTATGATGAGTTTGTGTTCAGTCACCTGAGGTCAGAAGGATGTCACAACATTTTGCTGAAGAGGGATTTGGTGAGTAAGTATCCCACATCTAACTCTATGGGGCACGACAAGCTGCCCAAAATGTACCTGTCAAGTGTTGAGTCGACTGGCACTGCTGCTCATGCTATTGTTCATCTCGATTAATTTCTTTTGTCATTTCAAAGGCTTTGGGGGCACTATTAACCTGCTGTGCAAACACAAGATGAGCCTCCTCCCCGTCCCCCCCATTAAGGTCTTCATGCTAGGCCTCCAGGGGCACGTACACGACCGTGATGATCACAGGTTGGTGTGAACCTGCCAGTCTCTACAGTGGGGAAAGGAGTTGGAAGTGGGAGCTGATGTTTACTGACCCTTACTACATACCTGGCTGTCAGACACTTAACCTGCCCTTGTGATTTAAGTCACCTAACTTCACAAAGCAGGCACTTCCAACTGCATCCAACACTAGAAGATGCATTAGCTAACTTGCCCCATCTCAGTAAGTAAGCACTCAGCTGGAATTTGGTCCCAGTTCTGTCTTCTCGGGATTCTGTGTGAAGAAGGTGCAGTTGTCTTTGGAGCTGCTGTAAGTGAAGCAGTTTGGAAGCAGACAGAAGCAGTGATGGGCCTCTGACATTGGCGGGATTCCTTTGTTCACCTGTGCCAATGAGTGTCTGCATTTCTCTGGGGTGAGGAATCCTGGGTGAGGGAATGTGCAGATTAATGTACTATAACTGGCACTTGGCCTGAAAGAGGAACTTTGTCTGAAAGCAGCCTTTGTGTTGCCCTCCCCAATCATGTCAGTCTTACCCGTCAGTGCTTCTGATGTGCTCTTGGGACATTGCTGCCTGTCAGAGAGGAGAGCCATGTAAGGATCTGAGTGTCACCTTGGGAACAATTCCTGGGGCTGTACAATATAATCGTTCCCGGTTGATTTGAACTTGGACTTTGAGCACCTTGCCTGTGAATGAATTGTTTCTTTATGAGGAGAGAAAAAGAAGGCCATGTCTCTGAGCAGAGTATGTATGCTTGAGCCCAGAAGACCTCAGCACAGCCCAGATCACTGCCATTTAAGTTATCAAGAAGAGAAAAAAACATCTGTTCTTAGTGTCCAGGTGCTAAACCAGCAAAAGGGATGCCCCTACCTTCCTGAGCTAGCCCAGGACTGGCTCTTTGAGCTTATGTTAGTTTTGGCTGCTTTCTCTGTCCGTGGCAGTTTCTCAGGGAGGAATCTGAAACCAGGGCCTCCTCACTTCTGGGCACACAGACTCAAGTTTGAGAAGTAAAATGGCATAATGCCGTTGTGTGTGTGTGTGTGAAGATAGTGTGCACATATAGGAGAGGACCATCCATTTACTTCAATCCAAAAGAAATCTGGGGTAGATACAAAGCAGACAGCCACATGCTCCTTGCCTGTTGGAATAACCCCTATTCGGATGTCAGCAGCTTTAAGAGGTTGTTCAAGTGGTAAAACGTTGTGCTGTTTTGCCAATCACTGCATATGAATGAGGCCAGGCATTTTCACTTTTATTTGTCCTCCCCTGAAGTTTTGAAAAAAATACCCAACTGCTGAGTAGATAGTATACTTGATAACTCCTTGGAGGACTCTTAAGCTAGAAGCAAGGACTCAGGCATGAGGACAACTTCATGGCCCCTTTTCTGGTCGTTCAGATAAACTGTAGGATCCAGGGAAAGCGTTCCATGTTATTTTCCTTTGGTGACTTGAAACATGGCAGTGAGGAAGGAGTGATTTACCCAAGTTATGACAGGTCGACAGTTACAGGGAAATAGAGCCTGTACAAACAAAACAGAAAAGTAGGTTTTATCTGAACTGTAATTGCTTCTAGACATGATAGGACTTTTATCTGGCACCTAGTCAATATTAGAGGCCTTTCTTTGCCTTCCTTCAGATTCTTGTAGTCAGCTTGATGCTACCAACTCAGAGCGCTCGCCCGGCTGCCTGAGCTATGTAGTCACCTATCTGTGGTCCTTTCCTCGCCCCCTGTGCCCTGCCTCTGAACAGTATTGGTCACAGTGATCGGTCCACCTCAACCGAAACTAGTCAGTAAAGGAGGCTTGACCCGTGTACTAGGCAGTTCTGGGATTTAAGAGATGACTGGATTTAAGAGACCAAATATAATTAGGTTTTAGGATACTCAATCCATCTATTAGAATCTGCCTGCTTCTTTCACATTTCTCTGCAAGCTCTGTCCATGAGATGATCTATTATGGCTTCTTGCCTATATCCCACCAGTCGGGCTATCCTAGTAGAAAGAGTCTTCTTTCCCAATATAGCAGGACCCATGCCTGAGGCCCATGGCTCTAAAGAGGCTGACTTAGGACTTCCCTGGTTGTCCAGTGGCTGGGACTTCACACTCCCAAGGCTGGAGGCCAGGGTTTGATCCCGGTCAGAGAGCTAGATCCCACATGTCTCAGCTAAGAGTTTCATGCCACAACGAAACCCACATATCACAACTAAGACCTGCTACAGCCAAATAAATAAATATTTTTTAAAAATAAAGAGGCTCACTTGAAATAGAACCAATTTTTGTGGCCAGGTCAAGCTATATTCCCATGGGCCAAGCCTGGGTTTCCAGCCTCTTCCTTGAATCTGAGAGGGGAAAGCCTCAAGTGATAGGGACTATGAATGGGAGAAGAGGTGCAGTTATCAGAAGGAAAAATGGATGCCAGGCAGACGAAACCATGAAGTGTTTAGTATAGTATCATTTTCCACAACTTGTCATTTTATATTTTGGAATGACAGACAAAAATGTCTATGACCCCCAACCAGTCTGTAAGCTCCATGTTTTCACTGAGTCCCTCCTCATGCTGGAAAGAGGTTCCAGTTTGGGAGTTACCTCCCAGAGATGCCATATCCTCTCCTACCACACTCTTCAAGATCCTCCAGTCCTCATGATATCTCAAGATCTCCTGGAAGTCCTGCCTGAATCTTTATTGCTCTCTGTTGACCTCATGTTTTCTATTTCCATTGGAAATGGAGAGTAGCTGACAGTATTGCTCCATCAACTGATACTCAGGTCCAAAAATCTTTCTTTACCAATAGGTCTTCAGATAAAATAAATCTGATTCTATTAACATAAACTATTTCATATAATGATAATTTTTAATAGAGTGATAAGGGAAGACCTTATGAGCAAGTCACATATGTATACAGACATGAAGAAGACATATTAATCAGGGTCTCTGCAAGAAATACTTGGTCAGTTCATGAAGTATCTTAAGAAAGTTTAATGAAAAGACAGTTTATAATGATAAGGATACAGTTGAAAGAATCTAAGAGGAATGGTGAAGCCCTTAAAGACTCTGGCTAGTAGGAAATGATTACACCCCAAGGCTTAAAGGTGCTTTATGACAATGGTAGCCACAGGAGAGGGTTTGCTTGACATGAACTATGGCCTTGAATGAGGGATCATAGTCACTGCCAAACTGTGACTGGCAAGGAGGGAACTAGGGTAAGAAATATACCAATTTAATTCTTGCCAAGGCTCCCCATTGGTCAACCCAACCAGAAACCAGAAAGTGAGGGAGCCTGGGTAACACGGTCCACAGAGGTCAGCTTCCTGAGGCTGAGCAGTATACAGTGGAGATTGAATGTGGAGGGACAGTTGTTTAGTCACTAATTCATGTCCAACTCTTTGTGACCACATGGACTGCAGCAGGCCAGGCTCCTCTGTCCTTCACCATCTCCCGGAGTTTGCTCAGATTCATGTCCATTGAGTCTGTGATGCTCTCCAACCATGTCATTCTCTGCTACTCCTTTCTTCTGTTGCCTTCAATCTTTCCCAGTATCAGGATCTTTTCCAATGAGTCAGCTCTTTGCACCAGGTGGCCAAAGTATTGGAGTTTGGCATCAGTCCTTTCAATGAATATTCGGGGTTGATTTCCTTTAGCATTGACTGGTTTGATCTCCTTGAAGTCCAAGGGACTCTCACGAGTCTTCTCCAATACCACAGTTCAAAAGCTTCAATTCATCAGTGCTCAGCCTTCTTTATGGTCCAACTCTCCCACCCATACACAACTACTGGAAAAACTATAGCTTTGACTATAGACAGAAAACAGAGAATACTCAGCACAGAACTTGAGCAAGCTACCTCTGTCCAAGAGAGTACACATTCAGTTGTTCTAAGATCTCTGTGTACCTGGATACTTTGAGGAATGGCAAGAGGGTTGAGTGGTTGGAGGGGAATGAGTGGAAGAGGAATTATTTTTGAAGATTCAGAAGATATTCTTGGCTTTCACAATGTCCTCAATGAGAAACAATAGACAGTATAATGAATCCAACCATTACTACCTGGAATGTTATAATTGATAGAGATTTTGACTTTTTGGAATGGTGCTTCAACACAGTTTTACTATGTCAACCTTCGTTTTTAAATTGCCGACTGCCATGGTGTGTATGTGGCAGGGTGGGGTGATGGGAAGGCTTGCAACTCCAGCTAGAATTTCCTCTTCCTGTTCAACTCAAACTGATCAGGAGGGCAGAGGACCAGGAAGAGACAGGGGCCCGCATGAACTCACTGTATAGCTATTTACAAACATGGGAGCTGAGATTCTCATGGATGAGAGAGTGGGAAGAAAACAGTTCAGGGAGACAAGCCTTGAGACCTAAACTTCATCTTTTTCCTGGCCTCTAACAGCTCTGCATCTCCAATTATCTCTTGCCTGACAGTTTCAAGTCCAGGCATGCCAGGAGCACTCATTTCCATAAGAGGAAGTTGATTCCTCCTCCTTCTTCTAATCAGGTATGTATTTCTTCCCTTTCCTAAGAAACATACAGAAACTTGGCAGATGTTCATATCAGCGGCTATTTAAACCTTTCTTTTCTGTTGTGTACACACCAATGTCCTCTCTACAACCTGTGTTTCTTCCCTCCTTGTAGACAGTGAGCGTCTCAATAAAGAGGCAATATTTAGAACTGACTAGGATCTACCCCTTGTTTTTGTGCCAAATTTAGAAGCCATTGGCTTCTTAACAGGGAGTGGCATGTTTTGGATGTATTTCTAGGAAGTTTGCAGCAGTAGGCCCAATATGGAATGACTGGAAAGTGACTTGCAGTGAAGATCAAGATTAAGCTGTGCTCTGGACAATAAACAGCATTTTGACAGCTAAAGGGGAGAGGAAGAAGTGCTTTGGGCTGGTGCAATAGAATGAGCAAAGGCTTAGAGCTGGGGAGGATTGAGACTTACTAGAAGCAAAGTGTTTGCCTGCAGTACAGGCTGTGTGCTACTGAGAAATAGATGGGAAAATCGGAGGGGAGGTTGAGGACTTTCTACTCGCCTTCCTATGAAGTGGAAGATTTAGATTCAGGATGGGAGTGGGGGCTCGGCTACGACTTAACTGGGGTTGGTCTGTGATGTCAGGATAGAGCAAAGGGGTGGCTCAAGGAGGTGTCCTGAGAGGAAGAAAAGCAGAAAACCACAGAGGGAGGTCTGAACAAAGTGTGTGATCAAATGAACTTCTCTAGCACAGGCTCTATCCACAGGGATGGTACAAAGAGGCCCCTGATCTCAGGGGGAAAGAAAGAAGCTGGTTCTGAAGTAAGAAGAGAGGGGTAAGAGGAAGTGGGTAAGGTGGGAGCATGGAGGGTAAGATCGAGGGAGTTCATTTGGAAAGTTTCTGGGACTGTGATGATGAGCACTGGGATTCTTTTCATGGGGGCCTGAGTGGGCCTTAAAGGCAGTCACAGCCTCCTGCCCCCCCTTGAACAAGTTACCCTCAAGGGCTCCTGACCCTGTGTCAGCCCTACATGCCAGGCTAAAGGGTTTGGGCTTGATCTCAGTGAGATGTAGGTGGTAGATGTATCCAGACTTGGCATGTCCCCCCTGGGGGAGTTTCTCTTCTCTCATCATTCCCACATTGAAACTTAGACTGCTAATTCCACAGACACGGCTGAAAAATGGAGGTATTTAGCAAGATCGTTGGTGGGGATCTAGAAGAAAAATCATGCTGCTCACTACAGAGCAGAATCTTAACAAAATTTTCTTTAGACTTTCTCATGAGTTCTCTAACCATCGTAGTGTCTGTCTCTAGCAACCACCTTATTGTCCCTCTTTTTCTTCCTAATGTCAGACTTTGTAAATCCCTTCTTAAGTGTGCGTGTTAGCTGCTCAGTGGTATCTGACTCTGCAACCCCCATGGACTGTAGCCCACCAAGCTCTTCTGTTCATGGAATCTCCAGGCCAGAATACTGGAGTGGGTTGCCATTCCCTTCTCCACGGGATTTTCCTGACCCAGGGATTGAACCCAGGTCTCCTGCATTGCAGACAGACTCTACCTTCTCAGTCACAAGGGAAGCCCAAATCCCTTCCTAGCCCCAAGCAATTAGACCTTGCTTTCTGTGGTCATGACCCACTGAGCAAAATAAAAGTGAAAAAGGATTGCATTTTTGCCTCAAGTATGTTCCTTAGAGGACCTCACCGTCCAAGTCTGAATAGCTTATAAGGATTTTCCTGCCACAAAACAGGGATCTTTACAGGGTAGATTCTTTCCCTCAGTGTTATCGCATGGGGTCTCCTGGATGAGGCCACCCGAAGTTGAACACAGAGTTTAAGAGACAGGCCGAGTCTAGCAGCTGCAGTGTCAGGTGGAGGGTTAAGAGATATCAAGGAGAGTCACAGGATGAAGAGAGGGAAGACTGATGCAACCTTCCCAGCAGGCAGTGGGGAGGGAGGGTCTGGACAGAAAGAAAGTGACTCTTCATTTGGTGCCTACTATGACTCAGGGCTCTGAGTCTACAGCACTGGGTCAGATTGTGCTCTTGTCCTGCAGGAGCTGAGAAAGGGGGTGGAGATGGAGGTGCAGCCATGGCCTGTCCTCACTCAGGGCGAACCATGTCTTTGTAGCAAGTCTACACATTTAAGAGTATGTGCGAGTAGGGCCTCGAGATTGGGGTGAGCAGTCCTACAGGAATGCTGCAAGAGAAAAAAATGGAAGAAAGCAAAACATGTAGCTTCTGGCTGTAGGATAAAACTCCTCACCTTGTCTTCATTTCAGGAGGCAAAATCTAAATGTGACTTATGGCTTTAAACAAAGTGCAGATTTCTGCCAAGCACCTCCCCATTGTGACTTTTGTTTTTTAAACATTTCAAGAGCACTTTGTCATTCCAGATTGTCATTTCTAAATTGGCAATGGGAGTGATTATGATAATAAAGTATTTTGATCTGAGGCAATTTGCAAAGGGCTTTAAACTCTCTAGATCCTGCCTCCGTCCTGGCTTGTCCCAGTGCCAACCAACAAGAGAACTCAGCAGGCCTTTTAATCACGACAGTCTTTGTGGCGGTTTGTTTCATTGCTTTTCAATGAACTTATTCTTACAGTTAATACTGGTGAAGGGGGCTGGTCATATCAACCTAGTTCTTTGGAATAAAAAATGGGCATCGCTGAAGCTGGGGCCTCTTGTGGCTCACTCTCTAGGAAGTTTGGCATGAATCTCCACATTGTGATGCCCTGTTTATTGGGTTGAACATATATCTCTAGTGACACTGCCTAGGCGGTCACTACCTCTGATGTCTGCCACCCTCAGCAGTCCACAGTGAGTGAGCCCAAGTCATGAAGCTGCTTAAAGACATTTGGTGGCGCTACTGGTAAAGAACCCCTCTGCCAGTGCAGGAGACCTGGGTTTGATCCCTGGGTTGGGAAGATTCCCCTGGAGGAGGGCATGGTAACCCACTCCAGTCTTCTTGCCTGAAGAATCCCATGGACAGAAGAGTCTGGTGGGCTACAGTCCATAGAGTTGCAAAGAGTTGGACATGACTGAAGCAACTTAGCAAGCACATGCATCCTGATACTGTAGATTACAGTAACTGACCTACCATGAGGTTTCAGATAGAGGTAGGGACTCCTGCAGAATTAATGCAGTGCTTCCTCCTCTCCTGTATTTTCCATGCTTCATAGACTAGAACCTATCACTCAGATGTCAGCTAAGGCCACTTGCCCGTTCAGTCAGTCAGTTCAGTCATTCAGTTGTGTCTGATTCTTTATGACCCCATGGATTGAAGCATGCTAGGCTTCCCTGTCCATCACCAACTCCTGGAGTTTGCTCTATCTCATGTCCATTGAGTCAGTGATGCCATCCAACCATCTTGTCCTCTGTTGTCCCCTTCTCCTCCTGCCTTCAATCTTTCCCAGCATCAAGGTCTTTTCCAAGGAGTCAGCTCTTCATATCAGGTGGCCAAAGGACTGGAGTTTCAGCTTTAGCATCAGTCCTTCCAATGAATATTCAGGACTGATTTCCATTAGGATGGACTGGTTGGATCTCCTTGCAGTCCAAGGGACTCTCAAGAGCCTTCTCCAATATCACAGTTCAAAAGCAACAATTCTTCAGCGCTCAGCTTTCTTTATAGTCCAACTCTCATATCCATATGTGACTACTGGAAAAACCATAGCTTTGATTAGACCGACCTTTGTTGACAAAGTAATGTCTTTGCTTTTTAATATGCTGTCTAGGTTGTTCATAACTTTTCTTAAAAAAGAATAAGCATCTTTTAATTTCATGGCTGCAGTCACCATCTGCAGTAATTTTAGAGCCCAAGAAAATAAAGTCTGTCCCTGTTTCCATTGTTTCCCCATCTATTTGCTATGAAAAGATGAACTGGATGCTATGGTCATCGTTTTTTGTATATTATGTATTAAGTCAGTTTTTTCATTCTCCTCTTTCATCTTCATCAAGAGGCTCTTCAGTTTCTCTTCACTTTCTGCCATATGGGTGGTGTCATCTGCATATCTGAGATTATTCATATTTCTCCCTGCAATATTCATATTTCTCCCTTCCAGCTTGTGCTTCATCTAGTCCAGCATTTCTCATGATGTACTCTGTATGTAAGTTAAATAAGCAGGGTGACAGTATACAGCCTTGATGTACCCCTTTCCCGATTTGGAACCAGTCTGTTGTTCCATGTCCATTTCTAGCTGTTAGTTCTTGACCTGCATACAGATATTTCAGGAGGCAGGTCAGGTGTTCTGGTATTCCCATCTCTTTTAGAATTTTCCACAATTTGTTCTGAACCACACAGTCAAAAGCATTGGAATAGTCAATAAAGCAGACGTAGAATTTTTTTCTGGAATTCTCTTGCTTTTTTGATGATCCATTGGATGTTGGCAACTTGATTGCTGGTTCCTTTTCCTTTTCTAAACCCAGCTTGACCATCTGGAAATTCACGGTTCACGTACTGTTGAAGCCTTGGTTGGAGAATTTTGAGCATTACTTTGGTAGCATGTGAGATGAATGCAATTGGGCAATAGTTTAAACATTCTTTGGCATTGCCTTTCTTTGGGATTGGAATGAAAACTGATCTTTTCCAGTCCTGTGGCCACTGCTGAGGTTTCCAAATTTGCTGGCATATTGAGTGCAGCACTTCCACAGCATCATCTTTTAGGATTTGAAATAACTGGAATTCAATTACCTCCACTAGCTGTGTTCTTAGTGATGCTTCCTAAGGCCCACTTGACTTTGCATTCTAGGATGTCTGGCTCTAGGTGAGTGGTGACACTGTCGTGGTTGCCTGGGTCATGAAGATCTTGTTTGTATAGTTCTTCTGTGTATTCTTGCCACCTCTTCTTAATATCTTCTGCTTCTGCTAGGTCCACACCATTTGTGTCCTTTATTGTGCCCATCTTTGCATGAAAATTTCCCTTAGTATCTCTAATTTTCTTAAAGAGATCTCTAGTCTTTCCCATTCTACTGTTTTCCTCTATTTCTTTGCATTGATCACTGAGGAAGGCTTTCTTATCTCTCCTTGCAATTCTTTGGAACTCTGCATTCAAATGGGTATATCTTTCCTTTTCTTCTTTGCCTTTAGCATCTCTTCTTTTCTCAGCTATTTGTAAGGCCTCATCAGACAACCATTTTGCCTTTTTGCATTTCTTTTCCTTGGGGATGGTCTTGATCACTGCCTCCTGTACAATGTAATGAAGTTCATGTCCATGTCCATAGTCCTGCAGGCTCTCTGTATATAAGATCTAATCCCTTGGATCTATTTGTCACTTCCACTGTATAATTTTAAGGGATTTGATTTAGGTCATACCTCAATGGTCTAGTGGTTTTCCCTACTTTCTTCAATTTAAGCCTGAATTTTGCAATAGAGTTCATGATCTGAGCCACAGTCAGCTCCTGGTCTTGTTATTGCTGACTGTGTAGAGCTTCTCCATCTTTGGCTGCAAAGAATATAATCAATCTGATTTTGGTATTTACCATCTGGTGATGTCCATGTGTAGAGTCTTCTCTTGTGTTGTTGGAAGAGGGTATTTACTATGACCAGGGCGTTCTCTTGGCAAAACTCTGTTAGCCTTTGCCCTGCTTCATTTTGTACTCCAAGGCCAAATTTGCCTATTCCTCCAGGTATCTCTTGCTTCCTACTTTAGCATTCCAGTCCCCTGTAATGAAATGGACATCTTTTCTGGGTGTTAGTTCTAGAAGGTCTTGTAGGTCTTCATAGAACCATTCTCCTTTAGCTTCTTCAGCATTACTATTCAGGGCATAGACTTGGATTACTGTGGTATTGAGTGGTTTGCCTTGGAAATGAACAGAGATTATTCTGTCAATTCTGAGTTTGCACCCAAGTACTGCATTTCATAACCTCAGATATGATGATGACACCACTCTTATGGCAGAAAGTGAAGAAGAAATAAAGAGCCTCTTGATAAAAGTGAAAGAGGAGAGTGAAAAAGTTGGCTTAAAACTTAACATTCAGAAAACTAAGATCATGGCATCCGGTCCCATCACTTCATGGCAAATAGATGGGGAAACAGTGTCAGAGTTTATTTTTTTGGGCTCCAGAATCACTGCAGATGGTGATTGCAGCCATGAAATTAAAAGACCCTTACTCCTTGGAAGGAAAGCTATGACCAACTTAGACAGCATGTTAAAAAGCAGAGACATTACTTTGTCAACAAAGGTCCGTCTAGTCAAGGCTATGGTTTTTCCAGTGGTCATGTATGGATGTGAGAGTTGGACTGTGAAGAAAGCTGAGTGCTGAAGAATTGATGCTTTTGAACTGTGGTGTTGGAGAAGACTCTTGAGAGTCCCTTGGACTGCAAGGAGATCCAACCAGTCCATCCTAAAGCAGATCAGTCCTGGGTGTTCACTGGAAGGGCTGATGTTGAAGCTGAAACTCCAATACTTTGGCCACCTGATGTGAACAGCTGACTCATTGGAAAAGACTCCGATGCTGGGAAAGATTTAGGGCAGGAGGAGAAGGGGACGACAGAGGATGAGATGGTTGGATGGCATCATCGACTCAATGGACATGCATTTGGGTGGACTCCAGGAGTTGGTGATGGACAGGGAGGCCGGGCGTGCTGTGGTTCACGGGGTAGCAAAGAGTCGGACACAGCTGAGTGAGTATACTGAACTGAACTGCATTTCAGACTCTTTTGTTGACTATGATGGCTACTCCATTTCTTCTAAGGGATTCTTACCCACAGTAGTAGATATAATGGTCATCTGAGTTAAATTCACCCATTCCATTCCATTTTAGTTTGCTAATTCCTAAAATGTTGAGGTTCACTCTTGCCATCTCTTGTTTGATCTCTTTGAATTTGCCTTGATTCATGGAGCTAACATTCGAGATTCCTATGCAATATTGCTCTTTACAGCATCAAACTTTACTTCCATCACCATTCACATCCATAACTGTGTGTTGTTTTTGCTTTGGTTCCATCTCTTCCTTCTTTCTGGAGTTATTTCTCCACTGATCTCCAGTAGCATATTGGGTACCTACCAACCTGGGGAGTTCATCTTTCAGTGTCCCATCTTTTTACCTTTTCATACTGTTCATGGGGTTCTCAAGGCAAGAATACTGAAGTGGCTTGCCATTCCCTTCTTCGGTGGACCATGTTTTATCAGAACTCTCCACCATGACCCATCTGTCTTGGGTGGTCCTACACTGCATTCATAGTTTCATTGAGTTAGATAGGCTGTGGTCCATGTGATCAGTTTGGTTAGTTTCCTGTGATTGTGGTTTTCCTTCTCTCTGCCCTCTGATGGATAAGGATAAGAGCCTCATGAAGCTTCTTGATGGGAGAGACTGACTGAGGGGGAAACTGGGTATTGTTCTGATGGATGGAGCCATGCTCAGTAAATCTTTAATCCAATTTTCTGTTGATGGGTGGGGATGTGTTCCCTCCCTGTTGTTTGACCCGAGGCCAAACTATGGTGGAGGTAATGAAGATAATGGGAATCTCCATGCAGACACTGCTGCATTCAATACCCCTGACCCTGCAGCAGGCCACCACCATCCCAAGCCTCCGCCAGAGACTCCTGGACACTCACAGGCAAGTCTGGGTCAATCTTTTTTGGGGTCACCGCTTCTTTCTCCTGGGTCCTGAGGTGTACAAGGTTTTGTGGCAGAGTAGATGGACAGAGATAGAAGGACATGTGCTCATCTTCTCCTGTGAGAACTCAAAAATTACAACTCACTGAACAATCGTCAACAGGAGAATGTTGGATCCCACCAAAAACAGATACCCCACGTCCAAGGGCAAAGGAGAAATCCCAGAAAGATGGTGGTAGGGGGGTGAAATCTCATTTAGAATCGAACCCCATACCCGCCAGAGATGCTTGGAGGGCTCAAACAAACCTTGTGTGTACAAGGACCCAGAGACGCCACAGAGACTGAACCCGACCTGTCGCAGGGGCAGGGCATCTGGGTGTAGCAGACCTGGGTATGGCATAAGCCCTTTTGGAGGGGCTCGCCGTTAACCCCACCATAGAGCAGCCAGAACTTGCCCCTTCAGGATCTGGTGAAATTCCGCAGCCTTGTGGGGCAGGGGCAGCCTCGGCTTTCTCGTGCTCCTCTCTGTCGCCACCTAGGGGCTGAACACAGAACTCCTCAGAAAAATTTTTGGTAAGGTTTTATCAGTCTTTTCTTCATTTTACTTATCAGTACACTTTACGGATGGGCAACAGGGAAGGGATTTTTCTCTCCCATTCTTTCTTTCTCCCTTTTTTCTTCTCTAGTGCAAAGCCTCGCTGTTCTCCTAGATCTGAAGTTCTGCACTCATCGAGCTCCTTGGGAATCTCAGCTTCAGCCACAAGTAGTTTGCCAAGGAATTTTTTCTGGACAAATGCACACTGTCCCTCAAAGGAATCCTGGTAAATTTGATTTTCTCAATTTTGTTACAGCAATTTAGGGTCAAAGGATAGGGCATCCAGTGGAGGACTTATCGGAACTCTGATGGACAAGGGTCAGTGCTCATCTATGGATTAGCAAGCATGAATCAAGAGTTGGTCCAATTTGACTTCCCTCCACATCCCTTCCTAAGAATACCCTGAGGCCAAAATAAACTTTGTGCCTCTTCCCTTTCTTCCCTGCCTGCCTCTATTTATGTACATCCTTCCTCTTCATCTGGAAAATTCCTATGATTCTTTAAGATCCAGTTCCAAGGGTCTTATGACTCCTTTCTCTGTGAAGTCTTCTCTGGCTCCCCTCATGGGAGCATTCTTCTCATTGTTCTCTTGACATGTTGTACAGACCCTACCATGGCCTTAACTTGATTTGATTTGTTTTGCTATTTGCTCTCTGCCTTCTCATAAGATGTGAGCTCCTCAAGAAAAGAAACATACAATATATAACCTTGTGTCCTTAGTTTCTTAACAAGTACTAGACAAACATAGGGGTTCAATGGATGTTTGTTGAATGAATTAAAACTTGCATCATGTTTAGATTTGGATAGAAAGATGGAATCCATATGTTTTGGATTCAGGATCTAGTTCTCTGACCAGGGATCAAACCTGGGCCCCTTGCACTGGGAGGACAGGGTCTTAGCCACTGGACCACCAGGGAAGTCCTTCAAGGTCTTTTTAGAAACATAATAGATCTGCGATCTCCACAGATGGCAAATAAATGCCATACTTGGTTCTATTCTCTCCACTCTGGGTCCGTCTTCCATGGCAAAGGTCAATAAATGACCATGAAGCATTTCTCCACTGAGCCATTCAGAGACTCCAGTATTCTTAAGACAGGATTTCAGACAATCATCAACAAACTAATCTGATCTGATGCATAATCAGTGTGCCTAGACTCTGCATTAGCCACAGACATGGATGACTTGCTTCTTATCCTTTATACTTCTAGGTTTTCTCATTCTCATCTCACAGCCCATTTCTGCCTAGGGATTTTGCAGAACCTCCTGCTTAACTACCCTCAGTTATGTAAGTCCTATGATGGGGCCATGTGCAGTTTGAAAAAGGGTTCTTGTTGTTTTCTAGTTCTCGTGTGGGTATGCATCTTATGGGGGTTGAGAGAAGGGTGTAGCAATGAATCCTGGCTCTGTCTCTTCTATTTTATATCCTGTTTTGTACCAGAACCTCACTGCAGCCTTGTGAAGAAGGTATTATAATGGCATCTCACACATTCAGAAAAGTTTGAAAGTAAACATAACAAGTTTCTGACCCAGGGCCTGTAATATTGGTGCTGTCTATGTTAGGATAAAGACAGCTGGGAGGGGACCTCATTGAAGTAGACACTGTCCTTACATGTAGACAAAAATAAAACAAACAAAAAGTCAAAACCAAGCTCTATCGATTGAAACCGAATTAAACCAAACCCAAACAAATAACGGCAACAGAAACCCTCGCAGCCGACTCTCTTTGCAGCTATCTATTATCCAGAGAGACTGAAGGGGCCCTTTTCTTGCTATTATCCTCCTCCGCCCTCTGCTACTGAGCAGAAGACCTTCTGTTCTCTGTAGCTAATCATTAATCAGCACGTACCTTCAAGTTGCATCTAATTCTCTGTCTCCCAATTATCCAAAGAAATAATTTGGCCAAGTGACCAAGGCAGGCCCATTTGCTAACAAAGGGGTACTTCTGTCTCTGTGGAATAGAAATGAATATTCTGTGAAATATCAACAGTCATTGTGGCAGTTTGTGATCTGGAACCCCTTGGGTTCCCAGTGAATCTCTGGTGTTTAATTAAGCTGAGGGTTTCCAGAGTCAGCCTCTAGTAGCTTCCTCTGAAAACACCTTCAGCCACTTTATGGCAACTGCATAGAGGGATTAGAGGAATAACAGCTCACAGGATAGGAGCCTGGGCTAATGAGTGAAGACTGGGTCCAGGACTCAGGGCTCGGTTTAAGTACTGAGGGTCACATAGATTACATTTCCATTAGCACCACGGAGCGTTCATTGTGTGAGAGGACACGGCTTCAGACAGTGTGCCCAGAGCAGTGTCAGCAGAGGCCTGGGCTCCCCAGAGATGGTTCCCTGGAAGGAGGAAGCAGGCCATCCCTCGCTGGCCTGAAGAAATTGCTGTGTGGATGTGTACCCCAGTCACCTCTGGACAATCCATTTGTCACTCTCCTTCTATGATTCTGAGAAATATATTTTGCTTTATTAATAAAATTAATGATGTTGATGGGTAGGATGGGACAGAGAGAGGCTCAGGAGGGAGGGGACATATGTATACATTTAGCTGATTCATTTTGTTGTATAGCAGAAACGAACCTAACATTGTAAAGCAATTATATTCCAATAATAAAAATAGGGGTATCAAAAAATAATATAAAATAAGTGGTGAAGATGATAGTTACTGCTCCTCTTTACTGAACATGTTCCACAGTGCCTGGCATGTGGCAAGAATTTCATAAGCATCATGACCTTGAATCCTTGAAAGTGCTCCATAAGGTGGTACAACTTTTACCCATGATGTGCTTAGCTGCTCAGTCATGTCTGGCTCTTTATGACCCCATGGACTGTAGCCCTGCAGACTCCTCTGTCCATGGGGATTCTCCAGGCAAGAACACTGGAGTGGGTTGCATGCCCTCCTCCAGGTGACTGTCCCAACCCAGGGATCGAACCCAGCTCTTTCACATTGCAGGTGGATTCTTTACTCTCCGAGCCACCAGGGAAGCCCAAGAATATTGGCGTGGGTAGCCTATCTCTTCTCCAGGGGAACTTCCCAACCCAGGAATAGAACCGGGGTCTCCTGCATTGCAGATAGGTTCTTTACCAGCTGAGCTACCTGGGAAGCCCATTTTAATCCATATGTTAGAGACATTTGAGCTTGAGATTCAGGTAAGGTGACCACTTGCCCAGGACCTTATAACTATAAAGTGTAGAGGTAGTGTTCAAACACAGGTCAGTCTGACGCAAGTCTGAATTCTAAGCTGTCAGGTTGTACTCATTTCTTTCCGACAGAAGGGGATTAATCACTCTCTGACCGTGTGAAGCCACAGGGAGCAGTGTAGCTGGGTTCTGATGGCTGAGAACTTCTCCTTTTGTGTTAGTGGTGGATGAAAAGAAATCTAATTCACTGTGCTGAGCTGGCGGGAAAGGTTGGGGCTTCAACACGTGTCTTGTGTGGCTTGACTTTGTGTCATTTAGATGTAGGGGGAAATGATGATTTGTCTTGAGGCTTGATGTGGCTCTCTACTTTACAACCACATTCAACTGAAAGTGGCAAAGATCTGTGAAATCATTCACTCAAGTGCTCACTTCCCATAGCTGAAGAAAATGTGATATACACCTTGTTCAAGGTCACGTGGGTCAGTACAGGTAAGGGTTGTAACCAGACCCAACCTGGTCTGTTTAGATCATTCTATAACTCTGTATAAAATGTCAGATACACTCCCCCTCTGAATCAAAGGCAACTCACAGTATTTTGATTTTACTGTGGCAGCCTTGGGAAAATTTATTCAGAATTTAAGATGAGAGGGATCAATGGAAGGCAATGTGGTTAGTGGAAGGAAAATTGGAATGAGGTGCTATTTATTCTTTCATCTATTTATTTAACTATCGCTGTCTGGAAACACTGATTCTAGAACCAGTTCTAGTGCTGGTTGTGTCATTTATATTGAGCGTTTCTTTCCTCATCTGACAAATGAGAGTACTGAAATTCATCAAGAAATTTAAATATGGAAAAGATTTGATCTCATTGGTGATCATAGAAATACAATTTAATCCACTGAGTCACCATTTTTGTTTTTACCAGTTGGAACAGCAAGAGCATATAGAAGATAATGCCTAACGCAAACAAGGATGTGATAAAAAAGGCAGCCTCAAATACATATTGGTATAAATTTTCAGAAAGGAATGTTATGGGTTAGTAAGAACTATTAAAATGTCCACACTCCTTGACTGAGTGATTCCACTTCCGAGAATCAATTCTAAGTACAGTCTAAGAAGAACTCTATGGGAACGTCCCTAATAGTCCAGTGGTTAAGACTCTAAACTTCTACTGCAGGGGGCATGGGTTCAGTCCCTGGTTGGGGAAACAAGATCCCAGATGCTGTGCTGCCAAAAAAATAAATAAATATAAGAAGGAATCTGTGTTTACAATTATGTTCAATAATATTTTAAATACTACATAAAACAGGGAAACAACCCAACTGCTAAATCAAATGGATAATAGTTAAATAGATGATAGTTTATCCACAGTATGAAATGTTAAGCAGTCAATAAGGGAAGTGATTATCATGGGGTTTCTATAGTAACACAGAAAATATTTGATATAACATTAATTGAAAAGTAGAAAATATTCATTATTACCATACAGGTAAGGCAAGAGCTTCATAGAAGAAAAGAATCAAGTGCTCCAAAGTATTGTGGTAGGGTGGATTGTTTTCTGAAGTTTTGAAATATGTTTATGTTACTGTTTTACTTGGAGGCAAAATAAGAACAGACCATGGTGTCAGACAGAGTAAATTTGAATCCCATAGTTGTCACTTATAAGCAATGTGATTGTAAATGTGATAATTGGATCTATTTCATAAGGTAGATGTGGAGATTAGCTAAAGTCGTAGAGGATCAGTTCTTATACAGTGCTTGATTAATTGAAGTCTATTAATGAATATTTATTACTATTTTTATGAGCTGTTTTAATGTATTGTTGAACTGCAATGGTTGAAAACAAAGCAAAAATGTTTTGCTCTGCTCTGCTCTGCTCTAAGTTTTAACACTTCTCATTTGAAACATGTTTCAGTGCACTTTTCATGATAGAGATAAATTTGTAGATTAATATAGGGCCCCAATGTTTCGCCAGAGTTGTAGAGTTTTGAAAATATAGTTTCCTTGAGAAATACAATGAGATTATTTCTATCTGTTTATAATCTGAACTCATCCTTTCTTGAGAATGTAGAGAACATGCAAAATTTTATAATATTCAAGGGATTTGAATTTTTATAATATTCAAGCTGATTGGTTGGAGAGTGTTCCATTCCCTCACTTTCTTCTTCTAACAGCTACCTTTGGTTGTATACAGAAATAAAAAGATGGGATTATGCATGTACTTAGAGCAATGGAAGAATCTATATGACACTATATGTTTAGAGTTGTCCTAAATCTTACATTTCCTAAAGCTTAGGATGTGTGGGGCCTTTGAATGGTCATTCTCTTGGTGCCAAAAAAAAAAAAAAAAATTAGTATCTCTTATAGAAACAGATGTATAAAAGTTTCCGGGGAGTGAAATGGTTCTTTCAAAATGACTTTTGGATGATACGTGTGTAAGCAAATCAGACAGATATAGCTTAAATGTCCTTCCAACACAAAACAAATTGACCAGATATGCGAAGGATTTTGCCAAATCCCAGCATCTGATATCCCCCAATGACATTCGGTTCTGATTTCCAGCAAAGCTTGAAAGGTAGAAATTTTGCTTGGAGATGTTTTAGTGGAGTAGGAAGTGAAGCAGAAAAAACAAAAAGAGGGACTCTGAGGCAAAGAGAAGCTTTTAGCCCTTTTCTTCATATCTATGTAGATACTATGCAAAAAGGGAAAACAAAGAGATGAACTTGAAAAAATTTCTGTGTCCTATGTACTTATTTCCCTCTATTCTGGTGAGATAGCATGGAGGAGACCCAACCACTGCTTTTTTAATTTTTCTGTCTGCACCACTGGGATCGTGGTACCCTGCTACTGATGCTGCTGCTCAGGTGCTGCAGCTGTGTTGACTCTGCGATCCCAGGGACCATAGCCCACCAGGCTCCTCTGTCCATGGGATTTCCCAGGCAAGAATACTGGAGCGAGTAGCCACTTCCTTCTCCAGGGGAGCTTCCCAACCCAGGGATCAAACACATGTCTTCTATGTCTCTTGCATTGGCAGGTGGATTCTCTACCACTGAGCCCTCTGGGGAGCCCCCTTAGTTCCCTGACCAGGGATCAAATCTGCACCCCCTTCATTGAAAGCTCGAGGTCTTAAACACTGGACCACCAGGGAAGTCCAAAGACCCAACTATTTTAAGACCAAAGGTGGAGACAAGTCAGATTCCATTAAAAGGAACTTCAGATGAGATCAGGTGTTTTCAGGGTGTATGGCCGTATGACCTTATTTACAAAGCAGAAATAGAAACACAGATGTAGAAAACAAACCTATGGATACCAAGGGGAATAGAGGGTATGGGATGAATTGGGAGATCGATATTGACATATATACACTATTGATGCTTTGTATAAAGTAGATAATTAATGAGAACCTACTGTATAGTACAGGGAACTCTACTCAATGCTCTGTGGTGACTTAAATGGGAAGGATATTAAAAAAACAGAGGATATATGTATATGCATAGCTGATTTATTTTGCTGTACAGTAGAAACGAACAACACTGTAAAGCAACTATACTCAAAAAAAAAAAAAAGAGGAATTTCAGAGGGAAACTTGACTTACTGTAAATGTAGTAATTCCAACAATTTCATAATGTTTTATGCAATGGGAGTCCCTCTCTGTCAGAAAAGTTATGCCCTACTTTTCTGATTTTACAGACCAGTGGGTCTCCCCTTGAACAGATGCTTTAATTATCTGAGAGCCATACCTTTTCAAACTCTTTTGTTTACTGGTAGCAAGTTACAGAATTACCAAATAGTGGCGACTCCCTTGTATTCTATCTCTGGGGCTTTTAACAGTTGTGTGATAGATTTGAGCATCCCATCTGGGCACTCATTGGCCATGGTGACCACTTCCCAAGGCTTGATAAGAAAAGTTAAAGAGAGACCCAAGGCAAGTGATTCCTAAAGGTGGTGGTGGAGACGAGTGGGTGTTCCACCTTAGGATTGGTCTTGAATGGAGGTTGAATAGCACTTGACTCTGAAATGAGTATTTATGAGTGTCTTTGAAGCCTGAGTAAGTTTAGGGGAAAGTGTTGCAAATGCGGGGCTCAGCATCACCTGCTAACATAAATATTCAATCTTATCTTTAAGTTGTATCCATTTCTAGCTACATGGTTGAAGCCTGTTTTGGTCAACAGCACAAGCTTGGTAACAAGGTCTAAGAACTTGAGGGTTGATTTGAGATTTCTGCTCTAATCTGCTTTAGCTTGACCAAGGAATTCCATTCATGCTTTGGGCAGATTTAGAGGTTTGGGAACTCAAATATGCAAGACGAGTTTTGTTTGTTTGTTTGTTTGTTTTTAATTTTTATTGCTAAACAGAGGCCATGGCAAAGTCCTCTGGAGACAAAATCACCTCTTCCACCATCCCTGAGAGTGCTGTCAACCCATTCTTCAGGATTTGTATCACTCAACAGTGTTTGGAGAATATGACATTGATAATTCTGATGGACACCTGTTAAGATATCTTGAGTCAGGTGCCTCTGGTAGCAAATTGATCAATGGAAGCTTCATTCCTGGCTCTGCTAGTGCACTAAACATCCTTGACACCTATTAATTTGAAGGATATAAAAATCTTAGTATTATGAGTTTGTTGCTGAGTGATTGACACTGCTGTTCTATCCTTTATAGTCCCTGGTCAACTATTCACCAGTTGACTCGATCTGAGCATGATTGGGAAATACATGGCTTTTCCTTGTTTCCAACCAGGAAAATTATCTCATATCAAGTTAGTCAACTGCGCTTTGATGAAATAGAGAAAACCCACTGCCTTGGTAGGGATCAGTAGATCTGAAGAGTGGCTGCTCAGACCACCATGCTGTGCTGTGTCCTCCCCAGCCTGTTCTCACCAGATCACGTGGTCACAGCAGAAGGCTAGCAAACACCGGCACAGAAGGAAGCCCAGTGCATATAGGAAACTCTTTCGTTCCAAAGACACAACTTTCTCAAGCCAGCTTAATGCCTCTTTTATTGTCTCTCTTGGCAGAGCATGAGCTGTACTCTGATGAGGAGCCTAAAAGCTAGAACAAGTACCAAGGAAACTTCCTGTCATCTCCATGGTTATTTTTCAGGGAGGCTTTAATCTGTCCACAATAGGATGATAGGATGGTGCAGAGTTCTGCTGAGGAAGCGGATTGAAGTCAGGACTTGCAGATAAAGCAAAGAGTGGGAGATGAGCCGATGTTACCCAGGGAACAAATTTTCAAAAGGAAGACTCCTTCAGTATTTGTCTGTCTTCATTTTAATGATGAGAAAACTAATGAGGGAAAGCTGATTTAGAGCTTTTTTCCTTCCATACGACATAGTAGGGCATGGTTTGGTGGTCACAGGGTGGGGATATTGTATCACTTCCACTTACCAAACTTCTGTATTTGATGTTATCTCTTATTTCATCTTTCCTTCCCATCACTGATCTATTTTCCATTTTGTAAATCCGATAGCAACCAATCCAGTAGGGCAGAATGATATGAGAAGCACAAACCCTTATGTGAAACATAAATAACTGACCAGAAATGGCATTTCAAAAACAGTGTCATCTTTTGTAAAGCTGGTTTCAAAGGTCAAAGCTAAAACACATTGTACGCTGGCCACAATACATCAGGCCATCACATGGAGTCTTCCCCAAGTATTCAACAGCTGGGATGTCTGATTTTATCAGTCTCATAAAATACAGGGTGGTGCTTAGGATGTCCTGGAACCAGAAGGGCTCGTCTGGAGTCCCAGCTTCAAAAACTTATCAGTAGTGTGATCCGGGCTGAGTTCTCTCACTTTGCTCTCCTATAATATGAAGACAACGTTCATAACCACAGTGGCGTAGATACTGTTGATGAGTAAGATAGTGTGGGCAAGCACCTGGTGCTAAGAACTTAGTTTGCTTAGCACAGACTCAGTGTCTATTTATGATAAGCAAGTAATTAGTAAGTGCCTGCTGTATGTAGGACCTTGTGTTAGGTGCAAAACTTACCACTCTAAGGTATCAAAGTCTATCTCAAAAAACAAAATAAGGCTTTTGCTGCTACTTTTGACCTGCTCAGCTAGGGAACCAGAAAGCCAAATAAAAGTTCTTTAATATTTATAACAAATTCAAGCTAAATTCGTGAACGAAGAGCATTCTATGTGAGCAATTTCTGAAACATCTGTGAAAGTTTTGAATTCATTGAGTATTTCTTGGATGCCCTTCCAAATGACTAATTTTGGTGTCAGAATTACTGTTTATTTCTGGTGGCGTGAAATTCCACACCTAACTCCCATCCAAAGGTACATCTGTCTCTGTCTTCTTTATGTCTGTCTGTTCTTTTCTGGTGATGCTTGCATTAGGATGATGCTTTTAGCAAAATTGGGCTTGTAATAGATGCTGGAATGAGAGATGGCGCACCAAACAAAATTAGGCTCATTCTTTGGGTGCATTTAAGTGCTCGCTCCTGCCCCAAATGGTAAATTACAAAGATGATCATGGGGCCCTGAAGAGTTGATGGATTCCCTACCTCAAATTGCTAGACAGTTATGAGTGAGGAGGATTTTCTTAGTGTTAAAACTGTTCCCTGGGGTAATTTTGGGCACCTTGGGAAGCTGCATTAACTACTTTTGGTTCCTAGACAGCCTTGATTAAGTGGGCCCTGAAGTGTTCACATGATCGTAAAGTGGTGCCCCAGTAAGAATAATTAGCACAGATCTTTGTGGTGATAAAGGCTTAGGAAGTTTTACTGAAAGAAATATCCTGACTCTATAATTCTCTTGAAAATGAAACTTTCCAAAAGATAGATCCTGCAGGTATGGAATGACTTGCTACTGCTTCTGATCTTTATAATGCCCTGCTGGGAAACCAGGTTTTCTGGATCTCAAAGATGTTTTGTGAGCATTAACACAGTGGTTATTCACAGTTCTGTCAAGGAGGAAGTGGGGGTGAGGATGTTGCTTTTCAGGCAGAGTGTTACAGGACTTCATGGGAGGAGCTGCAAATTTAGAATCAAGAAAACCTGAACTCTAATTGGGCTTGGCTATTTCTTATTCATTGGCCTTAAGCAATTCATTTTCTGTCTTTGGGCCTCAATTCTATTGTTTGTAAAACAGTGGGATTGGATTAGATCAGGGATGGCACATTCCTAGCAAGTATGCTGCCTTCATCTCAACCTGTACCTGTAACAGACATTGCTGATTGTTGTTGCTGTTTAGTCCCTAAGTGATGTCTGACTCTGTGCAACTTCATGAACTGCAGCATGCCAGGCTTCCCTGCCCTTCACTATCTCTTGGAGTTTGCTCAAACTCATGTCCATTGAGTTGGTGATGACATCCAACCATCTTATCCTCTGTCGCCCCCTTTCCCTCTTGCCGTAAGTCTTTCCCAGGATCAGGGTCTTTTCAATAGTTGCCTTTTCACAGCAGATGGCCAAAGTATTGGAGCTTCAGCTTCAGCATCAGTCCTTCCAATGAATATTCAGGGTTGCTTGCCTTTAGTATTAACTGATTCGGTCTCCTTGCTGGCCAGGAGACTCTCTAGAGTCTTCTCCAGCACCACAGTTCAAAAATGTGAATTCTTTGGTGCTTAGCTTCTTTATGGTCCAATTCTCATATCTGTACATGACTACTGGAAAACCATAACTTTGACTATATGGATTTTTGTTGGCAAAGTGATGTCTCTGCTTTTTAATATGCTATCTAGGTTGGACATAATTTTCCTTCCAAGAAGCAAGAGTCTTTTAATTTCATGGCTACAGTCATCATCCATAGTGATTTGGGAGCCCAAGAAAATAAAATCTGTCACTGTCTCCACTTTTCTCCATCTATTTGTCGTGAAGTGATGGGACAAGATGCCATGATCTTAGTTTTTTTTGAATGTTGAGTTTCAAGTCAGCTTTTGACTCTCCTTTTTATCCTCATCAAGTGGCTTACCTGGTGACTCAGATGGTAAAGAATCTGCCTGCAGTGCAGAGACCCAGGTTTGATCCCTGGGTCAGAAAGATCCCCTGGAGAAGCAAATGCTACTCACTCCAGTATTCTTGCCTGGGATATCCCATGGACAGAGGAGCCTGGCGGGCTACAGTCCATGTGGTCACAGCGTCAGACCTGACTGAGTGACTGACACTTTCACTTTTCATTGCTGAGTGGACAAGGCAAAATCTCGGACTGAGTGTCAGAGGCTTCAGATCAATATCATCTCTTTTCATAGGTCAAGCACAATACCAACCCACCATACAGGCATGTGTAATGGGATCAAGAAAGGTTACATGAGGCACTTCCCTGATGGTCTAGTGGTTATGAAGCTGCCTTACAATTCAGGGGACTTGAGTTTGATCCCTGGTCAAAGAACTAAGATCCCACGTGCCTCAGAGCAATTGAACCTGAGTCCAGTTGTGGTGCTGAGTCCATGCACCACAACTAGCAGGTCTGTGCACCACAACAAAAGATCTTACATGATGCAATGAAGAGCCCTCGGGCAGCAGCTGAGACCCAAGGCAGCCGAATAAATAAATAAATAAAAAGAAAGGTTACATGAGATGCTGACGTGAGATGTAGAATGCAGTTGACTACATGCTCAGTAATTGTGGGTTGAAACTTTCCACCTTCACAATTGAATTTCAATATGCATTATGCCACCAGAGCCAGAATGAGCAGTGGTCGAGAGGGTGGATTCTTTGTTCAAATCCTGGCTTCACACTTTACGTTAGCTGGCTCACGTCACCTCTCTGTGCCTTGGTTTCTGCTTCATAGGATGATTGTGAGGTTTTGCTCAGGTAAGGCCTGAAAACATGTAACACAGTTATTTCAATATCCCTAAGTGCTTATTTCATTCAAATCCCTAAGAAAGGCAATGCCAAAGAATGCTCAGACTACAGCACAATTGCACTCATCTCTCAGGCTAGCAAAGTAATGCTCAAAATTCTCCAAGCCAGGCTTCAATAATACATGAACTGTGAACTTCCAGATGTTCAAGCTAGATTTAGAAAAGACACAGGAAACAGAGATCAAATTGCCAACATCTGTTGGATCACTGAAAAAGTGAGAGAGTTCCAGAAAAACATCTACTTCTGCTTTATTGACTATGCCAAAGCTTTTGACTGTGCGGTTCACAACAAACTGTGGAAAATTTTAAAATAAATGGGAATACCAGACCACCTGACCTGCCTCGTGAGGAATCTGTATGCAGGTCAAGAAGCAACAGTTAGAACTAGACATGGAACAACATTTTGGTTCCAAATTGGGAAAGGAATAGGTCAAGGCTGTATACTGTCACCCTGCTTATTTAACTTATATGCCAAGTACATCATGAAAAATGCCAGGCTGGATGAAGCACAAGTTGGAATCAAGAATGCTGGGAGAAATATCAATAACCTCAGATATGCAGATGACATCACCTTTATGGCAGAAAGTGAAGAAGAACTAAAGAGCCTCTTGATAAAAGTGAAAGAGGAGAGTGAAAAAGTTGGCTTAAAGCTCAACCTTCAGAAAACTAAGATCATGGCATCCGGTCCCATCACTTCATGGCAAATAGATGGGGAAACAGTGGAAACAGTGGCTGACTTTATTTGGGGGGGGGGGGGGCTCTAAAATCACTACAGATGGTGACTTCAGCCATGAAATAAAAAGACTCTTATTCCTTGGAAGGAAAGTTATGACCAACCTAGACAGCATGTTAAAAAGCAGAGACATTACTTTGTCAACAAAGGTCCATCTAGTCAAAGCTATGGTTTTTCTAGTAGTCTTGTATGGATGTGAGAGTTGGACTATAAAGAGAGCTGAGTGCTGAAGAATTGATGCTTTCGAACTGTGGTGTTGGAGAAGACTCTTGAGAGTCCCTTGGACAGCAAGGAGATCCAACCAGTCCATCCTAAAGGAAATCAGTCCTGAATATTCATTGGAAGGACTGATGTTGAAGCTGAAACTCCAATATGTTGGCCACCTGATGTGAAGAGCTGACTCAGTGAAAAAGACCCTGATGCTGGGAAAGATTGAAGGCAGGAGGAGAAGGGGATGGCAGAGGATGAGATGGTTGGAAGGCATCACTGACTCAATGGGCATGAGTTTGAGTAAACTCCGGGAGTTGGTGATAAGAAGCGAGGCCTGGCGTGCTGCAGTCCATGGGGTTGCAAAGAGTCAGACATGACTGAGTGACTGAATTGAACTGAACTGAAGTGCTTATTAAATGCTTGCAATTAATATCCAGCCCTTGTTTTCTGGTAGGATAGTTAGGAGTTAATGAAGAAAATATTAGCTCAGATCATTGCTCCTGCAAAGAGTTCTGGCACTATTAATGATCTTGTACCCCAGAAGCCACACTCCAAAGCCCCTCTGTGCTCTGAGCTTTCACTAGTGGCTATTGATTGGCAGGAACCTTGGAAATGGTTTTGTTTTATTTTTGGAAAGCAAACTTCTGGTAAAGTCTTATTTGTATAACTCCCGCAGATCCTGCATCTTAGTCATATTCAAGACTAGCATCTGTAGATTTTTGTCATACCCTAAAACATAAAATGGTAAAAATGCAAAACTGAAAGGTAAGTGACTTATATTTTGGAATTCTGAGTGGTCTGCTGCCTGGATAATCCTCCACAGTTCTAAGTTCTTCTTACTTTTTCTTTTAGCTTGAGATGGGGACCCAGAGTAGAATCTCTTCCTTCTTGTGATTCTAAAAATTCTTGCTCTAATTTCTTGCCTGCAAAAAAAGAGTTTGTACTTATGGACTTGGTCAAATTATGTGTCAAATAATGCTATTTCAAATCATCATCATGGACTTCATTTAGTGAACATCCTAAGAACACTTCCCAGTGAATCTGAGCATTTTCATTCCATAGACACAGACTTTATTTACTTCCTATGTAGAGAGACAAAGATTCATACATGAAGCCAGATGATAAGCCCCAGACCTCCCCCTCTGCTCACAGCCAGCCAGACCCTAAGGAGTCTGGATGTTCCCCTGTAACCAGCACAAATGTCAGATCAGGCATGCATTTAACATTACAGAGATGCCACCACACACGTAAGGGAAGGCTGACCTCTTCCAAGACAGTTTACAATGGGGCTCCATTCATAAATAAGGAAATGCAGGGAACACAGGCAAGGCTCTATGGCTGAATCCTGGAACCCAGCAGAGAAGAATTTTCTCTGGAGAAGTTTGATTCTAAAACGGTGGTGCTTCAGAGGGGATCCCAGAGGAATCCCCCAATTCTGATGGAAGTTATTTCCAATCAGAGAGGTTTTTGCCCACTGACTCAGCCGAGGTTGCCCTGTCACTCTTCAAGTTCCTCCCTCTTGAGTTCCAGTCCTCTGTCATGAAACATCACTAAGCTGACCCTGAACAGAACACCCTGTGTTTAGGGCCATGATAATGGCTATAGAGTGGCAGGGGTTTTTTTGTTTTTATTAAAAATGTTTTGAACAAGAGACACACTGCACTGTAAGGTGAAATATTTCCATAGAGACCTGTTTGCCTGGTGCTTCATGTAATGAGAAGTGAAATTCCTGACATCTTTACCCCAGAACTCATGCAATTTTTATTCATTTACCAGATGGCTTCTTTTTTCATAACTCTTTAGATTCATTTTACCATGGATGTAGTCCCACAGTAGTGGACCTGTCCTATTGCACAGGATGCAATAGGAGCCTTAATTTGGGAGCCTTAATTTTTTTGGGTTAGACATGTGTCTTGAAATTTCCACTGACCTCCTCCAATCTATCCTTGTACCAATTTGACTTATTTATTTTCTAACCTTGAACTTACTGAATAGCTCTCCATTTATTCAACGTATATTTACTGAGTAACTACTATGTGCAAGGCATTGCTGTAGGTGCTGTGAATGTAGCAGAAAACTGAACAGAAAAAAGCAAAAGCAAAATGATGTTCCCTCTGCTATTGTCTTTTGCAAGCAAATGGACTCCCAAGTCAAATTTTGATTTGGATGTCAAAGGTGATAGTGCCATACATACGACAAGAGGTTATGAAGATTTCTTATTTACATCATGAGACACTGGGAATATCAGGAAATATTTCAAAGAGGTCCAAGAATGGCTTGAGAGAACCAGGAAAGAAGACTGGCTTGGGTTCCTTATGGTGGTTAGGGGCTAGGGCTAGGGTAAAGATTCCCATGCTAAAATAAGGGGCTTGAGTAATTTGAACCTTCCATCAGCACCCATCAGTAGGAAATACCCAGGCTTTCTTATCAGCTTGCCTAGATGTGGGGCAGAAGGTAAAGAGAAAGGGATGAGGCTTAAAAGCTGTCAGCAGTCAAACATTAATAAATGGAGTCAAACTTTGGCTTACTTTCTTAAAAAATTTTTTATCATAGTACAGTCAGCACATAGTAAGTGCATAAATCTCAAGTATATAGCTTGTTGTTGTTCAGTTGCTATGTCGTGTCTGACTCTTTGCAACCCCATGGCCTGAAGCATGCCAGGCTCCTCTGTTCTTCACTATACACATAGATGTATGTAACCGCAATCCAGAAGAGAGATAGGATGTTTTTAGCATGCAGATGGATTCTCTATACTCTTTTCCAGTCATACCTCTTCCCCAAGAAATAACCTCTGTTTTGACTTCTTTCATCAAAGATTAGCTTTTCCTGTTCTTTCATTTTTATAAATGGAATCATAATACATGCAGTGCTGCCTTGGTCTGAAGTCAGACCAAGTATATATGACTACATACATGTGGATCTGATTCTGAATTTTCTCGTCTAACCTTGCGCCAATATGACACTGTTTTAATTACCATTGCTCTATAGTAGTCTCAATATTTGTTAATGGAAGTCCTCCAACTTTGTTCTTCTTCAAGACTGTTTTCTATACTATAGCCTTTGCCTTTCAACTGTAACATTTTAGAACCAACTTCTGAATTTGTTTGTGTTCAGGCACACACACACACACACACACATCTTGATGGGTTTTTATTGGGATTGCATTGAACGTACACATCAATATGGGAAGAACTGACATCTTTCAATCCATATTGAGAATTCAAATCAATAAATAGGGAATATTTTCTTTCCCACTTATTTAGATCTTTTAATGTTTCTCTCAACATAATTTGATGATTTTCACTCTAGAGGTCTTTTACATCTATAATTTGATCTATTCCTTTGTACTTAATTTTTAAATACTGTTGTAAAGAATATTTAAAAATTTTATTTTCTAACTATCCTATGTAAATATATTTATATAATTGATTTTGCTATTGATCTTGAATCCAGCAACCATTTATAAGTTCCCTCTTTAATAATAATAACTGGTGTATAGTTTGAATTTTTAATATGCACAATCATATGTGAATGATGAAAATACTTTTAAATTTCTAATCTTGACATCTTTATGTTATTTTCCTTATTTCATAATGCTTCTAGGAACCTCTTGTGCAATATCAAAAGATGTGGTAATAACTGACATCCTTTTTTTGTTCTTGACCTCAAAGAGAGATATTAATACTTTCACATTTCACCACGTAGTGTTAGCTATAGATATATTGTAGATATCCTTTAACAGATTAAATAAGTTTTTTCTTTCTCTAATTTGCTATAAGCTTTTCTCCATCTCAAACAGGTGTTGAATTTTATCATATGCTTTTTCTGCTTCTGTTGAGACGATCTTAAATTTTGTCTCCTTTATTATGCTAATATGGTGATTTACATTGACTGATTATCAAATATTAAAGTAGCTTTGCATTTCTGGGATGACTCCACTTCATGCTAATGTATTTGTAGGGGATTATATATGCCACTCCAGCATGTGTCACTCTGCATAAAGATCATTTTGAGCTGAAGCAATAGAGGAAAAAGCAGGTAGAGCAGCATCTCCCTGCCCGTATCTGCCTGATAAATGGGGCATAAATTCCCCTTGCGATGGTCCTCCCCATCCTTTCCTGTCCCAGAAAGGGAAGAACAAGCTTATCACCTGAGATGAGATGGCTTCAGGAAGATACATAGGGGAGTTCCCTGGTGATCTCGTGGTTAGAACTCAATGCTTTCACTGCTGTGGCTTGAGTTCAGTCCCTGGTGGGGAACTAAATTTCATAAGTTGTGCTCACAGAGGCCAAAAGCAACGAATAAACAACAGCTACCAAAAAAAAAAAAAAAAAAAAAAAAGAAGGACCTACATGAACAAATTTTACTAAATCATCTTTACCTACTGTTAGTATTCCCCATATATTTACCGTCCCACAATTTACACCCTAAAAAGTCCAGAAGCCCCTTTCCCTTGTCTTGTCACTGGTCCACAAATTTATTGTCCTCTGTCAGAACAGTATGAATCCCTGCAAGTCTAGTGGCTTCTTTGGGGCTTCTTGATTCCTCTCAGGAAGCTCCCACCCCCAAACCCTCAATCTTGTTGCCACTCAAAGCATTGAATATCAAATAAAATGTGTATGCCTTTCTCTTGTAAATCTGCTTTCTGTCAGAAAGTATTTTCTCTCCTACATATTATGCTTTTGTAAATTGCTGGATTCAATTTACTCATATCATGTTTAAAATTTCTGCACCTATGTTTATGAGAAATATAATGCTCCTTTCTTGTTGAGTCTTTGACAGTGTCTGTTATCAGGGTTTTACTGGCCTCAGGAAACAAGTTGGGAAGAGTCTCTCTCTCTCTTTTTAAAGTTTGTGTTTGACTGTTAAGATTTCTTCCTTAAATGTTTGGATTTACATTGTTTATCACCACAAAACCCTATGAGTTTCCATTTTGTAAGAGATACCTCTGTGTATCACTTGGGTTTCCCAGGTGGTGCTAATGGTAAAGAATTTGATTGCCAATGCAGGAGATGTAAGAAATGCAGGTTCAAGCCCTGGGCCAGGAAGATTTCCTGGAGGAGGGCATGGCAACCCACTCCAGTGTGCTTGCCTGGAGAATCCCATGGTCAGAGGAGCCTGGCAGGCTACAAGTCCATATGGTCACAAAAAGTCAAACATGACTGAAGCAACTTAGCATGTACACACCTCTGTGTACTGGGTTTCAATCATACTTTCCAGGTACTGATGAGATGCTTAAATATACCTGCTTTGAGACTGGCTGACAAGTCCTGCTCCTGACCCTGACAATTGGAAAGAGTTTCTGTTTTGGTAAGCACCATTATGAGTGATGAAAGCATGATCAGTAAACATTTTATTTTGTATCTACTGTAAACTTATGATGATGAAGCCTAAAATCAAATTCTGGGTGACTGGGAGTCATTTATAAGTCCACATCCTAGAAAATGTCAATCGTATAAGCATTAAAAAAAGATTTCTAAGCCAATACATTAGGTTAAAGTACTGTGGTGGAAGCTCAATAGAAATATGATTTCAAGGAAATAAATCAATGATAAAAATTTCTGGATATTAAAAACAGAGATTGTTCAGGTACTTTTTAGATGACGTTGAGGCCCCAGATCACCATGGTATTAAATCCTAACAAATGGATTTTAAAAAGCAATCCAGCAATTTCACTTGAAAATATTAATATTTGCAACATGCTGGAAAATGCATTCTTTCTTATGATTTAAACAGATAATGACAAATTTTAGAAGTCATCTTAAATGTGTGAAGTTTTTTGCTTATAGAACATCTAGTAGCATTTGCAAAGCATTTTGAACAGTGGCCTAAACAAAACTGAGATTCTGAGGAGAAAAAAGTGAGGGAAGAATGTTGAATGTGCTGTCAGTATGTCCATTGCATACATCTCCCAGAGAAGCTCAAGGTACATCACTGTAGAGCTTCTCATACTGTTCCCACCCAGGGGGGCTCTTGACTTAGTCTGGCTTCAATATACTTACCTAACTCCATGTAGAATATAATGTATGTATCAGAAAAGATCTTTCCGGGAAAGCATTCTGATCCACTGTACATAAGACCTTCTAGTTCAGAGAGAAGGGGCTCCTATAAAGACCTCAAAATATAATATTGCTCTTCCATTAAAAATAAAACAAAGGTATGTGCATATGTTTAAGATTACATGTGCAAAAGCATAAAAATATCACAAAAGACAACATCTAACTGCCATTTTCCCTGACTGGTTTTTTGTTTTCAAGTTAACATACAAAAAGTTAATTTTATTTTGGTATAGAGTTCTATGAATGCTGGGGCTTCCCTAAGGGCTCAGGTGGTAAAGAATCTGCCTGCAGTGCAGAAGACCTGGGTTCGATCCCTCCATCAGGAAGATCCCCTGGAGGAGGAAATGGCAACCCACTCCAGTATTCTTGCCTGGAGAATTCCATGGAGAGAGGAGCCTGGCAGTCTACAGTCCACCTTGCAAAGAGGTGGACACGACTGAGTGACTAACACTTTCACTTTCACACTCTGTGAATGTTGTCACATGGATGAACTCATCTAACCATCATTGCTGTCAAGATACAGAACAATTTCATTACCCCTAAAAAATTCCCTTGTCAATTTAAAAAGAAAACGCACAACGTGAGACTTATGAGTTTAACTTTTATTTTATATTTAATTGGAAGATAATTACTTTATTTGAGACAATATGAGGACTGCAGCCCAGGAGACAGCACCTCAGATAACTCTAAGAAACTATTCCAAAGAGAAAGGGAAAAGACTGTATATGTGTGATTTTGGTAAAGGGAGAGTATGTGCAATCAAGCACATAGTTTTTGTAGAAAGTTTTTACTGGTCTTGTGAAGCTTCTGCTAGTCATGAGAAACAATCAGCAGCAAGAAAGATTTGAGTGCTTTCTCAGATATGAGGAGATACAAGAATTGGGCTCATAAAATCAGCTCTCGAGATTGTCTAACTATCTGAAGACCTATCCTGCCAGGTTTTCCCTGAGCACAGAGTGCCTCATTTCTGCTCTCCACCCTGAATTTCTTTAGGTGGTGTTGGAGGTCAGCAGCTGCAGCCGCACGTGATTTAATCCTTGTAGAGGTAGATGGCAAGCACCCATCAGTTCAGTCGCTCAGTCGTGTCCGACTCTTTGCAACCCCATGGACTGCAGCATGTCAGGCCTCTCTGTCCATCACAAACTCCCGGAGTTTATTCAAACTCATGTCCATTGAGATGGTGATGCCATCCAACCATTTCATCCTCTGTCATCCCCTTCTCCTTCTGCCCTCAATTTTTCCCAGCATCAGGGTCTTTTCAAATGGATCTGCTCTTCGTATCAGGTGGCCAAGGTATTGGAGCTTCAGCTTCAGCATCAGTCCTTCCAATGAACATCCAGGACTGATCTCCTTTAGGATGGACCGATTTGATCTCCTTGCTGGCCAAGGGACTCTCAAGAATCTTCTCTAACACCACAGTTCAAAAGCATCAATTCTTCCATGCTCAGCTTTCTTTATAGTCCAACTCTCACATCCATACATAACTACTGGAAAAGCTTTGATAGCTTTGACTAGACGTACCTTTGTTTGCAAAGTAATGTCTCTGCTTTTTACTATGCTGTCTGGCAAGCACCCATGACAAGTGGCATTTCATGGTCAGCACCCTCCTGCTGCCCCTTCATAGACACATTCCTCCCCCAGCCCTGGCAACCACTCTCCAGCCTCTGTCCCTAGAGTTTTGCTTTCCTAAAATATCAGATAAGTGGGACTTCCCTGGTGGTTCCGTGGCTAAGACTCTACACTCCCAATGCAGGGGACCCTGGTTCAATCCCTGGTCAAGATCCCACATGCCACAACTAAGAGTTCTCAAGCTGCAACTAAAGATTCTGCATGCCACAATGAAGACTGAATATACCAAGTGCCACAACTAAGACCCAGCACAGCTAAGTAAATAAATTAAATAAGTAAATATTTTAAAGAAATGAAATAAAATAGCAGATGAGTATATCACGAATATGTCACCTTTGAGACTGGCTTCTTCCACTCAGCAAAGTACCTTGAACATTCGTCCATATTGTTGTATTTGCATATTTTTTTCTGAGTAATACACATTTATGGATATACTAGAATTAGTTTATCCATTCACCCATTGAAGGACATTTGGTTGGGTTGGCAATCATAAATACAACTGCTGTAAACATTCAAGCACAGGTTTTTGTATCAATATAAGTTTTAATTTCTCTAGGGGAACACACTAGGTATGGGGATTCCTAGTTCATATGGTAGGAGCATGCTTTACTTGATAAGAAATTGCCAAATGATGCATCAGAGTGGCTACACAACTTCTGGTAGAGCAATTGAGTGTTTTAGTTACTCTGCATCCTTTCCAGCACTTGGTATTGTCAATTTTGTTTTTTTAAGCCATTCTCATAGGTGACTAGTAGTATCTTGTTGTGGTCTTAATTTGCATTTCTTTAATGGCCACTAACATTGAACATTTTTTATGTGCTGATTTGCCATCAATATGTCTTCTTTGGTGAAAATTCTATTCAAATCTCATGAAAATCTATGTTGCATGGAGTACTTTTTGGTAACATAATTCAGAGCAGAAGATAGTACATACCATAAAGCAGATCAAGCCCCTGTATCTGACATAAAGATATCATTACATTTGTCCTAAATATACTAGAATTTCCTCCAGATCTACTTTTGTAGGTCCTTTTTGTGAATTTGGTATCTAGATCCAGGAGAAAGAGTAAAAATGGGTAGGTAGAAAATATAAATAACAAATCAAGTTATACATACCCACATTTGTATAATTCTGCTTCCCTGATAGTTTAGTCAGTAAAGAATCCACCTGCAATGCAGGAGACCCTGGTTAGTTTCCTGGGTTGGGAAGATCCACTGGAGAAGGGACAGGCTACCCATTCCAGTATTGTTGGGCTTCCCTGGTAGCTCAGCTGGTAAAGAATCCACCTGCAATGCAGGAATCCTGAGTTCGATCCCTGAGTTGGGAAGATCTCCTGAAGAAGGGAGCAGCTACCCCCTCCAGTATTCTGGCCTGGAGAATTCCATGGACTGTATAGTCCATGGGGTCACAAAGAGTTGGACACCACTGAGTGACTTTCACTTTCACTTTCTTTTCAGGTCAACTCTTAACTGCACTCAACTCTTGTATACTTCTTTGTATACAAAATCATACTTAATGTAGGATGGTAGAATATTTTAATGTTTTTGATATTTTGTGAAGTGTGGCTTCCAAAAGTAAGAGTTCCTAGATCTTTAAGTTCATTTTGAACTTTGCATATCTGGATCAAAGGTCCTTAGAGTTAAAAGAAGGGAACCATCCTCCTTCCCCTAAAGCTATAATTCAGACAGAAGGTATCTGTATCAGTAAAGGTGGACTAACCACTATAGTGGAGACCTTGAGAAGGGAGGAATTCGCTTAGATCTGTTAGGCAGAATCTGTGATAAAACTTTGACATGACTTTCCTAGCCCTGAAAGGTTTTATTTTAAAAGTTCAGTCTGAGACTTTTATAGTCTCAGCAAAGCAAAAAGTCTATGATCAATGACTGTTTCCATACCCAAGCCCGCTGCACCCAGAGCCCCTCTCCCTGTGGCAGCTCACTGCTGACCGGCACCTCTGCAGGAGATGCTCAAACACAGTTCTGTCTCAGTCTCTGTGGGGCCCCTGGGTCCTCGGGCGCACAAGGTTTGTTTGAGCCCTCTGAGTGCCTCTGGTGGGAATGGGGTTTGATTCTCAACGTGAATTTGCCCCTCCTCCCATCTTGCTGGGGCTTCTCCTTTGCCCTTGGGCGTGGGGTGTCTCCTCATAGTTGCTCCAGCGCTATGGGGTTTTTCTGACCTTGGACATGGGGTATCTCATCACTGCCGCTCCAGCGAAGTGCAGCCGCGGCTCCTGACCTTGGACGTGGGGTATCTCCTCATGGCCCTGACTTCGACACCACACAGCCGCCTCTCCCCGCCTCTGCTCCTGACCTTGGATACAGGGTATCTTCTCACAGCTGCTCCAGCGCCGTGCAGAGTACATCATGAGAAACACCGGGCTGGATGAAGCATAAGCTGAAATCAAGATTGCTGGGAGAAATATCAATAACCTCAGACATGCAGATGATACCACTCTTATGGCAGAAAGTGAAGAAGAAATAAGGAGCCTCTTGATGAAAGTGAAAGAGGAGAGTGGAAAAGTTGGCTTAAAGCTCAACATTCAGAAAGCTAAGATCATGGCATCTGGTCCCATCACTTCATGGCAAATAGATGGGGAAGCAGTGGAAATAGTGGCTGACTTTAATTTTGGGCTCCAAAATCACTGCAGATGGTGATTGCAGCCATGAAATTAAAAGACTCTTACTCCTTGGAAGAAAAGCTATTACCAATCTAGACAGCATATTAAAAAGCATAGACATGCCTTTGCCAACAAAGGTTCGTCTAGTCAAAGCTATGGTTTTTCCAGTGATCATGTATGGATGTGAGAGTTGGACTATAAAGAAAGCTAAGTGCCAAAGAATTGATGCTTTTGAAGTGTAGTGTTGGAGAAGACTCTTGAGAGTCCCTTGGACTCCAAGGAGATCCAACCAGTTCATCCTGGAGGAAATCAGTCCTGAATATTCATTGGAAGGACTGATGCTGAAACTAAACTCCAATACTTTGGCCCCCTGATGCGAAGAGCTGAGTCATTTGAAAAGACCCTGATGCTGGGAAAGATTGAAGGCAGGAGGAGAAGGGGATGACAGAGGATGAGATGGCTGGATGGCATCACCAACTCAATGGACATGGGTTTGAATAAACTCCGGGAGTTGGTGATAGACAGGGAGGTCTGACATGCTGCAGTCCATGGGGTCGCAGAGTCAGACACGACAGAGCAACCGAACTCAACTGAACCACTATAGCAAATAGCTGCCTGATTTCAATTATTCAACACAGTAAAAGCTTATTTCCCATACTTGTGGTCTTCCAACAGAAGTATTCCTTGTTAGAGCACTCTTGTGGATAACTTCCTTTTGAGAGACAAATTAGGGACCTAGAGTCTGTCTTTCTTATGGCCCCACCTCTTTTGGTCCCTGGGGTCTCTTTTTTCAGGGGAGATAGTGTGTGGAGGAAACTCAGAGGGATTTTAGGGGTTAGTCTTAGAAGTGGCATGGCTTGATTCTGGCCATATTTCAAAGGTCAAAGCTCAGTTGTGTGGCCCTGCCTACCTGAAATGAAGAGGCTGCAATCTAGCTGGTTATGGAGGAGGAAGAAAGCAGACTGTGGTGGACACATAGAATTCTCTGCTTTGCCATTCATCAGCATTTATAAATCTAGTTTATCTTCTTTTAAATGTTATTATTTATTATTTATTTTTGCCTATGCTAGCTCTTCATTGCTGCACTTGGGCTTTTTCTAGTTGAGGTGCATAGAAACTGGCAAAAAGAAGACAGTGGCTTCTCTTGTTGTGGAGCGTGGGATCTAGGCATATGGGCTCCAGTAGTTGCAGCTCATGGGCTTAATTGCCATGCCACAAGTAGAATCTTCCTGAACCAAGGATTGAACCCATGTTCCCTTCATTCACAGGCAGATTCTCAACCACTGGACCACCAGGGAAGTCCATAGTTTATCTTTTGACATCTTATGCTTGCAAGCCTCATGAGAAGATGTTGACTTTCTTCCTTGATGAGGAACCTTCATGTTTGAGAAGAAAACAGTTGTGTTGGTTTTACTTCCTTTTAGACTTCTCTGTGGTATTGTCATGTTTTCTATTTCTAGCTTGCTCTAGTTGACTGCTAAATGCAGAACCTCTTTTAACCACTGCAGTAATATAAGGCTTCAATGACCTTCTATTTTTCATACACTTAACTCAGGGGCTAAACTTAGAAGTGGCAGAGACTTACCCTAAGCATGGGGAGAGTCAGGCAAATCAATTCTATTTACTCTAACTCCAAAAGACAGTCTTTGAGAAATACTTCTGGTGGTTCATTGGATGCAAGTATTCGACTAAATAAATACTCACCAGGTCCAGCCCAGGTCCTCATTTAGGCATGACCTTGAGCATAGAAATTAGTCTCTTTGTCCTTCAGTTATCTCCTTTGTAAAATAGCTACTGCAGCATCCACCTCATAAGGTTATTGGGAAGATTAAATGAGATATAATGCAAATAAACTTAGTATGTTATTTGGCACATATTAACATTAAATGCACAATTGGCCACACTAAATGCAAGATTTCCCCTAAAGATGGGGGTCTTCTTTTTATAGGTTTCATATTTGCAGTCGTGTGGAGCTCTTTGCAACCCCATGGACTGTAGTCTGCCAGGCTCCTCTGTCCATGGGATTTCCCAGGAAAGAATACTGGAATGCATTACCATTCCCTTCTCCAGGGGATCTTTATGACCCAGGGATTGAACCCAAGTCTCCTGCACTGTAGCCAGATTCTTTTACCATCTGAGCCACCATCTTCAAGTACTGTGGGAGATGTTCCTCATCCAGGCCTTGAATTCTGTCTTCTTTTTGCCATTTCTTGTCTCTGAGACCCCAGTCTGTCCCTAACCTATGGCCTCATGGCTGTGTCCCTGTTGCAGTAGTAATAGTAAGCACTCGATAATTGTTGATGATGTGCCAGACACTCTGACAAGGATTCTTTGTGCACTAACGTACTCACTGTATATCCATTTTACAGAGGATAAGACTCAGGTTCAGAGAAATCAGATGAAATTCTGGTTTAAAGATGACAGCATAAAGTCAGTATTTCCCCCTTTTTCTTCCTGGAAAGAATCAATAAGCAATGGAGAGTAAAAACATGACAACTTTATTTCAGGTGAAGCTAGGAGATAGCTAAAATGTTTTATTCTAAGGAACATCACAGCTGCTTTTCTCTATTAGTTGAGGAGAGATTATACCTATAAAGGCCTACATACACACTTGGAGACAAAAGAAGATGATATGCTTAACCAGGGGTATGGCCCCAACTATGCCCTCACACAAACTTCCAGCCCATAAGCTTGTCCAGGAAAATCTTCCTTATTTGGAGATAGATAACAAAAAAGAAATAAGTATAAAATCCATACAAAGATAGCAAAAAGACAAAAACAAAGAAGTTGTAGTACATATATACAATGGAATATTACTCAGCCATACCAAAGAACATATTTGAGTCAGTTCTATGAGGTGAATGAAGCTAGAGCCTGTTATATAGAGTGAAGTAGGTCAGAAAGAGAAAAACAAATTTTATTTGTTTTTTTATTATTAACACATATATATGAAATCCAGAAAACTGGTACCGATGAACCTATTTGCAGTGTAGCAATAGAGATGTATAGAGAGAAAACTTGTGGACACAGTGGGGGAAGGAGAGGATGGGACAAATTGAAAAAGTAGCATTGAGACATGTACATTACCACATATAAAACAGATAGCTTGTGAGAACTTGCTGAGTGACACAGGGTGTTCAACCTAGTGCTTTGTGATAACCGAGAGGAGTGGGATCGGGTGGGAGGTGGGAGGGAGACGCCACGGGGAGCAGACATATGTATACTTATGGCAGATTCACATTGTTTTATGGCAGAAGCCAACATGATATTATAAAGAATTATCCTCCAATTAAAAATAAATTAAAAAAATAATAAAAAAGGAAAGAAAAATAGGACAAACATTAACAAATACCAGAAGCATCACCACAGAGCTGATAAAAACTGTGACCAAAACTTTAACCATGATTTTTATTTTTATTTTATTTTATTTTTTCCATTTATTTTTATTAGTTGGAGGCTAATTACCTTACAATATTGTAGTGGTTTTTGCCATACATTGTAACCATGATTTTTAAAAGAGAGAGAGAAAAATATGTGCTATCAAAACTCAGGAAAGAAATATGCATGTGTATATTATACATTGGGGAGAGGAGACATAAATCATGTTAGAAATGAAGAAATCTGAAAAAAAAAAAAAACCACAAGAGAGAATAGACTGCTAAAAACATGATCGAGGACACAGACAGTAGGAATAACAAAAATAAACAACATTAAGTTGAAATAGAGAGAGGAGTAAAGCAATTTAGAGAGAAAATGATAGATGGTGGACAGGCAAATTAAGTCCAACATATGTACAATTGTCATTCCCTCCAAGGAATAGAAAGGAAATAATTGCCAGAACAAATATCTAAAGATACAATTCTAAAAGTCTTCCTTGAAATAAAACTTGAATTTACATAATGATAGGACAGACCCCAGAGGAACACAACTTTGACAAAATTATAGCAGCAAAGGAGAAGATATTAAAAAGAACTAAAGGAATTAACAAACAATACTCTGTGTGTGTGTGTGTGTGTTGCTTTGTCAGTGGGAGGGTATTGAGAGATGCAGGGCAGACATCAACTAGAGGCAGAAGGAAGAGTAGGTTGGAAGAAAGCTTTTGAGTTTGACTCTTGCTCTTGCCTCGTTCCAGTATTATACTGAAGCCAACAGAAATCTTGAACAGTCACCAGCTGATGACATTAACATCACTATTGTCAACACTGAGTAATGATGAGGCAATCAGAAAGTCTTGCTAAATTGAGGAGATGGAGAAAAGTTGTGAACTGTCTTCCCTTGACCAGTCTCTCCTTTACTTCCTCCTTTTCTTGGCCCCCTGGACTATTGGGTTAAAGCCCAAGGATAAACTTTTCCCCATACTATTTGTCTTTATTGAGTTTAAAAGAGAACCTATGTTCGGAAAAGCTTGATTTTGGAAATTCAGCCAGTAGTAATGCAGCGACTCTCTAGCGCTTGGAGCTCTCTATATCTTCTCTCCCTAACTTCATAGACTAGGGTTAGGACTTCAGTTCTTCCCTTCTGTACATTACCAGAGACTGCAGTTCTTGCCCCAGAAGATAAGCTCGCAGGTTAAAATCAGCAGATAGTCACAGAGTAAAATCACAGAGTGTAACGGCAGCACATGGAGTGACACGCTAACCAAAACAGAATCATCAGGAAGGATGACAGTCTGCAGCCTGTCTCTAGTGCAAGAAGAGCTCTTAATAACCACATGTCTGCTGCACCCTCTCCATGGCAATTGACTGCCTGGACTTCTGGGTGCAGCCAGCCCTGGATACCGGTCTCTGTTCCCCATGCCCTACTTGATACCCTTAATACATTGTCTTAGATTTACAGCCCTTTCTGGTGACTCTTTGCCCAGACTTGATATGAGATGCATTTGACCTGTGCTTGCCCCCGAATGGGCACCTCTCTCGGTACTTGATGCCAGGAAAGCAGGTATTCATCACCTGCCCTGCTTTGTTGGGGATTCTAGGGCAAGGTTCTTCTCCTTCTGCTTCTTCCTGTGGCACTGTCTGGCCTTATCACCATCCCTCATCCTCCAGTCTTGAGAGACAACAGAAGACTGTTTGCCGAGGACATGAAATTTTTGTAAACCATATCAATGCCCGCTGTAGTAAAGCCTGTATTACGCTCAATCAATCAGAAGCCACATAGCAGCATGGTAAATAAAATGCATTCATATTGCCTAAAATGAGAGAATATCCCCCAAAATGCCAGAACTGAGCATCTTCCTAGACACCCTTCTGGTGGTCAGAGATCAGTAAACCCAAGCCAAGGGTGAGAGTCTCTTCCTATTTTCTCAGTTTTCTTTCTCTTTCTTTTTGTCTGGTAGACTTGAGTGCAGAGGCTGGTCTGGTGGGTTAGCACAGAATATGGGGCCATCTGGTCACCAAAAGAGCAAAGTCACAACAAAATATTGGAACTGGTAGCAGAGGAAAAGGGGAAGATAGGAGGGGTAATCTGGGGACAGGCAGGTGGAATCAGCAGGGGTACAGAAAGTAAGCTTTTTTTTATATGTATATCTGTTTATCTACTCAGTTGTTTTGGCTCTTAGCTGTGGCATGTGGGATCTAGTTCCCCGAACAGGGATTGAACCCGTGTCCCTTGCACTGGGATCACAGAGTCTTAACCACTGGGCCACCAGGGAAGCATTCTTTTATAAAACTTGACCTTCTAGGAAATTCAGTCCTGGATACCTCCTCGGCTCTAAGCTTTAGGAATTGGAATTCACTCTTGAGCAGGTTGGTTTCTTTTTGCAGAATTAAGTTCATTTGATCAAATGATGTTTCATGAATCTTTGAGGTCTTTTACATGAAGAGTGGGTCACAGTGATGAAGAAAAGGTGTTTAAAGGAGTCAGGGAAAAGATCACTGGTGGGTACAGTGATGAATTACTGGGGTGAGTGCTGGGCATTCTTTAAAGCTTGTCATGAATTAATTCTTGGAGCTGCTGTGAGATTGGTGACATTTCAAAGAGCATAATTTGAAGTTGATTGGGTCTCTCACATCCTTTGAAGATAGGTTCTGTTCTTAAAATGTTAAAAAATAAAACACACAGGAACCTACCCAGCGAGAGTGGCAAAACAGTCTGGCTGCTGACACGTCCATCTCACATGTCTCAGGAAGAGCAATGTGTCTGTTTGAATTGGTTTTGAGACGCAGACAGTGTGATGGCTAAATTGTCATTTGGCAAATTGGATAAGTGTGTGATTTCTGCCTCTTGGGAAAGATGACATACATTTTTGTACATCTAAAACTTGTTTTTTAAAATCCTCAGTGCATTTAAAATATCAAACTGGCTGGGCTGCTCAGATTGCTTTGTGCTAAGACCCACCAGGCACCCCAGCTCTTGGCTACCCAGTCTCACGATAGATTATAACGCAAGCAGTCCACAGCTATTCTAGACTTTTCTCTTCTCTAAAGGGGCAGGTCCACTACAAGGACAGATGCAATTTTTGGTGTTCCTGGGACAAGGGTGAAAAGAATAACTAAACTGCCATTTCCCACTCAGAATGCCACAGGCCAGAATCAGTTCTCAGCATCCATTTGTCCAGTTGAGCAGTTTCATGAAGACAACCTTCTGTCACTCTTGAAGGCTTTTAACCAATTTAATGAGAGGATGGAAGTTTTTAAAATAAACTTTTGTTTTGCAATGGTTTTAGATTTATAGAAAAGCTGCAATGATAACACAGAATTCCTGCATATCATTCACCCAGATTTTTCTAATGTAATCTCTTACATGGCTGGGGTTCATTTGTCAAAACTAAGAGATAATAGGGCTTCCTAGGTAGCATTAGTGGTAAAGAATCTGTCTGCCAAGGCAGGAGACATAAGAGGCGTGGATTCAAACCCTGGGTTGGGAAGGTCCCCTGGAGAAGGGAATGGCAACCCATGCCAGTATTCTTACCTGGAGAATCTCACGGACAGAGGAGCCTAGCGGGCTACAGTCCATGAGGTCTCAAAGAGTTGGACACAACTGAGGAACTGAACACACACCCCCAAGAGACAATTATTGGCATATAATATTGTTAACTAAACTCCAAACTTTGTTTGGATTTCACTTGTTTTTCTACTAATGCTCTTTTTCTGTTTCGGGATCCCACCCAGGATACTACGCTGCATTTATGTCGCATGTCTCCCAATCTCTTCTGGTTCTTACCGCTTCTCAATCTTTCCTTGTTTTTTTTTTAAGGACTATGACATTTTTGAAAAATAATTGTTGGATGTTTTATAGGATGGCTCTTCACTTGTGTTTCTCTGATGTTGTCCTCACATATACACTAGGATTAGGAATTTTGCAGGAAGACTATCACTGAGGTGAAGTGCCCTTCTCACTACATCATGTCAGGGGGTACCTGCCAATAGCATGACTTATCAGTGAGATGGCAACTTTGAACACTTACTTAGGATGAGATTTTCCAGGCTGCAGCATTGGCAAGTTATTTTATTTTCCTATTTCTATAGTCTGTTCTTTATAAGTGAATCACTAAATCCAGTCCATATTTAAGATTGTGGAGGAAATTAAACTTCAATTTCTGAATAAGGGAGTTTCTACATGGAATTAGATAAACAGGATATGCCCCTTATTTATTTATTCAATTATTTATTTATATTAGCATGGAGTCGTGTATATTTATTTTGAGTCATTTATTTATTGGGTTGTATTTTGTTGATTAAATTGCTCCTATGTTCCTTTGACATGCTACTGTCCTTTTTTAGTTTATTTTTTTAACACTCCCTTGATTTCTGGCACCATGAGATGCCCCAGGCTCATGTTGTACTTTTTCTGTCCCAGTCGTAGAATCAGTCAGTTCTGTAAGAAGCCCCAGTTCCTTTTAGTGGAGGATGGTACTAGAAGCTAAGATTCAGATACAGGTGTTCTTGTTGATCTTGGAGTGCTGCTTCTAGACCCTCTCAAGGACAGAGCTAGGAAATTTAGGTATGTGTACACACCAGTGTGTACATAGTGACTTAGTGAAGTTGCTCAGTCGTGTCCGACTCTTTGCGACCCCATGGATTGTAGCCTACCAGGCTCCTTCGTCTATGGAGTTTTCCAGGCAAGAGTACTGGAGTGAGTTGCCATTCCCTTCTCCAGGGGATCTTCCTGACCCAGGGATTGAACCTGGGTCTCCTGCACTGCAGGCAGACGCTTTACCATCTGAGCCACCAGGGAAGCCCTATATCCACAATTGTTTCTGTGTGTGTCCATCTGTGTGTGTGTGTGTGTGTGTGTGTGTGTGTGTATGAACTCACTACAGGTGAGTTCATAGTGGAGTCTGACCAATCAAGTACTAGAAAGTTCATTCTGTCCTTCCCCTCTTACTTATTTGTATTGTTTTTCTCTGACAATGAGAAACATAGCTCAGAGAAAGATTTTGATAGCTGTTATACCTCTAATTATTTGTGAATGGAAGAGTTTTGATTCTCCTGTGTATATCTGAGTATTAATAAGGAAATTCAAAGCAAAGCCACCACTGGTTTATCCTAACCTTCTGGCTCCATAGAAAAATGATAATCCACAGACGTATTGATAATTGGAGGTACTAATGGAGTCCAATGTGTCCTTTAAAACATCACAGAAAAATCTGTACTCTGTTCAGTGGAATTTTTACCTTATATCGCTGTTTTCAATTTGTCTACAAATTTAGTAAGCTCTCAGGGGATGTGTGAAAATGTCAGTCCAGCATGGTAGAAAGCAGGTGTAAATATTAAGTGAGTCTTCAATTTTTCTTTAACAGTTTTGTTGGCATGCAGTAAATTGCACCTATTTAAAGTGTAGAATTTAATAAGTTTTTACAGTGTGTATGCATCTGTGAAACTACCACCACAATCAAGATAACAATCACATCTTTTATTTCAAGCATTTTCTAATGGCCCTTGATAAAATTTTCATAAGGAGGTGAATCTGCAAATACAAAATCTGTGAAAAGTGAAGATCGTCAATATTTGTCAACTTTGCACTAATTCCACCCTGTCTTTAATATATCTGTGCCAGGTAGTCTTACTTCTCTTATTTTGTTCTTCTTTTCCAAAGATTGTTTGCTATAAACTTCCTTCTAAGTACTGCTTTAGCAGTATTCCACACATTTCTATGTGTTGTTTTATTTTCCCTCAGTTTAAAATAATTTTTACTTTCTATTTTGATTTCTTATTTAGCCTATGGGTTCTCTAGAAGTATGTTATTTAGTTTCTGAATATTTGAAGTTTTTCAGAGATCATTAATTTTCCAATCTTTAATTCAATTGTTTTCAAAGGATATCCTTGATAGGATAACAGTATTTTATATTGTTAGAGACTTTTTCATAATCCAGAATGTGGTCTTTGTTGGTAAATGTTTCATATACACTTAAGAAGGATGTGTACTCTGCTGTTATTGGGTGGAAAATTTTGTGTCAGTTAAGTCAGGTTAATCAACAGTGTTGTTCAAATCTATACATTTACTGATTTTGTCTGATACATCTACCTATCCATTACTGAGAAAGGCTATTGAAAAAAGTCCCTGTATTTAACTATATCAACTAAAATTGTAGATTTGTTAATTTTATTTTACAGTCTATCAGTTTTTGCTTCATAGGTTTTGAAGCTCTGTTATTGGGTTCATAAGTGTTCAGAATAGTAGTATACTCTTGATTAGCTGATCTTTTAATCATGAAATGACCTTATTTACCCCTGGTAGTATACTTTGCTCTAAAATCTACTTTGTCTGATATTAATGAGGATACATCAGCTTTCTTTTGATGGTGTATCATCTCCCATCTATTTTTGCTATGTCATAAAAACTATTTGTGTATGTATACTTGAAGTTCATTTCTTGAAGGCAGAGTATAGTTGGGTCTTGCTTTTTAAAAAAATTAAATCTGACAATCTCTGCCTCTGAAGTGTGATATTTAGTGTATTTCCACTTAATGTAATTATTATTATGACTAGGTTTAAATCTACCATCTTGCCATTTGTTTTCTATTTATCCATCTATTCTTCATTATCTTTTTGCTCTGTTTCTTCTCTTTGTTTAATTAAATATTATTGTTTTAAAAAATCTCCTTTATTGACTAATTGGCTGTAATATTTTGTTGTTGTCATTTTAGTGGTTGCTTTAGGTTTAGAGTTTATCCTTTTAATTGACCACTGTCTACCTTCAACTGATATTTTTTAAAAATATATTTATTTATTTGACTGTTCCTGGTCTTAGCTGTGGTATGCCAGATCTTCAGTCATCCTTGAAGCTTGCAAACTCTTAGTTACAGGCATGTGGGATCTAGTTCCCCCACCAGAGACTGAACCTGGGTCCCCTGCCTTGGGAGTGTGCAGTCATAGCCAGTTGGACCATCATGGAAGTACCCTCAACTGATATTTTACTACTTCCTGTTAGTAAAGTGATGGGTACTTTACAAATGCAGTCTAGTACTTTACAAACTGCCCACAAACTCCTTGTCATATCCCCATCTAAACAATGAAGAAATTGAAACTTAGAAGAATTACTTAGTTTTCTCAGGATCAATCAACAACTTTGACATATATCTAGAACTTAAATTTGGGCAAAGGAGAATGATGAACTTTTACTATTTTTCACCTGGATGGGCTTATAGGTTACTAAAGGGGAAATGACTATGTGTAGCATCTTAGCTAAGGAGACTTGGCCTTAAAGCCCCCCATCTGTTTCATAAATCTCAAATGTTAAGGGACCATCTGAAAGAGTTATGAAATGTGCTTTTTATCCATTTTTAAAATTAGATATAAAGTCTCTTGATTTACAAAGATCCAGCTAGAGATGAATGCCCTCATAAAGCAAAAGAAGGGACTCCGCGTGTCTGCAGCATCCTTCCCCTCACAGAAGCTCTAATTTATTTTCTTGCTTCTTCATCTAAGGATCAGTTTTCTTCTCTATTATAAAGCTTCCAGTCAAATCTGATGTGAAATGCCTTCCATCCAGAAGACCCCAGGAAGATTTCACTGGACTGGAAGGGCAGCTGTGTGTGGGCAGAGATGACAGATACCAGGGTGTCATGTCATGATTTTTTAGGGAAAGAGATATGGGCATTTTCCAATGTGATTCCATTTATAGGAAGGGAAATCTTGTCTTTAGTTAATTAAAGTGTGACCTTATGGCAAAATTCAATAGCCTGGAAAATTCAATTAGCCTAAATTCAATAAGAGGGGTTTCTATGTGAAGTTTATAGACCTCATCCAAGACCCCTGCTTTTATGAAGCGTTTACTCATTTGGCAATGAAAGAAAATCTAAACCAATAGTTATTAGCTAGGAGTACCTGAACCTTCTAGGAGTTTATGGATAAGCTTTAGGCATATATATGTATAGGTTTCTCAGGGTTTAAGGTCCATGGTTTTTATCAACTTGTTAAAGGAGGCTGTGACCCAATTTAAGAACTTTTACATGAATATAGATAGACTATTCCAAATGAGTCAATAATGTGGCTATATTTTTAGTTAATAAATGTGATTCAGGTACCACTTATACCCATTTGGAACTCTAAAATGGTCGGAAAAACTTGACTGATAGTGGTTTTTGTATCAAGTTAACACCAGATTTGTATAAGCCATAAAATGGAGTAAAATTTAATTAATTAAGATATTTGAATAGCCAAGTTGTTTCCTGGCACTCGATTTTTCATACATCGAAAGAAACTGACAGAAAGAAAATTATTATTGATTAATCAAAACAATGCCTTTGGAGTGTTCGGAGGTCAGGTGACTTCTGAGTTATTGATCCTCTTGCACAGAACTACCTGTGGTCAGAAAGAAGACCCTGAGGCGTAATGTGATCAAAGTCTTCAAAAATTAAATTTTGCTTTGTAGGCAGCAAGTTGGGCTAATGCAGGTTAGAAAGATTTCCACAAGGGTGGAAATAAAAGGTGGATTCTGGTTAACTCTCAAAGAATGAGAAAGCTGAGTCTTCCGTTTCCTGAACAGCGTTAGCTGGAGAAGTTTTCACAGTAAGAAGATTTATTTGTGTAGCATTTGATATTTCACTGGGCTCCTCACTGACCTCTTCCAGTTCTCATGTTGACCCTTTAAGAATGGAAGGCATTCAGTGAGGAGGGGGTGATCTCATTCAAGAACTTGAGGGGAATCCTTCATGGTGGTCTCAATGTTAAGAGAGGAAGAAGTGGTTCCTAGCAGGAGCAGCAGCAGTCACCAACTCAAGATTATCTCAACAGGGCCGACCACCATTTCCAGAGCACGTCATGCCAGACGCTGCTGAGCCCTTCTCCTTCAGCCCCTCAGTGAGGTAAAGGAGCTCAGGTAGCGTCTCCTTCTGAGAAGGGAGACAAGGGAGTCATCCCACAGTTTTCATCCCCATCTTTCCAGTGGGCTTCCCAACTGGGGTCTGGTATTTCAATGATAAGTTTTCCCCTCAGAGGCACACACAACACCAAGTTTTCTGGGGTTTGTCTACTGAGTATTTCTAAGGCTTTTTTTTAACATTTTATGTTTATTTGGCTGCAGCACATGGGATCTTTGATCTTCATTGCAACATGCAGATGTTTTTTTTTTTAAGTTGACTGAAATGACCAGAGATGGAGCCCAGGCCCCCTGCACTGGGAACACAGAGTCAGCCTCTGGACAACCAGTGAAGTCCCTCATCTGAGCATTTCAAGATAGGTTAATTGAGTAGAATCATAGCAGTACTGTGAGATCATTTTGCCCCTGACGTGCTCCCTGGTCAACTAGAATTGGCCTGCTTGTCCTTTCCTTCTCTCTCTGGACATGGCATTTTCACAATAATAATGCAGTCGCTAACATCGATTGAGCACCTACTGTATGCATGACATTGTCTGATGAAGTGAATGCACTTTCATTACATCTGTATTTACTTTTGGGCTTCCCTGGTGGTTCAGATGGTAAAGAACCTACCTATGATGACAGATACACAGGTTTGATCCCTGTGTCGGGAAATTCCTCTGGAGAAGGAAATGGAAACCCACTCTAGTAATCTTGCCTGGAGAATGCCATGAATAAAGGAACCTGGAGGGCTGCAGTCCATGGGTTTGCAGAGTCGGACACAACTGAGCGACTTTCACTTTCATGTTTAATTTAGAAGTAGATTCCTTTTACTATTTTAGATGAGAAAGCCAGGACCTTCAGAGGTTATCTGACTTGCCCAATTAAATGGAGCCAGGATTTCTGACTTGAGAATCTTTGCTCTTTTTATTTTTAAGAAATATCTTTTTATTTGTTGTAGGTCTTAGTGGAAGCATATGATATCTAGTTCCCTGACCAGGGATTGAACCTGGGCTCCTGCATTGGGAGCACAGAATCTTAGCCACTGGACCACTTTTAAAAAGCCCCTGCTCTTTTTGAAATGCTTTCACACTCGTATTCCTTCCTCCTTTCCCCTCTTTCTCCCTCTCTGTCCACCTCCGTCTCTTCCTTCTTTTCTTTCTCTCTTTTTTCTGCTATAGCAAATGCTAAGCATTTATAAAAGTAGGCAGAAGAGTTTAACAAGCACTCATGTGCTCTTCTGGGTTTCTCCAACGGCTCAGTGGTAAATAATCTGCCTGCCAATGCAGGAGACAGGGGTTTGATCCCTGGGTTGGGAAGATTCCCTGAAGAGGAAATGGCAACCCACTCTAGCATTCTTGTCTGCAAAATCCCATGGACAGAGGAACTTGTTGGGCTACAGTCCGAAGGGTCGCAGAGTTGGGCACGACTGAGCAACTGAGCGCGGCACGTGTGCTTTTAGCCCAGCTTGAACCCTTGTGAGTTTCACCTAGAGCCTCATGTACCCGCTTCTCTGTACCTAGAAGCCAATCACACACAGGCACATAGCATTTAATCTGTAAATATTACAACATGCGTTCTCGTAGAAGCTCTTGGCGCCCAGTGTCACAGCTGTTTGTCCACCTCTGATTTCAGCTGCCGCTGCAGCAGAAGTCCTCGGGGGAGCTCAGGCTCTCACCAATAGTAAAAATTTCTGTTACTCCTCCAGCACGTGCTCTCTGGGTTTCCATATTTCTGAAATGTTGGGAGTTAGCATCCCTGGAGTTTTCAACTCATCCAGAGAAGACTGGGAGTGGGAGATGTTGTCTTGTCCTCCCCTGGGCAGATGGACAATTCTCGAGGGCTTTCTGTATCCTTCTCAGAGGTCTGCATAGATGCAAAGCCTCATGGCCCACAGCTATGACCTTGAAAGCCTACATTTGATTGGCTTTTTCTCTTTCTCTGTGTTACTTTCCCGCATGCCTCATTCGTGTATTCTGGGATCACCTCCCCTCAAAAACTACCTGAACCCAGACTCCTTTCTCAGGCTCTGCTTTTAGGAATAGCTAGATATTTCTAGGTCTTTTGGTCTTTGTAGTGAACAGAATAGGAAATAAATTGTTTTGTTTATTTGTTTTTAATAAAATACATCTTAAGTTCATACTGATACTTCTTTAAACTAGTACTATCTTTCTTATGTCTCACACCTATATCTATTTCTCCCACTCTGAGAATTTCCCAGTTCTCAAGGATACTTGAGACAATAGAATTAGATTACTGCATGATATTCATTTGCTTTATCCTACAATACACATAAAAACCTCAAACTAACAATCTCTTCATCACTAAAAATGGTGTAGTGTAAAAAGATTAAAATTTGGATTTTTGTTTTTTAGCATTTACTTTTGTCTTGAGGGTTTATACCACAAGGGATATACCTTATAAAAAGTACCTGGGTACTTTTGTGTGTGTGTGTGTGCATAACAGAATGTGTGTTATGAAAGATCCTTACTAGAAAATGTTTGTTACACATATGGCCTTATAAAAGGTACCTGGTTCATTTTTTTGTACAAGGGAATGAGTGTTATAAAAGATTCTTAACAGAAAATGTTACACATGTGCCTGTGTCCATTTGAAATTTAGGAGCTTCTATTGACGTAGTAATGAACCAGAGAAGCTCAAGTTGATCTTGAGCCAGGTTGAAGTCCCAGTCTTCAACTATGGTTATTTCACACATAATGAATTATTTCCCACGTAAAGAGTCTAAAGAAGTATACTTCAGTGGTGTGACAGCTTTGCCCTTCTCTTTGGTTGACAACAGAAGCCCAACTCAAGAAATTAAGAAGTTCCTTGTATAAAAAGATGAGGAGACATTCTTTACTTATCTATTCGTTTGGAGCAAATCTGCCCTTGGAAATAAAGACCCTCTGCTAGGGGCTAAATAAAGACCCATGCCTCATACTCAACTGGTGCCTGCCATGATGCCCAAGACATACTTCAGGGACCAGAGTCGAGAAACTGCCCCCTGCATTAAGTGGCCAGACAGCTCCAGGCGAAGGTCTATGCCACCATCATCTCCTGTCTCACTGTCTTGGTTATGATCTCTAAGAGGCTGACAGTTGTGCTGAAGTGGATGAGACTCCAGAATCCAAGGCCTGGTCACAGCTACTGGTCACCTGAGCCTCCGGGGAGGAGGAAGTCAGAATCGCATGTGAGGAAAGGACTTTAAACATCCAGTGGAGAATTGTGGACCTTATGAACTGAGAACCACTGTATGGACCATGTTTCTGGATCTCTCAACAGCACCCATCTCCCTGCATCCCCCCTTGTCTGTCACTTTTCTGTCTTTGCATCACTCTGGCAGGCCCTGAAAAGCCCTGTAGAGTTTTTTGCTGTGTGGCTCCAGCATCCAACACCTAGGCAGTGCTGAAGAAAACACCAGGTGTGATTAACAGAACCTGTTTTGAGCCATGACATCTGTCAACTAGAACACATAATAGAAAACAAGAGGAAGAATAGGTGGATTAGGTGCAAAAAGAAAGGAGTTTCCTTTCTGGGCTGAGGTGTGTCCCATCTGGTCCATGAGGCTGGGCCAGCTCCTCCCACAAGCGCATGCTGGGTGTCTGCCAATGTCCAGATGTGGGCACAGTTTCCTATGTACTGTGATGTCTCCTGTTTTCTGGCCTGGCTCCAGGTAGTCATTCCGTTCAGACTTTGCATCAGGGATGGTCTTTACGTGACTGCTGAAATCCTGTCCCTAACTCTGATATAGACAGAACTAACAGAAAGACTGGACTTGCTGCCTTTCTCCTTCTCTCCTTTTGCATACCTTCCTCTTGTCCTGTCTTGACTCAGGAACCCATATGACCCTCTAGCTGCCCAGAGGACAGTCCAGACCTACAGTCAGGCACCGAGACTTTCCCATCTTGATGGTGCTTGATTCCCCTGGATGATCTTTGCAGGGCAGCCAGATGGCAGGTCTGCCTCCTGAATACACTCTGTTCACATTTTCTTATACCACCCACCTTAACCTTGGCAGCGATCCTTCAGAATGCCATTTTAGTTCCATCCTTTCCCAACCACCCAACCCCTAGGGATTTGTTTTCCTCTTAGCCATAACATATTCCTTGCTCCTAGGATTCCCTAAGAACTCATAGCCTAGAGATTTGTCCTACTAACATTTCATGTATGCATGTGTGTGTGTGTTTTTATGTGTGTGTATGCACATATGACTGTCTTGACTTTCAGATAACTTAGAAGCTCTCTTAGGTCAGGGGCTGTGTATCATGTATCTTTTAAAATTCCTGCAATCAGTAATACTATGTTCATTGTATAACAGGATGATAAATGAGACTTACTGTCTAGAAATTACAACTGTGTGTGTGTATGTGTGTGTGATCAATTGTTCAGTTGTGTTTGACTCTTTGTGACCTCATGGACTGTGGCCCACCAGGCTCCTCTGTCCATGGGATTTTCCAGGCTGGAATGCTGGAGTGGGTTGCCATTTCCTCCTCCAAGGGATCTTCCCAGACCAGGGATCAAACCCGCATCTCCTACATTGGCAGGCAGATGCTTTACCAGGGAGCCACTTGGGCTTAAAAAAAGGGAAAATGTCTGCCCCCCAAGTTCTGCAGTGAGTCAAAATATTTGGAAGGCAAATGCCTCTTGGGGACTTTGATAGTAATAGCTTAATAATATTAATGCTAATAAAATTAAGCTGTTAATAATTAATTGCTATTAATACTGTCAATATTAATAATTAATAACTATCGATGTTAATTAAATTACTTTAATATTCATAGCTCTGCTACTACATCTATCGCCTCATCACCTCCCTCTATTTCAGATGAACTTATGGGGCTCTGACAACTGGGTGTAGGTGTGGGATGAGCAGAAGGACTCAGGAACACTGTTGGAGAAGTAAGCTGTCAGCCTTTCTCCCCTTAGTAGGGGTGAAGAGGGTTGCAGTCACACCCAGAGTCATGCCAGGTTAGGGGGCGGCTGTGTTCCAAAGAACGCATCCCTTGTAGGAGGATGGTACTTATAGGAAGATAGAGACAAGCATCATATTTCCTGGTTGGAAATCTGCTTAGTGCAGTTAATAATCTTCTCTTTGTGCCTTATTTGGGTAGTGGGAGAGGAAAGGTGGGTAACAGTGAAAGTAGGGAAGCAGAGAGCAGCAGTTGTGCAACCAGCTTGGCCATGTGCTTGTGACTTAAGCCATCAATCAATGAGACATTTATAGAAGGGGAGCAATGCTTGTGTGACTCAGGCTCCCACTCCTCCCTTATACAGCAATTCCTAGTATTTATCTTTATTTTGAGAAATGATTTTATGGCTAAAAATAATTAAAATCCATTGACCCAATTTATCTCTCAACCCCCTAGACACACCTACCCATCCATGAGGCTTGTCATCATTCAGAAAGACCCTCAGTAAAGAAAACAATCAGCTCCTATATGCCTGGCCCTATGCCAGATGCTTGGAGACAGAGAATAATTAAGTACAATGAGCAGGTTGATTCTTGTGGGTTCCCCCCCTCTCTTTGCCATGATTACCACAAGTTGCACAGGCAGTTCAGAGACAAAAGCTTATAAAAATACTTGAAGCAGAGCAGTGATTCCAGTCTCAACTCTTGGTCTTCAGAGGGATGCTGTTTATGGGGTTGAGGGGAGGCCAAGACTACTTTAAATGGTCCAGATGCCTGTGGCTTCCTGTCTTAGGTATGCTTCTATAAGTGATTTCAGACAGAGAGATAAACTGACAATTTAACACACTGCCCTAGGCCTGGAGGGGCAGGTAATCAATACTTGTCCATTCTCACCACCAGGTGCAAATTCTTGGAGGCTCTCATTGCCTCAGTAGCTGGCCCTGTTTTGGTGAATTCTCCAAACCCTGACAGAGTTCCTCTGGTAGTGATGGAAGTGCTTTTTGCTGCTTGGAATTTATGGCAGGTGAAATCGCAGGACATGAGAGAGTCTATCAATTTAATTTCCCCTGAGAAACTAGTCCTGCCTGGTTGAGCAACAGCCAGCCTTGAAGCGGAGGGGCTCCAAATGGGAGAATAGTAAGATGCCCCAGTCACAGACTCTGAACTGTAAAACAGATGCGCTGGAAAGAAAACAGAGAGCCTGTACTGGAAAGCAGACATATTGATCCATCACTGTGGTATTAAAAAAAAAAAAAAAAAAGAAGAAGAAAGAAAGAAAAAGAAGGCTCTCATTTGCTCCTTGTCACATGGTGGTAACCTTGCCCAGGGGCAGGCAGCAGGAGATGCAGAATTTTAGGAAAATGCACAATGAACTTTCCATCATAAACCTGAATTCTTTCCTTTCTCCCTTTGCTTCTTTCACAGAAATTTAGAACATGTCCCTTAACTACTTTCCTGAGCCTTTCTTCTACCCCTCCTTGCACTGAAGCCCACACTTTAGACACAGTGACTCCCTGAAGCGCCCCCCAAATTGTACCTTCATCTCCACCCAGAGCATCCTTCCTGCTTCTCACCTGGCCAGTTCCCTCTCATCTTTTAGGTGTCTGCTCAGACATCACCTCCTCTGGGAAGATTTTCTCAGACCAGATTGGTTGTCTTTTCTCTGTGTTTCCTTCACAAAAGTCACAACAAGATCATTATCTGTTTAGGAATTGGCCTCCTTCTCAAGATCAAAGGCTCCTTGGGTTTCCCTGGTAGTTCAGTGCTAAAGAGTCCACCTGCCAATGCAGAAGACACAGAGTCCATCTCTGGTGTGGGAAGATCCTACATGTCATGGAACAACTAAGTCCTGTTGTCACAACTATTGAGCCTGTGCTCTAGAGCCTGGGAAATGCAACTACTGGAGCCCGAGAGCCTAGAGCCATGCTCCATAACAAGAGAAGCCCCTGAAATGAGAAGCCTGTGCACCACAACTAGAGCTCGATATGAGCAGAGAAATGCACTCACAGCAACAAAGACCCAGCACAGACAAGAATAAATAGATAAAATTATCCTTAAAAACAAAAATTACAGGCAGAGTGAGTGTGATGCTTCATATGCCCAGTGCAAAGTCCTGCCCCTGGATCACAGGAGATACTTGGTGTTGTTGAATGAGAGGTGAGTTATAACATCAATGAGTACATGTCAGCTCTGAAGAAGGTTCCCTGGAAACAAAGTCAGGTGACCATGATTTTGCCATCTTGCTTGAGCTTCTACCATAGTCTTTTATATATAATTCATCAAGCCACCCCATCAGGTAAGGTCTTCTAGGCTGGGAACATTGAGTGTTCTCTGACGTAAACATAGTCAGTCCTCATCCATCCTCTTGGTTGGTTGGGTCTCCTTGTCTTCAGCTGGCACCCATTATAATCTTTCTATTGCAGTCATCTGGCCTTGTCACACCGTAGCTTAGCATCCTTGCAAGGTCCCTCACGCCAACTGATCTCAGGCGCAGTGACTTAGGAAGTATCCAAGTCTCCTTGGGTGTGCTCTCCACCCACCCCTTGTGTGCGGCAACCTCTCCCTTCTCCCTGAAATACTCCCTCATTTCAAGTCCTAAGTATTAAGCTATTTCCTTTGCCAGAAGGCTCTGCTCTTCTCAGCCTGGAGAATTCCAACTCATCCTTTAAAATCCAGGGAAAATGCCACCCTCTCTCTGAGAAGTCTTCTCTTCAGCTGCTTTTCTGAGCAGCCACAGTAGTTTGTCACGTTCACCCAAGTCTAACTGGGAAGATGAAATGTAAGGAGGGGAATTCTGCACCGTGTAATGTGTGATGCTTGTGCACGTTCTGTGCTTTTGCCGTCACAGTCCTACTCCCACCCTACAAATAGTCTGTGCTACTCCCTCCATCCATGCTTGTGTGCCCAAGTGCCAGCAACAGAGGCGCCAACTCAGGGCCCATTTTGAGGTCTCGAGTAGGGGAACTCCGGGTCCTCATAATTGTGCCAGAAATCACTGAATAGGAACAGGGCAACCACAGTTGTGCTCTGCTGTGTTTTGCCTTGAGACTCAGAGCTGCTAGAGGAAGAAACAGCGAAAGGAGGCTGGCAAGAGGTTGAATGTCCCTTCCCTTGAGGTCATCAAGTGCAGATTAGAATCCTGGGGGGGAAAGATAAATGTCCTCCCACTTTCAGGAAGAGTTCTTTATCTCTAGCTACTTACATTTAAAGATTCTTTCTTGATCAGAATGACACCTTGGTATTTATTTTTAAGTTATTTATCTTTCTAAATGCAGAACTGTAAGGAAGAAAATAAAAGTCATTGGTACAGAAAGAAGCTAGACACAATAAATATTGTTCAGTCCCTCCATTGTGTCCAACTCCTTACAACCCCATGGACTGCAGCACTCCAACCCTCCCTTTCCCTTATGATCTCCTGAAATTCACCCAAGTTCTAGTCCATTGAATTGGTGATGCCATCGAACCATCTCATCCTCTGTTGCCCCCTTCCCCTCTTGCCCTCAGTCTTTCCCAGCATGGCATTTTTTTCCCAATGTGTCGGCTCTTCACGTTGTATTGGATCTTCAGGTTCAGCATTAGTCCTTCCAATGAATATTCAGGACTGATTTCCTTTAGGATTGACGGATTTGATCTCCTTTCTGTCCAAGGGACTCTCAAAAGTCTTCTCCAGCACCACAGTTTGGAAGCATCATATCTTTGGCACTCAGCCTTCTTTATGGTTCAACTCTTACAACTGTATATGACTACTAGAAAAACCATAACTTTGACTATATGGACTTTTGTCAGCAAAGGGATATCTCCGCTTTTAATATGCTGTCTAGGTTTGTCAAATCTTTTCTTCCAAGGAGCAAGCGTCTTTTAATTTCATGGCTGCAGTCACCATCCACAGTGATTTTGGAGCCCAAGAAAATAAAGTCTGTCATTGTTTTCATTCCCGCCCCCCACTGCCCCACCCCCCACCATCTATTTGCCATGGAGTGATGGGACCAGATGCCATGATCTTCATTTTTTGAATGTTGAGTTTTATGCTAGCTTTTTCACTTTCCTCTTTCACTTTCACCAAGAGGCTCTTTAGCTTCTCATTGCTTTCTGCCATGAGGGTGGTATCGTCTGCATATCTGAGGTTATTGATATTTTTCCTGGCAATCCTGATCCAAGCTTGAGTTTCATCCAGCCAGGCATTTTGCATGCTGTCCTCTGAATATAAGTTAAATAAGCAGCGTAACAGTGTACAGCCTTGACGTACTCCTTTCCTGATTTGGAACCAGTCTGTTGTTCCATGTCCGGTTCTAACTGTTGCTTCTTGACCTGCATACAGGTTTCTCAGAAGGCAGATAAGGTTGTTTTGTATTCCCATCTCTTGAAGAATTTTCTACAGTTTGTTGTGATCCACCCAGTCAAAGGCTTTAGCGTAGTCAATGAAGCAGAAGTAGATGTGTTTCTGGAATTCTCTTGCTTTTTCTATGATCCAACGAATGTTGGCAATTTGATCTCTGGTTTGTTTGCCTTTTCTACACCCAGCTTGTACATCTAGAAGTTCTTGGTTCATGTCCTGTTGAAGCCTAGCTTGAAGGATTTTGAGCAGTACCTTGCTACATTGTGAAATGAGCGCAATTGTGCAGTAGTTTGAACATTCTTTGGCATTGCCCTTCTTTGGGATTGGAATGAAAACTGACTTTTTCCAGTCCTATGGCCACTGTTGAGTTTTCCAAATTTGCTGGCATATTGAGTGCAGCACCTTCACAGCATTATCTTTTAGGATTTGAAACAGATCACCTGGAATTTGATTACCTCCACTGGCTTTGTTCATAGTAATGCTTCCTGAGGTCCACTTAACTTCACTGTTCAGGATATCTGGCTCTAGGTGAGTGACCACACTATTCTGGTTATCTGGGTCATTAAGACACTTTGTATATTTCTTTGTATTCTTGCCACCTCTTCTTAATATCTTCTCAACGTTATTGGTTGTTATTTCTTAGAGAGATTATCCTTTTTTAAACATGCTTTATTTATTTATTTATTTATTTTTTTAAAATATTATTTTATTAGTTTAAACATGCTTTATTTATATATAATTTTTTAATCTTGATTTATTCATGTCACACATCATTTGCTTTTTTGTCATGTCCTTAAATGCTCTTCATGAGCCTAATTTTCATTGACAGCACCATCGTTACTTTATGGACGTATCATAATTTGCTACCTTATTTCTAATTTAGACATTTAAATTCTTCCCAGTGTTATGTTTTGCTCTTTGCCTGGTAGCTGTATTGGTGGTTTTGTTTTCCACTGGGAGACCATAAGTGTGTTAATCATCCTAAGGCCATCTTGAGTAGCCATTCCTTGTATTTGGGGTTTTGAAATACATGGACAAATTTCTATGCATTTGTTGTGTAAAGATACCATGTGAGCACATGGGAAACTCCCCCAGGAGGTCATTAGGACTGAGCAATGGACCATGAGGACCTTAAGCATAGTCTTTGGTGCATTTCAGGAAAGAACTGCACTCCCCCAACTTAATTTTCTGAACTAATAAAGTTCTCCAGGGAAGCCTATGGGGAAACACGATCTCTTATTTAATGATGTGCCATCAGCTCACTTAATGCTGATTTCTGCATCACCTAGCAGAGGTTTGGAGATAATATTCTCCTGCCATTGTGTATTTTCCTATGGATTATTCCTGTGGAATAATGATGTTAACACTCCAGGAGAGTTGAATTCCAAGCCCGAAGTGAAGATTGACTGTCATTATTGAAAATATCTTGATTATGAGAATTTATTCAAACTTTCCTCTCTGGCAAAGTTTGTTCCCTTCCTTTTAAATTCATTCAACGCCTTATCCTTACTTTCACCATCCCAATAGAGTAGACTGTTAAAGCTACTGCAGTACTTTTTTAAAATGAGATTGAGACAGGGTGAAGAGGTAAGAAGGAGACTGTTTAAGGAGACAGCTATGAGAGGGGCCAGGTTCAGTTGAAGTGCCCATCAGCCTTGTTTTTGGGTTTTGCTGGCAGCATCCCTCTGTCCTTTAATGCTTTTCTGATTTCCTGGAGTTGCCTTCTGTGGAAAAGTACTTCATTGTTTGGATTTTCTCTATACTTTGTAATCTCAAACGGAAATTATGGAGCATTTTGAGACCTTGGAGCCAATGATGGAGTCAACAGGAGTGTTTGGCTCCTCCTTATCTTCAAAGTCATTCTCAAATACTAACAGTTCTATTGGTGAGAAAATGACAGCAATGACATGGCCAAGTAGCATTTCATTAGTCTGATGTAAAGTCTCTTTAGAAAATGTTGCCATTTTGATCTGCATCCTATGCTGTGGGTAACAGGATTGTGCTTGCTGTGCAAACAAGCTTCCAGACAATTATTTGCCAACCAGCATGCCACCACCAAGCCCCTCCTGTGTAGAGATTCTGGATCTGCTTAAAGAAGTGGCTTTTAATTGACTCTTGGATTATGGCTCCCTTTGAGACTCAAATGAAAGCTGTGGATCCTCTGCTAGAAAAAGTGCACAGATCTACATTTGATAGACAGTTTCATGGGGTTTACTTTATCCCTGAAACCAGTTAAAAGAAAACAAAGCGAAACAAAACAGAAAATCCTTCTGAACAGACCCGAACACTCTCTAGGAAAGAAAACAAAAGTCCAGACAATAACACGTTCATTTGGGTCTATTTTACTAAATATGTGACACAACCGGGACTGGACTTTAAGTTACTAAATATTGCTACCTCTGAATTTTAGTGACTTTTTTTTTCTAGCGACATGTAGCCAGAGGTGATAATCAAAATATTGACCAACCACTATAGCTTGGGAATACTGATCTGATGAGTCAATTGATTTTCACTGTCACCTCCAGGCTTTGTTCCAAAGTGCATGCTCCGTTAAGATGAGAAAAGGCCTGATACCCAGCCAAAGACTTAATCGCTAGGGGGGATTTCCAAGTACCTCAGCAGGCTTATGTGGCATAAAGGGTCTGATCTGCCTCCTGGCCACAGCAGAAGGAGCAGGCATCCAAGATTAAATGTGAAACAAGGTCATCAGTGCACTCTCAGCCTGACCACCAATGACGAGAGTTCAGGGATGGTTCCTTGAGTGATGTGCAGTTTGAGGTTTGCTGGGAGATGGAGCAACTGATTCTGATTTCCTAGGCAAGAGCTTCACATTAGACAACTGAGTTCTAGGCATGGTTTATAGTGGAGATATGCACCATCATCAATCTTAATAATCAACCATGGGGACAATGCTGATGGGCCCAGTCATTTGCATAATCTTTTTCTTGGCAAGATAAATCTCCATAAGCAAGATTTCCCATCTTCTTTGGGTCAGCAAATGTTAAACCTGTGATGGGACATAGAACTCATCTAATGCAAATCCATGGCCACCCGCCCTATCTTCTGATTCTACTTCCATTTTATAATTATGGAAACAATCTTAGAGAGGAAAAGTGATGGGCTCAAGAAGTGTGCAAATTTAGTACTGAAACTCAGTTCTGCCCTAAGCCCAGGGTAATTCTTAATATTATTTGCTTATTGAGCCTTGAAAACAAAATACCATGTTTAAAAATATGTTTTCTTGAGCAATTTCCTAAAATATATTCTTTTTGATCACTCTATATATTTTACAGTAAAAGGTATTATCAAATATCTCAAGTCAAAACAGATTCAGTGGGGCAATAGCCTTTCAGGGAAGTCAAACTGCCTCTTGCAAACAAACCTTCTGAAGTGAACTTCCCTGAATCTTCTGCGAGCAGAATTGCTTGCAGTTGGCCATGAGCAAAGCTTTGGTACCATGAGGTCTCATCTTAGCAATGCTCAGGGAATCCTTGCATGGCCAAGGCCACAGTGTGTCCCATGATACATGAAACTGTGGGATTCTGGAGCCTTTGTAGCATTTCATTACCTTAACCTTTCCAAAATGGCAAAAGAGATATTTCCTGCACTTAAGTGCTCCTCAAAGCAAATAAAACGTCTTCCCTGGTGGCTCAGCTGGTAAAGTACCTTCCTGCCAATGCAGGAAACACAGAGATGTGGGTTCAATCCCTGGGTCTGGAAGATCCCCTGGAGAAAGAAATGACAACCTGCTCCAGTATTCTTGCCTGGAAGTTTCCATGTACAGAGGAGCTTGGTGGGCTACGGCCCGTGGGGTTGCAAAGAATCGGACACGACTGAGCGTGTATGGGTGCATGCATGTATCAAGGCAAATATTAGCTTGCAGTGCTTTATTCTCACTTACCTGCTAAAGAAGTCTATTATTCAAACTTTGGAATCAAAGATAAATGAGACTTCTCTCCAATGCGCTTGCTGCAATTTCCTTAATTGCTTAATTACCCCATGCTGTTTGTCTCTCTGATATTTTTGTGCTCCAGTTGAGCTCTGGAATAGGTAAGAATGTCTGGGTTGTGTCAACAGGACTATCACAAATCCTTTTTCTAATAGCTCTGCATGCATTGGCATGCATCAAAGTACTAGTTTCAGCTGTCGGAGTCTCCATATTCATGAATATCTGCATATAAAAACTAAGGGTCTATTTGCATATGGATTAAAACATGATGTAGGTTTTCCTATAACCTATGTTCCCTAAATCAGCTGTCCGCAACCTTTTTGGCTCCAGGGACTAGTGTCATGGAAGACAATTTTTCCATGGACCAGATATGGGAGAGATAGTTTCAGGATGATTCAAGTGCATTATATTTATTGTGCACTTTATTTCTATTGTTATTACATCAGCTCCACCTCAGATCATCAAGTATTAGACCCCAGAGTTTGGGGACCCCTGCCCTACAGTAGAGGTAAAAATAGGCCATGTTTTCCTTGCACTTTTATTTTTCACTTATGTTTTAAGGCATAGTTTAATTTTATTTATCTTTTCCTGATTATAAAAATAGTATGTGCTTGTTAAATGCAAAACAATAATAAAAACAAAAATATCTTCTGCAACCTTATCACTCAGTTACATTTTGATGTGCCTACATTAGGACAGGCTTTTCCACTAGAAGTTGTCAGCAGACTCTGTATTCAATTTTATCCTTTTCTTTAAACTGTACATGACCATATTTGCATTTTACAGTGTTTTCAGAAACTTTAAGATAGTGATTATATACTGTTTTTAAGGGTTGCATTATATTTCATCACATAGCTGCATCGTAGTTATCCAAGAGCTACTTAAAGTGTTTCCTCTTATTATTTTTATGTCTTTGATGCTGTAAATGACACTGCTTTGAAGATCTTTGTGCATTAAATGTTGAGTAATTGCCCTCAAATACTTTCGGAGGGTTTCCCAGGTGACTCAGTGGGTAAAGAATCCACTTGCAATGCCAGAGACACAGGAGACTTGGGTGTGATCCCAGGGTTGGGAAGACCCCCTGGAGAAGATCCCCTGGCAACCCACTCCAGTATTCTTGCCTGGAGAATCCCATGGACAGAGGAACCTGGCGGGCTAAAGTACAGAGGGTCACAAAGAGTTAGATACAACTGAAGCGACTGAGCATGCAAGCATATACTTTATCAGAAGGGGCGTTATTAGTCCAAAGGTTTTTTTGTTTTTTTTTAAGGTTCTTGATACAAATGACTGGTTTTCCATCTAAAATAGTCTAACCAATTGACACACTCTCTGGCACATTATGAGAATGTTATTATATCCTAACTTCAGCCTCTTTAATACATATATATCCTATATTTATATCTTATACATATGTATCTTATAGGCAAGCGTGGTTTCTTATTATTATGTAAGCTTAAACATCTTTGATTATAAGAGAGATCATATTTTTTTTCCATGTGGTTTTAACTATTAATAACTATTTCTTTTTCTGTAAACTCTCCCAGTCTTTTCATGAGTCATAGTTGTAGTTTAAGACTGAAGCTGAGTACCACGAGAATGCCTTTATCCCAGGCTTGTCTGTTGAAAACATAACAGAACAACAAAGCCACGAATGGCTTTCTTCACATCAAGTGGACTCTGCTAGTCTTCTTTAGAGATGCTTGAGCTTGGGGGCATTTCCTTGTATTTAAGATGATGTAAATTATTCTGCGTATGACTTGGGGAATGAGTTTTAAATGGAGCCCTACAGAAATGCCACGTGTTGGTTGCCAGCAGTGGGGGCTCATTTGTACTAACTGAACTAGTGTCTGTCATCAGCCTGGGGGTCGTTCTAAGTGGACGAGCACTCGAGATGAGGTGTAGCATGGTGGAGGTGGTCCTGGGCATCTTCCAAGCAGCATAAGCCTGTAATGAGATGTCTGTGCCTGAGGGTTCAGTTTAATTGGTAACTTCCTCCTCCTCCTCTGCTCCTGTGGAAAGACAAGTCAACTGGGGACATTTAGATGGTAGCTTCTCTGAGGAATCCTGCTCAGGGTTCTCTCTGAGAAATAAAAGCTCCATCTTTCAGGGCTTAAGTGACTGGAGATATTTGACACTTGGCATTTTCCAGCTTCATGAAAAGGAATCAAAGAGAGATGTGGGTGAGAAGTGCTCGTTTTTACCACAGCCCTCGTCACCTCATGGGAACAGCCACTCTTTCCAACCCTGTGTGTGTATGTGTGTTTCTTGGTTGAATGAATTCAAATATTTTAGACCCCCAAAATGAAATTATTCAATATTAAAATCTTGTTAAACTTTTTTATTCTTTCTATAAAAATTTTATTTATTTACTTTTATTTATTCATGGCTGTGCTGGGCCTTGGTTGCTGGGTATTGTCTTTCTCTAGTTGTGACAAGTTGTGATACTCTCTGGTTGTGATGCATGGGCTTCTTGTTACAGGGGCTTCTCTTGTTGTGGAGCATGGGCTCTAGGGGGTGCGCTTCAGTAACTGTGGCATGCAGGTTCACTTGCCCTGTGAAATGTGGGATCTTCCCGGCCCAGGGATTGAACAGATTCTTAACCACTGGACCACCAGGGGAGCCCTCGATATTAAAATCTTGAAAGTTCATGCAGTCGTGTCATCATCTTATTGCATTCTGACCCATCCTAGGTTAAAAGCAGGTGTATTTCCTTGTACCTATACTGCCAAGACCTGACCCAGCTGTCTACTGTCCTCCCTGTCTTGAGACACCTGAGACCTGGGAAGACAAGGAATTTGCCCATTCCTAAAGAGAAGTCACTGCAGATGGTGAATGCAGCCATGAAATTAAAAGATGCTTGCTCCTTGGAAGAAAAGTTATGACTAACCTAGACAGCATATTAAAAAGCAGAGACATGATTTTGCCAACAAAGGTCCATCTAGTCAAAGCTATGGTTTTGCCAGTAATCATGTATGGATGGAAGAGTTGGACTAAAGAAAGCTGAGTGCTGAAGAATTGATGCTTTTGAACTGTGGTGTTGGAGAAGACTCTCGAGAGTCCCTTGGACTGCAAGGAGATCCAACCAGTCCATCCAAAAGGAAATCAGTCCTGAATATTCATTGGAAGAACTGATGTTGAAGCTGAAACTCCGATACTTTGGCTACCTGATGTGGAGAACTGACTCTCTTGAAAAGACCCTGATGCTAGGAAAGATTGAAGGCAGGAAGAGAAGGGGACAACAGAGGATGAGATGGTTGGATGTCATCACGGACTCAATGGACATGAGTTTGAGTAGGCTCTGGGAGTTGGTGATGGAAAGGGAGGCCTGACGTGCTGCAGTCTATGGAGTCGCAAAGAGTCAGACACAACTGAGTGACTGAACTGAACTGAAAGAGAAGTTGAACTGTTGGTCTGTAGATTTCTTTGCAAAGCATTTTTATATACTCTTAGACTCTCTGAAATGCCCTCAGAAAGAGGCATCCTTTGAATTGTTTTAGCATCTTAGGATCTCATCTCCTTGTAATGTGTTGCCTCCTCTACTTGTGACCTAGGTCATTGCATAACCAAGATGGAGGGCTGAGTTTGGGGTATAATTCATGACCTGGGAACAGTTTTTCTCTTTATGAAGCCAACAGGCTTTTGTAAAGACCAGCTCCCAGGTTTTCTTCAATAGTTACACATGCTAACCATCATGCTATCCCAGTTACAGTTACTGTCTTTTTTTCAGCCCAAACCAGAGCTGTATATCTGGGGCCTCTGCAGAGTTTCCCATCTGATTCTAGTTTGGATTGCTGCTATAGATGAAAAGAAGTTGAGATGTTCATCTAACAGCAGGAAGTCCTGGAGACTAGAACCCCCTAAAGAGCTCAGACCACAGAGCCAAGTCAAAAACAAGAAAAGGAATTTGTTTGTACTTATATTAAAAGCTAGAAGCCACCATGTGCCTGGGTGGTTTCTTATGGGATAAAGGATAAAGCAAACAACACAACTGAAAAGCAAAATACTGAAAACCAAAAATTTCTAAGACATCCTCTAAACCATGGAAAGAATGTGTGAAACAAAATTTACTCACTCATTCATTCTTTCATTTATTCAACAAATGCCTATTGATGCCCTCAAATGCCAGTCGGCGATTGGCCAGACACTAAGAACAGGAGGTAAGATGGTTGCATGTGTTCTGTTTGGACTCAGCCCAGGAATCACAGATTTAAGATAAATGTTAAAAAAAAAAAGAAAAGAATAAGCAGGAGAAGGGAGACCTGATTAGTTTGATGGTGAGGGAGGGCATATTCCCAGAGAGAACATACATATGTTAGTTTCCTATTGTGTCATCAATTGTTGCTGCTGCAAATTGTCACAAACTTAGTAGTTTAGAAACAACAGAAATGTATTCTCTTACAGTTCTGGAGGTCAGAAGTCCTAAAAGGAGTTCACAAGGCTACATTCCTTGTGAAGGTCTCAGGGAGAATCTGTTTCTTTCTCTTTTCCACTTTTTAGAGTCCACCTGCATTTCTTGACTCATGGCCCATCGTCTACCTTCAAAACCAGCAGCATAGCATCTTCCAGTCTCTCTATTTGTCCTCTTCTTCCCATGTTACACTGTTCTCTGTTTTATAAAGACCCTTGTGGTTGCACAGAATCCACCTGGATAATCGAGGATCATCTCTCAAGATCCTTAATCCCATCAGCAAAGTCCCTTTTGCCATTTGAGACACATACCCACACATTCTGAGGATTAGGGCATAGGCATCTTTAGGGACACCATTTAGCTTACCGTAATATGATAGCAAGGGAACTGAATATTTGGAGATGCACTGTAGATCAGCCTTTGCAGTTGTTTGTTTAGGGGTAGGGACAGGGAGAGGTAGTGACTCCTCCCACTCTTCATCTTGGTGTCCTTCCTCCCAATCTCCTCTCCCGCTGCCACCCCTGGGCCCCAAGAGAGAACACACATTGTGGTTATTTCCAATAAGATTTTAGAAAGAATTACAAGTGAAGAAATGAAAGACAGGGAGAACCCTTGATCTATAATTCTTCTCATTGCAAATATCTTCAGTCAATGAAATTACAGTTCCAGGCAGGCCCCCCTTATCAAGCTCCAAATTAATGACCCTGTAGAAGAGGGCCTCACGCTGACTGGAGAAGGATGGGCCTTTTCTTCACAGTCCTGCCTTTTGGTCTTACTCACCAGGCCTGAGGCACAGGGGTGGGTGTGCTCAGATGCTCAGTCATATCTGACTCTTTGCCACCCTGTGGCCTGTAGCCCGCCAGGCTCCTCTGTCCATGGGATTTCCCAAGCATGAATGCGGGAGTGGGTTGCCATTTCCTTCTCTAGGGGATCTTCCCGACCCAGGATAGAACCCGCATCTCTTGTGTCTCTTGCGTTAGCAGGTGGAGGTTTTACCACTTAATGCTAACTGGAAATGAGTCAATTAGGTCTCTTGCCATTTGACCTATGAGGTTGCTCCCATCACACCACATGTTCACACATACATACACACAAATGCATATGCACATACAGGCACACACACATACACACCCATGTATACACATTCACAATTTTAAACCTTTTTATTTTGTTTTGGGCTGTAGTGGATTAATGGGCTTCCCAGGTGACTCAAAGGTAAAGAATCCATCTGCCAATTCAGGAGCTGCCAGAGACATGGTTTTGCTCCTTGGGTCAGGAAGAACCCCTGGAGGCGGAAATGGCAACCCACTCCAGTATTTCTTGCCAGCATTGTCCCCTGGACAGAGGAGACTGGTGGGCTACAGTCCATAGGGTCACAAAGAGTCAGACACAACTGAGGGACTGAACACTCACACATAGCTGATTAACGATGTTGTGATAGTTTCAGGGGAACTTTGAAGGGACTCAGCCATACAGAGACAAGCATCCATTCTCCCTCACACTCCCCTCCCATCCAGGCTGCCACATAACATTGAACTGTATACACATTCACATTTACGTATATAAACATGGTGATTCTTTCTCTATAATTTTTTAATTAACAGACTATTTTTTGAGCAGTTTTAGATTTATGGAAAATCTAGTAGAAAGTACAGAGTTCCAAAATACTCTTTCATTTTCCTCTCTTATTTCCCATATTAACAAATTCTTACTTGTGGCATATTTATTAAAACTGATGAGCCAATATTGATATAGCTTTATTGTCTAAAGTCAAAGATTTATATTGATTCGCTCTTTGTGCTATACATTCTCTCCATTTTTTTACAAATGTGTAATGACATGTATCCACCATTACAATTACTCAGAATAGGTTTGCTACCATAAAAATCCCCTGTGCCCTACCCCTATCATTTAAAAATACCATTTTTCTGTGAATTTTATGAAAATCTCAGACCCTTTTGCACTAATCATCGTGTGCTGTTGCTGTTTCATCACTAAGTGACTTGCCACCAAGCCCTAGGGTCTAGTGTCCTTGGCTCTGCCATACCTTGTCAATGTCCCAAATTTGCTCAGAGCAGAAGCTTTTGCCCTGGAGACAGAGGCAGCTCCCCTGACCTGTGAGACCCCATTGTATACATACCTTTCCAACTCTTGAGTTCCATGAGATCAGGTTGAGCGTATCCAACCAGCCAGGGTAGAGCCTGGAAATCAGTGAATACAATTGAAGAACTTTCTTCTCCCCCAAGAGAGTGAGTCATTATACACTGGCCGGCAGGTCACTTTCTGGAGTTCTCCGATTGTCCTTTCTTCATGGCTGGGAAATGGTGCAACTATAGGATTTTCCTGGGATCCAGAGAAGGAAGCCCTAGGTAGGGCACAGCTGGGGTCAACTCAGTAGTTCATGTCCATGATCACTTTGTAGGGCAAGGGCCATCATGGAAACCCTACACTGCTCAGCTGTGACCTTACATGAGATAGACAAACTTGTCTCTTTTCTGAATTACCATATCGTGGGGTCTTGTTTTAGTAGCTTGTCTTATATGCATTTAATACAACCTGCTCACTTCTTTTTAAAAATGTTTATTTGTTCGTTTTTCTTTGCATCGTGTCTCTTGCTCTGCATAGGCTTTCCCTAGTTGCCATGCATGGACTCCTCATTGTGGTGTCTTCTCTTGTTGCAGAGTGTGGGCTCTAGGGTGCACGTGCAGCGCATGGGCTCGGCAGCTGCGGCTCGTGGGCTCTAGAGCTCTGGCTCAGTAGTTGTGGTGCACTGGCTTAGTTGCTCTGTGGCATCTGGACGGGAACCCATGTCCCCTGCATTGACAGGCTAATTCTTAACCAATGGACCACCAGGGAAGTCCACTGCGTGCCTCTTGCGTATTTACTCCTGTTAAGCAGTTTCTCACCTATCCCCAGCCCAGGTTTAGAAGAAGAATATACACACAAGGTGCATCTGTTCTTATTCTCTGTAATTCATTTTCCAAACAGATGCCAGTGATCCTCTGTTGGATCATGTCATTCTTTCACTTAAAGCCTTCCTATGGTTTCTCTTTGGACTGAGAATAAAGCCTGGACTTTGTGCCTTGTCCCTTTCTACTTCACCTGTCTTAGGTCTTCTCTCCATCACCACCAGGTTCCATTATTCTGGCCTGCTTTCTGTCTGGGTTTCCCTGATGGCTCAGATGGTAAAAGAAACCGCCTGCAGTGTGGAAGACCTGGGATTGATCCCTAGGTTGGGATGATCTCCTGGAGGAGGGTATTGCAACCCACTCCAGTATTCTTGCCTGGAGACTCCCCATGGACAAAGGAGCCTGGTGGGCTACAGTCCACGGGGTCACAAAGAGTTGGATATGACTGAGCGACTAAGCCCAGCACAGCCTTCTGTTCAGTGAACACACCAACACTGTCCAGCCACGGCACCTTTGTCCTAATCATTTCCTCCACTAGGAAAGATGCCTGATTCCTTATCACTTAGTTATCAGCACTTGGAAGTCTTTCCCTCTTGTTGCCTTTTTTTTTTTTTGGCACCTTGTTTTATTTCTTTATAGCATTTGTCATCATCTGAAAGGATCTTATTTATTGATTGGGTTACTTGTTTATAATCCATCTCTCCCTAGTTAGAGCATAAGATCCATGAAGTCAGGCATTCTTGTGCTTGATTCAGTCTTAGGCACCATGGGTATGCTGGTGTACAACTACCGTGGATGCTTATTTATCAAGTGAACATGTGTTTGTCCAGCAGAGCACTATCAGCCTTGTTTCTGTCCTCATAGGGCTTATAATTGATCTGTTGGTGCCCTTCAAGCCAGGCTGCCAGCCTCATTAGAGCACTTCCACATGGCACGTCCTGGTACCATCTGCAGGGACAAACTCTACTTTACAAATCGAGAATTAATTACAATACTAAAGTAACCCAATGCATTTACATAAATTAATTAAGTTTAACTTAATTTCCAACTAGACTGTAGTCCCTTTTTCCCCGTTTGGGAATTTTCCACTTCCTGAGGAAGGTGAAACAGAATAATTGTTCAGATATTCATCAAGAGGCTTGTTAGAAACCAGGACTGGTTCTACAGGTATTGATGTCAGGGTGGGAAGTGAGGGAGAGAGGAGGATAATGACTTTTCTGAGCCCATATCTAGCCCAACTCTGTCAACTTTTTCTAAATGTCTTTCTGGGTGATGTGAAGGGGTCTTCTTGCTTTCATCGGCTAGAAGGGGTAGCTCATCCGCCAGAATGTGGAACTGCAGGCAGCTGTTCCACAGAAAACTCATCTTACATCTAAGACTTCCACTGAGACCTACAGGGCCAGGCTTTGAAAAAAGTGAAATGTCTTTAAAAATCTCTGCACTGTCTTTATTCCAGGGTTACTGCCAGTATCTGGCACCCAAGGTTCAGATTCACAGGGAAACCTTCCCTTCTCCTGAATCACTGTGACTTTTCCATTAGATGGGAGATCCCCACAAAATGTGCAAAGAAGTTGACTCTTGCTCTGTTGTCTTTTCTCGAGAAGAGAAACTTCCCCAGCCCTCTCTCAAGCTGTCACTGAGAATAGGACCAGAGGAGTGCATTTGACAAATGACTGTCAGAGCTGACGGAGGGCAGCGTCAGCAGGGAACCTGAGTTGCCTTTGGTGATGTGATCTTTTCTCCTGCGCATCCCCTCAGGTTCCCTTTGACTGTTCGGAACCAATGACTCAGATCTCAAGCCTGAGAAACAGTTAAGTTACTTATCAGCTGGTTCTCCTAGTAATTGGTGAGAATGAGCGAGAGCTTTCTCTTTAGGGATTCCTGAACCCACTTCCGGAAGGAGGGGGCAGGTGTATGAAGTCTGCTTCAAGCCAGTCTTACTCAGACAGCAGTAAGTATGAGTAGTGCGGGGATTTAAATTTCTTTCTTTTCTTACCAGCTCCTCAACATAGACCCGTTTCTCTCACTGGCAAACCCAGTGAAAAGGGCTCTCATGAGAATGAACCAAGGAACAGATAAGTCCACTGATTAGAAACTTCGAAATGAGTGCTCTACCTTGGATAGTCATACTGATGGTTTATGTAACCGTGTGCACTAGGAAAGTCATTGAAAATAATAATGCAACAGAATTTTATAGCTATGTGGATGTTTCAGTCAGAAATCCATCCCAGCTCTGTATTCTCAGATGAGGATGGTAAGCTGTTGGTATGTGGGTTTTACCTCGTCTGCCATGGCAGACATTACTGGATGATCACAGCGTTCTTTCTGGTTGAAATGAAGCACAGTGGGAGAATCTTTCTGAACACAGTGTTCTCAGTAGCCACTATAATCGATCAGTAATGTCATGCAAAATGAAACTTCAGTTGCCGTCCGTCCTAAGTTAATGAGGTCTACTGTACATGTGAGCCCTGGTGCTACCTGGGATGGCCTCAGTTGAAACACTCTCATGTTTTTAATTTCAATTTCAGACTCATTTTGTTTTGGAGACACAGTCTCCTGCCCAAAGTGAATCAGCCTTCCTGTTCTTCCTTCTCATCAGCATCTCTCTAGGCTCTCTTGAGTGTGGATCAAAGGGCAGCTCTAAACCTTGTTGGGAACACCTCTTCCCCTGGTCTTTAAAAGTCGGTCCTGAAAGACATGAGTCCTCTCAAAGACAAGAGTGTTGGAAGCTGAGTCTGGACCAAGCGTCCTTAACAAATCTGTGGTGCAGAGATCTGGCCCGGAGCCATTTTCTGTAATGTTCTCACTGCAGTGTCCCATGACTGATCTTATTTCAGGGAAGTGTATGAGTTTTGTAGCAAATTACAAGGGTGGTCTAGTTCCTGAAATCAGCCGAAGGCCAATTAAGGTTTCTTGGGGCCTTTTTCCTCAGCTGCAATGTCATCACAAATGACTCTCCAGTACAATGGAGGGCTGATGTTTTATAAGTCAATACTGTATTTTTGGAGTGATTAAAATCTTCATCTCAGTCACCTGCCTGGTGAACAACCAGTAACTGTTGATTACAAAAGGATTACAATCAATTCATATCCATTAAGAAAATGACTTGAGGGACTTCTATGGTAGTCCAGTGGCTAAGACTCGGCACTCCCAGTGCAGGGGGCCTGGGTTTGATCCTTGGTCAGGGAGCTAGATCTCATATGCTGTGACTACAACCTGGTGCAGCCAAAGAAATAAATGCTTAAGAAAGAAAAGAAAATTACTTGAAACACTACCAGTTTGGGCTCAGTGGGGCTTAATCTGATTTTGGAAAGATGGAAGAGATGTACAATTAAAGGAGAGAGAAAAGGCAGAAAAGAAATTCAAATAAGAATCTTCTCCAAAGCCCAAGGCCTTTCTGGTTTATTCCTTTCCATTAGGATTAAGTATCTGTCGAGTTCATCCTATGATGGTCAACTCTGAAAGTGTAGAGAGGAAGGAGAAAACACTAGCAAGGCCTCTTGTTGGAATTTGTAGCCTAGTAGGGGAGACATGGGGCTTCCCTGGTGGCTCAGTGGTAAAGAACCCGCCTGCCAAAGGAGGAGACCCAGGTTTGATCCCTGGGTTGGGAAAATCCCCTGGAGGAGGAAATGATGACCTACTCCATTATTCTTGCCTAGGAAATCCCAGACAGTGAAGCCTGGCAGGCTATAGTCCATGGGGTCACAAAAGAGTCAGAGATATGACTTAGTGATCAAACAATGGGAGACATAGCACACATTGAAAAAGCAGCCATGTTAGCAGAGATTTCTTTAACATTTTCTAGGTGTCTAGCTCTCTTGGAGAAAGAAGAGAAGGAAAATGAATAGTGATAGTTGACATTTACGTGGCTCTTACTGCAGGCTTTGCATTAAGTGTTTTACACATATTAACTCAGTCTTCACAACAGCCCTATGATGTGTATACCATTACTATCCCCATTTTACAGATGAGGAAACTGAGGCCCAAGGAAGTGAAGAAAGAGCACGCAGTCAGCAAGTGGAGGAACTGGGATTTGCACACCAATATTCTGACCCTATAATCTGAGGTTTTAACCACTGTTCTCTGTTGCCTGCCAAGGAAAAGGGTATTCCCCACTCTTGAGGGTTTTTATTTTCCCTGGGGCCATGAGGCCTGGGTCTGTGAAATAGTTAAGCTAGAGGTAGAGGATGGAACAATGGACACAGCAATAGAGAGTGATGACTCCAGGAAGGGGAGGAGTCTGGAGTGACCTTTGGACATGGCTGCGTATGCATGGGGGAGGCTCTGCGCAGAGAAGCAGAGAAGGTTCTGGAGAAGGAGCAGAGTGACTGAGAGCGTCGCTGCCATTAGTGGCTAAAGGGTTTGTATCTGCCCGAGGGAGAGGAATCATTAAACCAAAGGCTGTCTCTTCACATGGACAGAGTTATAGCACTGGGCACTGGGGATGGAGCCAAGACTTGAAATCTGACAGATACGGCTTACATTTTTTAAAACTAATTTTTATTGTAGTATAGTTGTTTTATAACATTGTGTTAGTTTCTACTGTACAGCAAAATGAATCAGCCACACTTATATATACATTCCCTCCCATTTGGACTTCCCACTCATTCAAGTCACCACAGAGCATTGAGTAGAGTTTCTTGTGCTATACAGTGCATTCTCATTGCACATGAGGGCTCAGTCATGTCTGACTCTTTGTGATCCCGTGGATTTGGGCCTGCCAGGTTCCTCTGTTACTGGAATGCTCCAGGCAAGAATACTGGAGTGGGTTGCCATTTCCTAGTCCAGGGATCTTCTTGACTCAGGGATGGAACATGAGTCTCATGTCTCCTGCCTTGGCAGGTGGATTTTTTACCACTGCAACACCTGGGAAGCCCATGTTCTCATTAGTTATCTATTTTGTACATTTTATCAATAGTGTATATATGTCAATCCCAATCTTCCAATTCCTCCCAACCTCCCCCTACCCATTTTCCCCTTAATAGCCATATATTTGTTCTCTACGTCTGTGTCTCTCCTTCTGCTTTGCAAATAAGATCATCTATACCATCCTTCTAGATTCCACATATATGTGTTTCTGTACAATACTTGATTTTCTGTTTCTGATTCTTTCACTTTGTATGACACTCTCCAGGTCCGTCCACCTGTCTACAAATGACCCAGTAAAGAAGCTGTGATACATATATATAGGGGAGTATTACTCAATCACAAATAGGTTTAAATTGTGGTTTTGCCACATGATCCTCAAGGGACTCTGAGCAAAAACTGCTGTTAGCTGAGCTTCTATTTCAGTTTTCCCAAATGCAAGAGAGGAAGAAGGACTATAGAAGAATAGGAAGAGTTGTGTGCTTTGTAAAGAATTCCTTTATTTATATTTTTTTCAGAAATATTCACTGAGTACCAGTGATGTGCCATGTTTTGGGCTAGGTGCTGGAACAATAAGCAAAAGAAACCTGAGGGCTGCTCTCCTGGAGCTTTCCTGCTAACTGGGAAGGCAAAATAATAAATAAGCAGACAAAATAGTTTCAGGTTACCAGAAGGGTTTTCAAGAAAACACATGGCTGGGGCGAGGGAGTGTAGTTAATGGTTTTGACTGTGCCAAGGACAGTTTATGTCTAGTAGGAAGCAATCAGTACATGGGAGCTTTCATTCTACGTAATAACAGGTGGAACTCTGTTGGAATTCAACATATGAGGGGAACCCATGTTGTCAAATACTCTTTGCTGCTCATTCAGCAGGTATTTCTCCTTTCATCCTTGCTTACTGACCTCTATTTAATCCAAGATTCTTCTTCCAACATTAGGAAAGAATCACAGCCAAACATGGTAACCTCCCTTACTTTGCCAGGGATTGGTTTAAGGAGAATCACATGACTTGGGTCTGGCTGAGATATGAGGGCTTCTGGGAAAGGCTCCTTGCTCTAAAAATGATTGCCAAACCAAAAGCACATAGAGCAAACAACCTATGCTCTCTCTTGTTGATGCTTGCAAGTGAACATTGAAAATGCAGACGACTTCCTGAGGCTGTGAAGGAGCTGGCCCAGAAGGCAAACCAGGGTGTTGAATGTAGCAGAGAAGAAGGGGGAAAGAATATGGGTTTATTATGCTTGTTGGGGCACTGAATCTGTTGCTTGGGAGTCATCCCATCACACATTCCTTCTTAAGTCCGTTAATAACATGGTACTTACTGTTTAGGGCATGTGGGACTTGATTTTTGGTAATTGACAGCCAGGGCTGCCTGATAGAGGCATGGCATGGTGACAATGCAGGGTCTTAGGAAGAGGCTTTTGGTTCTTCCTAAGGACTGGTATGGTGACAAAGGAGAGGAAGAGAGTTTGACTCTGTTATTGACATGCAGCTTTGGAAGATCCAACCCCAGATTTAGCAAAATCATCCTGAAATTAAGTAGGGAAGTCTTTCCTGATTCCATGTCTCTTGGGGACACTGCTCTTCAAGTATGGGGGTACCTCCTCCTGGGAATCCCCACAGGCAAGGTGCTAAACAGGAAGCCCAGAGGGGATGTGCTACATTTTTAAGAAACTACCACTTTCTCCCAATAAGTGGGAAGAAACTCCAGAATGGACCTTTATGAAGACTGGGATCCTAGTATACTCACTGCTTTTCCCCCAATGCCCACAATGATTCCCAACACAGCATCAGTTCAGTTCAGTCACTGCGTCGTGTCTGACTCTTTGCAACCCCATGGAGCATTGCAGCATGTCAGGCCTCCTTGTCCATCACCAACTCCCGGAGCTTGCTCAAACTCATGTCCATTGAGTCAGTGATGCCATCCAACCATCTCATCTTCTGTCGTCCCCTTCTCCTCCTGCCTTCAATCTTTCCCAGCATCAGGGTCTTTTCTAATGATTCAGTTCTTTGCATCAGATGTCCAGAGTATTGTAGTTTCAGCTTCAACATCAGTTCTTCCAATGAATATTCAGGACTGATTTCCTTTAGGATGGACTGGTTGGATCTCCTTGCAGTCCAAGGGACTCTCAAGAGTCTTCTCCAACACCACATTTCAAAAACATCAATTCTTCGGCGCTCAGCTTTCCTTTATAGTACAACTCTCACATCCATACATGACTACTGGGAAAAAACATAGCTTGACTGGATGGAACTTTGCTGGCAAAGTCATGTCTCTGATTTTTGACATGCTGTCTAGGTTTGTCATAGCTTTTCTTTCAAGGAGCAAGCATTTTTTAATTTCATGGCTGCAGTCACCATCTGCAGTGGTTTTGGCGCCCAAGAAAATAAAATCTGTCACTGTTCCATTGTTTCCCCATCTATTTGCCATGAAGTGATAGGACCGGATGCCATGATCTTAGTTTTCTGAATGTTGAGTTTTAAGCCAAATTTTTCACTCTCTTTTACTTTCATCAAGAGGCTCTTCAGTTCCTCTTTGCTTTCTGCCATAAGGGTGGTGTCATCTGCATATCTGAGGTTATTGATGTTTCTCCTGACAATCTTGATTCCAGCTTGTGCTTCATTCAACCAGGCATTTTGCATGATGTAGTCTAATTCTGAAAGAGATGGGAATACCAGACCACCTAACCTGCCTCTTGAGAAACCTATATGCAGGTCAGGAAGCAACAGTGAGAATTGGACATGAAACAACAGACTGGTTCCAAATAGGAAAAGGAGTACATTAAGGCTGTATATTGTCACCCTGCTTATTTAACTTGTATGCAGAGTACATCATGAGAAACGCTGGGCTGGAAGAAGCACAAGCTGGAATCAAGATTGCTGGGAGAAATATCAATAACCTCAGATATGTAGATTACACCACCCTTATGGCAGAAAGCAAAGAGGAACTGAAGAGCCTCTTGATGAAAGTAAAAGAGAGTGAAAAATTTGGCTTAAAGCTCAACATTCAGAAAACTAAGATCATGGCATCTGGTCCCATCATTTCGTGGGAAATAGATAGGGAAACAGTGGCTGAGTTATTTTTTGGGGCTCCAAAATCACTGTAGATGGTGATTGCAGCCATGAAATTAAAAGACCCTTACTCCTTGGAAGGGAAGTTGTGACCAACTAGACAGCATATTAAAAAGCAGAGACATTACTTTGTCAACAAAAGTTCATCTAGTCAAGGCTATGGTTTTTCCAGTGGTCATGTATGGATGTGAAAGTTGGACTGTGAAGAAAGCTGAACGCTGAAAAATTGATGCTTTTGAACTGTGGTGTTGGCGAAGACTCTTGAGAGTCCCTTGGACTGCAAGAAGATCCAACCAGTCCATCTTAAAAGAGATCAATCCTGAATATTCATTGGAAGGACTGATGCTGAAGCTGAAACTCCAATACTTTGGCCACCTCATGTGAAGGGTTGACTCATTGGAAAAGACCCTGATGCTTGGAGGGATTGGGGGCAGAAGGAGAAGGGACAACAGAGGATGAGATGGCTGGATGGCATCACTGACTCGATGGACATGAGTTTGAGTAAACTCCGGGAGTTGGTGATGGACAGGGAGGCCTGGCGTTCTGTGATTCATGGGGTCGCAAAGAGTCGGACATGACTGAGCGACTGAACTGAATTGACTGAACTGACTCTAGATATAAGTTAAATAAGAAGGAGGACAATATAAGAAGGAGGCATAGGAACTGAACAAATATCCTTGAAATTAATAATGAAGTGAATTGTAATGATCCAGTGGCTGAGATTCTGAGTGAATTAGGTGGCCTGGATTCCATCTCTGGTTAGGGAACTAGATCCCATATACTATAACTAAGACCCAGCGCAGCCAAATAAATAAATATTTTTTTAAAAGAAATAAACATGGATGCATTTTAGAAATGCACAAGCGTGGCATGAATTTCTAAAATCCAAACATAAATATACCAAGAGTGTGTCTTTATATATTTTTTTTTCACTAATGACATTGAAAATGTTTAAGGAGCTTTTGCCTAGGAACATCCAACTGGACTTTCATTTGAGCCTTACAACCTATTGTTAAGACCTTTCCTTAATCCTCTTTCCTGGAACATGTTTCTATAATACATGGAAGGTCCCCAGTTCTCCAGGCCAGTTGCAAGCTTTTCCGTGAGCCACATTAGCATCCTTCATCCAGGAGAACGAGAAGGAAATAGGATCTTGAATGGCACAGCTGGGTGGCCTTCACTGGTGCGATTGTTCTCACCTAATTTGGGTTAGGTTCTGTTCTCACCTAATTTGAGTTAGATTCTGTTCTCACCTAATTGTTCTCACTAATTTGGTCTGCCTGTGCTCAGAGCATCCCTCTCTACCCTGCAAAGCCTGACCAGAAGCCTGTAAAGCTTTCCCCATTACCTTAGCCCACAGTGAGCTGACTCACACATCTCGTAATCTGCATAATATATTTCTTATCTATCACAGCCATTAAAACATCAAGTGGAAGCACAGGACAAAGGCTGGCAGAGCCCACATCCTGCTTCCCCAACAGAATGTACACTCTACCAGGCAGAGGTCACACCTTCTGCTTTTTCATACATCTCTGGGTCGAGTCCTGGTGATGTCATATGCTAATATATTTTCTTTTTTTCTCTTTATATTCTATTGGAGTAGAGCTGATTAATAATACTGTGATGGTTTCACCTAAAATTGCACAGCAAAGTGATTCAGCCACACATATACATGTATCCATTCTCCCTCAAAGTCCCCTCCCATGCAGGCTGCCACATAACATCGAACAGAGTTCCCTGTGGTATAAACTACTATATTCTTAAAGCTTTTCAAGCCTCAGCTTCTCTAGTTGGAAATGCGCACTGCACTGGTAGCTCCTTCATAGGGTTATTGTAACTAATAAAGAGAAAACAGAATGTAAAGTGTCTCCTACAATATCTAATACCAGTTTTCACTCTGAGGTTATTCACCTGTTATAGGATGTGGAGGTGCTCAATCCCTGTTTGGGGATCTGATAACAGAACAGACTTGACTCTCTCACCTTATCTGGACAGTGATGCTCCTACTGTATTTGAAACATGGAGGTTCTCAAACCCTGCTCTGAACTTGTTATGGAGGAGAAGGCAGTGGTTTCAGGAATGGAAACCCAGGCAACATTGGACCAGCCTCTGCTCTCTAAGAGTGGTCACCAGCCCCTGGATTGACAAGAGCTATAGAACAAGAAGGGGCTTCCCAGGTGGCTCAGTGGTAAAGAATCTGCCTGCAATGCAAGAGATATGGGTTTGATCCCTACATGGAGAAGATCACCTGGAGGAGGAAATGGCAAACTCACTCCAGTATTCTTACTTGGAAAGTTCCATGGATAGAGGAGCCTGGCAGGTTACAGTCCATGGGGTCTCTAAAAATCGGACATGACTGAGTGACTGAGCTTAAAGAAGACAGGACAAGATGGAGATGAAGTGCAGACTTGCCAGAGGCTGTTGTGGGTGGCAAGGTCTGCACAGGAGCAGCATCCTCTGGAAAGCAAGGTCACCAGGAGCCCACAGAGGGTCATGTGATGATGAAGCCTGAAAGCCACCAGCCCTCTGGAGGGCATGTGGCTGATTCAATCCACAGAAGCCAGTTTCTTTATTTTGTTTGGCCTTTGTTGCTGGCCTCACCTTGAGAGTGCTTCAGTAAGGATCAGGCAGGAGACTCATGCTTGTTCTAATTCTGCTGTCTTCCCCAAGTCACAGATAAAAGTACTGAGATGCCAGTGGCCAAAATATCATTTGCTCTTTGCTCCCCTCTCCAGCCTGGGTGCTGGGCCTGCAATGACTGCCAAGGTACCGCCCACTGCCAAAGTCCAATTGCATCAAGCCAAGTGGATGAAGGTGGATGATGAAGCACTGAGGCTGGGTGATTCTCGAGAGATCACTGATGCCACCTCCTCTTCATACAGAGGAGGAAACTGAGGCCCACAGAGGAGAGGGGACTTGTACCATCACATGGCCCATGGATGTTAAATTTCAATCTGATTCTCCATCGTATGCTGTTTCTAGTCCTGCATGTAGTCAGAAGGCCACTTCTGCTCTGGAAGACAGAAGATGGCCTCTGACCATCAAGGCTGACTTTTATACAACCAACCCAGAAAAAAACAGAAGGCTTCAGTATGTCTCTGGCCTGGATCCAGAGAGATTCTAGGCCATGAGGAATGGGTATATTTCCTCTTACTATCTTCCCATCCTCAGTGCTTTGCAGATTTTCTATAAACTGTGAGGTTTGTAAACCCACATATTTGTTCATCTCCTGTCATGTGGATTTCACAGGAACATAGACCAGAAAGAGGCTGACACAGAGGGTTTAATTAATACTAGAAATAACGATAATAATTTATAGTTAGCATGCTGTGTTCACAGCACCAGATGCTGTTCTGTTGTTTGTACATATTAACTCATTTAATCCTGACAACAATCCTGTCCAATCAGTTTATAAAGAAGGACACTGAGGCACAGGAAGTAATTAGCCCGCAGTCACTCGGCTGACCATCTATAGAGCCCAGATGTGAAATTAGCCAGGCTGAACCCTGAGCCCCTGTTTTCTCCCACTATTCTTTACTGTCCCAGGAGCAGCAAAGTCCACTTTAGAACATGGCTGCACTGTCATTGTTTTTTATTTACTTATACGTATTTATTTTTGGCTGCACTGCGTCTTCATCACTGCGCTCTGGGGGAGCTACTCTAGTTATGGTGCTTGAACTTTTCATTGTGATGGCTTGTCTTGTTGCAGAACACAGACTCTAGGCACGGACTCAGCAGTGTAGCTAGCTGGTGGACTCCAGAGCTCAGGCACTTGGGCTTAGTTGCTCTGTAGCATGTGGGAATCTTCTCAGACCAGGGGTCAAGCCCATTTCTCATGGATTAGCAGATGGACTCTCAACCACAGGACCACCAGGGAAGTCCTGCTTTTTAAATCATTGATTAGAAATTCTCTCTCCCTGTCCTCAGGAGCTAGAGATGGAGTGGGCTTAGAAAGGCAGTGATTTCCCTCCCCGACATCCCATCCCAGCTCTCAACCCCCATAACCAGAGAAAGTCGCCTGCCCCAGCCCTGCACTCTTAGATGCTTGCTGGCAAAGGCAGGGGAGGTCAATACTGAATTGAGTTTTCATATTCCCTTCGGGTAAAATTTGCAGGTTCTCACTTGTGCAGTGAAAGATAGCCATTTGATCTCTCTCAATTCTATATGAATCTTGCGAACTGGTCTCTGGAAACTGCTCATATGACAGGAAATAAATAAAAGGGAGCCCATTCCTTCTCTCCAGAGGAGGGGTTAGGAGGCTGGAATAATTCATCAAGGCCCCCAACCCATCACACACACTCACCCACACCCACACCCCTCCCACACACACACACACACACACACTCCCTGAGCTCCCCTCCTCCAGAGGAGCATCTGCGTAGCTGCTGAATTATGTGCTTTTGATTAATTTCTAAGGAAAGAGATCAGCTTTGCCAGAGCCTATGTTGTGTTTTCTCTAAATCAGGGAAAATAACATTACTTCTCCAAATGTTGCTATTAGAATGAGATTTATATTTACCTAGAGAGGCAGCTCTGGAGAGAAATGCAGTGAGGAGTTTATGCTACAGGCAGAATAATCTGCCCTGCTGAAATGTGATTTGCTGCAGAGGGCTGTTTGGGGTTCGGATAAATGAGAAAGATAAACACAATGACTGCTGGTGGTTTTCAGTAACGCGATTAGTGCTGGGGGATAGATCTCTTTCCCTCTTTCTGTGTCTCTCATCCTCTCAGATTGTGAATGAGCCAAAGCACCAAATTTTGCAAAATAGAAGACTGAGCTGGCAAGAGTCTGAGGTTTGTCTATGTCTACATCACCCCATGTATCCGTGGGTACACACTTGCCCTTATTTGCACACACAGCACATGTGTATACAGGCAGACGCACACAGTGGCATTTGGATTTCAGTTTGGGCAGCTTGGTGGGCAGAGGAGCGACACTTCCTGCCACAGTCATTTTTCTTCCACCCAGATGCGGAGCACGTGGGACCCTAAAGGAACTACCAATATACTGGCAGGAAGCAATTTGTCCCACAAGATAAAGCTATGAAATTCAGACGAGGTAAAAGGAAATTCAGCTGTAAACCCCTTAGGGGCTCAGAGCTTCACTACTTGTGGTCTTAGGCTATGGAATAAAAGTGTCCCATGGGTATGGTTGACTTTGAATTACTCCCAGCTATTTTGCAGATCTAGGTCAGAATTGGAAAGAGGAATCAAGAATTTAGATTCAGGCTCTTTCCTGTCTAACATTTCTGAAGCTCTCCCTTATGAACAAGGTTGTCCTGGGTCTCTGAGTTGGAATCACCTATAGTCCTTGCTCAAGGAATATCAAAGCATGACCCCAAGTAGACTGAACACAAGCCTAGTAGGTAAGAGAGACCAAGTGAGAGGCACAGAGGGAAATTGCTGCAAGAGGGGCATCACTTTCAGCTAGAAAAGGATGGGAGGATACCAGCCTTGTCCTTAAGTCATGTCATGGAGGAGATGTAAGATTTGGACTGAAGGTGGTGAAGGAGGGAGGACATTTCTGGCAGAGAGAAGAGCATTGTTAAAGACGGAGAGAGGGGGAAGTAGGGGACACATTTGGCGAAAACCGTCAGGCTGCTCTAGGGCACGAGGCACATGTGAGGATGTAGAAGAAAGAGGATGGAAAAGAAAATATCTTTTATGTGTTCTCTGTGATCCCTGTCTTTACCATGTCTTCTTCAGTCCAGTGGGATCACGCCCCAGATTGTTGACCTAAAACCCCTTTTTCAGGGAGCAGTCACTCTCACCAGGCATCTGGAAGGGCTCTGTGCTCAGGCAGAACATCAAAGGAGAAGGTTCTGGAGGATGCCTCAGGGAAGAAACCTGTCTCTACCTGCCTCCCTGCTGTCTTTGCCCAAGTTATTTCCTTTATCTGAACGCTTCCTCCTTTCCCATCACGATCTGTCTAAATTCAGACTCATCCTCCAACATACAGCTCAAATGCACATTTCACAGGAAGTTCCTCCTTCCTGTCCCCAGCTAGAAGCAACTGTTCTGTCTCTGGAACCTTAGAATCCCGTGTTCCTCTGGGATGTTACTGGGACTCTCCTGCCAACAGTGGAAAATCCCAAATGACTAGTCGTGCCCCCACTCCCAATTCTGTATGGTCTCTGTGTGTCTCTTCCTGTAAGAAGTTCTTAATATAGATCTGAAGTCAGTTGCCAGACTGGGCTTAATAAGCATAAACTGTCTGAAACAGAGGAGACTAAAGGGTCGAGTGCTGTAGCTCTGAACTTTGAATCCAATCAGCTCATCAAAAATGTGGCCAACAGGGTGAGAGCGTGATAGTATTATTCCAGTTCCTTTGATCGGGTTCTGGGAAGGGGCCAGCGAGTTCTAAACCCCAGGATCCTCCAGGCAGGCATTGAGAACAGGCCGCACCACCACCCGGAATTCAAGACACCCTCAGGGGTCTCTATCCATCGGTTAGAAGGCACAGCATATATGGCCCCAGCCTGGGTTCTTCCAACTTCCTCCCAACCAAACGAACTACCTTCCTTCTCCCCAAACCTGGCTTTCTCTCTGGATTCCAACAGCAACCCCATCCACACAGCAGCATAGTTCAGAAAGCCAGAAAACATCCTCTACCTCTTCTCCTCATCTTCCATTTCCAGCCTACCATCAAGTCTAGTGATTTTATGTACATCATTTTACTTCATGTCTTTTCTTCTACCTTTTTCTGCTGTGCCCTAACCAAGCCATCATCACCCCTCTCCTGGGTAATTGCAGTAGCTCCTGACTCTTTACCCCCATGCTGTCTGACCTCCCTCATGTCCATTCCCACGCATCAGATAGTTTGACAGCAAATCTATAGCTGCGTCTTCCAGTCATTGCTCCCTGCCAGCCAGGGGCTTCTGTTGCTGTCAGTGGGATCCAATCATGTAGCCTGGGTCGGTCATGGCAGGGAATTTGAAACCATTTCACCTCTTCAGTCTCACCTTCCCTGACTCTGTCCTTGTCTCTCTGAACTTCAGATGTGATGACCTCTCCTCACAGCATTCGCAGATTGCCTTTCTCTCTGCCAAAGATGTACATCCTTCCTGTTTTTGTTTTAGCTTCACTTAGTTTTCAGTGTAACTGTCATTTCCTCAGGGAGGTCGTCCTGTATTCCACAAACTGGACCATATCCTTCTCTGATGGCTTCTGAAGTACCTATGTTTCTCGCTCAGCACTCTTATCGGTGTTTATAATGAGATATCAAGCAGTGACAAAAATATATCTTTTCTACTAGACAGAAACTTCCTTGGGAATTGAAGATACTCCATGGCTGATTTTTCATTATTGTATTGCTGGGATATGGCATAGTTCTGAGCACCTGGTGGTGTTCAAAGCACTTTTATTGCGAATGAATGGATTTGTTGATAAATTAATAAGTAAATGAGGGCTTCCCTTGTGTCTCAGCTGGTAAAGAATCCACCTGCAAGGCGGGAGACCTGGGTTCGATCCCTGGGTTGGGAAGATCCCCTGGAGAAGGGAAAGGCTACCCACTCCAGTATTAGGTCCTGGAGAATTCCATGGACTGTAGAGTCCACGGGGTCACAAAGAGTTGGACACAACCGAGTGACTTTCACTTTCACTTCTTAATAAGCAAATGAACCTGGCTTTAAGTAAGGACCAGAAGCAGCTAGTCCCTAGGAGAAGGCTTCTTTGTAAGTCTAGTAGTAACTGATTTGTTTTCTTTTTTCTAGAGCTCTCCTGACCGGCAAAATGTCACTACTGCAAAGAATATGTACATATCAAACACTGGACAAGGGATTGGCTCCAGTTTGGGTGGTGTGGGGGTCTTCCTTTGGGAACAAAGCCCTCCCTAGACACTGGGACCTGGACTGTGTGTGTCCTGTCTCAGACTAAGCTCTCTTCTCAGATCTTCATATCAATAAAGTCTGAGAGAGTTAGGTCCAACTTTCAGTATTAGAAGCATCCTAGACTCTGCCTTAGAAATTGTCCTTCTACCTTGTTTTCTTGGCTTCAGTTTCTCCAAATACCACCTGTCCTGACTCCACTGCAATTTGCATTCTCCTCAAGCAGAACCTCCCGTCTTCATTCTGTTGAACAAAACCCAACACCCTCCACCTATAGGATGTATGTAGCCCAAGTGGTACAAATAAGAACAAGTGAAACTTCATCTAAAATATCCTCAAATATACACTGATCTTTAAGGTACTTCCCAGCCTCATAATGTTATAATTCTGACCCCTGGCTGTGGCATTGAGGGCTCTTTCTGGTCTCATTCCTCTTCTGCAATCCAACTGCAGCCAACACTGGATCCCAAAATACACCTACTGCTGGGACGGCAGGGAGGGTGCTGGTGGATAGCTCTTCTCTCTTCTGGCTCCACAACTTCCCATGTCCCTCTTTTCCCTGGCAGAATTACCAAGGATTCATTCAAATAAATCCTTGATTCATTCCTTCTTTTACATGACCTCTGGCCTCTGAATGGCTAAGTTATGCTTCAGTAACAAATGTACCTCAAATTGGAGTGTATTAACACACAACAAAGGTTTATTTCTCCTCCAGGATATATATCCAGTGCAGTTCGGAGGGGGGTTTTTCTCCTCAAAGAAACCTAGGAACTGACAAAGGCTGCCAGAGTCTCCATAACCTGGACTGCTTCCAGAAAAAGAGAACATGTAGAAAGTTGATGTGCTCTTCTTGTTTTGGTCCAGAAGTGATGCACATAACTTCCACTCTCAACATGTTGTACAAAAAGAGTCACATAGTTCTTAACTGCAAACAGGCAAGGAGGTATAGGCAGCATTTAGATATTCTTAAATGCAAACAGGCAAGGAGGTAAATAGGCAGTGTCTAGATAGTCCATAAGTGGTAAATGCTTCTGCCAAAGCAAGGAAAACATGAGTGCATGCTAAATTCTCAATACCTGTCTGCTCATCAAGGGATGCAGTGTTAATTGATTTCTTTTCTGTTCTGAACGCAAATGATGTTCTATGCCTGGAGATCTTATTAATTGACTGAAGGCCAGACTTTGGCCTTGCCTTGATATCAGCTCTGTATTATGTTTGTCTCACTTTCCTCACCAGAAGATAAATGACTTTAAAACAGGAGCCCTTTCCAATGTTGATAAATAACGTCCTCAAGCAGCTGGGTTAAAGGAAAGTACTCTGGGTATGAGTGGAGATTTCTCTCCAGCAAGTAGCATGATCTTGGGCTAATTATTTAACCTCTGATGACAGGATAACATTGAATTTCAGAACAAGGGAACAGAATTTCCTTTGTTTACATACCAACTCTCTCACCCACTGTATGTGCAACTCTGGGAAACTTAATCTCTTATATCTCAGGTTTCTCATCTTTATGATGGAGATAATAAAGTATCTACCTTATAGATTTGTTGTAAAAATAATGTGTGCAGACTTCTTGCCTGGTGCCTGACACCGTTTAAGCACTCTGTAAGTGTGGACATTTAGTGGCTGGTCTTAGAACCCTGGTTTCCTCAACTATAAAACTGGCATAATGAATCTGGCCATGCTTTATCCCAGGATATTGTTTGGGGACCATGTCAAAATGAGCAGAAGTTATGCCCTGCAAAAGCTTTTGAGTTCAATTATATCCCATTTGTTTATTTTCATTTTTATTTTCATCATTCTAGGAAGTGGGTTAAAAAGATCTTGCTGTGGTTTATGTCAAAGAGTATTATGCGTATGTTTTCCTCCAAGAGTTTTATAGTATCCGGTCTTACATTTAGGTCTTTGATCCATCTTGAGTTTATTTTTGTGTATGGTGTTAGGGAGTGTTCTAATTTCATTCTTTTACATGTAGCTGTCCAGTTTTCCCAGCACTATTTATTGAAGAGACTGTCTTTTGTCCCTTGTATATTCTTGCCTTCTTTGCCATAGATTAGGTGATCAGGGATGTGTAGATTTATCTCTGGGCTTTCTGTCTCATTCCATTGACCTATATAGTAGACTCACTTTGCTCTACAGCAGAAACCGGTGCAACAACGTTGTCAACTACACCCCAATTTTAAAAAATGAGCTGAAGTTAAAAGCACATTGCAAAATGTTACATACTATTAGTGTGTTTCTGCTATTATTGTGTTAGTCGCTCAGTCCTATCCGACTCTTTATGACCCCATGGACTGTAATCCACCAAGCTCCTCGGTTCATGGGATTCTCCAGGCAAGAATCCTGGACTGGGTTGCCATTCCCTTCTCCAGGGGAGCTTCCTGACCCAGGGATGGAACCTGGTTCTCCCTCATTGCAGATGGATTCTTTACCATCTGAGTCATGTAGATATAAAAGAAATAAACCTCTAATGCAGGTTTGGTGACTAGTAGATATTTACTGAAATGAACTAAAGAACAGGAGACTTTTCTGATTGTTTGGCACCAGATATATCCTCCGGTATTTGCATTTCAGGTGGGAAGTTCTCAACATACTTCCTGGCATATACAAGGTTGTGTCTACCAGTGGCTCAGGATATGTTCTCTGTGCCTGGGAAACTGCAGCTCCGTCCCTCTTTTTCCCCACCCATCAAGCTTCTCACCTGCTTCCAGGTGGTAGTTGAGCCAGTGGTCCTGCTGCTTGTTTGGTTGCATTCATATCATTGGAGAGAAACTAGATAGAGCATCTTCAAAAAGGCAAGTGATCCATTCTCTTTCTGGTCCTACTCACTTTTCACTTTAAGACAAGGCAGAAGGAACCATATTTCTTTGTGAAGTTTTTATTTTTCTGTCAATAAAAATCTTGTTAACTGCCTGGTTGAGCAGGGTTTAACACTGGCATGCTCATTTGGTCAATCCTCTTTCTGTTATTAACCCTGGTTCGGTGTTGAACAGTAGGAATCCTGGCTCCTTAAAGTTCAGAGCTCTCAGGTAGAGTCACCCGTCCAGGGCCATTGGTTTGGAATCTTATCTCCTCCTTAATTTGGTGAATATTCACCACCCCTCCTGCAAGAAACTGTGAGAGACGTAAAGTATTAGAGGTTGCTGGAATAGTGTCATGGGTGGGGGGGTGGTATTTGGGTAAATGTGGTCCCTGGATTCAGATTGCCTGGATAGGAAGTGTGGCTTCATCAGCTGAGGACATTCTGCACCTATGTATGCTCCAGGGTCCCAGGTTCCTCATATCATTGAAATAATGAATATAAAGTACTCGGCTTAGTGCCTGGAAGAGAAGAAATAGGCAGTAACTTCTCAGGTTGATAATCATTATTCAGTGTTCACTGAAGATTGAAAAGCCCCTGGTGTGTGCCAGGAGCTGTTTTGAGTGCTTAGAATACATCAGGGAACAAAACAAAAATCGCTGTCCTCAGGGAGCTTACATGATAACGATGATGATAATGATGATGACTATACGGAAGATGGTTCCTGCCCTCCAGGAGCTTAACATCTGTTGGGGGAAATAAAATGGATCCCTGTGTTGCCATGGCATAACCCTGGGATACTTGCAGCCCAGTAAATGTCTCATATTGCCTGGGGAGGGGGGTCACTGGGAGTCCACAGAACACTCTATTCATCTTTGAGCCTCCACGGCCTACTTTTCTGAGTGTATTAGTGAGTCTCTTGTATTAAATCTTCAACCTCACGATAGGTTGTGTCCTATCACAGGTGAAAAGGATGGCTCAGAGAAGCCCCTATTAAACCAAAGAAAATCTTACAGGATTTTGGGGGACAGAGATTGTTCATTTCTTCATCCATTCATTCAGAAATATTTCCCCAGCACCTAGGAGGTGGCTGGAACTTTCCCAAACAACGTGAGTGGCACAGAGATGAATGAAGCACAGTGCCTGGTCATACTTTACTGGAGTCGATGACACACATGGGTGGCTATCTGTCTAAAGTCATTGTGAGGAATCTCACGCCTCCCTTTCCAGGTTTCATCCCCTTCCTTGGTAATGGGATCAGAGAACGGGCTGCAACTGATGGAAGTGTGTGAGGGCAGAGAACCACTCACTGGATCACAGACCAAGGGAGACCAGAGAAAACTGTTCTGTCCTCCACCGTCCGACTAGGAACAGCATTGGCGACGTCGGTGTCTCCAGAGAAGAAAATCAGTCATGTGAATAACTGACCTGTAATTCCATGAGAAAGGTTCCACCCCTGAGTCAATACCTTCTACAGCCGATACTTTGAGAGCTTGTCTTGATGACAAGAAAATGTTAATATTGCAGCCGTTTGAGGATTAGCTGCTGCTGCTGCTACTAACTCACTCCAGTCGTGTCTGACTCTGCGACCCTGTAGACGGCAGCCCACCAGGCTGCGCCATCCCTGGCATTCTCCAGGCAAGAACACTGGGGTGGGTTGCCATTTCCTTCGCCAATGCACGAAAGTGAAAAGTGAAAGTGAAGTCGCTCAGTCGTGTCCGACTCTTCGTGACCCCATGGACTGCAGCCCACCAGGCTCCTCCGTCCATGGGATTTTCCAAGCTAGAGTACTGGGGTGGGTTGCCATCGCCTTCCCCTGAGGATTAGCTAGTCATCCTTAGAGGCTGTATTTGTTTCACCACCGACTCCTGAGTCACCCTTGACACGATGAGGTCTCCTGGATGGAGATGACTTCCGGAGTGATGACCATGTGAAGAAGGAGGAGGAGGAGGGCAATGATGACACTTTACTTTCACAGCACTGTCTATTCTGAAGGCTGTTGTGTGTGGTCCTCCAGACAACCCAGCAGAGTGGACAGGAAAGGTATTCATCTCCTAGTTTCAGTTTCTTCTCCCGATTCTATTTCTAGGTCAGGAAGATCCACTGGAGAAGGGATAGGGTACCCACTCCAGTATGCTTGGGCTTCCCTGTGGCTCAGCTGGTAAAGAACCTGCCAGCAATCAGGAGACCTGGGTTCGATCCCTGGGTTAGGAAGATCCCCTGGAGAAGGGAAAGGCTGCCCACTCTAGTATTCTGGCCTGGAGAATTCCATGGACTATGCAGTCCATGGGGTCGTAAAGGGTTGGATGAGACTTTCGCTTTCACTTTTTCACTTCAGTTTCTTCAGTTGTAAAATCAGGCAAGAGACTTCCCTAAAGAAGTCTGAAAACCAGCAAGCGTCAGAGAGGAGTCAAAACCCAGGTCTCTAGGCTCCAAGTTTAGTGCCTTTCCCATTGTACCAGCCAGCTCACTGCTTGTGGTATAGACTTGAGCAAAGAAACTTCTGAATAAGTAGATGGTTTCTCTGGAACATTAGTTCCTCACCAGTGTTAGTGTAGTTAGTGTAGTTCCTCACACACACACACACACACACACACACACACACACACAAGCATTCTGTCAAATGAGTCAGCAGAAGCTTGAATGAGGAAAGGAAAATGGGCTTCATTGCTGCAGGACTTCTCAGTGCCTTTATAGGCCCACTTAACAAGGGACTCCTTGAGACTAAAACAGGGAGAAAAGATACAATGACTTCCAGTGTGGAATGCTTTCTTCATGGGTAACCTTGTAAGGACAAGTTTTCTAAGAAACATGCTTATAGAAACCCTGCTTTGATTTGTAATTTTCTTATTTAGTTCGCTCTAAAAATCTGAGAGACACCTGGATGAAGAAAGGAAGACTCGGTAATGGTAGCCCAGTGATTAGTAGCAAATCTGTTTCCACTGTGTGAAGGTGACCTTCACATCCAGTGCTTTGCTGTCACATGTGTGTGCATGCTAAGTCACTTCAGCTGTGTCTGACTCTTTGTGACCCCATGGACAGTAGCCTGCCGGGAACCTTTGTCCATGGGATTTTCCAGGTAAGAATACTGGAGTGCGTTACCATGCCCTCCTCCAGGGGATCTTCCTGACCCAGGGATGGAACCCATGTCTCTGCATTGACAGGTAGGTTCATCACCACTAGCACCACCTGTGAAGCCTGTTGCTACACAAATCTGTCCTTCAAAGGCAATCTCCAGGAGAGGGCTGATCTGGAGATCAGAGGACTCTCCTACCACCCTGTGGTATGACATTAGGCAAATCAGGTTCCCACCTTGGACCTCAGGTTCAGTTCAGTTCAGTTCAATCTCAGATTCCTGTCCTATAAAGGGTGCAAATCTCACTAGCGCACTTTGTTAAGATGCAGGGTCTTGTGTCTCACCCCAGAGATTGCTCTTCAGTAGTTTTGGGGTGAGACTTTGGGATCTGTGTTTGTAATTCTCATGCCTGGTGATTTTGGTGTGAAAGTCTGTCTATACTAGGGCCCTGAAGAGATTTACTTACATCAGTGAGGACCACAGAGAGGCCCCTGCACATATGAAAGAGATGAGGAAGTCAACCCTACATACCAGGTGGTGTCAGGTATACACACCCAGCTTTCTGCCTGCCTCTCTGAGAAGATGGCCAGCCCCCGTCTACATTTTCTTCTTGCCTTGGTTTTACTATTCTCTTTTTACTCACCTCTACTTGGTAATTACTTACTAACAGCTCTCTTGGGGAGAGGGGAGGAATCCATTTATTTATCTACAATTCATTCTGTATTACAAGCCATTAAGAAAACCATAAATTGTATCATGCTTTTAAGTGTATATGCTGGAAATACCACTAACAGTGGCAAAAATCCATTTACAGTCTGCTTAAAAGCTGTTTTGAAGTGATGGGTTCTAGAAGAGAAGTTGGCCCTTTTAGAAAAGTTTTTCTGCTAAACGGAGAGTTACATAATTCCAAGCTCTGTTTGGAGGCGAGCTGCCAAGAGTTTTGGTTGCTAAAAGAACAATTATTTTCCAATTTAACTTCAAACTAGACATGGATAAGAAACTTTAAAATTAGGAAGATTTTCAAGTGAACATAAATTACTTTAGTAATCAAACATACGTTATTAAAAAAAAGGTTCAGAGAAATGAAGCAGTGTTGGGAATCTGAGAGTATTGAATCCTTCCCCATAAGCAAACTGGCAGAGGAAGTTCTGATTATGAAAAAATTTTGGTGGTTCCCACTTCTGACACCAGTGTGGTTGTCCTTCCCCAGTTTTCACAACCATCAGTGGGAGAGGCAATAGAAATAAGCAGAAAGTATACAGATGTAGTTCCCTAGAGTAGGAAATGGCAACCCACTCCAGTATTCTTGCCTGGAAAATTCTACAAACAGAGGAGCCTGGTGGGCTACTGTCCATGGGGTCACAGACCCCATGACCACAACTGAGCACATACAGATATACTTAGTTTCCCTGGCTTATTTTCTAGATACTTGTGCTTTTATTGTATACAGGCTTTTTGCCATACTTTTCCACATACCATTATAACACAGGGGCTTAAGCTGCTATTATACAAATCCCTATAAGATTATATATAAGATTACATTGTTTTCTATCACACAAGTACACTCTAATTCATTTAGCCATTATCTTTTTATTGAACATTTTGATTACTTCTATTTTTTTCCCCTTGTGTGTGAAGAACACTCAGTGCATAAAGAATTTTCTGTATTTAGAATTTTTCCCTTAGGAGAGATTCTTATATAGATTGAGTTCTGGTACCACAGCAGTGTAAACTGTCCTCAGTTTTTCTTTATTTTTTTTCAAAATGCTAAAAGGAGCTTTTGAAAACAATCTGGCATGAAGTTACTTCCTTGGAGGGGTCTGATTTCAAAATAAATATTTATGAAAAGAAAAAAAATCTATGCAAATCTAGTTAGAAGATTAGAATGCTACCAACTACTAATTGCTCATGTTTACGGGATTTAAAATGTGGCACAGTGGTAAAGAATCTGCCTGATAATGCAGGAGACACAGGAGACGTGGGTTCAATCCCTGGGTTGGGAAGATCCCCTGGAGTAGGAAATGGCAATCCACTCCAGTATTCTTGCCTGGAAAATTCCTTGGACAGACGAGCCTGGTGGGCTGTACTCTGTGGGGTCAGAAAGAGTTGAACACAACGGAACAACTGAGCACAAGCATGGTTTAAAAAAAAAACTATAAATGGAGTTCAGTGTTTTTAATTCTTTAGAGTTTTTCTGCATATGTATCATCTTTTCATTCATTCGTTACAAAGTCTGAGTTGAAAGCATAACCTGAATATTTAGCCAGAAAATCTAATTCATGGTAGTAACAGTGATATATTTCATTATATTCAACTTAATATCAGACATGAAAAGATTCTGAAGATTTTTCATGTTGCTGCTGCACCTATCAGGAGAGTTGTGTGGCTAATATTTTACCATTGTTCAACCTGAAGAAGCAAAACACAGCTCGGAGGAGGGACTTGTTTTAGTTCACCAGGCTAAGTAGAGGCAACACTGATGCTTGGGGCTGTGTTTCCTGATCTCTAGACCTGTGGTTAATGGGAATGCTTTATCACACTAACAGAAATCAGTCTTCATCCCTCCATTTATCTCTGCATGCAACAAATAGCATAATGATTGTACCTAAGAGGGAGTCAATATCTAGATGCTGGAAATAAAGTGATTAAAAAATGATTCTCTGTTCTCAAGAAGCTACCATTATAATGGGAGAATCATAAATGCCAATAGATTACCTGCAATTTGATTATGTATAACTCTGTTACAGCAATTAAATATTGAAGGCACACAGAAGGGGCGTAACTAAGAAGCAAGGAAGTCTGGGAAGGCTTCACCAAAGCGAGGGCATCTGAAATCCTCCTTAAAGGAAGACTATCTTGATGCTGGGAAAGACTGAGGGCAAGTGGAGAAGGGGGCGGCAGAGGATGAGTTGGCTGGATAGCACCACCGACTCGGTGGACATGAATTTGAGCAAACTCCAGGAGACAGTGAAGGACTGGGAAGTGTGGCATGCTGCAGCCAGTGGAGTCGCAAAGAGTTGAACACAACTTAGCGACTGAACAACAACAACAAAAGCTTACAAGTCAGGGATTAGATGTTGTATTGAGGCAGGACATTCGATGTTTGATCCCTGCGTTGGGAAGATCCCCTGGAGGAGGAAATGGCAAAGCATTCCAGTATTCTTGCCTGGGAAATCCCATGGACAGAAAAGCCTGGTAAGCTACAGTCCAGGGGGTCACAGAGAGTCGGACATGACTCAAGCGGCTAACACTTTGATTCAAAGTGGAGTGTGCAGGAGGAGCCTAGGCAGAGTAAAGGACGTAGACTTCTCTGGGAATGGTGATATCAGTTCAGTGCCATTGGGTCCTAGGTCTTGGAGGGTGAATGAATGGCAGGAGTCACCACTGGGCAGTAGAGGACATGAAAGGTCATTGTGGTAAGCTTGGGCGCAGAGGACTGGGCACTGGGTGAAGGGAGTCAGGAGTGTCTTGCAAGTTACGTGGTATGGTGGGTGGTGGGTAGGCGAGGGAGACAGACAGACAGAGTGAAATAGACGTTTGTGCCCTTAACTGTGAATTCAAGTGACAGTCTCCTGGAGGGGTTGACACTTGCAGATGGGAGATTGTTTATGGGGCCGTTGTAAGAAGGCAGGTGAAGGATGAGGGTCCAGCTAAGGTGGAGATAGCCAGGCTGGAGAGAAGAGGCCACATGTAAGAGATATTGACAGAATCGAGCTGTAATTAAATCGTTGCTGTTCAGTCACTAAATTGTGTCTCACTCTTTGTGACCCCATGGACTGCAGCACTCCAGGCTCCTCTATCCTCTACCCTCTCCCAGTGTTTGCTCAAATCCATGCCCATTGGGTTGGTGATGCTTTCTAACTGTCTCATCATCTGCTGCCCCCTTCTCCTTTCGCCTTCAATCTTTTAATTAAATGCAGGGACTAAAAAAGAATCGGCTACTGAGGATAATTTTAAGGCTTCAGTTAGGGAAAGTGAGTGGGAAAAGTAGAGCTGGAAGACGTGAGGAAGAGAAGCAGTTTGAGCAAAGAAGGATAAGAAAGTGAGTAGCCTTTGGGATGTTTGAAGGGAATCCAGGTAAAAGTGTGGCAGTTAGAGATGGGAGTGGGCAAGTAAGAGCAGGGGACAGAGATTTGGTAGTTGATGCAAATACAGTTTGTGGAGGTAAAGGAGTAGGTGGAACATCTAGAGAGGATAGGCAGAGGAAATAATGAAATAGGAATGACCTACACCTGGGAAATGCTGACCTTCGATGGAGCCTAAGAAGGGGAGAAGAGGCAAGAGAAAGCAGTGATTTGGAAACAAAGGGAGTAGAATTTGTTGTTTCTCTGCTTGGAAATTTCCTACTAGAAAGATGGTCAGTATAGTCCAGCTAGAACTTTTTTTGCAGCAAATGCTAAACTGGACAAGACACAGGGCCCTCAGCCTGCCCCAGGGAACCCAAGATGCATGGTCATCCTAGCTTGACAACAGCAGACTGAAGTAGACAGTGTTGCCCTGGGGAAAGTGTCTCAGGGAGCTTCTATGCAACTTGATCTATTCTCATTTTCTAAAGTAGATCGGAGGGAAAGATGAAAGAAAGAAAAGAACCTTGGATGGTCCCTGACTGTCTGGGGCTCCACTTACTTCAGCTCCTATAATGACTTCACCAATCCTACAAGGGAGATGGGGGCTTCTCAGGTGGCTCAGTGAAAAAGAATCCACCTGCCAATGCAGGAGATGTGGGTTCAATCCCTGGGTGGGGGAGATCCTCTGGAGTAGGAAAAAGCAACCCCCTCTAGTATTCTTGCCTGGAGAATCCCATGGGCTACAGTCCATAGGGTTGCAAAAGATGGCTTACCAACTAAACAACAACAACAAAAGAGATGGAGGTGGGGAACCCCTTCCTCATCCTCATGTTTCTCTCTCACACTCCCAACCCCAAGAAAGTGCTCCCTTTTTCCAATTAGTTAGGGTGCCAAGGGTCCACACACCCATTGACCCATTATTCTTTTCCAGGTAAATTTTTTAATTTATTTGTTATTTGTCTGTGTCTGGTCTTAGTTGCAGCCTGCCGGATCTCTTGCTCTGTGTGGGCTTCGTTGCCCCCACAGTATGTGGGATTTTAGGTCCCAGACCAGACAGTGAACCCACGTCCCCTGCATTGCAAGGCAGATTCCTAACCACTGAACCCCCAGGGAAGTCCCTTTCTGGGTAATTTGAGACCATAGCATGCCGTTTCCTCTTCTGGTTCTGGAAGTGATCTGATTTTCTGTCCGATCCCCACTATCTTCTGCTCTGTTGCCAAGAGTCACCTTTGGGGAAGGTGCATGGTTATGGCTATCTATTTTGCTGGAATTTGGTTCAGTTTTTGGAAAAGTGGAAATATTAGAAATACTAAGAATTATTGGCTGTGGATCCAGGCTACACTCTTGAATCCAGATGTATTGAATTCAGGTATTATGGTGATGTTTACTTCCCTTGTGGCTCAGTTGGTAAAGAATTTGCCTGCAATGCAGGAGACCTAGGTTCCATCCCTGGGTCAGGAAGATCCCCTGGAGAAGTAAATGACAACCTACTCCAGTATTCTTGCCTGGAGATCCCCATGGACAGAGGATTCTGGCAGGCTACAGTCCATGGGGTTCTAAGAGTTGGACATGACTTAGCAAACTAAACCACCATGGTGATGTTTAGCCTCCAGTTTGACTCATGGCTACTTTTTAATTTTATCCAGATTCTTATTTAGAGGAGGAGAAAACATTATTTATTGACCTGTTCAAATCCTGACATAGTTCTATTTTACACAGGAGGAAATAGAATTGATGCAGTTTATAAATGTCAGAGCAGGGATTAAAGCAGAGTTAAAACCCAGAGTCGACCCCAACTCCTTGTCCTATTTCTGTTTCTCCATGTTCCCTCCTCAGGTTAACATTATGCTGACGAGAAGAAAAAAAAAGTCTCCCAGTCAAATGATGTGATTCCAGTTACAAGGATTCACTTGAGCCAGCTTTTGATGTCCTGCCTGCTCCCAGGCTATCAGTTCAGGAAATGCTGTGTGGTCTATTCCCAAGAGGTACATTCTGAGATGGTCTTCTCATCGGCGTGCTGGGAAAGACACTCTTCCTTTCCCTAAAGATTTCCCTTCTCTGGATGACGCCAACTTTCCTAATGGGGGACAGGAAAAGGGTCCAGTTTCTCTGCAAGACCATTCAAGCCCTTTCCCAGGGCAGGATGATCTCTGGGAAAGTTATAGGAATTTCCCTGCAGGTTCTGTCATACTCTAGGCTGCAGAGAATTCTTGCCTGGTTTTTCCTCCCCTCTAACCATCACCTCAGGTGTCTCAGTGGTAAAGAATTCATGTAAAGAACACAGGAGACGCAGGAGATGTGGGTTTGATCCCTGGGTCGGGAAGATCCCCCAGAAAAAGAAATGACAATCCACTCCAGTATTCTTGCCTGGAGAATCTCATGGACAGAAGTGCCTGGTGGGTTACAGTCAATGGGGTCACAAAGAGTCGGACACAAATGAAGTGGCTTCACAACATATTTTATTTATAATGTTATGTAATGTCTTCTGTATAGCAAGGTGATTCAGTTGTGTGTGTGTGTGTTGGGGGGGGGGGGTGGTAACTGCTCAGTTGTGTCTGACTCTTTGCAACCCCAAGGACTATATCCCTCCACGCTCCTTTGTCCATGGGGTCTCCAAGCAGGAATACTGGAGTGGGTAGCCATTCCCTTCTCCAGGGGATCTTCCCAACTCAGGGATCCAACCCAGGTCTCCCACATTGCAGGCAAGTTCCTTACTCTCTGAGCCACCAGGGAAGCCCTTGACCTCACAGGGACATGGTGAAGATCATAAGAAATGGCATGTGAAAACTTTGAAAAATGTTAGTTATATATATATGTGTGTTATATGCTATTTTTATGGTCACTTATGTCCTTTGAAGTGGCTGAGTTGCAGGTACTTACAAGCACAACCTTACATTATGTAGGGTCTAGCAACATTAAATTGGCAGCTAGGTTCTAGGAGAAAGGTGTTGATCTGGAATTTTATATGAGGTAATCAATGTAACCTTTAAAATTTTACTTTTAATGGCTATATTTTTCTGGGCTGGCTTCCATATAGAAATGCTTGAAAGACAGTACATTTGATGGGGAGGTAATAGGTAAGGATTTTGTTATATTCAAAACCTACATTGTAGAATCTTTGGCATCCTGGCTCTTGTTCAGATGAAAATGCATGGCAGAACATGGTTTTCAAAGTGAGTCTTTGAAAGAACAGAGACCTGAAATTTAATGTATCTTGTGGAGAACAAATGGCTTAACAGCTTTGAAAATTAACAAAATAAACTTGATTCTTGATTATTAGGGATTACTCATCAGATGGTAAAAAAAAAAAAAAAAAAAGAAAGAAAGAAAAGAAAAGGGAAAAGGGAAAAGAAAAAAAAGAAGTCTCAAACCATTTACAGATGCAAGCAGACAGGTCAGTTTTAGACCTTCTGAACCCTCTTACTACTCAAAGCAGGATAGGATGACCAGCCCCAAAGAATCACCCAGGAGTTTGTTAGAGATGCTGAAATCTTTGGCTCCACCCCAGACCTTCTGGACCAGAAGCTGCATTTAGCAAGATACCTAAGGGATTCTTAGGAACATTACTGTTTCCTTGGTTTTGGTACTTTTAGTTCTCAGGGCTGAACTTTGGTAGCAATCCTAAACTAGATGCCAGGCTAGCCTGCTTGAGTCCTAAGGAGCCAGATTGCTAATGTTCAGAGTGACAGTTTAGTTCCCAAACACAATGAGAGACAGAATTCTGTGAGTGACCATCTGTCCTTTTGTATAAGTGGCTGCCTCTGGCCCAGGGCTGTGGGTGAATCAGAGCATGTGATTTATCAGACATATATTTAGAAAGTAAACGATTGCCAAAACAAAGGAGGGCGTGAAGAAATAATATCACCCGTATCTGTTTCTCATTATAAAATAATATTGCTTGTTTGCACGATTTCTAGATTCCTTAGGGCATTCTATTGCCACTCTGGGTTTGTTTTCTGTTTTTTTGTGTTTTTTTTTTTCCCTTACATATTTAGAAGACATTTAATAGAAATGTTGCTGCATGGGAACAAAAATATTTTTCTCACAAAATGTTCCCATTCAATAAGTTGCTGCATATTTTTGTTCCATATGGTGCCTAAGCTGACAGTGTCTGTAGGCAATGCAATTGACAGAGCATCAGAGAAGTAGGCTTCTACTTTTAAAGTGGGTATATGAATTCATGTCCAGGGATTTTTTTTTAGACAAAAATCTGTGATGTTTAATTTAAAAAAAGCATAATATTAAAGGGGAGTTCAAACTAACTTCAAAAAAACGGACTGCAGAGGAAGTAAATTCATTCATTCACTTTATTCATTCATCAAATTTACTGATCTTTTGGGGGGATTCAAAGATGAATGAAACATTGTCCATGGCATTGAAGAACTCACCCTCTAGTGGAAGAGAAAGAAGGAAGACACCAAAGGGTGATGAGAGTGTATGTGGGTACTCTGGGAGCACAGAGTGGGGTTCTGAGTGATACTGATGGTGGGGCAGGAGGTGAGGGAAGTCTTCCCTGAAAACGTGACCCTAAGGTTGAATCCACAAAGCTACTCCCTCAATTCCTTCAGGTCTCTGCTCTGTATAAGTAAAGCCCTTCTGACCATCTGTATCAAGAACAACAGTCACTCCAAACTCTGCCTTTGAACCTTTTCCCACTACCTTGTATCCTCCACAGCATTCATCACCGCCCATATAAGCCAGTCTCCAAGACAGCCCCGAAGACCTCTGCATCTTGTTATCTATGCCCTCATGCTGTCCCCTCTCATATTTGATCAGGGTTACATGTGTGTGCCTAGTCGTGTCCAACTCTTCACAACCCTATGGACTGTAGCCTGCCAGGCTCCTCTGTCCATGGGATTTCCAGGCAAGAATACTGGAGCGGGTTGCCATTTCCTTCTCCAGGGGATCTTCCCAACCCAAGGATTGAACCTGAATCTCCTGTATCTTCTGCATTGCAGGTAGATTCTTTACTGATGAGCCACTGGGGAAGCCCCAGTCAGGGTTAAGCATAACAGAACATGGCAGAGGCAAAGAAATGCCACTTCCAAGATTAAATTGTAAAGGATTCCATGACTTCCATCTTGACCACTGTTTCTCTGGTGGAAGCTGGCTGCCAGGAGTGAGTAGCTCTCCTAAGAGGTCCACATGGTAAGAAAAATAGCCTCCTGATAATGCCACATAAATGAACTTAAAGATCCCACAAAGCTAGACACATCTTCAGATTAACCTTCAGGATAACTTGACTACAACCTCTTGAGTGACCCTAAGCCACCACCACCCAACAGACTCCTGAATATCAGAAGCTGTGAGATAATATAACATTGGTTTTTGAGGTACTGAATTTGAGGCAATTTGTTACACAGAAATATCTGATTGATATACTATTATAAGTTTACTTATAGTACAAGTTGACTTATTTACTTGTCTCTCTTCCTCTGCAGTTCGGTTCAATTAGTTCAGTTCAGTTGCTGAGTCATGTCCGACTCTTTGAGATCCCGTGGACTGCAGCACGCCAGGCCTCCCTGTCCATCACTGACTCCTGGAGTTTACTCACACTCACGTCCATTGAGTCAGTGATGCCATCCAACCACCTCATCCTCTATCATCCTCTTCTCCTCCCACCTTCAATCTTTCCTAGCATCAGGATCTTTTCAAAAGAGTCAATTCTTTGCATCAGGTGGCCAAAGTATTGGAGTTTCAGCTTCAGCATCAGTCCTTCCAATGAATATTCAGGACTGATTTCTTTTAAGATGGACTGGTTGGATATCCTTGCAGTCCAAGGGAATCTCAAGAGTCTTCTCCAACACCACAGTTCAAAATAATCAGTTCTTCAGCGCTCAGCTTTCTTTATAGTCCAACTCTCACATCCATCCATGACTACTTGAAAAACCATAGCTTTGACTAGATGGACCTTTGTTGGCAAAATAACGTCTCTGCATTTTAATATGCTGTCTAGGTTGGTCATAATTTTTCTTCTAAGGAGCAAGCATCTTAATTTCATGGCTGCAGTCACCATCTGCAGTAATTTTGGAGGCTAAAACAATAAAGTCTGTCACTGTTTCCATTGTTTCTCCATCTATTTGACAGGAAGTGATGTGACCAGCTGCCATGATCTTACTTTTCTGAATGCTGAGTTTTAAGCCAACTTTTTCACTCTCCTCTTTCACTTTCATCAAGAGGCTCTTTAGTTCTTTGCTTTCTGCCATAACAGTAGTGTCATCTGCATATCTGAGGTTTTTGATATTTCTCCCAGAAATCTTGGTTCCAGTTTGTGCTTCATCCAGTCCAGCGTTTCTCATGATGTACTCTGCACATAAGTTAAATAAGCCGGGTGACAATATTCAACCTTGATGTACTCCTTACCCAATTTGGAACCAATCTATTGTTCCATATCCAGTTCTAATTGTTGCTTCCTGACCTGCATACAGATTCCTCAGGAGGCAGGTCAGGTGGTCTGGCATTCCCATCTCTAAGAATTTTCCAGAGTTTGTTGTGATCCACACAGTCAAAGGCTTTGGCATAGTCAATAAAGCAGAAGTAGATGTTTTTCTGGAACTCTCTTGCTTGTTTTGATGATGCAATGGATGTTGGCAATTTGATCTCTAGTTCCTCTGCCTTTTCTAAATCCAGCTTGACCATCTGGAAGTTCACGGTTCACGTAGTGTTGAAGCCCGGCTTGGAGAATTTTGAGCATTACTTTGGTAGCATGTGAGATGAGTGCAATGGGGAGTAGTTTGAACATTCTTTGGATTGCCATTTTGGGGGTTGGACTGAAAACTGACCTTTTCCAGTCCTGTGGCCACTGCTGAGTTTTTCAAATTTGCTGGCATATTGAGTGCAGCACTTTCACAGCATCATTTTTTAGGATTTGAAATAGCTCAACTAGAATTCCATCACCTCCACTAGCTTTGTTCATAATGCTTTCTAAGGTCCACTTGACTTTGCATTCCAGGATGTCTGGCTCCAGGTGAGTGATCATACCATCATGGTTATCTGGGTCATGAAGATTTTGTTTGTATAGTTCTTCTGTGTATTCTTGCCACCTCTTCTTAATATCTTCTGCTTCTGTTAGGTCCATATCATTTCTGTCCTTTATTGTGCCCATCTTTGCATGAAATGTCCCCTTCGTATCTCTAATTTTCTTGAAGAGATCTCTAGTCTTTCCCATTCTGTTGTTTTCCTCTATTTCTTTGTATTGATCACTGAGGAAGACTTTCTTATCTCTCCTTGCTATTCTTTGGAACTTTGTATTCATGTATATAGCTTTCCTTTTCTCCTTTGCCTCTCATCTCTCTTCTTTTCACAGGTATTTGTAAGACCTCCTCAGACAACCATTTTGCCTTTCTGCATTTCTTTTTCTTGGAGATGGTCTTGATCCCTGCTTCCTGTACAATGTCACAAACCTCCATCCATAGTTCTTCAGGCACTCTGTTTATCAGATCTAATCCCTTGAATCTATTTCTCACTTCCACTGTATAATCATAAGGGATTTGACTTAGGTCATACATGAATGGTCTAGTGTTTTCTCTACTTTCTTCAATTTAAGTCTGAATTTGGCAGTAAGGGGGCTTCCCTGGTGGCTCAGAGGGTAAAGCATCTGCCTGCAATGCGAGACACCCAGGTTTGATCCCTGGGTTGGGAAGATCCTCTGGAGAAGGAAATGGCAACCAACTGTGGTACTCTTGCCTGGAAAATCCCATGGATGGAGAAGACTCATAGGCTACAGTCCATGGGGTCGCAAAGAGTAGGACACAACTGAATGACTTCACTTTATACTTTGGCAATAAGGAGTTCATTTTCTGAGCCATAGTCAGCTCCTGGTCTTGTTTTTGCTGACAGTATAGAGCTTCTCCATCTTTGGCTGGAAAGAATATAATCAATCTGATTTTGCTATTGACCATCTGGTGATGTCCATATGTAGAGTCTTCTCTTATGCTGTTGGAAGAGGGTGTTTGCTATGACCAGTGCGTCGTCTTGGCAAAACTCTATTAGTTTTTGCCCTGCTTCATTCTGTACTCCAAGGCCAAATTTGCCTGTTCCTCCAGGTATCTCTTGCCTTCCTACCTTTGCATTCCAGTCCCCTGTAATGAAATGGACATCTTTTTTGGGTGTTAGTTCTAGAAGGTCTTGTAGGTCTTCATAGAACCCATCAACTTCAACTTCTTCAGCATTACTGGTCAGGCATAGACTTGGATTACTGTGCTATTGAATGGTTTGCCTTGGAAATGAACAGAGATCCTTCTGTAATTTTTGAGATTGCATCCAAGTACTGCATTTCAGACTCTTTTGTTGACCATGATGGCTACTCCATTTCTTCTAAGGGATTCTTGCCTACAATAGTAGATATAATGGTCATCTGAGTTAAATTCACCCATTCCAGTCCTATGTTCACTGCTTCCTAAAATGTCGATGTTCACTCTTGCCATCTCTTGTTTGACCACTTCCAAATTGCCTTGATTCATGGACATAACATTCCAGGTTCCTATGCAATATTGCTGTTTACAGCATCAGACTTTACTTCCATCACCAATCATTTCCAGAACTGGGTGTTGTTTTTGCTTTGGCTCCATCTCTTTACTCTTTCTGGAGTTATCTCTCCACTGATCTCCGGTAGCATATTGGGCACCTACCAACCTGGGGAGTTCATCTTTCAGTGTCCTATCTTGTTGCCTTTTCATACTGTTCATGGGGTTCTCAAGGCAAGAATACTGAAGTGACTTGCTATTCCCCGCTCCAGTGGACCACATTTCGTCAGAACTCTCCACCATGTCCCATCCATCTTGGGTGGCCCTACATGGCATGGCTCATAGTTTCATTGAGTTAGACAAGCTGTGGTCCTCTGTAGGCTGTGACCTAAATAAGGACAATCACTTTGCTTTGTTCACTGCTATATCTCTAGTGCCTGGAACTTGACCCAGATCTAGTAGATACAGGGTTTACATGTGCTAAATCAATGATTAGAAGCTACTGCCACTCATTCCAGTGATTCGAATGAGGATTTATCATGTCTCCATGTATGTGGGAGGTCCTCAGGATGGGAGGGACTAGCTTTATTTCTCTTCTGAACCAACTGATTGGATGTTTTTTAAGTAATGAATCCCACAACTAACTGAAAGAACTCAGTCAAGCTCTTTAGAGAACAAAAGCAGAGGCATGAAAGCTGAGGTTTCACCAGGTTACAGTACACAGGACAACTGGCATTTCCTATTTGGGTTCTCATCAATGCCAAGGGCACAGACCATTGTTGGGCCTGACCATTAATGCAAAGTGGTAATGGACCACCAGAGCTAGCTGATTCCAGGGAAATATGGTCCCTGAATTATGAGCAGAAAAAGACTCCATGGACATCAAAGTCCAGGGTCTCCTGAATTGCAAGCAGATTCTTTGCCATCTGAGCCACCAGGGAAATCCCATAAATGGGTAGATTTGAAGTAAGAACTATACAGCTGTCTGGATTCTCCCATAACCAAGTTTTGAGTTAATTGGTCCACTGAGATAGGACACAGGGCACCTTAAAAAGTCTACAGATGATTTTAATGGATGGCCAGAGTAGAGAACCACTATTCTAGAGCTTTCTTATGGAATGAGCCAACTGATAGAGCATCCAAAGCATGCTTCCAACTCCGTAGCAGGTGATGCCTACAATTTTGGGCTGATTCCACCCTTTGGTTTCCATATTTAGAATGTCCCCAGACTTTCAAAATAGCTCTGGATATCCGATTCCCAACTGAGGTGGAACATTACTAAATGGATAGTTCTCTTTCACTAGAAGTGAAACAAGGGACAGCTCTTGGGTATTTGCAAAGTTTCCAATGTTCACAGCAGCATTATTTACAATTGATAAATATGGATGCAGCCTAAGTAGTCATCGGGCTTTCCCAGTGGCTCAGCAGTAAAGACCCAGCCTGCAATGTAGGAGACGCAATTAGGACTATGGGTTCGATTCCTGGATCAGGAAAGATATCCCCTGATGAAGGAAATGGTAACCCACTCCAGTATTCTCGTCTGGGAAATCCCATGGACAGAGGAGTCTGGAAGGCTACAGTCCAAAGTGTCCCAAAAGTGTCAGCATGACTTAGTGACTAAACAACTAAGTATTCATTGATAGATGAATGAATACAGAAGATGTGTTGTGTGTACTCTTGGTCATAAAAAGGAAAGAAATTTTGCCATTTGTAGCAACATGGATGGACTTAGAGGGCATTATGCTAAGGGAAATAAGTCAGACAGTTAAAGTGAAATACCACATGATATCACTTACATGTGGAATAAAAAATAAAAAAATAAAACAAACTAGTGAAGATAACAGAAAAGAAGCAGAGTCATAGATACAGAGAACAAACTAGTGGTTACCAGTGGGGGGGCATTATCGGGGTGGGCAGTAAGAAGTACAAACTATTAAGTATAAAGTAAGCTACAAGAATGTACTGTACAACATGGGGATTATAGCCAATATTTTGTAATAACTGTAAATGGAAAGTCACCTTTTAAAAAGAGAAGATCTTTAGAAAAAATAGCAACACACTTGCATTAGCATTCAGAGAATATCCATCTTACACAGGTTCTTTGTGTGCTAAGTCAACTCCCTAGCTTTTGATTTTCATTAAATATTTCATGTATGTGGGGAACATTGTCAACATTACTAATGGGGTTTCTGTTTAATTTCTTTATACAATTTATCACCAAATTAACTCCTGGAAAGGAGTTCTGACCAACTGGATGGGACCTCACAGAGAAGGATAAGTTGTTTCTGCTAAGGGAATGATTTCAATCTTGAAAAAGCAGAAGCTCGAGAATGTATGGACCTGGTGATGTGGCAGGAACCATTATGGAATGCTGTTCTCGGTACAGAGACTCCCTGTTTCGGGTTTGTGCGTAATGCATCTCCTTGAATCAGACAGGGAGAAGTACCTTATGAAAATTACCATCTTCGCTCTGAATGGACTTTCCTCTGCTTGGCTGTCTTGCACTAGACTGTGGAATGATGCTAATCTCAGATGGCATACATCTCAATAGATAGGAAGAGTATACCCCTGCCTCACCCCCTCTCAAATAACCACATATCAGTTCAGAATAAAACACAATGAAAGGGAATAAACAGACTCACAGGAAATTGGCAAAATGACAAAAGATGCACACACAGAGAGACTTTAAATCATGACACATGATACATATCTTTGCCTGACTTTGGCTCTTATCTCTCAGGGAGAAGCCTAGATGCAGCACCTGTTCTACCTGTTATTTCTTTAAGGAAATGAGATTTCTGAGGCATAATGGGCTATAAAAAAAGGATGTTTAAGCAAAACTACTTACAAGTTTTCAAGTATGTCTAGCTTCTGCTATGTAGATAAACATGGAGGAAATGCTAAGCAATAAAGGAAAAAGCACCTTGAAATGAATTGGGGATAAGAGGACTCTCTGTCTCTGTCTCTCCCTCTCTCTCTCTTTTTTTTTAATCTTCAAAAAGCTTTCTTTGGTTTGTTTATGATTTGGAAGAAGAAGCCTTAAGAGGAATGAGGTTGTAGATTTTTAGAGATAGGAAGAGTGGTTGAACAGATCATTGATTTTTGTTTGTATGTTTGTTTAACTATCATCAGTTTATTAACTACTGCTTTGGTACCATAAATATAAAATTAATCATGAAAGCTTATTCCATGTTCTGCTTCTCAGAAGCCTTCCATGATTCTTTAGTACCAATGGGAAAAATCTTTGAATTTAGATCCCACCACAATTATGTACCAACTTCCTTTTTTGTTTTTGGTCACTTAGACCTATGCCATGAAAATGTTCCATTTTAGCTTAACGATTCATGTCCAGGGAGGCCTGATGTGCTGCAGTCCATGGGGTCGCAGTGTTGGACTTGACATGACTTAGTTAACTGAACAGCAACAGTTCATGTCTTACACTAATAATTAAGAGCACTTTTTGTTAAATCTCAGATCCCCATATAACAGCAACTATGCCATCTTGGATAAGTTCCTCTGCCTCCTGACCATCCATCCTCTCCTCTGGAAACCGAGAATGATAGTAAGGTGGATCTCATAAAGTCATTGTAAGGAATGTATGCAGGTTACCAATAGGCCCAGTCTGTCTAGGACTGAGAGGCATCCTAGTATGCAGAACTCAGGGCTCAGACAGGAAAGGAAAATGCCCCCTCCCCCCCCCCCACCCTACTAGGATGAGTTGGTCATTCTACACAATGCATTGCACATGAAACCTTTAGCACCACATTTGGCACTTAATAAATACGATGCTAGCAATCATTATTTATATTTACCTCTTCTTTTCTAGGGCTTCCCTTGTGGCTCAGTTGGTAAAGAATCCTCCTGCAATACAGGAGACCCTGGTTCGATCCCTGGGTTGGGAAGACCCCCTGGAGAAGGGAAAGGCTACCCACCCACTCCACAATTCTGGCCTGGAGAATTCCATGGACTGTGTGGTCCATGGGGTTGTAAAGAGTCAGGCATGACAGAGACTTTCACTTTCACTTCTTTTCTGAACATGCCTATATTCCCACTCTCCAAGCCTTTGTCCTATTGACTGAAAAAAAGATGTACAACTTGAGAGTTGTGAGTTAAGTTTTATTTGGGGCAAAATGAGGACTGCAGCCCGGGAGGCAGCATCTCAGATAGCTCTGAGAGGCTGCTCCAAAGTGGCAGTGGGGGAAAGACAATATATAAGGTTTTGGTGAAGGAGGAGTTCAATACCATGAAGCACTCATTTTACAAAAGGCTTTTTGTTAGTCATAAGGATCTGATATCACCATGAAGGGATTTAGTGCTTCTCTAGATATGAGGAGATGCAGGATTGAGATCATAAAATCTGTTCCTAAAAACATCCAGCTATCTAAAGACCTGTCCCACCAGATTCCCTGGAGCACAGAGTGCATCACTCCATCCTGAACTCCCTCAGGAGTGGTTGAAGGTCGACAGCTCTAGCAGCATGGGGTTCAGTCGCCGCAGAGGCAGATGGCAAATGCCTTTGTTGTTCAGTCATTGGCAATTCTCTTGGTAACTGCCAATTTGTGGTTGACAGTCCCCTCCTTCCCTCTATAGTTCCACTGTCCTCCACTGGAATCTCTCATTCCCCCTGCTTTTGCTTGTCTAAGTCTTATTCATCTCATTTCCCTGATCAGACTGGACACTAGTGAGGGTGGGGCTTGTGTTTCAGACTTGTGTCTCTTGCAGCATTTGGCCAAGTGCCTGTCACCTGGTCAAGGGGTGACCGATGCATGTTTGTTGGTTTATTAACTAATGTCCACTTTTCACCTTGGGAAAGACTTTACATATGTAACTCTATCAGATGATCAGAAAATACACTTTTCCTGCAGGTATTTGTTGCCTAAGAAACAAACTCATGCCATGGTGGCAAGATCTCATGTCAAAGTATAGAGAACTAAAAATTATACTTGCTGTATATTCACTATCACAATTGTTGTTGAGCTGTTTGAATATTTCCTCAAGGATCACACTTTAAAGGGGCAGGGCATGTCATTCAGAGGAATTAGACTTTCTCTTTAGTTCTTTGTAAAATAGCTCAAGGAGTTTTTGTTGGCATTACCAGAAGAAATTCTGACACTGCAGGGTCATGCTTTTGTACTCACTGGAATGTTTTAGAATGTTCTTTTTGGAAGAGCTTGTATTTCACTATTTCCTTTGTGTAAATATAACACTTAATTATCAACACAAAGAAACTATTTTCTGAGAACCAAATTGCTTATTAAAAGATTTGAAATGGACTTGAGTTTCAAAAGGAAACAGAAGAAATTGAAGACATGTATCTTTAAACAGTAATTACACAGTTGAAAATCATATACTGGACATAATTTTGCAGATTCAATTTACTTGTCATTAGAGGAAAGATCGAAGCTTAATCTTATAAATTTAAAAGTGTCTGGATGTGCTTTTTTTTTTCAAAACTTGACTTAAAATGTGATAATTCAAATTTGGGAGTTGTGTCCCTTATTCCACAGCTCAACTGGCAGTTCTTAGGAGAAGAGAAGCCCACTTTTATGGTGGCAGTCTCAGAAAAGTTTAAGAGCAAACAATCCTTTTATTTTACTTTTGTCTTGCCATCCATTACAACTGGATCCCTGTGGAATGCTGATTATTCAATTTTCAGAATCATGCTTATTATATTTTCCATCTCATTCCAGAGTTCATTGAATCTGAGACCCAACCATAATACGCAGAAGCAATTGCTATTGTTTTCTCCCATTAATACTAGCATATGTTATTTTCCTCTGTTCCAATTCTTAAAATAAAATTTGCATTAATAAGATCTCCAAAGCTGAATCCAGAATAACTGACAGGGTCTGAGTCTGATTTAGAGGGATGATAATTCTTCTGAATAGGCTTAGGGGAAGAAGAGTTTAACGTCATCATGGTCTTTGTCCCTCTAGGGCAAAACAACCTGTCAAACAGCCTTGCAAGGATCCTTTAATACCAAATCTTTCCTCAAAGGAGGCAGGTAGCCACAAGCTCCCTGGTCCCAGAAATCTTGATTACAGAATCTGTAGTAATCATCAGCCACAGAAGATCTAAATAACCAGGGCCTTCTATGATCTGGAAACTCCCCCATCTCCTAGGCCATTCCCATCTCTGTCCAGCCACAGATACTTGCATGCATGCTCTATTTCAAGATAAAGAGGTACAGCAAAGCAAAGCAAACCAACCAAACAAACAGACAAGAAACAAGAAAACCCCACATAATAGAAAATGAATTTTTGTTACACTGAATTAAACACATTTTGCGTAACTGACACATTTGTTAATAATGTACGGCAGCACTGAGTATTCTACTGATAGCAAAAAGGTATTACAGATTAGTGGTTAAGAATATAGGCTTTAGCACCATTTATAATAGCCAGGATAATGGAAGCAACTTAGCTGTCAACCTGTAGATAGATGAATGCGTAAAGGAGTTGTGGTACATATATATATAATGGAATATTACTCAGTCATAAAAAGGAATGAATTTGAGTTGATTATAGTGAGATGGATGATTCTAGAACCTGTTATACAGAGTGCAGTAAATCAGAAAGAGAAAAATAAGTATCATATATTAACATATATATATATATATATATATATATATATATATATATATATATATATATTAAATCCAGAAAAACAGTACTGATGAACCTATTTGCAGGGCAGGAATAGAGACACAGACATAGAGAAAGGACTGTGGACACAGTGGGGGAAGGAGAGGGTGGGACGAATTGAGAGAGTAGCGCTGACATATATACACTACCATGTGTAAAATTCGATAGCTAGCGAGAAGCTGTTACATAAAAGAGGGACCTCAGCTGGGTGCTCTGTGACGACCTAGAGATAGGGGGTATGGGAAGGAGGCTCCAAAGGGAAGGGACATATGCACAGTTAGAGCTGATTCACATTGCTGCACAACAGGAACTAACACAATGTAAAGCAATTACCCTTCAATTAAAATTTTTTAAAGGAGAATATGGGCTTTACCAATTGGACAAACCTGGTTTTTAAATCAGGGCCTGCCACTAATTAGGTCAGTGGTCTCGTGAACTAAGAAGACGTAGACTCTGCATTTAAAGATTGAAGCTGATTGCACACTTCTGCCATTGATCTTTAAAAAATCATTATTTTAAAAAGAATTTATAGCTTTCCAAATTATTTCTTAAAATGGTAATTAATTACCTTTACTCTAACTAACTCTATGCAAATATTATTTTCATTTTTGCCTCCTCTTCCAATTTGTATTCATCTACATAGTCATACTGATATGGTTGCAATCACAATTCCCATGTTATTTTCTCACTTTATACTTTAGTTTAAACATCTTCCATGTATCCAAATCTTTCTAATTATCATTTCAATGAATGCATTATCTTTCATCATAGTCCACACACCATAATTTACTTAACAATTTCCAGAGTGCTGCACATAGAGATTGCTTCCAATTTCTTCTTGCTGGTATTGATAATGTTGTTAATTAACATGCTTATGCATACTGCTCTCCGTGGCCACCACCCCCCTCCCCCCCACAATGAGTTATTGACTCTTTCGGGAGGAAAAGAAGCCGTCATATATTTTGAAACTGACTGCTGGAATTCATGAAACAATATTTACATCCTTTGAAATATGGCTGTGTGTAGGCTGCTGAGTTCTCTCTGGTTTCCAGCTAGAAAGGAAGGCTTGGGACCCAGTTCTTATCTGCTGTCCCTTTTGAAGAGACCTGTGAAAACTGTCCAGTGGCGCTTGTTGCTGTTCGTTGCTAAGTCGTGTCCGACTCTTCATGACCCCATGAACTGCAGCACCAGGCTTCCTTATCCTTCACTATCTCCCGCAGTTTGCTCAAAATGTCCATTGAGTCAGTGATGCCATCCAACCATCTCATCCTCAGTGCGCAGTGGCACTTGGGCAAGCCCATATATTAGCATTCCTCTTTATTTTCTTTTAAACATTGTGTCACAGGAGTTTGAGGGCAAAGTAGCTAGCTTTTATATAATTAGGTCCTTATAATGCCAGATCCTGAAGGCAAGATAGAGTGACCCCCCCACCTTTGCCACATCAATCCTTTGCAGACCAGTGTTTTCCTATAATAGTGCTGTTTGAATAACCACCCATTCAATTTAAAACTCAATTGCAAAGCAAAGAGAGCGCCATTTCTGTTTAAATGCAGAACATCAGGCAGCAAATGCGACTCTCAAATTCAGAAAGGACTATGAACAATTTCAACCACATTTAGAAACACCATTTTTAACACTGTGGCAAGTGTTGTCAATTTTAGGCCCAGGGTAGATAAGTCCTTAAAGTCTGTATTGTTTTAAACTAAACGTCAAAAAGAGTTCAATGGTTTCCATTTTTTATGGGAAATGAGAGTCATTACAAATGCAAAAAATTCAGTTTAAATTAAATTTCAGCCACACCTGCAATTATGCCTTAAAAGGCAAGATGGAGTCTGATGCTATTTACCAAAGATATCACCCGACTTGGGCAGCTGAGCAAGAGTAGCCTGAAAATGTCTCACGAAACACAATTTAGGTCATTTTTATTCATTGTGCTATGCAGAGTCACAGACCTCAGAAAAACACACTAATAAAACATCATACTCTGCTTAATGGTCTCCCCTCATTCGGCACCATAATGATAAATGAAATGCCATTAGCATAAGGCAAGTCCATTTCTTGTAGTCTGTGGAGCCCAGGACTGTGACAGAATTGGAATGCAGAGAATTGATTGTTCACAGTTCAGAGAAAAAATGTACTGTGTTTCCTAACTCCACGCCGAAGCCTACATTGAAGACGGAGCTCTGAGAAGGTTCGTGATCCCCAGGCTGTGAACACGGAGCGCTCAGACTGAGGTACGTGGACTGGAATGTTGCTTCAGAAGAATTTTTTCAAAAGTAGCATTTGAGAAAGGCCAGAAAAGAAGAAAGTTAGATGCTTCCAATGGCCTCTCCCTTTCTCTGCAAGGATCCCTTATTCAGTTATTATAAGAACATCTTTCTGTTACATTCCATTCCTACCATGGGCCATGTACTCTGCTGAGCCCTGGCAATACAGATAGATAAAAGATAGACAAGATTCTGCTCTCCTGGAGCTTACATCCTAATGAGATAGACATTTGGATAAACAAGTTTAAAATGACACTTTTAAAACAGTTTTCACTGCCTGGAATTATTTAGCAAGATAAGGGATGGGTACGCTTATTAGATTTAGCAAATAAAAATACAGGATAACAGTCAAATTTGAATTTCAGATAAACAGAAAAATTTTTTCAGTATAAGTATATCCCAAATATTGCTTGGGATATTCTTGCACTAAAAACGTTTCATTATTTATCTGAAATTTAAATTTAACTAAGCATCTTGTATTTTATCTGACAACCCACGGAGTGGGTAGTGAATGAGTACAACATGAAATAGGATGGTCTGGGAAAGTCTGTCTTCCAAGACCTTTTCAAGTTGGGAGCAACTTGCATTTTAAATGTCTATGTGACAATAACAAATAGCAAACCAGATATCAAATTTACTTGTGTCAGGCACTGCTCTAGGTACTTTACATATTATTACCTTAGCTAATTTTCACAACACCATTTAACAGATAAGAAAACTGAGTAACAGACAGGGTAAACAACTCACCCAAAATCACTTTAGTAAGTCCACCGTTGAAAGCATGTCTTTCTGTCTTTTTGTGACAATTTAGCTATAATGCTATTCTCTCTGAAAATTTTTTTAGTATAGTTGATTAATGGTATTATATAAGTTTCAGGTATGCAAACATAGTGATTCACTATTTTTAAAGTCTATATATACTTATTATAAAATATTGGCTATAGTCCCTGTGCAGTACAATGCACCCTTATAACTTGTTTATTTTATACATAATAGATTGTACTTTATCTGCTACCACCAACCTTCCATCCGCTTTCTGCTCTCCCCACTGGTAACCATTAATTTGTGAATCTGATTCCTTTTTGCTATATTCACTAGTTTGTTTTATTTTTTAGGTTCCACATGTAAGTGGTGTCACACAGTATTTGTCTTTCTCTGTCTAACTTATTTCACTAGGGCTAATAGCCTTAAAGTTCATATATAGGTCATTCATATATATGTCATCTATCCATTCATCTGTTGCTGGACACTTTTATATCTTGGCTATTGTAAATAATGCTCCTATGAACGTGGGGTGCATGGATCTTTTAAAAATTAGTGTTTTCTTTTTCTTTGGATATATACTCAGGAGTAGTATTGCTAGATCTTTTGATAGTTTTATTTTTAGGTTTTTGAGGAAACGCCATACTGTTTTCCACAGTGGTTGTACCAATTTACATTCCCACCAACAGAAATCATCCCTTTCCTTCACATTCTCGCTGACAATTTTGGTCTTTTTGATGATGACCATCCTGACAAATGTGAGATATTATCTCATTGTGGTTTTGATTTGCATGTCTCTGATGCTTTTTTTTTTTTTTTTTGAGTGTGTAGTTACTCAGTCATATATGACTCTGTGATTTTTTGGACTGTAGCCCTTCAAGTTCCTCTGTCCATGGGATTTTTCAGGCAAGAATACTGGAGCAGCTTGCCATTTTCCTCTTCCAGAGCATCTTCCAGACCCAAGGGTTGAACCCACATCTCCTGTGTCTCCTGCATTGCTGGCAGATTCTTTACCCACTGAGCCATCAGAGAAGCCCTACTCTCTGATGATTAGTGATGTCAAACTTTTTTCATATACTTGTGGGTCATTTGTGAGTCTTCTTCACAAAAATGTCTGTGCAGGTCTTCTGCCCATTTTTTAATCTGGTGTTTATTTTTTGGATGTTGAGTTGTATGAGCTGTTTATGTATTTTTGATATTTATCAGTCATATCATTTGTGAATATTTTTTCCCTTCAGTAGGTAGTCTTTTGCTTTGTCAATCATTTCCTTGGTTGTGCAAGAGCTTTAAGTTTAATTAGGTCCCACTTGCTTATTTTTGCTTTTGTTTCTTTTTTGCCTTAGGAGACAGATCCAAAAAAAATAATGCTATGATTTATGTCAAGGAGTGTTCTGCCTATGTTTTCTTTTAAGGTATTTATGTTTTCTGGGCTTATATTTAGGCCTTTAATCCATTTTGAATTTATTTTTATATGGGTATTAGGAAACATTTTAGGAATTAACCTGCCTAAGGAGGTAAAATACCTATACTTGGAAAACTATAAGACACTGATGAAAGAAACTGAAGATGACACAAAGAGATGGAAAGATATACTGTACTCTTGTACTGGAAGAATTCATCTTGTTAAAATAGCCATATTACCCAAGGCATTTTACAGATTCAATGCAATCTCTATCATAATACCAATGGTATTTTTCACAGAATTAGAACAAATAATTTCAAAATATATTTGGAAATATGTGCATGCCTGGGGCTTCCTATGTGGCATTAGTGGTGAAGAATCCACCTGAAATACAGGGACATAAGAGACTCAGGTTTGATCCCTGGATAGGAAGATTCCCTGGAGGAGGCCAAGGCAACCCACTCCAGTATTCTTGCCTGGAGAATCCCATGGACAGAGGAGCCTGGTGGACTACAGTCCATAGCGTCATAAAGAATTGAACACAGTGTCGCTTCAGTCATGTTTGACTCTTTTCAACCCTATGGACAGTAGCCCACCAGGCTCCTCTGTCCATGGGATCCTCCAGGCGAGAATACTGGCATGGGTTGCCATGCCTTCCTCCTGGGGAATCTTCCTTACCCAGGAATCGAACCTCTAACTCCTGCTTTGCAGGTGGATTCATTATCACTGAGTCTTCAGGGAAGCCCATGTGGAAAAACAAATGACTGCAAATAGGCAAAACAATCTTGAGGGAAAAAAAATAGAGCTGGAGGTATCAGACTCCCTGACTTCAGACTCCTACAGAGCTACAGTAAGCAAAACGATGATACCAGCAAAAAAGAGACATGCAGATCAATGGAATAAAATAGAAAGCCTAGAAATAGAGTAACATATTTATCATCAATTAATCTATAACAAAGGAGGCAAGAATATACAATGGATAAAAAGACAGTCTCTTTAATTAGTGGTGCTGGGAAAACTAGACAGCTACATGTAAAAGAATGAAATTGGAAGCATTTAATTTTACTGATATCATGGAGGTTTCTCAAGGCACTCCGTCATTCTGGCCAGCTGAGGAAGAGACTGTCTTCTCCCCTATCGATATACTCTTCCAGCTCCTGCTGCTGACATATATGGGGTTATTTAACAAACTAATGCATTTTTATTTAAAGTCACTTTCATACACATTTTTCTTGGAATGCCATCTAAATCCTATGAATTAAATGTTACCATTTTCTTAATTTTACAGATGAAGAAGCTGAGGCTTGGAGAAGTTAAGTCACATACATGATTGTGATCCCGTGGTATTATAATAGGCAACACAACAAAGTCTTGACCTCAGATCTGTAACATCATCCTCCTGGCATCAAGCCTGCATCTAGTAGGTGCTCAATAAATACAAGTTGAATTGCATTGAATATAGTGTACTTGTGGTGTACACCTAATAATTAGCTTTATCTATTGTAATGTAAGTGCCTGATATCAAGCCTTTGATTGCTAAGCAACCACTCCAAAGGGATCCATCTGGAAAAATATATTTGCATCTATACAACTAGATAAAAAGCCAAGCTGCCCCATCTCTGAAGTTCCCCTTTTAGAGACCTAGATAAGTGACCTTTTGACCACTTGCTTTTCCCTTCCTGTGCTTCAATTCCCACTCTCACATTTTAAATTCACCAATAGAGTGAACACACAAAACCCTAGGCACCCCACCTTTGACTTCAATAAAAGTAGAACCCCAGGTCCACACTTTTTCTCTCTCTACCTACAACCTCACTGTGTGACCCTTGGCATGTCATGTACCCTCCAGACCTAGAAAACCTTATCTTCTCAAGTTTTCTGATAGTTATTGCTGAGCTGTATCTTGCAATCATAATAAGATCCACAAAGGCTGGTCTAGCCACAATGCCGGCTCTGGCTGGAGAAGGGTCTTTAAGGGCTCCCTCAAGTAGAATGGAGCCGTGGTGAGCACCCACAGGCATTTCTAGCTGATTGCATCGCTTATCAATAGACTGTTACAGTTGTTCAATTGCTAAGTCGTTGTCTGACTCTTCGCAGCTCCATGGGCTGCAGCACACTAGGCTCCTTTGTCCCCCTCCACTGTCTCCCAGAGTTTGCTCAAGTTCATGTCCATCGAGTCAGTGATGCTACCTAACCATCTCATCCTCTGCCTCCCTCTTCTTCTTTTGCCTTCAATCTTTCCCAGCATCAAGTTCTTTTCCAATGAGTCACCTTTTTGCATCAGGCTGAGATTGACATAAAAGAGTGCTTTAACAGTCCTTCACTGGGTGTTTTCTTTGCAGAGAATATGGTGTTGGCCCTGTGAATACCAGTTGCTCAAATGACTTCACAAACTCAGGTGCAGGTGGTCCAGAGGGCTGGATGCCCAGACCTCCCACAGAGGTTTGAACATGTTAGTCAGGGCAGAAGTGTTACTGTTACTAGTTTTATAACTATATGAATAATGTAAGGCCTTGACCTTTCTCAAACAAATCACTCAAGGACTGTGAAGTATAATGCCAAGAAAATCACCCAGATGCGAGGCTGGATTTATGTCCATCATTAGCCCAACTCCTAAGGCGATGAGATTTGTGATGATGGTGGTCCTTTCCCATTTGCCTCCACAGATGTCAGCCTTGGTCTCACATGGGATGAGTTAGCTTTTTGGTCATTGAGAAAAATGCACCTGATTTGTGTGGCCTTTCTGGGTAGATGCATTTTTTTTTTTTTTTTGCAGAAAAGTCATTTTCATTTCTTCCATACTGGATTGATTTCTTTCCCTTAGAGGCCTCTGTGATTTCAGCAGCCCAAGGAGGTCTTCTCTGCTGAGTAACAGTACTGTAATTAGCCAGATTCCAGGTGAATGAAGAGTCTGAGGGAAGTTTGTAGAATGGGTGGGGCAGAAGGTATGGCCCAGGGCCTTTAGAGAGGGCGGGATGAGTGATAGAAAGTCATGAACAGTGAGATGGTGTTGAAAATCCAAAGTTCGCATCTTTGCCTGCTCCACCTCTGCCTACCTGTTCTCTGCATCCTGTGGGTTGAACTGCAATGTGCGGTATACTTTAAGAATCATAATAACAATTGCGTTCTCTTGCACAGATCCTGTTCTATCAACCACAAAAGCTCTGGGGTGAGCAGGGTTGGGGTGCTGAGTCCACAACCACATGAGATGAAGATTCTGAGGGACAGGACTTGCTTAGGACCTTCCAGCAAGCAAACCGCAGACAAGGCTCAAAGGTAAGTACTCTAACTCCCAGTTCAGTGCTATTCATATCTACTTCAAAAAGGTGAGTACGGTTTGTATACAGGTACCAATGATCTCAAGTCACACACTCAGTCTGCGCCACAGAAACACCGGGCACTCCTCACAGGGATGCTCATCTCCCCTTTGCGAGTTTTCTGTGCAAAGGGCACCAGGCTCTCACCCCAAATCAGTTCCCCGTTTCTAGTGCCCAGCCCCACTCTTGGACTTTGAAGCTGTTTTGGTGCCTCCATTCCAGATAGTTTGGTCAACCAGTCCCGGGTGGCAATCTTCATGGAATCTTCCTCCTGGAGAGAAATTCCCCACCTATGTTCTAATCCACAGTGCATCAGACACCACTTTTCTACAGGGATGGTGGACAGAAGTGCCAGGTGCTTGATGAGTGATGGGCATTTCTTATAAAAGATAAAGGATGATGGCTGGATCTGCTTTGAATAAGTGTTTCCTATTGATTTAGAAGAGACTTCCAAGGTGGCTTAGTGGTAAAGAATTCACCTGCCAATGCAGGAGATGCAGGTCCAATCCCTGGCTCAGGAAGATCCCCTGGAGGAGGAAATGGGAACCCACTCCAGTACTCTTGCCTGGAGAAACTCATGGACAGAGAAATCTGGCAGGTTGCAATCCATGGGGTTGCAAAATGTTGGACATGACTGAATGACTAAGCACGCATGAGTGTTAGTTTAGAAAAGCAGAAGTGAGCAGGGATTTCCCTGGTGGTCCAGTGGCTGAGACTCTGCACTCCTAATGCAAGGCCCAGGGTTCGAGCCCTAGTCAGGGATCTAGAGCCCACATGCTGCAACTGAGCTCATATGTTGCAACTAAAGGCCTCACATGCCGCAACAAAAATTGAGATCCCACATGCTGCAGCTAAGACCTGGCACAGACTCAATAAATAAATAAATACTTTTTAAAAAGTAAAAGAAAAAAAAGCAGCAGGAGCTGAAAATGCAAACATTTGGGGTGTGAGCAATAAACCACTGAAGAAAAAAGGAGGCTAAGGCTTGAGGTCATGTTCAGGCATTTACATGAAATGTCAAGTAAGACTGCATTAACTGCTGAGGGCAGAGGGAGGGAAAAAGCAATGAATCATAAGACTATGAGGGTAGAAAAAGCATTCACTTTAGAGTAGCAGAGACTAAAGTTTCAGTTGAGGCTGCGTGGCATATTGGATATCATACAAGTCACCTGAAAAAAATGATTCGGAAGAACTGATGTTGAAGCTGATGCTCCAATATTTTGGTCACCTGATGCAAAGAGCTGACTCATTGGAAAAGACCCTAATGCTGGGAAAGACTGAGGACAGTGGAGAAGGAGGTGACAGAGGCTGTGATGGTTAGATGGCATCACTGACTCAATGAACATCAGTTTGAGCAAACTCTGGGAGATAATGAAGGCAAGCCTAGCGTGCTGCAGTCCATGGGGTCACCAAGAGTCAGAAACGACTCAGCAACTGGACAACAACAACAAAAACAAGTCACCTGACCTTTCTTGGTTTCTTCCTGTTTTACAGATAATTGTTATGAATATTCATTCACTCAACAAATACACTGAGCTTCCATAATGTGCCAAACTCTGCTCCAAGAAGTGAAATACAAAGAGAAGTTACCTCCTTCAGAGAGCTTCTATTCTAGGCAGGACAGACTAAAGAAACACAGGAAATTATCAGACTTTGATGGGATACTAAAATTAAAAAGCTGATGTGATAGAGAATGGCTGAGAGGAGCTTGGGTTATATTGGTCAAGAAAGGCTTTTCTGCAGAGCTGACATTAAGAAAGCTTCTAGTCATGCTGAGAGCTATGGAGTAGGTGCTTGGCAGAGTCAACAGCTAATGCAAAAGCCCTGGGGCTTCAGAAGGGGGTGGGGTCAGGGGGTGCCACAAGCAGGACGTTGGAGCATGAGATCAGAGCAAGGGGTTTGGACTAGATTCTAAATGTGAGGGGAGCTGTTGGAGTGTCTTGACTAGGAAAGTAACCTGATCTGATTTGCATTTTTAAAAAGATTTCTCTGACCACTGTGTGGAGAACAGATCAGAAGAAGCTATAGAGAGCCAAGCTGGGAGGTGACTGCATGGTGGGTTGGTTGTGATTGTGAAGACAGATGGACAGATCACGTTTTGATGGCGAAGTCCCCAAGACATGCTGATGGATTGCATGTGATGGCTGAAGGCAGAGAAATAAAAAATGGAATCTGAGGTTTCCTTTCAGCTTAAACAATTGACAGTTGATGATGCCATGTGTTGAGGAGGAACTGAAATAATGTATGTAAAAGCAGTCCTGAGCGTGTGTGACACAATAAGTGCCTCAGTTAATACGGATGTGCATGCACTGAGTAAGTGGGGTGAGTACTGGGGTAGGTAGGAGAATAGACAAACCTAGTAGAGATGAGATACATGAAAATATGTGTAGAGATGCTGCCTTTGGCTAGCTGAAGACGTCTACTTATTTCTGCAGCCTGGCTTGATTCCCTACAGCACAGGACAATGGGCAAAATTCTATGGGGAATAGGGAGATGCCCTAATCAGTGAAAGGCAGGACAGGCAGGGGGATTTCTGGAGCTAAGGGTCCAGTGGAACACAGCTATGCACATAAACAATGTCAGATGGAGGTTTTTCCAGTACAAAGCAGACATCTGCCCCGGTACGGCCAACTCCACACCCTTTGAGTGGGGACAGAAAAATGCTGAGTTCCGAATGGAAGATAGCAGTCACATGACTCTGGCTCACAGTTCTAGGTCCTATTTTCATCTGTACCCTGCTTTGAGGTGCAGTAGAGCTGTCAGTGGGAGAAGGCAATGGCACCCCACTCCAGTACTCTTGCCTGGGAAATCCCATGGACGGAGGAATCTGGTGGGCTGCAGACCATGGGGTCGTGAAGAGTCGGACATGACTGAGCGACTTCACTTTCACTTTCACTTTTCACTTTCATGCATTGGAGAAGGAAGTGGCAACCCACCCCAGTGTTCTTGCCTGGAGAATCCCAGGGACGGCGGAGCCTGGTGGGCTGCCGTCCATGGGGTCGCACAGAGTCAGACATAACTGAAGCGACTTAGTAGCAGCAGCAGCAGCAGAGCTGTCAGTGGGGGCAGATTAGAATCAGGGGCTGGACTCATCTGGAAAGATTGACTTTCCAGTCCCAGCTTAGCTCTGTGCTGGGCAAAGTACTAGATGTTTATATCTTTTCTCACATTTAATCTTCACTACAACACTGTGAGATTGTTATTCCCATTTTATTAATAAGCACTCCAAGCCTCAGAGAGGTCAACTCATTTATCCAAGGTCACACAGCTTGAGTGCATGGTTTCTGCTCTCATGGAGTTTACAGCAGATCATCCTGTCTCCTTCTTTATTGAATCCCCACTGGCTTGCACACAGCAGGGGCTCAGTGAACATTTGTTGATTGGATAAATAGTGGCCCCAAAGCTGGTGTTTAATCACAAAGCCACACTGTTCCCTTTGAAGTGTAGATCGAAAAGCTGCCTTCACCCCAAGTTCCTCTCTGTGGCGATCAGATAAAATCTGCTCTCTAGAAATCCAATGCACAAGTCTTAGGAAACTTTGGAAGGACAGCCTGCCTTGGGGCTCATTCTCACTGGCCCCACCAGGTGAGTCACTCCGGGCTGATGAGGTCTTTTGAGAAAGGCAGGCTGGACTCCCTAGTTCCCGGAACTCACCAGGGGATTGGCACCCTCAGTCCTGGTGTTTGTATTTGGATTACATTTGATGGCACGCTGAATTGGTGACTAATTACAACATGCCCAAATAAGGTACTTTAATTATAGCCTCTTTAATTCCAAGGAGAGCTCGGCTTGGAAAACAGAGGGACAAATTGGATGCAGATCTGCTTGCTCTGATACCTAAGCATGGCTTGGAAAATGAATTACCAGGCAGGTCAGCAGTTCATTCCATTAGCTCCTCGTAAGACACTGCTTTGTAACTGCCTGCTGGGGAAGCCTCCCAAGGGAGGGGCTTTGCAATCTTTGCAGTCTGATTACTAAAGTTGGTGGCCTGGCCAACCCTGGGGACACACGTGGGTGTTCCAGGAAGCTGACTTCTGGCCTGGGTTCAGCCTCCTGTCTCTTCTCTCTGGGAACATTTACCCAGCTGTCATGGACATTTTAGGAGGACTTTGCTCAGTCAGCTTGAAAAGGCAGACTCTGATGTTTTCTGTTGGAAATCACTTACTTATCTCCGTTACCACTTGAACTGTATAAATCCAATTCAGAGTTTTTTTAAAATTTATTTTCAAAATTTTTAATTGGAGGATAATTGCTTTACAATATTGCGTTAGTTTCTGCCCAACGTGAATTAGCCATAGGAATACATATGTCTCCTCTCTCTTGAGCCTCCCTTCCATCTTCCACCCCATCCCACCCCTCTAGGTTGTCACAGAGCAGCACCAGGTTTGAGCTTCCTGCATCATACAGCAAATTCCCACTGGTTATCTATTTTACATATGGTAGTGTATGTATGTAATGTTACTTTTTCAATTTGTCTCTCCCTCTCCTTCCCCCACTGTGTCTAAAAGTCTGTTCTCTATGCTAGACTACAAATGCTGTAAGGAAAACTAGGTCAGTTTGATGGTTAAAGGTAAATGTTGGTAAATATATTATTTAAATCACTTTTAATTCTTCCTACAAGATGAATTTGGAAAGGCCAATATTTTAGTCACTTCTTTTTTCTTTCACTCATAGTAGCCTTAAAGACCTAAAATCAGTTAATTTTAGATTTTCACTGAAGACAAAAAGTTATTCCATAGCCTCAGCTCCTTGTCCCATGCTCCTTCCTCCAAAGCAGAATTATTTGGAGTTCTCTTGGGTCTTTTCTACCTGTCACTATGACTGTGATGCCAATGATGAGAAAACCTGGATATGTACCACAACTACAATGTCAGACAGGTTCATGTAAGTGATCTCATTCACTCCTCATAGCCAGCTCTGAAAGGCACACAAGGCAGCTATTGACACTCTTCTATTGCAGCTGAGCTCAGAGAGGTGAAATCACAGCCATATCATCTAGTTTAAGACAGGGTTTGAATGATCTGATGCCATCCCCAGATTTTTTACTACTATGCTGGTCAACACCTTGGTTTGAAAACAGCACATTGTTTCGTAGCTGCCCAGTGTGTGTGCCTCAAGCCAACATTCATAGAAGGCCTCCAGCTAATTCTTTGCGTTTAGATTAGGTTAGAAACCTGCTGCTGCTGTTGCTGCTAATTGCTTCAGTCGTATCCGACTCTGTGTGACCTCATAGACGGCAGCCCACCAGGCTCCCATCCCTGAGATTCTCCAGGCAAGAACACTGGAGTGGGTTGACATTTCCTTCTCCAATGCATGAAAGTGCAAAATGAAAGTGAAAATGCTCAGTCACGAATGACTCTTAGTGACCCTATGGACTGCAGCCTACCATGCTCCTCAGTCCATGGGATTTTCCAGGCCAGAGAACTGGAGTGGGTTGCCATTGCCTTCTCCAGGTTAGAAACCTAGATCAATTTAAATGAACAAATATCTAAGTGCCTTATGTGTGTCTAGGCTGGCTATATAGAGGCATTCAGGCTTCAGAGAGTAGAATGCATATCACCTATGAATTTAGATTCTGGACAGACCTGACTCAAATGACAGCTCTTCTGGGGACTTTGAACAAGCTACTTAAACATTCAAAACCTTACTATTAAATGAGATAATGTAAAGTGGCCTGTACCTTGAAAGTGCTTAATTTATGGTAGCAATGTTTTATGTACATCATCTCTTTCATCCTTACAGTACTCTTTATGTGGTAGATACTCTTCTCATCTCCACTTTATAGACTGATGAGCTGAATTGATTGGCCAATGGTTGTGCAACTGCATTTTGCCTCCAAACACAGCTGGGGCTGTTACTGGCTACTTGTGATTAAGGCAGGGGCTGTCCTCTTGTGCTTGTTGTAGGTGTAGAACACTGTGGCGGGAGTTGGGCTAGAGAGAGGGATCTTTGACATTGAGACTCATTCCTGCCCCATTAAAGTATACTGGTTGGGAATAGAGGGTAAAGGAAAAGAGTAATATTTGCCACATTCACTTACTCCTATTTAGCAAAAACATGCTGATGCTGGTACAGTTGGTCCGTCGTATCTGCAGGGTTCTGAATCCACGGATTCAATGAACCGTGGATTGAAAATATTAAAAAACAAAAGTCCAGAAAGTTCCCAAAAGCTGAACTTGAATTTACTGCACTCTGGCAACTATTTACATAGTATTTACATTATATTTACAATTATTTACATAGCATTTACATTGTATTAGGTATTATAAGTAATCAAGAGATAAAGTATATTGTAGGTTATATGCAAATGCTAGACCATTTTATATAAGGGACTTGAACATCAGCAGATTTTGGTGTCTGGGCTGGATCCTGGGACCTGTCCCCTGTGGCTATCGAGGGAAAACTGTATAATGATTAAAATACAGATTCATATGAAAACAGGCCTGAATTCAGAGTTCCTTTTGTTGTTATGTGTTTTTCAAGTAATAGACTCTGAAACCCCAACTATCTCATGAGGGGATGGTTGAACATTTTGACATTAAAAACCAGGCCCTCTCACTAAAATAGACTGAGAACCACTGCCCCAGGGCACTTCTTTTTCAGGTGAAGAATCTAGCTGGGGAGCTGTTACCTTCTGGGAGAGTCACAGGGGCCTTTGAGAAGCTGAGGAAATAGAGTTATTCTCTCCACACACAAAAAGGCTATACGCACACACCCATGCACAGCTTTGTATGCAATTTCAGGAAATTCACAGATATCCTCTCTCCCCACATTCCCCAGGCCATTTCCAGATTTGGACACAGGCCTGTGGTTGAATCTGAGTTATTGCCTGCTTAACTTGTCTGAGGTGCAGCAACCTCCTCTATCAATCCGGGTAGAAGCAAGGATGAAAGGAGGCGACCCCCGAGACCATGTGCCTTAGCAGCTCAGAGTGCGCCAGCCCAGCGCCAGGACAGCCAGACAGGAAAACAACCAAAGAGCTAAGCCAAGGGGAGGGAGACTCCCACGCCCAAATGAGCTCCCAGGCCCTGAGTAAGTGCCACTTAACTGCTCATTTTATGGGCTTCTTCATTACCCGCAGTAACACCCACTTTGTGGTACTCTTGAGTGAATGTGGGGAGGGCTATTGGAGCGACTTGTAAATGTTAATGGCTCCTCTGACCAGCTTTCCTCTGGCTAATTGCTGGTGGGGATGGATGAGCCAGCAGGCTCCCCACCCTCCTATTAGGGCAGAGCTGAAGCTGCCACACGGGGGTGTCCAGCCCTCTGTGGTCCTGCCCCTTTCCCTGGCGGGGAGGCTGCCCACCCCCCCACCCCCCCCCCCGCTGCGTGGACCACACCTAGATTTAGAGCCTAAGAGGGCACTTCACATGGAGGATTGGGGAAAGGTCTCCCCCTGGGTGAGCTCTGAGGGCTTTAATACCTTGCTAGAAAAACTGTGGTCTGTGAGTTAGCAGGGCTTCCCTTGTGCTCAGCTGGTAAAGAATTGCCTGCAATGCAGGAGACCTGGGTTTGATCCCTGGGGGGTGCTTATTAAAAATGCAGAATCTTGGGTCCCCCTCCAGACTTGGAATTTGCATTTAAGAAGATCACTGGGGTGATTCCTGTGTGCGGGGAAAGCTTGGGAAGCGTGGAGAAGCAATGTTCTAATAATGGAAGCCCCCGACACGCTTGCCTGCGGAATTCGGAGAACTTCAAATGTCCCTTGGGGAAGATTTGACTCTAAAAATAATGCAGTAGGAATAATGAGGACCAACGCATTTCCCGTGTTAATGCTTTGCAATCCACAAAGCGCTTGGGTGGAAGCAGGGCAGACTCTGCTACATGCTTCTATTGCAGCTCCATCCTCCTTGCTAAAATCCATCCCACCTCTATTTTCCTGGATGACATCTGTTTTAAGAAGAAAACAGTTGTGGGTTTGAATCCCAGCTCTACCATTCGCCAATTTTATAACCTTTTGTAAGCTCCTCATCACACTAAGTTTCCAGATTCTTATCTATAATGGGAATGATGATAACTATCTTCTTCCTCTTGGAACTGTTAGGATGAAATTGGATAATGCATATGCTGCACTTAGCTCAACACCTGGCCTTGAGCGAATCCTTGATAAATGGCAGCTCGTGGTTTTGTTTCTCTTGCTGCTATTTTTTGTGTAAATTTTCACAAGACCAAACTCTGCAAGGGCAAAAGATGAGGTTTTCTTCTAACTGCCCAGCAGTTTCTTACCAGCAGTGGTAGATTTCTTAAAACAGAAGGAAAGTTTGATCTTCACAACACCTAGCAAGGTGAGCCAAGCAATATTTTCCCCAGGATATGCCTTAATAATCACAAGAACTCTGACAGCCAAGTTTTCTTTCTCCCAGCTTGTGGGTGATGGAGACTCTGGGATGGAAGGAAATTTGCCCAGGATCACACGGCTAGTTACCATCTTAGGCTACTTGTTCCCCTTAATTCTTTAAGGAAACTGAAAGTCGCTCAGTCGTGTCTGACTCTGCGACTCCATGAACTGTAGCCCACAAGGCTCCTCTCAAGGACTCTATCCCGCCAGGCTCCTTGTCCATGGAATTCTCCAGGCAAGAATACTGGAGTGAGTTGCCATTTCCTTCTCCAGGGGATCTTCCCAATCCAGGGATCAAACCCAGGTCTCCCACATTGCGGGCAGATTCTTTACTGGCTGAGCTACCAGGGAAACCTCTAATCTTTAAGAAAAAGAATTTCTTATCATCAACCCATGTCCCACTTGCTACCCTGAAAACTTATCTGTATAGACTATTGTTTCCCAAATTCTAGTCTTTGACCCACCGCTTGCACCCATCTGAATACCACCCAGGCTATTTATTTTCTATTTTACCACATCAACTCACTTTTTTACTTGAATGTATTTTAAAAATAAAACAACAGAAATCTAGCATTACTTTGACTATACAGTCCGCGGAATTCTCCAGGGCAGAATACTGGAGTGGGTAGACTTTCCCTTCTCTAGGGGATCTTCTCAAACCAGGGATCAAACCCAGGTCTCCCACATTTCAGCTGGATTTGTTACCAGCTGAGCCATAAGGGAAGCCCAAGAATACTGGAGTGGGTAGCCTATCCTTTATCCAGTGATTTTTCCGACTCAGGAATTGAACCAGGGTCTCCTGCATTGCAGGCAGATTCTTTACCAATTGAACTATCAGGTAAGCCCTTTCAATCATAGAAAATAATAATAATACATACAAGGCAAACAAAGCAGTGTTCTTTAATTCTAGGCAGATGTTGTTGCTCGCAGAAGACTGTGCCTGAGGGAGACCTTTGCTGTTTTCCTCCAAAGTGAGATTAACAAGTGATGGTTAGTGTCAGCATGTCCTCGACATCTGAGTCTGCTTTTTGACATAATTAGGAGGATTGGGAAACAAAGAACAAGGCCATGAAAAAGAAATGCACTTATAATCAGGTGATTCAGTGCATTTTAATGCTCTCAAGGTATCAGTAAATCATTTCATAGGCCCCCAGGAGTTCCATTACCTGGGAAACAGCATTTTATTACATGCTATGCCATTAGATGCTATGGTTACCAATAGCTAGGGAAGTCCAGGTGGCTCAGTGGTAAAGAATTTGCTGCCAATACAAGGGATGCGGGTTCCATCCCTGGGTCAGGAAGATCCCCTGGAGGAGGAAGTGACAACCCCCTCCAGTATTCTTGCCTGAAAAATCCCACAGACAGAGGAGCCTGCTGGGCTACAGTCCATGGAGTTGCAAAGAGTCGGACATGACTGAGTGACAACAGTGACCCAATAGCATCTCTTGTTCCAGTAGCATCCAGTGGCATCAAGAGAGCTATGTCTTGATTCCCCAGTCAGTTAGTCTAGATACAAGTAAAGGACCATGGACTCTGGAGCAAACTGCCTGGTTTTGTATCCCTCAGGCTTCCCTAGTAGCTCAGATGGTAAAACATCTGCCTGCAATGTGGGAGATCTGGGTTTAATATCTGGGTTGGGAAGCTTTCCTGGAGAAGGAAATGGCAACCCATTCCAGCATTCTTGCCTGGAGAATTCCATGGACAGAGGAGCTGGGTGGGCTACAGTCCATGGGGTCATAAAGAGTTGGAGACGACTGAGCAATGGACATACAACTGCCACTGACCTTGGGGATGTGACTTTACCATTTTAGCCACAGTTTGCTCATCATAAAAAAGAGGACATTCACAGTCTACCTTAAATAACTGTTGTGAGGATTAAATACGTCATGAAGCCCTTTCAACAGTACCTGGCCCTTAGTAAATGTCATATAAATAAATACTAGTTTCACTGCAGCTACTTCTTCTGCCACTGCTGACATTTGACGTACGGGGGCCAGAATGTAACAAGCAAGTCCTTGCCCATGATTCTTGTTATAACTCTTCACCTGTTTGAGAACTACTGTTCAGGTTTCTTCCCCTCCTGAGTCCCCAGGCTAAACAGTCTCCAGTGCTGGAGTCTTCTGGAAAGGAAAGAACAATGGAGCTGGGAGGGAAGGACTTCAAAAGAAGGTGACATTTCTCCAGAGGGAGCTGGCATATGCAAGGCTTCTGCTCTGTACCAAGCACTTGGACATGCCCGCTATGGGCTCCCCTCCAGAAACCTGAAGTTGCTGCTATTCTCCAGATAGTTCTTGTTCCCTGCCTTCCATGAGCAAGGGAAGAAATTAGGTGTATTCATAAGAAATCAGGTGGAGCCATGTGAATGTGATTTTCTGTGGCCAATGAAATGTAAGTAGAAGTAATGAATGTCAGAGCAGGAAGAAACTTTCAGAGCTAGTGAGTGAGTCACCATATCCCCCTTTTCCTGCTTCAATGATCCTGGGAATATGGAGTTCTAGAGTAAGTATGACATGTATGAGCTCCCAGCCAATACATGATGTAAAGCGTGGCAGAGGAAAAGAAAAAAACAACTTTGTTGTTTTAAGCCATGACAGTTTTAATACTCCAGCAAAACCTACCTTACCCTGATTGAGACAAATCTCTAGGTGCTGACACATAGAGCAAGACTTTTCTGTCCTTGAGTCCAAACTAGAGCCTGAGTCCAGGTTTCAGTTGGCAGCGAGGGAAGGCATGTAGTACCCATACCACCCTGACTTTTTCCTCTGTCTCACTTCTCCCCTGATCTGGGTGTAATAAAGTAAGTGAGGAACTTGTGCTTAGAATCCTTCCTCAGCTGCCATCTCCTTGTAGAAACCTGAGAAACCATTTTCCCTCTGAGCATATTTCTTGCTAAACCTCTGATTCTTGCTGAATTTCAGGCAAAGAAAGAAACCCTTAATCATTATCTTAGGCTCCAGCTTGCCATCTGAATCTCCTTTAGCTCATCTCCTTATCTGGCTTGTGCCTGAAAAATTCTAGAGACAGGAAATTTACCAGCCTCATCATTAGTGAACATAAATCTGGTCTATAAGACATGAAACTTCCTGTGTTACTGGACTGAGTGCTTGGCTTACCTGAAAGGTGACCAATTTTAAAGATCCTTATTTTGTTGATCATATAGTTTATCATCCCTACCAGGAAATGTTAAGAGTGAATTATGCTGTACAATAGTTTTCAATGGAACTCTTGGACAGACCAGGATGGATGGTCTGTCTTGGCTTCTATGATTCTATGGCCACCAGAAAATGGTGCACATTAAATTCCAAGGGTAAGATGGATCTTATCTTTGGTGACTAACCTTGACTTTTGGCCTACCCCTCTCCAAAAGTGTTGACTATCAATCTCTTTGGAATAATCTCTAGTTCTCTAACCAACTCTCCTGTGAGAATTTTCGTCCCAAAGTCATTTCAGAGGGAAAGCATGTACATATGGCCATCATTTCCAGCAATTTCCCCCATAGGCACTTCATATTCCTAACTACTGTCTTGATCAGATGCATATTTAATGCGTTGTGATGGAGACACAGATGCAAACTGCTCAACCCTTCCTGGAGCTTTCGAATGCTGCCAGGTCCCAGTACAGTTGCTGTGAGAACTACCGGACTGCCTGAAGCTACACTCTCCATGTCCCCATAAGACCCGGACTCTCAGGAAACTTACTCACAAGGTAATAGAGGGAGAGGCAGGGCTTATTAAGTTTCCTTCCGCAGGCTTTTTGATTGCAATTCTGCCCTGGGCATAGGCTCATTTGCATAGTTGATTTATAGCTTTCATTTGAATATTGCAGTTACTTCACATAAACCATTACTTTGGTCTCTCTGGGTTTTTATTTTAACAACCCACTCAGTACCACATGGAACTCATCGAGGCCAGGAGCCTCTAATATGAGGAAATTTACCTTCCTCTTTCCACTGGGACAGAGGGATATGGAAGGTGGAGAATGAAGAATCTGATAAGTTTCAGAAAGCCTTGATTCCTGCTCCAGGGCAGTCTGACAGTGACACAGAAGTCAAGCACATTCAGCTTCCAGAATATTTGATAATTGTGGTTTGTTTTTCATTGTTGCTTCTCTAAGGGGTGCTTTCTCTAACAGGTGCCTCTTCTCTTCTTTCCTTTGTTTGCAAAAAACTAGCTAAAATTTACTGAATGCCTACTTTATGCTAAGCACTGAACTATTAATATTTAAGCAGATTACAGTAGTGCAAAAGGCAGCCTTGTCCCAGCCCTCAGGGAGGTTATATTATTGTCAGACAAATTGATAGCAAGAAAGAATCACACATTTAATTAATTGTCCTAATGTGCTGTGTTCTAAGTGGCTTTAGTCATGTCCGACTCGGTGTGATCCCATGAGGTGTAGCTCTCTAGGCTCCTCCGTCCATGGGATTCTCCAGGCAAAGGTACTGGAGTGGGTTGCCATTTCCTCCCCCAGGGGATCGTCCCAACCCAGGGATCGAACCCCTTTCTCTTATGTCTCCTGCATTGGCGGGTGGGTTCTTTACCACTAGTGCCACTTGGGAAGCCCTTTATGCCAAACATCTACTTTTCTGACCATCAGAAATCAGAGCCTCAGGATATAGTGTGAACCATTTTGCTGTGCCACACGGCCTGTGGGATGTTCCCTGAGCCCTCGGCAGTGAAAGTGAGGAGTCTTAACCACTGGACCACGAGGGAATTCTCAGAGAGGTTTTAATCTTACATCTCTTCTGTAAGTTGTTCTTTTTAACATAAGAAATTATGCTTGATTTCTCCGTTGTCTATCGTGTGACCCTGTTCAAGTTATAACCCTTCCTTAGAACTTTGGAGAAATACCTCCTCAATAGGTGGCTATGCCCTCTTAAAATGTACTACCCTTGCGTTTTGTTGCTCAGTCTTTTCAGTCTTCCAGTTTACATTGGTATGGAATTTTTACTGAAGATTTTGCTGAACATCTACTTTTTAGATGATTAAAAAAATGTGGTATGATGGCTATTTGTATGACTTGTGACAGATCAATACTCTCACCAAGAATGGTGGGGAAAGTTGTATAATATTTTAAAATATAATCGATTTGAAAGCACTGGGGATATTCTAAGTTTATAAGAACTTGAGAGGTCAAGATGTAGGAATGTGAATCCGACCGTTTTTCCCCTGAGGCACTTCCCTTTTTTTTTTTTTTAAAGCTGGAGAGAGAGTGCTTAAGGAACACAGCACAGTGCGGTTGAAAAGCGAAGTGGCACTTTCAGCAATCTAACACTACAGAAGAGATTTTTAAAATGAAGTTCAGGATCCTCTAAAGGTGAGACAGCATGCAAAGTACCTAAGGTCTTTAGGTAGGACTCTTCAAGAACTGCAAGGTAAAAGCAGCATTTAATTAAAGCTAGACCAAGCCTTACAAAGTCTAAAACTGAACCTCACAGAAGTGTTAATAAATTCTCCTCACTGGATTGAGGTATTATGCCACTGCTCCAGTTACCTGCCAAGAGGAAAGGGTGAATATATTAGTAATTAGTGAACTGGAAGGAATTTTAATAGAAAGCATCTATTCAGGCCATAGAAAAATAAAACATAGAGCATAAAAATGGGATAAGAGACATAAAGGGCATGGCATATAGTCTAACATTCATATAACTCAATGCACCAAAAGGCAGAAAGGAGAAAATGGGGGCGGAAGCAATATTTAAAGAGAGAATGAAGGACAATTGATCAAAGATGATGAAAGACATCAAGCCATAGTTTCAAGAATCTCTACTAACCCCAAATAGGATAAAATTAAGTGAAACCACATATTATAAATACAAGACAGCGAAAAACCGCTAAAGACAAAAGGAAACAGAAAATATTAAATGTGATCAGGAAAAAGCCACCTTTTAGGATCAAGAAAGCATGACAGCAAATGTCTCTACTGAAACAATGAAAGTCCCCCCAAAACAGAATAATATTTTCATCTTGATTATCCATCTGAAACATATTCTTCTGCTGTGTTATTTTTTCCTAAATTTCTAAATTTTTATGTACATAGAAGGTTAGTTATGTTTCTTGACCCTGGAGAACTGGCTCTCTGTGGGGGATGTCCTATGTGTCCCAGCTGTACACGCCCCAGGACGGTTCTGGTCTGCTTTTGTGGACACGGTTCATTGGGCTGCCCAGATTGTCATTTCCTTCCTGCTGATGTAGGCCCCCTGGTTGGGAAGGCTGGTCTAGAGGCTTGTGTGGGCTTCCTGGTGGGAGTGGCCAGTGCCACCCACTGGTGGGTGGAGCAGCATCTTGGCTGTCTGGTGAGCGGGGCGAGCCAGGTCAAGGGGCATTTCTAGAGGGCTATCTCAGAGTCTTTGGGCAGGCTGCCTGCTGCTGGGTGAGGCTGTGTTCCTGTCTTGTTGGTTGTTCGGCCCAAGGTGTCCCAGCACCAGAGCCTCCTGGAAAGCTCAAGCTGATGACTGTCACCCAGGATCTCTGCTGCCAGCGTTATTGTCCCCACAGTAAGCCACAGCCACCCCGCTCTTCCAGAAGACTCTCCAAGGCCAGCAGGTAGGTCTGGCCCAGGCTTCCCTGAGGTCAGTGCTTTTGCCGTGGGTCTCAGTGCACCCGAGACCTTGCGTGCACCCTCCAAGAGTAGTCTGTTTCCCCCAGTCCAGAGGAGCTCCTATGCCCAAACCCCATTGGCTTCAGAGCCACTTGTTCTGGGGGCTCCTCTTCCTGGTATCAGACCCTCCAGGTTGGGGAACCTGTTGTGAGGTTCAGAACTCTCCTGCGGGAGAGCTTCTGTGATGTAATTGTTTTCCAGGATGTGGGTTGCCCACCTGGGGGGCATGAGGTTTGATTATATCCTGTGTGCATTCCTCTCACCATCTCATTGGGTTTCTTCTTTATGTCTTTGGATGTAGGATATACTTTTGGTAGGTTCTGGTCTTTTTATTGATGGTTGTTCAGCAATTAGTTGTGCTTTTGGTATGCTCATGAGAAGTGAGCTCAAGCCTTCTACTTGCCATCTCGTCCCTATGGAAGAACCCGAGGTTAAGGCAAGGGATAGGCAGAGTGCATGTGAAACCGCACAACTCAGACTGGGACTTGAACTCACTGTCTTTTAATTGAAATCACACACCTGAATCCAGGACTTAAGGACGCTCAGGTTCTGTATGTCTTGTTGCAGAAAGAAGTCTGTAAGAAAAAAAGTAACGGGTAAGAAGTGGATTTATTTAGAGTGATATACTCTCCAGAGAGAGAATGCAGTCTGTCTCAAAAGATGAGAGGGCTTGGAGAGGAACACACTCCACAGACAGAGTGTGGGCTATCTCAACATGTGAGGGTCCTCAAAATACAGGGTGGTTAGTTTTTGTGGGCTGGGTAATTTCATAGGTTAATGAGGGGGAGGATTATTCCAGCGACCTTGGGGAAGGGGAGGGGATTTCCAGGAATTGGGCTACTGCCCACTTCTTGGCCTTTCTTGATTAGCCTTGAAGCTATCATGGCACCTGTGAGTGTGTTGTTTAGCATGCTAATGTATTACAATGAGTGCATAATGAGGCTTGGACTTCCCAGGTGATCTTGGTGGTTAAGAATCTGCCTGCCAATACAGGAGATGCAAGAGAGGCAGGTTTGAGCCCTGGGTCAGGAAGATTCCCTGGAATAGGAAATGGAACCCCACTCCAGTATTTTTGCCTGGAAAATTCCATGGGCAGTGGAGTCTGGTGGGCCACAGTCCTTGGAACCACAGAGAGTTGGACATGACTGAGCGACTGAGTAGAGAGCATAATGAGGCTGAAATTAAGGTCTACTGGAAGGTGAATCTTTCACCATTTTGAGCCTAATTCATTCTAACCCGTTATGTCATATCCTCAATACTATGCCAGCCTTTTAAAGGTTGTGCCCTGCCCGCTTCTGTCCTGTTTCACAGGTAATCTGGATATTGCTTAACACTCTACAGACAGTTCTCAATGGATTTCCCTTCTTTGCTGGGCTGACAAGCTTCCAGGCAGCTGGGAAGCTGGGAAATGAAAGGCAGAGGATGAGAGCAAGGGGCAGGAGCAACACGTGGGTGTGTGCCCGTGGTGGGGGAGTGGGGGAGCCTGCCTGAGGGACCCAGTGAGGCTGGGCAGGCTAAATCTAAGTTAAAGGTAAAGGTTCTTGCTCTACACAAAGGAATAACATACAACGAGGAAGGCAGAGAGAGAAACAAGCAGTTTATTAAAAGGCCAAAGCTTCTCAAAATATGCACTCAGAGAAGAGTGAGAATCTTTCTCAGTGAGACACATCCTTAAGTGTTTTCTGAACCCCTTTTAATTTCGATTCCTTGATTGGGTGGGGCTTTCTTAGATTAGGGGTAGAATATTCCTTAATTGGAAGTTGGAGGCAGGACTATGATTTCACCTGTTTATATCAGCCTCTTTCTTGAGCATTGGGCTCCTGAAACCATAGTACATGTGCTCTAAAAGCACTTTCCCTTCAGTTTTCCTCTACTAGTCAAGCACCAGATGCGGAAGTTGTTTAGCAGTTATTAGCAGCCTGGTTGTTTCTATTGCCATGCTCTGCCATGCTCTGCCATGCTATGTGGGGGTTGAATGGGTATGGTTCCCCTTTTCAGGTGTCACCATGTTTAAGCAGAGTTTAATTTATGTTCTTGTTGCTGATGCCTTTTCTCCATGTTCATGATCTCATTAAGTGCAAAACAGGGAGGTAGCTTTGCCTTTTGCATAAAGTCTGTGTATGAGGAAGTGGTCTTCGGGTCTGTGTTGTGTTTCCTGCCTCATTGAGACCTGAATCATATTTTCATAGTGCAAAGGGATAATAACTGCCAACCTAAAATTCAACAACCAGAAAAAATATCCCTAAAAATGATTGGTGATGTGAAGTGAAATTTGCTCAGTTGTGTCCGACTCTGTGACCCCATGGACTATACTGTCCATGGAATTCTCCAGGCCAGAATACTGGAATGGGTAGCCTTTCCTTTCTTCAGGGGATCTTCCCAACCCAGGGATTGAACCCAGGTCTCCCACACTGCAGGCAGATTCTTTACCAGCTGAGCCACAAAGGAAGCCTGAGAATACTGGAGTGGGTAGCCTATCCCTTCTCCAGTGGATCTTCCCAACCCAGGAATTGATTCGGGGTCTCCTGAATTGCAGGCGGATTCTTTACCAACTGAACTATCAGGAAAGTAGTAAATCTAAATAAATGCTAACTCTACAATACAATAATAATGTATTGTGGAAATTTTACACACACACACACACACACACACACATACACACACACATATACATCGTCACCTAGAAAGTGGTAAAAACAACTTGGAATGTAAGAAGCCAAGGATAATTAGAATATTTAGACGGAATAACCACTCAAAATTGACAAAAGAAGGCACAACTAAGAAGCTAATAAAGAAGGGAAACAGAATTATGAATAAATGCTTGGTTAATCCTAAAGAATGTAGGATAGGAAAGGAAAAGAGACTTGAAGTAGGTGGGAAAGATAAATATAAATCCAGAAATATCAGTAATTATATACTTACTGTATCATGTAACTTTTTTTTTTTGAGTTTGCATGTAAGTGAGATCATATAGTGTTTGGCTTTCTGTGACTTATTCACTTAGCATAAAGCTGTCAAGGTCCATCCATATTGTCTCAAATGGCAGAATTCCTTTTCTTTTTAATGACTCAATAATATTCAATTGTATATAAATGCTAAATTTTCTTTATCCGTTCATCTGTTGATGGGCATTTAGGTTGTTTTCATGTCTTAGTACTATAAACAAGGCTGCAGTGATCATGGTGGTGCAGATATCTGATCATGATAGAGTTTCTGTTTTCTTCAGATAAATAGCTAGAAGTAGAATTGCTGAGTGACATTAATAGTTCTACTTTTAATTTTTTGAGGTACTTCCATACTGTTTTCCGTAGCGACTGTGCTAATTTACTCACTGTATCTACTGAGTTCTTAATTTCAATTATTGTATTTTCCAGTTTCAGAATTTCCATCTGATTCTTTAAAAAATTTCTAATTCTTTATACATTAGAAATTATAAAATTTAATCTTTTCATCTAAGTTTTGAACATATTAATTAGAATTGGTTCAAATACCATGGTAATTCTAATATTTAGATCTCATGGTAAGCTTCTATTATTTTTTTTTTTTTCTCTTAGATTTTGGTCATTTGTTTTTTTTTTTTTTTTTTTGTCATTTAGTTTGGTCTCTTGGTGTTAGTAATTTTTTTTTTGTCAGACATTTTGTGTGAAAAATTGTGGGGATATTCTGAGACTCTAGATATCTTCCTCCAGAAAGAATTTGATTTTCCTCAGGCTGATAGTTAACATGAGAGCAGATCATCTTAATTCAGTCAGAAATTAGGTAGATTCAAAGCTGGAGTTTGTGAGGGCCACTCTGTTTTCAGTTTTGATGATAGATCTTCCTGGCTTATTGACAGCTGCCTTCTTGCTGTGTCCTCATAGGGTGGATAGAGAACTTGGCTATCTCTTGCTCTTCATATAATGGCACTAGTTCTATCAGAACACATCTTATAAACTCACTTAACCTTAATTAGCTCTTTAAGGGCTGCATCTTCAGTACAGTAACATGGGGTTTATAGCTTCAACACATGAATTTGAAGGGCACGCATTTTAGTTCACAGCATCAGTCTATTTCATGATGTAGCAATTCCACTGCTCAAACATACCCAGTGTAAATGTGGCATCAAAAGACACAGTTCAGTATGTTCATAGCAGTAGTTTGCATATTAGCCACAAGTTGGAAGCAACCAAATAGTGCACAAATAATAGTGTCATTAAATTATTTGTGGTCACTTGCTACAATGGTATCCTATATAGTAATTAGAATGAGTGAACTGCTGTTACAAGCAACAATATAGGTGAATCTCACAAATAATAATTTCAACAAAGGAAGCCAGACCCAAAAGAAAACATATTGTATAATTCTACTTAAACAATGTTCAAAAACAGAGAAGAAAAAAAAAAACAAACAAAAAAAACTATGGTGGTGGAAGTCAGGATTATTATCATTGTGTTTCAGAAATTTAAACATATTATTCAACTGAATCATGATTTCCATAGTTGCCATTACATAGGCAGCTATAAAATTTAATACTCCTTTGGAGGTAATGCTTTTTTCTTTTTCTACTTTCAAGATTTTCTCTTTGTCTTGCACTTTTGTCAGTCTGACTTTGATGTTCCTCACATGTCCATAATGCTCAGAAATCCCTTAGTTTGTCCTGTTTTTCTTTCTTCCAGTTAAATAATTCTATCTTCTCTGGATCCAGTATTCTATTAAATCTAGTCCTTAAGTTTCCAATTTCATGTCCATTTGGTTCTTTTTTTTTAAACAGATTCCAAATCTCTGATGAAATTATCTACCTTTTCTGGTTTTTTTTTCTTTATACTTTTGAACATATTAATGATAGATATTTTGAAGTCTTTGCTCACACCCAGAAAGTACATCACAATATTTGTGGATTTCTTCTGTGAATCTGCTTACTTTCTAAAATGTATTTGTAACCCACCCATCAATACTCACAGCACTTTCATAGTCATTTGTGGATATGTGCAGAGGGGTGAAAGGTTTGATTCATTTGGTGCACATACTCCCAGATAAAGTAGAAAAAGGTAGTGCTCTGACATTTTGTTTTACCTCTCATACTGTCAGCAAGTGTACTTTTTGCAATCTACTTGCTAGATTTTTTGTGCTTTTGTGCTTTATTTGGTGACTTAGCAGTTTCAAATGATCCCCAAGCATGTTAAGGTACTGTCTAGTGTTTCTAAGTGAGAAAAGGCTGTGATGTACCTCATGGAAAAAATGGGTGTGTGATACAAACTTTGGGCATAATATGTGTAGTATGGGATGGAAAAGCAGCTAAAATTGTGTATTCAAAAGGATAGTGAAAAAGTATAGCACTATTGTGATGCTGGATACCAATGAAATTTACCATCATGTTACTCAGGGTGTAACAATTAGCTAGATATGAAACACTTAGCTACTTCTGGTGGCTCACACATTTCAAAAGGCAATGTGGCATGGAAAATGTCAAATTTGTAGGCAAAGAAGTTCTGTAGATAAGGAGGCTGTGAAAGAATTTTGAGATACTTGCTAAATCTTTACAGGAAAAGAGTTCCATGGAAGAGCAAGTTTTCAATGCCCCTGAGGCTGGCTCATTTTATAAGGCTATTGTCCATCAAACCTATATAATATAAAAGGCATTTTTGATTGAAAAAAATTACCAGAGGCTGGAAAAGAACCTATCTGCATGTTTTCACTTGGAGAAACAGTTCAGTATTCAGCACTCAGTGTTCATGGCAACTTTATAGAAGAGAACTATTACAAATAATGAGAATTGAGTGTTTCTGAATCATCTATGGATCTACTTTTATAATTTAATTTTCCCCTTGGCTATTGGTTACATGATTCTATTTCTACATGCATAGTAAATTTTAATTAAATATCTTAAAATACTGTAGAGTTCCAGATGATGTTATCTTTGACAGGTAAATTTACCCTTTCCTTTGATAGGCAAATAGTGGGGTACTAATCTACTCAATCTAGCCACAGGTCACATAGTTCAAGCTGGGTTAGTTTTGTTAAGTCTAAGCTTCAGTCTGATTTCTTCCTATCAGGAATTTCAATCAAGAGCTCAACTTTCCTTCAACTCATTAATGACAGAAAATTTTACTCCACTCTCTGGATATTTGTGGCTTGGCATTTTGATTCTCCGCCTTTGAATCTTCAGACTTGGCATGTCTACTGACAAGTAGACTGGTAGTAGTTTGAGGCTCCTTGAGTCTTAGACTTTGTCACTTTGGCCTAATAATAACCACCAAGACTTATTCTGCTAGTTTATCTGTCCTACAGAAATGTCCCTCTGCCAGACACCAAGGCTGGATTTGCAGACTGTAGAGGTGTCCAGATCAGTAAGTACCCTGGGAAAAGCAGTTGCAGATAATCAGTGTTGCCTCGCCAAGGCTGCCATAACAAAGTACCGCAGACTGGGTGATTTAAATTTAAATAAGAAATCTTTTTTTTTTTTTTTTGTCACAATTCTGGAGGCTGTGAGTCTCAGATGAATGTGTCAACAGTGTTGGTTTCTGAGCCCACTCTCCTTGGCATATAAATGGCTGCTTTCTCACTGTTTCTTCACATGGTCTTCCCTCTGAATGTGTCTGTCTCCTAATTTCCTCTACTTATCAAAACACCAGTTACAGGACTTCCCTGGTGGTCCAGTGGTTAAGATTCCACACTTCTAATGCAGGTGGCATGGGCTCAATCCCTGGTTGGGGATTGAAGATCCCCCTTGCTTCAAGGCATGGCCAAAAAAAAAAAAAAAAAAAAAAATTAAACACAAGTCACATTCAATTAGGGCTCTCCAAATTACCTTATTTTAACTTAACTACCTATTTAAAGACCCTATATCTAAATACAGTCGCATTCTATGGTACTAGAGGCTAGAATTTGAACATATGAAGTTTAGGAGGGTATAATTCAGCCCATGGGGTTTCCCAGATTACACTAGTAGTAAAGAATCCATCTGCCAATGCAGGAGATGAAAGAGACACATGTTCGATCACTGGGTCGGGAAGATCCCATGGAGCAGGAAGTGGCAACTCAGTCCAGTATTCTTGCCTGAAGAATCCCATGGACAGAGGAGCCTGACGGGCTATAGTCCATGGGATCGTTAAGAATCAGACATGACTGAATGGCTGAAAGTAATTCAGCCCATAACAAGGACTTTCTACTCCTGTCCATATTTCTTAGGACCCTTCCTCAGAGTGACTTTTTGTCTCCCAGGCAGTTATCACTGGGAATAGGCTATGGGAAATTCCACTGTGCTTTTCTGATTTGAGGCTCAGGTCTTTCTACCCCTGCTTTACGTATCTTCAAAATTCAGTAGATGTTTCAATAGAAAAATGTCATGTGTTTGAAGCCCCTCAGTGTTCCTTTTCTGTCACTCCCTCCTCGTATGTCTGCCCCAAACTCTGTCCCACCAATTTTCCTGCACTTGTCTCAGAATCAGCCCTCTCCTGGGCCAAATCCAAGTTATCAGCCTCTGGCCAATACCCAGAATTTGCCAGTGTCCTCAGGGGCAGCTGCAAAACCTAGCTCACCTCTGCCATGTATGACCCTTTGAATTTCACTCCTTCCAGTCTTCATGGTTTCTACAGTTCTTGAATGCCTTTAAATGTATGACTTTTGCAACAAGCCTGTCAAGTTTTTCTTATTTTCCATGGGATTGAGGGCTTGTATGAATTCTTCTATCCTTTCAGGAGGCCAGGTCAGTGGTTACCTTCAAGGAAGGGATGGGTTGTGACTGGCAGGTGATATGGAAAGAGTGTCTGACTTAACATGGGAGTTGGAGTTACAGAGGTATATTCATTGTAATAAAATTAACTGAGTTGTGTAATTAGGGAAATATGTTCTGGCATGTATATTTCCAATAAAATCTGTATTTAAAAAGAAAAAGCACACAGAAGGAAAAAATAAGTTATATGCTGAATAGGTTTTCAAAACCCCATGGAAAAGTAGCTTTAAAGGCAAGTGTGAAAGTGTTAGTCACTCAGTTGGCCCCATGGACCTTTGTGATCCCATGGACCACCAGGCTCCTCTGTCCAAGGAATTCCCCAGGCAAGAATACTGGAGTGGGTCACCATTTCCTTCTCCAGGGGATCTTCCTGATCCAGGGATTGAACCAGGTCTCCTGCATTGCAGGCAAATTCTTTACTATCTGAGCCACCAGGGAAGCCCCTTTCTGTAGGAGTTCTGGTTCTTCCCTCTGTTTCTCTGCCCTTGGATTCCTACTCTTTCTCTATATTTTCCTATGAGGAAGTCCACTCCTCTTAGTGTTAGGTGATTGTCAACCAACCTAGTTGCCTCTGTCTTATGGTAGAATTTCCAAAGTCTGAGTCTTTGTGTCAGGAATGGTTTGCTAGAAACTTGATGGGACAAATGGAGATACCTGCTGGTGTTCCAGGATGGAATGGGAAGGGAAGGAAAATGGAAGCTGTTGGTCTCACAGGCTTGGGTGGGGACAGATGATATCTTCCTTCATGCTTTTCCTGGCAGGCTGGTTTGCAGATACACCTGCTTAATTAATTTCATACGTGTGGATCTACATGCATACCTACATCTCTGAGGACATTATTAGTTTTAAAGGACCGTACATTCTCAAGTTATGAAAGGAAAAAAGTAACTTCTGCAGTACCTGTAAGCTGCACAGCCCTTCCTTTCCCACAGTTAGTAAATCCAATTATGATTCTTTCCTCCTTTCAGATGGAAATCTTTGGGGCCTGCTGGAATAAGAAAGATAACAAATGCCTCTGCATAAAGGCTTTCTCAGTTACACAAAGAAACACTGTGAAATATCTAATCCAGAAAGAGATCCTCCACCCCAGTCTCCATTTCGGGAAGGTTTAGTTATGACTATGGTAAGTGCAGTGCAGGTGAAATATGAAGTGTCATGGGAATGAATTAAAAGGGATGCATTGGAACTTCCCTGGTGATCCACTGGTTATGACTCTATGCTTCTGCTGCGGGGGGCATGGGTTCCACCCCTGGCTGGGGAACTAAGACTCTGCATGCCCCAGCACCACCCCCACCCCAAAAAGAGTTACAAAAAATGGATGCCTTAGTGGGAGACTCTCATGTTGGGCCCATGTGGACTCCATCTCTGCTCTCAAGGCCATTCTGTTCATGTGCCCATCATCCCAGCTCTGGGGTGGTTGAAGTGGAAGTCTGGCTGATGTCAATGGCTGAGTCATTTTGTCTACTTGGGTGCTTGTTGCCTCTTCCATGGTGTATGCCTTCTATTTGGCTTCAATGTGACATGCAGGTTTCTTTGGTTCCACACCAAGAGGTCCATCCACCTATCTCTACTATGGATATCCTTGTTTTCAATCTTTCCAATTTTTTTCCCTTCTGTGCTTCTGAGCAGCCATCCAAGAAATACGTCCTAATCTTGAGCTACTTATTTTTCCATACAATGTGGATAACCAAGTACATTGATCACAGTTTCACCCAATGAGAAAATTTTCACTCTTTGCTGTCTTTCAAGACCACTCCTGTCGTGTAGCAATTGCCCATTATTAGCATGCACCCACATACCAAGTTGACCCACTTAGAATCTAAGCTTGGGATTTTGCTGGCTATATAGGACCTTCTCTGTGGCCATATGTGCAACTAGAGGTGCCACTTATCCAACTGTGGTAGGTAATGTGGGACTTTGGACTACCTGCCTATGAAGATTATTTGTACACCTTGTCTTACTCTGTCAGATTTAGTCCAAGATGTATTACATAATACTCCTGTGTTATGGATGGGCTGCTGCTACATCTATCTGACTCTATGACTTATTGGACTAGCATAATATGGCTCATAGTGGACAGTTATGGACACATGGTCATTTGGTGCCCCATGGTCAAGCATTACATCTCTCCCAGGACCCAGTAATGTGAGAAAAGAGGTTTATCCTAATGTGTATGTTTCCCTGTGGATGTCATGTTCCCAAACCCCAGGGCCTGGATTGTGGTTTTCCCACTGGTGCCTTCTATAAAATCCACACAGCATGTTTCCCTGTACACAGATACATCTGAATCCCACAGGGTCTGTGGGGCCATATGGTTCAATTTACAAGAATGTTTTTATTGCAGCCTGGATGTGCTGCATAGCTCTTTCCTGTTCTGGTTCTACTTAAAGTTGGCATTTTTCCATGTCATCCTGTCTACAGGTGGAGCAATATGCTTGGGTGTGGAATGTACTTTCTCTAGAAATCAAAGAGGTCTACCAGATGCTGTGCTTCTTTGTGGTAGGGGATGCAAGATGAAGCCATTTGTCTTTTACTTTGATGGGAAATCCTCAAGTATACTCTTGATCATTAGACACCTAGAAACCTTCCTGAAATGGAAGATCCTTGAAATTCATAGGGTTTTATCTCCCATCATCCCTAGAAATATATCTTGCCACCACCTCTAGCATTGCTGTCACTTCTTGCTTGTACTGCTCAGTCTGTGATGCCATCAATGTAACATTCAGTAGGATATCCCCAGAGTCTAGCTCTCCTTGGACTGTATTATTTCAGAGGGAAAGGGTTAATATAGGCTTTGGGCAAAACTCTGAGTATCATTGTCTATTTTTCCTCTGCATATAGTCCCTCTGACTCTCACACTCAACCCTTAGCTATTTGTTGGTCACTTTTATTTTCTCTTCATCTCCAGCAGGACATCAGTACAACGTCTTGGTGTCTAGCCAACTTTGCTGTCCTTCTGGTATTGGTTTCCCCATATCTTTGAAGTGCCTAGATTATTACACTGGTCAGGGCATCCTTCTCCATCAAGACATGTTCTCAGGTTGCCATGGTGAATCTTCAGCAACTGGGCCACCAGCTTCTGCCAGGGACTATTCCCATCTCATGCCCCACTCAGGATGAGATCCTCATTATCAGCTAGGCAGTGATTGTGCCCATCCCCTAGCTTTCTCAGATCACTTCTGGCACCACCTGGGTCAGTTCAGGCTCTCTGAGAATAAGATACCAAGATGGGATTAGATGTACACAAGAGATTTGTTGGAAGAAACAACTGGGAAGGATAAAGAAGGAAGGAGCAGCAGAGAGTAGGCTGAGACTTCAGACCTCAATCTGAGAAAGAAGAGGGTAGAAAAGAGGATTAAGGCAAAAGAGTGCCAACAGTGAGGTTCTGGCCAGACCATTAAGGAGTCCCTGAGCAAGGTTACCCATTGGAAGGATCCTTGCCTAAGGCCATGCAGCCAATGATCTTGACCTTGAGATTTGAACTTGGAGTCTCCAGAGTGCATGCTGTTCTCATTCCACCATAGCTGCTGTAAGTTTTCTTTCACTAGTGGGAACTGGCAGTCCCCTGCCATTTGGGGCTTCTTTCTGTGGTTTCCATAGAGCTAGACTCAAGGTTGTATCTTTTTTCAAGTTCACAACTCCTGAATCTTGTGTCTTAACCAGCTCTCATCACATATCCAGCTCTTCTGCTCCCCTTCTGTCAGGAGACTCCAGAAAACTTGGAAAAAGAAGATTGAGGAACATGTTGTTTAGTTGCTAAGTCCTATCCAACTCTTTGTGACCCCATGGATTGCAGGATGCCAGTCTCCACTGTCCTGCACAATCTCCCTGAGTTTGCTCAAATTCATGTCCATTGAGTCGGTGATGCTATCTAATCACTTCATCCTCTGCTGCCACCTTTTTCTGACTTCAATCTTCCACAACATCAGGTTCTTTTCCAATGAATTATTTCTTCTTACCAGGTGACTGAAGTATTGGAGCGTCAGCATCAGCCCTTCCAATGAATATTCAGGGCTGATTTCCTTTAGGATTGACTGATTTGATCTCCTTGCTGTCCAAGGGATTCTCAAGTCTTCCCAGCACCACAATTCAAAAGCATCAGTTCTTTGGTGCTTGGCCTTCTTTATGGTCCAACTCTCATGTCCATACATAACTGCCATAGCTTTGACTATATGGACCTTTGTAAGTGGGGTGTTGTCTCTGCTTTTTACTATGCTTTCTAGGTTTGTCATAGCTTTTCTTTGAAGGAACAAGTGTCTTTTAATTTGATGGCTGCAGTTAGCATCTACAGTGATTTTGGAGCCCAAGAAAATAAAATCTTTCACTGCTTCCACTGGTTTAACTCAGGTTAGTGATGAGGACAGAGTTGACACTGAGGAGAGGAAATAATATAGAACTTGAGTTTTATACTGTCTGTTCCAACACACACATAACCATTCTATAGACACCTCTACTCATTCTTGACTCAGTGAAGGTAAGATCTGGCAGCATCATGGATGAAGATAGGTGGTTCTGTAGGGTTGGTTCTGTTGGTTCTAAATCTCTCAGCAACCCTGTAGGATGGAAATGATGTTTTCAGAATCACAAAAATAGTTACAGATGGGGAAACTGAAGTACATATTAGACACGTTAAGTAACTTGCCATTCACTGAACTACTCAATCAGTGGTTCTAAAATCTAGCACAAATGAAAAAGTGACCCCAGCACCTACTGTCATAAGCCTACCTCCCTTCACATCCCCTTCACTTCATGGAATGCAGTCTCATAGAGAGGAAAAAGCATAAGGTCTGGAGTTAGGCAGACTTGGGCTCTAAATGACTGTCAATTTTCACACATGTGTCCTTAGGCAAGTTAAGTTCTCTGAACATTAGTAAAGAGAGTTAATTATACCTAATCTATAAAATTGACAAAATATTTAAATTTGTGCATGCAAAGGGAGCTAGTACAGGCCGAATGGGTGGTAGGGGCTTAACAAATATTCATTCCCATCTTGGAAGAGTTTGTTACGATGGGCAGATCTACCTCCTCCATCTCCCAAGGCAGTGAGCAGCTTATCAACAGAGACCTTCCCTGACCCTATTTCACAAAGTGCTTCTGTGAATCTGAGAAATTGAGGCCTCACTGTGTGTCAGCTTTGAGATTGCCACTTGGAAGGCAGTTGTATCAGTGTGTGTTAGTTGGTCAATTGTGTCCGACTCTTTGCAGCCCCATGACCTGCAGCCCGCCAGGCTTCTCTGTCCATGGCATTCTCCAGTCAAGAATATTGGAGTGGGTTGCCACTCCCTTATTTGGGGGATCTTCCCAATCCATGGATCAAATCCGGGTCTCTTGCATTGCAGGCAAATTCTTTATCAGTTTAGCCACCAGGGAAGGAAGCCCCAGTTGTATCAATAGCAATTAATTTCCTCAGTCCTGACTTTCCTGTTAATTATTCTGAAAATGTACTCACATTCTGTCAACAAGACTGTTTTCAAAATCGCAGCCATTTTTCATCCTTAATAAAGTCTCCTTCCTGTCTTCTTCCTTCTGTTTCACAGTTGCAAACATCTTAATCCTGGAGAATTGAAAGAACATGGAAAAATAGAAAGTAGAGAGCTCCTTTCTCCACGCTCTCTAATCATAATTACTTCCTAAGTGAGGAACTGGCCTCTCCTCTATCCTCGGATGCAGCGACTTCACATTCTCTGCCTTGTTTCATCTTCACACCAGGGTTCCATGTCAGCTGTGATGAGGTTATTCCCACTTTAGATGTGAGGAAGTTGATGCTGAGAGAGGTTACTTACTTTGGCCAAGATCACACAGTAAAATTTTACCAGAGTTAATATTTGAGCCCAATCTGTCTGATATAAAAATCCAGCCTAAAATCATACAACACACACAGGTCTGCACCCACAATTTACTACATCCTGTGTTTGATCTATTGTGTGGAGAAGAAAGCACCTCCCTTCTCTGTCAGCTCATGTCCTCCATGTCTACCACCTCCCACTAATCCTAGTAAGTGCTCAGCAAACACTAGTAGTGAATTAATTTTATTTCTTTGTAGACAAGAAAGCTGTTGTGCTAAACACAACCTAAAGAGTTCTCTTCAGGTCAGTGGCCTAGCTCAAAAACAGTAATGACGTTACTTTAGTATGATTAGAAGAATCAAAAGCTATTTTTGAGTGGGGATCATGCCATTTACTTTCTCTGGATCCCCAAACAGCCATGCCCTCACAAATTAATGAAATAAAATGCAATGAATTAGGGAGCATACTGGTGCTGAGAAGGTTCTTTGCAACAGGTTAGGTACTCATCTCAGCACTGCCACTGAGTAGTTATGTGACTTGGCTTTACTGAGCCCCAGTTTTCTCATCTCTAGAATGAGAAGTTGAGCAGGACAGCCCCTCCACATCTTGTGGTCTCTGGGTCTATGGCCTTCAGCCACGCTTTTGGGACTATGATATCTTCTAGCATGTCTCCATGCTTGGGGACAGGCTCTTGGCATGAGTATGCATCTCTCCTTAGTCATCCCCATTGGAGGGCAAAAGCACTTTTTCTTTTCTCCCTTCTCTGATAGTGCAGATTTTAAAAGCTAGAGGAGTTTCTCCCATTTATTCTTTTTGCAAAGAAATAGGTTCTTCTATACAAAGAAGATGAAGTCTCCTCATTTCAAAACATCTTCCCCAAAGATAGCAATACATATTTTCCTAAATATTTCAGAATCCTATTTCTGAGTGAGATTCTGAAGGTTTCGGCCAAGTAACCCTTCCTTCAAAGAACTCTAACGGGCAAGGTGGAGTCAATACTACTTCAATCAGAATGAAGTCTGTTCTGGGGTTCAACTGTAAGGGAAATGATGCTGAGAGGCAACCTTTAGTTTTCCTCTAAAGGAAAGTTAAAAGATTTTATTTTATTTCTCAGGGTGAAGGAAGTTATTGTTGGTATCTTGAAGCCATCTTTGTCCCAATGAGAGTCAACTCCCTGACCAGTTAACTGAGCTTTAGTTACTAGGAATGTACACAAACATTTCTTAAGTGCATCTGTTTAAAGAGCTTTTGATCAGAGAAGGAGCCAAACTCTGAAAAAGACTGTAATATATTAAACACCTCTTTTTCCTGAACAGGAGAATAACTGATGGTTCCTGATGAACATCATGAAGGTTGTTCTCTAAATGGTAATGAGGCATCACTAGGTAAATGTTGGCTTGAAATCATTGGGAAACAACATTTCCATGCAGTCCAATCCAAGGGCATGGGTGACTTCAGGGAAGAGAGACTAATCTGAAGAAAAGGGAGGAACCAGATATAGCTGGAGAGACAAAGTGCTGGGGAAGAAATTCCAGATTTGGTCAGATCTGGTGAGCCTCAGGCTGGGTAGAGACCAAGGATATCATGCACTTCCATATCATGCACTTCCCCAAACAAGCAGAGAAAGATGCTAGATTCTCCTGCTTTACTGTTCTTGCCTCAATCTTTTGCCAACATATCTTGCAGAAGAGTAACAGTGGAAGAATCTGCCATGCCATTTCTGTCAACATGGGAGACAAACACAGGAGGCTCACCATGAGAAAGGAAGATCCTTGCTCCAGGATGGCTCTGGGACCCAGTGTCCCGTGCGGGGTGCGACCTGCACAAACATGCTTGGCAGCCCTGGCTCCTCACAGCCCCTCAGAGATGCTATTTATCTACTTATTTATTTGACTGTGTTAGGTCTTAGTTGCAGCACGTGGGATCTAGTTCCCTGACCAGGGATTGAACCCAGACCCCCTGCTTTGGGAGTCCGGAGTCTTAGCCCCTGGACCATCAGGGAAGTCCCTGCCTTGCTTCTCTTGAATCAGAAGCTTATCCTAGCCTGGAGCACTCTCCACCCACCCCCTCCTGCACTTTGCTAGCCTGCTCCTCATTCACCTCCCTAATGTCTGCTCAGACATGAAGGAAACGGCACCCCACTCCAGTACTCTTGCCTGGAAAATCCCACAGACGGAGGAGCATGGTAGGCTACAGTCCACGAGGTGGCAAGGAATCAGACACGACTGAGCGACTTCACTTTCACTTTAATGTCTGCTCAGACACCACTTTCTTACGCTGCAGCCTCGATAGGTGCCTGGTTTAGGTTCCTTCCATGCCACTGTAACTGAACTGCATTTGCCTCTTCTTTGAGTCTTCCCTGTGAGCTGGGAGCTTTTAGAGACCACTGATGATGTGGTTCCATCTCTTCAGGGCTATCCACAGGGCTGCTCACAGACGGGGTACCTGGCAAATGTTTGCTGAAAATTGAAGGGACAGGGGAGGGGAGGAGAGAAAGAGAAGAAGAAAAGGTAGAGGAGACAGAGAAAGGGAGAGAGAATGAGGAAAAAGAAAGGGGACGTGGGAGGGAGGGAGAGAGACAAGGAGAAAGAAGTAAAAACAGAAGAGGGCAAAGGAAAAGGGGAGAAAGAGGAGTTCCTGGGTTGCCCAGGAAGTGGATCAGGGCAGCCCTGTTGGCTGCCTGTCTCAATGTCCTTCTCTTCCTTCACCCCTTCTTCCCCTCATCACTACACCTTCTTTAATTAAATTCTGTCTCCAACAGAAGTAGCTTGGGCCAAACCTCCTCATCTACAAGAAATGCGCCAAGCCAGGGCCCTGCTTCTCTCCTTTCCCAGAACTGTGATCTAGGATTTCCAGCAACAATGTCAACGTCCAAACTGTTGGCAGTGAGTTTGAGCCAGCTAAGACCCCAGGTCATGGGGGGCTCCTTATTTGAATTTCACAAGATCCTTTTAATCCACGGAGAGCTAGGCGACTGCTGCAGGCTGTGTGGGCTGCAAAGTAAATTGTTTTTCAAGCTTATTGAAGGCACTTCCTTGGGGAAATATCCTCTTTCTGCCAGAGTTGAGCCTCACAGTCTTGATCTGGGGCCTCCTATTTAGTAGAAAAGGGAGGGGTTTTTGGAAAAGGGTTTGGGGTCAGGGGTTTCCTATCAGGCTGATGAGAGAGAAATTCACTTGGTTGCTGGGAGAGTTGAGAATTCCATTTAAATTTTCATTTAAACTTGTGACTATTAACTGGCAACAGCATTACCTGGGGAGCTGGTTTAAAATGAGCAGTCCAAGGTCCTGGCTCCATGGACTCTGATTCACTGGGTTTGGAGGGGTCTCTGCGATTCTGCCTATTGAACAGCCATCTTCCTCCTGCTTAATTCTCCTTCAGAGCCTCAGGGAGGGCCTGGCCTGGGGGAGGCTGTGGGCTGGCAGCTCTCCGTGCAGTGAAAACTTGGTGGCTGACTTGGGTCCCGTAGGAACAGAAAAAGGGCTGGTGGAATCTCCAGCCACATAGCTTCTGGGGAGTGGGGGGACACTGACCATTTTCACTTAGTGAGTTTAAAATTCTGTTTGCACCTGAGTTTTCTTTTCCCTGGGACTGTTCCTTCTTGCTGGAAACACTGACACTGGCCACACCACATCCCCCTTATCTTTTTTTTCATATTATTTATTTATTTATTGGCTGTGCTGGGTCTTTGTTGCTGTGAGTGAGCAATTTCTAGTCGTGGTACGCAGCCTTTTCATCTTGTTGGCTTCTATCGCTGCAGAACATGGGCTCTAGAGTGTGTGGACTCCAGTAGTTGTAACACACAGGCTTCGTTGCCCCGAGCCCTTTGGGATCTTCCTGGACCAGGGGTCAAGGCCATGTGTGGTGCATTGGCAGGGGGATTCTTCACCACTGGACCACCAGGGACGTTCCCCCTTATGTCCCAAGGTGGCTCCACAGTGGGGTCAGATGCAGCTGCCTCCTGTATAGGCACATGGAGGTGTGTGAAGTCACAACTCCACACTAAGCTGGTTTCTCCCAAGGACCTCGTAGCTACTTACGTGTTTTATTGGAGAAGAGGGTGGGGTGGGGGGCAAGAGGCTGAAGACCCCTCTGGTGGTTCCTCAATGTGCACCAGCCAGGACAGACTGAGAGGAAGGCAAGTGGCAAGGAAGGATGGAGGAGGAAAGTGGGATCTGGGACCCTGTGTCCTTATCTCTCTCAGCTGTTAATCAGCTGGGGGACTTGGGACCATGGCTTCCATTTACTCCTGCAAATGAAGAACCTGCTGCCAGTGAGTGTTCAGTGTTGAGTTCCTTTATTCCCCACACTTGTCTTCTCCAAAGCAATGTTTTTTTTGTGGTTGTTTTCTCCCATCCCACATTCTCTACCCCTCCAGCTTTGTTTACTATTTTCCTATAAACTGCAGTAGAATTAGTGAGTTCTTTTTAAAAAAGACTTTTTAAAAGCTGTGTGCCTTTCTGTAAGCAGAATATTCAATCAGTTATTTATTGCTTTGCCTCTCTATAAAAGACAAGTGAGATGACAGATAAACCAGATCAACCATAAGACCTTGACTCTGAGAAAGTGAACGGAACATTCTTTCCAGGCCCTGCCAGCATGGTCTGGACCATTCCTCCAATGTGTCTTCCTCCACATCTGCTCCTGCCACCTCAGTCTGCCTCTGGCCTCAGAGTCTTTTCACTTGTTTCCCACTCCTGTTTCAATGGCACCAAGGTTCAGGGGCTTTTCTTGGTTCAGTTGGGTCTTAACTCGAAGGTTTCCTCTTTAGAGAGAGTCTTTCCTCAGTGTCCACATCTTAACCACTCTCTCACTGCTCTAGGTTCCTCTTGTTATTCATTCACTAAGTTGTGTCTGACTCTTTGAGACCCCATGAACTGCAGCACACCAGACTTCCCTGTCCTTTGTTATCTCTCAGAGATCATTCAAATTCATGTCCATTGAGTCAGTGATGCCATCCAACCATCATCCTCTGTCAGCCCCTTCTCTCCCTGCCCTCAATCTTTCCCAGCATCAGGGTCTTTTCCAATGAGTTGGCTCTTCACATCAGGTGACCAGAGTATTGGAGCTTCAGCTTCAGTATCATTCCTCCCAATGAATATTCAGTGTTGATTTCCTTTGGGATTGACTGGTTTGATCTTCTTGCAGTCCAAGGGACTCCGAAGAGTCTTCTCCAGCACCACAGTTTGAAAGCACCAATTCTTCAGTGCTCAGCCTTCTTTATAGTCTAGCTCTCATTTGGGAAGCTGGCTAATCATGTGGAATCCCAAGCTTCAATCCTTGACTTAATGGATCTATGCCAGACGGTCTGGTAGTTTTTTTGAAATGCTCTCCAGGTAATTCTTATGTGGAGGCAGCACTGAGAACTTCTTAGCACTGTGGGTTCTTGTTGCTATTATTTTGAGATATAATTGACATTTTAGCTGCAGGTGTACATCATAATGTTTTGATATTTGTATATATTGTGAGATGATCACAGTGTGTCTATTATGATAAGCATTGTTATATATTGTCTCACCCATTCCAATACACAATAGATTGCAATAAAATGACCACACATTCTTCCTCAAACTGTATCCATGCCATTGGCAATGTATCTTTGAAGCATCTTCCATCCAGAGATGGAGTAATCCTTATCTCTGGGCTGGCCTTGTGACTAACTTCAATCCACAGGTGTTACAGACACCACACTGTGGAACTTCAAAGGCTAGCCTAGTGGAGGAAGTGTGGACAGGTAGAGCAGACAGGAGTCATTCCTGTTGAAGCCCTCTCGACAAAGCAGCTGGTAGTTAGCACCACCTTCCAGATGGGAGTCAAGCCAGCTTAGTCCTGATCGAGGTCCCTAATGATTACAGTTGTATCAGTGACCCCAGATGAGACAGGCAAAACAGCCCAAGTGAGCCCTACCCAAATTGCTAACCTGCAATTTGGTTATTGCCTTAAGCGATGAAGTTTTGGTGCCACTTGTTATGAAGCAATAAACGATACAGAATGTAAAGCTTCATAAGGGCAGAGACTTTGTGGTTTTATTGTTGTTATGGTAATTTTTTCAGTACCCTCTCCCTGTTACCTAGCTCAGGTACAGAGCTCTGTACACACACCTGTACAGACATCTGTACAGAGCCTGTACAGACTTGTGGTAGGTGCTCAATAAATATTTTCTTAATGGGTCAGTGATATCTGATAGGACTTTACAAAGAGCTAGTTTGCACTTTACTTAGAGTCCAGCTGGCAGCTTGGGACACTTTCCTCAGTATTTAGAGTCAGCTAACGAGACAGAATATGACTCCTCTCTCCTCCCCCAAGAAATCTCTTAAAGTGCTTCAGTGAAACTCCTTTCTCAGTAGGTCATTTCATAAAAAGGTTGTTTAGCATAAATCTTTGCTGATTCAGGAAATCCATTTTCTTTTCATGTCCTCAGATTAAACATTCCATAATTCAGAGATATTAGAGAAATTGACTGCTTCCTCCAGTCTTTCACTGAGAAGAACATTCAGCTAACTGAGGGTGTGAGGACCCCGTCCTGAGCAGGTGGCCAGGTTGATGGTGGAGCTGGGGCCAGTGGAGAACAAGGTGATGCTGAAAAACCAGTAAACTGGCTGGTGACACTGATGTACTTCCAGTCCCTGTTATCAGCAGACTGGGGGTTTGAGTAACAAGCTCCTCAGTTGCTAAGTCAAGTCCAACTCTTTGTAACTCTGTGAATGGCAGCACGCCAGGCTTCCCTGTCCTTCACCATCTCCTGGAGTTTGCTCCAAGTCACGTCCACTGAATCCATGCGATTCAAGTCACTCATGCGATCCAACCATCTCATCCTCTGTGCCCCGTTCTCCTCCTGCCCTCAATCTTTCCCATCATCAGGGTCTTTTCCAACAGGTCCACTCTTCGCATTAGGTGGTCAAAGTTTTGGAGCTTCAGCATCAGTCCCTCCAATGAATATTCAGGGTTGATTTCCTTTAGGATTGACTGGGTTGATCTCCTTGCTGTCCAAGGGACTCTCAAGAGTCTTCTCCAGCACCAAAGTTCAAAAGTAACAGCTGTTAACCACTCAGCCTTCTTTATGATCAATTCAAAAGTCCCAGGGCTGCCATTATAAGACTGAGAGGGGGATAATGAGGTGACCTAACCTGGAATTGTGTGCTGAGCTAGTGAGTTGGGTTCCCGCTGAAGTAGACCTGGAAACTGAGATTCACGTGATCTCAGGAAGCACAAGTAGGAAAGTGGGGACATGAGACAGGAAAGGGAATTTGGAAGGACATGTTAGCTGATTGCTTATGGGCATCTGGAATTCAGTCCTCAGGTGCTTAGTAGAGGCCATCCGTGCTTCAGACCTGCCCTGCTCCAGGAAGCAAGGAAGCTGGAGGCGACATCTACCTGCCTCAGGCTCCACAGTGTAGGAGCCTCCCCTGCTCCTCCAGCCAGAATAAACCCTTAGGCAGAGCATGATGGGACTGAATATGGTGAACCCAGCTATAAGGACAATTGTTTCTAAGAGTCCATTCTGAGCAGGGAAACTAGGTAACTGGAGGTGGGATGTGCTGGCCCTGGGAAGTGTTCGTTCAAGCTTTTGCCCCAGCCTCCCCCTGCCCCCAAGGCCACTACCCCTTCCTTCTCCGGTGCTGCTTTGGCCTCAGGGCTCTAGTCTTCAGGTCGCAGAGCTGTCTGAAGGTGGCAGCACAGAGGAGAATACCCTGGCATGGAGGAGGACACCCTGGCATCATCGTATTCAGTATCAAGGCCAACACTTATGAGTGCCACCTGTGTGCTAAGCAAGGATTAGGTCATTTAATTCTCAAAACATCATGAGACAGATGTTGTCATGAGACATATTGTGTCTATGTGTTCCAATAAGACTTTATTTACAGAAACAGGTAGTGGGCCAGAATTGGCCATAGTTTGCCAACCTCCAGTCTGCACACTTCCAAATCACCCTTCAACCACTGTAATGTGATTTTCAATACTTCTCCGCTACAAGGGCTCTGGAAATGTTACCAATGGCCTCTGTCAGGAGACATATTTTGTATCTGAGAAAACAGGCATAAGGAGATAAAATAATTTGCACAAATCACACATTTAGATGAATTAAAATCCCAGCTCTGTCTGCAGACCACTCCACACTCTCAATGCTACCATATATTGCCTCCTGTAAAAGGGAGAATAACAAAAAGTTATAGGTCAGATGCGAATTGGTATCCTGGGGCATTCTCTGAGTATCTCATGACTTTGATCCAGTCGTTCAACTTTTCTGAAACTTAGTTTTCTCATCTCTGAAAGGGACTGAAGAAAGTATCCCAATGGGGCATCTGGGAGGAGTAAATGACTAGTGCATGTTGGTGGCTGGCACTTAGGAGGTGCTCGACAAAAGTTTCCTCTCTTCTTCTTGCTATGGCCAGTCTTCTGTTGAGGAAATAGCTTTCTTATTCTCATCCATGATGCTTAGGGCTTCCCTCATAGCTCAGTCAGTAAAGAATCTGCCTGCAATGCAGGAGACCCAGGTTCGATTCCTGGGTTGGGAAGATGCCCTGGAGAAGGAAATGGAAACCCACTCCAGTATTCTCAACTGGAGAATCCCATAAACAGAAGAGCCTGGTAGGCTATAGTCCATGGGATTGCAAGAGTGGGACACGACTTAGCAACTAACCCCCCAGTGGTGCTTAAAGGGGCACCCAAGGCTTGCCCTGATTCTGTGCTGCTTTGGGATTTTTGACCTAAGAGTTCATATAGATCTCATTTCCTAGCTAGGCAGTGAGTATCTTGAAGCAGGAAGCAGAGTTTAGCCTTTTGTTATTGTTGTCCTTGCATTCTCTAGAACATAGGGCTGGTGCTGGCACCCAGTTAGTGTTTGGTAATGACTTCTGATGCTTTCTGTTAGTAAGAAAATTAAATGAGAAGCATTTTGAATATAGAGAAATGTACAGACAACCCAGTTCTGGTATCTCTAGAGGACATTTTCTATCAATGCCTGTTTAAGCTGAGTTCTGTACCAATCCTCAACCTAAGTGTTTGGGGCTTGTGATCAGTGGTGAGGACCACTGTCACCAAGCTGGACTTTTGTCATAAGTGTTAGCCAGTCTTTGCGATCAAATTAATGAGTTTCCTTGACTCTCCTAGAGGCAGTAGCCTCATCAGTAAGGACATAATAAGACTGACAGCAAGCAACATTAGCTCACCATGGTAAATATTTTATAGTATCTCTTTTTTTTTTTAACTACCCTGCCCCTTAAAAATTTTTTTTTGGCTGCACTGGGTCTCCATTTCTTTGCTGAGGCATGCAGGCTTCTATAGTTGTGGTGTGTGGGCTTAGTTGCCCCCTGGCATGTGGGGTCTTAGGTCTCCGATCAGGGTTTGAACCTGTGTCCCCTGCATTGGAAGGCAGATTCTTAACCACTGGACCACCAAGGAAATCCCAACAGTCCTTGCTTAATGCATATCCAAATTGTAAGATACAGGTGGAATGATTATAATGGAGGTAGCTGAGATACAGAGAGGGTAAATAACTGGCCCAAAGTCACACAGCTAGAAGGGGGTAGGCCTTGATTTGAAATATGTTTCCTTTGCAGGTTTCTTTCTTTCTTTTTTTTTTGGGGGGGGGGGGCCTCTGTTGATATTGGGCTCTTATAACTTTCCATTCTTCTATAGCTTCCCAACCTCATCCCCTCCTGTCGGGTGACACATTAAATCCTATAGGTGAAAATATGAGTTTGTGGAGCTGGTTTATATCCAGTCTTCATGGGATGACCTTGCAGATCTTGGCTCAGAACCACTAGGTCAGCTACTAATTGACATTATGGTAAATATTTATTCATGTATTTACTTATTTTCTTTCTCTCCTTACTAGATTGTACACTCCAGAAAATGTTTATAGTGTTCACTACTCTATCCCATTGTGTAGAACAGTTGCTGCTACACAGTAGGTGCTCCATAAATGTTTGCTCATTTATGTTGCAACAAACAAATAATTGTTTGTTGGTTTCATAGCTTAATTATCAGAGATACCATCTTGTTTCTAAGCTAATTGGAAGCACCTCCCTCCTCCCTCTTCTCTTCCTGCAAAATATACATTATTATAGTTTATCCTCATGAGATTATTGTGCTTAACTGGTTAGATCGCATACGTGAAACCATAAACCACTTTAGATGTGTAATCCTTATAAAAGTGGAGTCCTTGGAAGTCCTATGCTCTGTGTAGCTGTGATCTGAGAACCCAGTCCAAGGCACTGAGTATTATAAAAGAAAGCTCAATTTTTACTTGTATCCCTTAAAGAACATTAAATTTGATCCAATTCATAATCTATAACAATGTTTCTGGAAAGTATCTTTTCTTTCTTTAATTCCTTCCCACTTGCTATTTCTCTGGTTATACCAAAGTCTTTCTTTATGTTTAACCCATCTGGCTTTTTTCTTTTCTTCCTTATGGTTACCAAAGGGGAAAAGGTGGGAGGGATAAATTGAGAGTTTGAGACTAACAGACACACACTACTAAATATAAAGTAGATAAACAACAAAGTTCTACTTTATAGCACAAGGGACCATATTTGATATCTTGTAATAACCTATAATGGGAAAGAATCTGAGAAGAAAAAATTTATCTACCTATATATATGAATCACTTTGTTGTACACCAGAAACATAGGATTGGAAAGCAACTAGGCTTCAATAAGATGAGGAACAAAAAAAGCAGTGCCTGGTACACAGTAAACACTCAATATTCTTAGTTGCTTCTGTTGTTATTATGGGAAGCAGTAGTAGTAACATCATCTAATTCCTAATTGTACCCATTAAATATCTGAGAATCAAGAGAATAAAAAGGAAACTCTAGAGATAGCAAAGGGAAGGAATGAATTTTAGTGGACAAGATTGAGTCTCTCTCTATTTCATAGGCATACAGGAGAGTGATGAACTGGGGGAGGTGGGGAAAGGTGGAAATTTCATTATAGAACCCTGCACCTGTCAATGAGACAGTAAGTATTATAAGCATTTATTTATTAGAGAATTCTCTTCTCTTTGAAATGCAGTTCATGTTACATATTTTCAGTATATTCTTACAATGATGCTGCTTTTTTGAACCAGCCATCTTCAAGTTTTTTAAATTTTCATCTAACACCACCTTGAGACTCCCTGCTTGTACTGTCTGACCTTCTCTTTTGATTTTCTTCTTCCATTTTTATAGCTTTCCCACTGATCACAGTGTTAAGTCTCTCAGAGACTCTTCTGAAGGTCTCCTCTTGGCAATTTTCTTGCTACGTGGTACCAAAAACATCTTTTTTAAGCCCTCTTTGGCATTGAGGAGAGGCAGGTTGAGGCCAGTTCAGTCTGTTTTCTTTTTACCTGGAGTTTGTTACTCTAGCAATGACAGGGCATGGGGTAAACTGCCTGGAGATAATTGCTGGCACTGGGAGAACTGCCCAGGTCCAGTATCCTCCGACCACAACTGTGAAGCCCACCAGAGAGCTGGTGTGATTGCTGTGAGCATGAGGCGGGGCAGGGCTAAGAGACCTAATTTCATCCGAGCCCAGGGTGACTAGATGAATCCTAATTTGGAAAGGACTATAATTGAGTCTGTCTGGACTCTGTTTCCAATATATAAATTGGAAGCAATTTAATAAAATTTAGCATTTCAGGGATAAAAGATACAGTCTGGAGAGGGACTAGGATTTTTGCTTTATAAGCCTGGAATATCCTTTTTCTTTACCTATAGGATCTCTTTTTCCAATTATATTTTTCTCATAACACAAATGTAATCTGATTTCTAAAGGAGTCCTGAGTTAAGAAAATCCAAACTTACAAATAAGATACAATCAGGAAGTGTTGATTTGCTTCTTCATTTTCTTCTCGATTTTTAAAAGTAGCTTTTAAAGTTGTGAATTCTCCTGGGTGCCCTGCTTATCTGTCTCGGAGCATTAACTTTCTGCTCAAGTCTTATAGGAGTTGGGGTGATGTGGAGGAGAGAACAGAGAAACTGAAAGCTAAGGCAGTGGGAACCACTGCCAGTAAAACTCAAGGTGAAATGAAGATGAAAATGTGTCTGCATTTTAACTTAATGCAAAAGGGAAACACAGTGAGCTCCCCGGGAGGAATTTAACATGCATCCTTGTTAATTCTGCAAGGAGAGGCACAACCTCAAGGCTGGTCCCTGCTAATCTGGTGAACTTAGAGAGGTACATTTTCTAGAGGTCTGGCAAGTAGGTAGGAGCAGATGGAGGGGATGAAGATAGAGAAATAGTTCTCGGTAAAGTGACCCAAGGACACCAAACTAAATCTCTATCCAGGGTCCTTAATGTAATGGGCAATACTATCCTTCCTTAATTTGACAATTTTCCAGGGATCTACTAACCCTTTCATGGCAAGAGGCAGTACAGGGATGTGGTTAAAACTCAGGTTATGTAGGCCATCAACCAGGATTTGAGTCCTGCATACATAGATTACAGGTTGTATCGGCTTGGGTGAGTAAAATGGAGCTTTTAAATACTGCACACCATTCTTCTGAGAATATAAAGCGCTTAGTATAAAGCCTGGTACTGGGTAACTGCTGCCATTATTATTTTCAGTATTATTATTACTGTTATTTTTCCCTGGGACACATAAGAGGATTGATTTCTCTTCGAAGAGTGGAAGTTTCCATGACTATTTCTAAGTATGGACTTGGCTTGCAATTCCATTTACCTCAGCTGGTGCTCATGCATCACTGGAAATCTGAGCTGCAAAACCCCAGTGCCTCAGTCTGCATCTGCCTTTTGCAGGAAGAGGATCTCTACTGAGATAATAGTGCCACTGGAGGAGAGGAAGGTGATTCACCACTAATTATCTGTTACTTACTTTCACTATGGAGTAGCCGGGCATCCCACACACAGTGGGCTCTGAGCATGGAGCCTCGCTGGGGAGGGAGGTTAGAGTGGGGTTAGAGCTGAATGCTGAAGCCCAGCCTAGGGAGAGCCACTCCCTACCCTCCAGCTGAGTTCTCTGCGTGATGTCCTGCTCCTACTTGTGTCTACCCTACAGTCAGACAGTCAGCCAAGGCCAGGAGTCTACTTCCTAGATCTTTGACAGTCATGAGCTCATCTGTGAAATGAAGGTAATAGTGGCATTTACCTTAATGGCTTGTAATGAATAGCAAATAAGATCTTGGCTCAATGTAAAAATTCAGTTAATAATAATAATTATTGCGTTGGTCCTTTGACTTAGAACTCCCCCTCCCCTCCCCTCTCCCCATCCTCCTTGCCTGGCTTGTCCTCCCTGGATGACCCTGGTCACAGTGAACACCTCTCCCCTCACTTCATTCCATTTTCTTTATGTTTCTCATCAGCATGTGCAGAGCTTATGGCAAAAGTGCTCTTGTGTATGAGCTTTATTATTTTAAACATTATTAAAATTTGCATCATGAAAATTTTCACTCAGTAATGAACTTATTCATTTATTCAAAGATATGTATTTAAATATCAGCTGTATATGCACACTTCCATATATGCTGATGTCTGGCAGTAGACAGAACAGGTAACAGGTAAAACACTGCCTGCATGGTACTCACTGTAGAGGATGAGATAGATGCATGCACACACATATACAAATGTGTGCAAAAATAGGTGTGCAGTTTAAAGAATAAGAATAAAGCAGACCAGTAACTTGAAAAAAGATACCTGCACCCCCCTGTTTATGCCTGCACTATTTACAATAGCCAAGATATGGAAGCAACCCACGTGTCCATCAACAGACGAACAGACAAAGATGTGGTATGTTTATACAATGGACTACTAGTCATTCAAAAGACTGAAATAATGCCTTTTGCAGCAATACGGATGGACCTAGAGAATATTATGTTTAGTGAAATAAGTCAGACAGAGAAACACAAATGCGATACCACTTATATGCGCAATCTAAAACATAGTACAAATGAATGTATATAGCAAAATAGAAACAGATTCAGATAAAGTTAATGAACTAGTGGTTATCAGAGGGGGAGGGCAGTGTGGAGGGGCAAGATAGGGGTTTAGGATTAAGAGATACAAACTACTAGGCATAAAATGGATCAGTAACAAGAATGTGTTATACAGTGATGGGAATTATATCTGTTACCTTATAACTTTTACTGGAATATACTTTATAAAAATACTGAATCACTGCCGCACACCTGAAACTAACATCATACTATAAATCAACTATACTTCAATAAACAGAGAATTTGACAGACAACTTGGTACCTACCTCTCAAGTGAAGACATAGAACATTTTTTGCCTAGAAGGACCTCAGGGTACCTTCTCAGTCATATCTGCTCCAGTTCCTCCAAGCCCAGAGGGACCAGTCATCCTAACCAGTATACTAATCATGTGTCTGCCTTTCCTTACAGTTTTACCATCTACATATTGGACTTGGTCCTATTTTAATTCAGTTGTTTATTTCAATACCATATTTTGTATGTAATATGGATGTGTTATCCATATATTTTCTGTGACTCCTTTCATTCTACATTATGGCTTCAGAGATGATCTTCACTGATCCCTAAGGTTGTAGTTAACTCAACTGTCACTGTTGGTCATGTTACATGTATTGTTTTCTTGCCCTGAATGTGTACATTCTATTATTGGTGTATATTTGGGCTGTTTCATTTAAAAACCACTTTCATGCTGTACTGGCAATTCTTGAAACTGTCTCCTGCTTCCCACAGGTAAGAGTTCCTACCAGAGTGGAAATTCTGGGTGTTTTTTCAGCTACTTGAAAATGTCTAGATGATGTAGCCTCTTCCTTTGGGTCCTTATTGCTGCCTCTCACAGAGAGGATGGTCAGAGTTGGCTTATAGGACATGGATAAGTGCATCCATGTAGTTCAAACCTGTAATTGTTCAAGGGTCAACTAGAATTTGAGTAGCCTGGTGCTAAGGTTTAAAGATGAAATTAAGTCCCCAAATATCTCAAAGTCACTGTTGTTGGGAGGAAGCTGTGGGAATCAGCCAAAGAGCTGAAATAAAACCTTTTTCTTGCTTCCACATCAGTGCAGGCTATCAGGCGCCAGTATATATATATATATTGATATATCAACTGATTCCTTACCATTGGGCTATTCAAAAAGATCTTCATTTTTTAGGTCAAGAAGGGCAATGCCAGGAATCTCTTTCCCATCCTGGCATGAAGATGGAGAGCCTCAGAGTCCCTCATCCCCTGGGTACTAGACTGAGGCTTCTGGCACCAGTTCTGGCAGCAGACTGCAGGCTTCGGGCAGCTCAGAGGCAACCGAAGCCATCCGTGCAGCCAGGCAACAAGGGAGGGATTACAGGGCTTGATGAGCTGTGCAGAGAAGGCCTCTGGCAGAACAAAGTGGGATCTAGAGGCCTCGCCAGGTCATGCAGAGCATTTCACATCTGTGATCCAGGTCAGACAGGGCTGCCAAGGTTCGCTGTTGTCCTGGCTGTGCCAGCACAGAGGAAATGAGCCTGGCTTGCTGGCTGCCTGTGCTCAGTGGAGTACCCGCTCCCGAGGTGCAGGGCTGATCAACTCTAAAGTCTTCATTGCCCTTTCAGGGCAAATCCTTTCCTCCCTGGAATGAGATTTCTTCAGGGGAACTGTGTCCCTGGTGTCTCACAGAAGGTGATGTTCACTGACCAGGCTAGCGAGAAGGCCGCATGTTGGCATGTTGAACAGAGGGATTGTTCCCACTTCAGAACTTAGAGGGTAGATCAGAAGAGCCCTTCTTGGTCTCAAAGTGTCTTGGGAACATCACAGATGGGACATCTTGGCCCGCAGTTACTCTTTAAGCATTCACCCCGTTTGGAATAAACAATGGAGCAGCTTGACTTTCAAAGGGCAGCCAGACCCGGTGGAGAGGCTCTCCAGATGGTGGGAAAAAAGCCAGCAGTGCTCCAGGAATGGGACTCTGGTGGTTCAAGAAGCTTGGGCATGCCAGATCACCAGGCACCAAGAATGCCAACCTTCTGTTGCCTCTGCTCTCTGGAAAGTCTGGATGAGTTCTCCCTTCAGGATGGAGGAGCTTCTCCTCTGGAGTCTTCTGAGGCTACTACAGAGAGGATGGGGTGATCACGTTCAATGAGAGAGGGAACACTCCTGCTCAGCTTCAAGGCCTTCTTGGCCTTTGAGTCTGCTGTCTGTGGTGTCTCCCTTACCCGCAGAGCTCATCTCAGCAGGACTTGACTCCCTTAGTCCAAAATTCCCATTCCCTAACCTCTCCCACACTATAAGGCACAGGTGAGAACCTTAGCACCCAAACTCCCAAGCCTTCTCACTCTAGGACATAGCCCTCTCATGATGCCCTGGTCCTGTAAGAGCTGCTGCTGCTAAGTCACTTCAGTCGTGTCTGACTCTGTGTGACCCCATGGACCACAGCCTACTAGGCTCCTCCATCCATGGGATTTTCCAGGCAAGAGTACTGGAGTGGGGTGCCATTGCCTTCTCCACCTGTAAGAGCAGTTAATAATAAAAGAGTATGTTGGCATCCTTAGCCGTGTGCGTCTGACCTCAGGGGAGAGGGTGGGCATAATCTTGGTGGTTACAGAGCATGGTGAGAATCCCTGCTCTGCCACTTCCTAACCAGGTGTCTTGGGCAAATCGCTCAATGATACAATAGAAAAAGACTCTTGAACTGCCTAGGCTGTTGTGAGGTCAATGAGATTTTTCTAAAGAGAGAGTGGGAGAAAGAATGAACAAATTAAGCACAACACCTGAGTGCCTACTTGATAGTGTTTTTCTAATGGAAAATGTTCATATGCACAATTTTTTCAAAAGTTTTAATTAATTTCAAGAAAACTCTAGGTTAAGATGCTTAAGTACAGGTTATTATACCCAATGACTTTTTTTTTTTTTTTTTTTAGATTAGGAAAATGGGACTAATCCCCAAGAGAAGTGACCCCCTTATGGTCACTTAGTCACTTAGGAGCAGAGCCAGAGCTGGGAACTGGGACTCCCATCTCCAGTGCCCTCTGCCTGGCCATTTGCCTTACAAGGAGCCAAACAGGCCTCATGGTATCACCTACCATCTGCTAAATAAGAGTGGTTGGCAAGAGATTCTCCTTACACTGCAGGGAACAGAAAATTGCTCAATTCATTTCCTCATAGACAGTGGTGAAAATCTCATTCAGGAGAAAAATGGGAGTGTGTGGGTGATCAATCTGGTGCCACCCTGATGTTAGTCCTCATAGAGGACAGCTTCAGTGTAATAAGCTTTCAACTCCTTTGGGCTCCATTTGTGCTGGACATCTTCTCTTTGTCCCTCCAGATCTGGTATCTTTCATCCCCACTCTGCTCTCTGGCCTGGAGGCTGAAGTGTAGACCACACCAATAGGCTTCCTTGCCCTTTGACTTATGGTTCAATTCAACCAATCAAGAGCCCCAGGGGGAAATCAGAGAGAAGAAGGAAAGTGAGAATAATGAATGGTTTCTCTCTATGTGAAGTCACCTCCATTTAGCCATGTGGCTCAACACAGCATCACTGGTCCTCATAGGTGACCTGTTCTAGATGACTCTGTCCTTTGGAGCCAATATAACCCTTCCTCCCCTTTCCCTTTGGGCTCTTTTCTTTTTAATCTTGGGGTGTTGTAACATCCTTTGTGGGTTTCCTAGATCCTGTCCATATCTTTGTAAATACTGCCTTTGTAAATGAACTATCCTTGGAATTATCCTGAGTGTGCCATGTACTTTATTTTGGGACTCTAACTGATAAACTGGTCATCACCTTGTGTCAAACCAAGATCTAGCTAGAGGTAACCTGTGTTGCTTAGGAAGAAAATCCTGTATAAAATAACACTGTCTTTCTGAATATGCCTCCTTTCTTGCTGTGTCTCCCTTACTTAGCCCTCTTAGGATTCTGGCTAGAAAGATTTGTTGATGATTGGAATGGAGTCTTATTTATCTTCCATGTTGTGGGAGAAGTACATGATATCAAAAATGACAGGTAAAATGAATAGAATGGGGGATTTGGTCATCTGGTCAACCTCAGTCTCTCTGTCTCTCTCTCTCTCTCTCTGTCTCTCTCTTCCTCTCTCTCTTCCTTTTTCTCTCATGAATTTCATGGGGCTTCTTTTCAGTTTCTGACTGAACTTTACAAAAGCAACCTGAAAAGCTATCAAGTCTGTCACTTTATAACCTAACCCCAAACCTAACCTTAGTAGTTAGGAAACCTGAGTCCTTAAGATATGAAGACATGATCAGTTAAAATATAAACCGTCATTATAGTTGGTAGAATTGGTAAGTCAAGCAGCTTAAATTTACAGTCATCATATTTTTTCTTCTGTATTTTCTTGCTTTTGTTCTTCATAAAAAACTAGATAGTAAACTCTTTGAGGACAAGAAATATATTTTAAAAATTAATTCATTTTTGTATTTACAAGTATTTATTTGGCACTTGCTATGTGCCAGGCACTGGTGATGCAATGGTTACATATCATAAAGAAAAATATCACTATAGTTAAAGAATATACAGTTTAACCCAAGGCAAACTTTGACTGTTGGCTGTCTGGCTGTTTTGTTAACAAACTTTTATTGGCACACAGACATGCCCATTTATTTACTAGTGTCTATGACTGCTTTCAAGCTATAAGACAGAGTTGGGTAGCTGCAAAAGAAATTGTATATCTTGCCAAGCCCATAATAATTGACTTGTAGCCTTTTATAGAAAGTTTGCTGACTTCTGGCCTAGTCATATACCTTCCCAGTACCTGGTGAAGAAAAAGCCATAGTTTTTGTTCCTCTCTACAAATACTTTATGGTTAGAGCAACAGATTATTCACAGCTGAAAAGCATCACCATTGTTATGATAGTAGGAAATAATCCTTAGTGGATTATTTTTAATCTTTGCATTTTAAAGAATTTGCTGAAATTTCTAGATGCTATTGGGATATGAAAAATTTTATTGCTTTTTTTTGGTGCATCAGTGTGAGTTCAATACACCTGTGCAACTGTGCAAGACGTTTCAAAGAGGGAAATGTTCTGATGCATGAGGTGGAGGGAAAGGATTGAATAGAACCTTGATTGCTACCATTCCAGAATGTGTCATCTGGTTTTCTGCTGCTCTTAGTCTTCTCTAAACACACTTATGCTGTGAATTTTTTTCAACTTTTTGTTCATAAATACTTGAAGAAAAGCAATGAACTCAGAAGTCCCTTTTAACCATTTCCTTCTCATTTGTATTGAGCAACACAAATGTGTGGCTGTGGGATTCTCTGGGATTGAGGCACAGTTAGAAGGAAGAGGGTAAAAGCCAGTGTCATTGGCATGGTCTGGTGTGTCCATCTGCTGTGTAGCAAGTCTGAATAACACTCAGAATGACATTTAAATAGGTGCAAGGTGTTCTCTCTGACTCCTTGTGGGTTTAGGATGTTCGTCTTGTTCTGAGAACTGTGTATTGTACTGCTACTGCTGCTACTGCTAAGTCACTTCAGTCGTGTCCGACCCTGTGCGACCCCATCCCTGGGATTCTCCAGGCAAGAACACTGGAGTGGGCTGCCATTTCCTTCTCCAATGCATACAAGTGAAAAGTGAAAGTGAAGTCGCTCAGTCGTGGCCGACTTTTTGTGACCCCATGGACTGCAGCCTACTAGGCTCCTCCATCCATGGGATTTTCCAGGCAAGAGTACTGGAGTGGGGTGCCATTGCCTTCTCTGGTGTATTGTACTGAGTATTATTAAAATTTGAAAAGAAAAGAAATGCAACTTATTCTCCAAATGAATAGTTGTTTTTTTTTAAATTAAAATTAGAATGCTAATGAAAGAAGCTGTGGCATTCCCTAAAGGTGAGGGAAGGACAATGTTGTAGATATTCTAGGGAAAAATAAAGGAAACAGAAATAAACAAGGATTGGTCTAGGCACATTGTAGGAAAAGTTGACAATTCTGATTTTGAATTACTGAATGTCTAAAACTGCCTTATACATACTCTTCTGGAGCACAAACACAAAATCTTGTGGATGGAAATATACCCAGTCCAAGGTAGACTTAAGACCACTTATCGTCTCAGTTATGATTTAGCATGATTAATTCAATTCAGAAGAAACTTATTACTTTGTGTTCTAGGTACTGTGATCATCCTAAAAGGATAGTAATGATGCGGTTAATAATTTAATTGCCATACATAGTTAGAATGGGCTGTAAAATCCAGTGAGAGATGGAATTACCAAAAGATGGAAATAATACAGAAAATTTTTTTATATTAGATTAGTCATTAGAATGATAAGACAGGAGGCTACTCAAACAGAAAGGACTTAGTTGAAAAGCTGCATGTGGTTGGATTATAGAAAACTAGCTCTTAGTAAGGAGGTGGAAAGGCCACCCAAGATTTTAAAAATCAGTGTGATACTGAAGATAGTGGGGAACCATTAAGGTTCTGAGGAGTGGATTGGGATGCTTGTAGCTTCTCTCTAACATTGAGATGCTAGCTGTGTTTGATGATTTGGAGAGGTGAGAAATTGGAGGTGGAGAGGCCACTTAGATGGAGACTGCAATGTTTCAGGTGAGGATAAATATTATTATAGAAATAAACTTTCTATTGGGATGCCTTAAGCAGGCTGGGTGGGTACCTGTCAGAATATGAAGGGATAAGAGTATGGGACTAAGCGTCTAATTATGTGGAAGTGGTTTACAGAGAGGGCTTCAATATGGAGAGACATGTAATAAGGTGTATCCCAGTCAGATTGTAGCTAAGACACACTAATGAAGATAAAAAATTAACACATTTCTAGACCTTCTATACTGAACTAGGTTGGTTTGGCTCTTTAGGACCTAATTCAAGAATGCCCCTCTTCCAAGAAGCATATTCTAGCCACAGAAACAGGTCCAACTTGCATTTTTAAAGCAATTGTAGAAAAAATTGTAGGAAAAGGGCAATGTCTTTTATGTCTTTGTTATCCACTAAATATTCTAGTGTAGTATCAGGCTTACAGTGAGTGATGCGATATGCATGCAGAATGAATCTCCCTGATAGATAACTCGAAACAATAGGTCGTGTACACATCAAAGCTAGCTGCCTAGAATGGTGAGATGTGAAGACCAGAGATTCTCCAGAGTCAGGGAGATAATCATCAGGTCTATCCGGACACAGCTAGGAGAGTTCTTTAAAAAAATTCAAGAGTCACAACAATGGTGGAGGAGGGATTCTTTAGAGACTGGGAATGGTGCCTAGAGGGCTCCTGCAATGATGACATCAGAGTGCTTTAAAACATTAAGTTGAAGTGCTAACAGATCTGAAATATAGACGGAACAACATATGAGGTCAATTCTGGTGATTTTAATCAAAGGGGAATGATGCTTATTTTTCCATGGGTTCATGGGAAAATCATTTGGAACATTAAGAAGTGGTAGAATTTGTTAATGAGGGCTCTCTTCACAAAGTGCTGAAAGGATGTGGCTGAAGATTGGGAAACTTTCCAAAATTAATTATTTTCCAATATTGCCTGTGAGACTGAAGCCAAACTTCCCCTCTCCCTCTGCCCACCCCCCAGCATTTGTGGGACACAAACTACACAAAGACTAGTGTACCTTTAGCACAAATATCACTTAATATTGAAATATTAGAAGCATTCTTACTAAAATCAGAAATAAGAGAAGTTTGGCTATTATGATTGCTGTTATTCAACATTATAATGGAAGTTCTAGACAATACAATAAGACATGGAAAATAGGTAATAATTACTAAAAAGAAAGAGATACAACTAATACTATCTGGAATTTATGTGAAAATCTACCACTCCAGTGTTCTTGCCTGGAGAATCCCAGGGATGGGGGAGCCTGGTGGGCTGCCGTCTATGGGTCGCACAGAGTCAGACACGACTGAAGTGACTTAGCAGCAGCAGCAGCAGTAAGTAGTTGTTAGGTAATTTTGAATCTTCCATTAGAACTCAGGAAACTTTAGCAAGTTCAGTGGATACTATTCATCTATCATCTATCTAAATATCTATTTCTATACATTGGTAATAAAGTGTACTTTTCTAATATGAACATGAGGAAAATTATAAATCTTATTGAAGGATGGAAAAGAAGACTTGATGAAAGAGAAACATGCCATGTTTGTGCTTAGGAAGACTAAATAAATTCTTCATAACAAACATTTAGTACCTTCCCAATCAAATTTCTATAGAACTCAAGTAATTAATTCTAACATCTTTGTGGAATAGAAAATGTATGAGTTAATTTTTTTGAAAAAGGAAAACGGTGATGGAGATATGTCTTGTTAGACATCAAAATATACTATCAAAGTATAATAATGACTAAGATAAAAAGTTCAGTGGAATACATAAGAATCCAGAGATAAATTAAACTGGGGATAAAGATATTCTAGAGATAATGCTTACATAACTGAGAAAAGACTTTGGGGCAATTGGCTAGTCATCTGAGAAAAAAGAAAATTAGATCCACATCTAAAACAGTGTGCAAAATTGATTCCAGATAAATTGAAAATAAAAATTTATAAGCATCATTATAAGAAAATATAGGAAAGAGTTAAAAATAAATATTGGGGCATGGAAGATTTTAAGGTAAACACAGAAGTTCATTAATTTGACTTTATGTGGATTAACTAAATAAAATTTAATATCGTAAATGTTGCAAACATTTTCTTTCAGTGTAGTGGGTAAATACTTGAAATATATAAAGAATTTCTATTAATCAATAAGAAAAAATGATGAAGAGGCAAAGAAATATGAGCAGGTTGTACATAGAAAAAGAAATTCAAATGACCAGAAACATGAAAGAATAGAAAACTTCACTTATCACTAGAAAAATACAAATTACACTGCAATGAAATGTCAGTTTTACCCCACCAATTTGGAAAACAAGGAAGAAAAGAAGATAGGGAAAAAAGATGACCTTGAAGATTTTCATATACACTGTTGTTGGTGTTGATATTGATTGACATAGCCTCTTTTGGAGAAAAAGTTCACAGTGTTTTTCAAAACTTAATATATATTTCCTCTTATTTGACAATTTTAAAGCTAAGGATTTTCCTAGAAAAATATTCCCACATGTACACAATGAAAGGTATACATTGCAATATTCCTTATTATAGTGACAAATTGTGTATGACTAAATGACCCATCAGGTAGGTACAGTTAAATGAAATATAACACATCCATTCTATGAAGCATTGTGCAGTAATGAAAAAGAATGGGGTATCTATGTATACCATCATAGAAAGATCTCCTAATACATATAGTCATTTGAAATAAAAAGCAATTTGTAAAGCAATTCACAATATAATGCTGTTTATATAAAAAGCAAATGAAAATACCTAATTCTATATGCATATATAGAAGCATATATGCATATGAATGTATAGAACAAGGTGTTCATATATATGTATATATGTATGTGGTGATGTTTAGTCTCTAAATAGTGTCTGACTCTTGTGACCCCATGGACTGTAGCCTGTCAAGCTCTTCTGTCCATGGAATTTTCCAGGCAAGAATACTGGAGTGGGTTGCAATTTCCTTCTCCTATGTATATATATACCAAAGTGCATAAAATTATTTCTGAAGACTGAGATTGGAGTAGCAAAGACGATATTTTGGTAGAAATATTTGTTTGAATTTTTGTAAGAAAATTGACCCAGTCTCCCCCATTGAATGCAGAATCTTCACTGTCTGAACCACCAAGGAAGCCCACTTGTATGATTAGCAATAATAAATTGCTTAAGAAGTAAATAAAAAATCTAAGCACACAAGTATACAAGATTATGGCTCATGCCTACAAAGAGCTTGATCTAAGCATTTTTTTTAACATTATATAATTGTGCATTCCTCCTTTCCAGCAAACTTCTTATTCCCCTTTTAGGATTTATCCTTGGAAATGTCAATGCCAGAGACTGATCCGTTAGTTAATTAGGTACATTTCTGAGTATACAATTACTTGAAAGGATAACAGATGTTGCATCTCACATCCAGACCTTGGCTAATGTGTAGATCATTAACTCAGGTCTGACTCACATTCATTTTTATGAAGACATAGGAGAGATCTTCTTATCTTTTTTAAATTAAAAAAAAAAAGATTTTAAAATCTTTTAAAAGATTTTTAGGTCTCCTAAAATTACTAAAAATTTCAGCTCTTCAGAGATTTGAATTTACTATTCCACACTAATTTTTCACCAGATTTTTTACATTATCCTGAGTTCTCTAATATTGATCACACACTGAATAGAATCTAGCCTTTAGCCAAAATAATTGGACTTTTAATTATGCAATCAAACAAATAAGCCAGAATGACCATACCTAAAAACTGGTTTTGCTCAGCACTTTCTTTGTAAAACAAAAAAGTTGTGCAAAATCAATAATGGCAAAACTTATTTGCAGGAAAGTGCATTTTGTATGGCTGTCTCTTTTCAAGCACCTCCTCACTCCCTTTCTGTGGGCTTCACCAGACCTGGCAAACCAGGCGCAAACTGTCCGGAGAACTTTGCTTTGTGATCTTTGGAAAATCTGGCTTTTGAATTTTAAAAGGAAAAGGAAAGTAGGTAGTCAACTGCCAGAGTTTGCCCCATCACATCCCTGAGCTGCCACAAGTTCAGTTTGGTTCACACTGAGCACCTGCCAGGTCCCAGGAAGAACAGCAGGAACTCGGGTGTGAATATGAGTCCCATGAGACCTTCCCCTTTTAAGGGGGAAAGGTCACACCCTTGTGGTCACAAAAGTGGGTTATAGAGAAAACGACCGAGCTGCACAAACCACTCCACTTAGTCAACAAGTATTTCTTAAGCCCTTATGTGTCAGGAAATGTGCTAAGCCCAAGGGGACACATGTACAAGACCCTCGTACTCTTATGAGTTCACAGTCTAGAGAGGATGCAGGACAATGAAAGCGTGAAGATATTGTATGAAACGTGCTGTGATGGTGCTGGACATACAGCATCCTAGTAGGGACTAAAGGGGGTAACAAGCCTATTCCTGGGGGTCAGAAAAGGCTTCTTTAAGGAAGAGAGAATTAAAACATGCAACCAGATACTTGAAAGATGAGTATAAGTTTGTAAACCAAGAGATAGGGGAGGGAGACAAGGGATTATGGTGGGGATGACCTTGTGCCCAGCACTGTGATGGGCCCCTGGGAGACCCGCCCTCACAAACGCCTGCATCCCTGTCTTCATCTGTTCCCCACTCAGACTAGAATTGGTCGGCCTGCTCTCGTCCCTTGGCCTCTGACCATCAGCCCTGACTCCTTCGCCTGTTCCCTAGAGGCTCCCTCACTCGTCCAGTAATGCAACAGACCCTGCACTCTGCTCTCTGTCTCCCCATTTCTACTCCTAGTGACTTGGTCCTCCTTTCACATCCCATCACCATCCAATGACAGCAAAATAACTGACATCACTCCATATTTAGGTAATTTCTTTTTCAGTGGCTGATTCTTGTGTGCCAATCCATGCCCTTGTAAAAGCAAGGGTGCTTATCTTCCCCAGGCTGCTTTGGGATGCTAAATCATCATAATAGCCCCACTTACTGTCCTTGCTTTCTGTAATGAAGGCAGTCAGGAAAACCTTTCCCTACCCCCAGCAACATCTTTTCTCCTGTGGCCTTATAGACACTTTCCAATTTGCAATTGAATTTTGGCATAATCTGCACTTCTTAAGGGCTATACTTCACTAGGGAAAGCTTCTGAGCTTATTCTAATAACCTCTTATTATGAATAGCATCCATTATACTAAGGAGTTTTCCAGAACTTTTACCTAGATGATGAGCAAACCTCCCAATCACCCTTCTCACACTCACCCTCTCCCAATTAGAAAAATACATAATTATATATACATATATATATATATATATCCTGGGATTTGGCATCTGCTTCATAATTATTTAGGAACGTGACTAAGCAGTTTGGAAGGAGGAGGGAAGGGGAGGAAATCTGCCCTTGTCAGAAGAGGAGAGAGGGAGAGGAGGAGTGAGGAGCACTAGGAGTTCTCTGGGCAATTGTTTCCCCAGTTTTCTTCCTTTTATGTCAACTAAACATTAAGTTTTTCCAAGCTGGTGGCTGCATGATATATCGAACTGTCCTCAAATTGCATCATCCATAAAACCTTGCAAATAGTGGATTAGCAAACGATTTTTGTTCACGATGATAAGAAAAGTAGAGAAAAAAAAATCCTAAGTAAAAGAGATAAAAGTATGTGTGGGAGGAAAAGGCAAGTGCTGATGCTGACAACTTAGGTCAGAATATATATTTTTTTAATAAATAGCAATACCCAGAAGTGGGGTTGCTGGTTGATATGGTTGTTCTGTTTTTAATTATTTGTATAATCTCGATAACTTTTTTCCCCTCAGTGACTGCACCAATTTACATTCCTACCAACAGTACACAAATGTTTTCTCTTCACATTCTCACTAATACTTGCTCTCTTTTTTTAAAAGTTTATTTATTTTTAATTGAAGGATAATTTATTTACAGAATTGTGTTGATTTCTGCCAAACACAAACATGAATCAGTCACAGGAATCTTTTGTTTTTGTTTATAATAGTGATGGGGTTCTGGACACACTACCCCAACATATGATATCTTGGCAGAGTCAGTATTTCAGGCTGAAAGAATTTGAGAAATGTCATGGGCAGGTAGGATTTTCTACCTTCCCCTGAAGCAGGTTGTAAAATCCTCATGTGACAGCTGCCCTCCTATGTTCAGAGAAGCAGCATCCTTATCTTCGAAGATAAAGGGACACAGAGAGGAATCTGAGTGAACGGTCTTTGGTAAATTTTCCCCAGTTTACTATACTGAGCTCACTTTTGTCTTTTATCATCTGTTTCCACAGTTCTTCACCAAACCTAAGCAGAAAAACACATTTAACCATTTCTTTAGGTCTTCATTTCCTTATGAAATTTCCTACATCACATCAAGCTTACTATAAAGTGGTACAGTTCGCTCTTGTTAATCTGTCTTGTTACAAGGGTCCCAGTCAAGGATTTAGAAGGGTAGAGGAAAAAGATATTTTCCTCCCCTACAATAGCCATCCTAACAAGTATGAGGTGGTATCTCATTGTAGTTTCTTCTTTCTTTTTTTGGCTGCACGGGGTCTTCCTTGCTGGGCACAGACTTTCTCTAGTTGGTGCAAGCAGAGGCCACTCTTCGTTGCTGTGTGCGGCCTTCTCATTGCGGTGGCTTGTCTCTTGCTGTGGAGTACCGGCTCTAGGCGTGAGGCTCAGTAATTACGGCTCACGGGCTTAGTGAAATTTTCCTGACATGTGACATGTGGAATTTTCCTGATCCTTGTCTCCTGCATTGGCAGGCAGATTCTTAACCACTGGTCCACCAGAGAAGTCCTCCTTGTGGTTTTGATTTGTACTTTCCTGATAATTTGTGATGTTGAGCACCTTTTTATATGTCTGTTGGATATTTGTGTGTTTTTAGAGAAAAGTCTATTCAAGTCCTTTGCCCACTATAAGATGAGGTTGTTTGATTTTTTTTTTTTTTTTGCTGTTGAGTTGTAGAAGTTCCTTATATATTTTGGAAATTAACTGCTTATCAGAGTATGATTTGCAGTTATTTTCTCCCATTCCACAGGTTGCTTTTTCACTCTATTGATTGTTTCCTTTGCTGTGCAGAAAGTTTTTAGCTTGATGTGGTCCTACTTAACTATTTCTGTTTTGGTTGCCTGTGTTTTTGGTGTCATTTTCATGGAATTATTACCAAGACCCATGTCATGTAGGTATCCCCCTAGGTTCTCTTCTAGGAATTTTATATATTGGGGTCTTGTGTTTAAGTCTTTAATCCATTTTCAGTTGATTTTTGTGTGTGATTTAAGATAGGGGGTCTCATTTTATTGTCTTGCATGTGCTTATCTTCTGGTTACATAATCAAAAGAGTCAAAATCAGGATCTCAAAGAGATACTTGCCCTTCAAGGTTAATTATAACATTATTCACAATACTCAAAGATACAGAAATAATCCAAGTAATATTCTAGTGTATGTATATACTACATTCTCTTCCTCTATTGACAAGTTAATAGATAAACAAAATATGGTATATTCACACAATGGAATATTATTCAGTCTTAAAAAAAGAAGGGAATCTCCCATTTGCAATAACATGACCAGACCTGGGAGATATGCTAAGTGAAATAATCCATCACAGAAGGACAAACACTGCATGATTCCACTATATGAAGTTCAAATACTCAAACAAATAGAATAAAAAAATCTGACAGAGGTTGCCAGGGGATGGAGGGAGCAGGAAATGGAGAACTGTTGTTCTATGGCTATAAAATTATAGTTTTGCAAGATGAATAAAGTTCTAGAGATTTGCTGTACATCATGCCTCTAGTTAACTGTATGGCACTTAAAAATTTAAGGGAGTAGATCTTAGGGTAAGTATTCTTGAAAGTGAAAGTTGCTCAATAGTGTCTGACTCTTTGTGACCCCATAGACTGTACAGTTCATGTAATTCTCCAGGCCAGAATATTGGAGTGGGTAGTCTTTCCCTTTTCCAGGGGATCTTCCCAACCCATGAATCGAAGCCAGGTCTCCCTCATTGCAGGTGGATTCTTTACCAGCTGAGTCACAGGGGAAGCAAAAAGCAAAGGTATGCAAGGAAATTTTTGGAGGTGATGTATATAGGTTTATTACTTTGATTTTAGTGAGGGTATCATGGGATTATGTGTATGCCCAATTTATAAAACTGCATACATAAAATATGTGCATTTTTTGTATATCAGTTATTCCTCATTGTTGTTGTTCGGTCACTAAGTCATGTCTGACTCTGTGATCCCATGAACTGCAGCATGCCAGGCTTCCCTGTCCTTCACTGTCTCCCGGACTTTGCTCAGACTCATGTCCATTGAGTCAATGATGCTATTTAACCATCTCATCCTCTGCAGCTCTCTTCTTTTGCTTTCAATCTTTCCCAGCATTATGGTCTTATTCAATAAGTTAATTCTTCACTGTAAAAAAAAAAGTTACTTTTTTTCAATCAATAATTTAAAGATGGGAAAAAGTAAGGAAATATTAACCTAAACTTTGATGTAGACACACGTTCTGTGAAATGGGCATTCTGACTCTTAGCTGGGAATATAAATGGGTATTATTTTAATGCTTTGGAAGCAAATGGCAAATCACATTACATTTTTTATGTTCTTTAATCTCCATTGAATTATATTTCTGATTTATCCTATGGAAATGTTTGGTTAGTAATAGTATTGAGAAAATATTACCAGTCCTAAAATATTTATTTCACTATCATTTGTGATAAGCAATATTAGAAACAATCTGAATGTTTAACTCTGTGGGAATGTTTGAATAGACCAGAGAATATCCTCATGATTCTATATTATGTAGGAAAGTGAGGTTAGCAAAACCCTGGAGGGTGAATTCTACAACACCCTCTCCTGCAGGGAGGTGACTGTCTTATTTCTTTAATGGTACAACTGTTGCCTAGTTAGGTCATTGTAGTTTCTATCTGTGGCTATAGCATTGTGCCTGGAATATGATGGACATTTCAAAAATTAGTGCTACTATTATGGTGCCCTTAATATTTGTGAAATCTGTATAAAAGCAAAGAGAAGTGTTTACACTATGCTAAAAGTGAAACAATATTGTATTTCACTTTTGTTGTTGTTTAGCTGCTAAGTCGTGCCTGATTCTTTGCAACCTCATGGACTGTAACCCTCCAGGTTTCTCTGTCCATGGAATTCTCCAGGCAAGAATAATGGATTGGGTTGCCATTTCCTTCTCCAGGGGATCTTCCCGACCCAGAGATTAAACCTGGGTCTCTCGCATTGGCAGGCAGACCCTTAACAACACTTAGCCACATGGAAAGCCCAGAATTTCACTTAAAAAAAAGTAGTTGTAAATAGAAAGTTGGACTGAAGGATATGTAAAAAGTACAAAGTGAAAATGTATTATTAATAGAACTACAGTGATTTGTATTTGTCTCTCATATTATCTAATAATTTTATAATTTTATTGAGCCATAGTTGATTTACAGCGCTGTGTTTAATTTCTACTGTACAAAAAAGTGAGTCAGATATACATACATATATATATATATATTTTTTTTTTTTTTCTTTTTCCTATTCTTTTCTATTATGGTTTATTACAGGATATTGAATATAGTTCCCTGTGCTATACAATGGGCTTCCCTGGTGCCTATATGGTAGGACTTTATTGTTTATCCATCCTATATATATAGTTTGCATCTGCTAATCCCAAACTCCCAATTCTTCCCGCCCCCACCCCCAGCCCCACCCCCCCTTGGTAATTCCAAGTCTGTTCTCTGTATCTGTGAGTCTGTTTTGTTTTATAGATATGCTCATTTGTGTCATATTTTAGATTCCACATATAAATGGTATCATATGATATTTGTCTTTGGCTTATTTTGGTTAGTATGATAATCTCTAGGTCCATCCATGTTGCTGCAAATGACATTATTTTATTCTTTTTAATGGCTGAGTAATATTCTGTTGTATAGATGTACCGCTTCTTCTTTATCCATCTTCTTTATCAATAAATTGACAGATTAAGTTGCTTTCATGTCTTGGTTTTTTTAAAATATTACTGCTATGGAAAGGTTGTATAAACGTGAACCCAAAATAACAAAGTAAATGGCAACGGGACCACACCTATCAATAATTACCTTAAATGTAAATGGGTTGAATGCCCCAACCAAAAGACAAAGATTGGCTGAATGGATACAAAAACAAGACCCCTATATATGCTGTCTACAAGAGACCCACCTCAAAACTAGAGACACATACAGACTAAAAGTGAAGGGCTGGAAAAAAATATTTCATGCAAACGGAGAACAAAAGAAAGCAGGAGTCACAATACTCATATCAGATAAAATTGACTTTCAAATAAAGGATGTGAAAAGAGACAAAGAAGGACACTACATAATGATCAAAGGATCAATCCAAGAAGAAGATATAACAATTATAAATATATATGCACCCAAAATAGGAGCACTACAATATGTACGGCAAACGCTAACGAGTATGAAAGAGGAAATTAATAGTAACACAATAATAGTGGGAAACTTTAATACCCCACTCACAACTATGGATAGATCAACTAAACAGAAAATTAACAAGGAAACACAAACCTTAAATGACACAATGGACCAGCTAGACCTAATTGATATCTATAGGACATTTCACCCCAAAACAATCAACTTCACCTTTTTCTCAAGTGCACATGGAACCTTCTCCAGAATAGATCACATCCTGGGCCATAAATCTGGTCTTGGAAAATTCAAAAAAATTGAAGTCATTCCAGTCATCTTTTCTGACCACAGTGCAGTAAGATTAGATCTCAATTATAGGAAAAAAATTGTTAAAAATTCAAACATATGGAGACTAAATAACACGCTTCTGAATAACCAACAAATCATAGAAGAAATCAAAAGAGAAATCAAAATATGTATAGAAATGAATGAAAATGAAAACACAACAACCCAAAACCTATGGGACACTGTAAAAGCAGTGCTAAGGGGAAGGTTCATAGCATTACAGGCTTATATCAAGAAACAAGAAAAAAACCAAATAAATAACCTAACTCTACACCTAAAGCAATTAGAGAAGGAAGAAATGAAGAACCCCAGGGTTAGCAGAAGGAAAGATATCTTAAAAATTAGGGCAGAAATAAATGCAAAAGAAACTAAAGAGACCATAGCAAAAATCAAGAAAGCTAAAAGCTGGTTTTTTGAAAAAATAAACAAAATTGACAAACCATTAGCAAGACTCATTAAGAAACAAAGAGAGAAGAACCAAATTAACAAAATTAGAAATGAAAATGGAGAGATCACAACAGACAACACTGAAATACAAAGGATCATAAGAGACTACTACCAGCAGCTCTATGTCAATAAAATGGACAACTTGGATGAAATGGACAAATTCTTAGAAAAGTATAACTTTCCAAAACTGAACCAGGAAGAAATAGAAGATCTTAGCAGAACCATCACAAGCAAGGAAATCGAAACTGTAATCAAAAATCTTCCAGCAAACAAAAGCCCAGGACCTGATGGCTTCACAGCTGAATTCTACCAAAAATTTAGAGAAGAGCTAACACCTATCTTACTCAAACTCTTCCAGAAAATTGCAGATGAAGGTAAACTTCCAAACTCATTCTATGAGGCCACCATCACCCTAATTCCAAAACCAGACAAAGATGCCACAAAAGAAGAAAACTACAGGCCAATATCACTGATGAACATAGATGCAAAAATCCTTAACAAAATTCTAGCAAAGAGAATCCAACAGCATATTAAAAAAATCATACACCATGACCAAGTGGGCTTTATCCCAGGAATGCAAGGATTCTTTAATATCCGCAAATCAATCAACGTAATACACCACATTAACAAATCGGAAGATAAAAACCATATGATTATCTCAATAGATGCAGAGAAAGCCTTTGACAAAATTCAACACTCATTTATGATTAAAACTCTCCAGAAAGCAGGAATAGAAGCAACATACCTCAACATAATAAAAGCTATGTATGACAAACCCACAGCAAGCATCACCCTCAATGGTGAAAAATTGAAAGCTTTTCCTCTGAAATCAGGAACAAGACAAGAATGCCCACTCTCACCACTGCTATTCAACATAGTGTTGGAAGTTTTGGCCACAGCAATCAGAGCAGAAAAAGAAGTAAAAGGAATCCAGATAGGAAAAGAAGAAGTGAAACTCTCGCTGTTTGCAGATGACATGATCCTCTACATAGAAAACCCTAAAGACTCTTCCAGAAAATTACTAGAGCTAATCAATGAATATAGTAAAGTTGCAGGATATAAAATTAACACACAGAAATCCCTTGCATTCCTATATACTAACAATGAAAAAACAGAAAGAGAAATTAAGGAAACAATACCATTCACCATTGCAACAAAAAGAATAAAATACTTAGGAGTATATCTACCTAAAGAAATGAAAGACCTATACATAGAAAACTATAAGACACTGATGAAAGAAATCAAAGAGGACACAAACAGATGGAGAAACATACCGTGTTCATGGATTGGAAGAATCAATATTGTCAAAATGGCTATTCTACCCAAAGCAATCTATAGATTCAATGCAATCCCTATCAAGCTACCAATGATATTTTTCACAGACAAATAATTTCACAATTTGTATGGAAATACAAAAAAACTCGAATAGCCAAAGTAATCTGGAGAAAGAAAAATGGAACTGGAGGAATCAACCTGCCTGACTTCAGGCTCTATTACAGAGCCACAGTCATCAAGACACTATGGTACTGGCACAAAGACAGAAATATAGATCAATGGAACAGAATAGAAAGCCCAGAGACAAATCCACGAACCTATGGACACCTTATCTTTGACAAAGGAGGCAAGGATATGCAATGGAAAAAAGACAATCTCTTTAACAAGTGGTACTGGGAAAACTGGTCAACCACTTGTAAAAGAATGAAACTAGAACACTTTCTAACACCATACACAAAAATAAACTCAAAATGGATTAAAGATCTAAATGTAAGACCAGAAACTATAAAACTCCTAGAGGAGAACATAGGCAAAACACTCTCCGACATAAATCTCAGCAAGATCCTCTATGACGCACCTCCCAGAATATTGGAAATAAAAGCAAAAATAAACAAATGGGACCTAATGAAACTTAAAAGCTTCTGCACTACAAAGGAAACTGTAAGTAAGGTGAAAAGACAGCCCTTAGATTGGGAGAATATAATAGCAAATGAGGAAACAGAGAAAGGATTAATCTCAAAAATATACAAGCAACTCCTGAAGCTCAATTCCAGAAAAATAAATGACCCAATCAAAAAATGGGCCAAAGAACTAAGCAGACATTTCTCCAAAGAAGACATACAGATGGCTAACAAACACATGAAAAGATGCTCAACATCACTCATTATTAGAGAAATGCAAATCAAAACCACAATGAGGTACCACTACATGCCAGTCAGGATGGCTGCTATCCAAAAGTCTACAAGCAATAAATGCTGGAGAGGGTGTGGAGAAAAGGGAACCCTCTTACACTGTTGGTGGGAATGCAAACTAGTACAGCCACTATGGAGAACAGTGTGGAGATTCCTTAAAAAACTGGAAATAGAACTGCCATATGACCCAGCAATACCACTTCTGGGCATACACACTGAGGAAACCAGATCTAAAAGAGACACGTGCACCCCAAAGTTCATCGCAGCGCTGTTTATAATAACCAGGACATGGAAGCAACCTAGATGCCCATCAGCAGATGAATGGATAAGGAAGCTGTGGTACATATACACCATGGAATATTACTCAGCCATTAAAAAGAATTCATTTGAATCAGTTCTAATGAGATGGATGAAACTGGAGCCCATTATACAGAGTGAAGTAAGCCAGAAAGATAAAGAACATTACAGTATACTAACACATATATATGGAATTTAAAAAAATGGTAACGATAACCTCATATGCAAAACAGAAAAAGAGACACAGAAGTACAGAACAGGCTTTTGAACTCTGTGGGAGAAGGTGAGGGTGGGATGTTTGGAAAGAACAGCATGTATATTATCTATGGTGAAACATATCACCAGCCCAGGTTGGATGCATGAGTCAAGTGTTCGGGCCTGGTGCACTGGGAAGACCCAGAGGAATCGGGTGGAGAGGGAGGTGGGAGGGGGGATCGGGATGGGAAATACGTGTAACTCTATGGCTGATTCATATCAATGTATGACAAAACCCACTGAAAAAATAAAAAATTAAAAAAAAAAAAGAAAAAACAAAAAAGAATGCTATCATCTCTGTAAAATCAATGGGGTAATATATATAGCATATATATAGTATTAATTTTTAATATGCCTATGTAAAAATTTTTGTACAAATATCTGAAAATGTATTTGATCAGTCTTTTTCTGATAGATAACTAGGTTGATTCAAGTCTTTTGTTCTTACTCCCTAAAATTGAAATTAATAAACCAATACATAAATTGTTAAAAAAAAATATTACTGCTATGAACATAGGGTTGCATGTATCTTTTTGAATTACAATTTTATCTGGGTATATGCCCAGGAGTGGCAATGCTGGATCATATGGCAATTCTAGTTATTTGAGAAATTTCATACTATTTTCCCTAGTCACTGAACCAATTTACATTTCCACTAATAGTGTAGGAAGATCCCCTTTTCTCCACACCCTGTCCAACATGTATTATTTGTAGATATTTTAGTGATGGCCATCCTGAATGGCATAGGTGGTATATTATTGTACTTTGATTTGGATTTCTCTGATAATTAGTGATGATAAGCATCTTTTCATAGAGAAATGTCTTCATATCTTTCTTTCAATTAATGTCTATTTAGGTCTTCTGTCCATTGTTTGATTGGGTTACTTGTTTTTTGGTTATTAAATTGTAGGAACTCTTCATGTATTTTGGAAATTAGGCCCTTGTTGGTTACATCATTTGCAGATATTTTCTCTCAGTCCATTAATATTTCTTTAATAAGTATACAGAATTTTAACAATAAAGACAAACCATTTAGTTTATTGAAAATGATTATTCCTACATTTTCTCATCCTTTTGACAGGTTACTTTTCTGGGTATTCATTAAATTAGTCCTACTGATAGAAGAAAAACTGTAGAAATCTGTTATGGGTGGTAGAAAAGGCACAGAATTGAGAGTTGGGGGATTTGGTTCTCCTCCTTCTCCGCGACCTTGGAAAAGTCACTCAACTTCTCTGATCTCTGTTTCTTCCTGGAAATGGCAAGAGCAGTATTTGACAGATCATTTCATTAACTAATAAGTACATCATCTAAGCTTGAAAAAGACTTTGAAAACTGTAAAGTGATTAACAAACATGCATTACATTTCTGTTTCAAGTTTTTACCTTTTTAAAGCTTAAACTGTCCCTTTTAACTCCTTCTTGCAGATGAAGCCAACTGAGTTGGACACCAAGATTCATCATGAACCTTTCATCCTTATTTCTTACCTTGTCTCTACTCTTTACAAAGAAAATCAATATATAGATCTTCCATAGCATTTATTTTCTCATTTTTCTTCTTTATAAGTGAATTTAAACTAGGAACATCTTCTATCATATTAGGAGTGACTAAGCTTGATGTGACTTTTCTCAATTTAGATATTTAGGCTGATCAGTTCTCGCTTTTTTATCAATTTGCTGTCAACTGGTCTTACAAACCTAAGCAAAGAGGCAGGAAAGGAGACAAATTTCCAATACTCCAATGACCAAAGGATGACATTACCCATGAACTCAGACCTGTCCAGGCAGGAAACTGCATTTATGTCATGGGTAAAGCAGTAAATAGCACACTTGATGATTGGTTTATCATTTCCAGATATTGTGTTAGTTTGTCCACACTCAAAGCTACCAAATAAGTCATTTGGAAGTGATGGTCATCTCCATAAGCTGGCACGTAACTTTGTTCATTAATAAAACATGTGTCTTTATTATTTTAAAGGAATTCTCATTACTGCCTCAAAGCTACTGCTGTTTGGGGGACTTTGAGTATTATATTTTTATTTCCTTTGCCTGGTACGACTGCCTCCCCTTAATATCTCTGCCTATATGAATCCTAATGCTTTATCCAGGTGAATTTACTGATGTCAGTTTCTTTTAACTGAAATCATATTTGCCTCCATCTTTGAATCCTCAACTGAGACAGTCTTTTTCTAAATTTTATTTAGAAAATGTGTAATTTTAAAAATATTAAAATTTTATTATATTAAAAATAATTTGTGTGTATATATATACACATATGTAAAATATATTGTACAGAAGTATTGTGTATACTGCATAGGTATAATATATACATATATATGCATAATATATTTCTATGTCTATATATTATACATATTTGTCTTTATGTGACATATTTCTTTGAATTATCACTTAGAAAAGAGATGGCTATTTCATAGTTGAGTCCTTATGAAGTCTCATGTTAGAATGTTTATCCTTCTCCCAGTTATTTTATTTTGAATAAGAAAGGGTTGCTTGGGGAAGACGAGGCATCTCAACCTTGACTGCATATTCAGATCACCCAGAGGACTTTTAAAAATCCCAGGGTCCAGGCTGCATCACAAACCATTGAATCAGAATCTATGGAAGTGTGTCCTGGCACTAGTGGTTTTTGTTGTTTTTGAATTTTTACAGGAGTATAGTGTTATGTTAGTTTCTGCTAACATGAAGTGAATCAACCATGCATATACATATGTCCCCTCTGTTTTGGATTCTCTTCCCATTTAGATCACCACAGAGCATTGAGTAGAGTCCTGGGCTATATATAACAGATTGTCATTAGCAACCTATTTTATACATAGTATCAATAGTGCATATATGTCAATCCTAATCTCCCAAATCATCCCACCTCGCTCTTCTTGGTATTCAAACATTTGTTCTTTATATCTGCGTCTCTATTTTTGCTTTGTAGATAAGATTGTCTACACTAATTTTTTTCAGATTCCACATACATGCATTAATACAATATTTGCTTTTTGCTCTGACCTTCTTCACTCTGTATAACAATCTTGGATCCATTCAAGTATCTACAAATGACCCAATTTCATCTCTTTTTATGGCTGAGTAATATTTCATTATTTATATATGCACTACATCTTCTTTATCCATTCTTCTATTGATGGACATTTAGATTGTTTCCATGTCCAGGCTATTGGAAATAGTGCTGCAATGAACACTGGGGTGCATGTGTCTTTTTGAATTATTATTATTATATTCTCTGGGTATATGCCCAGTAGTGGGATTGCTGGGTCATGTGGTAGTTCTATTTTTAGTTTTTTAAGGAACCCCCATACTATTCGCTATAGTGGTTGTACCAATTTACACTCCCACCCTCAGTGCAAGAGGGTTCCCTTTTCTCCACACCCTCTCTAGCATTTATCGTTTGTAGATTTTGTGATGATGGCCATTCTGACTGGTGTGAGGCAGACTGTTGTTTTGATTTGGACTTCTATAGTAATTAGTGATACTGAGCATCTCTTCCTCTGTTTGCTTTGTTTGCCATCTGTAGGTCTTCTTTGAAGAAATGTCTATTTAGGTCTTTTGCCCATTTTTGGATTTTTGTTTTTTAATAGAGCTGCATGAGCTATTTGTATATTTTGGAGATTAATCCATCATCAATTGCTTCATTTGCAAATATTTTTTCCCATTTTGAGGGTTTTTTCATCTGAAGATCATTTAAAAAACACTAATGCTGGGGCTACAGTATTTAAGACAGTATGGTTCTGGCATTGCTGTTTTTTATTCACTAAGTAATGTCCAGCTCTTTTGTGACTCCATGGATGTTAGCCTTCCAGGCTCCTCTGTCCGTGTGATTTCCCAGGCAAGAATACTGGAGTGGGTTGCCATTTCCTTCTCCAGGGATATCTTCTTGACCCAGAGGTCAAACACGTCTCCTGCATTGGCAGTTGGGTTCTTTACCACTGTGCTACCTGGGAAGCCCGGTACTGTTATTCAGTTCAGTTCAGTTCAGCTGCTCAGTCGTGTCCGACTCTTTGCAATCCCATGAAACACAGCACGCCAGGCCTCCCTGTCCATCACAAACTCCCGGAGTTTACTCAAACTCACGTCCATCGAGTCGGTGATGCCATCCAGCCATCTCATCTACTGTCATCCCCTTCTCCTCCTGCCCCCAATCCCTCCCAGCATCAGGGTCTTTTCCAATGAGTCAACTCTTCGCATGAGATGGCCAAAGTATTGGAGTCTCAGCTTCAGCATCAGTCCATCCAATGAACACCCAGGACTGATCTCTTTTAGGATGGACTGGTTGGATCTCCTTGCAGTCCAAGGGACTCTCAAGAGTCTTCTCCAACACCACAGTTCAAAAGCATGAATTTTTCAGTGCTCAGCTTTCTTCACAGTCCAACTCTCACATCCATACATGACCACTGGAAAAACCATAGCCTTGACTAGACGGACCTTTGTTGGCAAAGTAATGTCTCTGCTTTTTAATACACTATCTAGGTTGGTCATAACTTTCCTTCCAAGGAGTAAGCGTCTTTTAATTTCATGGCTGCAATCACCATCTGCAGTGATTTTGTAGCCCAAAACAATAAAGTCTGACATTGTTTCCACTGTCTCCCCATCTATTTCCTATGAGGTAATGGGACCAGATGCCATGATCTTAGTTTTCTGAATATTAAGCTTTAAGCCAACTTTTTTACTCTCTTCTTTCCCTTTCATCAAGAGGTTTTTTAGTTCCTCTTCACTTTCTGCCATAAGGGTGGTGTCATCTGCATATCTGAGGTTATTGATATTTCTCCCGGCAGTCTTGATTCCAGCTTGTGCTTCTTCCAGCCCAGTGTTTCTCATGATGTACTCTGCATATAAGTTAAATAAGCAGGGTGACAATATTCAGCCTTGACGTACTCCTTTTGCTATTTGGAACCAGTCTGTTGTTCCATGTCCAGTTCTAACTGTTGCTTCCTGACCTGCATACAGGTTTCTCAAGAGGCAGGTCAGGTGATCTGGTATTCCCATCTCTTTCAGAATTTTCCACAGTTTATTGTGATCCACAAGTCGAAGGCTTTGGTGTAGTCAATAAAGCAGAAATAGATGTTTTTCTGGAACTCTCTAGTTTTTTCGATGATCCAGCAGATATGGGCAATTTGATCTCTGGTTCCTCTGCCTTTTCTAAAACCAGCTTGAACATCTGGAAGTTCTCGGTTCATGTATTGCTGAAGCCTGGCTTGGATAATTTTAAGCATTACTTTACTAATGTGTGAGATGAGTACAATTGTGCGGTAGTTTGAGCATTCTTTGGCATTGCCTTTCTTTGGGATTGGAATGAAAACTGACCTTTTCCAGTCCTGTGGCCACTGGTGAGTTTTCCAAATTTGCTGGCATATTGAGTGTAACACTTTCACAGCATCATCTTTCAGGATTTGAAATAGCTCAACTGGAATGCCATCACATCCACTAGCTTTGTTTGTAGTGATGCTTTCTAAGCTCCACTTGACTTCACATTCCAGGATGTCTGGCTCTAGGTGAGTGATCACACCATTGTGATTATCTGGGTCGTAAAGATCTTTTTTGTACAGTTCTTCTGTGTATTCTTGCCACCTCTTCTTAATATCTTCTGCTTCTGCTTCTGCTTTCTGTCCTTTATTGAGCCCATTTTTGCATGAAATGTTCCCTTGATATCTCTAATTTTCCTGAAGAGATCTCTCGTCTTTCCCATTCTATTGTTTTCCTCTATTTCTTTGCATTGATCGCTGAGGAAGGCTTTCTTATCTCTCCTGGCTATTCTTTGGAACTCTCCATTCAAATGGGAATATCTTTCCTTTTCTCCTTTGCTTTTTGCTTCTTGTACTGGTATTAGTGTTTTTTAAATGCCCTGCCGGTGATTCAGTAACAGTAATCCTGAAAAATACAGTTAACCTGAAACAAACTTAGTGCTGGAGCTTGATATTTATAAATGCTTCTAATGGAAGCAGGGATTCAACACAAATTTAGTGAGTGTTCCTGAGGGGAAGGTCTCCATCAATGCAAATGGTGGCTATAACTACTTTTTTCTTTAAAAAAAAAAAAAAAGCTTAAAAAAAATCATTTTGATAAGATATATCATCATTATAAGCTGTACAAATCTCAAACATACATCTGCAGGATAAATGAAAAGTACATTCTTTTATTATGCTAGATGGTTTTGGTAGCATAGGATAAATCTCCAGTGGCAGAATTATGCATGGAATCAGAAAGTGCCATAGTTGGAACATCTTAGGCAGCAGTGACTATGATGTGTGAGAAAACGTCATTAGGTGATTCAAAGGGATACTCAGTTCAGTTCAGTCGCTCAGTCATGTCTAACTCTCTGTGACCTAATGATGGTTAAGACACTCACGTCAAAAGTGCATATGAAAAGTTTGAATAGAATTGTTCCATGAAGTTTGAGCATAGAAAGTGTACTATTTCTGGATCACTGGATTAGGTAACATGAATTTAAATATCTATTGTAAGTAAAATTAGAAATGAAATATTGATCATTTCAACCATCCCTCTAAGCATTTAAAGATTAAAACTCATCAAACATTGTCAGTGGGAAAATGGAAGCATTATCTTATACTTGGGGTCCCCTTATTTTGTTGCATTCATGTTTTCGGTTTTCACTTGCTGAAAGTAAGCTCGTTAAGAATGGAGACTACCTCTTATTGATTTGATTTTACACATACCTAATCACAGGCACAGATTTTGTGGGAACGGAAGCATGTTTGTGGATAGCCTTATTTTAGAGAGAAAACTATATAGTGACCATGAGATATTATTAGGATTTCTCTCAAGACTACTCAAGTGAGGGGTGCTGGGGTGTAAACCTCATGAGCTTCATGGGAAATTCATGCCCTCATTCACTCTAGTGCCTAGCACTGGTGTCTGGCTAACCAGGCACAGGCATTGCACAGCCATTTAAGTTGCATTGCTTTCCTTACTCAAACAGCCTAGGAAATCCTAAGATGGTTTCAGAACATCCCATGTTGATCTCTATTTTCTAAGAAAGCAGAAGCAATTTTCTGCTCTGGAGCAGAGTGGTTGCGTAGCACAACATTGGCTGAGTATTGATGACAAAGATGAGTGCAATTTCACTCTGGAAAGCTGAGATAGGGCAAATGTAGCATATCAAATTTGAACCTAGAAGCTCTTAGGATGGAGGCGGGAGGCATGAGGCATCTGACAGAATAAAAATAATGTGATCCAGCAGAGGGCTTTTCTTTCTGCAGATTCCTATCTTGTACACTGAAACAGACTTAATAAAAAGTTTTAGAATTCTTATTGTCAAACAGGGGATAGGTGAGTTATGTGTGGACACTCTACAGGCAAAGGCTCCATCCCATTCATTTTGGTGTCCCTAGCACCAGTATCACACCGTCTGGCTGTTGCTAGAATGTTTATTGAAATTGCACCAGAAACTTTAATGCAGTCAGTGAAGATAGCATCAGTATGAATAATCAGGTTCTGCATTTTAACATGGCACATAAAATTCATACTTAGGCATTCATTTCCTTATTCTCTCTTCAGCCTGAAATTCTACAGATGAGGATGAGGTAGGAGAGAAAATAGCTGCTGAGAATGGGCTGCCAAGCTAGGATGCTAGCCAGAAGCCAAACCCAGGAATACAGAACCTGGGTACATTCTCTGGGCAGAATTGGCTGAAACTTCAGAAAAGTTTTTTCTATTTTTTTCATATCATTGTTTGACACTTGGAGCCTCTTGGTCTTTGGCTAGAAATTTAAATTTCCAACTCAATAAACTGAAAGTATAAAGACAGAAAACTTTCCAGTCTTTCATACACATTAGATGTTTACCTGAAGTCAGTATCTGAAGCTGCTTAAAGATGACTAAGGATTCATGCTGAAGATAGAAGTGACCATGAGGACCAGCTGCTGAGGACCCTGACGTCCCAGACAGAGGAAGAAGGGAAGCTGAGAAGTGGCAGCGCAAGAAGAAAGGTCAAAACACGTGGCCTGGAGAGTGACAGGAAACAGAATATCCAGATCCTAGCAGCCCTCTTGACATTTCATGGTAGTTCTGAAGCCAATTTGAGCATCGTCCTGGGAACAATCTTTTTGACAACATCAACTTGAAAAGGACACAAACTTTCTCTATTCTGGGGAAAGACAGAGACTTTAGGGAGGTCTGGGATATATAACACAAATCCCATAATTGTCATTCTGGTGCAGGCAGAGCCCAGTAGCTGCACAAAGGGAATGGCTGAAGTTTGGGTTCTGTTTCAGTCTCAAGTGATACAAAGTCTTAGAATTTCTGTTTGTGTCTTTTTCTAGTAAGGGTGACTTGAGGGGGTACTCTCATGGTCTCCTTCTTAGAGCTGAAGTAAAAATAAAAACACTGGAGATTTCACATATATGCATCTCATCTGATCAGGCAGGGAATCCTTGATGAATTCTAGAATCTTGCTCTCATAAAACTGCAATGACAGTGACAGCTGCTTCAAAACCCTTAGTGACATTTCCTGGAACACAGACTACACTGAGTTGAAATTTCATGTGACACATTTTAGGCCTGGTGGTTTTAAATGAGGGAGAAAAAAAGAAAACACGTTGTTAAATATTACTGCAAAATTTCACTTTGCTTAATGGGCAATAAAGTAACAACACAGTGTGTTTAGGTGGCTCAACCTTCCGGTTTGACCATCTGGCCTGATGAAGATACTCAGGGTGTCTTGTCTGTTGCTGGCTTTTGCTCCACTATCTACTGATGAGTAGGTGACTGTCAGCATTATTAGCTCCTGCTTGAAACCCGCTTAAAAGAAATGCCCTGATATCTATCCAATGACACGTGATCAAAACAAAACACCACAAGAGAAAGGACTCTAATTAGTCAAGAATGTTGTCCTTATTCTTATAGTTTGAAGAGATACTTCAAGAATATTGGTATTTTTTTTTTTTTTAATTCAAACAAAATGCTCAAAAGAAAGAACCACTCATTCCTTTTCCTACAACATTCTGGATAAGGTTTAGGAAGGAGAACTGACATCTCAAGGAAGAGGGCCCTGAACTGTCAAAAAGTGAAAATGCTACTGAATCTAAAAAAAATCTAAAAGAAACTACAAAAGCAGTAAATCTGTCCTGCTTCGACCAATATGCTCAGAATTTCTAGAGAAGACTGACAACCAAAAATTTAAAAAATGAGTCACTTTATGGAAAACTTACAGACTCTTTTGCTGCAGAGGATGGGGACTACATATAGAAACATAGCCATTTTGAGGGTATTAGCTAAAAACATTTCTTGGTTTTCCTTTTCTCTTCTCATGATAAGAACACTTTGACCATCTTATTTTACACTTTTGAGTTTACGTGAAGATGATTTGAAGAACTAGATAGCAAATGAATAAAGATTATTATTTGGGACCTCTTGTCTAAGCAGTTTGATTTAAAACCACACACACACACACACACACATACACACAGAATGAAACTTAACATTTGGCTATGATGGCCTACTTGAAACCAAATTAGTCTCCATAAACAACCAGCACACACACACAGATACACACAAAAAATTGAATAACACATACAAGGCAATTGTTTTTAAGCACTGGATGACAGGCATGGAAAACCACAATCCCTGAGAAAAATGAAACTGCTAAGGTGAGAATTGAGGGCAGCTAAAAGAGCCATATTCTCTAGGGTATTCACCATAGAGAAGAAAGCTACACCTTGGGGGGTGTGTGGGGTGGGGGTGAAAGTTTGTTTGCATAGGCATTCCTTATGAATCCTTGCTTGAAGACAGGGTGAGATTACATGGTGGGGCATGTGTAAAACTGGATGTTAATGGCATTCAGAAGAGAACAGAGATTATAGATTTCAAGCAGTGCTGGGTAACATTGGAGTTTCAGCCCAGTTAGAGTGGAGAAGTCTTATTAACACTCTAGCATCTGCTTAAGACATCAGAAAAGTCTTACCTTACAAGTAAGGGCCATATTTTAACATAAGGTTCACTCTAGATCTGTCTTCACAGAATCTAAAAGGAAAGACTAAAACAAAATTAACAGAACATTAGGAACTTTTGGAATAATATTGGACACTTTATCAAACATGTAATTAACATCTCAGCAGCAGAGATACTTTGAAAATAAGTGGCCAAAGATTTCCTATATTTGTTAAAAAACACTGGCTTACAGATCTATGATGCTTGATGGACTCAACAAGAGAAAGACAAAGTGACACTTAAGCTCTCAGACCCAAACAGCTGAAATTAAAAAGTAAAGAACCAAAACATCTTGAAAGGAGACAAAGCAAAATACATACAGGAGAATGATAAGAATAAATGAAAACTGATCATGTTAGAAAAAATAGAAGTAGGAAGTTGAATCACATTTTTTTTAAAGTGAAAATAGAAAAACCTGACATTACACATTCTATATAGAGAGAAAATGTCCTTCACATATAGTTCATATAAATGTGAACTATAGATATTTTCACAAAAATAAAGGCTGAGAGAATTGATCATCATCAGACCTGAAAGGTACTCTTCAGGCTGTCATTCCAGTATCTTCCTAAATAATCTTAAAAAAAAAAAAAAAAGCTGTGTGAATGAAGGAATTCAATGACACCACAGGACATAAAGTCATAATACAAAAATCAACTGTATTTCTATATATTCACAATAAACAAAGTTTTTTAAATTTAAACATTATATAATAATAATATCCCAATATGTACAAAAACTCTGTAAGGCATAGTTTGGGCGAGGCAGAAAAGGAAAGACGACCTCAACAGAAGTAGGTTACCTTTATTCAGGCAAGGAGGGGCGACAGTCGGCCTAATGACCAGGCTGAGCGCCAAGAGGGGTCAGAGAGGCTTCATACTTATAGGGAGGTTTGTGGAAGCGATAAGGGAAACGTCAATCAGGCGGGATATTTTGAGTATTCTTTTGTTGAGATGACCTTTGTAGTTGGGCAGGGGGTGATAAGTCTTCTGGGCGGGTGTAGGGGGTGGAAGGTTTCCGGACAGGGGTTGATAAGTCCCAGATAGGTGCAACCGGCCTGGAGCATTAGGGTGGAACAAAAGTTATGCTTTGCTTTCTCAGAAGTTAGATGATTCAGCAAGGGGCCTTTGAGGCTGTTATTCCCTTTTCTAGACCCAAAAGACTCCTTCAAACTTTATATTAAAAAATATAATAGATTGCTGAAAGAGATTAAAGAAGAATAAATAAATAGAGGATTATATCATATTCATGGGTTGGACAATGCAATATTATTGTCAGTTTCCCACAAAGTGACATGTAGATTCAACAAAATCACAATCATGATTCTATCAGCTTTTAAAAAATTAACAGGTTAATTTACATAGCAAAGCAAAAGATCTAGAATAGCTAAAAGGATCTTGAGAAGGAAGTTGGAGTGCCTATGTTATCTGATTTTAAGACTCATTAGAGATTTATAGTAATCAAGGCAGTGTGATATTCTGTAAATATACATATGAGCTGGTGATCTGTTTCACCCTTGATAGTATACTTGTTTCAATGCTATTCTCTCAGAACATCCCACCCTCGCCTTCTCCCACAAAGTCCAAAAGTCTGTTCTGTACATCTGTGTCTCTTTTTCTGTTTTGCATATAGGGTTATCGTTACCATCTTTTAAAATTCCATATATATGCGTTAGTATACTGTATTGGTCTTTATCTTTCTGGCTTACTTCACTCTGTATAATGGGCTCCAGTTTCATCCATCTCAGAACTGATGCACATGTAAATCCATGGTTGATTCTTGTCAATATATAGTTTAAAAAATAGTATAAAAATAGATAAGCAACTCATTAAGCAACTCATGAGACATAAGTAGAAATCTAGAAAATCCTCTATTATGTCATGAACATAATTAGAATTTGTGAATTCTGACAATGTAAGGTTTGCATTCCATGTTAAATCACTGGAATAAAAGATTGCTCTTTTTGGGTTGGGATGAAGCAAAGACAAGTTAGAAGAGTGACTAATGGGTAAGGAAGAAGGAAAAAAAGTTCCACTGTGATTTTAGTACCTTAAAAGCAGAACAAAATATAAAAGAATGGTTTATATTATAAAAGTCAACAAAACCATTATTGCAATTGAAGAAGGAATTCATAGGGCCTGGACTCCATCTCAGGCCTGTCCGTGCTGATCGTGCTAGGCCGCCTCTCCAATGGACTCTGAACTCTGTGCTTAGCGCCTGTGGGAATGACAATGGAAGGATAAGATCCCCTCTGGGCAGGGGAATCTTGAAGATCACATCCAGGTTACTCATTGCCTAAGAGAAAACAGGCACTAATCACCCCTGCCTCCAGGCAGTATCTATGGGAATGTAACCACAGGCTTATTGATTATTATTGATTGTTGAACACATAACACGTGAATGATGGGGTTATTGTGATTGTATTTACCCTTCCTTTGTAAGCCTCAGGGGATTTGGGCTGGTGGGTTTGGACACGTACACATGGGGTATAAAAGATTTTCACAAATGTGGGTCGGGGTCCTTGGCTAAGAGGAGACTCTGCCTTGGGCCCGCCAGTGTAATAAACTGCACTCCACTATCTGCATTGTCCTTCTGAGTGAGTTTGTTTCCCGGAAAGCATGGCTACAACACAATGATCTAAAAAAAAATAAATACACATTTAGATCAGTGGAACATAATAGATATTCCAGAAATAGACCCACACATGTGGTTAATGGATTTTCAGCAAAGGTACTAACATAATTCTACACAGAAGGAAAATGTTATTTATTCCTATGGGAAGAAAATGAACCTTAACCATGCCCTCACACCATATAAAAAGATTAATTCAGAATAGAACATGGACTTAAAATCAAAGCTAAACAACAAAATCAAGTACCATGGTGAGTCATTATATATGACAGCATATATTATATGATTTCATTTATATAAAATGGGCGACAGGCAAAACAACAGGCTAAATATTCAGTGGAGACAGAATTTAGAGTAGCAGTTGCTTTTGGGGGTAGAAATTGATTGGAAAAGGACATCAGGATTTTCTGAGATGATGGGAAATATTTTTTATCCTGATTTTGCTGGTGGTTGCTTAGATTTATATATTTTTCAAAGCTCACTAAATTGAATATTTCAAATATAGGCTTTTTATTGTTTGTAAATTGCATCTCAATAGTGTTGATTGGTGGCTCAGATGGTAAAGAATCTGCCTCCAGTGCAGGAGACCTGGGTTTGACCCCAGGCTTGGGAAGATCCCCAGGAGAAGGGATTGGCTACCCACTCCCAAATTTTTGCCTGGAGAATTCCATGGACAGAGAAGCCTTGTGGGCTACAGTCCATGGGGTCGCTAAGAGTTAGACAGGACAGAGTGACTTAACATTTTCAATGCTGATTTCAAAATATGATTTAGAATGTTTCCTGTGGAGGAATATTAGAGGACTTTCTTCTTTCCACAAAGCTTTTTGACACTTCTAAGTTCATCCTATATTGACAGCAGAATTCATTGAGATCACTGAGCTGAATTCTGTGTTCAGTGTAGTTTTCCCAGCACACTGTCTAACAAAATGATAGATAGGAAGATAGATAGGCTGATTCACAGTAGTATGCTATTAGAAAAAAACATTGTGAAGAAACCAGTGGCATTAGATTTATTTGCTAGAAATTATTGATAGGCATTTCTGTTGACCCAGTGCTATGAAATGAAGTTCAATACTTTTTATTAGAGATTTTCTATGGCTCCTCTTTGGTGGAAACATAAAAGAGAGATAATTATGTTTTAGAAATTCCAATAAAAATGTAGCCATAACATAGAGTTATCCTGTGATTGTAATTATTGCACAGCAGTATGAAATATGGCCATTCAAAGCTAATTTGATACCACAAGAAATTGTGGAGGCAAAATGCATTCTAGTTGGTGGTATGATATGCAGCAAGGAAGGGGAGCAGACTGGAAGTGGCTTGAAGGAATGATCAATTCCTGATAGTGTCAATATTATCCTCTTTGTTCACTGACTTCAACTTTACCACTCACCTATTGTTTCCAAATGATTGAAATTAATCTGGACGTGGGATCATGGTGACTGAAATTGTCCTGTGGTCAGTGGCTGGGCTGTTTGCACCTGAATGTCAATTCAATTCCCACTGAGGCTTAGGGAGATGTGGATTTAGTGACAGATGCATCATCTTGGGAACAGACAATGGCAAATGACAGTAACAAATAGCCAATAAAAGTTCAGTTTGAAAGGTTTCCATTCACAGAGGAAAGGGGAAGAAAAAGCAGGTTGTTTTTGTTTATTATTTGAACTGTGGTCAGGTCTCCAAGTAGAAGCCAGTGCAGAGTTCTGTAGCTGTAAATGACTGGTCCTGAGTGAATCTCAGAAAGCACGGATTCAGGTTGCCTTCAGTAAGGGAGAAGGTCAGATGTTGACTTTGCAGATTATTTGCCTCATCTCAAACTCTGAAGCCCAGAAAGCTGGCCAGAATTGCTTTAGAAGAATGGCTTGCAGCTGAGATTTTTCTGGCAATCAGAATTGCAGTTTATTTGACCATTTGGACTAAAGCTGAATGTGGACAGAGAAGCCGCTCAGACGAAGGAAGATGAAAAAATGCAGTCTTGTAATGAATAATTCTTCAAAGGCACATGCTTATCCCTCAGTGGGGTATGAATATTTTCATAACTCTTTCTTGGTCAATTTTCAGGGGGATAAAGGTTAGGTGTATGGAGATGTGATCTGAGTTTTGCCCTGGAGGTTGTTTCTCTACATTGTCTCTTGGACCAGATTCCTATGAATATATTATTATGTGTTTTGAGAGGAAGGCTATCAGGGTGAATAAATATGAGAAAGCCAACCTGTGCTTCTCGTTTTTGGCCTGTTGTAAAATAAGTTGGCAAGAAGGCTCTCTTTCAGAAGTCCTGCCGTAGAGAAATCTGTTTCCTTAACTCTTGTCACCCCCTTCCTGAAGGCCCCAATCTCTCTGATGCTTGTTCACCTAACACTTGTGCTCTTTAGTTTCTTAACCTTCCAATCTCTAGTGATCTTTTTTCCTGTTTGTCCTCATTTTCTCATGTCTAAACTCTTTGATTCCCTATTTCAAGCATGTGGTTCTCTGACCATCACCTCCTAAACTTCCAACTTGCCCGCTTCAGAACTTTGACTCCAAAAATTGTGAATGAGGCTGTATTATTAGTAGCACAATGGGGGCTTAAGACCTGGTCTGTTAGGCTTCAAATTTCAGCATTGAACAGTGGTGGTTGTGTATACAAGTTCTTAATCTCTCTTTCTTCGGTTTACTCCCTGACAGCTCAGTTGGTGAAGAATCCACTTCCAATGCAGGAGACCCTGGTTTGATTCCTGGGTTGGGAAGATCTGCTGGAGAAGGGATAGGCTACCCACTCCAGTATTCTTGGGCTTCCCTTGTGACTCAGCTGGTAAAGAATCCGCCTGCAGTGTGGGAGATCTGGGTTCAATCCTTGAGTTGGGAAGATCCCCTGGAGAAGGGAACGGCTACCCACTCCAGTATTCTGACCTGGAGAATCCCATAGACTGTTTATCCATGAGGTCACAAAGTGTTGGACATGACTGAGCGACTTTCACTTTCACTTTCACCAGGTAAACAATAATAATAACTACCTCTCAGGGTTATTGAAATAATTCAATATGTTGATTCATATAAAATGCTTCAAACAGTGCCAGGCATTGTCATTTGCTCAGTAAATGTGGAGGCCACCTCAAGTTCTCCAGTTCATGGAGGTAGCTAATATTTCTCACTCTCCATAGCCTCACTCTTGTATGTCCATAGCTTACTCCTTAAATAGTGTAAATTGCGTTGTCAATCTTTATAATTATTTCTTCCCAAACACCTTAATCCCTTTGTTCTATTATCCCTAATATATATGTGTACATATGTAGCAAAGCTCCAAGCTGATTAGAACCAAACACCAACTTTACGACTTCACGTGAACAAAGTAGACTGCTTGTGGAAACCACCAGGAGTGCTGACTCTATTCAGTTGCAGTTCATGATTCAACATCTCTAATGAATCCATAATACCACTTGGCAATCTAACTTCACTTTCTTGTTTCCAAATTATCTATTTCATACATGCTCTCACCCTCCACTGCCATCATGGGCTATTCCTTAGCTGATGACTTCACTTCATGGATCACTGAGAAACCAGAATCAACATGGGGGAATTGTATCTTCTTTTCCACTACCAAACCCACTGCTTCACTTGCCTCTGTACTTACACTGTCTGTTTTCTATTCTCAAGATTCAGAGGCCAATTTGGCACGTCAGCCTGATTGAATCCCCTCTAACCTCCTTAGGCACTTGGAACCATAATAGTTCCCAGTCTTTCCTATATCATCAATTTCTCTTTCTCCCTCTCAGATCATTGTCATCATGGAAATAGTCTAGTGTTTCTTCTTTAATGAACAATTTAAAAAACACTCCTTTCAAAGCCCCAGATGGATTTCCTGATGACTTCTACTAAATATTAAAGGAAGAAATTATACTAATTCTCTTTCAGAAGATAGTAGGACAGGGAACATAGTCCTAACTCATTCCAAGAGGCCAGCATTACCCTAATATTAAAACTGGAAAAAGACATTAAAAGAAAGTAAACTATAGTCTAATATCTCTCAAGAACATAGATGCAAAGATCCTTAACAAAATATTAGCAAATCCTACCCAATAATGTGTAAAAAGAATCTTACACCACAACCAAGTGGAATTTATCCCAGGGATACAAGACTTTCAACTTTTGAAAAATCAGTTAATGTATCCAGTCATATCAACAGACTAATGACAAAGAATCACATGATCATATCAATAGATGCAGAAAAAGCATTTAAATAAAATCCAACACCTATTCATGATAAAGACTTTCAGATCAACTATACTTGAATAAAATTAAAATATTAAAAAAGGCTTTCAATAAATTAGGAATAGGGATGAACTTCTTCAAACTGATAAAGAGTATCTACAAAAAATCTACAGCTAACACCATACTTAATGGTGAGAATCTTGAAGATTTCCCATTAAGATCTGGTACAAAGCAAGCTTGTCCCCTAAATCATATTGGAAGCCCTTGCTGATGCAATTGACAAGACAAAAAAGCAAAGGAAGAAAAGAAACAACAATGATATATCACGACATACCTATTAAAATGGCCAAAATCCAAACACTAACACTAGCAAATGCTGAGAAGGGTAGGGATTAGCATGAACTCTCATTCACTGCTGGTGAAAATGCAAACTAGTACAGCCACTGTAGAAGACAGTGTGGGGTTTCTTAGAAAACTAAACATCTACCATAGGATCCAGCAAATCATGCTGCTTGTATGTACCTAAAGGGGTTGAAAATGTATGTCTAAACAAAAAAACCTACACATGGATATTTATAGTAGCTTTATTCATAATTGGTAAAAAAGTGGAACCAACCAAGATGCCCTTCAGTAGGTGAATGGATAAATAAAAACTGGTACATCCATTCAGTGAAAGGGATTTAGCATTAGAAAGAAGTGAGCTTATCAAACCATGAAGAGACCTGGAGGGATCTTGTTACTAAGTGGAAGAAGCCAACCTTAAAAGGCTACATACTATACTATTCCAACTATATGATATTTTCGGAAAGCAAAACTATGGAGGCAGTAAAAAGATCAGGGGTTTCCATAGTTGGGCAGGGGTGGTGGGGGATGAATGGCAAATAGGCAGAGCACATAGGACTTTTATGGCAAACTGTATGATATAGTGATAGACATGTCATACATATACTTGTCGACACCTACAGAAGGTACAACATCAAAACTGAACACTACGGTAAACTATGGACTTTGGGCAATTATGATGTGTCATTGTATGTTTATCACTTGTAACAAATGCATTACTCTGGCAGTGCAGGGGTGTGTGGAGTGTTGAAGATGGGGGAGGCTATGCATGTGAGGGCATAGGTGTATTTGGGAAATCTCTGTACCTTCTTTTCAATTTTATTGTGAACCAAAAATTTCTCTGTTAAAAAAAAAAGTCATTTAAAAAAACCCAAACTTCCTGGACCTACATTCTCTGCTAGCTACTGTCCTGTTTGTTTTCTTTCACAGTACAACTGTTTTGTAACTTGTATTATGAAAACTTTTAAATATATATAAAAGTAGAACTTCAAAATGAACCTGTATGTACTCTCCATACATATTTAAACTTTTTTTTAACTTTTGGTCATATTTTCTTCATTATTTTTTGCTTTAACACTTTAAAGCAAACATCAGACCTTATGACATTTCACTTATAAATATTTTAGTGCATCTAAGTGCATTTTCTTACATAACCATGATTACATCATCATACCTAATACAATGAACAAAAATTCCTTACTGTCAACTAATATCCAGTTTAGATTCATATTTCCTCAATTATTCCCCAAATATCTTATGTTGGTGTAGTTGAAAAACAATCCAAACAAGCTTCCTACATTGCACTGGATTTTTATTGTTTAAATAGAATTCAGTCTTAAATAAGTTCAATCTAGAACATATATTGTTTTTCTATGCCATGGTTGGTTGTCCTGTAAAATGCCCCATGCGTGCATGCATGTTAAGTCTCTTCAGATGGGTCTGACTCTTTGTGACCCTATGGGCTATTGCATGCCAGGCTTCCCTGTCCATGGGATTCTCCAGCCCCATGCAGTGTAATTCCTAAGAGAACTCCCCTTCCTCATCTGCCTTTTTCCCTTGAACTCTCCCAGTTGGGTTTCCTGCTCCCACATCCTGTGACGATAACTCTATGATATACATGTTACCACCGCCAACCGGGATGTCTCTTTCCTCACTTTTCTTGGTGTCTCAGCATAATTTGACAGCTGATCTTCCCTGCTTCTTGAAACCCTCTCTTCTCTTGGCTTCTGGGATCCATATTCTCCTATATTTCCTCCCCCTTCAGGTATAACTCTTCTTCAGTCTCTCTCTCTCTTTTTTTTGCTATGACTGACCTCTACATATTGGAGTGGTCACTATTTAGAGCTTCAGCTTGGGTCTCTTCTTTTCTACTGCCCTGTGTGCTTACCTAATCTCTTGTTATTGTTCAGTTTCTCAGTCATGTCTGGCTCTTTGTAACCCCATGAACTGTAGCATGCCAGGCTTCCCTGGTCTTGCCACCTCCTGGAGCTTGCTCAAACTCATGTCCATTGAGTCAGTGATACCATCCAACTATCTCATTCTCTGTTGCCCCCTTCTCCTCCTGCCTTCAATCCTTCCCAGCATCAGGGTCTTTTTCAATGAGTCAGCTCTTTACATCAGGTGGCCAACGTATTGGAGCTTTAATTTCAGCATCAGTCCTTCCAATGAATATTCAGGACTGATTTCCTTTAGGATGGACTGGCTGGATCTCCTTGCAGTCCAAGGGACTCTCACGAGTCTTCTCCAACACCATAGTTCAAAAGCATCAATTCTTCAGTGCTCAACCTTCTTTATGCTCCAACTTTCACATCCATACATGACTAGTGGAAAAATCATAGACTAGATGGAACTTTGTCAGCAAAGTGATGTCTCTGCCTTTTGATACACTGTCTAGGTTTGTCATAACTTTTCCTCCAAGGTGCAAGTTTTAAATATCATGCATACTCAGGGAGATAGTGAAGGACAGGGGAGTCTGGTATGCTGCAGTCTGGTATGCTGCAGTCCTTTGGATCCCAAAGAGTAGGACACGACTCAGTGACTGAACAACAATGAAAATGCATAGTTAGCTCTCAAATCTATGTTTTCAGGCCTAATTTCTTCAAAATTAGTAAATTAAAATTTTACCCTCTTGCCTAAACTTACATTTAAGTGTTTAACAAGTATCTCACAATTTAACTTCTCAAAAACAGAATATATCTTTCCAACATTCTCTGCTCATGAATCCTCCTTTCGCCCAGTTCTTTCAAATTTCAGTACATACTACCATAAACTATCCAATTTCTTAAAAAACTAAATTTTAGGAATCATTGTTGGTTTCTCTTTTTTTCCTTAACTCTCACTTTCAATCCTTTAGTAAGATTTACTGACTTCAAAACATACCCCAATCCTGCCCTCCTTTTTCTCTTTCCACAGATACCCCAGCCGCTGGCACCTCCCTTCTTCTCTAGATTTATTTCTGCATTCCCAATTGGCTTCCCTGCTTCTATTTCTTCCTCCAATCACTCCGTCTTGCCAACAACAGCTGGAGTAAAAATCTTAAGGATGTCAATGAGAAAATGTTATCTTCTTACTTATCCTCTCACTCCCCCCATAATGGCTCTTCTATCCAATCCATAATAAATCCAGGTTCATTACTCTGACCTACCTTTGTATCCTGGTATCCTATCTTTCTCTTCCCCAGCCAATTTAAGCAGGATTCAGAATATTGGAGAACAGGAAAATCAACTGCACTGGCGAGGGTGGTTAGAGAACTTCACAAGGTCATCATGATGCTTCAGCTAAGGCCCTTCTGATACACACTCTTTAAATTGACAGATATGTGTATTTATGCAGGGGCACAGATCGTCAACTGCAGGTCACCCCAGCAACATCAGGCTTGCTCTTTATCCTTTCTGAAAGGCATTGTTTCAAACAACAAAAAAGACAATGCTCTTGTTCTCTCTTGGCTCCCAGTTTTCTTCTTCTTCTTTTTTCTTTAAATTAACTCTTGAGTCTGTAATTATGTAATTATGTCATCATTTTGTGTGTTTCTATGTGCATCTTCTTTCTTCTCCATTGGTCTCTAAGCTCTGGGAGGAGAGGGTTCATACCCATTCTGAACACCATATGCTTGCAGTGTGTAACTCTGTGCCTGATACATAAATATTTTTGAATGGAAAAATGCACGAATATTGTCCTGTGTGACTCAATTGATTTCTTTGCTCTTATTGAGAATCCTGTGCCCATTTGTTCTTTAAGAACATGTATAAATCTGAAGTAGATGAAGGGATGTTATGTGTATGCCACATGAGGATCAGTGGAGATCATTTTGGGAGAAAATCTGAGAAAGACTACATCTGCTTTTCCTTTTCTCCTGAGAATAGATGAAGATGTTCCACAAGTGGATACAAATGTCTATTCCAAATGGTCGTGCGTGGCCAAGAGCCAGGAGTTCTTTTGTTGTCACTGTTTAAACAGACCTTGGGTTCATTGGAGTCATCAGAATCTGTGACTAATGACACTCCCTCATGGTTAGTTCATGCCAGATTCACTGTAGTCCAAATTTTGTGTTCACCTTTCTTTTGCTTTCCTTTCTGTATCGGTCTATTAAATCCTTCAGTTCAGTTCAGTTCAGTCACTCAGTCGTGTCTGACTCTTTGTGACCCCATGAATCACAGCACGCCTCGCCTCCTTGTCCATCCAAACTCCCGGAGTTTACTCAAACTCCTGTCCATCGAGTCGGTGATGCCATCCATCCATCTCATCCTCTGTCATTAGGCATGCATAAAAGCATGTATTTTATTTGATTGTTTTTAAGTTTATAGAAAGTGTGTCAAACTGCAATCTTCTGTATTGTCATTCTTTTCATGGCTGTACTATATTTCATTGAGTGGTTATAGGATGTTTATTCATCTGTTCTTCTGATAAGGGACATTTGGATCATTAATATTATACAGCTATCCTTTTGAGCTTGTCCTTGGCCTCCAGAAGTCAGTGAAGTCAATTTCTTTTAGGTTTTTAGGTAGTGAGAAATGTGCTAGTTTCTATGGGGGGGTGCCAAGAAGTGTAAGAAATATGACTGTCTTTTGGGGGTTCACACCCTGGAGATAAGAGTCTGAGAGAGCAGAATTTGCTAAATGCTGCAAAGGCAGCTCACAGTAGAGTCAGATGGGGGGGAATAAGAGAGATTTTATTTAAAGTTCTGGGCAGTTTGAATGATGGATCAAGGTGAATGTGTATGAACTTGATAGGTGGCAAAAGGGGACAGTAGAAGAGAGAAAGTGTTTCATGAGAAGCAATAATGTAGAGTACAGAGGTAGCAAAAGATAATACAGAGAATCTGCAAGACAGTGATATGCTAGGGGCAGGTGAAAGAGTGGAGTGGTTAAAGCCGGAGTCACAGGACAGACAGAGGGTGCAATTCAGGAAGGAGAAGTTTATAAAGGAGGAAGGGAGGTAGGATTTCAACCTTGAAAACTTTACAGGTTGGGAGGAAGAGTTGAGCTTTTATTCCATATACAGTTGAGAATGACTGGAGGGCACAGAGTTGACTACTTTGGAGGCTCTTCAGATGCATCTGTGTGGTGCTTGAAGGGGTAGGTCTTGATGGGACTATATCCTCTTCAGGACCCCTTACAGTTATGCTAAGACAAGTATATATAGTAGCTGGGAGATGCTGTGGACATTCATTTTGCTTTTAGCTTTTTTACGCAACACTCTTGCTTGATACTTTCTATAGAATTTGCTGGTCTGCTAGGTAGCCAGTCTTTGTAGACAGAGACAATGATTTTTGAATGTTCTACATTAAGTGTAACGCAAGGTTTTTTTCTCTTAAAATACTGCACATCTTAGCATGTCTTGTTTTTTTAAAAAAAATTTATTCCTTTATTTTTGGCTGTGCTGGGTTGTCATTGCTGCATGGGGTTTTCTCTAGCTGGGGATGGTAGGGGCTAATCTCGAGTTGCAGTGATCGGGCTTCTCATTGTGGCTTCTCTTGTTGTGGTCCATAGGCTCTAGGGTGAGCAGGTGTCAGCAGTCATGGGCTCAGTAGGTGTGGCTCCTGGGCTGTAGAAAACAGGCTCATTAGTCACAGTACTTGGGCTTAGTTGTCCCACAATATGTGGTTTCTTCCCAGATCAGGGATCGAACCCATGTCTCCTGCGTTAGCAGATGGATTCTTTACCACTGAGCCATCAGGAAAGCCCCTTTAGATTGTCTTTTATCAAGATATTTTCCCATTTCATTTAGCTTATGCTTTCCAATTTCTCTTATCTTTTTTTTATGTTCTTTCTCAAGACTTTCTCAAGCATGATACAATAGCTTTTATATACATATATTTGGCATGTATAATATATATATTAGAAAATTTGTGAATTTTTGCCTAACTAAAAGAAAAAAAAAAACACCTTCCCCCCCCTAAAAACCATGATGCTGTTAAAGTACTGCACTCAGTATGCCAGCAAATTTGGAAAACTCAGCAGTGGCCCCAGAACTGGAAAAGGTCAGTTCTCAATCCAATCCCAAACAAAGGCAAAGACAAAGAAAGTTCAAACTACCACATAATTGCACTCATCACACACATTAGCAAAGTAATGCTCAAAATTCTCCAAGCCAGTCTTCAACAGTATATGAACCGTGAACTTCCACATGTTCAAGCTGGATTTTGAAAAGGCAGAGGAACCAGAGATCAAATTGCCAAAATCCACTGGATGATTGAAAAAGCCAGAGAGTTCTAGAAAATCATCTACTTCTGCTTTACTGACTACGCCAAAGCCTTTGACTATGTGGATCACAACAAACTGTGGAAAATTCTTCAAGAGATGGGAATATCAGACTACCTTACTTGCTTCCTGAAAAATCTGTATGCAGGTCAAGAAGCAATAGTTAGAATTGGACACGGAACAACAGACTGGTTCCAAATCAGGAAAGGAGTACATCAAGGCTGTATATTGTCACATAAATATGCTTATTTAACATATATGCAGAGTACATCATGAGAAACGCTGGCCTGGAAGAAGCACAAGCTGGAATCAAGATTGCCGGGAGAAATATAAATAACCTCAGATATGCAGATGACACCACCCTTATGGCAGAAAGCAAAGAAGAACTAAAGAGCTTCTTGATGAATGTGAAAGAAGAGACTGAAAAGGCTGGCTTAAAACTCAACATTCAGAAAACTAAGATCATGGCATCTGGTCCCATCACTTCATGGCAAATAGATGGGTAAACAATGGAAATAGTAAGAGTCTTTATTTTCTTGGGCTCCAAAATCACTGCAGATGGTGACTGAAGCTATGAAATTAAAAGACACTCGCTCCTTGTAAAAAAAAAAAAAGCTATGACCAACCTAGAGAGCATATTACAAAGCAGAGGCATTACTTTGCCAACAAAGGTTTGTCTAGTCAAAGCTATGGTTTTTCCAGTAGTCATATATGGATGTGAGAGTTAGACCATACAGAAGGCTAACCACTGAAAAATTGATGCTTTTGAACTGTGGTGTTGGAGAAGACTCTTGAGAGTCCCTTGGACTGCAAGGAGATCCAACCAGTCCATCCTAAAGGAGATCAGTCCTGGGTGTTCATTGGAAGGACTGATGTTGAAGCTGAAGCTCCAATACTTTGGCCACCTGATGGGAAGAACTGACTCATTGGAAAAGACTCTGATGCTGGGAAAGATTAAAGGCGGGAGGAGAAGGGAACAATATAGGATGAGATTGTTGGCTGGCATCACTGGCACAATGGTCATGAGTTTGAGTAGGCTCCGGGAGTTGGTGATGGACAGGGAAGCCTTGTGTGCTACAGTCCACGGGGTCGCAGAGTCAGACATGACTGAGCAACTGAACTGAAGGAGAAGGGTAGATTTGCTCTCTTGCTTATTTTAAAGATCTCTTTTCTGGAAGTTCAGTTCAGTTCAGTCAAATCAAACTGTCATTAAAGATACTTGACTGGAAAGCTCACTCCCAGGACAGAGCCTGCAAAAGGGGAACCCTTGATCCCTAATTGTCTAGGTTACAACTCTAAAGTGTTTATTTCTGTTTTGGACTATGAGCATGTTCCTTTAAGAAGTGGGTCAGCAATAAAAAAAATGGGACAAAGAACTAAACAGACATTTCTCCAAAGAAATACAGATGGCTAACAAACACATGAAAAGATGCTCAACATCACTCATTATTGGAGAAATGCAAATCAAAACCACAATGAGGTACCACTACATGCCAGTCAGAATGGCTGCTATCCAAAAGTCTACAAGCAATAAATGCTGGAGAGGGTGTGGAGAAAAGGGAACCCTCTTACACTGTTGGTGGGAATGCAAACTAGTACAGCCACTATGGAGAACAGTGTGGAGATTCCTTAAAAAACTGGAAATAGAACTGCCATATGACCTAGCAATCCCACTCTGGGCATATACACCCAGGAAACCAGATCTAAAAGAGACACGTGTACCCCAGTGTTCATTGCAGCACTGTTTATAACAGCCAGGACATGGAAGCAACCTAGATGCCCATCAGCAGACGAATGGATAAGGAAGCTATGGTACATATACACAATGGAATACTACTCAGTCATTAAAAAGAATACATTTGAATCAGTTCTAATGAGATGGATGAAACTGGAGCCCATTATACAGAGCGAAGTAAGCCAGAAAAATAAACACCAATACAGTATACTAACGCATATATATGGAATTTAAAAAGATGGTGACAATAACCCTATATGCAAAACAGAAAAAGAGACACAGATGTACAGAATAGACTTTTGGAGTCTGTGGGAGAAGGTGAGAGTGGGATGATCTGAGAATAGCATTGAAACATGTATATTATCAAGCGTGAAACATATCACCAGCCCAGGTTGGATGCATGAGACAAGTGCTCAGGGCTGGTGCACTGGGAAGACCCAGAGGGATGGGATAAGGAGGGAGGTGGGAGGGGGGATCAGGATGGGGAACACATGTAAATCCATGACTGATTCATGTCAATGTATGGCAAAAACCACTACAATATTGTAAAGTAATTAGCCTCCAACTAATAAAAATAAGTGGGGGAAAAAAAAAGAAGAAGTGGGTCAGGTGTATGTAGAACACTCAAAGGCTCAAATAAGTGACTGAACCAGAAGAACCATGAAATCAGGTCATTAAGTCACTGTGACACCACAGCAGGCCAGAAGCAGCAATTTTGTAAATTAATACCTGGAGTTGAACTGAGATGGGTTAAAAGCATTGATGTGATCTGATCTAAAGTGGGAAAATGAAGTCGTGTTCAGGACTCCAGGAAGAAGTAATATCTAGACTCAAAACCATCCTAGGGGCAGGCATGGGTCTGACATGTTTCTCACAGGTGTTAGGTGGATGTTGGCTAGTTCCTTTGGTTTAATGGATGAAAGTATTTCGAGGAAGAAGGCTAGAAATTTTCTAGTGATGAGAAGCCATGTGTTTAAAAGTACAGGATTGAAAGATGTCTATGTCTGGGTGTGCTGTGGATGGTGGGTATCCCTGGGCATTTTGTATAAATGCTCCATGCCTCAGTCTCCTCTCCCCAAGGAAAGGAGAAACATGCTGATGTCGCAAGTCTTAGTGCTATGAAGTTTTATTTATTGTTCTCCCCCTTGTAAATATAAGCTCCACAAGGACAGGGACTTAGGCTTTTTTTTTTTTTTTTTTAACTTGGAGTGCTTTATGCAGTGTTATATCACCACAACCCAGAACAATTTAACATTGCCTATAGTTATGTTGAATGAATAAATAAGTGTATAAACAGGGTTATCACAATAAACTGGAAAATTCTTAAAGAGATGGGATTACCAGACCACCTGACCTGCCTCCTGAGAAATCTGTATTCAGGCCAAGAAGCAACAGTTAGAACTGGACATGGAACAACAGACTGGTTCCAAATCGGGAAAGGAATATGTCAAGGCTGTGTTCTGTCACCCTGCTTATTTAACTTGTATGCAGAGTACATCATGAGAAATGCTGGACTGGATGAAGCACAAGCTGGAGTCAAGATTGCCAGGAGAAATATGAATAATCTCAGATACGCAGATGACACCACCCTTATGGCAGAAAGAGAAGAAGAACTAAAGAGCCACTTGATGAAAATGAGAAAGGAAAGTGAAAAAGTTGGCTTAAAACTCAACATTCAGAACACTAAGGTCATGGCATCTGGTCCCATCACTTCATGTCAAATAGACAGGGAAACAATGGAAACAGTGACAGACTTTATTTTTTTGGACTCCAAAATCACTGCAGATGGTGACTGCAGCCATGAAATTAAAAGACGCTTGCTTCTTGAAAGAAAAGCTATGACAAACCTAGACAGCGTGTTAAAAATCAGAGACATGACTTTGCCAGCAAAGGTCCATCTAGTCAAGCTATGTTTTTTTCCAGTAGTCATGTATGGATGTGAGAGTTGTACTATAAGGAAAGCTGAGCGCCGAAGAATTGATGCTTTTGAACTGTGGTGTTGGAGAACTCTTGAGAGTCCCTTGGACTGCAAGGAGTCCAGTCCATGGACTGCAACCTGTCCATCCTAAAGGAGATCAATCCTGACTATTCATTGGAAGGACTTATGCTGAAGCTGAAACTCCAATACTTTGGCCACCTGATGCAAAGAACTGACTCTTTTGAGAAGACCCTGATTCTGGGAAAGATTGAAGGCATGAAGAGAAGGGAATGACAGAGGATGAGATGGTTGGTTAGCATCACCAACTCAATGGACATGAGTTTGAGTAGGCTCCGGGAGTTGGTGATGGACAGGGCAGCCTGGTGTTGCATGGGGTCGCAAAGATTCAGACCTTACTGAGTAACTGAACTGAATTGAACTGATCAACAGGGTTGTTCTTTGGGCTCAATGAGCCCGCTTTTAAGTGTCCACATACAAAGGTCCAAAGAATTTATTGGGCTAAACTTCTGCATCTACTTCTTTCTTTTCAACTGGGGAAGGGGCACAGATTGTGGCTAAATACTGGAGGAGGAGATCCATATTTGCACTTCTTAATGGTAACTATGAATTCTCTGCTCAGAAGTGAGGACAGGGACCCAATATTTTCTAGCATCATTTAGGGAGATGCATATTTCTATTTCTCTTGAATCCCATTCACTCATAGCCTGGTCATCTTTTTCTTACATACTCTGCTTAGTCCTGCTCCTTACTTTTGCTCTGACTCTGCATCCAACTCTGCAACCAAGAATCATTTACCTTCTATCTGGCCTCCCAGGTCCTACCTAACCCTCTGGCAGGGCCCATTTCAGTCTCATCCCCTCTGTGAGGTCCTGCCTGCTACTTCCCACCTCTGGCAGCTCTCCCTGACTTAGTTTGTTCTCTTGGCACACACTGAGTACTGACCATACTCTTCCTGGATCCTTCAGGGCAGAGCAGCACAGGCCATGAGGACAGAGGTCTGGTCTACTTGGACTGGAGATTCTTCTATTGACTTTTGTTGTTGTTCAGTCACTCAGGCATGTCCAGCTCTTTGTGACCCCATGAACTGCAGCATACCAGACTTCCCTGTCTTTTACTATCTCCCGGAATTTGCTCAAACTCATATCCATTGAGTTGGTGAACACATCCAACCATCTCATCCTCTGTCGTCCCCTTCTCCTCCTGCCCTCAGTCTTTCCCAGCATCAGGGTCTTTCCCAATGAGTCAGCTCTTTGCATCAGGTGGCCAAAGTATTGGAGCTTCAGCATCAGTTTTTCCAGTGAATTTTCAAGGTTGATTTCCTTTAGGATTGACTTGTCTTTTGACTAACATGTTTTGAATTCCTACTAAATGCCTAGCTCAGTGCAAAGTGCTGGAAAAGACACCAACAATGTGTTAGGGACAGCTTTGAAAAGACCAAACACGATGAGAACTCTGCTGCTGTAGGTTTTGGCTTAAAAGTAGAGGGGGACTTTTGGATAGCAGCCATCCTGACTGGCGTGTAATGGTACCTCATTGTGGTTTTGATTTGCATTTCTCTGATGATGAGTGATGTTGAGCATCTTTTCATGTGTTTGTTAGCCATCTGTATGTCTTCTTTGGAGAAATGTCTGTTTAGTTCTTTGGCCCATTTTTTGATTGGGTCGTTTATTTTTCTGGAATTGAGCTTCAGGAGTTGCTTGTATATTTTTGAGATTAATCCTTTGTCTGTTTCCTCATTTGTTATTATTTTCTCCCAATCTGAGGGCTGTCTTTTCACCTTACTTATAGTTTCCTTTGTTGTGCAAAAGCTTTTAATTTTCATTAAGTCCCATTTGTTTATTTTTGCTTTTATTTCCAATATTCTGGGAGGTGGGTCATAGAAGATCTTGCTGTGATTTATGTCGGAGAGTGTTTTGCCTATGTTCTCCTCTAGGAGTTTTATAGTTTCTGGTCTTACATTTAGATCTTTAATCCATTTTGAGTTTATTTTTGTGTATGGTGTTAGGAAGTGTTCTAGTTTCATTCTTTTACAAGTGGTTAACCAGTTTTCCCAGCACCACTTGTTAAAGAGATTGTCTTTTTTCCATTGTATATCCTTGCCTCCTTTGTCAAAGATAAGCTGTCCATAGGTTCGTGGATTTATCTCTGGGCTTTCTATTCTGTTCCATTGATGCTGGAGAGGGTGTGGAGAAAAGGGAACCCTCTTACACTGTTGGTGGGAATGCAAACTAGTACAGCCACTATGGAAAACAGTGTGGAGATTTCTTAAAAAACTGGAAATAGAACTGCCATATGACCCAGCAATACCACTTCTGGGCATACACACTGAGGAATCCAGATCTGAAAGAGACACGTGCACCCCAATGTTCATCGCAGCACTGTTTATAATAGCCAGGACATGGAAGCAACCTAGATGCCCATCAGCAGATGAATGGATAAGGAAGCTGTGGTACATATACACCATGGAATATTACTCAGCCGTTAAAAAGAATTCATTTGAATCAGTTCTAATGAGATGGATGAAACTGGAGCCCATTATACAGAGTGAAGTAAGTCAGAAAGATAAAGAACATTACAGTATACTAACACATATATACGGAATTTAGATAGATGGTGGCGATAACCCTATATGCAAAACAGAAAAAGAGACACAGAAATACAGAACAGACTTTTGAACTCTGGGGGAGAACGTGAGGGTGGGATGTTTTGAAAGAACAGCATGTATATTATCTATGGTGAAACGGACCACCAGCCCAGGTGGGATACATGAGTCAGGTGCTCGGGCCTGGTGCACTGGGAGGACCCTGAGGAGTCGGGTGGGGAGGGAGGTGGGAGGGGGGATCGGGATGGGGAATACATGTAACTATATGGCTGATTCATGTCAATGTATGACAAAACCCACTGAAATGTTGTAAAGTGATTGGCCTCCAACTAATAAAATAATATAAAAAAATAAAAAAAAAAAAAAAAAAAAAAAAAAAAAAAAAAAAAAAAGTAGAGGGGGAACTTCAAGTCCTAGAGATTTAACCCTTATTATCTGGATCTGTATGCATCTTCCTTTTTCTATTGCAAAAGCTTTAGTAATACACTAGTCCGGACAGGTTGTGAGATTTCCCCACATACATGCTGAGGAGCTTCTGCCCACTGGTGTGGTCAGAGGTCATTGCAGTGTGATGGAAAATGGGGATTTTACTTGAATCTTGTGGACTTCATCAGTTTTTTAATAGAATAATCATAGTTCTTTTCGAAATGGTGTAAATTTTTCAAAGTAAGAGTTACATAGAACCTCAGTGTATAAATGGATAAAGAGTGAGCTGCCCCAGAGAGTGTATGTATGTTCTAGGAAAGGTTGGAGATATCAGAGTCCTGCCTCTTCAGTCTCCTTTTTCCTTCAGAATTTTGTTAATGTCCTTTCATAGAATTTAGAGGTCATGATCCATAGTGGAAAATGCAAGACTTAAAAAGTCTGCAAGGTCACATGGTGGGTTGTTATTATTTTTTTAGATGACTTCTACAATCCCTTCAGGGAAAAAGAAACTCACAGTGTGAACTCTTTTCTTATGTCCATTCCTTTGTACACTTTATTTCATTATGTCTTCATGCTTGCTCTAGGAAGTAGGTTTTGATATACCCATTTCACAGATGAAGAAAATGAACCAAGAAAGATTCAGGATTTTTCACACAATAATCTATGTTTTAATGGTTTGAGCCAATATTCAAACCCAGTATCTCTATTTTAAAAAATATTATTTATTGATTTGACTGTGCCAGGCTGTAGTTGCAGCATTTGGGATCTAGTTCCCTGATTAGGGATTGAACCTGGACCCTCTACATTGAGAGTGTGGAATCTTACCCACTGGAACAGAATACCAGTGAAGTCCCAAATCCAGGTCTTTCTGACTTCAGCATCAGAGCTTGTCATCACTTCCACCCTAGCACTCTATTTCTCGTGGAATGGTCGGTGGCAAAGCTACTCTCAAGAGCATGGAAGACAGAGGACATTTTTAAGATCACAACCCTTCCTATTAGTTTCTTTTGTTCCTTGGTCTGTACCAAAAATGAAGGCCAATATTTTTGGTAAAGAACAAGTCCAGTGTCACACACACATGGTGAGTAGGACCCTGGTTGGGGTGGGGGTGGGTGGGAGAGAAAAGAGGGAAAGAGAGAAAGAGAGGCTCCGGGACTTGCCTAAGGTTAAAAGATCAGCATCAAAAGATATTAGATTTCCTACTTCAAAAATTTGCTTATAAGACTGACTTCAGTGAGAGTCCCATGTTTCTGGGGGAAAAGTGGATATTTTGCCAGCCCCAGAACCTGATGGTTTATATGTATCCCAGAGATAGAACCCATGGGAGGTCTGAGAGATGGAGAAGGAAATGGCAACCCACTCCAGTATTCATGCCTGGATAATCCCATGGACAGAAGAGCCTGGTGGGCTGTAGTCCATGGGGTTGCAGGGGAGGCAGGCATGTCTTAGCAACTAAACAACAGAGATGGAACCCATGGGAAGTCTGGAAAATAGCCTCCTATTAGAGCTCTCTCTGTGTGCTCAGTCATGTTTGACTCTTTGCGACCCCATGGATTGTAGCCCATCAAGCTCCTCTGTCCAAGGAAATTTACAGGCAAGAATACTTGAGCGGGCAGCCATTTCTTCCTCCAGGGGATCTTCCCCACCCAGGGATTGAATCTGGGTCTCCTGCATTGGCAGGCAGATTCTTTTCCACTGAGTCCCTGGGGAAGCGCCACCTGTCAGAGCTGGTCATCTGCTGAAGACACACAGGGGGGCAAAGTTCTGCTCTGCCGACTGTCCTACCTGCCAAGTCCAGAAGCTGTTCTCTGGTGGGAGCCCTGAGGAGTGGCATCAGTTGGGGCCTCCAGTAATGCATTCACTTTTAATCAGCCTTTAATGAGGATATAAGCAGCCTCCGCTTACCTCTGTGGCAGAGAGGCAACTACACATAAACCTCAATTACTCAGACATTTAAAAATCAATTTCAAATAAAATGTCCAGGTGATGGAACTAAAGGGATTAGAAGGCTCAGGATGTGTGCACAGGCCTGGCACGACTTGTCACTGCAATGGAGGTAGACAGCTCCTGTAACTCAATAAAGCTGGCCGGCTTTGTGCCCCGAGGGGCTTAGGGGAACAGGTCTTATCTCCCAGCTCCTCCCAGAAGCAGAGGAAGATTCCATTGACAAAGAAGAGAACACAAAATGACTTCTGCATGCTCAGACTATGGCAAATGTTCTCCTCATTTTATTTTATAGTTGTGAAGAGGAAATGTAGCCTTAGGCTACCACTGAAGCCCTCTCCCTCCAGATCAGATATATTACTACTTCTGTAGATAATCTCGACCTTTTTTTCTTGCCAGTCATATCTCCTTATCATCCCCATCAACCTGCTGGTAACTTAGCTCAATAAACTTTAATCAAGCCTATACTATGTAGCAGGCACTGTGCGGAGAAACACGGGGACACAAAGGTGAGGACATTATAGTCTCTGCTTCAGTTTACAGGGTGGAAGAAACGAGGCCAGCTCCCTACCTGACCGGGGTTTACAGTCCTCCAAAACCAAGTTGCTTGTATATTTAGACGGGGTAGGCTCTTTCATGTCTGAGTCTCAGTCCCTATGGACAGGAGAGACCCCTGGGGATCAGTTGCTTAGCTATCCTTTTGATTTTGTATGCTCAAGATGTTTATTCCAACTACTTTCTTCTTCGCTATTTGCCTTAATTTCTCCATGCTGTAAGGTAGCATACTTTTTTGGACTGTTGTGTGGATTAAATGAGCTACAATACTGTTGTTGTCGTTCAGTTGTTAAGTCATATCTGACTCTTTGCTACCCCATGAACTGCAGTACACCAAGCTTTCTTGTCTTTCACTGTCTCCTGGAGCTTGCTCAAACTCATGTCCACTGAGTTGGTGATGCCATTTAACCAACTCATCCTCTGTCGCCCCCTTCTCCTCTTGCCCTCAGTCTTTTCCAGCATCAGGGTCTTTTCCAATGAGTCAGCTCTTTGTATCAGGTGGTCAAAATATTGGAGCTTCAGCTTATTGTAGTGGGTGCAAATAGGGTTGGCTGTGCGGTACTACCATTCCTGTATTGAGAATTATCACCATTCATATTGTATTCAATGGTGTCCCTTGGAGTTGTCGAAGTATAATGTAACAAAAGTTAAAAACATGACTCCCACCAAAGAAAATGAATCTGAATCAAAAATCTATTCAGCTTATTAATTCATGAGGAGATCACTAGGATGGCAAATCTGGTTCAACTGAGAATCAGGAAGGGAATTTTATATAGTCACTCAGTCAAGGGGATACTGAAATGAGTTTGTTAATAAATTATAAAACTGGTTAATGACTTACAGAGCAATAAAACTATAGCCTTCTGGTTTTCTATCTTACAGAAATTGACCAGTCAGTGCACATACAACTTCAGAGCATCTAGGTTCTAATCAAATACCAGTAAACAGCAAATTCAAACACAGGCAAAATCTCCCAGGTCACAGATGTAGCAAATATTTTAAAGGTCTAGATAGCAAGTATTTTTGGCTTTCTAGATCATATGACCTCTGCTGAAGCTACTAACTTGGACACTGTAGCCCCCAGACTACCTTAGATAATAAATAAATGGATGTGGTTGTTCCAGTAAAATTTTATGTACACATACATATGGCTAATGTCCATAGCTTGCCAACTCCTACCCAGATGATTAAACAGCCAGGAAAACAATGCCTCAGTGTGACACTGAGGGCACATGAAGTTATCTATTAATAATTTTGGTTCATTTTTCTTAACAGAATTAAAGCATGAATGGGGCCTCCTGAACTTGCTGCTGCACCCCCACCCCTCGACCACCTATGTGGATTCAGCAGAGCATTTATGTTTATTCATATGGACCACATTCTCTGCCTCCCTGTCCTCATCTGTGTTGTCTGGACCATGGTTGGCACCTGACCCAAACTCAAAATCTGAAATGGAAGTAAGTAATTCTTGTTCAAGCCTGGTTGTTTTTATTTATACAGCTGTACTGGTCTTAGTTGAGTCATGTGGGATCTTTAATTGGGGCATGTGGGATCTAACTCCTCAACTAGGGATGGAACTTGGGCCCCCTGCATTGAGAGTGAGAAGTCTTAGCCACTGGACCACCAGGGAAGTCCTTGGTTGCTTTCTTGAGTGAAAGAAGTATATCCTCTGGGGCTGATGGATGAAGTAATTTTCTGCCACCTAATCCAGAAAGCAAAGGAACTGAAGTCAGAAGAAATCTACTCACTGCCTCAGTTTCACTTTGCACACAGTGAGGGTAACAGTGGCCCTACCTCATGGGATGGTTGTATAGTTTAAGTATAATAATGTGGGTGAATCATCCAGCTTAGAGCACAGTATGTGTGCTGTAAAAATGATTTCTCTTGCCTTTGATCCTTTTCCTAGCCTCTCCTTTCCCAGGTGGCGCCAAGGCTAAATGACTTTAGCATCAATACAGAAATTGTGCTGATACCACAGTTCTGCCTCCTCTCTGCTTGAGTTCATGCCTTATCTTCTTGACACTGATGTTTTATTTCACCATTGACATCTAACCTTTGACTTTACTCAGACTGCTTCTTGTAACTTCCTGCTTTGAGCCCGAGTAACTATCCTGACTTCTCTCTTTCCTTCTGTGAGTGAGAAGGAGCAGAGAGGACCAAGTGGAGCAAGAGTGTGGCTGAATGCTTTAAATAGATGATCTCTAAGCCTCGTAACTATTCACTTTTAGGGACATGTTATCTATTTTTACTTTACATGAAGTAAAATTTATTGAAATGAAACTTATAAAGGCAAATTTCAAAATTTGGGGTGTGCAGTTACATAAGCTTTGACAATCACTTATGTAACTACCATCACCCTGAAATATTTCCATGTGCGCCTTTGTGGTCAATCCTGTATCCTCTTCTTTGATTCTGCCCTTGTAATTTTGTCATTTTAAAAATTTCATATAAATGCAATTTTGTATCTGACTTCTTTCACTTAGAATAATGTTCTTAATGTTCACCCACCCATGTTAGCGCAGGTAAAATAGCTCATTTCTTTTTATTCTTGAATAGAAATCCACTGTATGGATGTAGAAGTGTTTTTTTTTAATGGAAATATAGTTGATCTACAATGTTGTGCTAATTTCAGCTGTCCAGCAGTGACTCAGTTATACACATATACACATTCTTTTTTAAAATATTCTTTTCTATTATGATTTATCCAAGGAGACTGAATATAATTCCCTGTGCTACACAGTAAGACCTTGTTTTTTACGCATTCTAAACACAATAGTTTGCATCTTCCAACCTCAAACTCCCAATGTATCCCTTACATCCCACCCCTCTCTCACTTTGCAATCACAAATCTGATCTCTGTGTCTGTGAATCTGTTTCTGTTTTGTATACAGTTTCATTTGTGCCATATTTTATTATCTCATTTTTTATTGAAGTAGTTAATTTACAATGTAGTGCCAATCTCTGCTGTGAAGCAAAGTGAAAGTGACTCAGTTATAAACATATATACATTCTTCTTTAAAAAAAATATTCTATTATGGTTTATCCCAGGAGATTGGCTATAGTTCCTTGTGCTATACAATAAGACCATGTTGTTTATCCATTCTAAATGCAATAGTTTGCGTCTACCAACCCCAAACTCCCAGTCCATTCCTCTCCCTCCCCACTTCCCCTTAAGGACAAGTCTGCTCTTTATGTCTGTGATTCTATTTCATAAATAGGTTCATTTGTGCCATATTTTAGATTCTACATATAAATGAAATCATATGGTATTTGTCTTTTTCTTTCTGACTTACTTCACTTAGTATGACAATCTCTACTTGCATCCATGTTGCTGAAAATGGCATTATTTCATTCTTTTTTTTATGGCTGTGGTATTATATGGCTGAGTATTCCATTGTATATATTTACCACATCTTCTTTATCCATTCATCTGTTGATGGATATTTAGGTTATTTCCATGTCTTCTTGGCTTTTGTAAATAGTGCCACTATGAACACAGAGGTGCATGAATCTTTTTTAATTTTAGTTTTCTCCACGTATATGCCCAGGAGTGGATTTTCTGGATCACATGGCAACTCTATATTTTTAGTTTTCTGGGGAACCTCCACACTGTTCTCCACAGGGGCTGCAGCAACTTACAGTCTCACCAACAGTGTAGGAGGATCCCCTTCTCTCCAAAGTCTCTTCAGCATTTATTGTTTGTGGACTTTTTGATGATAACCATTTTGACTTGTGTGAAGTGATTATCTCACGTAGTTTGGATTGCATTTCTCTAATAATTAGTGATGTTGATTATCTTTTCATGTTCCTATTGGTCATCTGTATATCTTCTTTGTGGGGAAATGTCTATTAACGTCTTCTGCCAGTGTTTTGATTGGATTTTTTATTGTTGAGTTGTATAGGCTGTTTGTATATTTTGGAGAATAAGCCTTTGTCAGTCATATCATTCTGACCAAAAAAGGAAAAAGTAATTACTTATGTCAAATAATGCAAATGAGTCATGGGAATTGTTTTAATTAAAACCAAATTTTGTTGCAAAAGAATTATTTTAACAGGTATATAGCATGCCTATCACATTGTGGGTAACAAAAAATGTAATTGGATTCAGTAATTTCTGACTGGTTAAGAGGGAAAACAGTAATAAATGTAGGAATAAATAATCTGGGTTTTTGTGTGGTATTTTTGATACTTTTCTATTTATTTTGCTGCTTGGCAAAAATAAAAGTCCAAATTCTTTCTGGGCTGTTTCATAACTGATAGATGAACTTGGCCTAATTGTTGATCCATAGAGAATGGTTGGAAATACCAATACCCTCAAGGTTAAATTTCCCAACTTTTGTTGTGGAAATATTTAGTCAACTAATGATCTCCTCCTGCTGTTAGCTTTGGCAGAAACTGCACCCCTTGTTCTAAAAGGAACACAAAATAATTCTCAAAGGGGACAAATACCTGTGGAAGCTCCCAAAGAACTAAAATGAGAATTGCACAACATGGAGGAAAGATTTTAAGCTTCTCACTGAAAGAAAAATGAAAAAATAACCTGCAAGCACAGCAATGTGCATCCAGGATTTGAATGAATTAAGCTGAAAGAAAACTCACATCCAGAGATCCAAAGGACTCATTGGAAATCTTAATGTCTCCCTGCCAAGTAAAGTCTAAGTAGCCTGAAGAAACTTTTATTTGAGGTCAGTCTCATCCACCCATCCATCATCCATCCACCATTCATCCATCAATCCCCTATCCATCTAGCCATCATCCATCATCCATCTGTCTCAATATATACTGGACATCTACTGAGGAGAATACAAAGATGTCAAGGCAGGCTGTTACCTTCAAGAAGCTTAATGGAAACCCCATAGTCTGGTCTTTGCAGGTTTCTTTTAGCTGATACTTACTGGGATGGCCAAAGTGTTCATTTGGATTTTTCCATAAGAGGAAACAGAAAAAGCCAAATGAACTTTGTGGCCAACCCAATGTTTAGCATTAACTATGCAACAGGCACTATTCCCTAGTGGCTCAGTTGGTAAAGAATCCACATGCAATGCAGGAGACCTAAGTTCAATCCTTAAGTTGAGAAGATCTCATGGAGAAGGAAATGGCAACCCACTCCAGTAGGCTTGTCTGGGAAATCCCATGGATGGAAGAGCCTGACAGGCTATAGTCCTTGTGGGTGCAAAGATTATGACATGATTTAGCAACTAAACCATCACCACATACAACAGATACTATGCTTAAACAGCAGGACAAATATCTCATTTAGTTTTTACAACTATTCTATGAGAACATTGTATCATTTTCCTTTCAGGAAACTAAGGTATGGAAAAGTTCTATACTAGTGTGTACATATACAGTAGCTAATAGCAGATCTAAACCTCTAATGAAGTTCCTGTGACTTAAAGGTCAGTATCGGGGGCTTCTCTGATAACTCAGGCTTCCCTAATAACCCTGATAACTCTTGTCTGCCATGCAAGAGACCCCAGTTTGATTCCTGGGTCTGGAAGATCCACTAGAGAAGGGATAGGCTACCCACTTCAGTATTCTTCGGCTTCCCTTGTGCCCAGTGTGAGAGACATGGGTTTAATCCCTGGAGAAGGGAAAGGCTACCCACTCCAGTACTCTGGCCTGGAGAATTCCATGGACTGTGTATAGTCCATGGGTCGCAAAGAGTTGGACATGACTGAGCGACTTTCACATCATGCTTTTAAATTTTGGGTTATGAAACTAGTTTACATAAGATACAAATTTAGACCATGACTGTTCCTGTCCCAAAGTCTGGCAAATAGTGATAGTTATATTTTTAGAATGTGAAAATTATAATCATTATGTGTTTGTATGTGTTCATTGGAGTGTCTTGAGAGTTTATGAAGAAGTGTGCCATATAGGCAGTACTGGTGAAGAATGTGTATCTTGCACCCAAATAGCTCACTTTTAGTTGCAAAAAGCTGAGAAGTCCTCCATTTGAAAGCTATTCCATTTGGCCATCAAGGGTTTTCGGTCTTTATGCTATCAACAGGAATGTCCTATAAAGTGTCTGAAATCTTAGGAGTAGTAACAAATTTATTGAACGAGTTCTCAACCACACGGTTTGTGAGGATCCTGACCAGAGAGTGATAGTGTGATGGCACACTCAACTGGGAGTTGAGCAAACAAAGGTGTGAGCAAAGCTAAGAAGAAATGATAAGGGTTGGTTAAGTACCCTGGGCTTAGTAAGAGGGAGGTCTCTTTTCCATGTCCTCCCTTTGCTCCCCTGGAATGAGGAGGGAAGAAACCATGCCTGAATTCCTGAGAGAGTTATAGCTGCAACTCAGGCTGCAGATATGGGAGAGGACTCCCGACAGAAGTTGGGTGGCTTTGGGAAGAGGAGTTCAGGCAGCAAAGAAAGAATGACAACAAATACATTCTCTTTCCTCCTGCCCTCCAGTACCCTGTCTCCATTGGCCAGAGGTCAAGGTTACATGGATGAAGTAGTCTAAAAGTGCCCCTTCCTGGAGCACAGAACAGGACAGGGAAGAGTGGACAGAGGATCTGGAAAGGCAGATGGAGATGGTCAGCAGGAGGGCTGAGTCAGGAGCAATTTGTCGCTAATAACATTTAAAGTAAAGCAGTTTGCAAATTAATTTCTTTTGTAAATTAAAGCAGATTCAACTTTACCCCTGCAATAGTTTTCTCTTATTCACTTTCATTTAGATGTTCTTTTATGCTTCTGAGATAAAAGGGAGGACTTATAACTACCTAGTGGGCTGGGGATTATGTATAGCCCTTCTTATCCTCAGCAGGGTGTGTCTAATCTGGGAATGTCATCACTTTGACCTATGACAGGAGAGGGTACTTGAATAGAACCCTAGTAATAGGGGAAAGGAGAATGAGGATGTGTATGCTCAGAACACCAGGGAAGAGAAAGGAGCAGAAAAAAGGACAACAATTAAAATGCAATGACATTAATATTTTGCCTAGAGCTGATCCTCCAATGATTAAGAAGCCTCCCTCTCACCCAGGAAACTCGACCCAGTTGTAATGGGAGGAAAAGAGTAACATTACACTTTTTCATTTTGTGCAGAGGCTAGTCACACACACATGCCTCTCAGAGTAGATTATTAAAGTGAGTCTAAGCTTCCATTATCATAAACAGGAGGTAGAGAGAGGACCACTTGAGGAAGGATATTTTTCCTTATCCCACAGTCTGCGTGTTAGTAGAGGGCATGCTGAGTGGGGTGACAAAAATCTCCCTCTGGGCTCTGAGGATAAGTTTCCAGGGTATTTGAGAGAAGGGAGTCCCACAGTGCCATAGGTATGCTCAAAATTATCTATTTCCCTGTCAAGAAATTGTCTTTCATCCTTTATTTCTGGCTGGATATTAAGCATCTTCTCGAGGCCATTTTGAAACTCTCTGCACTCACATGCACACACACAGAGCTAACAGGGCACTATGCATGATGGGGAACTTGAAAACTGAACTGAGGCATACTGTAGTAAGTTAAATAAAGCAAATATAACCCTGGCAAGACTTTAAAAAAAATGCTGGATTTTTCCCAGAAATAATTTCATAATAACAGAAGTGAAAAAGAAGGAAAAAAGTAAACCAAATAAACTAAAACTTCCAAGTCCATCTCAGTCACAGGGGAAGTCCACTTAAGTTTTCTCAAGAAGCTATTACCAAAATCCTAAAATTCATGCTGAATTCCAACGAACCTCTTTCTATTACAAGTCACTACTTACCGGTAATGGCATTTCTATTATCCATGTTGAGCAATGGCTTATAGAAGAATAAAGAATTTAGAATCCAGTATCTGAATTCAGCAGGCTGTTTCCAGTAAGTAATCTGAAACACCAAAAAATGCCAAAAACATAATTACTAATCCAAATAACCCTTTGTATTTGTATAAATAGAAATAGAGATCAAACTCTGGTTAACAGAGATCATTTACTCTTATGTTCATATTTTTATTGTGACATGAACTGTAATGATTACTTTTTACATTGCATTGTCACTGTCATTTGAAACATCCTGAAAAGAGAAAAGATGACTGACTTGAAATGTAGTAGCAAGGTAGGTGCAGTCTTTTTCTGCAAATCCTTGGCTTAAAACTTGGGAGACACACAGGAAATGGTTGAAAGAATTTCACCTTAGCTTTTCCTGAGGTTTTCATTCAAAAGTCAGTGCTTTTATATGGAAGAGGAATAGTGTTCGTCAGGACTCAAAGAGGATGGGAGGGAGGGCATGAAATCTTGGTGTATCTCTTGCTTGAATTAACACAGTGATCACTCCCTAGTGACTCAGATTGTAAAGAATCTGCCTGCAATACAGGAGACCTGGGATCGATCCCTAGGACAGGAAGATCCCCTGGAGAAGGGAATTACTATCCACTCCAGTATTGCCTGGAGAATTCCATGGACAGAGGAGCTTGGCAGGCTACAGTCCACAGAGTCGCAAAGTCAGATGGGACTTAATGACTAACACTTTCACTACCAATTCTGGTCCACACATTTTTCTCCAATTTTTCCAAGGTAGGGGTCATTTTGTTCCCTCCAGATGACTTGCAAAGTTCTTGAAAGACCCAGGAAGACTGAATTGTATTACTATTTCAAAATCCTAGGAAACACTGAAAAGGCTGATCAAAACACTGATCAAAGAGGTCAGATTCTGCAAAGAATGCTTGCAGAAACAAATCTGGCTCCATACCTTTCTCACCAATGTCACCTGTCTCTAATAACTCAAGCTCAAAACTTAGGTCTGCTCTGATTTTTCCTATTTTCTTCAAAGGAACTTAGTTATAAAGTCCTTATCATTGCATTCAGCAGCTTGCAATAGAGCTAACCCAGTGAACCACAGTACAACAGGGAAGTATTACTGGTTGTCCAACTAACACTCATTCCATTCCCCTTCTCTTTGGCTGGAGAAGCCTCTCCCACTCTAGAGACTGAAAGTATCATGACTTGCTAAGCATGAGACAGCCATGGTCTATACAGCAAGCCTGCTAGGAGGTCTCTGGAAAAAGTTTTCTCCTCCTAAGGCAAAGAGACACACTACACATGTTTAAGAATGGTTACATTTAGAATAACTGATGGTACCAAGTGTTGGAGAGGGTAGGGAACAACTGAACCTCTACTACAATCCTTTTGAAGATAATCAGTTTTACATGAAATATGAATATATGTTCATCAGAAGTATTGGCTTGTAATTTTATTTACTTGTGATGTCCCTGTTTGGTTTTGGTATCAGGGTGACACTGGTCTTGTAAAATGAGTTTAGGAGTGTTCCTTCCTCTTCAGAATTCTGGAATGGTTTAGTAAATACTGGCATTAATTCTCCCTTAAATGATTAGTAAAATTCACCAGCAAAACCATCTGGTCCTGGGCTTTCTTTGCTGTGAGGTTTTTGATTATTAGTTCAGTCTCCTTACTTGTTGCCAGTGTGTTCAGATTTTCTTTTTAATGATTTAGTCTTGGTGGGTTGTATTTTTTTTTCTCAAGGAATTTGTCTACTTCTTTTAGGCTATTTAACTTGTTGGTGTATAATCATTTATAACAGTCTTTTACAATCCTTTGTATTTCCATGGTATCGGTTGTAATGTATCCTCTTTGAGTTTTGATTTTATTTGAGTCTTCTCTCTTTATTTCTTAGTCTAGCTAAAGATTTCTGAATTTCATTTATCTTTTCAGATAATCAGCTCTTAGTTTCATTGGCCATTTCTATTTTTTATCCTTGTTTCTATTGCATTTATTTCTGCTCTAAATTTTGGTATTTCCTTCCTTCTGCTAACTTTGGTTCAGTTTACTCTTCTTTTTCTAGTTTTTTAAAGTGTAAAGTTAGGTTGTTTATTTGAGATCTTTTCCCTTAATTCAGGCATTCACTGCTGTAAACTTCCCTTTTAGAACTGTTCTGTGGCATCCCATAAGATCTGGCAAGTTGTGCTTTCATTTTCATTTGTTTTATTTGTTGATTTTTCTTTTGATACTTGGTAGGGTTTCAATCTTAGTTGCTAAGACTTGTTTTGTTACCTTCATGTGATCTATCCTGGAGAATGTTCTGTGTGCACTTGAGAAGAATGTGTATTCTGGTACTATTTAGTGGAATGTTCTATACACGTCTGTTAGGTCCAAAAAACTGGTTCAAGTCCAACATTTCCTATAGATTTTCAGTCTGAATGATATGCTGTTGAACATTGGGTGTTGAAGTCCTCTGTTTGTTCTTAGTCACTTAGTCATGTATGACTCTTTGTGACTCCATGGACTGTAGCCCACCAGGCTCCTCTGTCCATGGGGATTCTCCAGGCAAGAATACTGGAGTGGGTGCCATGCCCTCCTCCAGGGGATCTTCCCAACCCAGGGGCCAAACCAGGTCTCCCGCATTGCAGGTGGATTCTTTACCATTTGAGCCACCAAGGAAGCCCCAGACTGCTGGACTAGGTTGTCTATCCCTTCTCCAGAGGCATTTCCTGACCTAGGAATGGGAATTGGACTGGGGTCTCCTGCACTGCAGGAGGATTCTTTACCAGCTGAGCTACCAGGGAAGCCTGTTGAAGTCCTCTGCTCTTATTTTATTTGTGTATATCTCCTCCCTCAGATCTATTAGTTTGGCTTAATATATTCAGGTACTCTGCTGATGGGTGTGTACATATTTTTGATTGTTACATCTTCTTGATGAACTGACCCCTTTATTACAACAATGGTTTCTCGTTACCATGTCTGGCTTAAAGCCTCTTTTGTCAGATTTAAGTATACCTACTACTGCTTTCTTTTGGTTTCCACTTGCATGGAATATCTTTTCCCATTTCTTCATTTTGAGCCTGTGTGTATTTTTAAAGCTGAAGTGAGTCTCTTATAGGCAGCATTTAGTTGTTTCTTATATTTTACCCATCCATTCACTCTGCATCTTTTGATTGGAAAAGTTAATTTAGAGTAATTATTGTCAGGTAAGGACTTACTAGTGGCATCTTATGAATTGCTTTCTTGCCAAGAGTGCATTGATACTTATACCCATTATCTTATTTAATCCTCCAACTACATGAAATAGTAGGTAGTTCTTTGATATTGGGTTCTTTGAGCTCTTTGACATTGGGCTTAACAATATTTTTTTGGATCTGTCTCCAAAGGCAAGAAAAGCAAAAATAAGCAAACTAGATGACATTAAACTGAAAAGCTTTTACCTAGTAAAGGAAATCATTAACAAAATGAAAAGGCAACCTACTGAATGGGAGAATATATTTGCAAATAATATATCTAAAAGAGGCTAAAAAATAAATAAATAAATAAATAAAAGAGGCTAATGTCTAAAATATACATAAAGAACTCATGCAACTTATTATCAATTTAACAATTTAATTTAAAAAATGGGTAGAGGACTTGAATAAACATTTTTCCTAGAAAGACATACAGATGGTCAGACACATGAAAAGATGTTCAACATCACTAATCATCAGAGATATGCATACCAAAACCACAATGAGGTATCACCTCACACCTATCAGAATTGCTGTCGTCAAAATGATCACAAATAATGTGTTGGGGAGGATGCAGAGAAAAGGGAACCTTTGTTCAATGTTGGTGGTAATGTAAACTGATAGAGTCACTATGGAAAATAGTATGGAGGTTCCATTTTAAATAAAATTAGCACTACCATATAATCTAGAAATTCCTCTTCTGGGTAATTATCCAAATAATATGAAAACACTAATTTAAAAAGTATTTGCACCCTGTGTTCTTTGCAGGATTATTTTTAATAGCCAAGATATGGAAGGAACCTAAGTATCCATTGGTAGATAAATGGATAAAGAAGTTGTGGTATGGGTGTATATATAATATATAATGCATAGTATAATATAGATAATGTATATATTATATATACATCCATACTACATCTTCTTTATCCATTCACATATATATATTATATATATACACATACCACATCTTCTTTATCCACATATATATGCATATATGTGTGTGTGTGTATATATATGTGTGTGTGTGTGTATCTATGTATATATATATATATGTATGTATATGAAGTGAAATCAAAGTTGCTCAGTCATGTCCAACTCTTTGCAACCCCTGCAATTCTCCAGGCCAGAATACTGGAGTGGGTAGACTTTCCTTTCTCTAGGGGATCTTCCCAACCCATGGATTGAACCCAGGTCTCCAGCATTGCTGGCAAATTGGACACGACTGAGTGACTAAGCTCAACACACACACACACACACATGCATATTTATATTAGAGAGGGTTGTTGTTTCCTTCTCCAGGGACTCTTCCCAACCCAGGGATGGGACCTGCATGTCTTGCCTTGCAGGCAGATTCTTTACTGACTGAGCCACCAAGCACCAAGGAAGTCCTATATGTGGAATATTACTCAGTCATAAAAAGAAGAAAATCTTGCCATTTATGACAACAAGGGATGGACCTAAAGGGTATTATTCTAATTGAAATAAGTCAGAGAAAGAAAAGACCTTATGATTTCACCTATATGTGGGATCTAAAAACCAAAACAGAAATAGACTCATACATGCAGAACACAAACTAGTGATGGCCAGAGGGGAGTAGAGTATGGGGTTGGAAAAAATAGCTGAAGGAGAATAAGAGGTACAAAGTTCTAGTTACAAAATGAATAATTCATGAAGATGTAATGAGTAGCATAGGGAACAGAGTCAATAATATTGTAATAACTTTGTATGGTGACACATGGTTATCAAACTTACCATGGTGATCAATTTGTAATATATATAAATGCCACACCAGTATGTTGTATACTGGAAACTCTATAATATTATATGGCAACTATACTGCAATTAAAAAAAAAGTAGGTGCTACCACTGGACTAGGGTTTCTTAGCCTTAGCCTTGGTACTATTAACATTTTGGGGCTAGATAGTTCTTTATTTGAAGGGCTATCTTGTGTGTATGTAGACTGGTTAGCAGCATCCCAGAGATGCCAGTAACTTCCCTCTACCCTCAGTTATGATAATCAAAAATGTTTTCAGACACTGTCCCCAGAGTGAATGGGCTTCATTATTGCATTCAGTTGAACAATGTTGCATTAGACAGAATTCACAGATAAGTGGCCCAAGGTTTGAAGAAGTCAATTATTAACCCAAAGGTACTTTGCTGATAAAGGACAGCGTCAAGATATCAGCCTAGATTTGCTTGTCTTTAAATTCTTGAATTAATATTCTTTATTGCATATTCAAACTTGACTCCTTCCCTTCCCCACATACATCATTTGGACTAACAGGCTGAGATCCTCACATCTGAAGCAGAAGATGTACTGATTTCTCATTCACCTCATTGCACAGTCACTTGTCGGGAATGCCTCTCCCCAACTCCGCCAGTCTTTACCTCTCTGCCAATTTACATCTTGTGCTGTTCTGGACTAGTGCATGGACCAGTTTAGCCAACCTTGCTAGAGAATGAGGGGTCATCCTTAGAAATATTTGATGAGTAGATCCTCAGGAAAAATGTGGATTTCTTACCAAGCTAGCCATGTGAATCTTCAGAGTCTCTGCCATTTTATTTATAAAGGAAAAATGTTATTTCACTCCCTACTCTCCCCAAAGATGAACAGTAACGCACACCAGTTACAGAATCATAAGCAGTTAGGGCTCTAGGAGCTTTAAAATCTATCACACTGAACCACTTCAGTCTACAGATGTAACGGTTGAGGCCCATTAAACAAAACAAGAAACTCAAAATCATACACCTTGAAACCCAAAATCCAGGGGTCTTTTCTATTATATCCTTCTCTATCTAGAAAAGACAAAACTCAGAAGTATGAAACCATTTCAGAGGTGGTTTGAATTATTGGTGAATTATACATAGAATTATATTTAATGGTTCTATTTCTGAATAATATTTTATAGATGAAATTCATTATTTTTAAAATTACTCTTCTAAAATGACAAAATTCATTAATGGCTCTGCAGTTTCTTTTAGCATTTTCTGTGTTTTAAGCACTTATATTCTGAGCGCTCTCTCTCTCTTTCATTTAACTCTTACAGTGTAAAGTAGGTACAATGAACATTATATCAGCTAAGAAACAGGAACCACTTTAAGATTCTGAGCAGAAGGAATTTGACTGGGGAAATTGGTTCTATCACAGTGGGAGAGCTAAGAAAGTAATAAGGGGGTAGGAAGTCAACTCAAGAGATTATTAACAGCAGGAAGCTGCTGCTCTACTACCTTCAGGGCTGGAGGCGCATTAGGAGGTGGTGTCATTGAGTTCAAAAGCAGGGTCCTCTGAGAGGAAGGGGCCCTCTATGAACTGATACTGGAAGAAGTAATGCTCTTTCCAGAGACCCGACAGAAGCGGAGAGACAGAAGGGGGAGGATACCTTGACATCTCTTCAGCTCCCACTATCCTGCCTTTCACCAGTGCATCCCATTAACTGGACCTAGGAGCCAGGGAGCAAGGGAGCCTGGGAAATATGATTCCCGAAACACCGGGCAGATGAAGCTCAGAGAATGGATTTGAGGACAGACAGGCACCGACCTATACAATTATCTTTACCAACTTCTTTGGTTTTGTGACTGTCAACTCACCAGGTCCCTAACAAACAGAGGCAACTCAGGAAGACTCTCTGAGGGGAGTGATATACCACATTACTGTTTCCAGTGTTTTCTCTGTTCCTTCTCTTTATCCTAAAGAGAAAAGGAGATTTGAGTCAAAGGAATAGAAACAAGCTGGCGCTTATCTTTTGATGATTTAATTGAGGTGGAATCTATCAACCAACTCACCCAGGAGTCCACCAGCCAACAAGTTCAGAAGTATGGGAAAAAACAGGCCCTAGACTCAGGCATTTTCTGAAAGGAAACACTAACCAGTCATATGAGTGATGAGGGCACACACAGAACTATACTGCGGGCTGAGTTGTGTCTCCAGAATTTATATACTGAAACTCCAACCCCCTGTGTGAGGTCATAAGTGTGGAGCCCTAATCCAATATGTCTGGTGTTTTTATAAGAGAAGGAAGAGGTACCTGGGATGCCTGTACACAGAGGAAAGGCCAAGTGAGGACACAGAAGGGGGCCATCTGCAAGGCAAGGAGGGATGCCTCGAGAGAAACAAACCTGCCCACACCTCGGTCTTGGACTTTGAGCCTCCAGAACTGTGAGAAAATAAGCTTCTGTTGTTTAAGCCACCTGGTCTGTGGCATTTTGTTATGGCAGCCTGAGAACACTACTCCAAGGCACCAACACAATATATCAAACAAGAATCAATGCTCATTGCTGCTTTCAAAAACAGGGGCAAGAGGTCACCTGCCATGAGCTACCTACTCCCTGAAATTATTTGCTAAGCAACCAAGTCCTTTTTAAAACAAACCTTTTTTATTTTATATTGGAATATAGCCTATTAACTGTGTTGTGATAGTTTCCAGTAGACAGCAAAAGGACTCAGCCATACATACCCAAGTATCCATTCTCCCCTAAATTCCACACCTCCCCCCATCACCAACATTGAGAAGAGTTCCCTGTACTAAACGGTAGGTCCTTGTTATCTATTTTAAATATCCATCTCAAACTCCCTAACTATCCCTTTCCCCCATTCTTCCCCCCTGAAACCAAAAGTTTGTTCTCTAAGTCTGTAAGTCTGATTCTGATTTGTAAATAAATTCATTTATATCATTTCTTTTTAGATTCTGCAGATAAGGGACACCATACAATATTTCTCTTTCTTTGTCTGACTTCACTCAGTATGATAATCTCTGGGAACCATGTCTTTTCTATAGCCAGAGGTGAGGTTTAAACACACACCCACAGGAGAAAAACAAAGAGCAATAGTTGAAATTCATATGCAGGTGTAAATGATTTTCTTGAGAGCAAGCTGTAAGTAATGGGAGAAAGAATGAGAAACTGAGTATTGGTGAAAGAAGGGATTCTGAAGAGGTGTATGGTGGGGGCAGGGAGCTGAGGGCGCTGAAGGTAACATTTTCCAAATTTTAAGACCTGGTTGGCTGAAGTCCTGGTGAAAGATTTATTTCCTCTTAAAATCTGATTTTCAGAAAATATCCAATGCCACATATAGAAGCTGGAAAATCTAATTTTTGGATGTGTTTCTTTCTCCAGACCACTGTGCTTAGGAAATTATTAAAACTCTCTAATTGGGATGCATTTCCTTAAAGTCCTTGACTCATCAGGACCTAAGAATTCTGTGTCAGTTTAATTATGGGTGTATTGTTTCACTGAAGACGTTAAGATGAAGTTCAAATAAGCCCCAAGTGCTCAGGTATGCCATTCCAGTGTAGGATCCCGAGAGCTGCTGTGTGATTGGTTTTGGGCAAAACAACTTGAAGAAGTAACTTGATATTCTGGGATTGGCATTGCCCTTGGGTCCTCCTGGAGCCTGGGCAGAAATCTGGGATTGGCTTGGGATGAACTGTTTTCACATTTTTCCCAGAGTCCTGCCCAAATCCTATGAGTCACAATTGAATTCCAAAAATATGCTCTTCCCTGGAGAATCAGACAAGGAGGCGGAGAAAGGGCCAGGGGCTATCTAGGGAAGAGAAGTTGGGTTTGCAGGTGAAGATCATCTTAAGAGGAAACAAAAGAGAATAGCAGCAAGGCTTGCAGTTCTAGGGAAGAGAAATCTAGGCGCACAATTATCAGGCCACTTCCAGCTCCAGAAACCAATCAAGGGAGAGTCTGTGCAGCAATTTGCTAACATCTTTGGAAGCCCTCCACTCAGAGTGGGGTCTCAGACCAGCAGCATCAGCAAACCTGGGAGCTCATCAGACATCCAGACTCACTGAATCAGAAGCTACATCTTAACAAGACCCCCAGCTAATTTCCAGGCCTGAGAAATTTTGACATGCACTTCACAAAAGCTTTGCTTAGCCAGATGGATGTTTAAGGAGGATGAAAACATTCTGCCAGGACTTGAGTCTACCTTTGGGGCTTCATTTCCCTCATGAATGACAAAGTCGAGGGGAAAGGATACAGAGAAGAGAACGAGGTTTGGGGTTGTCACAGACCTCACTCTCACCCTTCACTAGCAACAGTAGACAGTACCCATTGTGGTTGTACACTGTGTCTGGACTGTAGGTGGCAAAGGTTCCCAGGGCTGCCACTGCTGCTATTGTCAGAAATATGCCACTCTGGGGTAGGCTCCACTGAAGTTCCCTGTTCTCCCTTCCACCGCTGCTTGCCTGACTTCTCTGGCCTGTAGGAGGTGGTCTCCAACCCACTGCTGCAGGGCGACCATTCCCAGTGCTGGGGAACCTGAAGCCAGAAGCTAACACTGCCACATAAATTCACAGGTTACAGACTTGATGTGATCACCACTTAGAAATATGGTAGCATTTTGCTATATGTTGAAGCCTTACTCACCCCCATGTAACTGTATCTGTAGATAAGATCTTTAAGGAGATAATTAAGGTTAAATGAAATCATAAGGGTGGGGTCTTAATCTGATAGGACTGATGGCTTTATAAGAAGAGGAAGAGAGAGATGGATCTATCTACACATGTGCACTGAGCAAAGGCATGCAAGGACTCAGTGAGAAGGCAGCTATCTGCAAGCCAGGAATAGAGTGCTCACCAGAACCTGACCCCACTGAACCTTGATCTTGGACTTCCAGCCTCCAAAACGGTTAAGAAATTAATTTCTGTTGCTTAGATCACAAAAACTATGATATTTTGTTATAGCAGTCTAAGCAGACTAAGACATATTTGTCCAAGGAGAATGGACTATTGGAAACTAGAATCTTGATAAGAAAGGGGATGCTTTTGAATTCAAAGCTTGTCTGCTGACATTGGACATGTTGATTATCTGTCAATGATCAGTTGCTAGTTATGGCTTCCAAGGACATATCCATCTCAGTCAATTTGAGCACATATGGCCCAGGCTTTTTATTATCCTACTTGTAGTAACACATACACCTGGGAGAAGGGAGGATATATCAACACACACCCTGGCCTCTTTAGGGTGGCCAAGCATGTAATTTGCCCAGGACTCAGAGTTGTCCTGAGACATAGAGCTTTCAGAGTTAAAACCAGGAAAGCTCTGGGCAACTGGCACAAATGGATCACCCTAAATGGGCCAAGTTTCACCTATTGAAAGACCAAAGGTGACATGTAGTAAGGAAATAGATAAGTTATTGAAAGGTAAGTAGAGCCTGATCTTGTTTCACCATTGTGACGTTAGCTCTTGATGCCTAAATTTCTCTCCCTATGAGGTGAGGGACCTGATTACCTCTAAGGGATGTTCTAGTGCTAATATAATTTCTGATTTGTAGGTTGTTCTGTCTTGGAGAGTTGGAGAGATCAAACTGTATCACTCCACAAAATAAACAAAGGAGAGGAACAAGGCTCTGAGCTTGGTACAAGGATATACGTGTGTATAAGGCACTGTCTTCATGGAGCTTACTGTCTGCTGGGAGTGATAGATGATGAATTAACAGATGCAGTGAGAGCTGGGACGGAAATAAGACAGTGTTGTGATAGGTAATGACCAGGCATCTTCTCAGAACCAGCAATGTTGTTTTAGCTGAGATTGGAAGAGAGAGATAGGAGAATAAAGGGAAGACTAGGGAATAGTAGTCTTCCCCGGTGGCTCAGGCGGTAAGCAATCTGCCTGCAGTGCAGGAGACCCAGGTGTGATCTCTGCTTCGGAAAGATCTGGAAGAGGGCATGGCAACCTACTCCAGTATTCTTGCCTGGAGAATCCCACAGACAGAGGAACCTGGCAGGCTACAGTCCAAAGGGTCTCAAAGAGTCAGACATGATAAGCAACTGAGAACATAGGGAACAGTAAACACATAAGGATCTGAGATGGGAAAGGGATTACAAAATTAAAGAAACAGAAAGGGACTGAAGTATGAATAAGCCAAGTGAGTCAAAGGTAGTGGAGAGAACAGACATTAGAGAGCCAGGCAGGGGCTAGGTCACACTGGGCTTATCAGCCATGACAGGGAGTTCATTCAGACTTCATTCTAAGTGTCAAGAGAGGTGGGCAAAGGGCCTAAAGTTGTATGAGTTACACGAAATGGCTAATCTTTCTAAATTATTATTCTATAATTCTGAATTACCCATATAATTACATGCAATAAGAATATAATAAAACAGGAAGTGCATAACATTTCTGTTCTATATGTCTGGTTTTACTTAATGGAAAGAGCTTTCAATGGATTGACATAAGCTCAGGATCTATACATTTGCCTCATCACTTTGATTGTTAGAATCCACTTCAGCATGACTTTCATGGAAAATGACAAGATGAATCTGAGGCTTAAATTACCCAAACCTGGTCCTTTGGGAGCAGAAGTTTTCTTGGCACATATCTTTACAGTTAAGATCTAATTATTATTGATGCACAAATGGTTTTATTGGCTGCATCTCCAAGAAAGTGAAACACAGTTTACTTTTCCCCAATGCCGAATAGTGTTTGAATAAGCAGTCAAGGAGATATTACCCCTGATGTTGGATCTTTATAGAAGCTTGAATTAATGTAAGAAGGATCAGAAATTGTATCTGTTTTGGTTTAAAGTTTATCCCCCACATATTACAGAGGCATTTGAGACCACTTCAAAAATTAAATACTGCACAAAATAAAGCAATAAAGGGAAAAGAGGGTACAAATCTCTTTATCCCTCAGAAAGAAATGACTTTACAATAGGCAAATCCATTGACTGAATTCTGCTCCTGAATTTCCTGGAAACTGAGGAAAGAAGGGGAGTGGTGAGTCATGTGATACTTATTACCTGATAACAAGAAAATATCAGAATCACTCTGCAGAGACAAACCTTTTGCTTTGAACCCCACTGAAAGAGGAATTTATACTGTAGATTTTTGTATAAGAGACATTGGTTATCTTATGGACAATGCAGTTTGTAAAAATGTTAAAGGAAAGACAGAAATGTCGTTTAAGAAATGTTTCTTGGACCTGCTATCTGCAAAAGTTAAGAGCTGTAGAAATCCACAATGCCATTTTTGTAGGAAGCCGAGGTATTGTGGTCCCCATACTTTGCTTTATGATAGGGAGTCCACTTAAAGGACTTGGAAGAAAGAAGACTTTTCTTACACCCATTAGACCCTTTCTAGCAAATTACAGCTACTTAAAGCAAGCTTTTGGTAGGCATTGACTTGCAGTCAATTTCAGAAAGTACAAATCTCAGGGAACGCAGAGAGTGGAGACTATTAGCCAAAATGTACTCTGAATAGCCAGTCATGAAAGAGGCTGGGCTGGCCCTCTGGGGTAGGAGGTTAAGATGTGGAATTGTTGTCTTGTCCAGAGACCATCTTATTTCAGCACAAACTTGCTGGAAAAAGAGTGTATCTTTTTCTTGGAAAAGAGCTATGATTATTCTCAAGAACTTGAACATATTCTTTGTGGTGAGTCCAAATTTTGATCCTCTGGCCCATGAAGAAATGCAGAGTGTGGGCAGATGTAAAGGAGTGTGTGACTTTCTGCTAGGTGGAGCAGGGGTGGGGGTGGGGGGGGGGTTGGTGGTGGTGGAAGCATTCCCTGGGGATATCTGCCTGATTGTACAACTCCTACCACAACTATTTAAGTCAAGCCTACATAATAGAGCTACAGTTTTGCCTTTTTATACATTCTTATCCATTGTCTTCTAATTTGTCTGTGTGGCTTCTTTATCTCAAGGGCTATTGCCTCTTTTCACTAGAATTTTTACTATTAAAATTAAGATTCATTAAGTATTAATTTATTTTTTCAGATTATAATCTGATATATGTGTGTGTGTGTATACATATATATATATATGTATGTATGTGCACAACCATCTCACATGTTTACTTCATTAATGCTATGCTAATTCCTGACAAATAGATTAGCTATTTGGTTAATCAATGAATGACGCTTAACACAAGCTTAGTGCTGAGGTTCTGTCTAGTTTTACTTTAGTACAAGAAGACCATGATGCGCCTATGTGGCCAAGCTTCCTCCCCACCTCAGAAGCCTGGGCTGAGAAAGAAGACAGTCTCTCCGTCTTCTAGCCTCATGGAATGCCTAATTTCCTGGCCCTAAATTATTAGCTTTTTAGTATAGTTGATCTCTGTTTCCTTCAGGGAGAAAATGCCATCTCTCCCTATTTTTCTGGTCTTACTCTCAGGGACTCGTCAATTGGAAAATCACAGATCAGCCAGGATTGGCTGGTTTTTTAATGTCTAGATAGCTTGGTATAATCCTTGCAGAGTACATCATGCAAAATGCCAGGCCGGATGAAGCGTATGGTGGAATCAAGATTGCTGGGAGAAATATCAATAACCTCAGATATGCAGATAAATCCACCCTTATAGCAGAAAGTTAAAGAGGAGAGTGAAAAAACTGGCTTAAAACTCAACATTCAAAAAAGGAAGATCATGGCATCTGGTCCCATCACTTCATGGCAAATAGATGGGGAAACAATAGAAACAGTGACAAACTTTTTTTTGGGGGGGGCCTCCAAAATCACCACAGACGGTGACTGCAGCCATAAAATTAAAAAGACACTTGTTTCTTGGAAGAAAAGCTATGAGAAACCTAGACACCATATTAAAAAGCAGAGACATGACTTTGCCAACATTCATCTAGTCAAAGCTATGGTTTTTCCAGTAGTCACGTATGGATGCGAGAGTTGGACCATAAAGAAGGCTGAGAACCGAAGAACCGATGCTTTTGAACTGTGGTGTTGGAGAAGACTCTTGAGAGTCCCTTGGACTGAAAGGACATCAAACCAGTCAATCCTGGAAATCAATCAATCAAGGAAATCAATCCTGAACATTCATTGGAAGGGCTGATGCTGAAGCTGAAGCTCCAATACTTTGGCCACCTGATGGGAAGAGCCGACTCAATAGAAAAGACTCTGATGCTGGGAAAGACGGAGGGCAGGAGAATGGGATGACAGAGAACGAGATGGTTGGATGGCATCACTGACTCAATGGACATGAGTTTGAGCAAGCTCTGGGAGGTGGTGAGGGACAGGGAAGCATGGCGTACTGCGGTCCATGGGGTCACAAAGAGTCTGATATGACTGAGTGACTGAACAGTAACCACAAGCCACTTGGTTAAAGTTCTGTGGGTCTCTGCTGGACACCAGTAGTCTGTAAGTTGATCTGAATGATCTGGTGGACCTATGCGTACCATTATGTCCCGAGAACCCTAGAGAGTAAGATGGTGCCCCTAGTTCCTTCCAACCTTGCCAGGGGCATCTGTCCTGCATCTCTGCCCTGTGTGCTTGGAGGTGACCGACAAAGAAGAAATGTCAGCATCAGTTGCTGGGGTCGGGGGGTCAGTGTCTGTAAGTCTCCTCATTCAGCTGTCTTAAGTGAAAAGGGAAAACACTTCAGCAGGGTTGAAAGAATGAATGCTGGGCTAGGTCCTCAAGGTCACATGTAAATTTCTTAGCTTCATAGTATCAAAAAGAAAAGAAAAAGGCATTTGCAGAAGTCTCTCTCAAAATGATCATTTTTCCTTTCATTACTTGCTTTCCTTCCTTGGAAATGCCCTCAATGTCTTTCCAAAGCATAGATAAAAATAATTTTCTCTTCCTTTCTGATATATTATAACTGATTTTAGGGTTCTCCTAGGACTCACAGAGGTGAATTTCTCTAGGTGGCATAAAAGGAGGCTTTCAGAAAAGGCACTTATAGATGTTACAGTGAAATCAGACACCTTTACAACTGATTTATCAAAACCCTTGAAGGGCCATTTCAAGCCAGGTGGCAGAGACAATAATGTTGAACAAAGGGAGTACATCTAGAGGTAGAACTGTATTGCATGCTCTAAAAAAAAGAAAAGTAGGAAGCCCATGAGGGACCATTTTGTTCCTTTTGGTTCTGAGCATGAACCAATACAATTTTTATAGAGCCCATTCAAAGCCAGATAGAGATAAATAAAGGCACTCACTTTTTTCAGTTTTTCATAAGGTAGAATTCTCTTCTGAATTTGAAGGTAATTATGGAGAGTGGCTTCTCTGTACCTTTAAGTAGGCACAGTCAAAAAATCACCTTCTATAAAATCACAGTTTTTCAACCGTTAACCAAAGGAAGCATCGTCTTGGAATAAATGCACGCATCAATGAAAGCATAAACAGCATGCATTATACTTTATATTAAAATCTCTCCTGGTGAAAAGAGAGAAAGGGGGGCTTGTAGCCCAAGAGAACAAAGATATCTTCCACTAGGACATCCAGTCCCAGGGAAGGGCTGAGCTGTGGCAGCCTGTTTAATCAATGCAGTGAGTCAGCACCTGGGAAGGAAATACAAATGAGAACAGAGGGCTCAGAAAGGCTGCCTGCCTTGGTGGAAATGGACAGCTTTCTAGGGAGACAGGGCTCTGCCCAATTCTGTGGGAGATATACCAAGAAAGTCACTGAATCCTAGAGTGTTCAAAGTGGGCGGGACACCCAGAGCTCATGTAGTCCAACTTTCCCATTATATGGTCCAGGAAACTGAAGTGATGAGACTGGAATAATATAAGCTAAAATGATGGGCTCACTTATTCTCGGCCCTATTCATACCATTCTGTGTATCATTTAATATTGATACTACAGTAACTCATTTAATCTTCACACTATCCTAACAGTTGGTGCTGTGATTTCATTGTCTCCATTTTACAGATGAGGACTTTGAGACAAAAGGAAATTAATGTCTTAGTCCATTACTTCAATCGACTGGATGGGGCTCACTCACGTTAGGGAGGGAAATCTGTTTTACTCAATCTACTGATTCAAATGTGAACCTCACCCAGAAACACCCTCATAGACACACCAGAATGTTTCACCAAATGTCCAGGTATCCAAGTTAATGGGTAAAATTAACTGTCACCGAGCCCTCATTCAAAGTTTCTCCATTCATCAAAAATTTACTGAGTACCTACTATGTGCCAAGCATTGTTTAATTATGGAGGATATATCAGTGAATAAAATCTGAAAAGATGTTTGTGCTGCTGGTATTTACCTTCTAGTGGGGGTAGGAAAGAAAAAAGACATTTAAAATATACCAATTATATTGCATGTTAGAAAGCAATAAAAGTAATAGGAAAAAATAGAGCTGGGAGAACCAAAAATAGAGCTTGGAAATGCTGGTAAGGGGAGGAGAAAGGCTCACCATTTTAAACAGGACAGTCAGGGAGAAGGTGAAATTTGATCAAAGACTTGAACAAAGAAAGGGAGGGAGCTATATGGATATGTGAGGAAGAGCATTCCAGGCAGAAGGAACAGCATCAACCCAGAAGCAGTTTTACATGAAGAGTTAAGAATGTCCCCTAATGTCTTAGAAGATAAACAATCTGCCTGCAAAGCAGGAGACTCGGGTTTGCTCCCTGGGTCCGGAAGATCACCTGAAAAAGGAAGTGGCTACTCACTTCAGTATCCTTGCCTGGGAAATCTCATAGAGGAACCTGGTGGGCCACAGTCCATGGGGTCACAAGAGTCGGACAGGAGTGTGAGCACACTTTCACTTTTTTCACTTAAGGAGGTGAGTGTGCCTGGAACAGAGGGAGTGGGGGGGGGGGGTGGAAATAACTGAAGAGAGACCGGAGTCCATCATTCCTATTCTGTCCACAGAGTCCAGATATTCATAAGTTGTGACAGTCTGGAAAGCTTCTATGCTGCTTGACTTGGTCTAGACTTGGAGCTGAATGGTGAACTGATGGCAGTTGTCACAAGGGCCTTCCCACTGTTCATGAATTGTGATCAACAACCGGAAACCACTTTATCTGTTAATCTTATTAAGCCCCTTCCATGCACAGGATTCTGCTATGGTATGGTAAGTGTAAGAAAATCTCAGCTTCCATTTATTGGATGCAAAGGATTTAAGAACTGCAGTTAATGACCATATGAATCAATACCTGAATTAATTGCCAATTATATGTATATGATACATATACTTGCAAAGAAAGATATTGTTAACAAGTACAAGGCAATTTGGAGGCAATTCAGATCCCTCTGACCTTGGGCAATCTGGGGGAAGCTTCCTAAAAGAGGAGAGCCTTGAGTACTATGAAGCAATTCAGTAGAGAGGGAGAAGAATAGCATTCTAGAAGTAGACAGGTGTGGCTGCAAGTCAGTGTTTATAAGGTAAGGAGACAAAATATGGTGAGAAGGATGCATTGAAACCAGATTATTAAAGACATAAACGGGAGGAATTTATATCGCGAGACAGAATAAATGAACAGTCATTGAATATTTTGGAGCAGGAGACCACAAAGTTGGCGGTGCTCTGTATGAAGGCTACCATGACAGCAGTGTGTTGACTGAGTTATTAAACGGAGGTGGAGCGGGTGGATGACGGGTGGGGAGGGCAGGGAGGAAAATGAGAGGTGATAGTTTCATCAACATTTAAAGAATCTGAAGTACATGGCATTTCTATAATCATTTTCTCTGAATTTCCGAGAAAAAGGCAGATTTCTGGATAAGGAAAAGTGAATGATGGATTTTCAATGCACTCTTAGACTTTGACTGTCTAAAGTATTGCTCCAGGCCATTTTGCTTTTTATTAAAATATAAGTTGAGTTGAGCCAAAAGAGATACTAAGGTCTCAGATTGAAATGGAAAACAGGAGAGAAAAAATGGGATCCAAGAACCATGTTTTCTGTTAGATCCCTGGTCTCAGATAAAATTGCAAAGTGTATACCCAATCAAATGTGTGAAGTAAGTACATTGTTTTCTGTTCCTTAGCCTCTCTTAAGTTCTTCCAACAACTTTGTTCATCTAGAGTCCCAATTTGTATTTTCTTATGGGTCAGAGATCATTCCCCCAAATCTATTCAGTTTTAAATGTGGCCTTTTAGGGAGGATTTTATTTCTATATTAGATTGAGGGGACGATTCAACAATATTTAATCAAAAGAAATAGGAACAGAATATTAGGTCCCAGGAATAGACTGTTTTGGGGATGGAACATCATCTATGGTCTCACTTAGGTGATTGTGAAACCATCCATGGTCTCACATTGTCTCACTTTGGTGATCAATACATACAGCATTGTTCTATAGAGAAGAAAAAATGGCTTGGATAGAAAATAGATTATCTCTAATCATATGCAGTTTTATATATCTAGTGAGGCATTTCTTACAATGAAATTAAAGGGTCTGGATTCAACTCTCATCAGGAGTAGGCAGGGAAAATCTGGTACCAATATAAAGCCACGAGAAGCACTTTTGGAATCTGGCAGAGTAAGGAACTCCAGAAATTGGCTCTTCCATAAAGAAGTAGGAACACTGACAAAAATGATCAAAATGTTCAAAACTCTAGAACTTAATGAAGGACTTTCAAACATACAAGGAATGTTTATCTAAGAAAAATGACTGGATCTGATTAAGAACAATGAGCTTTGTGACATTTTACCTTACCCTATTTCCACCTCTCTCTCTCTCTCCCTAGTCCCATGTTATCCTTGAAGACCAATAGCCTTGTAACCACAGGAGGAGGCAAATCAGGTTTTCAGTTCAGCTCAGTTCAGTTCAGTTGCTCAGTTGTGTCTGACTCTTTGCGACCCCATGAATCGCAGCACGCCAGGCCTCCCTGTCCATCACTAACTCCGGGAGTTGACTCAAACTCACGTCTATCAAGTTGGTGATGCCATCCAACCATCTCATCTACTGTCATCCCCTTCTCCTTCTGCCCCTAATCCCTCCCAGCATCAGGGTCTTTTCCAATGAGTCAACTCTATGCATGAGATAGTCAAAGTATTGGAGTCTCAGCTTCAGCATCAATCCATCCAATGAACACCCAGGACTGATCTCTTTTAGGATGGACTGGTTGGATCTCCTTGCAGTCCAAGGGACTCTCAAGAGTCTTCTCCAACACCACAGTTCAAAAGCATCAATTTTTCGGCATTCAGCTTTCTTCACAGTCCAACTCTCACATCCATACATGACCACTGGAAAAACCATAGCCTTGATTAGACAAACCTTTGTTGGCAAAGTAATGTCTCTGCTTTTTAGTATCAGGTTTAGGACCCCTCAAAAAGTCCCATCCTCACAGCACTGTGACTATTTGACTTATCTGACAGCTCTTCAGGAAAGTCCCATGCCCTGGGCTAATTTTTATGTGATTTGAATCAGAGGTCATTTAGTGAGGAAAGCCTTTTAATCTCAGGGTGTTTGTCAAAAATGGTCAGTGTCAATTGTTTAACACTGAAATCTACCTGAGGTGGCAATATCAGCTTGGGGTAAACAAGAGGTGGTGAAAAAACTTAAAAAGAAAATTGGAGGAATGAGGTCCTTGGAGGGATTTGAAAAAGCTCTGAAAAATCTTAGGATATTGAAGGCTATGCACTTGAGCTGGGCTGTGTGCATGCCCAGGAAAGACCCAGGAAAGATGTAATCTCTCAGTCCCACTGTAAGTAGAAAAGAAGGCTTAGGCAGAGTTGTAAACTTTCAGAGTGGTGAAGACACACCTCAACACATCACACACACACACACACACACACACACACACACACACTCAAAAGAGGATGGAAGATGGCAGACTTATTGGTTAAAGGCATTTAAGGAAACCTCTGTCCAGTCATTAGCCAATCACTAAACTAACCAAGCAGAGACGTCAGTGGCCACACATGGTAAAGAAAATAGACTTCCCAGAATTAGTCCAAGGATGTCACTAAATAAGAACACAAAACAAACATCAGCAGGAACAACAAAAATGAGATGGGGGAAAATATAATTTCTAGGGTTGCACATTATTTCTTTCTTTCTTTATTTTTTTTTTTAATTTTATTTTTCAGTGGGTTTTGTCATACATTGATATGAATCAGCCATAGAGTTACACGAATTCCCCATCCCGGTCTCCCATCCCACCTCCCTCTCCACCCAATTCCTCTGGATCTTCCCAGCCCAACAGGCCCGAGCACTTGACTCATGCCTCCCACCTGGGCTGGTGGTCTGTTTCACCACAGATAATATACATGCTGTTCTTTCGAAACATCCCACCCTCCCCTTCTCCCACAGAGTTCAAAAGTCTGTTCTGTACTTCTGCATCTCTTCTTCTGCCCTGCATATAGGGCCATCGTTACCATCTTTCTAAATTCCGTATATATGTGTTAGTATACTGTAATGTTCTTTATCTTTCTGGCTCACCTCACTCTGTATAATGGGCTCCAGTTTCATCCATCTCATTAGAACTGATTCAAATGAATTCTTTTTAACGGCTGAGTAATATTCCATAGTGTATATGTACCACAGCTTCCTTATCCATTCATCTGCTGATGGGCATCTAGGTTGCTTCCATGTCCTGGCTATTATAAACAGTGCTGCGATGAACATTGGGGTGCACGTGTCTCTTTCAGATCTAGATTCCTCAGTGTGTATGCCCAGAAGTGGTATTGCTGGGTCATATGGCAGTTCTATTTCCAGTTTTTTAAGGAATCTCCACACTGTTTTCCATAATGGCTGTACTAGTTTGCATTCCCACCAACAGTGTAAGAGGGTTCCCTTTTCTCCACACCCTCTCCAGCATTTATTGCTTGTAGACTTTTGGATAGCAGCCATCCTGACTGGCATGTAGTGGTACCTCATTGTGGTTTTGATTTGCATTTCTCTGATAATGAGTGATGTTGAGCATCTTTTCATGTGTTTGTTAGCCATCTGTATGTCTTCTTTGGAGAAATGTCTGTTTAGTTCTTTGGCCCATTTTTTGATTGGGTCATTTATTTTTCTGGAATTGAGCTTCAGGAGTTGCTTGTATATTTTTGAGATTAATCCTTTGTCTGTTTCTTCATTTGCTATTATTTTCTCCCAATCTGAGGGCTGTCTTTTCACCTTACTTATAGTTTCCTTTGTTGGGTTGCACATTATTTAAAATGTCAAGTTTTCAACAAAATAATTATGAAATGTGCAAAGAAACAGAAAAATATTTTTAAACACAGGAACAAAAGCAGTCAATAGAAACTACCTTGAAGAAAAGCCAGATGTTGGACTTACATAGACTTTAAACCACCTATTATAAATATGTTCATAGGACAAATTTTTATTATCTCTAATGATCAAGTATAAGGATGCTGCTGCTGCTGCTAAGTTGCTTCAGTCATGTCCGACTCTGAGCAACCCCATAGATGGCAGCCCACCAGTCTCCTCCATCCATGGGATTTTCCAGGCAAGAGTACTGGAGTGGGTTGCCAGTGCCTTCTCCAAAGTATAAGGATGATGTCCAACCAAATAGAGAATATCAATAACGTATTTGTTTCCTACTGCTTCTGTAACAAATTATGAAAATCTTAGTGGCTTAAAACAGGAAAAACATCATTTTACAACTCTAGAAGTCAGAAATCTAAAACAGGTCAACAGAACTTCTGAAGGTGGTAGGGGAGAATCTCTTTTTTAGTTTCTAGAGGCTGCCCACATTCTTTGGTTCATGGCCCTGTATCTAGCATCTGAGCTTTCTTTCCATAGTCACATCTCCATCTCTGACTGTGACCTCCTACCTCCTTCTGATAAGGACTCTTGTGACTTCATTGGATCTACTTGATTAATCCAGGATATTCTCCCTATCACAAATCCTTAATCATACCTGCCAAAGTCTCTTTTGCCATAGCAGTTCAGTTCAGTCACTCAGTCATATCTGACTGTGTGCGACCCCATGAACTGCAGCATGCCACACCTCCCTGTCCATCACCAACTCCCGGAGTCTACCCAAACCCATGTCCATTGAGTCGATGATGCCATCCAACCATCTCATCCTCTGTCATCCCCTTCTCCTCCAACCCTCAGTCTTTCCCAGTATCAGGTCTTTTCAAATGAGTTAGCTCTTCACATGAGGTGGCCAAAGTATTGGAGTCTCAACTTCAACGTCAGTCCTTCCAGTGAACACCCAGGACTGATCTCCTTTAGGATGGACTGGTTGGATCTCCATGTAGGCCAAGGGACTCTCAAGAGTCTTCTCCAACACCACAGTTCAAAAGCATCAATTCTTCAGCGCTCAGCTTTCTTTATAGTCCAACTCTCACATCCATACATGATCACTGGAAAAACCATAGTCTTGACTAAATGGACCTTTGTTGACAAAGTAATGTCTCTGCTTTTTATTATGCTGTCTAGGTTGGTCATAACTTTCCTTCCAAGGAGTAAGCGTCTTTTAATTCATGGTTGCAATCACCATCTGCAATGATTTTGGAGCCCAGAAAAATAAAGTCAGCCACGGTTTCCACTGTTTCCCCATCTATTTGCCATGAAGTGATGGGACCGGATACCATGATCTTAGTTTTCTGAATGTTGAGCGTGAGGCCAACTTTTTAACTCTCCTCTTTCACTTTCATCAAGAGACTCTTTAGTTCTTCTTCACTTTCTGCCATAAGGGTGGTGTCATCTGCATCTCTGAGGTTATTGATATTTCTCCCAGCTATCTTGATTCCATCTTGTGTTTCTCCATCCCAGCATTTCTCATGATATACTCTGCACATAAGTTAAATAAGCAGGGTGACAATATACAGCCTTGCACTCCTTTTCCTCTCTGGAACCAGTCTATTGTTCCATGTCCAGTTCTAACTGTTTCTTCCTGACCTGCATACAGGTTTCTCAAGAGGCAGGTCAGGTGATCTGGTATTCCCATCTCCTTCAGAATTTTCCACAGTTTATTGTGATCCACACAGTCAAAGGCTTTGGCATAGTTGGCAATTTGATCTCTGGTTCCTCTGCCTTTTCTAAAACCAGCTTGAACATCTGGAAGTTCATGGTTCACATATTGCTGAAGCCTGGCTTGAGAATTTTGAGCATTACTTTACTAGTTTTTGAGATGAGTGCAATTGTGCGCTCTTTGAGTGCACAGGCATTCTTTGGCATTGCCTTTCTTTGGGATTAGAATGAAAACTGACCTTTTCCAGTCCTGTGACCACTGCTGAGTTTTCCAAATTTGCTGACATATTGAGTGCAGCACTTTCACAGCATCATCTTTTAGGATTTGAAATAGCTCAACTGGAATTCCATCACCTCCACTAGCTTTGTTCGTAGTGATGCTTCCTAAGGCCCACTTGACTTCACATTCCAGGATGTCTGGCTCTAGGTGAGTGTGAGTGATCACACATGGTGATTATCTGGGTTGTGAAGATCTTTTTTGTACAGTTCTTCTATGTATTCTTGCCACCTCTTCTTAATATCTTCTGCTTTTGTTAGGTCTCCATACCATTTCTGTCCTTTATTGAGCCCATCTTTGCTTGAAGCGTTCCCTTGGTATCTCTAATTTTCTTGAAGAGATCTCTAGTCTTTCCCATTCTGTTGTTTTCCTCTATTTCTTTGCACTGATCACTGAGGAAGGCTTTCTTATCTCTCCTTGCTATTCTTTGGAACTCTGCATTCAAATGGGTATATCTCTCCTTTTCTCCTTTGCTTTTCACTTCTCTTCTTCACAGCTATCTGTAAGGCCTCCTCAGACAATCATTTTGCTTTTTTGCATTTCTTTTTCTTGGGGATGGTCTTGATTCCTATCTCCTGTACAATATCACGAACCTCTGTCCATAGTTCATCAGGTACTCAGTCTATCAGATCTAATCCCTTAAATCTATTTCTTACTTCCACTGTATAGTCATAAGGGATTTGATTTAGATCATACCTGAATGATCTAGTGGTTTCCCCCACTTTCTTCAATTCAAGTCTGACTTTGCCATATAAAGTACCATAAAATATGACATGAACATTATTGAGTGGAAGAGGAATTATTCTGCTTACAGCAAGTAAGTGATGCAAATTGTAGGAAGAAAATAAGTCAAATAGAAATTCTGAAGTTGAAAAGTATAACAACTGAAATTTTAAAAATTGCTAAACAGGTTCAGCAGCAAATTTGAGCAGGCATGATTAAATATTGGCACACTTGAAGATAGGTTCTTTGAAATATCTATTCTGAGAAATAAAAAGGGAATTATTTAAAAAATTTAACAGATGCTCAGGGATCTCTGGGACACCCATCTAGGGTACCACCTTATACATAATGGAAGACCCAGAAGAGAGGAGAGAGAAAGGGGCAGAAAGAATACTTGATCAATAATAGTTTACGCATTTCCTCAAATGAAGTCCAAATATCACATAGTCCTCAAAGACTGTATTGCCCTGTGCCTTGAGAGGTAGAATAACAGAGTGATAAACATATATATATATATATATATTATATATATATATATTATATATATATAAAAAACTCAATTCTATTCTGTGTATATATATATATATATATATATATATATATGACTCAATTCTATTCTGTAAAATGGAATTAATAGGGATATACTCTTTAGAATATAGGGTATACCTCACCTTACTTCCTAGGCATATACTATAAGAATTAAATTAGGTAATGTAAGTAAGGAGTTTAGCAGGATGTCAATTACAGTAAATTCTCAATAAGTGTTGACTTTTTAATATCTGCCAAGTTGTTATTATTTCTTATGTACTGAGCATCATGCCAAGCACTTTATACCATGTCTATTTTCAATTCTCATAACAGTCCAGTGAGTTAGGTATTATTATTCCCACTTTCAGATAAGAAAAGTGGACTTCAAAGATACAAAATAAATTCCTCAAAGTCATGAGCCATGATTTGAACCTGAGTCTAATGGGGTTGCAAAGAGTTGTAGATGACTGAACATGCATGCTAATGATATAGTTGGTTTCTCAAATCACCAGACTCAATTGCTGCTCTGGTAGGACAACATTTCTGTGAATTAAAGATATGTCAGGTCTCTCTGAGTCCTTGTGAAGCAAATACAAAAGACTTAAAAATTAAAGCCATCGGAAGTCTCTAATATTGAGCATTCTGATTTTAGACCAATTATGATAATATACAAGGTGTATAGTAGCTTAAGCTTTGGCTCAAAAATGACACTCAAATGACTAGAATGATGGATGGTAGAAGTAATAGAGAGGTGCTGTCACCCCAAATGCATATCTTAATGCTCTCATCCCTCATGTGACCATGTTGGGAGGTAGGGAACTTAGGAAATAAGATGAAGTAAGATCATAAACATAGCATTGTCATCCAACAGAGATCTCTTCCCACCATGTGAGGACACAGTGAGAATGTGCCTGTCTGAAAAGGCAGGAAGAGAGTCCTCATTGAGACTCAACTATGTTGGTACCCTGATCTCAGACTTACTGTCTTCAGAATTTTAAGAAAGTTTCTATTGTTGAAGCCACCCAGAGTATGATGGTATTTATGGCAGTTGAGGTGATTAATACAGGAGGTCAGCTGGAGAAATGAAGGGATTAGTAAAGTCAGATTCTCCTTTTAAGAACATACTCATTCACATGAGTATGGATATGTTAGCAAAGAATGTGAGTTGTCAAGACTTTATATATAAAGTATGTATAAGTATGACTCATCACAAATGGAGTTTCTGGCTAAACAGAATTCCTAAGCATTTGGGAAAATGAAGGTACTAAGTATAGCTGCCTCATTCCTTCTGCATGTGTTTGCTGATGGTTGTGGCTTACCAGGAGCAAGGCTAAGTATTGATCATTACTTGGTTGGGGCAGAGATATCTGTTGAGGTAGATTGGGAAAACTGATTGGATAGGAAGAGAGAATTCCAATGACAGAGCCTGCCAGACTTGGCATCTCTGAGTAATTCTAGACAATGAGGAATTTGGGGAAATTTGGGGTTGGGTAGAAAATGATTAAAAATATGCAGAGCAGTCCATAGGACACTCTAAAAACACAGGGGTCTAGAGTAGGCCAAAGCTGGAGGAGATCTCAAAAGCCCAAGTTCAGCAGGTAGGCATCTGGATTAGAAATGGAATGATTTTGAAAGAGGGGCAAACCTGTACAATAATTGAATCAGAGGATGAATGAGAGGAATGATGCATAGATTTTAGGCACCTTTGCCAAAATTTGGGAAAGACCAATGAATTTATAACACCCATTCATTTGCTCATTATTGTTGAGTATCTACTCTAGGCCAGAAATTGTGTTAGGTGCTACTAATACAATTATAAGTAAGATAGACATGGCTTGTCTTGTAGCTTACAGTACGGTGATAATTTTTCAGCATCTTCAACTGAAGCATCCTGTGTTTTCTTGGTGACATGTACTGCTTGTAAAACCACATAACAAATTTCCTCACAAGATATGCATACACACCTCTGATCCAATACAAACAGAGATTTCACCCTTATGTCTACTCTATAACGTTCAAACTCTCTGGATGCCAGCCTAGAAATTTAATGTATTGTTATAGAATCACAAGTACATGTTGTTTCTGCAACCATTCTCCCTGAGTTTCTGGAGAAGAGAAAGTAAACAATAGACATTCGGTGTTCTCTTAGACCTTGAGTTTTCTAAAATCATTTCTCTAGACTGTTTTATTTTTAATTAAAACTTAGGTTGAACTGAATGCATTAACTTTTGGAAAGTCACTCACAAGGTGCCTCCCATGCAGTAGGCAGTAATGCCAGTTAGTGTCATTTTACTGAAAATAGAGATAGTTATGTTTCAGCAGTGTTAGTACTCCCAACTCTTTGCTGATCCAGAGGGGACCTCTCCAAATTATGGAGGGAAAGAAAATTGTAGACACTATCTGAATGTGAACTTTTCCCCATGGACTTGCTTATATGTGACTAGGTGACTTTCTTTTAACCCACATTAAAGAATTTCATATTTTCATACTTCAGACAAGGTAGTTGATGTTCAAAGCAGAACTGAGAATAAGTAGAAGCATGTTTGCATCTGATGAGATCCCTGAGATTTGGCTGTGACTTGAGAAAGAAACCAGAGTCTTGTATATGTTTAACCAGTGAATAAATTCATTACTAATAATGCTCGATCATTCATTCACTTGGTGGCTGGAAACCATCTCCCCCTAGACACCTACTGTTAAACCACAGCTTTCTTTTCCAGTTCGAAGGAAAAGGGCAAGATTTATGAACAAAATGGTGACTGTTTGCTTCCAACATAAAATCCTCAGCCAAAGTCAGTGGCTCTTGAACAGATTCTAGAAAAACACAGTGGGAGATATTATGGAAAGAACATTAGATTTGGAATTAGGATTCTAATAATAGCTGTGTTCCTTATTAGCTGTGTTGTGCTAAGTCGTTTCAGTCATGTCTGACTCTTTGCAACCCGATGGACTATAGCCCATCAGGTTTCTCTCTCCATGGGATTCTCCAGACAAGAATACTGGAGTGGGTTGCCATGCCCTCTTCCAGGGAATCTTCCTGACCCAGGGATTGAATTCACATCTCTCACATCTTCTGCACTGGAAGGCGGGTTCTTTACCAACTAGCACCACGTCGGAAGCCCTCCTTATTACCTACATGACCTCAAACCAATATTTGAGTTCCACTTCTATCATCTGAGTGCTGAGGATACTCACAAAGCCATGGTCATGTTTCTTCATAAATAATTTCAGGCATATATGAAAGAGATAAGAGTGTATCAGTTCAGTCGCTCAGTTGTGTCCGACTCTTTGAGACCCCATGAATCGCAGCACGCCAGGCCTCACTGTCCATCACCAACTCCCGGAGTTTACTCAGACTCATGTCCATCGAGTCGGTGATGCCATCCACCCATCTCATCCTCTGTCGTCCCCTTCTCCTCCTGCCCCCAATCCCTCCCAGCATCAGGGTCTTTTCCAGTGAGTCAACTCTTCGCATGAGGTGGCCAAAGTACTGGAGTTTCAGCTTCAGCATCAGTCTTTCCAATGAACACCCTGGACTGATCTCCTTTGGGATGGCCTGGTTGGATCTCCTTGCAGCCCAAGGGACTCTCAAGAGTCTTCTCCAACACCACAGTTCAAAAGCATCAATTTTTCGGTGCTCAGCTTTCTTCAAATACCCATAAACTACAGCCAGGTTACATTTTCTTAAATTTTGCCATCCAAGCTTTATGTAGCACCCCTTCCTACTTTGACTAAGTATTTTAAAGCAAATCTCAGAACTCAAAGTCATTTCACCCCTTTATATACTTCAGTACGTGTTAAAAATTTTTTTATGTAACTTGAATGACATTAACAATCCTAACAAAATTAATAATAATTCTTTGATTTCTTTTATGATCCATTATATTCATAATTCCTGATTATATAAAAAATGTCTTTTGATAGTTGAATTGTTCAAAACAATGGCCAAATAAGATCTAAACAATGCATTTCGTTATGTCTCTCAGAATCTTTTTAGCCAAAGCACTGTCCCCTCCATCATTCTAATTTTTAATTCTACTGTCTTACTGAAGAAAATGATTCAGAAACTATTATAGTATCAGTTTTTCTGCTTGTTTCTTCATGGTGACATTTGTTTCTCTAAATCTCATATTTTTTGTAAACAAAAATTTAGCTTTAAGGGTCAACTATATTCAGATTTGACATTTTTTCCAACTAATATCTCATGAGTGGTACTGTGTATTTCATCCTACCTCAGGAGGTAAGAATGTCTTATTTTGCTTCTAGAAGTAATGCTTTAATGAATCATGGGTTCAAGTGGTTAAGAGCCTGATACCTCTTTCACAGTATTCTCTGTGTATTTTTAAAACGTTGTTTTGCTTACTGATATTCTTTACCTAAATCAATCATTCCATTAGAATTTTTTGAATGTTGATTTCTTAATTCTGTCATTTTTTCTCAGTCTTTTCAAATTCATTAGCTGGAATTTTCTTCTACAAAAGTACTTTCTTGTTCAATGAAGGCTACTTAATGATCCTGAAATACTGCTTATCCAGAAATGCAGAATAAATGTTTAATTATTTCCCCTTACTTGGTGATTTTCAGAATGAGGCATTACTTCAAAGTTGACCAATGAGGCTTTCGGGATTTTTTTTGGCAAGGAGAGCTATACATTTTTAAAAACCTTTAGATTTTTATAAATTTATTGAGGTTTATTTGTTTGACGTTAAGATTGTCTCAGCAAGAGACCATTGAGGCTGGTTCCTGGTTCCTGGGTCCTTTTGTTCTGACTCCATTACTCTTTGATGGCTTTTTTCTGTCTGGTATGAAAAAAGTGACCCAGGCTCATCTTGTACATTTCCTGCCCCAGACTTGGTATTAGCCACTCCTCCACAGAGTTCTGGTTTCTTATGGGGTACAGTCAGTTTTTACAAAACAGGATTATGAATTAAAACTTTTTATGTGAGTGCCTGAATCCTTGTTCACATTTGATTCTACCATGGCATACTTTTGTCTACTAGAACATGTCTTTCCATTGACTGTAAAAAAGTTTTTTTTCCCCTGATTTGCTGTATCTTCTGCCCTGATCTTCAATGCATACTATGAATATTCCTTATGATGATGACAGTCTGATTCACTACTGAATCTCCAAGGTTTAGAACAGACTCTAAGGCAGGCCAGGGTGCCCAATAAATTTTATTGCATGAATAGATTTGTTAATTCTCAGATGACTTTCCCATCTCTTTCTTTCCTGAACCAGAATTACTTTTTAATTTTTCATTGTGATTTACGTCTCGATTAATTTCTGGCACCTGGCATACTGGCACATATAGGTATGCAATAAATACTGCTGAGTAAACAAATGAATACATAATACTATAGCACTCTTCTTTAAAAATGCATCATTTGCTTTACTGAATTCAGTGATGGAACACTGGACAGCCACATGTAAGAGAACGAAATTAGAATACTCCTAACACTATACATAAAAATAAACTCAAAATGAATTATAAGCCTAAATATAAGGACATACACTATAAAACTCTTAGAGCAGAACATAGGCAGAACTATCTGGCATAAATCATAGTAAGCTCTTTTGGACCCACCTCCTAGAGTAATGAAAATAAAAACAAAAATAAACAAATGGGACCTAATTAAACTTAAAAGCTTTTGCACAGCAAAGGAAACCATAAAAAAGATGAATAGACAACCTACAGAATGGAAGAAAATATTTGCAGATGAAGCAACTGACAAGGGATTAATTTCTAAAATATGCAGTTCAATATCAAGAACCAAACAACCCAATAAAAAATGGGTGGAAGACTTAAAGGAACATTTATTCAAAAAAGACATACAGATGACCAACAAACACATGAAAAGATGCTCAGTATAACTAATTATTCAGTTCAGTTCAGTTAGTCGTTCAGTCGTGTCTGACTCTTTGCGACCCCATGAATCGCAACATGCCAGGCCTCCCTGTCCATCACCAACTAATTATTAGAGAAATGCAAATCAAAACTACAAGGAGGTATCACCTCACACCAGTCAAAATGGCAATCATCAAAAAAATTTACAAAGAGTAAGTGCTAGAGAGGGTGTGAAAACAAGGGAACCCTCTTACACTATTGGTGGGACTGTAAACTGATCCATTCACTTTGGATAACAGTAGGGAGGTGCCTTCAAAAACTAAAAACAGAATTACCGTATGACTCAGCAATACCACTCCTGGGCAGAAAACCATAATTCAGGAAGATGCATGCACCCCAATGTACACTGCAGCACTATTTACAATAGCCAGGATATGGATACAACTTAAATGTCCATCAACAGAGGAATGAATAAAGATGTGGAACATACATACAATGAAATATTACCCAACCATAAAAAGGAAAGAAATTGTGCCCTTTGCAGCAACATGGATGAACTTCGAGACTGTCATACAGCATGAAGTTAATTCAAAAAGAGAAAAACAAATATCATATATTAATGCATATGTATGGATCCTAGAAAAATGGTATAGATGATCTTATATACAAAGTAGAAAGAGATACAGACATAGAAAATAAATGTATAGATACCACGGGGGAAAGAGAGATGCAGGATGAACTGGGAGATTGGGATTGACATATATACACTATTGTTACTAAGTATAAAGTAGATAAGGAATGAGGACCTCCTCTAGAGCACAGGGAACCCTACTCAGTGCTCTATGGGGACCTGAATGGGAAGGAAATCCAGAAAAGAGGGGATATATGTACACATGTCACTAATTCATTGCTTTTGAAAGTTAAATTGTTAATTGCTCAGTCGTGTCCAGTTCTTTGTGACTCTGTGGACTGTAGCCGGCCAGGCTCTTCTGGTCCATGGGATTCTCTAGGCAAGTATACTGGAGTGTGTAGCCATTTCCTTCTCCAGGGGATCTGCCCAACCCAGGGATTTAACCTGAGTCTCCTGCATTGCAGGCAGATTCTTTACCACCAGGGAAGCCCCCTATTCACTTTGCTGTATAGTAAAAACTAGCTTAACACTATAAATCAACTATAATATAAATCAATTAAAACATTCATAAGTGGCTCCCATTGCTCTTGGATATATTTTAAATTCCTTAAAGTGGTCCACAAGGTCCCGTGTCAATCTGGCCCCAACCATCAATCTTTTCAGCTCCATCTTCTGACACTTTTCTCCCTGATCACTTAGCTCTAGACCCTGAAAGACATTCCTTCCTCCTTTCCTTTCTTTCAAAGCAGCTTACCCATCCTGCCTTTGAACCTTCCAACCGACTCTTATCTCGTGTGATTCTCTTCCTTCTCCCCTTCTCCATTCTTTCTATCAACTCCAGCTTGTCTTTGGATCCCCACTTAAATAACCTCACCTGGGAGACCTTGAACGGCACACTACTCACTGGGGTTCCTTGCTGTGTGTTCCCACAGCATTTGTTAATCTGCTGCTCTACTAGTACCTGCCAGGGTGGTGTCATTACTTGTATAATGCTTGTATCCTCTCCTAGGCTGTAGGCTCCATCAGGACGGGAATCATACCTGTGTAGTCTAGAGCTCTGCTCCCAGTTATTCAGAAGTACCCAGTCAGAACTGAATCAATTAGTGCTGCCAAGCTCCTGAAATACAGGAACCATGTTATTTCCACATTTATCCCTTGTTTAGCTTCTACAATCAGTTGGGTTCTTAGAAGAGATTCAGGAAATGTTGGTTGAATGGCTAGACACTCTCTCTAATCAAGCACTTTTGCTGCCTTCACTATGCAGAGAAAAACATTCCCTGGCATAGTCTACCTCTCCAATCCAGATTTTTCTGAGTTTGAGGTAATTTCCCTCCTAATGCCTTGAAATGCACTTGTATCTCACCTCCCCAGCATCAGCTTTAAGCAACACACAGTGCCAGCAAGCCAGCAGCTGGAGGAGTGGGCTGTGGGAACTGCTGGCGCCTCCCTCTTGTGCACCCAAGTACTGGTACTGCATCTGTATGACCGCACTCTATGGCAGGGGAGAAAGGTGAGTGTAAGTCAAGGAAGAGGCCTGCTCTATCCAGGATGATTTAGCTTTCAGGAAGCAACGCAACAGCAGCTGTTTACTTAGTAAGAGAGCAACTCCATAGTCATTTTCAGCCACACCCGGGAGAGGAAAGTCTAGTGACACCTGCTGGATACAAGTCAGATTGCCAAGTTTACGTAAGAAAAACGTGATCTCCACGAATGACATGCATTTTGAAAAATAACGTCAATTATGGTGTGAACTTTTATTACAGCAATAATATGAGAAGACTCTTGAGAGTCTCTTGGAGTGCAAGGAGATCCAACCAGTCCATCCTAAAGGAGATCAGTCCTGGGTGTTCATTGGAAGGACTGATGCTGAAGCTGAAACTCCAATACTTTGGCCATCTCATGCAGAGTTGACTCATTGGAAAAGACCCTGATGCTGGGAGGGATTAGGGGCAGGAGGAGAAGGGGCCAACAGAGGATGAGATGGCTGGATGGCATCATGGACTCAATGGACATGAGTTTGTGTAAACTCCTGGAGTTGGTGATGGACAGGAAGGTCTGGCGTGCTGCTATTTATGGGGTCTCTAAGAGTCAGACACGACTGAATGACTGAACTGAACTGAATATTCTGGTCTATTAGGACAGGGTTCTCATGGATGGATTAGTTGCAAAGTAGGAAATAAGGATGCTTTAAAAAATGGCACAGAAGATACCTCAACACTTAATCTATTGCTGTGGAGAATTCCATATCCCAAAGCAGAGTCTATTGCCAGTAGGGACAGAATGGGGTGGTGGAGTGGGGGTAAGAGGGGGAGAGTGGTAAATCCTTGAGGCATCCACTGATATCTGAGCAGTCACCCATTTGCAAACACCATTTAAGTGTAAGGCTAAGAGACAGTTTGCATGGTGATAAACACCTCGAACTTTGGAATCAAGCAGATCTGGGTTAAAATTCCAGTGTTACCACTTATTAACTGGGTAGCTATGGGCAAGTGTCTCAACTTTGATGAGCCTTAAGTTTCCTCATCTGTAGAGTGGTATAATAATAAATTGTACCTACTTTAGAGGATTTAGTGAGGCACAAATGAAATAATGTATGTAAAATAGCCCATTTACCAATTCCAAGTGAGTTTATTAAGGTAATGTTGAAAATAGCTATCTCCATAAGAAAACCTCTTTAAGTGCTATTTTGATATGACTTTATCAGTTAATTATATAAAGATGCAAAAGACATAGCTCAGAGTCTCTGAGAACAGGCAGACTAGCCAGGGAAACCAGTGCATAAGCACTTAACTAGAATACCACTTGACCATTACTCCAGTTAGTCTATGAGAGAGTAGAGGGAACATTGAGGTGTGCCCATCTGGGGCAGGGAGGAGTGAGGCTGACAGCTAGGCTGGGCCTTGAAAGAGGAAGAGGACTACAACCAAGGTGGACCAGGAGGAAGGAGGAGAGAGCAAATAGCATGAGTTTGGAGGCATGAACACGAGGGCTTGTTCAGGAGATGTGGAGTTGCCCCATACAGTGCAAGTGAAGAGGGTCTTAGCTGAGATGAAACTCATCACATTGAAGCCCCTACAAGAAGGCCAAGTGGCTCAAGCCCAGCTGGCAAGGGAAAGAAGGGGATGGGTACTCTGGAAGGAAGGGTCCTCTCTGCTACCTACAAGCAATGCACACTGACAGTTTTGATCTGTCCCAGGTCCATTTTTCTATCTTTTGAAAATGACGGCTTTGTTTTCCTTTGAGAAACAATTCCTCCTGAAGGCTGGCTTTGTGACTTGAGAGGTGTTGATCAGCCAAACTCATACGCATATTCATGGTCAAGGGTAGTCACGTGATCCAGGTCTGGAGAATGAGCATATTCCATTTGCTTGACAATGGTGATTGGTTCAGAGATCAGTGATGCTGAACCTAAGTTAGTCTAATCAGAGTGAGCCCTAGAGCCCAGAAAAGCTACAACTGCCACTGATCAACTGCAAGGATGTGCAAACATGGGACAACCACATGTCCAGGAATGAAAAACAGCAAACGAAGACAAGTGGAGATATGGTAGAAGAAGGACTAAGCCCCAATTATGTGATTTGGACTCCTGGATCCAGCTATTTCTGACAGAAACTTTAACTTCTGGACATTCCAATAAATGTGTATTTTGGTTTAGGCCACATTTATTGACTTTCTGTCATTTTCAATCAACAGATTCCTGACCAACAAAATACTGCTGGCTTGATTTTTGTTTTCAAGTGTTTGCATTTTATAACTCATAGGGCTACCTCTTTACAATTGACTCATAACTTCTAGAAACTACTAACACATTTCACAGAAAAATCAGGGTTTCTTCTTGTGTTCCAAGCTGAAACAAGTCTTTCAGCTCTAAACTTGTACGTCTGCAGAGGGAGAGACCAACAGACTTAACAGATAGGTAAGAATGTTATTGTAACTAACTTGCAGCCCTGAAGCTAAAATTTAAATCAATAATGCATGACATCTTCAGACAATTAAGACCTGAAAGCCATCTTTCTGAGTTGTAAAGACTGGTATAGGGCTTCTGCCTTTTGTTGGTCCTGTTTTCACAGCTGAATCCCCACTGAATGTACAAGAAGAGAGAAAAGAAAGATGAAAGAGCTCTTTACTACTGACAGCTTTGATTCCAGCCCCAGCAAAGCATTGTATTTGGGAAATCAGCACGCCCTCTTGTTGAGTCTGGCAGCCAGCCAGCTGACAAGAAAGAGCAGTTGCTCTGGACAAGGCCACAGAACAAGGGCTGGTATGCCCTCTCTCTGCAGACCCTGCTGGAAACACACTGCTCAGCAGGAAGCATGTGTGTATGGAATGCACAAAGGCTTCGGCATAGTAAAAAATGTTCATGAAAAGAAGTATTCAGACGCAATAGCATTTTCCCTATCACTGTCACCATTGGTATTATTTTACAGTTGCAAAGTTTCAAATATTAAGTCACCCACCCCCAAAATAGACCTCCCTCCCCTCCAGGGGTAGTAGAAGAAGAAGGGGCAACTCTAGGAGACCTTATCATGAATCATGAAACCTGAAAACTGAGACACCCAAAAGGAATCGAAACATCACACCATCCACTGTGCTTAGTCAGTCAGTGGTGTCCAACTCTTTGCGACCCCATGGACTGCGTGGGGTTGCAAACATCAATGTAGCCCGCCAGGCTCCTCTGTCCATGGGGATTCCCAGACAAGAATACTGGAGTGGGTTGCCATGCCCTCCTCCAGCGGATCTTCCCAACCCAAGAATTGAAGCCAGGTCTCCTGCATCACAGGCAGATTCACACCATCCACAGTACCCTCCAAATGTGCAACACATTCACTCCATCTACCCTTTTGAGTCATTTTTCTAACTTTATACTGTAAAGAGTTAGATTCCACAGCAGATAACAAATGTTCTTTTCTAGGCTGAGCAAATGGCACACATACCTAGCATTGGTTTAAGTTCTTTTCATTGTCTTACATATTTTTCTAACAGTCAACTTGTTTTATTGGGTATTGGACAGCAAGGAAGTCAAACCAGTCGATCCTAAAGGAAATCAGTCCTGAATATTCATTGGAAGGTGTGATGCTGAAGCTAAAGTTTCAATACTTTGGTCACTTGATGCAAAGAGCCAACTGATTGGAAAAGACCCTGATGCTGGGAAAAATTGAGGGAAGGAAAAGGGGGCAACAGAGAATGGGATGGCTGGATAGCATCACCAAATCAACGGACGTGAGTTTGAGCAAACTTCAGGAGATGGTGAAGGACAGGGAAACCTGGTGTGATGCAGTCCGTGGGAGTACAAAGAATCAGACACAACTTAGCAACTGAACAACAACCTCCTTTAAATCAAATATGAAAAAAATAATAGCACCATTTTCAACTTCTCCCTAAACACTGAATGAAGATATTTCAGGACCCAAGACAACCCCATGCAGCTGACAATATTCCTTGATTAACTATATAATCTAACATCATTCAGTGTTTAGGTCAAAGAGATTCTCTTCTCCCTACAAGGCTACAGAAACTGGAGAAGGAGATGGTTGTACTAGCATGTGGTTGTGTTTATATGTGCATGACCCCCTTGGTATTCGCTGCTATTGAACACCACATTTTCCTCTTCACAGCACTTTCATAACTGTAATTATAGTATGTGCTGTTAAATGCTCTTCTTTCCTCTGCCAATGAACTAGCAGCTCTGTGCAAACTGGGGGTGAAATTTGATTTCTTCACTCTCAGGTCTTCCTGTGCTCATCATAGAGCTGGAAGCACTAGACCAGGCCCTGGTTAAATGTTTGCTACATGAATGACTGATGGAAAGAGATAGTGGGAAAGATAGAGGAGAAGCCCATTTCAAAAATGGTTGAGAATATGATTAGAAAATTTCATATATCACAAATTATATGTGTGTGTATATATACACACACACACATTCACAGTGCATGTATTTTATATGCATATATAGTGTGTGTGTGCTAAGTCACTTCAGTAGTGACCGACAGGATCTTCCCAGCCCAGCTATTGAACCTGCATCTCTTATGTCTCCTGCATTAGCACATGGGTTCTTTACCACTAGTACCACCTGGGAAACCCATATGCATATATAAATATATTTTATAAAAACCTCTTCATCCTTAAAAAAAGAAAACAAACGAAGGGTATGAACCCATAGTTTACAGGGGCCATGGTTTACATGGGCAGCAAATATTGATCAAACACCACCCTGGAACGAGAGACAAGAATAGAGCTAGGCTTGTAAGAAATTTACTCCTTCTCTAGGAAAATTGGTTAAAACACACATGCAAGGGTTGGATGAAGAGAATATTAAAGCACATTTTTTTTTCAGTGACTCCCTACACTGTCAGGATGCAGGCACCCATCTGCAAATAGCTGGACAATACTGGCTCCTTTTAAACTCTCAGACTGGGATCTTTGCAGTTCCTGAATCAGAGTTTCTTTAGGAGCTTAATAAAATGCAGAATCTTAGACCTTACCTAAGACTTATTGAATAAGAATCTAGAGGACTGGATATTAGGGGTTGTATTTATTTTTACTTATTTTTTATTTTTAGAAACTTTCTGATTTTTTTCATACCTTAAATTTTGGCAATCATTGTCAAGTCCAGAAAGGTACCTTGCCATAAGACAGTGACTTAAGAAACGAAAGTCCTCAAAATGCTAACGCTTAATAAAATTTGATTAAAACATGATTTTTTAATGTGCTATAAACTTTTATCCCAGGTGGCTCAGTGGTAAAGAATCCACCTGCTAATGCGGGAGACACGGATTCGATCCCTGATCTAAGAAGGTACCACGTGCCGCAGATTAACTAAGTCCAAGCATCGCGGCTACTGAACCTAAGCTTTAAAACCTGAGAATCCCAACTTTACTGAGTCCTCACACCTAGAGCCCGTGCTCTGTAATGAGAGGAGCTCCTCCAGTGAGAAGCAGGCACACCACAGCTAGAGAGCAGCCCCCACTCTCTACAGGGAAAACCCTGCACAACAGTGAAGAACCAGCACAGCCATAAATAAATAATTGTTTTTTCGTAAGAAATGGGATATCACCAATCACTTTTAAGCAGGGGCAAGAAGGAGTCTACTTTCCTTCTTGCATTTGTGAAAGCTTTTTCTGGAAGCAGCGAAGAGTATAGTTGGAATTGGGGACATGAAGGAATGACAACCCTGAGAAGTAATAACAGTGGTAGTTTGCTGAAGAGCCACAGGAGAGAGAAGATGGTGGCCTTGGATTAATGTGTTGGTAGTAGAATGCAGACTTGCATAACTTGAAGTGAGATATAGAAAGTAGAATGCACATAACTTGGTGACTGATTGGATGTTGTAGAAAAAGAAGCAGTAAGAATGACTTCCAGGTTTTCACTTGGGCAACAGGATGGTGATGACCTTTACTTAAACAGCAAAACCAGGATGAAGAGAAACGGGTTGGTGTGGTTTTACAGAGATGGTGAGAATTTGTCCATTTAATTTTGGATATTTGGAGTTTGAACTGGTGACCAAAGATCCAAGTAGAGAAATCTGGTGAAAAAAAAAAAAAATACATCTAATCTTTGAGGAAAAGATTTAAGTAGAATCAGAAATGTAGTTTTAGAAACCCCCGGAAAATGAATGATAATTAAAAACAGAGGAGTCAGTGTAGTTATATAGGGAGAGTGTGAGAACCGAGGTGGGAAGAGGGGCTAGGACAGTAATCGGTGAACAGCAACATTTAAAGGAGAAGCAGATGAAGAGGAGTATAGAGAAGGAATGGGAGAAAATATCCAGAGACATAAAGGACAATAAGGAGAACAAGGTGGTTAAGAGAAGAGACCGTTTTTAAAATGAAGGCATGATCTGTAGGGGTGATGATGCTCTGTGGTCAGGTCAAGAATGACTGTACCAGCAGGTATACACAATACATCCTCTCAGAGAAGAGAAAGACTTTATGTTGTGAAGGACTAAATTATATAGTAAAGGCAGTGCCTGTAGTGATGAAATGCAGAACACTATTCAGTTAAAAGGTGAAAAGAGGGGTGGGGTATGAGTTAATCCTTGATGAAAAATCACTGTTCAGTTAACAAAACTTTATGCTAACTATGAAGTCCTAATGTTTTACAACCCCAATTCCTTTATGACAGTGTATAATAGTGCAATGTCGGTTTTAATCATGGTCACTAGTATATACTGGCCTCTGTTTTTTTGTTTTGTTTTGTCTTTTTTTTTTTTTTTTTAGTGAATTTTTACTATTTTTAAGCTGTCCAGGATTTATTTATCAAACTTCTGTCCAAAGTCTCTAATTTGGTCTGATAACTTTTCCTAGTTTCAAGTCCTTTTGGGTCAAGCTGCCCTTCCCTTCCTTCTTGTGGGTCTGATGGTCCCATGATAAAACCTGTAACTTCTGCCTAACTTTTGCCCTTCTTAAATTATTTTGCAATTCCACTCCTGGGCATATATCCAGAGAAAAACATGGTTCAAAAGGAAGCATGCACCCCAATATTCATTGCAACACTATTTAGCCAAGACATGAAAGCAACCTAAATGTCCATCAACAGAGGAATGAATAAAGAAGATGTGATATATATATATATATATATATATATATAAAATGGAATATTACTCAGCCATAGAAAGAATGAAATAATGCCATTTGCAGCAACACAAATGAACTAAGAGATTATTATACGGAACGAAGTAAGACAGAGAAAGAGAAATATCATATGATATTGCTTACATGGGGAATCTAAAAAGAAATGATACACACAAACTTACTTACAAAACAGAAACAGACTCACAGACTTAAAGAATGAATTTATGATTACCAGAAGGAAAGGAGGAGGGAAGGGATAGTTAGGGAGTCTGGGATCAACATGTACACACTGCTGTGTTTAAAACAGATAACCAACAAGGACCTACTGCATAGCACAGGGAACTGTGCTCAATGTTATGTGACAGCCTGGACAGGAGGGGGTGTTTAGGGGAGCATGGACACGTGTGTATGAAATGGCCAAGTCATTCTGCTGTGCACCTATCATAGCACTGTTAATTGGCTCTACTCCTATCAAGTTCAGTTCAGTTCAGTTCAGTCGCTCAGTCGTGTCCAACTCTGCGACTCCATGAATCGCATCACACCAGGCCTCGCTGTCCATCACCAACTCCCGGAGTTTACTCAAACTCATGTCCATCAAGTAGGTGATGCCATCCAGCCATCTCATCCTCTGTCGTCCCCTTCTCCTCCTGCCCCTAATCCCTCCCAGCATCAGGGTCTTTTCCAATGAGTTAGCTCTTCACATGAGGTGGCCAAAGTATTGGAGTTTCAGCTTCAACATCAGTCCTTTCAATGAACACCCAAAACTGATCTCCTTTAGGATGGATTGGTTAGATCTCCTTGAAGTCCAAGGGACTCTCAAGAGTCTTCTCCAACACCATAGTTCAAAAGCATCAATTTTTCGGCACTCAGCTTTCTTCACAGTCCAACTCTCACATCCATACATGACCACTGGAAAAACCATAGCCTTGACTAGACGGACCTTTGTTGACAAAGTAATGTCTCTGCTTTTTAATACACTATCTAGGTTGGTCATAACTTTCCTTCCAAGGAGTAAGGGTCTTTTAATTTCATGGCTGCAATTACCATCTGCAGTGATTTTGGAGCCCCCCAAGATAAAATCTGACACTGTTTCCACTGTTTCCCCATCTATTTCCCATGAAGTGATGGGACCAGATCCTATCAAGTAACTTTAGTCAAAAACCCTGGTTGCCTTCTAGTAAATGCTCTATTTCCTCTCTGTGTCACCACTGGTTTTCCAGAAGGTAAGACTTGATTTAGATTATAAGCACATGAGACTCAGTTCCAGAATTTTATTTGTGCTTCTGGGGGAAGCACACTCCTTTCTCCCATTGTTTTTCAACTTGAGCTGCTACCATCACCTTAGTGTTGAAAGGGAAGAATTCATCTGAAAATGCAGTTAACACAGTGAAAGATAAAGGAAAAAAGGTGGAAAGACATAAACTTGCCAAGCCATGCCCTGTAATGAGCCCTATCCTTGAAGGTGAAGGTGAAGGTGTTATCACTCAGTGGTGTCTGACTCTTTGCAACTCCATGGACTATAGCCTACCAGTCTCTCTGTCCATGGGACTCTCCTGGCAAGAATACTGGAGTGGGCTGCTATGCCCTTCTCCAGTGGATCTTCCAGACCCAGGGATCGAAAGTTTGTCTCTGGCATTGTAGGCAGATTCTTTACCATCTGAGCCATCCAGCATGCCCCAATCCTAGAATGTGTCTCCTAAGTGAGCCCTGAAATCTCTTTTTATATAAATGAGTTTATAGTGCATTTTCCATCACCTGCAACTGAGAAGGTTCTGATTAATACATCACTAACTCTTTCACAGTCCTTTAACTGTGAAAGTCAGGATGACCCTAATAAAGGTAAGATGCACTGATCACAAGAATTCTGAAGGCTGTAGCTGTAGGGAAATCACTGGCAATCTTTTATTTTGAACTGAGTTTCCCATGCTCACACTACATTCTGAGAAAACTAGCTTGAACAAGCATGCCTCTCAGCTCTGCCTCATCCTTTGCTTCATTATGATATTTGGGTAAAGAGGATGCAGTCCTTCTGATTGTTGAAGAGAATAATCAGCAGACCTTGGTGTCCATGCTGGGAATGAGCTGACTCAACTATCCCCAGAACTGTACCAAGAAGGCTTTGAAATAATTTACCTTCATCCCACTGATTAAACCCAAAGAGAGTTTTTAAAAATAAAGAATTGATGACTCAACAAGACCCCCAAAGTTTTGGCATTGTTTTCTTCATACCAATTATAGATTTGAAATGAGAGGATTAATATCAAGCATCTCCAAGAAAGGATAAAGATAAGGAAATGATTTGGGGGTGGGAAGGGCATGAGTCTTGAGATGGGAGAACTTGATTCTGGACTGAATTCCACTTCTCACTAGATACATTACCTTGCCATCTCTGACCTCTAGTCTCTACTGTATCTGTGGACTTTATGCCTGACAGAATAAAGGAGCTGGGTTATTTTTTTCTTTGGTAGCTACCTAACTAATAATGGGGGGCTCATCTGGTGGCTCAGAGGGTAGAGCGTCTGCCTGCAATGCGGGAGACCCAGGTCCGATCCCTGGGTTGGGAAGATCCCCTGGAGCAGGAAATGACAAGCCACTCCGGTACTCTTGCCTGGAAAATCCCATGGACTCAAAGGTCTGGTAGGCTACAGTCCATGGAGTCGCAAAGAGTCGGACACTACTGAGCGACTTCACTTTCACTCTCATCTAAGAATAGTAATTTAGAGTCACGGAGATAATGCATCTCGGAGTCATAATCCCTGATTCTCACACTGTAATCCACTGCTGTGTTACTTTTAACAAGAGCTCTACTACTCTAATCATCTGTTTCATAATCTAGAAGTTGGGGAAAATAAAGAGCTGATATTTTCTAACTATTGTAGGAATTCAATAAGATTATAAACATAGAGCTTAATCACATCACAAATTAAACAAATAATTGCTACTATCACTGACATATTTTTATAAAGGTCCCTAAAGACATAAGGAGGAATTAACTCTTTTAGTGGGCTTCACAGGTGGCACATTGATAAAGAATCCACCTGTCAATGCAGGAGACACAAGAGACAAGGGTTCAATCCCTGGGTCAGAAAGATCCCCTGGAGTAGGAAATGGCAACTCACTCCAGTATTCTTGCCTGGAAAATTCCATGGACAAAGGAGACTGGCAGGCTACAGTTCATGGGGTCTCAGAGTCGAATGTGACCGAGCACGCACACACACACACAAACACACACACATACACACACTCTTATAGCCAAGAGCCCTGTTGTTGAATGGAGAAAGCACTGGAAACACACTCCAGTACTCTTGCCTGGAAAATCCCATGGACGGAGGAACCTGGTAGGCTGCAGTCCATAAGGTCGCTGAGAGTTGGACACGACTGAAGCGACTTAGTAGCAGCAGCAGCAGCCTGTTTAACATGCTTCGGGCAGTACTTAATACAGAGCCTAAGATGAGTGTAGGAGGAAGGTGGGGAGGGAGGATGGTTGTCTTCAAATTCTGTTAGTTTTTCACTGCTTAAGCAATTTTACTGAATATGTGGATGACTCTTTTAAAAGAAACTTTAAGGAATATCACATGAGAATGAAAGAAGAGCCCTTCCCTGAGCAGGGTTTCTTTGATAAGCTACGTATTAGCAGGAAAAAAAGAAAGAAAGAAAGTATTCTGGTTTTCACCTCACCACCCAGAAACTGACCTCAGGTTAGTGAGTTTGACACATGAGCCCTTTAGAAGCACCTGGGAAATCTGTCGGGAGGCCGGCCTGTTTCCATATGCTAGGCATTAAAATCACCCTGCTGACTCTGAGCAGCATTAAGTACAGTTCAGCTTAAACTCCTTTTCCCCTCCAGGGATCCTGGTCAAAGCACCAAAGTGTTTGAATATCTTAGTTAAAAAAAAAAAAGAAAAAGCTTCGTCTTAGTACAACATTGTCTGAAAATGAAGATTTCTGCACTAAATGACTTGAAGGTTTTAGACAACGAGGCAATATATCCTTTAAAATGTATCTTTTTAGAATAGGTAGAAGAAATCCAATTCTTGACATCTGCAAAGGCTTCCATATTTTTTTACAGAGTCAATTTTCAACTTGCTTCTTCAAGAAATATGACAGAAACAATTGCTTTAGAGAACAGTGAAATTATACTTAATATAGCAATGAGAGTATATCTCTCCCCTGCAGCATTTCACTTCTAATCAGTCTGAAGTAATAGTGAAAAGATGTTTATTGGGAGCATAATTTGCTCTTCACACAAAAGGAAAAAAAAAAAGACTCAAATAATTTACCACATTTACATCTCTAACCCAAACAAGGAATAGGAGGGAAACCAATTTTCTTATCTTGGGAGATGGTGATTTATAGAAGAAAAAGGAATAATTCATTTATCTTCTTGTAGGACATGAAAATATCCTAGAACAAATTATTGTGACTTTAAAAAAAAGCATAAAAAGAGACATAAGCACAATATAAATACCTTTGATCTCAAAACCTTCCTTTGCTTGTGTCTTGAAAAATTAAGGCACTACTCTCCTCTCAGTCAGACAGAAAGAGCATAGATTCTTGAAAGGGTTGTAGCCTCAATTTGGGCTGTAATGGTCCCTCCTGCTGGAAATATTCTGTATTGGACCTTCTTTCCACTGCACACTTTTTACATTTAATTACTTCCTTTACACACAAAGGAAATAATGCTTCCAAAGCACACTTCAAAAAATGCTGAGCAGATGTGGACCCTTCGCATGGGGTCAACATTTTGCCCAGAGTTTCCCCAATTCATCTCAAAAGTTTATTTCTCTGAAAAAAATTTTAGCTTCCCCCCTGCCAAGGCCCATATGAAATGGGGAGTTCATGTTTTAAAATTCATTTGTTCAGGAACATTCTGAACTAATTTCAGCCATGAGTGCTTTTCTCAGATGGTGTTTTTGGGAAAGTATATCACTCTTAGACAGGGAGTCCCCAGTAAAAGACAGGCTGTATTCCAGAAGTCAGGGTGTCAGCCCTTTGGCTCTCAGTTTATCTTTCCTCATAGGTATAATATTTAAATGGTAATTGCCTGATTCTAAGCTTCAGAGCATATTTCAGCTACACTGTTGGTTTTATTATTTTTTTTATAGGTTTTGAAAGAAAATTGCTTTCTGAGATCTTTTTAATAGTAAACCTCTGGCCTTGTAAGATAGTGTAGTGACTTTGAAAAACAGTCCAGCAATCAATCCCATAAATGATTAAATGCAGAGTAACATGATGTGAAGAGTCCACTCAATCGGAAAAGATCCTGATACTGGGAAAGACTGAAGGCAAAAGGAGAAGGGGATGGCAGAGGAAGAGATGGTTAGATAGCATCACTGACTCTGTGGACATGAATTTGAGTAAACTCCAGGAGATAGTGGAGGACAGAGGAGCCTGGAGGGCTGCTGTTGGGTTACAAAGAATCGGACACTACTGAACAAAAACCACCACCACCACCACACGACTCACTGATCCAGCTCCTAGTTATATGTCCAAGAGAAATGAAAACGTATGTCCACACAGAAACTTGTACTCGAAAGTTTAGCGCAGCATTCCTCAAACAGCCAAAGGTGGAAACAATGCAAATATCTATCTGTGGACGGGTGGACAAACAAAACATGGAGTATCTGTATAATGCAATATTATTAAGTAATAGAAAGGAATGAAGTACTGATATATGCTAAACTGGAATGAACCTTCAAAACATGCTAAATGAAAGAAAACAGTCACAAGAGTCCATATATTATGTGTTTTGGTTGAAAGGAAAGTCTAGAATTGAGAAATCCATAGTCGGATTTGTCATTGTCTAGATTGGGGGTGATATTTGACCAGCCTGTGCTAGTCATTAGCAGGGTTAATTTGCAACCTCTTACCTTACCTGGATTGTAAAGCAAAATCTTAGTTACTCTGCATTAATGTTGTATTGTATCTAAAGCCCTTGACAGTTGGTCAAGTTCACTTACAACTCAGGCAAAAGTGAGTCAAGGTTATGACGGGTTAAAACAAGGCCCATGTTTGCTATTCAAAGAAAGTGGTCTCTGACAGGAAATTCAACTTCAGTTACCATTTTTCTTTTCACTAAGGCATTTTCTACAGTCTGTATAATTCATTTTTATATGTGTATAGAATGTAGGCATCAAATTTGGAAGAAATCATAGGAAGCACTCAAATACTTAAAGGCATGTCTGGCAGGTCTGGTTCAGGCTCTTGCAGGGTCCCTGGGTACTCGTGTGCACAAGGTTTTATTTGAGCCTTCCAAGCATCTCTTGTGGGTATGAGGTTTGATTCGAAATGCAATTTCGCCCCTCCTACCGTCTTTTTTCCCCCGCTCCTACCGTCTTGTTGGGGCTTCTCCTTTGCCCTTGAATGTGGGGTATCTTTTTTTGGTGGGATCCAACATTTACATAAAACTAACCAGTTGGTTAAGAATCCACTTGCAATGAAGGAGATCCCAGTTTGATTCCTGGGTCAGGAAGAACCCCTAGAGAAGAGAAAAGCTACCCACTCCAGTATTCTTAGGCTTCCCTGGTAGCTTAGATAGTAAAGAAACTGCCTGCAATGCAGGAGATCTGGGTTTAATCTCTGGGTTGGGAAGATCCCCTGGAGGAGGGCATGGCAACCCACTCTAGTATTCTTATCTGGAGAATTCTCATGGACAGAGGAGCCTGGTGGGCTACAGCCCATGGGGTCACAAAGAGTCAGACAGACTGAGTGACTAAGCACAAACAAACCAAACTTATCCGTTGGACCACAGCCTTGTCTAACTCAATGAACCTGTGAGCCATTCTGTGTGGGGCCACCCAAGATGGACAAGTCATGGAAGAGAGTTCTGACAAAAAGTGGTCCACTGGGGAAGGGAATGGCAAACCACTTCAGTATTCTTGCCTTGAGAACCCCACAAACAGTATGAAAAGGTGAAAACATATGACACTGAAAGATGAACTTCCCAGGTCAGTAGGTGCCCAATATGCTACTGGAGAAGAGTGGAGAAATAACTCTGTAAAGAATGAAGAGGTTGAGCCAAAGCAAAAACAACACCAAGTTGTGGATTTGACTGGTGATGTAAGTAAAGTCTGAGACTGTAGAGAACAATATTGCATGAGAAACTGAAATGTTAGGTCCATGAATCAAGGTAAATTGGGAGTCATCAAACAGGAGATGGCAAGAGTGAACATTGAAATTTCAGGAATCAGTGAACTAAAATGGACCAGAAAGGGTGAATTTAATTCAGATGACCATTATATCTACCACTGTGGGCAAGAATCCCTTAGAAGAAATGTAGTAGCCCTCATAAGCAACAAAGGAGTCCAAAATGGAGTACTTGGGAGCAATCTCAAAAATGACAGAATGATCTCTGTTCATTTCTAAGACAAACCCTTCAATATCACAATAATCCAAGTCTATGCCCCAATCACTAATGCCAAAGAAGCTGAGGTTGAATGGTTCCATGATGATCTACAAGACCTTCTGAAACTAACACCAAAAAAAAAGATGTCCTTTTCATCACAGGGTACTGGAATGCAAAAGTAGGAAGTCAAGAGATACCTGGAGTAACAGGCAAGTTTGGCTTTGGAGTACAAAATGAAGCAGGTCAAAGGCTAACAGTGTTTTGCCAAAAGAATGCACTGGTCATAGCAAACACCCTCTTCCAACAACACAAGAAACATGGACATCACCAGATGGTCAATACCAAATCAGATGATTATATTTTTTGCAACTTAAAATGGAGACGCTCTATATAGTCAGCAAAAACAAGACCAGGAGCTGACTATGGCTCAGACCATGAACTCCTTATTGCAGAGTTCAGATATAATTGAAGAAAGTAGGGAAAACCACTAGACCATTCAGATATGACCTAAATCAAGTCCCTTATGAGTATACAGCGGAAGTGACAAACAGATTCAAAGGATTAGATCTGCTAGACAGAGTACCTGTCTACTATGGATGGAGGTTCATAACATTGTACAGGAGGCCGTGATCAAAGTCATCCCTAAGGAAAAAAAAAGCAAAGAGGCAATATGATTGTCTGAGGAGACCTTACAAATAGTTGAGAAAAGAAGAGAAGCTAAAGGCAAAGAGAAAAGTAAAGATATACCCATCTGAATGCAGAGTTCCATTGGATAGTAAGGAGAGATAAGAAAGCCTTCCTAAGTGATCAGTGCAAAGAAACAGAGGAAAATAACAGAGTGGGAAAGACTGGAGATCTCTTCAAGAAAATTAGAGATACCAAGGGAACGTTTCACACAAGATGGACACAACGAAGGACAGAAATGATATAGACCTAACAGAAACAGAAGATATTAACAAGAGGTGGTAAGAATACACAGAAGAACTACACAAGAAAGACCTTAATGATCCAGATAACCATGGTGTGATCACTCACTGAGAGCCAGACATCCTGTAGTGTGAAGTCAAGTGAGCCTTAGGAAGCATCACTATGAACAAAGCCAGAGGAGGTGATGGAATTCCAGCTGAGCTATTTCAAATCCTAAAAGATGGTGCTGTGAAAGTGCTGCACTCAATATGCCAGCAAATTTGGAAAACTCAGCAGCGGCCACAGGACTGGAAAAGGTCAGTTTCATTCCAGTCCCAAAGAAAGGCAATACCAAGGAATGTTCAAACTACGACACAATTGTGTTCATCTCACACACTTGCAAAGTAATGCTCCATATTCTCTAAGCCAGGCTTTAATAGTATGCAAACCAGGAACTTCCAATGTTCAATTTGGATTTAGAAAAGGCAGAGAAACCAGAAATCAAATTGCCAAAATCTGTTGGATCACAGAAAAAGCATAGAGTTCCAGAAAAACATCTATTTCTGCTTCACTGATGATGCTAAAGCCTTTAACTATGTGGATCACAACAAACTGTGGGAAATTCTTAAAGACATGGGAATAACAGAGCACCTTAAATGACCTCTGAGAAATCTGTATAAAGGTCAAGAAGCAACAGTTAAAACTGGACCTGGAACAATAGACTAGTTCCAAATTTGGAAAAGAGTACATCAAGGTTGTATACTGTCACCCTGCTTATTTAACTTATATGCAGAGTATATCATGCAAAATGCCAGGCTGGATAAACCACAAGCTGGAATCAAGACTGCTGGGAGAAATATCAGTAGCCTCAGATACACAGATGATACCACGCTTATGGCAGAAAGCTAAGGGGAACTGAAGAGTCTCTTGATGAAAGTCAAAGAAGAGAGTGAAAAAACTGGCTTCAAACTCAACATTTAAAAAAAGAAGATCATGACATCTGGTCCCATCACTTCATGGCAAATAGATGGGGAAACAATGGAAATAGTGAGAAAACTTATTTTCTTGGCCTCAAAATCACTGCAGATAGTGACTGCAGCCATGAAATTAAAAGATGCTTACTCCTTGAAAGAAAAGCTATGACAAACCTAGACAGCATATTAAAAAGCAGAGACATTGCTTTACTGACCAAGGTCTGTTTAGTTAAAGCTATGGTTTTTCCAGTGGTCATGTATGGATGTGAGAGTTGAACTATAAAGAAAGCTGAGCACCAAATAATTGATGTTTTTGAACTGTGGTGTTGGAGAAGACTCTTGAGAGTCCCTTGGACTGCAAGGAGATCAAACCAGTCAATCCTAAAGGAACTCAATCCTGAATACTCATTGGAAGGACTGATGCTGAAGCTGAAACTCCAATACTTTGCCCACCTGTTTCGAAGAACTGACTCATTGGAAAAGGCCCTGATGCTGGGAGGGATTGGGGGCAGGAGGAGAAGGGCACAACAGAGGATGAGATGGTTGGATGACATCACTGACTGATGGACATGAGTTTGAGTAAGCTCTGGGGGTTGGTGATGGACAGGGAAGCCTGGGTGCTGCAGTCCATGGGGTTGCAAAGAGTTGGTCACAACTGAATGACTAGACTGAACTGAATACTACATATATTGTTGCCCCCCCCCCATTGCACACGCACAGATCAGAACCTGTGATAAACTTAAATTGGTAACAGTTAAGAAACAATTTAACTCTGATGTGCTACACTCTAGATATGATTTACTTTTATATTTTTACACTGTTCAGGTGAGTGAGGTTGAAGAATGAAGACATTTGATGCTAGGAGTAATTAGGTTACTAGAGAATTGAGCCCTAGGGGACCCGCAGGCTCCTCTCTTGGTGGGGATTCTTGTATCTGTCATTTAAATATAGTGGAAATTAAAAGCCAAAAGTCTCAGTTCTGTACTGAAGGAAATAGGGCCACAATGAGACAAGAATTCACTGAAGTCTAAGGAGTTAGAAGTCAGATGAAAAAACATTTTTTCTCTTTCCTTCACAAACTTGAAGGGCAAGAAGCCAAGAGAGATAGGTTATAGTACTTTGTAGACAATTTTTAAGTTGAATAAAATAGCACCAATAATAAAGGAAAGAAAGATTAATCTGATTACATTAAAATTAAGAAATCTGTTCTTCAAAAGATACCATTAAAAGTGCAAATAGGCAAAGGAGAAAGTGAAAGAAGATATTTGCAATTTATTTTTCCAACCAAGGAAAGTATATACCAACCCCATCAAATCAAGTAGGAAAATACAGTTAACCCAGTGGGGGAGGGATGAATAAAAGATACCTCAAGATATTTCAATAAGGAGGATTCCCGAAGGCCAATACATGTATCTTGTTTAGTCATCAGAGAAATGCAAATTACCATCACAACTCAATACCATGATATACCTACTTGAATAGCTAAAATGAAAAAGACAAGTGTTAACATGAAGCAACTAGTTTACCTACTATCAGTGGCATGAGGAATTTCTAATTGTTCCATATATATACTAATACTATCTTTGGGAGACTGGTTGGGGTTCAGTAGCTACTAAGGCTGAACTGTATGGCCCATCAAGTCCATTTCAAGGTATACGCCAACAGAAACCTGTATATATACTTGCAACAAACTACTGACATAGGCAACAACATGAATGAATTTCAGGAACACAATAATAAGAAGATGACAGACTGAGAGAATATATACTGTATGATTCTATTTATATGAAACTTTCCAAACAGACCAAAGTTAAGTCAGGATATTGGGTGGAGGTCAGAGATTGGGAGGTACCTGAGAAAACTCTGGGGGTGCTGGCAATATCCTGTGTTTTATCTATGTGCTGGTTGTGTGGATGTGCACACTTTATGAAAATTCATTGAAGTATGTGCATATGATTTGTGTGCTTTTCAGTATGTTTATTATACTTCAATAAAAACATGTAAACACAAAGTGTTAGGAACCTATGTATAAATTTTCATTTACCTCAGACAAATTAAGACTCTTGAGGGGCAGATTATATCTCCATCTACAGTCTTGTGTCCTGCTAAGTATTAAGATTAGTGAGTGAGTTCACTGGATTAAGTACCTGGATCAAAAGGGAAGGCAGTATACCGTGTTTCCCTTTAGTGGAGCATTACTTCATGGGTTTCAGTTCATTTGTACCATGTCTATGAGGGCCGTGATTGTTTGCCTTGGCTAGGATCAAAACTGACCACTTAAGAAGGCTTGTCTGTATCTTAGCAGACCACACCTATACAATTTTCCCTTCTTGTTACTCCATCCTTTGAGAAGTTTCAATATCATTTTTACCCACTCTTCCAGGCTACTACAGGACTCTTTATATCAATAAAAAAATTATATAGAGGATAAATAGACAACACACTTGGAAAATTCTTAGCAATTGCCTGGTCTTTCATTTCTCTGGTTATCCATTTTTTGAGATAGGGTGAAAGAGGAGCAAGAGCAAAAGGAAGAAGCAAAAAAGGAAGACAATGCATCAAATCCATAGAGCTAATTAATGACAGTAACTCAGATTAAAACCCAGTTCTTGTGACTGCTGGTGTGTGCCCTCTTCACTGCACTGGGTTTCTCCATGATCTTGTAACTGTTGTTAATTTCCAATATTTGCTGTTCTCTCCTATTAAAACTTTATTTTTCACTCTGCAACACAGTCTTCTCCAGATCAGAGATTACACCTTAACCTGACTCGGGGCCTGACACTCACATGAGGCTTTTCCATAGTCACCCTCTAGCTGATTCAATTAACCACAATTACTCAACACTCTATCCAGATTCTGTTTTATCAGGCCATGTAAGGAAGAAACAATGGCGGCATGGAATAATAAGGGATGACTCTTGGGAGTAGAGTTTGTGCCAATCTAGGCAGTCATGGTCAGGTTAACAGACCTTAGAGTTGGACACAACTGAACGACTTCACTCACTTAAATTTTCCAGGTCTCCCTTAATCCCTGAACAAATGTAATCTACTTGACATAAATGAAGAACTCTACACTGAAGAATCTGACAAAAGGCATTTTTGCTGGCTCCTACTTCAATCCTTCACTTACTTGGAGCTGAAAAATCAAAGGAGACGATATTTTCATGTTATTCAAATGCACATTCATTTTCCATCAAATTTCCATTTTTTCCCTTAAATGGGTGCATTTTATTTTTTGGCTCATTATTTATTATCATTTCATTTGTTTAGAAATGGAAACTTCAAGCAGTTTGATTAAGAGATTAAATAACTGGACTCTGGAGAGCTAAAAATAATCTAGGTATGGGTTGCGTTAGGTTCCAAAATATTTGAGGTTTTGATCAAATCTCTAAACACATTATTGCCAAAGAGCCTCCCCTTCTTTTCAAATTTTAAACACATGTATGTCTTAAGGAAAATTCAATTCAGAGTTTTCAGAATCACTGCTAAAGATACTTGAGCTTTCTAAAGAGACTTTTCTTTAAAAAGTAAAATAAATCCTCCCTAAGTAAAACTAGAGGTTGAAGAAATTCTCACTAAAAAATTCTGTCATTTAATCTTCATGTCTTAAGCAACCCCTCAAAAGTCATGAATATCAATTCAGTCAAATACCTTCAACTTTCCCCAAGAAAAGTTTCACAAGAAACCAATATAACTTGACCATTTACAAGATGCATGTATTTTATGTCTGGTGCCTGGATTTATTTTTTGAAAACAGCTCTTAGATGAAGAAATGATTAGTTCTTGAGAGGCTGAGCAACTTGCTCAATATTTCAAAGGAAGAAAATGTCAGAACTGAGATATCACACCAAGTCTGCCTGACTCTAAAGACTGTCAGCTTTCAGTAGAATTATCATGGAGTGTCTTTGAGCAGGAGCAAGGTAAGAGATAAAAGATAGATAGCGTGAAAACATAAACTTTCACTATTTTATCTTGGACTGAGAAGAAAAAACAAAAGAGAAAAAAAGAGAAAGTACCATTAAATCAAGCCTTCAAAGCCTTTTTTATATCATGAAAGTTTTTAGCCTTCAGCATACCTAGCCAGGACCACCTAGTGGTATCTGTAAAATACTCTCTGGGAGCTAACAACTAATTGGCAAAATTAAGTAGATGAACAGAAATTACCATAGCAATAAGTACTATCTTTTACTAAAAGTGGCACAAAAGTACACTTTTAAGCACTTATGGAAAAAGGATGCCAGAAGAAGGAAGAAATGCATGTGGGTTAAAAATGACTTTCAGGAAATGATTGAACAGGGCTTCCCTGGTGGCTCGGTGGTAAAGAATCTGCCTGTAATGCAGGAGATGCAGGTTTGATCCCTGGGTTGGGAAGATCCCCTGGAGAATGAAATTGCAACTCACTCTTGTATTCTTGCCTGGGAAATTCCATGGACAGAGGAGACTGGAATGCTACAGTCCATGGGGCCACAAGAGTTGGACACGACTGAGTGACAAAACAACAACTGCCCTCCCCCATCTTTGCTGGCATCCAAAATAAAGCAAAATTTCCTTTCAAAAAAAGAAACAGAAATGCTTGAAGTATCAAGAGATCAAAGACAATGTGTTAGAGAAAGATGAGTCTCAATAAATTGTATGATTTAATTTCAACTCAACATGACTTTTTCTGACTACAACATGCTGTTTGCGAGATCTTAGTTCCCTAACAAATGATCAACCTAGGTCCACAGCAATGAAAGTACTGAGTCCTAACCACTGGATCACCAGAAAATTCCCTTGACATGCATTCATTGGTCATCATGCTGCTGCTAAGTTGCTTCAGTCGTGTCTGACTCTGTGAGACCCCATAGACGGCAACCCCCCAGGTTCCCCCATCCCTGGGATTCTCCAGGCAAGAACACTGGAGTGGGTTGCCATTTCCTTCTCCAATGCGTGAAAGTGAAAAGTGAAAGTGAAGATGCTGTCATGTCCAACTCTTAGTGACCCCATGGACCGCAGCCTACCAGGCTCATGGGATTCTCCCGGCAAGAGAACTGGAGTGGGTTGCCATTGTCTTCTCCATTGGTCATCATAGAGACCTTTGAAAAACTCATCCATAAAATAGGCAGTACATTGGAATCTGAAAAACTACCATGAAATACACCAATGGCTAGAATCATGCAAGCAGTTTTTGAGAAGATTAAAGCACCTATGATTATTTCAGGGTCATGGTGACAGGTCAGAACAGGAAGTTACTATCATCTCCATCTTTGAGGCACAAAAACAGTCTTCACAAGATCAAAGGTCCACCCAAGGTCATGTGACCCCCCTCAGAAAATACAGCTACCCATTCATGTCCTCCCTCCTACCCCAAAGCTCCTTGGTTGGACAGATCACACAAATGACAAAAATGCAGACAGACATAATTTTACGATAGATTATTCATGGTGCTGGCCAGTATTCATTGTTAGGTTCTGGTAACACAGACACTCTGAAGGACTGTGGGGCTGAGGATTCAACCTCTTGTCTTCTAGCTTAAACAAAACCAACAGAAAACAGTATCTCAACCACCATTCATCTCCCAGGGGAATCACCAGGGGGACTGAAGAATGTTGTAATCTGGAGAAGAGTTGCATCTATTGATCAAGGAATTTCAGGGCAATCTAGTGACTACTCATAGTTTTCCTGCATGTATTATTTCATGCTAAGATCTTAAATTGGTCAAGAAATTTCTAGGGAGCTGGAAAGAAAGGACAGTACTAGATAAATAAGCAGAAGAGATTTTCATTTCTATGCCCAGTCTTAGAGGGTACTAGGAAGCAAGTAAACAATTCCAGGGATTCTATACTCCAGACATGGAAGTGAAAAGTGAAAGTGTTAGTCAGTCATGTCCGACTCTTTGTTATCCCATGGACTGTACCTACCAGGTTCCCCTGTCCATGGGATTTTCCAGGCAAACATACTGGATTGGGTTGCCATTTCCTTTTCCAGGAGTTCTTTGTGATCCAGGAATCAAAGCCAGGTTTCCTGCATTGCAGGCAGATTCTTTACCATCTGAGCCACCAAGGAAGTGGAGGTCTATTGGGATAACTAGAGAAACTCCTCCTCATTAAAATAATGGGTATTATGTAATGCCACTTGGGGATTTTTTTGTGTGTCTTTAGTCAAATACACTTTATAAATAAAATGATAGTAGTATTATAACTAACACTTGTTGAACAGCTATCATATTCTAGACTTTATAAACGTATTTATTTATTAACAAAAAAAATAGTAAAAAATGTGTTGTAGATAGCTGTGAAACTAGCTTGTCCCTTGTCAAACATTAACTGTAGAATGGGAATTTGAACCTAGATTGATCTGGCCAAAACTCATATGGGTTTAGGACCATATCACCCTACATTCCACAAAACAAAGTCTCCACCATTCTTCTCGATGCGTGTTTATAAGAAGAAATGTATAATGCTATACACATGCTCTCCTGTGACTCTGGGTAAAGCATGGTTTTAAAGGATAAGTTTTTTTCTTGCCTCTATAGTGAACCATAGCATTCAGCAGTTGGACTTAGGGTATTCTAAAAACATGAAAAGATCTGAAAAAGGGAGATTAATCATTAATTAAAACAGTTTTCTGGGCGAGGATCCACAAGGAATGAGAAACTGGGTGCAAGCCGGTTGCTTTTAAATGTCCATCCCATTTATTTGGCTGCAGAGATACTCCTGGACCAATTAATCAATTCCCCTTTCCTTTTCTATTCAAACTTTGAGCAGACCTTACTTCATCTAAAGTAATTGCCTTGCAAGTCTGCAAAACACCAGGATGGCAAAGTCACTTCTTGAGCAAAGCAAAGACTAAAGCTTTCCTTCAGATGTTCCTGAAAATGGATAAGAAGAAGCTGGGATATAATTTTACTCTTGACCAGCGATGAAAAGCTCAGCCAAGTAAACTACTAAGAAAAGTCAGACAAAAGCTGGAATGTCAAGGGTATGATTATTTCTCATCTCTTCCATTACCTTCAGTATAATCTCTAGTTTGCTTGGTAGCAGCGAACTAGCCAGAATAAGAATGGTTTTGGCAGCAGAACTATCTTGGGTCAGAATGACTGAGTTGGTCACACAGGCGCACAAAAAGGATAAGATAAGAAGAGCAAACCACAGTGTAATGGTGCTCCCACTTAATTGACATCTATCACTTTCTGTTAGGCTTGATCTGTGAGTGGTGAACAGGGAAATGCTGTTTCAGCTAATGTGATCAGTGAAGAATAAGTTTCTTTTGAGGGACTTTGATGATTTTTCTAAAGAGGCTGCTAGAAATGCTGCTAGTAAATGCACCATCCAGTTGGTGACTCTAAACAAATACTCCATCCACAGATCAATACAGCAGAAAGCACACAGGTTTAGTCAGTTCAGTTCAGTCGCTCAGTCGTGTCTGACTCTTTGCAACCCCATGAATCGCAGCCCGCCAGGCCTCCCTGTCCATCACCACCTTAGATCTTCCCTAAATCAGAAGCCACTCCCTTCTCTGTCTTGGGCCCAGTTCTGATTCCTCAGGAGGAGCAATGAAGCAGAATCATGAGTCTGAGAGCCTAAGAACCAACACCAAGATGGAAAAGCAAAGGGGACACACTTTGGACAGAAGATTTTAATGGGAACGCAGTAGTCATTATGTGTTCCATTTGCCAGCTCATGTGAAATCAACATTTTTGAGAAAAATAACACACATATCTCAATGCAACATTCTTTATGTTCCTTTTTGTTGTTCTGTTGCTAAGTCATGCCTGACTCTTTCTGACCCAAGGACTGCAGTGCACCAGGCCTCCCTGTCTCTCACTATTTCCCAGAGTTTGTCCAAGTTCATGTCCATTGAGTGGGGATGCTATCCAACTATCTCTTTTTGAGTTCCTGAATTCACCTAAAAGTCAAACTACTTGGCTTATGGACTGTGCTGTTGACTTAAGTTATTTGTAACAGATGAAGTTCTGTCTATTGTTCCACCCCAAGTACTAATATTTCAGTTGGGTTTTCTCTTGCTAAATATAAAGTGAAATATTAAGTAAAAAGAAATTTGAGAAGTCAAAGTGGTCAAGCATCTCTATCAGTCTCCTCCAGGGCATCCCTAACATTAGTCTTCATTATTTCAGCCTGACCACGTCCTTGCAGTCAGCGGATCCTAATCGAGAAAAATTTACATAAGGCTTGTGTTTCCAAATTTCTTGAACTTAAATGGAAACTTAAAGACAGAAAAAAATACTGTCTTCAAATCAACATGCTGCAAATTGCTGGTAAAAAGCTGCAAGGCTTGCTTCAGAGTTTGAGATGAAATGAGCATTGTGAGCATATGTAGCACTTTCTCAATACGCCACTCTACACACAGTTCTCCCATGCTGCCCGGTAACTACAGTTGTATGATCCTTGTAGTACTGAAACAACCAGTGGCCTTAGCTTTAGTCTTTGGGACGTATACATGGCATTAACTTTACACAGGTTCTTCCATGATTACTATCTGAATCCTACAGCGTCCTGAGACCACCTTCCTGTCACCTACCGCACTATAATCAATATCTTTTCAAAGTACACTTCTGACCCTGGCTCTCTCCGGGGTAAAGGTCAGACTCCTTAATAGGGTCGGTGAGCCTGTGCACAGTCTGGCCCCCACCTGCCCCTCCAGTCCTGCCTAGGACAGTTCTCCCCTCTGCCTGGCTCCAGATTCACTGACCTTCTGTTCTCCAATGTGTCACACTGTCTCCATCCTCAGGGCCTTTGCATATGCTGTCTCTTTTGCATAGGATGTTCTTTGCATTTCAAGTCTAGGTCCAGTTCTTTTTGTCATATACTCTCATAGAACTCTATGCCTTTCCATCAAGGCCTTTGTCTCATATCATCATTAAATGAGACAGTTCTCCCATTAAATGGTAGTTCTGGGCTCCTGTGTCTCCCACCAGAGAGTCTATTCCAGAAAAGTAGGAACATGGCTCTGAGCTCCCTGGTGGCCACCTCGGTGCCTACTGCAGGATCTGAAATTCCCAGTGGTCAGTTCTGTCCTCCTCCCTTTCCTCTCAGCAGCATTTGACACAGGTGGCCACTCTGTACATGAAACCCTGTGTAACTCCACATCTGGGCTTGCATACTCTCAGGCTAACCCCGACTCCCCACTCTCAGCTGCTGTGTTTCAGCCTCCTTCACTGGTTCCATGTTGGTTTCCATCCTCTAAAGAGTCCTATATTCTGTCTTATCATCCAACTGATGAAATCTCTCCCAAAGAAAGAGCCTAAAGGGTAGAAAAATGACATTGAGAAAGATGCCCATCACCACAGTAGTTACAATAACAAGCAATTTGGAAGCAAGTTCAATGGCCAATACTAGTGAACAGTGCAGAAAACTGGGATGACATCCACTTCGTTGACTATTATGTTGCTAACAAAATAAGACCTACACCACCTGTCTGGAAGCTTGACAACTTTCTACAATGGAATGTTCTCTAAAAGTTAGGGTACATGAAATCACACTTATAACTGTAAAAATTTATTTTAAAAAAGATCTGATGAACATTGGGACTTCCGAGGTGGCACTAGCAGTAAATAACCCACCTGCCAATGCAGGAGACATAAGATACGTGGGTTTAATCCCTGGGTCAGGAAGATCCTCTGGAAGAGGAAATGGAAACCCACTCCAGTATTTTTGCCTGGGAAATCCCATGGGCAGAGGAGCCTGGCAGGCTATAGTCCATGGGGTCACACAGAGTCAGGGTGAACCCTGAAAAATACATACTGTTTTAGAGCATAAGAGTCATGGGATTTAGAGCATTTCTTCCTCTTATTTTCCAAATATTTCTATTTTATAAAAAGGTGTGTGTGTGTGTGTGTGTGTGTGTGTGTGTGTGTGCATGTGTCTGATTGTGTAGAGACATGGAGAGAACAGAAAGAAAATAGTTATACTGTAATTTAAAATGTGTATAAAAATGAGTATATTTATAGAAATGTTATTTAAAAATGAAACCACTGAGAGCCATCCTGCAAGAAGTCCCTGTGAATTGCAGTGCCGTGAGAGATATTACACCTCTGTGATACACACAGCAAGCTCTCAGGAGGCAGTGGTTTCTGCACAGTGACAGATGATTTTGCAGCAAAGCTTTCCCTGGCTCAACTGACAAGCTATGCCGTCCTCCTCCTGAAAAGCAGAGAACTGGGCTGGCCTCTGCAGACCATCAAAAGCTCCAGCCTCCTCCTCGGGTTCTTTCATCTTCTTTGCTTCAAAAAAACCATTTTAAGTCAATGAATTCTAGGAAGCAGGGGTACAAACATTCACCTCTTTACTCTGCCCACAGCAGCCCTATCAACCACAGGTGCTCCTCAGATTCTGCAAAGAAGACCAATTTAATTGATTTCCAGTGGCCTGGAGGATGAATTGGTACTGCCAATTCCCTTGAAAACATCCTCCTCTCCAAACAATGTCATCCTGCAGCAGCAGTAAGGAATGAATAGACTTCTCACAAGAGTCCTTTGTTGGAGAAAACACACTGGATCACTAGGGAGTAAACCTTGGAGCCATAGCTAAGGAAACTTCAGAGCAGTGAGATGCAGTTGGTGAACTCCAGCCCTCCTGACCATAAGAGACTCCAGTTGTCCATGCAAATAAACTGATGTATTTATGCAAACTACAGTACAATCTGTGGATGATAGAAGGCTAGTTTACGTAGGTTTAGTCAAAGAGTTGTGTTCAGTCGCTCAGTCATGCCCGATTCTTTGTGATCCCATGGACTGCAGCATGCCAGGCTTCCCTGTCCTTCAGTATCTCCTGGAGTTTGCTCAGATTCATGTCCATTGAGTTGATGATGCCATCCAACCATCTCATCCTCTGTCATCTTTCTCCTCATACCCTCAATCTTTCTCAGCATCAGCGTCTTTCCCAATATGTTCTGACAAAACTTGGTCCACTGGAGAAGGGAAAGGCAATCACTTCAGTATTCTTGCCTTGAGAACCCCATGAAAAATATGAAAAAAAGCCAAATAGCAATAATATTACTAATACAGCTTGCATGCATGGAGTGAATACCATGTGTCTGGAACTGCATTAACATTTATTCCTTGCTACAACTTTGGGAGTCACACGCTATCTCAGTTTTACAGATGGTCAAACTGAGGCTCAGTGAGCCTACATGGCCAGATCTTAATCTCTGTCTCTCTTCTTTTTGCAGCCTCCCCACCTCCTAGGATCCCTTAGCACTTTTTGTATGTTGCTTCCCCTCTGTCACTGGACTTATCAGGAGACTTCAATATTGATACTTTGCCAATAATAAGCTTCCTATATCCTTCAAGTTTGGAAAATCATTAATATTTTCTCATCTAGGATGACTTGGAACACACACTATAACTTAATCCATCTTCATTTGTTCTAACCATCTCATGATGGCAATAATTTTCCTTGGAGGACTGAGGACTAAGAGCCGCCAAGATTGACTGGACCTGTTGACCATTTTTTGAGAATGAACAACTTCATGCAGGAGGAGAAGGGGGCAACAGAGGATGAGATAGTTGGATGGCATCGCTGACTCAATGGACATGAGTTTGAGCAAGTTCTGGGAGATAGTGAAGGACAGGAAAGCCTGGCAGTGTTGCAGTCCATGAAATTGCAAAGAGCTGGACAGTTTAGCAACTGAACAATAACAAATTTCCTGCAGGTCAGTCATTGGACAGAGGGATCAACTGGACTTATAAACTTTACTCATAAACACATTCTGATGTTACTGACAAGAAAGCCCATGTATGAGAGTCATGTAAATCTTTCAGCACACCTGTGACGTAGCTGTTATCACCCGATTTTACAAATAACAGCATCATGCTGCACAGCCATGCACCTAAGACTTCTCTTCTTGGTGATAATTCACCAAGACTGCAGGCACCTGGTAGCCTATGGCTGCTTCTCTGCTTTGTGCTCATGTCAAGCACCAGTAATGATATTTGTCTTTGGTTAGAACAATATCTTCTCCCCCAAAAACAAACTTTGAGAGGAAGATAAGAGTACAAGAAATTGATTTGGAATTGATCCCATTGTGGGAAAGGAAATCCACAGTCCAGGCAGAGAAGTGAAGGCAGTGTTCAGTCGTGTCCAACTCTTTGTGACCCCATGAACCATAACTCACTAGGCTCTTGTCTATGGAATTTTCCAGGCAAGAATACTGAAGGGGGTTGCCATTTCCTACTCCAGGGGATCATCCTGTCCCAGGGATCAAACCTATAACTCCCTCATTGGCAAGCAGGTTCTATACCACTGTCCCACCTGGGAAGCCCAAAGGCAGTCAAGGCACGGAGCATTCATAAGCAGGTTAGCTCAGTGGCCAGGTCAGGCTTGAACCCTCTGGGAAGGCACGTAGAGAAGGCTGCAGAATTGTCCTCTAAGAGGGTCCTTGCACCAACTCCCCACCAATTCTCCTCTGTTTCTAAGGGTAATAAGGGCCAAGCACTCTCTGCTTTCCCTTCTTGCCAGGCCCACACCAACGACCAAGCACCAGAGGCCACAGAAAACCAACTGCATTTGGCATCTACAAGCACCAATCTATTGAGAGCTGAGGGGCTATGGTGAGGAATTGGCAGGGTTGGCCAATGCGGCCTTTCCTGTAACAGCTGGAAGCGGTTCTCCAGCAGCCTGCCAGGCAGCCACCACCGCTCAAAGGGGATTAGGAAGCCAACTGAAGCCATGTTGAGTCTGACTTTAGTGATTTATAAAGGTAGATCATTTCTTTTCTGATTGGGTGACAGATAGATTATAAATTTTGATGGTATGGAGTATAGCCTTGTGGGTTGCCTTATAGTTTCTAACAAAGGGTATGTGGTGTAGTGGTTAAAAGTACAGACTCTGATTTCCCTCCCAGATGCTCAACCGGTTTGTCACGTGACCTCCCACAAACTGCTTAATTGTTCCATGTCTCAGTTATTCACTTCATCAATAACTTGGGAACAGAATAGTGTCCATAGGTTCTATCTATTGATCAAGTATCTACCATTACTTAGTAACATAAGTGTAACCTATCCATATACTGCATATAATTTATAAAACATAAATAAGCAGATTCAATTTCAAAAAAGGAATCTGGTGACTTTTTAGTAATTTAACTTCCCGTTATAAATGGTGATTCAGTTACTGGGTGACCCAGAAGCTATGCTCATGGAGCTATACTTGATAATTCAGGCAGGAAAAAAGACAGAAACAATTTTCCTTTTACCTAAAGGAACATGGATCCAATTTCTGCAGCCAGGAAAAAAATATGTGCTCTGTTTTTCAACATACATAAAAAGAAAAATCTCCTGAAAATGGAAGTATGAATCTTGTCCCCCAGTACTTTTCAATCTGAGAGCGGAAAACACCTCCCTTTTTATTGATTTCATCTACTAAGTGAATCCTGGGCTTCTTAAATAAGACAAAATTGAACCTCAGATCTTCAGAGTCTGCACCCTGTAGGAACCCTCTTGGGACTTAAATTCACTGATGTTGTAGGAACACATGTAAGACAAGAAAATCCACCATTTAAATTACCCCTTTTCTCCTTTGGGAGATAAATCAAGCCAATGGAGTCCCTTCCTTTGCAAGGATGTGTGCTTTCCTTTATCTACTGACTCTGGTTGGTGCGGGCTGGCTAAAGGGACCAGTTGGGCAGCCTTGCAGGACAGAATGTAGATTAATAATGAGCTCTGACAGCCATGCCCAATACATCATTACACATCACTGGACATCTAATTCCTTCTTTCAGTGGGAGGAAGTTTCCAGGACTCTCTATATGTATTGGTCAAGAAATGTCCAGATCCTGATGTTAAAATCACTGGGAAGGTATATTTTCATACCTACTCTCTCCCCTTCTCTTTCCTCTGACCAGCAAAATGCCTTGAATAACTTGTAGCTCGATATCCAGCTCAAGGCAGACAATAGGATCTGTAACCACATAACGCAGCCACTGTTTCTAGAGTGGACTCTATTCTACTTTCATGTACTCCAAATTTTAAATCAATTTCCCTTTCTAAGTGGGGTTTCTGTGACAAAAAAAGAAGCTGTAAAACAAGGATAGCTGCATCTGCTAATGAAAAAAACAATAAAACTGGGGGAGTCCATTTTAGCTTTGAAATTCTATGGTGCTACAATTCTAAGGCTCTGATGAGAGAGAGAGAGATCTAGAAGTAGAAACTGACTACAAGGAGAATGCCAATTGAAAAAATAAAAATCAATTTTAAAAGGCAAGCAATATGAAGCTACATCATGAGTGTTTCTCTTTTTATAGGGAGATGCTTGCAACTTATCAGATTCTCAAAAACTGAGCAGTAATGCCAAAAGCCAGTGCAGTGTCTTTCCTGTTGGTTCACCCTGAATGTCAGCTGCAGCTTAACGGACCATTCCTGTATAGACTGATGGCTTCCTACCTCAAGCTCCAGTGTTACTCTGTCTGAAGGCTTTCCTCATCTGAAAAAAGTCAGAAAGGGAATCAAAGTCTCAGGGACCATTCACAAATGACAAGGGCCAGAATGCAGAGGATAAATAATATCTCAGGCTCTTTATTCTCAGTGGGACAGTCTTTTCAATTTTTAAAGTTTTAAACATTTTTAGGCCACATTTTGTGGCATGCAGGATCTTAGTTCCCCGACCAGGGATCAAACCCATGCCCTCTACATTTGGAGTGCATAACCACTGGAATATCAGGGAAGTACTGAGACAGTGTTCAAAGGAACTGGACTGAGTCCCTATTACCAAGTGATAACTGCTCATCATCACAAAAGCTTGATCACTGTCTCTGACTCACTTTCCCGCTCTCTCCCAGTGCTTCCTGGGATTACTTCTCAGTTCAGCTGTCTAAACCCAAATCTTGTCTTAGGATATGCTTTTGAAGGACTCAACATGAAGATTCAAATTATAGTGAAAAAATAGTGAACTGTAACTAGAACCTAGCAGCTAGCACTTTACACGATGAAGCTCTCTAAAGCATTAGTCTTACACCCGTTCTCTGAAGGACCTTTGAGACTTAGGCAGAGCTCCAGATGAGCTGGAGGGAAAAGTGGGACTGGGTCAAACAACGACATTAAAAATTCATGCAAAAGTGTCAAGTTATGCCAAGTGGTCCATAATTATTACGAGAATCAAATAATACACATAAACATACTTCAAAAAGAAGAAAGCATGGTTGGGATATTAGATGGTCTATTTCTTTGTGATCTTGCTCTAAAGCAAGGATAGGCAGATATTTCCGATGAAGAGACAGACAGTAAGTATTTTAGGCTCTGTAGGCCTTTCAGTAGTTATGCTACTTACTCAGCCCTGCCACTGTAATACAAAAGCAACTAAAGGTGAATGGATGATGATGTGTTTCAAAAAAACATTATTTTCAGATGTAGATGAAGAGTCAGATTTCAGATGTAAGTGAAGAGCCAGATTTAGTAGTAGCTGTGTTTTGTTTATTTTTCAGTAGAACAGTGGACAAGATGTCCCACTGGGCTTCCTGGAATTTTTTTTCCCCAGCTTTATTGAGGTATAATTGACAAATAAAATTGTAAGGTATTTAAAGTGTTCTTCTATGAGCAGTGGTTGAATGACCTTTGCTGCAAAGCATTATTTATTTGTAATGTATTTATGTTGATAGTGATTCATTATTCTCCAACATGGTCTAAGTGACTCCAATTGCTTTGGATAAAGCAGGAACACATGGCAAATCATTCCTAGTGATGAGGAGCTTTATGAGTGTTAAGGAAGTCTGTGTCTGTTGTCCAGGAGCTCACAGTTTCCAATTTCCAGAGATATTTGACCAGTTTGAGGAAGAGGCATCACTAATGAAGTCTTAGGAAAGCCAGGCTTATAAATCTCTGCCTATAAAACAGCATCCAGAATCCCAGCTCTGCAACCATGAGTGTTCACCTGGCAGACCTTCTTCTACAGGAAGTGTAATCGATCAAGGACCCCAGCTGCTGTGTTCTGAAATCCATCTCCATGTGTCACACCTCCCACAGGCTCCTCCCTGCCAATATCAGAGTTTGTGGGTGGAATATAAGCGCAGACCCGTTCCTGGAAAATGCAGAGAAACTCCACTGTGGGCTAGTTTTGACTCAAGGACTCCCTGATTGCTTTGCTGAAGCTTCCTTAGTCTGCATGCAATCTAGGATACTTCCCCCGACACTTTTTCCCTCTCTCGGGGTCAGACTTCCATCACAGTGACAATGCTGAACCTCACCTGAGCCCTGTGCTCCTAGAAACCAGCAATAGTTAAGAAATCTACTCCTTACCCTTTGGTGTTCTGTGAAACAACTTACTGCAAAGACTCACCCTTCCCCTATAGAAGGGAGGAGAATGGAACGACAGAGGATGAGATGGTTAGATGGCATCATCAACTCAATAGACATGAGTTTGAGCAAACTCCAGGAAATGGTGAAGGACAGGGAAGACTTGCATGTGTCGTGGGGTCACAAAGAGTCGGACACAACTGAGTGACTGAACAACAGCATAACTTAGACAAGACTCACGAGTGATGACAAGACCAGACACAGACTCCTCGGATCCTGTTTCATATACGGTTAGCTGAACAGTTTATCCTTACTAACCAATCTGAATGTCATGCCTGCTACCTTAATTTGACCCAACTTTTATGAAGCATTTTTCCTTCCCATAGGATCCTGAAATTTGGCCCACCTGGACAAATGCTGGTGGCTCAGACGGTAAAGAATCTGCCTGCAATGCAGAAGACCTGGGTTCAGTTCTTGGGTCAGGAAGAGTCCCTGGAGAATGGAATGGCTACTCGCTCCAGTATTCTTGTTTGGGAAATCCCATGGACAGAGGAGCCTGGTGGACTACAGTCCATGGGGGTCACAAAGGGTTGAACATGACTGAGCGGTCAACATTAACTAACTGAGCACTGGGAAACAGAACAACTTCTCCTTAACTGCCCCTCCTAAGAATCTGCTGACCTCAGGAAGGAACATCCCCTGTCAATATTCCATCAAGCCCTCATTCATCCCACTCTCCACACTTCATCTTTCTAGCCTTGTTTTCTTTTCCCTGCAAAAGACAAGTCCTTAAAGATCTGGTGATTGGCACCTCTTCCTGTTGAATGAAGTCTCTTCTTACCTACATCCATATACATTTTGAATAGGGTTCTGAGGGCTCTCCCAGTCCTCTCTGACTCCTCCCTTCATTTTTCTCTCTCTTTCCCTTAAGAACATTCTTGCATGTTTAATCCCATCTTGGCATCTGGTTCTCAGAGGGCCCACACTAACACACACAGCACCAAGAGTTAAAATGGGATTTGGTCCTGGCTCGCCCTTCACCCAGCAGGTCAAGAGGGTGCTGTCCTGACTGGTAGGTGGGGCATGGATATATCTTGGGACAAGGATGGTACAATTGCTAAATATTTCACCTGTGATGAGCTGAGAACATTTCCCAGTGGAGGGAAGTGCTGCGGCAGGTATGATGGCACAGGCATTTAAAATATGGAGAGAAAAATGCTCTCAAAGATAAAGAAGTTGGCTGATTGCCACTAAATTGTATCAGTAACCTGAATAAAGATAATGAGAGATGGAGAGCTGTTGAAGCCATTAATAGCCAAAGTGAGAAACCAGATGGCTTCTATGGTACTAGAGAGTCCCTCATCACCTGTATGGAAGATGGAAGGTTCAGTGATTCATCATCACAGGGACAGAGATCTTTCCCAGGTATGGGTTTGCCTTTCCTGCTCACATAGCCTCAGCTACAGTCACTATCCAGGGCTTAGGAAGTAAAATCCTCAACAGCATAGCATCTGACCAGAGCACACATTTTACATGGAAGGAGATGCAGGAATGGATTCATGACCCTCAGATCCACTGAACAAATCATATACCACCAACACATCATATCCACTGAACATATACCACCAAAAATCAGTGGGGCAGATTTTTAGGAGGTACAACTGAAATGCCAGCTCAGAGGAAATATTCTGAAAGGATGGTGAATGTCCAGCATACAGTATGTGTGTGCATGCTAAGTCACTTCAGTCATGTCTGACTCTTTGCAACCCTATGAACTGTAGCCCACCAGGCTCCTCTGTTCATGGGATTTTCCAGGCAAGAATACTGGAGTAGGTTGTGATGCCCTCCTCCAGAGGATCTTCCTGATCCAGGGATCGAACCCAAATATCTCTTGTCTCTGGCATTGGGAGGCAGATTCTTTACCACTAGCACCACCTGGGAAGCCCTCAGAATACAGAACATTTATTAAAAAAAAAAAAAACCAAAAAAAAAAAAAAAAAAAAAAAAACAGGGAGGACACAGAGGTTCAGGAACCAAAAGATGAAAGCAAAAGTGGCCCCACATATGTCACCACAATGGCCACTAGGGGTTCTCAGGATTGGAGGAGAAGTCCTATAAGGCGGACACTCTAGAAAGGGGTGAAGGGTTCAGTGAACTACAAATTCTGGCTGTCACCAGGGTACTTTTGTGCCCAGGAACGAGGACATAAAGAAGAGCCACCATACTGACAGGAGTAATAGATACTGATCAGCAGAAGGAAGGAACATTGCTTTTATAGAAAGGATGCTGAAAGGATACATAAGAAAGCCAAGTAATCAATGTGGGTGTCTCCTGGTGTTGCCTGGTAACTGTGGACCAACATATGCAATGTTCCCAGACAAGAAGGATGTGACTATCAAGTTTTCAAGTGGTTCAGGTTTGGATCGTACCACCAGATAAACCACAATCAACCACTGGGACTACAGATCAGGATGATGGGAGTTTAGAATGAGTAGTAGGTAAGGGAGAGGATGAGTACCAACTGCAGCCCCAAGGTACACAGCAGCCATGGCGTCTATAGTTCATCCCGCCAGCCACCTCCTGGGATTCCCTTGGGAAGAAAGGCCCATGAAATCATGGAGGAGTTGCTCCCTGAGCCTGTATGGAGAAGCACAGCTTTGAGGGACAAGGGAAGATTGTGGAGGTCAAGCAATATGTCTAATGCCCAGGAAGTGTGGTCTCTGAGCACTCTGGATGCTTCACTTTGAAAATCATTGTCAATGTATGGCAAAAACCACCACAGTATTATGAGGTAGTTAGCCTCCAATTAAAATAAATAAATTAATTAATATAGAAAAAAGAAACTCACTGCGGCATTTATAAAAGACCGAAGGTGGGGATGATACTAAGGCAGGCTCCATCTTACAGGACAGGGAGATGTCTTTGTTGGCCAGCTCTGGCTCAAAGACACCCCCATGGCTTTGTCACACTTTCCTTAGACTACAGAGCAGTCTAAGACACTTGTATCCGACCTCCTCTTCTTCTCTCCTTCCCTAAGGGTCATGCTCCTATAGCAGTCTGAAGGCTCTTGATCTTCTCCAGCTCCCTATTAACTTCCTTTCACATGAATATCCTAACAGCATAGAACTTTTTTAGATGGTGTTTATCTAAAATTACATCTGTTTCAATCACATGCATGCACATGAACTCAAGAAAGGGAAATTGATTCTATGTGTGCTCCAAGGAGTCTCCAAGAAATAAAAATAAACAAAAAACTCTGAAAGAGATTTATCTTTGTAACTGAGAAGGCTTATAGATAGAAGGCATAAAACATACCTTTCAAACAAAGCCATAACCTAACTCACAGGGCACCAGATTCATCTGTTTTTTGCAATAGAGGGAAATAAAATGTGGGATAGAGAAATGAGATGAAGCCATCAGTAAAGAGGAATGGGGGTGATTTGCATGGATGCCTTGTATTAAGCAAAGTAGGAAAGTAGGGTGGAGAACAGAGAAGAGAAAACAAAAGGAATACTCAACAGGCAAACTAAACACGTGCTTAGGGTCTCAGAAAGGCAGGAGTACCAAAAACAGAAAACGAAAGAATAGAAAAATATTTTAATATTGACTTACATAGGCATTTAGTGAAATTCTGAAAAATTACATTTAAAAACTGTTTTGTCATCTCAGTACTATTTTTAATTTCTGTATCACATGGCCATGCACAGCCATCTTTGTTGTACTCAGGGTCTTTAAAGGTCTTCATGTGGCCTGGGTTAAGGTGATGTGCCTGTGTGTATATGGAAAGAGAGTCTACAGAGGAAGAGTACTCTACAGAGTGGAAAAGAAGAAAAATTTTATACAGGATTCAGGGCCACAGAACAATGGTCTTTCACACTTGTTTAAGTTTTGTTAGTGGTGCATCTGCTGAAGGCAAGATCTCTAGCTCTTTGTGTCTTAAGCCTTCCATTCTTTTCTCCTATTTCATTCTTGCATCTCATTTTGTTGCTTCTATAAGCTCATTTGCAATTCTGTCATGTTCTTTGAACGGAAAAAAAAAAAAAAGACATTTAAAAATGCTGAGATTCTTTTTCCAAGAAGTTCAAATGTTTAACAACCCATTAGGCTCCGTGATGTCCTGGAGGGAAAAAAGGAAGATGAGCAGACAGGTCAAGGGAAGGAGGGCAAAGACTCAAGGCCATGATAGACTTTTCATTCCAAATCATAGGAGGTGTCTTTGCATCTTTATTTGATTTATTTTCCAAAACTTCCTAACCATATTTAATTTAAAAACATTTGGTCCAAATCTTCGCTCCATCTAAAAATTATTCCATCAATATTTGCAATCAATTCTAATACATGGGACCAATTAGCTCCCTTGTGGGCAATGACTTCCCTGGTGTCAGTGACCATAGCAAAGACCAGGCCAGTCCAGAGTGAGTGCTCAGAAAATAGTGGGTGGATATTCTCATGTCATTTGAACAAACATTTACTTAGTACACCCTTAAGGCAATGCATTGCACTTGCTGCATGATACCTATCTTTAAGGAGTTCACAATCCCATGGAGGCTAACCCATTACAAAAAAAACCCCTACACAATATTAAAAAACAATCAACACTCTCTCCTTGCTCTCTTTTGTCTTCATGGGCAACACTGAACTTCATTTCTTATCAAGATTCCTCCCCAGTCAATTTCCCCACACCTTCAACCACAATGCTGGGACTTACCTGCACTCTCTTAGGTGACTCTGTCTTTGGAGAAATCAAATGAGGTGACGGGGACCGAGACAGCCCTTTTGTGTTTAGGACTTCAGTCTGACTCATGAGAAAACATGTCAATTGTATTCATTGAGCTCAGCATCATATGAGGCACTGCATGTTTTCATTCCACATTTGCTGTATACCTACTGTATGACTCATTGCACATTTATTGTGAACCTACTGTATTCTGGGCTTGGTGACAGGCACTGAAATACAGCCCCTATATTTCTGGGACACACAGTAGTAATGAAATAATGAAACAGTATCATTCAGTCAAAACTATCAGGTGCTTTCTCGAGCTTTTAGGTTTGCATACTCCAGGTGATGAGGCATTGTAAGAGCCTAGTAGCAGAAACCTGGAGGAAAGCAATAAAATCTATATTAATTGACACTGGAGGGAGAAGAAAAGCACAATTTTACCCAGTGCCCTGTGCAAAATGTCATTGTAATCACATTTAAATGAAATTATATTCCAGGTATAAGAGCAATATGATTCATCACAATCCTCAGTGGAATCAAGAGAAAAATTTCTCAGTCACAAAAACTGATTAAATGTACTTTCTGTCATCTGTCCCAAATCAAAGCTTTTGTGGTGTATGCTACTCTGCCTTCTTGGGTTTTGAAGAGAATGAACACAGCTCCTAAATCTGATCATCCAGTCCCAAACTCCAAGTTGAGGTCAAGTCTGGGCCCAAATGTAGATCTTCTAACCATGAGCATGAAGATCTGAGGTAAATCCCTTCATCTCTTTCAGCACCAGTTCTCCATCTATAAAACTGTCTTTTTCATAGGCTTAATATGTGTAATAAATGAAACAAGATAATGTATGCAAAGTGCCCAAATCGTGGCTAAGTGCTCAATAACTGATGCTGATAATTGATACTGTGATCATAACAGTCATTTTACTGCTATGATGTTTTAGCAGTAACATTTTACTGTTATTATCAATGCTGATACTCCCAGGTTTACATGGAGATGGTTTCAGGCAATGTTGCACCTTTCACGTCAGGACATGTATACCATCTACTGTCTCCTGTGATGTCAGTTCTCTGTGGTACAGGGACCACACTATGCATGTCTTTTTGTGCCTGATGTCTTTGAATAGGGCACTGCCTCAGATAGTGATGCAATGTAACTCCCTGCAGTGCAGGAGACCCAGGTTTGATCACGGGGTTGGGAAGATCCCCTGGAGAAGGACACAGCTACCCACTCCAGTATTCTTGCCTGGAGAATTCCATAGACAGCGGTGCCTGGTGGGCTACAATCCACGGGGTTGCAAAGAGTCAGACACGGCTGAGGAACTAACACTAGAAATGTTTGAGATGAGCTTTGGAGTCATCCTCCACATAAATTTTCCTAATATTTATCAGTCTACCAAGTTGTCTAATTTTTTTCTGACTTAGTTGGTAGTTCATTTCTTTTAGGAAATTGTCCACTTCATCTTAATTTTTAAAATTAATAGGTATAATTTTTAAAAATATATTATTCTAAAATATCTCCTTCATTAAAATTACATCCTCCTTTTTCACGATCCATTTTCTTTGCTGCATTCGCCGTTTCTTGATAAGCCATGTGAGGGCAACACCCCAAGGCCAACACAGACTAAAAGTAACAAGACGAGTGGAGGGAGAAAGTGGGTCCAGGGAGGCACCTATTCTCTCCCAGGCAGTCGTGTTAGTCATTTGGTCGATCCCGTGGACTGTAGTCTGCCAGCTCCTCTGTCCGTGGAATTCTGCAGGCAAGAATACCAGAGTGGGTTGCCATTCCCTTCTCCAGGGGATCTTCCAGACCCAGGGATGGAACCTGAGTCTCCTGTACTGCAGGCATACTCTTCACCATCTGAACCACCAGGGAAGCCCCAGCCTCCAGGGAAGCCCAGGCAGTAAGCTGTTCTCGAACACGCCATCTCTCATGCCTATGGTAGGTTCTCATTGAGGTTGTTTACTGTTATCAGTTTGAAGGGGCTTCAGACAGCAGCACACAGCCGTGGAAATCCAGTGAGGGGTATATGCTGAAGCCATACCTGCTCTTCCTCCTTCATCCTCCCCACTAGCATTACCACTTATTTCAAAAATGCAAAGGCTGGAAAGTTTAATGTGCAAATCAAAGGCCACTGAAATACCCAGAGCTCTGCAGAGTGTCCTGATGAATGTGTTAAAGGGAAATGTGATTAGAGAAGTGAGGGAGTTAAGGAGAGAATTATGCAGCCCGCTCATGTTTTATGAATGCTGATGGAGTGGGGGATGGGCAGAAACAGTGCTCTTCTGAATGATAATAGTCTGAAAATCACCAGCTGCTTTAACATTATTTTTTATTTTTTTGGCTTGGGGGGTATGTTAAAGTGTCCCTAACCTGTGTTGCAGATATGGATAATATTTTCAATTAATCTTACCTTTTCTTACAAAAATTAAAGGAGAAATTGGTTTATTTGCACAAGTAGAATACTGAAAGACCTCTGTCTGCATATGTAGAAAGGAAGACCCCTGGAGAAAATCAGTTAGAAGGTCACCAACAGAGTCAGCAACATTAACTCTAAAATGTTTAATTCCTATGCTATGCAAGAAAAACATTTCATTTCAACCAGGGTATAAGCAAGACTCTATGCAGAAGGAGATACAATGTTTAGTTACCCCATCGGTGGTATCTGCTTTGGGTGGTTATAAAGATTCTGGAATCTATCCTGCCTGGAGATTATGTATGCCTTTGATGCTTCCATTCTAGTAATACCGCCCAGTCTACAGTACCATCGAGTTACAAAGTGATTCCTTATTTCAATTGCGTTCTGTGTTTACCCAGGAAAATAAACAGCACAAGCCTTCTTTCCCCATTTGTACAGATGGAAAAATTGAGGCTCAGAGATTCAGAAATCTTTCTGGAGTTTGACAGGTGGCAACTCCATGGTTCCCCTGGAGTAGGAAATGGCAACCTGCTCTAGTATTCTTGCCTGGAAAATTTCATGGACAGAGGAGTCTGGTGGGCTACAGTCCATGGGGTTGCAAAGAGTTGGACATGACTGAGCATGCACACACACACAACTCCATGGTAAGACTTAGAAGGACACACGTGGACTGGAATTCTAGCTTTGCCAGTTTGCTGGTGGATGACTGTGCTAAAGAATTTGCATAATCTGAGTCACAGTTTCTTCCTCCACAGCCGTGGATGATCATACACATTTGGTCTGATTGTGAGGAGGAACAGATGTAACACACTATACTACCTAGCCCCGTGTCTCATGGGGTTGGAGTCTCAGCACAGAGTAGCTCTCATCATTAGCCAAATCGAATACAGCCTTCCAGCAGGCCTTGAGTCTGCCCCTGATATCATTAACCAAGTTACCTAGCAGAATAAAAATCACAAATGCATTACAAATGATGCCAGAAAGGCAGTGTAAATTAATGAAATATATACAACCATGAAATATTCAGAAGAGTAGATCCAAAAGGAATTTTCAAAGGGATTAAGATGGGATGTTTGTCAAAAGCTAGAGAATAATTCCCTGTATTTTCCCTAAAATGTACTCATGTTCAGAACATGATCACTTGGGTGTTAACAGGAAAACATAGCATGGGTCATTTCCAGAGGATTAGCAGTTTTCTCTTCCTAATCACCATGGCAGTCTACGCAAAAGCCAAAGCAAAGCAAAGGCTACATCATCCCATCCCCATTTTGCAGCCAAACTATGGATATCTATCGCCAGGCATCTTCTGCTGCCTGATGAGTATCCTGGTTTCACGCAGGGAGGGATAAGTAGCAGTAATTCATGAAACCCAGTGTAATCTCCACGCTCCAGGCCAGAGGAAGAATTTGAAAAATATGGTCCCATATACTGACAGATCCAAATCAGACTGTGGTCCAGAATCTTCCTAATAATGTGAGCAGATCCACAAACAATAAGCAGATAAAAATCTGAATTGTTATTCATATTCTCCCTGAGGATATGCATATTGCATGTATTACTGCACCTGTGTTCCAGGGAATCACTTGCAAATGAAGAGCAAATAAAATTCCACATACCCACAACTGGAAAATCAAAACAGAATCTTTTTTTCAGCTGGGTAGAATGCAGCACTCTAATCAAGAAAGTGCTACCACTCTAGTAAAAGCCATGAAAATATTTCTCCAGCAGTACTTTCTCATTCTCTGAGATTATACTCTTGACTAGCCCCTCATTAAAGGCACTAACTGGGAAGACACCTCAGTGACAGTTTCGATAGAGAGATATGTACAATACCATATCTAAGGTGTGTTAAGAGTTCCAGCAAGCCCTGCATTTACCAACAGCTAAATCACATAATCTGCACTTCTAGAAGTTACCAACCTGGTGGCCATCAGTCTCAGGGTTCTGGTCTGCCTCTGGGAGCATAAGATAGTGGAGAAGTTAAAGACTAAGCAGAAGCAACTGGTGGGTACCTGCTGATTCATTATGTAAACACATATCCAAGTGGGATAAATAGGGCAGAGGGTCTGGAAATACGCTTAATTAGAAACAGACAAAGGGACTCTTGGTAATATCTTTGCCTGGACAACCAGCGTTTGTGTTTGGACCATTGCATTCAATAATTGAGGCTCAAGATTTTTATTGGAAGCATTGATTTTACCTGCTGAACCAGGAAAGCTGCTTCTCATCCTGCAGACATGTGATGTGATTACAAAACAGACTTTCCGTGCAAGGAACACAGTGCTGGGGACTGAATTAGCCCTCCTGGTCTCACAATAGAGAAAGACTCTCTGGATGAGGTGTGCCGTAGGGGATGAACACCTGTTCCAATAGGGTTTAGGGTCACCTGGCAGGATGCGGGGCAGCCCTGGCTAAATTCCTTTGCTTGTTTAGTGCTGTGTTCAAACACCATGTCTGACACCAGCTGAATGATTTCAGAGAATCTGAAAAGCCTCATTTTCGCAGTCTCTAATGACCTCTTAGGGTTGTGGGGAGGATTACACAAAATAACGAATGCAAAATGTTTGGAAGGGTGCCTGGTATTTTAATAAGTTCTCAGTAGTTGTGGCTATCTTAAAAATCATCATTATCATCACTAGGAATCGTGAGACTACAGATGAAGATAAATCTATAGTTTCTACCTGGGGTGAATTAATGGAGATCCAGAGAAATTTCCATGGAAAAGACAAGTAAGTATAGAAAAATAGACACACTGTTAGGGAAATGACGCTGAAGCTGGAAGCTGAAGTGAGGATGTTTCTTGCATGGAAGGACATTAAACTAACTACAAACATATATTGAGGGTCTCCTATGTGCCTGGCAGTGTGGTGGGCCAGGTACACCTACCTCAGTGATTTTACACACGCCAGGCTCAATGGGAGGGCTGACTCAACGGGGTACAAATAGAAAAAAAAAAAATGTCCCCTCATCATTGTCCTTTAAACCTGCCGATTAGAATTATGCTTCAGCAAAATCTCAAGTGGATTCCTTATCTTCTCTTGTTACCCTCACATAGAATGAGTCTCATGTAAAGGTGACTTTCTACAAATCCTGTGTCTTCTAAGATCAAACTATTGTTCTCTCAATAGAGTTATGATATTCTTTTCAAATAATTTTATTAGAGGATAGCTGATTTGCAATGTTGTATTAATTTCTTCTGCATAGCAAAGTGATATATATATATACAAATACATACATACATATATATATATTCTTTTTCATATTCTTTCCCATTGTGGTTTATCACAGGATATGGAATATAGTTCCCTCAATAGATTTAAATTCCCTGCTCTGACCTTGCACTGGACTCAAGCTTGGAGCCCACAGTGGGAAGGTAGTGGGAAGGTCAGTGTCTTCACTGTGTCCTCACCTTCTCTTCCACCTTCTTTCATGGTCACTAACCAGCTCCCTTTCCTCCAAGGTTGGAGCCAGAGGAGGAGAAGGTCTCACAGGGCAATGTAGTTGTAACCCAGCCTGGTACTATGATGTCCCTTCTGGTCACTGACCACTCCTTCTCGGCCCCTCTGACTGCACTCTCACTTCAGAGGCTGTCCTCCTGGTGGGACACCTGTGACAACCCAAGCCAGTTACTGCCTTCTGCACACACACAGCCTACCTGCCTGTCCTGACTGCGCTATGCACCGCCCATCCTCAGAGCCTCTCACACTGGCTTGTCCCCTTGAGAGAGGCTCCTTTCATCACCCAGAATCAGATGGATTCTCAGAGGTCCTCACAATTTAATTCACTTCAAAAATGTATTGGAGCCGCTCCCTCTTCCAGGCACTATTCAAAGTACTCAGATCAGAGCAGTGAAAGAAATAAGGGCCCCTGTCTGCAGGGAATTTGCATTCTTGAGTAGTGAGACAGACAGTTAACTAAAGAACTAATAAATTATGGAATATATTAGACAATGATGGGTTCTATGGAGAAAAATGAAGCAGGGGAGGGAAATGGAGATCACTGAAAGAGCACTGCAACGTTCAACAGTCAGGGAAGTGTCACCAACAGCACCTGAAGGAGACAGGCATCCAACACTGTCTTCTAGTGACGTTGGGGCCCCGCTTCTGCAATGTCTAGGTGGGGTGAGGGGTTAATCTCTCTCTTGGAAACATATTTTTTTCTACAAGCAATGGGCTTGAGGTGGGGAGAAAACTACTCTTCCGCTCCCCTTTTATCAAAGAAATTCTATTTATCTTGCATATTCTGTTATATATATTTAAAGCAGATGATGAACTACTAATTTTTTTAATTTTATTTTTTTAAATTATGAAAGTATAATAACACATTTACAGGAGACTTGGAAAATGTAGATGAACTACTAATTTTTAAAAATCATTCCTTAGCAAATTCTAAATATATAGTCTTGGCTTTATTTTTTAATATGCATGAGCATTTCATATTTTTTGTGTCCCAGATATTGGACCTCAGCCAAAATGTCATGACAATAGGAAAGATATGCTTAACTTCCCAGGAGTTACAGTGAAGAGATTAATAGTCATCACATCAAGGTCCCATAGATAAGAGGCTATGGAAATTTGAACCTAGTTTTACTATACAATATTTATTTACATATACATATATTGTATATATGTAATATGTACAATGTAATATATATTACTATACAATATTTCTTCCATTAGACTATGCTGGAATCTTAAGGGGTGACTCAAACAAACAAGCAAACAATCAAAGTAAGCAATACCTATGTTGAATACCTTAGTGATCACACTTACCTCCATTTTCCAAGAACCCTTAACATCCAAGTGGTTCTGTGTTACACAAGCTGTGTTCCCAATTTCTCTGCCTTGATGAGAGCATTAAAAAACAAATCTCTGAAATGTTCTTATAAAGGGTGTGATGAATCATTGAACAGATAGTTCAATCCCTAGAACCACTCGCTGAAACAGAATAATAGCTACTGCCATTCACTTGCTGGGAGTGATATCTTTCACCAACAAAAGAAAAATTTCCTGTATTCTTTTAACATGGACTTCTCATCCTCATTTTTGAAAAGGCATACTCTAATTACTAAATCAGATTTTAGATATTCCTCCTCTTATTGTATTGTCCCAAATGATGTTACAGGATTTTGAAAGGAACATGTTTATCTAAATAATTAGTTATAACTAGAGTTTGGAAATTATTCAAGATCACTTTAACCAGTTGTATTCAAGATCATTAACAGAGTTGCAAAAGACACCTATTTTGCAAAAGACACCTCTTTTGCCTCGTCTTTCCTTGATCTAGTTCCTATGAACTACTATTACTTGAAACCAGCAGAACCTGAGTGGGAACAATCCATATTACTGGCAGCTTCTTCCTAACTGCACATAGAATAGAGGCCAAAGTTTTTATCATAGTTGAAGCACCTCTTGATAGAATCTTGGAGAAGGATCAAGATGACAGGGATAGGAAGATCCTGGTCTCATCTCCCCCCACAGACACACCAAAATTACAACTACACATTGAACAACTCTATCTGAGAACAACGATACTAGCAGAATAGCTCTTCCACAACTAAGGATATATAGGGGAAGAAAATGCATCATAGCAGGTAGGCAGTGCAGAGGTGCAGTAAGGATCCACACTCTTTGGTATAGTGACCCCTAAGCAAGAAGAGATATCACAAATGTTGAGGTCCTTCCTAAGGAGTGAATGGTTCGAGCCCCACAGGGGACACCTCAGCCCGGCTGACCTGCACTAGAAAACAAAATTCCTATAATATCTGGCTTTGGATCCCAGTGGGGCTTACATGCAGGAGAGCCAGAGGACTGTGGGAAACTAGGACTCTGCTCTTAAAGGGCTTACACACAAACTGACTCACTCGGAGTACCAGGGCAGAGGCAGCAATTTGGAAAGTGTCTGGTCATACAAAGAGATGCATTGATTAGATTTAGGATGAATACTGAATGGGTAGGGATTGGAACTGTCTCTGGAGACACTGGCAGGTACCATTATTTTTACTCTCCCTCTATCGAACTGGCCTGGCACTGGTGAGCACCATTTCTGATATTCACCATCTACTTGCTAGCGCTGCTCCTCCTGGCAGGCATTTATCTGTAGACCTGCCCAACCCAACTTGCCCACCCGTAGCGGTGCCCCTCCAAAGTGGTCTCCTGTCCTGCTACACTAGGTGGGTGACCTTGGCTTGAACTGCTGTCCACACCCCACCCCAAGTGGTTCCTACCCCAGGAAACCAAACTTACCCACCAGCACACCCCAAACTGTTGCATCTGGGGCTAGCTATACTTGCAGCAATGGATAATTATCAAGACAGAAAATAAATAAGAAAACACTGGACTTAAGTGATACATTAGGTGAGAGTGACTTAGATATATACAGAGCATTTAATCACCAAACAGAATATACATTCTTTTCAAGTGCATATGGGACATTCTTCAGGATAGGTCACAAAACAAGTCTCAATAAATGTAAAAAGACTGAAATCATATCAAGTATCTTTTTTCAGCCACGTTGTTGTAAAACTAGAAATCACAGGAAAAAACTGAAAAGCACAAACACATGAAGACTAAGTGGCATGTTACTAAAGAACCAATACGTCAAAGAAATCAGAGAAGAAATAAAAAATACCCCGAGACAAATGAAAATGGAAATACCACATTCCAAAATAGATGAGACACAGCAAAAGCAGTTATAAGAAGAAAGTTTATAGCAATATGGGCCTATATCAAGAAAAAAAATTAAATAAACAATCTAATATTATACTTAAAGGAACTAGAAAAAGAAGAACAAATAAATCCCAGAGTTAGTAGTAGGAAACAAATAATAAAGACAATAGTAAAGATAAAGGAAATTGAGACTAGTAAATTAACAGAAAAGATCAGTGAAACTAAGAGCTTGTTCTTTGAAAAAGCAAACAAAATTGACATAAGCTCATCAATAAAAAGAGAGAAAGGGCCCAAATAAAATCATAGATATGAGGAGAAATTACATGCAATACTATAGAAATACAAAAGATCTTATGATGCTACTACAAATAACTATATGTCAAAGAATTGTATAACTTAGAAGAAACAGAATTCATAGAAACATACCAGCTTCCAGACTGAATCAGACAAAAAAAAAAAAATAGAATATTTGAATAAATCAATTGCTAGTAATGATATTGAATCAATAATCAAAAAACTCCCAGCAAACAGAAGCACATGACCCCATAGCTTCCCAGGTGAATTTTACCAAACATTTAAAGAAGACTTCATACCTATCCTTCTCAAACTATTTAAAAAAGCTAGAAGCTTCTAATCTCATTCTACAAGGCCCGTACAACACTGATACCAAAATGACGTAAAGACACTAAAAACAGTTTCAGGTCAATATCCCTGATGAATATAGACGCGAAAACCCTCAACAAAATATTATCATACCAAAGTCAACAGTACATTAAAAGGATCATACAAAATGATTGAGTGGGATTTATTCCAGGGACATAAGAATGGTTCAACACACACAAATCAGTCACTGTGATGTACCACAGTGATCCCCAATCTTTTTGGCACCAATGACCAGTTTCATGGAAGACAGTTTTCCAGGGTTGGAGGGTTGGTTTGAGAATGATTCAAGCATATTGCATTTATTGTGTACTTTATTTCTATTACTATTATATCAGTTCCACTTCAGATCATCAGGCATTAGATCCTGGAAGTGGGAGACCCCTAATAACATAATGAAGTTCTGAAGGACAAAAATCATATGATCATCTCAATAGATACAGAAAAAGCATTTGACAAAATTCAACATACATTTATGATAAAAAATGGCAACAAAGTGAGTATAGAGGAAATATATCTCAACATAATAAAAGCTATTAATAACAAATCCATAATCAACATCATACTCAATGATGAAAACTTTAAATTTTACCTCTAAGGTTAAGAATAAGATAAGGAAGCCACTCTTGCCACCTTTATTTACCACACTATTAAAAGTCCTAGCCACAGCAATCAGGCAGGAAGTAAAAGGTATCCAAATTGAAAAGGAAGAATTAAAACTGTCACTATTTGCAAGTGGCATGATATTGTATATAGGAAACCCTAAAAATGCCACCAGAAAACTTTGAACTAATAAATGAACTCAATAAAATTGCAGGGTGCAAAATTAATATACAGAAATCTGTTCGTTTCTGTTTACTAATAATAAATTATCTGAAAGAGAAAGTAAAGAAAATCCCATTTACTGCTGCATCAAAAATAATAAAATATCTAGGACTAAATTTAATCAAGAAAGTGATAGATCTGTACTCTGAAAACTATGACACTGATGAAAAAATTAAAGTTGACAGAAATAAATGGAAAGACATACTATGCTCACATATTGGAAGAATAAATATTGTTAAAATGTCTGTACTCTCTAAAGCAATATGCAGATTCAATGTAATCCCAATCACATACCAATAGCAGTTTTCACAGACCTTGAAACAACAATTTGAAAATTTGTATGTAACCACAGAAGTCCTTAAGTAGCCAATGCCGTCTTGAGAAAGAAAAACAAAACTGGAGACATCATACTGCCTGACTTCAAATTATATTACAAAGTTATGGAGTGAAAACAGTGTGGCACCAACACAAAAACAGACACACAGATTAAAGGAAAAGAACAGAGAGCCCAGAAACAAACTCAGGACTATATGGTCAGTTAATCCATAGCAAAGGAAACAAGAATATATAACGGGCAAAAGACAGTCTCTTTAATAAATAGTGTTGGGAAAACTAGATAACTACATGCAAAAGAGTGAATCTGAAACATGATCTTATATCACATATAAAAATAAACTCAAAAACAGATTGAAGACTTGAAATAAAACCTGAAACCATAAAAATCCTGGAAGAAAGCATAGCACATTAGCTCTTTAAAGTTGGTCTTAGAGACATTTTGGGAATCTCTCTCCCCAGGCAAGTGCAACAAAAGCAAAAACAAATAGGCAGAGGATCTCAATAGACATTTTCCAAAAGACATACAGATGGCCAATAAGTACATGAAAAAATGTTCAACATCACTAGTCATAACGGAAATACAAATCAAAACCAGAATGAGATACTACCTTATACCTGTCAGCAAGGCTGTTATCAAAATAACAACAAATAATAAGTATTAGTGATGTGGAGAAAAAGGAAATCTTGTGTGATGTATTGGAAATGTAAACTGGTGCAGCCAGTATGGAAACAGAATAGAGATTCCTCAAAAATTAGAAAAATGCCATGTAATCTAGCAATTGTACTTCTGGGCAATAACACAGATAAATCAAAAGCACTAATTTGAAAAAGATATATGCACTCCTATGTTCATTACAGCCTTATTTACAATAGCCAAGATATGAAAGCAACCAAAGATTCCAATAGTCAAGTGAATAAAGAAGATATGATACATACACACACATGATGGGATATTACTCAGCCAATATAAAAGAATGAAATCTTGTCATTTGTGACCACATGGATAAACTCAGAGGTCATACCAAGTGAAATAAGTCAGACAAAGAGACAAACACTGCATGATCTCATATGTGGAAATTAAAATACAAAACGAAACCTATTCATAAATTCAGAGAGGATTGTGGTTGCAAGAGAAGAGGGGAATTGAGGTGGGCAAAATAGATGAAGGGGATTAACAGTCACAAATTTCCAGTTAACAATATTGAATAAATAAGTCATGGGGATATAATATACAGATTAGGGGCAGAATCAATAGTGTAATCATTTTAAATGGTGATACACTGTAACAAGAATTATCTTGGTGGATCATCTCATAACATGTTAATATCAAATCATTATGATATACACCTGAAGCCAATATAATATTTTATTTCAACTCTATTTTAATTAAAAAATAACAACACAAAAGCCCAAAGTACCTCTCACTCCAGATTTCTACTACTACGTCATCTTGTGTTATTTCCCAACCTTTTCACTCCATTCCAACCAGTTTAATTTTTTTAGTTCTCTAAAATATTAAGCTTTTTCCCATAGTATGGAATGCAAGATTCCATAAAAGACAGGGACCATGTCCTGTATCCTTTTGTGTCGGTAGAGCTTAGCGTAGTGCTTGGTACATAGCAGATAATCAATAAATACTTGTTCAGTAGCTAGTAAGTGACAGTCAAGAGCTCAAACCTGTATCTTTTCATGCTCTATTCATTATTCTATATTGCTTGGTCAATCAATATCTAACTAAAAACTTTAATTTCTAAATTATGAAATCTATGGTTATCATGGATATCCATAAACCCATATGTATTTAGTGAACCCTGAGAGGAGGCACAGGAATTACAGTCATTCTGCTGTTATCACATGATATGCCATAGGGTTATATAGGAAACACTTCTGGAATCTCATGAAAGGAACAGAGAAGGACAGCATTAATGTATTTAGCAAAATGTGGGTAATAACATCTCCTTTTCTTGAGTGTTTGAAAGTGTTAAACTGTAAGCTGCACAAATTAGTCAATTTTAAGTAGAAAATGCAAAACAGGTTACTACAATAGTTTTTCTTTGAATCAAAGGCCTAGAGAAACATTTTGGATCTGTTCCTATGAACATTAATAATGGTCTAATAACATAAAATTACACCATATGCTTCCAAAGCTGAAGTCCATTTTTTTTCCCTTTTAAGTGAAGAAATATACTCTTATCCAAGAAGAAGCTGGCCATTGGCCAAAGGAAAACAGACTCCTGGAATTCTGAGGATTAATTTTCCTCCTGGTGTCTCAAGAACACAAAATTGCCCAAGTACCACAAGCCCTTACCTGGATGCCTGTACAGGTGCAAACTGTATTAAAATGTCTGCCAGGTGACATTCTCCCATAGCAGGGCATACACCCTCCTGCTGGCCTGCTGTACATCTTATCAGCAATAAATCCCATCCCAGTCTTCAGTTTAGGGCCTGATAAGATTTTTGCCTGAACTGCCCACCCAATTGTGAAAGTTGCTCAGTTGTCTGACTCTTTGCAACCCCATGGACTATACAGTCCATGTAATTCTCCAGGCCAGAAGCCGTTCCCTTCTCCAGGGGATCCTTCCAACCCAGGGATCAAACCCAGGTCTCCTGCATTGCAGGCAGATTCTTTACCAGCTGAGCCACCAGGGAAGCCCAAGATACTGGAGTGGGTAGCCTATCCCTTCTTCAGAGGACCTTTCTGACCAAGGAATCAAACCAGGGTCTCCTGCATTGCAGGCAGATTCTTTACCAGCTGAGCTAAGGAGAGGCTCTGAAAGACAGAAGTTTGAGACTTGGTTGTTTTGGAATCCTCAGCATCTCATCTCATGTTTGGTACAGGTTGCCTATACGAAGACCCATGAGATGCAAAACTTCAGCCTGGTTAAGAGCTCATGTTCAAACCACGGCTTCACAGCTTTCTATATACATGATGTTGGCAAAGTTGTTTCACTGCACTGTGCTTCGGTTTTCTCAACTGTATGAGAGTGTATTAATAGTAACTACTTCATTAGCTCATAGTGAAAATTAAGTGATATGACTCAAGCACTCAATAGATGTCAGCTATTTTTATTATTATTAAATTATTGTTGCATGAACATCCTTAGAGATTGATTTCCCAAGTCCCTGGTTTCCTGCCTTAACCATAGAGCTCTCAAGAGCTTCTCTTACCACAGCCTCCAGGGCTGCTGGAACCCTGGAGAAAGCCTCAGAACCACAAATGGGAAATCTGGAAGCCAGCGATAGGCTTCTGATATGAGTAGGCGAGAACAGCATAGAGAACACGAAAAGGGAAAATCTCATCCATTCTCTGCTGTGTGGGCACTGACCTTTGTTCTCCATCCTACAAGACAGAAGGATTGTTCTGAGCACTGTTGTCACCACCGGAGATAGGAAGAGGGGGATAGAGAAGAATAAAGAAGGACCTAGAGTTCCCCTGTCCTCACCAATGAGCCAACCTGTAATTGTTGAGCACCACTCAGATGGTAAAGAATCCGCCTGCAATCTGGGAGACCCGGGTTCAATCGCTGGGTTGGGACGATCCCTTGGAGGAGGGCAAGGCAACTCTTCCAGTATCCTTGCCTGGAGAGTCCCCACGGACAGAGGAGCCTGGCAGGCTGCAGTCCATGGGGTCACAAAGAGTCAGGCATGACTAAGCGACTAAGCACAGCACATCTTATGTGTTGGGCTCTCTGCCAGAGGCATCAGCGCGGTCTCCATTCTCAGGGAGTTTATAGAGCAGAGAAAACAGATATTAACAACTGAGCAAGTGGACACAATGTCACGGGATGACAGAGCTAGTGCCCAGGGCTCTGGCAGAACTTAGCAATGAGACCTGACCTAGTTTAGGGCATCAGGAAGGTTTCTAGAAGAAAGTGATGTTTTAATTGATACCTGAGGATAGAATATTAGTTAGATGAAAAGTGGTAGGGAGACTGTTCCAGGGAGGGGAGGGAAGAAAGTGCAAAGGCCCTAACTGGGGAATGAGGTTGTAAAGAACTGAAACAAGGCCAGTGTGGCTAGAAGGCAGAGAATGAGAAGGATTATGGCAAGCAGTGAGGCCATGACCATGATTGTCTTGCTCCTTGTCCTTTATTCACATCCCTCCTGCACTCAGGTTCTGCCTTGGACATCTTCAACCTTCTCATCACCAAGAATCTCCCCCACCTTTTTTTCTTTTTGCCTCTATCATTTTTATTTTTGAATATTGGATTTTGGCATATCTCATCAACTACACAGCACTTATTAAGACATGAGTTAATTTTCCCATTTTAATTGAAGTCATCTTTAATTGCTAGTCACAGCTGATCAGAAAAGGATTATCAGTGCTATCACACAAAGCTGATGGAATTATAGTGAACAACACATAAATGTGACAGTCTGTTTAAATAGTACTAGTCATCACTAACTTGGTTGAATACTTGCTGTAAGTCAGACACCATGCTAAACACATTCTGTGTATTTCATTTCACTTTCACTTAATCCTCCTCACTCTAGGAAACATCCCGCTTTTTAAGAGGCAACTGAGATTTGGAGAGGCTATGTAAGTTGTCCAAATTCTCACAGGTAACAAAGGGTGAATCTGGGATGCAGATTCAGGTAGAGTAACCTCTGATTCAGTACTTTTAATCACTCCACATATAGTTTCTGGTCTTGCAGATGTTTTATAAGTAGGCCCATTTGATTTTTAAATAATTTTAAAATAGCCCTAACGTTGCTCTTCCCCACTACCTCTAAGTTAATTTCTTTGAAGACAGGTCAAGAGTTCATGAGGGTTTTCACGCCCTTGGGTGATTGATCTTGCTTTCAACCCTGGGCTACTCAACTTAATTACAAGATTCACAAAGCAGGGACCAGATTGTGGCACTCTCCTCAATCCATAGGCATGTGTAGATGTAGTTCTTTCAAGTCCTTTGACTTGAATTTTTACTTGAACTTTAGAGAAGTGTTTATTTACCCTATTAAGTTAATTGGAAAAGCTTTACCAGTATGTTGGAGATTCCCTGAAATTTTGCTGAGAAACTCCTACTTGTTTTTGTACTTATATGTAGTGCTTAAAATGAATCTTTTCTAGAGAAGTCATCTGATTACCATGAGATTCATGAGAAAGAAAATAAAACATAAGTGCTGTCTGCACAGCTCTGGCTGCTTGTCCATGAATCAAGGTTAAAATTTCCAAATATCTCTAAAAATAATGATAGATGGATTGTGTAGTGTCAAAATTATAATATTTAAAGTTGGTGGGAGAATTCTCATCCTTTAATTTGACAAATTTTCCATTCTCAAGTGAAAAACAATACATCAAAGAAATTATTTGCACCATGCCCAGACAACTGTATTAATCTATTTGCTCCTATGGCGGCAGAAGATGAAACAAGCTGAGCCTAAGTGATTAGGTAGAAAATATACTTGCTAAAAGCAATTATTTTGAATTAAAAGTGAATATTAGATTTACTTCCAAAACAATGATTGATATCAATAATGGTGTGATAATGGCTTTCATCTTCCACAGCATTATGCTAGTTCTACACTGAACTAAGAGAAATATCATTATTCCTTTCATCTCAGGTTCCTGTCCAAGGCTGGATCTGGATGTTGCTGCCTAATACATGTTTTATTGATGCAAATTCCAACTAATTAATTTGAATGGGAGTTGACTACACTGACTGAATCAACTACTTATTCAGATAGGTAGAACCGGCAAGCAGGTAACATAGCTCAAGGAAAAACAAACAGGCTTTTATGACTTAGCAGCACTGACCACTAAGCCAATCAACTGATATGGCAATATTGCCTAAGGGGAAAAAAAACTACTACAAAGGAAATAAAAGAATTCAAATAGGTAAACTTCATGAATCAACCACCAAGTGCTTGGCAGGCTGTAAGATCAGGAAGATAAATTATGCCTTGTCTTTAACTTCAAGTAACTTTTAGCTTTCATAAGTTATTTTTTTTTAAAGAAGGGCTTCCCTGTCCTCCCTCAGTTTTTTTTAATACTAAAATATTTTTATGAAAAAGATTCTCATTTATTGATGGTGGGAATGCAATATGGTACATCTACTTTGGAAGATAGTTTGGCATTTTCTCATAAAACTGAACCTACTCTTACTATACAATCCAGCAATCACACTCTATCTACCCAGAGGAGTTGAAAACTTGTCCACACAAAAGTCTTTACATCTATGTTTTAGTAGCTTTATTCATAATGATCAAAACTTGGAAATAAATGTTTTTCAAAGGTGAATGGATAAATACACTTTAGCATAGCCTGATAACGAAATATTATTTAGTGTTAAGAAGATATAAGCCAGGAAGCCACAGAAAGACATGAAAGAAGCTTAAATGCATATTACTAAGTGAAATGGCTATATCCTGTATGCTTCCAACTATATGACATTCTGGAAAAGGCAAAATTACAGAGGCAGTGAAAAGATCAATGGTTGCCAGGTGCTTGATGGAAGAGAAGAATGAATTGGTGGTGCACAGGGGGGTTTTAGGGCAGTGAAATTGTTTGATATGATTTCAAAATAAAGATTACATGTCATTATTCATTTCTCATAACACAGAGAACATACAACACCAAGACTGAACCCAAAGTAGACTCTGGGTGTTTATGATATGTCAATATATATTCATCAGTTGTGACAGATATATCCCATTCAGATGTGGGATACTGATGGTGGGGGAAGTTTTGAGTGTGTGTGGGAGGGGATATGTGAACACTCTGTACTTTCCACTCAGCTTTTCTGTGAACCTAAAACTCTAAGTAATAACCTTATAATTTTTTTTAAAAAAATCTATTTCAGAACAGGGTTTTCAGAGAAAAGATTTTCCATAAAACAATGAGACAAAATGAAAATTACCATGGAAATGAGTCATAGGGAAGAAAAATATTAACTCATTTTAGAATTGTAAAAGAAAACTTTTGACTCAAAATTCTCACATGAGTGAGCTTGGCTCACTTAATAGTAACTTTGCACACACAGTACAATGTAAGCGTGGGGAAGGTTGGCTTCCGTGTAGTTAGAAATAGAACATGTAGAAAACATAAAGGAGGAGGTGGTAGAGGACAATGATGATCGTGAAGAAATGACTAAACTTAAATTTTCCATTGTTCTTTAAATTTATCCCTTCATTCAGCACAAGTTTTGAGGGCCAGATGTGGGAATACTGAATCCAAAAGTCAATTCTTGTCCTGAAAGAACTCACATACCCATTGACAAACATGATTATTAGTTTCTTTTAGGACATCAGGAGGTTTCCCACCTGTGTTATCCTGGTCATTTAGCTCTACCTTTCTTCCCTAAACCCCCATCCCTTCCCTAACATGTTGGTCTTCTCCATTTAGTAAACACTGACCAAGTTCCTTCTCGCTTATGGGTCTGGCCTGTCATCTCTCCCTTTGGGTGTTCTTCTCTTCCTTATGCTATTCCAAATTCCATTTTCTAGCAAATTCCAGCTCATATTTCTTTTACTCTTAAAAGTCTTTCTTGGGACTTCCATGGTGGTCTAGTGGTTTGGAGTCCACCTTCTAATGCAAGGGACAGGAGTTTGATCCTTGATCTGGAAGTTAGGATCCCACATGATACAGGGCCGCTAAGACCGTGGGCAGCAACTAGACAGTCCAGGGGCTGCAGAGAAGACACAGTGCAGCCAATATAAAACAATAATGATAAAAATGTAATAGAAAAAATCTTTCTCAACCACTCCAGGCAACTGGCTTGGCAATTTCTTCTCTGGACTTAAAAATATATATATATATTTATTTATTTTTGCTGGGCCAGGTCTTAGTTGTGGCACATGGGGTCTTCGTGGTGGCATATGAGCTTAGTCGCCCTGAGGCATGTGGTATCTTAGTTCTGCAAACAGAGATCAAACTCACGTTCCTGCATTGGAAAGTGGATTCTTAACCACTGGACTGCCAGGGAAGTCACGGCTGGACTATCCTTTACTGCTGATCAGTGTCCTGAATTCTTAATCATTTCATGTGTGTGTTCTTTATCTCCAAATTCAGGGTGTGAGCAATGGAACATACCTTACCTTATGCACATTTCACACAGATCATCAGAATGCAGGCACAGAAAGAGAACTCAGGTGTCTGTTAATTGTTTTATATATAATTTTGTTTTTGCTAATTAAAGTATACCACTTGAAATTGGCATGTTGCTTTTTCAAATAAAACTCATGTAGCTATTATCTTACAAACTCGTGATTTTAATAATAACCTTTGGAACAAATTCCATTCTCCCTGATCAGATTCCAAATAGTGGCAGATGAGGCAATTCCATGATGTTTAAATTAAAAACAAGAGCCATTTGTGTTGGGGGTTGTCAGGGGAGAGATTTTATACCTAATTAGTGCCTTAGGACTTATTTTAAAATTTTTTTCACATTGATTAGTGTGAACAGGAACTTGTTGATAATTCCATTTGGTCTAGAAGAAATTAAACATCTCTGAACTAAAGAAATAGCCTTGTCACCAGCACTGTCTAATCAAGAAAAATTTCTACATCTTAATAAAATGATTAATGTATTTCATGCATGACGAAGGGAAAGACACGTTATACTCTACAACAATAACAACTACCCGTTAAAGAGTGGGAGTGTTAGTCACTCAGTTGTATCCAACTCTCAACCTCATGGACTATAGCCTGCCAGGCTCCTTTATCATTTCCTTCTCCAGGGGATCTTCCTGACCCAGGGATCAAACTTGGGTCTCCTGCACTGCAGGCAGATTCTTTACCATCTGAGCTATGAGGGAAGCCCATTCATTAAAACATCATGCAAATCTACAAGCATTTGTTCTCCAGCAACTCTAACAAGCAAAAAAAAAAAAAAAAGAAAAAGAAAAAAAAACTAGAAAAAACTCACAGTCCTCAAATGGAAGGAACCCTATCAACACTTTGATTTCCAGAATTCTAGCCTCCAGATATGTGAAACAATATGTTTTTTTTTCTTTAAGTCACCCATTGTCTGCTGTTAGGCAGCCCAAACAAACTAATACAATAGGACAATAGAAATCACTCACCTGAACAGCAAAGAGAAAAGAAATTGTAAAAAATATAAACACTGCTCCATGGATCTGTGAAACAATAATACAAATCCAACTTTCATGTCTTTGGAACATCAGAGGGTATAACAAAATTGAGGCTGAAAAACACTTGAAATACTAAAAGCTAAAAATCTCCCAAATTTAGGATGAGGCATAAACCCATAGGTTCAGTAAGCCAAGTGAACACCAAACAGAATAAACCCAAAGAAATCCCAAGCTTGTACACATTGTAATTAAACTGCTGAAATCTAGGTAAAGAAAAAATACTGAAAATAGTCAGAGAGAAAAGACACCTTCTGTACACTGGAAAACCAATTCAAATGACAACAGATTTCTCATCTAAAATCAAGGAGGCCAAAAGGACTGAAAGAGAACTTTCAACCTTGAACCCTATAGCTAATGAAATATTCTTCATGAATTAAAGGCAATAAAGGTAATCTGAAATAAAGGGGAAAAAGAAGATAGAATTTGTGACCACATGGACTGTAGCCCACATGACTCCTCTGTCCATTGGATTTTCCAGGCAAGAATACTGGAGTGGGTTGCCATTTCCTACTCCAGGAGAGATAACCTGAAACAAAGGGAAAAAGAAGATAGAATTTGTGTCAGCAGACTTATCTTTAAAGAATGGCTAAAAGAAGATGGCTCTGAGCTCTAGAAATGAAGGGAAAATAACGCAATAAGTAAAATAAAGGTAAACAAACTGTTTTCTTACTATGAGATTTTAAAATGTCTGATAGTTGAAGCCAAAATCAGAACATCATCTGACAGGGTGTATTATAAACATGGAGAAAACACTCAAGTAAATTTTACTTAAACAGTAGGTAAAGAAACATATATAAATGAGGTTTCTATAGTTTGTATGAAGTAGAATAACATGGCTACTAGGAGGCAGTGATAATTCATATTCATATATATATATATACACACACATATATACATATATATATATATGCAATAAATTTTAAAAAGATATAAAACAATATACACTATGACATTATACATAAATCAAAATGAAATGCTAGAAGATGCTTAAACAACCAAAGGAAGATGAGAGAAGATAAACAGGAATGACAAATAAAGCAAGCACATAAATAAGATAGCAGGCCTAAGCTCCAGCATATTAATTAATAACTTAAAATAAATGATGCATGATGATGTTTGGCAGAAACCAACACAATATTTTAGAGCAATTATCCTTCAATTAAAAATAAATAAGTTTAATTATAAAAATCAATGATGTAAATATACTGATTAAAATACCGAGGTAAGCAGAATGTATTAAATACAACCCATCTATCTGCTAGCCACAAGAAACTTACTTCAAATAAAATAAAACTGGGTAACAAGACTTGAAATGAAGTCCTCAGGGGTGGGATTAGGAGTTGGTAGATCAAACTATCATGGGGTTGTTACTCCAAAAGGCAGCATCACGAGTGCTGAATTAGATAAGCTGTCATAAGGGAGCAGGAATAGTAACTGATGCTGCCGTAGAGCTGGGAATAGCTCTTGTTCTCAGCAGCCAAACTGGAAAACCCCAGAAATCATAGGGTGGAGTACTCAAAAAGATTTTGCCTCAGGGTTCAGGATGAATTAGCCATAGAAACAACTTCCATTTCTGTCCTGCTGGCAAATCTTTTGGAGAAGGGAATGGGCTACCCACTACAGTATTCTTGCCTGGAGAATTTCATGGACAGCAAATTGTAAAGGGAAACTCAAAAGGACTAAACTTTCTTTGTAAATTAAGTACACCCCAGAACAAGTACAAGAATATTGAGAGTAACACAGAATATTCAGCATTAAATAACTTAAAATTCATACTCACTAGCACACCAAACAGGCAAAGAAGCCAGAAAATATGACCCGTAATAAGAAGGAAAATCAATACATCACAAACATTTCATATGTTTGGAAAAGTCAGCAGAAAAGATTTAATTTATTAGGTGGAAACATGAACAATATAAGACTTGGAATAAATTTCTAACAATAAATATTACATTGAGGGAAAAATACACTGGATAGAATTAATGACACACAGACGTTGGGAAAAAAAGATGAGTAAATTTAAAGACTTAGTAATAAAGATCATTTATAATGAAACACAGAAGGGGAAAATGCTGGAAAAAAAGTGAACAAGAGAATTAGTGAGCAGTGGGGCAATTTCAGGCAACCTAAAATGCACATGCAATTGGATGCCCCCAAAAGAAAACAGTCAAATATTTAAAGAAATATTTGCTGAAAACTTTCTAATTTTGATGAAAACAATAAACTCACAGATCCAAGAAGTGCAACAAACCCTAAGGATTAGAAATACAAAAGAAAATTAAACTTAGGCACATCATAATTACATTGCTCAAAACTATTAATGAATAGAAAATCTTAAAAAAATCAAAGAAAAAAATGTATGTTACCTGCAGAGGAATGAAGATAATGATGACAGATTTCCCTTTGGCAATAATTAGAATGACAGTGGAAAGACATCTTTAAAGTATGGGGAAGGGGGCAATCTGTCAATCTAGAATTCTTTTTTTAAAAAATTATTTATTTATTTTACTTTACAACATTGTATTGGTTTTGCCATATTAACTTGAATCTGCCATAGGTATACATGTGTTCCCCATCCTGAACCCCCCTCCCAACTTAGAATTCCACATCCAGCAAAAATTCTTTCAAAATCAAAGTCAAAATAAAGGCTTTTTTTTCATACATAAAAATCAAAATATTTAATACCAGCAGGTGTATATATAAGAATGATTTTAAAAGTCCTTGAACCAGAAGGAAAATGGTATCAGAGGAAATCTGGACAAAATCCAAGGATTAAAAAGCATTAGAAATGGCAACTACATGGGTAAATATAGCAGTTTTCTTATTTAAAAATAAAAATAATAATTTACTTGAAATATTAATATATCATGGAGCTCAGAACATGTTAGAATAAAATGTGTGGCAACAGCAGCATAAAAGCAAGAAAGGGGGAAATGGAAGTAGACTAATAAAATTCTTATAGGTGAAGTGGTCCAATATTACTTGAAAGTAGAATGATAAGTTAAGGAGAGGTGGTGCTTAGTCATTCAGTTCTGTCCAATTCTTTGAGACCCTTTGGACTATAGCCTGTCAGCCTACTTTGTTCATGGGATATTTCAGGCAAGAATACTGGAGAGGGTTGTCACCATTTCCTCCTCCAGGGGATCTTCCTAAACCAAGGATCAAACCTGCATCTCCTATGTCTCCTGCATTTCAGGCAGATTTTTTACCCACTGAGCCATTGGGGAAGTCAATTAAAGATGTATGCTGTAAATGCAGCCAACAATATAAGAGGCTAGACTTAATAGTAATAAGCCAATAAAAGAGGTAAAACTGAATCACAAAAAAATATTCAGTTGATCCAAAATAAGGTATAAAATGAGAAAAGATGGAGCAACTACAATGAATGGATAGGGACAAATATAAGTGAATAGTGAGATGGTAGATTTAAAATTAAGTAAATCAATAATCATGTTATTATAGGGAAGGAGATTATCCAAGGCTGAATTTCTGTTTGTTTGGTATAAGGAATAATATGAATGGTAATAGCACTTAATGAGTTCGTAAGGCTTATAAGACAGAACAGGGTAGTAAATTTGATGGAGAGACAACAAAATTCTATTTGTAGCATTAAATAGAGGAATTAAGTAGGTTTGTGCATCCATAAGGCTCAAGCTCACAGGGAGAGGACTGGATTGGACAGAATTTTGAGTCAGTAGCAGATGGTATTTAAGCTGCAAAAGAAGTTGAGATCATCTAGGGAGTGGGTGTAAACAGAGAGAAGACAGCCAGAGCGAGTCCTTGGGTACTGCTATTCAAACGTCTGGCAACCAGCAAAGATTGTGGAGCCAAGCAAGTAGACTGAGAGAGGACAGTGAAAACACAGGAAAACACAGGTGAGAACGGTATCGTGAAGTCTAGAAAAGAACATGTTTCAAGTAGGTGGACAGGATTAGCCATGTGTAATGCTGCCTAGAGGTCAAGTAAGATAAAGTCAAAGACTTGACTGTTAATTTTGTCAACATAGAGAAAATGGTTGACCTTGATCTTGAAACTTTTTAACGGAGTGGGAGGAATAAAAAGCACTTGCAGTGGGTGTGAAGATGATGGGCAGGAAGAGAGGAATGAATGATAGAAGGAATGAATGGTTGTTCACTTGCTCTGAAATTCAAACTTGAACATGACACTTTTGAAAGTAGCCAGCTAAATCGATTACAAATGAAATATGCATGATAGAAAAGACAGTTATAACAATAAAACTCTAAACTCAAAAAGAAAATACTTCAAGTATCCAGTTCACTCTGTTCCTGAATTTATTAAAGGTTAACAAAAATATAGTTAGCTTAATAAATAAATCATCACAGCTTTTTCATCTGGGACATTTTTCTGAATCATAGGTACAAAGCCACATAGATTATACACAGAAATAGACTACTTCTTTCATTTGAAAATCTTAGCTCTCCCCAACTGCATGGTGTAATTATAATTAATGGTTCTTATAAGCTCATTTTACCAACATTATCTGTTTACACAATCATTCATTGGAACTCTGTAAAACACAGTATATCACTGTCCAAAACAGAGCAATAAGCCTGAAGTGCTGAAGAATAGCTCCGGTACAATACTGCTTTTATGACTCATGTCTAGTCCACAGTCACAGAGTGACATACACAACAAAGGTCTGGAAGCCATAGCCAAGGCAGGATGGCAAAGTACAGGGAACAATAAAATCTTGTTGGCATCTCAAATAAAGAACTAAAACAGTGGTTAGGAACAGAGCAATACATGCCAAGAGCATAAAACTATAGCTCCCCACAAAGAGACAGTTTGTTCTCTAATAAATTAGAATATTGTTAGAGCAGAAGAAAGACAAGTGTTACATATGCAAAATTTGCAGACTCTAGATATAGAAACTATAATTGCAAAAATCTCCAAGGTATATCCTAAGTCCTAAAGTTGACTTGAAATAAAACATTGATGACAGTTAATGGTTAGTCAAGCTAGCTTAACTACCCACATTTAGAGTCTGGACCTTGAGTGTATGAGAAACACTCATTAGATGTTGCTATGTTCAGGCACTACACAAGTACATGCATCACTTCATTTACTTTTCATGACATTATAAAGCAGATCTTCCCAACCCAGGGATCGAACCTGTATCTCCTGCATTGTAGGCAGATTCTTTACCATCTCAGCTACCAGGGAAGCCCATTATCACCCCCATCTTCCAGTTCAAGAAACTAAAATTCAGAAAGTTTATGGGACTGGATCAAGATAATATCACTAGAAAATAGTCTATATTTGGTCCTCTTAACCTCTAACTTCTTATTGACAAAGTCCAGTTATTGGAATTTGCAAAAATGGCTACCTTGACACGGTGCTCCAGAAATTAGAAGACTTAAATTCCAGCTGTGTCTCACTACTAGTTCTTTGGAAAGTTATTTAATTCCAATGAGCCTCAGTTTCCTAACTGATAAAATGGGTATAATACTAACAGACTATATTTTAGAGCAAATAAATGAAAAACAATATGGATTATTGTTGTAGCTACTATTTTTACTTGTCTTCACCTATTCCCAAAAGTTTTCATCAGATTTTATCTATCAAATCTAGATCTCAAAGTGCTGAGAATGACCACCTCATCCTAGAATAGTGACTGAGGGAGTCCATTCAATTCTATCAGGATATACAAGAAACAGATTTATATTTTCCCTATTATTCTTTTGCAGGAGAATTTAGATACACATAAGAAAATCACAACAGTATTTCTAAATGTTGACCTAGAACTTCCTTCCCTAAAATTCTGTCTCAAGAAAATCATTCAAAGGAAGAAAAGAGCAAATATAGTAAAAGAGAAAACTCCAAACAATAAAGCCAAAAACATCCATGTGCAGCAAAGGACTGAGGGTTAAGAAAATCCTAAGTTTAAAATGCTGAAACTTATGAAATTATTAAGTGAAAATTGGACCTTAAAATATTAAAGGAATTTAACAAAATAATATTAGGTAGGAAAAGTAGAATAAAAAATAAAATATATGCAATGATGAAGAAGGAAATGGCAACCCACTCCAGTATTCTTGCCTGGAGAATCCCACTGACAGGGGAGGCTGGTGGGCTATGGTCCATGGGATCGCAAAGAGTTGGACATGACTGAGCACACAGCATGCAATGATAGTGATATATGCATGGAAAAAATTGGAAAAGAATCCACAACACATAAAATCCCTTGTAGTTTTGCAGATTTTTTCTATTTAAAGACACTCTCTTAAAAATGTAGTACATTTATTTAAGACTATACTAACTAAAAAAATGATCAACTAAAACAACATTTCTTTCATACACTCCTCCCAAAAGAAAGAAAGAAACCTTAACTCTTATTTCTAGACCTTATATTGGAAAAGCATGGCCTCCTCTTTCTCACAAATCTGCCTTGGGTTACACAAGGTCAAACAGCTCAGTTCATCCTGAAGATACTCAAGTTCAAGCAGGTTTTGCTACCTGTCTTTGGTTTGGTACTGAAACCCAGTCCTGACTCACCTGACATTGTGTTGGAATACTACCAGCAATTCTTCTAAAATACTTCAGAACAATGTCCATCTTTCATTCATCTGAAAAGTGTTTATTCAGCCTTCACTATCTGCCAGGCACTGCAGATTCCATAATGAGCTAAACCTCATTCCCTGAGCTCACTGAAGTTACTGATATTGTCCCTCTGTTTAACTACTGTTGTTTTCTTTTTTTTAATTTTAAATGAGAAGATATTAAACAGCATTTTTGAAAATGGAAAATAAAACTCAGCCATACGCTACCATCTCCTAACACAATGTTCTTTTTGATATGTTTCCCTCCTATCTTTGTCTTCATGCATACATATTTTATAAACTTATAATTACAGTGTGAGTGGTAAAGTACGATTTAGTGTTCTGAATTTTTTCATCAGAATCATAAAGATGCTTTCAGTTTCCTACAAAGTCTTCATAAAGATCATTTTTAAAAAAGTACTTGCTATAGTCAACCAAATTGCCCTTTCTTTATATATTCATCTCTAGTCTCTAGATATTTGGATTATTTTCATATTTTTTCTTTTTATTTTATAATATGGATAATATACAAGAGTCGATGAATCTAGCTTCTTGCAAGATGGCCCCTGTCTGCATCTCCAGATTCTTCTCTTGCTTGCCCTGACCTGAAATTCTATGCTCAGGGTGTGGTAGGATGTACTTGGAGGATCCCAATTCTCTATTCTCTCTCCCTTTACAGATTGTTTTAACCCACCCATTAGCACCTGATTTCTCAATCTCCCTCGCTCTGCCTGGCAAATTCTTCTTCATCTTCTAAGCCTCAACTTAGATATCACTTCCTCCAGGAAGCTTTTTTGGCATATTCTGATTGGAGCTTAGGTATCAGGACTTCTGTTACCCATTCACCAACCCACCAGTCATGGCATATAGTATACAGTATTCCAAGTGCCTAAATGACTCACTGATATCCCCTGCTAGAGTATTAGAATTTCCATGAGTGATAACATCTTTCCTTCCACTTATTTTTCCTTCCTTTCTGTTCTTTATCAAGCACTTGTATTTATTTTTATAAATAATAAATAATAAAATAAATTAATAAAAAATTAATAAAAAATTAATAAATTGATAATAAAAATAAATGCATTCAGTGCATTTCTATGCACTGAAAATAGCACATACAACATAGATGTAAATTAAAAAATATAATAATAAATGAATGCTCATGTACCCACTACCAAGTTGTCTTGCATTTTTGCATTGATTAGAATCTATAGCAATATTTTAAATAGAAACAGTGATGATAAGTATTCTTTTCTTCTTCCTAATTTTCAAGGGAAGGCTTTTAAAGTTTACCATTAACTGTGATGCTTCTAGCAGGTTTTTGGCAGTAACACTTTAGATTAAGGAATTTTCTTTTTCACTTAGTTTTCCCAGAGAATTTTTATCATAAATAGATATTGAGTTTATCACATGGTTTAGCTATATCTACTCAGATGAGTATACAGGCTTTTTCCTTTAATCTGTTAATTTGGCAATTCACACCTTAATAGACTCTCTAATATTAAAATAATCTTGCATTTCTAGGATTTGACCAATCTGTTTAACATTTGTTATTTTTCTCAGTACACTGCTGGATTGAGGATGCTAATATTTTGTTTAAAATATTTCATGCATGTTCATGAGCTAAATGAGCCTGTAATTTTCCTTTCCTTTCCTATCAACTATTTCTGGTTTTGGTATTGAGGTCATGGTCACCTCATAGAAAAAGAACAAATGCTCCCTAATACATTCCAATCTTTGGAAGAATTTAAGTACAATTGATATAAAATTCCTTCAAATGCTTAACAGATGCATTTGTGACTACTATTTTCTTTGAGAGAAGACTCAATTACTATTTCAAATGGTTAAATATTTTTCTAGGTATTTGTTCATTCCATTTAGGTTTTCAAATTTATCATCATAAAATTTTCCACAATACTTTTATCATCTTTTAAAATCACTGTTTTATCCACAGTCATGTCTTCATTTTCATCCCCAACAGTCTTTGTGTCTTCTTTGTTATTACCTTGGTCAGTCTTGTTAGATATGTGTCGATTTCATTAGCTTTAAATTTGAAAAATGACTCAGCTTTATTAATTTTACTTGTTTTCTATTTTATAATTTTTTACTTGTCTACATTTGCAGGCTTATTTTATTGTTCTTTTTCTAATTTTGTAACCTGAATCCTTAGCATGTTAATCATTAGCCTTTTTATTTTCTAACCTAAGCACTTCCTCCAGGAAGTCTTCCCTGAACCCTCAAACTAAGTTTTACATCATTCAGGATCCTATTTCCATGGTGATTGCTGCTTTGACACATGAGCCTTTGTAGAGCTTGTTCTTTTTAGTATCTCCTAGTGATGCTACTTTATTTTTGCTTTTTGGCATCATTAATAAGTAAATGAATTTTACTGTACCCAGAACACCATTTTTGGAATTTGCTGTTAATTTCATAAATCTTTCCTGTGTGCTAAAAACAACACTGCATTCTCTGATTGTTGTGAATATGCCACAAATGTCCATCAGATCAAACTTAGTCACTATGTAGTTCAAGTCTCCCATATCCCTCCTAATTTTTTGTACTTGATACATTAATTATTGCGAGAAAGAGGTATTGAAATTTACATATTTTGAAGCCATGCTGTTAGCTTGTATTACCTCCTGGTAAATTGACATTTTTGTTATTTTATAGTGGCTATCTTTATCTACAGCAATACTTTTTGCTTTGAAGTTTATTTTGTCGGTTAGTAACAGACACAGTAACCTTCCAATAGTATTGGCCTATTATCTCTCTTTACATTCTGTGGTCTTCAACCTTTTTATGTTTGATGTACTTTTTATGTTTGATGTTTGATGTACCTTACTTCTCTTGTAAACATGTAATTGATTCCTATATTTTTTTTAATCTTCTCTGATAATCTCTGTGTTCTTACCAAAGAGTTCAATTTATATTCACTTATTATATTAGTCTTAATTCAGATATTTTCTGCCGCTTGTTTTGTGTTATTTGCCCTGCTCTTTCACTGTTCTTTTTTTCTTCCTGTTTTCCTTGTTTTGTTTGTGAAGGCATGAGTTTACTGGCTCTTTCAGAAATTTCATTTTTGTCCTGTAAACTTTTAAAAGTTTAAAGTTAATGTCTTCATTTTACTGTTGAACAATAAAAGAATCTTAGAATACATAAATCCAATCATGTGTCACACAAACTATACCATCATGCTAATTTTGCTTGCTTTACTTAACTCTCAACATTTAACATTAGAATTATTTAATTTAGTTCTTAGTGCTTCCTTTGTTTATTAGAATGTTTATTCTCTAATACATATATAGACCTTCTAGGATAATTTCCTTCTTTGTGAAGTACATGAACAAGGTTCTCTTTGGCAAAGTTCTATTACTAGTTCGGTTTTAGTTTTTGTATAAATTTCTTGATTGTATTATTGATTCTAAAAGGATTACTGTCATTGTTGAGCTGCTCAGTCCTGTCTGACTCTTTGCGACACCATGGACTACAGCCCTCCAGGCTGCCCTGTCCTTCACCATCGCCCAGAGCTTGCTCAAACTCATGTCCATTGAGTCAGTGATGCAGTTTAACTGTCTTGTCCTCTGTCATCCTCTTGTCCTCCTACCTTTAAACTTTCCAGCATCAGGGTCTTTTCCAATAGTCTGCTCTTCCCATCAGGTGGCCAAAATATTGAAGCTTCAACTTTAGCATCAATCCTTCCAATGAATATTCAGGATTGATTTCCTTCAGGATGGATTGGTTTGATCTCCTTGCAGTCCAAGGGACTCTCAAGAGTCTTCCCCAACACCACAGTTCAAAAGCATCAATTCTTCGGCACTCAGCCTTCTTTATGGTCCAACACTCACATCCATATATGACTAGTGGAAAAACCATAGCTTTGACTAGACAGACCTTTGTTGCCAAAGTAGTGTCTTTGATTTTTAATATGTTGTATAGGTTTATCATAGCTTTTCTTCCAAGGAGCAAGCATCTTTTAATGGCTGCAGTCACCACCTGCAGTGATTTTGGAGCCCCCAATATAAAGTCTGTCACTATTTCCACTGTTTCCCCATCTATTTGCCATGACGTGATGGGACTGAATGCCATGATCTTCCTTTTTTGAATGTTGAGTTTTATGCCAGTTTTATGCAGCTTTTTCACTCTCCTCTTTCACTTTCATCAAGAGGCTCTTTAGTTCCTCTTTGCTTTCTGCCATAGGGGTGGTGTCCTTTGCATATCTGAGGTTATTGATATTTCTCCTGGCAATCTTAATTTCAACTTGTGATTCATCCAGCCCGGGATTTCTCATGATGCACTCTGCATATAAGTTAAATAAGCAGGGTAACAATATACGTCTTGACACTCCTTTCCCAATTTTGAACCAGTCCATTGTTCCATGTCCAGTTCTAATTATGCTTCTTGACCTGCATACAGGTTTCCCAGGAGGCCGGTAAGATGGTCTGGTATTCCCATCTCTTTAAGAATTTTCCAGTTTGTTGTGATCCACACAGTCAAAGGCTTTAGCATAGATGTTCTTCTGGAATCCTCTTGCTTTTTCTATGATGCAATTAATGTTGGCAATTTGATCTCCAGTTCCTCTGCCTTTTCTAAATACAGCTTGAACATCTAGAATTTCTCAGTTCACATACTGTTGAAGCCTGGCTTGGAAAGGATACAATCAAGGATAGAATCATAAATTTTCACTATTTTTTTCTCAGTACTTTGAAGCTAGTTGTCAGTCTAATAGATATTTAATCTTTTTCTCAAACTACATTTATAATTTTTTTTATAATGAAGTTGCAAAATTCTCAAAGATGATGTGCTTACAAGTCGACATGGTTTTAATTATTCTGCTTTGAATCCATTGGAATTCCTGAAGTTGAGTATTTATGTCTTTAAATAATTCTGGAAAATTCATAGGCATTATTTCTTAAATTTTGACTTTTTATTATCTCTATAATCTCTTTCTAGATTCCTTAATGAATATATATTGAACCCATTCCCTCTACTCACCTTATTTTTAAATCTATTTTTCTTAGTTTTTTCCTTCATCTACATTCTATTCTATATAATTTTCATATCCCTCTGTAGTTGATTTGGTTCAGCTTTGTATACTCTGATGTTTAACCATTCCACTTTAGTGTCACACACTTATTTTTAGAAGTCCTAGTTAGTTCTTTTCTTCCAATCTTTCTGGTCCCCAAAGAATAATATCTAGTTCCTGATTTTGTTTTTTTATTTGCTCTTTTATTTTTATCTATAATAGATTAAAAACACTTATTTTACTTTCTGTGCCAAATAATTAAATTTTATGGGTCTAGTTATAGTTCTTTTCATTATTTTCAAACATGATATCTTGTTTCCTTTTGTGTAGGATTTAGTATTATTATTATTAGCTCCTACTTTTGGAACTCTACTTACAGAAATCTTTAAGAATTTCATGGATTCTTAGTTCTTTCAGGGATTATCTGCATTTATTTCTGCCAGATAGCTGGGAACAGTAGGATGTTCATCTATTTTAAAGTAAAATTCTTAGGTTATGACTTTTCAGGCCCCAAATGGATGAATTCATTCCCCATTCCCACATGAGGGCTGACACAAAGGCCATAGATTCTCAAAGAAAACTTTTTCTTCACCTCCAGTCAAAATTAATGCTAAAACAGGAAATGTTGTATTTCTTCTTTCTGCCTCTGCTGGGCAGAGGTTTTAAAAAACTAGATTTTTCCATGCATCTCTTGTGGTTTCAGACTTTACCTATGGAGAAAGATACCCAATCTGACTTCATACCCTCTACTGGACCAATTTTTTGGTTACCTGTTTCTTGCTAATAAGATTGTTAAAACTAAAAATAAAAACCTATCACATGCATTGGTACATACCTCGGGGCAGCCTGCAGACTTGCTGCTTTCTCACCTCTATCAAGTGATGATCTCATTCCTGTCCTGACTTTTCTGCTAGGCTCACTCTTTTATTTAAACAGTTACCTTAAAATTTAATTTTATGTGGCATTTTTTAAGTTACTGTGTAAGAGGAGAGTGTCTAGGTCTCTAGAACTGACACACTTCCAGAATGGCAGCCATTAGCATTAGTTTTCTTGTTCACTATGGAATCCAAGCACCTGGTACAGTGCCTGGCATGAAAGCAGACAGTACATAAACATGTGGAGCATGAATAAGTTAATTACAATGGATGATATTGTGTATGTAAGTTTTTTTGCCTCTGGATCATTGCTTCAGGATAAATTGGATTGCTCAGTTCAAGGTATAAACAGTGTAGTGTCTCTTATTATACACCCTGCTATGTTATTAATACTTCTCAGAAAGATGCACAGTACGCACAATAGGTCAGTACACATATATTCAGTATGCTGAAGTTTTTTCCAAATACTAATTTGTTTCTTTTCACCTCTGAGGCATAGAGGCATCATCATTCAGTCTTGTCTATATAATAAGTGCTCCCTAATGACCTCTAAAGCACTGAACAGAATGCTGTGGAAACCGAAATGTTTGCTTTACTGCCAATCCTGAATATTACAGGAGCCAGAACATTCATTTGGCTTTTACTTGTGATGCAAGACTTTCAAAGACAGGTTAATTAGTATGAATAAAGCATATTTTTTCCTCATGAGACATGACTTCATTGCCTAGCTAAGGTCACATCCTCTTCTCAATTTCTCTTCTACCCAAATCTACACTTAAAGAATTTAGATAGAGAAAACACAGTCTTCTTAATGTTCCTTGTAACAATTTTACCATGAAAGGTTAAGTATTTCCATGGGACTAGAATTTACACACACAAGATCACTATTCTTATCTGCACTAATGGGCTGATATTTTCCTAAAGAAGAAATGCTCTCCAGTGTATTAATTAGCTTTGGTACTGGTTGATATAGACAAGAATGTCTCCAGGGCCTGTTGTGCTCTTCATTACACAACTAGAGTCTAGAAAATCAATTTTAGGAAAACCACGCTCTGGGAATATCTTCCCTAGGGTTTTAGAAAGATTTAACTGAAGCTCTGAGAAAGAAAATAATTCTGGTGTGTGTGTGTATGAAGTGATACAAGAAGAGGTGGTCAGTGCATGTTTGCTGAATGGAATGAAATATTTTAACTTACAATGAAAGTGTCAGTTGCTCAGTTGTGTCCGACTCTTTGAGAGTCTATGGACTGCAGTCCACCAGGCTCCTCTGTCCATGGGATTCTCCAGGCAAGTATATTGGAGTGGATTGCCATTTCCGATTTCAGGGATCTTCCCAATCCAGGGGTTGCACCTGATCTCCTGCACTGCAGGCAGATTTTATACCATCTGAGCTACCAAGGATGCCCCATACAGAAAAGGGGTTTTTCTCTCTGCTTGGTATAGAGGAATATGATGGTTCTTAGGCCATGCCCTCTGTCTCAAAGTTCCAGGTTTCTGGGGAGAAGGAACTGCTACAGTAAAGATCACCCTTTTCTAATTGCTGTGATGATCCACCAGACCACACAGCTCAGAATGCCCTCCTATTTTTTAGCAACTGTACTCTTGTTCAATTCTCATCCAAGAGTCTGAACCTAAGCTCATTATTCAGTTTATTGCTCTTCATGTTTGGGCTATTAATCATGGACAGAATCTGAATCCCTTAATATAGTTTTTTTGATAAATTGTTTGTCAAAGGCTTTCATATCAGTTAGGACAGTTGTCACCAATTGCTGAAACAATCTCAGAATCACAGTGATTTACCAAAGAAAAACTGTCATAATCCTCAGATTGGGCAACTCTTCTTGGTGGCTCTGATTTGAAAAATAAACAGGAAATTATGTCCCTAGCCTCACGTGGCTCTACATTCCCCATAGGATTTTCTCAAAGTGCTTGGTTGGATTTTCTGTATTCAGTCAGTAAGCAAGGGAGAAAGGAGGATCCTGAAGGTGACTTTATGGCCAGACCTGGAAATGGCCTACATTAATTACATCTGCTCATATTCTATTGGCCAGAAGGAGTCACATGACCTCAACCAAATTGCAAAAAGGCTAACACGTGTAGATAGGAGGAAGAAATATTAGTGACCATCTAGTTCCTCTCTGACATAGTTCATTTTTATGACCAATACACTCCTCAAAATAGATATGGGCCTAAAATTGAAAATTCACAATTACAGAAAAGGTAAAGAGTTGTTATTTATATTATTATAATTTGACATTATGTTTTAATATGCAAAATATTGGGATTAACTGAAATTGTTAGTATTCCACTATACCAGGGATAACCAAATTCAATAATATGTTAAAAAAGAAAATATTTCATTCAAAACCTACAAGATAATTAGGAATAAATCTAATAAAAAATTAGAAACTTTATGGGGAAATTTACTGAACCTTATAGAAGGACATAAAAAGAAAACTTTAATAAAATGAGAGATACAATGTGTTTTAAAGATGAAGACACTACATGCTAAACATGTCCTTTAATCTCCAATTAATCTTTGAAATCAGTGCAATACAAAATATGACAGGCAAATTTTAAATTTCGTATGAATAGAGGAATAGATTAGCTAAAACAATTTCATAAAAGAATGACAAGGAGAAAGATGTTTCTCTACCAGATATCAAGTGTTGTTATAATGCCATAATTATGAAAAGTGCATGAGACCTATGGAAATTAGATGATAAATGAATAGAAAGAATTTAGGAACAGGCTTATACATTTATGAGATCTATAATAGTACATAATAGAGATGCTATCATAAATCAAAGAGGGTAATTAGGAATGGAGAGGCTACTTAATGGCTTTCTAGTAGAAAAAAAATAAGAACCCCACTTAAAGTAAATAAAAAAATAATGTACAGATACATTATAATATAAAAGTAATTCTTTAAAACTTTTATAGAGGACAATATAGACTGCTTATATAATTTCTGGTAGCTACTTAATTCTTGAAAAACACTAAGCACTTACCAGAGAAGGAAACAGATGAAAATGACCACATCAATATTAAAACAGTCAGTTTAAAAAAGTTCACCTTTAACTGGATTAAGTGCCAAGCAACAGAACAACAGAAAATTTTGCAGTATCTATAAGAATACCTAGAAGAGCTAAGGACATTTTAGAAATTATTAAGAATATAATCAAATAGCTCAAAATAAATATGGAAAAGGAATATGAACAAGTAATTCATAGAAATTGAGTATCCAATAAGCTTATGAAAAGGTGCTAAGCTTCACCAATAACCAGGGAAATGCCAATTAAAAGAATAATAATGTGTTACATGTCACTCATCAGAATGTCAATATTAAGTTTAACAATAGTAAATGTTGAGGTGGATGTGAGTAATAGTCTTTTGATATCCTGCTAATCTAAAGTCAAACTGGTAGAATTGCACAAAAGATCAACTTGGTAATACTTATGAAATTGATACAGATAAATAAAAGTTGTGATAAACTGAGACAGGCTGGGACCTGGGACTTAGAACCTTCTACTTGCTCCTGAAAAGACATCTCCTTAAGCAACAGACTACAGAAAAACTATAAACGACTGAAAATAACTACATGCATATGCAGTTGGGGCAGTTACAAACAGAAGGATACAGAAAACCCACAAATCATTTGTCATTTCTGAGGTGCTGAGAGCAAAAGCAGGTATGGTGCTCAATCCCTGCACACAGCTCGACCAAGAGGGTGGCCTGGTTCAAGACCCACCCCTACCATGACCCATTTAAGGAACCAGCCGGCCCTCCTCTGAAGGGTGAACAAGTGCACCTGCTACTTGATTTTGCTCCCTCGTGCTGCAGCACAGGTGCCACTAAAGCTTTGTCTGAATTTCTCATCTGGCCTCTTATCAATTCCTATGGATTAAAGAGTTCTAGGATCCAGATCAGTATCAAACTACTTTGGATATTTTAATTAATAATTACTGACACAAAAAAGTACTCATAACAATCTTCCTAAGCTGAAAGGATCTTCTGTACTTTTGCTGCTAGTCATGAGGAACACACCCCAAAACTGCAGAATACACATTCTTTTCAAACACATATGAACATTCACCATGACAGACCATGTTCTGGGCCATAAACTAAATCTCAATAATATCAAAAGATTGAAACCTTAGAGAATATATTCTCTGACCAAAACAAGATTAAATTAGAAACTAGTAACAATGAGATATCTTATAAAATCTTCTAATGTTTAAAATTCAAGGAACATATTTATAAGTAATATATAGGACAAAGAAGAAAAAATAAGAGAAATTAGAAAATATTTCAAACAATGACAAAAATCATGGGATGAACAATACTGCACAATGCTTAGAGGGAATTTATAGCTTTAAATATATTGGAAGAGAAAAAAGGCTTAAAAATCAATTATCTAAGTTTCTATCTCAAGAGGCTATAAAAACTAGAGCAAGCTTACAATAAGCAGAAGAGGAAAACAAATAATAAGAGCAGAAATCAATAAAATATAAAATAGACAAATAATAAAGGAAATTAACAAAATCAATTTTTCCTTCTTAAAATTACTTTAAAAATTCAGAGATATCTAGCAAGAACACTTTTTGAAAAACAGAGAATACAATTTGCCAATGTCAGAAATGAAAATGGGGACAGCACTACAGATCATATAGATATCAAAAGATAGTAATAGAAAATTAGGAAAACTATATGCTAATAAATTTAACTTAAATAGAAAAATTCTTTTAAACAACTTACAAAATCTGACACAAGAAACAATATCTGAATAGCCCTACATCTATTAAAGCATTTGAATCTGTAATCAAAGAACTTTCCACAATAAAGAAGCCTTTCAAACACTTGGAAGTCCTGGATACAACAAAAAATAATGGTTGAATATGTAAGCCAGCTTGAAATCAGGAAGAGGTTCTCAAAGTGCTCAATATGAAGAGAAATTTAAGAGTATTGACAGGCAAGGAAGTCAGGGGTTATGGGACCCAGATGGAGGTCTTAACTTTCATGCAAAAACCCTCCATTGTTGATTAGGTACTGAACTTGGAAGGAGAGTATGAGAGACAGATTTCAAGTTCTTGGTAGACTGATGATGATTTCCCTCCCTAAGGCCTGGAGACTTGGAGAGCTATCCTACTCCTATTCCTGAAACAAGAATTAGAAATAGCTCATTCACCAGCCAAGGAAGGAATAAGAAATGCAGTAGAGACCCTGGGGCCCACAATCCTAAATATTTTTCTCATGTTTCTACCCTTTCTCTTGCCCTGGTTCCTTACTTATTACTGTTTTTAACAAAGATATATATAAATAGTAAAGTATTAAGAAGAACTCTTCAGAATACCAGCCAACATCTCCACCCCCAACCCCTCCCACCACCCTTCTCCCAGTGAAAGAAAACCTGCTAGAAGTGTTTTGGAGCTTTGGGGGAAGCTTCTGTGAACTCACTAAGGAATGATAAAACTCTTTTTATATTGACATCACAATGTTCACCACAAGAATGAGTGGTAAGCATTGTATTTCTAAAAGGTCTAATCAATCTTTCTTCTTCATAAAAATCCAAAACGAACTCTCTCCATCTCTGGCTCGCTCTCTCTCTCACAAACACCTGGAAGAGCGAACAGGTATTTTTCATTTCTTGCAAGGCAACTGAAAGAGAAATGTTACAAAGAGGGGCCTTGATTCAGACAAGGAAGAGACACTGAGAAAGGAATGGAAGTTTGAGTATTTCTGAGAACGGCAGCAGAAACGCAGGGCCAACCAGCAATTTCCCAGATTGGGCTTAAATGTGGGGTGCCTTTGGATGATGAGCTTTAAATGTCAAGTTGTGACAGCAGATTTTCTGTGATAAGGACCTCACAAAAGACAGATGAGCATAATGGGGTCACCTGACCATACTGCGTCGACATCCACTGTAAACTAAAGACCAGGCACATCATATCTTTTCTGAGCACCGTGTGAGCCCCTCAGGATGGTCATAGCCAAGAAACTAAACTTCCCAAAACACAAACACAACTTCCCTAAACACAGCGGATATCCAAAACACAGCAGACATAGAAACTTTTGAATGTTCTAATGGTTGGGAACTCAGGGTAGGTCTTATCAAGGAAAATAATGATATTGGTTCTTTCATTAACTACTCTCAGGAATGATGCATCTAACCCCTGTGGAGAGACAGAAGTCACCAATATCCTCCCCTGTCTTTCCCCACTCCTAAAGGAAACTTAGGAACATTAAAAAGAATGATCTCGAGCATCCACATCTCTACTGACTGATTGCCATCTCCTGAGAGGGTGACGTTCAGGTAACAAGTCAACTTTCCTGGCTATGACTCTGTGGGTTCCTGCTGACTTTTGTTTGTTCCTACCTACCAAGGGAAATAATTCCAAAACTTCTCTGAAGAAGGAAGAAGGGGGGAAAAAAGCTGAATCTCAGTGTGAACAGAGCTCTAGACTTGAGTTCCTCTCCTAAGAATTAAGTGTAGACAGGGAAACAGAAATGGGTCCACCCTGAGAAAGGAGCTTCTAACACACCCTGAGAGGAGGGCTTCTTCAGGCCCTTGAGAACTCTGACACCTGAGGGCCTTGAGGGCGGAAAGCAGGAAAGGTGGGAAAACGAAGCAATTATCTAGATGATTCAAGTAAACAACCTCAAATCAAACCAAACTAAGGGGTAAAAAATCCCCCACACACCATTTCCATGAACAATTGGGATTTGTCAAGTGAATGTGAGTTTTACAGTCAAGATTTTGGGGATAATTGCCGTAATTCTTCACTCTGCATGCATATGCACAATGCAAGAAGCCTCAGCTATGCAACACCTTCCCACACGGGTTCCCTAAAGGAGGTGAAATCATTTACATTGGCTGCCTCCGCATCAACAAACATCGAGAAAGTACAGGAAATTGGGACTTTATGCCTCCTAAGAGCAGCCTTTGGGGCACGTGGGTGTAAACAGATTAATCTTCTAAAAGCTCAGTTTTGATCACCTCATTCCTTTGCTCAGAAACCTTCCACCTCCCCATTATCTAATAAATCTTGTTTCTGCTCCTTCCTCAGCTATCCAAGTCTCGTCTTTTGTACCTGTTTTCTAACAGCTGTCCAAAATGCTCTCTGGCCTCCAAAAAACAGCCATCTCCAGTCAGTACACTTTGTTTATGCTTTGCTTATGCTCTTCTGGCTCTAAAATCCCCTTTCCCCACCCTTGCTTAAAAGCAAGGTGTGTTCATGCCTATTGAAAAGTTTTCCTTTTTTTAAAAAATTTTTTCTCTGCATTGTGCAGCATGTTGACCTTAGTTTCCTGACCAGGGATCAAACTGTTGCACCCTGCATTGAAAGTGTAGAGTCTTAACCACTGGACTGCCAGGGAAGTCCCAAGTTTTTCCTTCTTTGGATCCCCTAAAATGTTTTATTCTCTCGATATTTGCCAATTTTACTTGCGTTAGTTGATAACTATTTGAGCAAGCATTTTAGCTCCTCCACTAAATTTTTCAGACCCTTTGAGGCTCTCCTCTAATAGCTGTAAATAAAATGACCTAAAAGGTCCAGGATGCTACCTTTTCTGGGTTGTGTCCCTTCCAGGGAGATGTCGGTTCATAAAATCCCAACTTTTCTAGGATGGATCCCTGATAACCATGTGGGTGATTCATGATATTTTCTGGCCATAACTGATTATTTGTTTTGGTTGACACCTAAACCATGTATTTGATCTTGTGCATCTTAGAATTTTAACTAAGAGACATAAGAATTAGAGGATGATGGTGACTAAGTCTTATTAATGGTGGTTCCCTAAAGAGACGGTTTGTAAACTTCTGTACCCGAGTTGCCAAAAATATCCTGTTTTGTCCACTCTAATGACACATTGTTTGACTCTTCTTTGAATGCTATGAAGACACTCTCATATCCTTCCAAAAATTTTCCTTGTTGCTTAAGCTAGCTCAGATTGACTTCCTTTACTTTTGTCAACAGCAACAACAAAAAATTCACTAGTATATTTAGCTCTTATTGTAGCAGTTCAAAATCTATTGAAGAAAGAAAGATAGGATTGAATAGAGGTTGTTGGTAGTGATGAAAAAATAAGAAAATGTATCAAGAGATTTGAGAACTTTCAAATTTGGGAGTAAGGGGGAGATAAAGTCATTTTGGCCTTTGGATATGTTATTGGGGTCTCCCAGTCATCCAAAGGGGAATCGTTTGAATTTCTTATAAACAGTGTGTGGTCTTCTAAAATCTGAGTTGTCACATATTTCTGGATATCAATTGTTACTTCAGTTTAATATTTGAGGACCTAAAATGTGGAAGGAAATAGAGAGGTACCAGAAAGGGAAAGGGAGAGACCATGCTTTTAAGCGGTTTACAATCTCTTCTGACACTGCAAGATACTTAATTATGATAAAATCACTTCTCCAGTCTTAGGTCTAGAAGCAGGTTCTGAGACAGAGATTTGGGCATGTAATGTAATGATGGAATGTTCTGAGGAAACCCCTAAGCCAGGAGGAAAAGAAGATAAGGAAACAGAAAGAGCCCAGCACTGATGTGGTTTCAGCTACAAACTGGTCCTGGTCCAATCTACTGGGGGACAAGGGTGATGTTGGTGGGCTCTGGGGCATAATCCCCACCAAAGATACGTTCCTCCTAGAGGCAAAGGGGCTGCCTCTTTATCCCCTTATTAGTCAGGTATGGGCTATGGGCAGCCTAAGTGGGTGGCAGGCCTCCTTCCCAGGGTAGAAGGCTCCCTTTACAGAGGACAATTCTTTGGAGAAGACGGATAGTCATGAATCCCTTAGCCAAAAATACTCCAGAGCAGCTGTGAGGTGGGCACAGGGACCCAGTTAAAGGGAATAAAGAGAACCTGAAATGAGGAGCTACAATATCTACTGCCTCTCACTTAGAATGCACTCAGTGCTTTTGGAGTAAGGCTTGAGGTCTCCTACAAGTATCTACAGCACAAAACCTTGGAAGCCGAGGTAAAGTGAAAAAAGTGAAAGTGTTAGTCATTCAGTGGTGTCTGACTCTTTGTGACCCTCTGGGCTGTGGCCCACCAGGCTTCTCTGTCCATGGAATTCTCTAGGCAAGAATACTGGAGCAGATATTCCCTTCTTCAGGGGATCTTTCCAACCCAGGGATCGAACCCAGGTCTCCTGCTTTGCAGGCAGATTCCTTACCTTCTGAGTCACCAAGAAAGCCAAGGTAAGTACCCCCCAAAAGCATGGTGGACAAGAACTAAATTCTTTTCCTGATTGAATATAGACTATACCCATTTGTGAGACTCATGAGATCCATAAGAATTTGGTATAAACCTTAGATAACCATGTTTTGCTGAAAACACAAAGAGACTGTAAAGTGAGTTCAGCTAAATGCTCTGGTCACTGTGGTGGTCGTGGTGAAGAGAAGTTCTATCTGAACCCCACCAGCTGGAGTGTCTCATGCCATGTAGAATAAAAATGCATATTTTCTACTTTGCTCAAAGGCCTTACATGTCTCATCCCACATTAGTATTTTAATCTGTAGCTATCTTTTCAGAAGGAGGTTGGATATAATCTCAAATCATATAAATTCAGAGTTTTAATGTGACTCCTTCATCACCTTGTTTCCTGATATTTTTTCCTATTCTGTTCCCTTTCCACTCTTTAATCTAGATCTTTCCCTTCAGTGATCACCCTTAAAAGGAGTCCTGATATACACAAGTGTGTCTTAATTTTCTTTGAAATTCGAAGTGATGCTCAGCTTTCCCAGCTCCCACAGTCTCTCAAGTTGATGTTCCCTCCCCCTTCTCCCCTGCAGTTGTCTCCATCTCCCCATCTGATGTAAACCTGAGGTCAAACCATTTTGCTGGTTTTTCCATTTGGCAGTCGTCATACATTCCGCACTGCTTTATTAAACACCTCTACGGCCTCAAGAAACTCTCCTTATTCATCTGCAATAAGCCCATTATTTAAAGACACTGAAGAAAGAATAATTTATAGACACTACCAATTAGAATAATGTCTGGTTTGAGAATAATGAGTTCCATCACTTAATGCCTTTGGCTTGATTTGGCTCTTTCTTCATGAACTTAGATTGCCCCTGACCCAGCATGAGTAACTGGATAGCAACATGAAGACAGGTTTTGGAAAATTCCATCTGTTTAAGATCAACTCGATTTGAAGTGAACAAATATTTTCAGACATGGAGCTGGTGGATCAGTGAGGTGGTATGAGACACAAGCAATTGCCCCTTCAGCTGTGTAAAAGAGCAGAAAGGTGAACATCTTGCATTTAACTTCACTGAGCTAGCTGCTAATATTTCTTATGAATTCTTTCTCTAGAACTCTGCTTCCTAACCTAAGCTTCTCCAGTGGCTCAACTGGTAAAGAACCCACCTGCCAAGGCAGAAGATGGAAGAGACACAGGTTAAGTCCCTGGGTCAGGAAGATTCCCCCTAGAGGAGGAAATAGCAACTAACTCCAGTATTCTTGTCTGGGAAATCCCATGGACAGAAAAGGGCTACTGTCCCTGGGTTTAACACAACTGAGCAAATGCATGTGCAGATGCACACACACACAAATGTATGTACACACACAATCACACACACACTCACACACTGCTTTCCAATCTAAAAACTCTGCCACATATCACTCACTATTCCACATACCACTCTAAAGAAATATCTTTTCTTTAGAGAAGAAGCTGCTTCTATGGGTCTGGGGAACCTTACAAAACTAATCATTAGCATTCTCCTACATACTGGTAGAATTGTAAATTAATATCATTTGGAAAGCAATTTGACCAACTTTAAAGTCCTCATGCCCTTTGACCCAGAGCTTGAGCACTTTTAGGAGATGAACCTGAAAAAATGATCAGAAGTACAGGTAAAGATTTATCTCCAAAGATATTCATAGCAGGCTTACTTATAATAGGGGAAGGGGAAGGAAATGTGCAACAATGTAAGTTAAAAAGAAATGATCCCTAAGCAAAATAATCTACATTCATTAAATCAAATATTGTTAAGAAATTTTTAATGGGACAAGGAAATGCTTATGATGCAATGCTAAGAAAAAAAGAACAAAACATTTGAAGCTAAAACATTTTCAAACATCTATATCAAAAGGAGGAATGAAATATTTAAAATTATTAGATTTTTAGATCCAACCACAGTTACTAACTAGGCTATGGATTATGGATGACTTTTTTCTTTCTTCTTTAACCTTTTCAGTGTTTTCAATAATTTTGAAAATGTTTGATAATTTTGAAAATGACTGTGTGTAATTTTGCCAATTCACATAAAACAAAAAATAAGTTACTTTAAATTACAAAGTTGATAGTATTACCAAAGCTGTGTCTCTTCAGATAGAGCTCAGAGGAATTTGCCAAGTTTCCTTAAGGGGCCAGAAGAAGAGGGTGTGGGATACAGGCGAGGAAGAGAGAACAAAAAGAAAGGGCAAAACCCTTAACTGCACTTGCCCCACAGTAAGGCATCAAGACAACTGTTTATGCATCCTCCAGAGCTGCTGTCTAAATCACTTGCCTTCAACTGGAAAAGATACACTTTCCTTAAGGAAAAGGTGTCACAAGACCCTGATGCTGGGAAAGGTTGAAGGCAGGAAAAGAAGGGGATGACAGAGGATGGGATGCTTGGATGGCATCACGGACTCAATGGACTTGAGTTTGAGCAAGCTCCAGGAGATGGTGAAGGACAGGGAAGCCTGGCGTGCTGCAGTCCATGGGGTTGTAAAAAGTCAGACACGACTGAGTGATTGAACATTAAGGTGTCATTAGGTTCACAGCTTAACTTTTAGGAGTAAAACTATTTTAAATGTTTCCTAGAAAGTGTCTTCCTAAAAAAAAAAAAAAAAATCTGCCCTGTCAGCCTCTAGGGACAAGGTTATTAATACTACTGCATTAACTTTTAAAATTTTAGATGATGGTAAGGAGACAGCAGTGACATAGAGGCAAAGTTCAGTTTAACAACACTTTGCTAAGATCATTATTGATTCATTTTATGATAGTATGACTCTCTCAGTTTATAAGTATGAAACTGATGTTCACAGATACAAGAAAACTTTACGTTTGACCTGGCAATAAAAATTCCAGCTTTGTCTACAAGTTCAAAGTATCTTTCCATAATATCATGCTATGCTACCATTTTGCCATCTACTGAAAAAATCTAGAGGAATGACTCTACCACATAGGAAGATTAAGCTTAACCACTTTATATTGTAAATTATCTGATTTCTTCTTCAATTCAATCATATTGTCACGGACTGCAAAGGACTGAATTGTGTTCCCCACCCTTCCATTTATGTATTGAAACCCTAACTCCCAACATGACAGTATTTAGAGGTGAGGCCTTTGAGAGGTAATTGGGTTTAGATGAAATCATGAGGGTGGGGTCCTCATAATAGGATTAGAGCCTTTAGAAGAAGAAACTGTTCTTTCTCTCTCTTCCATATGGGGATACAATAAGAATAAAGCCATCTGCAAACCAGAAAGAGGATTCTCACCAGGGTCTGACCAGGCTGACACCCAGATCTCAGACTTCTCAGCCTCCAGAACTGCAAGAGAGCAGGGTCTGTTGTTTAAGCAAGTGTTGTTGGCTAGTTATTAAGTTGTGTCCAACTCTTTGTGATGCCATGGAATGTAGCCACCAAGCTCCTTTGTCCACAGGATTTTCCAGGCAAGAACACTGCAGTGGGCTGCCATTTCCTTCTCCAGGGGATCTTCCTGACCCAAGGATTGAACTCGTGTCTACTGCATTCATAGGCAGATTCTTCCCCTGCTGAGCCACCATTAAAGCCTCTTAGTCCATGGTATTTTATTATAGCAGACCAAACTGACTAATATACTGATGTAGCCAGATTTTTGACATGTAAGAGGCTCTTGGCTAGGTAATTCTCTTTTCCTGCCTTTCTTTATTTGCACACAAATCTATTATTAGAAAGTAAATATCCTATGTGCCAGAGTTTAATAAAGCATAGTTACCCAATGCAAAGTTAGCTTCTATACATTCAAAGCAGTTCAGCTGTTTGAAGGGAACACGTTTTTAAATATGACACCTGCTGACTGTCACTGGTAATCACAATATGAGGTAAAAACTAATACCTACTACAGAGTCTGTTACAAATGCTTTCTACAGCTTATCTCATTTCAAAAAGTTGATAGCCCTATTAGATAGATACTATCACAGAAAAAAGGTAAAGTTAACTAGTTAACTAAAGTTAGCTAATCACACAGGTGGATTTGAGATCTGAATCTAGTTAAGCTTGATTCCATTGTCCAAGTGCTTGACAGCTCTGCTATATTGCCTTTCAATGAAAAGAATGTTCCATCTGTCTTTAATATTGATCAAATAATTGTTTCAAGGCCTTGTAGAAAGAATGCTTGAACATATGAACTGAGGAACTCAGGAAGGACCCTTGTAAGTAATGACACTTCTAGCCTTACCAAAACACAAACAAACAGACATCATCAGTGAGCAGAATTTTAGACTTAGAGAGACAGTATGGTATAAAAGAAGAAAAACAGGAAAGGGAAAATAGAGTTTTCAGTGGTTGGTATATACAGACAGAGGGTGGTTCGTAATGACCACATCTACCATTCATATGTGATCGCTTCCTGGATCACAGCCTCGTAGTGGCAAAGGGGCTTGCATAACTCAGTGAAGCTCTGAGCTTTGCTGGAGTTGGACCATAAAGAAGGCTGCATGCCAAAGAATGGATGCTTCTGAACTGTGGTGCTGGAGAAGACTCTTGAGAGTCTTTTGGACAGCAAGGAAATCAAGCCAATCAATCCTAAAGGAAATCAACCCTAAATATTCATTAGAAGGACTGATGCTGAAGCTCTAATACTTCGACCACCTGATGCGAAGAGCCGACTCATTGGAAAAGAACCTGATGCTGGGAAAGATTGAGGGCAGGAGGAAAAGGGGGTAACAGAAGATCAGATGATTTGACAGCATCACTGACTCAATGGACATGTGTTTGAGTAAACTCTGGGAAACAGTGGAGGACAGGGAAGCCTGGTGAGCTGCAGTCCCTGCACTAGAAAGTTCTAGTTGCTCTCCTAAATCCATTTCCCAGTTTGGAAAAGCACACCAGTTCCTTCCTAACCTATGCTCTGTATCTTAATTTTTTCAGTTACATGAGCTAACACATCCACTTTAGTGTTTAAGCATGTCTGGGCTGAGTTTTCTGTTTCTGAGTCAAACTTTCTACCTAGTATAGCTGACCTAGATCACAGATCCAGCACTAGGTTTTATATATGTTCCATAGTCAGTGCCCAATAGATACCTTCATAGATGATTGATTCAGAGTTACTATTCCATGATTTAAGTCATTTATATTCAGTTTGGTCTCAAGGATTTTGACTGCAGTATTAATTTCCTATTATTGCTATCACAAATTACCACAAACTTGGTGATTTAAAGCAACATACATTTATTCTCTTACAGTCTAGAGGCCAGAAGTCTGAAATCAGTTTCCCTGGGCTAAAGTCAAGGTGTCAGCAGAATTGATTCCTTCTGGAGGCTCTTAAGAATGATCTGTTTCCTTGCCTTTTCTAGCTCCTGGAAGCAGCCTGCATTCCTTGATTTATGATCCCTGTAACCTCTTGCTTCTTTTGTCACATTTCCTACTTTTTCTCTAGTCAAATATCCCCTGATTCTCTCTTATAAGGATGCCTGTGATTACATTTAGGGCTCACCTGAATAATCCAGTGAACTTCCCTGATGGCCCAGTGGTAAAGAATCTGTCTGCCAGTGTAGGAGATGGGGATTTGATCCTTGAGTTGGGCAGATCCTCCAGAGGAGGACATGGCAACCCACTCCAGTATTCTTGCCTGGGAAATCCCACTGACAGAGGAGCCTGGCAGGTTACTGTCCATAGAGTTGCACAACTTAGTGACTGAGCACATGCACTTAGGAAAGCAGATTATCCAGAATAATCATCCCTTCTCAAGACCCTTGCCCTGATGACATCTGCAAAACCCTCATATCCAAATAAGACAGCATTCAGGGTTTCCAAGGAGTAGGACTTGGACATCGCTGGGGGTCATTGTTTAACCTCTCATAATGTCCTGACTTTAAATTTGAAAAAATTAGTGAAAATCAGGCATTTAACTTTTTTTATTTGGTTGTTTTTATTCCATACATGAGTGAATTCCCACAGCATTTGACTTTCTCCATTTGACTTATTTCATGCAGCAAAGTACCTTCAAGTTCTGCCCATGTTGTCAGAAATGACAGTGTTTCATTATTTTTGATGGTTGAGTAGTACTCCATTCCATATGTACACCATATCTTCTTTATCTATTCACCCATCAATGGACACTTGGGTTGTTTTCATATCTTGGCTATTGTAAATAATGCTGCAGTAGACATAGTCTTTTCATGTTCTCTGGATAAACACCCAGAGTGAAATAACTGGATCATATTTTAGTTCTGCTCTTACTTTTTTGAGGGATCTCCATGCTGTTCTCCATAGTGGCTGCAACAATGTACAACCTCACCATCAGTGTCTAAGAATTTCCCTTTGTCCGTATCTTCTCCAACCTTTTTTTCTTATCTTTTTGACAACAGCTATTCTAACAAGTGTGAGGTGATATGTCATTGTAGTTTTGATTTGCATTTCCCTAATAATTAGCAATGTATAACATCTTTTCATGTGCCTGCTAGACATCTGTATGTCTTTAGAAAGATGTCTATTCAGATCTTCTGCCTATTTTTCAATTGTTGTTGTGTTGAGATATATGAATTCCACATATATTTTGGATATTAACTCCTTGTAGGGCAAATGAAAATCAGGCACATTTAAGATCTTAAAAATATCTGAAAATCTCCAATACCTTCATTTTGAAGATGTAGAAACAAAGACCTGATGAGGTGACTTATTCAGGGTCACATAGCCGTAACTAGAAATAAGGCCTTTTGAGTCCAAGATATGCACCCTTGATAGTCTGCCATGTTCCTGTTGCAATTTAAAGTGTAATCCACAATCCAAATTACCATACATTTTAATTTTTGTTCATATAAGAAAGTTACCAAGTTTTACCCAACTTAGCCAAATAGACCTCAAATCAAAAAATAGTTAAAATCATTTCTAACCTCTCTGGAAGTCTATGCCAAATTAGCTTCTGGATGTCATTGTACTTTTATACTGATAATTTCTCCTGTAATTTTGTACATTTTCGAGCTTTACCAATTTAGTCAATAATTGTTTAAGAATGCCATTACACAATATATTGAAAAAGGCCAAAGTAATTTCATCATCCTATATTTGTCCTGTTTCACTTATCTCATCTTGAATGTGCAGTGAGCATAATGATGGCTCTGCTCAGTAAATCTGTTTTCAGTGGACTGAACCACTCTGGATTTTTCAGTTACTTCAAAGTACATCATAGTTTCAAATACACTGATCTACCATTGCATTTCTTTTTAGAGTGTCTGGTAAACAAGACTGGATTTTCTCCATAATTACAGCATCAGACATCATTTTATACGAATGTATATTTGTAGTAAATCATTTGTGCCATATTTTGGCTTGAGTCAGCATTGAGGTATGTGACGGGTGAAGTTTTGGGTCTCAAAAATGAGCAAGCTGTGTCCTCAATTATGTTCTGCATTTGTTACATGCCTTTTTAAGCTAGCATCATTATAGACTTGCTCCTTGCAGTCACTGTCTAGTCAAAATGCCTAGTCCATTGAATTACTTGAAAACAAGCTAACATTAGTTAGGCAAATATTATTGCTCTGACAAATGTAATTTTTTCGTTATATGGAACAACTTCCAAAAGTATCCTATGAGAAAGAAAGCTTTTCACATCCTGATTACTCATCCCTATAAAACAATCCACTAGATTTTCATGACAAAAACAGATTCACTTCTTTTTTCCCCCATAGATGTAGAGGCAGCAAAAACAGTAGTAAAAATATGTAACTTATTAAAATCCAAGAGTCTATTATGAACCAGGCTCAGAATTAGGAATATCCAAATTCATCATTTGAAGGAGGGAAGCCTGGTTTGCTGCAGTTCATGGGGTCACAAAGAGTGGATGCGACTTAGCAACTGAACAACAACAAATTCGTCCTTATATTCAATCTTCATGATATCCTGAGAGTGTGAATGCCATTATTCCCACTTTATAGAAGAGAGAATTCAGGCTTTTGGACTTACGGAATTAGCCCAAAGTTACAGTGAAAGTGTTAGTTACTCAGTCTTGTCCGACTCTTTGGGACCCCGTGGACTGTAGTCGCCCAGGCTCCTCTGTCCATGGAATTCTCCAGGCAAGAATGCTGGAGTGTGTTGCCATTTCCTTCTCCAGGGGATATTCCTGACCCAGGGATTGAACCTGGGTCTCCCTCACTGTGGGCAGACTCTACAGACTGAGCCACCAGGGAAGACCCCATCTATCTATTTATATGTAATCAACAGTCTCAAAACAAGTGGCTTAGAACAATACCTGCTCTCACAGTTATTGTGGCTTCCCTGGCTGATTTTCCAATGGTTTCCCTGGGTTCATCCATGTAGCTGAAGGCAGCTGGAGAGCAGCTAGGAGCAGGGCTCAGCTGGGGATGGCTGCACCTCTCTTTCCCTCTATGTGTTTACTTTATTGAACTATAGTTTATTTACAATATTGTGTCAGTTTTAGGTATCAGTGTCAGATTCCTCTTCCCTTTATCTCAGTTCCTATTACCTGATACATCATGTTCAGGTTTCTTCAGAAAAATAAAAGACATGCTAATACACAGGAAAACAATCTAAAGATATAGAGCAAGCAAGAGGACCAGATTCATATATAACACAAACTTTGGAATGCTCAGATAATAAATTTAAGATAATACGATCAATATACTAAGAACCCATGGCAAAAAATAGACAACACATAAGGATAGATGGGTAATGTAAATAGATGGAAACTTTAAGAAAGGATCAAAGGAAATGCTAGAAATAAAAAATGTTGTAATAAAAATAAAGAGTGCCTTTGATGAGCTTATCAATTAACTGGACATGGCCAAGGGGAAAAAAAAATCAATCAATGTGAAGATGTAAATATAAACTTTCCACACTGGAATACAAAGAGAAAAAATAATAGGTGGGGAAAAAAGCAGAATCTACAAGAGCTGTGAAATGATTTCAAAAGCTATAGCATATGCATAATTAGAATACCAAAAGTAAGAGAGAGAGAAAAGAAGAAATACTGAAGTAGTAATGGCGAAGAATTTTCTAAAACTGATGACTGACACCAAACCACAGATCCAGGATGCCAGATAATAATAGATAATACCAAGCAGGATAAAGACCAAAATATCCACATCTAGGCATATCATATTTGAACTGCAAAAAACAAGATATAGAGAAAATCATGAAAGATATAGAGAATAAAAACACCTTTCCTGTAGAAGAACAAGAGTAAGAATTATAGCAGATGTCTCTTCAGAAATCACATAAATATTTCATTCCATTCTCTGAAGTATTAAAAGAAAAAAAAATCCACCAATCTAGAATCCTGTATAAAGTGAGATTAACCTTCAAAGGTGAAAGATAGACCTTCTCAGAACAAAAATTGAGGGAATTCATCACCAGCAATCTTCCCATACAAGAAACATTAAAAGACATTTTTTTAGGGAGTAGGAAAATGGTTTAGGTCAGAGGCTTGAATCTACAGAAGAAGGAAGAGTATTGGAGGAAAAACAAATAATGAAAAAAATTATTTTATTTACATATATATATATATATATATATATATATATATATATATATATATATTTGGTCTCACAGCTTATGGGATTTTAATTTCCTAACCAGGGATTGAACCCAGGTCTTTGGTAGTAATAATGCAGAGTCCTAACCACTGGACTGCCAGGAAATTCCCTATTTTTCTATTCTTAGTCTGTGTAAACAATAACCACTGTTTAAAGTAATAACAGTAATCTTGTGTTGGGTAATCTCAGCATATGAATAAGTAAAATGAATGACAGCAATGTCATAGGAAATGGGAGTATTTATTAATTAACTGCACTGCAAGTGAAGTGGTATAGTATTATTCAAAAGTGTTAACCAAGGGAGGCATTGGAATTATTCAACATTCTCAATTAAAAACAAAAAGGCAAAACAAGGAGTAAAAAGAAACAAAGAACAAATGCAATAAATAAAAAGCAGTTGTACACATATAGTAAATATAACCTCACTATGCATAACCACTTTAAATGTGAATGGCCTAGCTACAGCAATTAAAAGGCAGAGTTTCAAAGTGTGTTAAAAAAAAAAAAAGAAAATTATATAAAGAAAATCACTTTTGAAATAAAAATAGGTAAATGGAAAAGGGATGGTGAAAGATATACCATGTTAACAATCAAAAGAAAACTGAAATAGTTGTATTCATTTCAGACAAAGCAGGCTACAGAACAAGAAAACTTACCAAAAATAAAGAGGAGTTTTATATAAGGATCAATTCTCCAAGAAGACATCATAATCTTACAAATGTATACACTTTGAGGAGAAATAGACAAATTCACTAGCATATTGGTTAAAGGGTACAAACTTCTAGCTATAAGATAAATAAGTTCTGGGTGTCTAACGCAAAGCATACTGACTATAATTAACAGTACTGTATTGTATACTTGAAAGCCATTAAAAGAGTAAATCTTAAATGTTACCACCACACACAAAAGGTCCTTATAGGAGGAGATAGAAGTGTTAGCTAATCTTATTGTAGTCATTTTGCAATATGTGCTAAGTCGCTTTAGCCATGTCCAACTCTTTGCTACCCTACGAACCTATGGACTGTAGCCTGCCAGGCTTCTCTGTCCAGGCATGAATACTATAGTGGGTTGCCATATCCTCCTCAATTTTGCAATATATACCTTATCAAATCAAATCATTACATTATACACCTTAAACTTACATATGTCATATTTTTATGTCAGTTAAGCTAGGAAAAATACGAAGAGAGAGCTCAGACTCATTACCCAACCCAGGTTCCTTTGTGCCCATAATATTTTACAACCTGGGCTTCCTTGGTGGCTCAGATGGTAAAGAATCCACCTGCAATGCAGGAGACCTGGGTTCGTTCCCTGGGTTGGGAAGATTCCCTGGAGGAGGGGATAAAACCCACTCCAGTATTCTTGCCTAAAGAAGCCCCATGGACAGAGGAGCCTGGGGACACAAAGAGTCAGACATGACTGAGCGACTAAACACGTATGTTTTCTTAATGTCTGCATCCATATAACTAAAGTACCAAGTAACATATATTTTATATGCTAGACTGAAAAGAACCACAGCCCCCCATCAAGAGGGCTATAAAATGGGGAACAGGGAAATCTAAAGCACTCTAAGATAATAATTTGGAACCATAAAGGGAACAAAATGAAAGCTATTATGTAAATACAAAGGGACTTAAATTTGAAATAAAGAGTGTTAGATATAAAATTTAGATATTAAAAAAAATAGAGGGAGCTGATTTTAAAGTATTTTGCCCATTAAGATGATTCCTTAATTCTGTCTGAATATTAGCCTTCACCCAGTAGGGCCTAATGGTGTGATAACTAACTTCACCCCATCTATACCCTTGAAATCAGTATCAATGTTGAAAAGCTCAGGGGGTAGACAGACAAATCAACATATCAGCCTTATTACTGACAAAGCTGATTGCAATATGTGGGCTCAGATGGGTTTCCTAATATTTGTCTTTCTAATCAAACACTCCAAAAGGTCTCACTTGAGGGAGAGTGGGGCCACAAAAGATGATGTATTCTATGTATCTGAGTCAGTGCTAAAAAGGTGGATGAACCTAGAGCCTATCATACAGGGTGAAATAAGTCAGAAAGAGAAAAACAAGTATCATATATTAGTACATATAATATATATATATATATATATAATATAATATATACATATATATATATATATATATCAATGCATATAATAATGCATTACTTTGCCAACAAAGGTCTGTCTAGTCAAAGCTATGGTTTTTCCAGTAGTCATGTATGGATGTGAGAGTTGGACTGTAAAGAAAGCTGAGCGCCAAATAATTGATGTTTTTGAACTGTGGTGTTGGAGAAGACACTTGAGAGTCCCTTGGACTGCAAGAAGATCCAATCAGTTCATTCTAAAGGAAATCAACCCTGAATATTCATCAGAAGGACTGGTGCTGAAGCTGAAACTCCAATACTTTGGCTACCTGATGCGAGGAACTGACTCATTTGAAAAGACCCTGATGCTGGGAAAGATTGAAGGTGGGAGGAGAAGAGGACGACAGAGGATGAGATGGTTGGATGGCATCACCAACTCAATGGACATGAGTTTGAGTAAACTCTGGGAGTTAGTGATGGACAGGGAGGCCCGGCGTGCTGCAGTCCATGGGGTTGCAAAGAGCTGGACACGACTGAGCGACTGAACTGAATTGAACTGAATGCATATATATGGAATCTAGAAATATGGTATTGATGAACCTATTTGCAGGGCAGCAGTGGAGATGCAGACAAAGAGAGCAGACTTATGGGCATGAGGGGTGGGTAGGAGGAAGAGGATGGGACAAATGGAGAGAGCAGCATGGAAACACATACACTAACACGTGTAAAACAGATAGCCAGTAGGAATTTTCTGTGTGATTCAGGGGACTCAAACCAGGGACATATGTGTGCCTATGGCTGATCCATGTTGATGTATGGCAGAAACCAACACAATATTGTAATCATCCTTCAATTAAACATAAATTAAAAAAACAAAACAAACAAAAAATATGATGCATTCTATATCAAGTTCCTCACTTCTGCAGTACAGAGTGAAGGACTGAATATACAAATGGATAACAGCCAGATCATATGTAAAGACAGAACTCTGATCCGGAACATGCAGCACCTAGCCCAGGAAGCCAGCCTACTGTCTGCAAGTCAGACTTCACGAAATCAGAATGTTCTCTAGTAACAGGTCCAGGAAGCTAAACAATAATGCCTGTGATGATCAGCCCAAAGTGGCCACACCTTGTTTAACAGTTGACAGTTTCCCTAATGTTTATTCCTACTTTCAGTGTAGGACCTACTGTGCATGCATACTAAGGTGCTTCAGTCATGTCTAACACTTTGTGACTCCATGGACTGTAGCCTGCCAGGCTCTGCAGTCTATGGGATTCTCCAGGTAAGAATACTGGAGTGGGTTGCCATTTCCTCCTCCAGGGGATCTTCCTGACCCAGGGATCGAACCCAAGTCTCTTACTTCTCCTGTATTGGCAGGTGGGTTCTTTACCACCAGCACCACCTGGGAAGCCCACTCCCTTCTCCAGGTGATCTTCCTGAACTGGGGATCAAACTCTGGCCTCCTGTATTGCAGATTTTTTACTGTTGGAGCCACTAGGGAGAAAGCCAAACCTGCAGCCCTAATCAGTCCGTTGGATGCTCCACTTCTTGGTTTGCTCACAGCTTCCCTAGGCCAACAGCCTCAAGTCAGGGCACACCTGAAGTCTTCTCTTTTTCCCACTTCACACCTCTGCCAAGATACTAACTGATGGGGGCTGACTTCGTTTCTATGGCAAGTTCTGAATAAGTAGCCCTTATCATTCTCATTTAGTGAGTCTTTGTTTTTTTCCACAGGAGAGAGAAAAGGGGAAAGGTCACAGGATCTCTCTGTGAAGGGTAGCCTAGACCCTAACTTGGCCTTGGTGCAGAGAAGTTAGGAGCAAACTTGGGTGCAAAGTTCTCCCAATATTCAGCTCTGAAAAAGAGAATAGTTTCTGCTGGGCTGCTCAATCCTGCTTCCCAATTTTACTGATCGAATGCACCCCTTCCAATACCTTGAAAATGAATAGTGAGTTATGAGTGGAGAGGAGGAGGTGGAGGTGAAATTTCTTCCCCTGTAAGATGTGTGAAGAGTAGGAAATAAGTCTAATCTTAATGTATAGTATTAGGTCCCTGCGACTTTAATTCTTTCATGTCTCAACACTATGTATCGTGGTATTATCAGCATCATCACCTTCATCACGATCAAAGGGAATATACTGGAATCAAATAAAAACTAAGAAACTAGTAGCTTTCCCGACAGGCTGTTCTGTGTTACCCCAGAGTTATTCTACCCAGAATTTTCCCCCTGCTTAAAATCTACATAATCAGGAAATGATTACTAAGTTCAATTGGACTTCAAACCCCTCTAAAAATCAATACTGGGCCCACACATAAAGTTACTTTTTCTTAATGCTCCCTGATTTGTGGAGAAAGGAAAGAACAGAGCAAGTATCCATTCCCCCACTGGGTGAGTTACTGGGATCCACAGTCTAAGAATGGAGAGGCGAGTAGACAACAATTTCCCTAGTATCAATCTCTTCTGCAATAAAATAGGTGAGACAAAGATAATTCATTATATAACAACAGCCTGCCTACAGCTTCCCTGGGTGAACAATATAGACACAGCTTGTGCTCAATTTTCCATCTAGGGTGAGCTCAAAATACAAGAAAGGAATTCATGTACAGTCCTGGCTGTCAAAACTAAGAAACTTCTCAAAGGCTCAAGAAAGCCATCGTGAGACTAAGGAGGACTCATTTTGATGCTCTCGATTCAGAATGAAAAACAAATGCATACTTGTAGCAATGTCTTGATTGGATAAGTAATAGCATCTCTTCATTGTCAAAATAATTTATATTAAAATTCAGTTTGGACAATGCAAAAAATAAAGTGCCTTTCTTAGCACATTGTGTCCTGATCATGATGAAAAGTGTGATTAAACCTTGTCTGTCTCCTAACATGATTAAGAAGGATCAGTTATTAGACAAAGGTGTAGAACAAAGACAAATGCATCTCCATCAGAAGCAGAAAGACACTCCTACGCCGATTGATGCTCCCAAGTTGTGGGTACAAATGACACCACAGCACATTCCGGAGGTGGCCACAGAGCTGAAAGAACAGTTTGAGTCTTTGTGTGAACAGCAGAGGGACACTGGTCTGAGAGAGAGTGAGTGAGTGGGTAAATGCTAGAATAAACTGTACAGAGTAAGAGACTAGTGCTACTGAGAATCAACTCCAAAATGCAAGGATATTTTACATGTGATCCAAAGGTTTTCATCTCTATTCATCTCATAATAGAGAGTTTCATATCCCATGGAGTTAGCCCTGGGGGGTGGAGAGGGTGGTAAAAATCAAGTTTTCCCCAAGGAATTCAAATCATGGTCTTCTATGGATGGATCAACCAAAAAAATTTATTCAGTATTTATAAATAGTAAAAGCTTTTGCCAAATATAATAAGTGATGTGTGTAGTAATATGTTTAAGCCCTTGTCTTTTTTTAAATTATTATTTACTAGTAATGTCCAGAACAGATCTGTGACATAATCAGTATCTTAGCATTTTTTTCACTTTAAAAATTGATTTATAGTCAGTTTACAATGTTATTTTCAAGTGTACAGCAAAGTGATACAGTTACACATACATGTATATGTGTGTATGTGTGTATATAAATCCTTATATATATATATAATCCTTTTTTCAGATTTTTCCCTTATAGATTATTACAAGATACTAAACATAGTTCCTTGTGCTACAAAATATGTAAGCTACGGGAGATGGTGAAGAACAGGGAGGACTGGTGTGTTGCAGTCGATGGGATCACAAAGGGTCAGACTCGACTTAGTGACTGAACAACTTATATGTTAATCCCAAACTCCTAATTTATTGCGCACTGCCTTCTCCTGTGATAATTATGTTTGTTTTCTCTGTGAGTCTCTCTGTTTTATAAACAAGTTCATTTGCTCCATTTTTAAAAATTCCACATAAAAACAATATCATATTTGTCTTTCTCTGTCAGCCCTTGTCTTTAAAAGGCTTCTACTTTTGTTGGGAGGTAATCCTCAAAGTGATCTCTCTGACTAAGATGACTAACCTCACAAGGAAGCAAAGTGTCACAAGAGAATCAATGTCCTGAGACCAGAAGTCATCCCATCAGCAATTCAACATACAGTTTAAAAATGAGATTTTCAGGACTTCCTTTATGGTTCAGCGGTTAAGAATTCTCTAGCCAATGCAGAGGACATGGGTTCGATCCCTGGTCCGGTAAGATTCCACATGCTGCGGAGCAACTAAGCCTGTACGCTGTAACTACTGAGCGCATAAGCTGCAACTACTGAAGCTCAGACCCTAGAGCTTGTGCTCTGCATCAGGAGAAGCAACCGCAATGAGTAGCCCAAGCACTGCAATGAAGACTGGCTTCCCACTTGCCACAACTGAAGAAAGCTCATGCACAGCAGGGAAGACCCAGTGCAGCCAAAAATAAACAATAAAATAAATGAATAATTGTTTTTTTAAATGAAGTGTCCAGGTCTGACAGATTTAGGCTCAGTTTCCACCTCTAACACTCACTGTGTGATCTTGAGTACTTGGCTCAACTTCCTTTTGCCTCAGTTTCCAAATCTATAAAATAGGATAAATAATACATATATGCCTGTGAGGCTTTAGCAGAGCCTGTCCAAGAGTCGGAACACTGTAGATGACAGCTACTCCCTTTTCCAATTTCAGTCAGCACTAGAAAAATGAATAGGCATCTTCATGTTTTTTACTACTATTTTTATATTTTATTTTATTTGCCCTCCTTCATCATGAAGGAATATTCACAGTGAAAATGTGTCTCCTACCCTGGCTTCCCTGGTGGCTCAGAGGTTAAAGCGTCTGCCTGCAATGCGGGAGACCTGGGTTCCATCCCTGGGTTGCAAAGATCCCCTGGAGAAAGAAATGGCAACCCACTCCAATATTCTTGCCTGGAGAATCCCATGGACGGAGGAGTCTGGTGGGCTACAGTCCACGGGGTCGCAAAGAGTCGGACGTGACTGAGTGACCACTTTCACTTTCTTCACCCTGGGTGAATTCATGAGCAAGTGTAGCTGTGGAAGGGAGCTCTTATCTATGAGGATTTGCCAAAACTTTGGATCTGAATGAGCCAGGAAGCAGCACAGATGGAGAGGGTGAACACCTGAATTCATGTCCATTTTGCTCACTGTTGTAAGTGGTACTTTAAGTTACTTCATTTGGCTAAGTCTCAGTTTTCCCATTTGTCAAATGGGAAAGATGGGAGCAAACTTCCACTTACTGAATGTCAGGCACAGTGATAAACACATTCTGTATAAACCATCTCATTTAATCTTTACCCCAAATCTCCAAAGAACCCAGTTTTATCTTCATTTACAGGTCATGGAATTGAAGATAAGGGAATCTGGTACCCAGAGTTTTGTAGCAAGGCAGAGTCACTTGGCAGTAAGAACACAGGCTTGGATTCAGATCAACTCAACTGAAATGTGTCCTGGCCAGGGCTGCCTTAAATAAGCTGCTCAGCACCTCTCAATCTCAATGTCCTCATCTGTAAAAGGGGGATAACAACACATACCTTTCAGTACTAAAATAAAACAATTGCTGTGTGTTAAGTGTCCACATTAGATCCTGGCACTTAGCTGATGGTGTAAATAGGACCTATGAGGACACAAACCACAATCCGATGTCAAAATGGGTCAGATGACAAGGGTACGCTGAATACACCTGGATCTAGACACAGACTCAGGGAAATAATATTGGCCTGGATGGGCTTCTGTGAGAATTCTGATATCATCTCCTGCTCCCCTACCTTTAATCCTCTTAAAGCAGATAAATCACAGAGTTGTTCTTGAAAGAAAAAGAGCCATCAATTCAGTTCTCCTGCCTTCCTATTTAATGATTGGTATTCATGGCCAACTCACAACTGTTCTTGCAGGTATAGAAAGAAAAAAAAAGTCTTGATATAAAGCCTCTAAGTTTATATCAGGGCCATGAGATTCATTACAAAGCATTTTTAGGGAGCACCTACTATGTGCCAGGCACTCTTTTAAGTGTGAGTTCACATCAGTAAATGAGATGGATAAAGATCTCTGCACTCAGAGAGTTTAGTATTTAGTAGGACGAAAGATAAGAAATAGAATAAATAAGTAAAGTATACGGTATATGAGAAAATAATCAAAGTGCTGTACAAAAAAAAAAAAAAAAAGAAGCAGCAAAATCTGATTGGGAATGTGGGGGATGGGATAGATTGTGACAGCTTTTAAACTGGTTTTCAGAAAGCCTCACCCATCTGGCATATAATTAATATCACCTCAGAGAGAATAGCTCTAAGCTGAATCTGCAGATGATTGGTGCTGTTTTGTGTGAAAAGTGGATTAAAATGATAATTCATGAATAATTATTTTAATTGACGTTTGAGTATCAGAGAGGCAATGAACTTACTGGCAGGACAGGAAGGTGTGTCTGTGCTCAGGGATGTTCACTCTCATTTACTGAAATGGAATTTCCACTATTCATGCCTCTTGTCTGGATGCAAGGTAACTCTTCCAGGTAATCATGAGCCAATCTCTTTACTTAGAAATAGCTTCCCACTTATTCTCTCCTGGTGGGCAGAAAGGGTTGAAGATAACTGTGAGAAACCTCAAAATTATCAACCAAGAATTAGAGGAGAGAGCGCAACCAAATGGCTAAAATAGCACTGTGGTATGTATTAACACTGACCTGTCCATATGCAGGCTGCAGAACTCATGGGAAATTTTCCTCCACTCAGTACTTACGGGGACACCTCATCCAATGGAAAGATGACACTATGCATAATGCTTACAATTAACTCATGCCCTAATGATGCCATGGAATTCTCCAGGCAAGAATATTGGAGTGGGTAGCCATTCCCTTCTCCAGATCTTCCCAACCCAGGGATTGAACTTGGGTCTCCTGCATTGCAGGCAGATTATCACCTGAGCAACCAGCAAAGCCCCTTTCAGAAAAAAACTAATGATGCCAAACAACCACTAAAAATAGTGTTACAGAAGAATATGTAATTACTGAAAAAATGATTAAAGCATGTGTTATGATACTATTTTATATTGTTTACATATAAATAAAAGAAATCAAAATATTAACAGAGGTTATCTCTGGGTGGTAGACTTATGGTGATTCTTTTTCTTCCTTTTATACAATAAAGATGTAGCTTTTGCACAAAAGAAGATATAAACAATAAAATCTACTGTTCAAACATGGTAAAAAATAACTAATTATCCATAGATACATTAGCCTTGTTCTCACCAAAAATTTTGAAATCCCTTTGACTATTGGGCTGTATCCTCATCACATGCGTGCAGTTTTCATAGAACATTACACGGGTTATATGTTAATTAATAAGTGGCTGTCTAACCTGCTTCCCTATCCCCACCCTACCACAAAGCCCAAATTTTTAGTGTTTGCCAGTTATGGGGAGAAATGTCACTAACCTCAGATATGCAAATGACACCACCCTTACGGCAGAAAGTGAAGAGGAATTAAAGAGCCTCTTGATAAAAATGAAAGAGGAGAGTGAAAAAGCTGGTTTAAAACTCAACATTCAGACAATTAAGATCATGGCATCCAGTCCCATCACTGCATGGCAAATAGTGGGGGAAACAATGGAAACAGTGACATACTTTATTTTGGGGGGCTCCAAAATCACTGCAGGTGGTGACTGCAGCCATGAATTAAAAGACGGTGCTCCTAGGAAGAAAAGTGATGACCACCTTAGGCAACATATCAAAAGGCAGAGACATTACTTTGCCAACAAAGGTCCATCTAATAAGTTCAGTTCAGTTTAGTCCCTCAGTCGTGTCTGACTCTTTGCAAGCCTATGAATTGCATCATGCTAGGCCTCCCTGTCCATCACCAACTCCCGGAGTCCACCCAAACGCATGTCCATTGAGTCAGTGGTGCCATCTAACCATTTCATCCCTGTCTTTGCTAGCATCAGGGTCTTTTCAAATGAGTCAGCTCTTCGCATCAGGTGGCCAAAGCATTGGAGTTTCAGCTTCAACATCAGTCCTTCCAATGAACACCCAGGACTGATCTCCTTTAGGATGGACTGGTTGAATCTCCTTGTAGTCCAAGGGACTCTCAAGAGTCTTTTCCAACACCACAGTTCAAAATCATCGATTCTTCAGGGTTTAGCTTTCTTCATGGTCCAACTCTCACATCCATACATGACCACTGGAAAAACCATAGACTTGACTAGACGGACTTTTGTTGGCAAAGTAATGTCTCTGCTTTTTAATATGCTGTCTAGGTTGGTCATAGCTTTTCTTCCAAGGAGCAAGTGTCTTTTAATTTCATGGCTGCAGTCACCATCTGCAGTGATTTTGGAGCCCAAACACATAAAGTTTTTCACTGTTTCCACTGTTTCCCCATCTATTTGCCATGAAGTGATGGGACCAAATGCCATGATCTTAGTTTTCTGAATGTTGAGTTTTAAGCCAACTTTTTCACTCTCCTCTTTCACTTTCATCAAGAGGCTTGTTAGTTCTTCACTTTCTGCCATAAGGGTGGTGTCATCTGCATATCTGAGATATTCATATTTCTCCCGGCAATCTTGATTCCAGCTTGTGCTTCCTCCAGCCCAGCATTTCTCATGATGTACTCTGCATATAAGTTAAATAAGCAGGGTGACAATATACAGCCTTGACGTACTCCATCTAGTCAAAGCTATGGTTTTTCCAGTAGTCCTGTGTGGATGAGAGAGTTGGACCATAAAGAAGGCTGAGCATTGAAGAATTGATGTTTTTGAACTGTGGTGTTGGAGAAGACTCTTGAGAGTCCCTTGGACTATAAGGAGATCAAACCAGCCAATTCTAAAGGAATTCAGTCCTGAATATTCATTGGAAGAACTGATGCTGAAGTTGAACCTCCAATACTTTGGCCACCTGATGTGAAGAACTGACTCATTGGGAAAGACCCTGATCCTGGGAAAGATTGAAGGCAGGAGGAGAAGGGGATGAGAGAGGATGAGATGGTTGGATGGTATCACCAACTAAATGTACATGAGTTTGAGCAAGCTCTGGGAGTTGGTGATGGACAGGGAAGCCTGGAATGCTGCAGTCCATGGGGTCACAAAGAGTCGGACCTGACTGACTGATGATGTAAACACTCCCTCGATGGCCAATTTCAAGCTATGATGTCATGTCACAGAATATGATACCTCATGTTTTGGAAAAAAAATAGAATTTGGAACCTCCATTTTGTTAAATGAGTAAAGAAATCTTATAAGAACACTTGTTTGTGACATAGAAGGACAAATACCATTCTATCAAAAGACCTGCATTGTGTCATTGAACAAAAATTTTGAAAGATATACAGTTTGCTTGTGAGCCTTTATGAGATACCCACCTATATCACTGGGTTATGTTCCCATCTGTTGAACAGAGTTAGGCTTGGAGCAAAATTGCTCTTATGCACTGTTGGCTCACTGATCCTTCTCTTTTCTCTGGGAGAGGAAGAGGCCAACGTACTACCTCTTATTGTCTACCATGTCAACATCTCTGGAGAGCCATGGGACCTTTTGCTAGAAGAAAATCTGCTGCCCTATTTCCTGTTTTTACAGGGTTTTGTGTTTTCATTTAATAGTATGGAGATTTAGATTCCAAATTTTTTAATATATGAAGCTTCTGATCCACTGTTTCAGGAACTTTGCAGAAATTCTACAGGAAGGATAGTGATAGCTCATTTCAACACACTTGATGTATCTGGGAGGGAGTAGAAGTTTAGTTTATGAGGAAGGCAACAGGCATTCACCTTGAGGCCTGATTTTTACGTAAAAATTGCTGGGCAATGGTATTTGATATAGATGGAGGTAGGTTATGGCAAGGAATCCACACTGTGAAATGATGATTATCAGTTGTCAAACATGTACTACATGGCAGGAACAATCTGAGTTAAATCATTGTGACAACATTATGAACTAGGCCTTGTTATTAACCTCCACATTACAGACAAGGAAACTCCTAGGATTTATAAAGATGGTAAAAGGCTATTCAACCCTAAATCAGATTTATCTAAATCTTTCCAACAGAGCTAGAGGAAAAAAAGTTTAAATTTATATAGAGAAGTCAAAGACCTTGAATAGCCAAAGCTATCCTGTTAAAGAAAAACAGAGTTGGAGGAATCAGACACCCTGACTTCAGACTACAAAGCTACACTAATTAAAACAGCATGGTGCTGGCACAAAAACAGAAATATAGATCAATGGAATAGGATAGAAGGTCCAGAAATAAACCCATGGACCTGTGGTCAATTAATCTATAACAAAGGAGGCAAGATTATACAATGGAGAAAAGACAGTTTCTTCCAGAAGTGGTGCTGGAAAAACTGTTCAGCCACATGTAAAAGAAAATAAATTATAATATTCTCTAACATCATACATGAAAATAAACTAAAAATAGACCAAAGACCTTAATGGAAGGTCTGACACTGTAAAACTCTTAGAGGAAACATAGGCAGAACACTCTTTGACATATATTGCAGCAATATCTTTTTTGATCCATGTTCTAGCATAATGAAAACAAAAACAAATAAATGGGACCTAATTAAACTTAAAAACTTCTGCCCAGCAAACAAAACTATAAACAAAATGAAAAGACAACCCATATAATGGGGGAGAATATTTGCAAATGAAGAAATTAACAAGGGATTAGTCTCAAAAATATACAATCTCATGCAGCTCTATGTCAAAAAAATCAAACAACCCAATCAAAAAATGGACAGAAGACCTAAATAGATATTTTTCCAAAGAAATGTCTGAAGAAGTCCTATAGATGGCCAAAAATCACATGAAAAGATATTCAACATCACTAATTATCAGAGAAATGCAAATCAAAACTACAATGAGGTATCACCTCACACCAATCAGAATGGCCATCATCAAAAAGTCTACAAACGATAAATGCTGGAGAGAGTGTGGAGAAAAGGGAACTCTTCAACACTGCTGGTGAGAATATATACTGGTACAACCACTATGCAGAACAGTACAGAGTTTCTGTTTAAAAAACTAAGGAAATTTAGTTCTTTCCATGTGTCTTCCCACATTCTCAGCCTGTCTGGTGTGGTTAGAATACAGTCAGGAGTAAGGGGTTCAAAGTGTAGGCTTACTTGAGACGCTGGTCCATGAGCCTTCGGAAGGCCCCTGATCCTCACGTGTAGAAATGTCCTAGATGGCTCTTGATTTGGTGCTGGAAAGACGTGTACACTCTCAACAGCATCCTTCCAGTTTGGTTGCTGAAAATAGGCACTGGGTGAGTAAGAAAGCGTGGCAACTCTTTTGAGTGTTCCAAGAGAGCGAGATACCCTGAAACTATGAGAAATTTGTCACTTTTATCTATCACAAGTCTCTCTTTGGACAACCCTCCCTCCAGTTCTCTTTCTTTCCCTCTTTCTCCCATCTCATTTATCATATATATTTCTGACCTTCTGCCATGTGTGCTATGAGACACCCACTCCACTAATCTTTTCCCACTGATCGGACCAAGTCTATGTACACAGGGCATTCTTTCAGACCTCAAGCCTTCTTCTTTGTCTGATCTGCAAATAGTTACTTTGCAAAATGCAGGCTTAGTTTATTTCTCATCTAATTAAGACTAACCTCTTTGAGCATCAGGCTGATCTGCTTTATACATCTTAGCCTGGCTACCAGAATACACAAAAGATATCTCTAGTGTATATTCAAAATCTATATTTTGTAGATTCAGATAATAATCATAAAACAATATTGGAGTTGTGTAAATAATCTGCTCTTTGGCATCCCTCCCCTCAAAAGATACCTAGAAGCAATAAAATTGTGTCCACTCTGAAGACATTTCCCTTCAATGTTTAATGCTACTACCTTTACTTATTTGGTTTGGCTTCCAGTGGGTATTTGGGAGGTAATATTTTATTTTCTGCTGTCCCATTGCTCTGAATATTTGATTTCCAGGGATCCTATGTTCCTGTACTGAAAGAAATAGTGCATAGTTAAGGTTCTGCGGGAAAATCTTCATTCAACTTAAGATACAGTCCCATTTCAACCTGTATCATTTAGAAGAAACAAACAACAAAAAAAACCTCTATGAATCAATAACACACAAATTCCATGGACTCACTCATATTCTCTCAGGGAAGTTTTAAAACAAAAACAGAAGCAACTTGGCTCCCTTTCCAGCTCATTTCAAAGTGAGAAGTCAGTGGAATGAAGCTGTTTGTGCCAAGCAATAATAGTGATAAATAATGTGTGGGTATTTATTATTTCCACAATTTCTCCCCTTCCATTTGATCAAGATCTTGAGCAAACTTTCTCTTCCTTAGCCTCATTCTCAGCTGGTTGAAGGGCTCAGTAAGAAATGACTGGTAAGGACCTCGTGGCGCAACGGTAGCGCGTCTGACTCCAGAAATGACTGGTAGTTCATGCCTCACCTCATCCAGAACAAAACCTGGGAGTCACGAGTGCTCTGCAGGTCGCCTAGAAGGATGATGCACCCTGCCAGGATCTGCCCCAAATCTCCACTTCACCGAGGAAGCGCCTCTTAATAGCATCTTACTGCAGGCTCGTTTCAGGGAATTTTCCTGACAGGGAGATTGATCAAGTTTTTGCAGAATGGCAGGGATGTGGCCATTGGAAAAGAGGGGAAGGTAAATGTTTTGTATGGAAGAAAGGGCAGTCAGACTAAATGGAACCCAGTCCACAGTTCCATGGTCCACTGTGGCTGAGGCCTTTGTGGAAGAGCAAACTCCAGTCTCTTTCCTGAAGCACTGGAAGAACTGACTTGGACAATGTGGTCCTGATATTCTCAGCCAGAGGTCCAAAGAAGTAGTCTCTTCCTATGCCAGAAGAAAATACAAAGACTTCCATGGGAAAATATGTTCAGGAAATAATTGGGTTTCATTAGTACAGTGTGTCTGAGAGCCCCAAGTAGGAATTTTAAAGTGGGGGTCTCTGCAAAGGGGGATACAATAAACAGCAGCTCTCAAACACAGTTGACCATCTTGCTCTTTTAATAAGAGTCATTTACTTGCTGTGTGACCTTAAGGCAAGTTACTTAATGGTATTCTCTATTTTCACACTGGGAAAATTAAACTGATTAAATAAGTTAATATATGTAAAGAACTAAGAATAATGCAAACACTGTGGCTGTTCAGTTGCTAAGTTGTGTCCGACTCTTCATGACCTTAGGACTGAAGCATGTTAGGCTTCCCTGTCCTTTTCTCCCTGTCATAGTATAGTAAGTACTATATAAGCAATAAGTGATTATTGCTGCTGTTATTATCTTTGTTGCAGAATCCTGGACTGCCATGGATTAAGAGTTTATGAAGTATATTTTAAACATAGAAGAAAGAGAATAAGCTTTAAAGTTAGACAGCCATGGTTCCCCATATCAGCTCTCATTTTATAGCTGTGTACTCTTGAGAAAGTTTATTTCTATACCTCATTTTCTCCTCTGTAAAATAGGAATATCTTAGTACCTTGTAGAAATATTTTGAGAACTGAACAGTGAGGTTATGTATGTAAGGCTCTTAGCACTGTGTCTGCCTGCATGTTGTAAGCACTCTTAAACATCAACTGCTATCATCATCATCATCATTTTATTTTATAGCCATCATCTCAATGAATATTCACAACAATCCTGCAAGCTGAGAATTATTACGGATGGAAAATTAACACTCAGAGGGGTTAGCCAATTGGTCTGAGACCACACAGAACTCAATTCTATCTGACTTGATGATCTCCAGATGACTGAGACATTAAGTGTTTTTAAAAATCCATAGGATTCCTATGTTACCCAACATCCCTACCATTGGGTTGGGTAAAATGAATGAGTCTAGTAAGTTGAAAATGATGAGTCATTTCTGGACCAAAACAGGTATGCTTTGGTGAGATTCTATCATCCCTTCCTGCCCTGCCATGGCATAACTGGAAAGTGTATATGTCAATATGATGTGTCATAGATTGAGGGAGGCTGAATCCCTGAGTCACTAAGAGGAATAATACCCTCACTTGAATCATTCAGTAAAGTAGCACCTTTTATTGCATTAAGTCACTAGGATTTTGGTGACTTGTCATGACATCTTGCAATGATTATCACAAAACATCATGCTCTTCCCATTATACTTAAAATACTGGACCTGATCTCAAAGAATTTATCAAGTATTTTGGGGAATAAGCCATAACCCATGAAGATATATCTTTAATACTGAAAAATATGTTGGGACTATATATTATTCCGAATCCAGTCTGAAAAAAACTTATCACTCCAGGTATATTAAACAGAAGATATTTAATACAGGAATTGGTTATAAGAGTACTGCAAGGGCTGAAGTTATTAACAGAGAGGAAAATAGAGTAAAAGTATTGTAGGAAACCAGTACTGTTTCTGGATCTCAGAGCAAAAATCTACCTGTAAGCCAGTGTGCTGTGCTGCTAAACATCTTGTTGCTGAAGCCCAGCTGCCTAAGCATGACCCAGAAATCTATACTCCCAGACTACTACTGCTTCTGCTATAGCTGCCAGTGCCAGAACCACTGCTATTACTATCACTGCCACCAACACACCTTCAGTTCCCACTGTGATTCCTGAAGCTGCTTCAAGACACTACCAAATGCCCCCTTCCAACCTCCCACCTATGGCCCCCACTGGCAGAAACAAGGGAGTCAGGGATATGAACAGTTGTTTGCTGTTCATAAAGGTCCAGCATAGAGGGTAGGAGGAGGGTTAAAGGCAAGTGGCTGGCATGGATTCCATAGAGCAGGAAGGACAATATTTGCCAAGGGAACTTAGAGAAGCTATTAAGACAGACTGTATGGTCAAGGAGAGAGGTACTAGTGTCCTGTTGCTGCTGCAACAAATAATCGTAAACTTAGTGGCTTAAAAATATACAATGCATTCTCTTACGTTCTGGAGGTGGATGATATAAAATGTATCCATTTTACCATGTATGGTAACATATTCACAGGTTTCAGGAATGAGGGTGTGCACATGCACAAGGGCCATTTTTCCACATATAACAAGAGATTTGTACCAGACTCTCAAAGGATGCATAGGATTAAGGTGAGTAGAGGAGAGTGTGAATAGCAGAGCATTCTAGGCTGGGGAATTGACAAGTGCAAAGACACAGGGGCAGAGAAGCACACAGTCTGGTGGAGGACAGTGTATAAATGGTTGTGACTGGCAAATGGCTTATTAGGGCCATTGTAAAACATCAATCTAGAAAGGCAGGTGTGGCCCAGATGCTGGAAAGCGTTGACTTTGTAGTTAATGTTATAGTTAATGGGAAAACTTGAAAGGTTATTGAAGGAAATGATGTTAAAAAAACAAAAGACTTCTGTTTAATCATGTAAATAATGACAATAGCTAAGATTTACTTTCAACTGCTATGCATTGGGTTAAATATTTCATATTCTATAGCTCATTAACCTACATGACAATCCTGTGAGATGGGGCCCATTAGGATTTCCATTTTGCAGTGAGGAAAGTGAGGCCAAGAGAGGCTTAGAACATTTCCCAAGGCCATTTGTTTGCTAAATCAGGGACCTGCCATTTAAACCAACTAATCTGACTTTGGAGTCTTAGTTCTTAACCCTGCCTTAATCTGCTTGGGTTGCCAGACCCAATACCGTAGCTTGGGTGACTTAAACAAGAGAAATTGATTTTCTCATTGTTCTGGAGATGGAAAGTCCAAGATTAACGTTCTGGCTGATTTGACTTCTGGTGAGAGCTCAATTTTCTCTTTCATGCCTTGGAGAAGGAAATGGCAACCCACTCCAGTGTTCTTGCCTGGAGAATCCCAGGGACGGAGGAACCTGGTGGGCTACCGTCTATGGGGTCGCACAGAGTAGGACACGACTGAAGTGACTTAGCAGCAGCAGCAGCAGAGAGCTGTCTTCCTGGTTTGCAGATGGGTCTTTTCACTGCGTCCTCATATGGCAGGAGAGAGTTCTCTGGTGTCCCTTCTTATAAGGGCATTAATCCCATCATGAGGGTACCATCTTCAAGTCCTCATCTAAAACTTATTGTCTTCCAAAGGCCTTGTCTCCAAATACCATCATGCTATAGATCCACACATGAATCTTTTGAGCAACACTATTCAGTCCATAGTACCCCTCTAAGTGAGTGAGTAATCCATAGGAGACCTAGATGAGACCAGAACTGGCCTCCTCAAATGCTTCCATATATTAAAATTCCCATAGACAAACTTTGGACCTGTTAACTTCGCATTTTCAAGAACAGGAAAAGAAATGAAGTGTCATTTTACTACCATCAGATGACTGCACATATAAAACTCTGATTGGGACTTACCTGGTGGTCCAGTGGTTAAGACTCCACATTCCCAATGTAGGGGGACTAGGTTTGATTCTTGGCTGGGAAACAAAGATCCCACATGCCATGCATGCATGCTAATCAGGAATTTTTGGTGGAAACAGACTCCATGGAAACCAAAGTCCGGTCCCTCTCCTCTAATTGCCCAGCCTTGGATCTTGTATTATTGGTGAGAGTCAGAGTTCCTCAAAGCTGGAGGAACCCATGGGCCAAATATAAGCCATAATTAGGGGATTCCAATGGTCAAGAGCCCAAAGGCAAAAGTGGAAACTGAAGAAGCAGGGTAATATTGGGCAAAGACAAAGCAAGCCAGGAATGCCTGCATGTTTAGCATCTCCACCATGTCCAGGTCTTTGTGATCCCATGGTCTACACAGCCTGCCAGGCTCCTCTGTCCATGGGATTCTCCAGGCAAGAATACTGGAGTGGGTTGCCACTTCCTCTTCCAGGAGACTTTCCTGACTCATGGATCGAACTCATGTCTCCTGCATCTCCTGCATTGCAGGTGGATTCTTTACCTCTGAACCATCTGGGAAGCCCTTCACATCCCAAGAGGCATGGCCAAAAAGTAAATGAAAAAACAATCAGTACAATAAACCTGATTTAATAGTAATAATAATAATAATAAACCTCTGATAACACCAACTGTGGGGCAGATAGGATACAGGGAAACTTCTATCTGGTGAGAAGAGAGTAATTGCTACATTGTGGAGAACAAACTGGCAATGCCTCACAAAGGTGAAGATGCTTATACGCCCCAAAACTGGCAGTTCCACTTCGTAATACATTAACAGAAGAACTCAGTTCCAATTATATAGGAAGACACTTATGAATGTGTTTACTGTAAATATATTTTGCTGTGACAGCAAAACAGTGAAAACAAGCAAGCTGCCTATTAGTAGGGAGGCAGATAAATAATTGATGGTTTTGTCCAACACTAGAATAGCATTCAACAGCTAAAAAGAATAAACTGGAACTCATCTGTCAACACCTAGAAAGGAAAATGGCAATCCACTCCAGTATTCTTGCCTGGAGAATCCCATGGACAGAGAAGCCTAGCCAGCTACAGTCCACGGGGTCACAAAAACTCGTACATGACTGAGTGACTAAACAATAACAACATCTGTCAACACAGATAAATTTTAAAACCATAATGTTGACAGAAAAATATAAAGTAAGACATACTATATTGGCTAAAATGCATGTAAATTTTAAAAACACCAAAAATTAGTATGTATTTTCTGTGGATGGCAAGATTGAATATCAACATTTTAGGAATCAGTGAACTAAAATGGACTGGAATGTGTGAATTTAACTCAGATGACCATTATATCTACTACTTAGGGCAAGATTCCTCAGAAAAAAATGGAATAGCCCTCATAGTCAACAAAGGAGTCTGAAATGCAGTACTTGGGTGCAATCTCAAAAATGACAGAATAATTTCTGTTCATTTCCAATACAAACCATTCAATATCACAGTAATCCAAGCCTATGCCCCAACCACTAATGCAGAAGAAGCTGACATTGACTGGTTCTATGAACACTTACAATACCTTCTAGAACAAACACCAAAAAAAGATGTCCTTCCATCACAGGGGGCTGAATGCAAAAGTAGAAAGTCAAGAATTACCTCAAACAACAGGCAAATTTGGCCTTGGGGCACAAAATGAAGCAGGGCAAAGGCTAACAGTTTTGCCAAGAGAACGCATTGGTCATAGCAAACACCCTCTTCCAACAACACAAGAGACAGTTCTACACATGGACATCACCAGATGGTCAATACCAATATCAGATTGATTATGTTCTTTGCAGCCAAAGATGGAGAAGCTGTATACCATGAGCAAAACAAGACTGGGATCTGACTGTGGCTCAGGTCATGAACTCCTTATTGCCAAATTCAGACTTAAATTGAAGAAAGTAGGGAAAACCACTAGACCATTCAGGTATGGCCAAAATCAAATCCCTTCTGATTATACAGTGGAAGTGAGAAATAGATTTAAGGGACTAGATCTGATAGACAAAGTGCCTGAAGAACTATGGACAGAGGTTCATGACATTGTATAGGAGGCAGTGGTCAAGACCATCTCCAAGAAAAAGAAATGCAAAAAGGCAAAATGTTTGTCTGAGGAGGCCTTAAAAATATCTGAGAAAAGAAGAGAAGCAAAAGGTAAAGGAGAAAAGGAAAGATACATCCACTGAATGCAAAGTTCCAAAGAATGGCAAGGAGAGATAAGAAAGCCTTCCTCAGTGATCAATGGAAAGAAAGAGGAAAACAATAGAATGAGAAAGACTTGAGATCTCTTCAAGAAAATTAGAAATACCATGGGAACATTTCATGCAAAGGTGGGCACAATAAAGGACAGAAACAGCATAGACCTAACAGAAGCAGAAGATATTAAGAAGAGAAGGCAAGAATACACAGAACTATGCAAAAAAGATCTTCATGACCCAGACCCAGATAACTGCAATGGTGTGATCACTCACCTAGAGCCAGAAATCTTGGAGTCTGAAGTCAAGTGGGCCTTAGGAAGCATCACTACCAACCAAGCTAGTAGATTTCTAGCTGAACTATTTCAAGTCCTAAAAGATGATGCTGTTAAAGTGATGTACTCAACATGCCAGCAAATTTGGAAAATGCAGCAGTGGCCACAGGACTGGAAAAGGTCAGTTTTCATTCCAATCCCAAAGAAATGCAATGCCAAAGTTTGTTCAAACTACTGTACAATTGCACTCATTTCACACATTAGCAAGTAATGTTCAAAATTCTCCAAGCAAGGTTTCAACTGTACATGAACTGAGAACTTCTAGATGTTCAAGTTGAATTTATAAAAGGCAGAGGAACCAGAGATCAAATTGTCACCATAGAAAAAGAAAGAGAATTCCAGAAAACATCTACTTTTGCTTTATTGACTACACCAAGTCTTTGACTGTGTGGACCACAACACAACTGTGGAAAATTCTTCAAGAGATGGGAATACCAGATCACCTGTCCTGCCTCTTGAGAAATCTGTATACAGGTTAAGAAGCAACAGCTAGAATCAGACATGGAACGAAGGACTGGTTTCAAGTTGGGAAAGGAATACATCAAGGCTGTATATTGTCACCCTGCTTATTTAACTTATATGTAGAGTACATCATGTGAAATGCTGGCTGGATAAAGCACAAGCTGGAATCAAGATTGCCAGGAGAAATATCAATAACCTTAGATATGCAAATGACACCATCCTTATGGCAGAAACTGAAGAGGAACAAAGAGCCTCTTGATGAAAGTGAAAGAGGAGAGTGAAAAAATTGGCTTAAAACACAACATTCAAAAAAACTAAGATCATGGCATCTGGTCCCATCACTTCATGGCAAATAGATGGCAATACAATGCAAACAGTGACAGACTTTATATTTGTGGGTTCCAAAATCACTGCAGATGGTGACTGAAGCCATGAAATTAAAAGACACTCGTTCCTTGGAAGAAAAGCTATGAGAAACTTAGACAGCATATTAAAAAGCAGAGACATTACTTTGCTGACAAAGGTCTGTCTAGTCAAAGCTATTGTTTTTCCAGTAGTCATGTATGGATGTGAGAGTTGGACCATGAAGAAAGCTAAACCCTGAAGAATTGATGATTTTGAACTGTGGTGTTGGAGAACACTCTTGAAAGTCCCTTGGACTGCAAGGAGATTCAACCAGTCCATCCTAAAGGAGATAAGTCCTGGGTGTTCATTGGAAGGACTGATGCTGAAGCTGAAACTCCAGTACTTCGGCCATGTGATGCGAAGAACTGACTCATTGGAAAAGACCCTGATGTTGGGAAAGATTGAGGGCAGGAGGAGAAGGGGACGAGAGAGGATGAGGTGGTTGGATGGCATCACCGACTCAATGGACGTGGGTTTGGGTGGACTCCGGGAGTTGGTGATGGACAAGGAAGCCTGACGTGTTGCTGTCCATGGAGTCTCTAAGAGTTAGACACGACTGAGCAACTGAACTGACTTCTATGTATATCCATAGACATAGTACAATTATAAACACATCCTGTGGAGGAATGTACATGAAGTTCAGGGACATGAGAAAGATGGGGTGAAGTCAGGGTAGGACTTTGGCTTAACTGTGACATTTTATTTCTTGGGGGAAAAAGAGGCCTCTGCAGAATATTTAGTGGTGAAAGATGCTTGTGTTTTATTATTTTCTGTATTAGTAAGTTTCCTGCTATAAAATATCCAAATTAGTTCATCACTTGTAATAATTGGAAAAAACTAAGGGGGTCTAATAATAGCAATATTCAGCTCCCTGGGCTGATTTGAGAATTAAATGAAATAGTATGTCTAATCCATCTTGCCCAATGCCTAGTTCCAGGGGCTAGACTCAGGTCTCAAAGGAGCTCCCTTGCTTTCAGATTTCTTGTCTCACCTTGACATTTACGGAGTGATTATGGCTCAAAAACATAGTCTTACATTCATTATTGAGTTTTATCATTGTCACAAGCCAGTGAATACAGTGGATGCCTTTTTTCCCATTTTAAGACACGGGGGTCTAAGAAATGAATGTAGGTAGTTCTGGGCAGCATGATGGAGGAACCTGATCTGCTGAAATCCTGCCATTGACTCTTCCTAACATCTCTCTAAGATGGAGCAGTAGTGGCTTGTCAAGGGGAAGAGAAAGTTCTTCCTGCAGTGAGACAGTAACTCTAACAAGCCCTACTTGCAGATTTCACGGGAGAGAGAACTGGTTTAGAGCAAGCAGCCTGCCCCAGCAACTCCTTCATTAGCGGCCAGCAAATTCCCTCTCCTCCCCAGGCTTTCTTGAAGGGCTCTGCTCACAAAATAGAGATAAAAACACCAATTTCTCCCTATCAAACAGCCTTGTTCCCTGCAAATGCTTTAGAAATCTATATGAATCAAATGAAATCACATGTATAGTCATACTTTGGAAATAATGATGTGATAATAAATGTAAAATATGAGTGTTACTGCATAAATGGGCTGCTGGACTGAAAATTTTGATATTTTAGCAATTCCATATAGTTCAGATCCTTTTCAAAAGTCCAAGAAAAATGGAAGGAATGGAGGAAACCCTCGTCCTTTTAGAGAAACCCACCTAAAGGAAAGTCAAAGAATGGATTTCTGATTGCAAAGAACCCATTCAACTGAGCTTAACAACCACAAAGCTGTGTTTCAATGTGTATGACACGTGGGTACCACAATGTCTTCTTCAATAAGTGGCTTCCATTTATTTGCATTGTTCCCATTCTCTAAAAGTAATTTCTAATTTACAATATCTGATATGATTCATTAATCTAGAAAATTAGATTTCTGGGCAAACATGGTCTGTGTGTCCAAAAATTGAAATCCAACTCTTTGGGCTCTTTTGTTTTCCTTCAAAGAAACTTTTAGGTCTGCAAATGCAGAGCAATTAATTTAGCAAAACGAGTGCTCCCATATTTACAGCACTCCATGTTTGACTTAATTGTCCTAGAGCTATAAGAAGTGCAGGACACCAAGGACAAGATGTTGGGTTAAAATGGAAGTGACTGTCAGTTAACAGTGATGGCAAGCGGGAGTATCTCCACCCTGGAGACAGCACTCGAGACACAGGTGAAAGGGCTGTGACACATCAACCCCAGGGCTTGAAAGGGGACATCTGGGATGAGTCATTTCTAGCAGTACTACAGGGCTCATACCTGAGCTTTTCAAACTAATGTTCTGGTGAAGAATCAAGAAGCAGCAAGAGAGGGCTTCTCTGGTGGTCCAGTGGTTAAGAATCCACCTGCCAATGCACAGGTTTGATGCCTGGTCTAGGAAGATGCCATAGGCAACCAAGCCTGTGCACCATAACTACTGAAGCCCACTCACCCTATGATCCATGCTTCGCAACAAGAGAAGGCCTTCACCGCAATGAGAAGTCCTTGCACCACAACTAGAGAGTGGCCACTACTCACTGCAACTAGAGAAAGCCTGTACACAGCAACGAAGATGCAGCATAACCAGAAATAAATAATTAAAAAAAAAAAAGAAGTAGCAGAGAGACTTTTCCAGCCATTTAGGAGTACGAGGTAATTGGCTGTAGAATCTAAACTACTAACACCTAGGAGACAAGAGCCTGGCTGCTGTCCAACTTGCCTGATCTAAACTTTCTCATCTGCACAAAGGGGATAACACTGAATTTCCAAGGACAGTGATGAGATTTCAAGAGAGGACATGTGAGCACTTTGTAACACCTAACAATCCCTGTGCAGTGACACTGTCCCTGAGAAATACCACAGGGACAGAATGCAACTCCCCATCCACCACATGTTGGACATCATTCTTTAACTAAAGTTCGCATTTTTCTGAGTCGACCCTAAAGCACTTAGTAAGGCTTGCTGAAGTGATCCTTTGGGAATAAGATGAGGAGTTGGGCAAAGAAGTAAGTTATTTCTCATTGATGATAGTAATGGAAAACAAAGCCCAGGATAAGTTCATAATTTTCATGAATTTTACTAGGCAGTGGGTTTTTTTTTGAAAACCATAATTCTCAGCTCTTTACTGTTTTTCCCATATCTAAAACAGCAATTCTTCTCAAGCTATACATCATAAGTTCTAGTTCAAACTAACTAGACATTTCTTCAATTTTTTTTTCTACAAAGAATGATTCAGTTCTCTGAGTCTCCTGTTTTTATATTTAGGGCACCGTGTGTCTTTAGAGTTACTTTAATTTAATATTAGAGGAATTAGATATGCTTATAATCAAACTGCATTATTCATACGGCTTAAGCATTCACACTTTTCAATGCTTTTATTTCATACTTCAGTTTGCTTTCTTTTAAGGGCTGAATCAACTTGATTAGGTATTCTTATTGTTCAGCATAAGCTTTGCCTTTTTTTTCAATGCCTGTCCTCGTATAACACATCTCTATTCATATGCATTTTTATAAATTGACAGTTGATTATATTCACATAAGCTCTCTGCTTTAAAGCATGAATGTTCAAAAGATTCTAAAGTTTTATGACATTTTGGTCCCCTGGTCTTTTAGTAGTATAGCAGCTTTAACTGTATAAGAAACCATCCCCAAATTTTGAATCTTAAAGTAATAGTCACATCAGTAGCTCAAGATTGGGTGGATTGACATTTTGGGCTGGGTGGTTCTGACCTTCTCAGCTGGCCTCACTCAGGCATCTTCCATCGGCTAGTGGTTGATGGCCTCATTCATATGTCTGGCAGTTAGTTGGCTGGCTGGTAGGATAACTGGGCCAAATATAACTCATCATCCAGTAGGCTAGATCAAGCTTGTTCACACTGTGATATCTCCAGGCTCCCAATGGCAGCGAGAGAAAGCAAGCTCAGCTGTGTACACATTTTTCAAATCTCTCCTGCTTGACCAAAATGAGCCTCATGATCAAGCTCAGATTCAGTGTGGGAGAAGACTGCCTAGGGGAGATGTGTATAAATTGTAGGCCATCATTTTAACCACCTGGCCCAAGCAACATTCCTACATCGTTCTTTCCTCTTGAGTGAGCCACTTTGTCACACCTTCCTTTGAGAGATTTCAGAAGAAAGTTCTTACACACACCCTTCCATTCTGCCCCAACCTGAATAAGGCCTCTTTCTCTCATTATGTGAGCCTAAGTGGCTCAGATAGTAAAGAATCTGACTGAAAGGCAGGAGACCCAGGTTTGATCCCTGGGTCAGGAAGATCCCCTGGAGGAGGGAAGAGCAACCCACTCCAGTATTCTTGCCTGGAGAATTCCATGGTCAGAAGAGCCTGGAGGGCTACACTCCAAGGAGTTGCAAAGAGTCAGACATGGCTGAGTGACTAACACTTTCTTTCAGATACCTTGACATTAAGTCAAACGTGGAAGTTCTCCCTAAATTATTCTTAACTGAGCATCAACCACTGAAACCACAGAGACATTCTGGTTTTGATATTTCAAAGTCAAACCAGGGTAGCACTGATGAGCTGCAGATCTTTTATTTTTTATTCCTGAAGAATATCATAGATTGCAAATCTACTTTGTTTTCATGATGGATTGAAACACTTATAGCTTGAAACGTGGTTTGCTTATTTCTTTGAGATTGCTGGGTCAAATGGTATAGTTTTAAATAGATATTTTCAGATTACTTTCTCCAAAACACATAACAATTCAGATTTCTACTAGCAATGTGTGAATGTATACTTAAATTCTTCATCAGGAAAAAGTAATAGAAGCTTTTACAGTTCTTGTTAGTTCAATAGATATGTGATATTTCATTGTTACCTTAATTTGTATTCCCCTGACCACTAATGAGTTGGAGAAGTTTTAAATATGTATGCTAGCCATTTGGATTTTTTTTTGAGCTGCTTATTCATATTTTGGGGGGGCTCATTTTTCTGTTCAGTTGTTATTCTTGTCATAAATTTATAAGACCTCTTTACATATAATTAAAATTGTTAATTTTTTGTTGGCTGTACTGCAATTTTCTCCCAATATCTAGCTTATTGATTTACTTTTTACTCTGCAGGAAACATTTTAAAAATTATTTTTATATAACTAAGCCTACTGTTTTTGAAATGGTTTCTGGTCTCCCTGTCTTGGTTAATAAGGTTTCTCTTGGCTTTAGATTGTATGTGTAATCTCTTTGATTTTTACCAAGATTACTTTACATTTTTGTTATTTGTATTTAAGTCTTTCATCCATTTGGAATGTATTTTTGTAGGTGATGCAATATAAAATTCCAATATTAACTTTCTTCACCAGGGGTAAGCATGATGGTACTGTCGCCGTTTGTTTAATAACTCACCCTTTTCTGACTGAATTAAAATAACATTTTTAATCTTTAAAATTTTAATGTATGCTGGGATTTTTTTTTATTCTCTATTTTTTTCATATTTCCATTTAATTTGGTTGTAACATATGCCAATATCTAGTAGGGCAATCCCCCTAATATTGTGTTTTTATAGATGAAAGTTGGGCAGCTTAAAAAGACATTTCACATAAATGTCTAATTCTAAAAAATGAACTCTTTGGGGTTACTAATTTTTGAAGAATCCAACACTTTTATGCTGTTAAGTTTTATCCAAGAATAAGCAGTGCTTTTTCATTTGTGTATATTTATTTTTATGTCCTTCAAGATTTCTTCACATAGGATCTATATATTTCTCATTCAATCTACGCCTAATAAATTTATAGTTTCCTTTAATATTGCAGATGATTTTTTTTGCTATCTCCATTTCTTGGTGATTATTTCTAGAATAGACAAAAGATATTTGATATGGTGTAGTGTAGCACAATGGTTAAAACCATGGATTCTGGAACAAGATTCAAATCCTGGTTTGGTTCAAATCTTGGATCTACTACTATTATTGTGTAACTGTGGATATGCCATTTAAACTTCTGTTCCTCAGTTTTCTCACCTGTAAAATGGTGGTAATAATGCCTACCTACAACATAAAGACAAGTCATCCACCAAAAATTTACTTTCTGGCTCCATAGTGAAGTTATTCCTGGGAAATGGCTGTCCAGCGTCCCCAGAACAGTATTTCCCAGTTTCCCTTTTATCTGCAAGGTTCTCAATGTTTGAATTTAGAGTAACAGAATGTGGCAGAAGTACTGTTTACTAGCTTTAGGTTTGAATCGAAAATATGCAAGGCTTTCTCTATTTATCAGTTGGTTATTAATACTTAGGGAAACCTTAGGTGCCTTGAAATAAAGATGACAGAGCCTCTGTCAGCTGCATTCCTTGGATGATGATGGAATAAACTTCTTTTTCACCCCACAACAGCGAACACCTCAATTCCTGAAGGGAAACGTTGACTTCAACTATGATGGGCCACTGAATTCCTAGGTTTATCTGTTACATCAGCTAGTGTTGCTCTATAAAATATTTCATGAAGGTTATGAGTATATATGTATATATATGAATATATAAAAATACATACATATTCACATATCAGTGTGTAAGTTTGAGCATATTATTATTAATAAAATTGAGTGTATTAATTATCTTGTATCGTGGTGCCTACTATATGCTCTTCTTAATTTGAGTTTGAGTATTTTAGCCTCTGGGGTTTTCTGGGTATACAAACCATGTTATCAGTAAAAAATAAAGCTATACCTCTTCCACTGTTTACACCAATTACCTTATTTTCTTATCTCACTTGTGTGCATGCTCAGCTGTGCCCAACTCTTTGTGACCTCATGGACTGTGGCCCACCAGGCTCCCCTGTCCCGGCAAGAATACTGGAGTGGGTTGCAGTTTCCTGCTCCAGGCGATCTTCCTGACCCAGGGATTGAAACCGCGTCTCTGTAGCTCCTATATTGGAAAGTGGATTCTTTACCACTGAGTCACCTGGGAAGTCCTTTCTTGTTTTACAACGTGGCCAAGACAATGTTGATTAATAATCTTGATAGCAGGCATTCTATTCTTCTTCTGTTATTATTATAAATGGTCCATTGTTTTACTCTTTTTTTTTTCAGTTTTATTTATTTTTTTACTTTACAATACTGTATTGGTTTTGCCACACATTGACATGAATCCGCCATGGGTGTACATATTGTTTTACTCTTTAAACTTTTATATGTGATCAGATTTTGGGAAATATTATATTTAAGTAACTTCATTAGTAGTTTCTATTTTACTTGGCAATTTTTTGAAATGACTATGTATTTTATCAAATGTGTTGTCTGCATCTGATATTGGTAAGTTCACATATATTTTCTCCTTTATTAATTGATACTCTGGAATATATTGAGAGACTTTTCTGGCTTGAACTATTCATACATCTCTCCAAATAAATCTTCTTAGTCATATCATAATATCTTTTGATATATTTTTGGATTCCAATGCTAATAGCTTATTTAGAATTGTTATATTTCAAATCATGGTTGAGATTTGTCTGTAGTTTTCTTTTGTACTAACATCTAACAGGTTGAATATGTCAGTTTCATGAAATAAGATGGGAAAGTTTATACATTTTAATAAAAGAATAGCTTAAATAATGTTGGAATTACTTCTTTTTTTAAATTAGAGAATGCTCACTTTTGAATGTGCTGGTCTTGGTATCTTTTAAATGGTAGATCTCATACCTTAGCAGTCTCAGCAATGACTGTTCTACAAGTTTTCTACCTCTTTTGTCATTGTCAGTAATTCGGTTCATATTTTGAAAGTTTTAATTTAATCATGAATTTATTATATTTTGCTGTACCTGACACTCCTTAAATATTCTAATTTTGGTTTTGTTCTTACCGTTCGGTAGTTCTATATTGCTGGACACCTCTTTGCTTGATCTTCTTTTCTCTTACTCCTGAGTCCTCATAGCTGAGTTTCTATTTTTACTGTTAGGTCTCAAGTTGTGGTAGCAATATAGAAAAGGATGGGATGTAAAGTATTTTGTGTTCTGTGGACTGTTATGCCTTCCATCTCCTTGAACTCTCCCAGCCTCAGGAGTGCAGATGTCTCACCCAGTTGCTCAACTTCCCTTTAGCTTCTTGACAACTAAGAACACTGGAGATACCTCTCTGTCAATCCCAGAGTCACATTTTTTGGGGCCAAGGTTTTCCCAGAATCCAAAGCATTGCTGTTCCTGGGATCACTGAAGCTGTTATGCAGACTCTCACTTGGTCACCTGAATTCACCTTGCTGAGAGACGAGAATGCAGAGCCCAGAATTTCACAGCAGGTTGGATCAGGGGAGACCCATAGACTGGAAATGGGAATGGAGGGAAAGTTAAATGCATTTTTTTCTTTCCACAATAATAAGCTAACGCATGAGATGAAACAAAGATGATTTCTTGATATTTTTAATAAAAATCTAAAACAAAAATGGGCAGTTCTCACTTCACATTGCTTTTGATTTACTAACTCTGCTGATTTGACATTCCTCTTTGAAAGTGTAGGGCTTCTGTGGACTCAATTGGTAAATAATCTACCTGCAATGCAGGAGACCTGGGTTCAATCTCTGGGTTGGGAAGATGCCCTGGAGAAGGAAATGGCAACCCACTCCAGTACTCTTGCCTGGGAAATCCCATGGAGACAAGAGCCTGGCTATGGTCCATGGACTTGCAAAAGAGTCGGTCGTGACTTAGCAACTAAACCATCACACATCTCAAGTGGTAGATCTGTAGGCAATAACCAGATCTGCAGAACTTTGAGGTCTGTGCTTTCTTTTTTAAATTTTATTACTTCCTTCTTTACATAAGCCTTGTATTGTTTCTATTTATTTCTAAATGGAGATAGGCAAAAATGAGAGCATAAAGTTCTCATTTGTACAGATTATTATTAAGATATAGCCCATAGGAACATAAACATCTTAAAGCAAGGATAAGGATAAGCAAAGTGACAATTTATCAGGTTAAGGTTGTTTCTCTTAAACTAAAGCAGACTTTAGAGTCTGATGTCCTACTTAATGATGAGTACTTTTACAAAGGCTTATTTCCCTCTTATTACTAAATGATTTATTTCCAGGCTGGCTTCTTTGATCCATCACCTTAATAACTCATGCCCATTGACAAGCAGTTCTAGATTCATCAGTAATACAGGTCTGAGTTCTCTCACAATCCCAATAAGAACATTCAGCAAATCTTACATGGAGGCCCACATTTGTCTTTTCCATATGTCGAGATTTCACATTTTGTATGATTTTAATAAAGTGTTCCATAAATTTAAAGATGAACCTGCAAACCATTTTCTGAATGTGGAGGATTTATATAATTCTTGCATCTGTCTGATTTATTGACATTGGAATATGGGAGAAGTCTTGATACCAAGACAGAAGTTTTATCATGTCATACCTTCTTTGCTGGCTTCTGGAGACTACCTTAGACTATTAAGAGCTCTGTGACCACAGCATGAAAACTAGAGACCTGAGAAAAAGGTGAAGGCAAAAGAACTTAACCTGTTTAAAATGTAAAAACAGTGGGAACTGAAATAGTGGAAGATTTCTTCAGACTCATTTGGTTTCAGACTATTGTACTTAAGCAAGGTGATCCACAGAGGCAGCCTGATTCTGACTAGACCTCTCTCTCTACCTTGAGTGGCTATTGCACTCAACACACGTGCCTGGCCTTGTAGGGAACATAAAATCAAGCTTAGCTTTCCTTAAAGCTGTGGTACATATACACCATGGACTATTACGCAGCCATTAAAAAGAATTCATTTGAATCAGTTCTAATGAGATGGATGAAACTGGAGCCCACTATACAGAGTGAAGTAAGTCAGAAAGATAAAGACCATTATAGCATACTAACACATATATATGGAATTTAGAAAGATGGTAATGATAATCCTATATGCAAAACAGAAAAAGAGACACAGATGTACAGAACAGACTTTTGCACTCTGTGGGAGAAGGCGAGGGTGGGATGTTTCGAGAGAACAGCATCGAAATATGTACATTATCTATGGTGAAACAGATCACTAGCCCAGGTTGGATGCATGAGACAAGTGCTTGGGCCTGGTGCACTGGGAAGACCCAGAGGGATTGGGTAGAGTGGGAGGTGGGAGGGGGGATCGGGATGGGGAATACATGTAAATCCATGGCTGATTCATGTCAATGTATGACAAAAACCACTACAATATTGTAAAGAAATTAGCCTCCAACTAATAAAAATAAATGAAAAAGAAAATCAAGCTTAGCTTTCCTTAAAAGAACCAGGAGATTAGGGGGAAGAAATAGAAGAGTACAGACATACAGAGGGGAAAGATAAATTCCAGGAATGCTTCATGGGCAGAAGGACCTTTCCAAAGAGAAAGTATAAACAAAAATATGGGCAAGTATATATAGCTTGTATGTATGGCTTCACATGCATAGATGGGGGACTGAAGAAATCAGTAATAAACCAAGAAAGGTAGCTTGGAGTCAGATCATACATGGCCCTGAATGCCATGGAAAATAAGGTACAATATGAGGATGAGAAGAAGATATGGTCAAAAGGACAACTCAAAATTGGCTGTCCTTGTATCATTTTCTGTTGTGAAAATGTCCTATGAATCTCATTGTTGGTGAGTCACTCAGTTGTGTCTGACTCTTTGTGACCCCATGGACAGCAGCACGCCTGGCTTCCCTCTCCTTCACTATCTCCCAGAGTTTGCTCAAATTTATGCCCACTGAGTCAGTGATGCTATCTAACTCATCCATTGGTCTCTAGGAAATGCCTGCTAGCTTTCTGGAGCACCGTTTCCTCAGGGTCCCACCTTCCAATACAGGATTTTAACAAAGAAGATGATACTGTTCAGGCCTGTAATCATAAGACCTTCCTGGATTCTTCAAAAAGTATAGTCACTCTAAGCCAAAGCTGGGCTCTTGGTCCTGTGTTTCATGACTATCTCATTCCTGGCCAGGTCTGGGGCTGTCCAGATGGTCTGTCCCCTCTTACCTCTGACTCTGAACACTGAGCTGACACTAAGGTTAGCTCCTTAGTTCCCTACTCTATTGGGATCTCAGAATTCAGCTGCAAAAGCTGAATCTAAAACATTCCTGCAAGAGGGGGGAGGCCTTTAAACACTTCTACCCAGAAGAAACACTGGATTTTTAATTTCAGTATTTTTACAACCACAGTATACTATGAAGAAGGAAATGTTTAGAAATTTTTTGAAAGATAGAAAAACAAATTATATTTTGTATATGTTGCAGGGAGGGAAAGAACAGAAAGAAGGAAATGTTTAGAAATTTTTTGAAAGATAGGAAAACAAATTGTATTTTCTATATGTTGCAGGGAGGGAAAGAAGAACAGAATGTAGACAAGTGGAAAGATTCCTTTACTGGATTTCTTTCTTTCTTTTTTTAGTTATATCACTCCTTAGTGTTCTGTCATTCAAAGCTTTTGTCTCTTCTACACATCCCTATGGGCTGCCAGTCTACAGAAATATCCACAATTGCTCCCCATAGCTGGCTATAGTTGGAGAAGGTACCTTTCATATGGCAGAATCTGGACATACTAAAGTTACATTTCATTTTCTTGCAAGGTGACTTCTTTTGAAAGATTGGAAACCTGTGCTTTGAAAGCACGTTTTCTCTCAACAGAAAAGATAGTATGAGTAATAACACCCCACAGAAACTGATTATTTCAGCTGTAAAATACAAGTTCCGTGCAGAGTGATGATTTTGAGAATAAGATGGTGTTTTCAAAGATAAAAAGTCTGTATTTTTGGTCTAACTTTTTCCACTGTGCAACAAAGGAAAAACTCACTATCTAAATCATGTTTTTAGCAAGTTACTTTTCCTGGTAGCAGACATGACAGTTCATTTTGCCTGAGCATTTGGAAGTCTTCTTAAATCAACTAATACTGTAACTACAAGCTAAAATAACAACTATAGGCTTACCTTGGAGATATGGTAGGGTTGTTTAAAGACCCCTAAATAAAGAAAATATTCCAAGAAAAGTGAGTTACACAAATTTTTTGGTTTCCCGGTACATGTTAAAGTTATGCTTATACTATGTTGTATTCTATTAAATGTGCAATAGCATTATGTCTAAGAAAACAATGCACATACCTTAATTTAAAAACACTTCATTGCTAAAAAATACTAACCATCAGCTTACAACAGAGGGTTGCCATAAACCTTCAATTTGTAAAATATGCAGTATCTGTGAAGTTTAATAAAACAAAGTGCAATAATATAGGTTATGTTATACTCTAATTTTCACTGAACTGATTAAATTTATTTATTCAATGAATGTATACAAATCTTATGCTATGGAAAATGCAAAATAATAATAAGATACAAATTCTGCTTTATAAAAGTTTATAGTGTAATTATAGACACAGGACACACAGAATAAAGACAGGAAAGAGTATAAGTTAATGAATGATTTAGTATGATATAGTTCAGAAATTACAAACACAAATGCCTAGGGAATCCAGCAGAATATGAAGCCTAGGTAAAGCTGGTTTGTGAAAGAGCAATTGGTGGGGATTATGGCAAATTATGGAGTACTTACACTGCTTAAAGTGGGAAGCTTCTACTCATTTGAGCTGTTAAGTTTTCAGGCAAGATTAGGGGCCATCTTCTGCCAATCTTATTATTTTTCAGAAAGAACCAATGATCTGGATTATCAAAATATCTGAAAAAATATAAAAAATTTTAAAAAAGAATAAATAACCCTATCAGTCTACAGTGTGGAAATCAGATGAAACACATCTGCATGCCATATTGATCTCATCAGTTTTTAAACTCAAGCAATAAATGCTGGAGAGGGTGTGGAGAAAAGGGAACCCTCTTACACTGTTGGTGGGAATGCAAACTAGTACAGCCACTATGGAGAACAGTGTGGAGATTCCTTAAAAAACTGGAAATAGAACTGCCATATGACCCAGCAATCCCACTTCTGGGCATACACACCGAGGAAACCAGATCTGAAAGAGACACATGCACCCCAATGTTCATCGCAGCACTGTTTATAATAGCCAGGACATGGAAGCAACCTAGATGCCCATCAGCAGATGAATGGATAAGGAAGCTGTGGTACATATACACCATGGAATATTACTCAGCCATTAAAAAGAATTCATTTGAATCAGTTCTAATGAGATGGATGAAACTGGAGCCCACTATACAGAGTGAAGTAAGTCAGAAAGATAAAGACCATTATAGCATACTAACACATATATATGGAATTTAGAAAGATGGTAATGATAACCCTGTATGCAAAACAGAAAAAGAGACACAGATGTACAGAACAGACTTTTAGAGTCTGTGGGAGAAGGTGAGGGTGGGATGTTCAGAGAGAACAGCACTGAAACAAGTATACTATCAAGGGTGAAACAGATCCCCAGCCCAGGTTGAATGCATGAGACAAGTGCTCAGGGCTGGTGCACTGGGAAGGCCCAGAGGGATCGCGTGGAGAGGGAGGGGGCGGAGGGGATCAGGATGGGGAACACATGTAAGTCCATGGCTGATTCATGTCAATGTATGGTAAAAACCACTACAATATTGTAATTAGCCTCCAACTAATAAAAATAAATGGAAAAAAAATAAAGTTGAGAAAAAAAGAAAAAAAAAAAAGAAATTTTGGAAATGGAAAAAAAAAATAAACTCCTTTCAAAGTCATTTAGAAAAAGAAGTAATTACATTGTAACAGATAAGACCACAGGCTTTGGAATTGAGTAATGATCACCTAAAGCAAGTTTCTTAGCTTTTTAAAGTACAAATCTGTAAAATAATTCATAGAATTGTTGCAAGGATTAAATAATAATAAAAAAATACATATGGTATTTATTAGCATACTTGGAAAGTTGCAAATTACTAATTTAGTGATAGTTTTCTGTCTCTTTGTGTCTCTCTCTCTTTCACTCTCACACACCCCACTCACACATGTTTTGGAGATCTTGAAGGCAAGAAGACCTATGGTTTCTGTATTTATCCTCCAATTATATGTTAATGCCATATTCTGATTAGGGGCTTCCCTGGTGGCTCAGATGGTAAAGAATCTTTCTGCAATGCAGAAGACCTGGGTTTATTCCCTGAGTCGGGAAGATCCCCCTGGAGGAGGGAATGTTAGCCCACTCCAGTATTCTTGCCTGGAGAATACCATGAACAGAGGAGCCAGGCAGGCAACAGTCCAGCATCGTAGAATCGGACAGTACTGAGCGACTCTTTCTTAGTTAAACTATTTAAACTTACTGAAATAGTCATTCTATTACAGTTCGAGCTTCCTATTAATTAGTGATTAGACAGAGGTTTGATCAGATTCAGGTTTGAGTTTTTCGTGGTTGTGTCTGTTGGTCTACAAGTGATTGTGAACTTCCACCAGGAAGCACATAATGTACAGTTACCTCTTTTGGTGGTAGCAGTCACCAGTGGTCAACAACTGAAACCATTCATTCATTAGGGGTTGCAAAATGGTGATGTTATAATTTTATTATGCTTTCTTCATTAGTTAGCTGAAAATTTCAAAGAAAAATTTTCTCGTTAGTGATTTTGTCATCTTGAGGTATTGGAACTCTTACTGGAAAGACAAGACAAAGTTTCTTCTTTAATTATCAGTTTTCAAAATAATGTATAGTTCTCTGCCATCTTAAAAATATCAACAACTAGTTTATAGATTTTATCATTGTCATTTTCATTAATATTATCATTATAAACTCATGGATTCAAATATATTTAATGTCATTTAGCACTGCAGTTATTACTCTTTGGAAGGACAAATTTTTCCTTCTTTAGTCAGTAGAAGTTTATTCAGCTTAACTTTTAAATCCTTTTCTCATGTCTTTAACTTAACTCTGATGCCTTCTCTGTCTTCTTAATGATAAAATATTCCAAGGTCATTTTGAATATTTTTTGCTGTGAACCTAGAAACAGCTACTTCTTCAAGTATTTCTGGTAATTTTAACAGGAAGTAGGACTTACAAATCACAATCAATCCTACTAAGTTGGTCAAGATTCCTAGTAATTTCATTTGACAGAACTAAGAAAAAGAAAAGCATGAATTTAAAGATACACTATATAAAATGAGATGGAGAAGGCAATGGAAACCCACTCCAGTGTTCTTGCCTAGAGAATTCTGTGGACAGAAGAGCCTGGTGGGCTGCTGTCTATGGGGTCACACAGAGTTGGAAACAGCTGAAGCAACTTAGCAGCAGCAGCATATAATGAGATCATACTGATTCTTCCAATCCAAAAGCAGAACTACAGGGTTTAACTAAACTTGATGATTTTACTTAACACCACAATCACATCTGTATTTCCTTTAAGCCACATTAAAAGTATTGGTCCTCAAAGATATCAACAAAAACACTCGATTTAATCCCTAAGACATATGGAACCTATCCCAGAATAACATCACCAACACAATCGCTGATATGATATTTAAATTTTTTTCATTTTTGACCATTCATTTTGTCCTTATCCCTACCAAGGATATACAGTCAAAGAACCATATTTTCAAATCACTTTGAATTATCTTCTTTCCTAGTGATTATGCCAAAGTTTTAAACACAGCTATGTTAATTGTTCATTTTACTTTTGATTTGTAGGAATTCCTTCTCAAAAATAAAATTATTTAGAGATTAAGTAACACATTTATTGGAAAAGGAAATGGCAACCCACTCCAGTATTCTTGCCTGGAGAATCCCCATGGACAGAGGAGCCTGGCAGGCTACAGTCCATGGGGTCGCAAGAGTAGGAGACAACCTAGCAACTAAACCACCACCACCAAAACATCTATAAAATCTACAAATAAATATGTCAGAGAAGTCTAACTTCTTTCTATGCCCATTCTTTTCACTATACGCCAAAACATTTTTTAAAAAAGTTTCTATGAGTTATTTTTTCATTTCTTCAATATAAGTGTGTGCTTGCCCTCTTCTTTCTTAGATATTCCATAGCATATGATTTTTGTTATTGTAGCTGAAGTACAATGTAAATGGGAGTGATTACAGTGGACAGTCTTGATTTGTTTATAATCTTTTGGAAAAACTGTTCAATCTGTCATCTCTGAGTATGATGTTAACAATAGGTTTTTGAAGATGCCCTTCATCATTCTAAAAGAATTCCCTTCTATTCCCATATCCCTTCTATTCGTATGCATTATCATTTCTGGAGGCTGATTTTTAAAAACTTTTTCTGCATCTACAGAGATGATTACAGGTTTTTTTCTTTATTAGCATAATAAGCTCTATTGATTGATTTTTGAATGCTTGATCTAACATTGCATTCCCAGGTAAACTATAATTGGTATGATATATAATTATTTACCATAGTGTTACTTTTTATTTGCAAATATTCTATTGAATTCTTTGCATCAATATTCATGAAATGTATTGCCCTGAAGCTTTCTTTTCCTCTAATTTCTCTGTTTTGATGTAAGGGTAATTGTGATCTCATAAAATGAATTCAGAGGTGCTCTCTTCTATCTTCTTTTTGCTGTGAGAGTTTGTGCAGAATTTGAATTATTTCTTCTCTTGAACATGTTGCAAAATTCCCAATGAAGCTCTCTAGCCCTAAAGTTTTCTTTTTTGGGGAGAGTTTTAGCTACAAATTTCTTTATTACATATAAAACAGATCAGGTTATCTAATTCTTTTTTAATTAGTTTTTCGGTCATTTGTATCTGCCAAGAAATGTGTTTGTTTCTTTTAAGTTGTGGAGATTGTGGACCTATAATAGTTTTACTATCCCATTCTTAGCTTTTAATGCCCATAGAAATTGCAGTGCTGTCTCTTCTTTTATACTTGATAATAGTGGTTTGTGTCTTCTTACCATTGTGAATTTTGTTAATCTTTTCAAAGAATCAAAATTTGAATGGATTTTTTGTATTGTTTTTCTTTTCTCTGATCAAAATTTTATTCTTTCTTCCTCTCTGTTAGCTTTGGATTTAGCATGCTCTTACTTTTCTGGTTTCTTAAGGTACAAAGTTATATTATTGATTTGACTCTTTCTTGCTTTTTAATGTAGGTGCCTACAGCTATGCATTTTTCCCATCACACACTGCTTTTGCTGCATCCCATAAGATTAGGTAAACTGTGTTTTTTTAATTATTTATTTTTAATTGGAGGATAACTGCCCCACAATACTGTGTTGGTTCCTGTCATACATCAACATGAATCAGCCACAGGCATATGTATATCCCCTTCCTCCAAAACCTCCAACTGCCCCACCCCTCTAGGTTGTCACATAGCATCGGATTCAAGTTCCCTGCCATCACACAGCAAATTCCCACCAGCTATCTAGTTTTACATATGGTAATTTAGCCATTTCAAATGGATGAAGAAGTTTTGGTATATATACACAATGGAATATTACTCAGTTGTAAAAAGGAACATGTTTGAGCCAGTTTTAATGAGGTGGATGAACCTAGAGCCTATTATACAGAGTGAATTGAGTCAGAGAAAGACAAACATCGTTATTAATGCATGTATATGGAATCTAGAAACACACTACTGATAAAGCTATCTGCAGGGCAGCAATGGAGATGCAGACAGAGAGTGGACTTGTAGGTATGTTGTATTTTAATTTTCATTCATCTCTGTTTCGTCATTTCACTTGCAGTTTCTTCTTTGACAACTGTTTGAGTGTATTGCTTAATTTCCACATACTTATGAATTTTCTAGTCTTCCTTTTATTATTGCTTTCTATTTTCATCTTACGTGCTCAGAGAAGAAACTTTGTAAGATTTTAAATTTTACTGAGCCCTGTCTTTTGATCGAACAGTTATACTGTCTATCCAGGAGAATCTCTTGTGTGTACTTTACAAAAAGTTGTTGGGAACTGTTCTCCATGTAAGTCAGATCTAACTTTTATAATGCTGTTTAAATACTTCATTTCTTTACTGATGTACTATCTAGTTGTTCTTTCCCTTATTGAAAGTGGTGTGTTAGAGTTACCAGCTATTATAGAACCATTCCTCCCTTTATTTTTGTCAGTTCTTGTTTCACATATTTTGGGGCTCTGTCATTAAGTGTGTATATGTAAATGTTATATTTTCTTTGACCCTTTTATCAATATATAGTGATTTCTTTTTTTTATTTTTTAATTGAAGGATAATTGCTTTACAGAATATTGTTGTTTTCTGTCAAACATCGACATGAATCAGCCATAGGTGTACATATGTCCTCTCCCTCTTGAAACTCCTTCCCATCTCCCTCCCCATCCCACCCCTCTAGGTTGACATATCTTATAATCAATTTATCGTATAGTCTATTTTATATGATATGAATATAGTGACCCTATCTCTTTTCTGGTTACTATCTGCATGGAATATCTTTTCATCCTTTCATGTTCAACCTATCTGTGTCTTTGGATTTAAGCTGTATCTTTTATAAACAGCTTAAAAGTGAATCAAGTTTTCTATTTTTAATCCATTCTGTCAATTTCTGTCCTTTAACTGGCCCATTTAATCCTCTTACATTTTAAGCAATTACTAGTAATGAAGAATTTGCTTCTAGCCTTGTACTGTTTCTACACCGCTTTTTATCATTTTTGTTTCTCAATTCCATTTCTGCCCATCTTTCCTTAGACTTCAGAATAGTTGGGTTTGTAACCTCAGATCTCTGACAGGTCCAAGAAAAGTTCTGCTTCTGTGATTTTTTTAGATTATCTAGCTTCTCCTTATTGCTATTTTTTTCTTGTTGCTGTGGCTTTTTCTTGTTGTTTGGGAATGTGACTCTTTCCAGCTTTTTCTATCCAAGGCGGAACTTTTAAAATGCAGGTCTTTTTTTCAAAAAGAAATTTTAGTTGTTAATTTTAAGAATTTATAGTACCCAGAGTGCTCCCAGGGCCTTCAGATCTAACTGCATTCTGATTCCCTTTCATTCACTCACAAATTATGTTTCAGAACATCTCCCCAGGTTCTGCTGCTGTTCTTATACTGGCTGGTAATATTTCCCACTGAGTTCCTACTAAAAATTTGAGGTTCTTCTATCCTCAGGGTCATGATAAGCCTAATTTCCTTGCCCCTACACTTCCTCCTTCACAGATGCTGATGCTATGTGATTCTTTTCAGGGGTTTGTCTCCATCTGTTTATATCCAGGGCTCATGGAGGAAACAAAACTATCCAATTTTGCTGTGGATGCCTAAAATTCTTTAGATTGGTTCTTATAGCTATCCTGTTAATGTAATGGAGGGATTCAGGGAGAATTGAAAAGTTGTATGACTGCTGCTCTTTTTCCAGCAACTATAGTTACTTTTTATTGTCCCTTAATTCCAATAAAATGGCTCCCATTTTCTGACTGTCTACTCTAGACCAAGCACTTTACATGTTAGTACCAACACTTTTTTAAAATCAATTTTGTGGTAATATTAGTCCTATTTTAGAGATGAAGTAAAATAAGCAGACTTACCTAAGATTCCATACTAAGTAGGAACAGAGTTTAAACTAAATCTTTCAGACAGCAATGACTGTTTTTTCTCTTTAATACATCATATCGTTGCTTCACATAAGAAAATCAGTGTAAGTCAAGGCAGTGGCAAAGAGTCAAGGTTAACTTCACAACTATGACTTGTGCACACAATTTTTCACTGACCTTATAGGTTTACATTCACTCATTCCATCAACAAACGTTCACTGACTTTATTTCATGTGCCAAGAACTGATATAATGACATATAATGAGCATTATCAATCAGAACGTCTGCCTTCATGGTATATAATTTAGGACATGTATTCTAGGAGTAACAGAGCCTATTAAGTAGCAATGAGATAATAAGCATGTTGACTTGAAAGGCAAGAGAGGGAACTTGGGCTGTAGTGATAGAGATACACTGAAGAGTGTAGAATTTACCTGACTCAAAGAGCATAAGAAAGCCCACTTATTGGACTTGGTGTTCAGTGGGGACCGGGGGTAGGGGAAAATGATCCCTGAATATACTATAGGATGGAAACTAAGTAATATGACTGATAGACATTAAATTTAATAATACAGACTTTCCTGTAGCTCAAATGGTAAAGAAACTGCCTGTGATGCAGGAGACCAGGGTTTGATACCTGGTCTGGGAAGTTCCTCTGGAGAAGGGAATGACAATCCACTCCAGTATTCTTGCCTGGAGAATTCCATGGGCAGAGAAGCCTGGTGGGCTACAGTCCATGGGGTTGCAAAGAGTCAGACATGACTGAGAGACTAACACACACAAATTTAATAATAGGGAACAAAATTATTTGAAATATTAAAAATCATATTTCCAGATTATATGAATAAATAAAATATTTATATACATAAATAAAAGGGAACTGGCCAGCATTCTGGGTCATAATAGCAGAAGCATAGATATAAGAATGTTGTGGCCAATTCTGGGGACATAGGAAGTGGGTATAGCCTTGGAGAGTGTATGGGAGGGGGTAGGAAGAGAACATGGAGGTTGGTACCAGGCAAAATTTGAGTTCCAACAAAGTTATTAGCTTCATGACCTTTGACAAGTGACTTAAACTCTCAAAGCCTGTTTTGTCAGCTTTAATATAAGGATAATAACTGTTTTCATGGTGTTGTATTAAAGATGAAATAAGATAAAGTATACTTGCCACATGCTACATACTCAATGTGTGTTTATGATGCTGGTGCTAGTCTTAGAGATGGAACTTATTCTCAGTTATCAATGCCCAGCTAAAGACCAAGGTATTGGAATTCTTGGGGGTGAGAATTGCTAATGGGGAGACTGTAAATGATCGAGTTGACTCTTTATGAAGATTAATTTGGCTATATCATCACAATGGGTTAGTAAGTATAGGTCAGAAAGGCAGGGAATAAGGCAAAAAGTTTCTATCTGCAAAAGTTCAGACATGAAAAGTAAAGAGCATGGAGGAAGGACAATAATGTACCTTTTTTTTCCTCTCCAGTGAGGATGCTCTGCTTTTTTTTTTTCCTGGGGTTTTGTTCTGGTTGAGCATATATATTGTTATCTCAAGGATATTTTCTCACTGACTCAGAATCAATATCAAATTATTTTTTCTGTCAGTTTTGGAGTTCTTATCCTGTAAAGGATTCAACTCCAGGCAGTAAAATTGAAATCAAATAAATAGAGATTTAGAACTGATTATCAGATGCTTAGTGTTCTTTGTCAAACCAATACTACCGGGACAGAAGAGAGAAGTGTAAAATAGAACTGTACTTTCCCTAATTGCTTCCTACAGCAGTGTTTGCTTAAGGAGTATAGTCTTGCTGAACTACACTGAAAATGAGGTGAAAAAGAGGTCACCAGTTTACAAAACTCAGCATTGGCCACAGGACTGGAAAAGGTCAGTTTTCATTCCAATCCCAAAGAAGGGCAATGCCAAAGAATGCTCAAACTATCGTACAACTGTGTTTATTTCACATGCTAGTAAGGTTATGTTCAAGACCCTTCAAGCTAGGCTTCAGTAGTATGTAAACAGAGATCTCCAGATGTACAAGCTGCGTTTAGAAAAAGCAGAGGAACAGAGGAATCAGAGATGAAATTGCCAGCATTCAATGGATCATACAAAAAGCAAGGGAATTCCAGAGAAACATCTACTTCTGCTTCATTGACTATGCTAAAGCCTTTGACTGTAAATCACAACAAACTGTGGAAATTTTTTAAAGAGATGGGGCTACCAGAACTTACCTGTTTCCTGAGACACATATGTGGGTCAAGAAGCAACAGTTAGAACCAGGCATGAAACAATTGACTGGTTCAAAACTGGAAAAGGAGTACAACAAGGCTATATATTGTCACTTTGCTTATTTAACTTCTATGCAGAGTAGATCATGCAAAATACCAAGCTGGATGAAATCACAAGCTGGAATCACGATTGCCAGGAGAAATATCGACAACCTGAGATAGGCACATAATACCATTCTAAGGGCAGAAAGTGAACAGGAAGCAAAGAATTTCTTGATGAGGGTTAAAGATGAGAGTGAAAAAGCTGGCTTAAAACTCAACATTCAAAAAACTCAGATTATGGCATCTAGTCTCATCACTTCATGCCAAATAGAAGGGAAAAAAGTGGAAGCAGTGACAGATTTTCTTTACTTGGGTTCCAAAATCATTACAGATTGTGATTGCAGCCATGAAATTAAAAGACACTTGCTTCTTGGAAGAAAAGTTATAACAAACCTAGACAGTGTATTAAAAAGCAGAGACATTACTTTGCTGACAAAGGTCTGTATAGTCAAACATATGGTTTTTCCAGTAGTCATGTATGGATGTGAGAGTTGGGCCATAAAGAACGCTGAGCGCCTAAGAACAGATGCCTTTGAACTGTGGTGCAGGAGAAGACTCTTGACAGTTCCTTGGACTGGAAGGAGATTAAATCAGTCAATCCCAAAGGAAATCTACCCTGAATATTTATTGGAAGGACTGATGCTGAAGCTCCAGTCCTTTGGCCACCTAATGAGAAGAGCTGATTCATTGGAAAAGACCTTGATACTGAGAAAGACTGAAGGCAAAAGGAGAAGGGAGGGCAGAGGATGATATGCTTAGATAGCATTACCAACTCAATGGACATGAATTTGAGCAAACTTTGAGAGATAGTGAAGGACAGAGGAGCCTGGCATGCTGCAGTTCATGGGGTGGCAAAGAGTTGGACATGACTTAGCAACTAAACAACAAGTTTGCTTGAACCAAATAATAAGCACAAACTGGCAAAAGGTTTGGATAGCCCATTTCTACAGCTGGTTAGGAAGAGTTAAACGTGTTTACCTTGGGAAGAGTGGTTCAGCAATGATTTTTCTGTTGCACAGCTCCACAAAGAGATGGCAGTTTTGACTTATTTTCCCATCACCAGGATGATTGCTCTGATATGTTCTCCAGTAGTAAGCATGAGCTTTCACTAAACTGCCAACAAATCATCTACTGGGTAGCACAGATCTTCTACCTTTTGACCAAAAGTGTATATTTATGAGCTGGAAAACTGAAAAAAAAAAATATCAGTCTATGTATAGTCAATAGGGCTGGTTTCTGTCTAAGAAACTGAATGGAAAAATAAACAACTCATGTCATACCCTGCTGTAACACTACCCTCAAAAATGGGATTTGATCTGGCTTTCTTAGGACTTGGAGTAGATTTGTCAGAGATTTTTCCAGCTTCATTCTTTGTGCTAATACAAACCTTCATTCTTACCTTAGACCATGATCAAAGTAAAAAACATTTTCACTCTGAATCTCAATCAGGTTTTATCCCACCCACTCTTCCAGGGCCAAGCTAACCCTTATTCATTTAATCTACAAATATTTCTTGAGTGTTGAATCTGAACTAAGGACCTGCTTGCAACTAGAGAAATAACACTTAGTTTGACCCAAGGGATGGATCCCTACTTTTGCAGGACTGTTGTGAAGCCTGTTAGTCATAGGCAGTTTTTTTTTTTCATTCATTTATAGTCTTCATTCTAGATTCATTTCTAGTCTTCAAAAGTAGACAAATAGTAAGAATACTTTTTCCCCTCCTGCAACAGTAGGAACTTGTCTTAGTTTCCAAATATTTTCACACCTAGTCCCAAAGAGAAGCCACTATTGTTATTTTGAATTTTCCATTCCTAATTAACATGGTAATAAAAGTCCAAACACTCTTGTAGCTCAACAAAATGTGTAAGGACATCTTATTTACTTAGCAGCACATAGCATTTTAATTTGGAGAGCATTCTTTTAGAACAGTTATTCTTTTGGCTATTGTTTCTATTGTCAGGGGAAAAAAATCTCTAAAAACACTAGTTATTGTTTTTCAGTAAGAAAGGGAAGTTTTTGAGGTACTTCTGAATTATCAATTATAAAAAACTGTTCTCAGAATTCATACTATTTTATTGTATATAAAACAATAACACTATTTTAAAAATGAACATTTTGTCAATACATGGAATAATAAAATCTGCCACAGTGCTCCAAATAGGCAGGCAGAAGAACAGCCCACTCTGGGAAGGAAATGACCTTGCCCTTATGTCTTAGATTCTGCAGCTGTAGTGCTGGGAGAGAAAAATGTGGAGACAAGAGAGAGATAGTAAATATCTCCACCTATGCAGAGCCCGGCTTTGCAGGAGACCTGCAACAACTTGGAACAAACAGAGCTTGTATTCACACTACCCATCCTTGCTGGCCTCCCAGTTCTGTGGGAGTTGATCTGCATCCCAGGTACTTCTGTTAGAAGACTGAAGCCTGGGACAAGCAGACACAAAGGAGCGAAAACGACAGTGAACAAAACATGGATGCATAAAAGGGAATTCTCCATCCTGCACAGTTTCGAGCTACTGCACTCAATGGGAAGCCCTAGAAACCCTGTGGATTCCTGCTGTAGAACCTTAGCCATAGAAACGCCATTTTGCAACAGAGGAAAAGAAACCTGACCCCATATTATATATTCCACCTTTATGCTCTGTCTCCTGTGCTTAGTCATGCTGGATCTGCATCTCTGTAAAAGAATCTTGCCTATAGCCTGAAATAGACATTCCAGTCCCTTCTCAAGACTCTACCTACCAGGCTGCACCTTTAAGGGTGTAACACCTTTCATCCATATGGAGATAACAGGTTGTGGAACAGAGAGTAATATTATCTTGTTGGAGGTTTACAGAAACATTGTGACCAGACTGAACATTGACAGCTGCAAGAACAAAGAAGGGTGCAACAACCAGTCATACCTCTTTCCCTTTTAGTTTAGAAGGAGCCTGAATTCTAACTTGGGTAAGATGGTTTTTTTGGGACACTCGTCCACTAGTTTCTCAGTCTGCTGGCTCTCTGAATAAAGTCACTACTCCTTGACCCAATACCGCATCTCCAGATTTATTGATCTGTCATGTGGTATGCAGCATAAGCTTGGATCCAGTGACAGTTTTACCACACTTTATATAGTCAGAAAAGGCCAATAGCACCTTTTCTTTCTTTCCTGTCTTCTTCTGCAATGTAAGAAGATAAACAGTCTTTATCATTTTTCTGGATAAGATTTGGTCTGCTTTAAAGCTAAAAAAAATGATAGAGATGTAAGAGATGGTCATGAAGAAAAGGACATAGAGTTTGCCTTTTCTCTGAAGACAAAAAGCTCCTATTCTTTGGGTCGAGGAGAATATCCATGATGACTTAGCAAACATTCCTAGTGATGTATCCCCTGGTTCCAAAGTCCAGAGACTCTTTTCAAGTCTTCCCTCACCATTTCTTCACCAAATAAAAAAATTTACAATGACACAATCCACTAGGGGAAGAGTCCTTCCTTTGTCACTAGAGGCTGTGCACACTTGGAGAGGCCACCACCCACACAAAGGGGGGGCCACCAACTTGGTTTCAAAAAACCAAAGAGACTACTTCTGATACCTTAAAGGAAAGGCCTCTAGAGCCTTTCTCTACAGGAACATTGCCAAAGAAGATTATTCTCAAGGTGTAAGGTATAAGAGAGTTTGCTTTGCTAAGTTTGGGACTTTCTTGGGACGTGTTACCTCTTTTTTTGTTTCTCCCTTTTGCAGTGGGAATGTTTCCCTTTTAGAATATGAATGTCTATCCTATGTCTCTTCCACCATTGTATGTTGGAAGCACAGAACTTATCCGGTTTCACAGATTCACAACTGCAGAGGAATTTTGCCCCAGCATAAATCAAGCCTCAAGTGTCACCTTGATCTAGATGACATTTAGATGAGATGTTGAACTTTAGAGTTTTTAATGGAATGAACTAAGACACTTGCATCTGCTGGCATTACATATGAGTTTATTCTGCATAAAAGAAGGACCAGGGGTGAAATGTTATCAACTGAATGCTTGTGTCACCAAAAAAACATATGTGAAGCCCTAATCCCCAGTGTGGCTGTATTTGGACATGGGGTCTCTATGGAAGTATTTAAAGTGAGGTGTAGGGGTAGGGTCCTGATTCAATAGGACAGTGTTCTAATAAGAAGAGACACCAGAGAAATCACTTCACTTCCTGCCCACCCTCCGCTCAGCATACAAGCCAACGAAAGGCCATGGAATCACACAATGAGGAGGCAGCCATCTGCAACCCAAGGGAAGAGATTTCACCAGCGGTCAAACTTCCTGGCACCTTGATCATGAAAATCTAACCTCCAGAACTTTGTAAAATACATTTCTATTGTTTAATACACCCAGTCTTGTATTTTGTCATAGCAGCCCAAGCAAACTGGGATAACCACAGCCACTACCGGGAGCACCATGGAGAATTATGTCTCTGAGAAGAGACAGTTGCTTTCAGCACCATCCATAATGTTGCCTTCAATGGTTCTCAAACTAGTGTGACTTTTCGTGTACCTTCATGTGTATGCATGAGAATGAATAAAGGTGTCTACCTTTACAAAGAAAGTCCTGATGAAAGAGCATTTCTTTTGTCATATAAAATAGAAATGATCCCAGAAAAGTGGCTAAAATCTTCAACAAATACTAAGCTTTGTACTTGGCTGCATTACCTTCTCAGAAACCTCTTTCCACTTGAACTCTACCCTATAAATCCTTTTTCTTTACACACCTTCCAATCTATCCCTCTTCCTTCATCCAAGGTACATACTACCTTAGATGAATTCCTCATTATCTCTCACCTGGAGAATTGCTGTGGTTTACTGATTAGCTTCTTGGACCTTCCTTGCTTTCATCCTCAGTCCACCTAAACCATTGTTCATTCCAATGAATAGTTCTTTCTGATTATTTCTCTCCTTTGCACAAAGTTCTCCAATGACTCCACCCTACCAAATAGTGGGTTCCAAATTTGTTGTACTGGCCATTAAGGATGTTTGTGAAAATATCCAGCATGAGGTCTTACCTCTGGAAATCTGTTGTAGAAACCCTGAGGTCCACATTTTGAGAAAACAGTCCTAGAGGATAATGTTTAAATTCCTTATCATGGATATTTAATAATCTGACTCCTGATCTCCCAGAGAACATTTCTTGTGCTGTCCACCTCCTCTACCATTATCATATCCAGCTATACTGAACTACTTTCAGTTCCCAAAACCTGTCTTGCTATTTTAGAATTTATGTCTTTGCTCCATCAGCCTTGAAAGCTACCTTTCTTCCAACTTGTCTGCTCAATGAACACCTCTACATCTTTCACTGTGTGAAAACATTTATGATGACCATCATGTTCCCCAGGAAGAATTGATTTCTCTCTCCTGGCTTCATTCTGTCCTTGTGGACCTCTGTCAGAGCTCCCCTCACACCTAATGGCATGTATGTATTTTCTTAAGAGATTAGAAGTTCCTTGAATTCAGAGACCATGTCTTATTCATCTTTGGAGCCACACATCTAGCATTGATGCTGGCACACAGAGAGTGCTCAATAAATGTATGTGTTAAAGAATGAATGCAAAAGTGATGCAATTTAAGAAATCTGTGTATTCTTCCAAATCAGATTAAAACTGGGAGTCAATTTCCTCTAGCCAACGAGTAATAAAGAAAAGCAAAGTCTTAGTTTCATAATGCAGAAGGTCATGAGAACTCAGTTCTCAGTAGTGTGGGGTACCTCAGTGACCCTCAAACTTTAGTTGTGAGGAGTTTTTCAAGTGTAAATTTGTAGGCCAGTCCCTCAGAGAGTCTAATTCTGAATGTCTGCAGTGGGGGTCCAGAAAGCCACATATAAAACAAGAGCTTCGTGTGGTTCTCACATAGACGATTCCAAGAGCCTAAGACTGTGACTCATAATTGTTCCTCCACTGAAAGAAGAAGAGCTTGATGCAAACCAACACTCAGGTACCTACTAGAATTAATATAAACATCCTTAGCTGTGAAGTAAACATACATTTTCTCCTTTTATGACTTAAGGGAAGTCATAAACACTGTTCAGAGTTGTCAAGCCCTGTTGTTAAGATGCCAATTGTTGACTAGAGTAGGGGAAGTTGTAGAGTTCTTGAGGAGTTAATCGCCAAGTGAGACAGTGCTCTGTTCAAGTTGCTTCTAGTGCAGCAGTCCCCAGAATTTTTCGTACCAGGGACTGGTTTGGGGAAGACAATTTTTCAACGGACCCAGGGGGAGGAGTTGGAGGATGGTTTCAGGATGATTCAAGGGTATTACATTTATTGTGCATTTTATTTCTATTATTATGTCAGCTCCACCTCTGATCATCAGGCCTTAGATCCTGGAGGTTGGGTACCCCTGCTCTAGGACATACACAGGTGTGACAGGTCTACAAGTTTTCTCCTGTCCTCCAGGAAACAGGAGCTCCAGGAAGCATGGGACCAAGCCAGAGACACTGTGGTTTCTTCAAAGACTGGAACTTCATCAGAACCTCTTCCCCACCCCCTAGCTATTCCTTGTTGACCTTTGGGAATGAGAAATCTCTCCGTTCCAATGCTAGTCACAATAGGAAATAATATGAAGGCGGTCCTCCTGACGTTATCCTGGCCCTTCCGCTTCCAGGCTTAACTAAAAACGAATCTTATCAAAACAGGCTGACCTTCTGGGACACACCCTCCATAGAGGGAGGTGAGGTAAGGTAAAATGTCTCTGAGTTTGCCAACCTGCAGACAATATCTGGTTTGCTTCCTATACACACCAGTCCTTGCCTGGGTGAACAGTATAGAAATCAGGAGGCAGCACTAGGGATGGAGGTAAAAAATTATATTAATGAAACTCATGAAAATCTTTGGGTCCTTCACATCAAACTGAGTAATATTAGTTTAGGGAAACTTGATATGGAGGAAACTAGGTTCCACCAAAGACAAGAGAGAAAATGGAGGGCTGGCTTTATAAACTGAAGAACATTTACCAACATTACTTGGTATTTTCAGAACATGCTCTGCCCAGCATCTTTACTCAGATTTAGCAAGCAAGTAATATTTAACAACAGTAACTACATTTTATGTGCAAATTGCTTGCTGGAACACATTGCATTTATTGTAAGTTTCACAGCAATCCAGAAATGTAGATCCTATTATTCCCATTTTATAGTTGAGGAAATGCCTTGTTATTCTACTAGAGCTGAAACTAGCATATGCCTATCCAAGGGATACAGCAAGTTATCCTTGCTTGAAAATCAAAAATACAAGTAGCATGGGGAATTTGATCATAAGCATGTTTTAAAACAAAGGAAAAAACCCACAGGAGTGTCATTGATCAAAATGTCAAATTCAAAAGAAGAAAAAGATAACTACAGTTAGTGTGGTAAAAGCATGTTTCACTGAGCTGAGGCAGAGTATGGTCTGACTGAGAAAAAGGATAAGAACCTTAGAGTGGGCGGGGTGAAGAAGGTAGAGCAGAGGGAAAACAGGGACACTGAGTTGTTCAGTCTGATAGACAGAGTTTGTATTTAGAATTCTGGAGAAGTTTAGAGGTGCTAGTGGGTCTAGGAAAAAAGAGACACTTTGAGAGTGAGCTGACAGAATCTATGTTTTTCCTTACAGACACCTGGAAAGCTTCAAGTTTTGTTTTGTTTTGCTTTGGTTAAATTCAGACAATTGGGTACAGAATGAATTAAGTGGAAGAAATCAATTTATTTACAAAGTGATTTTGGTGGCTGAAGGATGAAGCTCTTTGTGGGTGGGAGGAGAGAAAATGAGGTGGGCGGAGGGGCAACATGAAGAAAGAACTGCTTGAACTTGCTCTCAGGATCAATGAGACCTGGTTTTGAATCCTGCTTTTATCATTCACCTGACCAGGTGAATACTTACTATATGTTATGCCCTGTGTTAGTCATTCATTCATTACACAGGTACATTCTGAGTGTCTTCTACATGTCAAGCATCATTTTAGGCACTAGAGATATAGCTACGTAAGACAGAAAATAGCCTGTTCTGTTCTTAATTCTATGAGACAAAAAAACCATTATTGTCACCATTCTGCAGATAAAAAGATCCAAGTTTCAGAAGGTTAAATAACCACCAAAGGTCATATAAAAGATAAGTGACAGAGCTGTGAGTCTCTGGATTCTAAAAATCTATGTACCAGGAACTTCCTTGATGATCCAGTGGTTAAGACTCCATGCTCTCAATGCAGAGGATGCAGGTCCAATCCTTGGAAAGGCGTTAAAATTCCACTTGCTGCACAGCACAGCCAGAAGAACAAAATAAAATAGAAGCAGGCACCAATCCCAGGCTACTAGAGCAGGGTGCTGGTCCCATCACTTCACGGCAAACAGATGGGGAAACAATGGAAACAGTGAAAGACTTTATTTTCTTAGGCTCCAAAATCACTGCAGATGGTGACTGCAACCATAAAATTAAAAGACGCTTGTTCCTTGGAAGAAAAACTATGACAAACCGAGACAGCTTATAAAAAACAGAGACATTACTTTGCCTAACAAAGGTCTGTTTAGTCAAAGCTATGATTTTTGCAGTCGTCATGTATGGATGTGAGAGTTGGATCATAAAGAAAGCTGAGCGCTGAAGGATTGATGTTTTTGAGCTGTGGTGTTGGAGAAGACTCTTGAGAGTCCCTTGGACTGCAAGGAGATCAAACCAGTCAATCCTAAAGGAAATCAGTCCTGAATATTAATTGGAAGAACTGATGCTGAAACTGAAACTCCAATCCTTTGGCCACCTGATGCAAAGAACTGACTCACTGGAAAAGAATTTGATTCTGGGACAGATTGAAGGCAAGAGGAGAAGGGGACAATAGAGGATGAGATGATTGGATGGCATCACTGACTCGATGGACATGAGTTTGAGCAAACTCCAGGAGTTGGTGATGGACAGGGAAGCCTGGCATGCTGCAGTCCATAGGGTCACAAAGAGTCAGACACGACTGAGCTACTGAAATGAACTGAACTGAACCAACCCCAGGCTACTTGAGCAGGGTGCAGGTAACTTACCTTCCCTGAGTTGCAGTGGTTTCTTTTATAAAATAAGCATTTTGAATCTCCTCTTAACATATGGTAGTTTTGTTGACTAGTTTATTCATTCACTATTGGCAGCTAATTAGACTAGAGAATCTCAAAGAAATTCCCACTACTCCTTTAATAAGGTTGACACGACTCCAGGAATATTAGAGAGACAGGGCCCTGCTCACATTAAGGATGCGTTCCCTCCCTGTGTTTGGCAAGGGCCACGTTTGAAAGAAGCAAAAATGAACAAAGTGTGTTTATTCTTTCTCTTCAACTCAAGTTCTGAAGTCTTCTTGATTTTCCCCAGTAGTCAAGGGGAAAAGAATGATCACTGTACACATTTGTTCTATTCTGCTACTATGAAAATAGTGCCAAGGACATGAGCATAGACTATAATTATGGTTTTGAAGAATCTGGTAAGAAGCAACTTTTTAAAGGTGGGATTCTAAGAAGAAAACAGGTAAGAGGCTTCATGCCTTGGGGAAGTATGTTGAAGTAGTCATCCTAGGTGGGTAATACTACCGTATTAGATTATATATATGAGAAGGTTAGCTGGGGAGGGACTAGGGAAGGGTGCACAATCCCTGCATTGACACTGGCTATTGAGCTATCTTTTGTAGAAGGGAAACATATTAGGAAAAGAATGCCAACTTAGCATGTTACCTTGTGGCAAACACCATCCACCAGAACAGGTACAGAGAGAGCTTGTCAACATGGAAGCCACTCCCCTTTATTTTTGAGCACAGGAAAAGGAGGAGGTCTTGGATGTGAAAGGGATCTCCATTTGAGTAAGTACATCACTCAGCAAGATGAGTGGGAGACACCTGTCTCAAGTAAAGCACAAGGGTGTAGAGATCAGAAATCACCCCATGTAATTTTAAAAATTATTAAATTCACATTGTTTAAGCGATTTTTTTTATGATTCTGGATTTTTGCTTGAGATTCAAGGACAGATTCACATATAGCAAAATTTAACGTGTTCCTTGTTTACTGATACTAGAAGAGAGGTGGCCTTGGCTTATTATTTAACAATTCTGAACCTTACTTCTCACTTATAAAATGTGAATAATAGTGACACTACTTAATAGGGCTATGATGAGGATTAAACTATATATATATATATATATATACACACATATGTATGTGTATATATAGATATGTATATATATGGGATTCTCAGGCAGCTCAGTGGTAAAGAATCCGTCTGTCAATGCAGGAGACATAAGAGACATGGGTTTGATGCCTGAGTCAAGAAGATCCACTGGAGTAGGAATGGCAACACACTCCAGTATTCTTGCCTGGAAAATTCCGTGGACAGAGGAGCCTGGGAGGCCACAGTCCATGGGAAAACAGAGTTGGACACGACTGTGGGAGTGTGTGTGCACTTATGCATGCACGCACGCGCCCGCGCACACACACACACACGTATGAACAAATCCAGTGGTTGGCCGACAGTGTTATCTGCTACTAACAGTCACTGCAGAGATTCCAAGGTGGCTCAGTGGTAAAGAATCCACCTGCCAAAGGAGACACAGGAGATGTGTTCGATCCTTGGGTCAGAAAGATCCCCTGGAGGAGGAAATAGCAAGCCACCCCAGTATTCTTGCCTGAGAACCCCATGGACAGAGGAGAGGAGGGCTACAGTCCATGGGGTTGAAAAGGATCAGACACGACTGAGAGGTTGAGCACACACAGCGGTCACTGCTAGATGCTGAGAGCTACTGATGGGCTATATTGACAAGCATGCTGCTCTTTAGGGGCTTAAAGTCTATCACACTTAAATAGCAGTAGTAGCAGCGCATGCGCTAAGTCATGGCAGACTCTTTGAAACCCAAAGAGTTATTTTCTCCACAACTATGACAGAGGAATGTTATAGGCTATGGTTATCATCCAAGGGAACAACGGTCAACTTAAGCTGGAAGAGCCTGAAATGCTTTATGAACCAGGCAGTTTGGGCAGTGAGAGAGAAGTACAAGAAAAGAACTTCAGGCAGGCAGATCATTGTGTTAAAGGACAGTGTTTAGACCTGTGCTGGGGTGCAGGAGTGCCAAGGCTGAAGTTGGAGGCTCAATCATGGAGGCCTCTCAAGTCATCTGGTCCTTCAATAAATATTCTTAAGTTACTACTGGGTGCCATGAACTGTGGGAAGTACTCTAAGAGAACAAAGAAGGAGAGGACTTTGGTTCAAAAGCCATTTACAAATAATCCTTGCCCAGGTGAGTGGGTCATTAGCACCACAGCAGAGGAATAAACAATGTGGTGGTTACATTTCTGCCCCAGACTGACCAAAGCAAGCTACTTTACCTCTTTGGGGCTCAGCTTCCTCATCGGTGAGCTGGGGATGTTCATTTTTCCCTGCCTACCTCATCTGACAGCAGAAATGAGAGCTGAAAATAATGAGAGGAGGCAAGGATGGGAAGGCCCCAGGAGAATTGTAAAGTACCAATGACACAAAAGACTGTGAGAAAATGATGAAGATGTTGGCAGGCATGATGATAAAGTAGCTGGAGAAGATGGTGGTAAATAAGATGAAAACAGTGTGGATCATCATAACGATTCATCATGGTTCATTCAATCACTGAACAAGTGTGTGCTGAGAGCTGACCATCTGTGAGGCACTGCTTTAGCATCATGTGTACAAAAATAGACAGAACAAAGTTGCTGCATTAGTTTTTATGGGGAGGAACACTAGAAATAGATGGATAGTCATGTAATTATTAAAGGCTAGGCTAGCAAGAAAAAAAGTAGAGTGAAGCGACAGGAGATGACGAGAGGTAGTGATGACATTAGTGAGAGTGATACTTTAACAGCTGAAACCTCCCAGCAACTTTCAAAGCCCGTGGAAGATTTCATTCAATTCAGGGAGACAGGTTACAGGGGGCGCCTCTGCATTTTTCTTCCCTGGTCCAATCTTTGTCACTCTAGGTGGTACAAAGTGGTACATGTGTGGAGCTGTGGCATTTATGTAGGCTCTGAGTTGGGTGCCTGGAGGCTGACATGCAGAAGAAAAGAGCTTATGGTTGAGATTTCTCTAAGCCTATTCTGAGAAGGAAATGGCAACCCACTACAGTATTCTTGCCTGGAGAATCCCGTGGACAGGGGAGCCTGGTGGGCTGCTGTCCATGGGGTCGCACAGAGTCGGACACGACTGAAGCAACTTAGCATGCATGTATTCTGAGCCCAGATGACCAGTCTATCTAGGTAAAGAAAGACTCTGGTTGTTTTCTTTCATATAAAATATGTTTCTGAAGCTAGTCTTTCCTGCCCTTCAAGAGTGATTTCTGTGTAAGTTTCAGGAGTCTGGCATGTATTGCAGGTTGGCAACATCAATTTTCCTGGTAAGAAATAACATTATTATAATTGTCTTTGGCCTCAAGCTTATGTTATTGTCCTGAGGGAAACAAAGTTGAAGGTGGGTGGAGAGAGGTTATTAAAACCCTGGGTTCTTTCTGCACATACAAAGAGCATACAGTGACTCTACATGCCCTGACTTTCACAGCAAGGGGTCTGAGTCAGTTTGGGCAGACAGTGAACACCTGAACAGCAGAGAACACTGAAGTGAAGGGACTACAGGGAAGCCTAGATACAATGAGCACGTTCTGTACCAGCAGACAATTTGGTACATGTCAGAGAAAAGGCCCCGCTGGACCCTGGAAAGGTCACCAAAAGCAGGAGCCATGTTTTATGCACATTCACATTCCTTGCCTTTTAGTTTTGTATCTGGCAAAATAAATCTGCCAACATTTAGCTGTTTGAATGTTGGGCAGAATGAAAGAGAGAATGAGTAAGTAAATAGGAGAGTAAATTAATAGAATCTAATGTGAAGCAGGAGGAGAAGGGATAGACAAATATGGAATCCAATCAAGGCATCATCTGTACCACCTGCAAGAGCCTGAACATGGTCTTGACCTTGAGCTTCATTTCCCTCATCTGGGCACTGAAGATAATTACCATATCTACCTGAGAGCGCTATTGTGAAGAAATAGGAAATAACATATAAAGTTCTTAAAGCGCCTGGAATGTAGATGTGCTCCACAAATGGTCAGTGTTAACACTCATACATGTTTTCATGATCATGGTCATTGCCAGGAAAGCAGGGTTTTTCACAACCAGAAGAAGAATGCATCATGTAAATAGATTTTAGTAAAAAGGTTAATCACATCAACAACTCTTAACAAGGGCTTTGATCTGTTTACATTCTGTATCAGTCTCACCATCTCTGAGATATAAAGAAGTACACATATATTCACTGATCAACTAATAATAAGTAATATGGGGAAACAGAAAGAATTATAAAATATGGGCTCTATCCTTAAGTTGTTTGTACAACTGAGATACGTACAGAAATAGACATAACTCCCCACCCCAGGCCCCAAAAAGGGATTTCCCTAGAGGTCTAGTGGTTAAGACTCCGAATCCCAATGCAGGGGGTCTAAGGTTTGATCCCTTGTCAGGGAACTAATATCCTGTATTCTGCAAGGCACAAAGAGTAAAAAAATAAAACAACAAAACTACAACACCAAACAAAATAAAATAAGTACTGTTAGGGAATTAGAGAAAGCAAGGACTACTCCAAGTAATTGCAGACCCTATAGAAAGTACAGCTCAATCCTGCCTTCTTAGGAAGTAAACATTCTTAAACCGGATGATGGGTAAACAAAGCAATGAAAATTAAAATTAGTAAGAAACATTTCAATCTAAGGAAAAAAACTAGAAATTCTAAAACAATCTGAAGAATCTTTAGATCACAGAGGAAAAGAGCACTGCAGTTACAGAGTTTTAGAGAATAGCTACTATAAAAACCTCAAATTTATGAAATATGGTCAAAGCTGCATTCAAAGGAAATTATATCATCATAAGTGCTTTCGTTTTTAAATGCCAAAAAATAAATATAAGGAAATAATCATTAAAATCAAGAAGTTAGGAAAGAGACAAAATATACTTCAGTAGGAGGGAAGAATGAAAAATGAAAGCATAAATGAATGAATTAGAAGGCAAAGAAAAATTATCAACAAAGCAGAGTGGTTCTAGAAACTAATCATACATCTAGAAATGTGTATATCTTGGGGAAAAAAAGAGAATAAGAGCATGTGTTGGGGGTGAGGGAGCTATCTTCTATTAGAAATGAATAAGGGTTTATAACAAAAGAAAAATTGAAAATTTTTAAATTGAATAAAATTGATACACTTTGTTAATAATATAAATGATCAAAATGTACTTAAGAATTATAAAGAATATTGGATGATAATCAAAGATGTCTATTTCTCTCCTTCCTCCATAGCAGTTGAATTTAAAAAAACAATTTTTATGATATATAATAGCCCCAGATAAATATTATATGAATCCTTCAAGGAGCAGACAATACCCATATTGTTTTAACTTGTCCATGAAGAAAAAAGATTCCCAATTTGTTTTTTGTTGGTTTTTTTTAAGCTGGTATAGGGGGCTTAGACAGTAAAGAATCTGCCTCCTATGCAGGAGACCAGGGTTTGATCCCTGGATCAGGAAGATCCCCTGGAGAAGGGAATGGCAACCACTCCAGTATTCCTGCTTGGATAATCTCATGAACAGAGGAGCCTGACAAGTTACAGTCCATGGAGTTGTGAAGACTTGGACATGACTGAGTGACTAACACTTTCACTTTCATAACCCTAATGACCAAAATTTATATGAATATAACACACAAAAAAGGTAACTATTTCTATTGCTGTTGTATCAATAACAGAGGTATTCCCATCAACTGACCTAGATTATGATCAATCAGATTGATACAGGCTGGGATCTGAGGCCCTTTGCTGTCTCCTCCAACAATAAAATACAAAGAAACTATAAGGGACTAAAAATAACAGTATGCATGCCCAACTGGGTGACTTATGAACAAGACACAAAAAGACCAAAAACCCAACTGCTACCTCTGAGGAACAGAGAGAAAAATAAAAATCGATGCACCCTATACATAGAACCACCAAGTGGGTGGGCACACCACCGAAGTCATCCCTCTGGCCAGACCCTAGACCTGCCCCTACCCACATCCCATACGAGGGATCAGCTCACCCCACCTCATGAGTGAGCAAGGGAGCCGGTTACTTGTCTTTGCTCTCTCCTGCTGCAATGCTAAATCCAATAAAGCCTTGCCTGAATTTCTCATCTGGTCTCATCAATTTCGATTGATCAAAGAGTCCAAGAACCCTGATTGGTAATAAGATTAGCTCACCACAACTTCGGGGGAAAGAAAGATAATGGGTGAATACAAAAGCAAGAAGAATGAAGTTTCATGGTATGGGAAGGAGGGATTGGAGTTTCACTTCCTTTCACCTATTTTTATCTATTTGGAAAACTCAAGAGATCTCTGAAAAATTATTGGGATTAGCAAAAGAGTTTAATAAAATGATTAGTTATGAGCAACATACAAAACTATTATTTTTCTACATAACCAATGAAATAATGCCATTTGCAGCAAAATGAATGGACCTAGAGGTTATTATACTAAGTAAGTCAAAGAAAGACAAATATCATATGACATCACTTATATATAATCTAAAATGTTATAAAAATGAACTTATTTACAAAATATAAACCTACCCACAGACAGAAAACAAGGCTAAGTTTCCCAAAGGGGAAAGGTGGGAGGGGAAGGGAAGGGATAAATTAGGAGTTTAGGATTAATAGACACATACTACTACATATAAAATAAACAACAAAGTCCTACTGTATCACTCAGGAATCTATATTCAATGCCTTGTAATAACCTACAATGGAGAAGAACCAGAAAAAGAATATATATGAATTGCTTTGCTATATACCAGAAATTAACACTACACAGTAAATCAACTACACTTCAACTATATATATATATATATACATATATAAGGAAAAGTTTCCCAATAAAATACAAAAACACCTTGGGATAAATTTAATAAGAATACTGGGGACCTATATGAAGGAGACTATAAATCTTTTCTTAAGTCATAAAAGGAGGTTTGAATACATGAAAATTATACCTTGGCTTCATTGTAAGAAGACTGAACATTATGTCAAATACACCTAAATTAATTTATAAATTTTAATGCATATCAATCAAAATCCCAATATGGTTATTTTTGCATTGCCAAAATGATTATGAAGTTCATCTGAAAAAGGCAGATTAGAATAACCGAGAAACTTCTGACAAAGAAAACTGACAAGGTGGTACTTGATACATATATTTTTTAATATATCAGCATTAAATTTTACTATGTTAGCATTTAAATATATTTTAATGCTAGGATGTTTTAAATGCTTGAAAAGATACTAAACTAATAAGATAATTATGGATGCCTCTAGGTGGGGGTGGGCTGTTTGCTTTTATTGTCTTCTCTGTACTTTCTCCATATTCTGAATTTTCAATGGTGGGAATGAATTACTCTTACTTTCAGAACAAAACAATGTTGTTTTCTTAAAGGATCTATAGAGTTCAGTTCAAGAAGGGAGGTAGTCTAGCTTGTGGCAACTCTGTGAAGAAACAGATGAGATGTAAACATTAGCTCTCTAAGATTATATGGAATTTATACTCTTAATTATAATGTGTTTTATATTTTATTTCTAATGTTTGTTGTATGATTTTACATTCCTCTTCATAAGGGATGGGGAATTTTTCTGTTTCAATTCACTGCTACATCTCCAGCATCTAGAACAGTGCCTTGTCTACATTATGTACTCAATAAATGTTTGATGACTATTAAATGAATATATATTAGGTGTGGTTGATGTCTTAGTTTGGATTCCCTCCAAAACAGAGTCTGAGACAAGGACTCAGATACAGGTAGTTTAACTGGGAGCTAAGTTTGTAAAGCAAGAGTGAGGGAGTAAAGTGAAATAGCAAAATAAGGCCAATCTAAGGATGTATTACCTACATTATCTAAAGTACACCTGTAAGTAACAGAAGTCCAATTCCCATGGTTTCCGCTAGGAAACATACAGAAATGTACATGTGATGGATGGGACGCCAGGTCTACTGGCTTCCATCCCCACTGATCGAGGTTTTCCCTGAGGGTACTGATTTCTCTGCACTGTAAACAGGTCTCTGCAAAATTTGGAAGCTCTCAAAGCAAAAAAAAAAAAAAAAAAAAGAGAGAGAGAGAGAGAAAGAGAAAGAAAAATTGAGTGACTTGTGTTGAGGCAAGACACAGTCATCATGAGATTAGTCTTAGTTCTTAGGAACTATCCACCACAGCAGAGGTTAAAATCAGAGGTGGATTGAGGGGTGGACTTGAAGTACCAGAGGTATCTGTCATTATATTCTTGTTGAAGAATATGATGATGCCATATTGGAAAGGGCTTGAGTCTCAGGTGAGGCAAATTGGCCTTTATTCTGTGGCAAAGGGAATGAGAAGTCATGGAGAAAAACTCATGCCAGTACCACTCAGAGAAACCCAAGGAGAGAAAAGTGAAAGTAGACAGAGCAATAATACCTTATTTTACAACCAAATGGTTAACTATCACTCTAGGTTGAGAGATCACATGTTCTAATTTTGAACTGTGGATTCAAATAGCCACATCACAAAATTCATATCCTGAATTAGACAGTGGCTATGTTTGGAGTGTAAGAGACTCTGGGTTCAGTTCAGTCACTCCGTTGTGTCCGACTGCTTGAGACCCCATGGCCTGCAGCACACCAGGATTCCCTGTCCATCACCAACTCCCAGACCTCGTTCAAACTCATGTCCATTGAGTCAGTGATGCCATCCAACCATCTCATCCTAAGTCATCCCCTTCTCCTCCTGCCTTCAGTCTTTCCCAGCAGCAGGGTCTTTTCCAATGAGTCAGTTCTTTGCATCAGGTGACCAAAGTATTGGAGCTTCAGGGTCAGTCCTTCCAATGAATATTCAGGATTGATTTCCTTTAGGAGTGACTGGTTTGATCTCATTGCTGTCCAAGGGGCTCTCGAGAGTCTTCTCCAACACCACAGTTCAAAATCATCAACTCTTCAGGGCTCAGCTTTCTTTATGATCCAACTCTCACATCCATACATGACTACTAGAAAAACTGTAGCTTTGACCATATGGGCTCTGAAGGACAGAGAATTTCCCTTGTGGTCATTGCTTCCCATAGCCGCTTTTCTCTACTTCCAATTGACTTTAGCCCCTAATAGTGATATCCTGTGTGTGAGTGTGTATGTGTGCACGCTCAGTCATGTCCGACTCTTTGCGACCCCGTGACTGCCCACCAGGCTCCTCTGTCCTTGGAATTTTCCAATCAAGAATACTGGAGTGGATTGCCATTTCCTACTCCAGGGGATCTTTCTGACCCAGCGATAGAATCTGTGTCTCCTGTGTTGGCAGGTAGATTCTTTATCACTGAGCTACCTGGGAAGCCAGCAGTGACATTCTACCCCTCTAGATAATCCTGAATCACCCAACCAAAGGATGTGTAATCTACATTTATCCCTTCTTTGAACCACACTTTTTGATCCAATTATTCTTAAAACAGGTTAAAATTTACTGACTCCTCTTGTTAAAGCTCTTAAAAATCTATATACCTTTCTCTTTTAAAGGATAATGTTGTTTTGGAAGCTTCTCATGAATAAGAGCATATCCTAACCATGCTCTGGTTGATTTTCTCCAAAATCTTTAGTGCAGTTAATTGGAAAAAGACTGCACCTCTGCTCAGCCTTTGCTATGTATGAGAACAGAGTCCCAAAGATGCTTTGATGTTTCATCTCTCTGGAGCTCCATGACTGGTCCACTGAGTGAGTCTTGCTCTTGGTGAACAAGCACTCATCACTTTGCATTGAGGTTCTACCTACACTGTTATTTTTATTTTTTATTGTCAATGGTATTGTACTCTTGACTTGATTTATCTCACTGCTCTGGGTTCTCATGGATTCACCAAAGGTTGGATTTCCAGAGTCTGGTTATCTGTCTCTTGTCTGTTGTCAACAAACCTCTTTGTCCTCTGGCTTCTTCAGTTCTGCAGGGATCTTAGTGAGGACAATTTTTGTCTTCAGTGATTCCTCCGGAGAACCTATGATATTCATGAGAAAATCCAATTTCATGGCACTTGAGAATCAAAGAGTTAAAATACTCCAAATAATCAATGATGAGATTTTTTTACTGGTATAAAGAGGCATCTGAAAAATAGGAAAATTCTAGAATAACTCTAGGCTAAAATATACAGACTATAAAAAGCTAACCAGAAGCTCCAAACTGGCTTGCCTCTTGATGTCTTGGTACATCAACCGTCTCTTCCCCTTGCTTGGTTCCTTTTCTTACTCCCAAACCTTCACGAGACCCTTCACACTTTCTTTCACACGCTTCTCACAGGACAACTATGCTCTTAGTGTGTATAATGTAAGTGGAAATGAAGATTAGCATTTCTGCTCTTATAAATTTAACTTTATCAAGATTTGAATTTTGCACAATCTGGTTAAAGTGAAAGTGAAAAGTGAGTTCTCCAAACTCTTAGAGAGAAAACAGTTCAATGAAGTATTTCGAACTGCCCTATGATCTTGTAATCCTCGATTGCCTGATCACTATCAATTGGCTCAATGTCTTGTGAGACCTAAAGACTTTAAACTGGGTTAGAAACTGCAGTGTATTGATTATAGAATAATTAGCAGCTATCCCTGAGGTCTTTCCTGTTAAAACTGACTCATTGACAATTCAGCCTTATAAACAGAAAATGAATAAATCAATCTCTAATTTCAGAAACTGCTTAAAGAAATCTCATAGGAAATACTGTAGTTTTGACAGGGACAAAGATATCCTAATTATGCTATTACTCACTGTTGATGTTCTTAAACCAGAGGTGGCACATTTAGGTAGAAGACAGAAAGACTGCCCACCTCCTAAATTAACAGGGCTTGCTGAACACTTTGATGGTATTTTAACTCAGAAAGAAAAAATTTCAGGCCAAAATCATAGCTTTTTATATTAAGTGATTAGGTAAACCCAAGAACAAGGGCACCTCTATGCCTGAGATATACCAAGACACTGGCCAACGCAGTAAGGAAAGGAGGCACTGGAAGAATAATTCCTTAGCTTAGCTTGAAAGATAAAAATCTCAAAACTTTGACAGAATGACAGCCCTCTGAAAAAGTAGCCTCTCAACTTTTAACAAGGAAAGCAAAAATTTCCATGCATTTTCAAAAGCAGAGTCTTCTATTTCTAGATGATTCTAAGCTACACTCTTTACTACAAACCTTTCTGCCTTTCAATCATTTCTTACTCAGAATAACAAAAAAGTTCCAGCAGTTGAAATCTCAAATATCCCTTAGACTACCTTTGTCTCACTGACTCTTGTTCCTCTGGTTCCTTTTGCCAATCAACATCCTTTCTGCCTAGTGAACCCACCCCAGTGAATCAGTTGGAAAGAGACTTTCTTTCTAAAAGGGATGCTACTATTAAACATGGATCACTGGCCTCTTTCTATAACACCAAGAAGAATGCCCAGTATGTAATTTAATAATTTCACAGGTTGATTACTCACTATCAACATCTCTGATCTTAAATCTCTCCCTAAGAGCTTTTAGATCTAGAATAGATAAGAAGTGTGACACATTAGGGAGGCTGAGCCTTTAAATTCTCAATCCAGCAAGCTCTTATCAAAACTGTCCCAAGATCCACTCAAAAGGGAGGGTATGAAAGGATAATGCAGGCCATTGTGTTTGCATACTTCCTGAAAGGATTCATTATCCCTTCTACCTGCCTGTTTTTATGTTTTAAGGACAGGGAGAGAATCATGGCCTCTGCTCTGTTTAGGATTTAAGGATCATTAACAAGACTGTGTCTCTTCCACTCTCCTGCAACTCCAAACCCTAATACCATCCTGTTCTCAATACTCAAAATACCTGCTTACTTTACATGAGCATAGTTATGTCTTGTATTAGGCAGCATATTAAAAAGCAGAGACGTCACTTTGCCAACAAAGGTCTGTATACTCAAAGCTATAATTTTTCCAGTAGTCATGTATGGATGTGAGAGTTGAACTATAAATAAGGCTGAGCATTGAAGAATTGATGCTTTCAAACTGGTGCTGGATGGAGGAGAGTCTTGAGAGTCTCTCGGATTCTAAGGAGATCAAACCAGTCAATCCTAAAGGAAATCCACTCTGAGTATTCATTGAAAGGATTGATGCTGAAGCCCCAATACTTTGGCTACCTGATGCAAAGAGCCGACTCATTGGAAAAGACTCTGTGCTGCAGTTCATGGGGTCTCACAGGCAGACATGACTTAACGACTGAAGAAAAACAAATTTCTTAGTATACACTTGCACACAGACTTGTAGTATCTATTTACATTTACTTGGGAAAATGAATAATATATCTCAACAGTTTGCCCCAAAGGTTTACAAAATACCCTCTTACTTCTTAAAATTATTTAACCATAGCTTTAGAAGCATCCCAATCACCCAGGACTCTGTTCTTAAATAACATGTTACATTTCCTGAATGTAACAGAATGTACAATTACAGAATCGATTCCCTTCATTTGCTGACAGCATTAGCATTTCAGGGACACAAGTCTCTAAGGATTATCTTCAACTTTGTCATACTGAAGTACATTGTCTAGGCTATGACATAATGCAAAATGGAAAGACTGTTTCTTCTCAAAGATTGTAAGCCATCTGTGACTTTCCTGGGCCGATTACCAGCAGACAACTTAAAGAATTCTTTGGTGACATATGCTAATCAGGCATTTATAAGTTATTAGAGCCTCTTCAACAGCTAGCAAAATTCTCCACCCGCCTCCACCCCTCTTACTTGTGTTCAATGCCAGTAGCCACAAATTTAACTGTGGCCTCTGCTAACTGGTGGCTCAGATGGTAAAGAATCTGCTTGCAATGCAGGATATGCAGGTTTGATCCTTGGGTTAGGAAGAGCCCCTGGAGAAGAGAATGGCAACCCACTCCAGTATTCTTGCCTGAAAAATTCCATGAACAGAGGAGCCTGGCAGGCTACAGTCCATGGAGTCACAAAGAGCTGGACACAACTGATAGACTGACTAACACTTTCACTTTTCACTTTCTGCTGACCTTGGAGCTCCACTTAGTGACATGATCCCTCATGTTGTTCAGACCCTACTCTTTTTTTTTTTTTTTTTTTCAGACCCTACTCTTGACTGGAAATATCCAGAACTTTACTGCCTTATTGGGTAGTGTTAATCACAAACACTGCATTAAAAAGCTAGGGAATTGGTTTTCTGATTTCTATTTCTTTTAAAATGTATTGTATATCTGCTTCTCTGGACTTCTAATTTAATGGCAGATTCTCTAGAAACAAGCTTAAGGAAGGAAGTTTGTCATGAAGGAGGAGAGCTTTCCAAAGAGCCTCAGATCAAGTATCAGACTGCTTTGTATGTGTGCATTAGTTAGGGTTCTTCTGAAACAGAACCAATAGGCTTAGTATAACTTATTGGGAAGTATGAGTATTCCAACTTTTCCTTTTTGAAGACTTTTGGTTATTCTCAGTCCCTTGTGTTTCAATATAAAAGCTAAGATCAGCTTGTAAGTTCCTGCAGAAGTAGGCACTTGGATTCTTAATATGAGTTGCATTAAATATGTAGATCAATTTATGGGATATTGTCATCTTTACAATATTGTTTTCCTATCCACGAACATAGAATGTCTTTTCACCTATTTAAAATCTTTTAAAAAAATTAATTTCAATATTATTTTTGAAGTTTTCAGTATACAGCTCTCTAACTCTTTATTCCTAAGTACTGTATTCTTTTTGATTCTATTGCAAATGGAATTGTTTTCCTGATTTTTTCTCTCAGTTGTTCATTGCTAGTGTACAGAAGTACAATTGACTCATACATTGATTTTGTATCTTGCTGAATTTATTAGTTATGTTTTTTAGTGCATTCCACAGGACTTCTTTTTCTAAATCTGGATTTAGAAAAGGCAGAAGAACCAGAGATCAAATTGCCAACATCCTTTGGATCATCGAAAAGCAAGAGTTCCAGAAAAACATCTACTTCTGATTTATTGACTATGCCAAAGCCTTTGACTGTGTGGATCACAGCACACTGTGGAAAATTCCTCAAGAGACAGGAATACCAGACCACCTGACCTGCCTCCTGAGAAACCTGTCAAGAAACAACAAATAGAACTGCACATGGAACAATGGACTGGTTCCAAATCAGGAAAGGAGTACGTCAAGGCTATACCCTGCTTATTTAACTTATATGCAGAGTATATCATGTAAAATGCTGGGCTGAATGAAGCACAAGCTGGAATCAAGATTGCTGGGAGAAATATCAATAACCTCAAATATGCAGATGGCATCACCTTTATGGCAGAAAGCAAAGAACAGCTAAAGAGCCTCTTGATGAAAGTGAAAGAGGAGGGTGAAAAAGTTGGCTTAAAACTCAGTATTCAGAAAACTAAGATTATGGCATCACTAAGATTATGTCCCATCACTTAACGGCAAATAAATGGGGAAACAATGGGAACCGTGAGAGACTATTTTTTTGGGCTTCAAAATCACTGTAGCTGGTGATTGCAGCCATGAAATCAAAAGATGCTTGCTCCTTGGAAGAAAATCTATGACCAACCTATACAACATATTAAAAAGCAGGGATATTACTTTTCAAACAAAGCCCATCTAGACAAAGTTATGGTTTTTCCAGTAGTCATGTATGGATGTGAGAGTTGGACTATAAAAAAAGCTGGGCGCCAAAGAATTGATGCTTTTGAACTGTGGTGTTGGAGAAGACTCTTGAGAGTCCCTTGGACTGCAAGAAGATCCAACCAGTCAACCCTAAAGGAAATCAGTCCTGAATATTCATTGGAAGGACTGATGTTGAAGCTGAAACTTTGGCTACCTGATGTGAAGAACTGACTCTTTAGAAAGGACCTTGATGCTGGGAAATATTGAAGGAGGGAGGAGAAGGGGATGACAGAGGATGAGATGGTTGGATGGCATCACCAACTCAATGGACATGGGTTTCAGCAAGCTCTGGGAGTTGGTGATGGACAGGGAGGCCTGGCGTGCTGCTGTCCATGGGGTTTCAAAGAGTCAGGCACAACTGAACAACTGAACTGAACTGACAGGACTTCTTACATGTAAGATCATGCCATCTGCAAATAGAAATAATTACTTCTTCCTTTCCAATATATATGACTTTTATTTCTCTTTCTTGCCTAATTCCTCCTGATTAGAACCTCTAGTATAACATTGAAGAGAAGTGTCCAGAATGAATATCTCTGTCATGTCCCTGACCTTAGAGCAAAAATATTAACTTTTAGTCATCAACTATATTGTTGTAGCTCACATTATAGTCTAGTAAAATTCTTCATGAAAAACATCTAAGCCATTTGCATGCTTAGCTAGGGAAAGTGACATAATAAGAAAAAATCAATCGGCGATATAAGCTTTAGTTTGCTCTTCAACCATGCACTTTGAATAACATATAAACTCCTTCACCATCTTAGGCAAAGAAAATGAATTTGGCTAAATAAACATACAATTTGGAAGTAAAGTGAAGAGCTGAAGTTGAGTGTGGAAAGGGATGGAGTACATGAGGGGAGATGTGCTTCATCTTAGGTTGCAGACTCAAATTCCTGTGAGTAGAATGTTGGTGCTTCAATGCTAAAGGTGAGATAGTGTACCTCAAAACAATATCAGAGAGGCTTCATTAGATGACCAAGGATTTTCATAGCCCATACACCCCAATATAAAGCACTGGCTGCATTGACTTCATTTACTTCTTGCACTGAGAGATAAACAGGGGACTGAAATTACAGTTAAAATCCTTCAATAACTGAAGTGAGTCCCATGAAAGAACAGTTAGATTTAACCCAGAGTCTTCAGAAGGCAGGTCAGAAATAGCTTACTGAAATTAACATGAAAAGGAATTTGGTCACTGTAAAAAAAAGAAGGGGGTGAGGTAATAATGCTGGTCAAAAAATGAAACTGAACACACCGTAAAGGTAAGAACCAACATTTCTGGGAATATTTCACCAGAAACTAGATGCTTATCTCTAGAGAATGTTAGGGAGCGGGATTCTTGCAAGTGGTAGCATGCATGCATGCTAAGTCCCTTCAGTCATGCCCAACCCTATGGACTATAGCCCACCACCAGGCCCCTCTGCCCATGGGATTCTCCAGGCAAGAATTCTGGAGTGGGTTGCCATGCCCTGCTCCAAGGAATCTTTTTGACCCAGGGATCTGGAATCCACGGATTCTTTACCAATAGCACCACCTGGGAAGCCTGCAAGTAGTAGACACAGAATGAAATGTTCACACGGTTCCTTCCAACTCTGAGATTGTAGGATTCTAGAAAAAAACTAACCTGTGGAGTCGATACAACTTTGAAAGTAGAAAATCTGAATTCTTGGCTTAATTCTTCTTACAAAGTAGCTGTATGACCTTGAACAAGTTATTTGTTCTTTATGAACTGCAGTTCCTTTATCTGCAAAATGCACCTTCTGGGTTGTAAGAGATAATCATTATTTAAATTGCCTTTTGATTTTAAAAAATGCTAAGATTGAAATGGAGACTTACAGTGATCTAGAGCAGCAGTATTCAAATTAGCCTAGATGACGACTTTCTAAAGGGTACAGAGCAGTGGATGTTCAGCTTCTACTGGCTCATGAGAGCTGACTGTACATTTTTTTTTTCCAGCTCTGCAGTTCAGTGATATCAGATGTGTATCATGGGAATATTTACAACAGGGAACTCAGCAAATACTGTAAATCTGAGCTTTTCTATTTCAGAGAGTAGCCTTATCACAAGAACCTTGGTTACCAGGCAGGTATAGTTTTATGGAAATCAATCTTCAGATTAAAGATTGCCTGATAAGTGGCTAAGGTGGTGATGTTCCTTCTTCTCCCAGCTTTACGAAAGGAAAGCACATCTCACACTACTCTAATTCTCACTAAGAAGCATCACCTTAGGGAGTAAAAATCTTCAGGGCACTAAATAAAGTAACAGATTTGAAATGCTGCTATTGGTTTCGAGAAAGTAAATGACTAATGATACAGAAATCAATCCTTTGTAAGACACGTAGTTTCTAAATTGTTTTCAATAAAATTGAAGGACAATGTAATCTGAGCTGTCAACAGATGATTAACAATAGTTTTTAATGATAAATCCCTATTTTTTTTAGTGTGTAACTCAAAGCATCCAAAGAATTGAGTGGCATTGTTACAACAAATTTTAAATATAGCTGGCCATTGTTTACATTTTAAAAACAAAAAGAGAGAATAAAATTGATGGTGAATCCCACCTCATTCTAACAATAATTGATACTTGTTTAAAATACACCATCTAATCTAAAATCTCTTTCCTCTCATTTAGAAATATTTACTATTAAATCTTATTTTTTAGTCAATATTGTTCAGAATTTAAAATACATTTGCTATCTTGATTAAATACAAAATAATAATTTTAATATCTCATACAGAAAAAAGTTAATTCTAGAGCCTTATGCTAGCAGGCAATAAAATGTGACAAATTCATTTATATATAATACTTTTCATTTAGAAAAGCATAATAGGGTTTTGTATAAAACAGTTTCAAGCTTAAAATACATTACATTAGGATAAAATTATGTGTGGGAAGTGGAATGGAAATTTGAGTTCAGAAGGAAAAGGAACTCGTGTACTGTTAAAAACTTGCGTATTTTAAAAAACTTGTGTGTTTCAAACTAGAGACAGTGAATGTCACATTGCTCAAGCGTTTAGATTCCTCTAGATACAATTAAGAAGGTAACAATTATTTTAAAATATTCATATTTACCACACATTGGAAATAATATCCTTGGCAATTCAGCAGGTGAGATGGTGGATGGGCACGTCTGCACCCTCCCACAGTAAATCTGCAGCATCGGAGAGTGTGACCCAGGACACTCCTGCCGACTTAGTGACACTTCTCTGTGCTACTATATCACTTGGTACAGAAGCACCTCTCAGTGAAGCCTGGATTGATGGATCAGTCCAGCTCAGCATCTCAGAGAGATGAAGCGCTTATATCAAAACACAGTTGGAATACACAATGCTACAGCCAAAAATGCCAGCAAGTCAAGGACTTCTTGTCTTCACTTCTGCTACAACCTGGCAGGAGAAAGACTTGAGCAATATAGGATGCAACAGTTAAGATGATACAGTATGAGAAAGTCTCAGACCATTTTTTCTTAATCCCAAACCTAAGACAATGACACTCAGTTCACATATGGATATATCTAGTGAACTGGGAATACATACACGGCCCTAACCTTTATTCTAGGGAACTTGGGATAAGACACTTGGATCTCTCAATGCAAATGAGAAAATATATAGTGGGTTCAAGGCACTGGCTTGGAAAAACCACTTTGGTTTCTTTCCCTGAATTTTCCCTCTCAACTTCACTCCTCTCTCTAGAAGGATAAGTAGCAGTTCACAGAAAAGAAGCAGGGAAATTCCTGGTTTAGCTTCTCTTCTTTCTTATTTCCAAATTTGGAAATTAGAATTCCAGTTTGCTCCTCCTGGTCTTCATGTTTAGAACAAGTCCCTGTGAGGAAAGGACTGTGGTTATGCTGTGAGCCTCTGACAAGGCAGGGAGCCTAATTCTGGTGTTCAGCATCAGTAATCCTGTGTTGCTGCATATCTAAGTCACATCCTCCAAAACAGCTTCATTGACAGTAAAGCTAATAGTTGGCTCCTGAACTTTTTGACTCTGTTGCCTCTCAATGTGGCAGAGAAAAGGGGTCCCTAAAACCTCCAAATAAAGGTACATGTGTGGAGTCAAATTAAGAGGTAAATGTGGCTGGTTCAAGGATCACTTTTATCAGAATTTGGAGAGGATACAGTTATCATCAAAACTGCAGTATAAGAGATGTAAATAAAATTAGACTGGGAGAAGAGAGAGGGAGAAATTTGAAATGTCAAGTAGTGAAAGGCTTTCCCCCACCCTTTCTATATATTTATATAAATGTTCCCTATCATTGTAGTGCAAGAGTGTGGCATATGTTTTAAAACTTGACTTGAGCTAGCATGAGTCTTCAGCAACAAAATGTAGAACATGATGGACTTGGGCTTGTTATAACAAAGTGGGGATTCCTCTCATTTGAACCTCTGTTCTGGAAATTCCCTGGTGATCCAGTGCTTAAGAATCTGCCTAGCAACTCAGAAGATGCGGGTTTGATCACTGCAGATGGTGACTGCAGCCATAAAATTAAAAAGACACTTGCTCCTTGGAAGAAAAGCTATGACCAGCCTAGACAGCATATTAAAATGCAGAGACATTACTTTGCCAACAAAGGTTCATCTAGTCAAGCCTATGGTTTTTTCAGTGGTCATGTATGGATGTGAGAGTTGGACTATAAAGAAAGCTGAGTGCCAGAGAATTGATGCTTTTGAACTGTGGTGTTGGAGAAGACTCTTGAGAATCCCTTGGACTGCAAGGAGATCAAACCAGTCAATCCAGCAGAAATCAGTCTTGAATATTCATTGGAAGGACTAATGCTGAAGCTGAAACTCCAATCCTTTGCCCACCTGATGTGAAGAACTGACTCATTGGAAAAGACCCTGATGCTGGGAAAGATTGAAAGCATGAGGAGAAGGGTTGACAGAGGATGAGATAATGGAATGGCATCATCAACTCAATGGACATGAGTCTGAGCAAGCTCTGGGAGTTGGTGATGGACAGGGAAGCCTGGAGTTCTGCTGTCCATTGGGTTGCAAAGGGTTGAACACGACTGAGCAACTGAACTGAATTGAACTGATTATGTAGAGAAGTTAATAAATGGCTTTTAGGACATAAATAAAAATTATGGCTGATTGCAAAAACCTAGCCCATTGGTATCTGATGTTTGAATTTACTGTTGTTCATTTTCTAGATTGATAGATTTGTGCCTCTGGTTATGTGGTCTATGGCATACCTTTCTATCTTTCTTTTTGAAGTGCCTCCACCACCATGGATACAGGAGCTCTAATAAGCACACATTCCCACATGACCATCTCTACTGTTAACTCTAGCAGAACTTTATGCTTCTTTAGGTCAATTCTTTAAAGGCAGATCTAAAACCTGTAAACATGATACTTAGTATCATAAACTAGAACTTATATGAGGGACCTGAGATTCCACTTGGTAGATTTGGATAACTGATTTTTCATTTGCTTACGTATTTATCCCTCAATAAGCATTTACTGAGTGATTGCCATGTACCATGCACTTGAAAATTGCAGAGGGTCATCAATTTCTCCCATCTCTGTATCTGGTTTCCCATTCTGTAGCCCCTTTGCAATGTGACTTTGACATTTCCTCCATGAAAATAGTGTATTTCTCTCCTCCTTTAAGCTGAGCTTGACCACCTGACCTGCTTTGGCCAATGGGGATATTAGTATGTATCATGCAATCAGGCTCTAAAAAAAATGTGCTTGATCATTGGGGTTTACCCTTCCTTGTTGCTCATGGGAACCCTGTGACCATCACTAAAGGAACGAGTCCAGGTTTCCCTGCCTGATGAGAGCAATGTATTGACCATTTGTTTACTGCAAATACATGAATGAATCCAGCTGACACCATGATGAAAAAAGAAAAACAGTCTCAGCAGAGGGCCTCCCAAATTGCTGACTCACAGAACCATAAGCACACAAAGAAATGGTTTGTTGTTTTAGGCCACTAACTTTCAGGGATGGCTTGTTACATAGCTGGGGCTAATTGACCCAGTGCTAGAATAAGCAAATAAAACAGACTGTGTCCTTTATTTTCTGGAATTATCTTTCCTTTGCAGAAGAACAATAATGAACACACACAAATATGCATATGAAAGAAAAGAAATATCAGATTTGATGAGACAGAGAAGTGAAATGGGGCAATGTGATAGCAAGAATCCAAAAAACTGCTTAATGTTGGCTGGTCAGGAATGGCTCCTCTGAAGAAGTGATGCTTATACTGATGTCTGAATGGCACAGAGTACCAAGCCAAGACTAAGGTTGAGATTTTTCCAGACTGGTTCTATTGAACAATTGTCTTAGACAAGGATCAGGTTTCTGGCAAACATTGGGATGGCTTTTAGGTGAGCATAAGGCCATGGCTTTCAGGACAACTTCCTGCCAAATTTTACAATTTTTCAAGTTTGAAAATGGATGGTTCTCCCACTCTGCTGAGACAAAGGAGTCAGAGAAAAATAGGGAGGGTGCAATTCTCATGAATTTGATTGAAGATCTTGCAAGAGGAGTCTCCAAGACCTTTGCACAAAGTTTGTGCACTTGCTGTTGGGACCTGGGGAATCTTCTACCTGATAAGTTTGTCCTTGGTATAAAATAAACTACAAATATGTATACAACAGGGACCAAAATACATCATGAAAAGACAGCAAGATGGATGATATGGAGACTGCAAGGCTCCACTGGTTGGCATATGTTTTCTGAGAACATAGGAGAACTAGATTGTTTTATGAGACTAGATTGACAAAACAGTTTATTTCCTAAAGCCACAACATGAAGGATTTCAACCAACTGTCCATTAATTCTTTGTCTGTTCATTCACAGTGACTCAAGCTGCCAATATGATATCTAGCCTGTGTCCACAGACATAAGGGAAAAGATTAAAAGAAAGAAAAAATATGTAAGAAAAACAGCAGTATGGTAAACGCAGCATAGGGGCACATGTGGCAACAACAGCATAGGGGAACCTACCATATAACTCTACAACAAGAAAAACAGATCAGGAAGCTTATTCTAAAGAACAAGGATAATATTTATCTAAAGGAATTCAATTACTCTTATGGTAGATCCCAAATTGTAACTTTGTAGTATATAAAACCTCTTACGTGTGGTTGACATGGATAGAATTGTGGAATAGAGGTGGAAAATACTAGAAAAGCAACATCAGATACAGGTATACATACAAACACACAAATATTTTTAGTAGAATCAACCAATGGTCTTGTAAGACTTTTGCTACATAGGACTAAATTACAATAAAATTTGCCATAGTATGAGGGAGGAAAAAAAAAAAGAAAACAAAAGCATAGAAAAGGGGTAAAAAGAGAAGATAAAGGTAAGTAATTACCAGGTTAAATTTAAAGTATTACATATGTAAAAAGTGAAAGTGAAAGAGATAAATAGTCAGTCTTATCTGACTCTTTGAAACCCCATGGACCGCAGTCTGCCAGGCTCCTCTATGCATGGAATCCCCCAGGCAAGAATGCTGGAGTGGGTAGCCATCACCTTCTCCAGGGACTCTTCCCAATCCAGTGATTGAACAATTACACATGTAAGTGTGTATTAAAGTGAAAGACAGAAAGAAAACTGGAAAGCTCTACTGGATATAGACTGCAGCGCCACCTCCTGGCTGGAAGACTTTTTGGAGGACAACACTCAAAGACTTCTGCAGCAAGCCAGCACTTCTCCAGTAAGAGAAGTCTGGGCTAGTAGGGTGTATGCTGTATTAAGTTGCTTCAGTCCTGTCCGACTCTTTGTGATCCTATGGACTATAGCCCTCCAGGCTCCTCTGTCTATGGGGTTCTCCAGGCAAGACTACTGGAGTGTTGCCATTTCCTTCTCCAAGGGATTTTCTGGACCCAGGGATCAAACCCGTGTCTCTCATTTCTCCTGCACTGGCAGGCGGATTCTTTACCACTAGGACTGCCTGGGAAGCCCAGTAAGGTAGCTGCTCTCTAATGATGGCTTGTCTTTCACTGATTTGACTCCTACTAGTTTGTAAATGCCCAGAAAATCCTGCCTAAGTAAAAAATAAAAATAGCACTTTACCCCAATCATTTGTTTTTAGGTAATTTTCACCTAAATTTGTTTAAAGTTGAACTTGCATTACCATTAAAGGCTTGGCATTGATGTGAACTTTAATATTCTTAGTCTGAACTAGACAGTCCTGCCAAAGTCAAACTTTTTCAAAGCAAGTCATGGCTGTCAGTATAAGATTATAGACACAAGCTAAGCACCTATTTTCATCTTATTGAGAAATCTTTAAAATTCCCTTAGGGTATTGGCTGAGATACACTGTCAGATGGAATTTGTACAATTAAAAACCTGGGAAAGAACAACAACAACAAAAAAAAAAACCATTTCCTCCTGCAGTTGGTTTTGCAAGATGTCAGGAAAGACTTGGGAGGCAACGTCAGTTGTTAAAGAGAATTAGTGCAGAGAAGTGAGAGATGCTAGTCAAGGTCAATGTGGTGGAGAGGACACCACGTTCAGCCTTCCTACTTGGAGTGCAAGCTCCTCCCAGTAAGCTCCCCCCACCCCCCACCGCATAAGAAGGAAAACTCTCTATATCCAGGGCCTCAGGAAGGAAAAACTAACTGATGAATATTGAAGGACAAATGGACTTTTCTAAGAATGGGGGTTGCCTGTGGTCATGACAGTGCTTTTCAAGGTCAACATAATGTCAAACAAGAAGCAGCCTCCTGTTTTCTTACCACTTAAAAGTCATGCCTTCTGGAGACTGATATGTTTTAATGACCACATTTGCTCTTAGCCTTTTATGATGATGATCATCAGACTCATTCTGCTCACTCAGTGGGATTTCTGGCCAGCTGGACACCCTGAGTGGGCACCAAAAACTCTAGGCCCACTGTGCAGAGAGCATCAGCATGTAATGATCCTTCCCTGACACATCAACCACTACATCCTCCTCCCTCCCCTTCTGTGAGAGTCAGCAGACATACAGTTAAGATGTGGGCTACTTCCCAGGTGTGCTAGCCATAAAGAACTTGCCTGCCAATGCAGGAGACAGAAGAGACATGGGTTTGATCCCTGAGTCAGGAAGATCCCCTGGAGGAGAGCCTGGAAACCCACTCCAGTAATCTTGCCTGAAGAATCCCATGGACAGAGGAGCATAAGGTCACAGAGTCGGACATGACTGACATGACTAAGGATGCACACTTAGGTGGAGAGGAATTAATAAAGGGACTCAACTTCTAAAAAGACGGCAGCTCTACCAAGCAGCTGGCAGCTACCCATCATGCCAGCTTCAAAAGGTACAGAAAAAGTCTCTTCTTCCCCACTGAGCAGGTGCTCAGCTATCACCTGTTGACTGAAGAGATGAGAGAGGTACCTGGCTGAGATGAGGAAGAGTTCAGAAGTTAGATCATCTCTCAGAGGGTGCTTGAAAGGGGTTAGTAGGGTGGGTTCTGCAGGCAGGAAGAGGGGCCAGCCCTGCACAAAGGTGGAGGTGATGTCCAGATACATGCACTGTGCATTTACCTCATTAAGAATATTTTCTCAACTATAAAATAAGAGGAATACTAACAACAATCTTACAAGGAGTTTTGGAGGGAGGGTAAGAATTTAATGAGATAATAGTATGAAAATGTCTTACTTCAGCACTCAATGGATATTAACAAGTGGCAAAGTGGGGCTCAAAAAGGTGAATTGAGTTCCTCAGAATCACAGCTAAGAAGTTGCAGTGTCAAAAAGGAATCCAGTTCTTCCGAGTCAACCACCACCCTTTTCGCTGAACCTCATTCCCTCTATCTAGCTGAGAACAGGAAGTGTCAGAAATCTCATGGATGTTTGCTTTCTTCTGTGACTGGGCACAGAGAGGCAGTCGTTTCAAGGTCCCTATAATCCTGAGGGAGATAATCCACCCAAATGCTCTCAGATGAGAAGGTTGGAGAGGAGGGAGTCTGGTGATAATGAGCACAAGTTCTAGAGTTTGAGTGGACTCAGGCACTCCATCATGACTTTACATGTATTATGTTGAGCAAAGTGCTTAACATCTCTAAGTCTCATGGACTTTGAGGCTTTCTTCCATAAAATGGGGGTGATAATAATAATAGTATTCACCTTACAGTTGCGAAGATTAAAAGATCTACATAAAACACTTAGCATGGTGCCTGGTATATAGTAATAACTCAATAAATGCTATCTGCCATTATCATCAAAGCTATGATTTCCAACATATTCCAGCTGTGGAATGAGGCTAGTGACTGACTCCCACTGATTAGAGGAACACCAAGAGGTTGGAATCAACCCAGCTCTTCCCCTTTCAGCCCTCCATTCAAGGCACACACACACTTTTCTTAAAAATTAAACTTGTGTATTCAATTCCAGGTCAGATAGCTCTCACTTTTTATTTTTAAGGGATCTCAGGCTAAGCACAACAGTTTTGGCTGGGCAGGAGTCATGAGTGAGGGTGGGACCATGACAGTCAGTCACCTAGATTATTGGCCAGGAATACAGAGAGCCAAAGGTGAGTAGAAATTAACACACACACACATATAAGTCTGGGCTGAAGAAGTTAATGAATCGTCCAAAATCAAGAAGTCAGATGGGAGCTACATCCAAGGTGGGGAAGATACTCCTCATAGTCTTCTAGCCATCACCCGGTCTCCCATCTGCTTTTCTCAGTCACACTTCCCAAATTGTTACCTGCATTTGTTGTCTTTATTTTCTTATTTCTTAGCCACTCCTCAATCTGGTCTATATCCAGTCTGGCCTGTATCATTAATTAATAAAATGGTGGTGAGGTCACTAATGAATTCCAAGCTGCTGATATTTCAGTGTGCATTTTTTTGGTACCCACATGCTGTGGTCTGAATGTTTGTGTTCCTCTAAATTTCATATGTTGGAATCCTTATTCCACAAGGAGAGACAAGGGCTGGGGCTTTTGCGAGATGATTGAGTCATAGGGCAGAGCCCTTAAGACTGGGATTCATCCCCTTATGAAACAGACCCCAGAGACCAAGCTCATCCTTCTTCTTCCACTCGAGGTTACACTTTGGCCATCTAGGAAATAGTGCCTTATCAGACACCAAATCTGCTATCGACTTGAGCTCGACTTCCTTGTCTACAATTAATAGGAAAAAACTTGTATTGTTTCTGAGGCACCCAGTTTATGGTGTTTTGTGACAGAAGCCCAAACAAACTAACTCTAGCATTTTACTTGATGACTCAACAGTGTTCAGATAATGCCTCCCTTTTTAAAGAATTCACTTTCTGTTTTCCATAATGTCCTGGTCTCTTGAGTTTCCTCTGACTTCCTGTCCACTTGCTTTTAGCCTTCTTTGCAAATCTTCTCACCTTTGTGGCCATTAAATATTTGAGTTTGGTAAGGCTTAGTTCCATGTCCAGTTCCAACTGTTGCTTTTTAACCTGCATACAGATTTCTCAGGAGGTAGGTTGGTGGTCTAGTATTCCCATCTCTTGAAGAATTTTCCACAGTTTGTTGTGATCCAGAAAGGCTTTGGCATAGTCAATAAAGCAGAAGTAGATATTTTTCTGGAACTCTCTTGCTTTCTTGATGATCCAACGGATGTTGGCAATTTGATCTCTGGTTTCTCTGCCTTTTATAAATTCAGCTTGAACATCTAGAAGTTCATGGTTCATGTACTGTTGAAGCCTGCCTTGGAGAATTTTGAGCATTACTTTGCTAGCATGTGAGATGAGTGTAATTGTGCAGCAGTTTGAACACTCTTTGGCATTGCTTTTCTTTGGGATTGGAATGAAAACTGACCTTTTCCAGTCCTGTGGCCACTGCTGAGTTTTTCAAATTTGCCGGCATATTGAGTGCGGCACTTTCACAGCATCATCTTTTAGGATTTGAAATAGCTCAACTGGAATTCCATCACCTCCATTAGCTTTGTTTGCAGTGATGCTTCCTAAGGCCCACTTGACTTCACATTCCAGGATGTCTGGCTGGACATGGAACAACAGACTGGTTCCAAATCAGAAAAAGAGTATGTCAAGGCTGTATATTGTCACCCTGCTTATTTAACTTATACACAGAGTACATCATGAGAAATGCCGGGCCGGATGAAGCACAAGCTGGAATCAAGATTGCTGGGAGAAATATTAATAACCTAAGATACGCAGATGACATCACCCTTATGGCAGAAAGTGAAGAAGAACTAAAGAGCCTATTGATGAAAGTGAAAAATGAGAGTGAAATAGCAGGCTTAAAACTCAACATTCAGAAAACAAAGATCATGGCATCTGGTCCCATCACTTCGTGGCAAATAGATGGGGAAACAATGGAAACAGTGAGAGACTTTTATTGTGGGGGGCTTCAGAATCACTGCAGATGGTGACTGCAGCCATAAAATTAAAAGATGCTTGCTCCTTGGAAGAAAAGTTATGACCAACCTAGACAGCACATTAAAAAGCAGAGACATGACTTTGCCAACAAAGGCCCGTCTAGTCAAAGCTATGGTTTTTCCAGTAGTCATGTATGGATGTGAGAGTTGGACTATAAAGAAAGCTGAGTGCTGAAGAATTGATGCTTCTGAACTGTGGTGTTGAAGAAGACTCTTAAGAGTCCCTTGGACTGCAAGGAGATCCAACTAGTTTATCCTAAAGGAAATCAGTCCTGAAAATTCATTGGAAGGACCGATGTTGAAGCTGAAGCTCCAATACTCTGGCCACCTGATGTGAAGAACTGACTCAATGGAAAGACTCTGATGCTAGGAAAGATTGAAGGCAGGAGAAGAAGGGGAGGACAGAGGATGAGATGGTTGGATGGCATCACCGACACAATGGACATGAGTTTGAGTAAACTCCAGGAGTTGGTGATCAACAGGGAGGCCTGGCGGGCTGCAGTCCATGGAGTTGCAAAGAGTCAGACACAATTGAGAGACTGAAGTGAACTGAACTGAAATGAAGGCTTAGTTCTAATTTGTCTTCTCTTGCTTGAAATTCCCTCCCTAAGTCATCTCTTTATTTATGGTTTTAATTATCTTCTTTATGCCAGTGACTCTCAAATTTATACTTCTGATTGAGACTTCTCTTCTAAACCAGAGACCCATATATATGGTTGCCTACTAATACCTTTACTTCAAACCTAGAAGGGTCTAAAAAAAAAAAAAAAAAAAAAAAATCCAAAACCAAACGTGATTTTTATCCCCAAACCTGGCCCTCTTTTGGTGCCCTATATCACTGGATGTCATGCAATTCAGCTTGTTTTGCAACCCAGAAAGTAGAAGTCATTCTTTACTTCCTCCATATCTACCAGCAATTCCTATTGAATTTATAGTCCTATGTCTTTCTTATCTAGACATTTATCTCTAGCTCTAGTGTCAATGTTCTGGTCTAAGCCTTTCTGCCTGAACATCTTTAATAGCTTCTTAATTGATTTCTCTAATCCCCTCTTCCTTCCATCTAATCCATTTTCCATGCTGAAGCCAAAGCAATCTTTTCCAGGCCATAACTCTGATTATGTTGAGATCCCCAGCCCTTCCCTCACTAAACACTTCAGTGGCTTCCTATGGTCTTGTGATAAGGTCATGCACATGACCTAGAAGACGACGTAATCTCACCCAGCTCTGCAGTCTCATATTATGTCATTTTTATTTGTGGTATCTGCCTTCTGGCCTCAAAGGTGTTCTGTGATGCTCTCTTTGCCTGGGATGCTCTGCCCTTCATCTACCTTTACCTGACTTATATCTGTTCATCTTTTAGTTTTTGCAGAAGTCTGTTTTTTCCTTTTAAACTCTCTCAGGCAATGTCAAGGGCACCTGCTAAATGTTCTCACAGTATCATCATACACATCTCCTTTTACCCAATGCAAGCTTGCATAGATTTACACTGTTTATTAACTGAGTGTCCCCGCCCCCTGAGTCTTGTTATCTGTGTCTTCCAGATATTGGCAGCATCTATGTCTTTTTATTGTTTTATCAACAGTTTCTAGCCTAGGGTTTACATAAAGTCTATGCTTAATAAATACTGTTGAATGAAGAGTATATAAAGTGGGATGGTGAGGTGCTGCATGACTCCAGAGAACCAGAGCTGAGACAGTCAACGCTCCCTTTCTTGGGGTGCTGGTGGCATAGTGCCAGACATCCCCACGTTTAAGGGTATAGTACTGGAAGAAATTGTAATTGTCTCTGAAACAAAGTGGATCAATGTAATAGTACTACCCTTGTTCCCAAAGGAGAGACTATCCTTTGATGATACAAGCCAGGGAAAATGGCTGAGCAAGGGGTAAATGGAAGAATAGAAGAGAATGCAGGCAGATAGACAATGCACAGCACAAAAGCAAGAAAGCAACAGAGCCCAGCTTTGGAGGACTGTCTTCCCAGAAAGCTTTTCCTTCATGATTGAGTCTTCTCCCTGCAGGTTTATAGTGTGACACCCTCTGAGCTAAAGACCTCATCCTTGCTGGTTTAAGTATCTCCAGGATTAGTTCCCTGCGGCATCTAAATCACTGCATTTTTGTTTTGGTTTGATATGGCTTTTACTTTTGATACAAATGGCCTGTTTTTCTTGAAAAGACAGAGGGTATATGAAAATGGCCAAGGGGCTTTTTTATTCTCTCCTTGACTGTAGGAACAGACAAGAAACAAACTTTCCCGTGATACACAAGACATTGGGGTCTGCTTCTAGAACAATCATCCTTGAGAAAAGTAGCCTGTCAGCTGGAGCAGCAACCATTGACTGAGAATGGGAAGAAGCTCATGGAGAGGAGCCAGAAGGTATGGTGGTTCTGAATGGCACTGTCCGAGTCTCATCAGAAACCCACCTCCACTCCTTCACCTGTTATGTGACCTTGGGCAGGCTACTTTACTCCTTTGTGGCTGCAGTTCATCTTTGAAAATGGAGCGGGTGATGCTCTTACTTTAGAGAGTTCTGAGGATGAAGAGAGACTATGTGCAAAACACTCAAAGGTTAGCTGCTAGTATTGCAAGGCGCTATATACAAAATAAATTGGGGAAGGTGTTTCCCTTAAAGAAATAGAATGCAATTTTAATATCTTTGTGTGCTAAGTCATTTCAGCCGTATCTAATTCTTTGCAACGCTATGGACTGTAGCCTGCCAGGCTCCTCTCTCCATGAGATTCCCCAGGCAAGAATACGGGAGTGGGCTGCCATGCCCTCCTCCAGGGGATCGTCCTGACTCAGGGATTGAACTCAAGTCTCATTATGTTTTTTAATATGTTTCCTACAGCTACTGTCCCTAGGATTACAAAGAGTTAGACATGACTATAGCAATTTAGCGTGCAGGCACACATCTGAAAAGGCCCACATTCTGTCTATGTCTGCTTTCGCTTAACTATGGCTCACTCTTTAAATTTTTCCTGTGTGAAACCAAAGACCTTCACTTGGTGGCCCATTCCAGGAACTCACCTGAGATCTCTCATGCCTCATTTTCCTGCAATCTCTTGACAAAGAATATTAATAAATCTATTTCTTAACTATGTAAAAAAAGAAGAAGAAGAATATGACAATGCCCCAAAGGATAGCTGGCAATATCACTGAGAAAGATGATGTCGTAGGATAAACATGGCAGCCTTTCCTACAGAATCCATTTTAGTTCCTGGTACGTAAGTTAAAACACTTAAAAGCCAACCAACAGGCAAAATGCATAGGTTGGAGAGTAGGATGTGAAATTCTATTAAAACAAAAACTAAAAGCTTCAAAGAAATTTCAAGGTAAGTAGTGGGGGAGGATCTTAGAGTTCTGTCTCCAGACTCCAGAAGTACCAGCTCCATCTTCTTCCTTATTAAGAGTATTTGGTGGGAAAATTCAGTTGTATTAATTTCAGGAAGAGAAAAATCATTAGGGATGAGAAAATCATCATCTGAGAAAGGAATTCAAGATGTTTCTTTCAAAAATTGCCTCTTTCTTTTTTGTGTGTTCATTCAAATTCTTCCAGAGGAATTGAGAAAGAAAAAAAATGTAAGAAAAAAAAATTGATTACTTTAAATGATCCAAATAATTGCTGTGCAACTTTACAGTAAATGTTAAAAAATAAATTCCTGGCCCAGGAGCAACTGAAATGAATCCAGCAAATGCAAATACAAGGAACATGATCTTCTCTTATGCTCTAGAGCACTGAGATTCAGGAAATATGAAGCTACTCTAGCGTGAGAGCATCCCTTGTGGCTCAGCTGGTAAAGAATCTGCCTACAATGTGGGAGACCTGGATTTGATCACTGGCTTGGGAAGATTCCCTGGAGAAGGGAAAGGCTACTCGCTCCAGTATTCTGGCCTGGAGAATTCCATGGAGTGTATAGTCCATGGGATCACAGAGTTAGACATGACTGAGGGACTTTGACTTTGACTTCACTTTCACTAGGGTGAGAAACCCCCAAGACTGCAGTTCTCATTTATGCAAGACCCATTTAAGATGGAGAGTGCAAGAAAAGAATGCCAACCAAGGACAGAAGACCACAATTTACATCATAATCCTGTGGCCAACAGGGTGTGGGCTATTTGACTTCTCTTGGTTGCCTCATCTGTATATTGAGGGATTAGATTCAGTGTCTCTGAATCTCAGAGTTAGTAAAGACTTCTGAGGCCAATTAATCCAAATCCCTCCTTGATACAAAGGTTATTAAGTCTTTTGCTTGAACATTTTCAGAGATGAGAAGACACTCCCAATCTCTAAATATCATCACTGGATGAAGAACTCAGAGCTAGGAGTCAAAAGACTTGAGTCCAGTCTCCATGAAACAATTGACTATGTATCTAGGTATTGAATCCTTTACTCTACTGAGTTTCCCAGTCCCTGTTTCATAAAGTAAGGAAAGTGAAAGTGAAGTCACTCAGTCATGTCCAAATCTTTGCAACCCTATAGACTATAGCCCTCCAGGCTCCTCCTCCATCCATGGGATTTTCTAGGCAAGAATACTGGAGTGAGTTGCCATTTTCTTCTTCAGGGGATCTGCCCAACCCAGGGATCAAACTCAGGTCTCCCACATTGCAGGCAGACTCTTTACCCTCTGAGCCATCACATTATCCATCTTAATATAGCATTTATGAAATCCCAGTGACATCAAGACTCTAATATTCAAAGAATATTTCTTTCTTTCTTCCCCCATTACCCTCTTTGCTCAGGATTACATCAGAGAATACAACTTTTATGTCCTGCCACTGACCTTAAGTGGGAAAATAGCCAAGTGGTACTTTTCTGGGAATATAGAGGTGAAGCCTAAGCCTTGAAAGAAAAAAGTAGGAAAAGAGGATCAAGTAAGAGAAACAGACAGAATGGACTCTGCACTAACTGGAAGGAGAATAGCAAGTTAACACAGAATGATGAAGTCAGTTCGATGTCTAGATTAAGAAATAGGAAATGGAAAAGGGTCAAGAAAGCTGCACCTTCAGTGTATGAAGGGTCAAGGTCCCTGTATTGAGTCAGGGAGGGAGAGTGAGAGCAATAAGTTGAAACATGTAGTCAAGTCTCTTCCTGAATATTATAGACCCAGACACTCTCCCCAGTCTTTGACACTGTATAACATGAAGGCCAAAATAAAAGCAGCAAACTCTAAGAAATGAATCCAGAAAACACAAATATGAGGAACAGGATCTGGCTTCTCTGGTGACTCAGTCAGTAAAGAATCCATCTGCAATGCAGGAGGGCTGAGTTCAATCCTTGGGTTGGGAAGATCCCCTCTAGGAGGGCATGACAACCCACTCCAGTATTCTTTCCTGGAGAATCCCCAAGGCCAGAGGCGCCTGGTAGGTTGCTGTCTATTGGATCACAAAGGGTCAGGTGGACATGACTGACTGAGCACAATACAGACTCTAAGGGGTTGAAATCTATAGCTTGAGATTCCCTAAATATATTATGGAGACACACCACATGGAGGTCACTGCCACTCCTCCCTTCTCTGGGAAGCTATGACTCAAACACACCATCTCCAGGGAACTTACAAGGTAACCCTGTCTTCATTCTTCAATCTCCACTGATTGTTCTTGTGATGGTTAATTTCATGTGTCAACTTGACTGGGCTACAGGGCACTCAGATATTTGGTTAAAAATGTTATTTCTGAATGTGTCTTTGAGGGTGTTTCTGGATGAGATTAGCATATGACTCAGTAGGCTGAGTAAAGCTGATGGCCCTCTCCAGGGAGGGTGGGTGTCATCTAATCCACTGAGGGCCTGAATCAAGCTAGGAGGAAGGGAGAAGTTGCTGTTGAGTTGGATCTTCTGTTCTCAGACTAGGACTTATACCATCCACTCCCCTGACTCTCAGGTCTTCTGAATCAGACTGAAAGGACACCACCAGCTTTCTTTGGCCTCCAGGTGGCAGATGGCAGACTGTGGGTTTTCCTAGGCTCCATCATCACACTAGTCAATTCGTCATAATAAAACATTTTATATATAAAGCGATTTTATTATAGGGCTGTATATATCCTCTATTTCTCTGTATATAGGCACATACACACATATGCTATTGGTTCTGTTTCTCTGGAACCCTGCCTAATAAAGTTCCTTTGATCCTCTGGGCTTCTCTGCACATTCATTGTCTCCCTCAGACACACAAGGAAAGGGGGCTAAAGCTGAACAAGGAGATAATGGGCTCTTGCTTTGGGTTCTGATGGTAGAATGGATGCCCAGCAATCCAGGGCTGCTGTTAGGGCTGAAAGTCATTACAGTCAGATTGGGAGGAAAGAGAGGCAAGAACCAAAGCTCTTCTAGGAAAGCCAGTCTTACGATGTGCAGTGCAGTAGAGACCGAAATTGCCCATGGGTGCAATCTGTCTGAATGTCATCACTATCCTAAAGATGGTAAGGATTTGGCAGAACCACTACTGAGCAAGCTGGATTTCTCTATAGTATTATAGAATGACTGCATGAATGACCCTGATTAATAGCTTCACTCTATTATGTCTTTAAAATTGTCCTCATGCACGGATTCTCAGTTTGGCTATGTCATTTGCTTTGACCAATGAGACAGTAAGCAAATTTAATGCTAGCAGAAATTTGTGGAAGCACTCACAGATTTTTTGCTTTCCCTCTGGCTTCTCCACAATTGCTATGAGAACATGCCTGAGTCAGCCTGCTGGGAGGGTATGAAAGACACTTGGGAGAGAGACCCCAGTCCCCCCAGATATCTCTGTGCATCAAGGCCATCCTAAATCAACACAGCCAGTCAAGCCCAGAACTAAGAGGGAGCCCAGATAAGACCAGGGGAACTGTCCAACCAAGCAGAGCCTAAATTACTACTCAGTGAACTCACCTTAACCTCCCTTGATTTCCACACATATAACCAATAGATGAATATTGTTTTAAGCCCTTGAGTCTTGGAGAGGTTTATTGCCAATATAGGGATATTCAATTTATCTTATTTGGTGTGTGAGAAATAAAACTGATTCTTTAATTAGGCCAACTCTGAAATAAGATACTTTGAAAAATACCACCAGCATTTAGCATTCAAAAAGCTACTCCTGGATTTCCCTTGTGGTCCAGTGGTTAAGAATCCACCTGCCAATGCAAGGCACATGGGTTCCACCCCTCATCTGGGAAGATTCTACATGCCATGAGGCAACTAAGCCCTTGAACCACAACTATTGAGCCCATACAATGGAGCACATACTCTTCAACAAGAGCAGCCATCACAATGACAAGCCTGTGCACCATAATGCAGACTCAGTGCAGCCATACACAATTTTTTTTTTTTTAAGTTACTCCCTGCTTTCCTCTCTAATGCTTTTTGGAGTCAACCTCTGAATCCTTTGCTATGTGCTAAATGTTCATATGCTGAAACCCTAATTTCCAATGTGATATTTGGAGCTGGGGTCTTTGGGAGATAAATAGACTTAGATGAGGTCACAAGGGTAGAGCCCTCTGATGCACTCAGTGCCCTTACTAGCAGAGAAGAAAACCAGAACTTTCTTTTTTTTTCCATGTGAACACATAGCAAGAAAATAGTCTTCTGCAAACCAGGAAGCATGTCTTCAACAGACACAGAATCTGCCTGCACCTTGATCTTAGACTTCTCAACCTTCAGAACTGTGACAAATGTTTCTTGTTTAATCCATCCAGTCAATGGAATTTTTTCAAAGCAGCCCAAACTAAGACATCCCTTTTCTTTCCTTCATGAAATACAAAAGGCCACACTGAAAAGGTCAGGCATGGAGAAATGACTATGTTTCTTGCTTGCTTCGTGTTTTGTCTCAAGGTCCTCAGGTGGCCACTTCTAAGTTCAGATTGCCAACTGAATTATACCAACCTCTGAAGCTTGTCAAAGTGAGCCATTTAGCTCTCAACATTAAACAAATAATAACAATATCCTTCCCAAACAGATGGCCTTTCCTGTCAGCATGAAGTCTAGCTTCAGCTAGGAACAAGCAGTGTCAAAAGAAAATGCATTTCTACAGAAAGATTAAGCTACAATCTTAATTGTTCAAGGCTGATTTCACATATTCTTTTCTTGGTTTTTTAATCTACCCCTCTTACATGGTAGGTCATGGACCTCTCATAAAGCAGCCTCATCGCTAGTCCTAGAAATAGAGGAGACGGCTGGAATCGATCCTGCAGTTCTCTGGCTAATGGCAACCTCTGCGTCCTGCGTCCTTCAGAGTAGATTTCAAAGATGTATTTCCCTTCGGTAGTTGCCCAGCATGTTCTGGGCTTCTTGGCCTTGGACAGCCAAGGACATTTGGCATTATCATCTGTCTTCTGACTCCCTGCAGGCAACTTCCTGGCTGCTCAACCATTCGCCTCCTCCAGCTCCATCCACCTCAGCCATCTGGCTCTCAGGCTGTGGGTGGACTTGGCCAGGTGGATAGGCATGCCCAGTTCTCAAGCCACAGAATTCCCTGTGGAGGGAAATCCTGAGTGAGACTGCATGCTGGATTGATATGGAGTGGTGGTTTGGACCCTTTAAAAATTAGTTGCCACCTTCTCATTGTTCTCCACCCATCTCTGAGACCTGGTCACCGGTCCTGTCATTAAACATGATTTGGGGAGGTGGGCTTGAGCAAGCACACTTAGGGTATATACTGGGCACAAGGTCAGGGTGAGTCTGGCAACTCGGCTGACTGGGTGCTGAGCTGCCATAACCCTCCCAAATGTCCCTCATCAAGAACACAAGTTCAAGTTAGGAAAGACCTGATTTCCAGAGAAGAGAAATCAGAAAGAGGGGACCAGGGAGGTTAAGGGACCATTGCATAGAAAAAATCTAAAATGAGGGGTGTCGGCCAAAAGCCCCAAGTGCTGTAGGGATGGAATGGGGCTCCCTGATGAGCAGAGGGAGGTACTCTGCAAGGGCGGGCCCCCAGGATTTTGTTCATGCTCTTGACATCCATGTGTCACCACAGTGTCAAGCTGGAGTTGAAGGAGGAAACAGACAGAGCTGGACTCCGTCTCAGGCCAGACTGCAGACATTAGGCTACACGCATGGTCACCCTCCCAATGGACTCTGAACTTTGTGCCTGGAGTCTACAGAAGTGGCATACCAATGGGAAACCAGACTCCCCGGATAAAAGAGCCTCAGGACTTGTACTTGGACTCTCCGTTGCCTAAAAGAATATGCTAATTATCTCTGTAACAGAACAAAGTCCTAAATTCTATTATGTTTATCGGGATATGACCACAGTCCTATTGATAAATATCCACTGTTTATCTAGTCTTGTGACACATGAATCATGGGTTAACTTTGATCGTATCTCTCTTTTACCTTGTCCAGACTAGTTTCAAGGAATTTGGGGAGGTGGGTTTGAGCAAGTACACTTAGAGTATATAAAGTTTTCACAAAAACTGGTCGGGGTCCTTGGCTAAGAGGAGACTCTGCCTTGGGCCCGTCGGTGTAATACACTGCACTGTACTTATCTGCGTTGTCCTTCTGAATGAGTTTGTTTCCCAGAACGCGTGGCTACAACAGAGTGAGTTCAGCTTCAACAGGAGTTAGAGAAGTTCCATGTTATCTTTTTGGCTGAGTCATCATTGGCAATTTCCCAAATAAAGGAGCTCTTGTTAATTGCTTAAGTAGAAGGACAAGACTTTTAGATAAGCTTGCTCTCTCCCAAGCAGGTTTTTCCCCACTCCAGTACTCTTACCTGGAAAATCCCATGGACGGAGAAGCCTGGTAGGCTGTAGTCCATGGGATCGTGAAAAGTCAGACACGACTGAGTGACTTCACTTTCACTTTTCACTTTCATGCATTGGAGAAGGAAATGGCAGCCCACTCCCGTGTTCTTGCCTGGAGAATCCCAGGGATGGGAAGCCTGGTGGGCTGCCATCTGTGGGGTTGCACAGAGTCGGACACGACTGAAGTGACTTAGCAGCAACAGCAGCAGCAAGCAGCTTTTTCTTTTTAACAGGCCCATTGTGGAAACTGTCACCCTAACCCAAAAGAACTCATGCCAACGATGTTAAAAGAGAATCACATCTCTTAGAAGGCTGGTATGTGGCCTTTACTTTTTTCCCAATTTAGATTAATTGTGTAACCCTGGATAAGGCAGTTCCCTCTCTTCGACCAAATTTCCTCATCTCTAACAAGACAAGGTTGCACATTCTTTACAGTCCTTCCTTCTCCTGGTGTTCAGTGGTTCTTTTTCTTTCTAATTTCAAAACTAATTATTGCTGTAGAATCACAGATACTCTGCTGAACACTGGTCTTTCTCTGCTACAGTTCTCTGCAATCAAGGAGTACATTCTTACAAGGTCGATCCTGTGAGATCAACTTGCTCCTGAATAAAAAGGCTCTAACTCTAGACTGACTCCAGCATCAGAACCCGGAAAGGATACTGGAGTGGGAGGGTTCCCAGTAAAATCTTCCAGCTGCTTGCCAAGCAAAGCGAGAGCTTGCATTTTATCTGGAAAGCATCAATAACACAGAATGCTAAGTGGGGGTTCCAAATGAAAACTGTCTCCATTTATGTGAATTTATAACTGTCTAAACCAGCAAAGAAAATTACTAAATAGAACTATTTATCTCCTAACTTGTTAATGACAGGAGATGCATGAGTCTTTAACTATTTAACCCTAAAGGGCAAGCTTAGTCAAAAAGCAGCCATTTATCCAGGGGACATATTGGTAATGATTCTTATTATGGTGATTTGGTGTGATAAAACTCTATTGTCTGGGGGTAGCTAGCAGGCAAGAAGCCATTCAGCAGAATTACAAAACCAATCTTTACTGGAATTGTCACAAACAAAGGATGAAACATTCAGGCAAAAAGTCAAGCTCCATCCTGGGCTGTAAGCCACTGTTCCCCTTTCCAACCTGCTGAGGAAATTCAATACACACAAACTAGTCAGCAAACAGACCTGAGAGTCTAAAATTGATTAAATCTAAGATGTGTTATTGTGTTTCTTGGGAGTCAGCAGCCAGGGCCTCCCAGGAGAAGGGAAGGGAAAAGAAAAGCTAAACAAAACAAAACTATGTGGCATTCAAAGTGCTGATTTCTGCTTCTTGGCCTCTCTGGATTTCAATGAACCATCATGAGCCAATGCCTCTACACTCTGGGATCTGGGCTCAGTTGCAAAGGAAGCTGTGGCCTTTCTCTGGACTCAAGAATAAGGCCAGCATTGGTTGGCCTGAGACTTGGCTAACAGTGAAGGCTTTCTAAACCCTACTCACCAGGAAGAAGCTGACAAATCGTGTGAACTCTTTATTTCTCTTACTAAGACCCAAGCAATGGATTTGTGTCTCTGTTTGTTTAGCCCTGGAAAGTATACACAAATACACACATGTGTAGACTCACAGACAAGCCCACTTGGGCTTTTTCAGTTGACTTGAATTAGGAAACCCAAGAATACTGGAGTGGGTAGCCTATCCCTTCTCCAGAGGATCTTCCAGACCCAGGAGTCAAACTGGGGTCTCCTGCATTGCAGGTGGATTCTTTACCAGCTGAGCTACCAGGGAAGCCCAGTAGTTTCAAAACACAGATTTAATTTCATTTAGGAAGTTCATTCCAAAATTGTTCAAATCGTTGAGTAGACACAGGTTAGCCCTGTGGATGATACTGTACCAGCCTCAGGAAACCACATCAAAGAAAAAGTTTTTCACTTTACAAGCTGGTTCTATGTGTATTTGCTCTCTGGATTTACCTACTTTCATCCAATTTGAGCACCCCCCATTCTCCTTCCTTTCTTTACATGTACATAGACTCACATGTACACACACATATGCACACACACACACCTGCACAGTCCTCTCAATTTCCCTCCCTTCTCCTTTGAACACATGGTTTCCTTGGTAATTCTTAATTGGAGAAAACTCTTAATGGTAATTCCAGCCTGTTCTTCCTTCCCTCCCATATGCCCACATACCATAACCCAACTACACCTAATCCAAGATGTCCTTTTAAATGCAATCAATTGTTCTTGAAAAAATTGAAAATTGTTTTCTCTAGGTGGTGTGATCTCGTTAGGTAGTTAGAATAGGGAAAAGGAGTCCAGAATGGCAGTGGCTAAAAGATAAGAAAGAGAAAAGCCCGCGAAAATAGAACAAAGGAAGGTCCGAGGACCGGAATGAGGACCTCAGGTGAAATAAACAGCACTCCTGGCTGGCCCAATTTACACAGGACAGGCCCAGGGAGAGAAAACCATATAAAAAGAGGAGCCAAAGGGCTCTCTCTCTCTCTCTCTCTGTCTCTCTCTCTCCCCCGCAGGCTGGGGTGCTCTTCTCCACGTCTTTGGGTCGACATGCCCTCACACCTCGAGGATGGATTTTCCTGCTATTATCTAAACAAAATAGTAACACGGAGCTGTAACACTGATTTGTCTAAGAGCTGTAACATGGTCCATTCGAGACCTGAGAGCTGTAACACAGTCTGTCCGAGACCCGAGAGCTGTGACTCGCTGAGGGCTTTAATGTCCGGCACTCGAAATATTTGTTGTGATGAGACAAAAACTGAGGAGCATACACTCGTCTGACAATCTTATGTGATTAGTTTCATTTTCTTCTTTGTACGTTTTTGCATGAGGTACCTTTTACAGCAGCATATGATGTTTTTACGAGAATGGACTTTCAGAGGCAACAAAGGCGATATGCACACAATAGTGCATAATGATTGTAATTAAAAAAAAAATCTGTTCAACAATAAGAAGTACGATGAGAAACACACCTGAAAATAATTGCTGTTTCCTTTCTGATGATAAAATAACATAGCTTAATAATCAGTAGAAAAGAAAACTCTCAAACAAATTACTTTAGAGGACATTTCAGCCTCAGAGCCATAGGCAAAAAGGAGTGAGAGGGCATCACTGCCACAGGCTGGGACTCAGCTTGGCGACTCGGCAGAGAACACGTGGCTCACCGTCTTTCATGGCATTGCTTCTAAAGGCTTCTTCAGGCATGGAACGGAGTTCACGTCAAGACTATGGCCATGGTTATTAAACTGAGTAAATAGAGCGGACACAATGCTGTTCTGCCCAATCACCAGAATATGATTCAATTCCTGAATTATCTTTCCTTCTTGGCAACTTTCACATGGATACTAATCCTCAATTAGGATAAAGATGTCCTAGATAGAATCTGCATTGGAGAGTCTAGAAGTGTCTAGCTTTAGAAAAAGCAGAAACTTCTTCTCCCCATATTTTCTGATGTTTCTCTAAAGCACCAAAGAACAAGTTCATGTCCTAGGATTACTTGTCCTAAACTCCATCAAAGTGAAAAGAGGAATTCTGAATCTTGACAAGCTGTTAAAACGACATTAACAATTACGTCTCAGGAATGCTTTTAGTTTAGTGTAGAACTCATTTTTAACATATTCATTCATAAAAGTAGGATGGAAGGAAAGTGAGAAGGAAGGAAAGCAAACAAAGTAGAATAGAAAGAGATAGATAGAAAATGTATACAGGGCTTCTTTTAAATTGCAACTGACACCCCCTCAATGAGTTTGTTAAAGCTATCTCATCCTTTATGTAACTTCCTTTCTTATTAGGATCATATATGTCATTAAATAGCTGTAATGTACAAATTAATCTGAGAGGAAACATAACCTAATAAATATTTGAGTACTGAGATTATTTTCTCAGCTATGGCAGAGATTCCCTAAATATTCTGGAAGACACTAAAAGGCAGTGGGGGTGGGGTGGGGATGGGAAGCCCCTTGGACTGTTTACTTAGAATAAGAACATTTGAGTACTTGTGTTTGCAACTTCATCGCATTGGATATAAAACTGAGACATAAGAATGATATAAGAACGCTATGGATTGAGGAAGGTGTTTAAAACATATTGGCATACTAGAGATGCTACTGCAATTTGATGATTCTGCTCCATGGAGTAGTATATTTCAGATGGAAATTGGCAAGCTACTTTTTCAGGAAAAAGACATTGGAACCACATGTGCATCTATTCCAGCTTTGCAGCAAGCATTGAAGTGAGAAGGTAAACCTCCCCTCAGAGGACTCAGAGGGTTCTCAGCAGAACAAAGACAGTCAGAGTCTCCAGTGCCCTGTAAACAGCAGAGAGGACATCCCTGGGGTGACAAGTGGAACATATTGTCAAGCGTGTCATGGGGAATAAAAACCTCCTTAGCAATCATACTGAAAAAGACCATATGCAAGCTTGGATAAGTTTATATGTATAAACAAGTTAAAATTTGTCAAACAACAGCAGCTTTCTTCCACCAAATTAAGAAGCTCTCCCTCCTGTATCACCAAGTTTTGTAAATGACACCATAATCCAGAAGATGAAATAACTTTGATGTCCACCATAATCAGGGTATAAAATAGTTCCATTAGGCCAAAAAAACATCCTCACGTTCTGGCTTTGGAGTCACACCTTGCCCACCCTCAAACCCTGGCAACCACTAAGTTTTCATCATTATGATGTTTTCTTTTGGAGAATATCTAACTTTTGAACGCTAGATTCTCTCATTCATCAGAGTGACTTTGCCATTCAACCAAGTTGTTGCATCTCCCAATATTTCATTCTGCTTTATTGCTAAGTAGCAGTTCATTGTATGGATGTACCACAATGTATTTAACAAATGACCCACTAAAGGACATTCAAGTTGTTTACTAGCCTTTGCCTGTTATTACTAGAGCTGATATAAACATCTGTCAGCAAAATGGCAGGATAGGAGGCCTCAGTCCTCGTCCCCTGATGCAAACACTGATTTAACAATCAATACCTTTATGAAAGCTCTGGAGTTGGGTAGAGAGGTTCCAACACCCCAGTGGAGCACAACATCTGAGAACAGTTGCATAGAAAAGGATAAAAGGTACAGTTTCATTTTACCTGCATCATTTGTCCCACAAGCCAGATCACTCAGCATAAGAGAGATCTCCTTAGGCTGTGATTTCTCCTGCAGGATAGAGAGAGAGAGAATCGAGTGTGCAGCTTCCCTTGTCTTTCAGGGCATTGCCTGATAAACCCGCTTCTATCCCCTCTCACCCAGAACACTTGAGGCAACTAGCATAACTAGATAGTTTGGGGGCAGCAAAGAACAAAGAAAAGGGACAGGTCTCACAGCAACTGGGACAGGGATCTTAACAACCATCTCACAGGCCCGGTCAGCTGGCCTGTGGACCCTGTCAGCCAGCCCACCCACAGATCCCACCAGTCAGCCGGCCCACACACAAACCCTACTGTCCAGCATATCTGTCTGTGCATGGACCCCACCAGATGGCTGACTGCACACCCCGCCAACTGTCCTGTGCTCACTGCACACCTGGCATTCCTTATGCCCCTACATATGCCACAAATGTGTCCCCACAGGTGACATGCAGATCTCAGGAGCCAGGATGGACTTCAGCAATTCAATCAACTACTTGAGATTGGCAAGAGGCACAATACCCTGAGACTGCTCCTTCAGAAGGCAGGGAGAGTAGCGGAGCTTACACACCTTGTCCCAGCATTTTTATACACTGCCTTAGGGGAAAGGAGTAGGCAACTTTCAGTACTTAACATGACTATGCAGGACAGGGTGAAAATGTACAGTCCCAACGTATCTCCTGTAGGAGGAAGGGAGAGACATGGATATCGAGCCCAGTGCTTCAGAATTTCATGCCACTGCCCTTGGGAGATGAAGTTAAGTGGCTCTCAGCACTCAAGACAGATCTGCCGCTTGAGATAAGTCATAAAACCCTAAGACTTCCTCTCTAGGAGTAAGTTAGAGGGGTAGTGTGTGTGCATCCACAGAGAAGCTTTAAGATACTCTTAGACTCTCTACTGGGCTGACAGGTGAAGGTCTTTCCTTCAGAAGGCATCCCATAAAGCAGGGGTCCTCAACCTCCAGGATCTAATGCGTGATGAACTAAGGTGCAAATGATGCAATAATAGGAATAAAGTACATAGTACGTGTAATGCACTTGAATCATCCCCAAATCATTCTCCCCACCACCTGCTCCCTGTCAGTCTGTGGAAAAATTGTCTTCCACAAAACCAGTCCCTGGTGCCAAAAAGGTTGGGCACCACTGCCATGAAGAGCAGAAGATGTGACTGCTTTGTGAAATGCGCAGATACTAATACAAGAACGCAAAGAACAAGAACAACCAGGGAAATATTACACTCCAGGGGAGTGAAATGATTTTCAGGAACTGACTCCAAAGATATGGAGACCAATGAATTGTCTTCCCTGGTAGCTCAGATGGTAAAAAATCCGCCTGCAATGTGGGAAACCTGGGTTCCACCCCTGGGTTGGGAAGATCCCCTGGAGGAGGGCATGGCAACCCACTTCAGTACTCTTGTTGGAGAATCCCCACAGACAGAGGAGGCTGGTGGGCCACAGTCCATGGGGTCACAAAGAGTGGGACACAACTGAGCGACTAAGCACACAGCACACGTGAATTGTCTTAAAAATTCAAAATAATTGTCTTAAGCTAAGTGAGCTATAAGAGAACACAAGCAGTTTCTAAACAAAATCAAGAAAATGCAATAAACAAAAAGAGAAGTTTAAAAAGAAACAGAAGTCATTAAACAGAACCAAACAAATTCTGGAGCTGAAGAATTTTCTTTCTGTTTTATAGTTCTTTTGTTCATTTTTTATCTTTGGCTCTTTTCTATTTTAATTCTGTGATTACTTTGTTATTGCTATGCTTTGATTTCTTTATTTTTTCCTTTTATGCTTCCTCTTTAAGTATTTTCATTGTGACCTCTTGGATGGTAAGGTTTATAGTTTACCAACTTTTTTTTTTGAACTAACTTTTTATTTTATTCTTACGAATACTATCTGTCACATTACAGGTACTCCATTCAGTTTTGTTAAAATGAAAGAAAATTGAATTCCCTCCCACAAGGCCAAAATAACCAGCAGAGTCAAATCCATGACTTCTTCTGTAGGAAAGAAAATTAGTTGGCGGTTTTCCTAAATTGTACGCTCGAGTTAGTCAAGGTGATCCATTTTCTGTAATCTTACTGTGAACTTATATCAGCTTTATAACACTTCATTTCAGATCCATCACTTCCTTGAGTAATAGCCAAAGTCCTGTGAGTTAGTCAAATAGATACTACGTCCATTTCTCATGAGAACTGACTATCTTGAAGGTAAAATTTGCCTGAAAGCAACATTTACGAGACAGCTAGGGTGCCATCCAGGTCCCCAAACTGCTCCAAAATCAGGGATCTCCAATGTGTGGTTGTTAATTTTTAGGGAGGAGTATCTCCTAATTTCTTTGAAGACTCAACATTCCTGAGTGGGTAAATGTGAAGGCAGAGGAGCACAGGAAAAGATGACAGAGATGTCTCTGGAAGGGAACACATGAGGAGAACTGAGAGCGGGGTTTTGGAGAGAAAGCCTCTAAGGGTGGATTGTGGAGCTGCAAGGGCAGAAAAGGGGGTGTCTCCATTCCTTGACTCAATCCTGCCAGCCTCAAAGAAGGCAGTGGGGCCCATAATGGGAATAAGGGGCCTGAACATGACTTGGGACTTGTAGATCACCCGGGGCGCTAGAAGTGTTAAGACTGCACTCCATCAGCTTTTTCCCGATTTAGTTCATCAAGGATGTGCTTTCTGTGATAACGCATTGTTGATGGGATACCACTGGGCCTTGGGAGGTATAATGAGCACTTAGATTAAGGTAGACATCAAGAAATGATCTCACCAATGAATTGCTGCAAGGAATTGTGGAAATTATCTTTCATTTCTGTTCAAATTTTATGGTTAACTACAAAATGACAAATCGAAGAAACCAAATGCTTTTCATTTTATTAGAAACATGAAGAATAGTATCTCACAAATATATTCTGAAATAATAAATCAAGAGACGAGATAAAGAATACTGATGATCCAATAGATGACATACATCACCTCAGTGGTTCCTGAAACTGGCCTGCTCATTATGAGCTGATGGAGCCATGGCCCCTCCTCCTTCAGGGGATCACACTCAACTCCTTTGGTGTGCTTTACTTTTTCTTCAGAGCAGATAAAGCAGATTATTAAAGAAAAGGAATAGATTTATGGTTTTTTTTTTTAAAGATTCTTATTCTTAGAAATTCACTTTAAGAAATGTTTTCTTTTGAGGTGAACTTCAAAAATAAAATAGAATATGTATTGTATATGTTGTACACTTATACATGTATGTGTGTGTATGTATACATGCATGTGTGGGTGCATTATGCGTGCAAACACAAAAACATACCAAATGACTGACATTTCTTATGTTTCTGGAATCCAGTCTGATAGTTAGCCTAGAAAACCTGGATTATTTCTGCTTATACTATATTCTTCCCTAGTGGTTCGGATGGTAAAGAATCTGTCCGCAATCCAGGAGACCTGGTTCAATCCCTGGGTTGGGAAGATCTCCTGGAGAAGGGAATGGTTACCCACTCCAGTATTCTTGTCTGGAGAATTCCATGGACAGAGGAGCCTGGTGAGCTACAGTCCATGGGGTTGCAAACAGTCAGACACGACTGAGTGACTAACACTTCTACCATATTCTAATTCAATCCTCACAATAGATAGGGGTGTGCTGGTGACTGATCACTGGACGCACTCTTTTGACTTGCTGCCCTGGAGAATGATATGGTGTGAACTCCAAGCTAGGGGTGCTCTTCCTCACATACCAGGGGCCTGACGATGACCTGTATGGGGGTGGCTCTTATGTCAGACAGGAAGCAGATGACCTAGCCCAAAGGATTTCATTGAACTAAATTTTATAAAGGGACTATTTCCTGAGGGCTTATTTCCAACAAGGGAGGGTGAGGCTTCCAGAGACTGGGAACAGTGGGGAATGGGAAGGGATTGGAATGAAATTTTCAGAGCCCAGTGAAAACTCAAGCCACAGAAAGGGGCCCACCAGGAGCTGTTGTCAGAAGAACAGCGTCATTATCAAAACCTCAGCCAGGAAGCAGCAAGAACAGGAATAAACACTCCAGCCTCTCTAGGATTGCCAGGTAAAATAGAGGATGTGCTTAGTCTAATATGAGTTTCAGAGAAGCAACAAATAATTTTATAGTATAAGTAGGTCCCAGATACTTCATGGAACATACTTACATTACAAAATTTTTTTGGTTACCTACAATTTAAACTTCACTGGGATTCTGTATGTTTCCCCCTACTTTACTGAGATAGTGTTGTCAAATAAAATTATATATATTTAAGATGTACAATGTGATGATTTGATACATATATACATTGTGAAATGATGACCATGATCAGGTTAATTAACACATCCATCGCCTCACAGTCACTTTTTCTTTGTGCATGTGATGAGAATGCTTTAGATCTACTTTCAGTAAATTTGAAGCACATAACACATTATTATTGTATATTATATTGTGCAACAGAATATTACTCAACCATGAGGAAGAAGGAAGTATTGCCATTTGCTACAACATGAATGAACTGGAAAAAAATTAAAATTAAACAGAATAAAGCCATAAAATTAAACAGAGAAGGACATACTGTGTGAGCTCACTATTACATAAAATATAAATTTAAAAAGTTTAATTTACAGAAACAGAGTAGAATGGTGATTACCAGGGGCTGGATGATGAAGGAAACAGGAGATGCTGGAATACTGTATTTTTTATATTTGTAATGCTTTTATTACATAAATTTTTAAACATGTGCCAAAAGTAGAAAAAAATAATATAATAGACCCTCATGTACCCATCACTCAAAGTCGTAAATTGCCAGTTCTTAAATTGCCTTCATCCATATCCCTACCTGCCTCCTCCCTCCTCCTACATACTATTTTCAAATAAACTCCAGGAATCATAGCATTTCATCCATAAATATTTCAGTATATAGCTAGCAGTAAGAACACTTTTCCTTTAGCATTTGTTGTTGTTGAGTTGCTGAGTTGTGCTGGACTCTTTCATGACCCCCTGGCTTACGTTGCACCAGGCTCCTCTGTCAATGAGATTTCCCAGGCAAGAATACTGGAGTGGGTTGCCATTTCCTACTCCAGTGGGATCTTCCCAACCCAGAGATTGAACCCAAGTCTCCTGCATTGACTGGTGGATTCTTTACCACTGAGCCACCTGGGAAGCCCCCTTTCTATAATACAACCACATACAATTATCACTCGTAAAATAATTAATAATAATTCCATTATAAAGGAACAAGATTCCTCTATTGACTAGACTTCTGACACCAAATCTGTGGGGTTTCCATACCAAGCATTTCTGATACTTACTACTCAGGGTTAGTACAGATCCCACAGATTAAAGTTTCAATCCCCCTCTTCAGACATCAACCACAAGTGTTGGTTCCTAAGGTATACACAGTTCTGTCCAACTTGGCTACATTAAATCAGGGGTTCCCCAAACCCCTTCCTTGGGTTCAATAATTTGCTATAAAGGCTCACAGAACTCAGGGAAACATTTACTTACTATTATCAGTTAACTATGAGCTTCTCGATTTCCTGGTTACTCAGTGGTAAAGTATCTGCCTGCCAGTGCAGGAGACATGGGTTCAATCCCTGGGTCAGGAATATCCTCTGAAGAAGGAAATGGCAACCCATCCCAGTATTCTTGCCTGGGTAATCCCATGGACAGAGGAGCCTAGCAGTCTACAGTCCATGGGGGTCACAAAAAATCAGATATATTGTGGCACTTGTGGTAAAGAATCCACTTAATGCAGGAAACTCAAGAGATGAGGATTCCATCCCTGGGTCAGGAAGATCCCCTGGAGTATGAAATGGCAAAATTCCATGGGCAAAGGAGCCTGCCAGACTATCATCCATGGGGCTGCAAAAAGTCAGACATGACTAAGCAACTGAGCACAAATACCAGTTAATTATAAAGGACTCTGTAAGTGACAAAGATGAACAGCCAAATGAAGAGGAATGCAGAGCAAGCTCCTGAAGGGTATCAAGCTCAGGAGCTTCTATGGGATCCTGTAATTTTATTTGTAAAATTTAGCAACCCTACACCTCTCTCCTCTTACTATCCCACCTTACCTCCTCTGCCACCCCAATCTCTGGCCAGTGCCTTCTGGTGTCCAGACTCAGACAGAAGCCAAAGGGCAAGAGAATCCTTGTGGTGCAATCTCCAGAGGTCAGCCTCACCTGGGCCACAGGGTGAGCAGAGGAGACAGACAAGATCTGGGGGTGGTGTGGTCAATGGGGAATAGTCAGAAATAACCAATGACCAGCTCCTGCCAACCTAAACTCATTCTTTAAGACGGAATTGGGCTTTCTCCACAAAAAGCAAATATGTGCTCCTAATTTCCTAGCTTTTTGTATTTGCAAACTGTTCTTTCTTCAATCTCTATCAGTGATTTTCAATCTTTTATTTTAAACAAAGTATTCCACAGAAATCTCATCACACAAGACAAGTGGCCAAGTGAACAGCTAAGGTAGCAGCAGAGATAATAAGCCTGAAGCCCAGCCTTGCCTCCCCTCTTCACCACCCACCCACTCACCCATCCCCAGGTACCCCGGGCACACCTGTGGAGTCGTAGGTCTGACTGAAGCTGGTCTGAGAGCTCCTGCTACAAAGCTGCAAGAAAGCAAATACAGTGTGCTATCTTTTGTGTAATTAAAAAAAAAAAAAAAGGAAAGTATGTATCTTGTTTTGGCAAAATGAATCATAGGGAAAATATATCAGAAACTATTAAAGGCTATTACCTCTAGGAGCTAGGTGGGAATGTGCTGAGGAAGACGAGAATGGGAGCAGGAATCTCCAAGTATACCTGTTTGTAGTTTTGGTTTTGAAATGAGTTGAGATCAAAGGGATGAAAAAATGCAAACCCTAAAATTGAAGTCAAAAAGAAAATGATGAAACTGTGTTAAGTCAATAGCATAGCCCATAGAAAAAGAGTTAATTCAAGTAACTTCTAAACATAGCTCTCTAGTTATAAAAATTTAGAGGGATGAATTCTAAGACAAAGAAAAAAAAACCTGCAAATGAGGGGGTTCTGTGGTGATGGGAAAGTTCTGCATTTTGAATGTATTATAAAAATCTACACATGTGATAAAATTGCATAGAGTGAAGAAGGGAACGGCTTGCCACTCCAGTATTTCTGCCTGGAGAATTCCATGGACAGATGAGCCTGGTGGTCTAGAGTCCTGGGGTTGCAAAGAGTCTGACATGACTGAGAAATTAACACACTATACATACATGCACACACACACACACATGAATGCATGAGAAGCTGGTAAAATCTGAATAAATGCTGTAGATGGTACTGACGCTAATTTCCTGGTTCTGATACTCTGCTAAAGTTAAGAAAGTTGTGTCCAGTGGGTAAATATGGTGAAGCATACATAAGACCTCTTTTTAGGCCTTATAAATCTATAACTATTTTTTTTAATCTAAAAGAACTGCAAAGAATCCTGGAACTTTAAATACATTTACTGTATTAAAATGAATTTAGTAATCCTGAAACTCTTTTATAATAGAAAATAAGATAAAGTAAACATGTTCTTAGAACTAAGATGTTTGTTATAAATGTGCATACAAAATAAGGGAAGGTAAGAACAGACCTTGTAATGTCAATTATATTGATTGAATAGAAAATTCTTCCATAAACTTGGGGCCTGGAAGCAATGACACCTGGTAGGACTCACGCCTTGGATTCTGACTATCATTACCACTGGAAATCACCAGAGTTCCCTGGAGAAGTGCCTGGGTCTGAGTGGAGATGAGACAGAATAAAGAGAACCTGGCATTTTATTTTGTACCAGAGGTGCTCAAGTATAAGAGAAGCACATTAGAATGACATAAGAACTGACTTGAACAGTTCCCACTGGCCAAATTTTGAACAACTTAAACATCAGAGAGAAATAGTCATAGTAAAGGACTGTATGCATTGAATGCTATTTTTTTTTTTTTAAATATTTGGTTATTTGGAGTGAGAGAGTGACAAAGAGGAAAAGTAGTTCTTTTTACAGAAAAGCTAAATGAGAAATGTAAGAAATGACAGAAATGGAAAAATCACCTTTTTTTCAGTGCCTTATATAAACTGCTGGTGGAGAGTAGGACATCACACAGTCACAAAATGCTACCACATAGACTTCTCATGAATAACAAAGGGAAGTAGACAATGGTGAGATCTGGAAGGCCTCAACTTAAGTAGAGGATCAAACGTCACTTCATTAAGGGAAGGGACCTGGGCTGTGGCAACAGCATGCTCTGACTGGCGTCTGAACACAAAACAGTGGGCAGAGGGCCCAGCAGCAGCAAAGGCACAGACTTGAAGCAACCTCCTGAACTTAGAGAGCTGCAGTGAGTTGGGATGGCTCAGAAGCTAACAGTGCAGAGGAGTTAATAAAGGTTGGAGAATTAGGAGAGATCACTGCGGACTTCAATTACCAGACTGCAGAGCTTGGAACTTACTCAGAAGGTGATGGGTGACTCTGAAGGGTCTTTAAGGAGGGTGGGAAAATGCACATAGGAAGAAAGTACAAATGAAAGAGCTATATAGAAGGTAGGCTCCACTGCCCTCAGTGACCAGCCAGAGATGTGGATGAGGAGAGAAGCTATCAGGATGAACTGCAAAATGTCTTCACACTGAGAGCCAATTCTGTACCTGGGCAGGGTTGGGCTAGAGTTCCAGATGAAAAGCATCTCAGGGCAGCAGGAAATGGTGCTGAGGTGATTCATGATGTCCGCTTCAGTTAAGAATGGGGAAAAGAGAGGACTATCAGGGTAGATGGTGGTGCCATTAATGATATTAAAAGCACAAGAGGAGAAGCAGGTGTAAGGTAAGAAGAACAAGTGTGTTATTTCAATTATGCAGAATTAGAAAGGGTTAGGCTGTTGAAAGATATTGATTGCAATGGAAGAGAATAAATATATATGTATAACTGAATCACTTCACTGTACATCGGAAACTAACATTGCAAATCAATTATATTTCAATAAAAATTGAAGAAGAGTTATGACTTACTTTGGAATTCCTATTCTAGTGGTAATTCAGTACATATGTTGGAGGAGACTTTTTGAATTCTAATGGTAACTTAAGGGCTTATTAATATATAGATTATTTACCCAAAAGACCTCAAGAGGCTCCCTTACAATAGGCCCTGAAGAGCATCTTCTGGATTTAAAGCACAAATCCTTAATCAGAGGAGTCCTGTTAGGTTTAATAGGATTTACAAAGCTGGAAGGCCTAGGATGCTAGAATGAAAAAGGCTCTCAACCTGCTTTTGCATTTAATAACAACTAATAACAAACGTGCCCCTCCCCGTGGGAGGTGAGCAGTGGCCTAAGTGTTTGCTGCAAAGTCAAGTCCCGTGCTTTGGAGCTCAACTTCTTGCCAATTTTGACACCCCAGTTCCTGGCCAGCTCAGGACCCACCCTAGGTGACTTGTAACTAAAACAATTGCAATTCCTCTGGAAAATTTAATTCCAAATATAATTTCTCATTTGCTTCACGAGGGATGGTGAGCACAGCAGCCTATCTCTGGGGAAATGAAGGGAAAGCAGGGGATATGTACTGCACGGCATTTACTGAATATATTAAAATAATCATTCATGTTTTTCTAGCAACACTTTTTAATAAGTGTCAAATCTTTATTACTTTCTTTGGCATTTGCATCCACGTTAATCATGTCTCATTCACATGGTATTTATTTCTGGAGGTTGTAAAAATCAACACAGTGGCTTCCCCAGGCCAATCAATCAGTCCAAATCTACTCCTGGGTTTCTGACTTGCATACCTTATGCTGATTTAGGAAGGATGGGAGAAAGCAGATTGGAATTAGTGATGGCCTCAGGGGTGAGGCAGAGATGCAGTCTCATCCTGAGCTACTCTCCCTGGGCCTTCCTGCTGCTTCAGTCACCAGGGTCAGGCCCCTCCTGGGAAACCCACACATAACCACTTCTCCCTAGTCACAGAGTGGTGCTGGGTGGGTGGGCTGGAACTCTCTGAACCTTCTTTTTACAGAAAAGGGAAGATCTAGCAATGGGAGTAATATAGATGTTTGCTGGTCCTTCTGTGGTCACCCCTATGAATGATGGAAAGAGTATTCTCAATAATAGAGGCTAGAAGGACAGAAGATGCTGGTATATCAGAAAGCATAGGCCTAGGAGGATGGAGGGGCTTCCCTGGTAGCTCAGCTGGTAAAGAATCTGCCTGCAATGCAGGAGACCCTGGTTCAATTCCTGGGTGGGGAAGATCCCCTGGAGAAGGGATAGGCTACCAACTCTAGTATTCTTGGGCTTCCCTGGTGGCTCAGATGGTGAAGAATCCACCTGCAATGAAGGAGACCTGGGTTTGATCCCTGGGTTAGGAAGAACCCCTGGAGAAGGTTATGGCAACCCACTTCAATATTCTTGCCTGGAGAATCCCCATGGACAGAGGAGCCTGGTGGGCTACAGTCCATGGGGTCACAAAGAGCTGGACACGACAGATCAACTAAGCACAGCACAGGAGTGAAGGGATGTGAATTCTAGCCTCAGCTCTACCAGAAGTTATGGTGAAATTTCCCCTCTTGGTCTGAGTTTTCAGACCATGTAGCATTCACTGACGTGGTGTCTGAGGTTTTTACCAATTCTTAAGCCAATGAGCAACAGCATCCATCAGTGTGGCCAAAGTGCAAGGTCATGTGGTGTGGAGGGCTAACCTTTCCAGAGCTGTAGTGGATTAACTTCTCTAGGGGGATGCTGGATGGAGCAGTCACTATTTCTTCTGTTATACAACAGAGATAATGATAAGTGTGTATATATATATATATATATATATATATATATATACATATATATACTAACTGTTCTTGGTGGGAGGAATGAATGCCTAGAAGTTCAAGTTTTATTTGAAAAAATATTATGAGTTCTCTAGATATTTTACCTTGTTTATCAATGCAGTGGATCTTTTAACACCCATTTCCCAGGGACCAAATGAGTTGAAAACTCACCCCTCTCTTTAGCAGTGAGCATCTCCCTGCTCACTTACATCATGGACTGTCTGGACATTTCCATTGCCCTGTCCTTTGTCTTTAATGACTGAAATGAAAGGTTTCTTTCAAATGGCACACTGGGGGGTGTAAAAGGGCATGGTGTCTTTTCACCACGGTCTGGTATCCAGAGCCATGGAGGAACTTTTGTCCTCACAGATCCTTAAGCTTCCTTATAATTTCCAGCTCTTCAGTATGACCTGCCTTCTAAGTAATTGACCTATACCTTTCCTTCTGCAAAAGGAAGAACAAAGAAAAAGTTTATCCAAAGACCTTGATGAAAGGGAGAAAAGACATTTTTCCTTCCAGTCATGTCCTCTTGCTGGAGGAAAACACATCTATGTCCAGCCAAGAAGTTCTGCTCTCATTCTGGGTTTGACCTTTGTGGTTCAGTTTTTTTCTTTTCTTTTTAAAGTTTTATGTAAAACTGAAAGCAATAAACTGCACAAAAAATACAAAGTTTGGTCAGGTTTGATGTATGCACATACCCAGGAAACCATCTGTACAATTAAAATAATGAACATATTTCTCTCAAAACTTTATTCTTCTCCCTTCATAATCCCTCTCCCTCCTATTCTTTCTCACCCTTTTCCCATCTGCCTTCTGTCATAGATTGCATTTTCTAGAATTTTATATAACTGTAACTAATACAGTACATACTGTTATTTTGGCTTGACTTCTCTCACTGAGCATATTTACCTTTAAATTCATCTATATGCTGCATGTATCCTTAGTTTATTTTTTTTACTGAGTAGTACTCCACTGGTATATGCCACAATTTATGTGTTGTGTTAACTTGTTAATGAACATTAACAGAAACTAGTTTCTAGTTTGAGGCGATTACAAAAAAACCTGCTATGAATATTCAGGTATAAGTCTTTATAAGGACATATACTTTCATTACGCTTGGGTAAATACCTAGAGGTAGAATGGTTGGATCCTGTTGCACTGAAGTAATCACTCAAAACTTTGCTGAGTTCTTTGTCAAAGTTTGTGTACTGTTTTAATTATCATCAGCTGCACCTAAGAGTTCTAGTTCCTCACTATCCTGACCAGCATTTGATGTGGTCAGTCTTTTTAATTTTGGACAGTCTAATATATAAAGTGGCATTGCAATGAAGTTCTAATTTGCATTTCCCTAATGAGTAAAGATAATGAGATTCTTTTTACATGACTATTTTTCATCTTGTTATAAGTGGAAGTGTCTAATCAAATCTTTTGCCTATTTTAAAATTGGGCTGTTTTCTCGATATTTGAGAATTATAGAATTCTTTATATATGCTGGATATAGTTCTTATCAAATATGGGATTTACAAATAGTTTCTCCATGTAAAAGGTAACTTTCAAAGACCAGAAATTCCTAATTGTGATAAAGTCCAAGTTATCTTTTTTTAAAAAAAATAGACTACTCTTTTGGTGGCTTACTTAGGCTATCTCTACCTAATCCCATGTCATAAGGATTTCTCCTATGTTTTCCCATTTCTCTTTCTTTCTTAGACCTTGAAAGGAACTATCGAATGAAAACTTACCAAGACTTTCAGCCACATGCAGAATGACAAGGTGGAGCACACTGAATTGGAGTCAGGGAGAACCTGAGTGGCCTTTCCTCTGATGAGTTTCCATTTGCACCATTTTATCTTAGTAGAGACAGCATTTCTGAAAGTTCAAATGGCACCAAACAGGCAGAGAGGGATAAATTAGCTCTAGCCAAGAAGTGCTCCTGGCACTCAAGTTTCAAACATTGACACCTCGTCCTCAGAGACCAGCTGTTCACAGAAGTCAGGTGAGAAGAAAAGGGTGAGATTCTTTTAAAGTTCACTGTTAGGAGGAAGGAAAGGAGATTTCCGAGCAAGTACTCCACTCAGAGTGTGGGCTTCGAACTACCCGCCTCAAAATTGCCTGGAAAAATGCAAACCCTGACCCCATATCACCCACTTAAACAGAATCTTCTAGGGGGAGTATCTCAAGGTTAAATTCAAGTGATTCTTAAATAAACTAGTTACAGATGAGCCATCAGGTACACAAGAATCTGCTGGATTGAGGCAGCTTCTGTAAGGGTCTAAGGGTGAAGCTGTGGTTCTCAACACTCTCGGCATAGAATCACCCGGAGAGCTTAAAAATACAGATTCCTAGGCCCCGCCCATGAGCTTCTATGGCAATCATCTGTGGTAAACCCATGGTTTTCCTTTTGCTTTGCTTTCTTCTTCCTCTTTCTTCCTTCCTTCCTCCCTCCTCTTCTGCTTCCTCCTCTTTCTTTAAAAAATTAAAGCTCTCAAGTTCATTCCAACATGCAGCCAAGGTTGAGAACTCCCAGGTCACAGAGCAGAAGCAGCAACATCCCAGCCGTGGGGCTTGGCAGGAGATGGAAATGGAGGAAGCAGGCTGCCTGAGGACCACAATGAAGTAAAAGCCTAAGCTCTGTCCAAAGAGGGCAGTCACTATTAAGATGGTCAACTCCTGCTGCGTGGAAACAAAGTCCACATTTGCCAATCCCTCTGATATTTCAAGAGAAGATAGAATAATTGTTTGGACAATGATTTTTAAATATATGAAAATGACATAAAATGTGTAAGTCATGACATGCAGAGCAGAACATAGCTGTGAGTGGCTAGTTTGTGACTTTTGCCTGCAAAGTTTCTCAGCCCCATGGACAAGGCTGTTTTATGGTGGCCACTCCTTGGGGGCCAGGCCTAAAGAAGCTTGTGAGTTTGTGTTCAGGCCACACCTGTCTTCAGAGAATTTGTAGGCAGGGATGAATTCTACGGTGTTCCCTGATGTGGGTTTTGCCACATTTCCTGACTTGAGGCCAATCAGAGAAGCAGTCTCATAAATAGTATGTAAGATAGTGTATTTTGCATGGTTTTCTCCCTATAGAAGAATCTTTCTTCTATCCCAAACAAGTGATATTTGTAAGAATATGATTCTTACAAATGATAACTGAGAGTGTTTTTTTTTTTTTTTCCCCATAAAACTCACTACTACTGGCAGTTTTATCCCATCTAATCCCTCTACCATACTTAAGATGGTGGTTCTCAAACTTTAATATGCTTAAGAATCACCCGGGTTCATGCGACAATGCATAACCTGGAGTACCCATGGAGTTTATTATCAAAATCAGAACCCTTCTGAAAGTGAAAGCAACTCTGAGCTAATGGGTATAGACTGGTTCATGCTGTCAGCCCACCTAGGCCTCATTTGTAAAGATTTTCTGATTCAGTGGCCTGTGCTGGAGCCAGGGACTCCCCACTTTTAATCAAGATCCCTTGAACAAAACCAGATGCAGGTGGTCTGGGCCACACTTGAGCAATGCTGACTTAGTCATAGGAAGAGAAGATGGCAGAAAAATACTCATTTGGGAGATGGAGACACAGAGTCCAGAGAGAAGACTCACAGAAACCCAGCTGCGAGATGCTCAAATCATTACAAGGTAAGCAACCAGCCATCAAGCAAAGTCGGAGACAAATACTAATTGCTAATCTCACATTTTCCTTTTTCCAGATTCCTCACAAAAGTAATTTGTTAGCTCTACTTGATTACATAGTACTTGACTGCCTTCAAGTAAATGCCTAAAGGCAACTGGTAATTAATGAAGTGCATATAACCATTGTGATGAGCAATGAACATGTGCAGCAGACACGCATTTTTATGAAGATATGCTAATGAATGTTAGCACACCCGACTGCAGGCATAACTCCAGAGGGTTTCCTTTTTATTTATTATTTATTTATTTCGGCCAACAACCAAGCGATGGGTAATGAGCTCACTCGGGTCTGGCTTTCCATGCTCTGGGCCCTGGGGGGTCATTGATGGATGCGTTTGATTCGCTTCGGAGCCTCAAAGAGTGAGGCGCTGTTTCCAGGAGCAAGGAACTGGCAAGGAGGATTTGCAATTTATTTCTATTAGCTGAAAGCACATATTTGTACAACATGAACTGGTCAAGACGTGGCTTTCGTGCTTGATTTTGTTTTTAACTGAATCTCATCTGATGGGTGTAAGTCAGAGAAATTCTAGGATACGGAAGGCCAGGGAAGCCCTGAGGTTCAGGAGCAAGCTCTGCTCCTTTTCTGGATGAGCTGGCAGAGCCAGAGCTTGGAGCAAGGACCGCAGAGCCTGCTGCCTGGCCTTAAACCCCAGCTATGCCACTTATTATTTTGTGTCCCAGAACTCAACATCTCTGGGCTCTGGTTTCCCCATTTCTAAAATGAGGATGATAATAGTACATACTTCCCAGGGTCTTTTTATGACTAATATTTGTCATATTAGCTAATGTTTGTGAAGCACTTAAGGGTGTCTGGCATGCAACAAGAGCTACAAAAGTGAACACTGAGGTCCTTGCAGTGGAGGGACCCTAAAATGGGAAAGTCGGGTTAAGGGACTGTTGGTTGATCTTGGCTCCAAAGTTTCATCTGTGAATCACTCTGTCTCCTCATGCCATCAAAACCACATCTCAGCTTACTCATTCTTCCAAAGTCTCCTTAGGACAATATTAACTTTTGGCACAATACCCCCACAACAAGACTGTTCAAGTTGAATTGAATGTTGGTTGAATTCAATTCAATTGGTTGAATCCAGATAGGAAGCAATGCTGCCAGCTAAAAAGATAGACACTTTACCCTGGAATTTTCAGAGACCAGCTACAGAATTGAATGTAATCCTGCGGACATCTGTTCCTGCAAACACTTACTGTAGGCAGCTGAGTATGTAGCCATGCCCATGCCCTGGTCTTTCTGGGTTCTATGAGCTGTCCCCCTAGGTGAAGTTTGACCCTTCCACCTCTCCTTTAAGAGACCCTGATCACATACTCTCCTCTCTGTCTCTACCCTTGTCTTTAGGAGAGATCAAACCTCTGTTCAAGGTTCTTATCTCTTCCCTCCAGACATTCTGTGTTTAGAATTACAGCCACCTTTATTTTCAGCTCCAAGTAGATGTTTCAGGCAGGAAAATGCCTGCCAAATGTTTCGGATTACATTCAGGAGGTTTGGGCTCAGGCTTTACTGAACAAGAATCTGTGCTGACATTCTAGAAAACAGTAACATTTTGGGGGTAGTGAGACATCCCTCTTCTATGTGAAAAGGGTAATCCTCAGAGAGGTTCGAAGTTCCAGAGGAATCATTCCAGGGCCTTTTATTTGACAGAACTTTACAGTTTACCAGGTTCTTACAGGTCCATGTTTTCCTTTACATCTTGTAACAATCTGGAGAAGTAGTCATGACAACGATTAGGACTGTTACCTTACAGCTGAGGGGGCTAAAAAGATAAGAGAGATGGGAGGACTTGACAGCCTTATAAGAGTTTGGTCTCTTACTTCCAAAGCTGGGTACTTTCCACAAATAACAATGTGATAAATTCACATATTGTTTTCTTATACATTTTAAAGTACTAACACGAGGGTAGTATCATTTTATCTCCAGAAAAGTCTCGTGAATTAGATAGGGGAGTGTTTTAGTCAGCACAGATTATGCTATGCCTCAGTAACAAACAAGCCCTGATAGCTAAGAAGTTTAACTCAACAAAGGTTGATTTCATGTCATATTATTTTCTGATGCAGGTCCATGTGGGTCTCTGAGGTGGTTTTCCTGAGTGGTAACTAGTACCTTTCTACATTATCAGTCTCCATTCAAAAAAAACAATAGCCTTAGAAGTCACCAGGAAATCAGAACATAATGATATCAATTTCTGGAAAAGTTTCTTGGCCAGGCCATCACTTCTACCCACATCCTATTTGCCTGAACCCAATCATGACTTCAACCTAACTGGAAACAAAGGTGGTTTTCTTGTGAGCCAGAAAGAATAAATGTGATAGGTCTTGCTGAATACAAAGCATTATTTCTGCCATTTCAAGCTGCACCAGCTCTTATTCTAGGCTGTCAACGAGGGGCTAGCAAATAAAACATCATGGTCACAAACTTGATATTGTGCCAACTGTAAAACAGCAACGAAACATCTGCAGGGCAAACTAAATTATTTCAGAAGTAAAGCCCTCCACCAGCTGAAGAATGTAAGGAGGGCAAAACGATTTGTACCTCACTGGGCTGAAATGCAATGCAGACAGACCTTGTTTTATCCCTCTTTGTTTGACTATGCTTCACAGATACTGTGGTATTTACTAATTGAAACTTTGTGCCAACCCTGCATCAAACAAGCCTACCGGTGCCAGTTTTCCAACAGCATTTGTTCACTTCATGGCTCTGTGTCACACATTGGTAGTTTTCACAATAGGTCAAGTTTATTTCATTATTATTATATTTGTATGGCTATCTCTGATTAGTGACTTTTGAAATACTATTGTAATTATTTGGGGGTGCCACAAACTGCGCTTATAGAAGAACTTAATAAACAAATGTTGTGTGTGTTCTGACTGCTCCATAGACCAGCTATTCCCCCACATTTCTCCTTGAGCATCCCTACTCCCTGAGACACAACAGTATTAAAATAAGGTCAACTAACAACCCTACAATGGCCTCTAAATGCTCAAGTGAAAGGAAGAGTCTCATATCTCTCACTTTAAAAACTTAGAAATGATTAAACTTAGTGAGGAATGTCTGTTAAAAGCCAAGACAGACCAAAAGTTAAGCTTCTTGCACCAAACAGTTAGCCAAATTGTAAATGCAAAGAAAAATTCTGAAGGAAATTAAAGGTGCTGTTTCAGTGAGCACATGAATGATAAAGCAAAGCAGACTTCCTGCTGATAAGAAAGTTGTAGCTGTCTGGATAGAAGACCAAATCAGCCACAACATCCCCATAAGCCCAAGTCTACCAGAGCAGGGGCCTAACTCTCTTCCATTTTATGAAGATTGAGAGAGGTGAGGAAGCTGCGGAAGAAGAGTTTGAAACTAGCAGAGGTTGATTCATCAGATTTGAGGAAAGAAGCCATCTCTATAACAAAAGTATAAGGTGAAGCAGCATATACTGATGCAGAAGCTGTAGCAAGTTACCCAGAAGATGTAGCTAAAATACTTGGGGAATGTGGTAACACTAAACAACAGATTTTCAATGTAGACAAAACAGCCTTACATGGGAAGAAGATGCCTCTAGGATTTTAATACCTAGAGAGACATCGATGCCAAAGGACAGGCTGACTCTCTTGTTAAGGGCTGATGCAGCTAGTGACTAAGTTGAAACCAATGCTCATATTCCATTCTGAAAAACCTAGGACCCTTCAGAATAATGCTAAATCTACTCTACCTTTGCTCTATAAATTGAAATAACAAAGCCTTACTGACAACTTTACAACATACTTTACTGAATATTTTAAGCCCACTGTTGAGACCAACTGCTCAGAAAAAAAGCAGATTGTTTTTAAAATACTACTGCTCATTGACAATGCAACTGGGTTACCAAAATCCCTGATGGAGATGCGATGTACAAGCTGTTTTCATCCTGTTAACATAACATCCATTCTGCAGCCCACAGATCAAGGAATAATTTTGACTTTTAAGTCTTATTATTTAAGAAATACATTTTGTAAGGGTATAGATGTCAGAGATGGTGATTCTTCTGATGGATCCAGGCAAAGTCAACTGAAAACCTTATGGAAGAGATTCACCATTCTAGTTGCCAATAAGAGCATTCATGATTCATGAGAAGAGGTCAAAACATCAAACTTAACAACAGTTTGGAAGAAATTGATTCCAGAACTCATGGATTACTTTGAGGGGTTCAAGACTTCAGCAGAGGAAGTAACTACAGATGGGGTAAAACAGCAAGAGAAATAGAATTAGAAATAGAGCCCAAAGATGTAACTGAATTGCTGGAATTTTATAAAACTTAAAGGAATTAAGTTGCTTCTTCAGTTCAGTTCAGTTCTGTCACTCAGTCATGTCTGACTCTTTGCAACCCCATGGACTGCGCACGCCAGGCCTCCCTGTCCATCACCAACTCCCAGAGCTTACTCAAACTCATGTCTATCAAGTTGGTGATGCCATCCAACCATCTCATTCTCTGTTGCCCCCTTCTCCTCCTGCCCTCAATCTTTCCCAGCATCAGTGTCTTTTCAAATGAGTCAGTTCACATCAGGTGGCCAAAGGATTGGAGTTTCAGCTTCAACATCAGTCCTTCCAATGAATATTCAGGGCTGATTTCCTTCAGGATTGACTGGTTAGATCTCCTTGCAGTCCAAGGAACTCTCAAGAGTCTTCTCCAACACCACAGTTCAAAAGCATCCATTCTTCAGTGCTCAGCTTTCTTTATAGTCCAACTCTTACATCCATACATGACTACTGGAAAAACCGTAGCTTTGACTAGATGGACATTTGTTGGCAAAGTAACATCTCTGCTTTCTAATATGCTGTCTAAGTTGGTCATAACTTTACTTCCAAGGAGCAAATGTCTTTTAATTTCATGGCTGTAATCACCATCTACAGTGATTTTGGAGCACCCACCCCCCTCCCGCCAAAAAAAATAAAGTCTCTCAGTTTCCATTGCTTCCCCATCTATTTGTCATGAAGTGATAGGACCAGATGCCATGATCTTAGTTTTCTGAATGCTGAGTTTTAAGCCAACTTTTCCCCTCTCCTCTTTCACTTTCATCAAGAGGCTCTTTAGTTCTTCTTCACTTTCTGCCATTAGGGTGGTGTCTTCTGAATATCTGAGGTTATTGATATTTCAGCTTGTGCTTCATCCAGCCCAGTATTTTGTGTATGTACTCTGCATAAAAGTTAAATAAGCAGGGTGACAGTGTACAGCCTTTACATACTCCTTTCCTGATTTGGAACCAGTCTGCTTTTCCATGTCAAGTTCTAACTGTTGCTTTTTGACCTGCACATGGATTTCTCAGGAGGCAGGTCAGGTGGTCTGGTATTCCCATCTCTTGAAGAATTTTCCACAGTTTGTTGTGATCCACACAGTCTAAGGCTTTGGCGTAGTCAATAAGGCAGAAGTAGATATTTTTCTGGAACTCTCTTGCTTTTTTGATGATTCAACAGATGTTGGCAGTTTGATCTTGGTTCCTCTGCCTTTTCTAAATCCAGCTTAAACATCTGGAAGTTCATGGTGATCAATTCAGTGATCAATTCAAAAATTCAGTGATCACTGCAAAGAAATAGAGGAGAATAATAGAACAGGAAAGACTAGAGATCTGATCAAGAAAATTAGAGATACCAAGGAAATAGTTCATGCAAAAATGGGCACAATAAAGGACAGAAATGGTAGGGACCTATCAGAAGCAGAAGATATTAAGAGGAGGTGGCAAGAATACACAGAAGAACTTTGCAAAAAAGATCTTCATGACCCAGATAACCAAGATGGTGTGATCACTCACCTAGAGTCAGACTAGAGTCAAGTGGGCCTTAGGAAGCATCACTATGAATAAAGCTAGTGGAGATGATGGAATTCCAGTTTAGCTATTTCAAATCCTAAAAGATGATGCTGTGAAAGTGTTGCACTCAACATGCCAGCAAATTTGGAAAACAGCTGTGGCCACAGGACTGGAAAAGGTCAGTTTCCATTCCAATCCCATAGAATGGTCAAACTACTGCACAATTGCACTCATCTCACGAGCTAGCAAAGTAATACTCAAAATCGTTTAAGTTAGGCTTCAACATCATGAACTTCCAGATGTTCAAGCTGGATTTAGAAAAGGCAGAGGAACCAGAGTTGCTTCTTATGGATGAGCAAAGAAAATGGTTTCTTCAGATAGAATATAAACCTAGTGAAGGCACTGTGAAGATTGTTAAAATGACAGCAAAGGATTTAGAATATAACATAAATTTCATTGATACAACAATGACAAGGTTAGAGAGGACTGACTCCATTTTTAAAGAAGTTCTAGTGCGGGTAAAATACTCACTGAAGACTCAAGATGCTCGACAATTTTATTATTTTTTTTAGCAATGAAGTATTTTTAAATTAAGGTATGTACATTTTTAGACCTAATGCTATTTTGCACTTAATAGACTACAGTGTAGTGTAAACATAAATTTTATATGCACTGATAAACCAAAAGAGTCATGTAACTTACTTCATTACAATATATTCACTTTACCACAGTGGTTTAGAACTGAACACACAGTATCTCTAAGGTATGCCGACACCAACTATTTATTCATTCATCTTTTTTGTATTCCCATCTATATCCACAAATAATTGAGGGGGTTCTAATATTATATTAAAGTACATTCAAAAGGAAACAATTAAGAAAAAAACCCACTCAAAAAAAAAAGTAGTAGCTATAGAGTGCAGAAAGCTAGCTACATCAAATGTTTAGGATTGGTTAATCATAACAACTGAACAACTGAGGTTTGTCTCTGAATTTACTAGAAGTTCAAGTAGAAAGGAGAATAGAGAAGTTATGAAGATAGAATTTTGAGTACATTTAATGTTCCAGTTATTATGTGAAATATTTCACATACATCAGCTTATTTGACCCACACATCAACTTATGATCAGTTAATGACAGTAGCCACCACAAACCAAGTTCATTCTCAGTGAGATGACATAAAACATCTCACGTACACTCGGTACAAGGCTGGGTTCCAACTCAGCCCTGTCTGATTCTAAAATCTGTGCTCTTTTCATAATCTAATGGTTCTCTTTGTCACATAAAAGGAAGCATATAAGTAAATACAAGAAAAAAAGTATAGTCTCTATTTTTACTAAAAGAGTGATATCTTAATGAGTTCCAAGTCAGTAAACCCCAAATTTTCCTCACTACTTCAAACCACCAGAGGTTAAGGCACCTTGAAGAGTATCAAAGAAACTGTAATGTATCTGAGGTACAGAGAGGATTTGAAAGCCAAGGGAGGAACATCATGCAGGTAAACCAAGGTTAAGATTTCTGTGCAAGGTCACCCAGCAAGGCAGTGCTAGTCTTCCAGGCCTTTTCCTAGGGCTTGGCTTATTTGATTGGATTAGACTAGATTTTGAAAGCTTATCTACAAAGAGGGTGAATTTTCACTCTTACCAAAGGACCAGAAACAGAGAGGAAAACCTGCTGACTACATAGTTCTTCCCTTTACCATCTTTGGTTGACTCATGGGCAGTCATGTGGCTTATTAAACTTGCTAATGGCATTCTTGTTTCTCAGCAGTGATACATTGTACATCACCCCTCTAAATAACAACTGTTTCCAGTCCATGCCTACTGCACAGACTCAAGGCTAAAAGCACATCCTTGCTAAAGCTAGAGATGAGATATATCATCAAGGGATGGGCATCAGATGAAAGCTATGCTCTGCCTACTTCACAGCCACCTGGAAGTAAGATGCTGACCTGGGGTGTCTCAGAAGTATAGAGCAGAAAGAAAAACTGACAGGCAGGGGCCAGTGAAAGAGTGGAAATGTCTTGAATTACAACAGAGGCACCCTTCACCCTGCAGAGTCTGAAATCCGGTGTGCAGATTTCAGATGTGACAGTTTAATTCAGTAACACCAGTCCCCGAACAACACAGTTCGACTTTCAGTTACCATGGTATATTAACTGTGAGTCACTGAATAAAGTTGAAACTGTGCTGCTGACTCATCTGTCCACAAATCACTATGATATATCAATAACAGATATGCCTAACGGACAGGGGTCAATCAACTCACATCTTCCAAAGGCTAGCAGTGACTGGTCAATGCACTTGTAGCTCGGCTCACTCACAGCCAGCAAACCCGGCTGTTGTGGTGATGTCTCTGTCTCTCAGTGATAAACCCATGGGACATTTGACGAAAAAGGGTGATCAGAAGAGGAGGCTGGCCAACAAAGAGGAATGTGCAGCAAAGAAAAAATAAAAACACTAAGAGCAAAATTCAGATTGGATGCAAATAGCATAGTAATACTAGGTTGGCTGAAAAGTTCATTTGACTTTTCCCAAACCATCTTATATAAAAACCCAAACGAACATTTTCGTCAACTCAGTAGCTGATAGTGGAATACTGACTGCTGCAACTGGAGAAACTCTAGACAGGCAGCCAGAGGAACTAACTGAAGGCGATTTAGCCACATACATGAAGAAAAGAAGGAAAATACCCTAAAGAAATTGGTGCCTTTAAAACCTTCTCGTGAAAAGAACTCTTGGCGCTATTTCACAGTGTTAAAAGTGCAAAGAATAGAATGTTGGAAACTACTTCAAACTTAGAAAGAAGCAAGACAGAAAAGAGTTTGACTCAGTATTATGAATTGTATGATGAGAAGAAGGCAGGCACTGTTCACACGACTCTTTATAACTTTTTTTTAAAAGAAACACAACATTTTGATTCTCAATGTTTCTTATGATTTAGACAACATTAAGTGAATATCAGTTCTACTATTTTTCCATATCCATATATTTTTATAAGTAATAGTAAGAGAGGTTTTAATGTTTAGATAGACAAATTTTTATCGGCGTTTATTTGCTCTACACTGTCATGTCAGTTTCTGCTGCACTTCAAAGTGAATCAGCTATATGTACGTGTGTGTGTGTATCTATATATATATCCCCTCTTTGAGGGCTTCCCTGGTAGCTCAACTGGTAAAGAATCCACCTACAAGGCAGGAGATCCCAGTTCAATTCCTGGGTTGGGAAGATCCCCTGGAGAAGGGAATGGCTACCCACTCCAGTATTCTGGCCTGGAGAATTCCGTGGACTGTATAGTCCATGGGGTTGCAAAGAGTTAAACATGACTGAGTAACTTTCACTTCTCCCCTCTTTGTCACCATGGAGCATTGAATAGAGTTCCCTGCTTTATACAGTAGGTTCTAATTAGTCATCTATTTTACATTATACATAGAAGTGTTATATAAGTCATCCCAGTCTTCCAATACATGTTTTTAAAGGTCACAGAATAATAGTATAATTTCTCTTATATTATCAAGACCATTTTGTGTGGATTGAGTTTGCACGGCCATTTTTACAGCCCCACACTACCATGTAAACACTTCCTGTATTTCTCTGATCTTTCACTGAGGAATTCTGCTCACATAAGTTACAATAGAAAAACAATGCCCCATAAAAGGTGCTCATAGCATGCACTGGAATGAGAATGAGATTCATTGCCATGACCTTTGTTCATTTGACTAACCTCTGCTTAGGGTTCTGGCCTGGATATAATCCTAAAAATTAAACAGGCAAATTGAAAAATCATGTGACATTTTCAAGGAAAAAGCCTGTGGGATCTGAGGGGTCTATGACTGGAGGTTTGTAGGTTACCCAAATGCAAGAACTATGTATCTAAATGGAAGAGCTAAACAGGTATTTGGAATTTCCACTCTGATTCTCAGAAGAAACCCAGGCTAATGATAAAAAACTAGAAGTCATCACCCGGCTGGTTACAGACAAGGTAATTAGCCACACCTAAAGTCTGCCCAAGAGAGTGACACAGACTCTACCTTCTGTTTCTCACTTCTTTTAGTGATAGAACCCAGTTATTTTGTTCTTCTCTCCCCATGTAGTTAGGTGTTTAGAGCAGGGCCTCTTCCCCATCACAGAACATGAATCCTTTTTAGTTTAAAACTGCAAGGTTCAGGCGTGAGCCTGGGCTGCAATTCCTCCTACTGAAGTGAGAGCTAGGGGCTTGTGGGAGAGCATCCCTCAATGATGACAAGTGGGCAAGACACAAACGTGTCTATTTCAGCTAGTCAGGTTGTGTCATGTGACACCTGGGATTCCAAGTCAATTGCAGCCACAAGAGGACAATCCTGAGAACCAAGTCACCTAACAAGGGGAACAGAACAAAAGAGGGAAGTGACCTGAGCTCCTGAGTGAACCCACTTGAAACTGACCAAAATGGGGATTTCTTGACACGAGAAACACATGTCCTTACAATGTAAGTTGTCATTTGCAGCTGAAACATCATAACACGTCAGACAAGAACCTGAGGAATGACAGAGACTAGAGGAGCCAGGGTAAAGACACTAAGAAGGACTCAGGGAGGAGGGAAGAGAACCATAAAGTTCCAAAGAAGAGACCCAGGATGGGGGACTCCATGGTAGTCTCTGATCCAAAGGTTTTTTTTTCAACTTTATTGAAATATCATTGATGAATAAAACTGTACGATATTTAAACTACACATCTGATCCAAGATTTTTAAGTAGACAATCTGCTTTCTCTTACAAGTGTTAATGCCATTTCCATATATAGATGTGGGTCAGCAAGGACTTAAGAGTCAAGTAAGTATCAGAAGAAAAATCACAGTCACTGCCTAAACCAGAGTGAATTTGATATTTATTTTTTCTTCAAGAATCTTAGTTACACCTTTCAAGGCCCTCAAGCTGCTGACACATACAAAATGAAGATGAACATCTTGGCAGGAGGTAGAAAATGAACAAGCATGGGCAACCAGCAACAACAGAAGTGAGATAACCTGGAGCTTCAGTAATGCTGAAATTATCCACAACATAGGAGGAGATGATTATTAACAAAAGGGTACCAAGAAAGGATCAAATGGAACTGCTGAAAACTAGCCCAATCATGTTTCTGCCATTCGAATTAAATAGGATATGTCATCTGTATATAAGCAAGAAATGTCAATGGGGAGATTTTGTTGTCTGTTATTGTATTGGGATGTCAAGACAGCATCTTCTACTCTACAGTCTTAGAAATTAAGTAAAGAGTGCTTGTATAATGGATGCTTTGCAATTAAGATGAGACAGTGCCTAAAGGCTGGGGTGGTACAAATTACTGCTCTGGGCCTGTACTAGAGTTAGGTCAAGAAAGACAATTTTCTCCTCTCATTTCCCAACTACCTGCGATCATATTCATTATATAGAGATCAAGAGCTCTGACTTTAGAGTCTGACAAAACTGGATAATATCAGCTCCACTGTTTTTAATGGCATGATCTTATGATCATAAAGCCTCTGAGTTCCAGTTTCCTCATGTGAGACTGGCAGCAATTATAACATAAGGTTATTTTATATATATATATATATATATATATATATATATATATATATATATATATGGTGATTATAAATATTTAATGAGACTGTTCTTGTAATAATCTAAGTCAAAGTGACAGAAATAACTAATATGCATTAAATATTTATTAAATGGCAGACATTCTATTATGAGAAATGACAGAGAGAGACAAGACTTGGATTCATCAACAAGGCCAAGTTAGTGATGAGAAAATGCACCCTTGTTTGAAAATGTGGGGAATTTGCTTTTTCTCTTAGATCAAGGTGACTTAAACAGTGATTTTCACCAGCAAGACCAGTCAGTTCCTTAGACAAACACGATATTTAGCTTATATTGAGTAACTTGAGTGATCTTAGTAAAATCTAAACTTGCTCCCTCATTTTTGTTTGAAGTTCTATTATATCTTTTTCTTGAGCATTGCCTTCTCCCCTACAGGATTCTGTAAGACACATGTGTTCTTTAACTCAGTTCAACATCTCCTCCCTCCTTTGAGGACCTGAATATTCTCTGACTCCAAGTAGTTCTGGTGAGGCCTCAGTTTACAATTCCCCCCAAATCTTGGCTGTAAGGGGGATGGGGAAGATGGGCAGGGGTGTCACATGATCCAGCCCTAGTGTGATGACCCTATTTCACTTCTCTGATCCTGAATGAACAGGTGACTCTTGGATTTTATAATTGAGTGTTCAGACACGAAGCCTTCTCCACCCTGGATAATAGGCTGTGACCCCCAGAAATGCTGTCATCCAAGTCACATCTACTGGGAGGAAATACATCTGCAAAAGGAGAAAATGAAATCAACAGAGAAGCAAAAGGAAAAGGCAGAGCTGAGAGATGGGAAGCCCAGAGAATATTTATTGTTTAGGTTCCAAGATTCAGTCACACCTCAAGCAAGCCTCTCCTCCATCCTTCCAGCTACAGAAACCAACATATTCTGTGTTTTGCTAGAACTACTCAAATTTGAGTTGTCATTTTTAATTAAGGGTTTGGATTACCCTGAATATTCATTTCAAGGACTGATGTTGAAGCTGAAGTTCCAATATTTTGACCTCCTGATGTGAAGAGCCAGTTCACTGGAAAATACCCTGATGCTGGGAAAGATTGAGCGCAGGAGAAGGGGGTGGCAGAGGATGAGATGGTTCGATGGCATCACCTGCTTGATGGACATGACAAGTTTGAGCAAATTCCGCAAGATACTGAAGAGCAGGGAGGCCTGGCATGCTGCAGTCCACAGGGTTGCAAAGAGTCGGACACGAGTGAGTGACTGAACCACAACAACAAATCTAAAACAAGTGCATGACTATTTAAATAAAAGAAAATAGAAACATTTTGAGGTGGAAAAACATGCTGAAAAGCCGTAGAATGAATATGCTTGAAAGTTGCTGGTTTAGAACACAGTTCCTCCTCCACAGATCTTCCATGGATCCCTTCAAGATTTCATGGGAAAAACTTTATCTTATATGTCTGTACTTCCTACCATCAAAGACTTGTGACTTCCCCAAAAGAACTCTTTCTGCTTCAGATCAGCTGACTCTAAAAGAATCATTTGCTGAGGGGCCACAGTGCCAAAAGCTCTCTTGGATATTCAGAGAGCCTGGAGCTAATGTAAAGATTTCTTGCTGCCAGATTAATAAAAGGGACTCAAGCAGGCAGGTATGGGAGAAGAGACTAAACAGGAGATGGTGCAGGGTGGGGGTGTGTGAGGGGGGCAGGGGGAGCTGCAGTCAGGTAGAGGTAATGCAGAGAGAGAATAACTCATGGTCAAGGCAGGCCAGGGGATGGAAATAGGAGAAACAAGATACCAGGGACAGTCTTGGGTCTACTGATGACAGGAAAGCTGGTTCCAAGGCAAAATATGTCTTTAGAGCTTCCACACATTTTAAAACAACTGACTCATTGGAAAAGATCCTGATGCTGGGAAAGATTGAAGGCAAGAGGGGAAGGGAGTGACAGAAGATGAGATGGTTAAATAGCATCACTGACTCAATGGACATGAGTTTGAACAAACTCTGGGAGATAGAGAAGAACCTGGAAGCCTGGTGTGCTGCAGCCCATGGGGTCACAAAGAGTCAGACATGACTGAGTGACTGAACAATATGTTTATTAAGTGTTCGATTTGCTTTGGAGGACCAAAAATAAAACAGCTCTGGTTCCAAAGAGTCAGAAACAGGACATACATCTAGGATGAATTCCTTCTCTCTCTCAGAGCTTAGTCAGTTTTCTAAATTTATTTGACCACAGATCCCTTTGTTTCCATTGTGGTTTCAGATAAGAGTATTAACATCCTCTGGTAGCATTAGGGTTAACTTGTGTGGCTGAGTGAACTCAGTCGCTCAGTCATGTCCAACTCTTTGCAACCTAATGGGCTATAGCCTGCCAGGCTCCTCTATCCATGGAATTTTTCTGGCAAGAATATGGGAGTGGGTTGCCATTTCCTTCTCCAGGGGATCTTCCTGACCCAGGGATCAAATCCCTGTCTCCTGTGTCATCTGCATTGGCAGGCAGGTTCTTTACCACTGAACCACCACACTTTAATCAACTACATTTCAATTAAAAAAAAAATACACCCTGATCTACTGTCTTCTCTTTCACAGTTGTACCATCACCCACCATTTACCTAGTTTTCAGATAATATCCCCTGGAGAAGGGAATGACAACCCACTCCAGTGTTCTAGCCTGGAGAGTTCCATGGGCAGAGGAGCCTGGTGGGCTACAATCCATGGGGTTGCAAAGAGTTGGATATGACTGAGCAACTAACACTTTCTTATCACTCTCAGATCATACCAGATGGATTCTCCAAGCTAATAGATAAATGTACCCTCCCCAAAAAGGTTTATATTTCCTTTTAAAGGTAGACAAACTCATGATCCAGGATTTCGCTGATGGTCTAGTGGATAAGAATCTGACTGCCAATGCTAGGGATATGGGTTTGATCCCTGGTCCAGGATGATCCCACATGCTGTGGAGCTACTAAGCCCATGTGCTACAACTACTGAAGGCTGCTCACCTGGAGCCTGTGCTTCACAACAAGAGAAGCCACTGCAGAGAGAAGCCCACACACTACAACGAAGAGTAGCCCCTACCCTCTGTAACTAGAAAAAGTCTGTGCACGACAACAAAGACCCAGTGCAACCAAAAATGAAATTAAAAAATAAATGAGTTAATTTAAAAGCACCATATGGAACAAGCAGAACCTGTAGCATCTGTAAGACAAACACATTATGAATGGCCATAGACCTGGTAACTGAGCTGATGCATTCAAGAAACAGAAAGCGTCTGAGCCACATGCTGACATGTGGCCCTTTTCTGAGGCAGAGGGAAACTTGTCACAGTGTTCCCTTCTAGACTTGTTTCACTGTAGCTTATAATTAGGCATTGCCGCTTTGATAACTGAATGAATTAGCAAAGATGATGTGGGGACCCAACAAAGGCTGAGATGGAGAGACTACAAAAATAAACAGCCAGAAAAAATTGTTCTGCAACAATAAGGCAGACTTGTGGGAAGTCAGTGTCAAGAATTACATGTAGCATCTGATGATGATTTAAATGACAATGTGCCCAGGATGTCTGTTTTCTCCATTCTGAGTCTTGTCTGTATTTGTATTTCCTTTTGAAAAAGACACATTCCCTCCTCTCTTACAACGATAACCAGCAGTGTCTTAGAGAGATGGCCCAGCTCCTCTATTTATTCTTTCATTTGAACATTTATTGAGTTCTAGTATGTGTCAGGCACGGTATTGAGTACTAAAATAAACAAAAACAAAACAAAAAGCAAAAACAAACAAAAAACTCTGATGCATTACAGAATTTAAAATGAAGTAACTCTACTGTCTCAGACCCCATCCAAGGAAATGGAGAAATAAACATCTTATGATCACACCAGCTTGTTTCATAGGCTTGTAGCTGAACTCTGAGGCAGGGTAGAACAAGTCTTCAGGATAATAATAGTAGTAACAGGCAACACTTACTGCTGAAGTATTATGTTAAGTACTTCACGTGTATTGTATTTAATTCTTACAACAACTCTAAGAAGTAGGTCTTATTATTAACTCCCTTTTATGGATGGAGAAATTGAAGCACAAAGAGGTTAATTAACTTATCTAAGGTCACACAATTAGAGAGTGTCATATTTCAAATCAAGCAGCAAGCAGCGTGGCCTGGCCTCAGAGTCCCTGCTCTCAGCTTTCAACCTCTTTGAAATGGCCTGTCAGGTCACATTTCTACCAGCTGAAACCTATTTTCTATTTCAATTAATTCATCAAGAACAAACTCATGCTGAATTCAAGACACGCATCTTTCTAGGCTTTAGGATGGCGAAGACAAGGAGGCCTGTGCCGTGGTCAGTTCTCTTGGCCCTCATATTCTGGCTGGGCTGATATGACACATGGGCAAAACAACACTCACAGGCAAGATCTCCTTAGACACAGCAGTATCAGATCACACAGCAGGGCCAAACTCTATGGTTCATGCCATTTGCAAAGATACTGGAAAGCAATTTATAATACTGGCCCCAAACTTGGCAGCCTTTGGTATATTTTAAAAATACTAGTATCCACCCCTGCTAGAAATTCTAATTAGTCTGGCATATTCCATGAGCCTCAGAGCCTTAAAATCTATCTAGATGATTTTAACATGCCACAAAGTATAACAATAACTGATCTGTCATTTATTGTGTAGTTCAGTCCAGTTCAGTTGCTCAGTCATGTCTGACTTTTTGGCAACCCCATGGACTGCAGCACACCAGGCCTCCCTGTCCACCACCAACTCCCGGAGTTTACTCAAACTCATGTCCAGTGAGTCGGTGATGCCATCCAACCATCTCATCCTCTCTTGTGTAGTGAATTGGAGTGAAAAAACTAAAGGGATCACTGCAGATTATGAATTTTATACACAACTGCCATGTTACTACTTACTTTCACATAAATGTGTGTTCACACAACTTTTCTAAGCCTCAGAGTCAATGAGGTAACTTTTATTCTACCCACTTTACAGGTGAGGGAATTGAGGAGCAAGAGAAGAAAGCAACTTGTCTGGGGTAGGAATCACAGAGTCAAGACTTCTCCAGGCTCTGTCTGCTTCAGAAGACAGTTCTCTTAACCACTAGCATGTTATACTCCCCGCAGAAAGAGAGAACCCTCAAAGGAGGTGGATCAAGGCTACCCTGCAGGACAGACACAAGGTCAAGGAGCGGGAGATGGATTTATAAGAGGGATGGGTGGTCGGCAAAGCCCGGATGCCTCTGGGCCTAAATGTACATGTAGACACACGCATGTACTTCTGAGATGTTGAGAATTTTAGTGAAGAGCTTTAACAGGCCATCTTAATCGTGGACTGAGCCATTCTGGATCTAACAATATTTTTTCCTCTGACAAGATCTGAAGAGAAAGGTAGAGGACAAAGGATGTGTGAACGACTGGGTAGGGTGAAGGTGAGGAATTCCAAGAAAGTGGTGAATAAAAGCAAAGTGGAGAAATGGGGTTCTGAGAACCCAGGATTCCAGGAGCTGAAATACTGGATATCTGACCAGATGCTACATTTATGACACTGACTATGTGTCAGGAAATACTCCATCTTCTTTACAAGATATTGATTCATTTAAGCCTCATAGAAGCACTATTAGGCAAATTCCATTTTTATCCCCATTTTACGGATGAGAAGCTGAGGCAGAGGGAAGTTAAGCAATAAGATCACACAGCTATCAAAGAGCAGAGCTGGAACCTGAACCCAGTGATCTGGTTCCAGCAACTCTTGATGATAATGACAATAGCTAATTCTTACCATACTTACTCCACACCTGATATTTCACACCTATTATCTCAGGAATTCCTGATAATCACTATGAAATAGGCTCCACTATTACTGTGTTCATTCTACAGAAAAGAAAATTAATTATTAAATACCTCAGACCAGTATTATCTGTGCTTTGGAAGAATTAAAGCAGGAGCTGGGCCCATCTTAAGGTAAGTGGTGAAGGAAGAACATAGCAGACAGGAGGAGCAATTTTGAGGCATAACTTTGAGATCTGGCAAGAAACCTAAAGAGGCATCCTGAGCGAGGATGTGCAATCAGACTGGGTTTGTGGGAATCAGCAGCATTCACTGTGGCTCTTTGTGAGGCCTTGTAGAAAACACTACTCCTGGAAATCATAGTGGATTGACACCAGGCTATGTTCATTGGGTGTCATAAGTAAGGTGCCTACTTGGAGTCTAGGGAGCTTGGATTCACTCAGCAAATATTTCTGACCCTCTTCTATGGCCCAGGCACTGTTTTAGGAATTTGGAATTTGTTGGTGAACTAAAGAGACAAAGGGCATGTATACTTGATAACCATGTGTTTGAATGAGCAGCTTCTTGCGGCAAGGCACAGAGGAGAGGTCCCCACTCCTAGGGATGCTGAATGAAGGGCTGGTGTTTAGTTGCCAAGTTGTGTGTGACTCTTTGGCTCCCCCTTGGACTGTAGTTCAACAGGGTCCTCTACCCATGGCATTTCCCAAGCATGAATAGGGTTGCCATTTCCTTCTCCAGGAGATCTTTCTGGATCAGGGATGGAACCTGTATCTCCTGCACTGCAGGCAAATTCTTTACCACTGAGTCACCAGGGAAGCCCATGAATAAAGGATTAAGAGACCTGAATTCCAGCATGCCCTACACTGAAGCCCTCCATTCATTCTTTGGGTCTATTTTCCCTTCTGTAAACTGGAGAGTATTCCTGTTTTACCTAAACAGTGGGAATAGAGGAAGATAACAAGTAGATGATCAAAAAGAAATTACAGTGTAGTCACAAACAACAAATTCTCCTGCTTTAAACCCACTTTCCCAAAAACTTTTATATCATTGCCAATACCATCACTCAAGAGCGGGTGAGGACATGCTGTCTGTTATTCATCATTTGAGCTCCAGGACTCCTGCTCTCTGGAGGGGCCTAGCAGATGATTAACAAGTCGTCTGATGAATATGCAACATGATTCTGTCTTAATAAGTTTCGCAGCTGTTGAGAACTTGACAAGGAAAACAAAGCCATCGAAATATGTGATGTGGAAAAACTGCCTGCCCACCTCACAGAGTCCCCATAGATGGGGGTCTCCCAGCCACATGTGGACCTGGGAGTTTCCACAGATGCAAAATGAACTGCTGGTGGGACACACCCATACAATCAGGAGTACCCACTCTGAAAGCATCTTTTTTCCCTGTGTGACTTGTCTTCTTAGCCATCTGTCTCTGAATTCTCAGTAGACAGATACACACACACACACACACACACATGGACAATTTTTTCCCTATCAAATCACAAGCAGGAAATGCTTACTTAGGAACAGGCAAAATAGACTGAGCTAGGACAGAGAGAGAGACTTTGGTTAAAATCCTGACTTCATCACATAATAGCTACTCAATCTTGGCAATTCATTTAATCTTTTTGAGCTTCAGTGTCACCCTTAGTAGAAGGGCACACTAACGCTGGTTTTACGGTGTTATGATCAGGATTGTTTGTAGATAGAGCTTGGAATACAGTGGGGATTTCATAGGCAATAGTGATTGTGTTCATTAATATCATCATCACATCACCATTTCATGTAAGAAGAGATTAAAGCCTCCTTCCGAGTTTTCATGGACCTTTGTTAACTTTCTTGTCCAGCATCCATTCTTTGTTTTCTGGTACCAGCACTCCAATTATCCTGTTTCCCCAGTACACGGGAAGAGGGTAGAACAGATCCTCCAAACCCCCAGCCACAGTGACCAGTGTTTGGAAAGGTATGTGACCTAATCCAAGCCAAAGACCTGCAGTCTTCTGACTTTAGTCAGAACTGTAAGAAAAAGGGAGTTCTCATTTTGCCTGGACTTCAACTCAGGAAAAAACAGATGGGGAATTGCGAGGGGCACAAGGAGAGAGGGTGGCTGAAACCAGCAAAGAAAGAAAACAAAGCTGAAAACCAGACTGTCCTGATGACACCACCTGAGCCCCTGCATCCAGCTATATCTGAATCCCTAAACTTTCAGCTCAGGAGACAACACACACATGATGATTAAGTCAATGTGACTGAAGGTTTTGGCTGGCTTGAAAGCGAAATTGTTAGTCACTCAGTTGTGTCCAGCTCTTTGCAACCCCATGGATTGTAGCCCTCCAGGCTCCTCTGTCCATGGAATTTTCCAGGCAAGAATAAAGGAGTGGGTGCCACACCCTTCTCCAGGGAATCTTCCCAACCCAGGGATGGAACCCAGGTCTCCTGTACTGCAGACAGATTCTTTACCACTGAGCCACCAGGGAAGCCCCAACAGGCTTGGTCACATGCAAACTAAATAGGGCTGATTCGGTGCATTTTACTGTATATAAATTGTAACACTAGAAATGTATTTTTAAGTCAATTTTTTTCTGAGCTCCGTGCAGCTAAACATATCTTCCCAGGAATGATTCTCATTGCCATTTCTACCAAGACATTTTTATGTAACTCATTTTTGGCCCAATAAATGTAGCCCAAGTACTAAAAACAGCAGGTTCACACCAGCTCCTACACAGTGATTTGTCAAATCTGTGATTTGACACAGTCTTGCATATTCAATAGAGATGTTAATTGATGCATCCTCTTCTAAGCTCTGTGGATTTTTAATGTCTTAAGATATATCGATTACAATTCACAGCATTTGTAGGCACTGATGTTTGGTTTTGGTTTTCAAGATCATTATTTTAAAATGTGAGGATATTCCAGGAACCATTAAGATCTTGTTTACACACAAACTACAGTTTAGTTCTGCAAATTGTAAGACTTTCATGGAACTCTTTGAGGGGAATGCACATGATATTAATCACGATCAGCCTCCTATCTTTAAGCTTGTTGACATATGGCCAAATGTGCTTCATCATTATTCATCAGTAAAGTGTTATTTGTGTTTTGCATTTCTCATCAATAACCGGTTTTCTTTCAGCTTATTAAAGCTTGGGCAAAGTCAGTGGAAAGTATATGTGTCCAAGCAGTATATGGAGATGTTCCAGGTGAGCTAAGATAGAGAGGAACCACAAAGGTTGTGACTATGCACAAGGGTGAGTGACTGTACGCTTCTACAGTCTGAATGGGATGGAAACAACGGAAAGACTTGATACTTACTCAGTTCTGGGTTCTGAGGGCAACCCGCACTATTCATGGCACGTAGAGACTATTCTCCATTAAAGCTAATTAACGCCTGATATCCTAGTCTACATGATAAATACTTATTTATCCATCCAGCTGTTGAAGGATATCTTGGCTGATTCCAAGTTTGGGCAGTTGTGAATAAAGCTGTCATAAATATTTGTGTACAGGCTTTGTATGAATATAAATTTTCATCTTCTTGGTAAATACCAACAATCACCATGCTGGATTATATGGTAATAGCATGTTTAGTTTTAGAAGACACTGCGAAACTGTCTTTTGATACTATTTTGCTTTCCCATTAGCAAGAAATGAGGGTTCCTGTTCTGCATTCTCATAGGCAGTTGGTGTTGTCAGTGTTTTGGATTTTAGACATTCTAGCAGCTATGTAGCAATATTTTACTGTTTTAAATTGCCATTTCCCTAGTGATGCATGATGGTGAACATGCATTTTCATGTTAGTTTCCATCTGTATATCATCTTTGGTGAGGTGTCTGTTCAGATTGTTTGCCTCCTTCAAAATTGGATAATTTACTCTTTATTGTTGAGTTCTAATATATTTTGGATAAGGCCTTTATCAGAGATGTCTTTTGCAAATATTTTCTCCCTAGATCACTTTTTAAACAGAGCATATCCCCCCTTACTTGTGACTTCAGTGGGGATATACCTATCATTTCAACATTAACATAATGTGAGTTATAGGTTTCAGATGAATAATTCTGCCACTCTAGAAATATTTAAATTCTGTATTTAAATTCCCAAGTTACTGAACATGTAACTTAATACATATGGGTATTTAATTATATGTCTTACCAAATCATGTTTCTCCTCTGATCCATTAATGTGGATGACTTTTATTAATAGAGTCTTACTACTATTTTTATACTTCTGGAATAAATTACAGTATAATTTTAATATGCATAACCATACATAATATACACTAATACATTATGTAGGTTGATCTGTCTTACTCTCAGGTTTTAGCAATAGATTAAACCCATAAAAAGAACTGATACAATTTCTTTATATTCTATAATAGACCATACAGTATGAAATTTATTGCTTTCTTTGAATTTGAAAAATATTACCTTTAAAAACAAAATAATTTATCTTTTATCTACATTAATCTCTACCTCTTGCTTCCTATTGTTGTTTTTCTTATCCAGTTTCTTATATTTAGTATTTAACTTATTTTTGTCTTATATTAAGAATAAAAGCATTTAAAGATAAGAATTTGCCTCTGAATTTAGCTTTGCCTATACTCTTTCATACTTAATATTATTGTTAATTTCTTAATTTTATATTACTAACTTTTACTTTTCTCTTTGACCAAGAATACTTATAATATTTTCATTCAAAATGAGTAGACTTTTCAAATACGCTTGTTATTAATTTTTAATATTATTTCCTTTAGGATAGTATGGGACTTTCCTGGTAGTCCAGTGGCTAAAGCTCTGTACTCCTAACGCAGTGGATGGCATCTAAGCCAAATAAATTTTTTTTAATGATATATTTGATTTCTGATTATTTTGGGAGTCATTTGAAACACTTTTACAGTCTCCACACACATATTTTATCCTGATAAGTGCTTTATTGGAAGTTGAATACAGAAAGGTATATTCTTTCTAGAATACAAAGTTTGGTATGTATTTATTAAATTAACCTTAACATTTTATTTTTTCACATCTCTACCTATTTACTTTTATCTCTTGGCCTTTCAAATGCAAATCACTGTGTGCAAGCTGCCTATTTCATTTTCATCTTTGTCATTTTCTCCTTATGTTTTTATTAGTCTTTAAGTATGTTGGTGTCATAATGTTTAACAGCTATCATCCACTTGCCTTTTTTATATGCATTTTAAAATAAATTCTTTTCTATACCAAGGATTAGATGTTTCACAGTTATCAAATCAACCCTTTGTTGTTTCTAATGTAGTATTCAAATTCTGCCATTGCAATTTTAATTTATTTAAATTTATTCAACTTCATTTTATTTCTTCCTATATCTTATCTGAATGAAAAAATACATGTTATATGTTTTGAATAGGGCCTGACACAGAATAAGTGCTCAACAAATGTTAACAATTGTTATTGACATCTAATTTGTTTTTGCAGAGTATATTTTACAGAGAACATATTTTAGAGCTATCAAGGATGTGCTTGTCTAAAATTGATATTCTTCCTACGTGTTTCATAAATGCCCTCTTTCTAGGTTACTTGAGAGCAATACTTCCATTTTTGTCACTGGCTTTATAGAGTTCTGTAGCATTCTGTTTTCCCACCTTAAACTGTTTCCCCAAGTTTGATGCTTGCCCTTAAGCTGAGTGTGTTCTCTTTGGTCCTATTCACTAAGCCACTACTTGCTTTAAGAATCCCCCACCCAAATCTTAACTCGGAAGACTGGATGACATAAACTGCATTTTCAGTTCAAGGACCTAACAACCAAGATCAGAAGGGATAGGAGGGGCCTGGCTTCTGTTGGCAAAGCTCTAAGCCATTCCTTCAGCATTGTTGAGTGAATCATTTATGACGAGGTGACATTTTTCAATTAGATTTCTATTTGGTCTGGTCTTTTTAGCAGGGCCAACCTGCAGCCTTGCCCAGGCTCTTAATCAGCTTCCATTACCAACACTGACAGCTTTTCTTCTCACCTTTCTGCTGTGGGAACTAGGGATCTCCAGCGGCAATGGCTTTGAAGGCCTCTAACCTGTACAGTCAAAAAGCAGTTCAAGTCCCACATTTTATGCCACGGCCTCCCTTTATTCTTAAAAATTAGGGCTTCCTAGCAGTGATTTTCTACTTGATTCTTACTGGGGATTAATAACATCAAGGAGTCCATTGGGGCATTGTGCAGTTTGCCCAGGACAGTTCCATTTTATGCTTGTTATAGACCAATTAATGTCTACTGATTATCTTAGTGCTTCCTTTCATTCTCAGAAAGTGTCCCTGCTTGGGATACAGATAACGTAATTTTCATATGAGTGGAGGTAGCTTTGTAAAGAAAGAGCTGACTCTCTCTGAAAGGGACATAGGTCTGGCACAATAAAGTAATAAATTTTTCAATAAGAGGAGAGAGAATCCAACGAGGTTTGTGAAAGTAAACGCCAAGTTCTATATTCATGTGAGGTCATTCTCTCTGTTCCGTTTGTTTGGAGACTTTGCTCAGAATCTTTGCATCCCCTCAGGAAACCTATCAGAGTTTGTACTTGGAAAGCAATACGTCTAACACATTGAACTTCATGATCAGAGGTCGTATCCCTCTGCTCAGCCTCACTCATCTGCTCATTACTAATTCCTTAAGCTCTGGGACACTACAGCTGACATACATCTTTAGGTGACCGAAAAGGCTGACACAACCATGATAAGATGTCAGCCAGTTCAGCCCTGAGCAGTAGGTGGCAACAACAATAATTAGGTTCAGAAAGAGTGCAAAGCCTGAAGGGTAATGAAGTATTCCCTGTTTCATTAGATTACCAGGCAGTCAGGGGTCCTGCAGCACCTCCAGTCTGCTAGCTACACTGACAAATTAGTGTGGGAGTCATTTTGCTCAGCAAATAATGAGCACAGGCGTATTTGGCAAGACCATGGTTCTGCTACTTCACAGGTAGGTTACCTGCTTCCAGTTCAGTTCAGTCGCTCAGTCGTTTCCAACTCTTTGCAACCCCATGAATCGCAGAACACCAGGCCTCCCTGTCCATCACCAACTCCCGGAGTTCACCCAAACTCATGTGCATTGTGTCGGTGATGCCATCCAGCCATCTCATCATCTGTCGTCCCCTTCTCCTCCTGCCCTCAATCCCTTCCAGCATCAGGGCCTTTTCTAATGAGTCAACTCTTCGCATGAGGTGGCCAAAGTTTTAGAGTTTCAGCCTCAGCATCAGTCCTTCCAATGAACACCCAGGACTGATCTCCTTTAGGATGGACTGGTTAGATCTCCTTGCAGTCCAAGGAACTCTCAAGAGTCTTCTCCAACACCACAGTTCAAAAGCATCAATTCTTTGGTGCTCAGCTTTCTTTATAGTCCAGTTGTCACATTCATACATGATCACTGGAAAAACCATAGCCTTGACTAGATGGACCTTTGTCGGCAAAGTAATGTCTCTGCTTTTTAATATGCTATCTAGGTTGGTCATAACTTTCCTTCCAAGGAGTAAGTGTCTTTTAATTTCAAGGCTGCAATCACCATCTGCAGTGATTTTGGAGCCCCAAAAAATAAAGTCTGACACTGTTTCCACTGTCTCTCCATCTATTTGCCATGAAGTGATAGGACCAGATGCCATGATCTTAGTTTTCTGAATGTTGAGCTTTAAGCCAACTTTTTCACTCTCCTCTTTCACTTTCATCAAGCTTTTTAGTTCCTCTTCACTTTCTGCCATAAGGGTGGTGTCATCTGCATATCTGACATTATTGATATTTCTCCCGGCAGTCTTGATTCCAGCTTGTGCTTCTTCCAGCCCAGTGTATCTCATGATGTACTCTGCATATAAGCTAAATAAGCAGGGTGACAATATACAGCCTTGATGTACTCCTTTTCCTATTTGGAACCAGTCTGTTGGTCCATATCCAGTTCTAACTGTTGCTTCCTGACCTGCATACAGGTTTCTCAAGAGGCAGGGCAGGTGGTCTGGTATTCTAATCTCTTGAAGAATTTTCCACAGTTCATTGTGATCCACACAGTCAAAGGCTTTGGCATAGTCAATAAAGCAGAAATAGATGTTTTTCTGGAACTCTCTTGCTTTTTCGATGATCCAGCGAATATTGGTAATTTGATCTCTGGTTCCTCTGCCTTTTCTAAAACCACCTTGAACATCTGGAAGTTCATGGTTCACATATTGTGGAAGCCTGACTTGGAGAATTTTGAGCATCACTTACTAGCGTGTGAGATGAGCGCAATTGTGTGGTAGTTTGATCATTCTTTGGGATTGCCTTTCTTTGGGATTGGAATGAAAACTGACCTTTTCCAGTCCTGTGGCCACTACTGAGTTTTCCAAATTTGCTGGCATATTGAGTGCAGCACTTTCACAGCATCATCTTTCAGGATTTGAAATAGCTCAATTGGAATTCTATCACCTCCACTAGCTTTGTTCATAGGGATGCTTTCTAAGGCCCACTTGACTTCACATTCCAGGATGTCTGGCTCTAGGTGAGTGATCACACCATCGTGATTATCTGGGTCATGAAGATCTTTTTTGTACAGTTCTGTGTATTCTTGCCACCTCTTCTTAATATCTTCTGCTTCTGTTATATCCATACCATTTCTGTCCTTTATCAAGTCCATCTTTGCATGAAATATTTTCTTGGTATCTCTAATTTTCTTGAAGAGATCTCTAGTCTTTCCCATTCTGTTGTTTTCCTCTATTTCTTTGCATTGATCACTGAGGAAGTCTTTCTTATCTCTCCTTGTATTCTTTGGAACGCTGCATTCAAATGGGAATATCTTTCCTTTTCTCCTTTGCTTTTTGCTTCTCTTCTTTTCACAGCTATTTGTAAGGCCACCTCAGACAATCATTTTGCTTTTTTGCATTTCTTTTCCATGGGGATGGTCTTGATCCCTGTCTCCTATACAATGTGATGAACCTCTGTCCATAGTTCATCAGGCACTCTATCAGATCTAGTCCCTTAAATCTATTTCTCACTTCCACTGTATAGTCATAAGACATTTGATTTAGGTCATACCTGAATGGTCTAGTGGTTTTCCCTACTTTCTTCAATTTAAGTCTGAATTTGGCAATAAGGAGTTCATGATCTGAGCCACAGTCAGCTCCTGGTCTTGTTTTTGCTGACTGTATAGAGCATCTCCATCTTTGGCTGTAAAGAATATAATCAGTCTGATTTTGGTGTTGACTGTCTGGTGATGTCCATGTGTAGAGTCTTCTCTTGTGTTGTTGGAAGAGGGTGTTGCTATGACCAGTGCGTTCTCTTGGCAAAACTCTATTAGCCTTTGCCCTGCTTCATTTCATACTCAAGGCCAAATTTGCCTGTTACTCCAGGTGTTTCTTGACTTCCTACTTTTGCGTTCCAGTCCCCTATAATGAAAAGGACATCTTTTTTGGGTGTTAGTTCTAAAAGGTCTTGTAGGTCTTCATAGAAATGTTCAGCTTCAGCTTCTTCAGCGTTACTGGTTGGGACATAGGCTTGGATCACCATGATATTGAATGGTTTGCCTCGGAAACGAACAGAGATCATGCTGTCGTTTTTGAGATTGCATCCAAGTACTGCATTTCGGACTCTTTTGTTGACCATGACGGCTACTCCATTTCTTCTAAGGGATTCCTGCCCACAGTAATAAAGATAATGGCCATTTGAGTTAAATTCACCCATTCCAGTCCATCTTAGTTCACTGAATCCTAGAATGCCGACGTTCACTCTTGCCATCTCCTGTTTGACCACTTCCAAATTGTCTGGATTCATGGACCTAACTTTCCAGGTTCCTATGCAATATTGCTCTTTACAGCATTGGACCTTGCTTCTATCACCAGTCACATCCACAACTTGGTATTTTTTTTTGCTTTGGCTCCATCCCTTCATTCTTTCTGGAGTTATTTCTCCACTGATCTCCAGTAGCATACTGGGCACCTACCAACCTAGGGAGTTTCTCTTTCAGTATCCTATCATTTTTCCTTTTCATACTGTTCACAGGGTTCTCAATGCAAGAATACTGAAGTGGTTTGCCATTCCCTTCTCCAGTAGACCACATACCTGCTTCTAGTCATCCCTAAAACTCCAGCAGAGACTGGCTAGAGCCTTAAAGAAGACTGTGCTTTCCTCCCAACCTCCGAAGGCCTACCTAAGAAGGAAGCCAAGGTGTAGTTAGAAACAAGGTTTAGGCTTTGTAACATGCTAGGTTCTGGGAGAAGGGAGCGAGGACACAGAGCTCTCTTGCCCCACCAGTTCTCATGCCTTTCAGTTTATCACAGGGGATAGAAGCTACCACCAATATTTTGCTTCCCATCAACTACATGAGGAAAGGAGGTGATCACTTGCTTCAGACTTACCCTTCACCATAAGGAGATCTTGCCTCCACTACTCCTTATCAGAGCAGTTCTCAGGAACATGAGATTAAAATCCAGACAGAACTGGGTTCAAATCCTTGCTCTGCCATTTAATAATGGCATGGCCTTAGAAACTATATTTCTGTTGCCTCTCCCTTCTATTGAAGGGAAATAATACTACTTTCCTCATAGTGTTAACGTGAGATATTCAGGAGAAGGCACTTACAGAGTGCTTAGCTCAGGTACTGGTACATAACAGGGTTTAATTAGCCTTTATTATGATTAATATTTGCTGAATGAGGGAACCACTGAAGTTACGAACGAAGGAAATGGGACTAGAGTTGGGAGTGAAATGAATGAGTAAATAATAATTGAGTGATTACTCTGAGTCATGCAGTGTGCTAGGTGTTGGGGGAAAAATTGTGACCAAAATTCAGATGCCATTTATTCTGTCATGGACTGCATGTAGTACTGGAGCCAGACCTTAGCTTTAAAAGGAAATACTGTGCTGACAGGATGCACTTTTTAAAATAGAGTTAAATGTTCCATGGGAACGTGAAACAAGAAAACCTGATCTCATGGAAAGCTTTTCTGAACAACAGCCATTTCTAGAGATGGGATCTCAGACCTGAGGGATGAGGGGTTCATGTAGGGCAGTGTTAAGCATTCTAGGAGCGAGAACTACATGCACGCAAGCCCTGTGGTAAAAGGAAATACTGTGTGGCCAAGGAACCAAAGAAGGCAATTGTGCATCTTTGAGATATTCAACTGGGCAACAGGATCCATGGAACTGGAAGTCAGAAGAAAGTACCAGGATCTGAAGGCCATCTCTATGCTCTTAGCACATGGGCCTAGATGAGTTGACAAAGGTGACTCAAAATGGATAGAGGATTAGTAGGCAACTCAGGAGATTTAATACCATGTATGTTAGTCACTATTGCCGTATAACAAATAGCCCTGAATTGTAGCAACTTGAAACAATCACTACTTTACCTATGATTTTGCAGGCTGGGAATGTGCAAAGGGCTTGGTGTAGCAGTTCTCATTTGGGGTCTCTCACGCAGATACAATCAGATGTCAACCAGGTGTGCTGTCATCTGAAGGCTCAACCGGGTTGGACATTGAGGAGGTTCATTGGCATGTTTTTCATTGGACGCTGGTTTCAGCTAGGGACTTGGCTGGAGTTGTTGACTAGAATGACTACACAGAGCCTCTCCAACATAAGTTTCATAAATTACACACAGTTCTGCCAGAGCAAGTGACCCCAGAGACGCAGGAAAAGTTTCTACCACCTAGCCTCCAAAGTCACATAGCGTAACTTAATCTACACTCCACCATAAAGCAATCACAAAGCCAATGAGATTGGAGGAGGGGACACAGACATTACCTCTTCAGAGGAAGCAGTGTAAATAAATGTGGAAGTCAGATTTTAAAGCCACCACACAAAAGAAAGAGAGAATGATGACCCCTGTCAATTGTTGATAAAAGCTCAATCACAATGGGATGTGAAAAAATGTATAGGATTTAGCAACGTGGACATCATGATTGACTTTCACCCACATGCTACACAAAACACATCAGAGTTAAATTGGCCTTCATTATTCACATGTGTTTATTCTGTAACCTCAGGAAACAGTAAGGACTTGCTATCTGCTGTGGTTCTTACCATGCCTCATGCAGAAAACTGAGCTCAAGTGAAGTCTCAACAAATATGCTACTTACTAGTATATTTAGGTCACAACCTCAGAAATTCTTGAGCTCAGAGTCTAGGTCATCATGGTATGTTGTCCAATGTCTAGAATAGCACCTGGGCTATATGGGTGTTCAACATTTACTTAACAAAACACACCAAAATTTTAAACCTCTCCAGTGGAAAGATTTTTGAGAAGAGGAACTATGACTGCACCAGTCTCAAAAGTTCTCATTTTTGAGGGCTTTTCAGATGTATCTGCTAAATGCTGAAGCAACTCTATTCCTGGCCAATAGTGAGACTCCTCTCCAAAGATGATGATCAGATCCAGATTTCATTTAATATCTATTGGGGACCTATAACATTTCAAATCCCTTGGCCTGGGGGAAATCCATTCCTCAGACTTGACAGACTCCTGAGGCAGTAGCTCTTGGCTTCTGTATTACACATCCTAAATGCCAAATTTCTAGGTGCGTCAGAGCAGCCTACTTTATTTAGACAGCAAGCACTCCTCTTGGCTAGAGATTTTGAAAATAATGCAATCTATTTTCCTTCCTCCTAGCTATTTTCCATTCTTATGTAACGTGTGTTCTACAAAGCTCTGGCCAAGCCAGGAAGCAGAAAGTCAGCATGCATCTAATATACTCAGAACCAGGGAGCCAAGGCTCTGGGCCAGGGGACCCTGGACTTGCTCAATGCCTTGGCTCAACAAGTACAGCAAAACAGGTAGCTCAGGTGGGTTTAAAACCATCAGACAGAGGGATGGACAAACAGTGTAAATGGAAGCTTAAGCCATGGACGCCGCTGGTTATTTAGAGAATGGGCTTCTTTGGCTCATGTTTCTTGGAAGAGGGAAAAATTAAGCCCAGGAAAGCTGCTCTTAGTTGAGAATCTTTCATCCTGGCCTCTTTTCCTGGCTCTCTTCTTTAGCAATGTCATTGTCTTCTTGAAGCAACTGTCAGCAGGTGGCTTTCTGAATGGATGCCTGACCTCTTCTGAAAGTTTGCTGACTAGTTTAGGAATGTATGAGAAGTCCAGAGAGCTTTTTTTTTTTTTTTTTCCACCAGATCAGAAGTGTTTTTTTTACCTACTAGGGGACTGGGAGACCAATCAGCTCAGAATGCCTCCACTGCCCTCTGTTAACTTAAGGGGGAAAAGTTTTCATCTACCCTCTTAGGATCACTGTCTGGGTCTGAAAATTAAACTAACAGACAGATTAACAGAAGAAATGCCCAAAAGCTTATTTAATATAAGTTTTATGTGATATGGCAGCCTTCATAAGGAAATGAAGATTTTTTCCCCCAAAACAGACCTGTGTATTTTATGCTCGGTTGGGTGAAGAGTGGGCAGTTGTGGAGGAATGTGTAGGTTAAGGAGTGTAAGGTCATTGTAGTCGACTGGGGGAAGTTTAACAAGGTCTGTTAGGATTTTTCTTGGAGTCCCTTTGTCTTTGGAGATAAAGATGTTCCTTTTGTCCAACGTAGGGCAGCCATCTCTCACATAAGAATTTATATTTCAGAAAAGAAAAGAAGGGAGGAAGGAGGTCAGAGTGACCTTCTTGCTTTTGCACTTTTCTCAAACCCTTTCAGCTTAAAATATTCAAGATGCCAGGTGCCATATTTGGGGGGTAGTATGTCCTAAATCCCATCATTAGCCTTTCTCGACTTCCTATTCTCTTGTTCAGCTTCACATAAAATATAATATATTACAACTGTCAGGCTTAATGGACCCATTCTAACTGGTAGCACTTTTACTCAAACTCCCGACTTTTGGAGATATAGATTTCCATGTTTAATTGAATAATACATTTTAATAATTGTTCTTTTTGGAGCGGGAGCCTTGAAACGCCTAGTCCAACAGTTTTTAATTCAGTATAAAGTGTCTCCTGATACTTTTATGAATCTTTCAATACAAATGAAGGCTACAATTAGCATAAATGGCTGGAGAATACACAGTAAGCTTAATCTTCTACATAGCACCAGCTTGAATATTAATAACTTCAGCTGGAAGGAGAAGGGATAAATGGTAGCCTTTGACAGAGAAGTGCATTTTGAGACAAAATTACACTCTTTCCTTGGTTTATTAGGGAAGAATCTGAAAATTCGGCCTCAACTTGTCCTCTAAGAAGAAGGGAAGCAGATATTCTCCAATTCCAGTCCCCCAGAAGCACTGAAGCTTTAAGTGGCACCTCCTGTAAACTGAGAGTGAAAATTACTCTTTTCACTTAATATTCATCTGTACCACAGACACCAGGGCAGTGGGGATGGAATGAGTATAGCATTTGCTTAATGGTGGTCAAATAAAGATATTATGATGGCTAAACTTCACTGTTTTGTGTTGCCTCTCCCTTAGACAGATGCCTTAGGACCCACTGACTTTAGGACCCATCACCTTTTAAACCACTTGTTGCTTAAAAGGATCTATCACATCTCTGGAGGCCCCAGCAGAAAGTACAATTTATGGTGAAATGAGCAGCAATGTCTTATCATAGTTAATTGATCCCTCTTTTCTTTCTCCATTGCCAATCAGTCCCCAGAGAGTATCACTGTTTCTTCATAAGTCTTGCACTCCTTTCTCTTCCATTCCAGCTCAATACCCACCTCTTCGATGCAGGTTCTCAGCACCCCTGTCTGCCCCACTGCTATAGCTTCTCTCTGATCCTCTAGTCTCACTCCAATCACTGGTCATCATCTAACTCATCACTGTTTATGTGAGAGATGGGGAGGAGAGAGAGATGAGTTTGGGAATCAGGGAGACCTAGATTTTAATCTAAGCTCTCCTGTAGCTCTGCAAACTTAGACAAGTCATCCCACTTCCCTACTTCATATGTCTGCTCATCTATAACATATGAAGAGTAGTGCCCACCTCACAATGTTGCTTTGAAAATTATATGAGAAAACATATGTGAAACTCAAGTCAAACATCCTTACTCGTTCCATCCTGTCCACACACATCATCACTTCCTGGCATACTACTAATGGTATCCAAATGTCATTCCAGCCAACAAAACTCAGAACCATCCTTCTGTGCTAGGCATGGTGTTAAAGGCAGATAAAGTATATTTAGCCCAGCCTCCTCAAGGGTCTGATATTTGAGCGGAGCAATTCTGCCATCATTTTCTACCTGGTACTCACAATTTCACTATTGGCCTCCTGTATCATCAAGTCATTTCTCTCTCCCAGTGCACTAATCAGTCTCTTTGGTGAAGCCTGCCTGATTAGAATATGCTCCTTTCCAACCTAGAGGGAATTCTCCCCTCAGAAGAGCCAGAGTGTATATAAGGCCATCCTCCTCATTTGACGCAGTTTTTGAATGTAGTCTCCTGAGTCACTGGGATGTCTCCTGAGTCACTACATAATTATATCATTTTTTTCCCAACTAAAATGTAGGCTTCTCTAGGGCAGAGACCATATTTTCAGTCTTTTAGCATTTCCCACAAATCAAGGAGCGGGTGTTAAGCTGGGAATTGGGGAGAGGCTTTGTTTTTAAGAAGTAGAAATTGCAGAATTTCATTGGGGGGAAAAAAGCAATGAAATAGTTTGCTCATCAAGAGTGCTGATCACCAAGATATCTGGTTCTTCTCCTTTTGTACCTATGAGAAACTGCACTTCCCAAACCCCTTGAAGTTAGGTGTGGTCATACAGCTTGCTTTTCCCAATGAAATTTGAGCAGAAATGACAGTCACTTTCAGAATTCTCTGAAAGGCTACTGCACGGGGTTTCCTTATGCTACCATCTTCCATGCTGACTAGCTACAGTCTTGATTTTGAGGCTGAAGAGCCAGTATCCTTGAATGAGGCAGCATGGACTAACCTCCAGCTGGACTGAGATTGATATAACATAATTAAGCAAGAATTAAACCTTTGTTGTTTCAAGACATTAAGATTTGGGTTTTCTTTTGATAGGCTTTATTTCTAGAACAGTTTCAGATTGAGAAGACAGTATGGAAAAACTGATAGTACAAAGTTCTCATTTAGCTCGTGTATCCAGGTCTCCCTATTATTAACATTTTACACCAATGCAGTATATATTTGTTACAATGAATGAACCAATACTGACATATTACTATTAACGGAAGTCCATACTATATTCATATTTCCTGAGTTTTTACCTAACATCCTTTTTATGTTCCAGGATCCTATCCAGGATACCACATTACATTTAATCATCACGTATCCATTTGGCTCTTGGCTGAGACAACTTCTCAGTTGTGCCTTGTTCTTGATGACTTCAGTAGTTTTGAGGAGTACTGCTCAGGTATATTGTCAGATGCCTACTGAAATTAGATTTTTTTCTCATAACAGATTCAGGGAGGAAGATGACAGAGATAAAATGCCATTTTCATCTCATCATATCAAGAGTATGTATATACCATCAACATAATGTCAACTATTGATGCTGACCTTGATCACCTGGGTTGGGTAGTCTTTATCAGGTTTTTCCACTGAAAAGTCACACTTAATCTTCTTTTTCCATAGTGTACTCTTTGGAGGGAGACCACCAAGCACAGCCCACTCTCCAGGACTGGGGAATTCTGCTTCCCCTCTTTAGGATAGAGTATCTACATAAGTTATTTGGAATCTTTCTACACAGGAGATTTATCTCTTCCTCATTTATTAATTTATCTACTCTTTTATTCATTCATTTAATATTTGAAGTCAGTTAACTCATGAGTATTTGTGTACACTTTGGGTTATAATTCAGTACTACTTTATTTGTTGCTCAAATTTTTCCTACTTTGTATATGGAGTGCTCTTTCAGTTGGTTTCTGTGCTTCTTTGACATGCCCTCATTGCTTTTTATTGTTTTTTGAACACGTCCTTACTTCCTAAGGTTACACAAGATGTTTTGGGACTACCTAGCATGTTTCCTTCTCCAGTCTTAGTAACAGATATTTCTCGAGAAAACCCTGGTTCCTCCATCCTTTTTTTTTTTTTTTTTCTGAGAATGGTTTTAGAGACCAAGATCTGAGTGCTATGTATGCTCATTGCTACTGAAGTATCATTCCTCTCAGATGATGGAGCAAATAAACATAAGAGCATATACTAACCCATGTATACACATATATGTAAGAATATTTCTATTTGCAACCATCTGTATCTCAAGCAACTAAACACAAGTTAGTACTGATGTTTCCAACACTACTCTCTCATTTCTGGATCATTATGGTTTCCTCTTGTTCACCTGCAAATTATCAGTCTAACACTGAGAAATACGATTCTTATCATCTATCATCCACTTACTTAATTGCTCACATATACATATAGAACAGTGTCAGTATTTAACCCATACTTTGATGGAAAATAACTCTATCCACTAAAGTTCTTGTGAATAAATCCTTTAGCCATTAGTTTCACAGATGCTATTCATTTCCAAAGTTACTTAGGTCAACATATTTCCCCCCTTCCTCCTTTGATAAAATTGTCTCATACATTTGTTAACACATTTAGATTTTCTTATCAAAATCTGCATTCCTTCCTTGGATCTGGGAACTTTTTTCAACTACTCTGATACATTATTCTAGCCCTGCTTCATATACCTATTAACTCATGAAAGTGCTTGAATCAACCTGAATGGTGTGTACACAGGGAAATTTCTGGCATGCCTGTTAAATGGTGGGACAGGATTATGTTTCTAAGGAGCAGCAAATCCTCTTGTCAAAAAAGATTGTTTTAAAACCTGAGGGAGTTATTAGCACTGAGTAATTAATAATTAGAAATGTCTGCAGATGAATACAATTATACTAAGATTGCCTGGCACTTACAAAGCAGGTAGGTCTATGTGTGCACACATACACAAGTTCATACACTATAAAGAAGGAGGGACTCCATCATAGCAACATTTCTGACTCAGACTACACATTTAGAAATATTTTTAAAGTATTAGAAACAGCTTTATACTATATTATAATCAGTGCTCATATTGATTCACATTTAGGGAGCTCCAGTAAAAAATAAACATAAGCCAGTTCTAAAATGATCCGCTTGGATAATTTTGTTTGTTTGTCTGTTTTGCTTAATTTTCAAACTATGATTACTCAAAAGTCAACACATGCCTACATCTTCCACTTAAGAAGACTATTATCTGGAGTCCCAACCTGTGAGATAAGCCTGTACTCCCATCAGGAAAACATTTGAGAACTTTCTAGTTTTATATCCAGAACACCAGCATGCATCTGTCAACACACTGAGCTACACTGCAAGCAGGAGACAATAAGTCAAATACAATTTTGAAAATTTAATGTGTCAATTTAAGACTGCCACTCACAGAGTGGTTGGAAAACCAATTTTCAGAGAAGCGGGTCAGAAGTGGTAAACAAATTCCCAGTGCTAAGCAGTTGCTGATGTAAATTGTCTGAAATGAAAGAAATTTATTCATGACCATAGTGGGCTCAAGAAATTAATTTAGAGAAATTTTTTCCCACCGTCCCTGGAGTATGCAATTCTTAAATAAATGATCAATAGCTGACTTGAGCCAAACGAAGGACTTGCCCAGAACCAGGCAGGTAATTACTTACAGTGATGAGCTAAGGAAGGAAGGCATGCGGGAGCACAGTGGCATTAATCATGGCTTTAATCCATCCCTCCTTTTCTACTGGAATTATTTGAAAAATCACAGAACAACTCTGTCCACTAGAAAATTTATAGATCAAGGTGCATGTTTCAGAGGCCTTCATTTTCAGGACAACCCCCTGAGTAGGTAGTGAGAATTATTAATGGGAAATAATTTTTTTGTGCTTTTTAGGAGACATTGGAGTTACTGATTAGATAAATAAGCCTGCGTGAGGGGGAGCAGGGGGAGGTGAATAAGACATGGGCCATTTGGGTCTGTAAATATCTGTTTAGTCCTCTAGTGGGAATCAGGGTAGAACATTCGCTCTATTTAGTCCTCAGGATAAAATGCCCACTACTGGTGTTGAAATCATCACCCTCTACAAGCTGGAGCACGATGTAAGAGCTAATTGGTGGGATGAGTCTGGTACTTCAGCCCTGGAAGTTCCTTGGTTTTTTTCCAAGGGTAATTAACTCACCCATGGAAGAAAACTGCAGTGCAGTATGTCAAAGCTGAAGGAACACTGGACAAGCATATACATACTCACGGTACAAATTATACTACTTGGAATCTACAGAGAGGCACTCAAGTATGTAAGCACTGCCATGGCTAGGCAATCTCAAGTCCATCACCAAGGAGATAGACTCAATTTAAAAAAATAAGTATTTTGCAGCCATGAAAAACAATAAGGTAAATCTGCATGTATTGTGTGAAATTATTTACAAGATAAGTTATCAAGGGTAAAAACACTAGAAACAGGATAGTACATATAGTCTGTCTCCATTTGGATAAAAGAACATATGTTTACCCATATTTTATGTAGTATCATTACGTAAGCATAGAAAATTTGTGAAAAAAATACCTAAGAAACAATGTGTGAGGGTTGCCTTTTATAACTGGGGATGGAGTCGTAAAAATAGAAAAAAGGGTTTAAATTTTCCTTGTGTTTATTTTTCTTACTATAAACATGTATTGATATAAATGAACATTCAGTTAATTTAAAAGTCCCTCTTTTTTTTTTTTTTTTTTAAAGAACATAGTTCTAGTAGCAGCTCCTAAATTCTAATTCCTCTGTTCTTCAATGACCAGTGAGAACTTACTAAAATCAGGCCCAGGCTTCTGGGCTCAACCACTGATTAGTTATGTGACCTTGGGTAAGCCACTTCTGGATTTTTCTGTAAATAAATATACTGGTCTAGACTTAGTATATTCAGAAAGACATCATATCTGCTGCCTTAGCTAACAGTGTGGAAGGCTAGGGGAGAAGCCCAGGGATTCCAGGTGCGCTATACACAGATCTGCTTCAAAAATGGATGCAACTTTATGCAGTCTAGATATATAGAATCTATGGATGTGAAAGAAGGGGCCTCAGGCTAAACTTTACTAGAAAATCTGATATCCTGCTGGAAAGTGCCATTAAAAACATATTAGAAAAATATGAAGACAGTGACATTATTTCTTTGAAAACAACTCTTCTCTTCTGACTCTTCTCTAGTTGAGAATCTTGAATGATACTTCAAATAGGCATAAGTATTAATACTCTAACTTACCAGATTGACATGTTCTCATTTACACAGTCTAGCTTTATTTTTTTTGGATGTTTTTTATCTAAATTTTATTTTTATTTTTCATTTATTTTTATTAGTTGGAGGCTAATTACTTTACAATATCATAGTGGTTTTTGCCATACATTGACATGAACCAGCCATGGATTTACATGTGTTCCCTATCCTGATCCCCCCTCCCACCTCCCTCCCCATCCCTTCCCTCTGGGTTTTCCCAGTGCACCAGCCCTGAGCACTTGTCTCATGCATCCAACCTGGGCTGGTGATAAGGAAAATAAAGCAGCCCTTAAAGGACACAACTGTTCAAGATGAAAATAAGAAATCTTATATTCCATGGATGTAATGATTACATCCATGTAATTCATGTCCATTGAGTCGGTGATGCCATCCAACCATCTCATCCTGTGTCGCCCCCTTCTTCTGCCTTCAATCTCTCCCAGCATCAGAGTCTGTTCCAAGGAGTCAGTTCTTCACATTAGGTGGCCAAAGGATTGAAGCTTCAGCTTCAGCATCAGTCCTTCCAATGAATATTCAGGACTGATTTCCTTTAGGATTGACCGGTTTGATCTCCTTGCTGTCCAAGGGACTCTCAAGAGTCTTCTCCAACACCACTGTTCCAAAGTATCAATTCTTTTGCACTTAGCTTTCTTTATAGTCCATGACCAATAGCAAACTCATTCCAATGGATAACCCATCAGTACTTGAGCACTCAAAACAAACTTCCTGTTCCAGTCCTGGTACGCAGACACCTATTTGCTAAACTGACTATGGTGTAAAAGTTCTGCTGTATACCTTCACTTCCTGTTGCCTCCCCTAGACACTCAACTAAAAATGAGTGCGAATCCTGCAGTATACAACCTTGACACTTATTTAACTGAAATCTTAGAATTTGAATCTTTCAGAGGGAACACCTAAAATTGTAGCCCATTGAGAAGGAGAAGCCTGAAGGAAATCAACTCAGACCTGAAGTACTCCTGAGAAAACTATGCCTCTCAAGGAAGAACAATGCATCATAAATTTTAATGAATAGGATTTATTCACTCAGGTCTCTTGTTAACTTAGAGTTCCCACAAATCCCAGTGGAGAAGTTAAATTTGCATTTATATAGAGACTAAATACTCTACCAAAAAGGCATCTGTCCTCAAATTTTATTTTTCTATAGGAAACACTAAAGGAAAAATATCACCATCAAATCATCAGGTGAAAACACTGAACAGACTATGGGCTTCTGTCAGCTGAAAAATGGGGATACTATTGCTTTCACAGGCTTCCCCAGTAGCACAGCTGGTAAAGAATCTCCTGTAATCTCCTGCAATGCAGGAGATGTCAGTTCAATTTCTGGGTCAGGAGGATTTGCTGGAGAAGGGATAGCTACCCACTCCAGTATTCTTGGGCTTCCCTGCTGACTCAGCTGGTAAAGAACCTGCCTGCAAAGCGGGAGACCTGGGTTCGATCCCTGGGTTGGGGAGATCCCCTGGAGAAGGGGATGGCAACCCACTCCAGCATTGCTTTCATGGTGCAATTAGTAATAATCAAACAGGATAATGTGCATTAAGCTCCTAACACAGTGATTTGAACGTTATAGGCACCAAATAAAATGTTTTCTGTGAATGTTAGAGAATTGTAAATTACATATGTGACTTGCATCCGTGGCCTGTGTTATATTCCTATTGGATATTACTGAACTTGGGGCGTTGAGGGGGTGGCGAGATTACTATGAGCAGAACTGCCTGCGAAGCTGTCACAGAAACATCGCGACCCAAGTTGGCAGTTCAGAAGGATGAGTCAACGTTGACTGAATAGAGAGAGGAGGCAGACCTCTTAAGTGGAAGGAAGAGCTAGGGAGGAAAGATGGCCTGATTTCTGTGGGGGATAGAGGTCAGGGGAGGCTGAGCCGTGGAGTCTGTGTGGGGTATCTGTACACAAATCAAAGCTCTCATTTAGACTGATGTCGGTAAACAGGAAACAGCATTTATTGAATTCCTCATTAGCTAAAATGTACAGCCTATTGTAATTCTATTGCAAAGGGAAGCCAACTGTCAGTTTAAATAACAGTGCCATTTGGAGAACTATTTTTCTGTGAAAATATTAGGTGAGGCAGGTCCTTGGAAATTCAAGACTGCAATTTGCTCATCCTTGAAATTTTCAAGTACATTATCTCTAACTGGAAAGTAGAACTCTAATAAATTAAAGATTTTATTTCAGATAAAAGATTGTACTTCAGACTATAGGTTCTGGCCCTAAATTTGCATTAAGCTTTCCTTTTTTATGAACCTTTATCTGAACATGTCTCCAGTAGAAATGATATGCTTGCGTATAGATTCGAAGCTGAAGCGACACTGTCACATAGGCTTTGGCATTAAACAGATCTGAGTGGCCATGCTGACTTTCCTACTTAGCAGCTAGCTATGTAACCTCCCTGGTTTTAAATAACCTCGTCTGTAAAATGGGGCCAATGATACCTACCTACACACTTACTCACAGAAAGGTGTTAATAATTGAGAAATGTCAGGCAGTGCATTTCGGAGAAGGCAATGGCACCCCACTCCAGTGCTCTTGCCTGGAGAATCCCAGGGACGGCGGAGCCTGGTGGGCTGCCGTCTATGGGGTCACACAGGTCGGACACGACTGAAGTGACTTAGCAGCAGCAGGCAGTGCATTGAGCACACCGCCAAGAATATGGTGGAAGCTTAGGGAATGCAGATACACCTACTAACATCCACAAACAAATGTATGTGCCTAGTGTGAGAAATGCAGACTCTGTTTTTGAATATACTAACCATGAATGCTGAATGGTCATGGGAAAGCATATGCAAACCTGTCCAAGTGACTTCCTGAGGTATCAGAGCACCAAGACCACTCAGCCCCTGAAGGACTCTAGAATGCTCCATTAGTGCCAAATCAACTGAGAGTACAACATTTGTACAAGAAGCAGCGATTTCCTTTTCAAATTTTCTTAAACAAGATGGGGAAACAGTCTCCCAGACCAAGAAGTGTAGATCTCAAGAGAAGACTGAGAACATGTTGATGAGATCCCAGGCCTAGGCTGACAGAGGACGCCAGCAGGGTCAGAAAGAAGGTGGATTTGGTCATTCTATCAACCACTATGATTGCTTCATTCTCAGCCCTTCACACAATTCTGAATTAATCACATACCCAGATCTGGAAGAGTAGGCTGGATACTCCTTTTATTTTATGATACTTGTTCTCAAGATGCACAGCAGGGCTTTGAACTCTGAAGCAGTAAGGATTATTTTACCCATGATTGACCCAAAGTGATCAGTTCTAGTACCAACCAAATAATTGAATCAATGAACACCTTGGGTTGAAACTAACACATTTGTGCATGCTCTCATGGGGAGTGAGTTTACTCTGGTACAGGTCAGAGACACTGGACTTTCCAAGGACCCCAGGGACAGCAATGTTCAAACCTGCTTATAGCTGAAAACCAAGAAGAAACATTTCAAAATGACAGATATCCCTGCTCCTGACTCTAAACTTTGTATTTCTAAAGTGGGGAGTAAAAATATTCCTCCTAGACAATTCAGAAAATCAAGCAGACTAGGGACTCATTGACTCAGGGATAAAGCAGGAGAATATAGGCCCAAAACCCAAGGGAAATTCACTGACTCCTCAACCAGAATTGTAAAAATCTTCCATCCTGGGAGTAAAACAGCCAAATGGGCATTTCAACCACAAAAAAAAGCAGTAGATTTCAAATATATTTAGGAGCAGTGACAAATAGTCCCGATCCTAAGAGAATGAGGATGTGTTCTCTGAATTCATTAGTCATCACAGGCTTACCAGGTGAATGTGTTTAAAGCAATAAAGCAATGATGAATGACGTCAGCTGTCATTAGCAGACTGCCTTTCCTCTGGTGACTTCTGTTGCCAAGTTCATAAATGGAAAGGGAGACTCATTGAGGTAATTAGAAGCCAGGCTGGCAACTATGATTCTTTTCCCAGATTTGCTTAGCCAGAAAGAAAGGGGCAGTACTCATTGTCGAAGGACACTAGGAAGTCAGGGGCTTCGGACAGCATGTCCCTATTGACTATCAGAGCAGGGGGAGTGGAGTTGTATGCAAGTGTTACCTTGCCAATTCAAAGGCATGGTTGGGCAATGAGACTTCTCATGAACATCTCAAGCTCCGAGGCTACTGTGGGGGTGGACACATGGTTGCACCTTCCTTTCCTTTACCCACGGTGGATTCCCCAACTTCAGGATGTCATGCTTATCAGAAGCCAGGCCAATGTGAAATAATTTAAATATAGGAGGAAAGAGATTCAACATCCACTAAAGAAGTGTTGATCAGTGGAGGAGGTCTGGCTCAGTGAGAACTACACATGAGTCCCATGAGCTCTCATTTCTAAAGGCCTCTAGGACAATGACAGCTTAGAAATACAGCCAGGGAGAGCTGTCTGACTGGTAACAAAGATGCCTATGGGGATATCTGATGTGAGCAGAGTCAGAAGGCAGGCAGCGTAGACTGGGTGGCAAGCAGCTTCAGTGGGAGTCGGCCAGCTGGAATTCTAACAGGACTTCACAGATTTTCACTCCAGTACTGCGCCTTGCTGACAGCATGAGCTACTGTTAGCTTCTGTTTTGAGTCTGTTTCATCTGACAAAGGGAATAAAGAGAGTGGTTGTGGAGGTTAAATGTGATAATTATTATGAAGCATGTTAACTGAGTGCTTCCCAGCGCTTAGCTCAGCTATATGGTCAGAGGATGCTCACCATCTGCTGAGAGCACACCTAAACGACAAGGTCTGTTCTTTGTGTAGGTAAATATAGGACATTTCTTCTAAAAGCTAAGCTACCACTTAACAGGGTAACAAAGGTGAGAGACCTGTTCTCCACTCTAAAGACTGATATGAAGAATAGGTAGTTTTGAAGGAGCCGACTTCATGGAGATCAGCTGATCAACATTGTTTTAGCCTGAGTTGTGTCATTCTTTCTCCAGGACATGTGCCACATAGCTTTGTGAAGTCAGTCACCTGTGGTCCCATAAATCAATATCTAATTTGCGTCAAATGTGTCAACAAGCTAAGAAAAAGACAGCAAAGCTGGGTTTTTCTGGCACTTGTAGTTTCCCTGTCAGCTAATTTACAAACTAAATTGAATCATCAGCACCCAATTAAATTCCTCCTGCATCATGACACAAAATGTTCATTTTAATTTTTTTTTTTGATGAAGGGGAAGACGTGGTAGAGAAGGGGAGAGCCTTCACATTCTCATCCAATTATTTCCTTGAATCAGAATATGTTTCACTTTTAAATTCATCTAGTTTCCCAAGTCTAGTCAAGTAAGGAAATGTTATAATTATATTTCCTGGTTGCCTACATATTTATCTCCTTTGCTATAATCTCGGTTACTCATTAAACTCCCACTGATTCCATCAAGGTTAAAAAATTTATCTGCACAGATCCCAATATCCGCTGCAGTCCCCAAACACCCATGAGCCAGCAGCTTTTGCACTGAATCCCATCCGCAGAGGGGGTTTGTCATTTCTGGATGGGACCTGCCAATGAAATATTAAAGTCTCTGCAGTCTCCATGCCACCACCAAAAATGAAAGTCTGTTGAAAAGGGATAGTTCTTCCTCCTGGAAGAACTATCCACCTACAACTTGCCCCACTGGTTCCCTGTCTCAAATCTTCCTGATACTCAAGGACATAAAGACAAGTTGGGAACACTCCAGCCTACACCAGATCCAATATCAATTTTGTCTGGATTCTGATTCCCGACCAGAGATCCCACTTACAAACTCAATCTTGCCCTGTAGATTTAACGTTCAGAGGAGAAACTCCAGACAGACCTAAGTAAAGACTTTCACTCAGGATTATACCTCCAGCTGCCGCAGGGTTGTCTACCTTAGGAATGGCTTCAGTTTGGATTCCCCCAAATCATACCCTGAGACAAGGATCTGGGTACAAGATAAACTCAGAAAGCACTGTGGGAGATGGGAGAAATCCAACAAAAAAGGGTGTATTGATGAATATGTTACTGTGTGAACAATTTGCACTTAGTCGCTAAGTCATATCTGACTCCTGTGACCCCATGGACTGTAGCCTGCCAGGCTTCTCTGTTCATGGGATTTCCCAGGCAAGAATACTAGAGTGGGCTGTCATTTCCTTCTCCAGGGGATCTTCCTGACCCAGGGATCAAACTCACAACTCACATCTCTTGCTTGGCAGGCAGGTTCTTTACCACTGAGTCACCTGGGAAGCCTGTTAAGAATTCCCAAAGCCCTCCTTTTTTTTTTTTTTTTTTTTTGCTGGACCACCAAATTCTTGTTCCTCCTAAGACAAGGCTGGCCTGCTGGTGAAGAGGAACAGTCTGCTCTCTGTAGGGAATTCAGGGAAATTTATGGCACCAGCCATCACCACACATGCTACATATCTCCATTCCTGGACTGTCACTAAGGCTAAAAATTTCATGGTCATCAACTCATTCTTTTGGGCTAAGCATAAAAAGACCACATAAATCTCTTGGGAAGCATAGCAAGTAAATCCATTAGACTCTGAGCTAGTCTAGGGCAAGGACCTTCTGAGCCATCATTTTCTCTCCAGTACCTAGCAGAGCTTGATGTTAAAAGGTCCTTAGTACTAATATTTATCTACTGAATAAATAAGTAAACCTCAGTGTGAATAAATTTAGAAAATAAATATATGAAGCCTGCAAAAGCTAACTATAAAAATATAAGAGTAAACAATGCAGGCAAAGAATTTCCTATTTCTTATTAATTCTACTAACCCAGAAATCTGTATATAAATTTTCCTTTTGTTTCGTTAACCACTATAGCTAATATTTATAGGCTGCCTGTTACTTTCCCAAACCCTTTCTGTATGTAATTACATTTTAAAGCCTTAATAGGGTCCTAGATTTCCTTCTAGACTTGATACTTAGAAGGGATCAACTTTTTCCTGTTTTGTATTTCACTGTTTACTTATTCCCTGCTTAGCACTGGCTCTGACACCAAATAGGATGAGATTTACAAGTGGGATCTTCAAAAGTGAGTTGCTAAACTTCACACTGAAGAACAGTTGAGATGATCAGAAGAACATTCAAAATTGCTGTTTGCTCTAAAGTTCATAAAGAATATGCGATAACTCAAGAAATACAGACATCAAATTCTATTCTGTTGACTCCATGTTGCAGAAAAGGGGTTTCTATGGACTCACTAAACCTAGGTCAAAATATTGTTCTTCACAATATGAAATTGAAGGTTATATTGATCTTTTCCATGGAGCCTTTGGGAGAGGTTATAGGGATAGCACGGGGAAATAAAATGTCCCAAGTTCCTGTTAAAGAAAAAGCTATTCACGACACTTGTTACAACAGAAAAACAGGCATTATTTGAGATCATCACAATAGGTATAGGGACTACTGCAGTGGGGTTTTGCAATAAGGGGGAAAGTTTGGGCTTAAGTTTGGATGATAACAAGGAAAAAGTGTGAATTTATAGCCAAGGAGCAGAGAGATGTGGGGGAAGTTTGGAAAATTACTCAGAGAAGATATCAGGGATAAGGGGGAAATTCTAGCTAAACCAAACCTAACAAGATTCCTGTTGAAGGCAGGCCAGGGTGCTCTGACATCACCTAAAGAATGGTAGGGGATGAGAAACCTGGTCAGATACCATTCAGATAGAATGGTAGGGGATGAGAAACCTGGTCAGATAGCAAGGGTGATCAGATAGGTAGAGGATTCCGGCTAAGTTGAATTAGCAGAATTCTTGCCAAAATTGGACTCTTGAGAATGTGCTGAAGGATAGGGCCTCATTAAAAAAAGAACTAAGAGGAGCTTAGAGTTCAGTCCAGGAGAGACTCTTTGTCATCTCTCCCAAGCAGATCTATCTTTTTCTCTTCTAGATCACCTAAAGCCTCAGGAGCCCACAACATCTGGGCTGGGGGCGGCGGGGGGGGGGGGGGGGGGAAATGGATTCCAATTTATGACAAATGTTAGCAGATTATTTTATTCCAGTTCAGAAAGCTCTCTAGGTCCTAATTCTCAATCACAGCATTACAAACAGTAAAATAATTTTACAAATTAAGAAACTGAACCAGCAGGTGGCAAAGCAGGGATATAAACCCAGCAATTGAGACTCTGAATTTAGTGCTTTTCTACTACACCAACTAAGAGAGTAGAGGAGTCTTAAAGGGTAATAATTTTTTTTAAATGACAAAATCATGACTCGTATACAAATATAAAAGAACACATCAGAGATTTTCTTTTTAGTCTACCTAATAATGAGAGAACCAGTAAGATGGCATAGCTGGTCCAAAAGAGAAACTGAAGGACAGGAGCGTACCTAGGTATTCAGGAACATGGAAGATTTTCTTTTTTTTTTTTTTTTTTTTTAAATATTATTTTATTAGTTGGAGGCCAATCACTTTACAACATTTCAGTGGGTTTTGTCATACATTGACATGAATCAGCCATATAGTTCTAATAGGTACAACACTGGCCTCTTCCATAGGAAGGAAGTCCAGTGTACCTTCACTGCATCTATCTGCATTTCTATGACTGGAAATCACTGTCAAGTCTTCAGAGGTTAACTTATATCTCTATAAAATTGCAAAACAGTGAAAGACAATGAAAGACTCTAGGCCCTTGTGCAAACAGATAGTCCTGTAAAGATTCTTAGAAAATATCCAGGTTCCACCAACAAAAATTTCAAGTAACTTTTGGCCAAATTCAAAGTCCTTTGCAATTGTTCCTGTTAATAGCAAGACATGGGATGAGATGTCTCTGAAGGGCTCAGCTGAAAGGACCATCCAGCTAGTAGCCCAGCTAGTCTTGTGCTATTTCATTGCCTGCCTTAAAATGAAAGTCAGGATCCTGTCCCAGGGCCTGGTTCAGGGAATGCTGCCAGAGTGGGAAAGAGATCTCGTGGAGACATCTAGAAGCCATGGGATCCTCAAGCTGCAGCAATTTATGATAGTAAAATCACAGGGCTCAGCTCCCCCCACTCTCAAAGGGCTATCGCCAATCACTCAGATAGAAAGGGAATAATCAACCTCATCAGGCATCCTGGCTTGCTGATGACCCTCAAAGAATGAAAATTAACTCAGAAAAGCTTTTGAATGTGAGTCAAGAATTCTGTACTTTCTTCCCTTCCTGTACATTTAGATGTGTGCATCAAAACTAAACATTTGGGTTTCCATGATGCATCAGTGGTAAAGAATCCACCTGCTAATACAGAAGTTCAGTTCAGTCACTCAGTCATGTCTGACTCTTTGTGACCCCATAAACTGCAGCACTCCAGGCCTCCCTGTCCATGACCAACTCCCAGAGTTTACTCAAACTCATGTCCATTGAGTCGGTGATGCCATCCAGCCATCTCATCCTCTGTCGTCCCCTTCCCCTCCTGCCTTCAATCTTTCCCAGCATCAGGGTCTTTTCAAATGAATCAATTCTTCGCATCAGTGGTCAAAGTATTGGAGTTTCAGCTTCAACATCAGTCCTTCTGATGAACACTCAGGACTGATCTCCTTCAGGAGGGACTGATTGGATCTCCTTGCACTCCAAGGGACTCTTAAGAGTCTCCTCCAATGCCACAGTTCAAAAGCATCAATCCTTTGGCGCTCAGCTTTCTTCATAGTCCAACTCTCACATCCATAAATGACTACTGGAAAAACCACAACCTTGACTAGACAGAACTTTGTTGGCAAAGTAATGTCTCTGCCTTTTAATATGCTGTCTAGGTTGGTCATAACCTTTCTTCCAAGGAGAAAGCGTCTTTTAATTTCATGGCTGCAGTCACCATCTGCAGTGATTTTGGAACCCAAGAAAATAAAGTCTGTCACTGTTTCCATTGTTTCCCCATCTATTTGCCATGAAGTGATGGGACCAGATGCCATGACCTTAGTTTTCTGAGTGTTGAGTTTTAAGCCAAATTTTTCACTCTCTTCTTTCACTTTCATCAAGTGGCTCCTTAGTCCTTCTTTGCTTTCTGCCATAAGGGTGGTATCATCTGCATATCTGAGGTTATTGATATTTCTCCTGGCAATCTTGATTCCAGCTTATACTTCATCCAGCCCAGCATTTCTCATGATGTACTCTGTAGACATTGGTTCAATTCTTGGTCTGGGAAAATCTCATATGCCCTGCAGAGCAACTAAACCCCTTCACCACTACTACTGAACCCACACACCATAGAGCCTCTGCTCCACAACAAGAGATGCCACTGCAATGAGTAGCCTATGCACTGCAACCCCACTTGCCACAGTTGGAGAAAAGTCTGAGCAGCAGTGAAGACCCAGCACATCCAAAAATTAAAAAATAAAGTTATATAGAAAACCCCTAAACATTTATGAAACACTCAAGGTACTCCTTATTGGAGTAGGCCTGATGGAGCATACAGGAGGAGGAGCAGGGAACCCTTGGAATCTGGCTATGTATATTTCACCCTAGAGCAATAGAACACATTGCTCATCTGAGGTTAGGGTGTAAAAGCACGTTTTAGGGGGTGTTTAAGGGAGTATAGGGCTTCCCTGGTAGCCCAGATGGTAAAGAAACTGCCTGCAATGCAGGAGACCCAGGTTCAGTCCCTGTGTTGGGAAGATCCCCTGGAGAAGGGAATAGCAACCCACTCCAGTATTCTTGCCTGGGAAATCCCAAGGACAGAGGAGCCTGGTGAGCTATAGTCCATGGAGTCGCAAAACAGTCGGACATGACTGAGTGACTAACAAAGGAGTACAAGAGAAAGTAAGCCTGAGATGGCATCAGGGAAGACTCTAAAGGGGACAGCAGGGTTGGGATTGGACACCAGACCTGGGTGTCTAGGGACAGTCAAGAGTTAATCAGGTCAAAGAAGGTGGGGAAACAGTACTCTTGCCTGGGGAAATGCTATTGTAACAGCTGCAAATAATTTCCAGTTATGGCAGCACAACTCCAATTCATCTCCCTGGACCCTGATGTCCTGGCTTGGATAAAGCAGCCTAATTCTCCTTTCTCCCCAATTCTTCAATCAATTGAATCTTGCCCACCACAGAGGTTGCAGCTACTAATTGTAACAAACAGCTTATCGGGAGGATTCAAGGGGTGTCACTAGCATGAATATAATTGCAAGATGGACAGAAGATGGTCCTGAAAAACAATCTGTCCTGAATCAGAATGAGTCAGAGAGATGTTCAGGTTGATGGAGTAGAGGTAGAGAGTGAGGCTATTGTGAATATCAGACGAGACAATATGTAACACCCTTGATCCAGGGTCTGGAAATTAGTAAGGTTTCAGTAACAGCTAGCTATGAGGCTCTCTGCCTTCTGCCTCTCCGAGTACATCCTGGAATATGTCCTATATTATTCAGTATCTATTGGGGCATTTGAGGCCCCAATGACATTTGGTATCAATCATTTACTTGATAGATCTTTTCATCTGCCGTATATAACCAGAAAAAACTCACCTCTCATTAGTAAGAATAAGTTTTTCACTTAAAAACTTATTTTCATTTAGCTAGAAGTTTGCCAGTTAACAGTGTTCATTTCTGTATTGTAAAACTACTGTAAGATGCCTTCACTAGTGAGATGCTTTTAAAAACAGCAGCTCTGTAAATCTCCAAGCACCACATAAGGGACTTTTATGGGCTATTAGCTTTCTGCAAAAAAATCTCTTTAGTGTTACATCCTGAATATAATTGTAAACACTCAGTAGTGCTGTTTAACTGCAACGACATGTGAGTAGGGAAAAGCAGAAAAAATAATGGGCTCCCCCAAGAGAAAGCTGAAATTATAAAGCTGGGAAAGCCTCTGTCTCCCAGTTAAACAAGATTTATAGAATGGCCTACTTGGAGGCAGGGTAGCTTGGTGGGTAAAAAGTCAGACTTTGGAATCCAGCTGAGACTACAGGTCCTAACACCTGTGAGGCTCTTTCCTTTTCAATGATGTGAGGGTTGTGTTAAACACTACTCAAGATGAATGTGAAAATTCCCTTAAAGGAAGGCATAAATGGAAAGTTCTCGCACATAGCTGATCAGTCAGTCATAGCTATTTGCACCATGATTGGTATATACATATATGCCACACTCAGATGCTTGGCTATGTCCCTTTTCAGACATGAAGTGTCACTTTCTTGGGAGAATTGGTGGAATCAGGGATCTCTCAGTGGAAGCTTCACTCTCTGGCATATAATTGAGGCCTCTAAGTGCAAACTGAAAGGAACATTTCTCAGGAGTTACATATAGATATTTCATTCACATGAAGATTTTATAGTAAGATTTGTGGCTAAAGGGCTCAGGTAAAAGCAAGAAAACAGAGTTCCCTTCAAAATAAGTGTGTTCCCCACACTTATTCCTCAGCACCCTAGGTGGAATGATTTTGGAAATTTCCATTATGCCACCTGGATTCTGTTTTGCCACAGGGGATAAAAAGCATGGCTTATTTGAGATGACAGTGTACAATCTATTTTGTTTTTAATCAGAAGTCTCCAGAGGTGAGTATAACAGAAAGCAATCTTCAAAAACAGTTCAGACCCTCTCTTGCAGGATATGTACTGGTCCATACAGACACACACCTCCACACACACTTGCAGACTACTTACTACTTCAGTGCCTGACATTACACCCAGGAAAAAGAGTGTTGGGGTGAGTACCTGTGTGCCTCACTATTTTTTTTCAATGATGATGCAGATGAGCCAGTGAAAATGTTTGGAGGGGAAAAAAGTAGAAAAGAGGAGATGATTCTCATCTCATCTATATTTCAAAGTAAATCCCCAGGCAAAATGAATCAGCTCTTCAAAGATGTTTTCTGTCAAAGATAATTATGAGATTCGATGACAGGTTTCACTGTACAATCCCAAACTGATCAATTAACTACCTTACTAGAATTTTGTAGTCAGTTCTCTTCCAATAATTGGGCCTTTATGCCCCTGCTAATCAACTTTTAAAAATCAGCTTTTTAGGCATCCTCCAGCCAGTAATGCCCTTAAAGTTCACCTGCCTAATCCCCTTAGGGATAAGGGACCAAACTCTTATCAGCCAATATAGATGACAGAAATCCTCAACTCAGACTGGCTTAAAGCAAAAGGGAAAATTTTATTCAAGTAACTGAAAAGTCCAGAGGTAGTGAAAACTTCCAGTACAGGTAGATCAAAGTGCCTAAGCATTATTATCCAGCATGTATCTGTCTCAATCCCTCATTCTGTTTGTCTCTGTATTGCCTTAGTTCTAGTTGAGATTCTCTTTTTGAAGAAACAAAGATGGCTGCCATGACCTCCAGCCTAGAACTTCAATAGGAAGAAAGCCTTCTTTTTCCAGAAGCAAAAATCCCATGGCTGCCACTCATTGGCCAACTGGAGTCAGAAATCCGTGTTCTCATGTACTTGGAGTAGATGGAACATGGTGGTTCCACCCCAGGGCCATGGGCTAGAGGGGAGGAGAAAGTCACCAAAGGAAAACAAGACTACTCTCAAGCTAGAAGACAGATGAGTACATTTTAGGCAAAATTGACAGATGTTTACTGCAGACATCAAAAAGGGCTGTGAATGAGGTACCATTACACGCCAGTCAGGATGGCTGCTATCCAAAAGTCTACAAGCAATATATGCTGGAGAGGGTGTGGAGAAAAGGGAACCCTCTTACACTGTTGGTGGGAATGCAAACTAGTACAGCCACTATGGAAAACAGTGTGGAGATTTCTTAAAAAACTGGAAATAGAACTACCATATGACCCAGCAATACCACTTCTGGGCATACACACCGAGGAATCCAGATCTGAAAGAGACACGTGCACCCCAATGTTCATCGCAGCAGTGTTTATAATAGCCAGGACATGGAAGCAACCTAGATGCCCATCAGCAGATGAATGGATAAGGAAGCTGTGGTACATATACACCATGGAATATTACTCAGCCGTTAAAAAGAATTCATCTGAATCAGTTCTAATGAGATGGATGAAACTGGAGCCCATCATACAGAGTGAAGTAAGCCAGAAAGATAAAGAACATTACAGCATACTAACACATATATACGGAATTTAGAAAGATGGTAACGATGGCCCTATATGCAGGGCAGAAGAAGAGACACAGAAGTACAGAACAGACTTTTGAACTCTGTGGGAGAAGGTGAGGGTGGGATGTTTCAAAAGAATAGCATGTATATTATCTGTGGTGAAACAGACCACCAGCCCAGGTGGGATGCATGAGTCAAGTGCTCGGGCCTGGTGGGCTGGGAAGACCCAGAGGAATCGGGTGGAGAGGGAGGTGGGATGGGGGACCGGGATGGGGAATACGTGTAACTCTATGGCTGATTCATATCAATGTATGACAAAACCCACTGAAAAAAAAATATATTAAAAAAAAAAAAAATAGGGCTGTGAGTTGACTTACAGAACAAACTTTCGGTTACCTGAGGGAAGGATGGGGGAATAGATAGTCAGAGTTTGGGATGAATGTGTACACACTGCTATATTTGAAATGGATAACCTACAAGGACCTACTGTATAGCACAGGAAACTCCACTCAATGTTATGTGGCAGCCTGGATGGGAGGGGATTTGGGGGGAGAATAGATACATGTAGTTGTATGGCTGAGTTGCTTTTCTGTGCTCCTGAAATCATCAAAACATTGCTAATTGGCTATTGTTGAGTCACTAAGTTGTGTCCAACCTTTCTGACCCCATGAACTGTAGCCCACCAGGTTCCTTCTGTCCATGGGATTTTCCAGGCAAGAATGCTGGAATGGTTTGCCATTTCCTCCTCCAGGGGATCTTTCTGATCCAGGGATCAAACCCAGGTTTCCTGCATCTTCTACATTGGCAGGTGGATTCTTTACCATTGTACTCTGTGGAAGCCCATAATTGGCTATACTCCAATATAAAATAAAAAGTTTTTTAAAAGGGCAGGGGGAGGGGCTGTGACTTACTCCAAATCATACACATTTAATGGAACACAGAAGTCCTGCATCATGCTACATTGATGCTTGACCTACTACGGTCAGCTGTTGTTTAGGCACTAAGTTGGGTCCAACTCTCTGCCACCCCACGGACTGTAGCCTGCCAGGCTCTTCTGTCCATGGGATTTCCCAGGCAAGAATAGTGGAGTGGGTTGCAATTTCCTTCTCCAAGGAATCTTTCCTACCTAGGGATTGAACCTACGTCTCCTGAATTAGCAGGTGGGTTCCTTACCACTGAGCCACCAGGAAAGCCCAACAAGGGCCAGAGGAACCATTATTAAGAGAAACCAGAAAAACTACTGAGTCAGCAGACTCATATCAGGTTACCTGAAGTGTGTGCAAGTACACAGTGTCAACTAAGAAAACACATGGTCACACACATGCCAAGAACTATGAATTCATTGTTAATTTTGGCATAAGTATTCATCACAAAGATATCCACATATATTTGAAAAATAGCCTCTCCAATATATGCCAGACATTGTAACAATTCAGTACCAAGACACAGCTTGGGGCCCATGTGGATTTATAGACCTTTTTGTAATAAGCAGTAAACACCTCACTAGGTTCACTGCTCAGAGAATCACTGAGAATTATAGTTCTAATCCTAGTCTTGCAGAAAAGAAAGCAACGTCTTCAGCAAAACTCAGGTAACAATCAAGCTCAGAGACCAGTCCACAGAGGAGATAGAACCTGAGGGCTATAGGAAGAGAATGATTGCAGTGTTGAGAGGAGGGAAGCTACCTTCCATTTGGTGTGACTAGCAGGAGCAGAGAACAGAAGACCAGCCTATGTGGAGTAGAAATGGAAACTGGGAGACAGTGGCAGGCCAGATTTTGGAGACCAGGAAATCAGCTTCTGGCTTCTGTTTTCATATATCTACTACATGTATATTTTGATTCAATATTCACTGTAGGGGTGGTTTCAGGTTTTTAAATTAGCAGATATTAGAATAAACAGTGTAAAGCTGTACAAAAAATCTTTGGCAATGTTAGGAAACCAGTTATCCTGATCTGTAGTATTTGAGGAATTATAATAAATTAATTATCAGTCTTAGATTGATCAGTCTTCAGTCTTAGACTAAAGATAAGCCTTTAGTATCCATCTTAGACTTAGGATGAGCCATTTCAGGTTCCACTGAATCACCACTATGTGATGAGCAAACAATCAGCCCCCTTGTTACATGAAAAGGGCAATGGAGGATCAGAATGTGAAATGCTCCCCTGGGCAGCAGAGGCTCATGTTCCTACTCTTATTCAGCTGAGACGACCTTCCTGGTATTATATCATCAAGTCTTCTTGTTATTCAGTCACTAAGTTGTGTCTGACTCTTGGCAACCCCATGGACTGCAGCATGCCAGGCTTCCCTGTCTTCCACTATCTCTGGAGTTTGCTCAAATTCAAGTCCATGGGTGATGCAATCTAACCGTCTCATCCTCTTCATTTCCCTAATGCTGGGAAAGACTGAAGGCAAAAGAGAAGAGGGCAGCAGATCATCAAGACTTAATATTGGTTATCTGACAAGGTCTTTAAAAGGGGCCAACAAGATGTTAATATCATGACTCTAGATAAGACATAGGACTAACATCATCTCTGCTCCTCTTCATCTTGACTATTTGAATGGTCCACCCCTAGACCATACATGAGACTGTTGGAAAGGCCCAAGCTCCTGATTATGAGGAAAGACAGGAAAATAAAGAGAAGTGAACCCAAAACTGATGGAGCCAGAGATCAGGCTAGATGCATTCTCATTCATTTTCTCATTCAACCTTCCCAAATACACTGCATTCTAGGTGTTACTGCCTTCATCTAAACAGAATGAGGTTCAGAGAGGAGGAGCTAATGACACTACAACTTGAAATGGCCCAGTTGAAAGGTCTGACTCTAAAGTCCATGCACTTTCCAATACAGTATACAACTTTGACAACTAGGGGCAAGGGGGTAGCAGGGGTGCAAAGCAGTTTTGTCTATTATTATTCCATTGTTATTAAAGGGAGAAATACCTGGGATCTTGAATAACTAGAGGACCTTACTCTGCCCACCTCTCACTTCTTAGACTCATTCCCCCAACTGCAGAAAAATAATCATCAACCGATTTCCATTCAATTTTATTCTGAGCTCACCCACTGAGACCCTATAATGCGCTGGCCAATAGTGTACATAATCTCATTTCATTCTCACAGCAGCTCGACAAAGTAGGCACTGTTTGCCCCTGGGGCTTTCCAGGTGGCGCTAGTGGTAAAGAACCCGCCTGCCAGCACAGGAGACATAAGAGACGGGCGCTTGATCCCTGGGATGGGAAGATCCCCGGGTTGGGAAGATCCCCTGGAGGAGGAAATGGCAGCCCACTCCAGTGTCAATGCCTGGAAAATCCCACGGAGAGTGGAGCCTAGCGAGCTATAGTCCATGGGATCACACAGGGTCGGATTAGACGGAAACCACCAAGGACACAGCATTTGTCCTTCTGGAACATGTGGGAAATCTAAGGAACAAGGAAGTGAAATAATGTGCCCAAGGTCACACAACAAGAAAAGTAAATACAAAGGTAGAATTTTCACCCGAGGCTCGTTCTAAACCCAAGCTCTCCCCGAATGACAAACACTCAGTCATGCCTGGCATTTGAAGGTACCCTAACCACCAGCCATTTTTGTTCAAAACCACTTGCCATAGAGATTTTCAATTAGGCTGTGAAGGGCCACAGCCAGCTGAGCATTTGGAAGTCTCTTTATTCAATTATAAACTTTCCCAAAGGAACAGAGACTCCAACAGGGTTTCTTCCTGCTTTAGGTGCCAGCTGCCAAGCAGCAATTGGGTGTTTCCTTCAAGGCAGAATGGCAATGACGTTGCCAGGTGCCATTAAACTGTCAAATCCTTTCCTGGAGCCGCAGCAGTCTGACACGCTAATTGTCAGGTGTTGAAATCAACAAGTTTCAAAAGATTTCACAATTAACCTCCCCTCTGTCTCTCGCAGCCTTACTGCTCTTTCAGCTGAGGCTACCCTCGCTGTATTTCCCGTGTTTAAAGTCTCCCTGTGCCGCTGGCTTTCAAGTCCAGGAAACCCACATTCATTTCAGCGTGGACAGTGCAAGAGCAAGACCAGGAGGTAAATCAGCTGCAACAGACATACGCGAGTGCCTTCCCAAGACAAAGGTATTTCTGATGAACCAGTGGGATATTTACCATAGAACCATGAATCCCCATGCTTGCTAGAGCACAAAGCAGAAAACAAAATATTAAACTCTAAGATATATCCCCAAATATCTCAATTCCCTTGAGGCTGAAAATGTGTTGGATACTCTTCCAACACCTTAAAAAAGAAAAAACCTTAACATTCACAAATTTGTAACATAGAAAACTGCATTTGAGTTATCCAAGCTATAAATCAACACTGTGAGGAAAGTAAGGTGGCATTTTTAGCTCAAGGTAACACAGTGATTATCAGAATGTGAAATAGAAAACGGTTTTATTGACTCCCTTTTCAGTGTTTTTTTTTTTTTTTTTTTTTTATTGTCTTCAAGTATTCTCCAGAGAGAATGTAAGACAACCAACCAATTGGTAACTCAAGGAACTGGAGCTCAGGGATTGAAAGAAAGAAGAAATCAACTTCCAGAAAATTCTGACTTCCTATAGACCTAGTCCAGCATGCCCAGCCAACCTGACAATTTTAACAAATATCTAGAGATTTTCTACTATATGTCAAGACAATCCCAGATGCTAGAACCACAGAATTTAACAATCTTTTTGAAAGTTGCTCATTCATATCTGACTCTTTGCGACTGCATGGGCTATACAGTCCATGGGATTCTCCAGGCCAGAATACTGGAGTGGGTAGCTGTTCCCTTCTCCAGGGGATCTTCCCAACCCAGGGATCGAACCCAGGTGTCCCACATTGCAGATACTTTACCAGTTGAGTCACTAGGGAAGTCCAAGAATACCCGAGTAGGTAGCCTTCCCCTCTCCAGTGGACCTTTCTGACCCAGGAATCAAACCAGGGTCTCCTGCATTGCAGGCGGATTCTTTACCAGCTGAGCTACTAGGGAAGCCATCTGTCCTGCGCATCTTTGGGTGGTTCACAAGCTAGTTGTTCAACAATGATCTACAGAAATAGCTGCTATTAAAGAAGGATGCACAAGACATATGGAAGCTCAAAGGAGAGATAAGGGGGAAGACGGAGAAGAAAGGCACCCCAGATACAGGAAGAGTATGTCCAAAGGCAGGGACATTTGGGGACCTTATTTGAGTTATCTTAGTTGGTGTGGCTGGAATGAAGCCACAATATTACTACCTAGAAACATAGGTAGTAACAAAATTCTGAAGTGTCTTAAGTGTCATGATAAAGGATTTGAACATTATTTTGAAGGCATGGGCAACTAGGGAAGAAATTTCAGCCACTGAAAAAATTTGAAATTTAACTTCCATTTTAGAAAAATGCCTCTGATAGGAGTGGGTAAATGGGACTGGGCAAGAGCAGAGGTAGGAAAACCAATTAGGATGTTATTTAAACCATTCAGATTATTTTTAGTGCTGTGAAACTAAAGTAACTAGAGGGAGGTAGAAGGGCAAATACCGAGTTGAGTTTGAGTGATGTTTAGGAGATTAAATTAAGAGGAATTTCTGATAGATTAAAAAGTAGGGAACTAAAGAGCCTCTTGAGAAAAGTGAAAGAGGAGTGTGAAAAAGTTGGCTTAAATCTTAATACTCAGAAAACTAAGATCGTGGCATCTGGTTCCATCACTTCATGGCAAATAGACGGGCAAACAGTGGAAACAGTGGCTGACTTTATTTTGGGGGGCTCCAAAATCACTGCAGATAGTGATTGCAGCCATGAAATTAAAAGATGCTTACTACTTGGAAGGAAAGTTATGACCAACCTAGACAGCATATTGACAAACAGAAACATTACTTTGCAAACAAAGGTCCATCTAGTCAAAGCTATGGTTTTTCCAGTAGTCACGTATGGATGTGAGAGTTGGACTATAAAGAAAACTGAGCACTGAAGAAATGATACTTTTGAACTGTGGTATTGGAGAAGACTCTTGAGATTCCCTTGGACTGCAAGGAGATCCAAACAGTCCATCCTAAAGGAGATCTTTCCTGAGTGTTCATTGGAAGAACTGATGCTGAAGTTGAAACTCCAATACTTTGGCCACTTGATACAAAGAGCTGACTCATTTGAAAAGACACTGATGCTGGGAAAGATTGAGGGCAGGAGGAGAAGGGGGCAACAGAGAATGAGATGGTTGGATGGCATCACCAATTCAATGGACATGACTTTGGGTGAACTCCGGGAGTTGATGATGGACAGGGAGGCCTAGCGTGCTTCAGTCCATGGTGTCGCAAAGAGTTGGACATGACTGAGCGACTGAACTGAACTGAAAAAGTAGGGGTTGAAAAGACAAAAGGCCAGTAATGACTCCCAAATTTCTAATTTTGGTGGTTGGAAAAAGGTCATGCATTTATGAGGGAAGAACAGACTAGAGAGGAAGATGAAGAATAATAGACTTTAAAACTTGTCAAGTTTGTGAATCATTGGATGGAGATTAGGAGACCTATGGACATGCAGATTTGGGCTTCTAGGGGGAGATCAGGGATGGCAGGAAGGATTGGAGAGTCCTCAGTATGTAATCGACCATTGAAGTTAAAGTCAAAGATGACAATATCCACTGGGAGGGGGAAAGCTTGGGACATGCCAACATCTGAGTCAAGCAGAGGTCCTAGAAATCAAGGGCAGAGACAGGTCAAGTGGGAGGAAAGGTCAACAGTGAACTGAAAGGTGTTCATTTAACACCAGAAAGTTTCTGCTCAACAGCTTTTAGAAAAGTTGCAACCCAGTTTGTCTGCAACTGGGTCCCAGGTAAATGGGAGGGGAAATAGTGTGGGATGGCATTTTTTGTTTTTTTTGGAAGCAGGTTATATCTTTTCTACAGAGGCAAAGGCTTTCAACTGTTTTATATACGAAAATACCTATGCACATCTCACTGTGTAAGTCAAGAGAATCAAAGGTGGGAAACAGGACTCCTAGGTCTAACCTGTATCATTCTTTCATCTCCCTAAGCACCAAATGCTTCCCACAATTAATTATTTCTTTCCTAGACACCCAATTAATAATGCCACTTAAAAAAACACTACTCAAATGTAAGCTGAAACCATGTATAGTCCTATCTAGAGATGGTTTTGCAGAGCCAAAGCACAGTCCAACAACAATAAATGCTTTAAGAGTTATTCCAATTATTACTTAAACAATGTGAAAGGGAATGAATTCATAACATTCCCCCAACTTCCTTAATTATTTTTCAACCACCTTCTTTTCTTGTACCTCAGTGACTGCTTCAGATTCTCACACTCTTGAACCCAGTTTCCTCCTGCATCTCCACAACTTCAAAGTCCCAGAATCTGTGTTATTTTTTCTCTCGTCCCTGTAGCCTCTGAACTAGTTTCAGGAGCAGAACCTCCATCAACAAGAGTGAAAGAGAGAGAGGAGGTGAACAAGAAAAGATTCAGTTCATTTCAGCTGCTCAGTCATGTCTGACTCTTTGTGACCCCATGGACTACAGCACGCCAGACTTTCATGTCCATTACCAACTTCTGGAGCTTGCTGAAACTCATGTTCATTGAGTCGGTGATGGTATCCAACCATCTTATCCTCTGTCATCCCCTTCTCCACTTGCTTTCAGCCTTCCCCAGCATCAGGGTCTTTTCCAATGAATCAATTCTTCTCATCAGGTGGCCAAAGGATTAGGGCCTCAGCTTCAGGATCAGTCCTTCCAATGAATATTCAGGACTGATTTCCTTTAGGATTGACTGGTTGGATCTCCTTGCTGTCCAAGGAACTCTCAAGAGTCTTCTCCAACACCACAGTTCAAAAGCATCCATTCTTTGGTGTTCAGCTTTCTTTATAGTCCAACTCTCACAGCCATACATGACTACTGGGAAAACCATGTCTTCATTACCTCCACCATAGTTTGGTCTCAGGTCAAACAACAGGGAGGGAATACAATCCCGCCCATCAACAGAAAATTGGATTAAAGATATACTGAGCATGGCCCTGCCCATCAGAACAAGACCCAGTTTCCCCCACAGTCAGTCTCTCCCATCAGGAAGCTTCCATAAACCTCTTATCTTTATCTGTCAGAGGGCAGACAGAATGAAAACCTCAATCACAGAACTAACCAAACTGATCACATGGACCACAGCCTTGTCTAACTCAATGAAACCACAAGCCATGCCACGTAGGGCACCCAAGATGGGCGGGTTACGGTGGAGAGTTCTGACAAAACGTGGTCCACTGGAGAAGGGAATGGCAAACCACTTCAGTTTTCTTACCTTGAGAACCCCATGAACAGTATGAAAAGATTAGGTCCCTTCAAAGCCAATGTTGTGAAGTTCATCAAAGGCTGGGAAATGTTCATTTTAGTAAAATCTGTCCCAGCATTATCTTGCACTGAAGGCTTTTCAAACCACACTGATGTTTGGACACTCATATGCTCTTCATCCCACTATTTCCATGAGATTAGTGGGACTGATCTCAGCATCTCTATTTCTTGATGAGAAACCAAGCTCTGAGATACCAAAACCCCTGTCTGAATTCACATATTTAGTCACACCAGAGCCAAAATTGACCTTCAACAAGGTTTCCTAACTCCTTCCCAGAACTGTCACCCCAGCCGCCTTTTCTCTCCCTAAGCATGACCTGGCTCAGTCTCAGCAGAGGCTCCCTGGCCATGCCGTGGCTGATGAGAATGAATATAGGAGTGTGGATCCATTTTTGAAAGCTGGGATCTTAAGTGCATTCCACTGTTGGGGGGAAAAACAATTTTCCTCTACCTTTCTGAGTTCTTAGCTGAGACTCCTATGGTAAAAAACAAATTAAGAAAGAATAATAAACTGAAGTTATTAATATGTATAGCTAGAAGATAGCCAAAGAAAAATGTATAGCTCAAAAAGGTGGCTTTGAATTCAGGCTTAATTATCATGTTAATACAGAAAAGGCTGGGGGCAATGTGGATTTCTTCAGTCAGTTCAGCTCAGTCGCTCAGTTGTGCCTGACTCTTTGCGGTCCCATGAATTGCATGACGCCAGGCCTCCCTGTCCATCACAAACTCCTGGAGTTTACTCAAACTCATGCCCATCACGTTGGTGATGCCATCCAGCCATCTAATCCTCTGTCGTCCCCTTCTCCTCCTGCCCCCAAACCCTCCCAGCATCAGGGTCTTTTCCAATGAGTCAACTCTTTGCATGAGGTGGCCAAAGTATTGGAGTTTCAGCTTCAGCATCAGTCCTTCCAATGAACACCCAGGACTCATCTCCTTTAGGATGGACTGGTTGGATCTCCTTGCAGCCCAAAGGACACTCAAGAATCTTCTCCAACACCACAGTTCAAAAGCATCAATTTTTTGGCGCTCAGCTTTCTTCACAGTCCAATTCTCATATCCATACATGACCACTGGAAAAACCATAGCCTTGACCAGATGGACCTTTGTTGGCAAAGTAATGTCTCTGCTTTTTAATATGCTATCTAGGTAGATCATAACTTTCCTTCCAAGGAGTAAGCGTCTTTTTATTTCATGGCTGCAATCACCATCTGCAGTGATTTTGGAGCCCCAAAAAATAAAGTCTGACACTGTTTCCACTGTCTCCCCATCTATTTCCCATGAAGTGATGGGACCAGATGCCACAGGTAAATGATCTTTACGAAAGATGAATGAGCTCTCAGAACATGGGAAGTACACTAGTTTGTGACAGAGTCTGGTTTTCATATCCTCTCCTCTTCAGATTCTCACACTGGGTGATGAGAAACTTCAGGGACGGGATTTATGAAAATTGAGTTCTTTTTGGAGGATTTATCTTTAGGCCGATAAGGGGAGTTCCAAGAAAGCCTCTCTCTGCAGCTGCTGTATTTTAAGTGCCTACAGCTCAAAATAACCCCTATGCCAAAGTGTTATACTCTATCTTTAACATACATAAATATGGACTCTAAATCCACAGAAGAAGAGGATAGGGAGAAAGGAACTCCATTCTCTCAACTCTAGGCTAGGCATCCCTGGACCCCAGCAGCAACCTTAAACATAATATTACTTTTATGCTTCAATTTTGTGTGCCTACAATTTTTATTAAAATAATTCCTTTCATGCCCCCTCCTGGGCTGACAGCTCCCTCTCAACCCCATCATCTGCCAGATGCAGAAAATTAGGACAGATACACTAGAAACACAGCCCCCCTTTTCACAGATAATTATATATGAATTATTCTGAAATTCTACATTACTGAACAGCATTTCAATGGCAGTTTTGCCCACCTGCCACCTTTTCAAGATAGCAAACAAAACCCAATCTCCCACAGAATATTTTATTTTAACTCTTCTTAACTTTCAAACTACTTTAATTGAGATATAAACTGGTAGGCGGGGGGGTGGGGGGGGAACTAATGTTTTATGGAAGAAGATCGTAAGATCATGCATCTAACAGATAATAGTTTCATCTGAGCACAAAAGCATAGAAAGGAGAGAATAGACAGTAATAAAACTACCAGCAGTTTTTCATGGTAGCAACTGTGTCTCCTTCTCTGCCAAAGCACAAAGTCAGGGACTTATCTGAAAATATGTGTGGAAGCCCTGTTTACGCATCTCAAGGAAATATCTCTGGAAAATTTAAAATACTATAGGCACCAGGTGCATGCTAAGAATGTAAGCAGTCCTGTTCATTTACTCTAACTAATTAATTACAGTAATGTCCTGATCTACAGGGAATTTCCCTAGAAAGAGAAATAGAATGGTAAAAGGCAACTCTGATGCTACTTCTTCACTCTCACTGGCAGAAATTCGCTCCAAAAGAGCAGCTCTGGGAAATCTGGAGGAGAGGAGAAGATCCACACACCAGTGATCTTCAGCAAGTATCAGAACACGTGGAGGGCTTGTGAGGACACACTCACTGCTGGGCCCTCCCCCCAGAGTTTCTGGTTCACTTCTGAAAAGTTCCCAGGGGATGCTTCCTGGTGCTGGTCCAGGCCACACTTTAGTGCTATGGTCCTAGACCAACTGGTCTACAGAGTAGAAGGCAACAGTAAGCTCTGGAATAGGCCATGCCTGGGTGCAACTTACAACTCAGCTAACTAATTTCAAGACCCTATGGAAACACCTTATCCACTCAAAGAGACACACTGCTCATCTGTGGATGAGTGACATTAACCACACCCCAGAGCTTCTGTAAAGAAGAGGGATGTTCAGCCTGACACAGTGTCAGAATCCAGAGATGCTGACCATAGCAGAAGCATAGGCACAGCTTTCCTATGCCGTCAACCAAGCGTTGATCACTGAAAACCAGGAAGGGACGCACGTTTACCCTAGCAGTATTCCCTCTGTGCCCCTTTGGGTCCATCTTTTTAAAACCCTGTTCTTAAGTAGAGACCAGGATAAACTACAACATATAATAATAATGACAGTCACTGACTGCTAATGAGTGCTTCCAAGATGCTGGGTTCCATGCCAAAAGAGGTACCATGTTTATATGGAAACTTCCTAACAACTATTGTAGGAAGCACCATTCCTACAAAAAGTAACTGAGAGGAAACCAAGTCTCAAACAGGATTAGTGACTTGCCTGAGATTAGCCCACCAGTAAGTGGCAAAATTGGGATTCAAATTCTGCTGGGTCTACCTCCTGAGTCCAGGTGCCAGCCACCGTGGTGTGGGCTCACTTATGGTATTTGGTATTGGCTCTGTACCTTCCAGCTTACACAACACTTCTTTGCTCCATCATTGAGGCTGTCCTCCCACCACCCTCTGAGATATGCCAGGCAAGCATTACTCTGTCCATCTCACAGACTCAGCAAGATAATAGGTGACACAACCACCCAGGCTCAGAGCTTCACACCCTGACATTCACAGTGCTGGCTTTTCATTAGACACAGACAAGCCCAGCTGGGGAAGAAGCAGACAGCTGGTCACAAGTGTAGGTAGTAAATCCAGTCCCTGTTTCCATGGAGTAAAAGACTATCCAGAGATCCACCATTAGCTGCACGGGCCATGAGAAAGCTAGGCCGGAAGCAAGAGATATTGGCTTTGAATTTGTGACTTCTCTTCTTACTTTCTGTGTGCCTATGAAGAAATCATGAAAAATCTCTGAAAACTTTTTAAAAGCTTCAGCATCTCAGTGATGAGTTATGGGAATAAGAAAAGATATGACAGAGAAAGAAAAGTCAGAAAAGGGAATAACAAGGAACCTCATATCACCCACTCCTCATATTAGTTTAACCATCTACTCATTTATATTAAAAGATACTTGCTCCTTGGAAGAAAAGTTATGAGCAACCAAGGCATCATAATAAAAAGCAGAGACATCACTTTGTTGACGAATGTCCATATTGTCAAAGTTATGGTTTTTCTAGTGATCATGTACGGATGTGAGAGCTGGAGCATAAAGAAGGCTGGGAGCTGAAGAATTGATGCTTTTGAAGTGTGGTGCTGGAGAAGATGCTTGAGAGTCCCTTGGACAGGAAGGAGATCAAACCAGTCAATCCTACAGGAAATAAATCCTGAATAATTCATTGGAAGGACTGATGCTGAAGCTGAAACTCCAATACTTGGGCCTTCTGATGTGAACAGCTGACTCATTGGAAAAGACCCTGATCTGGGAAAGATTGAAGGCATTAGAAGGGGGTGAGAGAAGATGAGATGGTTTGATGGTATCACCGATTCAATGGACATGAACTTGGGCAAACTCTGGGAGATAGCGAAGGACAGGGAAGCCTGGTGTGCTGCAGTTCATGGTGTCATAGTAAGTCAGACATGATTTGGCAATTGGACAACAACAACATATGTGTTAACCAGAGGGTGGGGCTTTCTAGTTTCTCAAACCAAGGGTAGATTAAAAAGTGATCTAGCTCCAAAGTAGTCATGGTTATCACAGGGCAGAAATAACATTATCATCTATTGTGTATTGGACCCTCCGATAAGGTGCTTCAAATCAATGTATATATTTAGTTTCATCCTTTTAGAGCACTGTGGGAGTGATACAAATGTCTGGTCTTCCTTTCGAGCTTAGTTGAGAGAAGTCAAGTTACCCAGCTAGACACAGACCTAGAGTTTCCAAAGATCTCTCTTTCCATGAGAAACTCCATCAAGGTGGGGAGATAAAGAAGCCTGTTGCTCACCCACCAGTGATTGCTAAGCAGGCTCCCCGTGCTCTTGAGAGCCTCGTGAGTACACCTCTTCCCAACTCTGCTTCCAGTCACTTCATGTTGACAGCTTGCAACCAGTCACATGGGAGTATTTCCCCAACGGAATCACATATATTACAAAGTAGGGCTTCCCTTTCCACCAAGTGACTTCACCAGCCCATGACTGTCTGCTTCCCTCTTCACACCACTCACTGGAGAAGTCAAAGCCTGTATTTCTTTTCAGCCAAGGTGAATCTCCCAGCCGGCAAGAGAAGTTACAAGGTACTAAACCACTATTTAATATTTCTGGGAGGAAAACTGAAGTTACTTTGATCAAAAATTGTCTTGACTTCAAAAGACTCTGTTCCTTTTCTGTCCTCACAAGATGGGTGGTGTTCATTACTCCCAGAGCCCTAGCAAAGCACTAAGTGTGCTGGGAACACTGTTATATAGATTCTGTTTGGCCTCTTTGGACCTCACATTGAGTGCAGAATATCAGTCCCAGAACATAAAAGCATCAGCTGGGTCTTCTTCTCCATCCCAGCCTTAGGACTCAAGGAAGAGAAGCTGTGAAAATGTCAGGCAGCAAAGACAAAAAGACACATCTTCACTTAATCTCCAAGGTATTCCTTTCTAGGGATCATGAAGAGGCCTCTCTCTCCAGCCTCCTGGAAATGAAGCAGTCTTTTCAGTGTTGATACCAAAGACTCTGTGTTTTATTCTGTGGTTGGAAGTAGGGAAACTCCTAGGAGGTCAGTCCCTCTTCCTCTTTTCAAGTCTCCATCACCCTCTCAGTAGGATAATTAAATTAATCAAAAGAGGTCTTTACCTTCTCTTGCCTTTAAATTGCCCTTCACGCGCTGCATGCTGCCTGATGCTCCTTAGGAGCTTGTCTCTGAAGCTTCTTTCTTAGACCTTCACAGCTCTTAGGATACAGGAAATTTTGCTAATGGCCTTTTTTTTTTTTTTTTTTTGCAATTCCACAAGCACAAAAAATAACAGCCTTTGATGTTTCTTCACTTGATAAAAATAAGTAAAAATTTAAAAACAATACCAATGGGGACTTCCCTGGCAGTCTAGGGATTAAGGCTTTGTGCTTTCACTGCAGGGGGCATGGGTTCAATCCCTGGTCTTTAAACTAAGATCCTGCATGCAGCCCAAAAGAAAGCAAAAAACCTGAAAAACTGGCAACAAAAACCTGCCTCTTGTTTGCCCCACTTTATTCTGGTAGAAAGTCCCTCCCTTAGCCTTTCCTGTTACTCTTTTCAAGGATCACTTGTTTCTTCTGTTTGCTACAAAGCTCTACACTCCATCTGAGTACTCTGGGGAGAAACAGAGAAAAAACTTGAACAAAAGCTGAGTTGGGGATAAATAACAACCAGAAGCCCAAGGCTCCTGCAACCAGACAGGGGACTATCAATCATGATGTGAGCCCACACCTAGAGTTTGAATATTTCCTTCTTTAGTGAAGAATAAAGAAGAGATTAACTTAGGAAAAATAAGTGGGTTTTAATTCCCCAGGCTAACCTGTCAACGAAACCTTGCTTTTCACTAAGCAAACATTTTCGGAAGGAAAAATTTTTCTCATGAACAGAACATACTGCTAAAGAACAAAAATAAACAGTTAATAAATGAAAAGGAACTACAACCGCCCCCCCCCCCGCCCCCACCAAACAAACACAGAATCACTGAGGGTGGAACCCAGAAATCTTGACCTTTTTTTTTTTTAAGTTGACCAAATGCAGCAATTAAGGTTCTCCAGAGAAACAGAATATGAGACTGTATCTATCTACCTGTTTGTCTATCAAAAAGGGATAAAGAGAAAGATTTATTTTTAACAATTGGCTCATGTGATCATAATGGGTTGGCAAGTCTGACATCTGCAAGGTAAGCTGGCAAGCTAAGAATTCAGACAAGAGTTGACTGTTCTTTAACTGGTTCATGACAAAGAACTCTTAAAACCCAGTGATTTCCTGAGTGTTGGTGGTAATAGGAGCATCTTACATATAGCTCCTAAACCCCTTAGAATTTCTTGGAAAATAGTAGTAGATGCAAACCTATAAAATTTTAGCAAAATGACTTCAACCATAACTAAAGTGATAAAACCTCATGACTGAGTAGGGTTTATCCCAGAAATACAAGGATAATTTAACATTTAAGAATCAATCAATGTAATTTACCACACTACAGACCAGCAAAAAATAAATTATATGATGTTCTCAATAGATCTAGGAAAGAAGCATTTGATAAAATCTAATATCAATTTCTTATTTTAAAGCTCACATAAAACAAAGAGTGGAAGGGAACTTTATAATATATAAAAATACTTTTGAAAAGTCTCAATTAAGATAACTGATTTTATTAAAAATACATAAATTACAAATTTACTTCAGGAAACCAATAGCTATAAAAATACTTTAAATGTAGTCAGTTTTCTATTGTTACCACGCCTAAGTTACTTCCTTAGTTAACTCTTCAAAACTTTCAAGAGAAAAGCTAATTCTTATGTTATAAACTCTTAAAAAAAATAGGAAAACTAAGCAAACTTGCAACTCAATCTAAAAGACCTTTTCCACACAGTACCTGTTACATGTAAACAAAAGTAGAAAAAGTAGGTCAACTTCACTTATGTCTGTAGATTTCTTATATTAAATAAATATTAGCAAATCTAACCTAGTGGTATATTAAGGGAAAAAAAATTATGCCCCAATAATTCAAGGATGCTTAACATTAGGAAACTATTCTCATAAAGATTTCAACTAGCTGATTAAAATGTAAGAGCAATATGATCACTTTAATAAAAAGTTGCTAGAAACTAATAAAATTTAATACTTTGTATTTGCAGATCAATGGACTCAATAAGCTAGATTGATAAAATATTGATAAAAAAAAACTAAGCTAACATTTTCTAAAGGTAAAACACTCCTAAAATCATTTTATAAGATAATTAAGGATGCCCACTGTTACACTTACTAATCAATACTGAACTGGAGAATGAGTAAATGAGTTAAGAATAAAAAGAATAAAGTGTATTGCCAGTGAAAAGAAGAGATAAAGCTGTCCTTTACATAGAAATGGAATAAAAAATAATGACCAGCTATTATTACTAATAGGAAAGCTCCAGCAGTTGGTTAATACCAACAAACGGCCAAAATAACCAACTAGAAAATGACATGGTGGGGAAAAAGATCATAAAATACAATAAAAAAGAAAAAAAAGGAGTAAAAAAAAAATCAGCAAGAAATACACAAAACAGGAAAGAAAGAATTTTTAAAACTTTTACAAGCTCAAATAACCCCAAATGCAAGGAAAGATGGGTCATTTTCCTGCTTGGAAAGACTTAAAGATGTCAGTTCTATTTAAATTAACCCATATATCAATCACTTCCAAAATAATCTCGAGATTTATGACTAAAACTATGAAAAATGTAAAAATTGCAGGAATGAGAAAGCTCTTTTCCTAAAACAATGAGAGGATTTAGAATTGCCAAAGATAAAGACATTGACAAATAGAGCAACAGAACATGTTGGTGACTACAGAAGCAGATCCATATTGTGCTCTATTGATCCATCACATAGAGGGTATGTGCTTCCCTAGATTCAATCAAGCCGACCTACTCTCCAAGTCTGAACTTCTTGCTAAGTGGAGACTCTGTGGCCCCAACATACTTATCCTCTAGTACTGCTGGGTATCTCGTTTTCCCTGAGACTTAAGGCTCGGTTCCAGTACTGCATCACTGTACTTGCTGTGATGGGGTCCCAGTTGCTTCGTGCCCAGGCCTGACCCTATCATATCCATAGCTGCTCTGACTTCCTGGGAAGCTGGGAGAGAGGGGTCATAGTGTGAAAAATTAATAAACAGAAACCTCAGTTAAACGGAACTGAGAAACAAGAAGGGGTAGCTCTCATGTCCTACAGTGATAGCAGAGTCCAACAGGAAGAGAGATTTCCTTCTTTTTCCTGGCAACAGCTCAGTCCTTGAGAGAGGATCACAACTCAGCCAATAAAAGGCCATGGGTCCTTTGATTAATACAACCATCCCTACTTCCTTTGTCCTTGTGTGGGGCCTTGCAAGGGGCTCACTCACCATGGTTGTAGACCTTGAATTACAATTTTTTCCTGAGCCTTAATAAACCCATTTTTTTGCTGAAGAAATAATTGGCAGTCGATTTGTTTTAGGTCAACAGTGGTTAATAACTGGAAACTGCTTCAAAGTTAATTATATTGGGGCAAAATTTGACCAATGAGCAATAGATAGGGGACAAGATGAAGAAAGAAGCCTATATATAAATTTCTTGTTCCTCCTCCTGACCACTTTCAACAGATTACAGCAAGACAGACCGATTCCACATGGCCTTGCCAGACCTAAAGGACTCAGAAATTAGCTTTTTCTTTTTGAGGCCGGGTTAGTAATTAACCACTTTGTATTTACTTCCTTTCCTTTACTCTCTCACACCTTTTTATTTCCCCACATTCTGAGGGCTCTGACTTGCATCCTCTACTAAATCATTTTCATATAGTCTTTGCTTCAAGCTGTGTTTTCAAAGGAACTCAAGTGAAGACACAAACGTAAGAATATGGAAATCTTGCATATAACAATCACAATATTTCAAGTAGTTTGGATAATATTCACTATAATTGAGTGCTGACAACTGGCTGTTAATTTTAGAAAAATAAGCTTCCTGTTTTACACAAAAATAAGTTTGATATGAATTAAAGATTCAGACACAAAAGACAAAACTATAGGATACAAGGGGAAAATATAGAAAACTATTTCTCATGCTACTCCAGCTAGAGTGGGTTTTATTTGTTTTTTAGCAACACAAAATCCAGACATCATAAAGAACAGGATTTAACCCCACCCATCCAAATGTAAAGTTTTGTAAGAAAAAAGACAATGTGGAGAAGGTTAAAAGACAAGGAAATGACTGGGAAAATATATTTATAAAATCAGAAAAAGCACCTGCAAATTAATATGACTAATACAGATATCCTAACTGATAAGTCAGTCAGGAAACCAGAAACACATTAGGTATTTCATGTGCTGTGCTAGTCGCTCAGTTGTGTCCAACTCTTTGCGACCCCATGGACTGTATGTAGCCTGCCAGGCTCCTCTGCATACAGGGGACTTAATATACGAAAATGGTAATCCTAGTGTTGGAGGGTTGAAGGAAAAAAGAGGTAACCTAGATAAAATAACTGTAGGAAAAAGTTTGTCTCCTCTAGTGCTGGGGGAACAAGAACGTAAAGAGGTTCAGAACCTGAACTTATTGAGGGGTTATGGGACTTGTTTTAAGGTGGCTGCAAGAAGCTGGCAGCTGGAGCTAATTACCATTGGTAGAGCAAGACCAATTGCCACAGGAAGTCAGTCCCTTTTCTCTCTCTCATTTTTCCACCTCCCTCTAATATAGACAGAGCCAAGAAAGTGAGGATGACAAAGAATTCTGGTTTTCAGATTTCCAGCTTCAGCACAATAGAACAGAATGCAGAAGGATGGATTCGGAGTTGAGATAAACACAACAGATCAATAACCAGCAGAGTTATGAATAATTAAATTTCTAAAAGAAATCAAATGGCCAAAAAGATAATGAAGTTGGTTTTTTCCTTACTAGTGGCCAAGCAAATGCAAAGCTAAATGATGATACCATTTTTCTACTGTCAACTTATAAAAATATAGAGTGATGACACTGAGGGTTGACGAAGCTGGGGGAAATAGGTCACCTCTTAAATTTTGATGTGGGTGCAAAATGCCCTCACCCTTTGGAGGCATTGGCAGCATCTGTCAAAGTTAAAAACAGGCCTGCTCTTCAGACTGATGCTCCAATACATTGGCCACCTACTGTGAAGAGTCGACTGGTGCTGGGAAAGACTGAGGGCGGGAAAAGAAGGGGACGACAGAGGACAAGATGGTTGGATGGCATCGCCAACTCAATGGACATGAGTTTGAGCAAACTCCGGGAGATTGGTGTAGGACAGGGAAGCCTGGTGTGCTGCTGTCCATGGAATCACAAAGAGTCAGACACGACTTACCTACTGAATAACAGCTCTTCAGACTGGGAAATACTGGTCATGTGCACAAAATGCAGCAGCCTTTATAAAAGTAAAAATAGCAACAACAACAACCCCTAAATGTTCTCCTGTTGAAGAAGGCTACAACCTCCAAAGCATAAAGAGCAATTACTTTCAGAAGGGAATAGAATTGGGAGGGTAGATTATGGAAAAAGGCAAGCTTTTACTTTTTAATCTATATATATGTATATATATATATATATATATACTGTATATATGTATATACATATCTACTTAAAAAGTTTTATAATATAGAATCACACTGTATAGAGATGACTCTTTAGTACTAAAATAATTCTTATTGTTTAATTATATTTAATATTTTTATTTAAAATAACATTAGTAATAAATTGCTAAATTTGCAATCGACTTTTTTTTTTTTTTTAACTAGGACAGATCCTCTTGAATGAGAGAGAGAGAAGAGACTCTATAGTCTGGGCTGCAGCTCCCTATCCCTGAGTGTGCCCACAAAGGAGGTGTCGTGAAGCACCATCCGTCCTTTGTCTGGTGGAGGAAAATGACCTGAGGAGCATTGTATGGCATTTCCAAGAATCAGAATTTCTACAAGTCTCACTCTTTGTTTTCTTTTTAACTTCAAGGTTCAGAAAGCCATTTCTCACTGTCCCCATCTCTGAGAATTATCTTCAGAGTATTGGACATATTGAAAAACTACAAGAAGTAGAGGACTAAGTGGAACTGTGAGTTGACACAGTGCAAATATTACAGAGAAACTCCAAGGCCAGCTTTCCATTGTTCATGGTACTTTCTTTCAAAAGCTCTCTAATGATTTTTTCCTTCAGATCTGGAGCTGAAGAACTTGTTCCTAATTTTCCTATTTAAATCATTAAGGTTTCTCTATTCCAAATACTTAAAGATTAAGTATAAACCCCTATCACTCCCACTTCTTTAATTCAAGAACAAGAAAACAGTTTTAACTCAAGACCCTCTATTGAAATCAAACGTATGGTCCACAAATTGGGTTTCTCAGAAAGATATAAATGAGTAGAGAGAAGAGGTTGTGGCATCACACATATTGGGATGAAAATCTTGCTCACTACCATGGCTACCACAATGTGGTTAAGAAGAAAAGAGAAAGAACATGACAAAAAGAGAAAGTCAACACAGCCTTTTATTTCTATCCAAAGATAGAGCAAGGTAAGAGACCATAATACAACCCCCCAGATTCTTACTCTTAATGATCTCCAATCCTCTTGCTCCTGCATCACACAGAAGCAACGTACAAGAGAGACAAGAGCACTGACTTGGAGGGGGATAGGACTCGGGGTCCTGGCCTTATTTTTAGGAAGTGTGACTTTGGATACTTCACTTAACCTTTCTGAGAGATTTAGTTTCCTTGTTTATAAAATGAGAATCATATCTGTCATTTCAGATCACAAAGTATTATATCTGTGTATCAAAGCCACAAGGCTTAAAATGTTTCTTCATTAGCCACTGCTGTTACTTCTTTGCCAGGGTCTTAGTAACTGAGTTACCCCATCATTTGAGCTAAATGTCTGCTCAACAAGATTGATCATACACTGATAGAGCTGAAGTTAAGACCTCACAATGGTTCACAGTTTTCCATCCCTTGAAAACCAGGATAGGCTATTCAAGCTACTCATAACTAATAATTCCAATGTAAAAACTCCCAACACTTTAGGGCTAAGCATCTTGCACAAAACATTTCTTGAAAGGAGGTTTTGTTGATATTATAATGTTTTAAACGTAAAATTCCTAAGCTTGTTCCTCACACACTAATTTCAGGAAATGCTTAAGGAGGGGGTAGAGTGGAAGGGGAGACAATTCTAACTAAGTTTGGGAATAATCCACACTAAGTCCCTCCCTTTGAGGTTCACAATAAATGCTAGCATAGAAGTAGACACTTGTGCGACTTTCAACTCAAGACTTCCAAATTACTTTGACTAAGGAGGCCATCTGATGTATTGGATCTCTGAGAAGTGGAACTAAGATAAGGATTTGAATTCAAATAGTTTATTAAGGAAGTGAGAAATTAAATGGGATGGAGAAGGAAACAAATATTGATTATGTTAAAGAGCATGTTACCTCTATTGGTGCCTCTAGGGACATCTAGGTGACAGTCTTGAACATACATCCTCAGAGTTGTGCCACCTAAGAATCAAAGAAACTGAGGTTTTTATCTACCACCTCCCTTCCATCCTTCAGTTCAGTTCAGTTGCTCAGTCATGTCCAACTCTTTGCGAACCCATGAATTCCAGCACGCCAGGCCTCCCTGGCCCTCACAAACTCCCTGAGTTTACTCAAACTCATGCCCATCGCATCAGTGATGCCATCCAGCCATCTCAACCTCTGTTGTCCCCTTCTCCTCCTGCCCCCAATCCCTCCCAGCATCAGGGTCTTTTCCAATGAGTTAACTCTTCACTTGAGGTGGCCAAAGTATTGGAGTTTCAGCTTCAGCATCAGTCCTTCCAATGAACACCCAGGACTGATCTTCTTTAGGATGGACTGGTTGGATCTCCTTGCAGTCCAAGAGACTCTCAAGAGTCTTCTCCAACACCACACTTCAAAAGCATCAATTTTTCAGCACTCAACTTTCTTCACAGTCCAATTCTCACATCCATACATGACCGCTGGAAAAACCATAGCCTTGACTAGACGGACCATTGTTGGCAAAGTAATGTCTCTGCTTTTTAATATGCTATCTAGGTTGGTCATAGCTTTCCTGCCAAGGAATAAGCATCTTTTAAGTTCTTGGCTGCAGTTACCATCTGCAGTGATTTTGGAGCCGAAAAAAATAAAGTCTGATACTGTTTCTACTGTTTCCCCATCTATTTCCCATAAGGTAATGGGACCAGATGCCATGATCTTAGTTTTATGAATGTTAAGCTTTAAGCCAACTTTTTCACTCTCCTCTTTCACTTTCATCAAGAGACTTTTTAGTTCCTCTTCACTTTCTGCCATAAGGGTGGAGTCATCTGCATATCTGAGTTTATTGATATTTCTCCCGGTAATCTTGATTCCAGCTTGTGCTTCTTCCAGCCCAGTGTATCTCACGATGTACTCTGCATATAAGCTAAATAAGCAGGGTGACAATATACAGCCTTGATGTACTCCTTTTCCTATTTGGAACCAGACTGTTGTTCCATGTCCAGTTCTAACTGTTGCTTCCTAACCTGCATACAGGTTTCTCAAGAGGCATGTCAGGGGGTCTCGTATTCCCACCTCCTTCAGAATTTTCCACAGTTTATTGTGATCCACACAGTCAAAGGCTTTGGCATAGTCAACAAAGCAGAAATAGATATTTTTCTGGAACTCTCTTGCTTTTTCGATGATCCAGCGAATATTGGCAATTTGATCTCTGGTTCCTCTGCCTTTTCTAAAACCAGCTTGAACATCTGGAAGTTCTCAGTTTATGTATTGCTGAAGCCTGGCTTGGAGAATTTTGAGCATTACCTTACTAGTGTGTGAGATGAGTGCAATTGTGCGGTAGTTTGAGCATTCTTTGGGATTGCCTTTCTTAGGGATTGGAATGAAAATGGACCTTTTCCAGTCCCGTGGCCACTGCTGAGTTTTCCAAATTTGCTGGCATATTGAGTGCAGCAATTTCACAGCATCATCTTTAGCCAAAGGCTAATCCCAGGGCCATCGACTCCTGTAGCACCTCACGTCCTGCAGCAGGTTTGAGTTCAGAGAAAGCCCTTGGGTAAAGATTAGAAGCTTGCAGAAGGAAACCAGCAGAGCTCCTGGAAGAGTGTCTGCCAAGAAGAGATGAGTAGCCACTGCCAGCATCCCATCCATTGTGTGACAAGTGACATCAGCACTCTGTGGGACTAAAATCCTGTGGCGCACACTGTGAACCTAGGAGAACAGTTTTGGAGAATGGTGAATTCTGATGATGGGCTTCCTAGGTGGCTCAGTGGTAAGGAATCCACCTGCCAAGCAGGAGACATGGGTTTGATCCCTAGGTGGGGGAGATCCCCTGAAGAAGGAAATGTCAATCCACTCCAGTATTCTTCCCTGGAAAATCCCATAGACAGAAGAGTCTGGCGGCCTACCGTCCATGGGGTTGAAAGAGAGTCGGTTGGACATGACTTAATGACTAAACAACAACAAAGTCTGATGACATCCATTTGGCTGGCTCTTTTTTCTATTAGGTTAAAGGTTGAGGAGAAGGAAAATGGTGAGACGAAGAATATAGAAGGTGTCAAATATGACGGAGAGAATTCCGTTGCTCCTCTATTCTCCAGTTGAACCTGGTCTCATTTCTATCAAGACTTATTACAATGACTATGACCTTTAACTTGTTTTCCTCTCACCGAAACATGTGCCATGTTCTCAGCTCATAACATTAACTCCAATAAGCTATATTCTATCTTCCACATTCTATAATAGAGAAAGTAAAAGAGACAGAAGCATTTTTCTTAACTAAGGTTAACAAACTGGATCCATCAGGACCTCATCCCCTAGGATGCTGCTGCTGCTAAGTCACTTCAGTCATGTCTGACTCTGTGCGACCCTATGGACAGCAGCCCACCAGGCTTCTCTGTCCACGGGATTCTCTAGGCAAGAATACTGGAGTGGGTTGCCATTTCCTTCCCCTCATCCCATAGGATATTGATTCGTATTTTAAAGATTTGGGTCTTCAAAGTAACAGCCAGTCTAGAAAATGACAGCACTCATCCATTCAGAGGAACCATCACTTATCACGTCAGTACTACTGAGTCTGTGCAGAAACACAAAATCACCCATGATGTTTAAGCCTGCCAGAACAACTCAAAGGGAAGAAGGTGGGAGAGGTGAGCAGATGCAACCCTAACAGGAGAACATTGGTACCAGGCTGAAAGTTCAGCAGTAATTTGCCAGGAATAGATCAATAATGATTTAATTGTTTAACATCATCTGAACCATGAAGTTACAATTGAATTATGAAAGTAAAACCTGGACATCTTCCTTGGACATTGGTGATAAACAGCAGCTTTCCAGCTACCCTATTTCTCATTATACACAATCTTTTGACTCAGTTAAATATGGAGGTCGAGCAGATTAAGAGGCATACTCGATTTCAAATAGACAAGCTTAACAAGAATATCTCACAACTTTGTACCTACGTAATTCAGTTCATTCAGTCATTGATTCAGGAAATGTATGACTGCTGCCTATGTGTCAACACAAGACAAAATCGTTGTCTTCAAGGAGCTTACATTCTCTTGAAAGTAATGGAGACAATTATCCTTCTGTATGCTAAATGACGTAATAAAAGATTTCTGCATGAGCTGGAAGAGAACATAAGGCAGGCATCCACCAGTCCTTAGAGGTGAGTCAGGATTTCTAAGAGGAGATATTAAGGTGAGAAGGACTTATAAAGCATGATAAGAAAACTGCTGAAGTGGTTAGAAGGAAGGCATTATCCAGTTGATACACATCAGAGGGTCCCCGAAACAGGATAACTCTGGGTCAAAGCAGAGTTGGAGTTCTCTACAAGGATGCGTAGTGGAGACAGGACTGTCTGTGTAGTGTTTGTCTTTAACTGGTGCAAAACCTTCATTTAGAACAGTGGGTGTTAGTTCTAGTTTTCATGCCTCTTGTCCTCCAGTTCTTGAGAACACTACTGTTCTGATAAATGTCAGAACATTACTTTCAAAAACTGTTTTAGCAAGTCTTGCAGTTTATTCAATTAGTTAATGTTCAGGAGCAGGGAAAACAGCCAAAAAAGGAAAAAAGATGGAAAGAGGAAAAGTAGAGAGAAAAGGCAAGGGTTGAACTCAAGAGAACCCAGAGATCCTCTGTGACATCTAATTTTCTCCTTTTCCAATAAAAGACTCTTATTAATGTCATGGGCCTCTTTTTCTTCACCTTTAAAGAGAAAACAGGAAGGAAATATCTATACCTAGAAAATGCTTAGTTAGGTATCCTGAGGGTTCAGCAGGGGGTGGTTTCATAGAATCCTCCAGTCAATGAATACTCAAGCCTTCAATGTTTACATGAAGGCCACTATGCTAATATTCAAATGTTGAAAGAAAGACTTCCAAAAGAATTGGTGTGATCTTGTGATATTTACATTTGACCTTGGGCAGCTAATATTGACTGCCCTCTCGGGAATTTCTTTTTTCAACCCATTAAGTGTTTTATCTGAGAGGAACAAATTGGTAAATATGTTTACACTGAAATATGAATAAATACATAACACGTATCAATATTTTATTAATAAGCCTTAAGATCTGCTAGAATAAGCATGATATGTGGCAGGTTCTGCCAGCTGAGATGAAAGACTCAAACACGGTTTGATATTCTCAGAAGTAAGACACAGACTGTACTCAAGCTGTTGTTTCTAATGCTGTGAATAATCACAAATACAACTACACATACTGATGACAAGATTTCTGAGCAAAGGAGACAGTAAAAAATTTCCACAATTCAATTGCTTTGCCAAGAGTAATTTTTATGTTGAAAGAGGTTAGAAACCAAGATATTCTCTTGAACAAATCACTTCCTTTCTGTGCAAGGGACCTCGGTGTCTTCACCTGAGCTATGTGGATACTGAAAGGAGTCATTTTTGTTGTTTAGTCACTAAGTCATCACTGACTCTTTGAGATCCCATGGACTGTAGCCCCTCCAGGTTCCTCTCTCCATAGGATTTTCCAGGTAAGAATACTGGAGTGGGTTGCTATTTCCTTCTCCAAGGGATCTTCCCCACCCAGGGATCGAACCCGTGTCTCCTGCATTGGCAGGCGGATTCTTTACCACTGAGCCACCAGGAAAGCCCTGAAGGGGATCATGGGCAATGGTAATTCCTGTTAAACATTTCAACAGTGTATGTTGGCTCTTGTGCCAGATAGCTGCATGGAGATTATTTCAGCTCTGGACCTCCCTACTTGATTTCACAAATTCCTTACTGCATGTTGGCATATTTCCCATTTTATGACATTTGAAAGTCTCACCTGAGGGCCAAAAATTGTGACGTGGGGAGAAAAACAGAAAGGGGGAAATGTAAACCATTTCTCATGAAAAAGTTCTTCCAGGCCCAGAAACTTAGGTATCCTTGGGTATTAGAGAAAGGAAACCTACATTTTCACCATTTATAGCAGAATCATGGAGAAGGAAGATGGATTACAACAAGAAGAGATGGCCTAGAAATGAAGCAAACCAGCCGAGTAGGAGCTCAAATAATTGGTTTTGTATTGGAAAACTAAAGGACACAAAAGCTAAGAAAAGAAAGCAATTATAAAAAGTATTTGATAAGCTGAAAAGCCTCACAATATAGCCTATTGTAACTCTTTCTGTGCATGCTCAGTTGTGTCTGACTCTTTTGCGACCCCATGGACTATAGCCTGCCAGGCTCCTCTGTCCATGGAATTCTTCAGGCAAGAATACTGAAATGGGTAGCCATTCCCTTCTCCAGGGGATCATCATGACCCAGGAATTCAACCAAGGTCTCCTGAATTGGCAGGTGGATTCTTTACCATCTGAGCCACCACGGAAGTTCTAGAAAGTAACTTTTTCTAGACCTTTGTAAATAGATCCCACTATGATTCCCAGCCTGGTGATTCCAATAGACTAACTAACGCCATACATGGTCCTAGAGAACCCATTACATCTCAGATAGGCAGGAATACCCTCTGTGCCTGTCTCTTGATAAGGCAAGCAATATTTTTCATTCACACAAGTTGTGTGTGTGAGTGTGTGTGTGTGTAATCTGCTATACCAGGCATTATGAGATATTTCCAGCTCTCAGTCTCTATCATTTCTATAAGATTCGGAACTTAACAAAATCACAACAGAGGCCAAAAAAACTGACCCATCTGGGCCACTAAATTGCTTCCCTGCATCGTGTACTCCAAGATTTTTCAACCTGACAGTTCTAAAACTCACATCCCTACCACATGTGGATTCCCCCAAATAAAGTAATCTGTGGCACACTGGTTAAGTTTTGGATACCATTTATAGAATGTACAGAGAAAAAAAACAAATTAATTAAATTAAGGAAATTAAGTCAGATTCCAGCCACCAGAACATGTTTTATGCAGTATTTTAATAATTTTCCTGTTAATTAATGCTTGTTCTTCTACTTTTAATGAAATAAAGAAGTTTTAAAAGTTTTAATTTCTTGCAGAGGAAGTGCGTCATGTTCTGGAGATTTGACTGCAGTAATGCTCTTAACTGAACTTTTTCCTCATGCATAAAAAGCTTCCAGCATGAAGAATTTTTAACAGCTGAAGTCCTTAGGGATAGAAAAAGTAGAACATTCAGGCTGAGTATTAGAGGCAAAAATTTAGTTAGAAATTGCCTAGGAGAATTAAGACAAATATAAAATGCTTAAATCCCTCTATAGTATTTTTAAAATAAATAACATCAGCCTAAAATGACCCAGGCTTCCCAGGTAGTTCAGTGGTAAAGAATCTGCCTGCCAAACATGGGTTCATTCTCTGGGTCAGGAAGATGCCCTGGAGAAGGAAATGGCAACCCACTCCAGCATTCTTGCCTGGGAAATCCCAAGGACAGAGGAGCCTGGCAGGCTACAGTCCATAGAGTCACAAAGGAGACATGACTTAGCAACTGAACAACAACAAAAATTATCTAGTTAGACACCTATTCCACCCAGGATTGCTCATTAATGTGTGACTTTATATCTAATAGGTGGAATAGCTAGTTTATAAATGGCTGCACCATGAGTTAAGAGACATAGGTTCTTTGCTCTGACAGTAATTCTGAAAAGCACACATCCTCCCTGGACCTCCATCTCCTCATTTAAGAAATAGGAATGGTAAAGCATGTCATGACTACTAGTTGAGAAATGAAACAACATATATAAAATGCTCCAGTATTCTAAAATGTCATTCCATTTTAAGGAAATGCCATGAACTTCCATGCACCACCTGTCTAACCTAATAAGGCAGTGAGTCAGAATTAGATCTGTGCCTAGAAATGTTGACGTCTGCAGTAGAGCTTGTGGTCAACTCACCATCCACTCATACCAAACAGTTGGCGTGAAACTACACCAATCACACTAACCCATCCCCTTACCAGGGGTTCAGGAATGGGAAGCAGATTGGCACATTTGGGCCCAAGACATATAGGGAGAGGCAGACTCAGGAATAAGAAAAAGAAACTGGTCCATCCCCCCTATTAGACATACATAAAGAAGCGTATTGCACCAGCTGATGCTGGTGGCCACTTTGGTTTCATTCCATAAGGGGAAGCAGAGACAATAGCTGGAATATTTGTAAGGAACATGTGCACATGACTACCACTAAGTTATTAGCACAACCAATCCTGAGACTTGCTCTATGACCTGATAAGGGGCTCCGTAAATGGAGTGGCCAGAAGAACTGGCAAAGGAGCTACTTCCTGAGTTCAAATCCTGGCTCTGTCACCAACTACCTATGTAACTGTGGCAAGCTACATAATGCCACTAGCCCTCAGGATCTACAATACTGGAATAAAAATAATACTTGCCTAACAGAGAGTCGGATATGATTGAGCGACTGAACTGAACTAAACATAGGGTTGTTATGAGGAATCAGTAATAATTTTAGGGCTGTCAGTGTCTGGCACTGACATATTTTAGGCACTATATATGCATTAATAAATTATTTAGAAATTATTTACTTTTATACTTAATCATTATTTTAAATAGTCTAGGTTAGATTTTTGTTGTTTGGTCCCGAAAGCAAGCAAAATAAGACTGTTTTTCTTAGTTCTCTCAGCTACTCTTAATTATAATTTCAAAAATCAATGGTGTATCACTGCTATATTTAAAATGGTTAGCCAACAAGGATCTACCGAATAGCACAGGGAACTCTGCTCAGTGTTATGCGGCAGCCTGGATGTGAGGGGACTTGGCGGGGAGAATGGATCCATGTGTATGTATGGCTGAGTCGTTCTGCTGTGTGCCTGAAACTATCACAACACTGTTAATTGATGGTACTCCAATGGAAAATTAAAAGTAAAAAAAAATTCACAGTCTATCAAAAGTAAATTTTAGTAATGCTAATTAAGATATTAAAGTCCTAAACCTATTTTCTTTAACATACATATATATATATATTATTTGTAGTCACTCAGTCATGTCCAACTCTTCTAGGACCCCATGAACTATAGCCCTCCAGAGGTGCCTCTGTCCATTGGATTTTTCCAAGCAAGAATACTGGAGTGGGTTGCCATTTCCTTCTCCAGTGTATATTATTATATGTATGTATACATACATATATATATACACACACACACATATACATGTTAAGGCAAATAATAAAGTAAATAATGAGAAGCAAATTTAACACTATCTTGATATCAGCATTATGCTTGCATACTTTGCCACAATTAGACATGTGCTCTGCAATAAACATTTTCCCTCTCCAGATATTGGTTTCTTGAGAAATGACTGGACTTAAACCTAATAACACACAGAGAGCTGAGAGTCGCCTGGGTTTGCCTATACAAGCATGTTGTCCATGGGTGCCAAAGTCTGCACCCTAGTTCTGAACCTCCACAAGGAACTCACCAGACAGAAAACCTAACTTAAGGCCAGGTCTGCCAATCCTTGACCACCATCTTGCTTGTGGAAAAGACCAGCTTCTTGGAACATTGTCCTTTGTGCTAGAGATTAACTGAGACACCCAGCATGCCTATTACCTCGTCTCCCTGGACACCCAGCTGGACTACATATTTCGGTTTCCCTTGCTTTAGGTGGGATATGTAGTTGAGTTTTAGCCAATGGGATGTGGAAAGAGATGAAGTAAGTCACTTCCAGGCCTGACTAATAAAAGCCTCCCACATTTGATATCCCATCCTCCTTCTCCATCCACTTCCAAATGAAGATTCTGAGTGCCTAGAGAGGGTGAAGTCACAGCTTGAAAAGAGCATGAGTCCTTGACCAGAGAAAGGTTAACTGTCCAAAAACAACTGCATTGAATAGTCATACAAAGCAGAAATGAACTTCTATTTGTGCTAACGCCCTGAGCAGTTGAGGCTTATCTATTAAAACAGCTCATGTTCCCTTAACAAACTTCAGTTCAGTTGTTCAGTCGTGTCCAACTCTTTGTGACCCCCATGGATTGCCGCAGGCCAGGCTTCCTTGTCTATCACCAACTCCTGGAACTTGTAAACAAACTTAAACATAAAAGGAAATGTATTGACCCACATAACTGAAAGGTTCCTGAAGCATTTCTGCTTCAGGAATGGCTGCATCTAGGGGCTTGAATAATGTTACTATGGCTGGTCTTTGTCTTTCTGTGCCCTGTTTTCTTTGATGTTGTCTTTATTCAAAGATAGGCATTCCCTTCATGGTTCAGTATCAGTTCAGTTGCTCAGTCATGTCCAACTCTTTGCGACCCCATGGACTGCAGCACTCTAGGCCTCGTGTCATGGATGGCATCACCAGCTCCCGGAGTTTGTTCAAACTCATGTCCATCAAGTCGGTGATGTCATCCAACCATCCCATCCTCTGTTGTCTCCTTCTCCTCCTGCCTTCAATCTTTCCCTGCATCAGGGTCTTTTCCAATGAGTCGGTTCTTCCCATCAGGTAGCCAAAATATTGGAGTTTCAGCTTCAGCATCAGTCCTTCCAATGCCTATTCAGGACTGATTTCTTTTAGGACTGACTGGTTGGATCTCCTTGCAGTCCAAGGGACTCTCAAAAGTCTTCTACAACACCACAGTTCAAAAGCATCAATCTTCGGTGCTCAGCCTTCTTTATAGTCCAACTTTCACATCCATACATGACTACTGGAAAAACTGTAGCTTTGACTAGATGGACCGTTGTTGGCAAAGTAATGTCTCTGCTTTTTAATATGCTGTCTAGGTTGGTCATAGCTCTTCTTCCAAGGAGCAAGCATCTTTTAATTTCATGGCTGCAGTTACCATCTGCAGTGATTTTGGAGTCCCCCAAAATAAAGCCTCTCACTGTTTTCATGTTTCCCCAACCTGAAAGAAAAGTCATGTCCCTTAGAAAGACCAACAAATTCAGAAAGAAACTTAACACATTATTCACTGGAGACATGTAAATACTTATTTTGTTACCCCCAGAGATGCATCAATAAATTTTTAGAGTGATACAATTAACATTGCTATGCAAAGTTGTTAGAGCTTAAAATCAATCAAGGGTTCATTATACAACTTATTATTGTCATTTTTCTTTCACATTTTGCCCTGTTAGGTTTTGTTCCAACCCTCTGTATATTATAAATGCAAAATTTTCAAAAAATGACACATCATGAAAGTTTGAGTGATGTTTTGTTTTATTATATGCAGGTACTTTCCCTTAATTGTCTGAGTGACATAGATACTAGTGTCTCAGAGGATGACAGTGCTTCAGAATACAGTTCTGATTCAGACAATGTGAATAGTAGACCTACAAAAAGACAGAAAACTTTAGGGATTGATTCTGAACTAGAAAGTGAAAATGAAACTCTTGGTGTGGAGAATGCGCCTTTACCTCTACAGAAGAGTGAATTGAAGACTACACTTCATGAAAACTAGAAGGCTTTACAGGAGTGTCAGGTGTAGCTATTGAATGTAATAACCTTCAAAGTGTTAGTGAAATAACAGAAGTAATTTGCCACCAGTCAAAATAAAAATTGCCAGCTACAGGAGTTAGTTTCTGGAAAAATCCTCCAGTCAATGATAAGCTAATGTTGCTCTCCTTAATCTTGCTTTTAGTAAGGACTCCAGATAATCAAGCAAATTATTGGATTTTTGCTTTCACATGACACACAGAATATATGTAAAGAGTTCTGTGTTTCTATGACGGGGCCAAACCCCAGCACTCGTGGGCACTCTAGCTTTTAATTGACGGTCTACGAGGCCCACAGGACATCTTCCTTTTTGTTTTGAAGAGGAAATGTCTTTCAGAGAGTATGTCAGTGCATTCAGGCAGCAGGCATAAAGAGAAAGGTTACTATTGTATTCTTAATATAACTGTTCCTTGCAGCAGGTGATGTCATCTGTCAGAATGACTTTCAGGAACTTCTGAAACATGTTTGTGAACTCCTAACATGGACTCAGCAGTCACTGTCACTCAATCACATGCCCTTCAACAAGGGGATTTGGGCTGTTATTTAACTCTGATGGCTCCCTATTCCATAGTTAAAAGCTCTTAATCCATTACAGAAAGAGAAAAACTGAAAATGAAATGGCATGAAGCAAAGATGCCCCATCATGATACTGAAAATCATTCTAGAACATTCTCTCTCTAGTGGTCTCTTTAAATAAGACAGCAAAGACAACAGATGTTCTGCCTTTTGCCCCTTCTTATACCTGCACTCTCACTTTGTTTTTTCTTTCCCATTTGAAGTCATTTTTTAAAAAATGTATGAATTGTGACATCAGCTGCATTTTTATATTACTTTTCAGATCTATTTTCTTTAAAGATTGCTCCCAAATTCTTCACTATCTGATATTCTTAGCATAACTCCCAAGGGCTCAGAAAAAGGTGTGATTCAGATAACTGAAACCAAGGTGGGGCTCTGTAAGGATAGCCAAACCATAAAGGTCTCTCTGGAGACATGGTATGAATTCCCCAGCTGAGCTGAAAATAACAGATGGCCAAAAGCAGCAAAAAGTCAAGAGTTAAGATCCAACCTCTACCTCATCCCACCCTCAATTTTCTTTAGTAAGAAAATAGAATCTATCATGGTCCAAGTACCTTGCTGGCTTCTTTTGTACTTATTAATCAATTCATTTAACAGATATTACCTAACCTTCTACCACATGTCAAGTACTGGCATGATCCAACTCCCAAGTTCACCAAAAGAAACTGCACTGAAAACACCATTATTTTCAGTCTTTTTCATCACCAACAGATAATATTTCTGGTACTTTAAAGTTTAAAACGCTTTAACCTAAAAAAAAAAAAAAAAAGTTTAAAAGATGGCCTGGGAATCTAATCATTATTTATCACATTATTTCATGGGAAAAATACACTGAGCACTCCAAACAACTGCCTTTTATTTGTTCATAATTTCTCCTCCACTTCTTCTTAAAAGAATTTCAGGTGGTAGTTGAGGAAACAGAGTTCAAAGGCCATTTTAATAAAGAGAACAGTGCACTCTACCAGAGATAAGCTATTAAAATTGAGCTCTAAATCAGTTAAATGATTCACTGAACAAGAATATTTTAAAGTTTTTACTAGATGCCAGGCGTTCAGCATTGAATAAGATGGGAGTCTTTACCCACATAAAACTAATATTCTAGTGTATCAGAGCACAAAGTGTAGTGGAAGGATTCAAACAGTGAACAAGCATCACAAATAGGACTGAAATGAAAACTCCAGACAGTGACGGGTGCTGTGAAGACAACATGATTTATGATGAATGCTGTGTGTTGAAGAAGACCCCCCCAAAATGCATTTCTACTGATATCTCAAGATATGACATTATTTGGAAGTAGACTCTTTTTGTTGCTGCTAAATCATTTCAGTCGTGTCCGACTCTGCGACCCTATAGACGTCAGTCCACCAGGCTTTCCGGTCCCTGGGATTCTCCAGGCAAGAACACTGGAGAGGGTTGCCATTTCCTTCTCCACTCTACTTAAGATGAGATAACCTTAAAAATGTATTCCAATATACATTAGATGCAGACAAACTCATATGAGGTACCTAGAAAAGTGAAATTCATAGAGTCAGAGAGTACATTGGTAGATCACAAGGGCCAGATGGTGGGTAGGGACAATGGGGAGTTAGTGATGAATGTGTACAGAGTTCCAGTTTAGGAAGGTAAAAAATTGGGGAGATGGATGATGATGCAAATGGAATAGCACTGTGAACATACTTAGTGCCACTGTAGAATTCAACATGGTTAAAATAGTATTCTTTATATTATGTGACTTTCAGTTCAGTTCAGTTCAGTTCAGTTGCTCAGTCATGTCTGACTCTTTGAGACCCCATGAATCGCAGCATGCCAGGCCTCCCTGTCCATCACCAACTACTGGAGTTTACTCAAACTCATGCCCATCAGTCGGTGATGCCATCCAGCCATCTCATTCTCTGCCGTCCCCTTCTCCTCATGCCCCCAATCCCTCCCAGCATCAGGGTCTTTTCCTATGAGTCAACTCTTCGCATGAGGTGGCCAAAGTACTGGAGTTTCAGCTTCAGCATCAGTCCTTCCAATGAACACTCAGGACTGATCTCCTTTAGGATGGCCTGGTTGGATCTCCTTGCAGTCCAAGGGACTCTCAAGGGTCTTCTCCAACACCACAGTTCAAAAGCATCAATTCTTCAGTGCTCAGCTTTCTTTATAGTACAACTCTCACATCCATACATGACTACTGGAAAAACCATAGCCTTGACTAGATGGACCTTTGTTGGCAAAGTAATGTCTCTGCTTTTTAATATGCATCTAGGTTGGTCATAATTTTCCTTCCAAGGAGTAAGTGTCTTTTAATTTCATGGCTGCAATCACCATCTGCAGTGATTTTGGAACCCAAAAAAATAAAGTCAGCCACTGCTTCCACTGTCTCCCCATCTATTTCCCATGAAGTGATGGGACCAGACGCCATGATCTTAATTTTCTGAATGTTGAGGTTTAAGTCAACTTTTTCACTCTCCTCTTTCACTTTCATCAAGAGACTTTTTAGTTCCTCTTCACTTTCTGCCATAAGGGTGGTGTCATCTGCATATCTGAGGTTATTGATATTTCTCCTGGTAATCTTGATTCCAGCTTGTGCTTCTTCCAGCCCAGCATTTCTCATGATGTACTCTGCATAGAAGTTAAATAAGCAGGGTGACAATATACAGCCTTGGCGTACTCCTTTTCCTATTTGGAACCAGTCTGTTGGTCCATGTCCCGTTTGAACTGTTACTTCCTGACCTGCATATAGGTTTCTCAAGAGGCAGGTCAGGTGGTCTGGTATTCCCATCTCTTTCAGAATTTTCCACAGTTTATTGTGATCCACACAGTCAAAGGCTTTGGCATGGTCAATAAAGCAGAAATAGATGTTTTTCTGGAACTCTCTTGCTTTTTTGATGATCCAGCGGATGTTGGCAATTTGATCTCTGGTTCCTCTGCCTTTTCTAAAACCAGCTTGAATATCTGGAAGTTCTTGGTTCACGTATTGCTGAAGCCTGGCTTGGAGAATTTTGAGCATTACTTTACTAGCGTGTGAGATGAGTGCCATTGTGCAGTAGTTTGAGCATTCTTTGGGATTGCCTTTCTTAGGGATTGGAATGAACACGGACCTTTTCCAGTCCTGTGGCCACTGTTGAGTTTTCCAAATTTGCTGGCATATTGATTGCAGAACTTTCACTGCATCTATGTGACTTTAACTACAACTAAAAAAACTTAAAGAAAAATGAGATCATCTGGATAAGGGTGGGCACTAAAACCAATGACTGATATCTTTATAAGAAGGCTATGTGAATACACAGAGAGAAAAGTGCCACATGAAGGGGGAGTCAGAAATTGGAGCCATAAGACTCTAAGTCAAGGAAGGCCAAGGATCTCCAGCAACCATCAGAAGCTAGAACAGGTATGGAAGGATTTTCCCCTAGAGCCTTCAGAGGGAGCACAGCCCTGCTGACACCGTGACTTAAGATTTCTGTTTTAACAGAATTGTGAGATTATTTCTCTTGTTTCATGCCATCCAGTTTGTGGCTCTTTATTTCAACAGTCCTAAGGAAATAAATACACTAAGAGTAATCAGAAACAAAGCTAGCTAATTAATTAGACTGGATGAATGAAATGACCTTTCTAAAGAAGTGACATGTGAGCTGAAATATGCATGATGCTAACTTTTATGCTGAGCTCCCTAGTAGACAAGGTAAAAAAGGAGGCTGTGTTTCTTTGCTGTTAAGAGCAAGCACACATATTCACTGTATATATTGTATATATTGAACACATACATATTCAAGCGTACATTTAGTATGTATACTAAAAACATTTTAGTAATGACTTACAAGACATTTTAGGGGACTAGAACCCACTTTTACATTAAGGCCTCTGTCTTAATGGCCAATCTTGCTCTCTTTCTTCCCAGAAACTGATTTTTCAAAACCTAAGCCACCTCATTGGTCATAGGGTCTCCCTCTTTTCCTGGAACTAGAGAAGGTATTTAAAAGCAGCAGGACTTAAGGCAAAGCGGAGCTGGCCCCAGCATTCTGCTTTGGCCTCAAGTGCTACAAAATGAAATAAACTGCAGTTTGGTCACAGTTTGTTTTTGCATGGTCCTCACTGGCAATGTGTCATCTGCTATTCCTAAAAGTTAAATAATTTAGTACAGAAAATATTACATGATATAAATTTGTAGAGAACAGTACAGAAATGACATTGCACAGTATGGAGAAAACTGAATAGAATTTGGTCTTAAGGCCATTAATAGAAAGAGAATTTATAAGACACAGCAGAGGGACTTCCTTGGTGCTCCAGTGGTGAAGACTTTGCCTTTCAATTCAGGGGGTGAGGGTTCAATTCCTTGTTGGGGAGTTAAGCTCCCACATGTCACATGGCCAAAAAAACAAAACATAATACAGAAGCAATACTGTAACAAATTCAATAAAGACTTTTAAAATGGCCCCCTTAAAAAAAAGACATGGAAGAGAAGACAAAGATGGGCTCTGAGATCAAATCCTACAAGATGGAGAGTCAGGGAGGTGTCAAGAAATTCAGAAAAGCAGAGTGATTATTCTTGAAGTCAAAGCACTGGTTAAATATCACTAATGAAAAAATGTCAACTATAGATCTTCTCATGAACTTTTCAGAATGTATAGCATTCAGTCTGAATTAAGGCAACATAGCTAGTTCCATATTCACATTCTGCCAACATTAAGGACTCAGAACTGTAGAAGCTTTGAATAATAACCTTATCTCCTCCCCACTCCAACCTGTTCAATAGGTTAGATGTGACTTTCAAACAGAAGCCCAATGAGTCCTAGTGGGTCATGTCATCTGTTTTAGCCTTGCTCCAAAGAGCAGCTTATATGCTTCATGTAGAAACATTCTGCCTATAAGTACGTTTTTTCAAAAGATCTACTGTTTTGTGATTTTTTTATTTTTTTATTTTTTTTCAACAGAAAACCACTTATTTATATCCAGAAGAGTAGCAATAAAGCCATAAAGACTTGAACATTATTGTCAGGGACAAAGCCTCCAGAAAGTGTCATCATTTTATTCTGTAGAAAGGCTGCTTTCAAATGAACTTTTAGATCTGTTATAGCTTGAGCAGAACACTGCCCAGAAAGGTCAAGAAGACTCCTTTAGCTAGCTGCTCAGAGGACTCTGAAGAAGCCATTTGCCTTATGAATCCACTGTGGCTCACCTTTGGCACTTCCTCTGAAATCTCAGAATCTCGACTTTTGTCAGCACTGCAAGAGTGAGCTCAGTGATCTGGAATTGACTCATGTTAACCCAAGCAGAGAGGCTGATGTCAAAGCCAGAAGGCCAAACAATTTGTTGATGTAATAAGAAACAGAAATGTCATGAGAATCGCAACTCTCAAGCAGATATGACGAAGGCATTCTCTGCCTGTAGACAAATCCATGTGAAATGTCAAAGGATACCCCAATGAGAGACTGAGGAACAAGTCTCTATACTAAACAATACAGGAAAATAAATGATCAAACACATTCACTTTTTGTTGCCAGTGTCCACTACCGTTGAATGCTAGCCTGCCTGCGAGGAAGGCTGTTTAGCACCATAGCAACCCAAGAAAGTTTCAGCCACTCAATCCCACTTCCCCAGTGTAGGTACAGCAGGTATAGAAAACTGGAAAACTGAAGCTCCTGGCCTTCTTGGTCTCCCAGGGGCCCAGCCTCATCAGCAAGTGTTCCTTAGATACGGGGCTTTGATTCTCACAAGCCTCTACTGAATGCCTGAAACCTCCCATCTCGATCAAGCAAAAACAACTACTCTTAGTAGCAGTGGCAGTGAGGAGGGGCGGAGAGGAGGTACGGGGCGGGGGGGGGGGGGGTATTACCATATATACCCTTTGGGGATGAGGATGGAGGCCACATCTGGGTTGTAGAAGAAGTCAATCACATTAACATGTTTAAATACTCCAATCTTGGACTTTCCTGGTGGTCCAGTGAGTAACACTCTACCCTTCCGATTCAGGGGGCATGGGTTTGACCCCTGTTCAGGGAACTAAGATCACATGCAGCATGGTACAGTCAAAAAATTAATTAAAAAAACTTCAATCTTTCTTATTACTTCAAACTTTAAATTATTCTTAGTTTGCCCTCCAAACAACCAACCTGCCTTTAGCAGTTATTATATCCAACCTGCCTTTAGCAGTTATTATATCTTACTAAAAGGAACACTCTCTTATAAACAACTAGACTCATTACCTTGAATATTCAATTTCTGCCAAGCCATAGTTTAAATAACCACTTCAGAGAATCTGTAAACCTCAGGCCTACAACCGTAATTGAGTACACTCACTTTTCTAGGTTGATCTGTTCCCTTCTGCTCACCTAGTCTCTTTCTCAGCACTGTACAATTAAGTTTCTGCTTAATGGCTTATGATGATAAGTCCACCTTGTCTCTCTGAGAATAAACTCAGATGATCTTATATAAAGTTCTGTGTGTCTGCAAAGTCTGCAATGCCAGAGTTAGGGGTGGAATCAGATTATCATCTTACAGCTGGATCAGCAAAGCCATAGTGTGTGTAGGCTTTACCTGTCTAACTCAGAGAGATCCCATTTTCCTAGTAACTGCATTGGATTTTACTGTTAACCTCATGTCATGTCAACAGCCTTGATACCCTTGCTGAAGTCTTGGCAGTTATCCAGCCACTGTCTCTCAGTATCAAAGTCACAATCCTATTCTCCGTTCTGTGGTGCTGGGCCTTACCATTGTTCAGTTGCTCAGTTGTGGCCAACTCTTTGTGACCTCATGGACTGCAGCATGCCAGGCTTCCCTGCCAGCTTGGTCATCTGGGTCTCAGTTAAGCTTTACCAATATGGGGCTCTAAAGAGAGACCAGAAGAAGTTAGTAGGAAAGAGGAGGGATCTGCTGATTCCTGTTTGTCTATAGATCTCCCATCCTTTCATTTGAAAAAGAAGCTGCTCTCAGGCAAATGCAACTTGGCTAATCGAGAACAGAAGCTCCCCCCTCCCTCCCAGTTACTGTCAGTGTGGAAAGGATCAAAGTTTGGTACACCTAGCAGGCCCAGAGCCAAGGTTTTATGAAATCCAGGGCCAAGCTTGGCAAACTACATTCTGTGAGCCAAATCTAGCCTACCACCTGCTTTTGCAAATAAAGTTTTATTACAACACAGTCATGCTCATTTGTTTCCATAGCGTCTATGGCTGTGACAGGGTTCAGTAGTTGCAACAGAGCTCTTATGGCCCACAAAACCTAAAATATTTACTATCATCATCTGTCATATCAGTAAACAAAGGATGTTGTGGCCTTCAAGCCATCAGTCACTATGCACCCTGAAGGGATTCAAAATGTAAAAAGAAAGAAAGAAAGAAAGCCAGGATACTGGATCTAGATAGTCAAAGTGCATATCAAAGGAATAATTTCAATGCGCCCAGATCCTTGCATCTTCCCTCACATAGGAAAGTGCTAAAAATTCATTAACTTGAGATGTCCAGCTTTTCCTTAACAGTAATCTTTTGATAAAAAGGACAGAGAAAGTTTCTGACATAGACATCAGAAGGGGGACAGAGAATGAAGCGTGGCCCTGAGGGGCTACCCCTCGCCCAAAGTCAAGGGCGGCGACCGAGAGTGCCAGGCTGCGACTGCGCATGAGCAGCCAAGAGGAGCTACCCCACACCCAGGTCGAGGCGGCGGCTGAGAGGAGCTACCCCACGTCCAAGGAGCCTCAGCTGCGCGAGCGCATGAGGGCTGATAGGAGCTAGTCCATGTTCAAGGTCAGGAGGGCCGTGAGGAGATACCCCTCGTCCAAGGTAGGGAGCAGCGGCTGTGCTTTGCTGGAGCAGCCGTGAAGAGATACCCCACATCCAAGGTAAGAGAAACCCAAGTAAGATGGTAGGTGTTGCAAGAGAGCATCAGAGGGCAGACACTCTGAAACCATAATCACAGAAAACCAGCCAATCTGATCACATGGACCACAGCCTGTTTAACTCAATGAAACTAAGCCATGCCGTGTGGGGCCACCCAAGATGGACGGGTCATGGTGGCGAGGTCTGACAGAATGTGGTCCACTGGAGAAGGGAATGGCAAACCACTTCAGTATTCTTGCAATGAGAACCCCGTGAACAGTATGAAAAGGCAAAATGATAGGATACTGAAAGAGGAACTCCCCAGGTCGGTAGATGCCCAATATGCTACTGAAGATGAGTGGAGAAATAACTCCAGAAAGAATGAAGGGATGGAGCCAAAGCAAAAACAATACCCAGTTGTGGACGTGACTGGTGATAGAAACAAGGTCCAATGCTATAAAGAGCAGTATTGCATAGGAACCTGGAATGTTAGATCCATGAATTAAGGCAAATTGGAAATGGTCAAACAGGAGATGGCAAGAGTGAATGTCGACATTCTAGGAATCAGCAAACTAAAATGGACTGGAATGGGTGAATTTAACTCAGATGACCATTATATCTACTACTGTGGGCAGGAATCCCTTAGAAGAAATGGAGTAGCCATCATGGTCAACAAGAGAGTCCAAAATGCAGTACTTGGATACAATCTCAAAAATGACAGAATGATCTCTGTTCATTTCCAAGGCAAACCATTCAATATCACAGTATTCCAAGCCGATGCCCCAACCAGTAATGCTGAAGAAGCTGAAGTTGAATGGTTCTATGAAGACCTACAAGACCTTTTAGAACTAACACCCAAAAAAGATGTCCTTTTCATTATAGGGGACTGGAACACAAATGTAGGAAGTCAAGAAACACCTGGAATAACAGGCAAATTTGGCCTTGGAGTACAGAATGAAGCAGGGCAAAGGCTAATAGAGTTTTGCCAAGAGAACGCAGTGGTCATAGCAACACCCTCTTCCAACAACACAAGAGAAGACTCTACACATGGACATCACCAGACAGTCAACACCAAAATCAGACTGATTATATTCTTTACAGCCAAAGATGGAGATGCTCTATACAGTCAGCAAAAACAAGACCGGGAGCTGACTGTGGCTCAGATCATGAACTCCTTATTGCCAAATTCAGACTTAAATTGAAGAAAGTAGGGAAAACCACTAGACCATTCAGATATGACCTAAATCAAATTCCTTTTGACTATACAGTGGAAGTGAGAAATAGATTTAAGGGACTAGATCTGATAGAGTGCCTGATGAACTATGGATAAAGATTCATCACATTGTACAGGAGGCAGGGATCAACACCATCCCCATGAGAGGAGGAGCCAAGATGGCAGAGGAGTAGGATGGGGAGACCACTTTCTCTCCTACAAATTCATCAAAAGAATAGCTGAACGCAGAGCAAACTTCACAAAACAACTTCTGATCGCTAGCTGAGGTCATCAGGCGCCCAGAAAAGCAGCCCATTGTCTTCGAAAGGAGGTAGGACAAAATATAAAAGATAAAAAGTGAGACAAAAGAGCTAAGGACGGAGATCCGTCCCGGGAAGGGAGTCTTAATAAGGGATATTTCCAGACACCGGGAAACCCTGGTACTGGCGGGCCTGGGGGAAGTGTTTGAATCTCGGAGGGCAACCTGACTGGGAGAGAAACAATAAATAAAACCCACAGATTACGAGCCTAAAAGCAACTCCCAGCAGAAAAGTACCCCAGACACCCGCATCCGCCACCAGCAAGTGGGTGCAGAACGGAGAGGAGCAGGCGGCATTGCTTGGGGTGGGGTCCGGGCCTGAGTGCCCTGAGGACAATCGGAGGGAACTTTTGTGAGTTGCCAACTTGAACTGTGGGAGTGCAAAAGAGAGAGAGAAAATTAACCGGCCCGAACACACTGCCAGCCGTTCGCAGAACAAAGGGATCGAGATTCTGGATGGTCGACATCCGCCGGGAGGGTCGCGGCGAGACAGAGGGCGCAGGCACCAAACCGGCGCGGGTGGGGACTGGGGCTGGGGATGCGCAGGGCAGAAGGCGCACGCACCGGACTGGCGCCGGCGGAAACTGAGTGGGACCGCGGAAGGGAGTGGGCGCTCTGCACCCGGGGTGAGTGCGACCGCCAAGCCCCTGGCTGCCTGGACCGCTCTGACGGGGAAGGGACAAAGAGCAGGCGCAGCTTTTTGCTCCGCGCTTTTGTGGAACACCGGAGGGCTGGAACCGCGCGCAGCGCGGGGCACGCTCCATACAGAGCAGCCGGGAGCCTGAGCAGCGCCAGCTCCTCCCTGCAGCGCCAGCCCCTCCCCGCAGCGCAACGGAATTAGCTACCTGAATAAGAGTCCACCTCCACCCGCCTGTGTCAGGGCGGAAATGAGGCCCTGAAGAGACCGGCAACAGAAGCCAAATAAACAAAGGGAACCGCTTCAGAAGGGACCGGTGCAACAGATTAAAATCCCGGTAGAAAACACCGACTACACTGGAAGGGGCCTGTAGATATTGAGAAGTGTAAGCTGGAATGAGGAACTATCTGAAACTGAGCCAAACCCACACTGACCGCAACAGCTCCAGAGAAATTCCCAGATATATTTTTACTTTTTTTTTTTTAAGTAAGAAAAAATTTTTTTTTTCTTTTTTATTTTTTCGCTTTTATTTTCCTTTAAAATTCCCTATTACTCCCCCATTACTCCTTAACTTTCATTTTCATAGATTTTTATGATTTTTTTAATTAGGGAAAACTTTTTTTCTTTTCTTTTTTCTTTTTCTTTTCTCTTTTTTCTTCCTTTTTTCCCCCCTTCATCTCTTCTATTTTCTATTTTTCTTTTTCTCTTATTTCTTTTAAAGTCCTCTAGTACTCCTCCACTACTCCTTAATTTTCATTTTCAATACACTATAACCTTACAAAAAAAAAAAAAAAAAAAGAAGAGAAGCCCTATTTTTAAACCGAACTTCATATATATTTCTAAAAATTTTGTGTGTGTTTTGGTTTTTGTTTTTAATATAGTATTTTTAGGAGTCTAACCTCTACTCTAGATTTTTAATTTTTGTTTTTCAGTATATGATATAAACTGTGAACATTTAAGAATCCAATATTCAGTTCCCATTTTTATTCAGGAGTGTGTTGATTATTCTCTCCCAATCTTGACTCTCTGTTTTCTACTTCAGAACACCTCTATTTCCTCCTTTCCCCGTCTCTTCCCAATCCAATCCTGTGAATCTTTGTGGGTGTCTGGGCTATGGAGAACACTCTAGGAACAAACTGCGTAGATCTGTCTCTCTCCTCTTGAGTCCCCCTTTTTCTCCTCATGCTCATCTCTATCTCCCTCCTCCCTCTCCTCTTCTTCATGTAACTCTGTGAACCTCTCTGGGAGTCCCTAACAGGGGAGAATCTTTTTGCCATTAACCTGGAAGTTTTATTATCAGTGCTGTATAATTGGAGAAGTCTTGAGACTACTGGAAGAATAAAACTGAAATCCAGAGGCAGGAGACTTAAGCCCAAAACCTGAGAACACCAGAAAACTCCTGACTACATGGATCTTTAAGTAATAAGAGACCGTCCAAAAGCCTCCATACCTACACTGAAACCAACCACCACCCAAGAGCCAATAAGTTTTAGAGCAAGTCATAACACGCAAATTCTCCAGCAACTCAGGAACATAGCCCTGAACGTCAACATACAGACTGCCCAAGGTCACACCTAACATATAGACCCATCTCAAAACTCATTACTGGGCACTCCATTGCTCTCCAAAGAGAAGAAATCAAGTTCCACGCACCAGAACACCGACGCAAGCTTCCCTAACCAGGAAACCTTGACAAGCCAATCGTCTAACCCCACCCACTGGGTAAAACCTCCACAATAAAAAGGAACCACAGACCTCCAGAATACAGAAAACCCATTCCAGACACAGCAATCTAAACAAGATGAAAAGGCAGAGAAATACCCAACAGGTAAAGGAACATGAAAAAAGCCCACCAAGTCAAACAAAAGAGGAGGAGATAGGGAATCTACCTGAAAAAGAATTTAGAATAATGATAATAAAAATGATCCAAAATCCTGAAAACAAAATGGAGTTACAGATAAATAGCCTGGAGACAAAGATTGAAAAAATGCAAGAAGTGTTTAATAAAGACCTAGAAGAAATAAAAAAGAGTCAATTAAAAATGAATAATGCAATGAATGAGATCAAAAACACTCTGGAGGGAACAAAGAGTAGAATAACGGAGACAGAAGACAGGATAAGTGAGGTAGAAGATAAAATGGTGGAAATAAATGAAGCAGAGAGGAAAAAAGAAAAAAGAATCAAAAGAAATGAGGACAACCTCTGGGACAATGTGAAACGCCCCAACATTTGAATCATAGGAGTCCCAGAAGAAGATGACAAAAAGAAATGCCATGAGAAAATACTCGAGGAGATAATAGCTGAAAACTTCCCTAAAATGGGGAAGGAAATAGCCACCCAAGTCCAAGAAACCCAGAGAGTCCCAAACAGGATAAACCCAAGGTGAAACACCCCAAGACACATATTAATCAAATTAACAAAGATCAAACACAAAGAACAAATACTAAAAGCAGCAAGGGAGAAACAACAAATAACACACAAAGGGATTCCTATAAGGATAACAGCTGATCTATCAATAGAAACCCTCCAGGCCAGAAGGGAATGGCAGGACATACTGAAGGTAATGAAAGAGAATAACCTACAACCTAGATTACTGTACCCAGCAAGGATCTCATTCAGATACGAAGGAGAATTCAAAAGCTTTACAGACAAGCAAAAGCTGAGAGAATTCAGCACCACCAAACCAGCTCTTTAACAAATGCTAAAGGATCTTCTCTACACAGGAAATGCAGAAAGGTTGTATAAACGTGAAACCCAAAACAACAAAGTAAATGGCAACGGGACCACACCTATCAATAATTACCTTAAATGTAAATGGGTTGAATGCCCCAACCAAAAGACAAAGATTGGCTGAATGGATACAAAAACAAGACCCCTATATATGCTGTCTACAAGAGACCCACCTCAAAACAAGAGACACATACAGACTAAAAGTGAAGGCCTGGAAAAAAATATTTCACACAAACGGAGACCAAAAGAAAGCAGGAATTGCAATACTCATATCAGATAAAATAGACTTTCAAATAAAGGATGTGAAAAGAGACAAAGAAGGACACTACATAATGATCAAAGGATCGATCCAAGAAGAAGATATAACAGTTATAAATATATATGCACCCAACATAGGAGCACCACAATATGTACGGCAAATGCTAACGAGTATGAAAGAGGAAATTAATAGTAACACAAGAATAGTGGGAGATGTTAATACACCACTCACAACTATGGATAGATCAACTAAACAGAAAATTAACAAGGAAACACAAACCTTAAATGACACAATGGACCAGCTAGACCTAATTGATATCTATAGGACATTTCACCCCAAACCAATCAACTTCACCTTTTTCTCAAGTGCACACGGAACCTTCTCCAGAATAGATCACATCCTGGGCCATAAATCTGGTCTTGGAAAATTCAGAAAAATTGAAATCATTCCAGTCATCTTTTCTGACCACAGTGCAGTAAGATTCGATCTCAATTACAGGAAAAAAATTGTTAAAAATTCAAACATATGGAGGCTAAATAACACATTTCTGAATAACCAACAAATCATAGAAGAAATCAAAAAAGAAATAAAAATATGTATAGAAATGAATGAAAATGAAAACACGACAACCAAAACCTATGGGACACTGTAAAAGCAGTGCTAAGGGGAAGGTTCATAACATTACAGGCTTACATTAAGAAACAAGAAAAAAGCCAAATAAATAACCTAACTCTACACCTAAAGCAATTAGAGAACAAAGAAATGAAGAACCCCAGGGTTAGCAGAAGGAAAGAAATCTTAAAAATTAGGGCAGAAAAAAATGAAAAAGAAACTAAAGAGACCATAGCAAAAATCAACAAAACTAAAAGCTGGTTTTTTGAAAAAATAAACAAAATTGACAAACCATTAGCAAGACTCATTAAGAAACAAAGACAGAAGAACCAAATTAACAAAATTACAAATGAAAAGGGTGAGATCACAACAGACAACACTGAAATACAAAGGATCATAAGAGACTACTACCAGCAGCTCTATGCCAATAAAATGGACAACTTGGATGAAATGGACAAATTCTTAGAAAAGTATAACTTTCCAAAACTGAACCAGGAAGAAATAGAAGATCTTAACAGACCCATCACAAGCAAGGAAGTCGAAACTCTAATCAAAAATCTTCCAGCAAACAAAAGCCCAGGACCTGATGGCTTCACAGTCGAATTCTACCAAAAATTTAGAGAAGAGCTAACACCTATCTTACTCAAACTCTTCCAGAAAATTGCAGGTGAAGGTAAACTTCCAAACTCATTCTATGAGGCCACCATCACCCTAATTCCAAAACCAGACAAAGATGCCACAAAACAAGAAAACTACAGGCCAATATCACTGATGAACATAGATGCAAAAATCCTTAACAAAATTCTAGCAAACTGAATCCAACAACATATTAAAAAAAAATCATACACCATGACCAAGTGGGCTTTATCCCAGGAATGCAAGGATTCTTTAATATCCGCAAGTCAATCAATGTAATACACATTAACAAATTGAAAGATAAAAACCACATGATTATCTCAATAGATGCAGAGAATGCCTTTGACAAAATTCAACACTCATTTATGATTAAAACTCTCCAAAAAGCAGGAATAGAAGGAACATACCTCAACATAATAAAAGCTATATATGACAAACCCACAGCAAGCCTCACCCTCAATGGTGAAAAATTGAAAGCATTTTCCCTGAAATCAGGAACAAGACAAGGGTGCCCACTCTCACCACTACTATTCAACATAGTGTTGGAAGTTTTGGCCACAGCAATCAGAGCAGAAAAAGAAGTAAAAGGAATCCAGATAGGAAAAGAAGAAGGGAAACTCTTGCTGTTTGCAGATGACATGATCCTCTACATAGAAAACCCTAAAGACTCTTCCAGAAAATTACTAGAGCTAATCAATGAATATAGTAAAGTTGCAGGATATAAAATTAACACACAGAAATCCCTTGCATTCCTATATACCTACAACGAAAAAACAGAAAGAGAAATTAAGGAAACAATACCATTCACCATTGCAACAAAAAGAATAAAATACTTAGGAGTATATCTACCTAAAGAAATGAAAGACCTATACATAGAAAACTATAAAACACTGATGAAAGAAATCAAAGAGGACACAAACAGATGGAGAAACATACTGTGCTCATGGATTGGAAGAATCAATATTGTCAAAATGGCTATTCTACCCAAAGCAATCTATAGATTCAATGCAATCCCTATCAAGCTACCAACGGTATTTTTCACAGAACTAGAACAAATAATTTCACAATTTGTATGGAAATACAAAAAACCTCGAATAGCCAAAGTAATCTTAAGAAAGAAGAATGGAACTGGAGGAATCAACCTGCCTGACTTCAGACTCTACTACAAAGCCACAGTCATCAAGACAGTATGATACTGGCACAAAGACAGAAATATAGATCAATGGAACAGAATAGAAAGCCCAGAGATAAATCCACGAACCTATGGACACCTTATCTTCGTCAAAGGAGGCAAGGATATACAATGGAAAAAAGACAACCTCTTTAACAAGTGTTGCTGAGAAAACTGGCCAACCACTTGTAAAAGAATGAAACTAAAACACTTTCTAACACCATACACAAAAATAAACTCAAAATGGGTTAAAGATCTAAATGTAAGACCAGAAACTATAAAACTCCTAGAGAAGAATATAGGCAAAACACTCTCCGACATAAATCTCAGCGAGATCCTCTATGACCCACCTCCCAGAATATTGGAAATAAAAGCAAAACTAAACAAATGGGACCTAATGAAACTTAAAAGCTTCTGCACTACAAAGGAAACTATAAGTAAGGTGAAAAGACAGCCCTCAGATTGGGAGAAAATAATAGCAAATGAGGAAACAGACAAAGGATTAATCTCAAAAATATACAAGCAACTCCTGAAGCTCAATTCCAGAAAAATAAATGACCCAATCAAAAAATGGAACAAAGAACTAAACAGACATTTCTCCAAAGAAGACATACAGATGGCTAACAAACACATGAAAAGATGCTCAACATCACTCATTATCAGAGAGATGCAAATCAAAACCACAATGAGGTACCATTACACGCCAGTCAGGATGGCTGCTATCCAAAAGTCTACAAGCAATAAATGCTGGAGAGGGTGTGGAGAAATGGGAACACTTTTACACTGTTGGTGGGAATGCAAACTAGTACAGCCATTATGGAAAACAGTGTGGAGATTTCTTTAAAAACTGGAAATAGAACTGCCATATGACCCAGCAATACCACTTCTGGGCATACACACTGAGGAAACCAGATCTGAAAGAGACACGTGCACCCCAAAGTTCATCGCAGCACTGTTTATAATAGCCAGGACATGGAAGCAACCTAGATGTCCATCAGCAGATGAATGGATAAGGAAGCGGTGGTACATATACACCATGGAATATTACTCAGCCGTTAAAAAGAATTCATTTGAATCAGTTCTAATGAGATGGATGAAACTGGAGCCCATTATACAGAGTGAAGTAAGCCAGAAAGATAAAGAACATTACAGTATACTAACACATATATATGGAATTTAGAAAGATGGTAACGATAACCCTATATTCAAAACAGAAAAAGAGACACAGATGTACAGAACAGACTTTTGAACGCTGTGGGAGAAGGTGAGGGTGGGATGTTTCGAAAGAACAGCATGTATAATATCTATGGTGAAAGAGATCACCAGCCCAGGTGGGATGCATGAGACAAGTGCTGAGGCCTGGTGCACTGGGAGGACCCAGAGGAATCGGGTGGAGAGGGAGGTGGGACAGGGGATTCGGATGGGGAATACGTGTAACTCTATGGCTGATTCATGTCAATGTATGACAAAACCCACTGAAATGTTGTGAAGTAATTAGCCTCCAACTAATTTAAAAAAAAAAAGACCATTCCCATGGAAAAGAAATGCAAAAAAGCAAAATGGCTGAGGAGGCCTTACAAATAGCTGTGAAAAGAAGAGAAGTAAAAAGCAAAGGAGAAAAGGAAAGATATTCCCATTTGAATGCAGAGTTCCAAAGAATAGCAAGGAGAGATAAGAAAGCCTTCCTTGGCAATCAATGCAAAGAAATAGAGGAAAACAACAGAATGGGAAAGACTAGAGATCTCTTAAAGAAAATGAGAGATACCAAGGGAACATTTCATGCAAAGGTGAGTTTGATAAAGGACAGAAATGATATGGATATAACAGAAGCACAAGATATTAAGAAGAGGTGGTAAGAATTCACAGAAGAACTGTACAAAGAAGATCTTCATGACCCAGATAATCACGATGGTGTGATCATTCACCTAGAGCCAGACATCCTGGAATGTGAAGTCAAGCGGGCCTTAGAAAGCATCCCTATGTACAAAGCTAGTAGAGGTGATAGAATTCCAGTTGAGCTATTTCAAATCCTGAAAGATGATGCTGTGAAAGTGCTGCACTCATTATGCCAGCAAATTTGGAAAACTCAACAGTGGCCGCAGAACTGGAAAAGGTCAGTTTTCATTCCAATCCCAAAGAAAAGCAATGCCAAAGAATGTTCAAACTACAGCATAATTGCACTCATGTCACACGCTAGTAAAGTAATGCTCAAAATTCTCCAAGCCAGGCTTCAGCAATACATGAACCAAGAAATTCCAGATGTGCAAGCTGGTTTTAGAAAAGGCAGAGGAACCAGAGATCAAATTGCCAACATCCGCTGGATCATCGAAAAAGCAAGAGAGTTCCAGAAAAACATCTACTTCTGCTTTATTGACTACGTCAAAGCCTTTGACTGTGTGAATCACAATAAACTATGGAAAATTCTGAAAGAGATGGGAATACCAGACCACCTGACCTGCCTCTTGGGAAACCTATATGCAGGTCAGGAAGCAACAGTTCAAACAGGACATGGACCAACAGACTGGTTCCAAATAGGAAAAGGAGTACGCCAAGGCTGTATATTGTCACCCTGCTTATTTAACTTATATGCAGAGTACATCATGAGAAACGCTGGGCTGGAAGAACCACAAGCTGGAATCAAGATTGCTAGGAGAAATATCAATAACTTCAGATATGCAGATGACACCTTATGGCAGAAGGTGAAGAGGAACTAAAAAGCCTCTTGAGGAAAGTGAAAGAGGAGAATGAAAAAGTTAACTTAAAGTTCAACATTTGGAAAACTAAGATCATGGCATCTGGTCCCATCACTTCATGGGAAATAGATGGGGAAACAGTGGTTGACTTTGTTTTTTGGGCTCCAGAATCACTGCAGATGGTGATTGCAGCCATGAAATTGAAAGACACTTACTCCTTGGAAGGGCAGTTATGACCAACCTAGATAGCATATTAAAAAGCAGAGACATTACTTTGCCAACAAAGGTCCAACCAACCAACAAAAACCTAGTCAAGGCTATGGTTTTTCCAGTAGTCAGGTATGGATGTGAGAGTTGGACTGTTAAGAAAAGCTGAGCACTGAAAAATTGATGCTTTTGAACTGTGGTGTTGGAGAAGATTCTTGAGAGTCCCTTGGACTGCAAGGAGATCCAACCAACCCATCCTAGAGGAGATCAGTCCTGGGTGTTCATTGGAAGGACTGATGTTGAAGCTGAAACTCCAATACTTTGGCCACCTCATGCGAAGAGTTGACTCATTTGAAAAGACCCTGGTGTTGGGAGGGATTGGGGGCAGGAGGAGAAGCGGATGCAGAGGATGAGATGGTTGGATGGCATCACCAACTCAATGGACATGAGTCTGAGTAGACTCCGGGAATTGATGATGGACAGGGAGGCCTGATGTGCCCCAATTCTGGGGTCAAAAAGAGTCAGACACAACTGAGCAACTGAACTAAACTGAACTGAATCTTTTGATATTCAGACCACCTGGGTTTTGTTGCATAAATTTCAATATATCCTGGTTCCTCCCTTACCTCTTCAGAGCAGTCCTTCAGGGCTATCTGAGACTTCTGGACTTAAGCCCTCATCAAGTCCACCAAATAAAGCCTAGTTCTCAACCTTTAGGTTTTGTCTTATTTTTCAGTTGATATTGCTCTTTGTCAGAGAAGAGCTTACCGTCTATAATCCCTCACTGCTATCTTCACAGAGGTGTTTGCATCCTACTGATAACATTTCCATCCACTCTTGTTCTCATGGGAAACCTGAAGTTAAGCTGAAACAAGCCCCTGAAACTGAGTAGAGACTTACACAGTCAGGATGAGGATGAGGTAATAGAGCATTTCACCCAAGAAAAAGTCAGCATGGGTTGTTAACAGCCATAATGATTCCAGGGTAAGGTGAAAGAGTGGCTCTTTGATCTTTCAAAGGCCATAGTCATCTCAATCAGAGAAGACTTTTACAGTCAGGTACTGCACTTTCATCCTTCTCCTAAACACGTAGCTCGTAGCTCAACTTTGAAGCAACCAGCAGCTTTTAATCTTTTTAGCTTCTTTTTAAAGGGGAGGATAGAAAGTGGAAGCCCTCTTCACTAATGCTTTCCCATTTCCCAGAAGCAGATGAAAATCAATTTATCCTCAGATTTGTGTTTTAGATTCTAACTGCATATTCAATTGGGGGCTGGGCATTAGTAGCAAAGGACTCAGGAAAAAGTAGAACATGTGGAATCCCCAGTTTGCGCCTGAAATCCAATAGCAAAACAAGATTTACACACTTAAAAAAGGGGAGATAGAAAATGCATCAAAGTAGGGCTCATTCATTCATTTGGCAAACATTCATTGGCTCTGAGGAGATAAAGATGAAATACTGTATGTATATATATTTCACACATACACACATAAATATATATACTCTGTCCTCAAAGGAGTTACTAGTCTAGTCTGGAGGTGATAAATCCTTAGACTGAATCATTAAAATATCATTTGATAGGTGCTATAAAAAGCACAGGCTTTTTTTGGGCACATGGGATTAAATAACTATCTTGGAAGGATTGGGAAGGATTTGCAGAAAATATATTGGAACTGTCTTCAGAATATCTGGGAGATGGTTGAGGAAAAAGTACAATCCAGGCAGAGAAAATTTTCACTGTGGTCAGGATGGCCCCTCACTCATCCCAATGATCCCAGTCTTCTAGCCAAACCCAGAGAGTAGAAAAGAAGGACCAAGAGTTGTGAGGCTCACAGACTCTTAGGGATATTTACTGGCTTTATGACTGCCGCTGGCATTGGGAGAGGAAAAGTGATACCCAAAGCCACACTTTACAAAGGCTCACTTTGACAAAATTGCACACTGGTCATACACTTGTTTACAGTGACAAGTCCTATCCCAGAGATGCATCGGCATTAACCTCCGTTTTGTCTCTATTACAGTCCACATTCCACCACAAGCTTAAAAACAGAGCAGACAACCCCAAAATGCCACCTTTGCCCAGTTTGTCCCCAGGAAGTGTCTATCTGCTCAGAGTTCACCTCTCATCTTCTGCTGTCAACAAGCATTGGCTAAAGTGGTGCTTTTCAAGGTGTCTCCGGATCAGCAACATCAGCATCACCTGGGGAATTCATTAGAAATGCAGATTCTTAGGCCATACCCCAGGCTTCCTAAATCCGACTCAGGGGGTAAGGACCAACAGTCTGTATTATCAAAGTCCTCAGAGGACTCCAACGCACACTAAGTTTGAGAGCTCCTAGGCTACACTTGTCTAGATGCCCGAGAATGACGCTTAGCATCCTAAAGGGTCTGTCCCATTGAAAAGTAGAAGAGAGAATAGGGTTCTGGTTCGACTATTACAAAAGGGAACACAGACATCATTATGTGGCCAATAGATTGGGCAAGAAATGATGCTAGAAGACTGTGGGGGTAGGAGCAAGTAAGACAGAGGCAACTAGATGAAAAGTCCTGCCTATATGTCTGGGTTACCCCTGAAGCTTCTTAAGTTTCCTCTAGCAGAGAGCACTGAAAAGGCCCAGGAACCTGGAAGAGCAAGAACTTTGCTCTGGCTCAGTCCTTCAATGGAAGTGAAGAAGCACAGAAAAATAGACCATAAATGTAGATTAGAGCAAGGTCATGAAAGACTGAGTCCTTCTTTTGCACTGGGCATTTTACTCCATAGAAAACAAAAATCCACTAAAGTTATTTTTGGTATTTAGAGAAGGAGGAGTTTTATTTTGAACAGACAATTCTCATGGAATTTGTGTAAAATTCACATAGCAATATCTAGTGCCATTGTATTTTTTTTTTTACCTGTAACAGCAGAGTGCACGCAGCTAACTCACACTGGGTTTAGTCTCCACTACTGTCATCAGATCCCCATGTTTTACACAGTATCCACCAATCTCTAATATGGAACAGAGGCATTTAATGATCAGTAGAGAAGCTGTCTCAATCCAGGTTTGCACATGCAATCAGGTTTGCAATATGATTCGAAATTGAGCTGTTCTTGAGAACATTTTCTGTTCCACAGCACTTATTTGGGATATCATTTTCTAACTGATATTACTAGTCAATTTTTCAGATCTCAGCTGGTTTTGGTTGGAAATTAAGCCAAATTAGAACAAATCCATCATGCTATCTGACAACTGGCATCAGTATTTCAAAGGATAAGAATTAGAAGACATAGCCAGTTATCAGACAGCATATGATGCAAATGTTATGCAAATGAACAGTGAACTCCTTTGCCAAGTTTTAATCAATAGTAGTGAATTGAAAAGAAGGTACCAGCCCTGATAATAATGCTGTTTCCTCAATCTCTCCACTCACAATTGACTTTGCTCAAACTACTACAAAAGAAAAAACAAACAAACCAAGAAAAACCCTCATTCTTGGTATTCTTAATCCCTTCTATTTATGGTTTAAGGAGGCTGAAGGATATGTGTAGAGTGTAACTCAACTTTAAGAAGTGGGCCAGAGTCCAGTTCAGATGAGATACATTTATGGGGAATGGGAGATTCACCTCTGGGCCCTGAGTTTCTTCTTTGTTGAACCTGGAAAGTGAGTTCGGAAAAAATGAGGCAGATGTTGGCAGTGGGCCTCTCAGGGCAGTTACTTTGCTTTATTTTATGTTTGCAGCCAGATTTGATTAGAAAGAATCTTCTGAAATCATCCTGGCCACTTAGTGAATAATATCTGGTATGAAATGTTTGAGGGATAATTGGCAATGAGAATGTAAGCATGAGAGCAAGAGTGGTACCATTTGCAGAGAAATCATTTGCATTCAAGCAACCTCAAAGCCATTGGTCTAATAGGACTGATCACAATCTTTTGATGTTAACCTCTGAATGAACCAAAAGCTGCTGCTGAGGGAAAAAGAAAAAATTAGCCTGTTTTGTTTTCTGGGAAGAAAAATTAGAAATAGATGTTACTCTCTGTCTGTTTGAATATTTCAGCTTTAAAAAAAAACAAAAAAAAAAAAACTTGACTGCAGAGATAATTACTTGAGTAAGACTGTTAGAGCAAAAACGGGGCATCAGATCTATAATGAGTTGACCAAATATCAATCAGGATTGCCTCAGAGCTGCGGAGGGGGGATTTTTTTCATGCCATTAAAAAAAAGAGAGTTCATTGCCTGACTGGAGGGTGAGTGGTTCTGGAGGTTAGAGAAAGAAGGGACCAAGAGTTGCTCACCTCATAGTCCAGTCCTTTATATTTGAACCCCTGTCCTGGGGCAAAAAGGTTGGGGAAGGCGAGAATGAGGCAAAGTATCTGTGTGTGTAAATGCATGTGCAAAATTGATGGAATACAGCTTGGGTAAAGCAATATTCTTACAGAGCAACGGGTATATGAAATGAATAGCTGTCACTGGCTAAAAACATTTCACCCTAACAACTAATGTATTGGAAATTCCCTGGCAGACCAGTGGTTAAGACTCCACACTTCCACTGCAAGGGGCACGGGTCATCCAGGAACAAAGATCCCTCAATGCATGACCAAAAAATAAAGATACAAGTGAAAAATTTTTTAGAAACCAACTAATGTATTGATTGCATCAACAAAGCAAACCATTTCAGCAGCCAAAGAGTGGGCTCTCAAGAAAGGGCTAAGTGCCTAGAAGGTTGACCAAAATTTCTGCACACTCAGTCCTTGGACCTAACTGAGTGTTAGGCAATAATAGTGTACAGAGTGACCAGTGCAAGGTGTGTGCCCTACAGATTGACTGAAAGGTAACCACCACCTCACCAGCAACACCACTCCTGCACTGACCAACCAGTGGTCATCCATCAGGTGGGAATGGTAGGTAGGCAGTTGATTCATGGTCCAGATAGATGCTAGCAGACCAGTATGGCTATGATCACAAAAACTACAAGACTCTAGTCCTAACTTTATCCTCAGACCTTAAACCAGGCATTGAAAATCTAAATCTAAAGGAACCAATTGGGGACATAAATGCATCAAGGGGACTGTGGTGCCCCTGCTCAGCACTAATCAAGTACTGTTAAATGGGAAGATGGTAATTGCCATGTTGTGAGACCGTCCAATATCAAGGAAAGCTAACCCATATGACTTCCATGTGAAATCTCATGAAGTTTAGTATTTCATAAATATCATGCAAGCCAAACAAAATGCTGCCTCTGAGTGGGTCCACCAGCCTCTGATCTTTGTCCTACTCCTTTGCTGTTGTCAAACTGCTCAGTCATGTCCGACTCTTTGGGACCCCACGGACTATAGCCTGCCAGACTCCTCTGTCCATGGGATTTCCCAGGCAACAGTACTGGAAAGGGTTTACATTTCCTCCTCCAGGGGACCTTGCTGACCCAGAGATCAAACCTGGGTCTCCTGCATTGCAGGGGGATTCTTTGCCATCTGAGCTACCTCCTTAACCAGGCTCAAAAGCCTACAGCAGCAAAATCAGTACTACAAAGCTCCAAGTCAAAGCCTGTGAGAACTGGTTTGCATTGCTCTTTGCTGGGACTTGGGGAGTGTGGGATGAAGAACATATGTTGTAGGTTCCCAAAGAGGGCAGTGTGAGTCACAAGATCAAAGGGAACCAAAAGTAGAGCCTCTGTGCTCTGAGGACATTTCAAGGACCAGTCTTGGGCAGGAATATCTTGTGACGACTTAGGGGCTTTCCCGATGGCTCAGCAGGTGAAGAATCTGCCTGCAAAGTAGGAGATGCAGGAGGCACAATTTCAATCCCTGCATGGAGAAGATGCCCCAGAGAAGGAAATGGCAATCTGCTCTAGTATTCTTGCCTGGACAATCCCATGGAGAGAGGAGCCTGGTGGGCTACAGTCCAAAAGGTTACAAAGAGTAGATTTGATTGAGTGAGTGAGCACACATAGCTACTATTTTAGAGTAACTGGTGGCCACAGCAGCTTAAACCATTCTTATCATCAAAGAAGTGTGTGTCTTCTGTATGTGGGTGAAGAAGGGGTGAGCAAGAAGTCTTTGAGGACCCCAGAGGATGCTGCCACGATCACTCCCCCAGATAAGTTCCTTTCCTCCTCTTCACACCCTCTCCACCAATTCAAAGCATGGCCATTGCCATTCTGAACATAAGAATCATGCTTATTCATAGCTAGCATATTCTTGAACTTTTTATTATTTAAAGGATGCTCAAAGCATGTCATTTGTGCAGCTTAAATAGAATGAAAATAGTCACGAAGAGAACTTGGTGAATGGGATAAAGGAATGTAAGAACTGAGGGGCTTCTCCCCAGGGCACTGGCAATGAGGGAGCTTTAACTAAATCCTGCTTCTAGTCTGAAGTCTCTCACTGCAAAGGGGTCTGTTTATTTTTTCATATAGAAAAGAGCTTCAAAGGGCATGTTTTTGCTTTGGTTTTCCTTTGGACAACATAAAAGGGGAGAACAAAGGGAATTCAGAACCTCTCTTTTTTTGCCACAGGCCACGCAGTAGACAATCTAAGTTCAGAAGCACCAATGAAGTGCTGGCCTGCTCCTCTGCATGCCCAATGCCGCCCTTGACGTGGCAGGCAGGCCTAACGCTGCTTCTTCAGCCAGGACCCAGAGGAAGGAGATCTCTTCTTAGAGTCAGAAAGAAACTTCTCTCAGCAAAGGGAAGAAATGTGTCCGAGGTCCCACGGCACGTGCCGAGAGCAACAGCCCTATCAGGCTTCTTGGTTGAATCCTGGTTCTGACGCTTCTTAGCTCTGTGATCTTGGCAAGTTACTTAACCTCTATGTGTCCCTGTTACCTCATATATAAAGATAAGAATAATAACTACTTTGTAGGATTGCCAGATTCTGGACATGACTCGCACATAGTGAACACTGAATAAATATTAGCTAGTTTTGTTGTTATTATCATTATCATAGAAATCTGTACCTTAACTGTACACTTCCTGATTTGTCCTGACATAAATTGTAGCATTATTTTTTTGACCTAGGGCAAAATAAATAAAAGCAAAAATAAACAAATGGTACCTAATTAAACTTAGAAGCCTTTGCACAGCAAAGGAATCCATCAACAAAATAAAAAGGCAACGTAAGGAATGGAAGAAAAATATTTGCAAATGACCAGCAAAGGGTTAATAACTCATACAATTCAATCAAAAAAAAAAAAAAAACCTCAATCCAAAAATGGTCAGAAGATCTAAACGGACATTTTTCCAAATGAGACACACAGACGGCCAACAGACACATGAAAAGATGCTCAGCATCACTGATTATTGTGAAGTTGCTCAATCATGTCTGACTCTTTGAGACCCCATGAACTGTAGCCTACCAGGCTTCTCCATCCATGGGATTTTCCAGGCAAGTGTACTGGAGTGAGTTGCCATTCCACTGATTATTAGAGTAATGCAAATCACAATAATGCTATCACCAAAAAGTCTACAAATAAAAAATGTTGGCGAGGATATGGGAAAAAATGAACAACACTTGTACATTGCTGGTGGGAGTGTAAATTGGTGCAGCCACTATGTAAAACAGTGTGGAGGTTCCTGAAAAAACTAAAAATAGAACTACCATGTGATCCAGAAATTCCACTCCTGGGTATAAATCTGAAAAAAAAAAATAAGAACTAGCAGGTATTGAAACCCCTTTTTTTGGGTCTTCTATTCAGCTGCATGTGTATCCTCTCACAGACTCAAGACAAACCTCAAGATACAAGCAGAGCATCATAAATGTATTAACTCAGAAAGTCTATGTCCAACATAAAATGCATGAAGACAGTAAAACAACACAGAAAATTGTATTTGGTGTAGTGCTAACTAGAAGGAAAAAAATACAAAATCATATTCACACTGCAATTACCAGAGTAAAAGCATTCAAGTAGTTGAGAAAGAAATAGGAAAACTAAAACAATTTTGTAAGAGCAATGAAGCAGGATTTTTTTTCCTTCTCAACTCCCTTTAATATTACAGCGTTGTTTCTTGCAATAAAGAGGCTCATGCTGTTTTGGTTGCCCTGCACCACATAGTGTACCCTCACCTCTTGCAGACCTGGGATGTCCTGGCTTAAACCGTAATTACATTAAAAATGAAACTGAATAAATGAATAATAATAACCATAAGAGCTGCTGTGAATTAACCATAATTGTCTTAATGATTAGAGTAGCTATGAATTAAGAAGCCAGTTGTAATCATAATGGCCATTGCAATAATGAGCTAGAAAATGAGTGCATGCAAATGAATCCATGAGGAAAGAGACCAGAATATATGGCCAAAGACCAAGGGTCTGTGTGGGAGAAGATGGAAAATTACAAGAGCATTACACCAGCCAAGAAAAGATTCCAACAGGAGCACCAACCAGAGGGCTTTCTCCCCCAAAGCAGCTTGGGCCGAACTATACAAGACCAGATGCATCGAAGAAGAGCAAATATGCATGTCCCAGAGTGGAGGTTGGTATACAGATGCTTCAAGGATGAAGATGGTGGAAGTGGGTGCCTGTAAGTGGGGAGAAGATCACAAAACCACCCAAAACTGACGAGGCTACAGCTGGACACACCACCCTTCTGAGGAGCGTGTTCTGGCTCTGACTCCTAGGTAAAACAAACTCCAATATAGAACTTCCCTAAAGCATTCCATCTACAGAATTAACTCATAGACCCTGTATCTTTGGACCAGCAGATATGGAACTCAGAACATAAACTTGCCAATGAATGGCCCTACAGACAATATGCACTATAAGGAATGCCCACATTGATGGTGGAGTCATTAAGACTGTGGGTTTTGGCAAAAGAAGCCTGGTTCAAGGGTAGCACTTATTAGCTATGCTTATTAGACAAGTACTTACTTTCTTTGGCCTCAGTTTTCTCACCTGTAGAACAGGAAGAGTAACAGAACCTACATGATAGAGATGCAATGAGAATTAAATGAGACGATATGTGTCAAGTTCTTAGCACAGAGTTTGGTGTACTGTGAAAGCTTACCGTTAGTTATGACAGTTAACATTATTAGAGTTAGATTAAATGATGTAGTAATTTGCAAATCAAAATTTTATGTTTAACAAGAATTGGACACCTATTATTTTCCAAATTTCTGTCCTGAGATTTTGTATTTGAAAAAACAATCTGTCATACTGTATTTGAAGCCGGTAACTGGAGGCCAGTCCTAACTGTTGACTGAAACATTAACAATGAGGTCCTATTTTGAGCCTAGATATGATATGAGGAAAGAGGTAAAAAAAGAGACTTTTAAAGTAGATATGAGATCTTGTAACAAGAAAGGCTTGCCTAGTTTCAAAGCATATAATAGTTAGACGTAGGAAGGCACTACAATTGTTTTTTCCCAATTCATTTATTCATTAGAATCACTTAGAGAACATAAAAAATATATACTAATGTCCAAGCCCATCACACAGACTGATTTAATTAGAATACCTGTGGGTGAAATATTTATTTTCATCAATATTTTAAAGTTCTACACTTATTCTAAAGTGCAACTAAAATTGATGCCTTTACAAACGAGCAGAATTTCATCCTAGATTTCCTCTATTTTTCTTCTAAAACAATCTCGAGGTGAGACTCCTATTTAGAGACAATCACATACTGAATTACCCTTCATATGGTGTCCCTAAATATTCAGTCCTGAGACAGTTCCACTCCAGCTCAAGAAGTCTGAGTACCTGGGAACAGAGCAAGTGAAATCATTTTGTGTGCCAAGCAGTCCTTGTTTGAGAATTTTCACAGACTCTAAGAAGTGAACATGAAATTCTGGCATATCAAATAGTAGCAAAAAAAGATAGACAGGACAGAGAGTTTCTAGTTCCAAAGAAAACCTCTGTTTAGTTCAGTCGGTCAGTCATGTCCAACTATTTGCGACCCCAGGATTGCAGCACACCAGGCTTCCTTGTCCATCACCAACTCCCGGAGCTTACTCAAACTCATGTAGTATGGACTAATGTATTTGCACATCAAATGCAGTTTAATAGCAAATACCAGAGCATTCTGGGCTTCCCAGGTGGAAGAGTGGTAAAGACCACGCCTGTCAATGCAGGAGCTGCAAGAGACATGGGTTTAATCCCTTGGTCAGGAATATCCCCTGGAGTAAGAAATGGCAACCCACTTTAGTACTCCTGCGTTGAAAATTCCAAGGACAGAGGAACCTGGAAAGCTAAAGTCTATGGGGTCACAAAGAGTTGAACTAGAATGAACATACATGTACTCAAACATCAGAGCATTCTAGACTATGCTGGTGAGCCTCTTTGTAGGGTTCTGGGGCCTAAAAATTGTCTTTGCCTCCTCCTACATTCACCCCAGATGCTGCAAAAGCATCCTGGGTGAGAATATGACTTTTAATGACTAATTTAATTTGAACAAAGCAACTCCTGACCACTTGTTCAGGTCATCAGAGCAGATGGTTAAGATGAGAGGATACCAGCTAAGGCCAGACTTCAGCAATTTCTAGGGCCCCGTAAGCATGATTCAGAATCTCCAGAGATAGAGACTTGAGTTTAAGAAGCTCCTACAAGTGATTCTGATGTGCCTAGTTTGGTTTCCAGTGTGGTAGAGGCCTTGAGCCATGGTCTGATGAGAAAAGCTTTAGGTCTCTAGAATCCAAAGAACTCTCCCACCTACTCACTCACACACCTGAATAGTCCCCAAGTACAACCAAATGCAATGAGGATGTGCTACCTGGGGACCCCAGACTCTACGCAGGCTATAGAACTGAACCAAGGGGCTTCACTGCACCATAAGCAGACATGACTTTGGAGTTAGGCTGGTTTGGATTCTATTCCTGTCTTAGCCACTTCACAGGCTTTGAATATTTGAACCATTAATTTCATCTCCCTCAGCTTCAATTCCTGCCTCTAAAAGTTGGAGAGTATAAATGCTCCCCTGTATGTTTATGGCAATGGTATACCATGCCAGTCCTGAGCCTCCTAAATTTGCAGACCCACTGTTCATCTTTCCATTGGTCTCTGTACAGTTGAGAGCTGACACCCACAGCCTGACTTCTGGCTTGGCCAGTGGAAGATCCCATGAGAAAAGTGGGGTGGGGGAGGAAGAGAGCAGCCAAGGCACTCTCTCCTTTTCTGACTTGATGGCATCCCACCAGTGGCTCCTCTGTCATGGCCCAGGCTCCCCCCAAATCAGCCACCATGGCTCCAATGAAATAAGAGCAGCAACCAACATTTACATGGTGCTTCCTCTGTGCTAGGAATGGTTCTAATTGCTATATTTAAATTAACTCACTTAATCTTCACTGTAATCCTATAAGATAGACACAATTACTATTAAAAATGAGGCAAAGGAAAAAAACAAAAACAAAAACATGAAGTGACTTGTCCAAGGTCATAGAAGTAGTAGATGGTAAAGCAATGGTTCAGCCTCAAGGTTCTGGCATATGAAGTTGTTCTCTATAAGTGCAATCCTACACCCCTTTTCAAGATGACTGCCTCAGAATCAGGGAAACCATGCAGAAGCAGTCCATTGCCTCCAGTCAGTCTGGAGCCTCCCATGCAAATCAGCCTCTAACTCTTACAGTTTCAGACCTGCACAAAAACTATGACATCTTGATAAAGCATCAAGATCAGATCCTTGTCCATTTGGCTGAAGGTCCAGCATCCAATTCTGAGCCTGCATGGTACCTACTGGCCTTTTCTGCTTTAATAGACACCTGGAGTAGATACTGACCACACAAGAATGCATAAGCCATTAACTGGAACTATATTAAGCCTATCAAAATCAATCACTAACATTTCAATGACCTTCTTATAAATTAGCTTATCAGATGGTTTTACTCATTCACTAATCAACTGAAGGTAGAAGGAAACTAGCTTCTATTGAGTGTTTACTCTGTTTCCAGTCATCTCTTAGGAGCTCTGACATCTCTTTTCCTTTTCACCCTCCTAGCGACCCTGTGGGAGAAAAGCATGATTCCCACCTTACAGAGAAGAAAACTAAGCTCAGAGGGATTAACAGGTGAGAGATGCAGCATTTAAACCCTGGTCAGTCTGACTCCCATACACCAGAGTCTCTTCTGAGCTAAGATAAGGATGCCATCTAAATGGGAATTTTAGAGTGTGGCTACAGAAAGCATAATTACAAAGTTTGGGACACTTTTCACAGAGATTTCAGAGCTGCTTTAGATCAGTTACCACTCTGTAGCTCGCATTTTTCCTCTCTGAACAGGAAAGTCTATAGCAGCTATCCTAGGCTTGTCTGTAGGCAAGGGGAGCAGATAACTGTCCCTTTAGACTCTCAGATGCTCATACTATAACTGTACTGAAGAAGCTCTGCTTAACTACAGTCAAGGAGCCTCATCCCACCTGAACCTGATGTAGATAGATGGGTGGTTTCAAAGACTTTGAGGTGATGCTGTAATGGTAGAAGACATTGTGCATGTGAAACGTATGTGAATTCTTGGGGGCCAGAGGGTAGACTGTTGTAGGCAGCTTTTATCTGAGCCACCACGATCCCCACCTCTTGACAATGTTCACACCCTTGTATAATGTCTTCCCCTTGAGTATAGGCTGGACCCAGTGACTTGCTTCTAAGTAATAGAATAAAAGGGATGAGTTTGGTTACAAATTTAAGACATGCTGTTTAGATTTAGGTTTAGCTCATGTGTCTTAACTTTCATGGACTGTGGCTACAATAAGGTTAATTTTCAGAGCCTGTGTGGTTTTATTTTGGGTTGCTTCGTTTATCTGGTACTTCTGGGGCTCCACTAGTTCCTGCTGGTGCTGCCTGGGAGAGTGGAAGAGACTTCTCTAGCTTGGGGTACCAAGCTTAGGAGAGGAGTAGAATAATTTTAATCAGACAAATTATATAATCAGTATTGCATTTTTAAATTGCTTTTTTTCACTTAAGATTATAATGTAAGCATATATTAATAGCATTAAATTTTAAAACATGAGTGACATCATCATTCTTATTCTTTTTCAACCCTCAGGTCATTCTAGAAGATAATAGGTGAGGAGATTAAACAGTTGGGGAGCTAATATTCATATTCCTATCTCATTTTGATTTTTAAGATGTAACTGGTAAGTTAATCTTATCTTGTGTCTTTCATGCCCCTTTAGCATTCCAGAAAGAAAAGCTTAATGAAAATGATGGTTTCAAGGATGGGAGAGAGTTCCCTTCAGGGAATATTATTCAGATCTGGAATTTGAATAGTGGGTACCATTTTTCCTTTTCAAAGTGCTGTAATGTGAGAGTTTGCATTTTTAATTAGGAATAACTAAATTTGACAACATATGAAAATTATGGGCAATGGGCATGAATCTCAGTCCATGAACTCAAGAGAACAAAAAGTAATAAACAATGATATATTAAATCTATTTAATATTATCTCCAACACCTCCTCCGATGGACTAGCCACTTATATAAGCTCCATCAGTCTTAGAAACCATCCCATAGACATAAAGCAAAGGACACAGAGTCCCCCGCTTGACACCATGGTACTGAGGTACCCCTCATATTTTTCAGTCCTGACAAATCTGTCATCCTAGTTTGTAAGGTCTGTTCAGAGCTTGGACTTCTACAGTGAGACCATTCTTCCCCAAAGCAGCACGGTATCATTTCCCACAGCCTGCAAAACACAAAATTCCTCTCATTTTTCTGGATTCTAGAAATTCTTTTTCTAGTTTTGTTAATGTCCTTTCATTTTTCTTTATGGACTATACTGTAAAGCTTCCCTGGTGGCTCAGATGGTAAAGAATCTGCCTGCAGTGCAGGAGACTCAGGTTCAATCCCTTGGTCAGGAAGATCCCCTGGAGAGGAGAATGGCTACCCCCTCCAGTATTTGTGCCTGGAGAATTCCATGGACAGAAGAGCCTGGCAGGCTACAGTCCATGACATCACAAAGAGACGGATATGATGTAGCAACTAACACTTTCTCTTTCATGCTGCAGAGCAGATTATGAGCTCAACATCTAGCTTTATCACTTATAAGCCAAGTTTCCTTGGATAAAAGCCTCAGCGTCTCTGTGCTTCAGTTTCTTCACCCATAAAATGGAAACAGAAACAGAACCTCCCTCAAAGGGTGTTATGAGTATTAAGTGAGCCAATATATCCAAAGGTCCCCAAATTGGAACCTGGCATTTCATCTTTGCCTTTATCATCATCACCATATTCCTTCCTGTTTCTCTCCAAGGCGTTCCGTCTCTTCCCTACCAGGATGTCTAGCATAAGCTCCTCCATGGGCTGAAGATTTTGAAAAGCATAGTCAGGAAGCCATGAGTCTTGCAGACTGTTTGCCCTCTGTAGTGTCACAAACCTCCTCTAAATCAGGGAATGAGAGCCTGCTTCCTTTTGTGGAGGTGGAAAGAGAAAATTGTAAACCATTATTTGCAAAGATTACCCTGCCAGTTTTGGTAGTGATTTTAAGACTGTATATATTTGTCAAAGCTCATCGAATGGTACACTTTAAATTGGTGAAAGGATCATCGGAAAAGCAAGAGAATTCCAGAAAAAATATCTATTTCTGCTTTATTGACTATGCCAAAGCCTTTGACTGTGTGGATCACAATAAACTGTGGAAAATTCTTCAAGAGATGGGAATGCCAGACCAGCTGACCTGCCTCTTGAGAAATCTATATTCAGGTCAGGAAGCAATGGTTAGAACTGTACATGGAACAACAGACTGGTTCCAAATAGGAAAAGGAGTATGTCAAGGCTGTATATTGTCACCCTGCTTATTTAACTTATATGCAGAGTACATCATGAGAAACACTGGGCTGGAAGAAGCACAAACTGGAATCAAGATTGCCAGGAAAAATCTTGATAACCTCAGATATGCAGATGACACCACCCTTATGGCAGAAAATGAAGAAGAACTAAAGAGTCTCTTGATGAAAGTGAAAGAGGAGAGTGAAAAAGTTGACTTAAAGTTCAACATTCAGAAAACTAAGATGATGGCATCTGATCCCATCACTTCATGGGAAATAGATGGGGAGACAGTGGAAACAGTGGCTGACTTTATTTTGGGGGGCTCCAAAATCACTGCAGATGGTGACTGCAGCCATGAAATTAAAAGACACTTACTCCTTGGAAGGAAAGTTTTGACCAACCCTGGCAGCTGCCATCTATGGGGTCACACGGAGTCGGACATGACTGAAGTGACTTAGCAGCAATAGGCAGCATATTAAAAAGCAGAGACATTACTTTGCCAACAAAAGTCCATCTAGTCAAAGCTATGTTTTTTCCAGTAGTCATATATGGATGTGAGAGTTGGACTATGAAGAAAGCTGAGTGTGCCAAAGAATTGATGCTTTTGAACTATGGTGTTGGAGAAGACTCTTGAGAGTCCCTCGGACTGCAAGGAGATCCAACCAGTCCATCCTAAAGGAGATCGGTCCCTAGTGTTCATTGGAGGGACAGATGTTGAAGCTGAAACTCCAATACTTTGGCCACCTCATGTGAAGAGCTGACTCATCTGAAAAGACCCTGATGCTGGGAATGATTGAAGGCAGGAGCAGAAGGGGACAACAGAGGATGAGATGGTTGGATGGCATCACTGACTCAATGGAGATGAGTTTGAGTAAACTCCGGGAGTTGGTGATGGACAGGCAGGCCTGGTGCATGCATGCATGGTGGTGCCTGAAAGCGTGCTGCAGTCCATGGGGTTGCAAAGAGCCAGACACGACTAGACAATTGAACTGAACTGCATGCAAATTACATTTTAATAAAACTGACAAAAGCTTACCCTGGTACACGCATAATACCATATTCGAAGAAATTATTTTGTGGAAAAATAACTTGGATATGGATTTTTATATAGGGGAATTACCACTGCAGGCTGTCTTAACATTTCCAATGTCTTTACCATGAGAAGAAATCAAGGGTCTTAACCATAAACAACTCAGTTTGGGTTGAGGTTGTGGAGCTTCAGGGTGGTGGTTGTTCTTATATGTATTCAGCAGAGGAGGGCAGAAAACAGTCTTTGGTCTCTAAAAAAAATTGATTTCATACCCTGGGATTGTAAGAAAATAATAAACACTACTTCTGTGTGCAGAGCCCTAAATCAGGGCAAGAGACCCACCTTCACACATTGTCTAATTTGATCAGTTCACATAGCCCAATATGTCAGGTATTGATCACACTTGACAGATGAGATGAGCATGTCCTAAGAGAAGAGGACCCTTGCCCAAGGTCACACAGATGGGAAGTTCCATAGCCAGACCCTGAGTCCTGGTATCTTGTTGCCAAATACAATGTTCTTTTTACTACCTAATTGGAAGAAGTGATCATATTTTCAGGTTCTGGAATTTGCCACATTTGCCTCTAGGGTTGATTAGTACAAATTCCTATAATAAAATGGGATTCAGCTGGTCCAAGTCTAGAGCCCCATGTTGGCATCCCACAGTGAATGCCATATTGTTATCACCCTGGCCTCACAGGAACAGATGGGGAGAAAATGCAGAACGTTCTTCCTCCTGCTCCCGTTGTCCTGATCCACATGAATTGTGGTGCAGCAAAGGGAAAAATGAAAAGGTAGCAGTTTGCCTCTAAAGCATCAGATTGCCATCTGGCCTTAAGGAAATTATTATTTAACCATTCCCATGTAGGATTTGAGACAGCTCCAAAGTTTCTGTTTTGCCTTGAGGAGTTGGATAGTTTCAGAAGCATATTTTACCACCTCTTTGTTTCCTGAAAGCAAAGTTCTCACTTTGTGAAATTAGACAACTAATTGATATATCGCATGCACAAGCGAGACAGCAAGAATCTCCTGGAACCTCAAGAAAGAGGAAGAGAAGTAAATGGGTGATGGAAGAGATTTCCATTGGCAGCAATGATCCAACTGATTTCTGCAAATAGGAAGCTGAAGAAACATGGGGACAGTCAGGTTTAACCATTGAGTGTTAGAGACAATCTCCAAGAAAGACAATGGAACATCATGTCTCAGGATGATACACCTTTCTTGTATTAGTTTGCCAGAGCTTCCATGACAAACTACCACAGACTAGGTGACTTAAATAACAAAAATGTATGTTCTCATGATTCTGGAAGCTAGAATTCCAAGCTCAAGGATTCAGCAGGGTTGGTTTCTTTTAAGGCCTCTCTTTTTATTTTGTAGATGGACTATGCCATCCATCCACGTCCTCCTCAAGATCTTCTCTCTGTGCTTATCTGTGTCTAAATGTTCTCTTCTTATAAGGACACCTATCATATTGTGCTAGGGTCATCTGATTGACCTCATTTTAACTTAATTTGCTGTTTAAAAAACCCCATCTCCAATACAGTCACATGTGAGGAACTGGGATTAGGTCTACAGTGGATGAGTTTGGGGCATGATATAATTCAGCCTAAAACATCCCTTACTGTCTTGTGTCTTATGCTGAGACTTGTTGCTCTTATCTCTTTCCAATCTGAGATGAGATGCCATCCAACCATTTCATCCTCTGTCGTCCCCTTCTCCTCCTGCCTTTAATCTTTCCTAGCATCAGGGTCTTTTCCAAGGAGTCAGTTCTTTGCATCAGGTGGCCAAAGTATTGGATGAGATGGTTGGATGGCATCACCAACTCGATGGACATGAGTCTGAGCAAGCTCCAGGAGTTGGTGATGGACAGGGAAGCCTGTCATGCTGCAGTCCATGAGGTCACAAAGAGTCAGACACAACTGAGCCATTGAACTGAAATGATTTCCAATCTTTGCTCTGTAGTGAATAAAACTATACTTCCCAGTCTCCCTTACCAAATGGCTCTGGCTAAGTATAAATAGAAGGCATTGTGGGAATCCTGAATAGCAAGGGAGGGAAGGAGCCAGCAGAGTTCTCCCTCTGCCTCACACAGCCTCTCTGACAGTGGATGACTTTTCTCCATTATCCCAGAATCTGGTAGAAAGCTCCTCTGTCAAGATTCCTATGCTGTTGGGCAGTCCTTACCATAGCTGTCAGATAGTCCTAGGCTTCTGGAACTGGTAATTCCATTTCCTTCCTTTATCCTCCCATCCCTAAGGGTATAAGTAGATTTCTGCTGTTTCTAATCTCCAAGGTGCTTCCACATCCTCTGGCTTCTCAGCTCTTCTATCATCTGTCTAACCAATTCCCTATACTGACTTTCCTCTGTTATTATAGACTTAGAATGTCTTTTGTTTCCCTGCTAGACCAAATGCTACATTCCCAATCTCAGAAACATAATTCTAACAGAAGACAAAAAAACAAATAAAAAAACAAAGTTCAGCCTAGAATCTTAGAATACACAGGAATGCCTACTATGTGACAATAAAATACAGTAGCAAATAACAACCCCATACTCTATGTCTAGAGTTTCTTTCTAGGTAAAGAGGTGAACATTAATAAAGACTCACAAAAAGCAAAATTGTGTGATCCCCAGATACAAAGTCAGCTGTCAGCTGCCACTGAATAAGCTTAATCCTCAGGGTTCCCCACCTTCATGGGCTCTTCTAAGGCCCTGGGAGAAACCCTAGCTATATGTTTATATGGTCATATTTTGGGGTAGAATTTTCAAAAGAAACATTTTTGTATACTTTTCTTAAAGAGGTTTCTAAATTTGCATATACCTGAAGCTCAGAAAATCTCCACCTGCCCCTACTGCAAATATTTCAGAAAACAGGCTCAGTCTGTACAGAAGCAGATACTGACATTTGATTAAAGACCTTTATCTGTTTCTCTAGATTCTTGAGTTCTAGATACTCTGATCCTGGACTAGAATCAGCTCCTGGCTATAGTCATCCTATTCCTCAACATTTTACTGAGGAAGCAGCATGCAGTTAAGTAGGGTCAGACAGCCTCAATTATATTCCCAACCTCTCCTCTTATTACCATGTGCCTTAGAACCTCAGATTTCTCATGTATTAAATGGACATAGTATTAGTACTTAATTCTTAGGTTTGTTTTGAGGATTTAATGAGATGATCTAGAACTCTTTATGTAGTGAAGTGCTACATGAGTGTCACTATTAATATTTTTATTATAGACTTGACTTTTATTATAGATAATTTTATTATAGACATAGACTTTCTATGTCTTAGTTTCTATCTCCATGTATCTTTGCCTGGACTTACTTAGCTCCCCACTTTGAACAACTTACTGACTGTATCACCTTTGTTGGTTCTGTCCTAGCCTCAGTCTTTGGTTTGGAACTTGAGCTTACAAGGGAAACTCCCTAGGAATGGACATTGACAGCTTCTTTCCAACCCACTGGTGCAGAGGTTCCACCGCTGTCTCAAGCATTCTGTTGGACCTCCCTAGCCACATGCAGCACTGCCCCTACAAGGTAACAGGTAGACCTTCTGTGTCTGGAAGCAGCTTCTTGTATCAAAACAGAAAAACACAAAACTAGCCAAGCAGGCACAGTTATTACCAGAATTTCCTCCTAGTTTTCTGTGAACTTTGTCCACTCCATACCAGACCTCCAGAGAACCTGTGACACCTAATAATCAAGAAACATCTTCCCATAAGTTTCAACTTTATACTTTCCACTATGACACCCTTAATTCCTGCCAAAATTCTTGGTCATTCCTGGTCCATCTTTATTATTGTTACTATGGAAAAAGGTAACTGATATAAATAAAATAGACATTAATGATAGCTCCATTTGCATTTTCATGATTTTTTTTCATTTAAATAAGCACATAACATAATAACCAAGGTCCATAGAAAGGAATAAAGAATAATACAGTGAAGCCCTAGAATACCAGCACCCAGTTTAAGATGTAAAATATTGCCAATTGAAGCCCCCAGTGTATTTCTTCCCTATCACACTACCCTCACTCTTCCCAGTGGCAACCACCATTTTGAATTTGCTGCCCCTCACCCCCTTGTACTTCTTTATACTTTTCCAATATACAGGCAGATGTGTACTCTTGAAGCAAGTTAGAGAACATTTATATTATTTCTGTAAAGAGTAAGACATATCTAGTTGCTGTTGTTGTTTTAACCAAATGAATCTATGGTTGGTTCTATGAGGGAAATATGGACCATATCAGGAGGGAAGGCCAAATAACCATTGAGTGCTTCATTTAGATTTAACTATCAGTTCTAAAGTTTCATTTGGTTATATGTTTATGATTTCATTTTAAAGTTTAATTATTATCGTCACTTTGAAGGGTTGCACAGGGTCTCTGTTGTTGGGCTCAGACCGTCTCTAGTTGCAGAGAGCAGGAGCTACTTGTTTCAGTGCAAGGGCTTCTCACTGCAGTGGCTTCTTTCGTTGCGGAGTACAGGCTCTAGACACATGGCTTCAGTAGTCATAGCATGCAGACTCAGTAACATGGCACCGGGGCTTAGTTGCTCCGCAGCACATGGAATCTTCCTGGACCAGAGATCGAGCCCATGCCACTGCATTAGCAGGCAGATTCTTATCCACTGTACCGCCAGGGAAGTCCCTATTTTTATTTCAACTTCCTGTCTAGTCAACAGTATGCTGTATTTTCTTTTAAATGTTTCAAATATTTACAATGACTTCTTTAAAGTGCTCATCTATTAGTTTTAAAATTGGGTCCATTTTATGCCTTTTTCTATTGATTGCTTTTCCACTTGACTATGGATCACATTCTCCTGCTTCTTATTTTACATCTTCTGCATGTCCAGTAACTTTAGTTTATTGGATATACTACATGATATCTGGTCAGCTATAGACTCTGTCATATTCTTCTGACAGGTGTTGTTCCAAAGCACCATTAAATTAGTGATTGACATTTTTATCTTATGAAAGCCTGATTTTACCCTTTATTTTGGTGCATCTGTTTTTTGTATTTGGCCCTTTATTCTAAGGCAAATCCCTTAGACAAGAGATACGGTGAGATTTCAGTGGAAAGCCCAAAGCATTTACCAAGACCTACTATCTTGGAAAGACTAAAACTCTTAATTCTATCTCCTCTTTACTAGGTCAACATTGAAAGCTCTGCTTAAATCTGTCAGCCTTTCAGCTGTTGCTTTCTGCTGAACTTCTTGAAATCTTCCCTATGCATATGCAGTTTAGGGTCAGCCAAGGATTCAAGGAGGTTTATACACCTATTTAGTGTCTCCCCTCTCCATTATGAAAAATCCCCCTCACTTTGCAACTTCTTTGGCAGCTTTTAATTCCCCCTTGTATCATGTCAAGTCAGTGATACTACATCTTTCTGGCTCAGTTCTAGTCATCTTATAACATAGACTAGACTAGGTGACCCCAATGAAAAAACCATATAAATGTATATTCCATCCAGTGCTGTTTCCTTCTTTCAAGTATTAACAGCTTCTGCCTGCTGTGGGTTACTCTCCAGTGACTTCAGATGTCTTTTCTTCAGTATTTTGTTCAGAGTTTATGATTATTGTCAGTAGAAACATTTTGATACAAGACACTCTGCTGTTATTGAACTGGATCAAAAGTGACATTTTTATGAATTAAAAATATGCTACAAAAGATCAAATAATTACTTTTCTTTTTCTCACCTAGGACATTAAAGTCATGTCAGACCAGCTATTCAAGGCAGTACAATTGTTTCAGTACCAGAGAAATAGTGTCACACAAATACAGTTTGTTTTACCTGGTAAGAAGGTACTGCCTTGTAGGTGGTGATATGCCTCAGGCGCTTCTTAAACCAGTCAAAGATTCCACAACCAAAATATCAGTTCTGATGGGTTATTTTATAGACTTCTCTTATTTTCCACCCAAACTTTAAGGCCATCATAGAACATATGTCCTAAGTGAAATATCCAGCACAGTTTTACTTGAAAGCTTCTAACTCTTCAAGTATAATTATGCAGTAGAGAGGAGAATTCTTGTTCCCCATAGTTATGAAGATAAAGTGCCAAAAGCTCCAAATTACCTTTTATAGGTACCTGGATTTTGCTGCCATGGTCCGCAGTCAGACAAACATTTATAGCGCTCTCTAGGAATCTGACCTAATGTCCCCAGTCCATCCATCACTCTGACCTAACACAGATTCAAACTGTGAAAACCCAATATATAGTCAAGATGAAAACAGAACTGCTCTGTTTGAAGTAAATTAGGCTCTGAGAACCTTGTCAACCGACACTCACACCCAGGTGAAAGAGGCTTTTGAGTTCCACTTCAGTGAGCTTAATAGGTCTCTGGAGAATATGGTTTGCAAACTCTTCCTTTAGACCATGGGTCAGCAAACCTCTACAAAGGGCCAGAGAGTAAATATGTAGGCTCTGTGACCCATACATTGTCCATCACAAAAACTCAAATTTACCATTGTAACAAAAACAACCAACAAGGACAATAGGTAATGAATGGACTTGAGTGTGTTTCAATAAATTGTTATTTATAAAAATAGGTGGTGGCCCCGAATCTGGCCCACAGGCACCAGAGCCAATCCTGCTTTAGCAGAAAGGGGAAGAGATCCTGAAAAAGTCAGGGCAAGTCCTAGATATCAGCACATACTCTTTTTGAATCTCTGAAGGTTAGGCCCTTACTCTTTCCTTATTTGTCATTGCTTCTGTCTTTGGTTACACTTTGCCTAGACAATGTGTTAAGAAAATAGTCACTGACATTCTCAGCATCTTTGAAGTGTCCTTTCTTATCTGTGGTGGTAGTTTAGTCATGAAGTCATGTTTGACTCTTGCAACCCCATGGACTATAGCCTGCCAGTCTCCTATGTCCATGGGATTTCCCAAGCAAGCATAATGGAGTGGGCCACCATTTCCTTCTCCAGGGGATCTTCCTGATTCAGGGATTGGACCCAGGTCTCCTGCATTGCAGGCGGATTCTATACAAACTGAGCTACCAGGGAAATCATTCTTATCTGTAGAAAAATGTTTATTTAAAAAAGAGAGAGAGAGAGAGAGAGGGCACAGCAATAAAAATTGACAAGTACAACCATTACTGGAATGTTCAAACTACCATATCATTGTTCTCATTTCACATGCTAGCAAGGTAATGCTCAAAATTCTTCAAGTTAGGCTTCAACAGTACCTGAATTCAGAAATTCCAGATGTACAAGATAGATTTTTAAAAAGCAGAGGTGCCAGAGATCTGCTGGATCATAGAAAAGGCAAGGGAATTCCAGAAAGACATCTACTTCTGCTTCACTGACTATGCCAAAGCTTTTCACCATGTGGATTAGAACAAACTGTGGAAAATTCTGAAAGACATGGGAATACCAGACCATCTTACCTGCCTTCTGAGAAACCATTATGCAGGTCAAGAAGCAACAGTTAGGACTGGACAAGGAACAACTGACTGGTTCAAAATTGGGAAAGGAGTATGTCAAGGTTGTATATTGTCACCCTGCTTATTTAACTTATATGCAGAGTACATCATGCAAAATGCTGGATTGGATAAATTACAAGCTAGAATCAAGATTTCCAGGAGAAATATCCTGAAAAACACTCTGATGCTAGGAAAGATTGAGGAAAGGAGGAGACAGGGGAGATAGAGGATGATATGGTTGGATGGCATCACCAACTCAATGGACATGAGTTTGAGAAAACTTGCAGAGATAGTGAAGGACAGGAAAGCCTGGCATGTTGCAGTCCAGGGGGGCATACAGAGTCATACATGACTGAGCAACTGAACAGCAACATTAATGCAGATGACACCACTCTAATGGCAGAAAGCAAAGAGGAAGTAAAGAGTCTCTTGATGAAGGTAAAAGAGGAGAGTGAAAAGCTGGCTTAAAACTCAACATTCAAAAAACTAAGATCATGGCCTCTTGTCTTATCATGTCATGGCAAATATATGGGGAAAAGTGGAAACAGCAGCAGATTTTATTTCCTTGGGCTCCAAAATCACAGGATGGTGACCTCAGCCATGAAATTAAAAAATGCTTGTTCCTTGCAAGAAAAGCTATGACAAACCTGGACAGCATATTAAAAAGCAAAGACATCACTGTTCCAACAAAGGTCTATATAGTCAAAGCTATAGCTTTTCCAGTAGTCATGTACAGATATGGGAGTTGGACCATGAAGAAAGCTGAGTTCCAAAGAATTGATGCTTTTGAGTTGTGGTGCTGAAGAAGACTCTTAAGAGTCCTTTGGACAACAAGGTGCTCAAACTAGTCAATCCTAAAGGAAATCAACCCTGAATATTCATTGGAAGGACTGATGCTGAAGCTCCAATACTTTGGCCACCTGATGTGAAGAACCAGCTCATTGGAAAAGACCTTGATGCTGGGAAAGATTGAGGGCAGGAGGACAATTGGACAACAAAGGACAAGATGGTTGAGGGGCAACATTGACTCAATGGACATGAGTTTGAGCAAACTCCGGGAGATGGTGAAGGACGGGGAAATTGGGAGTTCTACAGTCCATGGGGTAGCAAAGAATCAGACACAACTTAGCAACTGAACAATAACAACCATAACTAGCTGTGCAGAACATGGGCAATTTTCTTCCTCTCTCTGAGCCCCTTTCATCATCTGTAAAATGGGAATCATAATAGCTACTCTACAGGGCTGTCATGAGGATTAAAGAACTTCAGAGTAAGTGCTGAATAAGTGGCAGGTCCCTTTCCCTTTGTATTAGACACAGAGGAAAAGGATGAGTTCCTTCTGAAAAGTGAAATCAAAGGAACAGAATCAAAAAATTCAACTTGCCTACAAAATCTTATCTAATAATTCCTCTTGAAATGTCAGTATTATTTTAAAGAACTCCAAGTCTTTCTCTTCCAATGGAATATGCGATAGGTTCAGCCCGATGCAGTGGGGAAAACTTCAATAATAGGAAAAGAGTGCAAGTGATCCAGGTTGTTGTTCTAGCTCAGTCGTGGAGTGTTGTGTAAATCACTTCTCTTTATTATCAATTTCCATAATTGTCAAAATGATGATGGCTAAACTAGGGGTTTCCAAGCTGTCAGAAAATCAGAAGTTCCTGAATACACTCAAGCATCAGGTATTATCTGAATAAAATGTGAAGATACAGAGATAGAAAAAACAACATTAAAAGTAGTCCTAAAAAAAAAAAAAAAAAGTAGTCCTAGAATTCAAAGCATAAGAAACATTGGGTTAGATGATGCCTCAGGTGGCTACCAGTTCTAACTGCCCATGTTTCAGTGAACACACACACATCACATAAATGTAATTGCCAGTACAATATTGTGATTCAGGAGGCATTTTATTAGTCACATCGAGTTCACTATGAAAGCAGACTAAAGATGTGGGTTCTCTCTTTGGCTGTTTGAAAATCAATGGAGCCCAGCTCCACTGCAGCGAGGCATGGTACCAATGTACACAGCCAATCTTCCCTCTCTGAAGAAGTCTCAGTGGTCAGTGACATGGGAAAAGTTACTACGATGGAGAAACAGCTTTGAAACAGTATCTTGAGGGTGGCTGAAGTTACAGTTTCATCTAGCAAATGCACAGCTACTGTTCTGGAACTAGAGGTAAATTATGGGAGATATGATTTGTTTTTGCCTGCTCAGCATCCTTTCCCATTCTAGTTTCCATTTCAGTTTCCCCTGGAAGTGAAGGCACTGTATTGCAAGTCTTACTATAAAATTGTAAGCAAGATCATGTTATCCTAGCATCAAGACAAACAAGTACTTCAATGGGACAAAACAGAGTTCTGAAGCAGACCCAACTGATATTCTGACAAAGATGCAAAGGTAATTCAACTGATAAAGTATAATACTTGCAACAAATGTTAAGGAAACAATTGGAAATCTATACCTCCACATTGTATACAAAAATTAGCTCAATATACTTGTGGGGCCTAAAACAACAAACTTTATGAAATAAACTATACATCTAGAAGAACACATACGAGAAAGCCTTAGTGACTTTGGATTAAGAGGTTTTAGATAAAACATCAAGAGCACAATCCATAAAAGAAAAAAACTGATAAATTGAACTTCAAGATTTTAAACTTTTGCTCTTTAAAGACACAGTTAAGAGAATGAAAAGGCACAAAAAGGGAGAAAATATTTGTAAATTATACTTCTGAAAAGGAACTTATATCCAGAAAAAATAACTCTTAAAAGTCCATAATAAGAAAACAGACTAGTTTTTAAAACAAGCATGAGATCTGAACAGATACTTAACTAAAGAAGACACAGTCCATGGCAAATAAGCACATGAAAACAAGCTTATTTATTAATCATTAGGGAAATTCAAATTAAAACCTCAATGTGGGACACATGCATACCTATTAGAGTAGCAAAATTTGAAAGGTTACCAATTCCAGGGGATAGTTATGACTTAGAGAACTAGAACCTTCACATACTGCTGGTGGAAATGTAAAATGGTGCAGCAGTCACTCTGGAAAGGTGTGGCAGGTTCACAAATAAAATGAACATAAAACTACTTTATGATTCAGTCGTTCTACTTCTAGCTATTTACCCAAGAGAAATGAAAGTGTATCTCCCTACAGACACTTATATGTGAATATTCACAGCAGCTTTATGTGTACTGGCCAAAAACCAAGAACCAACTCCAGTCCATCAACCGATGATAACTAGATAAACTGTCATACACAAATGAATACTCACAGATAAAAAGGGATACACCATGGGCAAATGATTCAACATGGATAAATCTCAAAGTAATTATGTTAACAGGAAACGGCTGGCAAAAAGAATATGGTTCTGTTTATATAAAATTCTAGAGAACACAAACTAATCAAAAGCAGATCAGTGGTCATCTGGCTGGGGGAAGGGACAGGAGGGAAGGGTCACCAAGGGGCATAGGAAACTTTTTAGGTGACAGGCATGTTCATAATCTTGATTAGGAGGATGGTCTCACAGGCATATGGGAATGTCTATATGTACCAAATTATACACTTTAAATACAGACTGTTTGTTAGTATGTTAATTATACTTCAATAAAGCTGTTTTGGGTCTTCTCTGGTGGCTCTGAGGTAAAGAATCTGCCTGCCAATGCAGAAGACGTAGGTTCGATCCCTGGGTCAGGAAGATACCCTGGAGAAGGAAATGGTAATCCACTCCAGTATTCTTACTGGGAAATCCCATGGACCGAGGAGCCTGGTGGGCTACAGTCCATGGGGTCACAAAAGATTCAGACATGACTTAGCGACTAAACAACAACAAAGCTGTTTTTAAAGACAATAATCAAAATTCTCCTCCTTTGTATATCCACATCCCCTTGCAATGTAATTTTGCAGTTACTTCCATCAAGAGGAAGTGTCCTTCTCCATCCTTTGAACCTGGGATGGCTAATAGAATGTGCTAGAAGTGATGCAGTTGCCTGTTCTGAAGCTAGTTGCCTGTTCTGAAGCCTAGGTCGTAAAATACTTGTTCATTCCCTACTGACTTAGTCCATTTGGGTTACAATAACAAAACCATCAACAGGGTGGCTCAAATAGCAAACATTTATTTCTCACAAGTTTGGAGGCAGAGAATTCTGAGACCAAAGTGCCCACATATTCAGTGTCACTTCCTCTTCATGGAGGACTGAATTCTCACTGGGTCCTCACATGACCAAAGGGGCAAAGGTGGTCTTAGGAGCCTCTTCTGTGAGTACACTGATTCCATTCATGAGGACTCTGCCCTCCAGACCTAATTATCTACCAAAGGCTCCCACCTTCTAATGCCATCATTCTTGGGGTTAGGAATTCAACACATGAATTCTGGGGGGACACAAACATTCAGACTCTATCACCCACTCTACCTCAGAACCCAGCTGCAACCCTATGAACAAACAAGAAAGATAGAGGATGGAAGGTACATGACCCAGCCACTCCACTCCTTTTGAACATCCAGCCACCCCCAGAGGCAGAACCACCTACCTAGCCTGCTCTCAAGGAAACTGAGTATATCAGAGGACGGGTCAGTTAAGATCATATGACCTGCTCAGCTGAGGCCAACTTGAACTTTCAGCCCTCTGAATCAAGTAAATACCTGTTGTGCTATAACACTAAGTGTGGAGTGGTCTCATTTGTGGTTAATATTAATACATAAGTGATTCACTTCCCATCCAGGACCATATTCCTCACTCATCCAACTTGACTTGATCTTGGTGGGGCAGCTAGAGATTAGGAGCTGTTCACTATCTTAGGCCAGCCACCTTCACTCCACTGAGGACTTTCATTTTTCATACACCAAACGTGAATGTCTATTATCTAGGCACTGTGCTAGACCCCAAGGGTAGATGTACGAGAGAGACAGTCCCATCACAGGAGATCTGAGATTATAAATCAGAGTTACAGGGGGGTAGCAGCAAGCATATCAAATTCATTTTTTCCCTTTTTTAGGTTGACTTTGTTGTCTTGGATATTTCTGTATCAGTTAATTTCTCTCATAAGCTTAGTATGAAATCCCTCCCTACTCTATGAAGAGTTAAAGAAAACAGGGGTAAACCTCCTGTGAGACAAGACACAATTCAGGCAGCATTAGAAAAGGATGCCATTCGAAGAAAGATGTGATCACAAGTGAGGAAGGAGTGAACTTATACAAGAATTGTTGTTCAGTAGATCAGTCATGTCCGACTCTTTGCAACCCCTTGAACTACAGCCTGCCAGGCTCCTCTGTCCATGGAATTTTCCAGGCAAGAATACTGGAGTGAGTTGTCATTTCCTTCTGCAGAGGATCCCCTTGACCCAGGGATCTCTTGCATCAAACTCGCATCTCCTGTGTCTCCTGCATTGGCAGGCGGATTCTTTAACCACTAGGGAAGCCTGTACAAGAATTACTGAGGCGTAAAGGTGCATAGTTTGGAAGCAGATGAGAAGTCACAGGATTGGGTTAAAAAAAAAAAAAAACACACAAGTAAATTCACTAATGCAAGTATCAAGCATTGCCATTTGTATTTTTGAAATGTTTTAAAGGCCCAGCTTCCAGATGTTGTTCTTCAGAGATGCTGATCCAGGAGACAGGCTGACCATCTTAGTCAATTGCCATTTAAATGTCCTGCCCTCAAGTTGAAGGAAACACATATTTTGTAAAGACCTCCAGGAGAGTGTGGGTTCTCAAGGCTGAGGCCATTCCACCCCCAAGAAGTGGTTTATGGATGTAACAACAAGGGCAAGGAACAAAAGCATGAGGTGTTCTTTGCTCTTTATATCTCTCTAGATCAAGAGAATACTCATGATTGCCCTCAGAAATATTTCTATTAGACTATCAAGAAAATCACCTCTTGATGCCTCAAATGTCATCCTGGGTGCTCATCTCCTATAAACAGAGTAGACTGTCACCTCAAGGGGAAGGATCAGCAGCCAGGATCATGGCCACAGAGCTCGGTTTTGGATGAATCTATTTTTGTCAGTCTTCCTAAGATAGCCTGGGTCACTGGTTCTACTCAGATTCCAGAAATAACTAATGACTAGTAGTTATTCACTTTTTGGCCAGGGGTTGGAAAAACAGAACAAGGAATAGCTAAATTGATATTTAATGATATTTTGAGTAAAAAACACATACACAAAATTGGTTTAAAAACCCTCCTGACTTCAAGAGAAAGACAAATACCATATGATATCACTTATATGTGGACTCTAAAATATGACTCACATGAACTTATCTGTGAAACGGACTTACAGACATAGAGCACAGGCACGTGGATGCCAAGGAGGGAGGGGGTGGGGAAGGGATGGATTGGAAGTTTGGGATCATCAGATACAAACCAGTGTATATAGAACGGATGAACAACAAAGCCCTACTGTATAGCACAGGGAAATATATTCAATATCCTGTGATAAACCATAATGGAAAAGAATATGAAAAAGTATGTATATGTACATGTAACTGAATCACTTTGCTATACAGCAGGAATTAACACAACACTTTAAATCAACTATATTTCATTAAAACAAACAAATTTCAATAAAAAAAAAATCCTCCTATGTCTCTCAGTTGTGAACCTTTCACTATCTTTATAAGAGAACATATTCATTAACCTGTGATGTGCTGAGTCATTCAGTCATGTGTGACTCTTTGCAACCCCATGGACTATAGCCCTCAAGGCTCCTCTGTCCATGGGGATTCTCCAGGCAAGAATACTTGAGTGGGAGGCCATGCCCTCCTCCAGGGGATCTTCCCAACCCAGGGATCGAACCAGGTCTGCCACACTCCAGGCGGATTCTGTACCATCTAAGCCACCAGGGAAGCCATTCACTAACCTAGGACTTAGCAAAGAGAAGAAAGTCTCCCTAATCCTTAGCCATGCATACCCCTAAGACAGAAGCCCAGGAGGGATTTAGAGACAAGTGGAATAGCTTTTGCAGCCCTTCAGGGTCATCTCCAAGTCCCTTGGTAACACACAGACCCTTGTCTACCTAACAACACACGTTCACACCACCCTCAAGACACAGATCCTACTTCTTATCTCTCAGGAGCCTTGGGCCTTCTGCTCAGATGAGGGTTCTATCCAGCGAGTGCCTCACCTGGAACTCTACCCTTCTTCCAGTATCACTTAGATAAAAGTGAAGAGTAACATTTCTAAGAAAATGCCTGCCACGCAGGGATAATACTATTAATTTTAAAAGGCTATGACTTGAAAGAACACCCTTTTAGCACACGGTGTTAAACAGCGCAAAGCTTAGCATGCCAACAGGCTATAATCAGCAATTTGCCTTTGGTTCTGAGATTCCAGAAAGAACCTCTTACTGGGAGTAGGCTGACTGCACCTCCAGCCCTCTCCACGTCAGCACCAGGCACAGGGCCACAGCCGTCTTCTCAGTGAGCAAAACTAGACGCACTCATTCTCCAAGTACCACTGAAAGAAAGCCACGACTTTTTTTTATGGAGACACTTTCATCAGATGTGTTCCCAGCCTGTGGTTCCACTTGGCAACAGGCCAAGCTCAGTAGCCTTGATAGAGGAGCAGTGAGCTTGTAAGCCATCTGAAAATTCAGTCCCCACAAGTCATAAGGAAATCTTTCATTATCGCCTGTATTCAACCTCCATGGTAGATTACAAAGGCCATAAATCAAAGTCAAAATAGGCCAGTCATAGACCGGTTCACTGGCAGACTGTATTTTGTATCTTCCAGATGCATTGGCCTCTAGGATAGAAGCCAAGAGAGAAAAGACCATTCCACAGGAAAGAATACCAGCTTGGCTAAGAGACAAGAATATAGGATATTGGGGCTTGGTGGCAGAATGTTCATTGATTTTAGCCATAGTAAAAAGCAACATCACTAAAGTGCTTAAGTGAAAGTTAGTCACTCAGTTGTGTCCAACTTTTTGTGACTTCATGGACTGTAGCCTGCCAGGCTCCTCTGTCCATGGAATTCTCCAGGCAAGAATACTGGAGTGGGTAGCCATTATCCTCTTCAGGGGATCTTCCCAACCCAGGGATGAAACCTGTGTCTCCTGCATTGTGGGCAGATTCTTTACCATCTGATCCAGCAGGGAAATGGAGTAACTAAAAGGGACTTGCATACACATCAAGTACCAATTCTACTTTCATTCTTGTATATACCTTGTATATATATTTTTGTATATATACTTAGAGAAAATAGTCTTCCTGGAGCAACCAGTAAAATTTAGAAGGGGCCAGGGTGAAGGAGAATCAAAGAAACCTTTTCCAAAACCCAGATGCATGTATTCTAAGAGGAGAATTGGTTTGATAATACATGCAGTGTCCTGCGGCAGTGCTCTGCGCCAATCAGGAAATTACTGTCATCATACACATCACTAACAAAATCAGACTCCCTCATCTAACCTCACTTCAATTTACCTGGTTTCACTCCTGTGAAAGAGAGACCAACAATAAGCCCAAATGCAATACAGGTGGTATAGAAAATAAATACTGTCTCCAAGACAAAAAATTAGTCTATAACACTGAAAACCTATATCCAACAGCTTCAAAAATTTACTATGATTCTCCCACTATTGAACAAGAAAAATCCTTTCAAGCTTCCTGGAAAGAGATTGAAAAATGATAATCTGAAGGATGGGACACCCCTTCCCTTTAGAAATGGAGTTCAGGAATTAAAATGATAATAAGTGCTGTCAAAAAAATAAGTGCTGCAAACACAGTTTGATCACTGGTGCTGATAGTGAGTGCCACACGACTCAGCTTGCTCCTTTCTCTGTATGAAACGTGACTTGTCATCTGTCATGTGGGCCAGGTTTGACAATTTCAGTCACGTTAGGGAACATCACATCTGCTAGGGCCATCAGCCACTTTCCGCAAATGTTCTTCAATCTGAGGGTGTTGCTTGAGAACCAGTGACAGTGTTGGCAAAACCAGAAGTCTTTTCAAGGCTGAGCTTCAGTGTTGAAGGCTGGCGTGATGAATGTCTCCGAAGGTGACTGAACCCACTCTCAGGGCTCAGATTCAGCTCCATGTGGCAGTCTCAAAGCTCACATACACAACTATTTTCTATTCCCACACACTGATTTAGTCTTAGCTAAAGTTAAAAGACTAAAATCAGGTGCCATCAGAACCAGTTGCACATTTTCTTATGCTGTAACATGAGCACATCTGTTGCCCACATTGGCCATCAAAAGCAAACATCACCAAAATAAAAGAGTTCTGGGGTCTGCTACTGATATGAACTATTACTCTGAGCAGTCGATACCATATCTACATTTAGATCTTCTGAGGGGATTAGACTCAGTAATGTCTGAGATGTCTATTTTAAGAATCTGTGCTTAGGAATTGACAATAAAAAGGGAAACATATATCTAAAGATATAATTTGACGTCATAATATTTCAAAACTCCTTTAAATGCCGAGTCGAGTAACAAATTTCTGACTTTTTAACAATGAAGGAAATGCCTATCTTTGAATAAAGGCAGCATCAAAGAGAAGAGGGCACAGAAGGACAGAGACCAGTCCCAATAATATTAGTCAAGCCCCTAGACGCAGCCATTCCTGCAGCAGAAGTGCTTCAGGAACCTCTCAATGATGTGAGTCAATACATTTCCTTTTATGTTTAAGCTTGTTTACAAGTTGAGCTTCTGGTCAATTCAAATCAAGATGATTCCTGACTAATAGACAGGAAGAGGAATCTTTAGGACCCCTGAAGATCATTTATTATTTTAGTTGATATCATTACTTTGGGTACCAGATCAAATATACTTCAACCTCAGTAACTTGATCTGTAAAGAAGAAATGGACTTTGTGACCCATCGTCTTTTACTGAAATCAGTATTCGTCTGGCTTAGTCTGTAATCCAGTGGAAAGAAATTCGTATAGGCTCCACTGAAGGAAAGTGGAAAATGTAAATAGAAGTGAGAGTTAACTCTAGAGATGAATTAGTGAAGAATCTCTCTAGGGCTTCCCTTGTGCCTCAGCTGGTAAAGAATCTGCCTACAATGCGGGAGACCTGGGTTCAATCCCTGGGTTGGGAAGGTACCCTGGAGAAGGGAAAGACTACCCACTCCAGTATTCTAGACTGGAGAATTCCATGGACTGTATAGACCATGGGGTCGCAAAGAGTTGGACACAACCGAATAACTTTCACTTTTTCTCCTCTTTCTCTAGAAGTCCTGAGCTGGCCACACAGAGGCACTGGTCATGACTGCTGAGGCCACATTTGGTCGTGGTTGTACAAAATAACCACGGGTAGATGGAAACAAAACAAGAACACCCCCGCCCCTCCACCGCATCTCGCAGATTGCCAAATGACAAACCTGGGAAGCCAAAATACACCTGCAGGTCCAGGGAATGAGACCAGGCTAGAATCAGAGCAAAATGTAATTCAAAGGGAGCAGTAGAATCAAGAAGTCCAATATAATAACACAAAGTAGGACTGCACACGCTGACCTCATTACACCTGGCTTCCAGTGTCATGGCACACAGGGTCAGCCTGGGAAGAGAGTCAAGGCGGTCCAAAGGCAGCCTGCCTTTAGGTTTAGGAGAAAGAAAAGAAACGGAAAAGGGGACTGGAAGGGGGAAAATGAAGATAGAATAAGAGAAATGAAGTATGGTGGTTAAGACCAGAGCCTCAGACTTCCCTGGTAGTCCAGGGAAGTGGTTAAGATACCATGCTCCCAAAGCACCAAGCCCAGATTCAACCCCAAGTCAGAGAACTGTTAATAGATCCCACATGCCACAGCTAAGAGTTTTCATGTCACAACTCTTAAGATCCCACAGGCCACAGAGAAGACCCTGCATGCCACAACTAAGACCAGGCGCAGCCAGAAAAAAAGACCAGAGCCTCTGAAAACAGACAGACCTAGGTTCAGATATGAGTTTTGCTCCTTCTTTTGAGACTTCTCTTTTTTCTTCCTTCCTCCCTTTTTTTCCTTTCTTTTGTCTTTATCAATTTTATTGAATTATAGCATACACGTTATAAAATCGCTCATTTCAAGTACACAAATCATTGACCTAGTAACTTTACCAAGTTATGCAGCCGTCACCCTAAATCAGTTCTAGAACACTGTCATCTCTCCAGTAAGCCCCTTCATTCTCACAGTTAATCTCCATCCCCATTCTCAGCTCCAGAACCACCACTATCTTGTGTCTCTAAAAATAAATTTATTTTCTGTCTCTATTTGCCCTTTCTGGACACCTCGCATAAGTGGAATCACATTGATATGAGGTCTCTTGTGTCTGATCTCTCTTATTTAATGTAATGCTTTTGAGACTCTCCCAACACCATTTGCATAACAAATGTCAGAAGTTTACCCCCATTTTGCTGAAGAGTAGTTCAATGTCAGTATGAGACTTATTTTCTTAAACCTCAGTTTCCTCATCTGTAAAATAAGGATAAGATTAATAGAACCAATTCAATAGTGTTAAATAAATATGATAAATGAAATAATGCATATTAAGACTGTAGCATAACAGCAGGTACCCAACACATGCATAATTAATTTTAAGAAGCTACAGCAGTAACATAAAGAAAGCAATGCTATTTCAACCATTCGCAATTCTGACTTTACAGACATCACCTTCCTCCTACTCACTATTCAGGGAAGAAAAGGAAGGTACGTTTGCCTGCATTTTAATAGAAAAGGAAAGGAGAACAAAAGCGAAGTGAGTGCCTCTGGTCGCACTCCTCCCCACCCCAAACCCAGAATCTCTGGGTGGAATGGGGAGGGGTGCACAGACAGCTCACAAAATGTAGCACCTCCTAAATAGCACCACCCCAACTGTCAGAGAGCCTATTGCTTCTAAGTGTATCTGGGGGAAGATGGCAGAATGGAGTCCATAATGCACAGATTCGCTTTCTAAAAAATGGAGTGATAATGATGTAAGAGAAAGCTCCCTAAGTAGGAATAATGGTGTGAAAGTAAGGAAAAGAACAAATCCAAGTGAATTAGAAAATGCCACCCAGATCCTGTCATGTACTCAACTGCTGCAAGGCCTCTCCCAGGGAACTGCAGTGGCACAGCCCTGCTCCCGCTCCCAAAATTGAGAATAGGACAAAGGAAGGAGCCAGCCCCTTGTGAAGAGACATCCCGCAGCTTGACTACGTCCAACCTTCCCTGTCTTTCATGGAGCTGACTCTGGAAACGCACTTTTTAAAGCTCAAGAGTTTAAACGCTTCATCATTCCTGCCAGCAGAAATGCATTAATCAAACACAGAAACACGCGTGGAGAAATGATTAAATGGTCCCAAGCAGGGCAGCTACTGACACCATTCTCTGCTGCAGGGCCCATGGAAGGAAGACCCACAGAAACATAGAGTGGAAGTCTATCAAATGGAGCTGGAAGTCTCAGAGGCAGAAATAGCCAGATTATAAAAGCGTGGGATTTTAGGTATAGGAACCTTGTATATACTTAGTAAGTGTTCCTGAAAGTAGCAAATATCCAAATCAAAGTTTGAATTTCAGTTAGAGCACAGAGTTACTGGCAAGACTCTCATACACCTCTAAGTCAACCCTTCCATTTATGTCTAGATATCTAGAAAGAGGAGGAGGGAGAGAGAAACACACGCAAATACACATCCATGACCTTGGCAGGATAGATAAGGACCTTTCCTCATTAATTAGATCTAGGATAAATTAAACAACTATAATTTTGAAGGTTACACACTTTGTGCATTGCTAAGAATAGACACTCAACAGATGGCTTTTGTGTTTAGCCAAAGTAAACACTTCAGTGAAGTTCCTTTAGATCCACAAAGTCATGGTAGGAACTTAATATGAGATCAAGGTTAGAAATTAAACTGCTCTAAGGAATGACGTGTGAAGAATGTTTTGAGTCTTCTCTTGGTGCTTGAGGAAGTAAGGAGGCTAGGGACCCAAGAATGACAAAAAGGGAGATGAAGGGAAAATAATTCTAGAACTGTAGCTCTCAACCAGGTATGGTTTGGCTCCCAGGGGACATTTGGCAATACCTGGAGACATTTTTAGTCTCCATCCACAACTTGAGGGAGAAACACAACTGGTGTCTAGTGAAGAGAAGTCGGGGCACCGTTGAACACTCGACAGTGGATAGGTCAGCTCCCACTCCAAGGAATTATCCCTCACAAAATATCAACAGGGCCAAGTTTAAGAAATGATGGCTTTGAATTGTGGTGCTAGAGAAGACTCTTGAGAGTCTCTTGGACTGCCAGGAGATCAAACCAGTCAATCCTGGTTTTATACTGAAGCTGAAGCTCTAATACTTTGGCCACCTGATGCAAAGACGCCAACTCATTGGAAAAAGATCCTGATGCTGAGAAAGACTGAGGACAGGAGGAGAATGGGGTGGCAGAGAATGAGATGGTTGGATAGCATCACTGACTCAATGGACATGAGTTTGAGCAAACTCCAGGAGATAGTGAAGGACAGGGAAGCCGGGTGTGCCGCAGTTCATGGGGTCGAAAAGAGTCGGACACGACTTAGCAACTGAAAGACAACAGCAAGCTGTAGAAGAAAAATAAAAGGAGTCTATTAACAACTTGAAATGTCAGGAATCAAACAAATAGGGGACAGATAGGGGAGAAATTCCCTGGGACCAGGGATGGACCAGGAAGTTTTCATGATATCTATTCAACTTTATTTTGTGTGCTTAGAAGTACCGAGATCTCTCTTTCTATTTTCTCTACATCAAATTCTATGACATGATAGCCTTGTGGTAAAGATGTCTTGGGGAATAAGAAAGAAGGACTGAAATCAGCAAAGAGCAGGGAGATAGGAGAGCAAGCTGCTGTGGTAGAGACCAATGGTGATGCTTGAACCAGCCAAGTCAGCAGGGCAGGCTGACATGTCTTCACCTCGGCAATCTCCCAGGTTTGGTGGGAAGGGGTGGAAGCTCTGCCAGGATGTGGCAAGAAGGCTTGGGGAGATGGTGACACAGATAAGGAGGCTCATATTCAGTCATTCAGTCTTGTCAGACTTTTTGCAGCACCATGGACTGTAGCCCACCAGGCTCCTCTGTCCATGGGATTTTCCAGGCAAGAATACCAGAGTGGGTTGCCATTTCCTCCTCCAGGGGATACTCCCAACACAGGGATCGAACCTGCATCTCCTGAATTGGCATGCGGATTCCTTACCATTGAGCACCTGGGAAGCCCCCCTCAGTGTAATAAATCACTCCCTGCTTGCTGCAGGGTGATTAGATCTAGCCAAGACTGGCCAGAGCATACAAATCTGGTGAGTATGACAGCCTCTGTTCATCTCTGTCTTCTAGCACCTCACACACCATCTATGCCTGTAACACATCCCCTCATCTGAGGTTGGACTTTTCACTCCTACATGCAATTGTGGTAGTTTATTTCAGTTATTGCTATTTGTCTTTTGTGTTACTTTTACATGTAATTTAAAAAGAAAAATATAGCCTTAAATTGACCAAAGGCATGAGAAGACTCTATGTACAGGATCAGTCAGCTTCTCTTGAGTCTCACAATCCCCATGCCAAAATTTTCAAGCACCCACATATGCCAGACATAGTGCATGGCATTCTGGATCTTCAGGGCAAGACATGACAAACAGGTAACTATTTCTGTTTTAGTGATGAGAAAACAGACTTGGAAAGACAAAGTTACTTCTCTATGCTACACAGGTGGAAAATGTTTCAGGCTTGGAACCTGGTCACATTGACTTTAAGGACAGAGGAATAAGTTATTGTGGAAATATCATAACAAGTGGAATAGAAATGAGAACCTAGCACATAAACAGATGTTCAATATTATCAGTTTAAATAAACATGAATTAAAACATCTAAAAATCTATTAGGTGTAAAAAATCATAAGGGTTTAAATAGTATAACTTGAAATACTTTCAGGAAGGTAATTTGTCAATAAATAAAAAGAGAGCTAGTGAGATTCCTACTATTTCATCAAGTAATTCTATTTCTATTATCTTAGTCTAAAGAAATAGCACAAATGAAGGTAGAGATTTATTCCTAAGTATTAGGGGGGTCATTTATTACACAAAAAAAGAGAAATCTGCTATCATAAGGAAATTAATTTTAGCATATCCATAAAATAGAAGTGCATGTATTTACTAAAGATTATTCTACCAAAATACTTACTATGGGAAAGTGCTTAAAATATTAAAATAGGATTATACAATTACATTTTCACTGTGATGCCAATATTTTTTTAGTATTTAAGAAAAAAGATGGCAATAAGATATGCCAAAATATTATCAATAGTACATTTTTTTCTTTTAAACACCTTTCTGTATTTTAAATTTTTTCTACAAAATCTAGACCTTGCATTTATAACTGTAAACAAAATGAAAACCAAGATGGCCTTGCAATAACTTGAGAAAGAAGTTCATAAATGATGACTAGGTTGCTGCTGCTGCTAAGTCACTTCAATCGTGTCCAATCTGTGCAACCCTGTTAATGGCAGCCCATCAGGCTCTGCCATCCCTGGGATTCTCCAGGCAAGAACACTGGAGTGGGTTGTCATTTCCTTCTTCAATGCATGAAAGTGAAGTCATTCAGTCGTGTCCGACTCTTAGCGACCCCATGGACTGCAGCCTACCAGGCTCCTCTGTCCATGGGACTTTCCAGGCAAGAGCACTGGAGTGGGCTGCCACTGCCTTCTCCAGATGAGTGGGTTAGGCAACAATAAAGTGCATCTGAAAGACCGTTGACAAAGAAGCCTTACTCTGCAACATAACTCCATGATAACACCCCCGCCCCCAACCCCGCTAAACCAGCATTACCTGTGGGGTGTCAGAGACACACAAAAGACTCACAGAGCTTCCGCCAAGAGGACGCTCGCAAAAAAGAATGACAGGGATCTGAAGTCCTAAGCAAAGACCAGGGCTTACCAAGAAACAGGAAAGTAGGTGAGAGCTAAGCGGGTAGAAGCTAGGCTGGCCCTGGACAGTGTAAACAATTTGTAAAGCATCCTCTCCCTCAGGGGGAGGAGATTATTACAGTCTCTGGTGATGTTAAAATGAGGAGGCCCTTGATATGTCTATAATAAAGTGCTTCCTGCTACTATACAATGCCGTCAAGCAACAGCACCTTGGGCCAACTCTTAAAACAGGAGTCGGCTGACCTATTTCTGTAAAGAGCCAGATAGTAAATATTTTAGCCTTTGCAGGCCATATAGCTACTCAACTCTGCCATCATAGTATGAATACTGCCGGGAGACAAGACTTAAATAAATGGGTGTGGCTGCAGTCCAAAAAACCTGAATTTATAGAGACACACATTGGGCTAGGCTGTCCCTCTGACCATAGCTTGCTGATCTCTTAAGACTTTTAAGCACAGCAATGAAAGCTTTCTGTTCTGGCTTTTCCCACTGGTTGTGCTTCCTCGTATTAAGGCACCAGAGTTTGAATTGGGTAAATTATGTGATTATTTGGGGAAAGAGCTGGGTGAGATCCAGGTAAATCAGAAAGCGCGTTCATTTTACAGCGCTTTGGTAACTGAATGGACAGCAGGTACAGAGTGAGCCCTTCTGCAAGGAGCTCCCCAATCTACTGGTGACACAGGCTGATCAGCATGCAGTCTGCCTCTAGTGATGTGAAGTTTACTGGTTACACTAATGGAGCGAGCATCATGGACTGGTGGGAAGAGGAGCCAGAGATTGGGGACCCAGGATTGACAAGTGGGCTTTGCTTGAGTGGAGTCTTTGAGGCTGAACTCCAAAACCACAGGCTGTGCTTTAATTAGTCATATGACCTTCACTTCTCACTCAAAAAAAATCTGAAGGCCTGACATTGTTGAATTTTACCTGAGCACTGTGATCCTACAGAACAGTGAAGGTTTGTGTTTCAGAAATCAGCTTACTGCAGAGAAGCATCCTTCCCCCTGAGACTTAGAAAAGACTCATGGGTGCTGCCAGGCCCTGTTTACCTATCGCAAAAACAGGTACAAACCCTCCAAGTTTCCATTTTTTGCCCCATAACTAACTAACTGAACTGCTTATCTCTACTGATCAGAGCAAAAAATACTTATTAACCAAGTTTTAGTTCTGCTTCCCTTACTACTCCAGGCCCCTGAAATCTGGCCCACCCTCAACCCAAATTAGCACACAGCGCCCCCACCCCCCAAAGAACAGGTTGGCCTCAGGGTCGCGTTCTCTACTCAAACCATCCTTTCCTCCCACTCCCCCACACCTGACTCTGTAGCCTTGCTTCAGTTCAGTTCAGTTGCTCAGCTGTGTCTGACTCTTTGCGACCCCATGAATTTTGCACCCAGTGCAGTCAATATATAAATAATAAAAAAGAAAAACCTCCTTTTGGCTAATTTTTGATATGCTTGGCTTTATAGTTACAACCTTTTCCCTCTTGAAATAGTCCCTTTCTGCTTTGTAATATTCCTTTGGAATAAATTTCTCCTTACTGAGTCTGGATTGCTTTTTCTTTGACGGGCTCTAGATGAGATAGTTGATATGGTCACCGATCATCTCTTCACCTCCATATCTCCTCTCTCCCACTCCACCCTAGCCCCATTGCCTTCCTCAAACTCCAAACATGTTTCCAATCCAGAGTCTTGGCATTTAACCTTGAAACAGATATAACCTACTTGGGTTACTCCCTCACTTTATCCCAGTGTTTGTTCAAAAGCTAGCTTATCCCAGAGGCCTGACAGCCCTCTATAAAGTACCAGCTCCATCTCTTTCCTTTCTGCTTAATCCGTACTGCCTTTTTTCTTTCTTCCTTGTGTTTATCTCCACCTGATATAGATTTATTCATTGCCTATCTCCCAGCACTTAGGATATAAATGCCCATGACCAATGACTGTGCCTTCTTTGTGCATTGCTTCACCTTTAGTGCCTAGAACATGGCCTGGGATGAGACAAAGTCAGCTGTCAGTCAATACCTGGCTCAATAAAATGACCTGAAGAAAGAGAGTAAAGTGAAATCTACTAGTGGTAATTATTGAATCCTTACTCGATAATTGCTCTGTGCTGATTTCTAAGCCTCACAATTAACTGTTAAGGTAGGGATTATCGTCTCCTTTGACAAATGAGAACACTGAATTACAAAGTTTCACTAAAATGTCCACATTTTTATAGCTATTACGTGCTCAGTCTAGGATTCAGATTGATCTCCACATCCTTATATTTTTTTGCTTTAATATAGTGAATTCCCTCTTAAACCTTTATTACTGCTGTCATGCAATTGCCTGCAAGAAAAGAAGACAGAAGTCCTAGAGCACCACTTCTTCTTGGCACCAGGAGCGAGGATTTGAGGGAGAACCTGCAGGGGTAACATAAGGCACCCTCCAGCTGTTCCCAGAAGTGATGGTGAGAATCCCAACGACTGGGGGGTCTACTAGAGACAGAAGCGGGCCAGCCCAGCTCACCACCATGACCTCAACAGCCAGCTGTGTCTGAGGCACAGTGGAAACTGAATGTGTGTTGAGCAGAAGTGCCACAGGGGCCTGGAAAAACATAACCACCAGAGGAGGAGGGCTCACTGGAGGCGGGGGCTTATGCTAGAGGTGGCCGTTTAAAAGTCCCCCCAAGGACAATAGCATTCACATAAGCAGGAGGAGAAAAGGCCTTCACGTCCCCGCTGGGACTTCCTCGACCCCAAGTCTCCCTGTGCCCTCCGTCTCACTGTGTCTGACCCAGGGCCCAGCCTGCCAGTGGGAAGTGTTCCAACCTCACCCGCTATTTCAGTCATACAAATTAATTACCAAGCTGGAGGCGGAACGTGTGACTCATTTATTCTTCTCAAAGCCAGCTCTAAATCTTGAAGGCAAAAATAGCAGGCACTGAATACTCATCCCACAGGACTGGAAAAGGTCAGTTTTCATTCCAATCCCAAAGAAAGGCAATGCCAAAGAATTCTCAAACTACCGCACAATTGCACTCATCTCACACGCTAGTAAATTAATGCTCAAAATTCTCCAAGCCAGGCTTCAGCAATATATGAACCATGAACTTCCAGATGTTCAAGCTGGTTTTAGAAAAGGCAGAGGAGCCAGAGATCAAATTGCCAGCATCCACTGGATCATAGAAAAAGCAAGAGAGTTCCAGAAAAACATCTATTTCTACTTTATTGATTATGCCAAAGCCTTTGACTGTGTGGATCACAATAAACTGTGGAAAATTCTGGAAGAGATGGGAATACCAGACCATCTGACCTATCTCTTGAGAAACCTGTATGCAAGTCAGGAAGCAACAGTTAGAACTGGACATGGAACAACGGACTGGTTCCAAATAGGAAAAGGAGTACGTCAAGGCTGTATATTGTCACCCTGCTTATTTAACTTATATGCAAAGTACATCATGAGAAACACTGGCCTGGAAGAAGTACAAGCTGGAATCAAGATTGCTGGGAGAAATCTCAACCTCAGATATGCAGATGACAGCACCCTTATGGCAAAAGTGAAGAGGAACTAAAAAGTCTCTTGATAAAAGTGAAAGAGGAGAGTGAAAAAGTTGACTTAAAGCTCAACATTCAGAAAACTAAAATCATGGCATCTGGTCCCATCACTTCATGGGAAATAGATGGGGAAACAGTGTAAACAGTGTCAGACTTTATTTTTTGGGGCTCCGAAATCACTGCAGATGGTGATTGCAGTCACGAAATTAAAAGAGGCTTACTCCTTGGAAGGAAAGTTGTGACCAACCTGGATAGCATATTAAAAAGCAGAGACATTATTTTGCCAGCAAAGGTCCGTCTAGTCAAGGCTATGGTTTTTCCAGTAGTCACGTATGAATGTGAGAGTTGGACTGTGAAGAAAGCTGAGCACCGAAGAATTGATGGTTTTGAACTGTGGTGTTGGAGAAGACTCTTGAGAGTCCCTTGGACTGCAAGGAGATCCAACCAGTCCATCCTAAAGAAGATCAGTCCTGGGTGTTCAATTGAAGGACTGATGTTAAAGCTGAAACTCCAATACTTTGGCCACCTCATGTGAAGAGTTGACTCATTTTAAAAGACCCTAATGCTGGGAAGGATTGAGGGCAGGAGGAGAAGGGGATGACAGAGGATGAGATGGCTGGATGGCATCACCAACTCAATGGACATGGGTTTGGGTAGACTCCGGGAGTTGGTGATGGACAGGGAGGCCTGACGTGCTGCAATTCATGGGGTCACAAATAGTCGGACATGACTGAGCAACTGAACTGAACTCAACTGAATACTCATCATTCCCTCTTGGATGCAATGAATTCTTAAATAGGTCTGTCTATGTCTATACATTTTATTTTTGACTGAAAAATGTTTGCTATACATAGTAATGTCCTAGTTTTTATTGAGCACCTAGTATATGTCAGGAATTGTTAGACATGTCCCGTGTGACAAGGCATTTTCTTCTTACAGGAATCCATGAGATAATGGTTATGTCCATTTTAATGAAAAGAAACTGAGGCTCAAGAGGCCCATCATCTTTTGGTTATAAAATCAGGGTGCAGATTTAGGCCTATCTGACTGTAACATCGTTGCTTTGTCAGCTGTTACTTTGCCTTCCAAGACATAAACTTTTTACCAACTTCTTCATATTTTGCTAAATTAAGCTGCTGCTGCTGCTAAGTCACATCAGTTGTGTCTGACTCTGTGCAGCCCCACAGACGGCAGCCCACCAGGCTCCCCCGTCCCTGGGATTCTCCAGGCAAGAACACTGGAGTGGGTTGCCATTTCCTTCTCCAATGCATGAAGTGAAAAGTGAAAATGAAGTCGCTCAGTTGTGTCCAATTCAGCGACCCCATGGACTACAGCCTATCAGGCTCCTCCATCCATGGGATTTTCCAGGCAAGAGTACTGGAGTGGGGTGCCATTGCCTTCTCTGGCTAAATTAAGCACCCACATAGAAATGAGGTTCCTCCCCAGGAAACCAGTTCCCTTTGACAGCACATTACCCAACATAGTAATCGGTGCATGAAATTACAGGTGTGTTCCTCCTTTATGAATGCTGAAAATGAGAAAATAAACTGAGCAATCAGATAAATCAAGGGTAACTATCTGCCTCTTAAGAGGATTCGGCTCTTTAGAAAAGACTGAAATCAATGTCTTAATGTATTTCATTGTTGCTAATAAAGAATGCAGTAGGTGTTTGGGAAAATGGTTATCAATTTGCCTGTCATACAATTTCTAGTTTTCATATAATCTGCTCATTCCTCAGCCTGGGCAAAGGAAACCCTCAGTGCTACGTGACCTGGACCCTGGTCTCAGCTGATTGTCATAATAGACAGTCTGACCCAAGCTGGGCTGATTAGATTTTCTACAAAGAATGTGTCGGGCATGGAGTATGATAAATACAAGGCATCAAGGCAGCTACAGTCCATAGAACACAAACCAATGTTCTTGGGGAGCAAGAACAAAGAGAAGTCAACATACAGAAGGAGAGATGGAAAACAGTACAAGAAGCCAGACTACACCAAAGAGCCAGAGAGAGTGGCTGACTGACCCTGTGGAGTGACAACTTTTCACTTCTGAGGAGGCCAAACTATTTCCTGAAGTTAGATTCTGAGATTCCTCTGATATCTCATATTATGCTCAGTTGCTCAATTGTGCCTGACTCTTTGCAGCCTCATGAACTTTAGTCCACCAGAATCCTCTGTACATGGAATTTTCCAGGCAAGAATACTGGAGTGGGGTGCCATTTCCTACTCCAAGGGATCTTCCTGATCCCAGGGATCAAACCCACATCTCTTGCATCTTCTGCATTGGCAGGCAGATTCTTCACCATTAGTGCCACCTGGGAAACCTGATATATCATATTAAATTTCCCCTTATTTAAGCAATTTCCATGGAGTGTACAGGCATACCTTGGAGATAGTATGGATTCAGTTCCAGACCACAGCAATAAACCAAATATCTCAGAGAGTCACACAAATTTTTTGCTTTCCCAGTGCATATAAAAGCTATGTTTACACCATACTGTAGTCTCTTCAGTGTGAAATAGTTCTATATCTTAAAAAAGCAATATACATACTGTAACTAAAAAAGCACTTTATTGCTAAAAAAAAAACATGCTAACCATCATCTGAGCCTTCATATTATTTTTGTAACAGTAACAAAGATCACTGATCACAGATCATCATACAAATACAATAATGAAAAAGCATAAAACTTTGTGAGAATTACCAAAATCTGACACAAAGACACAAAGTAAGCAAATTCTGTTGGAAAAATGTAGCCCATAGGTTTGCCTGATGCAGGGTTGCCATAAACCTTTAATGTGCAAAACCCACAAAATCTGCAAAGCACCAAAAAATGAGTTACGACTGAATTGTAGCACATGGGCCTAGCTGCCTCATGGCATGTGTAATTTTTCCCGGATTGGGGATCAAATCCCTGTCCCCTACAATGGTAGGTGGATTCTTTACCACTGTGCCATCTGGAAAGCCTCATAGTCCATGGGGGTGCAAGAGAGTCAGACAAAATTTAGCAACTAAACAACAGCAATATGCCTGAATTAGTTACCTATTGCTGTGTAACAAACTATCTCCCAAATGTAGAATGTTAAAACTATCATCTTATTGCTTATTTTACGCAGTTTTAGAGGGTCAGAAGTACCCTCTTCTGGGTACTGACTCAGGTGGGTGTTTAGCTGGGTGGTTGTGACTCAGGACATCTCCTGGGCTGCAGGCAAGCTGGGCTGCTGGTGGGGTCTCCAGTCACTTACTGGCTTGACTGAAACTGGGGAATCCACTTCTTGATTTGCTTGCCTGGCTTTTGGTAGGTCTCAGCTCCTTCCTGGCTGGTTCTCCCAGAGGGAGAGGGAAAGACAAAGAGAGCCTAGTGGGTTCCTATCCTGGCTTCTCTCTTATGGCTGTGGGACTGTGGACATATCACTGAATGGCTGGACCCGGGTTTCCTCATTGGTAGAAGGGGCTGACTGCCACAGCGACTACCTTTTAGGACTGATGCGACAATGTAACTGGACATGGACAGTGCTTATAACAGGACTTGGCACAGAATCAGCGCTCGACAACCGTCAGCAGTTACTCTGGATTCATGACTCTGCCATTCACTATGCGATTTACCTCCTATGACAGAAACTCCTAAACCACAGAGCCAGATGGAGCAAGTCCTCCCTGTCCCCCAAACACAGATGAGGGACAAAGTCATACAGATTTAGTAAATAAAGGCTCCTCAACCACACAGGGAGAGGCCAGGGGATCAGGAGACGCTGCTGCAGATACTTCATCTGCACAGAGTTCAAATACAGAATTCAAATATGAACTATTCAACTATGAAGTTCAAAGCTTCATATTCTCTAGTTCATCCATTGCTTCATTTGCATCATAAACATCTTCACACTGTTCCTTAATTGAATGCAAATTTCTCAAACTAGTGTCTAAGGACTTACCAGGCCTGCAGCCAGATCATTTTTCCCAGCCTCCAGATGATTATTTCTTATAGTAACTGCTTCCGAGAGACTGGACTCCTTGCCTTATTCTGAGCTCATGCTGGTCTCATCTGCATCTTCTCCCCTCTGCTACTCTTCTTCCCTCCTTCCCAGCTTCAGTATTTTCAAATTCCGCTCATGTCTCAACTCCATCTGTTCCATGCAGTCTTCTCTGACTACGTACTCAAGAGCAGTTGCTCTTGCTTCTGAATTCCTGTAATGCTTTAGTCTGTTTATTAATTCATTTGTTTACTCAAGCTATTATTGACCATTTTTTTTGTTTTGAGGGGAAAAAAGTCAGAACTCTACATCACACACAAAAATAGATTCCAGATGGATTAAAACGCTAACTGGAGTGAATAGGCAGTTCTAGAGAGATGGAAAATAGATCAGTGGTTACAAGGGCCTTGGGGTTGGTGGGAAATGGGAAATGACTGTTAAGGGATCAGGACTTTCTCTTTGGGATGAAAAAATGTTCTAAAGTTGATTGAGTGGTGGGTTTTGCAAACATATAAATATTTTAAAACCATTGAATGGTACACTTTAATGAGTAAATCATGCTAAACCATTGGCTAGTGAGCTAATGCTCAGTTGTGTCCAACTCTTTGTGACCCCATGGACTGTAGCCCACCAGGCTCCTCTGTCCATGGGATTATCCTGGCAAGAATACTGGAGTGGGGTTCCATTTCTTCCTCTAAGGGATCTTCCCTACCCAGGGATCAAACCTGCGTAGCATGCTTCACCACTGTACCACCTGGGAAGCCTCAATAAAACCATTAAATATGTTAAAACCATTGGATGGCATACTTTAATAAGTTATGTAATAAGCGCATTGTATCTTTTTTACATTTTTTAAGTATTATTTTTAGAACTTCTGAAAAAAAAGCTAACCAGAGATAATTCATAGAGCTTATACTTAGGATTTTTATATTCTTCTCTTTCTATATTACATCTCAATAACAGAGTTATTTTCAAAAAGCTAACTGGATAAAGAGAGATCTCTTAAAGTCTTAGGAGACACGGCAGGAAAATAGTCTTTATAACTTGGATGGCCAGAACCTTCCTGACAAATCACCAAAAGTCATAAAAGAATAAAACTGACATGTCATACTTTACTATCCACACATAACAAATCAAATCTTCCTGTCAGTAAATGACATCATAAATATTTAAAAGGCCAGATAATATTTACTATACATATAGAAATATATAATACATAATTTATTAACTATCAAGGATTTACTATTCCTAATATAAAAAAAGAGGGCTTATCTGCTGTCTCTGTGTAAAGAATCTACCTGCCAAGGCAGGAGACTGGGTTTGAACCCTGGGTCTGGAAGCTCTCCTGGAGAAGGAAATAGCAACCCACTCTAGTATTCTTGTCTGGAAAATCCGATGGGCAGAGGAGCCTGATGGGCTACAGTCCATGGGGTTGCAAAGAGTCGGATGCAACTGAGCAACTAAACCACAACAATACAGAAAGAGCTGTTACAAGTTGATAAAAATGATAAACAACCAAATGTAAAATAAAATAGGCAAAGATATGAACATGGGATGCAAAGAGCTGTGACCAAGACACAGTGCAGCCAATGGTGAGAGGACTCTGTCCCGAGATACGGCCTCATTGCTCCTCAGTAACTAGCTACAGTTCCTTATCCACAGTGTGGTCAATGCATGTTTACCTAGGGCAACACTTCTTTCTTTATTATTCTTTTTGCCGGCCTGTGGAAATTCCCTAGCCAGGGATCTAACTCATGTCCCCTGTTGTGAAACACCGTCTTAACTGCTAGACCACCAGCGAAGTCCAAGTGTAACATTCTTATTTGCCTCCCTTGAGTTTCAATTTGTCCTTTATCTTTTTCACTCTAACAGATTTTACATTTTTCCATCTCTACTTCTGCGATAGCAGATGTTCCTTTTTCACTTTTATTTGAAAGCAAAAACATGTTGTGTGTATGTGATTTTAGTAAAAGCCTTCTGTTTCAGACTTATTTTTTTTTAACTTAATGATGATTTCTCTTTTGATATGTTGATGCAGCCCAAACTAATCCATTTCTCTTCCACACTGAGTTATGTGATCTGTTGAGAAGAAGTAACATGTCGATGGAAGCAGAATAGGAACTCAGCCTTTTCATCAGTAATTCCATCCTCGGTGTAACAGGCGAAATGATTATGCTTTCGGGAGTTTAAAGTAATTGCCTGTGGCAAAAAGTAGAATTTCCCATTTTGCGATGAAAATACTGAGGAGTTCTAAGGGACTAAATTGGCTTTAGCGTCACATTTCCCTATTTAAAAAAAAAAAAAATTCAAAAAATGTGCACAGGTGGGTAGAAGGAAAGAAAATTCTTAACCTTGGATTAGCCATAAGAGCATGATGAGAGCTAACTGTGAGGTGGGTTTTTTTTTTTTTTTCCCCCCCTCTGTGCTGAGAAATTTAACAGAAAAAAAAAAAAAATCCTTTCAGGAAATAAATTTCTCAGCAGTAGCTGAGTTTGAGAGAGCTGTGGAAATCATAGGATTGAAGCTCCGATTACCATTCCTTCCCCACATGCCATAGCCTACATTTGAAGGTCGATTTAGAAACCAGCTGAAAAAAAAAAATAAAAAATAAAAAAGAAACCAGCTGAAAATCCTACAGCCACCTCAGGAAAGTCCTCTAGAAGCCATTCATCTTGCAGTAACTGCAGCACCACAAACCCTGTCACCCAAGCTAAACCCTGCTCCTCTGGGACCCTTCTCTCCCCTCTCCCTCACCGCCCAGCCAGCCACACCCTGAGCTCTGGCTCCTACTGAGAGAGTGATGTTGTACACTCTCTTGGGTTTTTCTGAAGTCATGCCAGATAAGGAATGGAAATTTCATGCATAAATGGGATGGACTCTTTGAGTCCACTAATGGCCCCTCATCTATCCTTCCCAGGACACAGTTAACATTGAAAGAGAACACGCTCTAAGAATGCAGTGATAATATTCCAGAGAATTCAAGATAAGACCAAACTTCAAGTTGTGTTGTTCTGTTTACACTATACTGTAACAATTCTGAAAAGTGAACTTAACACGACTAGAAAATGGATGACCATCTACATTTTCCAGTGTACTCCGGGTAGGACTTTCGTTTGTGGTCATCATCAACAAAGCGCAGTAACAATCAGAAAAAATCACTGGAAGCCAGCTGTCCCAGGCAACATTATGGAATAAGCAGTATCACGAATGGTGATATAACTAACTTTAAATAAGTAGCATTTGGGAGTTGCAGAGGGCAGAAGGTCATATTGACTTACTACAAACAGCTTCTAAAGAACTATGGCATTTTGAGTAGTAATTTTGCCACCTTTTTCTCTCAGCAAAAGTTATGAAATCTGCCAGAAATCATTCATTCAGCAGAACATGAAGAAATAGTTTATGGACCTGAACATGAAGATATGATGTTTGGACACTATGATAAATCTCTGCACATTAACTGGTCAATGAACTAATACATAAGTACATCTTCTACTCCACTCTAAATCCTTATCAATAAATCACCTAGTGTATATGAGCCCATGAATTTTGTAATATATTTTACTCGACACTGACATCCTCAGATTTTTCAGAAAATAGGTTGCTATTGTTCAGTCGCTCAGTCATGTCTGACCCTTTGCAACCCCATGGACTGCAGCGCTCCAGCCTTCCCTGTCTCACTATCTCCTAGAGCTTGCTCAAACTCATGCCCATTGAGTCAAGGATACCATCCAACCATCTCGTCCCCTTCTCCTCCTGCCTTCAATCTTTCCCAGCATCAGGGTAGTTTCTAGTGAGTCATCCCTTCACATCAGATGGCCAAAGTATTGGAGTTTCAGCATCAGCCCATCCAATGAATATTCAGGGTTGATTTCCATTAGGATGGACTGGTTGGATCTCCTTGCAGTCCAAGGGACTCTCAAAAGTCTTCTCCAACACTACAGTGCAAAAGCATAAATTCTTCGGTGCTCAGCCTTCTTTATGGTCCAACTTTTGCATCCATACATGACTACTGGAAAAACCATAGCTTTGACTAAACGGACCATTGTCGGCAAAATAATGTCTCTGCTTTTTAATATGCTGTCTAGGTTGGTCATAGCTTTTCTTCCAAGAAGCAAACATATTTTAATTTCATGGCTGCAATCACCATCTGCAGTGATTTTGGAGCCCAAGAAAATAAAGTCTGTCCCTGTTTCCATGTTTCCCCATCTATTTGCCATGAAGTGATGGGGTTAGATGTCATGATCTTAGTTTTTTGAATGCTGAGTTTTAAGACAGCTTTTTCCACTCTCCTCTTTCACTTTCATCAAGAGACTCTTTTTTAATTCCTCTTTTCTTTCTGCTATAAGGGTGATGTCATCTGTATGTCTGAGGTCATTGATATTTCTTCAGGCAATCTTGATTCCAGCTTTCATTTTTCATCCAGCCCAGCATTTCACATGAGGTACTCTGCACATAGTTAAACAAACAGGGTGACAATATATAGCCTGACATTCTCCTTTCCCAATTTGGAACTTAGAAGAAATGAAGTCACTCTCATAGTCAACAGAAGAGTGCAAAATGCAGTACTTGGGTGCAATCTCAAAAACAACAGAATGATCTCTGTTCGTTTCCAAGACAAACCATTCAATATTACAGTAATCCAAGTCTATGCCCCAACCACTAATGCTGAGGAAGCTGAAGTTGAAGGGTTCTATGAAGACCTCCAAGACCTTCTAGAACATCAAAAAAAAAAAAAAAAAAAGATGTCCCTTTCATCATGGGGGACTGAAATGCAAAAGCAGGAAATCAAGAGATCCCTAGAATAACAGGCAAGTTTGATCTTGAAGTATAAAATGAATCAGGGCAAAGGCTAACAGAGTTTTGCCAAGAGAACACACTGGTCATAGCAAACACCCTCTTATAACACCACAAGAGATAACTCTATACATGGACATCACCAGCTGGTCAATATCAAAATCAGGTTGACTATAATCTTTGCAGCCGAAGATGGAGAAGCTCTATACGGTCAGCGAAAACAAGACCAGACTTTATTGCCAAATTCAGACTTAAGTTGAAGAAAGTAGGGAAAACTGCTAGACCATTCAGGTATGATCTAAATCAAATTCCCTTATGATTATACAGTGGAAGTAAACAATAGATTCAAGGGATTAGATCTGATAAAGTGCATGAAGAACTATGGATGGAGGTTCATAACATTGTACAGGAGGTGGTGATCAAAACCATCTCTATGAAGAAGAAATGCAAAATAGCTGAGGAGGCCTTACAAATAGCTGAGAAGAGAAAATAAGCAAAAGGCAATGAGGAAAAGGAAAAATATACCCATCTGAATTCAGAATTCCAAAGAATAGCAAGGAGAGATAAGAAAGCCTTCCTCGGTGATCAGCACAAAGAAATAGAGAAGAACAATAGAATGGGAAAGACTAGAGATCTTTTCAAGATTAGAGATACCAAGGGAACATTTCATGCAAAGATGGGCTCAAAAAGGACAGAAATGGCATGGACCTAACAGAGGCAGAAGATATTAAGAAGAGGTGGCAAGAATACACAGAAGAACTATACAGAAAAGATCTTAATGACCCAGATAACCACAATGCTATGATCACTCACCTAGAGCCATATATCCTGGAATGCAAAGTCAAATGGGCCATAAGAAGGATCACTACGTACAAAGCTAGTGGAGGTGATAGAATTCCAGCTGAACTGTTTCAAGTCCTAAAAGATGATGCTGTGAAAGCTGGCATACACTCAATATGCCAGCAAATTTGGAAAGCTCAGCAGTGGCCACAGGACTGGAAAAGGTGAGTTTTCATTCCAATTACAAAGAAAGGCAATGCCAAAGAATGTTCAAACTATCAGACAATTCCACTCATCTCACATGCTAGCAAAGTAATACTCAAAATTCTCCAAGCTAGGCTTCAAAAAGTAGGGGGAGAACATTTTAAGGAAGTTGGATTTTGGTATATCCCATTATGTTATGCTTAAACTTTATTTACAGCCCCCAATGTGGCTTCTCCAGTTGACTGAGATCTGATTTCAGTGAGTTGGAAATAGAGAACAGGTTATTCATTTATCTGTGTATTGTCAGGAAGCAAGACCTTGACACACAAATGTTCCTATAAATGTTCATCAGGTGAATTATAACCTTAATTGTAACACTGATTTTGTCCTCAAAGAGAAAGTCTAAGATATCCCACTTGCTTGCATTTCAGATACATCTTTGAATGTTTTTGATCTCCATTTAGAGTAGACTCTGGTTTGCAAAACACCATGCGATGAATTATCTGAGACAGGAAACATTTTCTCAGCCCTTATCTATGTCAGGTTCTGGGGGGAAAAGATGAAAAGAAAAGTCACTGCTCTCAAGGATCTCAAAATTCAGCATAAAGAAGAATCAGACATACTATCATAAAGGTAGCATTACTAAGAACTGTGCAAAGATTAATTTTGTGTGTTATCTTAACTGGGCTAAGGAACACCCAAGTAGTTGGTAGAATATTATTTCTCTGTGTGTGTATGAGGGTGTTTCCAGGAGAGATTTAGCCTTTGAATCTTTAGACTGAGTGAAGATATCACCACACCACTACAGGTAGGCATTATCCCATCCATTGATGGCCATTCAGGAAAGGGGAATTTGCTCTCTCTGCGTAAGCTAAACATCCATCATCTCCTGCCCTTAGAGATCAGCAATCCTGGTTCTCAGGTCTTCAGAGTCAGACTGATTTACACCACTGACTTTCCTGCTTCTCAACTTGCAAACAGGAGATGGTAGAATTTTTTGGTCTCTGCAATCACATGAGACAGTTACTATAAGCTGTCTCCATATACATATATAAAAAGGCATCATAAATTGGTGGTAAAAGAGATATTAACATAAGTACAGAAAAGAACATGTTGAATTTGATCTGCTTGTAATATATCGATGTTCAAAAGGTCAAGATATTAATATGAAGCTTAAGAGAGAAATTGGGGCTGGAAATACAAATGAATGATCGTCTGATAGAGGAAATTTCTCAAAAGCCATGAGAGATGATCATTCTTGAGTTTTGATTATTGGAGCACACCATATGTAAAAAGTAGAAATAGAAAACTAAGAGGAAGGGTGGCTGGGCTTCCTTTGTGGCTCAGATGATAAAGAATCTGCCCACAAAGTGGGAGTTTGATCTCTGGGTCAGGAAGATCTCCTGGAGAAAGGAATGGCAACCCACTCCACTATTCTTGCCTGGAGAATTCCATGGACATAGGAGCCTGGGGGGCTATAGTCCATGGTGTTACACAGAGTTGGACAGGACTGAAACTAACAGAAACTAACACTTAACAGGAGGGACAGAATGGCCAGGGCAGGAGAAGCAATAAGAACTTACAGTCTTGGGAGTCAAGTGACAAGAAATTAGAACTATGTTATATTCTCAACCACCCTTTTAGGGGAGCAAAAAGTAATTAGTTACCTCCATTTCCGAAATGTGATGACAAACACTCAGAAGAGCTTGGAGACCAGGCCAAGGCTCTGCAGGGAGCAGAGGCAACACCCAAATCCAGGTCTTCTCACTACAAGTTCACAACTCTTAAAGCAAGCATTGCTCTTAAGGATAAGGGAAGAGTTGTGTTAAGTGTTGTGGGTGTGTCTGATGGCTCCAATCAGACACATTCAATCACTAATGTTCCTCACTCCCTGAAATTTTCATCACCAATATCACTCTTTGGGATAAAGGAATTTTCAGAAAGCCTTTAAAACTGCACATCCCCAGGAAGGATTTTAACACATGAACACATTAGCAGCTCTTAAGGTGATTTTTTTCCCCTCAGAACAGGCCTCTCACAGCACCTTTTCATCAAATTTCCAAAGAAATAACAGGTCATGAAGGATGGCAGAACAGGAGAGGGAAGGAGGAAAATGTCTTTTGCAGGCTGAAAAGCCTCCGTGGCTACCAACTAAGCGTACTCCAACCAAATCAAAGAGGGCAAAGGAAGGAACCAACACTGGAATAGGGCAACGAGAAGATGTAGACTAGGCTTAGGTTCTGCAAGGCTGGGATTGGAACTGAGCACCTAGAGGTGAGGCCACACAGACACTGAGAATTAGAGGGAAGCTAAGCATCTAATTTCCAAGACCAGAGAAAATGCCCCCAAATCGGAAGCCAGAGGCTGGACTGGGGCAGGAAGATCACAGAACCAGAGAGATATGGAAACAGAAGGGAGGTGATCATGAATTGGCAAAGGAGGCTGAGGGAAAGGCAAAGAGTGTTGGAGGGGGAAATAGGACCACAAATCATGACTATTTATACAACCATGAATATTCATGACTAATATTCATGAGCCAGTGGGTTTATGGGTTGGGCAGGAGTGGATTCAGCACCATGACTATTTAGTCATGTGACCTAGGAAAAAGATACTGTGCCTTTCTGGGTTTCATATCTATAAAAAAGAAAAATAACAATTTGATTAAATTATTTCTAAAACCTTCTCCAAATTCCAAAGCAAAGCCATTCTCAAAATCTTCTCTTAAAATAAAGAAAGTACATTTCTTATCTGGACTAAGGAAACTGTCAGATGCTTGAGAAATTACCCATTGATTTATTTCTTACCTTCTAAACAGCTATTCCTTTTAGCAAGAATAAAAGTGAAACAAACCAAGGGGTGGAAACAAGAGGGCATTTTAAATCTCTAAATTGAAACAGAAAAGGAAGAAAGGTTTAAACGTAGCATAATAACGGCTTTTCTGTTTTCCCGCTAAGAGCTTTTTATCTAAAAGGTTCACCCAGAATGCTAACAAGGCAAAGCTTCAGAAATGCATCAAATGAAACTATTTCCATTTCCAATGGCCTTAATCCTCTCTGTGGTTCACACGGAATTAAAGGTAACCCCTAAGGAGTTGGCATCCTTCAGATGTTTTCCAAGTACACCTGTTCAGGGGTCCCTAGGCAAGGGAATTAGCCTGATTCATCTCCACATTCCCACAGTCACTCGTGGACGTCTTCAGCATGTCACCTGGAGGTCACCAGCTTGCTACAAAGAGCACCAGCTAGAAACCAACTGGATAAGCATTTTCCTAATTAAATGCAGCTCACCACAGGGAATTTCATTTTTAGGACAAACCTACTTATAGGTCATATCATTTGTGCTGATAACATTATCCTATCCAAAAACAACATAAGAGCTCGCATATAAATAAAATTTGAGATTTAAATTCAACCTTTTGTGTGATATTTTTCATTAGTTCCTTTACTCTGTAGATTCCATGTGAGCTGTCAGCATTTGCAGCTAAAAAATCGTCTACTTTAAAACTGACCAATTACATCTTTGACAACTATATCAAAGCGCTCCCATGCGTTTAAAACATGAAAAGTACAAATAAAGAAGAATGTTGTGAACAAGGTCTTAAATTCTCTAGGAATCTTGCCTCTGTACAAATACCAGCACCAGAAACACTACATTCTACCACCGCTTGACAAAATTGTTGGGTTAGCGCAAGCTGCTTTACTCTCTTTGACTTCTGATTCCACTTCACCTTGGAAATCTCATTGAGCTTATAGAAGAAAAGGCCAATTATGTAGAATGAGCTACATTGGAATCTCATCAAAATCATCTTTGAAGTTGTACACTGTAAGAACATCTGGGTTTTCAACTTCAAAATACTTAGTAATTAGAGATGCTATACATCATGGGGGAAATGACAAAAGTTGACATTTCTACTGAAAAGTCACTGGAACCGAGGGATTTGTCTCCAAATGTATTAATTACAGGAAACCACAACTGCATGGTGGTTGGTGGTAATTGCTAATGCTAACAGTATTGTTTTCTCTTATGTTGTTTATGCTGGATTCATTCAGGCTCCCAGAAATCTCATACTGTCTATAAAGTCTTCTTGGAGAAGGAGTTTTATTTTCATTGAATAAAAAGCATACTCGTTACTTGTTCAGATGACCCCCAAGCTAATGGGGTTTACTACACCAGGGAGGATAGGTCTGGAGTTCAAACTGGCACTGACAAATTGGATTTTCTGTCAAAATGCAAGCCAGTGCAGGCAAGGGGCTCACACACAGCAGAGTCTCTGAGAAAAGGGGAGCCACCTAATGATATATTGGTCCCTATGCCCTGAAATGGTCAGAAAGTCTTATAGACTTAGTTCAAATTTCCAGGCTTATTCATAACCAATGAAGAGCAAAGATGGAACACAGGGAGTGAAATGAACATTCCTTCTGGAGATCCTTGCAGTCAAGCCTGCAGAATGGGTCCACATGAGTCTCCTGAAGACCATTCTCTCATTTCTTCCTTCATCTTCCTTCATTTACTAACCAGATCCCCCACCTCCAAGGTCATATTGAGCTTTCCCCTATATCAAAGGCTCAAAGAGGGGGACTATCCCCCTCTTTCATATAGCTTCTTCTTGACTCATAACACATTGTAGATCTTGCTTCATGTCAACACTCCAAGAATCAGCCCTGGCTAGCTCGGTTGGTCTGGGATAGTCACAGTTATCAGTGTAGTATCTATAAAGAATTAATTCTTTCTCTTGCTATTAGAGATCACCTCTTATTGTATAACTTTGATTATTAAGCCAAGTGACCTCTTGCCCAGCCTGAGTGAAGATGGAATTGGGTAAAAGGAGGGTCCTGCCATATACACAAGCCTAGATTAGGGTCTATAACCACCACTACCAGTTTTGTGAGTTCAGGCAACATACTTCTCCTGGGCCTGTTTCCTCATCTGCAAAACAAACAGTTACAGCTCTCAGATTCACTCATCAGATTCCCTTCCAGCACTAACATTCTGAGCCCTGTCTCTACGTTGGTCTTGCACTTTTGTCCTCAGCCCACGTCATACTCTTCAACCTTTGAGACTGAATGTATCCTCAGGCTGTCTACTCTATTAACACCATCTTGCTATTACAATTTGATCATAAGCTCAGGGCATCATTGCATCTTAGGGCAGGAAGGGATCCCAGCCAAGTTATCATCAGCTTCAGAGGAAGAACGGCCAGCCAAACCCATAGCCGTTGTGACCTATACCCATCTTGTTCCAGAGAGGATTTATGACAACTGGGCAGGATCTTTTATAAAATGCAAAATGGGATAAATTAAAAGCAAAGATAGAAAGACAAGCAAGGGTAGGGACATATAGGCCTGGCAACCGCCTCAAGAATAAGAAGAGCTCCCTTTGAAAATTCTGTGCATAGTGCCAATTCCAAGCCATGTATTTGGCTCTGAGCTCTCTAGCAGTCAAAGTGAAAAGGGAAACCCAGAGATCCAGTTGAGAAGCCTTCCTCTTCTCCCCAGCATTCTTCCCTCTGTTGGGCACAGCCCTTGGCTGTACCTAGTACACTGCTCAAAGCTTACAGTCACTGTCTGAAGGGGTATTGATTGAAGTGATTGGAGTTCTTCAGTCTTTGGCTAACTCACAACTCAAGAAGGAAAGAGAAACCATAACCTTAGAGACTGATCCTATTTCTTATCAGACATGGGTAGGGTGATGTTTCTCCTTCTTGCATCTCTGCCAGGAAAAATCACGGAAAAATGTTGGTCTATTGTAATCAACTCATGTCTTCCTGCAATATCTTCCTCACTGCCAGAAGAATTGAAAATGAACCCTGAAAACTGTGTTTCTTACTCTCTCTATAATACAAACAGCTTCATGTGCTTCAAAAAGAATCTTTGATATATCATTAAAAACACACCCGGCTTCCTGAAGAGAGGCACTTTTTCTCAGCCAAGACTACTTCCAAAGAGTTCCATTGTAAGCCATCATCATCATCAAGTGCTACCTTCTCCTCAAAGATCAGCCACAGTCAGGAAGGCACTGGGACGAGAAACCTGGGAGAGAGTGAGTTTTTCCAGAAGTCTGGGAGGCAGTGAGGCCCTGTGGAGATCAATCCTTAAGGAGCCTTATGTCTAAATATCTAAATAATGTGTGTGTCTCCTATGTGTCCCCAAGTCCCTGTGATAAGGGCAAAGGAGCCCCACTTCTGCATGAAGATCTGAAAGTGACTAAAGGACTTTTGAGAGATGGCTTGCACAGTGACAAAGATTCTCTTCCTGACCAAATCGTAGTTATGCTCCTTTGAACCCTCTGCTTGACAAGGCACCTAAATGGCCTTCCATCTCCATTCTTGTAGAGTAAAATTTTATTCATAGAACCCTGTCAGTTGGTTCAGCCAGAATCCCTCACCCTGGGTCCCTGATCAAGTTCCCCATCCCCCATCATCTTCTAAGTGATGTCTGATGCCCCTGACCTGCCTTCAGCAAGAATCAGGTCAGGCCCTTCCAGCTAGAATTCCCCCTTATCGCTAATGTGTCCTCTTAGAAATTTTCCCTCCACTGGCCCCCATCCTGCTCTTTGGCTGCAAATTCCCAACTGCCCACTTTGCATACAGAGTTGAGCCCAGCTCTGTACTGAGGTCTCTTAATAGTTCCTGAGTAAAATCTGTTTTTACCCCTTTAACAACTGTCCAACTCTGGCTATTCTTTAGCAATAGCCATGGGTCAGGTTTTCTAATTCCAATGTGGTAGAAGACCTGGTAATTGGAAGGTAAGCAATGAGGTCCTAGATCAGACTCCCACTATCTAGCTGCTAGATCTCAGACAAGCCGCCTTCTCAAGACAAGGGTTAGGGTCAGGATAGGGGCTCAAAACACGACACAATAACTACGGGCAAGTGTCAAGTCAACCCGTCTCTCTAGCCTGTCTCTCTCCCTCTGTCCCTGTTGAAGTCTGTCTCTTCAGTGGGACATTGGCTTCTGAATCCCCTTCCCATGTTTGCTCTGCCCAGCATTTACAAGAGGAGAGAAAGTCATTTATTTAGAAGGTGTGAGCACACATGGGCAGGTCTGCTCCTGGCTGACCTCTGCATCCACAAAAGATTTTATCATGTTATAGGTATAGGATGGTAGGAATGTTTTGCCTTTATAAAAGTAGACTTCTCATTTTCTTAGCTTCATTCTTTATACACAAACAAGGTAAAATGCCTCCACTGCTCCAAAACGTTCCGTACCACTTAATATAGTCAACCAAGGTTCTTTGCCATAACTGTTTATAAATGAAAAGGAATAGCCTTTTTTTTTTTCCTTAGGAATAGCCTTTATTAGGCCATGTGAGTTTCTTTTTAATTTAGGAAGACAGGAACAGAGTCCCCTCCCCCAAAGTAATTACAGATGAGAGCAACATTAGCTGGGAGACAAGACAAGCTAACCCACAAGCTGCCCTGTAGCCCCAACTAACAAAGACTGGTCTTCACTCCATCATCTGCCTACAGTGCTCTATTGCAAGCACTCTAAGCTGATGCTGAATGCTGTTTTAAACTCTGCTTCACCTGCTAGAAAAGGTCTCTGGGACAGAAAGGGCTGTGTATCCCACATGGGCCAGCTTAGGAGTCTTTGTAAGAGTTCCATTTCTATTTCCTGGCTATATTTCCATTTAGAGCCCGGTTTATTCTCTCTCCCTGTAAAGGAAATATGTCATCAGTTCTTAGGAGCAGTTCTTCTGTACAATGATGCAATCCAGCTAATTAACCAGAGCTGCACTTAAATGAGGACTGTGAACTGACCTTCTTCCCTGCATTGTCCACTCAGAAATGCAGACGACAAACTACAGGGAAAGACCTAAGGGTGGATTATAACCTCTATTGTTTCCTTCAGTCATATCAATCTTAAATCAGAAGACCATAAACTTTAGCCAAATTCTCCTTTATAAGACAGAGCTATTATGCAAATCTTTGGGATGTCTTACTAGCATTCTAAAGAAAAGACACTTTTGTTGTATTATGGCAATGATTCCATTGTTTCTGGTGAAATCATAATTTATATACATTACTGCCAGTTATGTGCTATAGTGAGGCAGGTAGCCCTACAATCTCCTTCGGGGAAGTATATCCACAAATGTGTATGTGTGCTCAAAATCTGTGCCCTGTCAATGTGACTCTGTCACCAAATGAGTGGTCTACCAGACTGACTTCAGCATCAACACATTTACGATTGCCCATTGTGACAGCAGCAGCAATTGGAGACTCACCCAGATGTTTTTTACAGACTGGTACACTCACCCGCCTTCCAGACGCCAAGTGAGACAATGACAGCTGCCACCCTTCCCTTGTGATCCTCATAAACAACAAAGTTCTCCTGTATAGCACAGGGAACTATATTCAATATTCTGAGATAAGCCATAATAGTAAAGAAATAAAAAAGAATGTGTCTGTGTATGTGTATGTCCACTTAAGTCATGTCCAACTCTTTGTGACACCATGGACTGCAGCACACCAGGCTTTTATTTATATATATGTATATTATACATACGGGCTTCCCTTATGGCTCAGCTGGTAAAGAATCTACCTGCAATGTGGCAGACCTGGGTTTGATCCCTGGGTTGGGAAGATCCCCTGGAGAAGGGAAAGGCTAACCACTCCACTATTCTGGCCTGGAGATTTCCATGGACTATAAAATCCATGGAGTCGCAAAGAGTCAGACATGACTGAGTGACTTTCACTTTCACTTGGAGAAGGCAATGGCAACCTACTCCAGTACTCTTGCCTCAAAATCCCATGGACAGAGGAGCCTGGTGGGCTGCAGTCCATGGGGTCACAAAGAGTCGGACACAACTGAGCAATTTCACTTTCACTTTCTTTCTTTTATATTATTATATATATATTATATATATATAATATATAAAAAATCAGTGAAGTTGCTCAGTCGTGTCCGACTCTTTTCGATCCCATGGATTGCAGCCTACCAGGCTCCTCCATCCACGGAATTTTCCAGGCAAGAGTACTGGAGTGGGTTGCCATTTCCTTCTCTAGGGGATCTTCCCTATAAATGCAATAAAAAAAACAAAACAAAACAAAAACCCACAGCAATACATTTTTTTAAAAAAAGAAAAGAAAAAAATGGATGAATGGAGTGAAGTAAGTCAGAAAGAGAAAAATGTTGTAGAGTAATCACATATATAGAATCTAGAAAAATGGTACTGATGAACCTATTTGCAGGGCAGGAAGAGAGACTCAGACATAGAAAACAGACTAATGGATACAGTGGGCAGAGGAGAGGGTATAAATTGAGAGTGTAGCATTGAAATAAATACACTGCCATGTGTAAAATAGATCGTTACTGGGAAGTTTCTGTATAACGCAGGGAGTTCAACCTGGCGCTCTGTGACAACCTAGAGGGGTGGCGTAAGGTGGGAGCTGGGAGGGAAGTTCAAGAGGGTATACCTATGGCTGACGTGTATACCTATGGCTGATGCGTATACCTATGGCTGATTCATGTTGATGTAAGGCAGAAACCAGCACAACACTGTGAGGCAATTATCCTTCAGTAAAATAATCTCACTTCAAGAAAAAAGTAACAAGTGATGCTCATTAATAGGAACCACTTTCCCTGGCAAGGATCTTGTTGTTTAGTCGCCAAGTCGTGTCTGATTCTTTATGACCCCATGGACTGCAGCTCTCCAGGCTTCCCTGTCCCTCCCTATCTCCTGGAGTTTGCTCAAACTATAGCCACTGAGTCAGTGATGCTACCTAACCATCTTATCTTCTGCTGCCCCCTTCTCTTGTCCACAATCTTTCCCAGCGTCAGGGTCTTTTCCAATGAGTCGACTCTTCACATCAGGTGGCCAAAGTATTAGAGTTTCAGCTTCAGCAAGGACCTGCAAGATGCTTAAGACACAGTGCCACAGGGAAGAGAGAACAAAGTCTATATCCAATGACTGAATAATATGGGGTGCTAAAGGCTGGCTCCCTTACCTCCCCCTCAGACAACTCTGGGGTGCTACTTAGGCTCAGAGCTCCCTATACTATCATGCTGAAGCCAAATATCCTCATCCCTGTCCAAGTTTTCTACAGTCTGCTCCAGCTTCCTTTGCTCCTTTATTTATTTTTTTATGTGATTTTTTTTCATTTATTTTTATTAGTTGGAGGCTAATTACTTCACAACATTGCAGTGGGTTTTGTCATACATTGACATGAATCAGCCACGGAGTTACATGTATTCCCCATCCTGATCCCCCCTCCCACCTCCCTCTCCACCTGATTCCTCTGGGTCTTCCCAGTGCACCAGGCCCGAGCATGTGCCCCTTTAAAACACTCAGGGAATCCCTTACCTAGGAATTCTGTCTCAGCTCAGCTTCTAGGAATTCTAGCCTAAGGCACTGAGTCAGGAACAAAGCTGAGCACAGGAAATCACACCTGGTTGTCAACGGTGGTAGCCCTTTCCAAGGAGGAGGTATCCGTCTCAATTCCATCTCTTCTTTTCATTCCATGTTGCTATTTCAGCATCAGAGAATAGCAGCATCCCTGGATTTCAAAGTCTCAGTGTGTCTTGATACACACAGATCCTAAATCTTACTCACATAACCAGCATGAAAGATGCCCTAAAGAGTGGTTGCCCGGAAGACATGCCTTAGGAATATATGCATTTGCATAAGGTTTTGGGGAGGCCACTTCTGAGTTCTAATTAAAGACCAACTTCAATAGTTTAATTGGGGATAGGATGGAGGTAAAATTAGGGCAGATGTATTAACTCTTGGCAAAGTTGTACTTAAACTTGATCAAACATTTATTGAGGAGTCCCTGATTCAAAGTTTTATACTAAGGGCCTTGCATTTGAACACTGTGAAAGCAGATTCCCATGTCTGAATCCTACCCAGGAACATGAATGAAATACAAATAAGTTAATTTTGTTATAAACTCTGTACCATGCTGTAAGCTCCTGGAAGACTGAGGTTGTTTCAAATAAAGAAATCAGTGCTCTTGAAATGGGCATGTACTATTTTTTGCCTCTCTAGAATCTATTTACTTTTTTTTTTTTGAGAAGCCAAAGGATATTATCTTTTTAATTAATTTTTTTAGAGTATAGTTGCTTTACAATGTTGCATTAATTTGTGCTGCCCAGCAAAGTGAATCAATTTTACTTACACATATATCCCATTTAGATCAACACAGTACAGAGTAGAATTCTCTGTGCTATACAGTAGGTTCTCATTAGTTATCTATTTAATACATAGTAGTGTTCATGTGTCAGTCCTAATCTCCCAATTTCTCCCACCACCCACCATCCCCTTGGTATCCATAAGCTTGTTTTCTACATCTGTGTGTCTGTTTTTAGTAGCAGTACCCGGATCGACTTGTGAACTTCCTCCCTGGACTCTGGTAACATTAGCTCTGTTGCTCAGATCCAGGACTGACTTTCATATTCCCTGGGGGCAATGATTGGATGGCAGATAAGCCCATGAGCTAAGCGTGGTCCATGAGAGACTATGAATTCAAGTCAGTCTGAGACTGGGCTGCAGTAGTCAGAATAAAGGTCTTTTTCTCCCAAACAAGCAGAAGAAAGGGCTTTTTCTCCCAAATTAGTGAAACTTAGAGAATGCAGGCCTGGAGCTGCTGGTGCCATCTTTCCATAACAAGAAGACACCCTGCAGGAAAATAAAGCCAACACAGAGAGGCAAACAGAGCTGAGAGATGAAAAGCAAACTCCCCCCGCCCCCCCAAAAAAATATTCTTGGTCTCTTTATTACAAAGAGCAAGGAATTCAAAAAAACATTTAGGTCATTTTGAGTTGGATTTCTGTCAGTTTCAATCAAATGCCGCAACTAAGCCTTAAACCCGTAATAGGCACTCATTCAAATTTTAGGTATGTGTTCATCAGAACGTGTTGTTACCTTTACCAGGCAAACAGACAAATACTTTTAACCTTCAACAATTGCATCTAATTTTAAAGATATGTATTGATCATTTACACTGAGCCAGATATTGGGCTGGGATTTTTGAAGGATTTTAAGAGGATTAAGACATGATTCGCTTTCTTTAAAACATTTATAATATGTCTAGCATCTGAAAGAAACCCATTAGATTTCAACTCATCACCATTGGAAATAACACACGGACATCCATTTTAAAGAAGTTACGTTGAGAAATGTTTTATTAACAACCCAATGGAGAAATAGGTGAGTCAAGCTGTTTCCTGGATCTAAACCATAAGTTGGTGCACCAAGTCATAGATGATGACTCCATTGGGACACAGGGGAAACAAAAGTATTTTTAAACTTTTGAACAGCCAAAATGGACAGACTGTCCCGTTGACTCACTTGGAAAATTTCCATTTTTCTGCCATTTCAAAGCAGAATTTGAAACAAGATTTGGATTCCTTTTAAGTAGATACACTATCTGGATAACTTCTTTGGATGAAATGTATGTCTTCACATCACAGATATCATGGCTTCTGTTTTTAATCTACCTTTTTTTGGATGACTACATTTAATAGTTTTTCCAAGATTAGGGTAAACTAATGAGCAATGTTTGAGTAAACTCCGGGAGTTGGTGATGGACAGGGAGGCCTGGCGTGCTGCGATTCATGGGGTCGCAAGGAGTCGTACACGACTGAGCGACAGAGCTGAACTGAACTGAACTGAATGAGCAATGCAGCCATGAAATTAGCCATGAAAAAGCCATGGAAAAGATGCTTACTCCTTGGAAGGAAAGTTATGACCAACCTAGATAGCATATTAAAAAGCAGAGACGTTACTTTGCCAACAAAGGTCCGTCTGGTCAAGGCTATGGTTTTTCCAGTGGTCATGTATGGAGGTGAGAGTTGGACTGTGAAGAAAGCTGAGTGCCGAAAAATTGATGCTTTTGAACTATGGTGTTGGAGAAGACTCTTGAGAGTGCTTTGGATAGCAAGGAGATTCAACGAGTCCATCCTAAAGGAGATCAGTCCTGGGTGTTCATTGGAAGGACTGATGCTGAAGCTGAAACTCCAATACTTTGGCCACCTCATGTGAAAAGTTGACTCATTGGAAAAGACCCTGATGCTGGGAGGGATTGGGGGCAGGAGGAGAAGGGAACAACAGAGGATGAGATGTCTGGATGGCATCACCGACTCGATGGGCATGAGTTTGGACAAACTCCAGGAGTTTGTCACGGACAGGGAGGCCTGGTGTGCTGCAATTCATGGGGTCACAAAGAGTCGGACATGACTGAGTGACTGAACTGACTGACTGAATGAGCAATGAGCTACTAGTAGCAATATCCTACTTCTATAGAGTAGTGGGTTGGCCAAAAAGTTCAAGAAGCCCAAATGAACTTTTTGGTCAACCCAATGCTTCCCAGTTTAGAAAAGCACATTCTCATGCATTATCTCCTAGGAAGTTGGGAAAGCCAACAGCTAAATAAATCCAAACAGTTGCTTATCTTTTTATAGGGTATTATTTCATTTTCATTTCCTTTTCTCTATTTGTAGTGCCCTTTTTTTAATCTCACATTTGGATCTCTATAATAGCCTCATAACTAGTCTCTATTTCTCAGCTTTTTTTTTTCTCCATATTCCTCATGCATAGCTCTGACCATATTCCAACTCCTTAGTGTTCCATGCTTAACAGAAAAAATCCAGACATCCCAGCCAGTCATCCATGATCCATCTCACAGTTCCAATACCAGATCCTACCCACCCATCACTCTGACAAGTTTCACAGAGAAGAGGAATTGGTGTCATGGTGACAGATGGGAAGAATCTGAACAGGAAGACTATCATAGAAGCTGAGTCTTGGAGAAAAGAAGGAATGAAAAAGGCAAAAATCGCATGACTAGAAAGGTTGAAGGTACAGCCAAGAGTGTCAAGCAGTCAAATTTGGGGATTTCCCTGGGAGTCCAGTGCTTATGATTCTGTGCTTCCATTGCAGGGGGCATGAGTTCAATCCCTAGTCAGGGGACTAAGATCTTATAAGCTTCGTAACACATCTCTAAAGCTTCACAATTCTGATCAATAGCCAAGGGATACTGATTCTAAATATCGACTGCCTCTAACAGGAAAAAAAAGTAAAAGGAACAGAAGGAGGAAAGAAAATTCTCACTAAATACAGAAAGTGATTAGAGGCTTTAGCCCTCAAAGCCAGAAAAGATAGCTCAAAACAGAGAGGGCCTCTGCAGAGCATAACAAGTCCATTGGGAGCTGAGGCTTAGGAGCCCAGAGCCTCACTCGGAGCACAGTTTTGTCTCCCAAGACTGCACTGACCTTTCTATAAAGGGCTGAGGTCAGACCAACATGAAGCTGGGAGTGTACCAGGAGAAGCAATGGCTGGGTAGGTCCAGAGTTCTGGAATCATTCAGTCTGATGCATTGTGAATGCATACTCAGTCGTGTCCAACTCTACAACTCCATGAACTGTGCATGGGATTATTCCAGCAAAACTGCTGGAGTGGGTTGTCATTTCCTCTTCCAGGGGATCTTCCTGGACCAGGGATTGAACTCTGGTCTCCTGCAATTTAGGTGCATTCTTTACCACTGAGTCACCTGGGAAGTCCCTGAAGCACTGTGTTCCAGGAGAGGAATGGCAGTACACAGGGATTTTCATAAGATATATAGAAGCAAATACACTTTGTAACTTGGAATAAAAGACTCCTGTGAAAGGCCCCTGAGAGACTGTTCAGTTCAGATGGGCCAATACCTGGGCTGGACTAGTCATTCTCAAGAACCTGAGGAGCTTATTATTGTTAGAAAAACACATTTCCAGAGCTCCACTTCAGAGACTCAGATTCAGTAAATCTGGGACGATGCTCTGAATTTCAAACTTGTAACAAGCTCCCAGGTGATTCAGAAGATGGATGCCCAGCTAGCTTTGGAATCACAGAATGGACTTCCTTTGCAAGTCACCCTCTCAAAGAATGCTACACTCTCCAGCAATTATTTTTCAGTGCCTAGTGACTGCAGGAAGGTCTAGCCTGTCACCCCAGTTCTTCAGCACTTCAGAAGACACCACATGCTCATTTCGACATTCCTATTTGGTAGCTCTCAGTAAAGCTGAAGAGCTTCCCAGGTGACACTAGTGATAAAGAACCCTCTTGCCAATGCAAGAGATGTAAGAGATGCAGTTCAACCCCTGGGTGGGGAAGATCCCCTGGAGGAGGAAATGGCAACCCACTCCAGTATTCTTGCCTGGAGAATCCCTTGGACAGGGGAGCCTGGTGGGCTACAGTCCACGGGGTCACAAAGAGTCGGACACAACTGAAGCGATTTAGTGTTATTCAATTCAGCTGCTCAGTCATGTCTGACTCTTTGCGACCCCGTGGACTGTAGCATGCCAAGCTTCCCTGTCCACCACCAACTCCTGGAGCTTGCTCAAACTCATGTCCATTGAGTCGGTGATGCCATCCAACCAACTGATCCTGTTGTCTCCTTCTCCTCCTGCCACTGGAGAAGGGAATGGCAAACCACTTCAGTATTCTTACCTTGAGAACCCCATTAACAGTATGAAAAGACTTAGCATGCATGCACGCAATAAAGCAGAAAGAGCCCTGCATACATTGGCTGATTTGTGGGATGTACACTCAGCCCAGGTCACTCAGTCTGATAGGAACTGTGCCCACCCCAGATCCTGCTGCCACAGGTCCTGTGGAAGAGACACTGGGGTCACGACAGCTCCAGTTGCTGAGCTGGCTGACAATGAGGGCAACACAGTTGGAAAACTGTCAGCGCTGCTCTTCTCCTGGAAGAGAGGAGAGGTTCAAGGAGATGTCGGGTGTAACACCTGCTGCAGGAGGAAGACTGCCAAAGGAAATCTTCGGCAAGCAGGGGCTCGGGGACAAAAGTCCAGAGCAGAATGATTTCTGCTGTAATTGCCAATTTGTCCATGTCAGCACGACAGCCACATCTAATTTACTGTGCATAAACAGCCGGGCCGTCACAGGAGGTGAAAACCCCGTGGATCGAAACCAACCAACCACTGAGCAGGACCCTCGCGTGAGTCATCCCAGGGTCAGGCTCTCCAGAAGATGGTTTTATCCAGCAGGAAAATTCCTCTCTTCCTTCCACTCAGCATGAGGAGCAAGTGAGATTGTCCTTTCAGGGCACTTTAGACAGGACAATTTTATAATTTTGTTTATTGGGCCAATGTTTAGGGGGACAAGGAATGATCCCTACCTTCTTAGACTCTCTGTCTGTAACTTAGAGAAAATAAGTTGAACGAGCACATGCTCCCTGTCTCTCCCCTCTCTGTTTAACCCACTCTATTATAGTATTCCTCATAGATGTCATATGAAGCTGCAGTAGCTGGAAACCTCTGAAAACTGGCAAAGGAATCAAGAACTGTGCCTAATGAACTGCATGCCAGTTGTAAGTTGGGGAATAGTGAAAGTCTAGATGGTGAAACCCTCTTTAGCTGCTCCTGTCAAGCCTCCAGAGGCTCTGTTGAATCAGGCTGGTGGTTCTCAGACGTGAGCAGGCAACAGTACACCCTGCAATGCATGCTAAAACCTGACATGGCTGGACTCCACCCCCCAGAGGTTCTGAATTAGCAGCATTGGCAGCATAGAATTTCCATTGCTATTAAGTCTGACTCTTTGCGACCCCACGGACTGTAGCCCACCAGTCTCCTCTATCTGTAGAATTCTCCAAGCAAGAATACTGGAGTGGGTTGCCATTTCCTTTGCCAAGGGATCTTCCCGACCCAGAGATTGAACCCGGGTCTCCTGTGTTGCAGGTGGTTTCTTTACCATCTGAGCCACCAGAGAAGCCCATATTAAGTCCCCAGGTGGTACTGTTGCTTCTGATCCAAGGACCACACTTTGAGAACCAGTGAGCTGGGGGAACCCTGAGAGCAGATGTGGGATTCAGAATGTAGAGACAAGCATCAACCAGGTAAGTCACCCTATGTTCATTGTGTGAACAGAGCATCTTTGTTCCATACTTTGAATAGTTTCTTAAAGATCGATTCCTAGAAGTGAGAGATATTGACCCAAAGAGTATGAACATCTTTATGGCTCTTAATAATTATTTATAAATTGCTTTCCAAAAGTTTGGGCTAATTTATGACAGCATTATCATGCATGAGTACTGAGTATCAGTACTTTCATTACCAAAACTATTATAAGTATTACGAGTTATTTCATAGGTAGAAATGATTATGGTGATAATGATGTCATTTAAAAATGTATCCACTTATTTGATTACTCTATATCGTAGAATATTTTTCCAAGTTTATATCACCATTTTGAGTATAAAAATTGGTGGCAACAAAAGGAGACCTTAAGCAGGCTACTTGTCCCTTGGGTATCATTTCCCATCTCTAGTAAAGCTCCATGACCCCAGATTCTGTCTTGTTCTCCAGGGCATCTTAAGCACCTAGCTGAAGACCTGCCACAGTAGATGCTCAATAAAGGAATAAATTATAACTTCCCCTGCTTTGCTGGAGAAAAGTTATATACAATTGCTGCTTAAAAATAATGCACTTTTCATTCCCCATCCCTTTGTGCTCTTTGTTCAAAGGAATGAAAGTTTGATAGCATCTTGAATTTCCAATGTTAAGTGTGCACTGATGTCCCCATGCTTTTCCAACAAGCTAACAAGCATCTCTGAGCATCCATGGTAAGCAGGGCAGCAGAAGAGAGGCAAGCACCACGTCGCCTGAGGTCACCCCACACGGGATCTCTCCCTCTCCCAACCTCATTCTCTCGGATGTTTGTTTCCAACTGTTGCAGCTTCTCCCAACCCAGTTCCACTATATTACAAGAGGATCAGAGCCTCCACTAGGCACATTCCTCGCCAACATGCTGCCAGGCAGCAGTGAGAGGAGTTGGAAACCAACTTTGTCTCCTTCCCTCGTGGGCTATAAGATGCACAAGGCTTGCCAGGGCCCTGGACCCCTGGAACGCCACAGCAGCTCCCGGAGCAGCCAGGATCATGACGGAAGCGTCAGTCACTCTGATTCAAACTCAGAAGCAGGCACAGCCTCTGTGGGGCTTAGCCTGGAGACTGAGGACTTTAATTTGATCCGAGTTATTCATACAGTGGCCCAAGTGTCTTCATTGGCCCTGTCACTTGGTCATGAATTATGAAATCAAAGGCAGACCCCCAAGACATCGCAATTTCCGGGGCCCACCCCAGTTAGCTCTGCCTGCCTTTCATTGTGGAGGCTGTGAACTAGTCTTCCGGGTCTTACTTGCAAACAGAGATGTGCCATGATTCCCTCTGCCTCCAGCCAAAAAGCCAGCTGCCCCCTCTAACACAGTTCCAATAGACCTTTTTACATTCGTTTGTTACTACTCCCTGGGGGTGGTGGGGAGCCGACACACCCCACTTCTGCTTGCACACCTTTGACCACACTCCATTCTTCAGTCCCCACTTCCTCAGGCTGAGCCAGGAAGGCCCCCAGCCTCTCATCTTTTGAATCCCAGTGATGCACCAAGTTCATTTTGGGCCCTATTTCCTGGGGTATAACTTCCTAATGACCTCATCCCAGGGAGAATACTCTCCTCCCAAAGAAAACAAACTGTTTCTGCAACATTCAGCCTATTAAAACCAAATCCAGTCAACAATACCTTACATTTCAAGATACAAAATCATACATTTCACATTCTATCTCAACTAGAGTTCAGGATTGAAGCCTCAAATGCCTTTATTTCCCTCCCAGAGCCCCGAACGCAGTCGGGATTCAACAGCTGCAGTCAAAGTTTCTTTAATGAGAAGGAATCTTGCAGGTGTCCTGTTATCATCTAACCTTTATGTTCCTAACCACTCTGCAAACCAAACCATAATTAGGCACAAACCTAATCTGACCCTAGGGCAGGGGTCCCCAACCTCTGGGCCACAGACTGGTACCTGCTGTCACATCAGTGGTGGCATTAGATAAGAAATAAAGTGCACAATTAACATAATGAGCTTGAATCATCCTGAAACAATTCCCTACCCCTCAGTCCATGGAGAAATTTGTCTTCCATGAAAGCAGTCTCTGTGCCAAAGAGGTTGGGGACTTCTGCCATAGGGTACCCAACATGACCTGGGTGTGTACACACTCATCTGAATATCAGCAGCATCTTTGAAATCTGAACACAAAGGCTAGGGCCACTCTGGCAAAGGCGTTTTAGCATTTCCCTTGAAACAACCATAATGGACTTTCTAAAACCACCTTGTGTCACTTTGATTTTCCCCATATAAAACCCCTTCCCAAAGATTCCTGGAAATTCCGTTTCTTGTCTGGCTCCTGTTTATGCGTCCATGTCAGTAACAAAGCTTGACAAGTGCTTGATCCAAGTGATGCTTTTATGTGTAACACCACACGCTGACTGCTTTCATCCTGTTGCTCTCAAACGCCCACTGCCCATCAGATCTCTCTTCTCTTACAATACCCTGTACTGCTACCATGCTAGCGAGTTTCTAAGCAACCTGTTTAACATGTTATCAACTTTAATTAACTTGAGAGGAAAAGGGTTCATAGATGTGTATTTAACATGTATGCCATTAAAATGTATCTATGTCACAGCTGCAGACTACAAAACCATTTAAGGCTATCAAGAGTTCCCCCATTACAGCCTGGATGGGAGGGGAGTTTGGGGGAGAATGCATACATGTATGTGAATGGCTGAGTCCCTTCCCTGTTCACCCATAACTGTAACAACATTGTTAGTCGGCTATACCCCAATACAAAACAGTTTCTTTTTTTATTTTAATTGGAGGCTAATTACTTTACAATATTGTAGTGGTTTTTGCCATACATTGACATGAATCAGCCATGGGTGTACATGTGTTCCCTGAACCCCCTCCCACCTCCCTCCCCATCCCATCCCTCAGGGTCATCCCAGTGCAGCAGCCCTGAGCACCCTGTCTCATGCATCGAACCTGAACTGGCAATCTGTTTCACATATGAGAATATACATGTTTCAATGCTAGTTTTAAAAAAAACAAAATAAAAATAAATAAATAAAAGATACGTTGTTAAAAAAAAAAAAAAAAGATTTGCCTCATTAATCCTACCAGTAACAAGTGGGATACATGATTTCTTTACCCACTAGCTAATTTAATCTTCAGAATTTTGCAGAAGAAAGTTATACCTGTGGAGTCAGACAAAATGTAAACTATGCTTCTGTTTTCTCTCTTGCTCACAAGGCTAATGTTTACATTTATCTCTTGTGCTTCCACATTTTTTCAAACAAGCATGGAAGCATTCTTCATAGATACACATGATTCTAGAACTTTTAAGAAATCAAGAAAGGGCAACAAATAAGGGAGTGAGATGAAACTAGGTGTGGCAAAGGGCAGTTTACAAAAATGAATGCAACAAAATCTCCCATTCCACAAACTCTTCTGCAGTGTGACCTTGACATTCCCCCACCAAGAGGTAGGGTATGGCCCCTTCAACAAGTAGGGTATGGCCCTCTTTTTCTTGCTTTCAACAAAGAAAGGCAATCCAGTTTCTACCTTATCCAGTGAAATGCTTGCCCTTGAAGTCCTGAGCTGCTATTTAAGAAAACTATCCTAAGACAGCCATGCTGTGAGGAAACCCAAGCCATGTCTAAGACCAGCAGTCCTAGTTGTCTTCTTGGTTCAAGCACAGACCTATGAGTGAAAAGACCCTCAGGTCTTCCCCAGCCTCTGAATCTCCCCAGTTAAGGCCCCACACTCCACAGAGCAGATACACGCTGTCTCCACTGTGGGCTCTTTGGGGATTTCTGACCTATGGAATCTACAACCTCCATAAAACGTCTGCCCTACTCCCCTAAATCTGGAGTCATCTGCTCTGCAGCAGTGGTACCAAAACACCTACTAATGGTAATTCACAGACTCACTCAACATGAAGACTTTCAGTGTTAACCTGATTCCTTTGATATTCTAAGGGACCCCAGTAAAAAACAATCTTCCTATTGAAGCAGAATCAGTCTGCTGCTCTAAAAGTCAGAAAGCACACCTCTGGATTCCAGCTCCTTCATGTAAGAGATGCATGATTTTGGCAACAATGATATCTGTATAAGGTTTTATCTTCTACAAAGGCCGTTTCATGTATGATTCCACGTATAAAAACCCTGTGAAGGAGAACAAGCATTCAACTCTGTCAACCTCAGTCTCCACACTGTAAAATGAGGACAAGTTCTGCCCTAATGACTTCATAAAGGCTTCTGTAAGGCTCAAATGTGGTATTACAGGTGAACACACATTTGAAGGGCAAAAAACAAGGATTTGTCAGCTCAGGAGACAGAAATGTCAACACAGGCACACTGTATCGATCTTTGTCAGACGTGCAGACTCAATAGCTACACAAACACACATGCTCTAACATAGACATCATAGTCTCGCCACCCAGGAATAAATAAATTTGATGAAAAGAAGTTCTAACCTGAGTAGAGAGGCTTCATTTTCCTGCTGAGGAGCTCACAGACACTGCTGGACTCGACCAGCCCTCCTACCCAAGGGTTGAGGGAGCCTTTCAAATGGATCGCAGGTGGAGCCTCTCATTTTATACCGCTCCAGGCATGGTAATCATGATCACCTGGCCATGTCACCACGGAGCACAGAAACCATTGCACCTGGCAAGGGCCACATGAACAGGAAGAACTAGGAAGGGGAGAGAGCGAAAGGCAACAAGTAGGAGAAAACCAATCCCAGTGACAAATTCTACATGCACCCTTTGCTCCATCTTTTTGGAACAAAGCTAAAAAACGAGCTGTTTCATGCCATCAATAAGGCTGATCTCTGAGACTGAGAAGGGAGTTTCAAAATGAGGAATATAAATGGCCTGAGAGTGTTTAATGTTCACCTGTGGGTCCACAGCTCAGCCTGGGGAGAGCAAAAAACATTGTGCCAGGAGTCTGAAGGCCCCAGGTTATCACTCTAGCTCTGCCACCGACTAATTGTGAATAAGTCACTAACAGACCACAAGCTCCTTGAGAGCAGAGCTGTGTCTTGCCCATCACTCTACCCCTTCCACTAGCATGACTGGCCTATAGAAGATGCCCAAGAAATGTTTATTCAATTAATGAGTGAGATTCATTAACGTCACAAATGTGCACATGCTGTAGCATAGGAAATACTGTCAATAATATTGTAATACCTTTGTATAGTAACCAGACTAATCATGGTGATCATTTCATCATTTATGAAAGTTTCAGATCACTATGTGGCACACCTGAAACTAATATATTTGTTAATCAATTATGCGTCCATTAAAAAATGCAGTAACTGAGAGTGTGGGTTCTGCAATCAAACAGACTAAATTCAAACTCCATCATTTGTTATCAGTTACTCACTTCTGTCTCAGTTACCTCATCTGGAAAATAGGGGCAATAACATCTCCTTCTATAGCTCCTGACGTTCTTCTCATTCCTCTCCCCCCACGTCCCCTGGCAGAGCGGAGATTCTAGCTAAACTGAATCTCCCACCTTAAACACCTGTCTCTTTCGTCTCTGCTGGAAGCCTTTTTCTTGTACCAAAGGAGTCTGCTCTGCAGAGGCAGAGGCAATCCCAAAGTGCTAGAGTGATGCCCAATGTGGAGTCTGTGGATAAATGGCCCAGCCTCCCCGGGGTCTGGTCGGGCAATTCTGACCTGTGTTCACCAGCAGGACTGAGGTCCGGTAACAAACTCATTAACACACCCTTTCCTGGCTTTTCTCCCTCTCACTGGCCCTCCCTCCCCTGCACTGCAAAAAACTCAACTGGGCTTTCCAAATAAACTACCTGCACTCAATGCCTTGTCTCAGAATTTTCACTGGGGGTGTTATGAACTGAACTGTGTCTTCCCCAATTCATATGTTGAAGCCCAAACCCCCAGCAGCTCAGAACGTGACTGTGCTTACAGGTAGGGTCACTAAAGAGGTGACTGAGTTTGACTGAGGCTGTTAAAGGTGCTCGTGCTTAGTTGCTAAGCCATGTCTGACTCTTTGCGACCCTGGGGACTGTAGCCCGCCAGGCTCCTCTGTCCATGGGATTCTCCAGGCAAGAATACTGAAGTGGGCTGTCATGTCATCCTCCAGGGGATCTTCCTGACCCAGGGATAGAACTTGCATCTCCTGTGTCTCCTGCATTGAAGGCAGATTCTTAACCCACTGAGCCATCAAGGCTTTAGCGTGAGCCCTAATCCATTCTAGCCAGTGTCTTTACACGAAGAGGACCTTTAAACAAGAGGCACCAGGGGTGTGCACACACAGAGGAAGGATGTGTTGGAACACAGCACGAAGGCAGTCATATGCCAGCCAAGGAGAGAGGCTTCAGGAGAACCCAAACCTGCTCACACCTTGACCTTGACCTTCAGCCTCCAGAACTGTGAGAAATGTTAATATATTTCCATTGTTTAAGCCACCCAGTCTGTGGTATTTTGTTATGGCAGCCCTAGCAAATGAATACAGGGGGAAATCCCAAATAAGATACCACCTCATGAAGTTACTGTGAAGAATAAATATGACAATATGTCCACTATACCCCAGCTCATGCCTGGAGTAAGTCTCGAGACCTGGCAGCTGTCACCATCATTGCTAGTAGTGATGGGAGGAGCAGGAATAGCTGTATCATCCTCATGACCATTTATGAAATAACCATTGCTCTGCTACGATTCCTTGAAGGGTAGTTGTGAAGCACAAAGAAGAGAGTAGATGTGGGAAGATGTTATGTGTTTAATATTCACTCACCCTGCACATACCTGATAGTCCAGTGATTAAGAGTCTGTGCTTCCACTGCAGAGGACAGAGGTTTGATCCCTGGTCAAGGAATTAAGATCCTGCATCCCATATACTGCAGAGAGGCCAAAAAAGAAGAAAAATAAAATCACCCACTTTCTCATTCAATGAACTTCTATCAGGATCAACCCCAGGCACTGGGCCAGGTGCTAGAACATAGAGCTCTGCAATGTCCTGAACTGTGGGATCTTAGTCATGTGTAGCTCTTTTAAAATTTGAATTATTTAAAATAAAATGTTATTTAAACTTCAGTTTCTATCCTGCGTCACATTTCAAGTGCTCAAGAGCACCTACTGGTGACTGTACTGAACAGCAGAAAAAAATATTTCCAACACTGAAGAAAGTTCTATTGAGCAGAACTGGTAGAGAGGGGGAAAAAAAAATTTGTACTCTACTCTCAATAATTCTTAATTAATCACAAATGCAATCTGATAATGATGATTTCTGGAAATGGACTCCAATGTCCATTCCGTGGGAGGTCAGTCTTCACTTCTGAAGGACAGTAAAGTGATTCCAGACCTCCAAGTTCTGAGAATAGGTGGTGTCTATTCACATCATTGCCTATAAGAGCAAGGACTTTCTTTCTTTCCTATAATGTGACTGAATGGCTACTCTGTGAGGGTGACAATGCTGAGTGCGCAGAGCACACAAAGATGGAAAAGCCACAGATTCCAGTCTTAAGCTTATAGTTTCTTATTAGGAATCATAGAGTCAGTGTATAGAAGAGTGAAAAAAGTTCACATGAGAAGTGACCATCCAAACAGCAGCTAGCGTGAGTGAGCACGTAGCAGGTGCCAGCCTGGAGCCAAGAGCTTTATAGACATGTTCTCATCACATTGTAATCATCACCCTGGTAGGTACACTGTTATCATCTTCATCTTACAGAAAAGGAAGTGAAGCACAAAGAGAAAAGGACTGTGACTGGAGTCATGCCATTTGTAAGTGGTGAACCCGGGCAGGCAGACCCAGGGCAGAGCTCTGCATCCCTGCTAGTTAGGATGGCATCAGCATGTCATGGTGAAATGTCAATAGACCTGAAATCATAGGAGGACCCACTTGGAGAAACAAAAGCTTGTGCCCTCCTCCTCCACACCTGTCTTAGTTTGGGTTTCCTCCAAAGCCGAGTGAGTGCCAAGGACTAGGGTGCAAGAGTTTTATTTGGCGGAGGAGCTCAGGAAGCAGGAATGAGGGAGGAGGGTGGATGGGACGCAGAAAGAAGAGAAACAGGGTACATTACCAAGAGACCTGCTGCTATGAGCAACAGAGAATCTCTTCCACACATAGAGGATGCCTCCCATGGATGTCCACCGAAAAGACAGGAGACTTTAGCCACCAACGTTTGGCCAACAGTTCCCAGCCCTCATGGGCTGAGAATTTCCTCAGGAGAGTTACCATTACCTGGCTTCTAGTCTTCCCTGTATAGCCGAGCAAGTCCTATGACCTCAAAAAGGACCTGAGGCAGAATACAGGAAAATTCACATCCCAGCCTTGCATACCATCTAGCACAAGGTGGCCTATAACCGCCCATGCAGCTGCTACCAACTCACAGGGAGGTGAGGGGTTGTAACCTGGGCATCAGGGCATCTATTGTATCACTCGGATTTCTCCTCTTTGGTCTCATTCCTTGATCTTTCCAGGATTTGTGGCCTAGGAATTAGGGATGCCTTGGCTAAAAGAGGACAGCAGCTGTACCCTCATGGAGCTTACAGCCCAGTGGGAATTCATTTCTGACCAGTTTTCAAACAGGCATCCTCCCAGGATCTACCAAAGTTCTTGAGGACCACCCACTGCTATAGAAGCCACTGAATTCCTTTTCTGGTTACACAACTGGTTTCATAAATACTGGCTGTGCCCCAGCAACTACTAAGCATTTTCTTCCTAAACTTTAGTTGGCAGAATTTCATTACTTTAACCTCATTTCAACTACCAGAAAACATCGTGCACTTTTCCACCGGGCCCAAAACATTACTCAGAAAGAAATGAACATGAGGGCGAGAAGGGAAAACCACAGAGCCAATATCATTAGGATCATCTGTTCCACAGCCACGCTGCCTACATTGTCATTTCATCTTCGTGCATATTTACCCAAGGCCCTTCAGTTCCACTCTAATTTCCAAAGTTTGAAGGTTTTTTGAGGCAAGAAAAAGGGAGAGAAGAAAGCCCACTTCATTAAAGTCTGAGGTTTTCACTCAAAGTTTGGCAACTTCTCCATATAGATGAACTCCAGGGGTGAGACTTCTCATGCCATGTAATAAGCTTTTTTAAAGGGGATCGGGGGAAACTCTAAACAAGACATGCAAATTAAAGCACTGAATTAGAACCAACTTCTGTTGAGACAGAGTAACTTTAGATTGTCCTTCCAAATGGAGCTGTGATTTGAAGCATTTCACAGAAGGTAATTAGTGACTGGGGCTTCCCAGGTGCTGCTACTGCTGCTGCTAAGTCGCTTCAGTCGTGTCCAACTCTGTGCCACCCCATAGACGGCAGCCCACCAGGCTCCCCCGTCCCTGGGATTCTCCAGGCAAGAACACTGGAGTGGGTTGCCATTTCCTTCTCCAGTGCATGAAAGTGAAAAGGGAAAGTGAAGTCGCTCAGTTGTGTGTGACTCTTCGCGACCCCGTGGACTGCAGCCCACCAGGCTCATCCGTCCATGGGATTTTCCAGGCAAGAGCACTGGAGTGGGGTGCCATTGCCTTCTCCACTTCCCAAGTGACTCAGTGGTAAAGAATCCAGCTGCCAAAGCAGGAGCTGCAAAAGATACAGGTTTGATCCCTGGGTTGGGAAGATCTCCAAGAAAAGGGAATGGCAACCCAATCTAGTATTCTTGCCTAGAAAATCCCATGGACAGAGGAACCTGGTGGGCTACAGTCTATGAGGTCACAAAAGAGCTGGACACAACTGAACAACTAAACAGTAGTAACGATTAGTGACCACTGAAATACAAGGAGGTGTGAAGTGCAGTGTACCTCAAAAGTCTTAGGAAAAGACATTGAATGTGGTTATGTCCACACTCCAGAATTTCCAACTGTCATTATATTGATTTCTATGGTACATTTCTGACAATACCCCATTGGTCAGCTTCTACTCCTATCACTACACCATTAGCCAGGTTAAATCCATCATTCTGAGATTTGTGCTAAAGAGATCAATGTTTATAAATTAGCTCTATATTCCCTCAGTTTATTTTGTTCCATTAAGACTGTTAACCTGTAACATGACTTACAGCCATTGACCACCATGAAGGTGAAGAGGAAGACGGATCAGTGGATTCAGTTCCCAATTCTGAAAAGATGTGTGTCTTACCACGACAGGTCAGGATGTGATAGCTCTGTCACCTTCTTTTCAATTCCGTCCTTCTCTTTCCTTCTGTCTTCTTTTAGTTAAGTCCAACAAAATGGTGTGAAATAGAAGCCATAAAAATGGGTATTCTTTTACATTTTCTAACTAATGTTTCTGAAATTTCATCATTAAGTATGGCATTTGATATGGGACTTTGCAGTTCAGCTGGTAAAGAATCTCCCTGCAATGCAGGAGACCTGGGTTCGATCCCTGGGCTGGAAAGATTCCCCTGAAGAAGGGAAAGGCTACCCACTCCAATATTCTGGCCTCCAATATTCTGGCTTAAATAGTCCATGCAGTTGCAAATAATTGGACACGACTGGGTGACTTTCACTTTGGGAGATTAGATATATCATATCTAAGAAAAGCACCTATTCTGATTTTACTGGGATTCTTTTCTAAACATATGTGTAGTGTTGGATTTTGTGAAAGTTTCATATAGTTTTTTCTCTGTATTCATCTATAATTCTGCACAGGTTATAGAACTACAGTATCAAATCCAGAAAACTCTAACTGATATTTGGTCCTCAGGGCCTTTTACATTTCTAATCAGAGATTGGAAATTGGGATTTGGGTCTCCTAATGAGAATGCTTATTTAAAGCACAGTATTTGTTCACTTCAAATACATACTTCCCATTATCACATCAGGATGTTGTAAAGGAGAAAAAGACTGAGACTTTTGTGAAATTTCCTCCTGTACTCCATATGGCTTTAAGTAACATTTCACCATAGCAAGAAGGTCTTGTTTATATGTTCAGTTGATAAAAATAAAAGCAAAAAAACAAATCTTCCTCCTCCTTGCCCCTTCACTGAGCAGGGTCAGTGTTACAGACGTTGTGATAAAATTAGACTGTGCTTGGTTTCATCTCCTAACACACTCCAAGCCTCTTGAAAACCCCCTGCAGACTAGAAACCATTCAGCCTCAGAAACCAATAACGAATTAGATATACTGGAATCCACCTCTCTTCCCCTGGTGCCTCCAGTTCAGGAAATATGGGGCCAACCCATCTCTGGGGGAAAAAAAAAATTGGCTTTTTAGAAGTTTTTAGGACACAGGCTTAATTCTGCTGGTGGCTCCAAACCACAAATACTTTCCTATATGAGTTGCTCATGTCTGACACTTGGGCTCAGGGGAAAATAGTTTCCACTCCTCATGGTTCTGGGCGGTAGAGGCCCCAGTCCTAGTTCTCACTTTGTCGCTTCATTTCTCTTGACCTTACTTTTCTCTTCCATAATGAAAAACAACTGAACCCTACAATTCACTGATAACCAGGCACTGTTTCTAGGAATCATGGCATATTGATGGCTTTCACCCCTCTTCTAGTCTCTCCCATTGGTCTACCCCCACCTTAGGATGTCTGATGTGTCCCCCTAGCCAGGCTGAACCCCAGGAAGGACACAAAGACAATGGAGAAGTTGCAACATTATTTCATTTACAGGTGAAGGAATGCACTCAAAGTGGTTTATACAATAACAGTCTGGTGTCACTGAAAGTCCAGTCTGTAGGGAGTCTTCATGCACAACTGGATCCAAGTACTCCAAGAATTGTGCAGGGACAAGCCCCTCTCCTCTTTTCCCTGCCTCTCGGCTCTCCTCCAGGCTGGCTGCATCTCCAGCAGGTTTTCCCATGCCAACTCTAGCCTGCATTAGCCTCTCAGTAGAAAGAGATTGTCTTTTTCCCAAGAGTTCCGCCTAAAGTCCTGAGGAGGCTCTCATTTCTGCTCATGTCATGTATTCTGTGGCTTCTCTAGTGGCTCAGCAGTAGAGAATCCACTTGACAAGCTGGAGACGTGGGTTCGATCCCTGGGTCAGGAAGATCCCCTGGAGAAGGGAATGGCAATGCACTCCAGTATTCCTGCCTGGGAAACCTCACGGACAGAGGAGTCTGGCGGGCTACAGTCCTTGGGGTCAGGAGAGTTGGACAGGACTTAGTGAGTAAACCACCACCACCACCATGTATTCTGCATCAGTCAGGGACTGGATAGGAAATAGTTCACTTTTATTGGATAATTTGGAGTAGAGTTTAATTAAGGGACCATCCTAAAATAACTAAGCAGTACTCAGGGAAACCACAGGGGCTGAAGGCACTCTGGGGTCACACGCTAGGGTTTATTATCTGTTGGTCTGGAAGCAGAAAGAGCTGCCAGGAGCTGCAACCTCTAGTGGAGGGCTGCAGTGAGCTCATGGCGAAGGTGTGGCTTCCTCTTGCTCTCCTTCCTTCCTCTGCTCTCTCACCTCTGTTTGTAAACAGCAGAATCCGACTAGAAGTCAGAAGATAGAGGAGCTCACCAGTGAAGTCCATACTGGCCAAACTCTTGAGGTGCAGCAGAGTAGAGATGGATGGAGAGAGAATTCAAGATCAAATGGTAGACATCCATATCCATCTCACGCTCATTCCTGAACCAGTCCTCGTGGTCAGGGGAAAGTCCTTATACCTGGGTCCATGCCCATCCCTGGAGCTGTGGGCGAGTTCAGGCTTATCTCAAAGAAATGAACTGGGAGTATGTGCACGTACACATGTGTGTATGTGTGCATGTGCACTCATGTGTGCATACACTTCCCCAGCAGACCTCAAAATGCATCACCAGTAAAAGAGGGAAAGGATTCAGGGACGGCAAAAAATAGCAGGAGACAACCCCAGAGCAAATGTGTTTTTCCTAAATGTGTTCCAACTAATCTTAGAGACCCATCAATATTTTTCTATGGCCTTTACCCTGGAGGCCTGATGAGTGTGTGCTAAGTCATTTCAGTCGTGTCCGACTCTCTGTGACTCTATGGACTGTAGCTCGCCAGACTCCTCTGTCCATGGGATTCTTCAGGCAAGAATATTCGAGTGGGTTGCTGTGCCCTCTTCCAAGGGATCTTCCCAACCCAGGGATCAAGCCCACATCTCTTACATCTCCTGCATTGGCAGTCGTGTTCTTTACCACTAGCGCCATTTGGGAAGGCCTGCAAGCCTGGAGTGAGGCTCACTTAGCAGAGATGGCCTTGGCAGCTGAGGGTGAACCTTCTCACCTTACATGGACTTGGTCTTAGTCTCCAGCTAAAAGTCCATCCCCCCATGCAAAATTCCCTGGAAAACACACCATACATACTGACAGCCTGGCCAAACTGGTGGCTCCATTGGAGTTGACCCTTGCCTCTCCACAGCTACCTCCAAGTCTTGTTCATTCCAAGCCCATTGGTGCCGGCCTTCTTCCTATCACTCCATACCCCATCCCAGTTCTTTCTCTTCATCACCAATCCTAGACCTGAATAACAGCCTTCATCTCAGTTTTCCATTCTACGTACTACTTCCTATTTCAGGCACTCAGATACAGAATCCCAGTGAGATTAATAAAGCCAAATAAGGCCAAATTTTTTAGCCAGTTGCCCTAGGAGACTATTTTGCTGCTGCTGCAAGATGGAATTCCAGGGACTCCAACTCCAAACAGCTTCCCACCTCCATACACACATACAACATGATGAGGCCCTTTCCCAGGGTTCAGCAGACAACATTGTCACAGCCTACACAGTGGTCACTTGGCAGGGAAATGTATTCGATCCAATGGTGTTGAAGGAGTGACAGGAGAGGAAGAACAAAGAGGGAGGGAGAGAGGAGCCTGGGGAGAACGACTCAGGGTAATTCTGAGCTCTGCAGAGGTAGGACCTTCAAACTCTAGACCAAAGAGGTCTCCTGAACCTCATCAACTTCAACCCCATCATTCTCCCCATTCTTTCTCACTGTTCCCCAAGAGAGAGGAATAACCAGTACTTATGCTCTTAAAGTGACCAGCAAAATGGAGGTACCCTTTCTCAGGAAGACAGCAAAATGCCCGTCACTGTTTACAAAACACACTGAGTGTGTATCTTCACTAGAGTCATAAATATTCTATTGTCTCAGGAGAGAGATTCAGCGTTCACCACACTTGTTGCTATGGCAGCTGAGTGGTTCTCATAACTGAAAAGAGCAAGTCATTGGCTTGTTGGGTCTTCTTTTTTCAGGGCCAGCAGCAATTTTCTGCTCTTTCCCAAGGATTTTTTTTTTTCCTGGCCATTATAGGCCTCCGTCAGGCTGCTTCTGGAGCAGTTGATCCTTACTAAGCTCGGGAGGCTCTGTGACCTTGAGCAGGTAAGCCCACCATGCTTGGCTCAACCACTTTATGATGAAGGGAAAATAATCAGCCCCACATCACAGGGCAATTCTGAAGATTAGTAAGATAATGCAAGTAAGTGCAGAACACTGCTTGGCATTAGGAAATGCCGGCTCTTTGTATTGAAAAGGAAAATATGAGTTAAGGGTGTTTTTTAATAGGCAGCAGGAATTCAGATGGGGTAAGCTGAGAAGGTTCTGAAAGCTAGACTTGAGAACACAGGTGAGAGTAATTCCTCTGCCCCCATCACTGCTGCTTCCTGGTATTGTATCTCTGGTTAGGCTGGTTTTGTGACACTATCCTTCTGTCTATAACTTCCCCGGTGGCTCAGACGATAAAGAATCTTCCCGCAATGCAGGAAACCAGGGTTCGATCCCTGGGTCGGGGAGATCCCCTGGAGGAGGAAATGGCAACCCACTCCAGTATTCTTGCCTGGAGAAGCCTGGACAGAGGAGCCTGGTGGGCAAAATTGTCAGGCACAACAGAGTGACTACCACTTTCACTTTCACTTTCATCCTTCTGGCTGTTCCCTCCAGGAGGACTGCAGTGACCGTAGTGGATGCCCTGAGCACAAGGACCACCACTCTAATGCCCCAAAGCCCCCTGTGTTTTGCACATAGAAAATGCTCAGGAAGTATCTGGTGGTTGACAACTGCAGGAGGATGAGGGCATCCCAAGCAGAAAAGGCTGACAAATACCTGGAGGTGGGAATTTACATGAAGATTCTCAACTCGCAGGGAAATTTCCCCCAGTCTCCCCATGTTCCCATTTTTTTAATTGTTCAAGGTTCAGCTCACCTGCAGCCACCCCTGTCACTCTTGAGTTTGTCAGCTGGTCCCCCAGTCATCATTCAGAGACCAAATCCCCCAAGGTGTTCCATTTCATCCTCTCCAGGATCCAGCCCAGATAGCACACTGACCAGGAGGAAAAGCAAGTGGAAGGAAGAAGAGAAAGATCCCCCAAGGAGTCCAGCGCTGTGCCTTGTCTTTCCCTGCTGTCTTCATTGTCCTTTTATGAAGGAATATATTATTTTTAGTTAAGGAATGCATGCATGTGGTCTTAATTGTGAAAACATTCAGGCAAACAGATAAAAGTACCACTTCTCTCTCTGAACATCACTGCTACTATCTACTTAGTGTGAATCTATTCAAATGTGCATATATATACATATATATGTATGTGTGTATATATATAGAAAATCTCTGATCTTAGCTGCTTCATCTGTAAAATAATTTTTTTAATTTTACTGAAGTCTAGATGATTTATGATGTACTAATTTCTGCTGTACAGCATGATTCAGTTATACATGTATGTACATTTTTTCATATTCTTTTCCATTATGGTTTATCACAGGATATTTAATATAGTTCTCTCTGTTACATCGTAGGATCTTGTTCATCTATCCTATATAATAATTTGCATCTGCAATCCCAAGCTCCCAAACTATCCCTCCCCCTGCCCTTGGCAACCACAAGTTTGCTCTCTGTATCTGTGAGTCTGTGTAAACAATTTCAAAAATACGGAGCTCACCTATTTGTGAATTCCTAAACTCACATATGGATGGCACCTGGCATGCAGTAAGTATTCAATAAATATTAGATGCCTTCTCCTTGAGGATCATTGGCCATATGATTCTTTGTGATACATAAAAAGAGCTAAATATATAGATGCATTTAACCATTGAAAAAAACATTCCTTCAACTATCCGAGAAACTGCTCACCTCATGCCTGCTTAAAACCACAACACAGTGTAAGTCATTTGGGGCCTTGCTCAGTGACTAAAGTGGTCAAGCCCCTTGCCCCCAGACTCTCTATTTCATGTTATTTTGATAGCCTTGAAACTCTTCTTGAGAAGACTTTGCCTGTTGAACAAAGAAGACACATGTATTGTTCTCTATATTTGGTCTGTGGTATTTGAAGTTCTGCACAGAGTCTAATAACTAGACTTTTAATCTAGTCTAATAACTAGATTTTTCAGCAATCTGTGAAATGTTTGAAAACTGTGAAGAAAGCATGACTTTAGCATATGCAAGAAAACTGAAAAAGTGAGCTTAGTATTTAATTAAATGTCTACAAATCCTAACAAGATGTCAGTATTTTTTTAATAACGAGATTTACATTCATAAAAATGTTTCATTTTATTTAAAGTATTTTGGTTAGATTTTTCTGACTATAGGATATGAATACACACTCAGGAAATCTTGCAATGATTGCTGATAAATTATAAACAACAGTAAATTGGATTATAAGTAACCAAATCATTTTAAAAGCAAAAATAATAAAAAGTCTTTTAAAATTTTTCCAGCAGAGAGTAATATTGAATATAAGAGGTGATGTTTTATAACTATTCTGATAAGATGTATGCTGTTGTTTGTTTTTCAGTCACTAAGTCGTATATGACTCTTTGCAACCCCATGGACTGCAGCACTCAAGGACTCCCTGTCCCTCACTATCTCCCAGAGTTTGCCCAAGTTCATGTCCACTGAGTCGATGATACCATCCAACCATAAGATATATGGGATGACTGCAAGGGGAAGAATTGGCCTAGGGTTTGTTAAAGTGTTACAGCAACTCCTGGTAGATCATATTCTTTAAACTGAAAAATGTATTGGAAACAACAAAAGTATTCTGAGATGTGGTGGGCAGAAGGCCCAATACACATATCACAAAAGTTATAACCACACACCTAATCCTCCACACTTTCATTCAGGAGCCAATTCCATTGTCAACAGCATAAGTCCTGTGGCTTGTCCTATTTTATTTCCTTCCCTTTTGCCTGTCCCACCTGCCAAGTAAGACAATAAAATCCCCAAACTCATGATTCACAACCACTATCTCTTTTTATCTCATCTTGGACATGGAGCAATCACTCAGAATTTGCTTTTAAAACTGAGATTAAAACAAGCCAGCACTTTTGAACACATCTTAAAAAAAAAAAAAAAAAAAACTCTTCCAAGTTTGTTACTAACAACATCTGAAAAGAATCTGAAACTTTGAATTGTGAAACACTGCTGTGAAATTACATTTTCACGAACATCTATTGTTTCTTTGTTCCCTTGCCTGAAAATATGTTTCTCCCTGGGACATTAGCATATAACAAATCCTAAAGTACCTTATTTTCCTGCCCAAATGCAGTACTTAACTCTGGTTGATTTCTAAAATTACTAACAGGAAGAAAAACTGCCTAAGTGTCTTTGATTATTATGGTATATTTGAGCCCTCATCAAGCAGTGCCAACTCCGCCACACACAAAAACAAAACACGCCTTGAGTGGCATTGTATTTAAATATGACGATGTCTCGCAGTTTGTTTTTGACGGAGAAAACGAGAATTATTATTACCTAGGTGGATTTCCACCTAAGGATTAACCTTGTTCTATGGATTTCGTAACTGTGGCATTATGGCTGGGCTTTTCATAATGAAGGGGAAAATCCAACATCAAATAAGCAATTTGCAATGGTTTACATTCTCCCCACCTGTGTTGAGAAGAGGAGCATCAACACTTCCGGCTATGATTTTCTAAGCTTTTTGTTTCCTAAAGAGGAATTTACCTGAGCTCCTATGGGGAAGAGATCTGTGTTCACAAAACCAAGTCATAATGCCCTGAATCATAACTGCAATTATAACAACGTTTCTTTTCTTTTTTTTTTTCACTATTTCTTTGCTATATAAAAAAAAAAAAAAAAAACCAGGCTCAGACTTCTGCTGGAGCACAAGAAAGAACCAGCTCTACCAGATGTACCTCCACTCATTTGCTCCCCAACCTCAAACCCCAGCAAACAACACATTCCCAGTCAGAATGGGAATTTTCACAAAAGATGGAGAACTGAGATACTGTTAACTGGGTCACTGGAATCTTTTTAAAAAACCTAGACGAAAGAAAGAGAGGTCTGTTTCTTAGCTAACTTATTCTTCCTGAGCTCATTCTTCCTAAGAATAGTCTTTCTTCATTAGCTTCAAATGGATGCAAAGATCTCCCAGCCCAGCCAAACCCTTGGGATATCTGGGACTCCTCTGAGCTCTGTGGGATCCAGTCTACTCCCCGCCAAGGGGATTTCTCATTCTTTTCTCCCCTGCACACCCATCAAGATTTCAAAGACTGTGTTTATTTAAAAGTCACCACTGATTACAGTCAATGAATTAATTTTCCACTTCTAATTAAGCGGACACAGAAAACCAGCACCCAGCATGTTTAAGCAGCATGAGATAGCCAGGATTACCACATAATACAAATTGTTTTGACTACAGCCCAAATAAACATATAAAAACATATAAGACTGCAAAAGCTGTCCTGGTGGCTCAGACGGTAAAGAATGCGACTGCAAGAGACCTAGTTTCAATTCCTGGATTGTCACCAGGTTTCCTAAAATATAAAGAATGATTCAAGAACCCTGAGCTTGGGAGCACTGCCTGGGAGTCCTCATAGAGACTATCTGTCCTTATGGACTCCATCCTATAGGATTAAACAAAGGAACAGGATTTATGTGACCATTACCCTCCCTTCCTTACAACAGGTATTTCAGGGGCAAAACCTATATAAATGGATATATTTCAAGATTTCAATGCCTAGCATTGTACTGGACGCTTTACAAACACTGTTTGAAATAATCATCCAAGGAGCTCAACGAAGTAGAATTTAAGTCTCTCATTCATCCATTCATGTAACAAAAACATATAAAGGGCTTACAATGTTCAGAGAACTTGTGTGGGCTTCTAGGAGTACAGCATTGGAAAAGCCCTTATCTGTAGGAGCTTACCTTCTAGTCTGGACATACAGACAACAAACATGTAAAGAACCAATTGTGCAAGGAAACAGGATGATAGAGGGGATGGTGAAGGGAAGCACTGCTTAGGTAATGTGGTCAAGGCCATGTAACTGAGGGGCCCTGACTTGATCTGAGAACCTCATGTAGGAAATCTGCTTTAACAAGTGGGAAATTGAAACTGAGAGGTTTACTAAGTGCTCAAAATCATGTATCTACTGAGATCGTGTTAAATTCTAAGATATCGCTGTCAATCTCTAAATCTGCCTGCTCTCCACTACACTGTTGCCTCTCAAGGGAACTTCATGTTGTTCAGTCGCTAAGTCATGCCCAATTCTTTGCAACGCCATGGACTGCAGCATGCCAGGCTTCCCTGTGCTTCACTATCTCCCAGACCTGATAAATACCCAAATTCTGCCCTGCATCAGGGCTGTGGTTTCAGCCTTAGACTGCAGAGAGAAAATGTTGCCAAAAAGAGATGAAAACAAGGAATTAAAACTCATAAACATCCTTATTTACACATAGGATAAACCATAGCCAATAGTAAGGTATCCATAATTAAATTTGCTTTCTTCATGTCCTTAGTGCCTCCTTAATTTTTCACCAAATCCAAGCTGTTCAATTTTGTTTTCTTATGGATGGTAATAAATGGGTCCTGATTTAATCTCTAGAGACCAGATTTTCAGAGCCTATTTTTTAAGATATGAAAGTTACATAAATACCTATGTCCTCATCAAAGTCCAGATTTCCAACCCTCCCAACTCCATAAAGTAAAGCATCATTAAAAAAAAAAAAAAGGAATCAAGGGAAAATATGGCTTTGTGGGCTGATTGGGCAACACAGAGAACTCCCCTGATTACAAGTGACATTCAAAGAGATTCTCTCTTCCACTTGGCCATTTCCTCTCGAAGTGACATTGAACAGGAGATAAGGTGTTTACGTAGGATGCTTCTGAGAATGGTTCTATTGAATACAAGTTTTACTAAACCTGAAGAACCCAACTATCTTTGATCCCCTGAGAAAAAGTCTTCATCCAGTAAATGAAGGGCCATTAGCTGAGGAAGCGGAGCAATCGAGACCCTGCCTTCTGGGGAAAGAGCAAAGTTTCAAACCAAAGCACAAAGGAGGGGACTGGACCTCAATATAGAGGGCAGCTCTGATAGAGAAAGTTATTATAGAAAACTCTCAGGAGAGTTTGATAGTGGCCACTCCTGTTTCTCTTTTAAAATGGGACAGCTATAATCTTGCTAATGTATGAGTGAAAAAGCAACCCATTTAATTTCACAATAGCCTGGTACAGAGAAAGGCCAGAAACCTGACTCCTGGAAGAACATGTCACGCCATCATGACTCCTCCATAATGGCCTGAGGTGCCCTCTCTCTTCATGGTGTCCCCTTAGATATGTTTTGTTCATAAAACAAGTATGGTAGAGTTCATGAGAATTTAAAGCCTGGGCTTTGGAATCAGACAGAGGGGTCTTGTCTCTGCCAATTTACAGCTATGAGATGAAACTTTCACCAAAGAAGAGTGGGCTATTGTTTCTCTGAGGCCCTGACAAAGCCTACAAACTTCTTCCCCGAAACCCACCCCTCCCCACCAAAAAAAGGGGTACTGTTTTTTTTAATGGTAGCCAAGACTGCAAAATCAAAGACAGAAAGGGGAAGAAAAGAAGGAGGAGAGAACAGAAGGGAAAGAGAAAAAGAAGGAATGACAATAAATACAGAATTGCAAGGCTGAGTAAGAAGATGTGTGGGTTGACACTCATTTTAGCATGAGTGGCATCAGCGTTTGGAAGAGATGCTTGTCAAGTCTGAATATTTGCAATCACATGAATTTTTCATGTCATATAAACCACAGAGCTTGTAAATCTGAAAGACATTCTTTCAAAGGCCCTCTTGCTGAGCAATAAGTTTGCTTTTAAAATACATGGTAGGGACTTCTCTGTTGGTTCAGTGGTTAAGATTTCTCCTTCCAATGCAGGGGGTACAGGTTGAAACCCTGGTCAGAGAGCTAAGATCCCACATGCCTTGCAGCCAAAAAACCAAAACATAAAACAGAAGCAATATTTTAACAAATTCAGTAAAGATCTATCAAAAAATAATACATGGTAGATATTATGTTTGACTTTCCAGTAACCATGCCCTACACATAAGTAGCAGGTTATGACAACTCCATCTCATGGCCAGTGATGTGTCCAAGGACATGTGCCAATTTGAGACGAAGTGACTCAAGGAGAGAGTGGCTCAGGGCTCATGAGCAGGAAGAGTTTCTTCCACATGCCGGGCAGTAAATAAGGAAGCACAGCCCCAGACGCTGCCTGTAGAGATGATGGGAGCTAGGGCTGTGAGCAGGGCCAGCACTTGGAGAGTTGAAGTCACGTGAGTCTCAGAGAAGGGGGCGTTTCATGCCCACCTACATCTGGACCTCTCACGAGAAGATGTAATAAATCTTATCATCAGTAAATTCAGGGAGAGCTTCCTACTTGTCCTGTCATGCAAAGTGACAATGCTATTAATGTATTAAAGTCTCTGGAAAGTTCTGCAGTAAAGTAACCCCGGCTCGATGGACATGGGTTGGAGCAAACCCTAGGAGATAATGAAGGATAGAGAAGCCTGGTGTGCCACAGTCCATGGGGTCACAAAGAGTTGGACACGACTGAGCAACTGAACAACAACAAAGTAACCCCTATAATCCTGCATTTGGCCAAGCTTAATTTTCAGAGAAATCCTCCTCTTCATAATTCTGTTAACAAGTCATAGAACATGGTTAGAGACACATGACTGCCGAGTTCAGTAACTTTAGATCAGCAGCCCTTCCTTAAAAACAAAAGGGAGCTATCTCTAACTATCTCCGTTATTCAATCAGTACAGGCCCTCATTTGCTATTTTGAGTTGCTGTCCTCTAACCCCCTCTAATCCCTCCATGTGGTGGTAAAGAGGCACCATATTCTTACCTAACTCTGTCCTCATCATTGCAGTCCTTAGTCATCAGCCAATCGCACTCCTTCCCTGGGATTTTTTTCTTCCCAGAACCAAGGGAGAGAGCAAGCCTCTCAGCTTCACTCGTATTCTCACTCCCCCTTCTTCCCTTCCCTTCCTTTCTTTCTCAGTCTCTCTCTCAGGTGACAGGTGTTGCAAGGTGTAAGTTGTTTGTACCATGGAAGACAGTCAGTCTTCAGTAAGGATGTATGAACCAGACTGAAGACAGCAGAGCTAGAGAAGGAGAGGATGTCCCACGGGTGGTCAGGTCAGGTTCTAACTGCTTCTGAATCTCATTGCCTTTGTGCCCTTTCTGTAATTCAGTATTCCAATTTCCTTGAATTATCTAAAATGGAGGCCTGCAAGCTAGCAGCCTGTGGACCAAATTCAACTGCAGCCTGTTTCTGTCATTGACACTTTATGGGACATGGACACACACATTTGTTGACAGACTGTCAATGTCTGCTTTATGCTACAACAGCTGAGCTGAGTCACTACAACAGAGAATACGGCCCATGAAGACAAAAAATATTCATTATGTGGACCTTAAGAGAAAAAGTTTGCCAACGTCTGATCTAAAACAACTCAGCATTCTTCCAACAATTTCTCCTTTTTGCCTAAGGTAGTTATCTTAGGTAGCTATCTCAGTTGCTATCTGTCACTTGCAGCCAAAAACTTCATGATACACTTGTCTTCAAATTTCCCTATGCTCAATGCACAGTTCATGTGCCATCCAGCCCTGAGCTAAAGCCCTTTGCCCTTTTCTGTGACCTATCTTTTCCTTCTGATCATTTCTTTTGGCACAGGGCTTAGGCCATTCTGTATAATAATTTTAATCAAGGATTTCCATATAGCCTCCCATTCATCCTTCCTTTCTGCCTCATGATATTAAAATTTCTTGGCGGAGTAAGAGCTACTTCTCCTTCAACTTCTGTTTCCCCCTCCCCTGGTACCAGGTACAAAGTAGGCACTCAGTAAATGCACATTGTATATTGAGTTAAATTCTCCTCCCACCAACTATATTCAGCTCAATCTCTTTGTAAGAGAAGCTGCCTTTTCAAACACTCCATTTTGTCAAAGACCAGCTTCCAGGCCAAATGTTACAGGATCACACTATCCAGAAATGAATCCCCAATCAGTGATCAGTTTTAGCCTAAAACAGTTGCTTTCAAAAGCATGGGAACCTTTTGAAAACTGCTGATTGTTTGAAAAGTTTTCTGCTAACCCTGAAATGAATGTTTGGCCCCTCTCTGAATTTTAGGCACTGATGCTTTAGAGCAAGGATTGGCAATACATCCTATGGGCCACATCTGACCCCTGGCCCATTCCTGTGAGCTGAGGATGTTTACAGATGAATATTTGCAGCCCATGTGATGATAGGAAATATCCACTTTGAACTCCCATTATGTGAAATGTTATCGTAAAACATTTCTGGGTGGCTGCAGCAGCCTCGCCCAGGAACTAACTCATTAAAAACACAAATTCTCAAGACTCTACTCCAGGCCTTCTGAAACAGAAGCTCATGGATGGAGCCCAGCAGTCTCTGTTTTAGCAAGACCTCCAAATAATTCTGATGCTCTAAAACAAAAGCAAGGGGTCAGCAAACCATTCTGGAAAAGCAAACGAGTAAATATTTAGGCTTTGAGGACTCAGAAAATCAAAGCTGTTATATGGTGCATGCTACATACTAAGTTGCATCAGTCATGTCCAACTCTGTGTGACCCCATGGACTGTAGTCCACCAGGTCTTCTGTCCATGGGATTCTCCAGGCAAGAATACTGGACTGGGTTGCCATGCCCTCCTCCAGGGGATTGTCCCCACCCAGGGATCTCTCATATCTCCTGCACTGGCAGGTGAGTTCTTTACCACTAGTGCCACCTGGGAAGCATTTATACAAAAAAGAGAACACAAATTTCCAAAAATTTTGCAATGTAATTCAAAATATAATATTATTGATAGTTTATAATAATCATAATAATAGAGTACTGTTCTTGTGTAATACAGGTCTACTGATAAGAAGTATGGAAATATTTTAGGATAACCTTTCACATTATGGGGATTCAAGTGGATGCTCCCTATCATCACATGGGGTTGCAAATGTTCATCTGTAAAAATGATTCTTAGCTCATACGAATGAGCCATGGGTCAGATGCCCACAGGACATACTGCCAACCCTTGCTCTAAAGCATCAGTGCCTGAAATTCAGAGAGCGAGCAAACATTAATCGCAGGGTCAGCGGAAAACCTCTCAATCAATCAGCAACTTTCAACTGGGGAGAGGATGACTTTGTCCGCGGAGGACATTTGGTATTGTTTGGAGACATTTTGGGTTGTCACAACTGAAGGGAGAGAATTGCTTCCATCATCTAAAGGGTAAAACATTCTACAATGCCTAGGATAAGTCCTGTCAACAAAGAATTGTTTGGCCCCAAATGCCAGTTGTGCTAAGGTTAAGAAACCCTCGCATAAATAACCCTTCACAGCTCACTTTAAGCCTGTAGACCTCCTTTCACTGCCTGTCCTCTTCCTCAGTCATACAGGCAGTGCCCAGTCCTATTCCTACTGTAACTTCCCAATTAAGATTTGAACTTGATATCTTTAAGTGCCTTTGCAAGGATATTTACAAGAAGCAAGGTTGTTCTTCCTGGAGTTTTCAGATTTTTATTGCTGAAGCAAAGTTCATGTCAATTCTAAGACTATTTAATTTCAGAACTGTCCTTCCAAAGGGAGCTTAGAGTCTGTTTTCTTCCAGGGATAGCCACATGAAACCAGACATTTGTTGTGAGGGGGAAAACAGTAAACAAGCTATTCAATAGGATCTTTGGCAAAATAAAACATCCTAGAACGTCCAAGGATCTTGGCGACTCTATATGATAACAATAGAAAATAATGAAGCCTTTTTGATTTAGACAACAGCAAACGATCCTGGTTGTGAAAAGGAAGTGGTAATTGATGTTATCCCATCTCGAATTCCTCCTTTTAAAAATGACACGTCAGAAGCTAAAACACTTTGAAGATCCTACTTACATAAACGATAAAGATACTTCCCCTTCTGCGTGGTGTAGTCCAAGTTCATGACTAGGTTATAAAATTGTATTTGCTGAGTGAGATGATGGCTGGCACTCCTGGAAGTCATTTGAAGCCAGGTGGCCTCTTACTGGCAATAGATGAGAATAAAATAGGAAAATACTGGTCTATACTAGGAAAATGTTTTTGTTTGTTGTTGTTTAGTTGGTAAGTTGTATCTAACTCTTTTGCAACCCCATGGCTTCTCTGTCCACGTGATTTCCCAGGAAAGAATACTGGAGTGGGTTGCCATTTCCTTCTCCAGGGTATCTTCCTGACCCAGGGATCAAACCTATGTCTCCTGCATTAGCAGGCGGATTCTTTACCACTGAGCAACCAGGGAAGGACAAGGAAAGGGAGATGTGAGCTAATATTCAATGAGGGTTTATTACGTAGCAGGCACCCTCTAGGTGTTTTCCTATGCCATATTATTACATAAGCCTGTGAGACAGGTACCACTCACTTCTTTCTACAGAATGAGGAACCTGAGGCTCAGAGAGGTGAATTAATTTGACAGGTCACACAGCTGATAGAGGCAGTATTGGAATCCAGGTATATCTGACTTCAAAAGTGAACTCTTAAACATTATTAAGTCACCACAGCTTTGTGGATACACATGGAACCATGTCATTTAGATATAAGCAATTCATATTAAGACAATGTCTTTACTAACCAGGGGTTAGCGAGAACCTGGAAGTTCACAAAAAATCCAGAAGTGGGACGCACTCTCCTGATGCGCAGTGTCCTGTGATGCTGGGGAGTTTGGTAAGATTGATTTGGGTATGAGTGTTCACTCCATTATCAAAGACAGCCTCACCCACTGGCCTTGGTGAACCTCAAAGTGCAGGGTTAGTGAGAAGTCTGTCTCCAAGAGTAACACCGAGAGGCTGGGAAATTGATCAAGTTTGTAGAAACATTTCATACAAAATGGCTTTCCTGGTGGCTCAGTGGTAAAGAATCCACATGCAAATGCAGGAGAGGCAGGAGATATGGGTTTGATTCCAGGATCAGAAAGATCCCCTAGAGTGGAAATGGCAACCCACGCCAGTATTCTTGCCTGGAAAATTCCATGGACAGAGGAGTTGGCAGGCTACAGTCCATGGGGTCACAGAGAGTCAAACATAACTGAGTGACTGAGCATGTATGCATTGTATAAAGGAAGAAAAAAAATTTATTCTTTTTACAATGCAAACCACAGAGAGTAAAACCTTCTTGGTTAGAGAATATAGTTAAAGGAGAGAACAGGGTATCAAAAATCCTAGGCTAACGCCAAAATAGATGTATTGGTTATAAAAAGGAGAAAAATCATAGTGCGGTTGCTCTAGTCAGGAGGAAGAAGTTTCCTTCTGCGCTGCAGGGTTCTTCTGGCTGATCTGAGTTAACTTGACATGAGACAGATTAGCAAAAGAAAAATCACAAAGAGGTGTAATAACATGTACACATAGCAGAAAGCAAGGAGGAACTAAAAAGCCTCTTGAAAGTGAAAGAGGAGAGTGAAAAAGCTGGCTTAAAACTCAACATTCAAAAAACAAAGATCATGGCATCCGGTCCCATCACTTCGTGGCAAATATATGGGGAAACAATGGACACAGTGACAGACTTTATTTTCCTGGGCTCTAAAATCACTGCAGATGGTGACTGCAGCCATGAAATTAAAAGACACTTGTTCCTTGAAAGAAAAGCAATGACAAACCTAGACAGCATATTAAAAAGCAGAGACATTACTATGCCAACAAAGGTCCATCTAGTCAAAGCTATAATTTTTCCCATAGTCATGTATGGATGTGAAAGTTCGACCATAAAGAAGGCTGAGCGTTGAAGAATCAATGCTTTTGAACTGTGGTGTTGGAGAACAGTCCCTTGGACAGCAGGGAGATCAAATCAGTCAATCCTAAAGGAAAATAACCCTGAATATTCATTAGAAGGACTATTGCTGAAACTGAAGCTCCAATACTTTGGCCACCCGATGCGAAGAGCTGACTTATTAGAAAAGACCCTGATGTTGGGAAAGATAGGAGTAGAAGGAGAAAGGGACGACAGAGGACAAGATGGTTGGATGGGATCACCGACTCAGTGGACATGAGTTTGAGTAGGAGAGATGGTGAAGGACAGGGAAGCCTGGTGTGCTGCCAACCACGGGGTCGCAGAGTCGGACACGACTGAGATACCAAACAACAACAATACATGGAGAGTGTTTCTCTGGTGGCTCAGCGCTAAAGAATCCGCCTGCAGCGCAGGAGCCACAGGAGACGCCAGGTCGATCCTCGAGTCAGGAAGCTCCCCCAGAGGAGGGCATGGCAACCTGCTCCAATATTCTTGCCTAGACAAAGGAGCCTGGTGAGCTACAGTCCATAGGATTGCAAAGAGTCAGATACGACTGAAGTGACTTAACACACACACACATGCATACATGGGAGAGACACAGGGACACTGAATAACTTGCCAAAATGGTCAAAATTCCCACCATCTTCAGCTACAGAGAAAAGAGGATGTTCAGGGTATCAATTTGGGCCTTTCAAGGGGAGGAAAGCAACCGACATGAAAATAGAAAAGCAAATGTTTGGCAGAGACAGGGAGACACAGAGTGGACTCTGATCTAAGGCTGGTCTACAGTTTCAACCCACAAAGCCTAGCCCATAGTCTTTGCAGGTATCTCTGGTGATAGCTCTATTCTGCAAGCAGCTCCTTGATCTAAATTCTTTAGGCAGCTGGGGGTGGGGGTTGGGGATGCTTGAACAGAAAGGCTTCCTGAGTCTTTTGTTTCTTGATTGTTTTCCACTCAAAAGAATCCCCATGCCAAAGAGACATTTGGGGTGGCAGATTTTGCTCCCCAACACTACCTGCTGTTGGGTCACAAATGCTCTTGTACACAGCAGACAAGGAGAGATCAAAGAAAGGGACACAACACTCTAGATTGGTATGTGGCAAGTTTAATAAGCAAGGGAACTTACTTATTAGGCTTGTCCTGGGCCACTGAGAGATGAGTGGATCTCCATCCCCACTGGCCAAATCTTCAAAGTTTATACAGAGGCCTTCAGTGGATTCAGTCATATATTTCATGCAGATGGTCTCAACAATACCTACTCTCTCAAGGCTGTGTCCCTGAAGCAGCTCCTAGTATAAGAATGATGGGTAGAACTTACATTCCAAGGACAGGGAATAGAGTGAGGAGCCTCCAACTGCCTGGGTTCAACTCACAGAACAACCAGAGGTCCTGTCTTCTCAGTGACCATCTCCAATATCCATACAGGAAAGAGAAATGAGAAGGAGGAGGAAAAAGATGGATTTCTCCAAATATCTGCTCCTTATAGGAAAGAAAGAAAGTGAAGTCGCTCAGTCATGTCAGCCTCTTTGCAAACCCATGGACGGTAGCCCATCAGGCTCCTCCGTCCATGGGATTCTCTAGGCAAGAATACTGGAGTGGGTTGCCATTCCCTGCTCCAGGGCATCTTCCTGACTCAGGGATCGAAGCCAGGTCTCCCGCATTGCAGGCAGATGCTTTACCCTCTGAGCTACCAGGGAATCCTGCGTTCCTCAGAGGAAGCTCATATCAAGTTGAAATCCCAACTCAGAGACACATTTTCCCAGGCACAACTCAATACAAGCTCCATATGTACAAGGAAAGAGATGCAATTTAAGTCAAGTCTGCTGTCCTACACTCAGGGATGGGTGCTTCCTCTCCTGCTGACCCCAATCATTCAGAAGACCCAACCCCTAGCCCTCCACTCTGCTACTCTACTCCAACACCCACATGCACATACAACTCCAGAGTAACACAAAGGGAGACCCTGAGCAGCTTCCAAAGAACTGTTTTCTTTCCCACATTCTGTGTTCAGAGAACAATGTCACACAACCCCCAAAAAAGTGTATATATAAACATGCATGACTTCCCAGGTGGTGCTGGTGGCAAAGAACCCACCTGCCAAGTCAGGAGACATAAGAGATGTGGGTTTGATCCCTGGGTCGGGAAGATCCCCTGGAGAAGGAAATGGCAACCCACTCCAGTATTCTTGCCTGGAATCACATGGACAGAGGAGCCTGGTGAGCTACAGTCCCTAGGGTCACAAAAAGTCGGACACGACTGAAGCAACTTAACAAACAGGCAGATGATCAAGAGTTAAATCTAAATTAAAATAGTCAGGGATGATGTTATCAGTCAGGGTATAAGTGACCTGGCCCACTGGCTAATGCAATTCCCAATAAGCAGAAAAACCAACTTGTCACAAGAGTCCTGAGGAGACGTTTCCCCTAAGTAAATCATAGTGGATTCTACCAGCAACACTAATGAGTCTGGTAAAAAAATGTGGAAAGCTAGTATGTTCAATTACAATAATACCTGGATAAAGCCTAATAGTAAAAATACTTCTTATGTTGTTACAAGAGAAGCCTTATCATTAGGTATGAGATTTCCCTGGAAAAGATCCCCCCTCAGTGGGCTTCACATTCAGAAACCCAAGTAAATATTTTTACAAATGTGGAAAATAAGGAAATACTTGGAAATATCCATGTGCTCATCTTTGAGAAACAGGATGATCTGGATATGCATTTATATTTCATAATTTTGTATTTTCCAAATTTTCTTTAATAAACATGTAGTATTTTAATTTTTAAAAACAAGACCTTCTGAAATACATAAATACAAAACAAACTTCAAAAAAACAAAGATTTAGATTCTGAATTCTGCTTCCAAGCTGATATTTGAATGTCCTAATTTCAAAAAACTAAAATGATCTCTCTAAAAACAGTGTCATATTCATTTTAATAACTGAACTTGAATCATGAATTTCAAAACGCAATAGATCTTAATTTCATTTCATTCTATGAACAAAGATAAAACAACATACCTTGAGGGGAAAACTTTACTTAAACATGTTTCAACTACCAATGATAAAAGAAAAGGAAATATTTATGAGTCTGAGTAAAAGAAAGAGAATTCTTTTAAGTTCTTAACTAGAGACACTTTTGGAGAAGAATTAGCTAAAGGGGGAAAAAATTGCATAAAGAGTTGAAGGAAAAATAAATTATTTATCAGCTCTCCTGCAGCGCCTTCTAAACTTCAGCTTTGCATCAAAAGATGCCTGACGTGAGCTAATTTCCGTAGCACATTTCCATTTAGAATTACATTGTAGGTTTCAAAACGTCCTCGTTCTATGCACATGTTACACATGCAAGAAGTTAGTTAGATACAATGCTAACTTTATTATATAATGAGAGCTCTCTGTACAGGGTGGATGTATTCCTGGAAAGATGTATAAAAATCAAATATTTGAAAACTACTTATGAATTCGTACTGAAAGTAGAACCTTTAGGAAACCAAGAATCCTTGGATTTTATATATGTATATATATAACTACTAAATCATCCATCTGGCAAGCTTAAGTGTTTTTCATATTTGCTTTCTTCCAAAGAGACATGTTTGGACAATATGCAGAGAAGCCCCTGACAAAATCTATTACTTATAATAAAGGTTAGAATTTTAATATAAGATCAAAGAACGGTTGACTAGTTAGAACAATCTGAGTAGAACTAAAGCAAAACATACACCCTGCCTCAATAGAGATAATACTTAAATCTGTTTCCCATACTAAGAATTTTCAGCATATTTAACTAATTTAAGAATGAATTTTCCCCTTTATTTTAGTTGATGGCATCTGCAAGCCAGTTGGCACTATTAGGAGCTATATGAGTTCCAGATAGCTTTTAAAAGGTAATTATTTTCAGGCCATTCATGTATTTTTAAATAGTTAATCTAGAATTCAGAATATAATTTGCCTTGTGTGTTTGACATTTCGTCAGGGAAAATACAAATGCTTCAAAACAATGATAATATCAACTGTGATTACAGTAAATTAGAATCACATCTTCAGTCTCCTCCCCTGGGGTTGTTTTGGGACCAAGACATACACATCTCAAGAAATTAAATTGCAATAACTAATTCACCTCGATACTGAGCAAGAAAAACTGAAGGAGGTTACCTGAATCAGAAGTGCTGTCTCCTTTGTTTCTGTGGAGGACTGTCAACCCCCTGGGGAAGCTGGGGGAACGCAAGAGCCCTGAAGATATAATTCTTGAACTGGATAGACCACTCCACTGTTTTGCAAAGCTACACCTGGAACACCCATTGGATCCTAAGGATGCTCATTGTCTTGGAGCAGATAACATGATATAAGTGCAGAAAGAATGCTGATTCTATCATCACTAACAACAGCTACCATTATTATACCCCTTCCACTGGGGCTCCTCATGGGCTAGACCTTCTGCAGATTTTACCTCAACTGTTATTGACAACACTGTTCCAAAGAAGATACTAGTATCTCCATTCTACTCCTAGGAAAACTATAACTAAGTTAAAGTGATTTGGCCAAAGTCACACAGGTAGCGAATGGCAGAAGGGAGTTTTTCTCAATCCATATCTGAGTCTTAACCCCAGGGTGTTCCCAGTGTGCCAAGCTTCAGATGAAGAATCAAGTATTTATGCCAATTGTGATAGCCAGCCTCCAAGATGACCCCGGGGATCCCAGCTGCCTGAGATTTCCATCCTGGCATAATCTCTTCACACAGCACTAGGGTGATCTCTGTGACTAATGGCATATGGCAGAAGCGATGGTATATCACTTCTGTAGGTTATAAAAGGTTGGGACTTGCCTCTTGAATTCTCTTTCTCCATCTCTCTCTCACTGTCTCTCTCTCTCCTCACTCTGTCTCTGTCTCACCTTTTGCTCTTAGAGAATCAAACTGTCATACTGTAAGCCATCTTATGAAGAGGGCTATGGCAGAGGAACTGAAGCCTCAGGCCACCAGACAGAGAGGAACCAAGGTGTGCCAACAGCCACACGAGTGAGTTTGGAAGCAGATGCTCCAGCGCCTGTCAGTCCTTGATGTGACTGCCAACCTGTTCAACGGCTTGACTGCAACCTCATGAGAGACAGAATCAATCAGCTAAGCGGTTCCAAGTTCTTTAATGTCAACAGTTGTGTGAGATAATGTTTGCTATCAAGCTGCTAAGTTTTGGGGCAATTTTTTACACGCATTACTAAATCACCAGTATACTAAATCACCAGTGTACTTTAAAAGATGATAAAATATGTAATTGCTTCCCTCGTACATGACATATGTCAAGCCTTGTGCTAAATACCACGGGAGAAATTAAAAAGCTTAAGAATAACATGACCCCAGTCCTCAAGTAACTCTGAGCTGGAGGGAAAGAGAAAAAACATATATGTAGATAGATCACAAATTTTTAAAGTATATTTCAGTGGTTTTTCTCTTGGGCTTTTCTGTAAATAGTTATCTTCTCCCTAAGTTAGCCCAAATTATCTAACCAGATGCTTTGGGGATATTAGGATTATTACAGAATAGCTACAAAGAAAAAGAAAAGGTTATAATTAAGGCTTCTTAAATTCAAAATAACATTTTCTTATGAGATAATTGGTTATAAGCCAGACATTTTTGAGAACGAAACAATTTTCTTAATTCTTTTAGCTCCCATTTAACATATCAAGGGCTAGTCCTGGCATATTAAATCAGACTTTCTCCCAAGATGTAGAGAATATTATAACTTCCTACCTAGGACAGTTACCCTGGAGCAGAAGGAAGATACGGCATAGGAAGAATAAGAAAACGGCAACCAGTAGTGGACACTGTGGTCGCCCAGACTCTTCCAGGACTGAAAGGCCCACCCTTCCAGACCCTGGGAGTGCTGCAGGCACACGGCCCTCAGCTAAAGCTTGCCCAGGCTACCCCTCTGCAGGGTAGCTCCCATCCGACACCTGATAACTGCATGCTCAGTCTCATCTCAGTCTCTTCGTGACCCCATGTCCTGTAACCTGCCGGGCTCCTCTGTCCATGGGATTCTCCAGGCAAGAATACTGGAGTGGGTTGCCATTTCCTCCTCCAGGGGACCTTCCCTACCCAGGGCTCAAACCTGTAGCCCCTGCATCGGCAGGCAGATTCTTTACCACTGAGCCACCTGGAAAGCCACTAGTCACTGCAGGGCAGTATAAAGGCTTTGGCCTTTTGCCCCAAGTCAGGACAATTCTAACAGACCATCCCTAGCTCCCCACATGCCGGCTGGAGCCAGCAAACCTGCATCACAACCCAACTTCTCCCTCCACCCAGTCAGCCTTTCTTCCTTTGCTCCCATGAGCGGTGATCCTGAGAGGACTCCCTGATAAACCTTCTGGAAACTGAACTGCCACTCTATCTTATTTCCAGAGAACCTAAGCTGTGGGTGTGGTCCCTTTGGGTCCCACTGTACACGCATAGAAGGAGAGGGGTAGCAGAGCAGAATCAGACATGTGTCCTGAACCACAAAGTACCAGAGAGGGAGGAACTGATGACACATCATTGGCAGATGGCCTCTTACCCAGCTTGCTATCTGGGACCTAAGAGATCACCGGGCAGGCTAGCATTGTACCAACAGGAGCCACAATACAGCGAGGAGGATGGACTAGGGGAGCTGGGCAAATTGAAGATCAAGTTTGTTCTTCTGACTTTTCCTGGTTCCCAGGGCTGAGGAAATGCTAAGTTGGGGGCCAACAGACCAGCCTGTGTCCCTCCAAGCAAGATATGTGGGAAGAGACTTCTCAGTCTAAGGGTCACTTACTGGCTATGGCAGAGTTTCAGGGGGTCTTCAGTCCTGAGTCAGCAAGGGGAGGTGAAGGCAGCAAGGAAAGGAGATAAGATCCAGGTAGTGCTGGAAAAGATCAGATGCAGATTCAGACATCAGTGGTGAACTGGAGCAGAATGGCCAGGTGTGGCATCAGACCAACAAACCCAAAAGGCTAGGTCAAGGTTGGAGGGCTCTCTTTTACCCCACAGCTCTAAGATCACATAAACCATACTTTCTTCCCCTCCTACTGTTTGCTACAATTTTAGAAAGAAGGAAAGAAGGGAGCACGGAGCTGTAAAGTCTGATGTATTGATATTTAGCTGAATCACCCAAGCAGAGACTCCTATTAGCCTCAGTAAAGGTGATATGACTTCCATGGTGGTTGAAACAATCTCATGAAAAGCTGCAAATAAAAACAAAAATGTCCATTTGTAAAGTGCATTAGGCTATCAAGATACCTAACCTCATCTCCTGACATTTCTAATTTTGTAAAGACTGTTTTCAAGCTGATGAAATAATTTTTTAGGGTTGGAAACATTAGATTCTACGAAACCTTGCTTGTGAAAGCATTTCTAGTGCATTGTACGAACTGAGAGCCAGCAGTCCTGCCATGATGCCCCCTCCAAGTAGGGGCTCAGTGCAGGGTAGGCTGGCCAGGTTAGAAGCAGGATGAAGACTTGTGAGAAATACAGCTGGGTCTGCAGACATCAAGGGTGATGGGAAGGCCAAGTCAGTTGCCCCTTGTGATTAAGAGTCTCTGAAAGACAGTATCTGAAAGCTAGAGTCATCACACGTCCCAGCTTTCTTGAGAGAGCTGTGATTTATACAGAGGATCTTCATGCTCCATCCAGTCAGTACCCCCTTCCATTCTCAAAAATATCCCAATTTACTTAAGAAAGTATATGGTCACCTTAATTAAAATTTATTTAGTGTGCAGACATAGAGAACACCTATGGACACAGTGGGGGAAGGAGAGAGTGGGATGAATTGAGCGAATAGCTTGGAAACATATACATTACCATATGTAAAACAGAATGCCAGTAAGAATTTGCTGGGTAAAATAGGGAACTCAGCCTAGTGTTTTGTGACCACCTAGAGGGGTGGGGATGGGGGGAGGGTTCAGGAGGAAGAGGACATATGCACACCTGTGACAGATTCATGTTGATGTGTGGCAGAGGCCAACACAACATTATAGAGCTACTGTTCACTAATGATTGTATTTTGTTCTGTAAAAAATAAAAACAAGATAAAAAATAGAAAAAAGTTATTTGTTCAGAAGGAAATAATTATACATTTTAACATGTATGTGTATATACATACATATAGATATATATACACACATAAGCACAATGGAATATATATACACACAATGGTATATGTATACATATATATATACACACAATGTATATATACATATATATACACATGAAAGTGAAAGTGCAAGTTGCTCAATCATGTCTGACTCTTTGCAACCCCATGGACTATACAGTCCATGGAGTTCTCCAGGCCAGAATATGGAGTGGGTAGCCCTTCCCTTCTCCAGGGGCTCTTCCTGGCCCAGAAATCAAACCAAGGTCTCCTGCATTGCAGGCAGATTCTTTACCAACTGAGCTATCAGGGGAGTCCATATACATACGTACAATGGAATACTACTCAACCATGAAAAAGAATGATATAATGCCATTTGCAGCATAATGGATGGATCTAGAGATAACCATACTGAGTAAAGTCAGTCAGGCAGAGAGAGGCAAATGTTATATGATATCACTTATATATGTGATCAAAAATATAGCACAAATGAACATATTTACATAAAAGAAATAGACTCAGAGACAGAAAACAAATTTATGGTTCAGTTCAGTTCAGTTCAGTCGCTCAGTCGTGTCCAACTCTTTGCGACCCCATGAATTGCAGCACGCCAGGCCTCCCTGTCCATCACCAACTCCTGGAGTTTACTCAAATGGTTAATGAAAGGCAAAAGGAGGGAGGATACATTAGGAGTTTGGGATTAACAGATAAAAACTACTGCATATAAAACACATAAAGGCTCCTCTGTTCATGGAATTCTCCAGGCGAGAATACTAGAGTGGGTTGTCACTTCCTTCTCCAGGAGACCTTCCTGACCCAGTGATTAAAACTGGGTCTCTCACACTGCAGACAGATTCTTTACCATCTGCTACTATATAGCACAGGGAACTATATTCACTATCTTGTAACAACCTATAATGGGAAAGAATCTGAAAAAGAACACATACATATATATGTGTATTTGACTAACTGCTGTATGCCAGGAACTAACACAAAACTGTAAATCAACTATACTTCAATTTTTAAAAGAGAGAGAAAGAGAGGTAGGAGAGAAGCATCCACATGGGCAAGAACCAAAGCCCCTGGGCAGTCTGCAGACAGAGGTGGGAGCAGTCAGAGGACCAGCAGAGACAGGTGTGCCAGAAGCTTAGCATTGCTGCAAATATCAAGGACATACACCTAAAAAGATGGTGAGAACTGGATTAGAAAGGGGTCCAAGCTGGGTAAATGTTGCCAGAGTTTTGGAGAGACATAAATACTCTGGGATTGTCTATATGAGAGAATTTTAAATACCAGAGTTAGTTACAAAGATGATGCCTTAGATGAGAGTAGTCAGTAAGAAGGCTGGCTTTGCTGTTGTTACAATCTAACTTTCTGAATAGGAAAACAGTCATATGGTTAAAATGTCAAAATGGATAAAATTATGTATGATTTTAAAACTTCCCTCTTCTCCTCTCCAACCACTCCTGTTTCCTCTCCCTTTTCTTGTCTATCCTTCCGAAGATACTTTACATCATAGAAACCAAGAAAATTCTCATTCATCCCCTCCCTTTTGGTTTACATCAATGACAGCATATTATATAAATAATTCACATCTTGCTTTTTTTTAATCAAGAAACAAATCTTGAAGATTGTCCTATGTCAAAGAAATAGGAGCACTCAAATTTTTTATGGCCTCATAGTATTCCATTAAATAGGCATATCATGGCTTATTTAACAGTCTCCTCCTGATGGAAATCCAATCTTTTCCTATTAATAGCAATGTTGCTATTACTGCCCCTCTACATTCACCAGTGCACACTTCTAAGCATACCTATAGGATGCTTTTAGAAGGGGAATTGCTAATGCAAAAGATACATGCATTTGTAATTTTGCAATATTTGGTGATGTTGCAGTTCATGAAAGTTGCACCAAAGGGCATTCCCACCAGAGGATCTGGTTCTCCAAAGACCAGTGAACTCAGCAGGCTGTTAAACCTTTTGATTTTTGACCAGTACTGAGATGGACATAGAGATGAGAAACACTGCTTTCTCTATTCTTGCTTTTTTCTGAGAAGTAAAGGAGAAACCCATGGCTCCACCTTTACATTCACTCCTCCTGCCCCCACCCCAGAAAAGTAAAGTGAGCCCCTGACATATGAACCTTCAAGTTGTGAACTTTCAGAGATGCAAACATATGTTCTCATGTCTAATCACATAAATTGGTTCATGTGTCTGGCAATCATTGTCGCATGCGTGCATTCTCTACAAGTGGTTGCACTTTGGGGTACTTTACTGTACAATGCTATATAGAGTTCAGTATTACTCTACCATCTCCCAGCTTCTCTTGCTCCTCCAGTCAGTAATTATACTTACCTGTTCACCCAAAACCAGTCCCTGCATGCCAGCTGTCATACTTAACACTGTACTTTCCAAGATACTATACTGTAAGATTTTAATAGTTTTCTTTAATGTACTATCTGTGTGAAAACTATTATAAACCTGTTATTGGACAATACTATATAGGTGATTTGTTAGTTGGGTACCTGGGCTAACTTTGTTGGGCTCACAAGTTGGACTTACAAATGGGCTCTCAGAACAGAACTTATTCATATGAGGGGATTTACTATAAAGTCACTTATCAGATTAATAAAGTTAGGAAGCATAAACTAATCAATTCTCCTCTAAGCTTGTCTTCTCTGCACAGAAAACTGTTCTTTCCCTTTCCTCTATGCCACATAGAGTGGTTATTGTCACTAAGTCACCGCTGACTCTGTGACCCCAGGGACTGCAGCACGCCAAGCTTCCTTGTCCTTCACTATATCCCAGAGTTTGCTCAAACTCAGGTCCATTGAATTGATGATGCCATGCAACCATCTTATCCTGTCACCCCCTTCTCCTCCTGCCCTCAACATTCTCCAGCATCAGGGAATTTCCCAATGAGTCAGCTCTTCACATCAGGTGGCCAAAGTATTGGAGCTTCAGCTTCAGCAACAGTCCTTCCAATGAATATTTAGGGTTGATTTCCTTTAGGAGTGATTGGTTTGATCTCCTGGATCAAGATCCCCTTGGACAAGGGACTCTTAAGGGTCTTCTCCAACACCACAGTTTGAAAGCATCAGTTCTTCAGTGCTCAGCCTTCTTTACAGTCCAACTCTCACATCCGTACATGACTACTGGAAAAACCACAGCTTTGACTATACAGACCTTTGTCGGCAAAATGATGTCTCTGTTTGAATATGTTGTCTAGGTTTGTCATAGCTTTTCTTCCAAGGAGCAAAAATAAAGACGCTGCCACATTCTGGGAGTCAGTCTATGACCTAGTTGACTCTCAAACTGAACTTTATCTTAGAAATGAGCCCTTATCAGTAATGAGGAGATTTCAGCCCCTAACTGCTATGCCTTATTTTTGTTTCTCAATTTGTTCACAGTTCAAACAGGGCAGAAGGTCAGAGACCCAAGTAGGTGCTTCAGATTGAAAGAGATGCTATCTTAACTTTTTCCTAGGAGTTTACATCTCAACTAGGAAGAATAACCAAACATGGGAGTTGTCCACCCAGGTAGCATTTTTCCAAGAGATGTCATCTACCTCTGAATCACGGGGAATGGTAAGAGTAGAGAAAACTATTTAAAATACAAATTCTGGGCTCAACCCAGAATTTCTGAACTGGAATCATTGGGTGAGGGAGGAGAATAATGGGGAGCGGTGAGGTCGAAAGGTTTTCATTTCGTAACAAGCTTCCCTTGGTGAACTTCAAGCACAGTTAGATAGTATTGCACTCGAGATTTATTATTAGGACTTCCCTGGCAGTCCAGTGGTTAAGAATCCATCTGCAAATGTAAGGGACATAGGTTCAACCCCTGGCCCGGGAAAATTCCACGTGCCTTGGGGTAACTAGCCTGCGTGTCACAACTACTGAGCCTGCGCTCTAGAGCCTGTGCTCCGCAACAAGGGACACCACCACCCCGAGAAACCACAGCTAGAGTTGTCCCCACTTGCCGCAACCAGAAAAAGCCTGTGTGCAGCCACGAAGACCCAGCACAGCCTAAAATAAATAAAGAAAAATTTTTTAAAAGATTCATTACTAATCCTAATAAATTCCTATATCACCTATATGATTATGGTATCCAAAGCCAAGGAAGAAAGAGCTAGAGAAAGTATGACTCAGGAGTAAAAACTTGAAATGTTAAGAACTGACAAGTGCTAGCAAAGAATAACAGGGAAGAAATATTCATGAGGCTATTTAAAAAAATAGATAAATAGCTTTCTCCTATTAGGGACGATACTTCAAAGCTGAGTGCCATCAAAGAAGAGGGATGAATAGGACAAATGAAAGCTGTGGGTTTCAATTATTTATCAGCATGGTGAAAAATGAAATTTGGAGGATTCAGAGCCTTCCACATATTCTAAATAAACTACACTTGCCTGGCTAGATTAATTAGTACGTTAAAAGACTGGTTGTTAATTAGTTGCCTTTACATTGCTCTACCTAGCCACAATCAGACTGGGGAGTTTTAATCTCAGTATTCTTGCCTGGAGAATCCATGGACGGAGGAGCCTGGCGGGATACAGTCCATAGGGTCACAGAGTCAGACACGACTTCCCGACTCAACCACCACCACCACCACTGTCAGTTGACTGTTAACAGTGAGAAGTCATTGCTTCAGAAATTGTTCCCTGGAAACTGCATAAGGTCTAATGTTGAAAAATGTATCTGTACACACATTTCTGTATGAGCTAGGAAATAGTCCAGCTTGCTGATGCTTTCTCACATTGCCTCGGCTTTGTAAAGCAGGCTTCAGTCTCTCTCATCCATCCTTCCAAAACCAAGTATGAACCAGCTTCATGGCCAGCAAAGCTTCCACAGAGGAAGACAAAATATGCTGAATTGGTTAAATCACTTTATGTGTACTAAGTCACTTGAGTTGTGTCCAACTCTTTGCAATGCTATGGACCATACCCCGCTAGGCTTCTCTGTCCATTGGATTCTCCAGGCAAGAATACTGGAGTAGGTTACCATGACCTTCTCCAGGGAATCTTAACCCAATTTAATTCATTAGTTATCTTATTAAGGTCTATTCTTTACATGTATACTAAAAAGTTTTGGTATAGTTTGAAAGAAGAAAAACCACAATGATCTTAAAAACTAAAATATTCTTCCCTTTTCCATCTACATGTCTATGTATGGCCAAATTATTTTTACATGCTACTTCAGTTGAAACACATTGCAACATATTGAATGAAGAAACAGATATGAGAACACAACTGTGTCTTATCAGGCCAGATATTGTCTAGTTTAATCATTCATTGGCACATACACTCCATGTCATATTTCCTTGGCATGGCAGATCCTCTCTGATCAGACAGCAGCAACATCACCAATTAGTACAGAAAAGAGCCATTATGTGTGCAGGCAACTGGATGAAAGGAGATAAATCATGAGAATGCTCTGATACAATTTTCAAAATTGATGGAATGAAATGCAAAATTAAAACTTTAAGTATGTTTTATCACTTTTGTAATTGACAGAGATTTTCCTTCTTATTAATGATATTATATCTAAAGTGGGCAGAAATACACTGCTGTATCTGCTTATGGGAACATTAATTAGTATGACAGCTACAGATTTTTAGATCTCAAATAAATGCTGCAGGGCCCCAGGATTTGCAGGATTCCAGGGATCGCTTTTACATGGAACTGATATCTAAGTGGAGCTAACACATCTGTAGGCAGTGATTCTACATGCATACACTTTGACTCAGATACTCCAGTTGTAAGAACTTTTCCTTAGAAAATGACTAAGGATGTGAACAAAAGCCGAAATCCTTATCACGGAGTAGTCTACGATAAAGCAAAATGCAGACAAACATAACAATCAATGCCGCATGGGACTTTCCCACTGGTCTCGTAGTTAAGAACTGCCTTCCAATGCAGGGGATACAAATTCAATCCCTGGTCAGAGAACTGAGATCCCACATGCCAGAGAGCAACCAAACCCATGTGCCACAACTAGAGAACCCACAAACCGCAAGGTAGATCCCACATGCCACAGTGAAGAGCTGACACTGTAAATAAAGACAAGTAAATAGTAAAGCAAGGATCAATAACACATAAAATAAATTGGTACATCTATCCTCTGAAACCCCTATGTATCAAGGGATAGGTATATATTCAGTGACTTCTATGGCATAGCACAAAAGCATCATGTAGCTAAAACAGTATGTGTGAGATGATACATTTTTCTTTGGTAACTGTAATCAGCTGTAGCTGAGCATCATTAGACTAGAGTGGTAATGCGCATAGCTCTGCAAACAGATTGCCTAGTTTAAAATCAGGCTTTGACACTTATTAACCAAGGAGTCTTGGGCACAGTCCTTTGCCTAGTGGGAATCTGAAATGTGGTTACTGCTTAGAGTCATCAGCATCCAGAAAGAGTAGAGAGAGATAAGGAAAGGCTCCATCTTCCCAGCTCCACAGAAGGCTCACGGGAGCAATATTCTTCCAAATCTTGCCCTGCTATCTTAGAGGTGGCCCTATGCCCTCAACAGCTTCCCCAGCTACAGAGCGTCTACTTACCTACCAGCTCCTTCCACATGAAAATGTCCAGTCCAAATTTTTGAAGTTTATTTGAAAGCTTCTTTGAAGTGTAGAGTTTATTTACATTGGGAGCAAAATACCTAATCACAGATGCAAAAGTATTCCAGCAACTATTCTCATCAGCTAGCTTCCTGAGCACAGAAGTACTTCTTGGTGATTTGTTACTGACAATTTGATGGCATCATATATCCTGAGATCAGCAAGTTTTTCATAAAAGGGCTACATGTCTAAAGATACTACTTTCTCACTCTTGAGAGCTTCTCTCAGGCTGGGGTACCTAAGTACCTCAGATTTGAGGTCTATAAAGAAAAGAGTTCTAGAGCTCAAAACCTTCATTCATCATTCCCGAAGTCCTCCCTGATCCAGGGCCTCCTTGCTGACAGTAAATATAATCCACATCCATGCTGCTCACTCTCCTCCTGGCACCTGGGGGGATGGCACATCTCTGACTACTTGAGGTCAGGTGCAACCATAGCACTGGTTTTGGCCCTTGAAACAAAATAGGAAGTTCTGCCTTCTGGGTGGAAGCTCTCATGCCAAAGTGAGGTTCTCCAGGGCTTTCTTTACTGCATCACAATAACCCACAATGTCCCAGATGGTGGAGTCGCTTCAGTCATGGCCAGCTTCTTGCAACCCTCTGGACTGTAGCCTTCCAGGCTTCTCTGTCCAAGGGACTCTCCAGGCAGGAATACTGGTGTGAGTTACCATGCCCTTCTCCAGAGGATCTTCCCAACCCAGGGATTGAATCCACATCTCTTATGTCTCCTGTATTGGCAGGAGGGCTCTTTACCATTAGTGCCACCTGGGAAGCCACCATTAATTAGGGTCTTTGCATGAGATGGCCTGGAACAGTCTCCTGGAATGCAGAAAGATTCACCATTGTTGCTTAAAGTCAGCAAACTTTTTTGGGAAAGGTCTGAGTAGTAAATATTTTCAACTTGGCAGACCATATGGTTTCCATCAGAGCTGCTCAACTCTGCCCTTATGTGGCATACAGGCAGCCCCAAATGATACGTAAATGATATGTAAATGCATGTTCCAGTAAAATGTGACTCATAAACTCAGGCAGTGGACCAGAAATAACCTTGGACCATAGCTTGCTTACCTCTGTTTTTGTTTCTACATCAAAACTTTCTTTTTAAGTGAAGAAATTATTTGTTCTTACTTCAATGAAGTGCACACGTGCTTGCTAAGTCATGTCAGTAGTATTTGGTTCTTTATGACCCCATGAACTGTAGCCCTCCAGGCTCCTCTGTCCATGGGATACTCTAGGCAGCAATGCTGCAGTGGGTAGCCATACCCTCCTTCAGGGTATCTTCCCGGCCCAGGAATTGAACCTGCATCTCTTATGTCTCCTGCGTTGGCAGCCGGGTTCTTTACCACTGGAGCCAATTGACAAATAAAAATGTTTATGTCTAAGATGTGCAACAAGATGACTGGATACATATATAATGTGAAATAATGACCACAATCAAGCTAAATAATACATCTGTCACCTTGCACAGTTACCATGCATGCGTGTGTGTGTGTGTGTGTGTGTGTGTGTTGTGAGAACATGCCTGCCTCTGTTTTAAGCCATGAAAATGTTGGGGTTGTTTGTGACCACAGTATAACCTAGCCTTGGCTGATTGATAAAGAAACAACAAGTCTCCTAGGCAGTACACCTGAGCAACAAGTCATAGGTGGTAACACAACTTTTCATGGTGACTTGCTAAGTCACTTCAGTCATTTCCTACTCTTTGTGACTCTGTAGACTGTAGCCTGCCAGGCTTCTCTGTCCATGGGGTTCTTTAGGCAAGAATACTGGTGTGGGTTGCCATGCCCTTCTCCATGAGGTCCTCCTGACCCAGGGATCAAATCTACATCTCTTCGGTCTCCTGCATTAGCAGGCAGGTTCTTTACCACTAGCGCCACCTGGGAAGCACCATGGTGACTTGGGTCATGAAAGCCTTTGAAATAACAGTCCTTTGAAGACAAAGCAAAAGGTTATTGATGAGCTATGGGAAGGAAACAGAGAGGTATTTCTAAGGAGAAATTAGACTTGTCCTAAGAGTTGAAAAAAGATGGTTAAATACCATGAGGAATGGCCAGTGCTTTTCAGAGCCACAAAGAACACCTTCCCTGGCTCCTTGCAGCCATGTCAGATCTAACACCCACCACAGACAGTCTTTCCAAGAGAAAACCTCTACAGTATTAGTTCTCAAACTTCAGCCTGCACCAAGATCACCTGAGAACTGGTCAAAAGCCCAGATTTTGGAGGACCCTGCTCCTAGAATTTCCATTTCAGGAGGTCTAGGGTAGGCCAGGAGAATCTACTTCTGCCACAAGTTCCCAGTGACGTTGCTGATGCGGGTTCTTGAGAAATATAACCAAGCAGGACCCTATGGTGCCTTCCCAGGACAGACCCCTCCCACATCCTCTGCACTAGATCCTCTCTGAAATACCCAGATGCTGTTTTACAGATGCTAAAACCACCACCACACATAAGAAATTGACTACTTGATGATCATAAGCATGTAGCCCCCAGACCTACTGGTCCCCTAGGATTGATAAGATTAACCCTTGTGACACTGCTCTGTTAGTTCACCATCAACCAAACAGAGAAATGTGCACAAGCTAATCACAGGTCCTGGGATGTCCCTCCGTCATCTTGCCTTTAAAAGGGCTTTCCCAAAACCCATCAGGGAGCCGGGGTTTTTTGAGCACTAATTGTGCCAGACCCCTTGTATGGTGCCCTATACAATAAACACTGCACTTTCCTTCATTACAATCTGGTGTCCACAGACTGGCTTTACTGCATGGAGGCAAGAAGACCCAAGTTTGATTCAGTAACAGAACCACTGTTCTTCAGTTAGTACCAGTTCCATCTTGAGGAAGAACAGAGAAGAATCTTTAGTTTCAAGATGTCCTGCATTCTGGACAGAGAAAGAAATATCATACGGCATCCCTTATATGTGGAATCTAAAAAGAAATGATACAAATGAACTCAACTACAAAACAGAAAGACACTCACAGACTTAGAAAACAATTTAAGATTGCCGGGGCTAGGGATGGTTAGGGACTTTGGGAAGGTCATGAACACAGTGCTATATTTCAAACGTATGACAACAAAGACCTATTGTATAGCACATGGAACTCAGTTCAGTGATATACGCCAGCCTGGATGGGATGGGAGTCTGGGGGAGAATGGACACATGTATATGTATGGCTGGGTCTCTTCACTGCTCACCTGAAACTACCACAACATTGTTAATCGGTTTATCCCAAAACAAAATAAAATATTTAAAGTTAAAAAAAAATGTCCTGCATGTGGTACATTGCTGCTGCTGCTAAATCACTTCAGTCGTGTCCAACTCTGTGCGACCCCATAGTTGGTAGCCCACCACGCTCCCCTGTCCCTGGGATTCTCCAGGCAAGAACACTGGAGTGGGTTGCCATTTCCTTCTCCAATGCATGAAAGTGAAAAGGGAAAGTCTCTCAGTTGCCAACTCTTAGTGACCCCAAGGACTGCAGCCCACCAGGCTCCTCCATCCACAGGATTCTCCAGGCAAGAGTATTGAAGCGGGTTGCCATTTCCTTCTCTGAGTGGTACATTATTCATGGTTTAAAGTGATGGCATCAAGGTGAGCGTGGCACAGAATTCAATCCTATCACTGCCATTCACTAGAGGGTGACCTTGGACAAGTTACTTCTCTGAAACCTCTAGTCCTTCTTCAGGGAAGATATGGCAAGAATATTTACCCCACAGGGTTGTTGAGAGTGAACAGGTAACACATGTCAGGCTTTTAGAATGATACAGTCTAGAAATCTGAGGAAGCATCTCCTCTATCTGGTTCCCCTCCATATGTGCCCCTGCCCCCTGCCACCTACTGGCACTTCATCAGTCAGTCCAGCCTGAGCTGGTGACTGGCTTCCGGGGAAACCGCCAGGTTTCATAAAGGACAGTTGTGGAAATGAGGCAAGAGATAGATGGGCCCCAGGCTGAGCAGTTTCTCCCCTGTGAACAGAAACTCCATACTAGCAGAAATTCCATAAGAGCAGCATGATAGAGAATGCTGGGCCCTGCCCAGATAAGATATGAAAGAAAGTGTTGGTCGCTCAGTTGTATCCAACTCTGCGACCCCATGGACTATATGGCCCACCAGGCTTCTCTGTCCGTGGGATTCTCCAGGCAAGATCACTGGAGTGGGTAGCCATTCCCTGCTCCAGGGGATCTTCTTGACCCAGGGGTTGAACCTGGGTCTCCTGCACTGCAGCCAGACTTTCTCTGAGCCACCAGGGAACCCCATGATGATGCACACTAACAAGCAATAAAAAACCATGTGTTCCTCATTCTCAAAGTTAGGGAAACCTCCCAACTACACATGTGCAGAAATGCTCCTTGGAGGTCAAAAAGGAAGATGGCATCACCTCATAGTAAGTGATGTCAAGTACCCGTGAGCCTCTTCACTAGAATCCATCTTCACTAGGAGACCAATACACACACATGCAAGTTTCCTGAGATATATCAAATACAGCCTCAGGACCAGGCAAATTAAGATGAATGACCAAAGGAAACCCAGAAGAAATGCCCCAGAAAAGTAATTCAAACTGTCCAAAGGGTGTGATTCAGTGAGTCTCCATCTGACCCCACCCAGGTTCTTATCCACATGTGCTGTACCCTTTTCCTCCTAATAAACACTTTACTCATTTCACTATTTTCTATCTTTGTGGGAATTCTTTTCTGCAAAGCTGAGGAGCAGAGCCTTGTCATCAACCCCTGGTCCAGTGGCAAGTGTTCAGTGCTCCCAACTGCCACAACCCAGCCTCAGTCTCTGGCCAGGAATCTAAGCTCCACTTCAAGCTGTTACAGCCCGAAGGCACCCAAAATCAGAAATGGCATGGTGCTATGTCTGCCACATTCTGTTGACCCAAGCAAATCACAGGGAGGGGGAAGAGACTTGATAGGAAGGAGCTGCCTGTATATAAGAGAAGGATAAGAATTGCTGATTCCCATTGTTCAAGAGCATGTACATGGCTAAGAGGTTAAAAGGAACTCATGGAGACAAAACATTTGGCCCACAGAATGGGCCAGTTCTCCTCCACCAACCCTAGAGAGTTTGGTCATAAGCAAGCTTTCCAGTCAGCCTTATTCTTTTTCTGCCAAGATGGCAGCAGTAACCCCCTTTCCCTTGATGGTTTCCCTGCTTCCAAATTTTGTTTCTGCTCTCCCTGCTGTGTCTGTTAAAAAATCAAGGATGATATCACACCACTGCTTCAGACAGTCCAGTGGCCTCCCATAATACTTAAAATAAAGTGCAAGCTCTTTACCAATTTTTCCCCTGCCCAGCTCTACAACCTCATTTCTTCCACTCTTCTCATCACTCACCCGACTCTGGCTGTACTAATCTCTACAATTCCTTGAAATTGAGACAGCAGGGAAGGGGACAGGGTTCAACCTTCAAAAGAATGACACAGCCATTGAGAACATGGAAAAAACTGGTTAGAAGCAAGTGGGTACAAGATGGCAAGAAGATTCAACTTCCAGTAGGTCTTGAACCTCATTGTACTCTCATTGTAATACATTAGCAAGTTAAACAATACACCCACCAGCACCATGACTGTTCTGAGGTTGACCATAAGGGCCATAAGGTAGAAGGTGGCCCAATTCCTAGCAATCCCTGCCCCTTCCATAAAATAGTTGGTATAATCTTATCCAGCCCATAAAAACTAAGCACACTTCAGGGCCCCTCATCTTCTGAGATGGCCTACAGTCTATGATGGCCTGGCATGCTGCAGTCCATGGAGTGGCAAAGAGTCATGCACAACTTGCTGACTGAACAACAATAAACAGTCTATGAAGTGTGTATCTGTCTCAACAAATCTATCAGGTTGGCAAAAAAGCTCATTCAGGTTTTTCCAATCTTATGGAAAAACCTGAATAAACTTCTTGGCCAACCCAATACATTTTACCTATCACTGTGTCTCTCACTGAATTCCTTCTGTGCTGAGAGATAAAGAACCTGAGCTTCATGAAGTCCTGAGACCAGGTATGCAATTTCAATTAAAAGACAGAGCGTTTGAGTCTCAGCCCATGGGTTCAAGTCACAATCTGAGTTTTGGCAGGTTCAAATTCCATCTGAGTTATGTGGTTTCAAGATGACAAGTATGCTCCTGTCTAGGGGTCTTTGTTCTCATTGCTTCCCATGGTCAGGGTAGCCCTTCTTCACAATCCAGGGCTTAATCTCTTAATTCTCAAGTGTCCACTCAAATATTATTTCATCAAAGAGGCTTTCCTGGCCCACCCTACCTAAAGCATATGCATTGTCTTTAGCTAGCCATTTATCTCATCTGACATTTTTATCATAATAATTATCACTACTTAACCTATTTTCTGGAGACAGAATGACAACCCACTCCAGTACCCTTGCCTGGAAAATCCCATGGGTGTAGGAGCCTGGTAGACTGCAGTTCATGGGGTCGCTAAGAGTCAGTCATGACTGAGCCACTTCACGTTCCCTTTTCACTTTCATGCATTGGAGCAGGAAATGGCAACCCACTCCAGTGTTCTTGCCTGGAGAATCCCAGGGACGGGGGAGCCCGGGGGGGCTGCCATCTACAGGGTCACACAGAGTCGGACACAACTGAAGTGACACAGCAGCAACCTATTTTCCAGTTTGTTGTGATCTACACAAAAGGCTTTAGTGTAGTCAATGAAAAAACGTCTACTTCTGCTTCATTGATTACTCTAAAGCCTTTGACCATGTAGATCACAACAAACTGTGGAAAATTCTTAGAGATGGGAATATCAGACCATCTTACCTGCCTCCTGTGAAACCTGTATGCAGGTCAAGAAGCAACAGTTAGAACCTTTCATGGAACAACAGACTGGTTCTAAGTTGTGAAAGGAGTATGTCAAGGCTGTATATTGTCACCTTGCTTATTTAACTTATATACAGAGCATATCATGAGAAATGCCGGGCTGGATGAAGCACAAGCTGGAATCAAGATTGCCGGGAGAAATATCAATAGCCTCAGATAAGCAGATGGCACCACCCTTATGGCAGAAAATTAAAAGGAACTACAGAGCCTCTTGAAGAAAGTGAAAGAGGAGTGTGAAAAAGCTGGTTTAAAATTCAACATTCAAAAAACTAAGATCGTGGCATCTGGTCCCATCACTTCATGGCATGTAGATGGGGAAACAACGTAAGCAGGGACAGACTTTATTTTCTTGGGCTCCAAAATCACTTCAGATGGTGACTGCAGCCATGAAATTAAAAGATGCATGCTCCTTGGAAGAAAAGCTATGACAAACCTAGGCAGTGTATTAAAAAGTAGAGATGTTACTTTGCCGACAAAAGTCTGTCTAGTCAAGGCTATGGTTTTTCCAATAGTCACATATGGATGTGAGAGTTGGACCACAAAGAAGGCTGAGCACCAAAGGATTGATGCTTTTGAACTGTGGTGTTGGAGAAGACTCTTGAGAGTCCCTTGGACTGCGAGGAGATCCAACCAGTCCATCCTAAAGGAAATCAGTCTTGTATATACATTGGAAGGACTGATGCTGAAGCCAAAGCTCCAATACTTTGGCCACCTGATGCAAAGAACTGATTCACTAGAAAAGACCTTGATGCTGGGAAAGATTGAAGGCAGGAGGAAAGGGGGACGACAGAAAACGAGATGGTTGGATGGCATCACTGACTCGATGGATATGAGTTTGAGCAAGCTCTGGGAGATGGTGAAGGACAGGGAAGCCTGGTGTGCTGCAATCCATGGGGTCACAAAGAGTCGAACACAACTGAGTAAGTGAACAACAAACACAACTTAACCTATTACATGTGTACTGATTTATTGGTTATCATCTTTCCCAGTTGCAATAAGCCTTGTAAAAAGAAATAGCAAGCTCAAAATGGTATCATTTGCTACCATGACAGTAAACCAAGACACATGTGCAGTCTCAACCTCTCCCAGGAATGTGACCTTCAAAGCAGACCGTATGAAATTTCCTCACCAGTCCTAGTGAGGTCATCGGCATAATAAAACCCTCCTAGTTGCCTTTCCTCTAAAAGAAGATGACCTCCAGGCTGAAAACAATTCCTTCCCTCCTTTTGCTCAGAACTTCCTTGCTCCACTCTCCTGCCTACAGAAAATTTCCATTTTGTACAGCCCTTTGGCTTGCCCTTCTGTTTTCTAAATAGGGTGCTGCCTGATTCAAGAATCCTTTGAATAAAGACAATTAGCTCTTCACATTTATTCAGTTGAATATTTGTTTCTTAACAGTCTCCTGTGGGTTTATTGGAACTTCAGGTGGTGCTAGAGGTAAAGAACCCGCTTGCCAATGTAGGAGATGTAAGAGATGCAAGTTTGATCCCTGGGCCAGGAAGATCCCCTGAAGGAGGGCAAGGCAAACCACTCCAGTATTCTTGCCTGGAGAATCCCATAGACAGAGGAGCCTGGCGGGCTACAGTCCATAGGGTCACAAAGAGTGGGACAAGCCTGAAGCGACATAGCACAGTGAACTTCTTGATTCTGTCCTGTTCACCTTTGAGTTCTCAGCACCTAGTGACTGGCATTCAAATGAGTATGAGTTCAATAAAGCCTGAGACTGGGGAGGAAGGAAGCCTTTGAATGCAATACCACCACCCTAGATTCAACATTATCTAAGAGTCTAGAAGAGACTTTCCTACAGAAATGTGGCAATTTTCATCTGGCAGTTTCTCCACGTCCTTCCATGGCATGATTCTTATACAAATGTCTTCTTTATTGTGTTTCAAATTCTGTTTCACCTAGACCCAAGGCAGGCTTGTGAGAACTGCACATATCCTTAAGAGCTACTCTTCCAGCTTCCCAAATGCAATGTCTCAAAGAGTACTTCTGGCCACTTGTCTTGTTTTCCCTTTTCAATGATTAGTTATGGTCAAGATGAAAGCAATCTGCTAATAAATCTTTTCAAGAGTACTTTAATTGAGATGCTCATGTTCAAATTTTTTAGCCTCAAAACAAAATGCTCAAGGGAAGTCATGTTAGATGAGCTGAAATAAGATATGGGGCTTTGTTTTCAACAAACAACAGGGCTAGCAGCCAGGCAGTGGTGAAATGAAGACTTTTTGAGTAAAAGAAACAGTGTAATGAGGAGGTTAAGAGCATGGGTTTGGTGTCTGGCAGAACTTAAATTCTGGCTTCTGTACTTACAAAGTCCGTGGCCTAGGGAATCTTGCTTAAGCCCACTTTTCTCACATATAACACAGGAATCGTAATGATCTATGTCATAGGATTGTTTTAAGGAATAAATGAGTTCATGAATAAGAAATGTTTGGTATATAGTGCCTGTCAGTATTCATGTGGGCACTGCATCACTATTGTTAGAACAGGACCAACTAAAACCCTAAAACAATGTTCTTTGATACATTACATGCCTGGCGTTTGAGACAAGAGGGCTCATTTGCAACCAGTGGATGAATAAGAAGGTGAGACAGAAAGGGGGCAGTGCACAATCTTTAAAGGAATAACATAGCCCAAGGATATGACATAAACTGATTAGAATCAACTAGGTCCAGGATGGCGGACAAGTTGACGTCCACTAGGCCGTGAGCCTCAGTGTATTGTAAGGCATCAGTGTGATAAACGACGTACTCACAAGCCAAGACCACAAAGGTCAAAAAAGTGGGCAGTGGCCCGATTCCTGGAAATCCCCAGCCCTTCCCCAAAATAACTGGAATACTCCTCCCACTCATTAGCCTATGAAATTACCCACTTTTATAAAAACTGACAACCCCATACCCTGGTGCCTCTCTTGCCTTCCTAGAGGGCTCATGCTCTGTCTATGGAGTGTGTCTCCTCCCTGAATAAACCTTCTTTCACTTTATTATGGCTGTTCTTGGATTCTTTCCTGTGTGAAGCCAAGAACCCACATTTGATGGCCATCCCAGGGATTCAGACATGAGCTGGGATATGACCATCCTCTTGCACCCCACTCTCTTTCCTGCAACAAAGACAGTACAGGAAGAAGCTGCTAGGATCATCAGATATGGGGAAAATGTTTGAGTATGGATGAAACCACTAGGAAAGAACCAGCTCCTCAGTCAGTAGAGCCTTGAATTGCTATGATAAAAGAAAGTGGCAGAACTTAGTAAAATTAAGGTTTAGGGGAAGGTTCTTTTGACAGAGGAGATAACAGAAGTCCCCAGAATCTAAGACCTGCCAAAGATGTGCCATTCCCAACCTCTCCAGGAGCCATGACCACCCCCCACCAAAGCATTTTGAAAAGAAGACAAACTCAGGCAAAGTTGAAATCTGGAAGTCATGGCCCCCTGCAAACACAGGCCAGGCTTTAATTTCAAAGAGAGTTCAATATGTGGGCTAATTGGAAATGTTAGGTCAATGACTTACTTTGCAGAACCTGGCCCCAGATGAGAAGAAACAAAACGTTCTCTCATTCTTGAAACCAAAATAAGCCTCTTCATATTTCAAAACAAAACCTTATCTAAGTGGATGGTCAAAAAAACTGGCAACGGTACAGGAGGCCTTCTCTTTTCTATCAGTAGTTTCAAGTTCTCCAATGAGGCTACTTCCACCCAAAGTGCAAAGAGGAAAATCTCCATTTCTCCCCACATTTGAGTGTAAAGCAAATCTGAAGTGCCAGATCCTGCCTTCCCTTTTAAGCTGTTGATTCACTCTAATGGTGAGCTCAGACACCCTGCAGCAAACAGGAAATGAGTAAATATTGTCAGCCTTTTAAATTGTGACTTACTTGTTGCTGTAGGGGGAACATCTCAAGGGATTCCAGTGAAAGCAAGAACATAGTGAAGTACTCTGAACTTGGAGTCAGAAAACACCCTTTATTCTCTAGCAGCACATTCATAATTGAGTCTTGGGAAGTATACAGCTCTGAATCTTCTAGGACAACCTAATTCATGTTTTATACTTTGTGATAAAGACCCTTTAGTAAGTGATTGCTATATGTCAACGAAAAATTAACCAGTCAAACAAGATAATGGGCACCTTCTTGATGTGTCTATAGGCTGGATAAGGGAGAACGGGGTGACAACTCAGGAGATGCGGCAGGACTGATGAGGAAACAAAGAAGGTACATGTTATTCTCTCGGAAAAAGCAATAAAAGGGAAAGCCCCTGATGGCCAACAGTCTGATTATACAGAAGTTCCAAGCCCAGGATTTCCCTCTGCTTGCCTCCCCAGCAACTCCACAGTCCACAACTTTCATCATTGCAGCATATGCATCTGCAGATGGTTTGTTTGGCCAGGAAGTGTGAAGGTGCCTCTCCCAGCCCTCTATTTGTAAGTTGGCTTTATTGTTAATAAAGAGCTGTTTTTGCCAAAGAAGATGGAAGTGGGGGCTTAATGGAGAATGAAAGGTGGCTTGGATTAAGACAGAGATGGATCAGTTATGGTTGTGCTTGAGAGAACTTCTTAAAATGTGGGTAATACATCATCTATTCCATGTATTCATCAAAGTGATCTCAGGCACCTATTTTCTGTAGGAAATAGGGTACAAGATAAGGTTGAAAAGCTGGAATCAAAAATAATATATATTATTTAAAAAATAATATATAATATTATAATCTGGAAAAGAGAGTAAGATATTTACATAAATAATGAGAAGATAAAGAGTTCATAATACATGACAGTGGAGATGTTGATGCAGATAAAATAACTACACTAGGACCCATAAAGATGAACACATAAAAGGAAGAAAAATATGTAAATTTTGTGTCTGGGAAAGCTTTGTGTGCACACAGGGGATACTAGAAGAGGGATTTAAAGTTAGAAAAGTAGGCTGGGGCTGGGTCACATAGGTCCTGGAAAGCCCAGATAAGGAGAGTGTACTCTTTCTGAAACCAAGTAGGATCCTATGGGGCTCCTGGACACAAAAGGTTTCTGTGTCCCCTTTCTGTTTCTTGTTTGTGAGAAATAGATTCATTCAGCCTCCATGACCTTCCCTGAGTTCCAAAGGGCAGGTTCAAACAGTTGATAATCAGGAAAATGAGGGGATGCAGAGACTAAAGGGAAGCAGACAAGAAACAATGGTAGGCTTGGGGAAGGTTCCTGGTACCCCCTCAAATGATACATATAACAGTATCTTTGAACTGTTTTGCAGATACTGAACCCCCCCCCCCCAACTGGGTGGAAGAAGTTACTGTATGCTGCCCATAAGCATGCAGACCCCAGACTGATTGGAACCAGAAGGTTAATGATGCTGACTCCCAGTGACCTAACCACCAACCAATCAGAAGAATGTCCACAAGGCGATCACACCTTCCTCTTTGAACCATTACTATAAAACACCTCATTAACCCCCTCCAAGTCAGGAGGAATAAGGAAAAAAATATACAAAATAAGTAACTATAAATGCTGACATTTTCCCCTACACCTTATTGTGTTCTTTGGGTTTATCTTGTTCTGTATACTCTACCTTAGAGATGACAAGGGGACAAGGTAACTTTCCGAGCAAATAATAGGCGCCTTCTCATTATGCAACTATGTCTTGGAATGGAAGAGCAAATGTCCATCTTGGGTGTAAGAGAAGCTGTGGGGAAAGGCTGAAAGGGGGAAGAGGGAGAAAGTGGAGCAAGTGTTAGGCAGACATAAGCAAACGCTCACTCTGTGCCACACGCAGTGGGAGCTGTTCAGCTCCTGTCTCCCAGACCATTTCTTGAATTCATTCTAGACTATGCCACTAACCCGTAGGACAAAAAGAGAACCATCATCAGGGACTTCCCTGGTGGTGTCATGGTTGGGAATCTGCCTTCCAGGGGAGGGGACGCTGGTTCGATCCCTGGCCCAGGAAGATCCCACAGGCTGCAGGACAACTTCTGAGACAGCATGTTAGCGCCCGTGGACCACAGCTACTGAAGCCCTGGAGTCTAGCCCCTGCCCCACAACGAGAGAACCCACTGCAATGAGAAGTCCTTGCAGCTCCACTAGAGAGGAGCCCCTGTTCGCCACAACCAGAGAAGGCCCACTCACAGCAACCAAGACCCAGCACAGCCAGAAATAAATAAATGAATGAATTTTTTAAAAACTTCTGCCAGAATAGCTAAATTTAAGGGAAAACAAATAAATAAATAAATAGCATGGGTTCTGGAGTCCAAACCTTCTGACTTCAACTCAAGGTTCCCATTTACCAGCTCTTTGACGTGAAGCAACCTCACATTTTGGATTCTTTGTTCTCATCTGTAAACTGGGGTGATGACCCCACACCCACACATTTTCATAACCATTAAATAAAATGAAGCCCTAGTCCAGGGACTGATTTTAGTGAGTCCTCAATAAATATGCATCCCTTCCCTTCTTCCTCAAATTAAGAAATCAGAATGCTATATTTCTTTGTGCTGTACATTATATCCCCATTGTTTGTATCTCTTACATGTTATCTTAAAAGTCAGTGGAGAAATTCTTTTTAGGGAGGAGACTATTATTTAGAAAAACATATTGAAGCGTTATTCTGGATGTGAAAAGATGGATTCTAGCCATGATGTGGAAGATGGAGGAGATAAAAAGCAGGTAAATCAGAGGACTAAAGTAAAATTCATTTAACATACCAGGAGAAAGGTGATAGTGTCCAGGTAGAAATTAACAGACCTGAATTAGTTCTCAAAAAAGAAAAGGAAGAAGGGCCAGTAAAATGGAGGGAGACTACAGCCTGAGAAAAGAGACAGTGAGACATCCCTGGTGATGGGAAAGGCCAGGAGGAGATTTACAGACAAGAAATGTCTAATAAATGATTCAAGTTGTCTCTCTGAGCTGTGTTGTGATTCCTTCTTGGTGAAAGTCTATCACATCAGCTGTCTTAAGCTGGAGATGTTTTAAGGGAAACTTTTTTAAGGGTTTGGGATATATTTTGGTGAATATGGGGTAAAATGGGAAGGAGAGCCAGAGGAGGTCAAGATCAAGAAGGATTTGGTGACAATAAACTGGAGGGAGAGGTAAGAAAGAAAATGTCAGCCTTCAGGTATTCGTGAGACTATTAAGATTGGAATAAGTCTCCCCAGCATGTGAGAGCAAGAGTGCAAGCCTTTTTGTATTTGTTTTTAAATATCAAATGACAGGATTACCCCATAAGTCCTCAGGACTTGGATTCCTAGACAGCTAATACTTGAGTTATTTATGTCTCCCAGATATCAACCGCAGCTTTTGTCCCTCAAGGAGCAAGCTGAACTTGGCTTGAACTCAACTTCCACAGCGTAAGATTCCAAAAGCCACCGCCATCTTCTTTCTGTGAATTCCCAGCCTCAGTTCCTCCTGGTCCGTCCATCTCTGCTTCTTCACCAGCACTTAGCATCTCCATTCCACTCTCTCTACCGATTCCCACAAAATTGGCCACCTGAGCCCAGCATCTCTGAGCTGAATCCGTTCACCGCATGGCCATCAGTCAGACGTTCTCACCTTCCACCGCCTACCGCTCAGGAACGCTTCTCACCGCCTCAGCCCTGAGACATGTGGTCGGCCCACTGCTCCTGGGAGGCCAGGTTCCCAAGCCTGATCAATTTACCCTCCCCACCCTTCACCCCTTCAATGCTTGGGTTAGAGTTTTTACTCTTTTTACTTACAGAGTGCCTCAGGAGTTTTAAGCATGTATTTAGACTCTTGGGACACGCTATAAAAGTTTGTTCTGAGTATGACTTTATTGGACTTTATTCTCTTTTTTTTTTCTTTTCAAGCTTGACACAGCGGTTGGAGGATTAGGTCAGTAGAAAGGACTAATAAGTAATGAAAACAGTTCCTATCATTCCAAAAATGTCCTTCGAAGCCCTTCTGAGACTTGGCAGGGGCTCTGTCTCTTCTCTCTATTTCTGTCTGTCTTCCCTTCCTCTCTCTGACCCTCTCTCCACCTTCCTATCTCTTTGTCTCTCCCTCTGTCTCTCTCACACACTGGCTCACCAGTCTATCCCTCACGAACCCTAGGACAGCAGGAGTACTGGAAGTTCACTCACCAGTGTGGTACCAGCCTGAGCTCTCCAGTTGCGTGGTCAGCAGAGGTGGCATCCAGGACAGGGGCAGGAGAGTGGAAGCAGCAGAAGCCTGGGGAGTGTTTCCAAGTCTGCTCCTCTCTGTTCATGGTCATCTTTATCCCCCACTCTCTGACCTGTTATGTGCTCCACCAGCCCTGGTCCTGACATAATCCAGAGGGTTATCTGTCACTTGTAAAGTAAGGACTTCAAGGGAACTCACAGTCCTCTCTTCTCACTCCTTCTCGAGCTAACAGGATCTATAATCTGCCTCTGCCTCTTTCTGGCATGTTGGAGAAGGAAATGGCAACCCAGTCCAGTGTTCTTGCCTGGAGAATCCCACGGATGGAGGAGCCTGGTGAGCTGCCGTCTATGGGGTCGCACGGAGTCGGACACGACTGAAGCGACTTAGCAGCAGCAGCAGCTGGGGTGAGATTTGCTTTCTGAGTAAATCTTCTCATCAATAAAATTTGGGACTTGGGGGAGACAGTTGAGGTTCCTCCCAGCTTCAATTAACATCCTAAGACCACGACCTCAATGTTTAAGCACTGAAAATTGAATCTTAGTTGCCCCCAGATGGGAGGAAACACTTCTGTTGTGATTATAATTACTTATTAATTTGTCTCAAAAGCTCTCAAATAATTAGGAGGCTTTAAATTCTTCTTTTATCAAATATTCCCAACCAGGCGCACATACATACCCACACACCCACACACATCTTCCCTTTTGAAACTCAGATTCACATTTACAATATGTACCCTTCGGAAGTTCTTAAAGTTGTCTCTTTTTCATACACATGTATATGAAATCCCTCAGCCTCTAAGATAACAACAGCATTTACTTAGCACTTCTGTGTGCTAAAAAGTACACATAGAAAGGAGGAAACTTCTGAAGTTCCTTTCATATAGTAACTCAGTAATGATGTTTTCCAGCATCAGGGTCTTTTCCAATGATTCAAAAAGTTTTGAGGCAGGAGGAGTAGGAGTGACAGAGGATGAGATGGTTGGTTGGCATTATCAGACTCAATGGATGTGAGTTTGAGCAAACTCCAAGAGATAGTAAAAGACAGAGAAGACTGGTGTGCTGCAGTCCATGGGTCTCAAAGAGTCGGATACGACTTAGCGACTGAACTACAGCAACAGTAACGGTCACAACAGACCTATCAGGGGGGCATCTCCCAACATGGCATCTGATGAAAGGCTTGATGGACGACCATGATGGACAGAGAAACCTGTACCCCTCCTTCAGGGGGTCCTCTGACTCCTGTTTCGCCTGTTGGGTATGTTTTTCTCTGGAAAACAGAGCCAGGGAGGGTAGCATTCTTATAATCTTCTACTTCCACACTGTTGCCTGCATCTGCTTCCTAATGGCATCTCTTCAGACCAGCTTCAGGCTGCCACGTCCTCTTTCCATGTAATTGCAGAAGTATCTTCCTCCGAATCAATCTGTCCTCAGGGTATATATAATTCAGTTATAAAGGTTGAGACCAGGGCTCAGGTGATTGCCAGCAGAAAGCCAGACCTCATGGGCTGTGCTAGAAAAACATGCAGAGTTCACCACTGAGATCAGATGCAGAGATTCAAAGAGACTAAAAGGAAGAAAACTACCACTTAAAACCTCCACTTACTTCCCTAACAATGGCTTTTTCCTCTCCTTTTCTTTATAAGCGTATTAAATATTTTCTCTCTTTCCACTGCCTTGAATCCTTTTCATCTCAGCTTTCTCATCTTCCAAAGTTTCCACAGGAAAGAAGAGTGTCTTCATTGTTTTTCTTAGAATAAATAAATCCTCCTAAGTGACTCATTCTCATCACTGTTAGAAGCATTTCTTAAGTGCCTAGTATTTGTCCCAGGCACATAAGATACTAAGAGAATTCTAGAACTCAGACAGCTATCTCCTGCAACCTTCTGGTATTTACGGGTAGAATTAAGGTTGTGTGTGTGTGTGTGTGTGTGTGTGTATGTTCCTTTCAATTTGTTAGGATGACACAATTATCCCAGAGAGAAAGTAGAAGCTTCCCCCTCTAAGAGGCTTTTAGCAAAATCCCCTTCCATTTTCCCAAGAAAACTTAATCCTTCTCTCCTGTACATATACCCCCATTATTTTAGGGCAAATGTTCTTTGGAATGTCTGTCTCCCCTCTGGCCAGGATTCCCAGTAGCAGGAACAACTTACAAGATACATCTTTGAAATCCCAGGCCCTAGCATATTTCTTATCATCTAGAAGGTACTCAGTAAATGCCTTTTGAATGAATGAACAAACAAATGAATGTCTAGTCTTAATGTAATCCTGGAAGGACATGTATCCTCAACAAAAGTGTCTGAATAGATCACAGTTCCAGCTGATAGTGGAATGTCCCATTCCCTGTCTCCGGGTTTAGGAGGCTTTATTTTTCTTCTTGGGGTTTCCCAGGTAGCTTGGTGATAAAGAATGTGCCTGCCAATGCAGGAGACGCAGGAGACCCGGCTCTGATTTTCAGATCAGGAAGATTCCCTGGAAGAGGAAATCGCAGCCCACTTCAGGATTCCTGCCTGGGAAATTCCATGGACAGAGGAGCTTGGCAGGCTACAGTCCATGGGGTCACAAAGAGTAAGACTCAGCGACTGAGCGTGCACATTTTTCTTCTTAGTGATTTTCTGCACAGTGTCTTCATTTTCACCATGATGGTTAATGATTGCATTGGCACAGTGCTCATCCTGCTGCTAATAAAGTCATCAGCTACCTGCCTAGTACAATTTTTACATGTGGTTCAAGGATGTGCTTTCCCCAGAGTACGCTCATCCCCACCCAAACCTGCCCAAATACAAAAATATTTTTCCAACTGAGCTGGCAGTGACATCCTAAGAATTTCCACTGTAAGAGTTCCAGAGGGCCACTCTTACTATTCAGATGGTAAGATCAGAGGTCACTTGCATGGAAGAGTCATTTACACATGTTTAACACATTTTAGCACATATTAAATGCTCAGATTGGTTTGTAGACATTTGGCAGAGAACAACTGCTGACAAATGATGAGCCTGGAGAGACTTTTCTGGGGAGGATCAGCATCAGGGACAAGGCCCCAATCTTAGAAGTGACCCTGGCCCAGGAGCATTTTGTCGGGTCATGGGTCTCAAATTATGCCTTGCAAAACAGTCCCCTGTAACTAAGACTCCATGCCTGCAGAAACAGAGCTTTGCTGTTCTTTGTTTCTCATTGTTCATAAACCCCACCTGGAGTAATTTCTGCTGAATTCATTTTAAAAACATCCAAGTCCCTGTTATTTCTTCTGCTTTTTTGTAATGAACAAGATTTCTTTATTCTGTGTGTTATCAAGGAATGCTTCTGGCTTTGTGTCCCTTAGGTGAGGCAGATCTCACCAAAACAATGCCCCCTTGAAGGTCCCATCCGAGCTCATTAGTAGAAAGTAAGGATGCAAAAGCCAGCCAGCTTGTTTATCCTGTGTTCCATCTTTTATCTTATTTCCATCTCCCTTTTTTCATTTCCACATTTGCTCAGATTCTTCGTATGTTTCCCACTGTTTCTTTATTTGCCTCCAGAGCTTAAAATCAAATCTGCCTGCCATACAAGAAGGACACAGCAACCTCCCTCTCTGATACATGCAGCAAATCACATTACAATCACTTCAGAAAGGGCCTGCCAGGCTTCCCAGAATGCTGCACAAAATTTTCCTGTGTTAGACAAAAACATTTCAATTGGAACAAATGCAGGACCTCAAGATCCAAATGAGTTCACATCACAAAAAACAGCCTTCCTCTTATTGGAAACGAGTTACAGATTTTCAACTGTCCCAGTGTAAAATGCCCAAATCCAGCCCTTTCTCTTCTTTTAAGGACAGCTTCATACAGGCCAAGTTATTGTATGCTGTGGATCATATTTCTTCCCATGACAGGCACATAAGATACGCCCTGTATTTTTAGCGTATTGACACATATATTTCTCAAAACGCCCAATAAAGTAAATATTATCCCCATGTTACAGAAGAAGAAACTAAGGCCCCGATACTACTCCCCTGCCCCCACAAAGTCCTACAGGTAGTAGGAGGCAGAACCAAGTCTTAAATGCAGGCTCTGCACCCTAGAATCAATATTCTTGGGTTCTGCTAATAGCTCAGACAGTCAAGAATCTGCCTGCAAAGCAGGAGACCTGGATTCAATCCCTGGGTCAGGAAGATCCCCTGAAGAATGGAATGGCTACCCTCTCCAGTATTCTTGCCTGGAGAATTCCATGGACAGAGGAGCCTGACGGGCTACAGTCCATGGGGTTGATAAGAGTCAAACATGACTGAGCAACTAACACACACACATGCATACACCAGTATTCTTTCCACTGCTCCATCCCCAGAGGTTTGGCACCTAAGGCTTTCCCTGAAGATCACAACTTGTTTCTTTTGTTAGAAAAGTATTTCCTTAGTGCAAGAGGATCCTATAAGAAACTAGGATGTCAGGTCTATTTTGACACATTAGTAACAACAAAACTCCAACATTCAGTTATCCATTATTTCCAATAAAGGGCCAAATATTTTTTTCCAGTCCCTCATTTTCCAGCAGACAGACAAATGCCCTCCCTTAATGGAGCTTCCATTCTAGGAAGCAAATAAGGAATCAACCTCCTTTTTGATGGACTTAGTAAAGGGGATGTTTCATAATATCCAGGCTAAACAGCAAAACTGCAGTAGCTTTACTTATTTCATACACACTGACTTACACAGAAGTTTCTATGTGTCTGTGCTCTCATAGTTCAGTTCAGTCGCTCAGTCGTGTCCGACTCCTTGCGACCCCATGAATCGCAGCATGCCAGGCCTCCCTGTCCATAACCAACTCCTGGAGTTTACCCAAACTCATGTCCATTGAGTTGGTGATGCCATCCAGCCATCTCATCCTCTGTCGTCCCCTTCTCCTCCTGCCCCCAATCCCTCCCAGCATCAGGGTCTTTTCCAATGAGCCAACTCTTTGCATGAGGTGGCCAAAGTATTGGAGTTTCAGCTTCAGCATCAGTCCTTCCAATGAACACCCAGGACTGATCTCCTTTAGGATGGACTGGTTGGATCTCCTTGCAGTCCAAGGGACTCTCAAGAGTCTTCTCCAACACCACAGTTCAAAAGCATCAATTCTTCGGCGCTCAGCTTCCATCACAGCCTAGTCAAGGCTATGGTTTTTCCAGTGGTCATGTATGGATGTGAGAGTTGGACTGTGAAGAAAGCTGAGTGCTGTCATAAGCCCTTCACAAATAATAGTGCATCTAATTATCATAAAAAACCCATTGAGGCAGATGATGTTGTCATCTTCATTTTAAAGATGAGACAACTGAGGTACAGAGCAACGAAGTCACTTGCTCCAAATGGTACATCACTAAGGGGCAGGACCAGCCTTCCAACCCAGGCAACCTGACTCTGGAAACCACGCTCTCACCACTTTGCAGAACCGCTTATGGCAACTTAAGGTTGACCAGAAAGCACTGTGTACAGCACAGCTTCGGAGCAGCATTTCAGCCAGTCACTACTGTGACCATTACCAAGATTTGAACATGTAGAGCACTTTACATTATTTGATGTGACGGGAATTTGCTGCCATTGGTGTAACTTCCTGAGCTTGTGGCCAACAGCTCATGCTATATTGCTAAGTCAGGTGCTATACCAAAGACTGTCCATGGAAACTCCAAATTAATATCCATAACCACCACACTTTTAGTAGATCAGCATTACTTCTATATGAAAGATGGGGAAACCAGGAAGATGGCAGAGTAGGAAGACCCTAAATTTACTTCTCCAAACCCAATGGATCAAAACTACAACTATGTATATAACAACTCTCCTTGAAAATGACCTGAAAAGACTAACAGAACAGCTCTTCTACAGTTAAGGATATAAAGAAGATACAACACTGAGATAGGTAGGAGGGGAAGAAAATTGATCTAGTCTGGACCCAAACCTCCAGCAGGTGATCCAAAAAGGAAGTAAAAGTGTTAGTCGCTCAGTCACGTCTGACTCTTTGCAACCCCATGGACTGTGGCCCACTAGGCTCCTCTGTCCATGGGATTTTCCAGGCAAGAATACTAGAGTGGGTTGCCATTTCCTTCTCCAGGGGATCTTCCTGACCCAGGACAGAACCCAGGCAGGTTCTGCATCGCAGGCAGATTCTGTACTGTTTGAACCATGAGGAAGGGGATATCCCAAACTCAGAGGTCCTCCCTAAAGATCAAGTAATTTGAGCCACATGTTGAGCACCCCAGCCATAGGGACTGGTACCGGCTCTCCCATGCTCTGCTCTTACCATCTGCCAGGCCAACCAGTCCATCCTAAAGGAAATCAGTCTGGAATAATCATTGGAAGGACTGATGCTGAAGCTGAAATTCCAATCCTTTGGCCCCCTGATGTGAAGAACTGACTCATTTGAAAATACCTTGATGATGGTTCTTTTGAAAACCCAGAGGCAGGAGGAGAAGGGGACGACAGAGGATGAGATGGTTGGATGGCATCACCGACTCAATGGACATGAGTCTGAGTAAACTCCGGGAGTTGGTGATGGACAGGGAGGCCTGGCATGCTGCAGTCCATGGGGTCACAAAGAGTCAGACATGACTGAGTGACTGAACTGATCTAAAGGAGCTATAAAAGGGTTTACAAAGAGTTTCATGTTTACAAGTAATTAGGTAACTTTGTTGTAAAAATAACAAAGTAAGCAAGGAGGTCATCAAATCTGAGAAATCGATATACAGGGTATATATAAATACATATATATATATATAATGGGTAAACCACATAACACAGCCACTGTGAACAATTACTAGAAAAGGCTTACAACCATTCTCTTTGTTGCCTTGGAAATGTCTATGGTCTATCCTTGGCCTTGGAACCTCAGTATCCCCCACTCTGAAATGCTAGGCAGATACCCATCTGCCTTATTGTTAAGTGTAAGTATTCAAGTCACTGCTGCCCAACCACACATGTGCAGTGCCCATCTGCGGCTTTCACAGATTCTGTCGTTCCAAGTAATTTGACATGAGAATCAACATCTTGTTTCATCCTTTTCAGTTAGGTATGAAATTGTTTCCTCTGGTAATTAACATGTGGGACAGAAAAGGAAATTAACTGATGACTCTAAAACATCGATTCACCGCATTAAATCAATCTCCCTATCAGAAAACACGCCATGGCCATTAGCTTGGGATTCATTTTTGCTGGTGCTCAGTTACTCTGCTTGAATGGATTAGGCCAATTAAACAGATTCAAGGACACCATCCTACCCAGCCTACAAATCTATGGTAATCAAATTTAAGTCACAGATTGGTTTTCTTGGCCTGGAACGAAAGAGAAATAAGGTGGAACAAGCACTCAAAATGATACAGGAGTAGCTAGGATCTTGGCTGAATCTGAAAGAGACATATTAACTTTTCTTCTTGAGAATTTCTCTCTCACGTGTACACAGTCCTTTAAGACCACAGTCACTTAAGTTTCTAAATCATCTCCAACTACAAGACACTGTCACATGAACCCTCTTCTTCCCATCCTTCCTCATACCCCCACTTCCTTTCAAGGCACCTCCATGGTGTTGGTCTTGCCCAGCAAAGTTCTCCAACCCCAGCACTTTCCCTCTCCCGGGGTCCCCCTAAACTGCCCCAACAGGACTCTTGACGGCTCACTTATAGGTCCTCTCCCTAAACTGTAAATCTCATACAGGACTGGGAACATGTCTGGTTCACCACTATGATATCTTCATCAAATATGAAATGAGTTATTTATTATATGACTCCTGATGGCTCAGCTGGCAAAGAATCTACCTGCAATGCAGGAGACATAGGAGACACCGGTTCAGTCCCAGGGTTGGGAAGATCCCCTGGAGGAGGAAATGGCAACCCACCGCAGTATTCTTGCCTGTAGAATCCCATGGACAGAGGCACAGGGTGAGCTACAGTCCAAAGTGTGCAAAGACAGGACTGAGTGCCTAAGCACATCCCCCATCTTGGACCCCCGCCTAGGTCAAAAGCGCCACCTTGTGGGAAAAGGGGCACTGTCTTCTGTCCCTCTGGAACCCGGGAAGACTGTTCCTCCTGCCTTTGTATACTTTGGGCTATCTTACGGGAAGATCATGTGAAGTGGGATAGTGCTAGATTACATGTTAAGTATTTTTGGGAGCTAGACCCAGGATCTGGGATCTAACCACCCCTTAGAAGATTCTTTATGTGGAGAAATCTGTGCCAAAAGTTGACTAGGTATATATACATCAGTTTCCCAGGGATGCTGTAAGAAAATACCACAAAGTAGGTAGCTAAAAAACAACAACAATACCATCAGAAATTTATCTTCTCACTCTGACTGTTCTGGAGACTAGAATCCTGAAACTGGCATATCAGCATGAAAATACTCCCTCCAAATCTTCCAGGTAAGAAACTTCTCAGGCTCGTCCAGTTTCCGATGACCCCCAGAAGTCCATGGCTTGTGACAACTCAACTGCTCCTGTCTTCACGTGACCTTCTTTCCTCTGGCTCTGAGTTCATATGTTCTCTTTGGTTCTCTTGTAAAGACTCCAGGGAATATAGAGCCCACCTGAATCCAGTGTGACCTCATCTTATCTTGATGGCTTCAGCATGGACCCTTTTCCAAATAAAGTCATGTTCACAGGTACCAGGGTTTAGGACTTGAACATATTTGGGGATATGGGGAGATACAATTCAACCTGGTCAGGTATCACAGCCCCAGAAGTCTAGTTTGGCTACATTGCAGGTTAAATAAACTACTCTAGGATAGCCTGGGAACACAACCACTGTTCACAATATTCAAACTTTCAACATATTTTGCCATTAGTGTAAACTTACTATCTGAACTTAAAGTTCAGCTCAGCTCGGTTGCTCAGTTGAGTCTGACTCTTTGCAACCCCATGGACTGCAGAACACCAGGCTTCCCTGCCCATCACCAACTCCCAGAGTTTACTCAAACTCATATCCATTGAGTTGGTGATGCCATTCAACCATCTCATCCTCTATTGTCCCCCTCTCCTCCCACCTTCAATCTTTCCCAGCATCAGGGTCTTTTTCAATGAGTCAGTTCTTCACATCAGGTGGCCAAAGTATTGGAGTTTCAGCTTCAGCATCAGTCCTTCCAATTCAGGACTGATTTCCTTTAGGATGGACTAGTTGGATCTCCTTGCAGTCCAAGGGACTCTCAAGAATCTTCTCCAACACCACAGTTCAAAAGCATCAATTCTTCGGTGCTCAGCTTTCTTATAGTCCAACTCTCACATCCATACATGACTACTGGAAAAACCATAGCCTTGACTAGACAGACCTTTGTTGACAAAGTAATGTCTCTGCTTTTTAATATGCTGTCTAGGTTGGTCACAACTTTCCTTCCAAGGAGTAAGCGTCTTTTAATTTCAGGGCTGCAATCACCATCTGCAGTGATTCTGGAGCCCAGAAAAATAAAGTCAGCCACAGTTTCCACTGTTCCCCCATCTATTTGCCATGAAGTGATGGGACCAGATGCCATGATCTCAGTTTTCTGAATGTTGAGCTTTAAGCCAATTTTTTCACTCTCCTTCACTTTCATCAAGAGGCTCTTTAGTTCTTCACTTTCTGCCTGCGAATAATTAAAGATGTGCAGAAATGTATTCAATTAAGCATCATTTTTAATACTATAGAAATTTGGGAAACCCCCTAATACTCAACAATATAGGCGTAAGTTGTGTTACAGCTATAATATTGCATAGCTATGTATATATATTGCTATTTTTTGTTTAGCTGCTCAGTCATGTCCAACTCTTTGGCATCCCATGGGCTTCTCTGTTCATGGATCTCCCAGGCGAGAACACTGGAGGGGGTTGCCATTTCCTTCTCCAGGGGATCTTCCATACAAAGGAATGAAATCCATGTTTCCTGCATTGGCAGGTATATTATTTACCACTGAGCCACCAAGGAAGCCCATATATTACTATACAGATTGCTGTTATATATGGTATAACTATGTTATAGCTATATTATTGATTATTATGAAACCAATAAAATGATACAACAATAAGTTCATGATATACTACCATAAAAAGCATGCACATACATATTATATAACTAGAGATTATAAGCATACATCTGTACAGCTACATATATAGCTATATAGTCTCCATGTAGCTACACATATGTATGTATGTGTATATACATATACCTATACATACATACATATGGATATCTTAGTAGATATAGATGCATACATATATCTGCCCTTTCTACATTTCTAGTATAGACAGTACCCAATTGCAAGCTGATTTCAATGTATGTCAAATATATTTCAATATATTTTCAGAGGCAAACTGCTTGTTTTAAATGCACATATGTTCATCATAATAAGTGGGCCTTAGGAAGCCTAATTATGAACAAGCTAATGGAGATGATGCAATTCCAGTTGAGCTATTTCAAATCCTAAAAGATGATGCCCTGATTGTACAGGAGACAGGAATCAAGACCATCCCCAAGAAAAAAGAATGCAAGAAAGCAAAAAAAGCTGTCTGAGGAGGCCTTACAAATAGCTGTGAAAAGAAGGGAAGTGAAAAACAAAGGAGAAAAGGAAAGATATACCCATTTCAATGCAGAGTTCCAAAGAATAGCAAGGAGAGATAAGAAAGCTTTCCTCATCAATCAATGCAAAGAAATAGAGGGAAACAATAGAATGGGAAAGACTAGAGATCTCTTCAAGAAAATTAGAGATACCAAGGGAACATTTCATGCAAAGATGAGCTCAATAAAGGACAGAAATGATAGGGACCTAACAGAAAAAGAAGATATTAAGAAGAGGTGGTAAGAATACACAGAAGAACTGTACAAAAAAGATCTTTAAGACCCAGATAATCACGATGGTGTGATTACTCACCTAGAGCCAGACATCCTGGAATGTGAAGCCAAGTGGGCCTTAGGAAGCATCACTACGAACAAAGCTAGTGGAGGTGATGGAATTCCAGTTGAGCTATTTCAAATCCTGAAAGATGACGCTGTGAAAGTGCTGCACTCAATATGTCAGCAAATTTGGAAAACTCAGCAGTGGCCTCAGGACTGGAAAAGTTCAGTTTTCATTCCAATCCCAAAGAAAGGCAATGCCAAAGAATGCTCAAACAACTGCACAATTGCATTCATCTCACACGCTAGTAAAGTAGTGCTTAAAATTCTCCAAGCCAAGCTTCAGCAATACGTGAACCGTGAACATCCAGATGTTCAAGCTGGATTTAGAAAAGGCAGAGGAAGGAAAAAAAAAAAAGAAAGAAAAGGCAGAGGAACCAGAGATCAAATTGCCAACATCCGTGGGATCATCGAAAAAGCAAGAGAGTTCCAGAAAAACATCTATTTCTGCTTTATTGATTATGCCAAAGCCTTTGACTGTGTGGATCACAATAAACTGTGGAAAATTCTGAAAGACATAGGAATACCAGACCACCTGACCTGCCTCTTGAGAAACCTATATGCAGGTCAGGAAGCAACAGTTAGAACTGGACATGGAACAACAGACTGGTTCCAAATAGGAAAAGGAGTACAAAAAGGCTGTATATTGTTACCCTGCTTATTTAACTTATATGCAGAGTACATCATGAGAAACGCTGGACTGGATGAAGCACAAGCTGAAATTAAGACTGCCAGGAAAAATATCAATAACTTCAGGTATGCAAATGACACCACCCTTATGGCAGAAAGCAAAGAAGAACTAAAGAGCTTCTTGATGAAATTGAAAGAGGAGAATGAAAAACCTGCCTTAAAACTCAACATTCAAAAAATGAAGATCATGGAATCTGGTCCCATCATTTCATGGCAAATAGATAGGGAAACAATGGAAACTGTGACAGATTTTATTTTCTTGGGCTCTAAAATCACTGCAGATGGTGACTGCAGCCATGGAATTAAAAGACACTTGCTCCTTGGAAGAAAGGCTATGACAAACCTAGACAGCATACTAAAAAACTGAGACATTACTTTGCCGACAAAGGTCCATCCAGTCAAAGCTATGGTATTTCCAGTAGTTTTGTATGGAAGTGAGAGTTGGACTATAAAGAAAGCTGAGCACCGTAGAATTGATGCTTTTGTACTGTGATATTGGAGAAGACTCTTGAGAGTCCCTTGGACTGCAAGGAGACCAAACCCGTCAAAGGAAATCAACCCTAAACATTCATTAGAAGGACTGATGCTGAAGCTAAAGCTCCAATATTTTGCCATCTGATGCGAAGAATCAACTCACTAGAAAAGACCCTGATGCTGGGAAAGATTGAAGGCTGGAGAAGGGGACAACAGTGGATGAGACAGTTGGATGGCATCACCGACTCGATAGACATGAATCTGAGCAAGCTCCAGGAGTTGGTGATGGACAGGGAAGCCTGGCGTGCTGCAGTCCATGGGGATGCAAAGAGTTGAACATGACTGAGAGACTGAACAACAACCACAACATAGCCTGTTGTTCAGATAGAGAGACTGAAGCTCAGAGAGGTTAGGAAATTTGCCCACAGGCACACAGGTAAGGTGTGGCAGGGACAAGATGTCCATCCAGGTATGTCTGACTCCTGACCTGGGGTCTGCTACCTGCCACCGCCCATTGCCTTGCTCTGGAGATGACTGTGTCTCCACCTGTTCTCTTCTCTCTTACCTGTGTTCCCTCCCTCCCTCCTCCTGCTCATTATAAAATCTAACGGTCCTCGCTTTCTTCCTAAGATGCTCTATGCCAACCCCTTTTAGGCAAGGGTGGTTTCTGAGCAAAGATTTTCTTCATCAGTGAAGTGAGGAGGCACCTTCTCACCCTTCACTGTTCTGATAAATGTTTCCCGTCTGTTCAAGACAAGACAAAAAGAAGAGACACCCACCTCCAATGCGTGGCCTTAACACCTCCGGAGTTATTTGCTATATGACTCAAGGAACTCAAACCTGAGCTCTCTAACAACCTAGAGAGGTGGGAAGGGTGGAAAGTGGGAGCGAGGTCCAAGAGGGAGGGGACATATGTATACCTATGGCTGATTCATGTTGGTATGTGACAGGAACCAACACAATATTGTAAAGTAATTATCCTTCAATTAAAAATAAGTAAATTTTTAAAAAATCTCCGGAGTTCAGCCCAGGTAATCACCTCACCATTGGGAGCTTTTCTATCCAACAATGACAAAGTAACTTGCTTTTTAATTTTCCAGTCTCATTCTATTTCAGTTCATTATTTTTTCTTTGCCGCCTTCTAGCTTCAGACTATGTCTCCCGCCCATTTAATTGCTTTTTAAAAATATTCATTTTTTTAAATCTGCCCTGTAACTGTCCTCTGAAGATAGCAACCAATAATTGCACTCTTTAGTCACAGGAAACTTGCTATTTAAAATAAGCTTCTGATCAGACAGGGTCCTCAGAACATTATGACTAATCTATAGACGATGTAATAGCAAAGACAGTGATGCTCTCATTTCTAAATGCTGCTTCATTAATAGGATTCGTATCTTGAGTCTTTAATAATCTCAGTTCTACTTTACGGGCTGAACAGATACGATTCTAAATCATGTTGAGGAAAGGAGCAGCTCTGAAAATTACCGTCTGTTGGAAATAGGAGACCCGCATCAGACAGCCCCGGGATCCTGGGGCTCTACATTTCATTTCTGAGTACAGTTCAGAAAGTGTGGGCTTGCGCTGTTAGGAAAAGCCCATGAGTTGTTCATTTTTCCTTGCAGGAAAAATAAAACCAGGTTCTTCTTTCTAACTTGATGCATTGTGGGAATAACAGAAAAGACATCAGTAACAATGCTGGGGAAAAAATCACTCTTGCTTAAACAGAAAGCAAGATATTTGTTCTAGCTCTTTTAAAACATGTGTTTATTTTTAAATCAGAGGTAAAAGATGAAAAAAAAAAAAAAGAAACCTTCAAAGGGGAACATAGGAAAGGTGGAAATGGCCACAAACTGGCCTTTATTTCAAAGGTAGAGAACAGGAAGGCAAGGGTGAGGGGGCACATCCATGCTAATACTGGCCGCATCACCTGGACATCACCTGGAGCGCTCACACTCTCCCTTCCAGGTGTGTCAGGGAGCTGACAGCTTCCCTGGGTGGCCAGGGATGTCTCTTTCCAGGGCTAGAGCCAATGTATGCTGCAGTCACTGATCACTCTCAACAGTTCAGTGTTAAATTTTTAGAAATTTTGGGAAATTTGGTTGACATCAAATCAATAGCTTGAAATCAGCCACGGTGGGAGTTTTTACAAAGAGAGTAACAAATGCAGCAAATCAGAACTTTTTCATCCCAGAGAGCCAGTGGTTAAATCTTTACCAACACACCACTGCTTCTTTCTCCGCCGTCCTATGGCTCACCTTGGAAAGGTCCAGGCTTGCTGAACATCACCAAAGCACATTTACAGCGAAAGAAGAGTAGCAGTCACCACCTTCCAGGTGGATTCTATCAATTGAGATGCGAGGCAACGTCAACACCAAGGCTGTGTCTTAATATTGTCTGCAAGGCTCAGGATAAAGCAGACCCATCCGGCAAACTACTGCTAGGAGCCAGAGGTCGTTAAATCCCTCATTCCTTGCCCATCTGCCTTGAAATACAGTGTTGACTGTCAACAGAGGAAGTACATTCTAAGGTCTCAAGACATCACTCTCACCCGCTGGTGAGTTTCTCAGGGGTCCCATGCCCCAGAGCCCCAGTTTTCTTGCCAAGTTCTCTCTGAATCCCTGTTTCCTCAGAGTGTACCAACTGTCTCAGTCACATCCATGACACGCCCAGAGGAGCAGCCCCAACTAAGGAAGTGAGCAGCAGGGACTAACCTCTTTTGTTCACCACTGTATACCTCATACCTTGCACAGCACTGAGTATTTGATGGAGGCGCAATACTTATTAAATGAATTAAAGAATTCAGTAGGCAAATCTCTGCTCATCTACGCACTGCTTTGCATCGAGTCTTGGTGAAGGGCAATCATTTCAGAAATTCAAGACAAAACATCAATAAACCTAGATCGTGGACTAACCAGCCTTGGCAATTGACTTGCTGTTTAGTAACATCTTTGGATTGCCAGTTTTCATCTAGGAAATAGCACCTGGCTTTGAGCATTTTGATATTGACTCTATCACTTCATAGCAGACAAATCTTGGCAAATTGTTCAACCATCCTGAGCCTCAATTTCCTCATCTTTAAATGATAACACGACGTATGTTCTTTTAAACTCTCACAAGGGAACTGAAATATATGTGAAGCATATAGAATACAGAATGACTTTTATAGAATATAGCACATAGGATGAGAGTTCCACAAAAGTTTTCTAGATTCCCTTCGTCTCTAGACTGAGCAGTTCACAATTCCTCTAGACCCAGTCAGATATCTGTATGAATAGGACAGGTGCTAGCCTCAAAATATTTCTGCAAACAGTGGCTTAGGACAGGCTGACATGGAAACTTATTTCTTTATTCCACTTCAAACATAACTAGTGAAAAGAACATAAGCATTTTCCTCTATACTGAAAAAGAAATTAAACAAATTTAAACTCTAGATTCCCACCTGCCAGTCACTTGTATCAAATAGGATGCCTTCAGCTACAAATAACAAAAAACTCAAATAAGACTTGCTAAAACAAAAACGGGGTATATTAGCTCTGTAATAAATGTCTAGTGGTAGGCCAGCACAGAGATGGATACATTAGCACACACCACCACCATGCCACACCCAGATGTCTTGTCTCTTTTTATAGCAGATTCTTCTGGAGAGAGACTTGGGACTAATTTCACTCCTGGTTCAAGGTGATGGCTGCAGTTCCACAAATATTGAGTGTATCTACTCAGAAACAGTTCTTCTGTCCACATCACTTTTGAAGAGCAAATACATTTCCCCCGGACTCTCCCAGAAAAATTCCCCTTATATCTCACTGACCAGAATTGGATCCTAATGCCCAACTTTAAACTGATAATGATCGAGAGAATGGGACCATTATTGTTGACTTAGACAAATCCAAACTTGTCCATGTCACTTAGGGGAGTACAGAACAAAACTGGGGTTTGACCAACATAAAACATGGGAACAACAGGTGCTGGGATGGCAACCATTATCACTGGTGAATCTCCCCCACTCCCACTACCCCCTCCTCAGCACGCGCGTGCGCGCGCACACACACACACACACACACACACGCAGCTGCAGCAAGGAAGATTAAAATCACACGATAGCCTGACTTGGTAACACTGTTACTAACAAAAACAGAGATGAAATTAGTATTTGTTGAGCGCCCACGATGTGCTGATCAGTATGATAAAGCAATATACCAAGTGAATACCCATGCTCATCCTATGACACAGGTTGCCCTTCCATTGTATGGATGACCTAAGTCCCACCCAGAGGCCAAAGCAGCAGTCACTGAACGGCAGAACTGGATTTAAATTCAGATTTGACTGACTCCAAATAATATCACCCTTCCAAGTTATCAGGATATCTCCTCAATGAGAAACTAGAAGTGATGAGTACATTGTCTTTGGACTAGCTGCTCTAGAAAGGTCAAGTGCTCAGCCCCTGGCTCCCTTGCCCTAGGCTTACTCTGAATCCTGCCAACAAATGGAGCTATTTTTACAGTAAGGGATAAAAAGCTTTGAAAGCCATACACTGCTTCTGCTCTTTCTTCTATCCATGCCGTTTTTAATATATTCTACTGTCTTGCTAATGATAGGAAACTTGCTGCTGCATGCTTCCATAAAACATTATCTCATTATCTCGTTTTGCCTCTCACTGTAAAGTATTTTGTAGCATTGAAAGTGCTGTATGAAAAAAAAATTAATTTCATTAAATTAATGGAGAGTGTCATGACTGCTCAGTTATGACTCAGATGCATTTATAGAGGGGGTTGTATGCATCAAAGCTTGTCATTTATTTTGCCATTTTCCTCCCACTTTCACCCACCATCCTGCCCTAAGAAGGACGAAGTAATTCTAAATAGCATGCTTTGGAGAAATATTGTTGCCACCAGCAACCTGGAAAATCCCAAAGGCAAAACATGACTTTATATGGCCAATCAACAAATTGCAGAGCCAATCTATTCATCTCCACCATCTTCTTAAGAGACGCAAATGCTACAGCTGAATACATCATGTTGTAATTCCTAGCAGCGCACAAGGTTACCCATGTGAATGACCTAGCCCTCCAGGTTACAGTAAAAATATTTTCTAAAGTTGTTAACCACTTCAAAGTGTCCACGTCCCCTTTTCCTACAAAGTCTCCTCCTTCTTCCAGGTCTTTCTCAAGTGCTGCCTTTTATAAGAAAACTTCTCCACTGATTCAAGCTCACAGAACTCTCCTACCTCTCGAGTTCATGTATTCAATGGTTCACCAAATATTTGCACAGCTCTGTTCCAGGCACTGGAGATCCCATGGAGAGGACAGACTGGCCTCTTCCCTCCTGGAGTACACTGCATCTGTACCATGTTGCTTATCACCCAAGTATGATGGCTCCTCCTACCCTCTGCAAAAAAAAGAAGAAAAAAAAAGTCTTTTCTGAGAAGGAAGCTGCTGTTCTGTGAGTTTAACATAGTCTAAGACTTATAATATCCATCTCATTTTAGCCTCTATAAATAAAACCAATATTTGTGCCTTAGATAATGCTGGTACACCTGTAAGGCCACTCTAGATATCTGCTCTCCATTTTGGAATTTTTCTGGATGACCTCCCACTGAGTTTTTCAGTTGGCTCTTGATCTCAGCTTTCCTGGATCCTCCAACTCTCTGCTTTGGCTTCACAACACAACTTCAGTTGAGTTCAGTTCAGTCACTCAGTCATGTCCCACTCTTTGCAACCCTATGAACCCCAGCCCACCAGGCCTCCCTGTCCATCACCAACTCCCGGAGTTTACCCAAACTCCATTGAGTCGGTGATGCCATCCAACCATCTCATCTTCTGTCATCCCCTTCTCCTCCTACCCTCAATCTTTCCCAGCATCAGGGTCTTTTCAAATGAGTCAGCTCTTCGCATCAGGTGACCAAAGTATTGGAGTTTCAGCTTCAACATCAGTCCTTCCAACGAACACCAGGATTGATCTCCTTTAGGATGGACTGGTTGGATCTTCTTGCAGTCCAAGGGACTCTCAAGAGTCTTCTCCAACACAACTTCAACTCAGGTCAAACATTCACTGAGTACCCACTATGCATCAGGCATTGTGCTTCGTGTTCTATAAATACAACGTCGACTTTTCACCGCCCACAAAGGTGATGGTGCTCCTTCTGTTTTACAGAGGAGGTAGCTGAGGCTCACCACATTAAGGAAGCTTTTCCCAGATCAGCCCACTCATAGGTAACAACAGCAAGACTGAACCCATATCTGTGATGCTGGGATTCTATTATTCCACATAACCTCAACCTCTTCCTACTTACTCACATGCAAAATGAGAACAAGAATCCCCACTACACCCTTCTCATGGGTTGTCATAATTACCAAGTGAGATAATTGAATATAGTGGTGCTAATAACTCATCTCTCCTGCCTTCTGAGTTCTAACGGGTAGAGATAAATATCCAAAGCTAAACGGAGATGAGTGGATCAGCTTTGTTAATCATCCTCTGGTAACCAGAGTCCCATAATGAAGAGGCATGATAAAAACAGCTCTTGGATCCAAGGTCAAAATGAGGTTCTTACTAAAGTCCCTCTTCAAATCTAGGCTAAGTATCTGCCTATAGTAAAACCAGCTATGCAAATCAGCTCCAAGTACATGTCAGAGGCCAGATTAGTCCACCTCTGAAAGCCAGACCCCTGCAAAATGAGAACCTGAGTGGATCCAAGATGGATCTTTATTCCCTTTTCAATGCATAGACTATGCACCCTGGGTGGGAAATGTGATCCAACAGAAATCACACTCTCTACAATCAACTGGACACTCATTCTCCCTGCAGGCAAGTGAGGAGGGAGTGGAGTAAAGCTCCCCTCCAGCACTTTTCTATCATTTGGAGGGAAGCAGAAACCTCTTTCTATAGAACCATGAGAAGAGAAGCTCAGAGCTCCTTACAATAAAGATAGCATAAAATAGAAAGTGCCATAAAAGGTTGAAGTTGTCTTTTTCCAATCATTACTGTTCCCACTACACCCTACACACTTTTATGTTAGGCTGCTAGATAATTTGCTAATTTTTTATCTGACTCTCCTATCAGACTAAATTCCTTCATAGAAGATTTTTCAATTTAACCTGAAATACCCATGTCTAATGCCATGCCTAGTTGCTTCCCAGGTGGTTCTAGTGGTAAAGAATCCACCTTCCAAAGCGGAAGACATAAGAAACACAGGTTCAGTCCCTGGGTCGGGAAGATCCCCTGGAGGTGGGAATAGCAACTCACTCCAGTATTCTTGCCTGGAGAATCCCATAGACAGAGGAGCCTGGTAGGCTACAGTCCATAAGATTGCAAAGAGTCAAACACAACTGAAGTGACTTAGAATGCACAATACCATGCCTACCATGTAGTAGGCATGAAATAAATATCCATTCAGTCAATAAATGAATGGATTCCATTGTTATATAAACACCAAAACCAAAACTCCATGGAATGGATGGTTTTCCAGTTATAAAGCATATTCATATTGATGCATCATTTTGCATTTTTTAATCTTCTCTGTCCACCTGTCTTCTGACAGTCTAAACTAGATCTATACCTGTATCTTTAAATCATTTTACAATTCCCTATTGATGTGCCGGGTTCATGTTTCACAAAACTGGTTTCATACATTTAGTATTCATTTTATGATGCCCTATTTGAAAAAGAAAAAGAATTTAAGAGAGCATATTAAAAGTAAGCAAGAAAAATGAGGCAAAGCCACCAACAAATTTTTCATCTTACATGTTCATCAGTCTACCTTAGGGTCAAGATGGCATGGCAAACAACTTTTCAAGAAGAACATTTCACAGTTTATTCATAAACCACCCAATAACTCCCCCAAAATCAGCTCAGACAATGTTGGCAAAGGATGGCAGTAAGTGAGGGAACATGACTTGCCCTTCATAGCTATTAGCAAGTCTAGCAGACTTTGCAAGGATTCTCTGAAGACACCAGACAGAGATGTACTTAAAAAGTAAATCGACTTTTAGTCTGAAAGCATTGAAAAAAACTGAGGAGGAGGCAAAGGTCAAGGCTGAAGTGAGTTGATAAAGCACTGTTCCCTGAAGATACTTCTTCCGTCAAGAGGAAGAGCACTCCCTGCTCCAAGTCTCCTTTGAAGAACAGTTCTCTTGGCAGGTATTAATGAGCTAAGAGAGCCTGCATTCTTGTGCTTACAGGCCCGGAACTGGAACTCAGAATGAGGCTACTTAGATCATACCCCAGTGGGCAATCCTCATGGAGAAATCCAGAAACATTAGAGAAGCCAGATGAGGCACCTGATTCAAAAAGAGGCCTGAGGACATCCATGGCTGGTATCTGCTGCAGATTGCTCCCATAGTGAATGAAGGAGGGGACAGAAAGAATCATATCAAACGGGCTCTTTTCAACTGTTTCTTTTTTTTTTTTTTAACTTCCTAACATTTGGCTGAGGACAAGGTATCTCTGCAGCACAGACAAAGCTATGGAAAATTTTGCCATCTGCTTGCTTCTACCTGTATTTTCTTTTCTTGTTTTTGTTTTGTTTTGCTTTGTTTGGAAAATAAGAGTAGGCAATCCAACTTCAGCCAGGACAATGATGTCAGCACACTTAGGAAGCTCTGACCTGTAAATCACCTTTTGAAACATGGAGTAACACATATCAGCTCAAGGGAGTTGGGGTGGGTTGGGGAGTTTACATTTATTGTCTTCTGCTCACAGAACACTCAGCTTTGTCCAACTGCAATCCTTCTTTACAACAATCAGGCAGTATCTAAAGCAGAGGTCCGTTCAACTAATTAGATCAGTGGCCTTAACCAAAATAAATAACTCATGCACTGTGATGGAAAATATGCTGAACCTGGAGCCAAAAATCCTGGGTTCCAGTCCACTTACTAATGTTGTAACTCCTGGCAGATCAATGAATGTCTTAAGAGTCTAGTTTCCTTATGTTTTAGACCAATTCAACATTTCTATCTACCTCAAAAATAATTTAGAAGATCAAATAAGATGATGTACGGCAATGGTTCTCAATTGGGGCTATTTTACCCTCTAGGGGACATTTAGCAATGTCTGGAGGCATTCTTGGTTGTCAAACTTGTGGTTAGAGAGGCCAGTAATGTGGTAAGTGCATGTTCAGTCATCTCCAACTCTTTGTGACCCCATGGACTGTAGCCCACCAGGCTCCTCTGTCCATGGGTTTCTCCAGGCAAGAATACTAGAACAGAATGCCATGCCCTCCTCCAGGGGATCTTCCCAACCCAGGGCTTGAACCTGCGTCTCCTGTATCTCCTGCATTTGCAGGCAGGTTCTTTACCACTGAGCCATCTGGGAGAGGCCAGAGATGCTACTAAACATCCTACATTGCACAGAACAGCCCCAGCCACAAAGAATTCTTCATCCCCCAAATGTCAGTAAATATCACAACTGAGCTTTGATGGATGTCAAGAGCTCTAAAGGCATGGTTTCACTGGTTAGGACTGCACTAAGGCACAAGTAATAAAAATGGATTAAACAGTGAAAGATTTGTTTTTAATCACATAATGAGTAGTTAGGTTATACGCAGACCACTCACTTCAAGAGAGTCATCAAAGATTCCAGTTGTGTCTATATTCCTGCGCCACTGCCTTAGAATCTAGCTTTTCCACACATGGTTGTGAGATGGCTGTTACACTGCCAGTCTTCGCATCCACATTCAAGACATGAAGAGTAAGGGAGTTGCTGGAAGAATCTGAGCTTATGCTAGGAAATCAGCAAGAACCTCCAGCTTATGCCTCATTGGCCAGAATTATATCATCATAGGGCCACCCATAGGCGCAAGGGAGTCTGCCCAATGAATTATTAATTATGCCACAGAAACGATGATCTCCACCACCATCAACACAATCATGGCAATTCATGATAAAGGGGGCTGGTTAAAGGAATAGGCTCTGATCAGGAAGCTGCAGATTCATTTTCCAACTCACACTATTTTCTGTGTATTAGTGAGCTGCTTAATTTCCAAGTCCTGGCTGCTTCATCTAGAAACTAGAGGTAACAAGAATACATACATGAGCAGAGTATTTTGAAGATTTAATGAATAATGCAAACTGCTTTTTTTCATTGAATGCTGGGCATTTGACAAATGGTATATATGATCATCATTATTTAAACACAGTGACTAGTTAACCCTGAGGGATCAAAGCACTAATTTCCCATCCCTCACTCCACTTTGACCTGAGGCACCTGGCCTTGTCTTCCCTCTGAGTTGTGGAGACCCAGCCTGCAGGTCATAAAATAAATTTGCAGAGGGAGGCAATACTTCAAGTCCTGATTCACAGAAATCAATATACAAATGACATCATTGTTACAAAGGTCCGACTTGGTACTCGCCTGACTAAACAGTCTGATCTATCAAAAGTACCATCTGTGTCTGCAAAAATGTCACTGCAGTGATATTGTTAGAAGGACATCACATGATCTAATAGTTCATGTTTCCTTAACTTCCTTAACTCTATCTGTTCACAAAACTATTGTTCATCAGAACTTGGACTGATTAACATTTATGGTTTACTCAGAACTGAAAGGAATTCTTTCAGATGGTAAAGAATCTGCCTGCAATGCAGAAGACCCAGGTTCGATGCCTGAGTAGGCAAAGATCCCCTGGAGAAGGGAATGGCTACCCACTCCAGGATTCTTGCCTGGAGAATTCCATGGAGAGAGGAGCCTAGTGGGCTACAGCCCATGAGATCACAAAGAGTCAAACACAACTGAGCGACTAACACTTTGTTTTCTTTCTAGAACTGAAACTTAGCAAGAACTGCACAAAGCCAATCCTAAGCTGGGTCATTATCGGGAGTCTGCAAGCATCGGAAGGCTAAGTTTGGGATGTGTGCAAAAGCAGGGTAGCGTCTCTTTCATCTTGCAAAAACATGCTGGGAGAGCTGCTGCTGCTAAGTCGCTTCGGTCGTGTCCAACTCTGTGCGACCCCATAGACAGCAGCCCACCGGACTACCCTGTCGCTAGGATTCTCCAGGCAAGAACACTGGAGTGGGTTGCCATTTCCTTCTCCAAAGCATGAAAGTGAAAAGTGAAAGTGAAGTCACTCAGTCGCATCCGACTCCTAGCGACCCCATGGACTGCAATCTTCCCAAAATACGACTACCTCTCACGGGAGCCTGTAATGACTCCCTATTTTCAGAAGGCCAAGTGACAGCTCCTCTGCCTGGCTTCATACGTCTGCTTCTCGCCCATCCACCATGAAGACTGACAGAACCTGGGGCTAAGTAACCAGAGCTCTGGTTCCTTTTGTTCTTTTGAGTTCTTGTCTCTGTGTCTGTATGAAGGGGTGTATCTCTGTACCAATTCCTCAGCTAACCTCCAATGTCATTTCCCATCACCCACTCCATCATGTCCTCCAGTCACTCAAATCCCATCACTAGTTCTCTGCAGAGTCCTTTAGATTCCTGCCTTTAAGCCTTTACTTCCCGTAGCTACCCTGTCTTGAAGGCTTTCTCCTTTCTCTCTAACCCCCTATTTCCTACTAATTTACCAAGACCCAGCAAGAGGCCCACTTGGCTCCAGAGTGAGCCTCCGTTACTCCACTTCCCTCTCATTAATCTCTCTTTCTTGACCTCTCATCGCACCAGAAGCTGCAATTCATGATCTAACACTGAATGCTGTGCCAACTTATCAAGCTGTCTAATTGTTTCAGCACACATGTTCTGTCTGCAATTGGACTATGAAGGCTTCAAGGCCAGGGCCCAGACAGTCTCCATCTTTGCAAGTAAGTCTCAGAAGGAGAAACACAGTCTGGAATGTGGGCATTCAAATATTTCCTTCTCCAGGGATAACCTGGGAAATCAAATCAACAAATATTGTGCACCTGCTGAAAGCAAACCCTCCTCCCTGACCATTTCTAGCTCCTTGTTTACATCAAACATCACAAGTGAAAATCCAAATTAGACTGAGATTAGAAAACCTTGGCTAATATTAACGCTCATGAATATTTAGTAAGAATTGCTTATTAACTAGGGTTACAGTGGTCTCCCTTATAATCACAGGGTTTTAATAACTGCTGGCATTTAATTGTGCTCACCCAATATTAAGTGAAAGTGCAGGGCTTTGTGAGCTAAGAAATGCCACATGATGTAGAGTGATGGTTTGTTTTTTGTTTTTTCGGCCATGGCATGAAGGATCATAGTTCCCCAACCAGGAATCAAACCTATTGCCCCTGCACTGGGAGCACAGGGTCCTAACCACCAAACTGCCAGAGAAGTCCCAGAATAACAGTTTTAAAATCAAGCTTCACACAAGGCTTAGGTACTTCCGAGGCAATTTAGAGACAGTCTGGGAGAAAAAGTGTTAGTTGCTCAACTGGGTCTGACTCTTTGTGACCCTAGGGACTAGAGCCCACCAGGCTCCTCTGGCTATGGAATTCTCTGGGCAAGAATACTGAAATGGGTTGCCATTCCCTTCTCCAGGGGATCTCCCAACCTAGGGATCAAACCCTCACCTCTGCACTGCAGACCTATTCGTTTACTGTCTGAGCCACTAGGTTTGATCCCTGTGATGGGAAGATCCCCTGGAGAAGGGAATGACTACCCACTCCAGTATTCTTGCCTGGAAATTCCATGGACAGAGGAGCCTGACGGGCCACAGATCCTGGGGTCGTAAAGAGTCGGCATGACTGAGCAAGTAACACTTTCACTTTGGGGAAGCAAGGGAGACAAGCACCCCCAGTTCAACAAGTGCAACTCTTTTGACAGGTTTATAGATTGGGCTTTGCTTGATAAATAGATTTTATTTAAATGTTTTTAAATAGTTTTAAATAAAACTATAGACAGAAGACTGCCTGAAATCTAAAAACATTTCCCTAGCTCAGCCTATTATTGTGGAAAACTAGAAACCCTATCATTTTTCTGAACCCTCAGGTATAAATTTGGCTCACACCAAACACATAGGGTTGTTTGTGTTGGGAGGACTAAGTGAGAAAATTCAAGCTACACGGCAGGCGCTTAAGGCACGTGACATCAGAGGGGAGCAGCTTCATCTGGAGTGTGGACATTAGCCAAAATTCTGGCCTTCAGGGTCTCTAGACCAAGCAGGTAACAAGAGCCCCTTCAAATCCAGCTCAGAGTAGGGAGACACACTGCGGTCAGGCTCATGGGCAACCCTTCCAACCTCCAGGTACCCTGGGCCAGAAATACCCTGCCACTGACAGGTCCCCATATTATGTTTTCAAGGCAACTCTGTCTTTTCCCTTCACTGTGTATCATCAGAAAATAATTGTTTGTGCAATTGTTTGTTTAATGTCTGTCTCTCTCATCTCTCTTATTCAGGCCCAGATCTTAGCAGCCCACACATTCCTCACATTCAATATCCCTGAATATGCCTTGTTGAATAAATTACTATATCATTCAAGATATGGTATGTCCATGTTGGGCACTGGGAAGCTAAAAAAAATGTATAAAAATAGGATTCCCTGACATTAAAAGGCTTTCCAGGTCCCAAGGATGGCACTGATGGATACAGATGCTGTTGTTATAGTCTATCTCATCCAGGGAAATAAAATTAGATTTCTGTCTATATATGTTATTACCATCAACTGAAAAACGGCCAGACTGATTACCCACAAGTTTGGAGGACATGTTTAAAACGGTTTGATTTAGAATAGAGGCTATACCTATATATGGAATTCTAAATTTCACAGCTGAAGCTGAGATGCAGTAAAAGGACTCTCCATCAAGAAATATAAGCTATAAGTATTAAGTTGCTGTAGAAAGGGAAATAACTAAATACAGTTCTCCTGAGTAGGTCCCCCAAGTTGCAGATGGTGATTTATAATTGAGCCGTTTCTCACAAGGGCAGTTCTGTAAACTAAATCATGTTGATTCCTATCAGGAACTGGCTACTTCATGATGGTTAGTTCTTCTCAAGCAAGGTTAGATATCAGAACTCGTGATGATTCTTACTCACAGTGACAACTGAGGACCACCTATCTCTAATTCACAGAACACCCCTCCAACCTGGGTATTATGGTGCCTGTCACACAAATGAGTTAAATCAAAATCAACTGCATCAGCACAGCTGGGACTTGAGCCCCAGGCTCTCTGAATCAGAGGCCATGGTCCTAGCATATGGACATCCTTGTTTCTAGAAGAGGAGCAAACAGGGACGTGAGACTTCACATCCTTACCCAAGAAACATCACAGGCACTGGAACATCACCAGAGAGATCTAGAGCTGAAGACCTAAGGGTCCAGACCTGGGATGCCTTAACTATTGTAAGTGAGGCAAGGCTGGCAAAATAAAAAGGGCCTGTCTTGGGGAAGCACACCAGTGTCCAACCCATGGAAGTTTTGAAAGAGTTCATTTCCTACAATAAATAATAATCGGCCCCTCCAGGAGTAAAGGCTTGCCAGGGAGCGAGCTGAGGCATCTCTGCTCCTGGCCCAAAGCACATTCCTGTCTCTTCCTCCCTCTTCTCTCACCTCCCTCTCCGGAAGCTACCACTATCCTGAACTCTCTACAAAGCATCCCCATGCTTTTCAAGTTCTATCACTTATATTAGCCAAGAAATCTACGCTTTCCTCTGACAGATGGAAGCCTTGGCAAAGTTTATGCCAAAGAGAAAGTACAGCCCAGAAAGTGGTTTAAGCAGAATGGCCTTGACTGTCACAGTTAAAATATAAATAAAATAATCATCCAGACACTTTCTGGTGATACCAAGGAGGAGGATGGGGGAGGGAGGGCAGGGAACTAGAGATGCCTCCTACCTTAGTCCTCTTTTAATAAGTTCCATCTGATCTTTTCTCACCTTACAGATTTCTCCTTGTATCAAAATGCAAAGACAGGACTCCGAACTCCCAGGGTTATGTTAACATTTTATATTGAAAAAATATTCTCCTGTTTACATATTCATAATTTTTATCCTAACTAACCAGAAACATTTCTACAGATTCAAATTTTTTCATTTTTCCATAACTTGCAGATAAAACAAAACTCAGAAGTGCATCTTAACCTCTCCTCTGTCCCTCCCTTCCCCTCCCCATGATGCCTCTGACCCCACTCCTATTGCCCAGAAAGTCTTTATCCCCCAAACTCCTGACTGATCCTCTACGATCTTCCTCTTATTCACATCCTTGGTTGGCCTACTCCCTCAAGATTTTAGTTCAGAGTGTCCATTTTTTTCCACCATGGTGGACTCAGAAATCAGATACCTCCTTTTCTCTCTTCCTGCCCTGAAACTGGTTACAATATTTTACCTGGAAGTCTGACCAATGGAAAACACTGCACACCACCCATCCATTTGCCTCTTTCTGTAGTTTCAATTCTTTCATTTTTTCTAATAGCCACATTGCTCCAACCCATAAAATTTCCTTGGGTGGGCCTGCTGCTCTTCTGACATTCCATAATTTCTTAAGGTCATCAGAGGTGCTGGTTCAACTTCCAAATGCAAATAGAAATAACCTGTTCCATGATAAATCACAATTTACACAACCAATAAATCAAATGTCAACTGCTCTCTGTGGGAAGACTGTATAATCAAAGTTTCTTTTAAACATTTGACGAAGTCCCTTCAGCAACTAGAAGAGTCCTACATAGAGCAGATGATTCCCACTCTAGAACAGTCTCACTGCCTGTGTGCATGTACACACATGCCCACACACGTGCACATACATGCACTTCTTATTACTATAACATTTCTTAATGCTATTCCCTTTTCCTTTGTAGCTGTTAATAATGACAACATATAGTTAAACTTAACCAAGAACTTACAGTGACTTACAGTCATTGTGTTAGGTCCCTTCTATGAATCATCTCATTTAATCCTCACATCTTAGTAAAACCATTTCACAGATGATGGACTTGAGCTTAGAGAGGTTTAGCAACATGACTGTGGTCACAAAGCTGGTCAGTAAAATTCCACAGAGGGTGATTATTTGATAGACATCTATCTTCCCTGCTAGACAGTAACACTTACAGGGGAAAACACAGTGTCTTTTGTGTCCACTGTTGTAGGACTCACCATATATTTGGAAGATCTGCAACGAGAACTCTTCCTCTAAATGTGTATATGATCTTAGGCAAATGCTTCACTCTCTTCGGGGCTGTTTTCCCAGTTATAAATGAAGAAGGGAACCTTCTGTTAAACATGACAGGCCAAACACATGTATTTTCCTGTGCTTTCATAAAGAAAAATTCCCTATCATTTCAGTAAATGAATTTTTCAATAACCTAATAAGACAAAGAGAAGGTAGAGAAGATGACAGCAACAAAATTTAGAAAGGATAAAGGAGTTGTGGTTAAAAAAAAAAATTTATGGGTAGCAAAAAACAAAAACCTTAAAAGCTAAGCTGGAAGTGGGACAGACCAAGAATGGAGCCTAATTCTGCAGAATATCAGGAAGGCTCAGCAACTGGAGGCAAGTGCCTCTGAACACAAGGACATGGATGGGGTTGGATAGGATGGAGGTCTAAAAAATAATTAGATTCACAAATCTCTATCCACCCTAGTCCACGCTGCCAAGCACATGCCCTTCTACTCCAGCAGAAGACTGAAGAGTTCAGTGGTTAGAACCAAAGGGAACCTGAACTAAGGGCCTCCAGGCACCTGCTGTGGCTGTGAGCACAATGCTGAAGGCAGGGGTCCCATGCAAAAGTCCACAGCCTAGTGACAGGCTCAGGTCCCTCTTTCCCAGTTTACTCTATACATGCTCAGGTACCCACCGGACAGAAAACTGGAAAAGTTTTTCCTGGGGAAAGTCAAAAGTCCAAGAGCAATGACATATGGATATTGAAACACTTGGAATTTCCCCATTGAAACAGTCCTCTCCAGTCACCTAAGGTAGAATCAATCATTGATTGGCCCCACCAATATACACAGCTTCCAATCATTGTTATCTGCTCCAATTAAAACCAAAAAACAAACCAAAAAAAAAAAAAACTTAATAGAATGCCAAGGATCCTCAAACATTTGAGAAAAGTGTCTTCTGTGAAAGGTAGAAATCAAAATAATACACAGAAAAACAAACTCAGAGAAAATAGAGTGTGTAGGGAATGTGGGAAAAAGAAATCCAGTGAAAGCTAAAGTTAATATTCTCAGAGTGATGGGAAAAGACACTGCAACCATGAAACAAGAACATGATGTTATTTTTAAAAAGAGAACATGCAGATATGAAAATGTGAACATTTAAAAATATGATAGCAAAAGTGAAAAATTCAAAGAAAGTCTGGAAAATGAAGTTAAGGAAATCTTCCATAAAGTAAGCCAAAAAGAAAAGGTGGGGGATAAGAGGGAGAAGAAAAGATAAAGACAATTTGCATAGATCTAGGGGAAAAATCATAGATCAGATGGTAAAACATCTGCCTACAATGCGGGAGACCTGGGTTCGATCCCTCGGTAGGGAAGATCCCCTGGAGAAGGAAATGGCAACCCACTCCAGTATTCTTGCCTGGAAAATCCCATAGTCTGAGGTTCCTGGTAGGCTACAGTCCATGGGGTCGCAGAGTCGGACACAACTGAGCAACTTCAGGGGAAACAAAAAACAAAAATACTAATAGGAGTTACAGAAAGGGAAGGAAGGAAGACAAACGAAATTACCAAAAATTAAAGATATGTTCCAGAACCAAAGGTTTGAGTTCCAGATTTAAAAGGCCCACCACAGACCTCCCTAGTGGTCCAGTGGTTAAGATTCTGCACTTCCAATATAGGGAGTGCAGGTTCAATCCCTGGTTGGGGAGCTAAGATTCCATATGCCATGCAGGGCAGCCAAAAAATAATAGTTAAAAAGAAGAGAGAGAGAAACAAAAATGATGCAAAAAAGGCCCACCAAGTATAGTTCAAAGAAAAAAAAAAAAATGACTCATACCAAGACCGTCATCACGATGTTTCACAACGCTGTGGACATGATGTGCATATGGAGAAATGTAGGTCAGTCACAAGCCTGGGAACCAGAAGGGAATCCCTTTCCTCGATGGTGACCATGAAAGGGATGACAAGGTCAGGGGAAAAGTCTCTAAAATCCAGAAGGAAATGATTTACCACCCAGAATTCTATACTAAGTCACACTACTGATCCCATGTGAAGACAGAATAACATCTTCAGTCATACACATTTTCAAAGTAATACTTACCAAGTACTCTTTCTCAGTTCAGTTCAGTCATTCAGTCGTATACGACTCTTTGTGACCCCAAGAACCGCAGCATGCCAGGCCTCCCTGTTCATCACCAACTCCCAGAATCCACCCAAACCCATGTCCATCCAGTCAGTGATGCCGTCCAGCCATCTCATCCTCTGTCGTCCCCTTCTCCTCCTGCCCCCAATCCCTCCTAGCATCAGGGTCTTTTCCAATGAGTCAACTCTTCACATGAGGTGGTCAAAGTATTGGAGTTTCAGCTTCAGCATCAGTCCTTCCAATGAACACCCAGGACTTATCTCCTTCAGGATGGACTGGTTGGATCTCCTTGCAGTCCAAGGGACTCTCAAGAGTCTTCTCCAATACCACAGTTCAAAAGCATCAAATCTTCAGTGCCTAGCTTTCTTTATAGTCCAACATGACCACTGGAAAAACAATAGCCTTGACTAGATGGACATTTGTTGACAAAGTAATGTCTCTGCCTTTTAATATGCTGTCTAGGTTGGTCATAACTTTCCTTCCAAGGAGTAAGCATCTTTTAATTTCATGGCTTCAATCACCATCTGCAGTGATTTTGGAGTCCAGAAAAATAAAGTCAGTCACTCTTTCCACTGTTTCCCCATCTATTTGCCATGAAGTGATGGGACCAGATGCCATGATCTTAGTTTTCTGAATGTTGAGTTTTAAGCCAACTTTTTCTCTCTCCTCTTTCACTTTCATCAAGAGGCTCTTTAGTTCTTCTTCACTTTCTGTCATAAGGGTGGTATCATCTGCATATCTGAGGTTATTGAGATTTCTCCCAACAATCTTGATTCCAGCTTGTGCTTCTTCCAGCCCAGCGTTTCTCATGATGTACTCTGCATATAAGTTAAATAAGCAGGGTGACAATATACAGCCTTGACGTACTCCTTTTCCTATTTGGAACCAGTCTGTTGGTCCATGTCCAGTTCTAACTGTTGCTTCCTGACCTGCATACAGGTTTCTCAAGAGGCAGGTCAGGTGGCCTAGTATTCCCATCTCTTTCAGAATTTTCCACAGTTTATTATGATCCACACAGTCTTTGGACTGTGCCACAAAGGCTTTGGCATAGTCAATAAAGTTCAGGAATCTACAGGAGAACAATCCTCACCCAGATTTAAAAATAAAAATAAATAACAAATGGGGATGGGGAGCTGGGAAACGGGGGCTCCAGTACAGAAAACACATAAAGGGAACCACTAAAATGGTGAGAGAGGGAGATTTCAGAATGATAGCATCTGTAAACAAGCATGTGTGTGTGTGTGTGTGTGTGTGTGTGTGTGTGTGTGTGTGTGTGTTCTCAATTGGGACTATATACATTCACAGTAACTGAAACACTGGATGTTGAATTAACCAATGGTTAAAAAATTTAGCCATTGAGAGGCAGAATGGATAGAAAATGTCACAGCAAGAAAGTAGATCATTATCTTCAATAGTGGGCAATCAACAGAAAACAGCGAATGCTGCAAAGTAAAAGCAAAATAACAATGTGAATGCATGGTACTTAGAAAAGTTACTGTGGGAAGAGGGAAACCAGTAAAGAACTAATTATCATCGCCTCTCGAATGAGGGTCAAAGGTGGAGAAACATATGACACAGGCCTGCCTCTTTTTGTTATAAATCTTACAGAAAAAATTAGATTAGCTAATCTGCAGTTCTTAAATTTCTATTTGTATTTTTAGGACCTGTATTTTGTAACCTGAGATGATGTGTGAATTTGAATTCCAAGTGTCTTACATGAATCCCTCTTGTTCTAATTAAACCCTCTTTCTTCACCCTTTATGGAAAGAAAAGGAGCGCAATGCTTCATTCATGCCCCGTGCCAAGATGACGCACACCCCATATCCTTGGAGGCTGACTGGACTCCCACATAATTATGCACAACTCTAAGTTTTCAGGGTTCCCATCTGGGGAGAGGCTTGGAGTAGGTTCATGTACTAAAAGGAAATAAAGCAGGGAGGAGGTACCTTAGCAAAGCAGAACTAGAATAATTATGATAGTCAAACTACTTGTTTGAAAAAAAGCAATCAGAAACTTCCTTTTGCATCTCATTCAAGCCTGCATCCTCAAAGGGACCTTGTGGAATTTCTTTGACCGTCACTAAGCAGGGAGCATTGGCAGAACCAAAATAGGTTTATGCCCTGGCTAATTTTATTTTAAATGGAAATTTCTCTGTGGTACATTGTTTAATGATGGAAAAAAAAAAAAAGGAGCCATCACATCTTGAAGCTCTCAGCCTGGCTGCTGGCTTTGCAAAGTGAGAAATAACCTGCCGGGGGCTTCCAAGCTCATAGCCTCTGGCCCCTATCCTAGCTGCCGCCTGGTTCTCCATTCCTCTCCCCATCACAGGGCACTGACCAGCAGACAGTCATTCATCTCACTTCTGGTCTCTCTCAGCTGTCTCCACTTCACCTCCCACCTTTGGAAGTCCCAACATGGAAAACAAAAGCAGAGGAGGTCACCTAGTCCACAAACCAATCCCCTAGGGAGCAGGATTAGGAGGTAGGACAGGCTTTGTGGCAGGAGGCAAGGGTGATGGATGCAAGGGGCATGCATGCTTCTTCTCACATGTGGGTACCAGCTTTCATCTTAGTGATGAAGATGCATGCAGTGGAAGGGGAAAAGTCTGTCTCACTCAGCTTCCCTTTTGCAGTGACAGGACCTGCTCAAAAGGCCAGGCTCCACGTGCAGGGATCTAAAATACCTGAGAGTGTGGGTGATCTCAGGCCGGAAGCCCTCAGCACAGCCCTGGTAGCCAAGGCACATGCTTGCTGCCCCCACACTCCCATCCCCACTGCAAGCCTGAAACACAAGGAGTGCAGCTTCACCGTATTTTAGGGAAATCAAGCCTCTGGTTTCAGCAGTCGCTTATCTTATGGCCTAATCTCACGGCAAATAGAACTCCTTCCAGCACAATCCTAGCTCAGGTGATGAAAAGACACAGCATGAGACCCTGTGGAGTGCTGTCCCTGTTCTCACACGTACAGTGTAACCTTATGAGCATCTAAGGCTTCCAGCATGAGTCATCTGTCACCCCACTCCAGACCTTCACCCAGCCACCTCACCAAAAGACTAACTACGTATCACCAGAAAGTATTTCGTTAGCCTCCAAAGGCTAATGAAATTACCTCATTTCAACACACTGTACTTTCCAAGGCTTGATGGATTTCAAACATGTTATTGACATGCACGAGGCTCAAATGAACCAAAAATATTAGCATTCTTCGGCGAGTTCACTCCAACCACACAATGCTTCAAAGAGGACTCTTGTGGGAGGTGCATTCAATATCAGGGTTGGGCTGCTTCGATAGGACCCTCTCAGGAACACACTCACAAATCTTATGGGTTCTATCCAGCAATTCTTTCTTGAGTGGGAGCAATGTGATGGACATGCAGAAGGTTTCAAACATGGAGAGCACAAGACCTCTTTTCTCGAGGGAAATCCCTCTGCTAAAAGAAAAGGAAACAAACTTAAAACCCAGAGAAAAAATAAGGAAAGATTCCTGGAGCAGCATAGAGCACGAGAGAAAAGGGCAGCCAGAAGGTTGCTCTGAAATGAGCCTTGGAAAGCCAGAGCATTTACTTCCATGAGCTCAGATGTGAAAAGAGGGTTGTCAGGCAAGGGGATGGTGGGAGCAAAGGCCTGGGATGAGTGGACTTGACCCAGGAGGGGAAGTCAGCTCTCTGAAGCATATGCCAAGGATGGGGTAATGATGGAGCCTGATCCTGGGCTTTGGAGTCACAACCTGAGTCTCAGTTTTCTATCAGGGTAAAGGAGTTAGACTAACTGATTTCCAAAGGGTCTCTGCAGCTTTGTGATTCCAGGAGGCTGAAAAGAGGGCTGCAGAGTCTAGAAATGGAGAGGCTGCAATGGCAGGAGAGGACCCAGGAGCGTTGTGCTGAAGCTGATGGAGCATCACCAGAGGGTGGGAATGGAGCTGCGACACAGACGGGGCTGTTTATCTGCAGCGGCGGCAGCAGAATCAAGATGAACAGGAGAGGCCACATGTTAGAGGCAGAGGCAAGAAAAGGAAGGGCTGGGGTCCAGACTTCAGCCCGCCCTCCACACCTTAAAGGAAAGGAAGGTAAGCAGCTTTACCACCTAGATCTGGAATGAAACTTGGTAAAATCTAGCTCCTCAGTTCACTCGTTTTATTTATTGGTTTTAAAGTTCAGATTTTATTTTGCTCATTTTGGTATTCTGCTCTACCACACAGCTCATGGGATCTTAGTTCCCCAACCAGGGATCAAACCCACACCCTCAGCAGTGAAAGCATGGAGTCCTAACCACTGGATATCCAAGAAAGTTTCTCAATTCACTAATTTTAAAGATAAAAAAATCAAAGTTCACATAATCAGCTGAGGACAGAGAAGGACCAGCATTCTGTTCTCCAGGTTTCCAATTCAGCATCTTCCAGGGGGTGCCTTCTCACTGGTCCACCCTCCCAGGAGAGCTCACCAGCAGCTTGTACTAACCTTTGTGTTTAATTCTCTGGGCTCCTTCTCTATCCTCTGAGAGTCCTAATCCTCACACTATATTCATTGGGGATCTGTTATTAATCAAGCTCAATCAAATATAAGGGGGAATTTATTAGCCTTCACCATTGGGAACACCACTCGAAAAACTTAACAAGATGTATGAACCGGGGACAGATGGTCATCTGGTGTGTTATGTGTATCTTTGTGTTACCCAAGTTCATTTCTGCATTGCCTTACACGTCAGCATTTCTGTATCTTGGGAACATGGCTGCCAGCAAATTCAACTTAGCAGACCCGGCAGAAGTGGGGAGAAGCTTCTTCTCTGTGTTTATGTATCAGTCACAGAGAAGGACCCTGGCTGGTCTTGCAATGATTACCTGCCCTCCCCTTAGAGGTACCATTGTTGATGACAATTAGCTGTGCCTCGCTCACAGGATTATCCTCTTGCCAGAAGGGCAAATTCTGTTTCTAGATGAAGATACTTGGGAAAATCTTTTATATGAACAAAATGGAATAGGTGGTTTAAACCCATCTCTATGTGAAGATCCTCAGGAAGTTACCATTAGCATAATCCACTGCCTCTGTTCAGGGCACGTCTCCCTTATGGTAGGACATAAGATTGGAAATACAAAGTGACCTGGGCAAGCGGATCCTAGTGTGAGTCACTGAAGAACGATCAGGCAGTGGCATAATGTTCCATGAAACCATTTAATGATGCTCGACTGATGTTTAGATAAGAGAAATCCATACAAGGTTCCAATGTAGACAGGTTTACCCCATGTACCAGACCTTACCGAGATCAAACTTCTATCAAATACCCCTCTCCAGAGCAGAGGCCAGCTGGCCTCTGTCTCAAGGCTCCATCTTGTCTGTTCTCTTGACACAAGCCCGTTTTCAGGCAGCAGGTATTTGGACAATTCTGGCCTCATCTTTGCTCACTTTCTGGGTGTTTTGGCCCCAACTTGGAACCCAGTTTGAGTAACTGTGTCTCTGTCTTCTTCCCAAACTCAGTGCTCACAGAACCTTGCCTTTTTCTCCATGCCTCGATGCCTGATTTGGACCTCCATTCCCAGAAGACCAAAGCTCAATCTTATTCTCCTCTGTCCTCTCTCAGATCCTGACATGTGTCCCAGCCCAATAAAGAGAACTCACACCTTCACTGGTACGATCTACCTAGGTCTCCACGCATCACCTCCTCCTGAATTCCGTCTGCCCTGCCACACCTCAACATTCCAGCATGGCCTTGCTGGTGCTGACCATTGGAGAAGCCAACTCCTACTTCCTGACTTTTCTTCTAGACATTGCCTCGAGTGCCTGTCCCGACTCAGGGTGGTTTCACCTGGTCCCAGCCTGACTCCCCCAGCTATAGTAAGCAATATATACCATGGTAGCTATGACACTAAGGCCACAGTCCCAAAACCCCATCCCTTAAACCCAGCTGTGCACGGGTAAAGGCTGGAAGTTTAGAAATACCCATGGCCAAGTGACAGTCAGCCCAGCGTCTTATCTACATTTGTACTTTCCCACAGAAGTACTGTGAAACCAATAGACACAATGGAGTCTATGTAGGGAAAGAATTATGACCTTCTTGTTACACCCTCTAACTAAGCAATGAAGGGTTGTAGACCAAACCATTTGTGACTTCATAAAATTGTTTCCAGAGCTAAGACTTTCCAAGGCAAATATACTACTTATTTGATTTGTCTTCAAAGTTCTTCCAGACAAAATGGAAGAAAAGACTTGAGGCCCCCACAGTATGGGGTTATAGGCTCAAATGCATCAGGCGCCAATGTCCTAGGATAGAGCAGTGGACCTCAAAGTGTAGTATCTGGAACAGCAGCAACAACAGCATCACCCCAGAACTTTCCAGAAATGCATATTCCCAAGCACCACCCAGACCTACTGAATCAGATACTCTGAGCCCCTTACATGGTGTTTGAACAAGCCGTCCAGGGAAACTCATGCTCATTAAGGTGACTACACTAGGAGTTTTTAAAAATTCAGATGTTCACACCCCCTCAAACAATTCTGATTGGATCTGGCCTTGCTGGGACCTGGACACCTGTATTCGAATGGATAAGGAAGCTGTGGTACATATACACCATGGAATATTACTCAGCCATTAAAAAGAATTCATTTGAATCAGTTCTAATGAGATGGATAAAACTGGAGCCCATTATACAGAGTGAAGTAAGCCAGAAAGATAAAGACCAATACAGTATACTAATGCATATATATGGAATTTAGAAAGATGGTAATGATAACTCTATATGCAAAACAGAAAAATCTCCAAGGTGACTCTTAACAGTCACTATTGAGAGGCACTGCTTAGGGTATGCGAAGTCCCACAGTTTTGCTCCAAGGCAGAGCTGTATCCACTTCCTCCTCCCCACCTTTCCTACCTCCCTGTCCATGGACATCTATCCTTACTCCGCCTGTTCAGTCCCTGCAGGATGGACTGGCCAAGCTTGACAAAGGCTCATTTTCCAAGGTTCCATAAACATCAAGCTTCTTGTTGTTCAGCGTTTTTGTGTTAGCTGTGGTTGTTAATGTCACCATCAATTCAATCAAGAGGTTTCACAGGCATGCTGCGAAACTGCACCCAGATATCTGCAGCCCTGGCTAAAGTCTATTTAAGCAAAGTCACATATGTTATGTGTAAGGATTGCATTGTGCAAGGAGAGGATGCCAACGAAAATAAAATAAATAAGAAAAGGAAAAGCAGGAGGAATCCAAGGAATAAGATGTGTGTGTGTGTGTGCACGTGCATTCAAATTGTTTCCCACTCTTTATGACCTCATGGACTGTAGCCCACCAGGCTCCTCTGTCCATGGGATTCTCCAAGCAAGAATACTGGAGTGGGGTGCCATTTCTTTCTCTAGGGCATCTTCCCAACCCAGGGACTGAAACCATGTCTTTTGCATTGGGAGGCAGATTCTGCACCACTGTACCACCTGGAAAGTGCAAGATATGGGGACTTCACTTCAGTCCAGCCACTATGTGCCTGTTCTTCGTGGAAGTCCCCTCAAAAACACCTGTTTGGGTCAGATCCAAACCTGTAGCCAGTCATCAGTCAAGGCCAGGTGACATGTGGGGGCTGAGGCTGCATCTAGTGTTTCCCTCCAAATCAGAGGTTCTCAACCTTTAAGTATAAGGATATTTTTAATGACAAAATATTCTCAGAGTTCCACCTATAGTCATTTTCCTTGTACCTTTGTTGGATGAAGAAAATCCACAATGAAAACTACTCTGAATTCATCACACTTATAAATGAATTTGTATTTGTTTATCACATGAATTTGAAGATTCATCAGTTCAATTCAGTTCAGCCCCTCAGTCATGTCCAACTCTTTGCCACCCCATGGACTGCAGCACGCCAGGCCTCACTATCCATCACCAACTACTGAAGTTTACTCAAACTCAAGTCCATTGAGCTGGTGATGCCATCCAACCATCTCATCCTCTGTTGTCCCCTACTTCTCCCACCTAAAATCATTCCCAGCATCAGGGTCTTTCGCAATGAGTCAGTTCTTCACATCAGGTGGGCAAAGGATTGGAGTTTCAGCTTCAGCATCAGTCCTTCCAATGAACACCCAGGACTGATCTCCTTTAGGATGGACTGGTTGGATTTCCTTGCAGTCCAAGGGACTCTCAAGAGTCTTCCCCAACATCACAGTTCAAAAGCATCAATTCTTTGACTCTCAGTTTTCTTTATAGTCCAGCTCTCACATCCTTACATGACTACTGGAAAAACCATAGCTTTGACTAGATGGACCTTTGTTGGCAAAGTAATGTCTCCGGTTTTTAATATGCTATCTAGGTTGGTCATAGCTTTTCTTCCAATGAGCAAGTGTCTTTTAATTTCATGGCTGCAGTCATCATCTTCAGTGATTTTGGAGCCCCAAAAAATAAAGTCTGTCACTATTTCCATTGTTTCCTCATCTATTTGCCATGAAGTGATGGAACAAGATGCCATGATATCTTAGTTTTCTGAATGTTGAGTTTTAAGCCAACTTTTTCACTCTCCTCACTTTCATCAAGAGGATTTTTAGTTCTTCACTTTCTACCCTAAGTGTGGTGTCATCTGCATATCTGAGGATACTGATATTTCTCCCAGCAATCTCGATTCCAGCTTGGGCTTTATCCAGTCCAGCATTTCTCATGATGTACTCTGCATATAAGTTAAATAAGCAGGGTGACAATATACAGCCTTGATGTACTCCTTTCCCAATGTGGAATCAGTCTATTGTTCCATGTCCAGTTCTAACTGTTGCTTCTTGATCTGCATATAGATATCTCAGGATGCAGGTCAGGTGGTCTGGAATTCCCATCACTTTAAGAATTTTCCAGTTTGTTGTGATCCACACAGGCAAAGGATTTGGCAGTCAATAAAGCAGAAATAGATGTTTTTCTGAAACTCTCTTACTTTTTTGATGATCCAACGGATGTTGACAATTTTATCTCTGGTTCCTCTGCCTTTTCTAAATCCAGCTTGAGCATCCAGAAGTTCATGTTTCACATACTATTGAAGCCTGGATTGGAGAATTTTGAGTATTACTTTGCTAGCATGTGAGATGAGTGCAATTGTCTGGTAGTTTGAGCATTCTTTGGCATTGCCTTTCTTTGGCAAAACTGACCTTTTCCAGTCCTGTGGCCAATGCTGAATTTTCCAAATTTGCTGGCATATTGAGTGCAGCACTTTCACAGCATCATCTTTTAGGATTTGAAATAGCTCAACTGGAATTCCATCACCTCCACTAGCTTTGTTCATAATAATGCTTCCTAAGTTGATTCCCAGTTGACTTCGCATTCCAGGATGTCTAGCTCTAGGTGAGAGATCACACCATCATGATTATCTGGGTCATGATGATCTTTTTTGTATAGTTCTTCTGTGTATTCTTGCTTCCTGTTCCTAATATCTTCTGCATCTGTTGGGTCCATACCATTTCTGTCCTTTATTGAGCCCATCTTTGCATGAAATGTTCCCTCGGTATCTCTAATTTTCTTGAAGAGATCTCTAGTCTTTCCCATTCTGTTGTTTTCCTCTATTTCTTTGCATTGATTGCTGAGGAAGGCTTTCTTATCTCTCCTTGCTATTCTTTGGAACTCTGCATTGAAATGGGTATATCTTTTCTTTTCTCCTTTGCCTTTAGCTTCTCTTCTTTTCTCAGCTATTTGTAAAGCCTCCTCAGATGATCATTTTGTCTTTTTGCATTTCTTTTTCTTGGGGATGGTCTTGATCACTGCCTCCTATACAATGTATCAAACCTCTGTCCTTAGTTCTTCAAGCACTCTGTCTATCAGATCTAATCCCTTGAATCTGTTTGTTACTTCCACTGTATCATCATAAGGGATTTGATTTAGGTCATACCTGAATGGTCTAGGGCTTTTCCCTACTTTCTTCAATTTAAGTCTGAATTTGGCATTAAGGAGTTTATGATCTGAGCCACAGTCAGCTCCTGGTCTTGTTTTTGCTGACTGCATAGAGCTTCTCCATCTTTGGTTGCAAAAATATAATCAATCTGATTTCAGTGTTGACCATCTGGTGATGTCCATGTGTAGAGTCTCCTCTTGTGTTGCTGGAAGAGAGTGTTTGCTAAGATCAGTGTGTTCTCTTGGCAAAACTCAAATAGCCTTTGCCCTTCTTCATTCTTTACTCCAAGGCCAAATTTGCCTGTTACTCCAGGTATTTCTTGACTTCCTTCTTTTGCATTCCAGTCCCCTATAATGAAAAGGACATCATTTTGGGGTGTTAGTTCTAGAAGGTCTTGTAGCTCTTCATAGAACTTTCAACTTCAGCTTCTTCAGCATTACTGGTCAGAGCATAGACTTGGATTACTGTGATATTGAATGGTTTGCCTTGGAAATGAACAGAGATCATTCTTTCATTTTTGAGGCTTCATCCAAGTACTGCATTTTGGATTCTTTTGTTGACTACGATGGCTACTCCATTTCTTCTAAGGGATTCTTGCCCACAGTAGTAGATATAATGGGCATCTGAGTTAAGTTCACCCTTTCCAGTCCATTTTAGTTCGCTGATTCCTAAAATGTCGATGTTCACTCTTGCCATCTCCTGTTTGACCACTTCCAATTTTCATACCTGTGTACTAAACATCTGTAACTCAGCCTAGAGGCAGCGCTTGAGGTATAAATAGATTCTGGAGCCCATTGCAGTCATTCTGCAGCTCCAGAGAAATCACCACTTTATAGGAGTAGCAGAGGTAGTGGGAACTCAGCAGCCATTTTGTACCAGATTTTTGTATGTAAATGTCACAATTCTCTGGCATCCACCACCATTTGGAGCCCTAGAGCTGCTTAACCATCACCAGGTATCCTGTGGTGTCTAAAATAAACAACTTGAGGAGCCCAGGTACACTGCTAGTAGGAATGTAAATTGGTGCAGCTGCTATAGAAAAGAGTTTGGGTTCCTTTAACAATTAAAAATAAAAATACCATACTATCCAATGATTCCACTCCTTGGTATTTATCTGAAGGAAACAAAAACACTAATTCAAAAGATATATACATTCCAATGTTCCAATGTTCATAGCAGCACTGTTTACAATAGTCAAGATATGGAAACAACATAAGTGTCCATCAGGAGATGAATGGATAAAGAAGATGTGGTACACACACACACACACACACACACACACACACACACACACACAATGAAATATTACTCAGCCATGAAAAAGAAGGAAATTTTGCTACTTGTGACAACATGGATGGACCTGCTGGGTATTGCGCTTAGTGAAATAAGTCAGACAGAGAAAGATAATTACTGAATGATTTCACTCTTATATGGAATCTAAAAAAATAAATAAAACAAACAAATATAACAAACAAAAACCAAGAAGACAAAAAGGCTCCTTGATTCCTGCCTACATTTTTCTGAACCATTCACTCTTGAAAAATAAATCTGATCTATTTAATTGAAATTCCTTAAGATAACAGATCAAACCAATGAAGTTTGGCTCTTTCTTACCTTGGTATGGCTTGAGCCTCCATCTCTTAAGTGAGACCAACTCCTCACTCTCCCAAACTGTTACCATCCCCCTGATGGCCTCCTCATGTCCTCCAGCCTCCTGTCCTCCTGAGATGATGGACATTCTAAAGTGTAAGCCTGATGGTGACTTTTCCAGTTCCCCATTGGCCTTAAGAAAAATCCAATTCCTGAATAGCATAAAGGGTGTTTCAGGATTGGCCCCTCCTCATCTCACTTATCTTCTGCTTAGCAAACCTTGTCATGCTAGAGCCTACCTAACCACTTTCAGTTCCTTGAATTTATGGCTTTTCTGTATTCCCCTTTTCCTGATAAATTCTTACTCATTTTCATGCCTCATCACAACCATCAGCTCCCCAAGTGTCTTCTATGACCATCACTGTTTCGCTCTTGACATGGACTGTTTCGCTCTTGGACAGTCTCAAAGCACTTTGCACAATTATGTGCTCAGTCACTCCATCACGTCCAAAGCTTTGAGACCCCATGGATTGCAGCCCACCAGGCTCCTCTGTCCATGGAATTTTCCAGGCAAGAATGCTGGGGTAGGGTGCTAGTTCCTACCCAGGGGGTCTTCCCAACCCAGGGATTGAACCCAAGTTTCCTGAATCTCCTGCATTGGCAGGTGGATTCTTTCCCACTGCACCATCATATTGTGTTTGCTCATTTTCAGGGAATTCTGGATATATCACAGAAAGAAAGCAGGAAAAATTGATTCAACTGAACTGTGCTCATAAAAAATAAGAGGTAAAGACAATAGTCTCCAGATAACATTCTCCTTCTTAGATGGTTCTTTGGGATGAATCTACAGATGATGGGCTTCCCTGATAGCTCAGCTGGTAAAGAATATACCTGCAATGATGGAGACCTGGGTTCGATCCCTGAGTTGGGAAGATCCCCTGAAGAAGGGAATGGCTACCTACTCCAATATTCTGGCATGGAGAATCCCATGGTATTTACAGGCCATGGGGGTTGCAAACAGTCAGACATGACTAAGCGACTTTCACTTCACTTCACTACAGATGACTACCAAGGCTACAGGACACACAAAGGCACTTTCCATCCAATTTCTCAGCTCAGCCCACTCCCCACCTTTGCTATTTTTTGAGCAGCCTGGCTGGTCTTTAGTGATTAAGGGACTAGAGTTGTATCCACTGTTAGGAGGAAATTAGAAGAATATTTAGCAACATTTCTCCCTAAAGGTTTGGGACCCAAAGGCCTCTCATGAGTTTCTAAAGCCATTCTACTTCCACCAAGGAGATTTTCTTTTTTTTTTAAATGATCTCAGAAGAACAACACAGATCTTATATTTTCATGCAAGGGAAAAGGCAGAGCACATCTATGCAATTGGTCCTTCCAAGGGTCCTTCTTGATAGCAAAACAGAGCATTCCTGTGGACAACACAAAATAATACACAATACAGAGAATCATCTTCCCTTGGCAATCTAAATAAAACCTGGGATAATTTCATAATTTCCTCATTATGCTCAATTCATGGAGCTTGGGTAAGATTTACATGTCATTTTCAGAACAAAAGCTCTAAGCTATCTAAGTAAATATTCCAGACAGCAAACATGTCTTTTTTTAAGCAAAAATAAATCTGTAGAACCTCTCCCATTTGAAAAATAAATATGTTCATTATGTATATTCAAAAATTTGATATTCCTAAAAAAGACAGTAAATAAAACTCAAAATTTCAACACCCAAAAGTATCAGTGCTATTTTTTGAAAAAACTGCAAACCAAGCTGAGTTTTATTGTTCCTTCAGTCACAAATTCTCTCAAGCATTCCCACATGCAGAACTTTTTGTCCAAAAGACTCTTCTCATCCCTCCAAATCCCTGCCTTTAACCTCCTTCCCTGATCCTAGGTTAGACATTATTACTGATTACAATTAATTATTAAGTAATGATGTCATTGATAATGTGATACCATGCAATAAAATTCAGTAAAGCACACTGCAGCACAATGCAATATAATAATTATTGGATATAATTTCCACCAGGAACCCCACACACACACCCAACTCCCCAAGGCCAGGGTGGTTGGTCTTGCCTTGTACTATCAAAGCACCAATCACAGAACTGCTCACTCTGTCATAAAACAATTACTACTGATTCTTCTCTTTCTCCCACCAGCCTGTAAGCTTCATGAGAGCAGGGGTCAGTTTCATATAGTTCACTGCTGTCATAAGTACCCAGCATCATCCATTATCTCTCTAGGTGAAGGATAACTCCATATATTGTTCTATAAGCTGCCGTGTTGCTCAATGATAGTGAACATACCCCTGTGTCAATCAAGATAGAGCTATATTGTTACTCTAAATGACACATACCATTGCATGGAAAGCATAATTCCTTCAACCAACCTTGTGCTGACTACTCCTATAACATTCAATGAGACCAGAGAATCATTTCTTACAGAACTTCGGGTTCAACAGGGATCACGGAGTTGTTAGTAAGAATCTAGGAATTCTGATATGATGAAATTTAACACAAGAGTATTCTTACACATTCCATCTGACCCAAAGTTCTTTTGCTGCTTACTTCCTGTGTCATAGCTGCATTTTGATGGTTGATTGTCCCCAGGTTCATGACCTTCAGCCAAATGATGCAGCAATGTTTTAAAATGTGTAGTATTTTCTAAACATCTGTAAACTGCTATTTAGTAATGTCAGCCTAGGGAAAAGATGCCATTCTGAGAAAAATACTTTACCTAGAAGAGACCATGAAGTAGATAACCCACACTGACAAAGTAAAACTGATCTTTTCTGTACATTACCTAAAAAACTTCTAAGAATTGATCATATTGCAGCCCTAGAGATGAAACAGTCCACCTATTCCCTATTAAGTTGGATTCACAGAGCTCCTGTTATAAACCCAGGACCACACTAGGTACTATGGAAAGGATAAGTCAGATCTTTTTGCTCTGGGAAAACTTAGAGTCTTTTTAAAGGATAAGATGTTTACATCAAAAGCTTTGGACCCCCAACATTCAATTCAGAGCCCCACAAATGTACAAACACACTTTCATTCATGAACAAACATAACCCACCTTCTCCTGGAAAATCAGGTGAGTCAAGAAGGCTTTCAAAATAATTCAAGGACTTAGGGGGAAATGACTCATTCACATTAAGAAAGGAGTCTTTAGCACTATTGAACCAAGGCAAGAGGAAGCTGAGCAAGGCTGTAGGGCATCATTTTTTATCTAAACATAAATATTATCACTTTTGTCCATGTCAAGATATAGACACACAGCTGAGTAATGACTGAAGCTTTTTATATCAATGCCATCATACATCATGGTAATGACACCAAACATTTACATATTTTCTGCCCTCAAGGTGTTCAGAGGCTCTTCACAAACTTTTTAAAATTTATTTTTAATTGGAGGATAATTGCTTTATAATATTGTGTGGGTTTCTGCCATACAACAACATGAATCAACCATAAGTTTACATATATCCTTCCCTTTTGAACCTCCCTCCCACCCCCATCCCATCCCACCCCTCTAGGTTGTCACAGAGCATCGGGTTGAGCTCACTATGTTACATAGCAACTGACAAACTTTTTTAAAGATAAAACAATCTTATGGATACCAGAGAAGACATCTTCTTCTGCTAGACCTGAAGCAAGGCATGCTTGGGGACATTCTGCAGGAATTTCTGCCTATGGGAGTGGCCAATAGAGGAAGATAATGGATAAAATGGAAGATAATGGATAAAGATTGGGACTGACATATGTACACTATTACATTGGAGAAGGGCATGGCAACCCACTCCAGTATTCTTGCCTGGAGAATCCCGTGGACAGAGGAGCTTGGCTGGCTACAGACTCTTTGCTTGGTTGTAAAGAGTCAGGCATGACTGAAGCAACTTAGCACACACAGGCATGCACTGCTACGTATAAAACAGATAACTAACAAGGACCTCGTCTATAGCACAGGGAGCTCAACTCAATATTCTATAATGATCTATATGGAAAAAGAATCTAAAAAAGAGTGGATATATGACCATGTATAACTGATTCACTGTGTTGTAGAGCAAAACCTAACGCAACACTGCAAAGCAACTATAGTTCAATAAAAATTGTTTTTTAATATGTAAACAAAAATCTCCCTGACACACTAGGTCAAGTAGTGACTGGCATTTCCTCCCTGTAACAGAGACCATGGGAGTTCAACAAATCGGGAGGTGCATATGCGTTCAGTCCTGTCCAACTCTTTGTGATGCCAAGGACTGTAGCCCACCAGGCTCTTCTGCCCATGGGATTCTCCAGGCCAGAATACTGGAGTGGGTATCCATTCCTTTATCCAGGGGATTTTCCCAACCCAAGGATCAAACCCTTGTCTCTTGCCTCTCCTTGCATTGCAGACAGATTCTTTACCACTGAGCCACCAAGGAAGCCCTCTTTAGTCCAGCAAGACTGGAAGCAAAAGCTGGTCACAAAACCAACACAGGTGATTGGACCCAGCACTCTCTTCTTCCTCTGAACTATCCTGCTATTTCTGATTCAGTTGCCTGCTATGGGAAAGACTATTATTGATAGTTCTCATCAAATTCTCCACATGCCCCCCAATACTTTCCAGACGCCCTTAGAGTTAGATCAGGGCCCACTGACTAGGTCTGGTCAACAGACAATGAGCGGAAGTGAAGTGTATCACTTCCGGTTTGGGAGTTAAAATCAATACTTTTGCTGTCACTCTTCCCTGCTGCAGCAACTTGGGAGGCTACATGGGGAGAAGGAGGCCTCGCAAGATGGAAGTCTCACAAGTCGGAGGAATGTGGGAGCAAGGAACCAACTCGCCAAACAGAGAACTCCATCTAATCTGAGTCCGACTGTGGTTGTGAAGGAAACTTTCACTGGACTAAACCATGGGGACGCCGGGTTTACCTGTCCCACAGCACAGCCTACCCTCTCTTGCCAGATACTGTCTACTAGCCATTCCTACCGGCTTCATTCCCTCCTCACAGAGTCCTGGTATTGTACATGGTTCACTCTCTGCTTAACCACAGGCTCAGAGCAAGTGATGCCTCTCCAGCCTAAGGGGTCATGAATGGATCTCAGCCAATAGCAATGGTTTTATTTGCCTTGCCAGAGATTGATTAAGACTTGGACATGTGATCCTATTCTGGACAAGGGGTTAAAAGGGAAATCTCCTGGGGAAATTCTGGGAAAATTTTTATTTACTTTTAAAAAGAAGTATGTGTGGAGGTCATCTCTGTTATGTCTCAAGATGCAACTCATGCCGAAGTGATGTTTGGCACCACTGCAGCCGTCTTAAAACCATTAACCTGAGGCAAAATCCAACATGGAAAAAACAACAGAGAAAAAATGTGGACATAGCATGAGTTCTTGAAATAACTGAGTCATAAATTAACCAACTCTGTAGCCACTTTGATCTTTTTATTATTTGAGATGTGAAAAATACTGGTCATTCAAGTTAACAAATCTCAACCCTCACTGCACATTAGGAAAAGCTGGGGAACATTTGAATGCCAGTGCTCCAGTTCCCCCCACCAGAGATTCTGGTTTATCAGACACTGGTGCAGCCCAGACATCACTCTCTTAGGCTCTCAGCTAATTCTAACATACAGTCAGAGTGACAGATCACCACAGGAATTCAAGCTTCCTGAGGATACAAACTATATCCTTCCAATATTTGATGCCTCTGTGCACACCAAACATAGAACCCAGTGTGCAAACAGTCTCCTCCATAATTGGAAAACAGTAATCTATAATGCAGGTAATCTGGGCTCATCTCTCTGGAGGTATATTTTCTTGCACAGGAACCACACTGTGTCTTAGAGAGAGATTAGTCATGATTGGTACCAGGGTCCCAGGAAGCGGGGTGAGAAGCAACTCTCTGCTAGATGCCCAAGGCCTTGGGCACACAGGGTGCCCTTCTCTGCCTGACACCCGATGAGCTTCTCTGTGCCTTCAGCACTCAACCCCTCATGTTTCCCAGGCCTGTAGGATTATCTGGTCATGTCTGGGCAGATCTTTTTCCTCTGTGTCTGCTGAAACCTGAAAGAGTAAGATTCGCCAATATTGCCACCAACTAACAGAATAAACACCAATCTGGTGTTCCTTTACTTTGAAGCATCCAAGTCCATAAAATAAATGATTACTCTACTTTATGCTCAAATTCTGCACAGCCAATGAAGTATAGCCTGGGTCTCAGAGAACAAACAGCCTGGACCTGGAAACAGCCCCCATCCCCACCCCCCTGCCCACTGGGAACTGAGGCAGACTTCCTTTCAAAGATAAGAGTTACCTCTCTCTCTCTCCTCCCATTTTACTAGAACCAGAAGAAAAAGCCCTGAAAACCCTCCACCCACCTATTCATATTTCCTCTCCCTTCCAGAGGAACAAGGAAGCTGAAGTTCTCTACAGCTCTTTCAAAAAAACCTGAGCCTGACTGTAAATCCTCCATATGAATAATGACTGACCTCTATTACCACTTATTCTGCACAAGGCACTGGGCTGGGAGATTCAAGCATTGCTACAAGGGAGCAATTTTATACCCATTTTTCAGTCAAAGGAACAAGGACCAAAAAACCGAGCAACATGTCTGTGATTATTTCCCTAACATATTAATTAGGTATTGCAGAGTTACAGAACTTCCCTAAACTTCCTGAAAATTCAGGCCTGGCTCAGCTATACATTTTCGCCCTCTTGGCTACGAGCCTCCTGCTTTTGTGTGCTCAGTCATTCAGTCATGTCTGACTGTTTGTGACCCCATGGACTGTGGCCTGCCAGGCTCTTCTGTCCATGGTATTTTCCAGGCAAGAATACTGGAGTGGGTTGCCATTTCCTTCTCCAGGGGATCTTCCCAGGACAACGATCCTCCCCGTGTCTCCTGAGTCTCCTGCATTGGCAGGCCAATTCTTTACCACTGACTGAACCACCTGGAAATCCCCTCTTCTTTTGTCATCACCTGCAGACTGATGTTTTTCCGTGTTTCTGGGATTCCTGATTCTGGCTGTTGACTAAGGCGTCCCTGCTGTCTGCCACATGGTCTTTCCTGCTCCAGTGGGTTAGCTCTGGCCTGTGCATGGGGCAGCAGCAGTGTTCCAAATAAAAGTGAAGTATGCAACAACTCTTCACCTAAGGCATAGCCTTGAAATTGACCCAGTATCGTTTTCCCTGCATTCTGTTCACCGGAACTGGTCACAAGGCTACTTCAAATTTACAGAAAAGGCAAACAGAATCTATCCCTTAATGGGAGGAGCAAGGAGACATTGCAAAGGGCATGGACTTGAGGAAGCTATAATCTTGCACAGTTAAAATTGATGGAACTAGATTGGTACCTGGGCAGCATGGATTCAGATCCTAAACTCTACCCACTACACGCTCCAGTAACTGCTCACACTCCAAGATACCCAGATACCCTAGTTCTGGTTTGAGCTCCCCACGTGTACTCCTTCCAAGTTAAACTTCCTAGATATTATGCAAATATATGTTCAGTGCCACCTCTATAGGCAATAATTTATACCTTAGTCAGCCATTCAAAAAACTGTAGTTAACAGAAGGCGGAAATATGTAAATCTTTTTAAAGCCAAACTCAATTCTACCCAACCAAACGTTGTCACTGCTGAAACCTCAGGCACCAACGATATCATAAACAACATCCACAGGATTATGTGCTGTGATAAAACTAAGTGCTAAGAAACAAAGAGTCCATTTACATAGAACTGCAAGAGAAATCATCAACTAGTGAAGGATTTTCAGAATAACAGCTTCCCTCGCATTGAGAGTAGAGAGTTCACCCGAAATGAAAAACTCAGTCCCTTGACGGACAGCTCAGGACTCAGGCTGTAATTTCCAAGTGAGCTGTTACCCAAAACTCCATCATGTAAGGACAGTTTGATGTCCTTCAACTCCCAGTCCAAACACACTTCATTTTTCTTCAAATTACCTCCAAATAATTACATTTGTATTGCACTCATGTCCTGTAATCCAAACTCTTGTTCCTCCAAATTGTCTGCAATAGGAAACATGACTAACTCCTTCCCTGCGAGAATTTTTTTTTTTTTTGCAGGGGGGCAGGGGGATGTGTGTTTTGACATCTTTTAAGCAGATTCTTAGGAACTGAACTTGTTACACAGTCTGTCAGTCTACTTGGAAGGTGTGAGGAAATCTTACTGCCTGGCGCTCACGGAGAAGCCCTGCACCCACCCTCATGGCCTCAAGAGGTCCAAATGGAGTGTGATGCTCTTTGCTGAAGGGCTCCGAGACTTTTCCACTTCTTCAAGGTAGAGGGAAATTGTGCCTGGAGCAAAATCATTGATATCATTTTTCTCACATCTTCCTTCTCTTTCTCCCAAATAAAAATATTAAGAAGATACTGAGAGATTTATCTCACTGAGAGAGAGAGGAGACTGAAAATGAGAACCCCTCTTGGCAGCCGAAAGGATTCAGATGGATTTCGGTAATAAGGGATTTGAGCTTTCTGGTGCCATAGGCATAGTGCCTGATCTAAATACTCCCTCCAGAGGGTAAAGACAAATATTGTATATTAATGCATACATACAGAATTTAGAAAGATAGTACTGACGATCCTACTTGCAGGGCAGCAAAGGACACAGACATTATGGGCACAGTGGGGGAAGGAGAGGGGGGGATGATATGTTAGAATAGCACTAAAACATATACATTACCATATATAAATTAGATTGCCAGTGGGCATTCGATGTATGATGCAGGGAACCCAAAGCCAGTGCTCTGTGATCACCTAGAGGGGTGGGATGAGGAGGGAGGTGAGAGGGGGGTTTAAGAGGGAGGGGACATATGTATACCTAATGCCAATTCATGTTGGTGCATGGCAAAAACCATCACAACATTATAAAGCAATTACCCTCTAATTAAAAAAAAATTTTAAAGAGAGAAAAAAATGATTGTTTAAATTATAAAACAATAACAAAAACAATAACAAAAACAATGACATTAAAAGAAAATAAATAAATAAACACTCTCTTCATTCCTTTCTCTGTTTCAGGCTGGTGTGTACTCCCAGTTCCACAGACCCACCTTGCCTTTTTGCAGACTGCTGGCCCATCCCACTGTCTTTAGACCACCCCACACACCTACTCCCCTGACCCTTCAATACTTGACACTCCCCGAGGTTTGCTGGATGAGCTGCCCCGAGGACTGGCTGAGGGCTCTGCGCTCACCTGTGGCTCAGGTGAATGCCTCCCAAATGCAGAGCATCACCACCATCACCGAGGGAGCCCCTCCCAAGTTCAGACTCTGGTCCTGACTCATCAGATTCCCCACAGAAGAGGGCTAGGCATGTCTACTTCGAGAAGGTTCTTCTCAGGACTTCTCAGTTGGTCCAGGAGTTAAGACTCTGAGCTTCCACTGCAGAGGGCATGAGTTCAATTCCTAGTCGGGGAACTAAGATCCCACATGCTGTGCAGTGTGGCCAAAAAACAAACAACAGAAGACTCTCCTCATCATTTTGATGATCAGCCAGGTTTAGAAACAACCAGAAAATCTTTTAGGAACCAGATATTGCTAAAAAAATAAAAACACAAAATAGAGACTCTGATCTGGAAGGGCTCTGGGAGCCACATCGCGCACCCAGACTTCATCAGGAGGACTGTGTGTGTGTGTGTGCGTGTGTGTGTATGTGTGTGTGTTCAGTCATTCAGTCATGTCTGACTGTTTGTGACCCCATGGACTATAGCCTGCCAGGCTCCTATGTCCATGGTATCTTCCAGGCAAAAATACTGGAATGGATTGCCATTTCCTACTCCAGGAGATCTTCCTGACCCAGGGATCAAACCTGTGTCTCTTGCATTTCCCGTATTGGCAGGCAGATTCTTTACCACTGGGCCACCTGGGAAACGAGGAAGACCCTGGTGGCCCATAAAGCTGCATCATTATCATTTGCTACCAGCTTTAATTTTTTTGTCATAAATCCTACATTTTCAGGGACACATAGAAGAAAGCCTTCCTGGTAGATCTCAACATTTTCACATCATTTTTTTTCCAGGAAATAGTCCATGACGAGATAGGCAATGACCAGGTTCATCCTTTCCCAGTGGCTCAAAGAGTCATAGATCACTGTGGTGGAGTTTCATCACCATAGACTGTCATGATAACTTCTGATCCTGTCTCTCTCCCTAGGTCACCTGGAAAAGTCACGTTTGATTCTTGACCCCAGGGGACATTTGTCAATGACTGGAGACTCTTTTAAAAACATTTTATTTTGTATTGGGGTACAGCCCATTAACAATGTTGTGATAGCTTCAGGTGGACAGCAGAGGGTCTCAGCCATGTGTATACATGTATCCATTCTCCCCCAAACTCCCCTCCCATCCAGACTTCCACATAACATTGAGCAGAGTTCCATGTGCTATGTAGTAGGTCCTTGTGGGTGATCCATTTTGAATATAGCAGAATGTGCATGTCCATCCCCAGCTCCCTAACTATCCCTCCCCCCCCAACAATCTCCACCCCCCCCCCAGCAACCATAAATTCATTCTCGAAGTCTGTGAGTCTCTGTTTTGTGAGTTCATTTGTAGATCCCCATATAAGGGGTGTCATATGATATTCAGAGTCATTTTTGTTCAGTTTGGTTTGGTTTGGTATAACTCAAGGTAGGGTTTCTACTGCTATCTAGTGGATCGAGGTTAAGGATGCTACTCAACCTGCTCTGATGCACAGCACAGTTCAGTTCAGTTCAGTCGCTCAGTCGTGTCCGACTCTTTGTGACCCCATAAATGGCAGCACGCCAGGCCTCCCTGTCCATCACCAACTCCCAGAGTTTACTCAAACTCATGCCCATCAAGTCAGTGATGCCATCCAGCCATCTCATCCTCTGTTGTCCCCTTCTCCTCCTGCCCCCAATCCCTCCCAGCATCAGGGTCTTTTCCAATGAGTCAACTCTTCGCATGAGGTGGCCAAAGTACTGGAGTTTCAGCTTCAGCATCAGTCCTTCCAATGAACACCCAGGACTGATCTCCTTCAGGATGGACTGGTTGGATCTCCTTGCAGTCCAAGAGTCTTCTCCAATACCACAGTTCAAAAGCATCAATTTTTCGGCACTCAGCTTTCTTCACAGTCCAACTCTCACATCCATACATGACCACTGGAAAAACAATAGCCTTGACTAGATGGACCTTTGTTGACAAAGTAATGTCTCCTCTTTTTAATATGTTGTCTAGGTTGCTCATAACTTTCCTTCCAAGGAGTAAGTGTCTTTTAATTTCATGGCTGCAGTCACCATCTGCAGTGATTTTTGGAACCCAAAAAAATGAAGTCTGACACTGTTTCCACAGTCTCCCCATCTCTTTTCCATGAAGTGATGGGACCAGATGCCATGATCTTAGTTTTCTGAACGTTGAGCTTTAAGCCAACTTTTTCACTCTCCTCTTTCACTTTCATCAAGAGGCTTTTTAGTTCCTCTTCACTTTCTGCCATAAGGGTGCTGTCATCTGCGTATATGAGGTTATTGATATTTTTCCCAGCTATCTTGATTCCAGCTTGTACTTCTTCCATCCCAGCATTTCTCATGATGTACTCTGCATGTAAGTTAAATAAGCAGGGTGACAATATACATCCTTGACTTTCTCCTTTTCCTATTTGGAACCAGTCTGTTGTTCCATGTCCAGTTCTAACGGTTGCTTCCTGACCTGCATACAGGTTTCTCAAGAGGCAGGTCAGATGGTCTGGTATTCCCAACACAGCACAGCCCCCCACAAAGAATTATCCAACCCAAAATGTCAGTTATGCCCAGGGTGAGAATCTCTGGCTTAGAACAATATTGCATACTGCATTTAACCAGCAATTAGTAACCTTCTTTTAGTTCTAACTGAATGAAAATCCTTCTTTATTCTGATGGCGGAGTAGTCAATGGGACAGATATAGTTGCCACAAACCTTTGACCCATTCACTCAATGTCTTAAATTCCAACTCTGTGGAAGCATCCTGCCGGGAAGAGAGGTTTAATCCACAATCCTGCCATTGTGGAGCTGACGGCACTTCAGGGGAGACAGGTACTGCTGCTGCTGTTGCTAAGTCGCTTCAGTCGTGTCCGGCTCTGTGCGATCCCACAGACGGCAGCCCACCGGGCTCCACTGTCCCTGGGATTCTCCAGGCAAGAACACTGGAGTGGGTTGCCATTTCCTTCCAATGCATGAAAGTGAAAAGTGAAAGTGAAGTTGCTCAGTCGTGTCCGACTCTTCACAACCCCAAGGACTGCAGCCTACCAGGCTCCTCCGTCCATGGGATTTTCCAGGCAAGAGAACTGGAGTGGGGTGCCATTGCCTTCTCCGGACAGGTACTAGGTAAAGAATTATCAAAACCAGGGTGAATTTGCAACTGTAAGCACTTTAAGGAAGTGTGAAAGTGAGTGATGGTGGGATTCTACTAGGGGTGTGTATGTGTGTGTGTGTGTGTGTTGGGGGCAAGGGGGATAACAGGAGAAGCCTCCCTGAGGAAATGGTGGTTTGGCTGAGATACGCAGGATGCATAGGAGTTCACTGGAGCAAGAGAAGTGGAAAGTATATTCACGGCAAAGGAAAGAAGGCAAAGGTCATGAAAACAGGAGGTGATACATACAAGGGGCTGAGCTGTGGACAGAGAAAATGAGGCTGGCATCAGAAGAGGCTGCAGAGGGACTTCCCTGGTGATCCAGTGTCTCAGACTCTGAGCTGCCAATGCAGGGGGCCCAGGTTCCATAGCTGGTCAGGAAACTAATCCCTACATGCAGCGACAAAAGATCTCACATGCGGCAGCTAAGACCCAGGGCAGTCAAATAAATGAATGCTTTTTAATAAAGAAGAAGAAGAGGTTGGAGAGGGGGTGTAGAGTGGAGATCATGAGATGCTTTGGCTTAGGGAATGTTCACAGGGTGAATCTTTCTCTTAACAGTGATGGGAAATCATTCAAATCTTTTAAACTGGAGTTGGGGATCATGAAGGATTGAGATCTCTCCTTGTCCAACGGCTCCCAACCTGGTTCACACCTAAGAAAAACACTCAGGGAGACCTTTAAAAATAAACATCTTCAGATCCCACCCCATATCAAATGAATTGGAATTTCTAGGGGTGTTTCCCAGAGATCACTCATTTTTATAAGGTTAAGGAACAGTGTTTTAAGCTGTCACAAACCCCACATTCCTATATAGCTCTATAATCCATCACTTAGGTTGGATGCCTGAGGATGACTAAAGATGAAGTTACCCAGAGGCATCTAGTACCTTCCATGGATGGAGAAGCAATTCCAGGCTAAGTTTTGGGGTCAGGAAGATAGCTTTATTAGCAGAGGGCCTTGCTCTAGCTTACCAGCCTATGGTAGGTACAATTCTAATTCTTGTCTTTACAGAACTACTAACAACATTACAGCCTCTAGAATAGAGTTAATCCCATGAGCTTGGAAATCTGCAGATGCCAAGGAGCTGCTGTATTTAGAAGTTGCAAATGTAGAGGTAGAAATCAGATTCACATGATGCAGGAAAGCAATGGTAAAAGTGAGGAAAGGAAAAGTTGAACTGAAAAGCAGACTTGCTGATCATGCGGAGAGACGTTAGGTTTTTAAGTAATTTCAAGGGGAGTAGTGATGGAATTCATTTCTGAAGTTTGGAGTTTTGATGTTGCCTGGAATTACAAATAATTTATGAAGTTACAAAAGATCCTTTAATTGAGTGCACCCAGGCAAAGGGAGTGGTCTTCCGCTGACTTATCCCCTTATGGTACAAACTAGGCATAAACCACAGTGAACGTGACAGAGATCAGTTCACATCACAGTAAAACCTATTCTAAGCACCAATAATAAATAGGCTATATTTTGAGCTAATAAAGGCAAGCAGAGACATGGGAAGGTTTTCAACACAACATATGAGACCAAACAGTACAGCTAACTCAATTAAACAAAACTACTTCCATGAGGTCAGCTTTACCCCAGCAGATAGTTCATTTGCTTCAGTTCACCATATGCACACGGAGCACTGGTTATTAGAGACACCTGGGAACGACAGCACGTCCCAGTGGAGCTCATGACCTTGACCCCTGGTCAAGGCCACTGGCAAAATGAGTGGGGGGTAACCTATATTTCCTTTTTGTTTTTGTTCAGTCACTCAGCCGTGTCTGACTCTTCGTGACCCCATGGAGAGCAGCACACCAGGCTTCCCTATCCTTCACCACCTCCCAGAGCTTGCTCAAACTCACATCCACTGAGTCGGTGATGCCATCCAACCATCTCGTCCTCTGTCGTCCCCTTCTCCTCCTGCCCTCAGTCTTTCCCAGCATCAGGGTCCAAATTGCTTTGTTGTGGCTTGTGTAAGGACTGTGGGAGAGAGGCAAAAGGAAACAGTGCGTCTATCTTCTTGGGTCAAACTCAGGCCCAAGTACCTCAAACTTGCAACACAGAAGTCCAAAATGGACCAAGAACCTTTTCAGAAGCTTCCAGTTGGGGATGCTTTCAAAGTATGATGCTTAGCTAATATTCTATGATTCCACAACAACAAATATCTAAGATTAAGAGACATCTTAGAGCAGTATGCAGGGTAGTGACAGAGACACAGACATAGACAACAGATTTGTGGACACAGCCGGGGGAGGAGAGGGTGGGATGAACCGAGAGAGTAGCATTGACATTTATACACTCCAGTGTGTATAGCAGATGGCTGGTGGGAGTTGCCCTATGGGATAGGAAGCTCAGTCCAGTGCTCTGTGCTGACCTAGAGGCGTGGTATGCGGGTCAGGGTGGGAGGAAGGTTCAAGAGGAAGGGGATATATGCATACATATGGCTGGTTCATGTTGTATATCATAAACTAACACAACACTGTAAGGCAATTATTCTCCAATTTAAAAAAAAAAAAAAAGGTAATAGAGCAAAGGAGAGAACTCAAACAACCGAGATACTAAGAAACTGGAACATTTTGGCCAACGGAGAGGCTGATTCTTTTTTTTTTTAATTCCAATTGTTTGTAAAATAAAACAGTAAGAACCCTGGGAACCCTTTAGTAACCCACTGATCTATAGTCTTACAAGCCAAATTCCTCTCATGATATAAATTTCACTACCCATCACAACCAATCTTTTTTTTTTCCCAACAACACACATGAGAGTTAAGGGTTAAATCACTATCAGGGTCACAAATGATGATATCACAAATTAAACAGAATTTTCTCCAGACAAGGAAAAAAAATAACAAGTATTTCACAAGAATTGCTTTTTTATTATTTTTTTATAACTCAATTGATTAATAGTGAGCCATGCATAAGGGGCTTCTCTGGTGGCTCAAACAGTTAAGAATCTGCCTGCAATGCCGGAGACCAGGGTTCAATCCCTGGGTCAGGAAGATGTCCTGGAGGAGGGCATGGCAACCCACTTCAGTATTTTGCCTGGAGAATCCCCACAGACTGTAGCCTGTCAGGCTCCAAGGTGGCAAAGAATCACACATGACAGCAACTAACACTTCCACACTTTCACACTTCTCATACACAAGGAATTTTGTATTTAGAAGATGAATTGTGACTTCAAGCATTAATGAAAACTCCATTATGGATTTCTGTAGGATGTATATTTGCACTTTTGCTTTACCTTTAACACATGTTCCTCTCAAGTGAAGGATAAATGCAGATGACATTTACAGAAGGCACACACTATAATTTCCAGACAATGAAGCATTTTGCCTTTTTTGATTAAGTTTATAGCTCCATCAGAAAATGACTAGGTGGTAGTCATTTGTTCACATTTTATTTATAGCTGAATGAAGCAGGTAACAGATGATGTTCCTGGAAGAAACCCCATTTCCAACCAAAGAGGCCAATGTCTTTTGTATTTGGGCAAGTTTTTGCTATGGATGAGAACAATTACTCCCAACAAACAGCAAATCAAGTGGATAAACTTTTAATAAAAGAACAAGCCCATATACTCTGCATGTATTTCTTAACCAAGCAACTTAACTTTTTAAAGGTTTGGTTCTTTGTATGTATACAGTTTCATTATTTGAGAAATATCCTAATGCATCAGAAAAACGCAAACTGAATGCCTGACATGCCAGGCTGAGGAATGGAGAATCAGAGAGCACACAGGACTTGCTGTGTTTTCATCTTCCTCTTTATCAGGAGGCCCAGATCTACTGTCAATCACACCATCGATGATCTGTAACTAATTGATTTCCTAGACCCACTGAGACACGACAGGAAGCTATGAGATTATTCCCACCTTACCTTACAACTTTATTTCCATGCACTCCTTAAACAGTGACTAAAACTCTACTGTTTAATGTCTGTTCTTTCCTGGGCACCATTCTTGGAACTCAGGAAGCAAAATCAACTTGTCTTCATCAGATCTAGTCTAATTGTGGGTTTGCAGACATAAATAAGGACACTCAAGGGCATTACCTTCCTAGGGTGGGATTTGCTCAGAATATCTTAGGGCTTCAAAGCAGAGGAAACATTTATTGAGGGTTTCCCAGGTGCCAGGAAATTTACATGGATTATTTCATTTAACCCAGAAATGAGCAGGGCACTTATAATCTCCACATTTTAAAGAGGGAGAAACTGAGATCAAGAGAGTTTCAGAAAGCTACTCTGGGTTACACACAGAATAAATGATGACACCAATGTGTGAACTGGAATTATCGCCTCCAAACCCTCTTCTTCTCTTGATCTCCCTGCAACAGAATCCTGCAAAGCGGAAGTGGTGAGTCTCATCTTGAATGGGGTCTGAAAGAAGAAAGAAAGAAAGGCTTCACGGAGGAGGTGACTTTTGAGCCAAGTCTAAAAGATGAGGGTGTACACCGGTAGGCAGACACAGGAGAGGGCAGCATGAACAGAGGTGCAAACATCTTAGCCCTCAGGGAAGTTTCAGGGCAAGGATTGGAGAGGAGGCAAGCCACCTGGAGACACCCACAGGGCCAGACACAGGGTGAAAGGAAAGTGAAAGTGAAGTTGCTCAGTTGCGTCCGACTCTTTGTGACTCCATGGACTGTAGCCCACCAGGCTCCTCCATCCATGGAGTTTTCTAGGCAAGAGCAGTGGAGTGGGTTGCCATTTCCTTCTCCAAGGGATCTTCCCAACCCGGGGATCGAACCCGGGTCTCCCAAATTGTGGGCAGACGCTTTTCCGTCTGAGCCACCAGGAAGCAGGGTGGAGAAGGTTAAATCCCAGCTAAGGAGCACAGACTTGGTCCACAAGCAGTGGGAAGCCACCCAAGGGTTTTAGGCAGGTACATTAACATGGCCATATTAGCATTTTAGAATTAGCTGGTGACACAGTGAGAGATGCATTAGAGTGATATCAGATGGAAGACAAGAAGATCAGGGAAGAAATCACCACATTAGTATGGGATAAAATCACTAATACAGCAGACTGGGGATAGAGAAGAGAGGATAAATTCAATAAATAGAGTTGTGGTGAAGAGGCATGTGATTGACTAGCCCTAGGAAGAGTGACACAGAGGGAGGTGGTTTGGAAGCCACTCGGATTTCCAGCCCAGGGAGCTGCGCGATGCCATCTACCAGGTCAGAGACTACAGGAGTCTCAGCTGGGGAAGGAGGGCAGCGGGGTAATGAGCTCACATGCGGCTTGGTCGCTTCAGTCGTGTCCGACTCTCTGCGACACTATGGACCATGGCCTGCCAGGCTCCTCTGTCCATGGGATTCTCTAGGCAAGAATGCTGGAGTGGTTGCCATTTCCTTCTCCAGAGCTCTTATGGAGATATTTTAAATACCAGATTTCTATGGAGCTTCTAAACAGAGACATAACCAGTAGGCTGACGGATATGGGGTCAGAATGCTCTACAACAAGCATGCATCAAAACAATACGAGCAATAAGCACTGGGAAAGGACACTGTGGGTTCCCTAGGGGACCAGTATGGACGGTGGGGTGTCCCACAGAACTTGAAACCTCAGAGGCAGCAGAGGGAGCGGTCTCTATTTTCACCACAGGAGGGCAGCACAGAGTCCCCACCTCACTGGAGACCAGTCGCTTTTCTGCTTCTGGGCTGCATTCAGGCCCTGTTGACAAAGGACACCAACGTTCCACCTAAATAAAGATGGTTCCCAAGGAAGCCCTATCCATTTGCCCTTCCCGCCCTGAGCAGGGAGGCAGGCTGAGACAAGCAGTTTTCCTTTCAGTATATTAGTCCTGACCGTCTGAGCCCTGATGACAAGAAGGTGAACGAATTTCTCCTCTGTCTAAACACATGACCTACTATTCCAGAGGTGAAGTTTATGGAGGTTTCATGTGGGAATTCAGTCATCAATAATTCCACACGCCCCTGAAGAGTTTTCCCTTAAAGTACTTTACAGTTTATGATCGCATCTGTATGTGGTCATTTGATTAACATCTAAGTATTTCTGCCAGGGTCTCCCTTACCATTTGCGTCACCCACTGTGTCCTCCTGGTTAACATTTACCCTTCAAGAAATATTAAATGCTTACCGTGTACCAAAGGATTAGTTGGCTGAGACACAGTTCCTAACATAGTTGTTGTTTAATCACTCAGTTTGCATATTAAAAAGCAGAGACATTACTTTGCCAACAAAGGTCCATCTAGTCAAAGCTATGGTTTTCCAGTGGTCATGTATGGATGTGAGAGTTGGACTATAAAGAAAGCTGAGTGCTGAAGAATTGATGCTTTTGAACTGTGGTGTTGGAGAAGACTCTTGAGAGTCCCTTGGACTGCAAGGAGATCCAACCAGTCCATCCTAAAGGAGATCAGTCCTGAATATTCATTGGAAGGACTGATGCTGAAGCTGAAACTCCAATCTCTGGCCACCTGATACAAAGAACTGACTCATTGGAAAAGACCCTGATGCTGGGAAGGATTGAAGGCAGGAGGAGAAGGGGACGACAGAGGATGAGATGGTTGGATGGCATCACCAACTCAGTGGACATGAGTTTGAGTAAACTCCGGAAGTTGGTGATGGACAGGGAGGCCTGGCGTGATGCAGTCCATGGGGTCGCAAAGAGTCGGACACGACTCAGTGACTGAACTGAACTGTGTCCGACTCTTCGCACCCCTGTGGGCTGTAGCATGCCAGCCTCCTCTGTCCATGGGGTTTCCCAGACAGGAACACTGGAGTGGGTTGCCATTTCCTTCTCCCAGCCAACTGTGGCTCCAGTATTGTCCTCTTGGTCAGCTAAGCACATTGACTGACTCTGTTGAAAATAAGCTCCCTCTGGTCCCCTGGCACTAACCTCCAAACTGCCCCCTAGGTCTGATCCTGACACTAAAACCATGACAGCAGAGCCCAGGGAGAAAGATGCCCCCGTAAGTCATCACACTAGAGATTAATAAAACACTTTGAATTTCTCTTATAAATGATAACACTGTTGATTCTTAAATGAGAGATAAATTGTACTTTGTTTAAGAGTCTCATTTGTCCTCTTTCATTCTGAGCTGTGATATGCCTCCCCAATTCTTCATAATCAAAAGGCTCTGTCTGTTTCTCACAGCAGACACAGCCTCATGAACCGACCCATCAAAGTTAAGATTTACATATTTGTTCTTGAAATTGAGGATTTTAATCTTGCTGCTCAATGACAAGAATTGTCATGAATTAATATAAAGAATTACAGACCTAACACATGATCAGAAGTGATTAGCTTGAGAGAAACAAAAGGACATTGTACCATTATTATTTATGAAGTAACACTGAATTTTTTTCTTCAGCTAACTTCTACAGTCATTTTTCTATATAGATAGATGGATGCTTGTGTGCTAAGTCGCTTCAGTCAGGTCCCACTCGTTGTGACCCTATGGACCACAGCCCCCAAGGCATCTTTGTCCTTGGGATTCTCCAGCCAAGAATACTGGAGTGGGTTGCCATTCCCTCCTCCAGGGGATCTTCCCAACCCAGGGAGGAACCTACATCTCTTACATCTCCTGCATTGGCAGGTGAGTTCTTTACCACTAGCGCCACCTGGGAAGACCAGAGCAAGAGATGCATGCCTTTTTATATATAGAAAGATACAGATCCATTTTATTGAGATATAATTTGCACACCATACAGTTCACTCATTTATAATATGCAATTCAACCATCACCACTATCTAATTTCAGAATGCTTCCATCACCCCCAAAGAAACACCATCTAAAAAACAGTCATTCCCCATTCCCCCCAGCCACTGTAAACCACTAATCTACTTTTTGTCCCTGTGGACTTGCTTATTCTGGAAATTTTATAGAAATGAAATTACATGACATGTGGCCTTTTTGACTAGCTTCTTTCACTTAGCATATTTTTAAGGATCATCTCTGTTGTACCATATATCAGTACTTTGGTCCTTCTTAATGCTAAGTATTATTCTGTTGTATGGATAGACCAGATTTCATTTATCCATTCATAACTGATGGACATGTGGATTGTTTTCACTTCTTGATGATTACAAATAAGTTTCTGTGAAAATTCATGGTTGAGTATTAATATCTGCATGGATATGTCTTCATTTCTCTTTAATGTACACCTAGGAGTGGAATTTCTTGGCCACATAGTAACTCTGTGTTTAACATACTGAGGAACAGAAGGCTATTTTCCAAATTACTGCACCATTTTAAATTCCCACCAGAAGTCTGAGAGATCTACTTTCTCCACCTCTTTGCCCACACTTATTACCATCATCTTTTAGATTATGGTCATCCTAGTGAGTGTCAAGTGGGATTCCATGGTTTTGATTTGCATTTTCCAAATGGCTAATGACAGGCTTTCCTGGAGGCTCAGCTATAAAGAATCCACTGCAATGCAGGAGACGTGGGTTCAACCCCTGGGTCAGGAAGATCCCCTGGAGGAGGACATGGCAACCCACTTCAGTATTCTTGCTTGCAGAATCCCCATGGACAGAGGAACCTGGGGGGCTACAGTCCATGGAGTCACAAAGAGTCAGACACAGCTGAAGTGACTAAGCACACACACATACAATGATGTAGTCTGTAATAATTCTGGAATATGAATTAGATTTTTTTCCTCTACATTGAAATGAAAAGCTATCTTCTGAAAACATAAGCAACCATATAAGGCCATGGGATCTATAACACCTTATAACATCAGTAGAAACTGGGAGTGCCATCAATGATTTTGGGGTGCAGCAGGAAGATGCAGTGAAGTTGTAGGTAGACAATGTTCCTGTTCTTGAGCTTCCAGAGAGAGGGGGTGAAGAGTCCGCAAGCCTCCAACAAACCGGGGGGCTCCACCTGAGGCTGAACTGGGCAGCATCACCTCTATCTGCTCTAGTCCTGTCCTCGGTGCATGACCTAATGAGGCAAAAGTCAGAACCCAGTAAGAGAAGTGGGGATTGGGGGCAGAACAGCATGTGGTCTTGCTGACTGGCCTCAGGGAAGACCTGGCTTGGAGTTTGGGAGGGGGTTTATACAAAGCTCCACAGGACCTTGTTTCAATCCTAAAGAGGCTTTAGAGCAAAGATAGGATCATAAGAAGATAGTCCAGGGTTGTAAAACCCAAAGTGGGGGTGGACTGAACCTTTCAATCAGAAACTTCTTAAACGGCAAACCAGCTGTCACCACAGCTGTGATCCAGGCCAGCATGAAACACGTGCACGCACCCACCTCCCCACCCCTCTTCTATCTAGTGGCCTCACCATAGGCTGGAAGGCTCCTCTGTTCCTGGGGCTTGTGTGAATCAGCTTGTGTTACAAGAAATTGTGAGAGCCACTGGATTGGGCATCAGAAGACTTAGAAGAGATGCAAAGAACTGCACTCCCTTTAAGAAGCTCACACATCAAAAACAAAAGGAAAGTGGGAGAGGGAGAGAAAGGAAAAGAAAAAATGGAAGGGAGGGAGGGAAGGATGGAGGAGAAGGGAGGAAGAGAAGAAGGAAAGCACGATGTTTTATATTTACCTCTATGATTTCATGTGGTATTTATCAGTACTCTTTTTTTTTTAATCAACAGTCACCAGTTAGGATGTGACTCTCAATGAAATCAAATTGCTAGCCCAAGCTTATGACAGAAAGGGAAATTTAGGGGCAGGAATTGTTTGTGTGGAGCCCACATGATCAGCAAGCTTGTGGTCGTAGATCATTGCTCAACATGGAGCAGAAAAGATCAAGCTAGCCACATAAATCCATCAGACCCCCAGGAGCCTTCTCTCCCCTTCCGGCCATGTGGGCCAGATGAGCCTGATCTAAACCTCAGTGCAGGGAAAGCATGGAACCTAGGACTGGCCAGTAAGAGAACAATCGGGGATCTTAGCTGGAAGCAGTGACAAAGAGAAGGCATCTCTTTCTACTGGACTTGAAGCGAGACAGCCTTGGGGACCACTGTGTGGGAAAATCTGTCTGTGGCCAACAGAAGAGAGTGATGTCAAAAGACAAACAGACACAAAGCATATTGACATTTGAACTTTTGGTTACACCTGTGCCGGAAATTAATTACCCCTGGAATTTTCCATTAAGTGAATGAATGACCCTCCCCATCCACGTATATACACATTTTTGTTAGGTTTCTGGTTTTATTTTTCAGTTAAATCAATTCAAATTGGGTTTCTGTTACTTGCCAACAATGGTCCCAATGGACACCCAACTCGGAATTGTTTTTATGTTCAGCAGTCACCACGTGGACTTTCTTTAGTACCAGGGCCTCTGTATGGACCCACCTGCTTGTCCCTAGACCACACTTTCTTTCCACACAGACAAGGCAAATCCCTGTCATGTGTCCCGACACAGGCCAACTGTCTTCACCACCAGCTTGCCCTTAGTGATGCCCTCTCCTCTGTCCTGTGACAATCTGTAAGCTGACCCACCCACGGCAAGGACCCGCCCCGCTCACCCCCATGCTGCTCTAACACCATCTGCTCAATGCATCCTCAGCTCCAAGACAACAAGCCTGATGCATGGCTCATGGCTTGGCAGCATCTCATAGGCTTTCCCAGCTAAGCAGTGCCCTGGGGTCAGGCTCATCTCCTGGTCCTCCTTGCTTTTCCTCTTTCCGGTCCACATATAAATGAAGGGATTTTTAACTACTGTAGCAATCTGCTCATTATCAGATGCAATAACCATTCTAAATGATGCTGTCACTTGTTGCCTACTTGCTAATCTGTAGGGAATAAAGCCAGGCACCGTGAGAATCCTCACACCACCATCCAACTCAAGTCTCTGTGATCCCACTGGAGTTTTCTGTAAAAATTCACAGAGAACTTTACCTAAATCCTCGCAGTGGAGAAGACAGATGTACACAGATGTCCCGAATCCCACTCAGTGTCCTCCTGCATGTCACCTCCCCTCCCCCATGGCTTCTATTCACCCCGAACAATCCAAAACCTTTCAAACAGGCAGGAACATGGACAAAAGGAAGTGGCTGATCACACACGCTGGATGGGTCTTTATCTCCTTGCCAGTGTATCTTGGTTCCCAGTCAGAACGGCACTGTTCCAAAAGCATCCTTTAATTTTTATTATGCTGTGATTTCACCTAAAACTCCTATCTCCCTGGTTTTTGAGCAAGCTGTTGTTTAGTCTCTAAATCATGTCCAACTCTTTTGTGACTCCATGGACTGCGGCCCACCAGGCCCCTCTGTCCATGGGATTCTCCCAGCAAGAATACTGGAGTGGGTTGTCATTTCCTTCTCCAGGGGATCTTCCAACCCAGGGCATTGGCCAGCGGATTCTTTACCACTGAGCCACCTGGGAAGCATTTGGATAGGCCTGTTGTTCAGGAAATGGAGAAACACATGCACACAGACGCAGCACAGTGGCTTACAGAATGGTCTCTGGAGTCAGATAGTCTGAGTTTAAATCCCAGGTCAACCATTTGGACACACTACATAACACGCTTCTCTTCTTTAATAGAGATAATGATAGCAGTCACACCATTAGGTTGCTGGGAAGGTCAACAATGATAATGTACACAAAGAATGCAGCACAGCACTCAGCCTAGAGAAAGTGTTGGAAGGACATTCACTATTGAGATGCTAACCCTCCATTGATGAAGGAGCTTGGTGGGTCCTAGAGCTCACAATGTCCAGATGCTCTCAGTGTCCAATTGTCTCCAAGTGTGTGCCTGTAGCTCTCAAGTAGAAGTATTGTCCAGGGTGGTAGTTCTCAATCCGGGTCAATTTCACCACCATGGGTCAATTGACAGCATCTGGAGACATTTTTAATTGTACCAGTTGGGAGGGGTGTTTCCATCAACATCTAGTGGTAGAGGCCAAAGACGCTGTTGACCGCTCTACAAGACAGACCTCCCCCAACTAAGAATCACCATCCTGAATGTCAATAGTACCAAGATTACATAACTCTGGTCTACGGCTACATTTCTTGAAGTTTGGTTCTCTGGTGACCTGCATCAGAATTAGTTTGGAGTACAGGCTAGAAATGCATATTTTAGGGACTTCCCTGGTGGTTTAGTGGCTAGGACTCTGTGCTCCCAATGCAGGGGGCCCAGGCCCCGTCCGTGGTTGGGGAACTAGATCCCACCTGCTGCAACTAAGAGCTAAGAGTTCACATTAAGTGTTAAGAGCTAAGAGTTCACGTTAAGATTTTCAACTCCAAAATCACTGCAGAAGGTGACTACAGCCATGAAATTAAAAGACACTTGCTCCTTGAAAGAAAAGCTATGACCAACCTAGACAGCATATTAAAAACCAGAGACATGACTTTGCCAACAAAGGTCCATCTAGTCAAAGCTATGGTTTTTCCAGTAGTCGTGTATGAATGTGAGATTCCGATCATAAAGAAAGCTGAGTGCCAGAGAATTGATGCTTTTGAACTGTGGTGTTGGAGAAAACTCTTGAGAATCCCTTGGACTGCAAGGAGATCAAACCAGTCAATCCAGCAGAAATCAGTCTTGAATATTCATTGGAAGGACTAATGCTGAAGCTGAAACTCCAATCTTTTGCCCACCTGATGTGAAGAACTGACTCATTGAAAAAGACCCTGATGCTGGGAAAGATTGAAGGCGGGAGGAGAAGGGGAAGACAGAGGAAGAGATGGTTGGATGCCATCACCAACTCAACGGTCATGAGTTTGAGCAAGCTCCAGGAGTTGGTGATGGATGGGGAAGCCTGGTGTCCTGCAGTGCCTGGGGTCACTAGGAGTCGGATACAACTAAGTAACTGAACTGAAGAGTTCATATGCTGCAACTAAAGGTTCCACATGCCACAGCAAGGGTCGAAGATCGCATGTGCCACAGCTAAGACCCAGCGCAGTCAAATAAGTAAATATTTTTTAAAAAGAATGAAAGAAAGAAATGCACATTTTGAAGCTGACCCCCAGACCTACTTTGTTAGACCCTCTGGGGCTCCCTGCCAATTCCCAAGAGGACCACAGTTTCATGGGACTCCTTCCATGCATCATGCCAACCTTCACAGACACCCCCAGACCCGTAAGCCTGCTTCTCTGCTGCTGTTCCCTGACTAATTGAGGAAGACTGCAGAGGATCAACACTGGGAGCTGCTCTAGGTACTGACTTTAGGTCCTGACACATCGTTTTTCCAGGTTCCAGAACACACTGGGGTTGGTGAGTCAGGGAAGGAGACTGTGAAAGCCGGAAAGCATCAGTGAGATCACCAAAAAATTCCTTCTTTTTGCAAAGAAGGAAACTGACATCATTAAGAGGAAAAAAAAAAAGAAAGAAAGAAAGAAAAATCCATACTTGGTCAAATTCCAGAGTAGGTCACTGTTGGGTTTTTTCCAATTTTTTTTTCCATTTTAATCAAAATTGTATAAAAAGGAAGTAGAGGAGGAAAAGCCTCATGGCAGGAGGTAGAGAGAGAAGGGCTTGGTTCTTGGAAAGGTGAGAATAATGTGTTCTTGCAGTAACGGAAGAGGAGGCAGCAGGAGCAGAGACAGTCGGCCCAAACTCCCAGCTAATAACCGTTGAGTCCTCCACCCTTCCCCTGTCATTTCAGAGTATCTCTAGCCCCTGCAGAGTCTGTGGGCCTGAGGCAACTCTGGCTGACAAGGCCGTCAGCTATGAACAATCAGGGAAACATCACTGGCCATATTTTTCTATCTTTCCTTTTGGAAAGGAAAAGCAAGAGTATTCTCAGTCTTGGATTATAACATAAAAAAGCAGACATTTTTCACATGCTTTTTATTCAGCAAGATCACCATTCAGGGGAAAAACTTTATGTTCTACACACACACACACACATATACGTAACAGTGACAGATATATATATACACAGATAGATAAATATACACATGCACATATATATATAGACATGCAAAGAGATACACATATGTATTCACCCATGCACACACATATAAAGCATACACAGAAATACAAGCACACACATACATATGCACACACTGAGAGTCACAGATACATATACACAGACACACAAGCACACATATACACAACAGTTATACATAGACATAGACATACATATGCAGAGATACACATACGCACAAATACACATGAATACACATATACATATAAGGTACACATGGAGACACATACGGTCACAAACACACACACACACACAGTCTTGGGAAAGACGGCACATGGACACCAAACCTACATTTCCCATCCTTCAAGCCTGTCCAAGCTTCTGTCTACTTTCAGAAGTGGCATCTCTAAAGCTCTCCAAAAGGCTTAGAGGAGTAGAAACCACACTCCCTGCCCTCACGGGATTTTAATCTGGAAGAGGACACATGCATCCCCATGAATACAGACAAAGCCACAGGAAGCAAAGTCAGCTACGATATTAGTGGGGTCAGGTGTGTGCATTAGAGGGGCCACCTTCATCTGTGTCCACCCCTCCCTGTCTGGATCAGCCTCCCTGCCCGCAGTCTGAACCTCAGGCCAGACCCTGAGCCCCCTACCCCAGGGACAGTAAGGAAGGAGACAGTGACCTCCTATAAATCTCAGGGCCTCAAGGATTCCCACATCCTTGAACTCCACTCCCCACACTCTCTGCCCCAATTCCTTCAAACAGGATCCTTCCTTACATGCCACAGCTGGAGCCAGGATTACCCTGGGATCCTCCCTGTGGAAGGGAACATTTGGTTCCCCTGCAGAGGAAGAAGGTCCATTTCACGCCATAGGAGCACCCTGCCCGAGTGCAACAGACTGAGGGGGAGGAATTTCCCCGTCTCTGAAGGTTGACTGGTACCAGGAGGGCCTATGGTGGAAGTGTTCACCCAGTTCTCAGAGTGCAAGTGGAAAAACATAGGCACTGGGGTCAGGCAGAATCTAGTTCCAGTCCTCTCACTGCCACTTCAGAACTGTAAAAGAAATTACGCCCATTAGTGGAATGTACTGAAGCAGGTGCCTACTTTCTTGATGTCTTGGTTGACCTATGCATGGGCTCCTTCTTCTGCTCCAGGTAATAGAACCACGGCTTTCCTCTACGGAGAAGGTACCTGACTACCCCATCCCTAACTCCAGAGGTGGGCATTGTAGCCCAAGAGGTCAGTCAGTATATGCCAACACCTCAGCCACAGGGATCAATTAACCAGCATGACTCATGACCCAAGTCAGACCAAGGAGATTCCGTTCTGGGATTTGGAATTGGGACCTCTGAGAAGGAAATCTCCCTTTTTACTATATTTGAAACAAAGAAGTCATAAACCTGAAGTTGCTGGGGCTGTCTCACTAAGAAAGCCCACCAACACAGAAGAAAGTAGAACCAAGACCATGAAATGGAGCCCTGAGAACATCATGAAGACCCTGGATCCAGCTATACCTGAAGCCTTAGAATTTCTACTTACATGAATAAAGTCCTCTCTGTTTGCCTCACAGCAAATGAAACTGGATTCTTAACATGTGCAAACATGAGTCTTTGGTAATATATCCTTCAAGCCTGTATTTCTTCATATTATATTATTAAAATATTTGTTTTTCATCTCATATGGTTGTGGTGAGATCTTTAATCATGATGTAGCAACAAACAGAAAGTGTTTTCATGCCACTTTCTCTTATGGAAGAAACTCAACTTGATCAGATCAGAGGTTGTGGCAGAAACAATCATTGAGAACAACAATGTTCCTCAAACCTGCCATGTCTCACCCTGTATTTCCCAGCCACCAGCATACAGTGAGGTCACATGACCAGTCCTGGCCAATGAGCTGAGACCAACATCGCAGAGCTGGTGTGTGACCCTCCATCTCTCTCATCTCTCACCCCGGTGACCAAGAAGCTTCATGAAGAGGTGAAGGCACCATATGAAAGCAGGCAGAATCACTGAGTTATGGCCTGAAGGACAGCTGCCCTGACTTTGCTGGACCCATATCTGCTGTGTGAAGCCTGGGATTTAGACAGCATTAGACCACAGCATAGCTTATCTCCTATTGTGGGTCTTAGTTGTGGCATGTGGGATCTAGCTCCCTGACCAGGGATCGAACCCAGGGCCCCTGCATTGGGAGCGCAGGGTCTTAGCCACTGGACCATCAGGGAAGTCCCACCTAACCCCAATTGACTAACAGAGTTGTCTTCTGAAGCAAGACTTCCACAGCCAGATGGGTGAATGTAGTAAACACTAGAGCCTGCACCAAGGGCGGCTCGTCCACCGAGGTGGACACTTCACCCCCCAGATCAACTTCAGGCCCTTGTGCAGAAGGTCCACTCCTCCCAACGCCCGAGACTCTACCTGAAATCTGTCAAGCGCCAATACGGTAGGCCAGATTTAGATGTCAACCAGAGAGAATCCACGGCCAGGAGGAGGGCAGAGGTTGGCAATGCTTTGCCAATGCTCTGAGGATTTAACATGCAATGCTAATTCAGCACTATGACTCGGAAACCCACGATGACTCAGAAAACCCGTTACTCCATGCTGCAACGCGTGTTTGGCCCCCTCAGTGACAACACCCCCACCTCATTGACCTTCAAACAATTTCTGGAATATCTGAGTCTCATTACTTCCTCGGGGCTTGTACACAGGCTATTGCCTCGGTTCAAAATGCTCTTCACATGGTTAGCTCCCTTTCATTTTCCAGGTCTGAATTTTCATGGCATGTCCTTCGATGGGTCTTCTCAACTTCTCTTTTGGAAGCAAGTCCCCTCAACGTTGTCCGTCTCAGCATCCTTCCTGATTTCTCCTCCTCCTCCTCCCCCACACCTTCCTCTCTTCTTCTTCATCAACATAACTAACATCGATTGGTTGTTTCCTATGCATTGGGTGGGACCTTAATCTGTCTACATGGATTATCCCATTGAATCTAGCAACAATTCTAGGTACCAATTGGGAATCTTAATTTCACCAATAGACATGACTCATTTGAAAAGACTCTGATGCTGGGAAAGATTGAAGGCAAGAGGAGAAGGGGATGACAGAGGATGAGGTGGTTAGATGGCATCACCGACTTGATGGACATGAGTTTGAATAAGCTCTGGAAGTTGGTGATGGACAGGGAAGCCTGGCATGCTGCAGTCCACGGAGTCTCAAAGAGTCGGACATGAAGCTTATTTAGGACAAAAATACATGTAATCAAGGGGTATTTGGTAGCTCACAAAATAAGTAGGATGCCTAGAACCAAGCAGGACTGGATGGTCAGAATCCCAGCCCCAAACCATAGGCAGAAACTATCTAAGGACAGCTCCCACCAATGCTGGACATGGGCCACCATGGTTGTCATGACCACCCCCAGATCTCGATACACTCGCTGCCTTGGTCAACTCTAACTGCTCTTGCACCTCTGAGGCACTTCCTTGCTTGAGTCAAAGTCTTAAGCAGGTGCATCCAATTTTCCAAGCTAAGACCAAGGCCCTTCCCTGGGGCAGGATAACATCTGGCAATGTCAGCCCACATGGATGGCAGTAGGGCTGCCTGGTGAGATGCATGGTGGGAGATTCCCAAAGCAGAAGGAGTTTCAGATGCTGCCCAGCTCTAAAACTGGTGAATGCTCACTCGCCTTGAGGCAGACAGAATATTCAAGTCCCAGTTTTTAAAAACTTCTTTCTAAGGCCAATGACACCCCTAATTTAAAAAAAAAATGATAAGTAAATATTTAAAGACTACCCATTTGAAGAGGGTCAGATTTTTAGCCTGACAAGGGCACCCACACGTCCCAGTCTCATTCTACTGATGAGGATGGGCAGAGAGGTTTTCCAGGTGGGTGTGTGCAACCTGAGTTTCTTGTGTTCGTGTAGCTTCTGACAGCAGCAGAGCCAGACAGCTGAACCTTCCAGGTCTCGCTATACAACATGTGATCCTGGAACCAGCAGCAGTGTCACCTGGGAGCTTGTTAGACATGAATCTTCTCAGGTCCCACTATAGCCTACTGAATCCATATCTGCATTTCAGCAAAATCCCCAGTGATTCATGAAAGTTTAGAATGTACTGTGGTAGCCCAGTGATTCTCAACCTCACCCACATGTCAGAATCATGGAGGCAATTTGTACAAATTAATCAGTCGTAAACAACCCACCTGTCAATGCAGAAGACATGGGTTGGATCCCTGGGTCAGGAAGATCTCTTGGAGGAGGAAACAGAAACCCACTCAAGTACTCTTGCCTGGAAAATTCCATAGACAGAGGAGCCTGATGGGCTACAGTCTATGGGGTCGAAAAGAGACTTGACTGAATACACCTTGACGCTGAAACTCACTCCCAGAGATTCCACTCTGATTGTTGGGAGGTGTGGCCTGGGTGCAGACATTTTGAATACTCCACAGAAAACTCTAATGAAAACCCAAGTCAATGAAAACGAAGTCTAATGAAAACTAAGTCATGCTTAGAAAGATATGATTCCATCCAATTCAGAGTACCTTTGGATTTAAAAAAAAATAAATAACATTCTTTGGAAAATTTTGTCAACCCAGGGAGTCATTTTCAACAGTTCCCTCCTAAAGGCTCCCTGAGCATCTAGAGGTCCATTCCTGGACACGTAATTCTGAAAATCAAAGGGCATTGATGAGTCTCTGCCACTCTGAGCTAATTATTCTAGATCTCAGTGCTTTAATTATTTTTTTCCTACAAGTGTCCAAGTTTAATAAACCCTGGAGGCCACGGGGTCTAACCCTTTCATTTTACAGATGAGAAAGCTGAGGCACAGAGAAAGGAAATGAGTTTTCAAGCATAACCGAGGATCTGAACTCCAACTTTCCAATTTCCCAGGCAGCTCCTTTCCACCATCCATACTCCTTCTCCAGCGACAGGCACTTATGAGGAAGGATGTTTGATGAGCGCATGGTCAAAAGTTCATCACCAAAACGTTTATTATTAATAATAAGGTTAAAAGCTTCAAAGCCAATCCAGAGCCGGTGGCTCCCATGAAAGCCATTTTTCAGCTTGTTCTCATCTAATTACTGGTAGGTACAGTAATTGGAAACAGGCTATATCCGATGGGCAGGGTTTCAGGAAATGGAGATCTCTAATACAATTCTGCCTGGGAAGGTCAGCTGCCACCATCGCGTGCAGCTGGGACTCTCACAAGGTCTGCCCTGGAGAGAAAGAGAAGAGAGCACATTCCAGGAGAAGCGGAGAAAACAGACATAAAGACAAGATGGCTGAGGGTGGGGAGGATTACGGTCCCACCAGGAAAGCAAGCGCTGGGGGCACCCTGGGTCATGCCGGGGCTCCAGGGGCCACTACTATGTCCACGTTATAGAAGCCCCTCCATGAGCATGGTTGGTGGTGGTCTTGAAGTTACACTTACTAAGTAGGTGGTGCTGGGATGAAGCGGCAGCTGCTAAACTAAGGACTCTGTTGCTATTACCCCGTTTAATCCTTGTACCCATTCCATCAGATGGCACTGTGCTCAGTCATGTCTTGACCCTGCAACTCCGTGGACTGCAGCCTGCCAGGCTCTTCTGTCCATGGAATTTTCCAGACAAAAATACTGGAGTGGGTTGCCATTTCCTTCCTTAAGGAGATACCCTCTTTGGCAGAGGAGGAAACTGAGGCTTCAAACGGCTTAAGTCACTTTGCCATAGTCCCGCAGACTGGGGTGGAGCCGGGATTGGGACCCAGAGCCCTGTATTCACTGCGCTGCATCCTTCATGGGTGCATCCGTTTCAGCCTGATGGTTGCAGGTGGAGGTGAGCAGAACCCACTAGGTTCCATCGGAGCCAAAGGGCAGAGGCCGGTCAGAGGAAAGGCAGAGAAAGGAAGGCAAGGGCACTCACAGAGCGAACAGATGCACCTCTCGAACGCCCAGAAGATGCCAGCAATGTGAGTTCAGCTGACCCGGGAGCTGGCCAACCCCAGCATCTGCCACGGTGCGTGTTGGGACCATGAGACCACCACCGCCACTGGCATCATCTGGCCTTCCAGTGGCAGAGATTCGCCCCGTTTGCAGCTGAGCGTGAGCCGAGCCAGTCTCCAGTGGCTGCCGTTTAACAAGTTCATGGCTCAGTGGTTCCCGCGACGGATTACTGGAAGCCCCATGCTTGGGCCTGATTTTCTGCAAAGCCGGCTGCAGGTGCTTTCCTCGGGTTGCCATCAGCCTTGTTAACAGGACCTGATCTGTAGATCATCGCTTTCCCATCTGTGCCCACCAGCTGGGCTGCCGGTGGCTGGGGAATTGATTTTTCACTCTCTATCTCTCCCTCCTCCTCCCTCTCTCTCCCTCCCTCCCGCCCTCCCTCTGCATTTTTATTCCAAACTGACTTTTCTCAACACTTCAAAATCCCATACCTCATTTTGACCCATTTGGTCCTTGTTTTCCACCTCAAATTTGCATCGGCTAGGTGAACATATTCCTTCTGGTCTGATCAACCTGGTGATGTAACATCAGCTAAGTCAAGTCCACCCTCCTTCTTCTGGAGATCACACGGGAGGTTGAGGAAGGCCAAGGCAATGCTGAGGTTTGGTGGGGGAGGGAGGAGAAAGGCCGTCTGGATGTGGTCATCAGCTGCCCTTGCAGGTCACAGCAGAGTCATCTCCACCCCACCCCCGGGGCCACTTTTGGCCTCATGACCCCCGAGAACTGTCCACTGCTCGCTTTTCATTTTAGGTTGAGGAGACACTGAAGCTGTCAGGACGCTGCTTGTCAAAACCCCTCAGGAAACCATCTCCTCCCCTAGGTCCGGCGGCCTCCGACAGGGCTCCTTCTGCCCTCGGCTCAAACACATCTGTGTGGCTGCTTCTCTGCAGCTCAGCCAAGCTCCTCCGGGGATCTCTCTGTGTCTACACTGGGCCTCCTTCCCCTCCAAGTCTCCTCCCTGCGTCTTCTGGGCAGAGACGGGGATAGAAAAGGGCTTCTTTTCACACACTGTTTCCTCCAAAACATTTCCCCTCTGATCTGAGCCCTTCCTGGTCCCCAACGGGTCTAGGCTATTAAAACACAAGTAAGAGGGCTCCTTTTCCTTCTGCTTTCTGCTGTCACAGGAAGGGATGTGAGGAAAGAGAAGATGCACCAACGAATGAGTAGAGGGGCCAAGAAGGAAAAGGAAAAATACAAGTCAACGTTTTCAAAGTGTGACACTGTCACCAGATAAGAGACAGTCTCAGAGACATGAGGTGTGTTGCCCAAAGACACAGAACACATGATTGTGGAGGGATTTGAACTGGAAATTAGCCTCAAGAGGATGAAACATGAGAATTCAGACATCTTTAATCCACTGGGTCCAGCTGTGAGCCAGAATCACCTGGTCTCACATGGAGTCTGACTTTAACAAGAGCCACTGGAAATTTTCTATGGTAATTCTGCACTCTTTGGAAATCATTTTCCAGATGAAGACACTAAGACCCAAAGAGAGCAGACTCTGATAGTTAGTTTGCTGTTGTTTATAATCTACCTGTGTCCAAAAAGAGTGGAGGCCATTCATAACAAGTTCACAGCATCACGGCTAGACCATGAGGCTCAGGATTCCTTCTTCCAGAAGCCAACCTATTTCTCCTCCATCCTATCCACTCCTGGCAAGGGGAAATTTTATCTAGCTTTTATGATTTGTAGCCAATGTATTCCCCAAAATTATCTGCTGCCACTGCTGCTGCTAAGTCACATCAGTCGTGTCCGGCTCTGTGCGACCCCATAGGCGGCAGCCCACCAGGCTCCAATAGAGTTAGAAGAGAAATGGAAAAGCTTGTGCCCAGCTGCAAGTGCAGTGAGAAAGAAGTGATGCAAATACACAGTCAGAACTCATCTGTCCACCAGAGGGCGTGTACACGTGTTTGGGGCAAGCAGGCTAAAGACCCGGCTTCCCCAATCCACCAGCCTGCAATGCAGGAGACACAGAAGACGTGGGTTCGATCCCTGGGTTGGGAAGATCCCCTGAACTAGGGAATGGCAACCCACTCCAGGACTCTTGCCTGGGAAACCCCATGGACAGAGGAGCCTGGGGGGCTATAGTCCACTGGGTCACAAAGAGTCAGACACAACTCAGCACACACACACACATACATACACAGGCTAAGGATGATCCCCAAACACTGATATGACCAGTAATTAATTACTTGATTTGTCCTAGGAAACTACTGAATAATGTCATATATATATATATATATATATATATATATATATGTATGTATTTGGACGAACAAAATCGTTGAATCCTCCTACGTGCTCACCCCCACGCTCAGACTGGGGATACAGGTATGTATATGTCTATAAGGCCTCTATGCTCCAGGAATTTACATTTTTATGAGAAGACAGATCAAAAATAAAATTAAACATGAAAATACATACATTGATTCTTATATGTGAGAAATGACATCAAGAAAGCAAGCAAGAGAATTCTGTGGTGGTCCAATGGTTAAGACTCTAGTGCAAGGGGCACAAGTTTGATTCCTAGTTGGGGAACCAAGATCCTACATGCTGGACAGCACAGCCAAAATAAAAGAGCAACTATACTCCAATAAAAATGAGTAAAGAAAATGCAAGCAAGCAAAAGGCTGAGCTAGAACAGGAGTCGGCAAACTTTCTAAAAGGGGCCAGATGGTAAACAGTTGAGGCTTTGTGGGCCATATGGTCTGTGCCGCAAATACTTGGCTCCATGACTGTAACCCCATCACAGCCTCAGTCAACAGGTGAAGGAGTGACCAGGAGCCGTGAACCAATAAGCGTTGTTTACAAACCAGGCTGCGGTCACATTTGGCCCACGGGGTTTGGTGACCCCTGAGTTCATGTGTGGGGAGTAGAGTAGACATCTCTAAGGAGGTGACATTTAAACTGAGACTTGCAGGCTTTTCAGGAAAAGCAGCCATGGGAATTGAGGGGAGAGCCTCAGGGGACATCAGAGGAGCCCAGGCCAGGCGAGCCTGGGCAGCGAGACAGCAGATGGAGGCTGGTGAGGAGCTGCAGGGCTGGAAGCCTCGCCAAGCACCCTATCTGTGGGCTGTGGAAGGGGTGGGAATTTTTATTCCAAGTGCAACAGAAAATCATGGACATTTGTAAGCAATGAACTGACAGAATCTGCGTGACTTTGATCCTAAAAGCATCGCCCCTTTTCAAGCTGCTTCGTGAGATACAGACAGTATGGGAGACATGAGTGGCTGCACACACCAGGCAAGAGGCTTCTGAGCGAGATGAGGGTGGGGTCCTGGTGATAGACAGGGGAGTGGCTTTAGAGACGTGGTCAGAGACAAGACCGCAGCTCTGGGGGTGGACTGCATGTGGAAGGGAGGAAAGGACAGACTCGACAATGATTGCCTGGTCTCTGACCGGAGCAGGTGTAGGGGGTGGACCGCACAGTCCCCCTCGCTCTGAGATGCTGTATTTCTATACATGATGGAGACCGTGATGACACAGTGGATGGGTAAGTCACCAAAAGAAAAAAAAAAAATCATCTCAACTATAAGTTCAGTGCAGTTCAGTTCAGTCGCTCAGTCATGTCTGACTCTTTGTGATCCCATGGACTGCAGCACACCAGGACTCCCTGTCCATCACCAACTCCCAGAGCTTGCGCAAACTCATATCCATTGAGTCAGTGATGCCATCCAACCATCTCATCCTCTGTCGTCCCCTTCTCCTCTGGCCTTCAATCTTTCCAAGCATCAGGGTCTTTTCCAAGGAGTCAGTTCTTCGCAACAAGTGGTCAAAGGATTGGAGTTTCAGCTTCAGTATCAGTCCTTCCAATGAATATTCAGGACTGATTTCCTTTAGGAGTGACTACAAGTACTTAAGGCTATTCATCACCTCAGTCAACCTTAATGAAGCACTAACTGCGTGCCCGGCACAAAGCAGGAATTTTTGGCTCCACGTGGATGGAGTGGGCAGTTTACTGAGAAATCAGGACAGGAACCGAGGACCGCAGGCCTCCTCTGGCTCCGCCGCTCCACCCCCTCCACCCCCGTTTGTCTCAGGTTCCTGGACATCAGACAATCAGAAGGGACATCAGACATCAGTGAAGACAAAAGCGGGGGCTTCAGAAGGACAGGACTGACTTATCAGCATTGGCTATGCTGGTGAATAAGCTAGGGAGTAAAAGTTTAACTTTGAAGTGAAATAGAACTGCCACCTTTATTATCTTTAAGTAAAAGCTAGGCCTGACCAAGTGATTTAAATGCTAGCCCTCCAGAGAGCCTGCGGAGGGGTTCTCTGCTTCGTTTCTGATATGTTTTGGTTTTTTTTTTTTAAAAGGAAAGAAAGGCCTTGGGGAGGACACATCCTCCTATGGGGCCCTGGGTTCCAGGCCCACACTGCCCACCAGAGAGGACGCCTGAGTTTTACGCTCATCTAGCCACGGGCTCTCGTAGGACCTTGGTGGACCCATCTGCAAACTGTGAGAGGGAGCAGACGTGCTCCGAGGCCCTGGAGTCTGGCCTGTGCCGTAAATCTCTTCTGTCGGGTGATGTAATTGCCCACAGTCGTTTGGCCCAAATGGTCCGAGGCTCATGTAAATCATGCCCTCTCTTGGGGACCCATGAATCACAGCCCAGAGAGCCGAAAGGCCTTTCCCGTAAACTCGGGGCATGCAGAGCCAACTTCTGTCCATCTGGCAGAGAAGGCCGGCACAGGCATGAGCCTCCCCGAGTTTAGGATGAGACCCAGGACTGGCACAGACCTGCCTTCATCACCATCTTCCCTGGGGGTTGCGGACTGGGTCGTCTGAGTCATTTCCGACCAACCCCCCAAACCCACAGGCCTCACCTCCTCCTCGCCATGGCCCACTGACCCTGATCTGACCCTCCATACAGCCTCATCCCATGAAAGAGCGTCACTTGCACTTGCTGGCTTCACTTCTTCATCTGATGTTTATGAAGCCCCTACAACGTGCCAGACACACAATACACAAAGCTGGAGATCTGGGGCCAAGAAGACAGACACGCACGCCCACCAGGAGCCCCCAGTCTGCTCAGGGAGCGGCACTGAAGTCTATTTAAAATTGCAACTTGTTAAAAGCTGCTATGATGGAAGTTCAAACAGAATGAGGTGTGAGAGACAGACGAGGGGACCGGGAAACACGAGGTGTGAGAGGATCACAGGCCCGGGTGGCAGGACAGCCGGGGCCAGGGGACGCCCGGCTGGTGGGACGTGCCGAGGGTTTAGGGTTTTAATCTAGGAGCCATCTTATTTTGTTTTAAACTATTTGGTTTGGCTGTGCCGAGTCTTCATTGCTGCACGGGCTTTTCTCTAGTGGCAGGGCTCGGGCTTTTATTACAGCGGCTTCTCTTGTTGCTCTGCTTCCACAGCTGCGGTTCCCGGGCTCCTGGGCATGAGGTCAGTAGCTATGGCTCACACTGGCACGTGGGATCTTCCCGGACCAGGAATCAACCTGCATATTCTGCATTGGCGGATTCTCTGCCACGGAACCTCCAGGGAAGCCCTCCAGGTACAATTTTGAATGCCATTCATGAAGGGTTTATTAGTTTCCTTAGGGTGGCTTAAACTACAAAAAATGTATTCTCTCATAGTTCCAGAAGGTGAAATCCAAAACTCAGGTGTTGGCAGGGCCGTGCTCCCTCTGAAGGCTCTAGGGAGGAACCTTCCTGCTTCCCCCCAGCTTCTCTGAGCTGCTGGTGACCCTTGACTTTCCCAGGCATCAATGCAGTCCGCATTGGCCTTCACGTGGCTTTCTTCTCTCGGTGTCCCTCCATGCCCTCTTCTCATAAGGACACCAGTCATTGGGTTTAAGGCCCACCTGAACCTAGTAAAACCCCACCTTAGTTACAAGTAACTTATTTCTAAGGAAGGTCACATTTTGAAATTCCAAATAGGCATGAGTTTGGGGGGAGTGCTCTTCAACCCTCTACAGGATTTTCGGTAGAGAAGTATGATGGGATTTATGCTACAAAAATATGACTTTGGTTGCAGTGTGAGAATGGATTAGAATGAGGAAAAGAAAAGCTTGGAGTTGGTGGGAAGCAATGGGGATTTGATGGAGAGAACAGGACCAATCTAAAATCGGTTTAGGGGACTTCCCTGGCAGTCCAGTGGTTAGAACTCTTCGCTTTCATTGCTGAGGGCCTGAGTTCAACCCCTGGTCTGGGAACTAAAATCCCATAAGCACCCAGCCTGGCCAAAAAGTAAAATCTGTTTTAAGGGTTGAGCTGACATAGTTGACCAGGGATTGGATGTGAGGGCAAACGGGAGGGGTCAAGAATGCCTCCCTGCTCTTGGACACTGGTCATCAACTGGCTATGGTACCACATGCACATTGAGGGTGTGAGGCGACTCTTCCCCCAGCACCAGTGAGGGCTCAGGAAGTACCCTTGGGTAGATGGATACTCCCAGAGCAAGCATTTCTGTTGCCAGGACAGGCACCTTGGAAGCTGAGCACAAGGCCTCTTTCTCCACTTTGCAGCTAACACCTCCAGTCTCCATCTCCAGCTAGGATGGTGGTTTTTACCCAGTAGGAGAGGCGGAGAACAGACACGTGCTCCCTGCCCTGGCCCCTCTGTTTCCAGGGCATCCCCGGGGACCTCTGGCTGGGCGTTTGGGCAATTGCTGTCGTTGCAGTTTCCATGTCTGTCTGCCCCATCAGCCCATGGGACCTCCGGGGTTAAAGCAGAAGTTTACGTCTAACTTCTCTGCTTTGGCAGAGAACTGGTCCCAAAAGGTAGGAAGGAGCAGGAAGAGAATGCTAGGTCCTCAGACCTTGTAGGGCCCCCGACCGGAAAGACCCTGAGTCAAAACATGGGCAAGAGAAGGAGGCAGGGGGAAGAGACTGGAATCAGACATCAAAATAAAATCTGTCTCCACTGAAGGTTTCTCCAAGGCAGCATTCCAGGGGACTGACTTGGAGAAAGTGTTGTTCAAAAAAAAAAAAGAAAGTGTTGTTCAGTCACTCGGCTGTGTCTGACTCTTTGTGACCCCCCCCCCCCCAGGTTTCCCTGTCTTTCACTATCTCCCAGAGTTTGCTCAAACTTATGTTCATTGAGTCCATGACGCCATCCAACCATCTCATCCTCTGCCGCTCCCTTCTCTCCCTGCCCTCAACCTTTCCCAGCATCAGGATCTTTTCCAATAAGTCAGTTCTTCACATCAGGTGGCCAAAGGGTTGGAGTTTCAGCTTCAGCAACAGTCCTTCCAATGAATATTCAGGGTTGATTTCCTTTAGGATGACTGACTTGATCTCCTTGCAGTCCAAGGGACTCTCAAGAGTCTTCTCCAACACCACAATTCAAAAGCATCAATTCTTCAGCACTCAGCCTTCTTTATAGTCCATCTCTCACAACCATAATGACTACTGGAAAAACCAAAGCTTTGACTAGACAGAGGTTTGTCAGCAAAGTGATGTCTCTGATTTTTAATATGCTGTCTAGGGAGAAAGGGTACAGCTTGCATTTGTTCCTTGACAAGTAACCTTGAAGCAATTTTGTAACCTTGAAAGGAACCTGTGACCATGGGACAACAGTGGCTTCTGGGAGGTGGCCAAAGGCAGGAGAGAATAGCCCACACGCACAAGCACGTTCACACACAGGCATTCGCACACACCACACACTGCTCAGCAGGCTGTCTTTGAATCTTGTGCATTGAGAATTCTGGTGCTATGAAAACTGAATCTAAATTGGTTGAGGCCACCAGATCGAAGTTCCAGATGACAAGAAATACAGGGGACAGAGGAACAGGCTGTACGGGACCCCAAAGACACCAATGGCCAGAGCCAGGTGGAAGGAACCACAGAGAAACTGACCAGACTGCTTAAATAAGAATGTTGCAATGGGAAAGAGAGAGGGAGAGAGAAAAGACAGCTCAAGAGAAACTGGAAAGATTTTGCTGCCATGAGTGGCTCTTACTTGGATGCTGACCAGCTATTAAAAAAAGAAAAATTGAGGCAACTGAAGACAGACTAGAGTGAGTCCTAATGTTTTCAGGTGTGATAATGACATTATGATTATGGCTTTAAAACAGAGCCATTATCCTTTAGAGCTGCCTGCCGAAATACTTATGGATGAAATGATACAACATCAGGGATTTGCTCTGAAATAATCCATAGATGGTGGAACAGAGAGGATACAGATGAAACGGAACTGGCCCTGGGTTGGCAGCTGTTGAATATAGGTGATGGAAGCGTGGGACTTGTTACAGTACTGTCTCCACTTGCGTGTGTGTGTGTGTGTGTGTGTGTGTGTGAAACTTTCCATGATGAACAGGATTTTTTCTAAAAGATCTTTGACCTGCAGACTCCCAGCTCTCCACTGCCCAGAAGCAGCCCCCTGACTGCCCTTGGCTCTCCAGAAGTCCCAGGCCCTTCTGGGGAGGGACTCCTGCCTTGCTGGGGCTGGATGGAGTCTACTTAGGAATCCATGACTACCACCTACTTCTGTTATTTATTTGTTTGCTAGTGTTTATCCTCCCTGGGGACATTCTCAACAGGGTATCAAATTATTGGGTTGGCCAAAAAGCTCATTTGTATTTTTCCATTACACCTTCAGGAAAAACCCTAACAAATTTTTGGTCAACCCAATACTAGGTCTTTTTTTTTCTTTCAACTATTTTTCACTTCCTCCGAGAAGACTTGCTTGATACCCCATTCAACCAAGGTGAGTCCCTCCTCTGACCCACCCTGACACCCGGCCTAGGCTCCCCACCACCCATAGGTTATAATGGCCTGTTGACTCATCTTCATTCCCCATGAGCTGGCCTGGCCAACTCACACACAGTGGGCACTCTGTAAAGATAATCTGACCGACTGGATAAAATGAACTCTGGGCTGCCCACCCTTCGGTGGCCTATTTTGTAGAAAGAACTTTGAAGATCGGGATGCAGAAATCTGCCTCCCCAGCCTTGCTGTATCTCCACTGTACTGACCCTGGGCAAGAATCTCAACCTCTCTGAGCCCCTCTGTCTCTAGTCACACTTGCAGTCACTCTGCCACACAGAATGGATGGAAAGCTGGCCACCACCCACTGCTTCTGGTTCCTCCTGGAAGCTGCATTCGTAACACGACCCCTCTGTCATCCTCACCTTCAGAGGCATCACCATCTCCAACCCGCCAGCCCTCTCCTTCAGTGGCTCCCTTCATGTTCCACGTGGGCTCCGCAGGAGTCCTCAGGCTCTGGACAATTGCCATCACGAAGGCTCTCGTGGTGGAAATCGCCTGCCAATGACTTTTTAAATTAGCATTTCAGACAAGCCCATTACACAACTAACCCAATGAGGGATTATTTTCAGCCTAGAGAAAAGGGACGTGGAGACCAGCAAATAAGCAGAGACCTGCGAAAGCAGAGCAGAAGCTGGCAGGGGAAAGTGCAGCCTGGCCAACGTGCCTACAACCCACGTTACCAAGGCAGGAAACCCTCTCAAAATCTTGACAGAGCATCTCAATCCCCAGGTCCTGTGATGCTCAGAGACGCTTGTGGCAAGAACCACACTAACAGACATCCCTGCAGATGTCACCCCTACACCTTCAGCTCTCGGGGCCTTTGTGAACCCCATGGGGATTCTCCAGAGAGCTCAGCTCCTAAGGTTGAAGGCCAGGGAAAAATAAGGAAGACATTCCTCCTTGGTTGCCTGGCCCAGAGCAGCCTGGAGGTTTTTAGAAGGCTCTAGAAGCTGGGGGAAGAGCCAGTCTCATGAGTTAGTTTCCTGGATCTCAAACAGAAGCAGCTGAGGTGCCCAGTGGTCCAAACCCTCTCTGAATGTAGATTTCCCCACCCACCCACCCCTGGCTGTCTGAACCCTCCACCACGCTTCCAAGAGCAGCTCACTGCACCCCCCCCCCCCGCCTCCTCCTCTTCTTCCTCTTCCCCTTCCTCTTCTTCCTGCTTCCCCACCACCACTGGGCATCCCCAGCCTTTCAGTTGCTTCTGAACTCCATCCTGCACAACCACCACCTTCTCACCCACTCACTGGCTTCCAAGGTGCTGCCACCACCCTAGCCAGCTGCCTTCTAGAAGCCATGCCCAGGAGGCACCAGGCCCTCCATGGATTTGATGAGCTCCTACTGATTGCAGGATCCAGCTGGGTCCTGAAGGGCAGAGGGACAGGGAACAAGACAGGTTCTCTTTCCCAGGAAACTCACCCCTCAGGGAGGTGGCCATTGGCACTTTCAGGCTCCTGGGCAGGCAGACCCAACTGTGCACACTGGGGCCAGTGCAGGGAGCCCCTCTGATGTTCATCTCAGCAGCCCAAAGCCCCCACCTGTACCTGTACCTGGCCAGGGGTCCCCATTCCCCAGGGCTCATATTGGCAGTGGTGGGGCCGGAGGTGGTCTGTGAGATGCCCAAGGAAACAGCAGCCACATGTAGGCAGCAGAGAGAAAGAGGGGGCAAAGGGGATACAAGGCAGGAGTTCCAGGCAGGATGGAATTTCTGAGGGCCCTGAGACACCCCAAACCTCTCTATTAGTGGCCTTTGAAGCTGCACCAGCAACTGCAGGGTGCTGGCGCCCTCTAGTGGATGGAGGGGCCAGGAGTCACCTGCACCTTCCCTGAGCCCCGGGAGAAAGGTTTAACATTCCCAGACAGGAGCCTGCCCAGGGCAGAACTGTGATGGACAGAACACCAGCCTTCCAGCCTCAGCATCCCATCTTCCCACCAGTCCCAGATGCAGTTCCCATTCTCCCTGCAGCTCTTCCCAGCTTGCTCTGTGGATCTGTGTGTCTGAGGTACAGAGTTGACACTGTAAGACTGACTACGGCGGCCTTGTCAGAAGGAAGTCAGTTTAGAGCTGGCAAAGTCTTCATTAGGAGTGAAGTCCCAATATGACTCGGGCATCCAGGAGGCATTTCTGGGAGACATGGGAGGCCCTCACTCTCTTTTGCAGGGCAAGCAGGATTCTAGGGCTCCTGAAACCATTAGCACCCCACCTTCCAGAATTGAAGAAGTATGCAGGTGGACTATGAAAAGGGAGGAAGCAGGACAGGGGTTCACAGCTTAGCAGCTGCCAAAAGGACCAAGAAGGCTTAGAGTCCCGGGCACAGAGCCAAGGAGAAAAGCAATGGCCTGACCTCTGCAGCCACCGCCAGCATCTTCAGCGCTCCCAAGACAGCCTCTGGTGGCAAGCAGTAAAAGGGGCCCTGCTTCGGTCCCCGAGGCACCCACGTCTCCAACAATATCAAATTTTTGCATTTATTCTGCCAAAGGGAGGTCATCTAGGAGACGCTGTCTACAGTCACGATTCATCCAGCACACTTCCTGCCCTCAGGGAGCTTTGAGTCCATCAATCAAATGTCAGATCCGTCATCCACGCTGCAGCACCCCTTGTAACCCCCTAGATCGAGGTGCTCTATCACGTGACTCTGCCCCTCCCACACTCTGCCCCTCCCTCACAGAACCCCAGAGGCAGTGACCTCTCCACGACCCTAGCCCCTAGAGTATTCAACTTGACACTCGGTCTCATGCCTTTGTTACAGGGCAGACCTAGGACATCCCCAGCCGCCATCCTCTCTGCACAGCAGTTTCACTTCCTCCCCTTCCCCCAGGCCATGTGCACAGAGAAGCAACCACACTCTCTAAAGAGCGTCAACCTTGATGTTCCACTTCGGCGGCTTCCCTGCCTCCTGCTCTGGCAGCCTCCGGACTCAGGGGCTGCCCAGCCTCTTCAGGCCCACCCCTAAGCCCCTTTTGCAAAACTGACTCTTTTTCAGCCTCAAGACTCTCAGCTTTGATGTCAACTTGCTCAGAGGAGACTCCCTGAGCACACACCTCACAATTACCCTCTCCCACATCACGCAATAGTTTCATTTACCGCACTCACCACAATCTGCACTTTATCCACACTCCTGTTTACTCCTTCTCAGGGCTTCCCTGGTGACTCAGATGGGAAAGAATCAGCCTGCAATGAAGGAGGCCTGGGTTTGATCCCTGGGTTGGGAAGATCCCCTGGAGAAGGAATCTTGGCAATACTGACTACCCACTCCAGTATTCTTGCCTGGAGACTTCCATGGCCAGAGGAGCCTAGTGGGCTACAATCCAGGGGGTTGCAAAGAGTCAGACACGACTGAGTGACTAACACTGACAGACTTACTCCTTGTAGATCTATCTCAGCAACTAGAATGTAAGCTCCAGGAGGGCAGGGATGTCAGCATTGTTCGCCTCTGCACCCCCAGCATCTTGCTACATACAGTAGGTGCTCCATGAATACTAGAATGGCTGGATGAAAGGGTCCAGTGCCATAGGAGAGATGCAATGAGGGTTCAGAAGAAGGAACAATCACCTCCAGGTGGCCCAAGGGAAAGAAAATAAGATTTAAATATGCAGAAGGGGTGACAAAGAAACTCCAAAGCAAAGGCGGAGAGGAGGAGAGGAGTAGTTGGTTTGACTGCACTGAATAGTGAGGGCAAACAAAGGAGAGGTGGACTTGAAGGGCTCTGAAGGTCTTCACAGAGGAGCAGAAAGGCGCATGGAAGATGCACCGCAAGGCAGAGGTGGGCAGGGGACCAGAGAGCCTGACAAAGTGACCAGAGCCCGGACCAGCACAGCGCAAGGTGCAGGAAGGAGGCCACGGACAAGAGGACCACTCCCGCTGCAGCCCCCAATACCTCACCCTTCCCGCTTTCTGTCGCTTCCTTCCCCTTTTCTCCACTTAGGGGATTCAACCCGGAGCCTCATTTGTGACAATCGGTGAGAAGCTCCAATGCTAAGGCGCACCCAAAGCCCCGCCAGGAAGCACAAACCCCAGTCCCAGGGTCTGCGTGGCTGCGATGCCCGAGGTGAAGTTCCAGCGCCACCGCGTGGACCAAGCTGGAACCGCGGCCACATCCTGCATCCCGGTGGGGCCGGATTCAAGCCAAGTGCAAGTCGCTCAGTCGTGTCCGACTTTGCGACCCCATGGACGCATGGGATTCTCCAGGCAAGAATACTGGAGTGGGTAGCCCTTCCCTTCTCCAGGGGATCTTCCCAACCCAGGGATGGAACCCGGGTCTCCCGCACTGCAGGCAGATTCTTTACCAGCTGAGCCACCAGGGAAGCAGATTCAAGCAAAGTTGCCCCTGAAACTCCACGGCCTCAGGAAGGCTGAGGAGGCCAGGGGAAGCACAAAGCCTTAGAGTCAGGACCACGCGGTGACTTGCCCAGCGTCTTGCCAGAATATTCTGGGAACTGCTGGCTGAGAGGGCGAGAGGGTAGGTGGAAGGAGAGAAAGCAGAGGGTCCCAAGGAAAATTTTCTGAGTCATCAAAAAAGGGGAGACGTTTAACAGAGCTAACATTTATGAAGCATTTACTATGTATGTGCCAGGTTTGGTATTAAATGATTCGTGAGCATTCAGTACTTCCTTCTACACTCGATTAAGCAGAGGCAATTTATCAAGAAACAGGCTCCAGCCACAGCTACTAAGCTGGTGCTCTAGAGCCCAGGAGCCGGCAACTCCTGAAGCCCCTACACTACAGAGCCGGAGCTCCACAAGAAAAGCCACTGCAATGAGAAGTCCATGCACCACGGCTAGAGAGGAGCCTCTGTTCACCACAGCTAGAAAAGCCTGTGCCGCAATGAAGACATAGCAGAGCCAAGAAATTGAAAAGAAAGAAGAGAGAGGCACCAGGTTGGGGCTGATTAGCACGTAACTGGGATTTGAACCCACCGAGCTTTAGCCATATCCTGGACACAGAATCACAAAGCTATAAATGCTTTGGTGCAGTCACATCACAAAGATAACCTGGAAGCCCCCAGACTACCACACCAGACGTTACCTGTTCAATACTAGTTTGGTGGTAGGTGGGGCTCTGTACTCCCAAGAAAGCCGAGAAGATGGACTCACCTGTAACTTCTGTTCATCACCCAGAGGCTCCACACCTGGGACTGGCCCCCCGCATCACGCTCAATGCCAGCCCTCCCCTCCCTTTCCTTGCCCTCTCCTCCTGGAACACCTGTGGCTTCTTTGTCCTTGATTGGGAGGGTTTAATGCTGGAGGAATATGAGGAAGATGCATCTGTCCTAAGAAGCAGGCTTTAAACTATGGGGGGAAATCATAAAGCCCCACATCTTAGCGCATCATCACTCTTTCCCTTCCCACCCTAATCCCTATCCCACCCCTAAATGTGGTCACAGAGGGGACTTAACCACATCCAGATCAAGAAATCCAAATAGGAAGAAGTTCAAGATCAAGGAAATTCCAGGTGCCATAGAAAGAACAGGGGTTTGTGCAGCAGACTGGTCAATGTTCCTTTAAGGAACCCGAAGTGCTTCCCAAGACTTCTCGAGCCTCCACTTCTCAGTCCGTAAAAATGGGGAGAAGCTAGTCATGCCTGCAAAGCCATTGGTGCAGACTGGTAGATCGTTTCACGCTCAATACGTATTACTTTTTTCTCCTCACCTGCATGCTCAAAGGTCTTTCTTTCTCCACTTAAAATAAACATGTGCATTAGAGACATTGTTCTTTCCTTTGGAAAAATAAAACTGTATAAACCCATTGACTCAATGACCCCTGACCTCTGTCTAGCAGACAATCTGCAAGCAGAAAAGTAACAAACTTAAATGCGCATGCCCCTTTGTAAATAACCTCGACCCATTTTTAATCCATTGTTCCAAAAACTGCAGACCCAGTGCTGTCAGATCTAAGTTTTAAGCAAAGCTACAATTTAGCTACAATTCTAGACTTCAGAAAAATCGGATGTCTTGAACTTTGACTCCATTCCTTTATTTCTAAATTACCAAATGAGGTAAGTCTACAGGCTGAATTATACCCATGTACACAAGTCTTGCACATGAGCCTTAGTATTAATTATTAGGTGAGATTTTGAAAGAATTCTTTTTCACACTGTCTGGGTCTTTCCCTTCCTTCCAGGCCCAATTAAAGACTGACTCTGCCAAGTGCCCCCTCAGTCACCACCCACAGCAGGTTCTGTATTTTCCTGGACCAACTACAATATTATTAAGTAACCTTTCTTGGGTAACATCCTGGTCCCCTAGCAGGGCACTGCTCCCAAGTGAGCACATGCTTTACACTTGGCATCCTCTCTGCTGCCTACCTCTCATGCTGGTGTGTGCTCATTTGCACAGCCATGTCCGACTCTCTGCCACCCCATGAACCGTAGCCCACCAGGCTCCTCTGTCCATGGGATTTTCCAGGCAAGAATACCAATGGATCTTCCAGAACCCAGGGATCGAACCTGCATCTCCTGCATTGGCAGGTGGATTCTTTACCACTGTGCCACCTGGGAAGCCCCCTGCCTACCTCTAGACTCTGTCATTCTTGGTTACTGATAATAGTAACACTCCCCAAATCTTTACCACCCTGAGTTCTAATCTCTCTAACCACCATGTGGATCTTTCTCACTGACAATCAGCAAAGGGGCAGGATGGTGTTTACAGATCCAGTCCTCATCACCATCTTCAAACACAGATGTCACTGGGAATTAGACGTGTCATGTTCTCTCCGTCTCTACTTAGTCTACGTCAACAATGCATTGGTGAGTCCAGCTTAACAGTCTTTGAACAGTCTTTGGTGGCACTAGCTCTCGACATCACTTTGTGCTCAGCATCCAATGAAAAGTCATGAGGACTGTCTCAGTCTGAAATCCCCCCAAAACAGCTCCTGAGACCACATTCGCTCCAAGTCCTTGATGTGTGAGCTGAGGTCAGACAGCACAGATAAGGGACAGGCAAGGTTAAACATGGGAGGGGAAGAAGGATTATTGTACCCTAAGAAAAGGAAATAATGAATGGATCACCGCTGTGGCCAACTGGACTTTAACCCCACTGGGGACCCTCTGAATTGTTCCAGTGGGGGGCTTTTTATCTTGTAGTTCCCAGTCCCCTTGGGTTGAGGGTCACTCCTGGGGTGTTGACCCCCCCCCCCACAGGAACTACAGCAGGCTCTGTGGGCTCCACATGCCCCCGAATCAGGGGCTGCCCTCAGCAGGGAGATCCAGGCAGACAAGGTGACCTCTGGGTGGCCACAGGCATATATGTGGTTTCCTACAGAACCCACTCCCAGAACTCCACCTCAGGAAAACCCAGCACCTCACAGAAGCCTGTCTTTACCTTTAGAGAATAAATGAGACTTTCCAAGCACCGCCCACTGGCTCAGGTGGCTTTTTAATTCTCCTGTGATAGACGTGGTACATGTGGGATGGTAATCTTTGCCCGAATTTACAGCTGGAAGAAAGTCACCTAACCAGTGACTAACTCTAATTTGCAGACTTGATGAACTTCAGATAACTAAAGATCTTAAAATCATATGTTCAGTTTACCATTATGATTGGAAAAAAAATATTTTAAGCAGAAACTGTTTTCTTTGCTTTCAGTGAGTGATATTTTCTATAATATTTAGAGCAATAAATCTTTGTGCGATGCACTAAAGCTTAGACAGGGGTTAGAGAAACATTGGGCTGGTAGCTCAACTGCTAAAGAATCTGCCTGAAAATCCGAAAGCGTGAGACTGGGGTTTGATTCCTGAGTAGGGAAGATCCCCTGGAGAAGAACTAGGCTACCCATACTCCAGTATTCTTGGGCTTCCCTGGTGGCTCAGATGGTAAAGAATCTGCCTGCAATGCAGAAGACCTGAGTTCGATCCCTGGGTTGGGATGATCCCCTGGAGGAGGGCATGGCAACCCACTCCAGTATTCTTGCCTGGAGAATCCCCATGGACCAAGGAGCCTGGTGGGCAAAGAGTCGAACATGACTGACTAAGCATAGCACAGGGCGTTACTTTAAATAGCAAAGCATGTAATACTTCAAAATTATTTTGTAATTTTTAAAACTGATTTCCTAACAGCTTTTTGGAAATTCATCTGGTTCTTGGTGTCTGGTTCTCATTTGTCTTGGTGTGCTTGAGTGGTGGGCTTTGCTGCAGTGACACCCATTTAGAGGGTCTGCCACTTTCTGACCCCTCACAGGATCCCGAGACCCAAATGCCCTCTCTGACAATTACTTTTTCAACCTCTGTACTTTAGCTTTATTTATGTAAAATTATTTTCTGGGCCCTGACAAGATTTCATTGTTAATAAAATTGACTTAAAACAGGAACCATGGGTATACCATGTAAACCTACCCTCTTGGTTCAACAGATTAGAGAAACAATGAATTTTCATCAAGAAGGACCTAAATGCAAGTTGCTGGCAATGAAAATTAAGTTTTATCCTGATCAGAGACAATGACTGTGTTCCATCACCCATTTTAGACACACTTCTCAAATTAATTTGTTGCTTTATGCCTGCATTGTGCCAACGAAAGAATGTCACCATCTGGCTTTATAAGGATTAAGTCACTAGCCACAGCCACTGCTGACCTTTAACACATTCTGAAAGGAGATTGGGCCAAAGATCAGAAATGAGGCACTCTGTGCTCCAGGAAAACAGACAGAACAGGCTTTCAGAGAGTTAGATATTTCCAGGAGAAAATTTTATGAACGTAATTTCTTGCACCTTCTCATACTTAGACAAGCACTAAAATCATTAACTGATATGCCCATTTTCTTACGACTAGCAGCAACCTTCTACGGTGATACGTACCTGGTTGCACGCACCCCTTCTCCAAAATCACACTCAGGCCAGCCTCCTCACTAGTTCTTTGGGGCAGTTCCTCACAGCTGCCCAAGAGACCATCTCCCAAGATATCATCCTTAGGAAGTCCCCAAATAAACGGAAATTCACAGTTCTCACATTGTGCATTGTTATTTCAGTCGACTATTGGGAGGAAAAATTTTCCATGAGGGAAAGTGAATGAGGCTGCAAGGCTCCAACAAAAGAGATTTTGTAAAAATTCCCAGTTCAGAGATGGAAGCAAACTTTATGTAAAACCTAACTTGCAGTTTAGAGCCTTACAGAATTACAAACATGTGAGCCTGCTATCACCATTACTGTCTCAGGATTGCAGATTTAGAAGTGATTCATGCAGAGTCCTGGAGGGAGGGGATTGCTCCTGACTCCAGGTGGAGGGGCCAGGACTGAGTCTGCAACAAGGGAGGCCAGGCTGGAACTGCCTCCTCTTCTTTCTGCACAAGAGGCAGAGATTTTCCAACTCAGTGAACATAGTAGAAGACTTCAAAGCAAGCCCAGCCAAAGCCTGTCCTGTGTTCAAAACCCCTGTCAAAGAAACGCCATCTTCAGATCCTGTTCCAGTATTATTTATTCTCTCTTCCAGACATGGACCCTCAGAGAAGGCTGAGTGCCTCTACTGAGCACTTGTAAAACACAGTTTTGAAGATCAAGTTTGGAAACCAGCCCCACAACCTGCCAGCAACACGACCTCGAGAAACTGCTTACGTTCAGTTTCCTCTTAGGGTCTTTAGGATCCCTCCTACATGACCAGCATGGTACCCGGCCCACATGATCATAAAAATACTATCACACTGTTAGTTTGCAAACTGGCCCCCGTACACAGAGAGCAAGGAGATAACAGAGGAAGAAGCAGACCGCCAATTGGTAGGTGGCAGGTTTAGCAAGCAAGGGAACTTATCTATGAAGATTGTCACGGACAGCACAAGATGAGTGGATCTCCACCCCCATGGGCCAGAATCTTAAGTTACATTAGAGGCTTTAACTGGGTTCCACGTATTCACTCAGTCCAGTTGGTCTTGACAGCATCTTACTCTCTCAAGGTCGCATCCTTGTCACAGCTGCCATCATGGGAATAGTAAGCAGCATGGACATTCCAAGCAAAAGGAGGGGGTGAGGAACCTCCTATTACTGAGATAGAGCTCTGCAATCAACCAATGATCTCCTCTCCATGATCCCCTCGGAACCATTGCTGAACTTTGGCTCTGCACCATGACAAATCCACAGCAAATGGTCGCAAATTCTAGCCATCTTTTCAACCTCAGAAACTCTCCTCCTGCTCAACTCTGGGCAAATGAGAGCTTCTGAGAAATCCTTTGAGCTGGACACATCACCTGAGTGATGTGGTTGCTCTCTGAACTGTACAGGGGCACCCTCACGATGGACTTTTGAAGATGAAATTAGGTGGGATGAAGGGAGAGAATCCTTATTCTTTCCCCCCAGCCTGGATGAGATGTACTGCTTTCTACCTTATTCCTCTGGGCCTGTCAGTTGTTCCAGGACAAGGGCAGAATTTACAAACCCAGGAAAACCTGTGTCACTATGATGGAGAACAAATCTGAACTCTGCCTTGGCAGAAGCCTTCAGCAAACTGCCTCACCCTGAGCCTGTTTCATCAGTAGTAAGATGGAGCTAATTAATGGTACCAACCCTAGAGGATGGAGATGATACATAGAAAGTGCTGGGCGCAGTGCCCAACTCTGTACCCACAAAGAAGTCCCAGGTACCAGCATGTCCAACACATTGTTTTGCTGGAGCCAATTAACTTCCTTCCACTTTCACATCCTTAAGTAATTTGCCAAGTTCCACACCAAACACTAGGATTGTCCTACTTCACTGGATGGGACTTGATCATTTGGCTTTCTTTTGCTTTTTCATTTGGTTGGTGGTTATGGGACTGAAGCGTCAAACAACGCTGCTTCTGTTCTGGATCCTGTCGTCACTTACTGTGTGAGCACCAGTGGTATTCTCTTCTGTAAAACACGGGTGCCGAATACTAGGTGACTCCTAAGTTCCCTTTCAGAGCTAAATTTTCTTTCCTAAATATGAAATGAAAATGAAGGTGAAGGTGTTAGCTGCCCAGTCTTGGCTGACTCTTTTGCGACCCCATGGGCTGTAGCCCTCCAGGCTTCTCTGTCCATGGAATTCTCCAGGCAGGAACACTGGAGTGGGTTGCCATGCCCTCCTCCAGGGGGTCTTCCCAACCCAGGGGTTGAATCCAGGTCTCCTGCTTTGCAGATCGATTCTTCACCATCTGACCCACCAGGGAAACCCTCATATGAAATGGGGAAAACAAATACCACACAGTTGCAACACTTTTAAGCTTACAAAACACTTCTGCATTTATTCTACCTCATTTCATCAAAATCCAGTTGTCCCCATACAACACAGAGGATACCCAAGTTCACTGGGGCGAGGTGACTAGCTCAGAGGCTTCCAGCATGTGCCAAGACAGGCAGAGTCAATCCTTTAAGTTTCTGTTCCCCAGACCCCATGCTCTTTCTGCTATACTCCTTTTCTCTAAAAATATAAAAACTGATCTGAAAGGCCATATAAAATCCACACACACAACAGAACTTTGACAAGTCTTCCTTTTCCCAGATTGAGGGCTGAGAACCATCCAGATGCCAAGCTTTCTGGTACAAGTCACGAAGTGCAGGAGCTATGCTGGCATCTACAGAGATGGCTAATAATGTCCACCCTGTGGACATCACAGGTGCTGTGGACAATGGAAGGCTTTGTATTTGGAGGTTAGGATTTTACTGGCTGTGTGTGTACCAGACAGGCTGTACGGTGCTTAAAAAGCGAACAAATAGGACTAAAATTAGTGAATACAGGACTAAACATGAAAAGACCAGGCTTCAAAACTAATATCCAGTTAAAGACAGCGAGTGGCTGTAAAGGTGGGCATTTTGCTTTGATCAAGGGAAGGCCATGTTTGGCAGCAACAAGAAAGTTGCTAATGCAAAGGAAAGAACGAGTACACCTAAGGGTGGGGGCATAGTCATGGCAACAACACCCCAGAGGAGACCAAAGGGGCCGAAGTACAAAGTTCAGATGGAGGGGCGGCACAGCACAGATGGGATGGCCCTGGGTGTTGCCCAGGCTCCCAGCTCCATCACGGGCTGCCATGCGCCCAAGGGAATGGATGGCGTCGCCAGGCACCCACTGAACACCCTTTCCAGGGGGCGAGAAGGCTGCGTCTGAGCAATCCGAAGCATCCACAGAAAACAGTGCTCCAATAACGAACTTGTCCTATTTGTCAAAACAGTCAACTATTTTGAGCAACTATTATGAACTAGTGGGAAAAACCCAAGACTTCCATTCATATGTTTATAAACTTAAACATATGAAAACGATAGAAGCACCATGTTTAAAGGAATGTTCACAGACACCCAAAGAACATTTCTGTGATGTGAATATTTACTGAGAAGGGCAGTAGCTAAGCTGTAGATATCTACAAACCCAAATACTTGATCAAATTTGAAGAGCTCTGGCTCAATAATAAAATCATGCACAGTAGGTTCACAAATTTATTTAAGATTGTTTCCTATAAGCATTTTAATCATGGTCTATGTGAACTCAAACAAGACGTGTTTGTATAACGAATTATGCAAGGAACTTTTAACTACAGATACAAGACATCAAGAATATATTCACTTTTTGATTTATTAAAAAAAGCTACACCTCTGGGCTTCTTACAATATATTAACAGGCGTAAAGATCAATCCACATTTCCAAATCAGTTTCATTCACAACATCACACCATGCTATTTGACGGTACTTTATAATCAATCTTTTTACAACAATCTAACATTTCTTTGTACAACAGGCAAACAGTTTAACACCTTCCATCAAGGCATTTCAGAACTTTAGATGTTTAGAAATAAAGTCAAAAGTCTCTTTCAAATGCCATCATTTTGTATTAAACTGAAATGCCAGATGCCAAGTCTCAAGTTCCTAAAAAGAGTGCTTTAAAAAACAGATTTACATCCAAATTAAGTCTTATAAACCTCAGTGGTAGGTCCTATCATTTCTAAACACTAGAACTATTTGTGGATAAAAAGCTGCATTTGATTGTGCAATATCTTCTGCTAGGTCTGACTTAAAATCTTATTTTTTTACCCCAATTAATCCTAGTGTTAATTTTGCTCCTTTCAGTTAAAAACCCAGACACATTGAGGGCTTCTTTCATTGAAGAGCTCTGACCACCTATACGATAGTTTTCTGTGCTTATTGTCTCCAGGGGAGGAAGTGTACATCCATTAAACACAACGTCTGATCGTACAAAATGCATGCAGATATGCCTCTGTATCACCTGGCAGTTACTGTCTTGTCCTCTTAAAGAAATACATAACATAGTGTTTCCCAAAATGTTTTCTGTGAACCTCAGGAGAGGTCCATAGGTCTGTTCAGAAGGTGAAAAAGGCTCTGGGGTCGCACAGATTGGGAAATGCTGGGTTAATACAGGCTTGGTACCAGCAGGCCCTGAGCCGTTACTGTGCTAAAGTGCACTGTGAGTTTCTAGGAATGAGGGTTCATGTGCAAATTAATTTTACCAGCAACACTTTTTCTACAAAACACCTATGAACATCTCATAGAGCGCTCATATACACGGAGAACTCTGGGAAATGGTTTGCTCCTCAGACTGGAAATTCCACAATCTGAGTTTACATTCACTGCGGTCCCTGATGCGTTTTCCCCACTCACCCTTGTGACTTCATGAGACTTACAGATCTGAGGAGGACTCGTAGTCCTTTCTCTGTTACTAGTTCTACACACCTCACGCTACTTCCTTCCTTTTCTCTTAAGAGCGAAAGTTCCTTTTGAACTACTTTTGAATTACTTAGGACTTTCTCATTTTGAAAGAGTGTAGCTTCATATTGCTTATCATTGGGTTTTTTTGTTTGCTTTTTAACTCGACTCACAGTCTGTCTTCCCCTGGAGGGCATGCATTTCAGTATTACAGAAATGCAATAGAGTAAACGGTAATAAATTATTTACAAGCACCTATTTCGTTTAATCTTACGTGAAAGCCATTCGCTTTTGGAGAACAAGGAGAATAAATCTTTTAGCAAAACGGTGGTATCTGGAAGCCTTACTGGGATGATGGATGTTTGTTCAGTAACGAGGCACTGAAGAATGAGCTGTGCTAAAATTAACTCGAGGGTGAGCTTGTCTGGATGAGCAGAACTTTGGTTGAGATTTGTCTTCTTTAAAAAAAGGTTTTCAAAGCACCAGTTAATTACAGAAAGCATGCATATTTATTCTCACAGTGAGTTAAGTGGTGAGAGAGCTAGCAAATCATACATTGCATTCCCCAAAGCATCTGACTAGATTTCTAGAAAACAAACCACTGAAAGGGAAGAGAGAGCCAGAGAAGCCGCTGCTCCCCACTCAGTGGGCTGGCGAAGCAGCAGCTCGTAGTGGGAGTCACAGGCGGGGCAGCAGAGGCCACGGGGAGGTCAGTTCCAGCCCTGACTTAGTCTGAGTAACCCTTGGTCTATAATTTCATGGATGAGTGAAAAAGACTAGTGAAACGTTTGCTTACCGAGATAAGGAACACACAAGGGGATCAATAAGCCTCCCTGGCTGGTCCCCAAACACAGAGCTCAATACTACTTAGGATGTAAAATGGAATGTAACACGGTGAAGACCCCACTCCACATCAGAGCCGCTGCCAACGCTGGCAATGGCTTAATGGGATGTGAGCTCCTATAAAGAAAACGTGTTTTAAATGCGGAATTTGAGGAGAGTGGAAGAAAATCACAACAGCATGGCATTATTGCTCCGAGTTTCAAAAATTTCATACAATGTGAAACACCGATCAGTATTTTTCCCTCTCCCAACACACACAGAATATTCACAAGACATTATTAGTGTTTAAAATCCAAGCTGATAAAAGTACAAACTTAATTCTCAGTACCTTTCTATTAAATTCAAAGATTACCTGCAGTATTTGTCAGGAAAAATTCCTAATTCCTTAATACCACGGAGAGAAGAAGAAACAGTCAGCTGTTAGAAAACATTTTATATCACATGATCTTTAAGAAATCACCATTATTACCACAATTAGTGAACAATTATGATCCCTGCTCACAAAAAAGGCACCTACCTGTTATGAACAATTTTTCATAATTATTTGCCACTATATGGCATCAGGGTTTAGGAAAATAACCCATGCATATTTTTAAAGAACCATGGTTTTCTTTTTCTCAAAGCTAAAAAAATCTACAAATGCCTCTGACCATCTGCCAGTCTGCAGGGCCATCACATATGTGATGTACAACCCACAGGTGGTACTCTGCCCAACTTGAGTGGGTACCGGCCACTCAAAAGTGTACAACCAGTCTGCAGGACATAAGAGGCCTGGGTCATGAGTCTGCAGCCAGAGCACTTTACAGGAACACAGGCAATCAGGTCAAGCTAATAAGTTAGGACAGTTGCTATCTCCAAGAAACAACCGTACCTGACAGGCAGGTACTACCTGAGGCAGGAGGTGGGGGAGGGGTGGCAGGGAAGGGATACAGACAGAAAACAGGAGTTGTTCCTAAATACTTGCTGGTCATTTAAAACTCAATGGCACTTTTTCACATGAGCAAACATTTTCAAAGTCAGTTTTCCGGCCAAGTGTATCTTGAATTTCACCAGCCAAATTTATCTCCTGGTACGAGCTGATTGGTCAGATTATCTCTATTCCTGACCTAAATTAATATTGTGTTTTCACTTAGCTCTTAAAACACTTTCTATACCTGACTGCAACAGACAGCACAGTGACACCTATGTGTGAATAGCCCATTCATTGTAAAGCACTTTGCTAGGAAAAAAAAATGTTCCCATTTAACAGTTAGCTACAATTGACATAGATAAAACTGAAAAAAAAAAAAAAAAAAAAAAACAGGAAAAAAACGAAAAAAACAAAAAACAGTGAATGGATGACACAATTACTTTTAAAGGAAGCATTAATCGGAACATATACCAACAAATTACCTGACAGCATTAAGTGTACTAAACACAATTCAGTTTTAGAATCAACTACATTTGTGTGTCCATCACAGTAGTAAGTCCCTAACAGTTACATTTAGAATGTAAATCTTTAATAAACTCCAAAATCTCATTTTGCAACCTATTGATCATGAACTGCAAATGGAGGCTGGGGCCCCCACGGTGTGATCTGCAAGCTGTGTGTCACCTCAGTGTCCAGCCGTCACAGATCACGGAGGGGAGAAGGCACTTGCTTCCAGGAGGTCGCGACAGGACAGGTCAGCCTGACCACACGACGGCGCCGTCCACTCTCGTGCCCCAGGCGGAGCCTACGAGGAACGGGTCCCGCGCCCTGCACTTGCCAGAGGTGGCCGGAGTTACCTACAGCACCACAAAACTCAGAATATATTCCAGGAGTTTTTGCCGGTTGCATTGAGGTAGAAAAGTGCTGCTGAGTTCTAAAACAGACACTCTCTTTTGTTTGGTCTCTCTGAAAACCTAGAGAGAAAGTTTAGATTAAATTAAAGACAAACGAAAAAGGGCAAAGGAGCGGGGAGACATTTCTGTCACCAATCCTTACTTGATGTGCAGTAAGGCACATAAAGCCATATCCAGGCTTTAAGAAAATGTGTGTGTAGGCTGTGTGTGAGTGCAGGGTAGGAAGGTCACGGGGGAGGGAGATTATGGGGGCAGGTGTGGGGTTTACTAGTGTACTAGATTTTAAATTTTATGTTAAATAGTTCCTTACAAAGACCACTAGTACCTCCATGGAACTCGTGTCCCAAGTAATTTGTGAAGATAAAGGATACCCAAGGATACTTCTAGCAATACTGGTAAAAATACAACAAAATAACTGAAAATCATATGGCATAATTAACATTCCCACCAAAACTGTAGTAGAATCTTGAAACACATGGACACCTTCATTCAGGATGAAGATGAAAACGAGGACAATTTTGGAACATTCAAATAAATCTGTGCGGAGGGGCCTCACCTTCAACATGCCCCTCCTCCTCCCAATCCCCAGAAATGCCTGCATGATTAATCCTGCAGAAACTGCTTCTCTCAGGGTCCAAACCAACACAAAGGTGACTCAGACAGACTAGATCTAAACAGAGAGGACAGAAGTGAATACACACTCTTGTACATAAGCGGTGGACACTCACCCCGATATCCTTAAACATTTTCACAGCGTTCTTCACAAGACAGTAAGTGGCGCTCTCAGCTGTGGAGAAAGAATCAGGCCCTGTCAAATGTTTAGGTCCAGCAATAATGAAAACTCCAATATTTTGAAGAGAGTGTAGGAGGCTGCAAAGGGTCTGTTCTTTCTTTAAATCTACTCTGTCATCTTTTGGGGGAGTGGGGGAAATGGAGAGAGGGGTAGGGAGAGAAGAGAAAAAGGGAGGGAGGAAGGGGAGGAGGCAGGGAAGGACAGAGAGAAGAGGAAGGGAAAGAGAAATACCCAAACCACCCATCTTGAAGGCTTTTTGTGAGACTCAAATGAGCCAGAATGTAGTTCTTTTAAACTGTGCAGGAATGCATAGATGACTCCTACTGCAGTGAAACCAGAAAGAGCGCAAGCCCAGAGGTCAGAAAAAAGGAATTCTAAACCCAGGTTGCCCTTTAACTAGCTGCATGATCTGGAATAGTGTCCTCATCTCTAAAGTGAGGTGATTCTAGGTCTTGATCTCCATCTAGAGATACAGCTATAGATGTAACTATAGATCTCTCTATATATCAATCTGTAGAGTTCTAGCTATCTCTAAATAAATATCTAGTGATCGATTATCTCTAGATCCCTCATGGCTTTAAAAATTATTGATTCAAAGTACCTGCAGTCCTAAAGCATAACTAGAGAATGCTACTCCCACCCCAATCACACCTCTCTCATAAGAGACAGAACCAGGTGTCAGCCAGGAGTGGGGCAACAGAGGCACACACTGCTGCTGGGAGTTTCAGGGTTTTGCACTCGGGAACCGTTGGACCACACCTACCAACGCCAAACACACCACACCCTGCGAACAGGCAATTCGCCTAGACAGGCCAACATAAATGAGTCCAGTTGTTCACCCAAGGACACACTCAAACTTGTTCACAGCAGCGCTAGTGAGAGGAGCTCTGAACTGCAAAACCCAAATATCCATCAGTGATGGATACGAATCAATAAAATGTGTAGATATTTAAACAATGGAATACTACAATGCAACAAGAATAAACAACTACATGCAATAGCATGTATGAATCTCGCTTACAATGTTAGAAGAAAACTGCTAGACTTGAGTATATAATCTGTGTAATTCAATTTATACAACACAGCCAAAGAGGCAGTAGGAGCAATCCATGGAGTGACAGGTCAGGATAATTTTGCATTCTTTTTTTCCAACTATCTGCAATGAGCAGATTCCCGTAATCAAAAACGACATAGCTTTCAAGAAGAGCCAAGAGACGGGCACACATACCGTACACGGCAACCCTCCTCTCCGTTCTCGTGATCAGGTATTTGTGCAGCTTCTGCAGGAATTCAGGCTCGGGAACGGGGCCGCTGAAGTTGTGAATGAAGATGGCGGCGGAGCTGTAGGCCTCCAGCAGAGGCCCGAGGAGCCTCTGTAGGAAGGTGATGAACTGCTGGTGCTCCTTGGACTGGCTCACCTGAGAGGGCGAGAGTGGGGGGCTCAGTCGTGGGGGGACAGAGGCACCCCCCTGGAGCACCAGCAGCCCGAGAAGACAGTCCCTCACTGTCCCACACAGAAGCAGCCTACTGTTCCGTGGGCTCAGAATCGCCCCTGGAGATGACCGCTGGTTTTAAAATGTGTTCTTTATTGTAACCGCTGACTTTCATAGTATTAGAGGTTTATGTTCATTGAACAGCTGCCTGGAAAAAAAAGGTTGTACTTGAATGACATAATTATGACATACTGTCATCACTGAAAAGGGCTGGTCCCCAGGCTGGACCCTCCAGGCTTTGAAGCCTGGCTCAGCAGTCACTCAAGTGCACAAAAGGCCACATGCCAAGACCCCTAGCATCATCTCAGTCCCTCCCAGCCCTCATGGCCCGCCAGGCCCACGTGGTCTCTGGCCCACAGTCCAGCACTGCAGGAAGAGGTGGTGCTGGTGATGGGGTGCTCTGGGCAGTGGGGGCTCTCAGTGCCCCCTCAAAAAAACATCCACATTCAGATAAGCCTCCCTGGGGCAAGATTACTGCCCCGTTTTGAAACTAATAATAACTAAAAGGAAAAAATCCCAAAAGTCACTTGGACTCTCCTGACTCTGTATGCCTATGTGTGCCTGTGTGTGCCTCTGCATGCACGCATGCATATGTGTGTGCGTGTATTACCCCACTGCAAAGAAAGTAATCCACTTAGGGTATTCAGAAAAGAAGGGTCATTATTACTAATTGCTAAAATTACAAATTAGACAAAATCGCTTTTTCTAAAGGAGGGACAATCGATCTTCTAAAACTCAAATTTTCTGATAGGATTTGTTTAAATGAAGGCAAAGAGCTTGATGCATGAAATTCTGGGAGTGATGGCAAGACGGAACACGACTCAAGCAGAGCAGCCGGGCCAGCGGCAGCGAAACATGGACTACTCTCCACCCACCCACCCCCACCCCCGGCACCGCACCGCCTTGCCGTGGTGATGCCTGAACAGAACCTCTGCCTCTTCAGCAGTGAGTGCAGGGATGGCTACCGGTCTGCACCCATGCATTCTGGTGAGAGGGTCGCAAAAGGTATCATCTATGACGTCATCTTCCCGAAAGCTGAGACTCTTGTCTCTTCTTCCATTTATCTATACCCCAGACTGAACCATTTCAGGTATAAATTCAGTTGAGTTTCAGTGTCTTAACTGGGCTGAAAGTACCACGGCCAGTTTGACAGTGCTGTGAGTACGTCAGCAGAGTCCCAATTTTTAAGCACCTTGTCAATCTCTGGCAACATGAGCCTCAACTCAGCACTGTGGTGTCCACCCAGATTCTTCACCCAAGTACCTTCAGGTAGCAATCTCGTTGCTCCTCACCAAAATCGCTGTCTTCATCTTCTTCATCACTTCTCCAAGACAAAGGTTCCGGAAGCTTCTTGTCCCACTGCTGCTCGGCAAGACCAGGACTGATATCTTCCTGATCATCTTGCTATGCCAGGGAGATGACCAACAGTTAATAAGTATTCACAGGCACACAAACACGCACCCGGCTGGACCCCAAGGTCATCCTCTCTCATGCCCTGCCCTACTCTGTTCTGTCCAGCCGTTCATGACCTCAATCCACCACCCTCTCCAAACCCAAAATCACTCGGGAGACAGCAGGGGAGGAAAGAAGAAAAGAAAGAGTGAGGGTGAAAGCTACCAGACACGTCAATTAAAGCACCATCAGCTATGCTAAACTGGTATCTATTTTCCCAGGCCACATCCTTTATACGAAAGCTGCCAAAATTAAAATCTCAAAAAAGAAAATATGCACACATGAAAGCTACAAGCACATGGATATGCAGAAGATCTGATCTTGGAACACAGGTTTCTGGATGCCATGGAACCAAGTCAAGATATACTTTATGCAACACCAGTTACATAAAAGGAACCAAAATAATATTCAACCATTCCAAAAGACATTTACTCTCTCCATCCCTATTTTTCTCATCTCACCTTTGACATGACCCTCTCTCTCTCTCTCTCTCTCTCTCTATATATATATATATATATATATACACACACACACACACACACACACACATACACACATCAAATGGAATCATTGGTAAAGCGGGTGGCAGAAAAGACAATGAAGACAAGAAACTAAAGGCAAGCAGAGGCAAGCCCGTCTTCTTACCTCTGCCACTGTAAGAATGCCATACTGGATAAACCTGCCCACTGTTTCATGGCAAATCTGGTAAAAGGTCTGGCAGGGCTGCAAAGAAAAGGCATTCCAGTGTAAATGTCATGGTCTTCCACTTGTTTTTTTTAAAGACAGCGTACAAAGTGGCTGCCAAATACTCCCACGGTATCACCTGCCTCCCTCCATCAGTCAAGCACTAAGATTTCTGACGCCACCCTCTTGACAAGCTCACGCTGTGGACAAAGTCTGAGAAGAGACCTGGTTACCTGACTGGCAGAGCGCCCACAAGGCACCACCTGCAGACGGAGCTCCTGAGCTGGGTCCCCCCGGCCCCCACCCTCCAGTAGAGTGCAGCCTCAGAAGGGCCACATGTCCGGCCCCTACACCTATTTTTTTCCTTTTTAAGATAATTTCCCTGCAAAATCTATCTTACAATAAATGCTGTACACAAAGGTGGTGGATGAGGAAATGCAATATGTATTCAAGTGATTAAAAAAAAAAAAACCCAAGTGAAAGACAACGTCAACCTTGAGAGCCTTATCCACCCTTTTCTCTCCCATCCTGCCCCCCCAGATTCATGCAAAACAGATTGCACACCAGGACACAAATATAACATATACAGACAGTGCTGTGGAGGAGGGCTGTACTCCCAACACCTATACTCAGAAATGTCCCAGAACACATTCCCATAAGTGGAAAACAACAGATTTTAAAATAAGAATTTTATTTATTGATGACTTTGAGGGAAAAAAAATCTCTCTACTGCTTAATAGGTAAGCCTCATTATAAATGTCTACAAGTGTTTAAATATAACATAAATGCTCGTTAGCTCTGCTGGGCCTTAGCTTCCCCATTTGGAGAAGGAGCTGAGTAGATGTGTTTGAAGACTGTTTCTGACACTCAACTTCTAGGTTTCTTACACCCATGGGTGGGCATGTTAATCATTTACAAACCCCTGACCATGTGGCTTATGCTTGAGAAGAGGTTCTGCACCTCTGGATCTGAGTGACGGAGAACGCTGAGCCCTTGGAGTCATCACGGCACAGGAGGGGGTCCCTGGAGCAGTGACCCCAAGAAGAAACCAAGACAATAATGACACAGTGGTCAGGTGGTCACCGAGACCCAGGAGGAGGATGTAAAGCTTCAGTAACAGACCAAAAATTCCCTAAGAAGAAAGCATTTTACGTTTTCATTAAGATGCTCAAGAATAAGAGAACAGGAGACACTAAAGAGTCTTCACTTACGAGGGAGATGGTGCCTTCATTGGAGAGCAGATAGCACAGGCTGGCGGCCTTGCGTACCAGCTGCTCCTGGCTGATCAAGCTGGGAGACGCGGGCCCTCCTGGGCCCCTCTTCTTCAGAACTGCGTAAAGGCTGCAGGCTGAGAAAGTAAAAGCATCAGCGAAGCTGGCAGCCTTAGATTTCCAAGAAAAACCTCAATTGGCTCAGACTGGCTGCACTGCTGCAAAAGATCGTTGATACATCCAAAATAATTATCTGTGTTCACTGGAAAAATTTAAGTAAATCCCTTCAGAATTTACTTCTTGTGATTCCATGTGATCCCAACCCTGTCAAACCTTCTGCAGAAGCTTCCATCCCCTCTGCTCTCTTTCTCCTCTGTTCCCTCCACTCACTCCACAGCCACATGCATGTCTCATCTCACCTAGATTTTCAGCTCCTGGGCAGCAAGACATTTGACTTCTCCTACTTGGTAAATCATGTAATACTATGTATACAGTAGTTCAGTTACTACTCATTGAGTAGTAAATATAAAAATAAGCTATAATCAGTGAAATAGCAGATGACACTTTTATTTCAAAACTAAATCTATAGCAACACATTCCTTGAAACAAGGGACGATCATCCAAACTGAAGTAGACACCATCACGTGCTTTGGGCCACTTGATTGGCCATGAAAATACTTCACCCACGGGTGGGCATGTTAATCATTTACAAACCCCTGACGTACCTATGATGGCCTCCATGATAAAGACGTGGAGCACCCCATTGCTGTAGAAGTTGAGTTCAAAGACTGACGGGATAGTTGTGCTAGGAGTAATAAAAAACTCATCATTCTTGTTGGTGTGGGTGATGGTGATACAGTTTCCCAGCAGCTGTATGGCATGCATGACTACATCTTCTGAATTTCCTGAGAAACCCAAGTCAAAATCACGAGCCAGGACTTCCTCCTTCATCACAAAGAAGTCTTCCACCAATGTGGAGAGGTCAATTCCCTATAAAAACAGACAGAAGTGGTCTCATGAGAACACAAAACCCACTTCTCAAAAGACGGAGAGACTGCCCCAAGGATTTTTTTTTTCCCCTTGCCTTGGCTTTCCTGAAGTTTGCTGTCAGGAAAAAAACAAAAAAAGTCAGAGCACCAATGTAAAAAAAGTTAGAAAAGTGGTTAAAAAGCTGTCCCCCAGGAACGCCAAAGTATTTCATGTCCAGAGCATACTCTAGTCACAAAACATGATGTGAGCAAGTAAGATCTCAAATGGAAGAAGCCACCTTCTGAAAAGAAGCAGTACTTATTTTTTAGCAAGAATTTCTCAAATTTCTTAGCTGGTATTTATATATTGGCACTACATTTGGTGTTCAGAACATGACTGTGACAGAGACAGTCTTTCCCATCACAGGGCTTAGACAAGTGTATTGTAGGAAGGCAGAGCGCAAGTCCTAAATACAAGTCAAATAGCTTGGAAACCATTAGCAATCAGAATACTTTCTACGTGTCGATAGACATGTCTTATTTCCGTTAACTGTGTTCCTCAAAGAATGCCTTCCTATCTGATAAAACAGTCCCTGAGACTTTTTTCATATAGATGTCTTCCTCCACTGGGTTCTAAGCCCCTGTGGGCAGAGTCCTTAGATTATTTTACTGTTCACCTCACAGGACTGGGTTTCCCTGGTGGCTCAGACGGAAAAGAATCTGCTTGCAATGAGGGAAACCTGGGTTTGATCCCTGGGTTGGGAAGATCCCCCTGGAGAAGGGAATGGCTACCCACTCCAGGATTCTTGCCTGGAGAATCCCATGGACAGAGGAGCCTGGCAGGCTACAGTCCATGGGGTCGCAAAGAGTTGGCCACCACTGAGCCACTGTCACTCACAGGACTAGCTGGAAGGGAACCAAATCTATCAGTGAAGAAGCATCTGAAAAGCTGCCAAAGCACCTCCCTGCTTTCTGTTGGACTCCAGCGACGCTGCAGACATACCTGCCTGTGTCTGTAGAGGAGCAGGCAGGCCACGATGTGTGTTGACATAATAGCACAGGACTTGCTGGCAGCTGGAAGGCAAACACAAATCTTTAGTTGCGCTTTTTTAATATAGCTCAAACTTTTTGAAAAGTACCTAAATCTTTAAAAAAAAAAAAAAAAAGTATCTTAATTAGGAGCATTTAAAACTATAAAAGTCCTCTACCGTATTTCTTATACCTGATTCACCAAAGGGAAATCACAACTTGCTCTGGACCAGTGGAAATTCATTAGAGATCGTTGCTCACATAACATAATTCAGTCTAACCCAGAAATTGATTTTAACTTCCTCTTTTCAACCTGGCCCAGAGGCAGGTCAGAGACGAAGGAAGGGGACAAACATACATCTGAGAATGACTAGAGTCCATAACTCAATATTCCAAATTTGTAAAAATTTACAATCATATAAACCAAATATGAGAACATCTATGGAATAATCTAAGACAAGACACCATCTGTGGGTTTTCTGAGATGATAATGAATTCAGGAATACTTCACTCATAATTAATGTTATCTCCAGTGTTTAAGAAACAAAAAAGTCCCCAGTACCATACATATTTGGCCTTTAAAAAGAATATTTAAAAAGCTTTCATAATACTTGTTTTATAAATGGAAAACAGCACAAAACTGCAAAAAAATATATATTTTTATAGACTAGACAGCAACCCATCTGGTCATCTGGGTAGCGGGTTTTATCTTTACTTTCCAGTTTTTCAACATTTAAGGATGCATTATTTTCAGCATCCAGGATTTAAACAGAGACTCCATCAGACATCGTCAGAAAAGAAGATCTTGGCCCAGCATAAAGCAGTAGCAGCAGCAGCTAGATAGAAAGGAGCAAGATGAGGTGAGGATGCCCTCACACTGACAGGAAGGGCGGAGGGCCTAATCTGATGGGGAGGAGGCAGAGGGAAGGGCGAAGAAATCCCAAGCTATTGTGCTTCCGATCTTAAAGCAGCCTCTACAACATAGTAACAATGCTGCCATTTGCAACTTAAGGATGGCTAAGTCTGCATGTAACTCGCTCCACTCTGATTCACTCCCACTTGCATTATTAGTGTACAACCGCCCCACTGAGAAGAGCAGAACCTCTTTAGGTACAGAGCCAATGACTCAATGTGTAGTCCCCACAGCCAGAATAAAGCTTTACATGCAAGACACACAATATTTACCAAATAAAAAGGATCACGAGGTCACACGTGCAACCATAAACCTAGAAGCTGTACCACAAATGGGTTCAAAGAGACTAATTCATGAGCATCTATTAATTATTAGGCACTGTGTGAGGTGTTTCATTCAGTTATCTCAAATCCTCTCAGCATGATCTTCCTTCTCATAACTTACTTAGTACCCCCTGCATGTTAGTTCTAGAACCAGAAGTAGAATCTAACTTTGGCAGATTCCAAAACCTGTATGGTTTGCACTGCATCACACTGAATCTGAATTTTGGAATGAAAGAGTGGAATTCTACTTACTGAAGAGAATGTGGTCAGCCAGATGTGAAATCAGTCTTCTTCGGCAGGATTCATCTGTTGCATTTCTGGATTCGTTAATGGACGTGTCTGTGCCTTCATCAGCAGCATCACTGGGCCTAAAAAGTTTTTTGTTTTTTAATTAGACTTCTATAACCCCAATCTTTCACAAAGCAAGTGACATGAGATACAAATGTATTAGATACTTTAAATTACTACATATTCTAAATTTAAACCACAAATAGATTATTTCTATGAGTTGTTTTACACCAAAATATACTTCATTATAGGCTTCCCAGGTGGCTCAGATGGTAAAGAATCTGCCTGCAATGCAGGAGATCCAGGTTCATTCAATCCCTGGGTCAGGAAGATCCCCTGGAGAAGGGAATGGCTACCCACTCCAGTATTCTTGCTGGAGAATTTCATGGACAGAGGAGCCTGGTGGGCTACAGTCCATGGGGTCACAAAGAGTTGGACACAACTGAGTAACTAACACACACATACCTCATTATATTTAAGACACTCTCCTGAACACAGCATGTTATTTATTTATAACTAAGTAATCTGTTGGTATATCACTTTCAGAACTCACTGGCAGAAAGAATGCATAAAACACGATGCTCCATTTTAAAAACCGTTTCAAAAATTCAACATTTGAACATATAAAAAGAAAGGCTTAATATTTCTCTAAGTGACCATTTGATTTGAATTCTGGAAAATTCACATAAGAAACTCTTACATGTTATGTGAATGTGCAATATGCATAGGCTAAAATACTACCAAAATGAACATTTCAAGTATTCAAAAGTAGAAATCAAATAAGAACTCATATATGATTCACTAAAAAGATTTTAAGATTCAAATAATCAAAAACCTTCAAACTAATACACAAACACATTATTTCAAGATCCTTTACTAGACCAAGAGAAAAATTCCTCAAGTGAGGAAGTAGAAACAAGAATATGAATGTCCTTAACAAAGCTAGCCAATTTTTTCCATGCAATATAAGAAATCCATGTGTGCTGAGTCACTTCAGTCATGTCCGACCTCACTGCGACCCTATGGACGTTGTAGCCCCCCAGGCTCCTCTGTCCTGGGATTCTCCAGGCAAGAATACAGGAGTGGGCTGCTGTGCTCCTTTCCAAGGGATCTTCCTGACTCAGGGATGGAACCAGTATCTCTTATGTCTCCTGCACTGGCAGGCAGGCTCTTTACCACTGGCTCCACCTGGGAAGCCCGATATAAGAAATAACAGATATTCAGTATAAAAAACTTCCATAAATCTTCAGTTCAGTTCGGTTCAGTCACTCAGTCGTGTCTGACTCTTTGTGACCCCATGAACTGCAGTGTGCCAGGCCTCCCTGTCCATCACAACTCAGGGAGTTTACTCAAACTCATGTCCAATGAGTCAGTGATGCCATCCAACCATCTGTTGTCCCCTTCTCCCGCCTTTAATCATTCCTAGCATCAGGGTATTTTCAAATGAGTCAGTTCTTCACAACAGGTGGCCAAAGTACTGGAGTTTCAGCTTCTGCATCAGTCCTTTCAATGAATATTCAGGACTGATTTCCTTTAGGATGGACTGGTTGGATCTCCTTGCAGTCCAAGGAGCTCTCAAGAGTATTCTCCAACACCACAGTTCAAAAGCATCAACTCTTCAGTGCTCAGCTTTCTTTATAGTCCAACTCTCACAGCCATATACGACTACTAGAAAAACCATAGCCTTGACTAGATGGACCTTTGTTGGCAAAGTAATGTCTCTGCTTTTTAAAAGGCTGTCTATGTTGGTCATTACTTTTCTTCCAAGGAGCAAGGGTCTTTTAATTTCATGGCTGCAATCACCATCTGCAGTGACTTTGGAGCTCCTCAAAATAAAGTCTGACACTGTTTCCACTGCTTCCCCATCTATTTGCCATGAAGTGATTTGACCAGATGCCATGATCTTAGTTTTCTGAATGTTGAGTTTTAAGCCAACTTTTTCACTCTCCTCTTTCACTTTTATCAAGAGGCTTTTTAGTTCCTCTTCACTCTCTGCCATAAGGGTGGTGTCATCTGCATTTCTTAGGTTATTGATATTTCTCCCAGCAATCTTGATTCCAGCTTGTGCTTCTTCCAGCCCAGTGTTTCTCATGGTGTACTCTGCATATAAGTTAAATAAGCAGGGTGACAATATACAGCCTTGACACACTCCTTTTCCTATTTGGAACCAGTCTGTTGTTCCATGTCCAGTTCTAACTGTTGCTTCCTGACCTGCATACAGGTTTCTCAAGAGGCAGGTCAGCTGGTCTGGTATTCCCATCTCTTTCAGAATTTTCTACAGTTTGTTGTGATCCACACAGTCAAAGGCTTTGGCATAGTCAATAAAGCAGAAATAGATGTTTTTCTGGAACTCTCTTGCTTTTTCAGTGATCCGGCAGATGTTGGCAATTTGATCTCTGGTTCCTCTGCCTTTTCTAAATCCAGCTTGTACATCTGGAAGTTCATGGTTCACGTACTATAGAAGCCTGGCTTGGAGAATTTTGAGCATTACTTTACTAGTGAGTGAGATGAGTGCAATTATGCGGTAGTTTGAGCATTCTTTGGCATTGCCTTTCTTTGGGATTGGAATGAAAACTGACCTTTTCCAGTCCTGGGGCCACTGCTGAGTTTTCCAAATTTGCTGACATATTGGGTGCAGCACTTTCACAGCATCATCTTTTAGAATTTGAAATAGTTCAGCTGGAATTCCATCACCTCCACTAGCTTTGTTCATAGTGCTGCTTCCTAAGGTCCACTTGATTTTGCATTCCACTATATCTGGCTCTAGGTGACTGATCACACCATCATGATTATCTGGGTCATGAAGATCTTTTTTGTATAGTTCTGTGTATTCTTGCCACCACTTCTTAATATCTTCTGCTTCTGTTAGGTTCATATCATTTCTGTCCTTTATTGTGCCCATCTTTGCATGAAACCCTTGGTATTTCTAATTTTCTTGAAGAGATCTCTAGTCTTTCCCATTCTATTGTTTTCATCTATTGCTTTGCACTGATCACTGAGGAAGACTTTCTTATCTCTCCTGACTATTCTTTGGAACTCTGCATTCACATGGGCATATCTTTCCTTTTCTCCTTTGCCTTTAGCCTCTCTTCTTTTCACAGTTATTTGTAAGGCCTCATCAGACAACCATTTTGCCTTTCTGCATTTCTTTTTCTTGGGGATGGTCTTGATCCCTGTCTCCTATACAATGCCACAAGTCTCCATCCATAGTTCATCAGGCACTCTGTCTAACAGATGTAGTTCCTTGAATCTATTTCTCACTTCCACTGTATCATTGTAAGGGATTTGATTTAGGTCATACATGAATGGTCTAGTGGCCTTCCCTACTTTCTTCAATTTAAGTCTGAATTTGGCAATAAGGAGTTCATGATCTGAGCCACAGTCAGCTCCCAGTCTTGTTTTTGCTGACTGTATAGAGCTTCTCCATCTTTGGCTACAAAGAATATAATCAATCTGATTTTGGTATTGACCATCTGGTGATAAATCTTACCTTGAGGGAAGTATAGCTGGCAACAATGCTTGTTCCAAAGAAAGTGGAGCAGAAATAGGTTTCTGACTTTGTGTTTCTAAATATTCCTGGAAAAATCAAATACAATCATTTACTCCCACTGTTTCACTTCCATAAACATGTATAAAATATAATTTCATCTTCAAAAAGTAAAAAGGGAGTTTTTAATAAAATGAGCCATACTATTGATATATAACATGAGAAATACTTTCTATAGCCTAAACTATATTCAGAAGTGCAGAATGACTCATAGAATGTTGTTAAGCATGAAATCTAAGAACTGAAGCTTCAAAGACAGGATGACACTTAAGCAAAATCATTTAACAATTAAGGGCAAAATTTAACTTTTCTCACATCTTCATGAAATTAGTTGGCATTCCCAATATTATTAACAGTGATAATTGACCAACAAAGGCAATCTGACAACCCGAAGGTCATATCATAATGAAAAGAATCTCAATTCAAAAGCAAAAACAAGAGAAGTTTTGCAGTATTTAAAATAAATAAAAAAAGTGGTAAGAAATGACAAGGTCCCTAAACAGAAAACATATAGCATAGCAGTCAGATTTCCTTAAAATAAACCAAGAAGCGGAACAGAAGGAGAGGCAGGATCTCTGTGCCTTATCGTTGAGTTCCCAACTCCCCATCCTTCTCTCTCCTTTGCCAATTTGAAAATCTTAAGAATTTAAAACTACAAAACCTCAGAGACCCACCAGTCCCAGGCTTCTCCGTGAGGATGGCACTCTTCCTCTGAATATGTAGATATTAGACTCTACTCAGTAGAACAGAGTATCACCCTGGACCATCAGTGTTACCCAGCTGTGAGACATGTTTTTATAAATGTCTCCTAAAGACAATTTTAAAACATAACATACAAAAAATATATATAAAGCAATATGCAAAATTCTCATGAATTATAAAAAGCAGCAAAAAATTATGAAACTGGTATTTCCCAAAGACAGACATTTAGTCTCCTTTGTCAACAGGCATATTTCGGTGGAAAAATTCAGGAAATACTACTCTTGTCAGAGTCTTGTCCTACAAGAGAAGAAACTGAGGCTGTAAGTCACATGGAGAAAGGGTATCAGAGGTTGGTCTGGAGCCCAGATCTTCCACACTGAGCTAGACCAATGCTGCCACACAGCTTCATCTCAACCGACACTCACCTTTAAGGAAAATGGTTGTGCAAAATCCACTCTGACACAGCCGTAGTTTTTTCGTAACATTCTGATAACGCCTCTTGCTATGCTCCAGAGGCTCTCATTCTTCTTGGGTTTTCCCTAGTTTGCAATTTTGAAAGAATAGTATGGTAAGCAGTAAAGCTAACAAATATGCAAATATTATTATCCAAAGATAAAGTTTATGAATTTTTTTTTATGGAAACTGAAGGTTTGTCTGGAAAAATAATGAATGAAGGAGGAAAATACATATCCATTTGCTGAGACCTGCCAGAAAATGTTGAGCACTCAAAGATGCTAAAAGATGTAATGATATCACTGGGAAGGTAATTTGGCCAATGAAAAAGGAAATATTTAACTTCTTTTAATGCATTGTTTACATCATTTACAAAAATACAACTGCAAACTACTGAAAGATAATGATGACATAATAGCCTGAAAATCTGTTCTGCGGTTCTCAGATAAAAACAAAGAGGCCACCCTATTGTGATCTGATGATCATGATGGTCCAAATACATAACATTAAGCAACCAAACACCAAATTCAGCCCTGACCTGTAAGCCAACTGTTCATTCAGTGAGTGTTTCCTGAATACTTAACATGCATAAGGCACAATGACAGCTGTAGAATGGACACAGGACTCAGATATGTCATCATGAGACCCCATCAGGGTGAGGGAGCATTTGTTCAGGATGGACACAGGCAACACAAGGAGGGGGTCTCACAAGAGAGATATGGGTAATTATCCACGTCTATCTCTTTATTTTTTATTAGAAGTACTGGAGTTTCCAGTATGTTTTGAACAATAAGCTTGAAATAAGTACCATGACCAGGACTTCCACACTAAATAAGAACAAAACTAAATCCCTCTGGAACTTGCACACTGCTGGGAGGAACAGTAAGTTGGTAAAACCATTCTGGAAAACTGTTTGGCAGCATTTACAAAACTGAATGTACCTATGCATTATGATCCATCAATTCCACTCCTAGGTATATACTCAACAAAATGCATACATATGGTCATCAAGAGAAAGGTTTAAGAATGATCACAGCCCAAACCGGGAAACCAAGCTTTTTTTTCAACAGTAGAACAGACAAATTGTATACTCATACACTGCAATAGTACACAGCTATGACAATGAACAAATTCTAACTAGCCTACTAAGTTGTTGTTTGAGCAAAGGAAACCAGAGACAAAAAGTCCACATGCTACATAGCTCCGTTTATATAATGATCAAAAACAGGCAAGTCAATCTATTCTGTAAGAAGTAAAGATAACCAGCTGCCCATGAGGGGACAGCAATGAGAGAATGGATAAGGAGGGTTTCTAGGGTCCTCGACTTCAGTGCGATTATGTAGGTGTGTTCACTTTGTGCTAATTCAAGCTACATGTGTATGATGGATGCATTCTTTTGTAACTGTTCAATAGAAAGCTCAATAAAAAAAATTGCTGCCACTTATCAAAATAACTTGTAGATGCTTTGCCAACATGATCCCACCAGTTCTTCAGGTTTAACTTAAAACTCTACACATAAGCAATAAGCCCTGACTAGACCAAGCCACATATACCCTTCCCAGGGCAAAGATGGTAACTCAGTATCAAGTATTCTTTCATTTCCCAACTCTATGACTAAGGCTGGTGTTGATTAATCTAATCATGGCAATTCCTCCAAGTGCAGGAAGACACATTAGCACTACCAATCAGGCTGCTGTAGGAGATGAAAGCCCAGCCTACCATGTGTTATAAAATTAGGGAGTACCAAGAATATTCTCAACTAATTCTAAAAGCACTTATCTAAAAGCAAAAGGTTAAAAAAGCCAAGATGACTTTTGTGCAGGTGGTCTTCTTACCAGTTGTTCACCATTGTAATGACCCTCAATAATACGATCATAGGAGATCCCAACAGGTATTATCAAGATGTCTGGGATGGTGTTGGTAGACAGAGTATCTACCACAACTGACAAAAGCCCTGCCCGAGCACAGGAGATTTTTCCACTCCTCGAGCGTGTGCCTTCCAGAAAAATCTCCAAGAACTGCTGCTGTCGAAGTAGTTCAACTATATGCTGGAATGCAAGAAGAAAGGAAAATATGAACTCATGAACTTAGAATAAGCTCAGCAAAGTTAAATCTTAAAAACAACAAATCCTTAAAACTTCACTACAGACCAAATATTTTACACAATTAATAGCAAAAGAGCACTTACAATGTTATATTTTGATGATAACAAAAAGTAATCAGCAAACTCATACCCAAGCAATAATCACTGAAATAACTACTCAGACAACAGTTTTTTAAAAATCTCAATCAAGTCTCTCTTTCTTCTACTGTAATCGCTACCATAACAACTTGAAGGATAATGAGAGATCACACATACCCCATGGAGCAAAGCTCTATAGAGAATATCTTTCCGTCCATCTGGAGTCTCATCTAGCCTCCGTCGTATGAAGAAGCCTCCAAGCTTATGGATCAAAGTACTATAAATTTAAGAATGCATTAATTTAAAAATAATGTAAAAAGAAGACTCAAACTCCAGTGTGGATATAAGCCACAGGTATTCTTTGAGCTGCTGATTATGAAAATGTGGACATTATCCATATAGCTGACCAATTTCTATCATTTACATTATGCATGAGCTTTCAGAATGTCACTGTGTATAATGATGCTCTGTTATATCTGTTATATGCCAAAAGGAGTTTCCATGATACATTACCCTGCAGAGGTGCTGGTACAGATTTTAAGAGGATTATAAAATACTGCTCAATTTTAAAACCCTGTCCAGGGTCTCAAGACACTGATCTTTCAGTTCAGTTCAGTTTAGTCACTCAGTCGTGTCTGACTCTTTGCGACCCCATGAATCGCAGCACTCCAGGCCTCCCTGTCCATCACCAACTCCCAGAGTTTACTCAAATTCATATCCATTGAGTTGGTGATGCCATCCAGCCATCTCATCCTGTCGTCCCCTTCTCCTCCTGCCCCCAATCCCTCCCAGCATCAGGATCTTTTTCAATGAGTCAACTCATAGACATTCCCAAATTTTCCTATGGCACATTCACTTCAAGATGAATGTGATATTACAAAAGCTCCTTTGGGGAAATTTTCTCAAGTAAGTTATTTCTTAGAGAGTATCCCAGTGAGATAACGATAAGTTTATCAAACTAGAACCAAGCATAACCATCCTCTCAAAGCATGAAATAAAAATTTGCTTCATTTATGCATACATAGAATAAACAATTCTTACAACTCCACATCTGTCTACAAAATTAATTATTTTGATAGTAGGCTGAAATTTTCCAATACTTGTCAACCTTTCCAATCTCAGATCCTCCTCCTCTGTTCAAATAGTGTGATATTAATATAAGTATTAATACACAGTTTTGGCACCTTCTATAGTCAGCATAAGGAAGACAGTAAGATATCCCTGGAACTTAACATCTTTGACAGTTAACTTAACTCTCTGAAAGTTAAACTTTGCAGAACAAATTCTTAAGGAAATGAACCATCCACAAAAATAACCCATCCTGAAAAGTGGTTTGTGACAGTACAGGCTGACATGTAACAAAAGAACACTGCAAATAAACAGGTCGGGTTATTTAGAGTCTGTCATAGCTGAAGGAATGATAAGCTAACTGGCACAGAGGTCATGAAAAGGGAAGAAATTATCTGTTTATTAAGCAATTCCCAGAGATCTCCCTTGAGAACGAATCCAACATGGAGGGAATGAGTACATAAGTTGTTCTGATTATAGAAGAGGCAAACTATTATGGGCAAGGCTTCTCTAGAGCTCAGGTGAAACAGCCCTCTTCATGCTCATTCTATGCCTAAACACTTTTTCAAAAAAGTGAGTGAAATTCGCTCAATCATATCCAACTCTTTGTGACCCCATGGACTATACAGTCCATGAAATACTCCAGGCCAGAATACTGGAGTGGGTAGCCTTTCCTTTCTCCAGGGATCTTCCCAACCCAGGGATTGAACCCAGGTCTTCCGCATCACGGGCTGATTCTTGACCAGCTAAGCCATAAGGGAAGCCCCAGAATACTGGAATGGGTAGTCTATCCCTTCTCCAGTGGATCTTCCCAACCCAGGAATCAAACCAAGGTCTCCTGCATTGCAAGCAGATTCTTTACCAACTGAGTTATCAGGGAAGCTCCCTTTCAAAAAAGAAACATTTTTTTGATGACTTTCTAATCCAGCTTTCCAGGTTCCTTGATACTGGGAAGAGGTACCCATGAGAAAAACCATAGATATTCTGATCTTTGGAAAAGCATGATATTTGGAAAAGTGTGTAGCATCATTTCACAGTGGATTAGAGTTAGCTGTTTGTCTACATTCCCCGCTGTTTCATATGAACTATTTGAAAGCAAGAACTATGTGTCTTGTTCACCCTTGCCTGGACCACAGGTGGGCAAGTATTGGCTGACTGCATGTATGAATGGCTTCTCTTCACTCACGTGAGTCAGATTAGCTACAGAACTCTGAACCGAGGGATTAGGAAGGAACTCCTTCGACTGTGCGGCTGAGGATCAGACTCCCTGGCATGCAAAGCAGTGACCGCCCCCTTGTGAGGCCCTGCCTGAACGACCCGCCAGCCTCCTCCCCTTGGGTCACTCTCCACACTCATCCTCCTCACTCTATTCCTCACACAGCTGACCTGAGTGATGCTTTGTGCTCTGAAGTTTGAGACTAAATATTTCTCAAATCTACGACCGCTTCTCTGAGAGAACTATTATACCTTTCTTTAAGCCTTCATCATCTTTTGTCTGAACTGACACAGTCAGAATTGATCTAAGTGTTAGCTGCTGAGCCTTTTTTGTACTTTCCAAATTTTCCACAATAAACATGCATTCTTTTAAAACAAAGTTAAAAATCCTAGTGTCCTCGTTACAATAAAATGTATCTAAAGTTATAATAAAAAAATAAAAATTCAAAACATAATCTTCATACCTTAACTTTCAATATAAGGTAATCTTACCTGAAGATGGGGATGTTGAGGTTATTGCCTGAAGCAATGTACGGCGCTTTGATGTTATGGCAGAAGAGAATGAAAGTGAGCAGGAGATAGTCAATGTGTGATCTATGAACTGGCAGAAATATAAGCGGCAAATTCATCTAGCAAAAGGAAAAATGCCAAATTTAAAATTCAAATGAAAAGTTGAATTACAGCTCGAACATTTGGTTAGAATCATTCAAACACTAGTTAATTAGTGACTCATTCTATAAAAACATTTTTCAGTAAATAAGAATGGCAATTAATATTTCAACTATATATTACCTAGCTAATAACAACTGCAACAACAAAAAATAATCAGGGAAGGAAGAGAGCAATCTAGAGTTCAAGGTGACGCCGTCATATATCTTCTGAGAGGAAACTCTAATTATATAAAAAGAATGTAGGTTTGGACACAAGGTTGTTTGGTTTGAAATTCTAGAGAAATGACCTATTGGCCATAACTTGGGACAGTTTTTTAATCTATACGTGCCTTTATTTCCTCATTTATAAAATAAGAATTGTTCTATTTGATTTTCAGAATTATTGCAAGGTAACTTACAGAAGGAATCCTGCATATTGCTGATAGGTCCTTCTTTACGCCACTTGTCCCCCCCAAATACAAAGCTACTGTAGTTATCTCACATGGGGAAAACCTGCAAATGTGTGGGACTGCACAAGAGTATACAAAAAAACATTCCCCAAAGAATTCCAAAATCACTCTGCAAAATGTAGAGAAGAAAGAATGACAGGTTCACATAATTCTTGCCTCAGTTGCAGCTTTAACCATCTCAAGTTGACCCTTGTGAATCTGAATATTCCAAAAGAAGCTGTTGAACAGTTTCAGCAGCACCCATCCAGTCAGCCTGAAAGGAAGTTTAGAAAGTTTTTAATGTATACACATATTTATATATATACACATACATAGTTTGACAGCTATCTACCTAAACTTTTGAACCTAAAACCTAAGACTGATTGTAACTGACTTCATGTTATGAGCACATGTGCGTGTATATGTGTGAATGTGTACATCTGAATTGTGGACTTAAAGAACTGATTTTACATATGCACTACTCATAGATGCATCCATTTATCATGTACTAAAATCTCATATTTTACTCTACTTGCATGCTTTAAACTTCAGAAGCTATATAGTCAAGCAAATAGTTAGATGAGAAGAGTGATCCCATTACTGAATACAAATCACTCCCTTTAAGACATAAGCATGTGCAGATTCATCATGAAAAAAAGAGTGTGGGCTCAAATAAATAAAATTAGAAATAAAAAAGGAGAAGTTACAATCAACACTACAGAAATACAAAGGTCATATGAGATCACTACAAACAATTACATCCAAATACTGACAAAATGGACAACCTAGAAGAAATGGACAAACTCCTAGAAATGTACAATATCCCAAGACTGAACCAGGAAGAAATAGAAAATATGAATAGACCAACTACCAGTAATGAAACATAGTCAGTAATAAAAAAAAATTTCCAGCAAACAAAAGGACCAGGTGGTTTCACAGGTGAATTCTGCCGAACATTTGTAGAAGAGTTAACACAAATCTTTCTCAAATAATGCCAAAAAACTGCAGAGGAAGGAACCCTTCTGATTCTGCCTGTCCTAAGAGGACAGCATCACCCTGATAGCAATGCCAAAGACATCACAAAAAAAGAAAATCACAGGCCGGTATCACTGATGAACTAGATGCAAAAAGCCACAACAAAATATTAGCAAACCAATTCAGCAATACAGTACATTAAAAGCATTATATACCATGAAAAGCAGAATTTATCCCAGGATGCAAGAATGATTCAATATCTGTAGAATTAATGTGATACATCACATTAACAAATTGAAGAATTAAAAAAACTATATGATCATCTAAACAGATGCAAAAAAAGTTCCTGACAAAATCCAACATGCATTTATAATTTAAAACTTTCAACAAAGTGAATACAGAGGGAACATATCTGAACATAAGAAAGGCCATAAATGACAAGCACATGGCTTACATCAGACTAAACGGTGAAAAGTTGAAAGCATTTTCTCTAAGATCAGGAACATAACAAGAATGCAGTTTCCTGCCACTTTACTTCAACACAGTATTGAAAGTCCTGGCCATAGCAATCAGAAAAGAAAAAGGTATGAAAGAAATCCACAGAGGAGGGAGCTAAGATGGTGGAGGAATAGGACAGGGAGACCACTTTCTCCCTCACAAATTCATCAGAAGAAATCCAGAGTGATGAGAGACCCTTGATGAAGGTGGAAGAAGAGAGTGAAAAAGCTGGCTTAAAACTCAACAATCAAAAAGCGAAGATCACAGGATCCGGTCCCAACACTTTATGGCAAATAGGTGGGAAAACAATCAAAACAGCGACAGACTTAATTTTCTTGGGCTCCAAAATCACTGCAGATGGTGACTGCAGTCATGAAATTAAAAGATGCTTGCTCCTTGGAAGAAAAGCTATGACCAACATAGACAGCATATTAAAAAGAAGAAACATCACTTTGCTGAAAAAGGTCCATCTAGTCAACGAACAGTATCAAAAGGTAAAAAGATATGACACTGAAAGATGAACTCCCCAGTTCAGTAGGTGCCCAATATGCTACAGGAGAAGAGTGGAGAAATAGCTCCAGGAAGAATGAAGAGGCTGAACCAAGGCAACACCACCACCCAGCTGTGGGTGTGACAGGTGGTGGAAGTAAAGTCCGATGCTGTAAAGAAAACACGGCATAGGAACCTGGAATGTTAGGTCCCTGAGTCAAGGTAAATTGGGAGTGGTCAAACGGGAGATGGCAAGGGTGAATATCAACATTTTAGTAGTCAGTGAACTAGACCAGGAGCTGACTGTGGCTCAGATCATGAACTCCTTATTGCCAAATTCAGACTTAAATTGAAGAAAGTATGGAAAACCACTAGACCATGCAGGTATGACCTAAATCAAATCCCTTACAATGACACAGTGGAAGTGAGAAATAGATTTAAGGGATCAGACCTGATAGACAGAGTGCCTGAAGAACTAAGGATGGAGGCTCGTGACATTGTACAGGAATTAGTGATCAAGACCATCCCCAAGAAAAAGAAATGTAGAAAGGCAAAACGATTGTCTGACGAGGGCTTACAAATAGCTGTGAAAAGAAGCGAGGCTGAAGGCAAAAGAGAAAAGGAAAGATATACCCATATGAATGCAGAGTTCAAAAGAATAGCCAGGAGAGATAAGAAAGTCTTCCTCAGTGATCAATGCAAAGCAATAGATGAAAACAATAGAATGGGAAAGACTAGAGATCTCTTCAAGAAAATTAGAGATACCAAGGGAACATTTCACACAAGATGGGCACAATAAAGGACAGAAATGGTATGGACCTAACGGAAGCAGAAGATATTAAGAAGTGGTGGTAAGAATACATAAAGAAAGTGAAAGTGAAGTCGCTCAGTCATGTCCGACTCTTTGTGACCCCATGGACTGTAGCCTGCCAGGCTCCTCCGTCCATGGTATTTTCCAGGCAAGAGTACTGGAGTGGGTTGCCATTTCCTTCTCCAAAGAATACATAGAAGAACTATACAAAAACAATCTTCATGATCCAGATAACCACAATGGTGTGATCTCTCACCTAGAGCCAGACATCCTGGAATGCAAAGTCAAGTGGGCCTTAGGAAGCATCACTATGAACAAAGCTAGTGGAGGTGATGGAATTCCAGATGAGCTATTTCAAATCCTAAAAGATGATGCTGTGAAAGTGCTGAACTCAATATGCCAGCAAATTTGGAAACCTCAGCAGTGGGCCCAGGACTGGAAAAAGTCAGTTTTCATTCCAATCCCAAAGAAAGGCAATGCCAAAGAAAGTTCAAACTACAGAACAACTGCACTATTTCACATGCTAGCAAAGTAATGCTCAATATTCTTCAAGCGAAGCTTCAGCAGTATGTGAACCAAGAACTTTCAGATGTTCAAGCTGGATGTAGAAAAGGCAGAGGAAAGTGAAAGTCATTCAGTCATGTCTGACTCTTTGTGACCCCGTGGACTGTAGCCTGACAGGGACCTCTATCCATGGAATTTTCGAGGCAAGAATACTAGAGTGGATAGCCATTTCCTTCTCCAGGTGATCTTCCTGACCCAGGGACTGGACCTCAGTCTCCTGCATTGCAAGAGGATTCTTTACCATCTGAGCTACCAGGGCAGCCCAGAGCCAGAGGGAAAGAGATCAAATTGCCCACATCCACTGTATCATAGAAAGAGTAAGAGAGCTCTAGAAAAATATCTTCTTCTGCTTCACTGACTATATTAGGCCTTTGACAGCGTGGATCACAACAAACTGTGGAAAATTCTTCAAGAGATGGGAACACTAGACCTCCTTACCTGACTCCTGAGAAATCTGTATACAGGTCAAGAAGCAACAGTTAGAAAAGGACATGGAACAACAGACTGATTCCAAATTGGGAAAGGAGTACATCAAGCCTGTATACTGTCACCTTGCTTATTTAACTTATATGCAGAGTACATCATGTGAAATGCCAGGCTGGATGAAGCACAAGCTGAAATCAAGATTGCCAGGAGAAATCTTAATAACCTCAAGATATGCAGAAGATACCATCCTTATGGCAGAAAGCGAAGAGGAATTAAAGAGCCTCTTGATGAAAGTGAAAAAGGAGAGTGAAAAAGCTGGATTAAAACTCAACAATCAGAAAACAAATATCATGGCATTTGGTCCCAACACTTCATGGCAAATAGATGGGGAAACAATGGAAACGGTGACAGACTTTGTTTTTCTGGGCTCCAAAATCACTGCAGATGGTGACTACAGCCATGTAATTAAGAAGCTTGCTCCTTGGAAGAAAAGCTGTGACCAACCTAAACATCATATTAAAAAGCAGAGACATCACTTTGCCGACAAAGATCCATATAGTCAAAGATATGATTTTTCCAGTAGTCATGTATGGATGTGAGAGTTGGACCATAAAGAAGGCTGAGTGCTGAAGAATCGATGGTTTCAAATTGTGATGCTGGAGAATATTTTTGAGAGTCCCTTGGACTGCAAGGAGATCAAATCTGTCAATCCTAAAGGAAATCAACCCTGAGTATTCATTGGAAGGACTCATGCTGAAGCTGAAACTACAGATGACAAGACACTAGGGAAATCCTAAAGCCATCCAAAAACTACCAGAACTCATCGATGAATTTGGTAAAACTGCAGAATACAAAATTAATATACAGAAGTCAGGTGCATTTCTATACACTAACAACAGACTATCTGAATGGAAATTAAGAAAACAATCTCACTTACAAATGCATCAGAAAGAATAAGATACCTAGGAATAAATCTAACTAAACAAGTAAAATACCATACTTGGAAATATGTAAGACACTCATGAAAGAAATTGAATATGACACAAGTAGATGGAAAGATATACTGTGTTTGTGGACTAAAAGAATTAATATTGTTAAAATGACCATATACCCAAGGCAATCTACAGATTCAATGCAATCCCTATCAAAATGCCAAAGGCATTCTTCACAGAACTAGAATGAACAATTCTAAAATTTGTATGGAAACACATCTGAAATAGCCAAAACAATCTTAAGAAAAACCAAAGTGGAAGCATCACACTCCCTGATTTCAAACTATCCCCACAAAGTTACGGTAATAAAGATAGATAGCATGTACCGGCACAAAAACAGATACATAGATCAATTGGAACAAAGAACCCAGAAAGAAACTCAAACTTCTATGGGCAACCAATCTATAACAATGGAGGCAAGTATGTACAATGGGGGAAAGAGTGTCTATAATGAATGGTGCTGGGAAAACTGGACAACTACATGCAAAAAAAAAAAAATCAAACTGGACTACTCTCTCACACCATGCTCAAAAATAAATTCAAAATGGATTAAAGACTGAAATCTAAGATCTGAAACCATAAAACTTCTAGAAGAAAATATAAGCAATATACACTTTGCAATCAGTCTTAGTAATATTTTTTTGAATACGTCTCTTCAGGCAAGGGAAATAAAAGCAAAAATAAAGAAATGGGATTACATCAAATTAAAAATCTTTTGAAGAGTGAAAAAACTCTCAGCAAAACAAAAAGGCCACCTATTAATGGGCGAAGATAATTGCAAAAGATATATCTGATAAGGGGTTAATACCTAAATATATAAAAATCTCAAACAAGACAACAACAAAAAACAATCCACTTAAAAAATGGGCAGAGGATCTGAATAGACATTTTTCCAAAAATACACAGATGGCCAACAGGCACATGAAAAGATGCTCAACGGTACAAATCACTGGGAGTATACAAATCAAAACAAGAATGGGTTATCACCTCACCCGTCAAAATGGCTGTTATCAAAAAGACAATAAATAACAAGTGTTGGGGAGAATGTAGAGAAAAAGGAACCCTTGTATATGGCTGGTAGGAATTTAAATTGGGGCAGCCACTATGGAAGACAACATGGAGATTTGTTAAAAAATGAAAAACAGAACTATCATAACCCAGCAATCCCACTACTGGATATTTATCTGAAGAAAACGAAAACACTAATTAGAAGCCATATATACACTCTAATACTCACTGCAGCATTATTTATAATAGCCAAGATGTGGAAGCAACCTAAGCGCCCATCAATAGACAAATGGATAAAAAAGATGTGGTATGTACACACACTCAAAAAACACACAATGGATTATTACTCAGACATAAAAAAGAATGAAATTTTGCCATTTGTGACAATATGGCTGGACTTCTGCTAAGTGAAAAAAGTCAGACAGAGAAAGACAAATACTGTATGATTTCACTTACATGTGGAAACTAAAAATCAAGACAAACTATAAACACAATAAGACAGATACAGAAAAAAACAGGTGGTTGCTAAAGGAGAGGCAGGTGGGGAAGTAAGACATAGGTGAGGGAGATTAAGAGGTACAACCTTCAACTGTAAAATAAATGAGTCACAAGTATGAAATGTACAGTGTGGGGAATTTAGTCAATAACTATATAGTATCTTTGTATGTTGACAAATCATAACTAAGCTTATAGTGGTGATCATTTTGAAATGTACAGAAATACTGACCTACTATGTTGCGTAACAGGAACTAGTATGGTGTGGTAGACCAATTATACATCCAAAGCAAACTCAGAAAAAGAGATCAGATTTGTAGTTACCAAAGGTGGTGGGGGGAGGAGGAATTGGATGAAGGCAGTCAAAAGATACAAACTTCCAGTTATAAGATAAATAAGTACTAGTGATATAATATACAACACAATAATATTAATTAACACTGCTGTGTGTTACACATGAAAATTGTTGAGAGTAAATCCTAAGAGTTCTCATCACAAGGAAAGAAAAATTTCATTCTATATCTTTAACTTTGTATCAGTATGAGATGATAAATGTTCAGTAAACTCATTGTGGTTTTCATAGTGGATGTGAGTCAAATCATTATGCTCTATACTTTCAACTTACACAGTGCTGTCTTTCGGTTATATCTCAATGAAACTAAAAGAAAATAAAAAGACATGAGTATGTGAAACCTAACTCACAACTAGTATAGAAGGCAGCAGCAGTAATACAATGGCTGCTATCAACAGACAGAGACTGAGGTACCTTGAAGCATCCCAAGCGCTATTTCTCCTGAGAGTTAAATGAGAATATAAAGAGGAGTCGGTTTTTAACATCAGAATATGTTAAAAACCTCTTTTGGACCAAGAGCATTATACTAGGCAAGTCCAATGGTTCAGTCCTGTCTGCTCAAAACCAGATGACCCCTGATTACAGTTTTTTGCTTTTGCCTTTTAATACCTGATCATTGCCGGTGAAACGGTGGCAACCATTTCTTGAAGGATCTTTCTGGCTTTCTTTTTCACTTTATTCACAGCTTTGGATTGTTGCTGAGCAGAACCATCAGGGTTTAATTCGGCAGCCACTTCTGCAATTGCCTCTTGTACTCTGATTTCAAAATGGAAAGACAGACAATGTAACTGGCTCTATGCTACAGTCTGTATTATTTTCTAAACTACAGATACAAATCACAAAGCAAAATATACTTTCTCTTTTAAATGTGATAACACAGGAGAATAAACTCAAGTTAGAAGTGCTTTCTTTGGCTGTTTATTAAATATTAAGTATATTATATTCCTAAATCAATGATTCTCTGAGGAAGCTGGAAGGCAGATTTAAAACTTTAATTCAAATTTACCGGGTAACAACTATGTTAATTTGAATGTTCCAGTTATGCTGTGAGGGACACACAGTTACACTCTGGCAGAAGGGAAGAAAAGAAAGATCATCCTTCTAGACATATAATTCAGAGGTACCCCAAACCCACTGCCAAAGTAACATGATTTTTTCTTTTACTTATTATTCATTTACATTGTGGCCTTATGAGTGGGATATCTGTAAAACTCTCTAGGAGGGACTGAAGGTGAACATAAATAGTCACAAGTGTTTTTCAAATCAAGTCAGTAATTTTAAAAGGCACAGCTTTACCATACATTGACATGAATCAATACTGTAAAGTAATTAGCCTCCAACTAATAAAGGAAAAAAAAATAAATAAAAGTCACAGCTTTAGATTTAAACAGCACAAACCAGTAAGCTATAAGGTAAAAGGGAAGACTTAATCCAGTCTTGTAAATCTTCCACAAACTTAGGGAAGAATGCATGAGGTTTCAACCTCCTAAAAATAACTTCTAACATCCTAGTTACGAGTCAAAACATCTGGATGAAATGAAACACACTTGACAGGCTTTACCTAGAAAACAGAATATAGAATAATCCAAAGGAATTTCTCAAACAAGTGTATTTTTCCTCACACTGCTGCTCATTTTAGAATAATGTACAGCAAAACTCCCCATCATTCATTACTACAAAAAGATCAATTCCACAGCACACAGATACACCATCCCTAAGTCTATCCTTGAACAGCATTTATACCAATATGGCCAGGAATGCTTTCACAAGTAATTTACATAGTTATTACACCACCATAAGCAACTATTCATTTGTTCATTCTATAAATATCAAAGTACCTACTACATGCCACTTCTGCTCAGCCCTTAACAACTGTACCACAGGGCTTGCATTTCTAAGCATTTTTCAATCCACTCTGATCTCCAGCTCCCCAAATCCAGATAGGTATCTAACATGGGCCACAACAATGAGGTGGAACAGAGATCAACCTTCACCCAAACTCCCACAGTTAAATGGCTAAACTTTGTAATGATTTCCCCACTCCATCAGAGTTCAAGTAGGTCTCTCCAGTTTTGTTTTTTTTTTTTTTTTTTTTTAAATATTATTTTATTAGTTGGAGGCCAATCACTTCACAACATTTCAGTGGGTTTTGTCATACATTGACATGAATCAGCCATATAGTTACACGTATTCCCCATCCCGATCCCCCCTCCCATCTCTCCAGTTTTTAATCAAGATCCTCTGAGAGCAAGGACAATTACCTTATTCTCTTAAAAATTTCTAATAATGACTTTCTAATAAAAGAATCTGTGCCTAGGTGCTTAACAATTATTTGACAGAAATACGAAATGAGCTTCTCTTCTGGCTGTAAAGTAGGAAATGCATTGTCCCCAATATTCACATTACAAAATACTTAACAGAGAACTCTGGAAATATTTGCCTATCTGAGCTCCAACTCGCCTTTCATATTAGAACCCCATTCAATCATTCATGCAGAGAACCAGGCTGCTCTTCCCACATGGCGCCAAAACCTTCTGTTCTCTTGCCTTTCCTTGCTTTCTTCTGGAGCTTGAGCATTTAATGTTTGGAAACACAAACTCCTCTTGGGACAGAGTCCCAGAGAAACTAAAGGTTAATAAAGGAAATCCCCTCCCTACTCCCACCACCCATCCCTGCCTTTACATCCCCTTTACAGCAGCATCCCGCCCTTACCGACCGCTGTTCAGCACGTTTTCAGTTACGTTGGTGGCAAACATGCCTTTATGGACGTCCCGCTCTTGAACGAAAAGCACATAAGAAAGACGTCTTGCCAGCCACCCTCGGTGCCTGCAACACGCAAAGAGTTTAGCAGAGAAGGACTCTAGGAATACCTATTATACAGAGGCTTCCCTTCTGTAAAAACAAATCCTCATTTCACCTGTTTCAGAGATTTAGGGTTTTCCTGTTGCAAATTCTCCTTAGTAAGTAGTTCAGGATGCTATGAAGACAGTTTTATTTCTTTTCTTTCATGTACTCTCAGCTAAAATTTAAACTTGGAGTTTGTGTGTCAATGCTTGAATAGTATTGCTCTGCAAACTAATAATCCAAATATAAAAACAAAAGAAATGTAAGCATCTTACTTTATTAATACCACTCAAAAACCAAATATGTTGAATGTTTTATATACAAGCTATATGTTTTATATATATATTTTTATATGTTTTATATATAATGTTTATATACAATGTTTTATATATAAGCTATATAGCTTATAGCTACAGCTATGGGCTATAAAAAGTAACTTGGGAATCTTTTCCTACCACAAAGGGCTAATTTTCTTTTTGTTGTCATTACAGTAATTCTTCTAAGGTGATCGCTGACTCTCGAATTGATAAGGCTGATAAGTTGACAGAAGTCAAGGTTAACTAGACAACAGTCTGAATACTTGTACTCTGGTCTTATGAAGCCAGAGGCTCTTACTGAGTTTTCTTGCTGTGTTTTTCTTTTTGGCTTTTTCATAAAACACATTCAACATACCTAAGAAACAGGACAAACTTCCAGCAGTGACAATGACTATGTGTTATCTGAATGGGGGTTAAAGACAGGGATCTCGGAATAAGAATGCTATAAGATTTCATTATGCGATGATTTGAAACCATTTGTAATGATAATATAATTCCTTATTTCATTTCCTCCGTAAAGATATCCATACAGACAATAGAAGATTTCAATTACAAATTAATTCTGAAAATATATAAAGTCTTCAATCAAGGAAAAGTAAATTGGGGGAGATTTATTTATGAATCGCATGTTCCTTCAACTCTCCTTCCTGGTATTCTTTTTCTTCCTCCTTTCCTTTGTCTCAGTTCTCTGAACAACTTGGCCCAATATGTTAAGTGTTTAACTCTAAAATCTTTCAGTGAACAGTTTCAAAATTATTACTGGAATGTACAAAGTCCACACTCTTGATGAAATCCCTTTGCAACAGACTGAAAGCAGTGTGTGTGTGTGGAGAAAACTGTTTAGGCTTTGCTCCCTACAACACAGAGAAGGGCTAAATAGCCAAACCACCTGTATAGGTAGCTTATTACACTGAATAGTTTCATATTGCCTAGTCAATATAACATGCTAAAAAGTATGTGTGTTTCTCATGTGTTTTTTTTTTTCCTTAACTGCCTCCAAGTGAAGACAACAAATGAACTCCTCAGTTTTGTATGTAAAGTATCTACTTACATAAAGAAGAGACTGAATGGGATTATTTTGCTTAGGATTTTAATCATGTCAACCAAAGGGAAAAAAAATTGCTCTTTCCTTTTAACTTAAAAAAATAAGAGAGAGGAAAGGAAGGGCAGCACAGAACTGGCAAAAGAACATCTCTTGATTTTAGTTCTATTAAAAAACAAAAAACTTAGCTAACATCTATGCAAGTATATGCTCATTTATAAAAACATCATTAAAATATGAGCAGTAACATGAGAAAGCCTTAAAATTTAAGTATTTGACTTCTTAAACCAGTTTTTTCTCGAAATTTCATGTATTTCTCATCTCCTGAGCCTCCAGGCATTTACTCTTGGAACTACAAGGACTGGTAGTGGTTTTGGCTCCCGTTCTGCTCTTGTCTTTCAGACATTCACTCGCCTTCCTCATCCCCAAGGCTAAATCCACTGAGAATAAAGCCTCTTTTTCTCTCACTCTGATGCCTGGGATTTGGAAGTAAGAATTCTAAGAAAAGAATTAAAGCAGTAATAAATCAAAGAATACTCACTCAATAGAAGAAAATACCTTCCAAAACTCTATAGATTAGGTAGATTTCAGAAAGTTACATTTTTAAGTATAAAATAATAATTTATCATAAGACATTCAAACCTACATCTCTCCTCCAACAAATCTCTATCACATTTTGACACATTTCAGCAGCAACATTAATATATGAATAAGTTAAAGAAACCTATAAGTAATATCTACAGTCTCATGAAAATATTATATAATACAGCAGTGGAATAGTAGTAGGTCTCTCAGGTTCCAATTTTTAGATAAAGTATCATATGTTAGAAGTTAATATCCTATTAACTCTTGAAAAAAAGAAAAAGAGATTCATCTTAAAGGGCATTGGTTGGTTATTATGGAGTCTTTCTCTTGACATGCATTAGAAGTATAAGAAATTTATTTTTACCTTGTGTGTGTTTCATTGATATAAATAACATTCCGCAAACCCAAAGACGGGATACTGGGGTTGAAAAATTTATCCTATATAAAACAAAATAAATATAGACATAAATATACAACTGGATTGTTGGTGAAGGACTCAAATTACTAGTTCTTGAGGACTTTCAAAAATCTGAGATGAAGAAAAAATGTTTTATTGAAAAGTACATTTTAGCTTTCAAAGGTCACAAACTCAAAACTACTCTTCAGCATCTTGTAAAGGAAATGGTGCCTCTCCCTTTTCCGAGCACCCCCACCCTCAATCAGAAAGAGTTAAAGTCATGATGGCTTGTCATTGAAAGGAATACTGGAGATTTCATTGTTTTCAAAATACAAAAATACGATGCTAAGTAGTAGCAGTGAAAGTTGCTCAGTCTATGCTAAGTACCATGTATTATTTTGAGATTACTGAATCTTGCAATAATCCTGACACATAAGAATTATTATCCTCATTTTTTTTGCCTTTCTCAGTTTAATGGTATTTTAATATTAAGAAACATTAGAAGTCTCTTTTAAGGAACTCTCTTTGCAGCCAATGTTGGTTTTAATTCACTCACTTTACTAGCTGAGTGGATAATAATGTAATCTAAATCAACATCTTATCTGTGGCCGTCAGAGAAATGACTTCTGCTCATAATTGCTAATATATTCTTAAGTTTATTTAGAGATTAACAGGAGCACGATTTTGAAACTTTTCTTAATGTAGTAAAAGGCTTTATGAAGTATATGAAAAGGTACAATTAGAAGAATGGAAAAATCATAAGCAAATATCTTCACATTCCATCATAATCAGACTAGCAGTAGAGGAGGGAGATGAATCCCAATTATGCCACTGATCAGCTACATGACCTTCAGCAAGCTTTTCCTCAAGTCCCTCATCTGAATAAGGAGAATTATAATAATTGGACTTTTGTGAATATAAGAACAGTTTTTACTTTTAATATTACTTGTCTATTTTTATATATTTATATATGTTTCTTTGGGCTTCCCAGGTGGTTTTAGTGGTAAAAAAATCCACCTGCCAATGCAGGAGATGTAAAAGATGCAGGTTCAATCCCTGTGTCAGGAAGATCCCCTAGAGAAGGGCATGGCAACCCACTCCAGTATTCTTGCTGAGAGAATCCCATGCACAGAGGAGCCTGGCAGGCTACAGTCCATGGGATCACAAACAGTTGGACAGGACTGAAGCAACTCAGCATGTACACACATATATTTCTTTTATATATTAATGACCTGGCAAGGACAAATCATTTACTCTAATAATAGTAATTCTTGAGGACTATAACATACATTATCTCATTTATCCTCAGGGTAACCCATATCCCCATTTTATAGGAGGAAATTGAGGCTGGCAGAAGCTTAGTTGTCAACCCCAGATCTTGCTTCAAAGTATGTGGTCTTTCTAGTCCCCTAAAACCGTCTACTTAATGAGAAAATGTATGACTAAAGGTCACCCTTTTTGTGAGTAATCTTGGAAGATAATCCAGAAATAGTTCCACTAAAAAGATAAGTCCATAACTTTAACAATGTAGGCAAAAAAGGTAAACCTTCCACAAATAAATGCTGAGAAAGCATAATGTACCCACAAAAGATGTCAAAATACTTAAGTGCCATCTCTTTAGAGAAATAGGACTTCAGAGAAAAGGTAGCGGAAAATCACTATAAAAATATTATCAAACAAAAATTATTTTATATAAACAGGCCATGGAAGAACTTAAGATCAAGCTCGGCATCATCAGATACTACATTGAAGCAAAAATCATTTATCTATTTTGCCACTCATCTCTCCCCACCCCAAACCATTACCATCACCAAATAATTTCTGACTGAAGAACACATTAAAGTATTGTTTTGATCTTTTTAACCATTCAAAATTAGAATTAGATGAGATGCCAAATCTGAAAAGAAACGCCACATGACCTTCTACTTAAATCTTTATTTCTATTGGCCTATTAATCAGAACTGGCCTTACTTCTAGACTAGAAGTTTCCATGATCCTTCATGTCCACCAAACTATTTCAACAAGATATGTGTGATTTAAGAGGAGCACTATTTCTATTGTGAAGTTCTTGAGCAGACCTGAATATTTAACATAAACTGCTTGTTAAACAAATCTCTCCCAGATTAATAAACTCCTTATGCCAGGCTAGAAATTCTACTTCCTGCCCAGCCAACCCTAAGTGGAAAACTCACACAGCACCAGTAGTTATTCACACAGGTTATAAGCAACCTCAATAAATGGCAGGATTAATAAACAGCACTTAAACGTTCTAATAACTAGCGCATTCCAGAGACAGTTTACCATCCAGATGACTCTGCTGCAGGAGATCACAGCCATATTAGCGTCTACATTCCTGTACCAGCTCATACTTCTGGTAAAATGCCCTCAGATGCATACTCATCCAATCAACTCAGATACTATACTGTAATGTGGAAGATTTTGCCTGGCTTTTTTCCACCAAAATACAAACAACAAACCCATCATACCCTTTCTTAAATCTTCATGCTCACATTTTAGTCACCATCCTTCATTATCACAGAATCAAAAGAAACCCCCTTGTACCCCCCTCCACTGTGGGACTAGACACTTAGCAAAGTGGGAAAGCCACAGTTTTCATTTCTTTTTCTGTTCCCACTCACATTCACATGCGTGTGTATGTGCATATGTGTATGCAGGCTCGCTTTCTTTCTCTCTCGTTCATCTTGCTAGCATTTTAAAGTTCAGTGCTACATTTCAATGTCTTGAAGTTACATGAAGGATCCCACTAACTCTTTGGAAGAGTTATCTGAAAGTAAGATCTACTTTCCCCCTAAAGTCATACTAAGACAAAAACAAAACAGAACAAAATTTTGCCTGGCACCAACTATTAGACCAGTTTTTACTGAATAAACGAATGGAAAGAAAAATTAAGCCAACATTTTTACTTGGGATATTTGGTTCATAAACGTGGACCTAAGTTCTAAAAATGCATTAAGTCCATTAAGATTAAGCAAAAATAAAGTTCACACAAAGTTGGAAATTTATGTCACATATTTCACAGTGTTTTTTGGGGGCTTCCCTGGTAGCTCAGATGGTGAAGAATCTGACTACAGTGCATCCCTGGGTTGTGAAGATCTCTTGGAGAAGGGAATGGCAACCCATTCCAGTATTCTCGCCTGGAGAATTCCATGGACAGACTCTGTTATTAAAGGTCAACAAAGGTATTAGAGGTAACATTCTTACCCAGCTCTGAGGGGTACAGGAATAACAACATCTTCCCACAAAGGGCCTCTTCCGGCTCATTAGGCTTTCCTTCCACTTCAAGGTTGCAGATCTGAAGACAGTCGGCCTGAAACCACACTCACCCTAATAAATATTATGGAAAAACAGTGTGTGAATGGCAAGAAAATTCTACTTGTCTCCTTGATCTCAAAACTCTAAAATCTCTTAAAACTCAGTCGTTTGAGACAGAAGAGAAATTTCTGACACATTTTCTTTTTGGTAGCCTGCACTTCTGTTTTTCATTCCAAGGACTCCGTCCATGACCGACACCTGGAACAGAGCTTGGACCATAAGCAAAAGCTGAGCACCTAAGAATAGCAATAGCTGGCAACACTCAAAACAGCATTCATAGGTTTAAACATTAAGTTGCAAAAGGTCAGACAGCCTTCTGACAGTAACAGGAGGAATAAAGTCAGACCCCTGGAGCCCTACGCTAACAGTTCATCTCCGTCCCTCTTAAATCACACACTCCTACAAAAAAACTATAAAAGCCTTACTTAAGAGTAAGCAATTTTGTTATAATATAGCTTAAAATAATTCACTTTAAATGAAAAACAAGGTCAACTTATATAATATTCCTTTAACCTAACAAGAGAGTTTAAAGTCTGAAATTGAAATTACAGCCACACTATCCAATTAGGGTCAAATTCTGCTCTTCTGTCTAAATAATTTTCTCTTAACTTTGAATTCATCAGTTGCTCAAATCCAGTGATATAACATTCTCAAAAAGAAACCCAAAGACCACCCAAAACTCCAACCCCCCCAAAAAAAACTTTCTGAAGCAGACTGAAGAAATATGTGAAGAAATATTGAAAACATGCCATGCTATACTGACATAAAGAAAACAATATTAAAGCGACAACAACAACAAAAAAAAAACCACCAAAAAATGCCTTTTGGATTGGGATTCACACTGAAATTTCCTATTTTCAATTATTTAAATAAACTTTATTTCCACTACAAAATTCACACTTCTGACATGTAAATATGGAAAACAGATACAGAATAAAAAAAAAATCTGGTTAAATTACACCACCCAAAAGAATAAACAGGCATTTTTTTCCTCTGCAAAAGTGTTTTGCTTTTAACATAATCTTTATACTTCTTTATACTTCTTACCCATTTTTTTCTTCCCAATAACATAATACCATAAGAATTTTAAAATATTAGACTTCATAAACCTACCTTCAAAGAGGTGGAGGCAGTTTCTGTAGTTATTAATGTCTATTTGAATTTATGCTTCTAGTATATCTACCTTCATTAACACTGAGAAGAACATCTTTAGGCTGAATGTTTTTAACCCGTATCTTAAACTTACCCATTCCTCGGTGGCATGCTTACACCGACCAATACTGTATTCAGATGAATTTGGCAAATAAGATACATCTATTGTGCCAAGGGTCAATGCAGATTCATCCATGTCACACAACGTAACTCCTGAATCATGTGCTATAAAAAATGTATACCATTTAAATTAATGAGGGATCCAGACAGTAAATAGCAGAACTCAAAATTCTGATTTCTATGTTATTTTGCTTCAGGGTAGGATGTCAAATGAACTAAGGAGGACTTCTTAGTCATTGTATAAAACTGGACTTTGATGTATATATATGAACTCAGTTAAGTAATTTGAATTTTAAAAAAACATTTGTATCTTTAGACTTCATGAACAAAACAGCTATGAATTCACGAGGTAATTATCACCCTATTTCAGGTATGTGAAAAATAATTATTTCCTTTGTGTTAACTGAATAGTTCCTAGAAGGATGAAAATATGCATTTATTAACTTAAAGTTACATGTATGCACACAAAAGATAATTTTTGAAAAATTATGTGCTGGGAATTTTGGGTCATACACACCATGCAATGTAAAATGGACAAAGGTAATGAATGCACCTCTAATGTTTCTCACTTAAACCGAATCAAGCTTTTGATTTTCTTGTGCTGCCTTAAATGAAATGGTATTTGCACTTTTAATACATCTACAAAGCTCTAAAACAAGAAGACACTGTTCTAAAATATCTGATTTATAAGTTTTCATATCTTTGCAATAAGCCTTTTCTCACCCTCAGAAAAAACGTTCACTGACAGTGAACTGCTAAAAAAAAAGATATTAAAATATAAGAATTTTCTAACCTAATCCTCAAATTATTTCAGCTTTTGATTATTTCTCACCTGGCCTTAAATCAGTTCTTTAAAACCTTAAAAACTCATGTCCAGGTTAACAGAGTTCTTTGGAGGGCAGATTCCCATTTATTTACAATCCCCATATGGATTTATAGTGGTAACTGTAATTCTCAGGATAACTATACACATTCTATAACAATCTTACCTAAGTAACTTTACACTATAACAATTTTACCTAAGTAACAATCTAACAAAGAGGCGAGGGGAAGGAAGAGTAAACCAATGCACTTGGCATGAAAGCTCTTCTCTATTACAAAATAAAACTCAGCTATTAGTTTCAGGTGCAGAATGTAGCTACGACAGGGGGAGCCGGTGGCTGCCTGGGAAAATGAAGACTTGGCTGGTCCTAGTGATGAGGGGAGGACGAGAGCGGGAAACAGTCCTGTGCCAATAAGAAGCCCACACTTCGCTCCTCCCTCCACACGTTTGTGCATGGTTGAAAAGTGCCCCGACCCCACCCCACGCAAAAAGAAAAGCCAGGCTATGCGCTGAGGGGAGCCAACTGTGGGTTCTGAAAGCGAGAGAGGCAGGACGGCCGACTCTGAAGCCAAATACATCCGAGTTCGAATCCCCCTCTGTTTACCATCTGTGGTCACCAACCAAGATGGGTTAACAACAGCTTAGACAAGTTGGTTGATTCCCATGTCTTGGTTTCCCCACCTGGCAAATGGGCATGATATGATAAATCTTACCTCCTGGGTTGCGGGAGTTCTGCATAATACCCCTAGGGCGCCTGGCACTGTGGCTGACGCCCAGTGAGTGGTCAGCTCAATCAGTGGTCATCTGTCAGGGACTGTCCCCTGCACCAGCTGCTTTCAGCGTACCCCTGCAGCCTCAACGCCAAAGTCAATGTCTCCACGTCCCCTTCGGGTGTGCGGAGGGACTGAGCCCAGAGGGACCTCCCGCCCGGGGGAAGCCCTGCCGCAACCCGGGGTTCCCGGGAGAGAACGAGCTCGACCCCCACGCCTGCACGAGCCGGGCCCACCGCTCAGGGGGAAACCCGGCGGGAGCTCGAGAGAGAGAGCGCCGAGGCGATCGGGCCGCCGGACAGCTGGCAGGAGACGCGCTGGGTCCGGCGAGAGGGCGACCACGCACCTGTCCCGGCGCTCCCGGCCCCAGCAGCCTCCCGCAGCCCGTTCCCGCCCTGGCCGCTCGCACCCGCAGCTCCGCCGGCTATAGCTCTGCAGCTGCCAGCATTTCAAGCCTCAGCCGGCGCTGCTGCGGCGTCGCGCCCTGATGACGCAACGGGAGGGGGGGCACGAGAGTGACGGGCGCAGTCCACAGCTGGCAAGTTCCGGGCGGCTAGGGCTGGGGACCCACGGTGCGCGCGACTCGGGCGTCGTGCACCGCAGCGGGGTGGAGAGGGGGGTGGATCTGAGAGTAGCTGGGGTGCTCGCAAGCGTGTCTGTGTTGTGTGTGGCCAGGCGTGTGCTGCCTAGTCGCGCGGCGATTCCGCCTGGGCGCGGAGTCACGTGAGTGTGTGTGCTCCTGTCCGCGTCGCGCGAACGCTGCTCCTCTGAAAGTCTGCATCTCCGCCCGGCTCTCCTGGGAGCACGCACGTGGGTCGGCTGAGTTTACTTGTATAGGTGTGGGCCGTCTGTTTTGTGAGATTTGTAAGACTGCAGAACTTACTGGGCATGAGAGAGGTGGGGACTGGAATGGCCCTTTTGTGTAATTTTCCGAACAGGGATTTAGTGCCTTTTCCCTAAAGAAAGAAAATGAGAAATTCAAATAGAAACAAATAAGGCTTGGAAGAACCTGAGTCCACATTTCCCGGCCTTTAGTCCTTGAAACAAAATAGCAAAGAGCATGAAGAGTTTGTTTTTTTTTTTTTTTTCCCACAATATTTGTCTTGCCATTGACAAGGGCAGTGGTTAAAAAGAGATTAATAATTTATTGATAAAAGGTAAAAAGATAACCTTTTACCTGCACTTCAGCAACAGGCATGAAGTATGAACTAGCAGATGGGGAGGGGTGATGGGCTTCCTTGATGGCTCACAGGTAAAGAATCCGCCTTCATTGCAGGACACATGGGTTCAATCCCTGGGTCCGGAAGATACCCTGGAGTGGGGAATAGCAGCCCACTCCAGTATTCTTGCCTGGAAAAATCCCATGAACAGAGGAGCCTGGTGGGCAACAGTCCACAATGTAGCAAAAGAGTGGGACTGTACTGAGCACCCATATAGGCAGCAGATCGAGATACAAAGATGATTAAGGCCTAATCTCTGTCCTGGCGCCTCTGCTACCAGTCCCCACCTCCTCTACACGCATGAACCCTAACCCTCTCTGCCAGACAATCTCTGTCTCTGTCCACCCATCACAAACCATCCAGAGCTCCCCACAGTCCAAATAACTAAGCCTAGCATCTAAGACTTTCACAGAAAAGCCTCTTCTTTCCCCACCATTCTCCATCAGGAGCCCCTTCCTTTAGCCTCTCTGATTTTCCCTCATCAAGCCCTGGGCACTGGTACTCCTAACTCTGCTCACACCACTCTCCCCTAAGTTTGACAGTTCTTTGCTGATCTCAGTCTCCAAGCCTTCCCTCATCTTGTCCACCCTGTATACTCACACCGCCAAGTTCCATCTCACATATTTACTGTGGTGCCACAGCTTAGGTCTCTATCAGTTTCTGTCGTTCCTCCACAAGATTATGAGCTCATCATCAGTGCTTGTTTCTCAGGTAACACTACAGTGTATTCTTATAAGAAACACTAAGTAAATACTCGTTGAAGCTGAGGAACAAGAAGTAAAAGAAGCATCACTTCCCTTGCACTTTCTACTGATTATAAATCCATCCCAAAACAATTCAAAACAGCAGGAGTGATTATTCATTTAAAAAAAGATTTTGAGCTTCTTAAAGTCAAGGGCCCTGTTTTTATTCAACTCCCCTACACACACACACAGACACACACACACACCTTCGCCCCAAACACACACCAAAGTATTCAAGACCAGTGTTGACTAGAATAAGATAAACTCTCATCCCCAGATATCATGAAATTTGTGTACAGATTACTGGCCCCTGATGTGAAAGAAAGAAAAGGAGGGAAGAAAATAGAGGAAAGTTACAGGATTTGAAGTCACTGTTAAAGTAATGTGAAATGAAGTAGAGCATCACAGGAATGAAAATGTAAGCTAGAGGGGAAAATTAGTTGTCTTACATAGACTTCATTTGTATGCAACTATTCTGTAACACCCGTTGCACAAGAGTTTACTGCACCGAAAGGAGATGTGGATTGCGAAGCACAGATTACTTAATGAGGATTGTTTTGGAAACAAGTGACAACCTTGGCAGTCTTTCATCAATAGAACAGCAATAATTTATAGTAACCCAGATGCAGTCTAGCCAGCCAAGGCAGAGCAACAAGAACTGAATTTACTCTCCTGCTAACACAACAACAGCAAAAACAAAACAAGCAAAATATATTAAAAAGGCGGCTGTGCAGGGCAGTGCTCCATAAGGGAAAGGAAACGAACAAAGTTAAGCACTGTGATCGCCTCAGCTCACTGCCCAGAAAGAGTTGCCAGGCTATAGTGCAGACAGAGTTATCCAGCAAGAGCTAGGCAGACTTTCTGAGTTGAGGAGCTAGAACCAGGAGACCAGGAAGACCAAAACAGTTGGAGTTGGGAGAAGAGTACCGGAGAGGTGTTCTTGTTCCCACAGGCAGAGTGAAAAGATGCCCAGTAAACCTACGGGGCCAGGAATATAGAGCTTGATCCTGGCCCCTAGACTGGAAAATCTCATAATTTGCAACTCAGAAAGTCTCGCCTCAGTGCTCAGTTGCACCTGACTCTTTGTGACCCCATGGACTGTAGCCCGCCAGGCTCCTCTGTCCATGGAATTTTCCAGGCAAGAATACTGGAGTGGGTTGCCATGCCCTCCTCCAGGGGATCTTCCTGACCCAGGGATTGAATCTGTGTCTCCTGCATCTCCTGCATTGGCAGGCGGATTCTTTACCACTGGGCCACCTGGGAAGCCCCTTGCCTCAGTAGTGGGGTAAAATTAATCCTAGAATAAACACTGCTCTGGTCCTACCTAACAAATAAAAGGCAATCCCCAAAGGATCAAACTTCCCAAAGACAAAATGTTCCAAAACAAAGCACAAGAATACTTATAGGAAGTCAGAAATATTTAGCACCCAACAAGGTAAAATTCACAATGTTGTCCTTTCAATCAAAAGTCATCAGGCATACAAAATGAAGCAGGAAGCAATGAACCACAGTGAGCAGAAAAGTTAATAAATTGAAAGAATCGCAGAAATGACAGAGGTGATAGAATTGGTAAATACAGACACTAAAAAAATACTTACAACTATATTCTGTAAGTCCAAGAAATCAGAGGAAATATTGAATGTGTTCAGTAGATGTGGAAAACCTAAAAAGACCCAAGCGAACTTTGTGGCCAACCCAACTCCTGAAGGTAAACTGTGATAAGATAAAGATGTATACTCCAACTCTTAAAACAACTGTCATAAAAGCAAAATAAAGAGTTGTAGCTAGTACATCAATGAAGAAAATAAAGGAGAATCATTTTTAACAAGTCACTCAATGAATCCAGAAGGCTGTAAATGAGTAGAAAGGGGAAAAAATGGATTGATAAAGAGAAAAGACATAGCAAGATGGTAGATTTAAATTCATGCATGTAAGTAATCACCTCAGTTAAAAGGCAAAGATTGTCAGACTGGAGAAGAAAGAAAGAACCAATTGTATGTCATCTATTAAAATCACTTTAGATGTAAAGACAAATTGGTTAAACAATTGAAAAATAATGTACCATGCTAATGCTAATCAAAAGAAATATGGGTAGCTATATTACTATCATAAAAAATACATTTCAATACACAGAATATTACCAGAAACAAAGAGGATCATTTCATAATGATAAAGGAATCAATCCAACAAGGGGTAAAATGATTTTAAATATTTATGCATCTAATACAGAGCTTCCAAATATATGAATCAAAAACTAAACAGTCTTGCAAGGAGAAATAGAAAAATCCATGACTATAAACAGCAGTTCAACCTCTCTCTCCATAACCGAGCAAGTAGGCAGAAAATCAGTAAAGATGTTCAAGGCTTGTACAACACCATCGACCAACTGGACCTAGTTGACATTTATAGACCACTACATCCATCAACAGAATGTCATTTTTTCAAGTGAATACAGAATGTGTTTTAGTAAAACTTGCCATAAAACAAGACTCAATAGATTTATAAGGATTCAAATCACATGAAACATAATATGACAACAGTGGGAATTAGAAATCATTAATTTAGACATACCTGGAAAATTCCCAAATATTTGGAAACTAACATGTTTAAAAAAAACAAAAGCAGACCAAAAAACCCCCCATGGTTTGAACAAATAAGAATGAAAATTAGAAAGTAGTCTGAACTGAATGATGGTGAGAACACCCCTTATAAAGGCTGGGACTCTTACTCCTTGAAATACCACCTTGAGATCAGTGGTTGGAGTTGAGACCTGCCTTCTCTTCTGGGACTCTTACTCCTTGAAATACCACCTTGAGATCAGTGGTTGGAGTTGAGACCTGCCTTCTCTTCTAAGACAGATATTTTACTGCTATAAATGTTTCACTAAGTATTGCTTCAGCTCCATCTGTCAAATTATACCACGTGCTTTTTTTCTTCTGCGAGAGTATTATGAGAAGCAATGTCGACTGACTTGCCAAAATTCACTGATAAAGTATATATGACATTCCACGATCTCAGATATAACAGTTACTCTATCAGAAACTTTGAAAGGAAATAAAGTTTGTCCTGTCTTACTGTTACTGAATCCATGCTGTTCTCATCATCTGCTTTCCTCTAGATTCATTTTCTTTTTTTTATAAATATGTGTAGAACTCCTACTGCCTGCCAGGCAGCATAGGATGAGACCGTCTAGAAGACAAACTCCTGTTTGATCATTGTGTCCCAAAAGATTCAAAAATCAGCATCAAGTTCAGTAGAGTGTGGCCTCTAGAACTCTGTTGATTAGAGGCAAACACTGAGACCTGTCTGTCTGCTATCTATTCCTTGCAGGTTCCCAGCTATTAGAAGCCTGATTTTATGCAGGGTGATCTTTTGTCCAGCCCTGAGAAAATAATGAATCAAAGTATCTGAGTTAATGATGATAATCTTGCTTTCTAATATTCTGACTGTTCCTGCAGCCAAGGTGGTCTTATGATCCAGTTTTGGGCAATGACACCTAAGAGAAAATCAAACTTGAGGATTTCTGGAAAAGCATTTCTTTCCTGGTAAAAGGTAACCAATACAGTTGACATGTTTCTTTTTCAATCTTTTTCCTATTTTCTCTGCAACTTAATATCCAAACCCCACACTACCAATCACACAAGACTGGTTTTTAAGCCACTTAAATCTTGTTTTCTGTTGCATGTTCTGTTGCTCAGTCATGTCTTACTCTCTGCGACCCCATGGACTGTCACCCACCAGCTCCTCTGTCCATGGGATTTTCCAGGCAAGAATACCAGAGTGGGTTGCCATTTCCCACTCCAGGGGATCTTCCCAACAAATTGTATTCCTGACTCATCTTTAATTTTTAAGCACAGTTCTGGCTGCTAGAATAACTCAGGTGTCTGGAGGGGAAAGAGTGATGACAAATAGTTCCTGCTAGTGTATCACCCTGGGGAATGGCAATGGATGTGACCTTGGAACCTGCCATTTAGAAAGTACCTTAGGCCAGAAGAGAATGGGACCCCCACCCCCCGCCCCGATTCACATTTACCACATTTATGACAGAACCGGTACTTCAGTCTGACAGAAAATGGCTTCACAATAGACAGCTAAAAACTTCAAATAAGCCAGGCAGGAGGCAGTCTAGCTTCTGGGAGAGTTTCCTTGGCAGCTTCCTTCAAGCTTGGCAGAAGCCTTCAAGCTTCTGCTTGACGGGGCTGATGGCCCACCCCCACCCCAGGAAGGCAGGCAGAAACTAGATAGGGTTCCAGGCTTTTGGTCACTAGCAGGGCCTCAGGCCCTGATGGCTCAGCAGATAAAGAATCCTCCTGCAATGCAGGAGACACAGGAGATGCAGGTTGGATCCCTGGGTTGGTAAGATCTCCTGGAGTAGGAAATGGCTAGCCACTCCAGTATTCTTGCCTGAAAAATCCTATGGACAGAGGAGACCAGTGGGCTACAGTCCAAAGGGCCACAAAGAGTCGGACATGATTGAGTGACTATGGATGTAGGGCCTCAGGGCAGGATACCAGCTCTGGAGTTGGAAGTGGGACACTGGATCAGTAACTGCTAGAGCTGGGTAATTAGCTTCCCAGTTAGTTTTTTTTTTTTTTTTTTTCCCCAGTTTATAACTGTTAGCTCGTTCTCAAGAAAGGAAAATTATTTCTCCTTCTTCGGGAGTGTAGCCAGGCTCTGTGGTTTAAGTCCCAAAGTTCTGTTGAAGGTGCCTAAGTCAGTGCCACTAGCGGTCATTTTGTTCCTGAAAGAAGACAAAATCTGAAGGGCCCTTTGATTCCCCTGTGCAATCAAGCTAGGTTGGGTGAGAGGGAGAGGTTGTCTTGAGTGGGGGTGGGGGAGGGCATGGAGACTGCAGTGAAGCTCCAACAGCACCTGGTCACCGGTGACCAATATTAGATAAAGTAATGGGAAGGGCCGCTCTAAGTGAGGAGCAGCTACGCTGAGGGGAGGGTGTGAGAAGGATGGGAAAGAAGACCAGAAAAGATCTTTCCAAGAAGAGGGGACTACACCTGCCAAGGCCCCGAAGGAAGACAGAGCTTGGCAGAGAGGACTGGGCAAAAGCCAGTGTGGGCTGGAGGGAGTGAGGGGGAAGGTGGTGGAGGGAGGGGTTGGGAAGACAGAAGGGGCCAGATAGAGCAGGGCATTTTAAGCCGTAGTCAGAAGTTTGGAAAATTAGAAAGAAAGCGGTGATGTGTCACACAAGTTGAGGAGGAATCCACATGCCCTTTACTCTATCAAGATTAGAGAAGAATGCATCAAAACAGGATCTCTGGACTCAGACAGCCTGGAGAGAGAAATGCGCCTTGATTCAGGAACTTTGGGGTAAGCAGGGGCCTGCCTGGTGCAAATTGGCCTCAAAGCATCTAGGTAAGAGGTAAGTCAGTACATTTTGTAAGCTGCCACTCACTGGCCAATTATTACATGCCAAGCACTGTTCTCAGTACTTCATAGGCATGATCTCAATCAGTTCTTTGTATCAGTCACAGTGCAGTGTGGAAAAGAGCCCGTGCCAGACAGCCACTAGCAAACTTGAATAGAGTTCTGCTCAGAAAGTTCTTAGAAGAACTGAAAGGACCAAAGGGGACAGTGAGGCAGCCCGTAGCAGTAGAAGATCACTACCTTCCCTGGGGCAGGAGTGACATAGCCAGGTGCTAGCAGAGCCAGGAACCAGAACCAACTAGGCAACAGCTGGGACCAAGGAGAGACAGGCTGCCTAAGAGGAGCCGAAATCACCCTGGAGTTGTCCCTGGGGAAAGAGGGGGCCACTCTCCCTGGCTTTTACGCCTTTCTGGCTTCCCATCACCTGCCAGTCCTCCTATTGAAGGGCTGAAGTAAACTGCAAGGGAGTCTAAGGAATGAAGGTGCAGGGGCTGCCTACCCCACTCACTCCCCCAGCCCCTCCCCAGACAATGAGTAGAGTCGAGAAGGGTGCAATTGGATCTGAAAGCAAACAGACAAATAAGGTGCCCGTCCTCCTGGCAGCCCCATGAGCTAAGAACTGTAAATCCCCACTTTCCATATGGGAAAACTGAGGCACGGGGAGAGGTAAATCTGGTATGTGGAAGAACCCCAGTTTGAAATCAGACCCCTCCAATTCTAGAGCTCAAACGTATAACTGATATGTTATTTAGTCAGTGTAGATGAGAGCTTAGGAGTTAGGACTGGGCCACCAGATCCCAGGTCTGAAAAGCATATCTTCATGTTAAACCCCACTCCATGAAGGAGCTGAGGATAGTGATACTCAGAGGGGTTTGGCCTAAAAACTGAGCTGCTGCCAGTCGGGATATCAGTGGACTAACCCGGAGTTCTTCCAGCAGAATGTCTGAGAGTTATGCCAGGACTTTGAAGACAGGCCACCTAGGTTCCAGTCATGAAAGTGAAGTGAAAGTCACTCAGTCATGTCTGACTCTTTGTGACCCCATGAACTATATAGTCCCCGGAATTCTCCAGGCCAGAATACTGGATTGAGTAGCCTTTCCCTTCTCCAGGGTCTTCCCAACCCAGGGATTGAAACCAGGTCTCCCACACTGCAGGCTGATTCTTCACCAGCTGAGCCACCAGGGAAGCCCATGAATACTGGAATGGGTAGCCTATCCCTTTTCCAGGGGATCTTCCCAACCCAGGAATCGAACCAGGGTCTCCTGCATTGCAGGCAGATCCTTTACCAACTGAGCTACTAGGTTCCAGTCAGAGTTCTGCCTTTTCCCAGCTGTGTGCACCTGGGAAAGTTCTGAGCCCCTATTCTCTCATTTAAAAAGTGGATTTGCTACATATGGCTATGTACATCTTAACCTATGGCTAATTCATGTTGTTGCATGGCAGAAATGAAACCAATATTGTAAAGCAACTATCCTTCAATTCGAAATAAATTTTAAAAAAAAAATTTTTAAGTGGATTTGCTAACATTCCCTTACTTACTGGGTTACTTTGAGGTAAAATGAAATAATGTATACAGATAATTAGCATATTGCCTGCCAAGTGGTGAGATTTACTAGATAGTAGCTATTATTATGATTGTTGTTGGTCTCCTCTTGCATAGATTTCAGAGACAAAAGAGATATCCTATTTCTTTGAGCCTAAATCCTGCAAATATTTGTCCTGAAACCTTCCAAACTCATTTGAGCCATTAAGGTTACTTTGTTCTGGGGAGAACATCATGGTATTGGTCAGGATGGAATAGGTTGCAATTCAGTAACAAATGTCTCGGGAGTCCTGAGACAACAAAGATTATCTGCCTATGCTACATGGAAATTGTGGGTTACTACAGGGCCTTATAAAGTCACTGAGGGAGGCTCCAACTTGACAGTGCTTCCTCCATTGCTGAGGCTGGGACCAGAGGGTGTAGCGAACCATGCACTAGGTCTTAATTCACATCACTTCTGTTCCCATTTCATTAGATAAAGCGTCATATGTAAGCAAGAAGAGTGAAGAAGTGTAATCCCACCATGTGCCCAAAACAAGGTAACTAAACATTTATGAACAACGCTAGTGACTATCAGAACAATCTCAGTGAAGCTTTTGATTGGGCTGGATAAAGCAAAGGCCCCAGTCTGGAATGAAAAGATTCAGGAGCCTCTAACAGGCCAGAACTACCCTATATGACATAATAAAAGTTTATCTTTTTTGAGAAATGTTTTTGTTGTGGTCACACAACATAAAACTATTTTAACCATGTTTAACAGGACACTTCAGTGGCACTGAGTCCATTCATAGTGTTGTACAACTCTCACCATCATCCATCTCCCAAATTTTTTACCTTCCTAAACTGAAACTCTGTCCCCATTAAATACAAAGTCCCCCTTCCCACCCCCTACTCCCCCACACCAGTCCCTGGCATCTACCAGTGTACTTTCTAACTTTATGAATTTGACTATTCTAGGTACCTCATACAAGTGGAATCAAACAGTATTTGTCTGTACCTACTGTGTATTAGAATGCAGTTTTTAGGTTGACTTAACGTATACCCTACAATTAGGTTTTTTCTTCCCCCCTCTGCTATACAGTAGGTTCTCATTAGAAACCTATTTTATGCATAGCCATGTGTACATGTTAATCCCAATCTCCCAATTTACCCCCCTTCTTTTCCCTGTTGGTGTCCATACATTCTTTCTCTACATCTGTGTCTCTATTTCTGCTTTGCAAATAAGTTCACCTCTACTAGTTTTTCTAAAAGTTTGTCTTTGTTGTGCCTAGAATTGCACCTCTGAAGACATTATGTCTTTTAGGAAAATCTTTTCTTCCTAAATATTACTAAAGACCACTTCTCTGAAAACCACTGTCGGTTGTTGGAACATATGATCCAAGAAGGTTTGTGGAGCTGAGCTGCTGACTGAAAACAAAGCAGCTTGTCTTCTGAAAGAGGGATCCTAATTGGGCTAGACTGTGCTTGCCCAGACTTAGCCAGGACCTTTCTTCTGTTGCATAACCTGCTGCCAGATTCTTGAATAGTGATGGCTTGTTGAGCAAGCTCAAGCTCTGGGTGTAAGCCTTTTCTCTGCTTTCACAACCAACCCCATGTCCTGCTGGATTGCCTTCTACCCACCTGAATATTTTTTCTTGGCATCTTTTGCTAGCTCAAGGCCCTCCTTCATTCTCATTTCACACTCTGTCCTTAGCAGACCAGGAACCTAGGAGTTGTTCTTAATTTCTTCCCACATTCGATCTGATACTAACATCTGACAATTTTATCTCAGCTTTCAAACTCATCTCCTTTTATTTTTCTCTCTACCTGAACTGTGTTATTTGAGTTCACCACCTTCCCTGGAAGCATAACAGCTAACTACTAGGATACCTCATGTCTGCTTTCTACCCATCACCCTCCCGAACATGCCACACATCAACCAGGATATACATTTGAAAGTACAACACAGACAGTGTCAAACACCTCCATCTCTCTGCCTGATCCCCACTCCAACTGACGAAAATCTTTTCAACTATTCCTTTAGAACTGCCAGTGCCTGGCACATTCCACCCTTGTTAATCTCACCACCCTCATCTCCTCCCACTTGCCCTCTTTTTCTCTGACTTCAGTCACCATGACTTTCTTTCAGTTCCTAAGAAAAAGGGACTCAGTCCTCCCTTTGCACAAACTACCTTCTCTGCCAGCAGTGGTCTCCCCCATAGCCCTCTTTTTCCTCCCACTCATCCTTCATATAACATAGTTCAAATCTCACCTCCTCGTGAAAAACTTTTTGACCCTCAGACTAAGGCAGGTCCCCTGTCATACACTTCTTCTTCTCCAGGGACCTTATCACAGTTTTAATGAATATTAATTAATTGTAGAATTAGCCACATATAATTAGCCATCATCTTTCCCTCTTAAATGTCTATCTTAACATCTCCCATCCCCTTCCTTTTTATCCCTAGCACCTAATAGTGCCTTGTACAAAATAGATGCTTAAGATCTATTTGTTAAATGTCTAAATACAAGACACAATTAATCAACAATTAATAAAGAGGGTGTGAATGGCTATTACATTGGTAAGGAGTCCTGGACACAGATAGCTCCGGGGACAGAAGTATTCCAGGAGAGATATATGAACCTAGAGTTTTGGGGGCTCAGGACTCACATGTCTTGGGGAAGGCATGTACCCAAGTCTGACGGGAAGGTAGGAAGCAGATTTCCCATTCCTCTCCTACACCCACTTCCTGAGCCATAGTAATGGGAACCACATAATGCAAGGGGGAACAGAGGCCCGGATCCTCGGGGGTAACCAGGACCACAGTGGGAGGTGGTCCACCATGGATAAGAACGCCACAGCTGAGAGCGAGGCAAAGCGCGCGAGTGCCCGATACGCTTGAAGGAAGGGACTGGAAAACACTTGAAAGGGAAAGCTAGACATGACTGGAGACAGACGTATTTTTATTTTTCTTCTCCTAGAATCAGTCTTTGTCAAAAAGGAAAATACCCAGGAGAATAACTTTCCCAAAAGAAAATCTTAGAACATCTATGTCCCCAAAAGTAATGAAAGTAAATTTATTTAAAAGTGTTCTAAAAATGAGCCTTAGTTGAACTACAATTGATCTTTCCTCTAATTAGACTTAATAAGTTTCTAGCTGACTTTGAACTCATTAGAAAAAAAGAATAAATGCAGAGTAGTTTTGTCTCTCCTTGTCCTCTTCATGAATTTTTTTTCTCTTTTAACTTACAGTTTTCCCAAAAGAAAATCTGTCCAAAGTAAAGAGTGTTATCAACCCAGTTTCCAGTGATCTAAATTACCTGATATAAAGTGAAACCCCAATAAGCATAATACAATTGACTGTGGCTTTAACCAAATATTTTCTGCTGGTCATCATCATATTACTCCATAAAATATTTGAAATTTGTTACAAGGATGACCTTCAACATGAAGTAAGGTATTAAACAACAGGCTTTCCATAATTGAGGGTCATGGGTTGAAATCCTGTCTCCTAGGTCCACTTTGTCATTCTGCTGTCTTGGTGTGGGATTAAGTCTGACCCTTCACTCAATTAAGATGACTTCCTGTTGCATATTCAATTTTGCTTAGAAGATGGCAAAACATTTCCCCCTTTATGAAACTATGTTAAATATTTTTTCCCCAGAGGGTCTCTGTTCTAGCCCTGTGTTCCTATCTTACCTCTATATGTAAATTTAGCCCACATACATGAATTGTAGAATTCCTAGTAGCCACTAGAGGCTACAGGTGGGATTAAACAGACCTTAATATCCACATGTTGGTTTTCCTATAGATTATTTATAAGTGATTTTCTTAAAGAACAGGCCATCTAAATTTCTAAGTCACCTGCTCATTAATTTTTTAATAAATATAAACTAGGCAAAGGGTGAATTATATCTAAAGTCCCATCAACTAATTAACTCCTGGAGTGAAAGAACTTTAGCCTCCCAAAGATAAGGTTTAGCTATCTTTAAGCTCTGCAGGGCAATAGTATGCCTTATGTACACAGCAGAAATTTCTTAGTGATAATAAGAGCTACAATGATAAAATTATCTACTTGGTCAGTCACCACACTTTATAAACCATGGTGATTCAGCTAAATTCAAATTAAATAGAGTAGTCAGCTGGCTCGCCTTTGCACATGACCTGCAGTCTGTTTTTATTTATGAAACCAGAGCTGCCACCTTTAAAAATCCTGTCATTAATGAGTCCTGGGCTTCATGGTTACAACATGGCCACTATTCAGACACATCCAAAATTATAATTATTCTGAGCTATTAATTAAAGCTGGACAAACTATATTATCCAGAACAATGAAGGGTCTTGGGATGCTGAATATAAAACTTAATGTATGGTTTTAAACTGTGCTTGCTCCATTTCCCTCATCTGTAAAACGAGACTAATAACTGTACAGACTTTATAGAGTTACTCTGAGGAATAAGAGTTAAAATCCATAAGGCTCTAGGACGATGTCTATGAGAACTATGTAGTGTTTGCAGTCATAATAAGAATTCCCAGGAAAACGTGCAGGTCCTCTAGAAGGAAGGTTGCACTTGATCAAGTTATCAATCCCACTTGCTTTCACAGATCAGGCTTGGTAAATGTGATTTTTGAGAATCACCAACTTCCCCAGCTCCAACTCTACAAATTTCCCTTTTCCACTTAGAAAAGTTCTAGAATTTTCCTTTGAAATGCACACTACAGATTGAGTCAGTAAAGTCTTTAAAGCAGTAGTTCGTAACTTCTTAGAATTAGGGAACACTTTGAGAGTCTAATGAAATTCTAGACTTTCTCCTTTTAAAAAAATGTATATGTAAAAAGTTTCTATTACATTTCAGGGGGCTCATGACCCCCATCCAGGATCATTCATGGACCCCAGATTTTAAGAATCAGTGTTTGAAAGCATGGCTTGGAAGAGAGCCACCTTCATATCTTGCTCTTTTAACAATGTCTGAAACAAAATGAGACAGACACACATACTTGCACATTGTAAAGGAAGTATTAATTACTGTTAGCCAGGGGAAAAGGGGGCCAATAAATAAAGGGTTTTGATGAGGATAAAGATGATGAAGGAGGAGGAGGATGAAGAAGAGAACACGAGAGGGAGGAGGCGTCACCCCAAGTGAATCAAGGTTGATAAACTAAATGCACACTTCTACCTTCAAATGAGCCACACATGCAGCAGGGCTTTGAACTGGCAAATACTGTATGACTGTTATTATTGGCAACTCAAGGCAGTTTATCTGATTGTATCACAGCTTTCTTTTCAACCTCAAACAGGTAAAATATTATCACTGGGGCTCTTCACCCCTGTTCCTTGGCTCAGACACAAAAGAAATGCTAATTAAGGGAACTGAGCTGTGAATTTTGAGTGACCCTAGGGACCAAATGGTTATCTGGTTGTCTTAAGTTGTGGGAAATTTGTTAGGGGGTTTTAAAATTACATTAACAGTTTTTTACCTTAAGTGCTCCACCTGGAGAAGCATTAAAGTCTCCTGATAAAGAATGATTTCGAAGAGGTAATAGCATCGGCCAGAAGACCTCTGGGGTGAGTCAAGGGTACTGTAAGGAGAAAAGCCCGAGTGAGGTGGGTATGCCCAGCTGGGGTGGTGAGATGGGTTTGCCACTCTGACTCCAGCTCACGAGGGCCCCTACGCGTCTCCTGTTTCTAACAGTGATGAATGCCAGAAACCCAAAAGGAAGACTAATATATTTACAACAAAGATCACAGAACGAGGCCAAGGACTCGGTTACATTTCTGCCCCATTACCATCTTAGATTGCATCCATGCCTCTAAAAGCCATCTTCCCAGGGTCTCCAAGCAATGACATATTCTTACCTGTGCTGACCTCTGCTCCTTGGTCTTCTACCATCACCACCCCCCGCTTACTGTGCCCCTATCCCCAAGGCCATCACTTTGTTCTTGGACCCTCCCAAGCTCACCCCTGGCTCAGGGCTTCTGTATTTATTGTTTCGGCCAGGAACATTCCTTCTCTAGATATTTGCATGGCTGACTCATTCTTATGTTTAAGTCTCAGCTCAGGTAGCAACTGAGCCGAGTCTGTCCCCTGCCCTGTCACCTGCTTTATTTATAGCACTCGTCCCTAGCTGGAAATAACCCCTTGATTTGTTTTCTTCATATTGTCTGTCTTCCCCATTAGAATGTAAGCTCCACTAGCGTGGGGATCATCTATGCCTTGGTCACAGCTGCAGCACCCGAGGCTTAGTGCAGAGAAGGCACTAGACATGTACTTGTTGGCTAAAGGAATGAATGATCATCATAACAGCTACATTTATTGAGCTCTTCCTCTGTGCCAGGCACAGAGCTGCAACTTTTTATAAATACCATCTCACTGAATTCTCCCAGCGGCTCTCCAAGATGAGCCTCTCTTATCCCCATGGTACAGATTAGGTATCAGAGAGGTGATGAGGCTTTTCCAATGTCAAAGCGAGTGAGTAATTAAGACCTGATTTGAATCAAGCTGTATTTAGCTCCAACGCAGACTTTCTAAATTAGGAGTCAGTAGGCTTCTTTTTTTTTTTTTTTTCCTGTAAAGGGTCAGATCATAAATATTTAAGGCTTTGCAGGGTCCCTATCACAACTTCTGGACTCTTGTAGAAAACAACCATGACAGACATAAACAAGGGCATGTGGCAGCGTGCCAGCACAAGTCTGTTTACAAGAGGGGGAAGGGTTTGGCCTATGATTCACAGATCCTTCCTTTACATCATAATTCTAGCTATGCTTTCCTAGAAGGGGATTAAACACAAGAGGAGGAGGGGAGTAAAATAAAAACATCACAATGTGTGCTCATCAAATAGGAAAGACAGCAAGTGGATTAACTAAGTTTAAAAAGGCAAATAGATAATGAAATTCAGGTGGGAGTTGTGACTCTACTGATTCAACTTTTCGGCTGAATTATAACCATCACTGAAGATAACTGGAGAGTTTGGTGCAGACAGGGAAGCCTGGCGTGCTGCAGTCTGTGCGGTCACAGAGTCAGACATGACTGAGCAACTGAACAGCAAGGTATTCTGTTTGAACCACGGTCCCATTCATGTTGCAATGACAGGTGATCTCACCTGCCAACATGCGAACAGACCCACATACCCTGCATCCCAGCAGGCCCAAGGTAGGCAAGATTGAAGGACAGAGTAAGCCAAGGCACCCTGATTGCTAAAACTCTTCCTCTCTCCACCACTGAGCCTGAAAACTTCAGTCTCTTCTTCCCAAGCAAATGTCTGAGTTCACTGGCAAGAGGTGAAAGATGTGAATCACAGGTCGGAGCCAACCCAGAGACATCTCTTGAAGCCTCGTTGAGGAGGTGAACATACTGGATGCCCAGCTGTTTAATCAGAGTGGCTCTCAAGACTGAATATCAACATGAAAGCAAAAGATCAACTCACCAGAACCTTGAGCCTGGGTTGAAAGGTGAGAGCTGAACTTTGGGAAGATGGGAGGCAGGAACAAAGATGCTTTCTGTAGAGCTCGGCTGGTGTGTGGGCAAAGGCTGGTGTGGGCTGCAGCCGTGGAGGACAAAGCCTCCTCACTGCACAGTTTTCCTCTCGGGCAGCCCTAAGGCATCAGAAACACGGTGGATAAAAGACTCATTTCTCTCTTACCCTGAAGAAAGAATCCCTCTGGAAACAGCATATGATTCTTTTTTTTTTTTTAACATATGATTCTTATCTTAGACCAATAGGTGAATTTTCCTCTGTCTGTATGCAATTTTCTAAACATGGGCTTAAAATGTTTGAAGAATGACAAAGTCAGGACCCTGAACCTTCTCTTCTCCGAGGCCTGCATGTGTGCTTTCTTGTAAAATCCAATTATAAGAATGCTGCCGAGTCAGTTTAACCAGAGTCCCCACATTTGACCTCTGATTAGGTTCCTTATCCTCTGCCATCTCCCCAAGTGATATCTGACACCTTAGACTTTCAGCAAAGAATCCTATTAGGTCAGTCCACCCAGAATCCCCCTCATCCTTGATGTTTCCTCTTGGCAATTTTCTACCCACTGACCCCTAACCTGCTCCTTAGCTATAAATCCCCACTTGCTCAGGCTGTACTTGGAATTAAGCTCAGTCTCTCTCCCCTACTGCAAAATCCCATTACAGCAGTCTCTATATTTATCACAGTGGTCTTGAGTGAAGCCTGCCTTGCCATCTTGAACAAGTGCTGTTGATACTTTTTTTTCTTCTAACACAGAAAGGCACCTCCAGCATGGTAGAATCAGCATCTGAAGGGGAATCTAGAGATGCAATATCTGCATTAACAAGCAAAGATGTCCTGGGTACCTCTTCCCACTCTCTTTTTTTTCTGAGCCTGTTTTCTTATCAGTAACATAGCAAGTTAATTTTATACCTTTTCATCCATCTTTTTGTCTGTTTAACATCTACTGTATGTATTGTTATTAATATTCATATTTAAGATCCTTTCTACTATTATAAAAATTGATTTCTATTGAATACTTGGTATTTACCAGAATTGTGCCATATGCTTTCCATATGTTCTCATATTTAATTCTCACAACATCCCTATGAGGAGAAACCCTTCTGATTGCAGACTCACCAGTATGACAGCTCAGGTTCAGGAAGGTAACATAAATTGCCCAAGGTCAACTGGAGAGTATTTGGCAGAGTTGGAATTTGAGCCTGAACCTTTTTTCTTTGAGAACTGCACTGTCTTCATGAGCCTTGGAGCCCCTGGTCAGCATCTAAATGGAGAGGAAAAATGCAGATTCAAACTCTCTTACCTAACTTTTTATTACTGCACCACAATTTCTCTCACTGATTCAGGCTATAAAATACCGGGGTGTTTTTCCTGGAGGAGATAGTGCTGGACCTGCCAGGAATGTTCAGTGCATGGTCTTTACCCTTGAGACGCTTAAAACCCAGGAAAGATGATAAAACCCATGACTTTATCCATGCCCCAGGAGTCCAGATAACCCACAAAGTGCTGTCATCCTCGATGCCTTAGGGTCATTTTTATGCTAAACCAACAGCAAACAATGGCATCTACAAATCTCTGGTTATTGGAGAATCTTTTCTCTTTGCTAAGGAGAGGCAGTCCCTTTATGGATGGACCAAGTTAACAGTCTAGTGATATAAGCACTCCTTGAAACAAACTGTTAAAATTTATTTTTTGAGCATATCCATATTGACTTGACAGGGAGGAGGTTGCAGGCACATGGTAGGATAAGGGTAGATTCCCAGAAACAGAAGAGCAAGGCTGGCAAAGTTACCGGTTTGTGCAGAGCTGACTCTTGGGGTGGAGGAGAGAAAAGAGGAATGATTTTAATTATTGAATGTCTATACGATCTAGGTGCTTTTATATACACTAAGCATTAGGTCTTGACAACAATTTATAGTTTCTATTTGACAGATGAGACTAGCAAGATAGACAATGTGAATTTGTATGACTCAGGGAACTCAAACAGGGGCTCTGTAACAACCTAGAGGGTTGGGATGGGAGGGAGATGGGAGGAGGGGACACATGTATATCTATGGCTAATTCATGTTGATGTTTGGCAGAAACCAACAAAATTCTATAAAGCAATTATCTCTCACTTAAAAAATAAATACATTTTTAAAAAAGAACATTGTTTCAGTAAAAACTAAAAAAGAAAAAAAAAACCCAAATAGGACTTCTAGCTCTTTTTTTTTTTCAATCTTTACCTCAGTGCCTGTGTAGACACCTTCCTACTCTAATTCAGATTTTCATAAAGCAGATGGCACTAGAATACCTGTATATTTAGGCTGTAAAAACTAATACAGTGTAGAACATACAATCTCAATAAAATAGGATGAATTAACAACTCCTAATGTGGTTTCTCAAACTTAGATGTCATCTGATCCAATAGTTCCCCACTGGGGATATTTGGAAATATCTGGAGATACTTCTTGTTGTCACAAAAGAGTGGAGGTGTACTACTGGTATACAGTGACTAGGATGCTGCTAGCATCCTACAATGCACAGGACGGGTCCACAAAAAATTATGACCCCTAATGTCAATAGTGCCAAGGTTGAGACAATCTAATCCAACCAAACGTGATTCACTAGGAAACCATGACCCAGAGAGATGAAGAGACTTATCCAGGGCCATACATCAATCATATGGCTGGTTGATGACATCCCCTGGAGCCTTCTACAATTGTTTCTTGCCAGACCTCAAGGCTAACCAGCCGGAAGGCTGCCTGTGGTAAGAGAGACCGGTTCAGTGGGAAGGAAAGCTCATGTTGGCATAATGGCCCAGGTAAACCAAACATAATCGCACCAGTTCAAAAGGACCACAACTCTTCAGTCTGGATCATCCCCTGAATAAGCAGCAAGGGAGGTTCTGGAACTAGGAGACCAGAACGCAGAACACGGAGTATTCAGCTGGAAGCCTTTACTGCCCACCAGCTTCATCCTCCCACTCCTTCCTTTCCTGAGGGTTGCAAACCAAACACAATCATCAAGTCAAAAAAATTTTTTTTCTTTTAATAATTAAATAGGCAAGTTAAAAATATTAATGATTAAGTGGTCATATTAGGTCAAGTAGAAATTGCCAGAAACTGAGTCTCTCTAAAGCATACTAGTCATTTGCATTGTCATTGTCACCATCAACAATTTTTAGACCACTTATGTGTCAACAGACATGCTGGGACCCAGGGGAGAGATGGGCAGGAGAAGAGGATCTCCACCAGAAACACACAGAAGTTATATCTTTGACCCAAGAAGCATTAAGTCCAAATGTGAGAGTCTCCTTTGCAATTGCCAGCACAGAGCAAAGCCCACGTTGCAAAACAGGTCAAACAAAGCCCTTCTTAAAGCTAACTAGCTAAACCTTGTATGAGTCACTCATTTTAAACACCTTTTAATACAAACATTCAACTTTAGCCCAAGAATTTGGACTTTACCACTTGTATAATATTACTGGGATTTGGTTCGCCTGGTGGAAATTCTCTTCTACCCATCAAGCCTTGGGGGTGGGGGGGGGGGGATTTTCAATGCCCTAGATAATACCTGGAATGGCAGATAACCAAGTGCAGTATGGGACTTCATCTAACAGAGCAGATGCTTGAGCCCCAAGGTCCCCTAAACTAAGAAGGTAGGCAGAGGGCCCCCCAAAAGGCAACTTTGAGCTAGAGTACCAGCATCTTTTCCAGTAAGTCTCTAAGCTGCATCTCAGTGGAAGATGGGGATCTCAGTTAACACAGTTCTGCAAGATCAACTTTTATCTTGAAATTTTAATGAAAAATTAAACATCCTGATAACAGTGAGTACTAATGGCTTTTATTTCCATCGCAAGTGCTTTCTGAGACGGATAATTCCCTTTTAGATTTTCATGAGTTTGACCCAGAAATTGGATATTCAAGGCATTAAACATACAGAAGCCTGGGCCGCCAAGAAAACAGTAGAGTCTATTTAAGGACTGGGCTGCCACAGGCAGCTAAGTGTCTTGGGCGAGTGAGTGGAATTTGAATACAGCAGCTCTCCCATTCTGCTGCAGACTAGAAAATCAGATACTAAGACAGACGGCCCAGGGGCTCCTGCTTGGGTTTGGACATAGGTGTTAATTTCAGTGATGAACAGCTTCTTGGGCAATGATTCCCAAACCTTGAGCTATCGCTTTTTTATTCAGCCCAGCCAAAATATTCAAATTCAACTCAGCAGAAATGGACAATCTACAAACATCATCATGTAACAAAAGAGAAAAATGTTTTAACAGCCCAACAAGCAGGACCGACAGCTTCTCAGAACAGTGGGAAGTTTCTCAAATTGAATATCCATGGCCATCTTAAAGAGCTGCTACTTTGTCCTCAGGTCTTATGTCATCATAGACTAGAAAAACCTCATAGACCAGCACCCATCTGCAGTCTGGAGTCTGGGTATTGTGAGCAGCCACTGGAATTGTGTGAAGAATTAGGCTTGAGACTCAACTTAAACAGAGAAGATATTCCAGGGCAAGGATAGGGAGGAGTTAGGGGGTGAGAATGGGGGGCAGCAGTTTCCCTGAGAATAAGCTGCTCTGCTCTCTGGAGGCCCTCTGCACACTGTACTGTCACACTACGCTGCTTGCTTAATTACCCGTCTCTCCCACTGGGCTTTGAGCTCCTTGAGAGCAGCGTCTGTGCCTTGTTGCCCCGAGTCCCAAGGCTAATGAGATGTGGTCGTGTGGCAAGGGGGCACTGGAAGGAGCAATGGCAAAGCACAAGGGACACACCGTGCTGCTTCAAGACCCACATGATCTGAGGATCTGGAGGGCACATTTTCTATTATCTAATCATGCATGCCGTTTCTACCTGGTGGAGTAAAAGGGGTTCCACCTCCATCCTACCTGGCAGGCTCATCCTGAGTATCAGCCCACAAAAGAATTAAAATGTGCCCAAGAGGAGCTTGGTGGGGGTCAGGTGCCAGGGGACCCCTGAGCGATGGCTCAGGTCTGAAGCTGTTTGGGCAGCAGCAGGACTGCAAGTGGGAGCAGCCAGCCTCCTGCCCACTTGCTGCTCGATCCTCCTGTTTCCCCACTGTCGAGTCTGAGAAGGGTTCTCAGTTCCAAGGTTTTCACTTTTCCCAGACCCTTGTTCCTCATAGTCACATTCTGGAATTGACTCAAAGAAAAACATCACTGACACTGTTACCAGGAGCTCCCAGGGTTAAGCTCCACAACAAGCTCCCCTTCCCTGCAGAGAAAGTCCAGCCCACAGGGAAATGGATGTTGCTTTCTTTCAAGACTCATTTTGGGTGTTTTGTTTTGTTTTGTTTTTCAGTCAACCTGATTTCTGGCAGGACGCTGAAGCCCAATAGACAGGGCCAACTTCAGCTGAACTTCCTGCCAGCCCCACCGGCCACTGGATGGAAGCCAGATGCAAAGCTCACGCAGCAAATGTGCTGAGAGAAGGGGAGGATAGGGTGGGGAGACAACACAGGAGCCCAGGAGTGATGACTGTGCGTTTTCATTAGCTGACTCAGTGCAACAACCAGGAGCCCCGTTAAACATCTGAAATGCAGCCTAGGGGCTGAAGAACTAGGTTCCACGTTGATGGGATTAGTGAAGGTGTTGGTTCTGGGAACTGAATGGGGACGGTGAGTTTCCCATTGCAAACATCCTGCCATTTTCCTCTTTTGACCTGTTGGGGAGAATTGACCTCGGGGTACCACTCACTATTTAAAGTCTTGCTGGAAATGGTCTTTGTCTAGTGTATTATTTACAACATAGCATCTCTTTTCCTTTCTCAACATCCAGTCTTCTGTGACTCTCCCACCAAACAGGGTCTGAAGTCCCGAATCCTGGTGAATTCAGTTACATGCCTTAAGATATCAATCCTCCTGCCTGCTACCTGCTGCCTGCTCCCTACTGCCATGCCTGCTCCCTTCAGCCATCACTGGCGAAAACACTGATGGCCCTGGGAGGTCCTACTAAGCCTTGTGACCATTGAGCAACAGGTGGGAGTTGGCTAGCAGACAACTGAAGGCAAAAGAATGAAGCCCCAGCTAAGGAAGAGGGGGTGGAGGGAGAATTGATTTGTTTCTGAAGGTCATGGGCACAGGGTCCCCAGTGGGAAGGTGGAAAAGAATTGAAGATGCTGACACCGTTCTTTCAGGAACTTGAGACTGACCATTTCCTTTCATCACTCTCTGCAGGCTCAGGCTTCCCGTCACCTCCCGGAACTTCTGCCTTTGTCTGGAAAAAATGCTAACCAGCTCCTTACAAGAGCTGTCAGTGAAGCCCCGGCCAGAGGGCCCACAAAGACACTGTGTGCAGTGGGAAAGGAACATGGTGCTCCTGGGAGGCTAGGCGGGTGGGGAAGGGGGGCAGCCAGAGAAGATGATGTGCCCACCCCAAGGTACCCGCGCCCCCACCCACTCTCCTCCCAGCCTGTCCGTGCTTGGAATTTCACCACCAGAGAGGACCGCTCCAGGTGGGTTAAACATCCAGGATGGAGGTGTAAGAACCTGGAGGAGAAAGACACTACGAACCTGTTTTCTGCACCACCAGCCACCCCTACTATCCCTGGGAAGGGGTTAGGGATTTTCAGCTGATAGCAACAATCCCAGGGGAGAGAGGACATTGTGCGCCCGTGACAGAGTAGGATGTGAGGGTGCTGGAAAAAAGGGATTCTAGGAGACCGGCCTAGAAGACCTCTTCCTCTGTCCTCCTTGAGTTTGGGCCCCACCTCTCTCCAGCAGTGGAGGCAGCCAGATAGAAGAGCACTGGACAGGGAGTCAGGAGGCCCCTGTTTCATCTGCCTCAATCCTGCTGCAGGTCAAGGAATCGTCAGACACCAGAGAGCAGCAACTCAGTCTCAGGAATCACTCAGCTCATCAAAGAGGACTTTCTCATTAGCTCTCCACCCCCATCTGAATCAAGTCCTTTGTTCTTTCTTCTCGTCACAGATGGGGACGATCTATTTATTTGTGTGATTGTTTTGTTTGTTTATTTACCACCTCTCATCCCCCACCCTGTTGAACTGTAACGTCCCTGAGGGCAGGGAGCTTTCTCTGCCTCATTCTCCACTACATCCCAACGCCCCTCACACGGGAGACACACACTGCTGTTTAACGAAAGCAGATTCTTTATTACCAAGGTAACCGCATGAGAGAAGTCTTAGAACCATTTTACAGATGAGGAAACAGGGGCTTAAACAATTTAAGTAGTCAGTGGAAAAGGCAAACGTCGGCCCTGGATCTGAATGGCCCTTCCCCCAAGCTGTACTACATTTGTAACAAAAATGACCAGATGACCAGACAAGGGAGATGCCCTTAAACTGTGGGCATTGGCTTAGGCTTTTCAGGCTGTGATGCTGTAGGACCAGATGCCCAAGACGACTGGAAAAGAGGAGGTGGGAGGAGGGAGAGGGGTCTCTCGAGAACAGAGAGCAGCTCAAAGCCAGAGTCCCTGGGTAGGTGCCTGGTCTTGCCACGTCAGGCTCTAGATCAGGATAAGGAATCATAACTCTGTGCACTGGGCTCATCCTCTACCTCTTGACATTTCCCTGAAAATTATGAGGCAGAAGCAGGATTCACTTTGATGAACTCAGACCAATGACTCTGAAGAGTCTCAAGAAATCCAGCGGGCTCAGTAGAGAAAACTCCCTGGGAACCACAAGTGTCAGCAGGAAGAAAACCTGCCATTCTGTGGGGCAGCTTTGTGGACCCAGGTCCTGATACCCTCCCACAGCAGCTAACAGAGCAGGGACAACCTGGATACAAACACCTGAGAATTAAGGCAACACAGATGGAAACATCTGGAGATTAAGACAGCCACCGAGACAGGAGAAGGGCAATGCTCTTGGCTTGGCTATTTCTTCATCTAAAATGCGTAGGGAAAAATCAGTTTTAAGAATAACCATTTACCATTTGTTGTTTAGTTGCTAATACAACTAAATTTGTGACCCCAGGGACTATAGCCTGCCAGGCTCCCCTGTTCATGGGATTTCCCAGGCAAGAATACTGGAGTGGGTTGCCATTTCCTTCTCCAGGAGGTTTTCCTGATCCCATATCAGGATCAAACCCATGTCTCCTGCATTGCAGGCAGATTCATTACCACTGAGCTACCTACAATTAAAGGCTTCTTTTCCACTTAATGCCAAAATAAAATTGTTTTTTGGGGTGTTTTTTTTTTTTTTTCATCATATCCCCCCTCCTCAGCCACCTCCAGATAAACCTAACAATTAGACAAGAAAGAATCCATCCTTTCAACTCTCTTTCATCTTCACTCTAAGAATGGTTGGTTAAGTTCCTGCTCACACCACAAGGGCGCTGCTTTCGTCTGTAGCAAGGAAGTTCTTTGACATCAAGCTCTGTCTGCCTATCTCAAGCTTGAAAAACACCACTGAGGTGGGACTATGATGAGGACAAGAACGGACAAAGCACATCAAACACAGATCCCAGACAAAGTGGGAAACAAATTCTCCTAAACAAGGAACTCAGCCCACTCTTCCTTCCCTGATGCCAACATCCCAAGGATCGGTACCACCAAGACACGCCTCTGAAGTTCATATGTGACAATGTTTCAAGCTGAAGCAAATGGATTTCTCAGCAAGTGTGCAAAACCCTCTCAGTAGGGAGCCAGGGAGGAGGATGACAAAGAGGCCAAGAGAGCAGCTAGACCTGGAAGGATTTCATGGGGACAGAAGCACACAGACCTAAATGGCACATCGCCGACCATCACACTCACACCTCTCCAGGTGCAAACATCTCATGCCTTGGCTCTGCCTTTCCATAGAATTCCAAGATTCTGACATCTCTTTCCTTCTACTTCCTTCCTCCACGTCCTTTGCCTTTCCCGGGCAGTTCTCCACCCCAGCCCTGCCCCCGGCCCTCCCACTTCAACCCCATTTCCTAAGAAATCAGAATCCCCTCCTTCCCCCGCCACCAATTTTTTGTTTGTTTGTTTAAATACCTGTATCCTTGACTCTGTGCTGATTGAGGAATTATTTCCAAGCAGCTGATGAGCAAAGCCGATGGAGACTCTGAAGAAGACTGCCCCAGTTGGGGTGAGGGATCAAAGAATATCTCCTCTGGGTGCTTGTTTGTATGGCCAGAAATGGAAGGACTTTGGGTGCTTGGTAGTAACCTTGGAAAAAAAAATCCCCAGGCGGCAACAAACTCTCCCAATGCAGTTTTGAAACACCACGGGAGGAGGAAGCCCTCTTTGATCAAATAATAACCAGTCAGAGATAAGGCCCGCTAGGCTGAGCCCAGCTGGCCAATCACATACCTCCTTCCCACCGCAAGGACAAACAGACCCAGGCTTCTCACTCACCCAGGAGTGAGTCTCAGGGCTTGTTATAATTTAATGATGCTGCCACTGGTGTCTTCTTGACTTTGCCTGGCGGGGCTTTCTGACTAGGAAGTGAAGCTTGCGACTCAGGAACCTCACTTCTCAGTGGAGGCACCCGGCCAAGGGGCTGCAGCTGAGGACCCCACGTGATCACATGACACCCAATTTCCCACGCTGGTGCTCCCACCTTGCCTGAGAGAGTCCTCCCTGCAGCTGGGGAGCAGCTGGGGTCAGCAGGGGGTGAGCATATTTAATTCATGTGACCCAAAGAGGTGGTAGAAACCCCTGTGACTCACCCTCATGTGTTGGAGATGCTTTACAGGCATTTCTTAGGGGCCCTTTGTTAGCAGTGACTTTGAGCTTTTCTCCATCCTCCAGCCTTCCCAATCACCCTCCCCTTCCAATGCTATCAGTGCTCGCTTAGGCCACAGAGATATATATAGAGAGAGGGTGGGTTCTGGACACTTAACAGGCCTGGGAGTGAATAATGGCCCTCCAGTTCTTTTCCAGGTCACTGTGAGGTTCTTACAGGCCCTGAGGAGGTGTAAACAAACCCTTCAGTAGTACTGTTATATGAGAGGTTAATATCTAAAGGAACCCAAGGAGCACCCTCTTTGGCTTTGTTGTGTTTTTATTTTTTGTTGTGGACCAGTTTTTAAGAGTTTTTATTGAATCTGTTACGGTATTGTTTCTGTTGTATGTTTTGGTTTTTCAACCTAGAGGGATGTCAGATCTTAGCTCCTCCACCAGGGATTGAACCTGTACCTCCTGCGTTGGAAGGCAAAGTCCTAACCACTGGACCATCAGGGAAGTCCCAAGAACCCTTTTGTTAGTAAGTAATACAGCATCGATTTTAGGGCATTTCATCACCCCCCATAGGAACCCCTTTCCACTAGCAGTCATTCCCCCTCCCCCAGCCTCCCCATCAGCCATTCACTCAACAATATTTATTCAGCATCTATCATTGGAGGAACACCAGGGGTGAGTTCTCCACCCTCATGAAACAATGTTATAGCATAGGAGGCAGGAGTCTAATAGAGTCCTCAGTGCATGGAGCCAACAGCAGGGCAGTAAAGGGGGCTTGTCACAGAGGATCGGCTCCCCTCCCAGGGCAACAAGGGAGAAACCAGCAACAGTGCAAGGGAAATGGACTCAAGTCAGAGGGCCCCATGCAGCCAAACCTTCCCCAAGGGAACTTCCTGCAGATATCAGACTATCGGGGGCGGGGGGGGGGGGGGGCGGGGGAAGCAAAATTGTATCTTCTCTCCTTTAAAAAAAAAAGACTGTTTTATATATATTGGGCTTCCATGGTGGCTCAGACAGTAAAGAATTCACCTGCAATGCAAGAGACCTGGGTTCAGTCCCTGGATTGGGAAGATCCCATAGAGGAGGACATGGCAACCCACTCCAGTATTTTTGCCTGGAGACTCCCCATGAACAGAGGAGCCTGGCGGGCTACTGTCCTTTGGGTCACAAAGAGTCAGACGCAACTGAAGCGACTAAGCACAGCATATATATACAGTCTTATGAAAAATAATTCCCATACGATGCAATTCTCCCATTTAAAGTATATCATTCAATGATTTCTAGTATATTCACACAGCTGTACAGAATCAGTTTTAGAACATTTCATCACACACACCCCCACCAAAGAAATTTTTTCTCATTAGCAGTCATTCCCCATCCCTGCCCTCCATTCCCACCTCCGCCAGCTCTTGGCAACCACCAATACACTTTGTCTCCTGCGGATTTGCCTATTTCGGACATTTCACATAAATGGAATCATACACTATGTGGCTTCTGTGACTGGCTTCTTTCACTTGCCACGATGTTTTCAAGGTTCACTTCATTGATTTTTATTACTAAATAATATTCCATTGTAAGAATATATGACAATTTGTCTTTCCATTCATCCATTGATGGACATTTGGATTGTTTCCACATTTTTTGCTGTTACAAATAATGCTGCTATGGACATTCATACTCACATCTCCACTCCCTTTTTTTCCCTCAAATTCACAATCTCATAGCAGGGAAAGAAAAGGAAACAAAGCAAGTGAGAGAACTAGCTTTTGAAAGACATCTCTCTAACTGGAAGGTGGAATAGCATAGCAGTGCCTAAGCCACCTATCTGTGTACATTTTCACAACACGTGAATTTTCACAGTTCTCTCTCGTGTAGTCCTCTCTCTAATCCTAGGGATGAGGGAGGTTTCATTTTTATTGCCATTTTAAAGATAAGATCATAAAGAATAAGAAAATTTGAGTAACTTGCCAAAAGTCACCCAGTAAAGAACTGAGCCAGAATTGAGTTCTCTGTTCTTTCTACTCCAGCTCTTCTCACACAAAACAGGCTTTATTCTTCTTTTATATACTCAGACTTGGCTTCCAAGATGCATAGCTCAAGGGCGTGGGGGTACAGAGGAAGAAGAAGAGAAATGAAAGAAAAAGAGATTTGGCATTATTTATGGAGAAAGTGGAAATTAGGCCAACAAATAGTTGTCATTGTCTGCATTTAAAAAATTTGTACTTAAGGCTCAGGAAGATTAAATATCTTATCTAAAGGCACAGAACTGGTGAGTCAGCCATCGCTGATTTAAAGGCAGCTACGTGATTTCCAAACACAGGCTAGATTACTTTCTTTTCTTCCTAACATCTAACCAAGAGTGGTAGAGCTCTTGGTTATTCAGGTGGGAGGAAGGATTAACTTCGGAGGGAGCACTGCAGGTGAGGGTGGGCCTGGGTGATAAAGAGGCCATACACAGAAGGGAGTGCAGAAGGGGATAAAAGAACATGAGAGTCTGAAGATGCAGAGAAAAGACAACTATGGAGAGAAGAGCAGAAAAGCAAAACAGAAAGAATGTGGAGCGAGTCCAGCTGAAAGGCTGGCCAAGTTCCCAGCTTGTCCCATGGCCAGGAATGTTTCATCCAAACCCTTGCAGTCACTTGATAAACAATATGAACAGATGTTCTGAGTGCAACAGTGTGGGAAAAATATCAACCAGGGACAGAGCTAGAGAATCCATCCAGCTTCTCATCCCCTGTCTAGTCCCAATCAAAGAGCCCAGCCATGTACCACCCAAGAGGGATTCCCTGAAGAGCAAGTGGGCAAAGATCTCTATGGGGGGAGACATGAGGTCAAACAGGCCGGGTGAGCACAGGTAATGGCTGGACACAGCTCATCTCCCCCCAGGGTGGAGATTTCAGTGCAAAGTGCTTCTCACCTGGGAGTAGGGATGACGTAGGGATGACGGCATGAACAGCTGGGCCGTGGGCATGCCAGAGGTCTGGAACCAACCAGGCATCTCGTGGCTCTGGCTCTTGACTCATTGTACCAAGACCATGCCAACTATACTTGGTTTCCTTGGGCCCATTACCTGCAGAACTCATTACGCAGAAAAGGACTATTAGCTCAGTCAGTAAAGAGTCTGCCTGCAGTACAGGAGATCTGGGTTTGATCCCTGGGTCTGGAAGATCCCCTGGAGAAGGAAATGGCAACCCACTCCAGTATCCTTGCCTGGAAAATCTCATGGACAGAAGAGCCTGGTGGGCTACAGTCCATGGGGTCGCAAAGAGTCGGGCACTACTGGGCGACTAACGCTTACTTACACTTACTTCAGTACACAGCAGGCAAACCACTGTCAGGAAAAGTGGGTTAGAAAATCTCTTTAAGGTTAGGAAGCAGACCTAAACTAGTCACAGGACTCTCAAATCTCTGAGCCATCGACAAGATCCACTTCTGGAAAATGATGGGCTATCTTTGGAAAGTCTGCATCATGGGCCAGGTCCCAGTAGACACTTTCCCTCTCACATTTTCTCTTTACAAAAACCTATAGGGTGGAAATGGGCTTCCCAGGTGACTCAGTGGTAAAGAATCCACCTGCCAATGCAGGCAATGCATTCCCTAGGTTAGGAAGATTCCCCCAGAGAAGGAAATGGCCACTGCCTCCAGTATTCTTGCCTGGAAAATCCCACAGACAGAGGAGCCTGGCAGGCTACAGTCCCTGGGGTCACAAAGAGTCAGACACAACTTAATGACTCAGCATACACGCATGCATAAGGTAGGAATATGTATCCTCATTTCACAGAATAGAGGGTTGCCCTGGTGGCTCAGATAGTAAAGAATCTGCCTGCAATGAAGGAGACCCGGATTTGATTCCTGAGTCTGGAAGATCCACTGGAGAATGGAATGGCAACCCACTCCAGTATTTTTGCCTGGAGAATTCCATGGGCAGTCCCTGGGGTCACAAAGAGTCAGACACCACTGAGGAACAAACACTTTGACAGGATGAAAAAGGAAAGCTCAGAGAGATTAATTAGTTCACTTGAGGTCACACACAATGGGTGGCAGAGCAGGAACTTGAGCCTAAGGCCATCTGACTCCAAAGCCCATAATCTTTCTATTTCTTGTCACACTCTTTTCTTAGATTCATTTTTTTTCTGTCTCTGACAAGCTGCCACTTATTCCCATTCTTCCTTCAGTGATTTTTCTAGCACTCTCCAAGTCATTTGTGTGCATGTGATATATAACATATATGCACCTAAGTTCATACTCACACATATCTGTGAGAATATATGTCTGTGTACACATATCCACAGGTATGCCTCCTTGCTTTTAGCTATGTGTGTTCTGTTGCCTTCCTTGAAGGGAACAAGTGCCTTTTCTTTTAACTTCCTTGAGGCTGTGGATAAGTCTGTCCTGAGATGCCTGAATGGATGTCAGCTGTTGGAAAAGACCCTGACACTGGGAAAGATTAAAGGCAGCACAAGGGGACAACAGAGGATGAGATGTTTGGATGGCATCACTGACATGAGTTTGAGCAAGCTCTGGGAGTTGGTGAAGGACAGGGAGGCCTGGCTTGCTGCAGTCCATGGGGTTGCAAAGAGTCCGACAAGGCTGAGTTACTGAACAACAGCAACGCCGAACAGAGAAGTTGGCTCCTGTGACCAGGGCAGGTTCCCTTCTGCAGGCATCGTCTGAGGACCTGGTCTTGGGATGGGGCTTTCCTAAGGGTTTCTGAACCTGACACTCAGGCTTAAGATTCTCAAAAACAGTATTTTCAACAAACAAGGAAAGGTCAGAGAATCCTGGCCCAAACCTAGAACCAGCAAAAGGCAGACACTGCTCCACAGTGAAATGGTTCTACTAACCTCAGATACAGAGCTCCTAACTTCTGCACCAAGCTATGTGATCTTGGGCAAGTTCTTAAGCACTCCACCCTTCTACTATCTTTATTTGTTTATTTCTTTTTTGGTTGGGTGCTGCAGCTTTCAGAATCTTAGTTCCCCAACCAGGGATCGAACTCCGGCCCACAGCAGTGAACACTCAAGAGTCCTCACCACTAGACCACCAGGAAATTCCCTTATCTCCTCATCTTTAAAACAGAGGTGCTTCATAGGGTTGATGTAAGCATCGGCTGCATTAAGATATGTAAGTTCTTAGAAGAGAGCACACCATGTGCTAAGCTCACAATACATGTTGACAACGTACCCTCTCAGGTCCACTGGAGACTCCTGACAAATCTGCCCACGGAGCTTCAAGCCGTGGCTCTCCGCTTCTCAAGCCGACCCATCGGGTAGCAGTTGGGCCAGACAACTCCTTCTGAAAGCTTTGGTTCACAGGAGAGAGTTTGCACTCTGATTTTAGCCTCTTCTCCTTTCAACAGTTGATGGAATAGTCCTGTCTTGAATATGAACTTTTCAGTGCCTCTGCAGTGTGTCCATGCACTGGAATCGGGTCCCTGAAACCACAGACTCTGGAGACAGATGGCCAGTCTTCAAATCCCAGTGTCACCACTCTACCTCTCTGTGCCTCAGCTTTCTCATCTGTAAAATGGGGATAATAATAGTGCTTATAGGATCACTGTGAGGATCAAATGAGTTAACTTATAAAAAAGTTCTAAAAATAGCTCCTAGCATATATTAAGGTCTATATTAGTATTATCATCATGACTCTTATTTTTACTGTAGAATTTAAAATATTTTAATTGTGGTAAAATAGTTATTGCATATCAGTTAGCATCATTTCTATTTTAAAAAAATTTTATTGAAATATCATTGATGTACAATATTATATGTTACAGGTGTACAATATATTAATTCACAATTTATTGTTATTATAAAATATTGGCTACATTCCCCATGTTGTATAATATATCTTTATAGCTTACTTTAAATATAATAGTTTATACTTCTTAATCCTCTTTGCCATGTGATGTGAAGAGTCGACTCATTGGAAAAGACCCTGATGCTGGGAAAGATTGAGGGCAAGAGGAGAAGGGAGCGTCAGAGGATGAGATGGCTGGATGGCATCACCGACTTGATGGACATGAGTTTGAGCAAGCTCCAGGAGATGGTGAAGGACTGGGAAGCCTGGCATGCTGCAGTTCATGGGCTCACAAAGAGTTGGACACAACTGACCGAACAACAATTTCTTAATCTCCTACCCTTATTGCCCCCCTTTCCCTCCTTCATCATCATTTTTAAGTGAGAGTTCAGTAGGATTAAGTATATTCACAGTATTGTGCAAACATCATCACATCCTCTCCACGTGGAAACATTTTTCATCTTGCAAAACAAACTCTGTACCCATTAAACAGCAGCGCCTCATCTCCCCTCCTCCCAGGCCCTAGAATTCATCGTGCTATTGACTCTTTCTGCTTCTATGAGTCTGACTATTCTAGGGACCTCACAGAAGTGGAATCATACAGTATTTGTCCCTTTGCAACTACTGAATTTCCCGTAGCATTAATGTCTTCAGGGTACATTTGTATTGTAGCATGTGTCAGAATTTCCATTTTAAGGCTGAACCATATTGTATGTATAGACCACATTGTGTTTATGCATTCATCCATCCATGGATTCTTGAATTGCTTCCGTCTTTGGCCATTATGAATAATGCTACTATGAACAGGGGTGTATCATATCTCACTGAGTCCCTTCTTTCAATTCTTTTGGGTTTATATCCAGAAGTGGAATTTCTGGATCATGTCACAATTCTGTGTTTAATATTTCTGAAGAACTGCCATATTATTTTCCATAGTAGCTGAACCATTTTACATTCCCAACCAACAGTGCTCAAGGGATCCAATTTCTCTACATTCTCCCCAATGCTTGTTATTTTCTGGAGTTTTTGTTTGTTTTGTTTTTATAGTATCCATCCTAATTAGTGAGAGATGGTATCTCATTGTGGTTGTGATTGGCATTGTCCTAATGATTAGTGATGCTGGGCTTGCACTTATTGGCCATTTGTATATCTTCTTTAGAGAAATGTCTATTCAAGCCCTTTAAGCATTTTTAAATCAGGTTGTTTGCTTATTTAATTCTCATCATGATTCCTAAGCATTGACCCCTGTAATTTATATTATTTGGAGCTTGGTAATATTCAGAAAACAAAAACTGCTTGTTTTCCAAATAGCTTACAGGGAAAAAACCAAGTTCTTAAAACTGCTGACAGAAAATGAAAAGAAAGTCCAAGTTATTGAATTCAGTGCCTTTCCTTCTTTGTACTTGTATAAACTCTGAGACATCAGGGTATTAGCATGAAATAGTGTTTGCCACCAAAAGAAAAACACTTCCTGCTGATAATAGATGTCCAGGGAGTTTTATACAAATGGCCAAACGCTGAGGGAATTAATACAGATCTTGAGACATAAGAATGTTAGTAATAATATAAACTGAAAAGACTGACAAAATTCAACTCAAAAGGCCAATAATCGGAACTAATAAAAGCTACCACCATCTCCAAATCTAAAGTGCAAAAAAAATGCAAGGTCTGTGTCTGTGCAAGACAGATTTTGTATGTTTGTGCGATGTTATGTATAGATTGTGCAAGAAAGAAAGACTGTATGTGTACATGTTTGAAAAGATCAGGTGATATAATTTAATTCTGGAATAATCGGGCAATTCAAGAATTGGTACTCTGTTTGGTCTTTTGTCACCTAGTTATTTAAGCAAGCGTTTTTCCCTTGACATATTAATAGATTCTGAACATACGAAAATGTCACTTCATTTCATGGCAGAAAGCCAAATGCATGAAATATCATTTCCTGTGTATTCTGTGAAAACAGAAAACACATACAACCAATACATTTCTTATTTTTCTAGTTAGACTGGAAAGTATGGGGGCAGAAATCATGCTCTAGCGTTCTTCAATTTTCCTCCCCATTGCCTAGCAGAGATCTTCCACATCATAATATGAACATGACTGCAGATAGCTACTGGACTAAGCACTCTATATAAAACTCTAGCAGCCCTGCAGAATAGATATCATTATGCCCACTTGACAGATAAGAAAATTGAGGCTCAGGAAATCTAAATGTGTGATAGTATTGTGGATATGTTTTAAAAGAAGAACAGTGTCCTTATTCTTCAGAGATTTCACCAGTGAAATTATAGGACGTTAGAGATTTACTCCAAAATAATACAAGATGTGGGAGCTGGATAAGGCTAAAGGTGAAACAGAATTTGCAGTGAGTTGATAATTGTTGAAGCTGTGTTATGAGTGTGTTGATGATCTATTATATGATATGTTATTCTTTTTTTCAATGTTTTTTCTATTAGTTTTTTCTTATTTTTTTGTGTGTGTGATAAATGGAAAGACTTCCCACTACTACCTCATGCTTCACAGAGCTTAACAGATACATGGTAATGAAATGAATAGCTTCATCCATTGTTTGTACCCCACCATGTATATTAGCAGGATTCCAATCATTAGGAGCCCTACACACAGTCTCACATGCCTCTATAGGTTTTTGTTTTTAAAGACTCCTCAGTCTACAAGGCCCTTCATATTGTAAGCTTGTTGATGATCCACCTAATTACTGTACCTGGCATGGAGCCTGATAGTAGATAGATACTCGGTGAGTGTCAATGGATAGAGGCAACACGTGGGCATGGGGCAGGCTGAAATGATGCAGAACACTTGGCACACACACCTATCATATTGCTTAATGGGAACATCCTAAGCTCTCCTCCGAGGACCCCTCTTTGAACCACCAGCACACATCATCCCCCCACAGTCTCACACTGCTCCATCACTCTCCTATTGCTATTGCCTTGGCCATTATTTAATGCACATTCCCTCGCTGAGGTGTGCATGTTTGGTCCTCCCAGCTAGACAATGGGCTCCGAGGGATGGGAACCATGTTCCTCAGATCCCTGTAGCCTCCAGGCTGAGCATGGAGCCTGACACAGGGGGTGCAGGCAAACACTGCATGTCATGGCAGCCACAGAGGTGCACAGCTCAGCTGCGACGTCAAGAGAACCTGCTGCGGGAGCGTGGTTGACTGACAGCCTCTAGGTGCCGCCCCTTTGGACCACGCCGTGTTCCCACCAATGCCACACTTCTGCTGGGCTACTGCTGGCCTGTGGCTGGGCATGGCGGGGCCCTAGAGCCAGTCCCTTCCTACCTGCTGTGACATTCTTTCACCGGCTCAGCAGTGATGTTCCAAAGCTGCTCTGTGGTCCGAGGCTCTTCCTATCGAATATTACCTTCTCCCTCTACTGCCACAGGGCTCAGACCTGCATCCTGGTCCAAGGCTTGCCTATGTCTGCTCCTTCCCCCTTTATCCTTCAGAAGCATCCCCCTAATAAATCTCTGGCATATCTATTCCTTTAACACTGGTTTCTCCAAGGACTCAAAGTACCTGAGCTCTGGTAATATCCAGGGACTTTCACAGTTCCATACATGTCTAAAAAAGGCTATCGACCTCCCAGGGACATCAGAACCAATGCAAATAAATTAAATAAATTGCACACCGCACTAAGCTGCTCTCTTCTGTGCTGAAGTCACAAGCTGTAGTAGAGTGAATCAAGTTTCCCTATTCAGTTGCACGTGACCATGGAGACCTTGAGCAGAGCACTTTACCTCACGGTGCTTCAGTTTCTTCTTCTTCTTCTTCTTCTTTAAGTGAGGCTAACAAGATCTTCCTTCTGTTGAAATAAATGTCTAGGCTCAAGATGGAGACACTCCTGTCTTGGATACCATATCAGCAACCTGAATCTTAGGTAATTTTCATTTCCCTGTAATGCTCTGCTTGTATAACCACTCACCACTCCTCAAGCACCAAGCCACCTCTGGGCTCTATATTTATTCCCTTTTTCCTTGTTAAGGAAGGCCATCAGTGGCCAGAGGATGAGAGGGGAAGGAGAATGGATTTGCAGAGTCCAGGAATTAGAACCCAGAGGTTGGAGGGAAGTGGGGGGGGGGGGGGCGGTGCTGTTTCTCATTGGAAATATAGAAAGAGGCTTGGAAGAGATGTGGGGAAGTTTCACCATGCCTGGCATCCAGTTTGCACCCTAAACCCATATGACCCTGGGTATACCACTCACTCTCTTGAGCATCTCCATATCAGAAAAGGTAATTGGTGGCCTAAATGACCTCCAAATCCCTTTAAGTGCCAACATCTATGATCCTGTCTACCCCAGCCAGTATCTTCCTCTTTTACTTCTTGTGGACCCTCTCCTGATGCCTTATAGGAAAAATGACTTAAAGTGTTAATGCAATGTGGTCTTTGAAGAAAGGAGAGTCTTTTAAACATGAACTTTTACTTCTTAAGGAAAGTTAGTTTGGGCGATGAAGGAGCATAACAGAATTGATTTCTCTATTCTGTTCTTTTCAACTAACCCCTGAGCCCTCTCTCCTGCTCCATCCTCCTCTCTGGCACTTCTCCTTCCTGGAGCCCGGTCATTGGCTGTCCTTGTTCTTCTCTTGCTCAAGTGACTCACCTGATGGGCTGAGAGGTCAAAGCCCTTTCAGTTCCTACAGTCACCAAGTGGCCTTGGCTTTTAGGCCTCTAGTCTCCTACCAAGCGGAAGCTAAGATTAATCTTCTCAAGAGAGTTCTTCCTGGTTGTGCTGTTCCCCATGGTTGAAGAACATGGATTGAGCCAGGCAAACAAGGCATGAACTGAAGGCATTCACTGAGCAGTTGGCTCTCATCCTGCTGCTGCAGGTGGCCAGGCAGAGGTCAAGGTTCCCACCCCCACCCCCAACCATTGCACAATGACACGCCAAGGAGAACTACATGGCAAGCACTTGGTGACTTTTGGAACCACAAACAGTTCAGGTCAATGTGATTGGAAGACTTATTGGGCAACCATACTACCCTTTCCCCTCTTTTTCTACCTTGCCATGAGACTCCGTGATGACCCACTACCTGCTCAGACAGGCAAGAACACCAGCTTCTCAATTATAAGAGGCCACACCACCAAGCATAGTTCAACTAATTGACCACCTCCTGTTAGCAGACATGAGCAGAACCATAGCCTCCTCACTAATCATTTCCAGATCTTTTCAAACAAAACCTTTCTTTCAAAAAGTTAATCTTACCACTGGACTGAGAGATGAGATAATAACAATGGATGATGTAATAACAATAGATGATGTAATAACAATGGGCGGCTGAAAATATTCCTTAAGTGAAAGAGTACTGTAGTGTCATTTTGACCACTCTGCTTAACATTTTAAAAAACAAACATTGTTTTGTGTTCATGCATTCTGTGAAGACCTCTAAATCAACAGTCTCAGAAATTCTGACACATTCTGTAACCAAAAGATCAGAGAGTTAAAATCAGACAATCAAACCACTTATTTATTGAGTATCTATGTTTCACAGAGCACTGTACTATGAGTTGATACATGGAAATATAAAGTTCAGCTCTTGATTTGGGGATGGTGAGTTGGTCACTGACGGGGGTTTAAAGACGTAAAAGTCACAAACCTACATAGAAATCATTGAGTGAAAATAGCCAGATGTTATGAACTCCCACTGAAATGAACATGTGAATAGGTACCTTCCTGGATTAAGCATATTATTGTGAACATGGCCCCACTAAGTTCAAAAATGAGAGTTGGTAATTTTGCATGAAGCATGGAGAGATAAAGGACAGACTTATTTAATACTGAATTCTACATGAATTTCAAATCAGTTAGGAGGGCAATCATAAACAGTGGCTGTAAAACTCACAATAAAGATTTAAACAAGTTCTCACTCGATAAGAATTCCAAAAGTAGACAGCTCAGAGCTGGAGAAGTTATCATGATATTTTGTCAACAGTTTCTACTTCGCTTGTGGATTTGTCCTTGTATTTTCAAAATGGTTGCTACACTCCAGGCATCACATCTGCATTCCAAGAAGGAAAAAGAAAGGGTAGTGTAAACAGCCAAAGTATTCTCTTTTTATTTTCTTTTTATTTGGGAAGAGGAGCCTTTCTCAGATATCTGCTTTCATTCTCTTGATGAGAATAAATAACATGACCACACCCAGCAAGCTTCCCCTGTGGCTCAGATGGTAAAGAGTCCACCTGCAGTGCAGGAGACCTGGGTTTGATCCCTGGGTTGGGAAGATCCCCTGGAGAAGGAAAAGGCTAACAACTCCAGTATTCTGGCCTGGAGAATTCCATGCACTGTAGAGTCCATGGGATCGCAGTCAGACATGACTGAGTGACTTTCACTTTCACACCCAGCAGCAAGGGAAACAGTAGCTTTCCTGTTCCAGGTTCCATAGTAGAGAAAAGCAAGGAAGAAGGTGATTTAAATAGGTTTCACTGGGCCAATAGTATCTTCCATATTCTATCACATAATAATCACATTATGTATGAAACACACTGAATTTTAAGTGGTCATATTATAAGAGATTATTTCCCTGGCCTCACTAAATGTGCAACATGGCCCAATTTTTATTGGAATTTTTATTATGAATAACTTTTAGACATAATTATATTTTAGGAGTATCTTTTTAAAGATTGTTAGGTATATATTTTATAGTCATTATCTCTGAATTGTGAAACCATAGATTTTTAAAATTTCTTTGTGTTACCTGGGGTTTTTATTTCATTTTAATTTTTCTAGTTATTTTATAATCATTATTTTACAATAAGAAAACAAAACAAAATTTCTTAAATAAGAATATTTGTGATAGTTTATGACATAGTCAAATGAAAAAGCAGTAGGTGACATGTTCCCAATTTTCTTAAGCATATATGAGAGAAGTAAATAATATGTATATGACAGAAGTGAAAGCCTGGAGACTTCTCTGAGTGCTGGGAATATGGATTGTTTTAATTTTCTTCTTTCTGCTTTTCAGCATTTTCCAAAAGAATCACAGTAAAAAATACTAGAAACAAACAGCTATGTCAGGTTAAGCAGTTCACTGCCTGGCCTTGAAGGAAAGACAGCCTGGCATATCACTGAACAACAGGCTTTGCGAATGAAAATTGCAGTAAAAAAGAAAAGAAAAGAAAAGCATTCACCAGAGGAACCAGCCTGGTTTGTTGACACCAAAAAGGATACAGGAAAAAACTTCCCTCACTCCCCTTTTCCTTTTTCCAAAAGCACTTTCTGCTGAGAAATATTAAACCCTCTTAACATCTTCAGGGGATTCTCAAGTCCAAGGCTCAGAGCCCGACAGAGGGATGTCTGTTCCTTTCTGGTGCATCAGCTGTGAAACATGGCGGATTGTTTTTCAACCAATATGGCCACTGGAAGGGACATTTTCCTAGCCTCCTTTCTTCCCAGGAGCAGGAGAAGCTGGCGAGCAGAAAGAGGGCTGACAGCTCCTTTGCTCTTCAGGTGGCCCCATCCATATTCAAATCTAGCAGCCATCCCCTTCTCTCTCTGGTTCTCTCTCTTTCTTTACTGCTTTCTCCCAGAAAGCAAAAGGCCATCCACAACTCTCCTGAATACGCAGAGGCAGAGGCTGTAATCCCAAAGGCCTGGGAAATTAACAGTCCTGCCCCCACTGGCTCCATCTCAATGACAGACAGCCCATTCCTCAGGCATTCATTCATTCCTTCATCTACTCACTCTCCCATCCAACCATTCAACAACAGTGCCTGGTCTGGGGATACAGTAACAGCAAGACAAACAGAACATGGGACTTCGTATTTGTAGGGCACAGGGGCGAAGGGGGCCAGACAATAAGAAAACAGGAAACACAGCAACACACGCTTTCATAAGAAATATAAAGAACTATATTCACACTGTATAAGAATATAAAGCAGGGCAAGTTTCTAGAGAGTCACAAAGAAGCAGGGTAGTCAGGAAAGGGTCTTTCAGGAGATGATATTTGAATTGAACTTGAACAGTGGGAATGGGGGAGCCATGAGAAGCTCAAGCATGTTACAGACACGCTGCAGCCGGAGGTGAGATCAGAGTACTGGGAGCATGGGGTCTTATAGGGAGAAGGACAAGCGTCCATAAACAGGGTAATGGGGAACCAGAGTGAAAGGTTGCAAGCAGCCATCCAGGTCTCAGTGACTATTTTCCAGCCCTGCTGAATGGGAACACAGAAGACTTTTGATAAAAAGTTTCTTATTTCCTAGGAGCATCCAGTTTTAGGAGGCAGAAAGGACACCTAACACAACTATGGAAGAATTCAGGGCCAAATTGCGTGGCTCTGGTTCTACGCAAAGGCATGTGGAGATACTGAGATCAATGTGAGCAGAAGCAGTCAGAGGATTTCATGACTGAGGCGGGGAGTGGGCTGGACACAGGAGAGGGGAAGGTCAATCCCACGGTGAGGACTGTGCTGCACCCATGCCCCTCCCTCCACTGCAAACGCCTTCACCCCTTCATTGCTCCTTTTCTACTCACTGTGGCCTCCAAAACCTTCTCAAACTAGCATCCAGGCGGATGCCTTCAGTTAATCAGAGTTAGCACAGGAGGAGAAATCACAGCCTAAGCCAGAGATAGTGGGTCAGGGAAACTGGGGGGAGAAAGTGCCTCCCAAATAGAGTGGCCTAAGAATCAGATGGGAGTTTCCCAAGTGAAGCTGGAAAAGATAGTGGTCCCAGCTAGAAGCAGGACCCTTGTGAGGACTAGGAGTTGGAAAGGGGGCAAGTGATTCCATGTAGCTGAGTTTATAAAGTGCAGGGGGGCAGAAGAGGCTGGAGACATGAACACAGAGGGTGGTGAAGGTCATGGGAAGAATTGGAACTTGACGGGACAGCAGTGAATAGGCTTTGAAGGGCTTACACAGCAGGACATTGGGTGGATGGGCAATATCCTAGTCTAACTTCAACCATCATTGTAACTGCTCTACAAACCAAAGACAGTGCAGGAGAGGGGGCTGTTGCAGGAGCCAGGGCATGGAGGGGTTGTTGGGCTACAGCGGTGTCCAGGGAAATGGAGCCAAGTAGGTGACATGAAGGAAATTTAGGACAGGGAATTGCTTAAAAACAGTGATTAGATGTGAGCACAGAGAAGAGGGTTGAGGACAGAGTCCGGCTTCCTCACGTGAGTCCACAGGTGCCCACACTGACAAGGGAGAACTAAGCTGGATATTCAGATCTGCAACACCCCCAGGAAGCATCAGTGCCTGAAGTTTTTGCAAAAGATGTCTACATCTCTACTGAGAACTTACACCAGACACGCAGCTGCTTCTCACTTCCGCTTTAGGTCTCAGGCAAACTGTACACAAAGGCCTGTATGTCCCAGGCATCTCCTTATACAGGCATCAAGCAGTAGCCCAGCCTTTGAAAACCACGTGATGTTGTAATTTGCCAATGGATGATCTGCGCAGAGGATCATGCTAAGGCTCAGAAAGGCTAGGGATGTCATTCAAGGTCACATAGCAAGATGGAGATGAGCAGAGAGTTAGAACAAACCAGTCCCAATTTATTAGACTGCTTGCTGCTCAGGTCCCTAACCAACCCAGCATCTTAAGTTATTATGCCTCTTCCTGCCTTAGCATGTTTAAGCAATAGTGCCACATGCAGGAGAAAATGACAAAGCTCTCACCCTCTGTGTGTTGTGTCAAAATCTCTACTAGACTCCCTTGCACATTATAAACACCCTTCAGGGTTTGCCCTGGAGAGGTAGATGGGTGAGCAGGGATTCACAGCATCTACAGGCATCCCAGTTCCTCCAGATTCTACATCTTCCTTCTTTGATGAGCTTTTAAAACCTGAAAGAAGGTGGAACAGGGTGTGTTCAGATTCTGAAACATGACTCTGGAACGGGACCTCACTTCTGAGAGCGAGCTGTGAGCTGAGGTAACACCTCTGACTCCTCTTTTCTAGGGGCTCCCCCAGCAGGCTCTGGGCGCCTTCTGTGGGCGGGACTGCCATCAGCACTTCTGTTCAGGCCTCTGCACTTTATGCAGACGGGAAGAAACAAAAAAAGATTTTGTAAAGTTTGCCTTCTCCTGAACTCTAGGCCCCTTTTGACTGACCTCCTTGTGTGAGGCATGCAAATTCAAAGTAGCTGAATTTTAGTGTGAAGGGAAACGATGAGACATCTAAAGATCTGGGGGTGGGAAATATGAGGGGAGGGGGAGTCCTGGCATCTCAGAGGCTGGGAAATCTCCACTGGGGTTGAGCCCACAAAGTAGAGAGTGAATATTAACAAGACAGACAATATAGGCTTTCCCCATCCTCTACATCATTCATTCATTCAACAAATACTTTCACAACATCTTATAAAGCCTTCTGGATGCTGGAGCTATACTAACAAACTCAAAAGATCAAAATCTGTTCTCATGTAGCTGATGTTAGGGTGGGGAAGACAGATGATTAAGAAGAACATCAGATGTTAAGTAATATGTGCTGGGGGCAAACCTAAGTCAAGGAAGGAGACAGATGGGGAGGGTAGTATGTGAGGAGAACAGGGGTGGTGTTGGGGCAGGGAATGCAAAGGATTCTTCTACAGGTTTTAGAGAGAATATGGTTAGCTGGCATCTTTTTTTTTTTTTAACACAAAATCAAAGAAGTAGGTTTTTTTGTCTTAATTTTTGAAGTATAGTTGACTTGCAATGCTGTGTTAATTTCTGCTGTACATCTGCTGACAGCCTGATTTTTGGAATTCTAGCCTCTAGAACTGTGAGACAATAAATTTGTGTTATTTTAAGACAAAAAGAAAGAAATGAAGAAAAAGGAAAGGAAAAGAGAAAACTCGGAGAACAATGAACCATCGTCATTATTATCACCCTTCGCTGCTGCTGCTGCTGCTGCTGCTAGATCGCTTCAGTCGTGTCCGACTGTGCGATCCCATAGATGGCAACCCACCAGACTTCGCCTTCCCTGGGATTCTCCAGGCAAGAACACTGGAGTGGGTTGCCATTTCCTTCTCCAATGCATGAAAGTGAAAAGGAAAAGTGAAGGTCCTCAGCCGTGTCTGGCTCTTAGCGACCCCATGGACTGCAGCCTAACAGCCTCCTCCATCCATGGGATTTTCCAGGCAAGAATGCTGGAGTGGGCTGCCATTGCATTCTCCAATCACCCTTCTATAGATGAGGGTAAAGCAGCATCCTTCAGGCCCCAAGTGAATTAACTAAGATACCTCTGTTAAGAACAGGGCTCCTCATGGGCTAGAACTTTTACACAGTTCAGTAAAGCCTTGTCCCTGATGCTGACCTTGGCCAGAACAAGAGTGGTTCCCCCTAGTGACTTGCTCCTCTTGGTACTTAACTTACACAACCTCGTATTGCAGCTGTTTTTTAGCTTATCACTTCATCTTCATGGTGAGTGCTTTAGAGTCGCACTGTATTTATCTTGAATGTTAAAAGCACACATCACATATTTAATATTTGGGGTAATATTAAGGAAATCAATCCTGAATATTCATTGGAAGGACTGATACTAAAGCTGAAGCTCCAATACTTTGGCCACATGATGCAAAGAACTGACATTGGAAAAGTGCTGGGAAAGATTGAAGGCAGGAGGAGAAGGGGGCGGCAGAGAATGAGATGGTTGGATGGCATCATCAACTCAACAGATATGAGTTTGAGCAAACTCCGGGAGATAGCAAAGGACAGGGAAGCCTGGTGTGCTGCAGTCCATGGGATCACAAAGAGTTGGACATGACCGAGCAACTGAACAACAATTGCATTGGATGATAAGTTTAAAATACATTCAGTATCAGACTCTCTCTCCCACCCCAGTTGCTATCACTCTGGTCAAGCCCTAAGTCCCTGCAATGTTATGGCCCCTGGTACCAACCACTCTGACCTCATATCCTGTGACTTGCCCCTAAGGCACTGACCCAGCCACATTGCCCTCTCTAGCCCTCCATCTGCCAGGAAGGCGCCTGTCTCTAGAACTTTGTGCTTCTTCTTCCCTCTGCACCAAATAACTCCTCCTCAGTCACTAATGCGGCTCCTTCTCCAGCCTCCCACAAGTCCTTGTTCAAACGTCCCTTTCTCAGTGAGGCCTACCCTAAACTCCTCACCTCCTGAACTTCCTGTCACCTTCTCTGTATCACTATTATATATTTTACTTATTCATTTATAACCATCTCCCACCATTAGAAAGATCTACAGCAGAGCTTGGCAAGAGTAAATATAGGTGCTTGACAAACACGTGCTGAATGAATAATCAGTGGGTCTCACCCATAGCTCACTGTATCTATACTGCATTTCACTCCCTTAACCTGACTATCAGTTTCAAGTTTAACTCAGGCTCTGAGACCAGAGAGCATCTTTCACAACTAATAATGTTCAAGCAGCAAAGTGTAGTTGTAGTAAAGCATTCTTAGCTCATGTGAATGCCAAGTGTCCCAGAGCCCACTTGACTCTGCTTACCCCAGACCCAGAAAAAGAAGTCCTAGACATAAACACAACCCATCAAGGGTTACCAACAATCATCTCAGCAATGTTGGAAAGTCTAATATGTTTTCAGTGATCTCTGAGCTTCTCCTTGAGTGATGCTCTCAAAAGAGGCTTTTCCTCTCCAGATTCTTCTTCCCTAGTCAGACACGCAGGCACACACAGGAGTATGGAATGATGGAGCAATGGAGCAAGGCAGGATTCAGGGTCCAGAGGGTTAAATTCTAGTCTAGCCTCCTATACTTTGTAGCCATGAGTTTGCACAAGTCCCCTGTAGTTTCTGAGCTTCAACTTACAAAATAGCATCTAATCTTAATCATCTCCATATGCTCCTTTCTAGCTCTGAAACTATTAATCTCCTGTGAAATCTAAGTCTCTGTAAAGAGGATGCCAGAAAGATTCAGGATTGCATCTTCTCTCCTCTTCCACTTGCCCTGTCTCTACTTTCTGTCTCTTCCCTCTGAACAGACCATCTTCGGTCACACTCAAGGGCAATCTTGATTACAAATTTCTTGAAAGGGTCTCCTGAGCTTCAGGTAGATCATCTGAAATGCAATAAGCATACTGACCTCTCGGGATGAAATAAGCTCATATACACAAAGCACCTCCCTCAGGGCATGATATAGAGCAAGCTCTTGGCAAACATTCATTCTCTCCCTTACAGGGCCCCTCACGGTTGGTTTGGATGAGTCCAAGGAAAGAGAGAGTACACCAGATCATTAACGCTGGCCTCCATCTGCTCTCTTTTTCATCTTCTCTTCAGAGATAACAGGCCAGGCCAGTTTGCCTTGGTGTGTACACTTCCTCCTGGGCTCAGTGAAACCATCATGATGTTAACAGGCATTTTTGTGGACCACTGACAATAGTTATTTAACTTACATGCAGAAGTATATCATACGAAATGCTGGGCTGGCTGAAGCACAGGATGAAATCGAGATTGTTGGGAGAAATATCAATAAACTCAGATGTGCAGATGACACCACCTTTATGGCAGAAAGCAAAGAGGTACTTAAGTGCCTCATTATGAAGGTGAAAGAGGAGAGTGAAAAAGCTGGCTTAAAACTAAACATTCAAAAAACTAAGATAATGGCATCTGGTCCCACCACTTCATGGCAAATACATGGGGAAACAATGGAAACAGTGACAGATGTTATCTTTGGGGGCTCCAAAATCACTGCAGATGGTGACTACAGCCATGAAGTTAAAATATGCTTGCTCCTTGGACAAACCTAGACAGCATATTAAAAAGCAGAGACATCACTTTGCTACCAAAGGTTCATATTGTCAAAGCTATGATTTTTCCAGTAGTCTTGTATGGATGTGAGAGTTGGACAGTAAAGAAAGCTGAGTGCCAAAGAATTGATGCTTTTGAACTGTGGTGTTGGAGAAGACTCTTGAGAGTCCCTTGGACTGCAAGGAGATCTAACCAATCCTTTCTAAAGGAAATCAGTCCTGAATATTCATTGGAAGGACTGATGTTGAAGCGGAAACTCCAATCTTTTGGCCACCTGATGCAAAAAACTGACTCCTTGTAAAACACCCTGATGCTGAGAGGGATTGGAGGGCAGGAGGAGAAGGAGGCGACAGAGGATGAGATGGTTGGATGGTATCACCAACTCGATGGACATGAGTTTGAGCAAGCTCTAGGAGTTGGTGGTGGACAGGGAGGCCCGGCGTGCTGCAGTCCATAGGGTTGCAAAGTAAGACACAAGGGAGCAACTGAACAACAGCAACACAGTGGCTTGGTTTTTTGCAACAGGCAGTCTCTCATTTAATCTTCAGAACAGCTCTCTGTGAGACAGATATCATATCCCCATTTTAAAGATGGGGAAACTGAGGAATGAGGTATTAAGTAGCTATTCACAAGCTAGTGAGTGAAGACTGGGAGTGACCTTCTAGTTTCCAGATGCCCTGTTCCTTCCTCCTTCCCAAAGCTGTCTGGTGAAATGGGTTGGAAGGAGTGAGTGACTGCCTGGGAAGCTGGGCCAAGCTGAAGGAAATAACATCACCCTGGCCCCTGACTTACCAAGGGGAGAAAACTAACACAACTTAACCTGTTAGGCAGCCACATGTCTACGGTATTACATCTTATTTCTAATTTTTCAAATGATCTTATAGGAAATAGGGGTTCAGAGAAATTAAGGAACTGGCCTGAGGACACCCAGGCAATGGTGGAGTCAGGATTCCCACCCAGGCCCCCCTGGCTCCAGGATCCCCCCCATCACTCTGTAATTATTTCTAGTAATGTCAGGAAGCAACAGTTAGAACTGGACATGGAACAACAGACTGGTTCCAAATAGGAAAAGGAGTACGTCAAGGCTGTATATTGTCACCCTGCTTATTTAACATATATGCAGAGTACATCATGAGAAATGCTGGGCTGGAAGAAGCACAAGTTGGAATCAAGATTGCTGGGAGAAATCTCAATAACCTCAGATATGCAGATGACACCACCCTTATGCAGAAAGTGAAGAGGAACTAAAAAAGCCTCTTGATGAAAGTGAAAGAGGAGAGTGAAAAAGTTGGCTTAATGCTCAACATTCAGAAAACTAAGATCATGGCATCTGGTCCCATCACTTCATGGGAAATAGATGGGGAAACAGTGTCAGACTTTATTTTTGGGGGCTCCAAAATTACTGCAGATGCTGATTGTAGCCATGAAATTAAAAGACATTTACTCCTTGGAAGTTATGACCAACCTAGAAAGCATATTAAAAAGCAGAGACATTACTTTGCCAACAAAGGTCCATCTAGTCAAGGCTATGGTTTTTCCAGTGGTCATGTATGGATGTGAGAGTTGGACTGTGAAGAAAGCTGAGCACCGAAAAACTGATGCTTTTGAACTGTGGTGTTGGAGAAGACTCTTGAGAGTCCCTTAGACTGCAAGGAGATCCAACCAGTCCATCCTAAAGGAGATCAGTCCTGGGCGTTCATTGGAAGGACTGATGCTGAAGCTGAAACTCCAATACTTTGGCCACCTGATGTGAAGAGCTGACTCACTGGAAAAGACCCTGATTCTGGGAGGGATTGGGGGCAGGAGGAGAAGGGGACGACAGAAGATGAGATGGCTGGATGGCATCACTGACTCAATGGACATGAGTTTGAGTAAACTCTGGGAGTTAATGATGGACAGGGAGGCCTGGCGTGCTGCAATTCATGGGATTGCAAAGAGTTGGACACAACTGAGCAACTGAACTGAACTGAACTGAACCTGTATTCTGTCACAACAAAATGACAGATGACTTTCCCATTGGAAAACAGGTATTTTTTTTTAATGTATAGGAAAGTAAATTATGACAATAATTCCCACTCACTCTGCATGCATTAACAACATGTTCCAGAACAGTCTTTATGATACCACACACCTGCATCCTTCCAGGTCCCTATGCTTCTCACCTACTTCTGTCCTTCCTTTTGTTCCTATCCAAGAAAGGATATGATCAGGTGAGCAACAGAACTTCCTCCCTATTTAATTTAAAAGTTAATCGTTTCCAGATGCAAGTGCTTGGGTGAGTGTGTGTTACAAACTCATATGATATCCCTCCAGCAGACTGTGAGCATTCAGAGCTAAAGAACCACAATGTGCGTGGGTGGAGAGACTGTGACTTTACAGTCAGGTCACTAGGAGAGCACATCTCAGCTTTGATGTTGGGCTGTGTGACTTCAGGAAGTTAAGTGACTTCTCTGGGTTTTTCATCTGAAAAATGGCAAAGATGGCGCCTTACTCATAGGATTGTGAGGAGTAGCAAAGACTGGCATGTAAATGACTACACAGTCCTGTGCTCAACCCACGGAAATGAGTTTTGGTGCCTGTCTCCTCCTATTCCCCTCTCTGGGCCTCAGTTTCACAGTCATCAAGATGAGAAAGTTAAATTAGATCAAGATCAGAAGACATATGTTGGCCTCCCTCACCTCCTGCCTCTAGCATGGCTCCCAGTTACTTCGGGAAGAGTCTTTCTTAAAATAGGGGAAAGAGACAGAAACCCTGTCAGCAAAATGATGCAACAAAGATTTGCTACTTGAAAACTGGCCAATATTTTTAAGTGAATCTTCTTTACAGCTATTTCTCCCTGAAGGAGAGGAAAGGTCTGCCTTCAGCCCTCTAGCGCCCACAAAGGGAACACACTGTCTAGACTTTCCACACCCTACAGATAGAATTAAGTAGCTACAAACCCTCATTTCTCAAATTAAGGGACCAGTATCCTTGCAGGAATACGGCCGGAGCTGAGGACACCCAAAGGCACAGGGCACGCAACTCATCCTCCTGAGATACCAGTTTTATTCTAATTTATTTTTCAACCTTAATTTTTCATGCTGAGTTTCTAACGTGGCTATATAAAACCTTAGTTTTGCTTTTTTAAAACACAAAGAGACATAATACAGTGTCAAAAGTTTTTATGGCTGTTTAAGACTGGGGAGGAGACATAATCCATGCACGTATTCCACTGTGAGGGAGAAAATTTGAAAAACACAAGACAGAACAACCTCCCTCAAATCTCCTGTGGTTGCATATCTCTGTCAGGTCCAGGCCTGCCTGAGACTGCCAGAGCTTACTAAAAGCAAACAGATTCCTTAAAATATAAAGCTGGTGGTGGGGGTGGGGAGTAGGGGTGAGGGGAGATTTGAGCTCACCTTGAAAACAATTTGCTCTAAAGGCAACCAAAGCAGGGACAGCTGACAAATTAAACGCTCCTGGCACCAGCCTGTAGGATCCTAAGGGAACATTTCCATTCTGTACCCTGGATGAAAGGCTTTCGTGGACGTCCCACAGCCTGAGGCAGGTGCCTTTATGATGTTGAAGGCAGGAAGGGAATGGGTCCATCCTTCTTATCGTGTGTGAAAGGAAACCCAGAAACTATAAATGTTGTCATGGAAAGAAAGCTCACAAGTCAACTAAGCATCAAGGATGACAGAAGTCCTACCATTTCTAGGCTCTGCTTACATTTTGAAAGCAATTTGTTTTACAACTGGGAAGTATAGGAAAGCAATTCATTTTATTATGTACAATTGGGAAGTATGGGAAAGTATAGGAAAGAAGTAAAAGTCACCCACAACCCCTGTTTTAGTCAGTTTAAGCTGCTATATCAGAATACCAAAGACTGTTGTTCAGTTGCTCAGTAGTGTCTGACTCTTTTGCGACCCCATGGACTGTAGCCCACCAGGCTTCTCTGTCCACGGGATTTTCCAGGCAAGAAAACTGGAGAGCGTTGCTGTTTCCTTCTCCAGGGGGTCTTCCTGACCCAGAGATCAAACCCACGTCTCCTGCACTGGCAGGCGGATTCTTAACACTGAACCCCCAGGGAAGTCCTACCAGAGACAGGGTAGGTTACAACAGTAGAAACTTATTTCTAACAGTTTGAGAGGCTGGGAAGTCCAAGATCAAGGCACTAGCAGATTTGATGTCAGGTGATGGGTGACTTCCTGGTTCATAGAAGGCTATCTTTCTGCTGTGTCCTCATGTGGTGGAAGGGGAGAGAGTTCTCTGGGCACTGAGGACTGAACCCTCATGACCCAGTCATCTCCCAAAGGGCCCACCTCCTAATACCATCACACTGGAGGGGTTAGGATTTCAACATAGGAATTTTAGGGGAACACATTTAGTCCATAACAATCTCTTCTCCCACAGATAACAGCTGTCAGCATTTTATATAGTTTATACATATACAATATACATATGTGTATATATAATGTATATGTGTATGTACAGTCTAAATTTGGGATCATACTATACCTAATGTTTTATAACCTACTTTTTCACTAAACATTAAATTATGAGCACTTTTCCATGTAAATATTCTGCCTTCTCAAAGGTCTCCAGAAATATCCAATCTGCTTTCAGGAAAAAAATAAAAAAGATTTGGTTTTATTTCTAACTAGTAAGAGACAAAGATGCTGCTCCTTAGATATTTTTGAGCCCCAAAACTGACCATCCCAGGGAAGTCATTGACCTCCATTGACCATTCCTCGAGGCCCCAGGACTTTACCCAGATGGCGCCTTAGGAAAATGACATCTGTAAGAAATGAGAAGGCATAACACTCAGCTTCCATTGGCGCTTTCCCGGAGGACAGCACCACAGTTGCTGAACCAACTCACCATTTCCCTGCATCTTTCAGTCACTCACAACCTTCCTGAAAAGGTGGAAGCAGCCAGTGTAGAGGAGGCCCTGCAAGCAGCCAAGAGGAAATGCTCGCTGTGTTCCCCCAGCCCCCGCACCTAGCCACCCTCACTCACCCTCTAGCGCTTTTACAAATCGGATAAAAATCGCATTTTCCTTCCTTCCAGTTTCTCATTTTTCTTCTAACACAGGAGGCTGTTTCAGAAGTTGGAAAGTGGCCACTTTTACCCCGAAGCTCCCCTGCCCTCCCACCCAACCCTGAGAAGAGTTTTTCTTTTGGAAGCCAGTGCAGACCTTTCTCTCTTTTGGCCTTGGGACAGAGGAGGAGGGGGTGGTCATACTGGGACAAGGGAACAGGCCAAACCAGTCAGCTTCTCCCTCAGGACCCTCTCTTTCTCCCACCACTTTGGGAGGTTAAAAGGGGGCTTTTTGAAGGGCAGAAGAAAACAGAAAGCCTTTTGGAACAACGCTTTAACTGTTACCAGATCCCTCTCATAATATTGGGACAGGAGCCAGGTGAAACCAGACTGGAATGTTCCATATGTTCTCACACATTTCCCTTCCACCCTGCCCCACAAAGTGTATCCATTTGCAAGAAAAAAAAGAAAAACACCCAAGAGTAGTATTGTAGTATTGTTCACCACACTTCCTGGTCCTCAGCTCCTCCCAAAGTGGGCAGATAGGATAGGCTTGCAGAAAACCAGATTGCTTCTCATACAAAACACTGCCAGCCTTTTTGGGTTTTTTTTTTTTTTTTTTTTTTTTGCATATGTTCGTTTTAAGGCAGACTCCTCCCTAGGTAGACTTTTAAAACCAAGCCAAAGCACCAGATTTATTTGTAAAATAATAAAACATCGACTCTATCAAGTGTTTTTAGAGAAACCTTATTCCAAATTCCTTGTTTTGCTCATGGAGACACCAGGAGATGTGCCTTGTTTCAGGGTCAGATATGGACGTGGTGGCCAAGGAGGGAGATGACTCCTCAGCAATTGTGGAGGAGGCCAGGGCTGTGATAGTGACCTTGGCAATGCACAAGCCTCCTCCACCATCTCACCACCCCCGGAGAGAGTTTTGAAAGAATTTGCTTTTTTTAAAAAAATATGTTTCCAAAAGAACATTAAAAATTCAAAACTGCGTTGGATTCTTGATATCTATTTTGCTGTTTAGTATTTATATTTGAATTGCAAATAGGACGAGGTGACACAAGATCTTTAGGTCTTCAAGCCCTGCAGTCTTAACACAGTCTGTTCTTTACCACTTCACCAGGCCTCAGTTCTTCCTACGTCAAACATTGCACTCCTGCCTCCAGCCTCAAACAGTCAAGTCCACAACCCACTCGGCAGGAGGGAGGGGGCATGCTGACTTTCTGTGACATGTTCCTCCTTCAAGAGGCTGGCCGTGATATTTTCATGAACCTTCTGCTGTTGAAAGTGCTGGAAGCTGGTGGCGGGATGAGAAGAGGAAGGTGCACAGAGATTTTCCCTGTTGCCCTAAATAGGAGGGTTCAGAATTAATTTTATGCAGGGAGAAAGGTAGGTGGGGCCAGGATCTCTGAACGCCATCCTCCCACTGCACAAGTGAGGGGACAGAAATCCAAGGGAGGACTCAGATTGCCTGTGGGCAGAGTCAAAACTCAATCCAGCAATCTCTCTCTGATCCTGGGCATTTGAGAAGAAACCTGCTCTATGAACCCTAGTGTCTTTTAAAGGGTAAGCATGGGAGTTGCTGCTAAGGAATGGCACTAGGGGGAAATCTTTAGACTCTGACAGACAGAGAGTAATTAAGAGGGTTTTCACCAGAATGATCTAGGCTAGGGGCTCTTCCAAAGAAAGTCTGCTTTCTCACTCCTCCCACTCCATCCCCTCCAAACCTCCCGAGGTGGAGAGATAAAGTTGCCCTCATGGTTCCAATACATAAAACCCCCCTCCTCCAGCCACTCTGGTGAGAATCCACAGTAAGCCTGATTCCTCAACCCCTTCCTCCTTCTCCCCCACTCCCCCAGATGCTCTCTGAAGGCATCTGGTGAACAAAGTCATCAGAAAAGTTCACCCAGGAGTATGCCCGAAAGATGTGTCCTAAGACCTCTTACAGGTCGTCAAACCCATGAGCCAAATTACAGGCTAATGTACCTTCAGCCTCTGAATGAAGCCCACTGTTCAGGCCTCTGAGCAAAGCTGACTCTGAGACGTCAAGACCTGGAGCTTCTGGGTTTGAGCTTCTATGAAGATGGGTTGGGGAGAGGAGGCAGAGGAAGGTGAAGGGTTGAGACCCCCAAAATGGTGACAGCTATTGACTGACACTGGTTGGATACAAGGCACAAGAAGGAAATGACTTCCCTTAAATGAAAACCAGAAACTCCTGGCTGGAACAAGAGCAAGGAAGGAAGGCCTCACAATGCAAGCAACCTTGAGCATGGCCCTGGGTTCCCAACTCCTGTGTCACCCCTGCCCTGAGAACCAGCAGGTGTGTGTGTATAAGTTACTCAGTCATGTCTTACTCTTTGTGATCCCATGGACTGTAACCCTCCAGGGTCCTCTGTCCACGGAATTCTCCAGGCAAGAATACTAGAGTGGGTTTCCATTTTCTCCTCTGGGGGATCTTCCCGACCCAGGGATTGAACCCAGGTCTCTTGCATTGTGGGCAGATTCTTTATCATCTGAGCACCAGGAAAACCCTTTTAATACTCAGGCCCAGAGTGGTCATAAAAGTCTTGGTTCTCCTTAGTTCCTTTCAGCACAGTCAAAAATGTGGCATTTTCACTTAAAAAGAAAACAAATAAAAACCTTTGGAATACTAAGGAAAAACAGAAAAGGCAGGAATACAAAAAAACTGCAGAGTGACAGTCAGCAGTCTGCAGTAAAGTGTTCTGTTTCCATTGAGGTCATGAGATAGTTTGCTGACAGCCAAATACACTCACTCACCCAACGATACAAACGTGTGTCCTGCATTTCATTACTTCCAATGCAGTTCTTATAGCAGATATCACTAATCAGTCACAGCACTTCTTCCAAATGTTGCCTCTACTAATCTGAGAATCTTTCCCAACACAGCTTTCTATACAGCCAATACTGGCATTGGTGGCTAGAGATCAAGCTTATCTGCCATCTCTGCTCTTGCCAAGAGGGCTGAAAAAACAAAGGAGCACCTTGTTCAGTTCCTTCCCTTTGAGTTCCATTTGTCTTTTGACCAAGAAAAGCCTCCAGTCATCAACCTGATTTCTTTTTGGGCGGGACATGGTATAACAGTTACTTTCAATGAATTTCCAGTGCCTCCCTCATTGAAGTGCAGCCTTTTCCCATGTTGCAACAGACCATAGAACCTGGGACCTTTCATTAGGTCTCTTTCTAGGCTAGACAAATCTTGTCCACACTGGGCAACCCCCTAGAGTTGGAGTCCTCTCTTCCTTCCATACTCGACATCTCATCCCTTATAGTCTGCCCACATAAGTACTAATGGGCCCTGGCCAGAATGGGAAGATTCAGGCTTTCCCCAGATCTCAACCCAGACATCTTCTCCAAGTCTGCAAAATCATGTTCTAGGTGTTTAGTAATTCTTTAGAAGATATCCTGAGTGTCTTGGGTTTCCTTGGTGGCTCAGATGGTAAAGAATTTGCCTCCAATGCAAGAGACCGGGTCCAATCCCTGGGGTGGGAAGATCCCCTGAAGAAGGGAATGGCTACCTACTTCAGTATTCTTGTCTGGAGAACTCCATGGACAGAGTGTGTCTTAGTTATATGTTATTTTCAAATTTTTATCATTTCACTTAAAGCAGGAGTTGCAATCACAAATGCCTGCAGAGTCGAGACGGGAAATAGAAATGTGAGAGGCAGAAGCAAGTGGAAGCTCAGGTAGAGACTCTCAGTGAGTGGCAGTGGCAACTGAAGAGTCTGTGACCTGTCAACAGGGGACAGGGGCATCTCTGCACCCACACTTCTGTGCACCGCTACCACTCTGGGCACTGTATTGCAAATTAAAATTAAGTTGTTATGTGAATTCTTATTTTAAAATGTGGGCTCAAATTCATAAAGCCCTATGAGAGCCAAACAAGTCGTATCACCTGCTGGCTAAATCGGCCAATGGCCTACCTGCTCATGACCTCTGATCTAGGGAATGCTCTTCTGTAAATAGTTACAGATTAGGTAAGTAGTGGGAAGTGACCCTGGAAAGAAAATAGGGAACAACTATCAACAGAGTGGAAACACTTGAGCAAGAGTTGGGGGGTTATTAGTCCATGGCACACAATGGAGGAACTGTGATTAATTTATTAAGAGGGATGGAGAAGAAGGAAATAAAACCAGAAGCATAAGTTAAGGGAAGTCAAGCAGGGACCTTAATATTGATATCCGGGGATTTGATTTGATCCTGGAAATTCACCAGGAACCATTAAATATGTTTGAACAAGAAAATGATTGGCATTGTCCTGCAGAAAGATCTTTGAAAAGCTGGCCATCCCTAGACTCTCCTTTTCTGAAGGATGAAGCTGCCTCCCTCCCTTTAATTAACCCAGTAGACTACAATCAAAGGAAAGCAGTGGAAACTACAGCCCCCTTGGCAATATAGGCACAGCTGAAACTCAAGCGCAAACTTGCCGACTTGACTTTGTTCTTTTTCCCAAAAGCCACTTTCTGGTCATTCTCTCACTTGCAATGTGTAAGCCGCCTCTAAGGGCCACCTAGGAGTTACTTAATACGGGCTCCGAAAGGCCTGGGACAATGGGGATGACGCGATCGGCTCCCTTGAAACCATAAATGTAGAAAAACAGGGATTGCCCACAGGATAATGGTTTCAGTGTATTCAGAGCAGGAGGCCCTGGCGCGAAGTCATGGGCTTGAGTGATGCGAAGGAAAGAATTCTGATCCCTGCTCAGGATAAGCTCAGGGGCACAGGGGAGAGGTTGATATTTGCAATTTTTCCAGTGGCCATTTGATAGGGACCCTCTCCTGGATGCTGATGAAAGATTCAAGCATGTAGTTTACGGTCACAGTGCTGTTATCCCCACCTCAACCCCTTTCACCAGCTGGAAAATAAAGATGTGTGCTCCCCGACTCCCTGGATAGCTATGAGGCTAAGTGAGGTGATTCTCCAAGGCTCCAATTCCCCGAACTCCACCTGGGAGATGAGAAACAGAATCTGGTACTGCCCCTCTCCTACTCAGTGGTGTGGGGACGGGGGCACCCTTGACACAGAGGAATATTTGAGGTTGAAACTATTCACAAGTGATCCTGAAAGTCCAAGACATGGAGTCATTTGCTCTTTCTAGTCATGTGAATTGAGTTTCAAGTAGTGCGGTACTAGGTTATGGGATCTGATTCCATAGTTAGTGGTGGAGCCCCATCAACAGGTCACAGTGCAATGCAATTTATTGTCATGTGTGTACTAGTTAATAACAAGTGGTAGAAAGTGCCCTAAACAGAGAGTCAATTGCTGGTGAAATAGAGAAGTTTTATTTAAAAGGTGAAAGTGAATAAGGCTTCCCTGGGGGCTCAGATGGTAAAGAATTTGCCTGCAATGTGGGAGACCTGGGTTTAATCCCTGGGTGGGGATGATCTCCTGGAGAAGGGAATGGCTACTCCAGTATTCTTGCCTAAAGAATTTCATGGACAGAGGAGTCTGGAGGGCTACAGTCCATGGGATTGCAAAGAGTCAGATACTACTCTTATCATTATTGGGGAAATCATATTCTATGCAAGTATTATCAAAACGGGGATTCAAGAAGGTGTGGGGGACTTCTTTGGTGGTCCAGTGGCTAAGACTCTGCTCCCAATGCAGATGACCTGGGTTCAATCCCTGGTCTGAGAACAAGGTCCCACATGATAAGAGTTTGCCTACCATAACTAAGACCCAGCATAGCCAAATAAATAAATAAGTAAATATCTTTAAAAAAAGAAGTTCCTAAGATCCATCCCTAAAGATTATCAAGGTTCTACTACAGTAGAAATAAGAAAGATCAGGATACCAAAATTTCATAAATAATAGACTCCTAATGATGTTTTTTTAATGCATAGCTTAAAAACAGTAATAACAACAACAAAAGAAAGAAAATAGAGAATAGGAGTAGGAGTTGCCTCAAGGGGATAGAATGATGCATTTTCTCAGCTTAATATGTTATAGACTTTCTAGATATTCTGCAAAGAGAAAATATTACTTCTATAGAAAGAACAAGTGAAAAGGAAGCCAAAGGGGAGGGAGAATGAAGGTAAGAAACTTGAAAGAAGAGGACAATAGAGGATGCTAAGAGCCATGTCTTAACCTAACCTAAACTTAACTTTAACCTAACCCAAGTGTGCAAGCTCCAGCTCAGAGTCACTACTTAAGCCTTATCACTACTTGCCCATTCAATAAATTGTAATGTGCACAACAGTCTAGCCTTTCCACAAGATAAAAACACCACCAGCCACAAGGCCAGCTTTAGTGTTGGAAATGGTGATCTCTGCAGTGTGTGTGAACTTACAGTTTTTAGAATGGAGTCATTTGCCCAAGGATACACAGAGAGTTAAGACCAGAACTGAACTGAGGATGGGGGCTGGGTTGGAGGAATCTCAGGCTTCCCAAGACCAAGGGCAGACCACGATGTCCTGTGGATACCATGGAGTGTGCACAGAGTTGCAAATGGATTTCCTATCAATTTTAACCATCTTTTAAGTCCACTGGGGAGGATAGATGTCCACAGCTTTTTAATCCAATGTAAGATGTAAGAAAATAGGGTTGATTGCAAACCCAAAACTAAAGCTGTGTAAATAGTGTGAGGTAACTAGTGAAGGCCATAGGGTGCAAAGGTCAGGGAAGGAAGCCACAGAACTATTCAGCATTTGCAATACTTGAAACGAGTGCAGGCCTGACCATGCAACTGTCCAAATTGCTCAAATTCAACTTACTGAGCTACTCTTTCATTTTCCAGAGGAAAACTATATATTATTGCACTACATGCTCCCATAAAATATCTCACAGCTGGAGAAATATTCAGTGACCACAAAAATCACTAAATCAGTTGGCTCCATAAAGACAGCTAGTGACAGTAAAAACATATGGTAATGAAACCAGAAAGACAGCTCATTGGTGTCCCAATCTTGCTGGTGAGAGGCAGTAGGGATCTGGACTAAATTCATCCTGTAAGTTCTAACCCTGCATGTTCTTTTACTTTGACCCAATTTCCCAACCCATGAGGAGATGTGGGCTGACAAGACAGAGTTGGTGGATAAATGGTCCCTTAGGATGGGGTTTACAAGTGAACTCAATGTCAGAAAGACTGGACTGTGGGCCAGATGTATCCTGAGGTCTGAAGCTTCCAGAGTGTTGAAGACGTCCAATGGTGTAGGTGTCATGCAAAGGAGACACAGATCCACATACGTGGGGACGTCTGAGCCTATCCAGTAGAAGCTCCAAGGGTTCAGAAGAAAGATGTCCTTTATTTATTTTTTTATTGGAGTATAATTGCTTTATAATGTTATGCTAGATTCTACTATAACCAACGTGAATCAACTGTGTGTGCTAAGTCACTTTTGGTTCAGTTGCTCAGTCATGTCAGATTCTTTGCGACCCCATGGACTACAACACACCAGGCTTCCCTGTCTATCACAAACTCCCAGAGTTTGCTCAAACTCTTGTTCATCGAGTCGGTGATGCCATCCAACCATCTCATCCTCCGTCGTCCCCTTCTCCTTCCGCCTTCAATTGTTCCCAGTATCAGGGTCTTTTCCAAGGAATCAGCTCTTCGCATCAGGTGGCCAAAGGATTGGAGTTTCAGCTTCACCATCAATCCTTCCAATGCATATTCAGGACTGATTTCCTTTAGGATTGACTGGTTTGATCTCCTTGTAGTCCAAGGAGCTCTCAAGAATCTTCTCCAACACCACAGTTCAAAAGCACCTTTCTCTATAGTAAAACTCTCACATCCATACATGACTACTGGAAAAACCATAACTTTGACTAGCCAGACCTTTGTTGGCAAAGTAATGACTCTGTTTTTTAGTATGCTGTCTAGGTTGGTCATAACTTTTCTTCAAAGGAGCAAGCGTCTTTTAATTTCATGGCTGTAGTCACCCATCTGCGGTGATTTAGGAGCCCCCAAAAATAAAGTCTGTCACTGTTTTGATTGTTTCCCCATCTATTTGCCCTGAGGTGATGGGACTGGATGCCATGATCTTAGTTTTCTGAATGTTGAGCTTTAAGCCAACTTTTTCACTCTCCTCTTTCATTTTCATCAAGAGGCTCCTTCGTTCTTCCCTTTCCGCCATAAGGGTGGTATCATCTGTATATCTGAGATTATTGATATTTCTCCAAGAAATCTTGATTCCAGTTTGTGTTTCATCCAGCCCAGTATTTCTCATGATGTACTCTGCACATAAGTTAAATAAGCAGGGTGACAATATACAGCCTTGATGTATTCCTTTCCTGATTTGGAACCAGTCTATTGTTTCATGTCCAGTTCTAACTGTTGCTTCTTGACCTGCATACAGGTTTATCAGGAGGCAGGTAAAGTGGTCTGGTATTCCCATCTCTTTCAGAATTTTCCACAGTTTGTTGTGATCCACACAGTCAAAGGCTTTGGCATAGTGAATAAAGCAGATGTTTTTCTGGAACTCTTGCTTTTTCAATGATCCAGCAGATGTTGGCAATTTAATCTCTGATTCCTCTGCCTTTTCTAAGTTCAGCTTGAACATCTGGAAGTTCATGGTTCATATACTATTAAAGCCTGGCTTGAAGAATTTTTAGCATTACTTTGCTAGCATGTGAGATCAGTGCAAATATGTGATAGTTTGAACATTCTTTGGCATTGCTTTTCTTTGGGATTGGAAAGAAAACTGACCTTTTCCAGTCCTGGGGCCACTGCTGAGTTTTCCAAATTTGCTGCATATTGAATGCAGCACTTTCACAGCATCATCTTTGAGGATTTGAAATAGCTAAACTGGAATTCCATCACCTCCACTAGCTTTGTTGATAGTGATGCTTCCTAAGGTCCACTTGACTTTGCATTCCAGGATGTCTGGCTCTAGGTGAGTGATCACGTCATCATGGTTATCTGGATCATTAGATCTTCTTTGTATAGTTCTTCTGTGTATTCTTGCCACCTCTTCTTAATATCTTCTGCTTCTGTTAGGTCCATATCATTTCTGTCCTTTATTGTGCCCATCTTTGCATGAAATATTCCCTTGGTATCTCTAATTTTCTTGAAGAGATCTCTAGTCTTTCCCACTCTATTGTTTTCCTCTGTTTCTTTGCATTGATCACTTAGGAAGGTTTTCTTGTCTCTCATTGCCATTCTTTGGAACTCTGCATTCAAATGGGTATATCTTCCCTTTTCTTCTTTGCCTTTAGCTTCTCTTCTTTTCACAGCTATTTGTAAGGCCTTGTCAGACAACCATTTTGTCTTTTTGCATTTCTTTTTCTTGGGGATGGTCTTGATCACTGCCTCCTATACAATGTCTCAAACCTCTGTCCTTAGTTCTTCAGGCACTCTGTCTATCAGATCTAATCCCTTGAATCTGTTTGTCACTTCCACTGTATCACCCTAAGGGATTTGATTTAGGTCATACCTGAATGGTCTAGTGGTTTTCCCCACTTTCTTCAATTTAAGTCCAAATTTGACAATAAGGAGTTCATGATCTGAGTCACAGTCAGCTCCCAGTCTTGTTTTTGCTGACTGTATAGAGCTTCTCCATCTTTAGTTGCAAAGAATATAATCAATCTGATTTCAGTATTGACCATCTGGTGATGTCCATGTGTAGAATCTTCTCTTGTGTTCTCAGAAGAGGGTGTTGCTATGACCAGTGCGTTCTCTTGGAAGAATTCTATTAGCCTTTGCCCTGCTTCATTCCGTACTCCAAGGCCAAATTTGCCTGTTACTCCAGGTGTTTCTTGACTTCCTACTTTTACATTCCAGTCCCCTATAATGAAAATGACATCTTTTTTGGGTGTGTGTTCTAGAAGGTCTTCTTATAGGTCTTCATAGAGTCATTCAACTTCAGCTTCTTCAGCATTACTGGTTGGGGCATAGACTTGGGTTACTGTAATATTGAATGATTTGCCTTGAAAACAAACAGAGATCATTCTGTCATTTTTGAGATTGCATCCAAGTACTGCATTTTGGATCCTTTTGTTGACTATGAGGGCTACTCCATTTCATCTAAGGGATTTTTGTCCACAGTAGTAGATCTAATGGTCATCTGAGTTACATTCACCCACTCCATTTTAGTTCACTGATACCTAAAATGTTGATGTTCACTCTTGCCATATCCTATTTGATCACTTCCAATTGACCTTAATTTGTGGACCTAACATTCCAGTCTTATGCAATATTCTTTACAGGATCAGACTTTACTTCCATCACCAGTCACATCCACAACTGGGTGTTGTTTTTGCCATGGCTCCATCCCTTCATTCTTTCTGGAGTTATTTCTCCACTGATCTCCAGTAGTGTATTGGGCACCTACCGACCTGGGGAGTTCATCTTTCAGTGTCCTGTCTTTTTGCCTTTTCACATTGCTCATGGGGTTCTCAAGGCAAGAATACTGAAGTGGTTTGCCATCCCCTTCTCCAGTGGACCATGTTTTGTCAGAACTCTCCACCATGACCCATCCGTCTTGGGTGGCCCTACACGGCATGGCTCATAGTTTCATTGAGTTAGACAAGTCTGTGGTCCATGTGATCAGTTTGATTAGTTTTCTGTGATTGTGGTTTTCATTCTATCTACTCTCTAATGGATAACGATAAGAGGCTTATGGAAGCTTCCTGATGGGAGAGACTGACTTTAGTCGTGTCCAGCTCTTTGCCACGCTATGGGCTACATACACTGCCAGTCTCCTCTGTTTGTGGGATTCTCCAGGCAAGAGTACTGGAGAGGGCTGCCATGCCCTCCTCCAGGGGATCTTCCCTGACCCAGGGATCAAACCTGTGTCTCTTATGTCTCCTGCATGATAGGCAGATTCTTTACCACTAGTGCTGCCTGGGAAGCTCCTATATGTATACATATATCCCCGCCCTGTTGAACCTCCCAATCTCTCCATCCCACCCCTCAAGGTTATCACAGGGCACCGAGCTGAGCTCTCTGCACTATATAGCAGGTTCCCACTAGCTATATATGCTATTCTCCCAATTAGTCATACCCTCCTCTTTCCCCTGTGTATCCACATGTCCATTCTCTACATCTGTATCTATTCCTCCCTGCAAATAGGTTCATCTGAACCATTTATCTAGATTCCATACATATGCGTTAATACACAACATTTGTTTTTCTCTTTCTGACTTACTTCATTCAGTATAACAGACTCTAGGTCCATCCACATTCTTTGCAGTGAAAGATGTCCTTTAAATGAAGGGAACAGAGCTCCATAAAAGAAGGTGCCAGATAAAACTGCCCTCCTACAAGGACTTAGAGAAACAGTGATAATGTTTCAGCAATACTGCCATTTATTGAGTGCTTACTGGGTGCCAAAGTCTTTATCTACCTTCTCTCATTTGTCATTATGACACTCTTTGGAGGCAGGTGTTTGGATTACCGTCACTTCCCAAATGCAGGAGGTAGGAGAAAAGAGAGGTTTAGAATTGTATCCAAAGACACACAGTTGGTTTCTCTCACTTTTGTGCCCTGGCTCTAACCACCACACACACGTTCCTATCAACGTGCCCCTCCCATCACTCCTGGAACAACTACATCATGCTCAGGTACCCAGGCTGGGCTGCTTTCTCCCAGTTGGGATGAGACTCAGACAGCAATCACTGTATTTTATGTCATCATCTAATACATATTTAGTTAGCTGAATGCTAGACACCAGATAATGGAAATTTGGCTGCAGATAATCCGGAGATGGACCCCCTGCCATCACAGCACTTACTGTAGAGTGGGAGCGAGAAGCGGTCAACAAGAAAAATCATGAGACTGTGAAAGCACACCGTCAATACTTCAGAGTGCGTAGGAAATGATGATGCAAGGGATTTTTGTTTTCAGGCCGTTTGGAGCTCCCAAGACTATTTTTGGGAGTAAGTGAGGTGAAAACATTTCAAAAACAAAGATCATGGCATCCAGTCCCATCACTTCATGGCAAATAGATGGGAAAACAACAGAAACAGTGACAGACTTTATTTTCTTGGACTCTAAAATCACTACAGATGGTGACTACAGCCATGAAATTAAAAGATGCTTGCTTCTTGGAAGAAAGGCTATGACCAACCTAGACAGCATTTTAAAAAGCAGAGACATTACTTTACCAACAAAGTTCCATTTAGTCAAAGCTATGGCTTTTCCAGTAGTCATGTATGGATGTGAGAGTTGGACTATAAAGAAAGCTGAGCGCTGAAGAATTGATGTTTTTGAAGTGTGGTGTTGGAGAAGACTCTTGAGAGTCCCTTGGACTGCAAGGAGATCAAATAAGTCAATCCTAAAGGAAATCAGTCCTGAATATTCATTGGAGGGACTGATGCTGAAGCTCCAATACTCTGACCACATGATGTGAAGAGCTGACTCCTTAGGAAAGACCCTGATGTTGGGAAAGATTGAAGGCAAGAGAAGGAGGGGACGACAGAGGATGAGATGGTTGAATGGCATCACTGACTCGATGGATGTGAGTTTGAGCAAGCTCTGGGAGTTTATGAAAGACAGGGAAGCCTGGCATGCTGTAGTCCACAGGGATGCAAAGAATCAGACACGACTGAGTGAATTGAACCAAAAATCCTTTTCACGATAATACTAAGGCATCAATTGCCTTTTTCACTGAGCTGACATTTACACTAATAGTGCAAAAACAATGGTGGATAAAGCTGTTGCCTTAGCAAGAATCAGGGCTGTAGCACCCAACAATATCAAAAATCTTTGTAGTTATCAAAGCAATACTCTCCTAGATTTGGAAAAAAGCCGTTTTTCACTAAAGGATAATTTATGCTTAATGAAGCAGTGAAAATTGTTAATTTAAATAAACAACACTTGAGTACTTAACTTTTTAACATTAAATTAATATTGTATATAACAGAATGGGAGGCATGCATAAAGCACTTCTGTTACTTACCAAAGTGTAACGATTATTTTGAAGAAAAGCTGAACTAGTCACTTTTTCAGGGAATAGCACTTTTACTTGAATGAACAACTGGCAGACAAACTACAGTTATTCAGACTTGGATCTTTGGCAGGCATTTTCTCTAAAACAAAGTAAGTGAGCTTATCACCACAGGGAAATAACTGATAATATTTGTTGCCAATGATAAAAGTTGAGCTTCTGCTAGAAAAGTAGAATTTCCAAAACCTGTCATCCACCATCAGGATCTCAACAGCTTCTTAATAGCCACTGAGTTTTCAGAAGAGATGTTGGTGATCTTAATGAATGTGATTTTTTAAAAATACTTATAATGAATATGTCAACATCTGGAAAATTTGCAAACTCCATGAACTAAGATTTTTGAAAAGACCAATGCAAAATGTTATAAATCACGCATAAGTAAAAATCTCTTAAAGTGCAAGGTAGACCAATGAACTCAGTGCTGCAGAGTACAAAAAATTCATTTATCGGTTTCAGATTCCATGTTGTGACTCTTTTGCAGTTGTGTCCAACTCTTTGCGACCCCATGGACTATACAATCCATGGAATTCTCCAGGCAAGAATACTGGACTGGGTAGCCTTTCCCTTCTCCAGGGGATCTTCCCAACCCAGGGATCAAACCCAGGTCTCCTGCATTGCAGGTGAATTCTTTACCAACTGAGCCACAAGAGAAGAGCAAGAATTCTGGAGTGGGTAGTCTATACCTTCTCCAGCAGATCTTTCTGACCTAGGAATTGAACTGGGGTCTCCTGCATTGCAGGTGGATTCTTTACCAGCTGAGCTGTCAGGGAAGCCCCATGTTGCAACTAACTTATAGGAAATTACAATTCATCGAGTTTTGGTGTTGTATCAGAAAACAACATACACAACTATCTAAAGGCTCTATTAAAACACTCCTCTCAAACCAGATCTGAAAGAGACACATGCACCCCCAATGTTCATCGCAGCACTGTTTATAATAGCCAGGACATGGGAGCAACCTAGATGCCCATCAGCAGATGAATGGATAAGGAAGCTGTGGTACATATACACTATGAAATATTACTCAGCCATTAAAAAGAATTCATTTGAATCAGTTCTATTGAGATGGATGAAACTGGAGCCCATTATACAGAGTGAAGTAAGCCAGAAAGATAAAGACCAATACAGTATACTAAAGCATATATATGGAATTTAGAAAGATGGTAACGATAACCGAATATGCAAAACAGAAAAGGAGACACAGATGTACAGAACAGACTTTTGGACTCTGTGGGAGAAATTGAGGGTGGGATGTTTTGAGAGAACAGCATTGAAACATGTATATTATCAAGAGTGAAAGAGATCACCGGCCCAGGTTGGATGCATGAGACAAGTGCTCAGGGCTGGTGCACTGGGAAGACCCAGAGGGATGGGATGGGGAGGGAGGTGGGAGGGGGGATCAGGATGGGGAACACATGTAAATCCATGGCTGATTCATGTCAATGTATGGCAATAACCACTACAATATTGTAAAGTAATTAGCCTCCAACTAATAAAAATAAATGCAAAAAACCCACTCCTCTCTTTTCTAACTGTAAACCTTTATGAAGTCAGATTTTTTTCTTATACTTCAACCAAAACAACACATCACAAAAGACTGAATGCAAAGCAGCTACAAGAATCCAGCGATCTTCTACAAAGTTAGATATTAAGGAGACGTATGACTATCTGAAACAGAACTGCTATGAAATTGTTTTCTTTTTGAAAATATGCTCACTTTTCATTAAGATACATTATTTATGCTAACATTTAGTGATTAGTATTGTTATATTTGGGCTCCCCTGGCGGCTCAGTGGTAAACAGTCTGTGTGCCAATTCGGGAGACATAGGCTTTATCCCTGGGTCAGGAAGATCCCCTGGAGAAGGAAATGGCAACCCACTCCAGTATTCTTGCATGGGAAATGCCAGGGACAGAGGATGCCTGGTGGGTAATAGTTCAGTTCAGTCGCTCAGTCGTGTCTGACTCTGTGAACCCATGAACCGCAGCATACCAGGCTTTCCTGTCCATCACCAACTCCCAGAGTTGACCCAAACTCAAGTCCATTGAGTTGGTGATGCCATCCAACCATCTCATCCTCTGTCATCCCCTTCTCCTCTTGCCTTCAATCTTTGCCAGCATCAGGGTCTTTTCAAATGAGTCAGCTCTTCACATCAGGTGGCCAAAGTATTGGAGTTTCAGCTTCAACATCAGTCCTTCCAATGAACTCCCAGGACTGATCTTCTTTAGGATGGACTGGCTGGATATCCTTGCAGTCCAAGGGACTCTCAAGAGTCCTTTCCAATGCCACAGTTCAAAAGCACCAATTCTCCTGCACTCAGAGTTCTTTATAGTCCAACTCTCACATCCATACAGGACCACTGGAAAAACCATAGCCTTGACTAGACGAACCTTTGTTGGTGAAGTAATGTCTCTGCTTTTTAATATGCTATCTAGGTTGGTCATAACTTTCCTTCTAAGGAGTAAGTGTCTTTTAATTTCATGACTGCAATCACCATCTGCAGTGATTTTGGAGCCCCCCAAAATAAAGTCAGTCACTGTTTCCATTGTTTCCCCATCTATTTCCCATGAACTGATGGAACCAGATGCGATGATCTTAGTTTTCTGAATGTTGAGCTTTAAGCCAACTTTTTCACTCTCCTCTTTCACTTTCATCAAGAGGCTTTTAGTTCTTCTTTACTTTCTGCCATAAGGGTGGTGTCATCTGCATATCTGAGATTATTGAGATTTCTCCCAACAATCTTGATTCCAGCATGTGCTTCTTCCAGCCCGTGCTTCTTCCAGCCCAGCATTTCTCATGGTGTACTCTGCATATAAGTTAAATAAGCAGGGTGACAATATACAGCCTTGACACACTCCTTTTCCTATTTGGAACCTGTCTGTTGTTCCATGTCCAGTTCTAACTGTTGCTTTCTGACCTGCATACAGGTTTCTCAAGAGGCAGGTCAGGTGGTCTGGTATTCCCATTTCTTTCAGAATTTTCCACAGTTTATTTTGATCCACACAGTCAAAGGCTTTGATATAATCAATAAAGCAGAAATAGATGTTTCTCTGGAACTCTCTTGCTTTTTCTATGATCCAGCGGATGTTGGCAATTAATCTCTGGTTCCTCTGCCTTTTCTAAAACCAGCTTGAACATTTGGAAGTTCATGGTTCACGTATTGCTGAAGCCTGGCTTGGAGAATGCTGAGCATTACTTTACTAGAATGTGAGATGAGTGCAATTGTGCAGTTGTTTGAGCATTCTTTGGCATTGCCTTTCTTTGGGATTGAAATGAAAACTGACCTTTTCCAGTCCTGGGGCCACTGCTGAGTTTTCCAAATTTGCTGCATATTGAGTGCAGCACTTTCACAGCATCATCTTTGAGGATTTGAAATAGCTAAACTGGAATTCCATCACCTCCACTAGCTTTTTTTCGTAGTGATGCTTCTTAAGGCCTACTTGGCTTCACATTCTAGGATGTCTGGCTCTAGATGAGTGAGTGATCACACCCCTGTGATTATCTGGGTCATGAAGATCTTGTTTGTATAGTTCTTCTGTGTATTCTTGCCACCACTTCTTAATATCTTCTGCTTCTGTTAGATCCATGTCATTTCTGTCCTTTATTGTGCCCATCTTTGCATGAAGTGTTTCCTTGGTATCTCTAATTTTCTTGAAGAGATCTCTAGTCTTTCCCACTCTATTGTTTTCCTCTATTTCTTTGCATTGATCACTGAGGAAGGCTTTCTTATCTCTCCTTGCTATTCTTTGGAACTCTGCATTCAAATGGGTATATCTTCCCTTTTCTCCTTTGCCTTTAGCTTTTCTTCTTTTCACAGCTATTTGTAAGGCCTCCTCAGACATCCATTTTGCTTTTTTGCATTTCTTTTTCTTGGGGATGGTCTTGATCACTGTCTCCTATATAGTGTCACAAACCTCTGTCCATAATTCATCAGGCACCCTGTCTATCAGATCTAGTCCCTTAAATCTATTTCTCACTTCCACTGTATAATCATAAGGGATTTGATTTAGGTCATACCTGAATGGTCTAGTGGTTTGCCCCACTTTCTTCAATTTAAGTCCAGATTTGGCAATAAGGAGTTCATGATCTGAGTCACAGTCAGCTCCTGGTCCTGTTTTTGCTGACTGTATAGAGCTTCTCCATCTTCGGCTGCAAAGAATATAATCAATCTGATTTCGGTGTTGACCATCTGGTGATGTCCATGTGTAGAATCTTCTCTTGTGTTGTTGGAAGAGGGTATTTGCTATGACCAGGGCGTTCTTTTGGCAAAACTCTACTAGTCTTTGCCCTGCTTCATTCCGTACTCCAAGGCCAAATTTGCCTGTTACTCCAGGTGTTTCTTGACTTCCTACTTTTGCATTCCAGTCCCCTATAATGAAAAGGACATCTTTTTGAGGTGTTCATTCTAAAAGGCCCTATAGGTCTTCACAGAACCGTTCAACTTCAACTTCTTCAGCATTACTGGTCAAGGCATAGACTTGGATTACCGTGATATTGAATGGTTTGCCTTGGAAAAAAACAGAGATCATTCTGTCATTTTTGAGATTGCATCCAAGTACTGCATTTTGGACTCTTTTGGTGACTATGATGGCTACTCCATTTCTTCTAAGGGATTCCTGCTCACAGTAGTAGAGATAATGGTCATTTGAGTTAAATTCACCCACTCCAGTCCATCTTAGTTCACTGATTCCTAGAATGCCGATGTTCACTCTTGCCATCTCCTGTTTGACCACTTCCAATTTGCCTTGATTCATGGGCCTAACATTCCAGGCTCCTATGCAATATTGCTCTCTACAGCATTGGACCATGCTTCTATCACCAGTCACATCCACAACTGGATGTTATTTTTGCTTTGGCTCCATCCCTTCATTATTTCTGGAGTTATTTCTCCACTGATCTCCAGTAGCATAATGGGCACCTACCAACCTGGGGAGTTCATTTTTCAGTGTCCTGTCTTTTTGCCTTTTCATACTGTTCATGCGGTTCTCAAGGCAAGAATACTGAAGTGGTTTGCCATTCCCTTCTCCAGTGGACCACATTCTGTCAGACCTCTCCACCATGACCCATCCGTCCTGGGTGGCCCCACACGGAACAGTTTAGTTTCACTGATTTAGACAAGCTGTGGTCCGTGTGATCAGATTGGCTAGTTGTCTGTGACTGTGGTTTCAGTCTGTCTGCCCTCCAATGCCCTCTCTCAGCACCTACCATCTTTCTTGGTTTTCTCTTACCTTGGATGTGAGTTATCTCTTCACGGTTGCTCCAGCAAAGCGCAGCTGCTGCTCCTTACCTTGGACATGGTGTAGCTCCTCTATAACCTCATGGGTTAAAGTCCATGGGGTCGCAAAAGAGTTGGACATGACTCAGAGGCTAAACAACAACAAATTATGTTTAAATACATTTTTAAATATTTTTCAAATTTCTCAGATTTAATTTCTAATATGGCAAAATACTAATGGACATAATCCACAAAAACAAAGCTCTTCAACAATTTTTAAGAGTGTGAAGAAATCCTGCGACCAAAACTTTTGAGAACTGATGACTTGGATCTATGTGGTCAATAATAAAATTATTAAAGAGAGAAATAACCACTTAAATACCTAAGTATTGCCATTCCAAGGCTTCTATGCTTTGTTCACTCCTTCTATTTTCTTCATATAATAAATATTTATTGGTTGCCCAATATGATCATTATTAACTACTACTTTTGCCAATAAGACCTACAGAATTTCTTACTTTCCTTTTCATCTTACAAATTGAATTGAATTCATAAGCACTTTAGTTAATGTCTCCCCCAGAGTCACACAGCACAGGGTCATTGTTAAGCTTTCATTATTAACTGTGTGACGTAGGCAAGATTCTTAATCTTTCTGGGTCTCAGTAGCCTCACTTGTACATTGGAGATAAATATACATATCCACCTCATTGGGTTGTTGCAAAGAATAAATTTGTCAACACATGAAAAGTGTTTATAATAGTGCTAACCTCATAAATGTGGCATAACTGTTAGCTGGGATTATATTATAAGATAGCTTACTAACTAACATCACTCAACTTCAAAAATAAAGCCCTTTCAATAGCATGTTTACTTTGAAGATAAGGAAGCCAGTCATTAAACAGCCTGTTGAATATCCTGGACATGGCAATCTGAGGGCCTTCCACTTATAACCCCTCTTCTGAAGGAAAGGGAAGGCAACCTTGCCTTATGCCTGATCACCATATTTTAACCAATTTGAACTTGACTCTCTTATCTCCACTGATTGGACCAGAGACTGGTCACTGTATGGGCTAGTTTGCAACCACTGAGACCGTTGGCCCAGCAAAAGAGCTCCACCAATAAGGAACTAGCTGACCAATCATGACTTCTCCTGAGATTGTCCGGGAATCTACATAGGGCTCTGCAAGCAGAGGAGCAGGTGGGCAGAATGTCTTGGGAACTAGAAGGAGATGTGGCAGCATTGTGCCAAGATTTACTCTTCTGGCCAGATGATCATCAAAACCTTTGCCAGGTCTGATAGCCTCATGACACCTCCAGCCCATGACCCCAACTTCTTCTGTCCCCTAAAGGCCAGAGTTCACCAGCCTGAACTCTGAGGCCTGAGGCTTGCCTGCTTTGCTCAGAAAGCCAGGCCTCTCTGAAATACGTGTAGTTTTTCTACTGAACCGGGTTCTCATTATCTCTGTGGGACCTGTCTGCTCTTTAGATTTCAGTGATGGAGGGGAGAAAAGGAAAAATGAGACCTTTTCAGTTGGTTTGTTTGATGTTTTTTTCCCACACAGTCGGCTGCCATCAAAAAGCCATCATACCGTCTGCAATTCTGCTGGGCCAGGGCCCAGGAGATGGCCGCCAGCAGGCACTTCTAACGCAGCTGGGGTTGACAGGCATAACCTTGCGATGTTGCTAAAGGAAGCAGAGGTGGGCATAGGGGATGAAGGAAGGGCAGAGAATCTCAGCATCACATCTATTTCCTGGACAGATGTACAAACAATTAGAGAGGATTGGAAGACCTCAGTTTACCCATAATCTGCACCAACCATTTCAATCTTCAAAATGAACAACTGAGATTTTTCAGTCTTCTGTAAGTTGCCCATCGCCAAAACATCCCATTCTCAACAAGTTGCTGCTTTAAATATTTTCCCTGTAGAAAATTTGCCACCACTGTGTATAAGCTAGTTCTTCCTGGTGCATCACTGGGTTCATTCTGCAGAGCCCCTACTCGGGCTCAGGAAGCTTCTGTGAGCCTTGCCCTGCATAGAACCAGTGCTGGGGCTGGTATTCACTGAGGATCTGCAGGGCAGTGGATTCAAGAACAGTGTAGCCTGTCCGAAGGTGATTTCTTCTCTCGCTCTCTGCCTAACCTGAAGATTTTCAGGGAGTAAGATACCTAACCATTTCTAGAATGTGATCAGGAAAGAAGTCATTCTTTAACAACCCAGAATCGGTGCTTATGAAAGCAACCTTTCAGAATGTAGGACTGTCTAAGACCCAGTCCATAATCTCAGCTTATTTCCCCAAATCCTCTAATTGGGGGCCTTGAACCAAGTCCAAGGCCTTTGCTTTGTGCTCATTAGGCAGTCAGTTAACCAATATTTTCTGAGCATTTATTAAAGAGTTTCAGGTCATAAATTGATAAGGTTGGAGTTCTCTCTTAAGGAGATTGATCTGTCAAAAATTTGCCAGGTTGACAGACATCAAGGAATACAGATGAGGCTATTCTAGCAATTAAGTTAGGATGTTGTGGGGCATAAATAAAAATGGTGACAGGGGACATAGAGAACCTTGAAATATTGGCATAAACCCACTAATAGGCAAATATAGTGTGGTGATTGTAGAACCAGATAATCATGGGTCACATTCAAGCACCAGCATTTACTCCAGCAAGTGACATAATTGTCCCAGATTTCAGTCTTCTTATCTGTTAAATGAGAATAGTAAAACCCACTCATAACTAGAAAGATAGGTAGGTAGATAGAAAGAAAAATAGATAGACAGACAGACAGGTACACACAGACTCTTCCCAAAGGTAGCTCTATGTATTTGACTGCTATCTGTTCACCAAAACCATTTTCTCTTCTCCCTGGGCAGACAGCTGAAGTTATATGCCACGTGACTGAGTTCTAGTCAATAAACTGTAAGTAGAAAAGATGTGTGCTCTTTCCAGGCCTGACCTTTACAGATCCCCACTTGGAGCTCCTCCATACTCTTTCTCTATCTGTTGGCTTAATACAGAGATCTCTGAGGTCTCAGAGAACCGAGTCATGAGATGCAAGAAGCCCAATTCTGTGGATAATCACAGAAAGACTACTGGCCAACTGGGAATAATGGTCTGAAACTTTACATAAGAAATGAATTTCTATTATATTCAGTCAGTTAAGTCGTTCATTCATGTCCAACTCTTTGAGAGCCCATGGACTGCAGCACACCAGACTTCCATGTCCATCACCAACACCTGGAGCTTCCTCAAACTCATATCCATTGAGTCGGTGATGCCATCCAACCACCTCATCCTCTGTTATCCCCTTCTCTTCCCACCTTCAATCTTTCCCAGCGTCAGAGTCTTTTCCAATGAGTCAGTTCTTCACATCAGGTGGCCAAAATACTGGAGCTTCAGTTGTTTCAATGAATGTTCAGGACTGATTTCTTTTAGGATTGACTGGCTGGATCTCCTTGCAGTCCAAGGAACTCTCAAGGGTTTTTTTCCAACACCACAGTTCAAAAGCATCAATTCTTCAGTGCTCAACTTTCTTTATATTTCAACTCTCACACCCATACATGACTACTTGAAAAACCATAGCGTTGGCTAGACAGACCTTTGTTGGCAAATTAATGTCTCTGCTTTTTTTTTTTTTCATTCATTTTTATTAGTTGGAGGCTAATTACTTTACAATATTGTAGTGGGTTTTGTCATACATTGACATGAATCAGCCATGGATTTACATGTATTCCCCATCCCAATCTCCTCTCCCACCTCCCTCTCTACCCGATCCCTCTGGGTCTTCCCAGTGAACCAGGCCCAAGCACTTGTCTCATGCATCCAACCTGGGCTGGTGATCTGTTTCACCCTAGATAATATACATGTTTCGATGCTGTTCTCTCGAAACACCCCACCCTCACCTTCTCCCACAGAATTCAAAAGTCTGTTCTGTACATCTGTGTCTCTTTTTCTGTTTTGCATATAGGGTTATCATTACCATCTTTCTAAATTCCATATATATATGTGGTAGTATACTGTAATGTTCTTTTTCTTTCTGGCTTACTTCACTCTGTATAATGGGCTCCAGTTTCATCTATCTCATTAGAACTGATTCAAATTAATTCTTTTTAACGGCTGAGTAATATTCAATGGTGTATATGTACCACAGCTTCCTTATCCATTCGTCTGCTGATGGGCATCTAGGTTGCTTCTGTGCTGCAATGAACATTGGGGTGCACATGTCTCTTTGTCTCTGCTTTTTAAAATGCTGTCTAGGTTGGTCATAACTTTTCTTCCAAGGTGCAAACGTCTTTTAATTTCATGGTTGCAGTCACCATCTGCAGTGATTTTGGAGCCCAAGAAAATAAAGTCCCTCACTGTTTCCTTTGTTTCCCCATCTATTTGCCATGAGGTGATGGGACTGGATGCCATGATCTTAGTTTTTTGAATGTTGAGTTTTAAGCCAGCTTTTTCACTCTCCTCCTTCACTTTCATCAAGAGGCTCTTTAGTTCCTCTTCGATTTCTGTCATAAGGGTGGTGTCATCTGCATATCTGAGGTCATTGATATTTTTCCAGGCAATCGTGATTCCACCTTGTGCTTCATCCAGCCGGGCATTTCGCATGACATTCTCTGCAAATAAGCTAAGTAAGCAACATGAGAATATACAGCCTTGACATACTCCTTTCCCAATTTGAAACCAGTCTGTTGTTCCATGTCCAGTTCTAACTGTTGCTTCCTGACCTGCATGCAACTTTCTCAAGAGGAAGGTCAGGTGGTCTGGTATTCCCATCTCATGAAAAATTTTCCACAGTTAGTTGTGATCCACACTGTCAAAGGCTTTAGCCTAGTCAATGAAGCAGAAGTAGATGTTTTTCTGGAATTCTCTTGCTTTTTCTATGATCCAACAGATGTTGGTGATTTGATCTCTGGTTACTCTGTCTTTTCTAAAACCAGTTTGAACATCTGGAGGTTCACGGTTCGTGTATTTTGAAGCCTAGTGTGGAGAATTTTGAGCATTACTTCATTGGTGTGTGAGATGAGTGCAATTGTGCAGTAGTTTGAACATTCTTTGGCATTGCCTTTCTTTGGGATTGAAATGAAAACTGACCTTCTCCAGTCCTGTGGCCACTGCTGAGTGTTCCAAATTTGCTGGCATATTGGGTGCAACACTTTCACAGCATCATCTTTTAGGATGTGAAATAGCTCAGCTCGAATTCCATCACCTCCACTATCTTTGTAGTTATGCTTCCTAAGGCCCACTTGACTTAGCATTCTAGGATGTCTGGCTCTAGGTGAGTGATCACACTGTCATGGTTATCTGGCTCATGAAGATTTTTTTTTGTATAGTTCTTCTGTGTATTCTTGCCACCACTTCTTAATATCTTCTGCTTCTGTTAGGTCCATAAAATTTCTATCCTTTATTGTGCCCATCTTTGCATGAAATGTTCCCTTGGTATCTCTAATTTTCTTGAAGAGATCTCTGGTCTTTCCCATTCTATTGTTTTCCTCTGTTTGTTTGCATTTATCACTGAGGAAGGCTTTCTTATCTCTCCTTGCTATTCTTTGGAACTCTGCATTCATATGGATATTTCTTTCCTTTTCTCCTTTGCATTTTGCTTCTCCTCTTCTCTCAGTGTTTGTAAGACCGCCTCAGATTTTGGGCCTGATCTCTATCTTTCTATTCTTGCATTGAACCTGACATTGTAATCCCTCAATAAATTATCATTATGACTGTTTTTGTTGTTTTGCCAGAAATACAAAGACCTACAAGTTCTCAGTTTAAGAAGACAAGATACACACAGCAGCACACAGTATACAGTATACGTGACGCAGACAACAGAAGTTCAAAGTCTCCAGGAGGGAAATCCGAGATAGCCTCACATAGCAGGCAGCACTGAGTTTGTCTTTGGAGACTGGCTCTGAATTGCCTGGATAATGCAGACTCCATTCATTCACTAAAATCTTAAGAAGTCAACAAAAAAACTCCCCATAATTAAGTATCTACCCCTGTAGTCTGTAGAGCACTTCAGCTCTTAACTAGCATTTCTCTATTTCTCATGTCTGCTGCCAATGATGTCCAATGTGGTCTGGCCCAGGTTGCTATGCCAGTTACCTGCACCTTCTGAAATCATCTAACTTCTACTTTCCATCCCTGAAAACTCTGACTCAAGAAAGGAAAGACATGCACTTCAGAATTTTTGAATCCTTTCTTCTTGGGTCCATCACAGCCCTGAGTTTATGGCTTTTAGAAAATCACTGGTCAGCTACTGGTCAATGAGACTATAACTATGTGTGTACATTGCTCAAGGTTTTTGCCTTTCCCCCTGCAGCTCCCCTGGTGGCTCAGATGGTAAATTATCTGCCTATAATGCAGGAGACCTGGGTTTGATCCCTGGGTAGGAAAGATCCCCTGCAGAAAGGAATGGCAACCCACTCCAGTATTCCCGCCTGGGGAATCCCATGGACAGAAGAACCTGGCAAGCTACAGTCCATGGAGTCACAAAGAGTCAGGCATGACTGAGTGACTAACACTTTCATTTTCTGCAGCTATTGATCAATAAATCCATTTTCATTACCATTTCCCTCTGGCTCTACAAGCAAAGAGCTTCATTTCAGAAATCAAAAGACTGCTCAATCCAATGAGAGGGTTTTGTTTTAATCAAAAGATTGATTAATCTAACAAAAGGGTTTTCCTTTTTGGCCGTTACCATACGCAGAAAGTCTGCAACACAAACTTATTGCTCTAATTTCCCTCTGTAAATAATGAATGATAGATGATAAGATGGGAATTCTGCCATGATTTATTAGTTGTTTAATCAAAACTGTTGCCTTTTAGTCTTTTTTAAAATGTATTTATTTTATTGGCCATGCCACGCAACTTGAAAGATCTTTGTTTCCCAATCAGGGATCAAATCCATGTCCCCTGCAATGCAAGCATGGAGTCCTAGGCCCTAGTCTGCCAGGAAGCACCCTGCCTTTTAGTCTTTAGAACCAGTTGGAGTGCCTATTTTATAGGAATAGTAGAAACTACCTTTGTAACTTCCCAAGTTTTCAATTTTCCCCAAAAGCTGAACACAGACATTGTAATTCTCTAGGTTCAGAAAAGCACAATGTATTCACTGAGATGTAAATTAGACTAAAACACATGTTCATCCAATTTATTAAACAAATGGGATCCACATATGCAGTGTCAGGGAAAACAGAAAAACAGGACTACTTAGAATTTAGAACATGAGACCATTTAAAACATTTAATCACAACATCCAGCATGCATTTTGTAGGAGAGTGCTAACCAGGCTGCAGGATTTTGAAACACTTCCTCCCCCACCTCAGGATGCTATTCGGTTCTTAGAGGAAAGGGGGAACATTGGTGGGTACATACACTACAGTTGTACCAGAAACCACTCTGATGCAATATGGAAATGATCCCCTCTTCAGAAACATTTAAACAAAGATGCCTGCAGACTACTGTAATCATACCAGGTACCGAGAACTAGTATGGACTGCAAAGAGCTGGCTGAAGGAAAATCAGAGACACACATTTTTAGGGCTTCAGGAGGAATCTGAGCAGGTTGTTACATGCTAACTAGCCAAACTGAACTGAGTTCACATAGAAATCCAGAGGGCTTCTCTGGTGGTTCAATGATAAAGAATCCCCCTACTAATGCAAGAGATACAGGCTCAATCCCTGGGTCAGGAAGAGCCCCTGGAGAAGGAAATGGCAACCCACTCCAGTATTCTTGCCTGTGAAATCCCATGGGCAGAGGAGCCTGGTGGGCTACAGCCCAGGGGGTTTCAAAAGAGTTGGACACGACTTAGCAACCAAATAGCAACAACAACAAAGAAATCCAGAATAATACCCTTCTATAGAGGCTTGTGTCTGAGCACAATTGCTTTGCAGTTTGAAATGTCCTTTGGCTTCTTCCAAAAAACAACTTTGTGTCATTCACTCATTCAAAAAATATTTTCTAAATCAACTATTGGCTAGCTACTATGCTGGGAGCTAAGGATTTAATTTTAAGCAAACACCCAGATATAACCCTTGCCTTGATAGAGGTTTCATTCTGATGAAGGAGGTTCATTCCAAAATCTGAAGTCATACAATGATAAATGCTACGTAGGAGAAGTGCATTAGTTCCAACCGTGTCATTCTGTCTAAGAAGCAATCCAATTGCTTATACTGCAGATAACTGAATGGGTTTCAACTCATATGCTAATTCCAACTGATTCAAACAGTGTCTGAAGTACAGTGTTGATAATGTTTCTGAGGCCTTGTTTGAGGTCAAAGGGGAAGAGTTTCCTGATGAGCGAATTTGGCATGCATACAGAGGGGGATGTGACTGTCTGTGTGCCATGTATCTGATGTACCTGTTATCCACCAAGAGCATATAGGCGTTTGAGAACAAAGTGATATGTGGTTACAGTTGCACAGCTGTGTAGCAGTAGCAGACAAGATCACTATATAGGTTCTTTTCTTCTGCTGCTCCTTACTTTCACCCATCTCTGGCTACCTGAGAGAAGGACTGGCCTGTAGGTCTACACTAGCTCATCACAGACAGTAAGGAAAATGAAACTCACTCCACCTCTGGCACAATTACACGGATACCAGACTTCGTGAGACTTTGTCAGGGAGTGAGGAAGAAGTCACAAGTAGCACACTGGGTAAGAGAAGGCTCCCCACAAAGTTTTTGAGAAGAAAAACCAGTCAACCAAAACATGGATCCTAGAGGGCAAGTCTGTGAATGAGTGTTACGTTTCCATGGGACACTAAAGATCCATGGGACACTTACTCTAATTTTAATTATAAATCTATAACCAGAATGGGGGCTTCCCCAGTGCTGCCAGTGCCGGATACGCAGGTTCAATCCCTGGGTTGGGAAGATCCCCTGGGGGATGGCATGGCAACCCACTGCAGTGTTCTTGCCTGGAGAGTCCCATGGACAGAGGAACCTGATGGATGACAGTCCATGGGGTAGCAGAGTCAGACATGAATGAGTACATAACCAGAATGACTGTAATTTGCCAGAGAAAGAAAACCCAGACTGGCACTATCTACCAAGGGTGGAAATGCTGAAGATATGAAAGCCCAAGCAAGAGGAAATGTGCTTCAAGTCAAAAAGGAAAGCTTGCTTGGGTATCTGAGAAAAGAGCTCTAAAATAAAAAGTATTTTATTATGGCTGGTGAATGGATTATCTCCATCCTACATCAGAGCCTCCTTAAGTGCCATACCCTACCCACTGCCTGGAATATTCTGTCCCTACACACACACACACACACACACATGCATACAAGCATATATGCACACATCCCATCAGCATCTACCCCAGCCTCTCATCCTTCAGGATGATTTCCTCGATCATCTAAATTAGATGCCCCTTCTCTGTCTCATTATTCTTTATTTTTAAAGCCTTCTTGTGTCTTTTATCAATATCCTTACATTTACCCCAAGTAGGAGATAGATAGGTAGATATTCATATATATGTATTTAATTACTACTTGGTACATTACAGACACGTATTACATATCTGGTGAATGAATGAGTGAGTAAATGAATGAAAGAATAAATACATGATACTATGAGAAGTTTTAAGAACAGAACAAATTACTTGCCTTGAATGTTTTAGACCAGCAATGAGATCCCTAATCCTGATCTGAGGAGGAGCTGTTTTAATTCTTTAGTCCTATGATTGGAGGAGGGTCCTAGTCCTGAGAGAAAGAAGGCAAAGCTTTATCTCCTGCTTAGAGACGAGCCAGATAAGCCTGGAGAGGCCAATTCGTATGTAGGAACTGGTGGCTATGGGGTCTGGGGAGCGATGGGGGTGGTGGAGCTTCTTGTTCTGATTTTCGGAGGTACTGTCAGAAGAGGGTCTTTTCTCATTTCTCAACTCTCCTTTATGAAGTGCATTTGCTAAGAGAGAAACACCACTTTCTTTGGAGAATTGTGAGAGGCCTAGGCCATGGAGGCCTGCAAGGGAACACCCACTCATTTGCAAATTGGCGGAGAGTCTCCCACAAAGTAGAAGAAGGCTTGATTCAGGACTTAAAGGAAACAATGCAGTCTGTTCAACAAAGCCAACGTTTAAAGAACCCGAAACAGTGTGCTTTAAAAACTGAGCTAACAAAGCAGCCTTTTAAATTTTACTGCACGCTTATTGGCTTTATTTTCAAACTACCATCTGGTACCCCAGTAAGAGTTTACTGGTTTGTTTATCATCATGATTCATCACCTATAAGATTCCTGAGCTATGAATGACAATGTTGATTGGAATTCTGCAAATGGCAACACTTTTGCATCTGGGCCAGCTTGTACCAATCATGCAAGACCTTTGAATAGAACTGGTACCTTCTTGTGAATTGCCTGGCAATTCACAAGAGAAAGACACAAGGAGAGACAAAACATCTTTCAGATGAGCCTGTCATAAATCCATTTGGGGGAGGGGGCTTCTCTAAGATGCTGATATTTTAAAAATCTTCCCATCCATTTTCTGTTTTATGGAGACATAGTCATGGACCTCAGTGGGAGATGTTGCTTTGGGATCATCTCCCAGTGGTACCCCGCTCACTCCATCATCTCAGGAAGGGAGAGGAGTGGTGAAAAGCAGAGAGGATGGGGTAGGGCCATGGAACGATGGGTAATTACCAAGAAAAAAAATAGGAGCCTCCTACCTTTTATCAGAGCAAGTATCAAATACTGTTTGGGCCAAGTACATTTTGTCCCATTCTGTTTCTTATGCAAATTAAACATCTAGAGACTAGCCTGCCACAAAAGTTAACTCTGCTTCCCTGACTTCATTCAACTTGCCCTCCAAAGGAGTATCATGTACCTGATTGTTAGCTGGATTCCCCCCCTCTGAGAAATTGTAGGCAAGATCTTATCATTATCGGGCTTCTTTAGAAATCAAAAGCACCTGTCCTTTGTGAAGGTGGTCTTCTAAAGAGAGAAGCATTCCATTAGAAAAATGCCCGGAGTTCATACGGGAACACAATTGACACGTCTTCCCGGCCTGAAGGTACCAACCTCAGAGGAATAAACTAACGAACGTGGATTGAGCACTTACTGTGTGCCAGGGACTGTGCTAAGCAATTCAGAGGCATAATTTCATCAGGCCCTGGCAACAGCCACAGGAGATGGGGAGCCTGAGTATACGGACTTGGAAACTGAAGGCTTGGAAAGATCAAGTCCCTTGCCCAATATCACACAATTGGAAATGGACAGAGCCACAACCCCTAATTCCAGAACCTGTGCTCTTAGTTACCTATGACATAATTCAGCGCTAATGACATTAACATGTACTGTCCAGTGACAATCCACTCCTAAGAGGCTTCCCTCTTCAGATTTTCCAAGTAGAACTGTGCATAAAACCAGTTTTCCCTGATGTTCTGCCCCTGTAGAGGGCAATAAACCATTCTAGGACTTCCCACTGGTCCTTCCCACTGGTGGTCCAGTGGTTAAGAGTCCACCTGCCAATGCAGGGGACATGGGTTCGAGCCCTGGTCCAGGAAGACTCCACATGCCTCAGGGAAGCTAAGCCCACATGCCACGACTACAGAGCCCGTACTCTAGAGCCCTCGTGCAGCAACTACTGAGCTCACAGGCCAAAACCACAGAAAGCCCAGGCACCTAGAGCCCAGGCTCTGCAACGAGTGAAGCCACCACAGCGAGCGGCTCACACGCTGCACCTAGAGAGTAACCCCCACTCACCACAACTAGAGGAAGCCCTCATCCAGCAACAACAACCCAGCACAGCAAACAACAAGAAAATAAACTTGTAAAATAAAAAGTCAACCTTATTCTAAAAAAAGTAGTCACTCTGTGTAAACTGGTTTACATTTCTTTTAATACTCTGAGTAACTGTTATCGTAGATATGATCAGAGCCATCCAGGAGAGGAGGAAATTAAGGCTCCCAGAAGCTAAGTAACTTGCCCAAGGACACACAGCTAGTAAGTGGCAGAGGTGGGCTTTTGATCCTAGGCATCTTGTAGGCATCCATCAGATATTTCCACTGGGATACGGGAGAGGCCTGTAGTTCCCCTGAAGCCCTTTTCATGAGTGAATTCTGCCCTTCCTCGTGAGTTCAGATGATCCTATTGATTGGACTGGGCCAAGGTTGGCTGAAAATAAGGATGTATTGAAGATCGGTGAAAAGAACTCATGTAAGTGTATGGCAAAAACCACCACAATATTTTAAAGTAATTAGCCTCCAATTAAAATAAATATTAAAAAAAAAAGAATTCTCTTGAAACGGAAACAAGTATCCTAATGTACATGGAAGATCAACACTGAATTATCAGTGACCAATAATCGTTGGTACCCAATCAGAAGGGTACCTTCTGTCCTTATGAAGTTAGGCTTACTTGTTACTTACTCTGTTGAGCATGCCAACCCTCCCTTTTCCCTCCCATCGCATGTTCCCTGTACAGATTTCCATCACTCTGTGCCTCCCACCCACCCACCCCATCCACCCACCCAGTTCCTTGTTCTGCTGACTGGCCTTTGTCTTCCCAGAGCCTCATCCCTGGTATACTGTAGGTACTCAACATATGCTTTAAAAAGTAGATGGAAGAAGAAGCTCAGAGATAGTGCTAAATCCTAGGAAAGAGAAACTCAGAATCCACGCATGCCTGTGAGATTCAGGTGCCATTTGTTGCTCAGGAAGTAATGCCTGTAATGAGTTGTGGGGACCAGTATAAACATGCTGATACTTCCAGGTGGCACTGAACTGGATCCCAGTGTTAGAAGCGTTAATGTGTTCCCTCCTTTTCCCCTCTTCAACCCATTCAGTCTTTATGTAAAAAAAATACACTCATTGCATGTGTGTTATACAATATAGACACGCCTCATGTTGCATGACTCTACCATGGGCACTTCATGGTACTTCCTTGGAAAAGAAAAACAACTCAGGGATGCAAGCTGGTTGCCAGAAATTGTTACTTATCATTTTGTGTCATCTATTTCTTTACCTAGCACTTTACAGTTTATAATAGCCTTTACATCATTCCTCTCCCAACCTGTGAGTTGAGGTTGGGGCTGAGACTTCCATTTATAGAGAAGGAAACTGAGTCACAAAAATCTATCATGGCTGACCATATGGCTCTTTCCTCAGTTCTTAGGTATCATCATTGTAAGCGACACCATTGATTCAACAATAGGTTTTGACGATATAAAAAAGATCTCTATCATATTGTAAATACATATTGCTTTTAAGACACACCCCAATGTTTCTGAGACTTTAAATTACATACATTCAGAGGGAAAGACACAGATTTTAAAACTAAGGAAATGTGATAAGGATAACGGAACAAAGACTTAACAAGCATTCTAACTCTGAGGCACTGTGTACAATTTACCTTCTCAACTACATTGCAAACTCCTGCCTGCAGGGCATTTTTATACACTTTTTACATCTGTCTTCTCAAAACGCTTAATATAGTGGCTTCTGTACAGTAAGTTCTCAGTTGGTTGATAAGAGAGTCTGTTTCCTCTAAAAACAAAAGCTAAAAGAAACCCTTACTTTTCATTCTTAAATTTCATGGTGCTAAAAATTCCCAGAGAATATATTTGGAAATTTGCAGGAGCAGCATTTTATCTGTTGTTTCTTGGGAGATCTTGTTTGGTGACTAAGAACTGAGTCATAGATTACCTGTCTGAGAAAGACAAATGTCATGATATCACTTATATGTGGAAACTGAAGTATGATACAAATGAACTTATTTACAAAACAGAGTCACAGACACAAAAACAAATGGAGGTAGGGGGGGGATAAACTAGGAGTTTGGGATTAACATATACACACTACTATATATAAAATTGATAAATAACAAGGTCCTACTGTATAGCACAAGGAACTATATTAAATAATTAATCATAATGGAAAAGAGTATGAAAAAGAATATATATATATGAATCATTTTGATATACACCAGACATTAACACAACACTGTAGATCAGCTATACTTCCATAAAAAAATTAAGAATTTTTAAAAGTTGTCTAAGTTCCTTCTTCCAGTATCATCACTCTGGGAGACTAATAAGACTTTAGAAAACTCAGGTGCCTACAATCAAAGTTGTATTTTAGAATGAAGTTCTAGATGAACTTTTAGATGAAACTCTGGAAATTCAGGGTTTATTATAAAATGTTAGAGAAAAAAAATCTTTAACATGTTTGCATGAACACAAGCAGCCTGTTTTTTCTTTAGTATCAATTGTAACACTGTGGGACTTGTCTTTCTACATTCGCAGTTCAGATCGCCTACACATAAAAAAAAGAAAGCAAGAAATAAACCTAAGAAAACAAGATATAAAAAAAGAAAACTGCAACCTGGAACCGTGCAGAAAATAGTTTGCCTCTGATCAGAGTTATTTTTTGTATGAGGAGAAAAGAATCAACTTTTTATTCCACTCCTAGTTTAAAAACTAGTTATTAAAAAAGTTTCTCCAACTCTGTGAAGCAAAAGAAATTAGCCTCAAGTGGCTGTAACTGAGCTCCCCATCGGATTACTGTGCAAGATTGCCTTTTATTTCCCCCCACAGTGGATAATGCGTGTTCATTGTGATTTATCTGGAGTAGGTTTCTTTTACACACTCGGACTATATAAAGTCCAGGTAGTACTGGGAACAGAGGCTTGAGGAGCACCTGAGAGGCAGCCTCCAGTCTGGGAGAATGAAACAGTTGGGAACATGAGCAGCCGAGTCTGAAATTGACGCTCTCTGCGGTATGAGCCCCATGTTTGCCTCCCAGCCCAGATGAGGAGCCATTAGAAATGGGAGACAGGATCAATATCCTCTGATTGTGCTGCTTTTGTTCTCGCCCTTGATTTTAATTTTTTGCACAAATCTCTGACCTAGAATGATCAAGACTCAGGCCCTGGCAGGACCGTGAACGTTTGGCCAGCTTGATTCGGCCACCTGGCAAAAGCAATGGTGATGAGGGCCTTTGTCCTGTTGGCTGTCTTCGCAGAAGCCTCTGCAAGATCTTGCACTCCAAATAAAGCAGGTATGTTCTGGTACTACCCCATTTTCCTGGAAAGGAACATTTTCTGACACGTATCTTCCCAGAGCTCAAAGTTCTATACTTATATTATTAGGAAAATGCTGTTATGTAGCCGAATAGTCTTCTCTAGTGACTGAGATGGTAGAGTCTGCCTGCAATGTGGGAGCCCTGGGTTCTATCCCTGGGTCAGGAAGATCCGCTGGAGAATGGAATGGCAACCCACTCCAGGATTCTTGCCTGGAGAATCCCATGGATGGAGGAGCCTGATGGGCTACAGTCCATGGGGTGGCAAAGAGTCGGACATGACTGAGCAACTAACATACACACAGAAGCACTTAGCACCCCAATGACCATTCGATTTTCCCTGCAGAAAGTACAAACATATTGGATAAACTTACACTTTTTAAAATTGTGAAAGTGTTAGTTGCTTAGTCGTGTCCAGCTCTTTGAGACCCCATGGACTGTAGGCTCCTCTGTCCATGGAATTCTCCAGGCAATAAAACTCTAGTGAGTAACCATTCCCTTCTCCAGGGGATCTTTCCAACCCAGAGATCGAACCCATGTCTCTCACATTGAGGAGGCTAGACAGATGAATAAACAGAGATAAAATCTTCACCTTTTGCCTCTATTTTCCACTTGATTGTTGATTTTCTGTGCTATGCCATAAATTACTATTTCATAGCATGATGCATAAACTGACATTTTAACTTTAATGTGCTCATTTCGTGGGATTAAAAAATATGTATATACATTATGTAAATATATGTAATCTGGTTTCATATATATGTATGAAACCAGATTGAAATAAACATGTATTTCCAATTCACTCAATCTGGTTTCTAAAATACATTCCTTAAAATACGTTCAAGTTTAAATGTGGACCAGTTTTGAATACACGTTAAGAACAGACCTGGAAAAGGAAGTGGCAACCCACTCCAGTATTCTTGCCTGGAAAAGTCCATGGACAGAGGAGCCTGGCGGGCTGCAGTCCATGAGATTACATGACTGAGCATGCAAGAATGAGGGTGGAGGAAGATGGGTTGGTAGCAATAAACTGGTAGAATTTAAAAAAAAAAAAAGAATAGTGCAGATTTTACACAGAGGTTGCAAAATCTATAAGTGAGGAATTTTAGTGACTGATGTCGAGGGGAACTTTCATCAGATCTCATGAAGAATAGTGGGGAAAATATTTTTAATCAACTGCTTTGTATGCTCAGCTGTAATAGGAGCTCACCATATGTAGATTAATATGATTACCAGATCTGATTTCAAACCTTGTCTCTCATCTTTCCAGATGTCATTCTCGTGTTTTGCTATCCCAAAACAATCATCACCAAAATCCCCGAGTGCCCCTATGGATGGGAAGTGCACCAGCTGGCACTCGGTGGGTTGTGTTACAATGGGGTCCATGAAGCGGGTTACTACCAATTTGTAATCCCAGACTTGTCACCTAAAAACAAGTCCTACTGTGGAACCCAGTCTGAGGTAAGTTCAAACTATACAGGGAAGAGCTGAAAAAAGGAGGCAAGTGGGCCCATCTGCTGTCCATCCTTAAAAGGGTTCAAAATTCACCACTTTCTGATTAAGAGTCAGTCCCGACCCCCAGATTTCCTGAGATGTAAGTGTTATTTAAATTCTTCTCTTCTGCCTAGTTAGGATTTAAATTTTATTCTTCCAATTCATTGCCCGAGTGGCTAGACCACCTTCTGTGAATAGAACAAACCACTGGGTTGGCCAAAAAGTTCATTCAGGGTTTTCCGTAACATCTTACAGCCAACTCGATGCATTTCCCACCTCTGTGTCACCTGGAGCTCTGAGTATGGGCTCATTGCTGCCACTCTTCCTGGGCTGGATGGGTGGGCCATCTTCTACTCAAGATTTTGAAGTGGTGACAAAGTGCATTTGGAAGGCATCTTAAAGGAGAGACCAAAGTATAACACAGCCCATAATTGGGTCTTGTAAAGCACCTAGGATAGGTCATCAGAATGAAAAGGAACCACAGATATCCTCTTGTCAAGTGTCCTTATGGGATGGAGGAGAAATTGGAGACTTCCCAGTCACAGTTCAAGGCCACAACCAGTAGCGATACAATCATGAAGAAAGGCTAGGTCTAGTATTCCTACTGCCTTGACTGTAGGAGAGAGTACATCTACTAGATTTCAGATCCTGGGGACACGTTTGCTTCCTAAAGTCCCCACAGTGATTCAGTGATTTAGTGGGAAGAATCATGGGTATGAGTAACAATAACATCTTGTTTTTCTATATCCTGGTAAAATGAGCTACAAATCACCTGTGTGGTCTCAGGCAGACCACTTCTTAAGTGAATATTGGAGATCCCTTATAACTCTACTATTCAATGATTTTAAAGTCTAAGAAGTCAGAGGAAAGAATCTCAGAATTAGCGCTTATGATTGGAAGAAGGAAAGACCAAGAACTAGACAGTAATGTTCTAGAGCTGGGAGCTAGGTGAAGGTGTCACATAAGATTACTTGGGCAGGGGAAAGAAATACAAAGCTGATGTTGGGAGATAAGAGATTCCTGAACCAGTTCAGTTTGGTCAGAAGCCTGATAGGTATATGGATTTTTTTTAAGTATACCACATTCAACTTAGATTATTTTAAACAATCTTGAACAGACTTAAGAACTCTTTACAAAAATTATCAGCTCACCTACAAACAAGAATGGATGTTATATCAATGGCAAACATCTATGTCTCCCCATGAACTTTTTTCTGAGCCATCATCCAATATTTTCCCAAGAACTTTCATTCACATTGTGGGCGTAAAGGGCTACCCTAACTGCCTTCTTCCTTTCTCCAGTACAAGCCCCCCATCTACCACTTCTACAGTCACATCGTTTCCAATGACAGCACTGTGATAGTCAAGAACCAGCCCGTGAATTACTCCTTTTCCTGCACCTACCACTCCACCTACCTGGTGAACCAGGCGGCCTTTGACCAGAGGTAAGCTGCTCTAAGAGAAGAGGACTGGCTGCCTTGCATCTGTTCTGCAGTCCCTGTCAACCAGGCATGTTTCAGTCCTTATGCAAAATTCTCTCCCCTTTTCAGAGTGGCCACTGTTTATGTGAAGAACGGGAGCATGGGCACATTTGAAAGCCAATTGTCTCTCAACTTCTATACTGTAAGTGGTCTCCAGGTCCCCACTGCTGCCCTATGGCCTTTACAGGAAATGATGGGATGTTTCCACAGCATTTATTCTCCTCTAAGCTGTATATGGAAGCCCATTCTTGAACTGGAGTTGAATCATAAGCTTTGGTGTAATGTTAAGCCTCTTTGAAGACTGGATACAACAGACATTCAGGTTCATAGACTGGATGGAAGAAAGGAAAGCTATCACAGAGAAATAAGGTTAATCTTCCCATTTCACAGATGAGAAGATTGAGATGAGAAATCTTGTGAGTTACCAAATGTCAGTAGGTGGTAAAGACAGCCACAGTCTAATTCTCAATCAAGATTAGTTCCCACTACAACACACTCCAGAGATTTAAATTTAGGATCCAACTCTTGTTCAAACATCAGTCACAATGCAGTGAGCTTCCTACCTGGGACAGGGTTAAGGGGAAAGGCTAGGGTGGCTGCAGATGCCCGGTTTTTTGGTCTCCAAAGCATTTTGCTTAGTGGGTCTCCTCTATGTCTTATTTTGGCTTGCTGCCTATGTTGACAATGAAACTAAAGGGACTCAGAATAAAGCACTCCAGAGAAACCAAGTATGCAATGGTCACTAGCCCAGCTGCCCTCCTTTTACATGGGTGCTTTGTCTTTTAGACCTGCAGCTTCCAGTGAGGAGGCATGCGTAAAGAGACAATAGCCCAGCTGGCTAGAGGAAAGCACAGGCAGAAATCAGAAATGGAAACCTTTTCGTAAAAGACTAGAACTGGAAGAAAGCCTTAAAGGCCATCAAGTGCAACCTATTCATTTCATAAAGGAAACAATTATCTTACCTGGAACTCCACTGACTTTTGAACTCTTGGAACTCACTTAACCAGTTCCCTGAAAGTGAAAAGTCACTCAGTCATGTCCAGTTCTTTGCAACCCCATGGACTGTAGTTCATGGAATTCTTCAGGCCAGAATACTGGAGTGGGTAGCCTTTCCCTTCTCCAGGGGATCTTCCCAACCCAGGGATCGAACCCAGGTCTCCTGCATTGCAAGCGGATTCTTTACCAACTAAGCCACAAGGGGAGCCCAGTTCCCAGTGCTCTGGAAGCTATTAATCTGCTGAACTTAGAAGATGAGATGTAGAAGGGATCCTAGAATAACCTAGTTCATTTTACAGAAAAGGATCTAAAACCCAAGGAGAAAATGATCTGCCCAAGACCCCACTTGTGGTCTAGAGCAGTTCCCAGTCTGGAACAAAGTCTTCTAACGCTGGTCTCCAGGGCAAACTTACTATGCAGGGAATGAAGTGTAAGTGTCATGACCCCTAACATTTCGTTGCTGTTGTTCAGTTGCGCAGTCATGTCCGACTCTTTGTGATCCCATGGACTGCAACACCCAGGATTCCCTGTCCTTCACCATCTCCAGGAGTTTGCTCAAACTCATGTCCATTGAGTTGGTGATGCCATCCAACCATCTCATGCTCTGTCTTCCCCTTCTCCTCCAATCTGACATGCAGAGGCCCTTTTCAAGGCCCTGTATCTAATTTTGTATTCAAAGTTTTAATTCTTTTCTTTCAAGAGGGTTCTCTAAATAGGCTTCAAGGTCCCACAAAACCTAGATCTGCCCCAGGCTACACACCCCTAGTGATAAAGTCCTGAGAAAAGGAGTCCCATACACCCCCTTGACCTATATTGGCAGGGCCTTGAAGCAATGTGGATCACCAGGGTGATGAAAGAATGGCAAAACCACTGAAGTAACTGAGGAAGGTTCTCCAGGAAGGAAAATAAGCTTCACACATGACAACAGATCCAGGGGACATGTTGATGATGGGTTATCTTTACTACTGAGTCCCTGTCCGGAAGTACAGGATTGTTGCTTTAACCAGATAAAACTGTAGATATGACCCCATGAAGATTTTACAACAGGTGGAAATGGAGAGGCACCATGATTGTCAAAAAATTCACCATCAGTTATGTGGAGTGAAGTTTCAGACATGAATATCAAACCTTAGATCTTTTTAAAGAGAAAACAAAAATCAGGAAGCATGTTCTCAGCATTACCAGGCCATCCACTGGGCTAGACAGACTGCTTCCTTGAACTGCTAGAAATGAGTTCTTGCTAAGGCCTTCCCTGGGGCCCACCACAACCCTTACAGGACAAAGGAACCTTGGCAACGAGGGGGCTCTGAGGTTACAACTGAGACTTTGGTACTCATTAACATTCCCACAATGGGCTCGGTTTCCTGTGCCTTACCCATGTAGTTGGTATTTTTCTTGTCCTCCCTTCTTCCACTTTCAGAGCATTCTTGTGTGCTTCTGAAGCAACAGCTGATCCCTGCATAAATTTCCATCAAATTAGCAGAGACAGAGCAGTACCCTGCCTGGGCCAGTGGAATCAGCACACTGCTAATTGCCCAGGATTCCAAGAGCTCCAAATGCTGGGCTCCAAAACCACCAGTTCTGCTCAGCCTGCTTTCTCTCCTCTCTCTGCATCCTCTTCTACTTGTTACTGAGAGTGGTTCTGTAGTTGGTATTCTTGGTGAAAAGTTTCTTTGACTTTCAATCCCAAATAAAGGAAGGTATTCAACTTGCAGAAGTAGCCTAATATTGAGGTTAAGAAAATAGGCCTTGACATCAGACCACAGGTTGGAAGCTTGGTCCCCTATTTACTGTAGTGTGACCTTGGGCAAGTTAGTGAACTCCTCTGAGTCTCCACCTATGAATTTGTTCAATGGGGATAATAACAGCACTTACCCGAGAGGTTTGTTATAAGGGTTAAATGAAATAATCCTTATAAAACACTTTGCACAGTTCCTGGCACAAATAAATGTCCAAGGAAGTAGTCATTCTCATAATTGTAAATTTTGACCTCATTTTTAAAATATCTATTTGGCTATGTCTAGTCTTAGTTGCAGCATGTAGTTCCCTGACTAGGGATTGAACCCAGGCTCCCTGCATTGGATAACCAGAGTCCCAGCCACTAGAGCACCAGAGAGGTCTCCAGACCTCATTTAAGCTGGAAACTGAGAGCTCCTGGCTCTAGCACTGTTACTTTTATAGGATTGAACGTCAATGTCAGAGTGGGATTAGGTTGACTTTTATTCAATCAAAAATGGTATAGGCTGTTGCTTTTAGTTAGGCAGAAACAAATGACAAAGCTGGGATGGAACAAATGTAAGAAATATAGACCAAAATCATAGACTTCCAGAGTCAGAACAAACCTCAGAGGTGATTAATGTAGACCTTCCATCTAATGCCCCAAACCCTCTGCAAGACTGCTGAGGGATGAACTCCCTATCTCTTCCAAGGACGATGACAAATTGGGCCTTCCCATTTTAGGTCAACATGTGAAATCTGACGTCCTGAACTCTGGCCCATTGGTCCCAATTCTCTCCTCTGAAATGATACTGCTAAAGGTCCTTCAACTAGCTTGAGCCCATCTTTCCCAAACTAAATATCATCCCACACTTGGTGGTCCATTCAGCGTCTTATTCACTCTTCTCTGAGTATGATCCCCTGGGTTAATGCTCCTACTAAAAGGTAGAGCCCAGAATTTGCCAAAACAAATTGCCTGGGTCTTAAAGGGTGATGTTCCCTGGACATAGGTCCCTAATTTTCATGTTATTAAGAAAGTAGGGAGGACACACTGAGCATTGCCTTCTGTCAGGTGAGAAGTAGAGAAACTGACCATAAAAGGTGTATCTTCTCAGAAACTGAACTAAGGGTGAAGATTGTGTTTGACACTTTGTAACAATCAGTTGGGTTCCTCTGCAAGTGGAGGCATTCCGATATTCCAGTTCCTGGTTCCTAGGAGATGGGGGCCAGGAGAAATACCTCTAGCTACATTGGTGATGGTATTATCATCCTCGGGTAGATCCTACATTTGGAAACAGTCCTTTGAAATAAAATAAATCTCAGAAAATAATAAGGAACATTAGAAGCCACTATCCTCTGCCACTTCAACTTGCACATTAAGCTGATCACTTATATTCAAGAATGTTATTATTTAATCATTACAACCATTTAAATGGTGCAGGGGGCTGAGAGAAGGGAAGAAAAAATATTGACTTCTGGGTGACCAAGTCAGGAGGCCCTGGCTGGACCCATGATTGATAAGATAATGTAAGAGACCCTAGAAGATGATTCTGAACCCTCTTGTCAATTCCCTAAATTTGACGCTTAGGGAGTTAAGGTCTATTTCATCTAGATGTCCTTGCTGTCACTGTTTACCCGTTGCAGTTTTGTAAATCTCTAAGTTCATGAAACTCAATTTTTCATTAGTATCCTGGTCTAAGCTTTATGCTCCTATTGCATACAGCCACCATCATAGAAACATTTCTGCAAGGCAGACGAAGGCAAAAGGCATTCCCGTTTTGCAGGTGGGAATACTAAGGATCAAAAGGCTGCCTTGCCTGTAGTGTGTCCCAAGTTAGTGGTGGGAACTAAGATTAATCCAGGATCCTTGTCTTGATTCCCCTGTACTTGAATCATGGCAATGAGTCCCAATTGTCCCTGAATTGAAGCCATAGTCTCCTGGATCCACCCCTACAGGCTAACTTCCTCTCCTGCCCTCCTCACTCCCTGCCTCTCCCCACCTCCCCTTTACTCACTCACGTTCCAGCAGACTGGCCACCCGGCTGTCCTGCTTGCCCCTCTCTCCCCCTACGGCCTTTTCCTGCATGGCCTGATGCCTGCATGGCATCTCCTCCCTCCAGTTTTGATTCAAATGTCACTTCCTCAAGGAAGCCTCCCAACCACTGCATTTCAAATTAAAACCTGTCCCCTCCTTGCACTCCCAATCCACCTTACCCTGCTCTACATTTTTTAAATAGTTTTTCTATATAGAATACTAGAGTCTATCCTAGCCATATAATTCATTTAACCTATTGTTGGCTGTCCAACTCCCTTGCTAGAACATCAGGTGGCTGGAGACAGCGATCTCTACCTGTTCACTGATAAATCTCAACAGACAGGACAGTCTGACTTAGAGGCTCTCTCAACATAGAGAGCAGTTCCTGACACATAGTAGGTGATCAGAAAGTTGTTTCTGTTGTTAATGTTAACTGAATTGGGAATCAGAGTAAAAACGTTGAAATTCAAGCTGGAATCTGCTCAAGGAAATAGCAGAGGAACAAGGGCAGTGCAGGGTTGTATGCATTTGGTCTCGTCTTTTGGTGATTCAGTAAACCACAAACCTTCAGCATTGCTGGATTCCACTCTTTTTCCATCAAGCAAGTCTCGCTCCTCATCAGCATAGATGCAACATACAGTACATGTCTCACTGTAACCAGCAAACCCAGTTATATGATGTCCTCATCCCTGCTAAGACGGCACCAGGATCCTAGGAGGTACCACTTCTCTGGCCCAAGAGATCTCACTGTGGTCTCACAGCCTGTGTCTTTGGGTTGATCCCCACCCCCCACCCCGTCGTGATGTATCTGCTCCTGTCAGACCAAACTACTCAGCCTGACAGATCATAATGTCCAGTGTCAATTTCCTTCCAAAGAATGCCAAGTTCTCCATTAAGAAAGAAGCGCCTTTTATCCTGGAGACATCCGAAATCGGTTCAGATCTGTTTGCAGGAGTAGAAGCCAAAGGGTTAAGCATTAGGTAAGTATGTGTTCTTATTGTCTGTATTTATAAATATAAAGATGAGAAAAAAGAACCAGACCAGAGGCTTTTTAATCACCCAGCGTTTCTAGGCATATAATTCTCAGGCTTAAAGTGAGATGCATTTTGTTTCATTTCCAGGTTTAAAGTGGTTTTGAACAGCTGTTGGGCCACACCCTCGGCTGATTTCATGTATCCTTTGCAGTGGCAGCTGATCAACAAGGGGTAGGTATGGTTCTCTGGACCACAAGGCTGAGAGGTGAGACCAGGTGATCCGGGGTAACTCTGGCTTGGGACAGCCTGGGAGGAAGAGATGAAGCCTATTTGGGCCTCTTAGTGACTTCCTCTGTGTTTCCAGACTGAGTAATTATACCAGGAAAAGTCTACAAAGTACTTTCTAGGTACCAGATACTACCCCGAGAGTTTTATCTTGTATTAACTCACTTCCCTGACAACTCACTTCCCTGACAAGGTGAGTATGATTACTATCATTTCCTCTTTCCAGATGAGGAAACTGAGGCATAGGAGGAGTTAAGTAATGTCACATAATTCATGTATGTGCGTTTTTATGGGGAAATGGGCACACTGGATTCAAATCCAGTCCATCTGACATCGGAACCCAGATGAGGATTAAATTAGATGTCCATGTAAAAAGTTTAGCACATAGTACCTGGTTGGTATCCAACCAATTTTAATATCATTGTTTTTTATTTACTAATAATTCCATGGGTAATTCTTAAAATTTGGAGTAGAGGACTAAAGTACTGGAATTATAGCATAGAAAAGTGATTCTAGAAATCACACATAGATGGTTTAGAAACAGTACACGGGAGGTATAAAGACCAGCTTAGAGGCTGTGGCAGCTCTAGAGCCCAAGGTGATAAGACCTAAATCAACATTGTAGCTAAGTGAATGAAAAGAAGGTCATCCAATGCCATCCAAGTGAGGAGAAGCAATAAAACTTTAGCAACCGATCTGATATAGTAAAGGGAAGGACAGGGCATCTGAAGAACATGTGACAAAGAATGCTTTCTACTGTTGACTGTGGATTGTGAAGATGAGGAATAGTTTGTAAGCTCCCAGGGTAGAGAGGTTCTGGGTAAGGGAGTCTGGATTCTCCTTGAGTTCATGATGACATGCTGACCCTGAGATGACAATTGTGTAGAAACATTTAGAATTGTAACTTTGGAAAACAAAAGAGAGGATGAGTTAGATTAGAGATGCAGGCATTGTCCACACAATGCACAGTAAACTCAGAAGAGGCCATTACCAAACCAAAGCAGACAATTACACTGGAACCCATCAGGGCTAAGCAAAAATACAGGGGCCAGGGACAAAGATGATGAGATAACAAAGATAAAGCCACATTGGATCTTTATTTAAGAAGCACTCATACAGCCCTTGGGCTTCCCTTGAGGCTCAGCTGGTAAAGAATCCACCTGCAATGCTGGAGACCTGGATTTTATCCCTGGGTTGGGAAGACCTGCTGGAGAAGGGAAAGGCTACCCACTCTAGTATTCTGGCCTGGAGAATTCCATGGACTGTATAGTCCACGGGGTTGCAAACAGTTGGACACGACTGAGTGACTTTCACTTTATATAGCTCTTACAACATACCAGACACTGCTCTAGATAGGTATTTTACAAATACTTTCTTCAATTTCATTAAAATTTCTATAAAGTAGGTAGTATAGTAATCACTATTTTATAGATGAGGAAACTGAGGAACAGACAGATTGAAATTCCAAAAGTCTAAGCTAGTAAAGGGGTGGATGATCTGAGCAGCATTATGGACAGAGGAGCCTGGCATGCTACAGTCCATGGGGTCGCAAAGAGTAGAACATCACTGAATGCACGTGTGCACATGCACACACACATCACCTAATACCACGAGGTAGAACAGGTCAGTAAGGGCCACATGCAAGCCACCTATCTTCCTGCAAGGATGAGAGCTCAGTTTGGGTCCTTATTTCATATGTTATTGAGTGAGCCATTTAGGTTTTGTTGTTGATGGTACAAATCCAATGATTTCAGAGAGATTCTAAAATAAATTATTGACCTATAGGGACTTTGAAATTACCAATAGGCATTGGGAACCTCTGTCAAACAAAGGCCTGACACAAACAAAGTCAAACAAAGCTCTGTCAAACAAAGTCTTCTGACACATCATGGAATTGTCTCCTTAGATAGTTCTGGTCCTCTTGCTCACCTAGCAGATGTGTGATATGAGAGAAAAGGGAATGCTTGTGACTTTGGGGTAGTCTCTACAAGTGGTCCTCGAACTCTAGTGCTCACAGGACTTCCTTCGGGTGCCTGCTCCTCATGCAGACCCACTGCAAACCTACAACTTCAGAAGATCCCAGGGTGAACCCTGGGAATCTGCATTTAAGTGCTGCTAAATCAAAGAAGCCCTGATATAGTTGCAAACTCTGCCTAGCTGAAATGGCCCCTTGAGGTTGGAGATATATGCACAAAATCCAGTGCCAAAGGGGAGAATTAGAAAGTCCACTCCATAACCTCCCACATGCTTTTGGTTCACATCAGGCCCTTTGGGAGGAAAGCTCCGTTTTCAAGATGCCTGGAGAGATTGGAATAAATAGGTTGTCAGGAATTTTGACCTCAGGTGGGGAAAGGAGACTCCTGTGATGTCAGTGTAAAAGCCTCCCTCTGGGTATTCTGCAATCCTGAGCTACCTGTCACGGACAGGCAAATGCCACAGCCAGCTCCGAGAGACAGCAGTGCCAAGGCATCTAGGCCTGCCTGCGCCTTACCTTCTGCCTGCCGCCAACGGAGCTCTGCTAGCGCTGTTTTCCACTGGCTGACACCAGGCCTTGGACACTCCAGCAGCAAGGATCTATTTTAAGCTTAGTCTTGAATTCGTTCGAGGATCTCAGGTTTATTGACTGAATGATCCTTCAAGAGTCTTGTTTCACAGCTCGGAAAACGCCCCCAGCTCTGTCACTGCTCAGAGGCCTCCACCGACAGAACCCTGCTTCCGGGCTTGGTCAGATAAAAGATGCAGTGTTCAAGCCTCATTTCATTCAATGACTCTCAGAGTTAACATCCCATCTGTCCTCCCTCTAATTTGGCCCCTAATGTCTGATTCTGATAGAGGGGGCAGGGGAGGGTCCACCATGAAGGTTCCCTGGGGTGGTTGCTCTGCTCTCTGTTGTATGTTTTAAGTTGGAATGACAGTAGAGTCAGAGGGACACGCCAGGAGAGGCATGAACTTTGGGGTCCAAGCAGGGCTGTTCACTGGTCTTGAGCTCTTGAACCCATAGACCTTTGTTCCATAGAGGACAGATCCTGATGCTCACCGTCACCTGTATGCAATTCCCAACACTCTGTGGGCCTCCCTGTATATTCCCAAGAAACACTGTGTCTCTTCCAAACACCTGGTTTAATGTCTGGCACTTACGTAGAGAATCCATATGTGCTGGGCAAATGAAAAATTATTGTGCTTAAACCAGGGTTTCCCAATCTCGACACCATGGACTTTTTGGGCTGGATCAGTCTTTGCTGTGGGGTCTGTCCTGTGCACTCCAAGACATTCTGTAGCATCCCTGAGCTCTACCCTTTAGATGCCAGGAGCATTCCCCTGCCCCCCGAGTCATGACAGCCACGTGCCAAATGGACCCCAGGTGAGAACAATGGGTTTCAACCCATGTCCATCTTTGTCATCATTTTTTTTCTTTTACTGCAATTGTACTTTTGGAACTTTGAAACTTCCCAATAACACATTCTCCTTACAGAGAATTTAGGGGGGGAAAAAAACCCATAAAGGTGAAAGAAAAAAAGCAAAAACTGTCCATAATAGCCAGGATTAACATTTAGGTGGTATCCTTTGAGCCATTTTTCTGTGTGCATATTAAAAATGTCACTTTTTTACCAAAGTAGTTACGTATAATAGAATGGACATAAAGCTTAAGTAATATAATGTAAATTGAAATTCCCAGTGGCCAAACCTCATAATACACACACAGCAACGTGTTGGGTGTGACCTGGACAGAGGTGGCTGTGGCAGCAGGCTGGGAAATGCTGCTCCTAGCACCACCATCTCTATTTGGGACACATGCTGAGAGTCTGGACATACTCCAGTCCTCCAAGCACACTATCATGCGGGTTTTATTTCTTTGGGACAGAGATGTGATGGCTTACCAGATGTGTGGCTTCTCAAACGTTGTTTCACCCTGGCTGTACTCTGTCTGTAGAATAGGGGTGACTGCAGCCATCTCATAGCTCCTCAAAGAGACCCCAGAGAAATGAAGATAAGTGAGGTGCCACCTGTCAAAGTGCTTCAGAAGGATAGCGCGCTGTGTAACGGCCCAGAAGAGGCTTTGCGTGACTTTGCCTCAGACACCCTTGCTGGACTTGTCTCATGCGGTGACTTGTCTCCCCCTCTTCCCTCCCCCCACCCCGTGTGCTCCAGCTGCCCCACGGATGAAACCGTCCTCGTGCATGAGAACGGGAAAGACCACAGGGCAACCTTCCAATTCAACGCCTTCCGGTTCCAGAACATCCCCAAACTGTCCAAGGTGTGGTTACACTGTGAGACGTTCATCTGTGACAGTGAGAAGCTCTCCTGCCCAGTGGTAAGCCACCCCTCCCGGAACGAGAGTGCTACCTGAGCCTGCGCGCGGGGGAGAGCAGTGTTTGAGAAGCTGTATTTTTTTTTTTTTTTTAAGCTGGGAAATTATCACTAGACCCTGTAGGTGTTTGCTGAGGACATTCTGAAGGAAAGGATGCTGAGGGTGGGAGCAGATGTCCCAGGCGGTTCTGGCCCGCCACCAACAAGCTCAATGGTCTGGCCCATGTCACTTAACCCCTGAGCCTGGTTTTCCCATCTTTAAAGATAGAGTGGTGATGAGTAATAGGGGCCCTTCTCTTCAGAGAGCAGGGTTAGGGAAAATGAAAGCAATAACAGACGTGGAAATGCTTTGGAAAAGTTAAAAGGATAAGGGAAATTCAAAATCCAGGTGATAGCAGTAAGCTCTGGATGGAAGGCAAAGGTACTTTCAGCTCTTGACTTACCAGCCTGAGGGTCCATCTCTGGGACTTGTGATGGACCAGAGAGATGCTGTAGGAATTCCCACATGAGAGCATAGTTGTTCTGATCACCCGAGAGAAAGGGCCCAGCTCCCCAGACACGTTTAGTGTAGCTCATGCAGGGTGGTCAGTTTCCCTTCTGCTTCTCCCCCAAGAAGTTGCTGCAAGATCATTCAACATGCAGAGTAAATTCAGGTGGGAGATAGTTTTCCGTTGGGACCTGGTGGAACCTGGTCCTTAGAGCAGTGGTCCCAAAGTGCGGTCCACGAAGCTTCAACATCACTTGGGAACTTGTTAGGTGAGGATGCAAATTCTCATCCCCCTACCCCAGATCTACCTGATTCAGACACTCTGGGTGGGTCCAGCCATCTGTGCTTTAGCAAGCTCTTCAGGTAATTCTGAAAACCACTGCCTTAAAGATCTCAAAGCACTTAATTCCAAACTGTCAGCTCCTTCAGTCTGTTTGGACCCAAGTCCTCGGTGAGGAGGGACACAGTGTTTCTGAACAAGGTACCTGCTCACCTGTAGTAACCAACAGAAATAAGATGATTATTTCTGTTGATTCCTATTTGGCCAAAGTGCACAAACAGACAAAGGGAAGGCAGTAAAGAAACATTTAACTGTTCCTGGAAGGATAATCATTGGTATTACCCTTAAAAAACGAAAATGAACCAGGACACATTTTGCAGGTGTCCACATCTCAAACCACTCTGACGGTAGTAACTATGGGCAAAGTCTTGCTTCTCATCAAAAGAAACAGTGTCAGTTTCCACCACATGCTATGTGGATTTGTTTCAGTTTGAAGAGCTCATGATGGAAAGATTTTTTCCTTTTTTTCAAGTCAGAGAAGGGATGAAATACACCTCTCTCTTGGTTATAAAAGAAAAGGGGAACTAGTATCTGAGGTCTGGGGAATTTTGACTCCATCAAGTTTGTGACTTTTGGAAAAAAAAAAATCTCTTTTCTCTCCTGTGTTTCTCATCCCACCTCCACTCTCCCCTCCCCTTGGCTTCTGCTGGGTCTCCAGACTTGTGACAAGCGGAAACGCCTCCTCCGGGACCAGACCGGAGGCGTGCTGGTGGTGGAGCTCTCCCTCCGTAGTAAGCTTCTCTGTTTTCCAAACGGTTGCCTTCATGTCGGGCTATGTCCACAGGCACGGCCAGTTTGAGCATTTTCACTGAATTGCCAAACCAGTTGTGCCTGTAGACACAACCTTTACCTGCAACGAGTCTCCCCACCTGGGGGCAGTGGGGAGGTTTGTTAATTACCCTAAAAAGTTGGGCCTGTGGCTGAAATTCCAATGCCCCCCAGGGACTACGAAATGCTGAACTTCCAGACATGGTGTGCAGGGAATAATAATAGAAAACGAAGCTACTGGGGCATCCAGGGCAAGTCAACAAACCAGTAAAGGAGTGAGCTTGGCCTGGGTTGGTGCAGGGGTTTCAGAAATAAAGGAGCCCCATATGGGTCTTGTCTTCTAGAATGTACCATCCAGCAAAGAGAGAGATGCTAAATGCTAAGGGAAAGGGAGATGACTGTTCATCATGGTGGGGGAGGCAGGGTCTGTGGGAATGGACAGCTGGGCAATTCAACCTAGTCAGGCTTAGGGAAGACCTCTGTGGGTAGTCTTGAAGTCTGGCCCTCAAGGGGGCTGTGACATCAAGGGTGGGCAAGCCTGTGGCCAGGCTGGAGTCACCAAACTCTGGCCAGGAACCCAGACCCAGTCACTGCCTGATTTTGTATGATCTGCAAGCTAAGAATGGTTTTTCCTTTTTATGTGGCTGAAAAAAATCAAAACAGTATTTCATAACACTCAAAAATTATATGAAATTCAAATTTCAGTGTTTCTACAGAAAGTTTTATTGGAACATGGCCACAATGGTTCATTTAGGGGTTGTCTCCACCTGCTTTCAATCACCTCAAGTGGTTGCAATAGAGACCATGTGGTCTGTGAAGCTGAAAATATTTACTATCACCTGCCCTTTTCAGAAAGTTTACCAACCCCTGCTATAGAGAGCTGAGAAGAGAATGGTGAGATGAAGCCTTGTCAAGCCTGCTAGAAATTTTGTCCTAAAGGCAATGGGGAGTCGGTTGGTTTAATCAGGGGAAAATCAGTCTGGTTTGTGTTTTAGGAACACAGCTGCTCCCTCTGTGATATTTTCTTAAAGCTTCTGCATTTTCTCTTTACTCACTACAGGCAGGGGAGCCTCTGGTCTCTATAGCTTCTCAGGTAAGGAAAAGAGCTCCATGCAATGTTTTTAACAGGCAGAAGTGTGTTTCAAAGGGGCTTCCCGAGTGGCGCTAGTGATAGAGAACACACCTGCCAATGCAGGATTCGATCCCTGGGTCAGAAAGATCCCCTGGAGGAGGGCATGGCAATCCACTCCAGTAATCTTGCCTGGACAAAGGAGCCTGGCAGGCAATAGTCCGTAGAGTTGCCAAAAGTCAGACATGATTGAAGTGACTTAGCATGCATGTGTGTTTTTTTAATTCAAGTACTTTTTATTGAAGCATAATTGCCTTACAGAATTTTGCTGTTTTCTGTCAAACCTCAAAATGAATCAGCCATAGGTATACATATATCCCCTCCCTTTTGAACGTCCCTCCCAATCTCCCTCCCCATGCCACCCCTCTAGGTTGATAGAGACCCTGTTTGAATTTCCTGAGCCATACAGCAAATTCCTGTGTGTTTTAAAAGAAGCTTACCTTTGGTCCCTTAAGAATGAAAAGGTATACTTTAAAACACATCTGAATGAGGTGGAGGGGGACTGGAGGTCGAGGTCTCTCTCCAACCAGCCCCTGAGTTCGGAAGGGAGGGAGGAGCTGGGGGCAAGTTGGATGAAGCAGAATGGGATCCCTACCCCCAGCCCCACCAAGTCTGAGCAAAGATATCACCAGGTGGTTTCTTTGGGGTTTCTGCATTTGGAGAGCTTGAGTTTTCAATAATCTGTTCGTTCAACAAATATTTCTAGTCCCTTCTGTGACCCTGCTGTCATGAACTGAGTGACCTTGAGCCATGACCTCACCCGTGCATCCCCCAGTTTCCTCTCTGAAGCTGGGTTAATAATTACCCATCTCATACACAGAAGTTGTTGTGTGGATTAACTATTATAGCTAAGAGCCCTAACCAATGCTCAGCATGCAGCAAACATCCAGTAAATATCAACCATAATTACTGACTCTGTGCCAGGCGCTCTTCTAGGTGGTGTAACTATCACAGTGAACAAGGGCTCCTGCCCTTCCTAATATGTGTGAAGTGGGGTGGGTGGGAGCTGAATAGTGATTTAGCTGAGAAGCCTCTTGGGAGAAGATCTCATCAAATGAGGAGGAGGAGGTAGCTATGCGAGAAGATGGGCAGGACAGTTCTATTTATTCGTAAACTCACAGATGTAGGCTTTGCTCTCACAATTACAGGAAATCATGCAAACCAATTCCTTATGATACTCAGATTCTCATTCTTAAAGGAAGTTCTACAGCTAACGCCATACAGTGAAAAGCAGCATCACTATATTAAGTTCAGCTTCCCATTTGTCAGAGTTCCATATCCTGAGCTTCCTCTGTTGGGTTCTTGCACTGATGAAGGTGAGCTATGGAAAGCCCGGAGGATGAAACAATCTGACTACGAACAAAACGTGCAGAGCTTTGTGAAAACCCACTCAACGCCCTTGAGTGGACTCTTTGATGTTGACGCTTTTGCTGAGTTCTCCTTGCTCCTTGTCGAATTGTTTCTGTCTCCTTTCCTCTCTGGTCCACAGATGTACTCTATCACCTCATCGTGATGCTGGGGGTTTGCGCTGCGTTATAAGGGAGAGCTGGGCAGGCAGCTGCAGCTCCTCCACGAAGACCATCTCCTCTGTCAATGACAAACCCACATTTATTGCGCTGCCAAAAAGAACAAACAGAAGACCATATTGTTGGGGAGCAGAGAATAGCGCTCTGCCAAATATGTGTTCCGGTGATCTTTGTGAATTTTACTGATTGTTTTTTCTTTGGTGTCCCACTTCCTTCTATGATTTCCTGTGGCTCTTAAGTTCTGCCGTCTCTCCCCTGCAGCTGGCGGGGGAGTCTCCTTTCCCCAGATTCAAGTCGGGGCTGCAGTGGACTCCTTTGAAAGTTATTCTAATTTTAAAAGAGTAGCAACCAAGCACAGCTGAACATTTTGAGGAGACGATAGGGAAAAAGCACAAAGTCAGCAGTGGGGACAGAACACACAGGAACAGCCAACTCTGCCCAAGGGAAGGGGCCTTTGTCATCGAGGCTGTGCAATTCCTATCTGAGGACCAGGGTTGAGCCACGAGGCAGGGGTTCAAATCTTTCAAGTGATGATGTGGAAATCAGAGCAGAAACGTTTATTTTGCTCCAAACTGAACAGTATGAAGGAAAATGATTCTTGAGAAATCCCCATGAGTGCTAACCTAATTTTTTTTTTTTACTGTAAAGTTTTAAAATATGTATAAACATTATGTAGGTAGACACTCACAATGTTTGTAGCTGATATAGACTTCTAAGATGAGAAGAAAATGGCAGATTGAATAGGACTCAAGCTGCAAAAAGAATAAAACATTAGCACTAATTTCAGGTGAGAATACAGCATTGCCTGAACGAAGCTGCTGCTTGCAACATGCCTCAGAGGGACTACTGTGACAGCTTCTCTGCAGCTTGGCAATCCCATCCTACTATGCCTTGTGATGCCCAAGGCTCTCACTATTTTTATTCACTCTGCTAGGAAATCTTGATTCAGAGAATGGTCTGACCTCATTTAGCCTTGACTGCGACATTCAAGCCCATATCTGTTTTTATCTCACTAACCTGTGATCATTCAAATAGAACCAACAAAACATCGGAAACATAAATGCAAGTAAAATGAAAACAAATGGCCAGTGAAACCACATGGTGTCTGATGCTGAGACCACTGCCACTCCAGTGACCCAGAAAACATTGAGAGGAATGATTTATACGGTCAAACAAAGAAAAACTCAAAGAAGTTGTCCTGGTGGAGAATCGGCAGATCCCAGAAAATATATTGAGGACCCCAGTTTGAGGCTAGCAGCTGGGATGTCACTGGAAAAGCCTGAGCTTTAAATTCTGTTCTTCGTCTTGTATAGATTTGGGCTTATCATTGGAAAACATGTCAGCTTGTATCTCTGCATTTAATGTATTTGAGAAGTTTTAAGATCTATAAAACTTGATGGTTCTTTTAAATGGTGTTAATAAACTCAGAAATTAAGCTAATTCTAAAATCTCTGGAGACACAGAGTGCGTGTTTAGCAATAGGTTACATTAAAATAAGTTGATGTAGTCGAAACTGGTCTCAAAGCTGGTACTTCAACCTTTTGGGATGTCTTCTTCCTATAAATTCATAATTTTTGTAGCTAGCCTTTACTTCAAAAGGACAGAAGATATATTTTATCGGTTCTAGTCAAAAACTCTTTAATAGCATAGTCACAGCCATAATCACAAATCCTTGGCTGTCAGAGTAAAACAATGTTGTGCTAGTTTAGCTTTGTTTTATCATAATGTTTAATGATCTTGTATCTCTTTGTGGTGCTACAGAATAAATAAAATGTCTTAAAGTAAATAAGCAATGGCTATAGCTTACAGTGTTAATATATCATGTTGATAGCCATTTCTTCAATCCATTCAGGGGTTTCTACAACTAGAACTTCTTAGATTCACATATATTCCACTGGTGTTCAATCATTTTATCCTACATTTGCATTTCAAAAATTCCAATATTGGGTTTTTGTGCAAGGAGGTGGAGCCATTTCACATGATGAGCGTTTGGGGGATAAGTTTTTGTGGCCACTGCTGTCTCTAAGGCCATCATGTCTCAGTAGCAACGGCATATGTTTAGACTTGAAGTTAACAGGTCTATGATATTTGGTTGTATGTTTCATGTCTCTCAACTTCTCTATCACTAAGAGAAAGCTACTCTCCAAACATTCTCTCTTGCAAATTCCCATTAGTGCTGAGCAAAACATAGACATTGAGAGAAGGAGGAAATAATAATTTCCCCTTTAGGCATCCTTGGTTGATATAGAAACAACCTGGATACAGATTTTAGGAAATTACTCTTATTGAAATTCCTGGTTATTTGTCCTAAAGACATCTCTCTCTCTTAACTTGAGTAATTCAAAGGATATATATAGAGAGACATGGACATATGCACATACATATATATATATATATATATATACTGTACACATGCACAGAAATATCTACCTATCGGTCACCTGATAGATACAGCTATACCTATAGCTATAGAGAGATATATATACAGAGATGTATGTATATATTCAACATATGTGTATATATGAGTCTATGTGTGTGCATGTGTAAGTATATATGTGAATGTGTGAATATGTATATGTAGGCACATGTGTGTATATATATATGTTCTATGGGCATGTGTGTGATTAGATGCCAAATGTACATGTCATAATGTTTGATGGAAAAGGCAGAAGTAACAAAGTCTCTACTATATGAACATAACTGTGTAAGCTTGTTGGCTAGGGCTGGAAGGGAACAGACGCCCACACTTGACACAAATACAAAGACTGGACAATAATAGTCGATGATCACATCCCACCCATCCCTACATCTGTGTATCATTTTCTGATTCTCTTTCAGTGTACCAATATTGGGTTTCTCAGTTACTTCCACTCTTTGGCACATACCTCTATTAGTCCTTAATACATTGCATCACTGGTATGCTTCCTCTTCCCCAGTAAACTGAGAGTTAAAGATCATGGAACATTTCACTTTTTCTTGTGTCTCCCAGTGTGGTATCTGGCACAGAGTAAGTACTCAATAAATGTTCTTTGAATTAATGAAATGTGCATAAGGATGGATAGATACATGGGTAGATGAATAGGTGGATACATGGATGGATGGACGGATGGATGGATGGATGGATGGATGAGAACTGGCCAGTCTCTCTGAGAGGCCCCATAGAAGAAGCTGCCTTGTTTGATTTCCTGATGGAACAAAATGTGAGCACTCAGGAGCCCTGATCCCAAGCAAAGGAAGAAGGTATAAGGCGTGAGGAGACGACTTTTGGCCTACGGTCTCCACGCCGAGGTAGCTATATGTTTCCTGCATATAAATGCCTCTTTCTCTCTCCTTCTAAGCATCAGTCAAGAGCTTTCAATCCTTGATGCTGAAGGGCTTTGGAGAGAAGCAGAGCCCACCACAATGAAAATGGAATTGTGGCATCTGTGAAGGTCCTAGAAGTCGACTGCTCACCTCTGGGCAGAAGAGTCCTGCTGATGGGAACGCTCAGGCACTCGGTGGAGCTGGGTTACTGTTTGTAAAGCTCTTCCCTCGGTGCCTAGATAGTGTCCCTCTTCCTGCAGAAAGGGAGGAATTCCACCAAACCTTTTGTCAAATTTGGTATTAAACGCTCCCATCCCATCAAAAAACCCTATACAGAGCTCAGAAATATCTCCACAAAGGCCACTCTGAGGTCAAGTGAAAAAGAAAACATTCCTTTTTGGTTTTCACATCTTCAGTCCTGGAAATTCAATAGAAAAAGGCTCAAAGAGGACATAGCATTCAAGTTGCTCTGCCATTTTCAGCAGCAACCACGTAGAAGATAATCTGGATGCGAGGAGTTTCACGGAATTTTAAAACAAATACTGTAAATGCATCAGTGGTTCAGTAGATCTATTGCAAAACCCACAAAAACAACATGGGACCCCATTCTTTTTGTAAAGGGGGAATTACTCATGGCAGAATCAATGGGTTCACCTTTTCTTCTGGAGATTAAAAAATTAAATACTTCATAAATGAATTTTAAAAATCCTACTTAAAATTCAAGCCTCAATTCTATCCTTTGATCAGTGGATAGGAAAGAAATTAAACAATAAATTGAGAACAGGATATTATGCATTTGGAAGGCGTAGGGTTCACAGGAAGTGAAGCCAGGCCTTCCAGCCAAAGTGCGGGAGTTCTGCCGGCCCAGAGTGGCCTAATTCTGCTGAATTTCAGTGATTCACATCTCAGATAGAGCTTCAGCCTAGAAAACATTCCCGAGATGCCTTCAGCTGTGGGCTTCTACGTCCCTGCAGTCTGATTAGCCGATAAGGATAATAAACACTAGAGGTTCAGGAGCAGGCACTTTGCAAAGGGAGGCAGGTTCCTGGCCCCAGGCTTCATTCTCCGGCTTTCCCCTTCCCCAGAATGAAGTTGGATTCACTGCCAATTCACAAGTTAATGGGCTGGAAACTTCTGGCAGGGAGGCAGGCTCACTGGCAGGTCTGGGAGCAGCAGCCCTGGTCCCCCAGGAAATGAGTTCACTGTATCCAGTTCATCAAACCCCAGGTTTGCTCCAGGCCACAGGAGTCTGTATAAAAAAGTAGAGACATTACTTTGCCAACAAAGGTCCTTCTAGTCAAAGCTATGGTTTTTCCAATAGTCGTGTATGGATGTGAGAGTTGGACTATAAAGAAGGCTGAGGGCTGAAGAATCAATGCTTTTGAACTGGGGTGTTGGGGAAGACTCTTGAGAGTCCCTTGGACTACAAGGAAATCCAACCAGTCCATCCTAAAGGAAATCAGTCCTGAATATTCATTGGAAGGATTGATGTTGAAGCTGAAACTCCAATACTTTGGCCACCTAAAGTGAAGAACTGACTTTTGGAAAAGACCCTGATGATGGGAAAGACTGAAGGTGGGAGGAGAAGGGGACGACAGAGGATGAAATGGTTGGATGGCATCACAGACTCAATGGACTGGGTTTGAGTAGGCTCCAAGAGTTGGTGATGGACAGGGAGGCCTGGCATGCTGCAGTCCATGGGGTCGCAGAGTTGGAACTCGGCTGAGCGACAGAACTGGACTGAACTGAACTGGACTCCAGGGTGTGCTGCGGCCAGCTAGATGGCTCCCCCTAGTGGGAGACTGACTCAACACCCTGGAACCATAGGTGTGTGCTCAGGGCTCTGTCATGTCTGACTCTGCGAACTGATGGACTGTAGCCCACCAGGTTCCTCTGTTCATGGGATTCTCCAGGCAGAATACTGGAGTGGGTTGCCATATCTTTCTCCAGGAGATCTTCCCGACCCAGGGATCAAGCTCTCATCTCCTGCATCGGTAGGTGAGTTCTTAACTACTCGGCCTCCTTAACCACAACCCCTAAACAGGATATTTAAGGCACCCCCACAGACTTTCCTGGGGCCCCACAAACACCTCTGAAGAAAATCCTCACCTCAGAAGATCTCTGGGACTTCAGCTTCTTCCTCAGCAAATTCGGGGAGAGGAATAATGAAGTCTTCTTTGCCCTTCAGCCAGAACTTGGCTTGTTCTCCTTTGCCCTGTGGGAAGTCAAGGAGAGCTGGTGAATCTCAGAGCAGGAGAGGCTGCCTGTCAAGTGTGGCCTCTCAGCAGACATCTCAGGTCGCCCTTGCTGGCTTCCTGGGAATGATGTCTGTAGCCCAGACTGCAACCAGGCAGGAGCTGCCTCGGAAAGGGAGACGCTTCATCACCGATGAAATCGTGATCATGTCCTTGGACTAGGCTGATAAGCCCAAGTGGACACTCAGCAAATGGCCTAGGGGGTGAGGGCCAGTGGAGTCTAAGTCTGCTGCAAAGAAAATCTTTTAAAGTAATAATAAAATCTGTTGAGCTCTTACCGTGAGTAGGGCACCAGGTGAAACACCTCACTTACAGGTTCACAATTAACACTCACAACCACCCTGAGAGGGCAGTCTTATCACTGTTCCCATTTTACAGATAATAAAACCAAGCCCCCAAATCAGACAGCTAGGAACTAGTGGGGACAGGTTTCATAGCTAGGTCTACACTGCTGCCATCTAAAAAAAGCTTCCTCTTACCTGACATTAGATGATACCAGAGCCAGGCTTAGTAAACTGAGGAGTTGAAGGTACCCCGCCCCCTCCACTTCACTTCCTTCCCTGGACCCTGACACTCACTCAAGCTTCCAAAGTCCTAGTAACCACTCACCACCCCCACTGTGAACATCTCCAAGATGTGAGAAGTACCACCACCCCCAGAAAGGCAAGGTTTATCAAAAAGATGAGGAGGTTTCACGGTACATTTCAGTGATGGACTGGGAGGAAGGCAGAGGGAAAGGGAAGAGATACTGAAATGGGTAGAGATGCGATGAGGTTGAAGTGCCCCCAGACCAGTGGTCTTCCATCCCCTCCACCTGGGCACTTTAGACTCAGGAGAAGGGAAATAGAAGAATGTGGGCATGATTATTCCCGGGTTGTATTTGCTGTTGCTTCGTGTGGGAGACTACTTCATTCTGGGGTGTTCAAGTAGAAGCCAGGAGGCCAGTGCAGCAAAGAGGAAGGAAGTATTGCACGAGAGGTTAGTCTAGGTGGGAGCCAAGGTCACAGATTCCATGTTTGACCATCGAGGCAACTATACAGCCCTCTTTGGAGGAAGACAATTGGCAGTCACAAGAGCTCTATGTGAACCTCAGTGATCTCCATGAACCACGGCATGGAGACGCACCCACTCCATCAAGTTCCTTGACATCTCCTTCCGGGACCCAAGTGGGGACAGGTGTTCACAGTGACCCTGGTCTTACCTTGACTGGAATGGTGCCTCTCTTTTGCAAATCGTACCCTCCCAACGCGAGCAGGATGCCTGCAGTGCTCTGAGAGACCTGGATCCAGAGAGCTGCCAGAAACCAGATACAGTTTCTGGCAGCTCTCCAGAAACAGATACAAATACAGAAAACAGATACAGTCTAGTCATCACCATCGTTGTGAATTTCCTATGGATGTCAAAGGCAGAGCAAAGGCTGAGGGAACACCTCACACTTGGCTCAAATTCTGGGACCACCAGCACCTCTCATTAAGTGAATCACAGACAACATCCCCACATCTGGGACACATGCGCTGGGACCCCCAACCATACAGGTATTGTTTACATGCTGCTAGATGTTGCTCAAGCTTTAATAGGTTCAGTTTAGAAACAAGACAGAACTGACTCTATATGCAAATTGGTGTTCCTGATGGATGGAGTTCAGCTGGGCTCCTCGGGCTCCCTGGGATGGTACCAGAACTGAGAGGGACCACTGAAAAGGTCCTTTGTAACTTGAACTGCAACAAAAGTCAGGCTCGGAGCCTACATCAGCACTTCCAATTTCATATTTTATCCTTGAACTCTTAACTTACAAGATAAGACAGTGGTTTAAATCTGGATTGGGGAACTCACTTGATTAACTAAGACAACAAAGTGATCAGAGGGGAAAAGACTGTGTGTGTATCTTATGTGCTGTGAAAGATTTACAAATGATGTTAATCTAAATTTTTTAATATTTAAATCACTGAATAATTAGTTTTTCCAGTTGATTAATGTCTCAGTCAATAAATGGCATATATATGTCCAGAAATAATAAGTGCAATAAAACTACCCTAAAGCAGAAGAATTTGAAGCTCACTGGAGTTCCTGGCCATAGATTTCTTTGGTATCACCAAAACTATACATCAAGTTTGGCACATTGCTACTGACAGGCCAAATTCTGCCCACCACCTGTGTTTGCAAATAGCTTTATTGGAATATAAACACACCCAACATTTATAGGTTGCAAACTGCTGCTTCTGCATGACAACAGCAGTTACGTAGTTACAACAGAGATTATGGCCTGCAGAGCCTAAAATACTTACTCTCTGGTCCTGCTCAGAAAGTTTGCCAACTCCTACTCCTTATTTAAATGATCTTATCCTATGTGTACCTGACTGTTGAGGATGTAAAGTCTTAGAAGGAACTGTCTTGTGTGTTTACAGGGCTCCATCAAGAGCTCAGTGCAAAGCCTTATCTACAAAGCTTGCAACCAGTGTTGTCTAAAATGGATAATGATCTTATCCTTCAGATGGGAAAGAGTAGACAAAATGCAAATGGTCTTCTAAAAATACTCTCTGGTTAAAGATAGGGGACCAGAGGGACAGCGAGCTCGTGTTTGCAAAGTGCTGTAAGCAATACCCACGCAAACTGCTGCTTTCCCTTCTGGACGCCACGTTCACGGTGTCTCCAGACAGGCAGTATCTGGGCCTGGTGATTCCCACCACGCCACCCACCACGGGACCTGCAAAGCCAAGGACAGAGGGGCACAGCCAGTCCGCAATTTCCCCAGTGTCAGCTCCTCAATGAACATCCAGTCAACAAATGTTTGTCAAATACTCTTTGGGGCAAAGTTTGGCAACAGATTTCAAGGTTTACTATGGAATTCACAGACTCTGAGTGGAAAGCAACATAATCAATTGTTATGGGTTGAATGTTTGTGTGCCCCCCCTCACGTTCACATGTTGAATCTCTAAACTCAATACAGTGGTATTAGGAAGTGGGGCCTTTAGGTGGTAATTAGAGGAGGTCATGAGTGTAGGGCTCTTTTGATGGGATTGGTGCCTTTGTAAGAAGAGGAAGGGGGTTTCCCAGGTGGCACTAGTGGTGAAGAACCTGCCTGCCAATGGAGGAGACATGAGATGTAGGTTCGATCCCTGGGTCTGGAAGATCCCTTGGAGGAGGGCATGGCAACCCACTCCAGTATTCTTGCCTGGAGAATCCCAGGGACAAAGGAGCCTGGTGGGCTACAGTCCATGGGGTCACAAAGTCAAACGTGGCTGAAATGACTTAGCCCTGAAATGAACAGGAAGAGACACCAGAGTTCTCTCTCTTTTTCTGCGTGAGGATGCAGCCAGAGGGCACTCTGCAAGCTTGAACAGGTAGAATCCACCATGGTAGAATTCTTGAACTTAGACTTTGCAGCCCCCAGAACTGTCAGAAATGTGTGTAGTTTAAGCCACCCAGTCTACATATGGTATTTTAACAACCAGGCTGACTAAGACATAAATTAATGATGATATTCATGCACTGGGGATGTACACAAAGCATCAGTGGCACAAACATAGGAGTGATTAATTCTGGTGAGCAGTCAGGGTCTATTCTAGTTAAGCTGTGGAGGAGAGGGAGGAGAAGGTCTGGCTACCATAGTTTGCAGGGTCTAGTCTCAAATGACAATAAGGGACCTTCCATTCAAAAATTATCAAGAATTTCAAGACAGTGACAGAACAGCATTTAATCAAGTGCAGGTCATCTATTCCCAAGTCACAGGCCCATGTGTTTGATAAAAACAGATCAAAGGGCATTTGATGGTGAGGCATGGAGGAAAAGCAGCCCAAAATAACTGTTCTGATTTGGAGGCTCCTCCTTTTTTTGGGCTAAACACCTTGGAATCTTTGTGTGTCCTTGTTGTTACCAAGCAATCTGACTAAGTAGAAATATGCAAGCAAAGATGATTCAACCTTTTCTTTCCTCCTGAGGATATTACCATTTGGTTTCTGGGCTTCTGAAAGCCTCGGGCCTAGGGTGTGAATTTAGAACCATCTGCTGCTGTATCTGGGCCACAAGGCCACCTGCCCTCAGCGCTGTCTACCTGTGTGGAGGCCAGTCAGAGCTTCAGCTTCTCCTCGGGCATGTGCCCCATCTGAAAGTGGATGGTGGCACCGAGGAAGTACAAGGACATCATGGCAATCTCGTCCACGTGTCGGATTCCATTGCGGATGGGAAGTCCGCTAGCCACCATGTATGCATCTCCAATGGTTTCAGCCTGAAAACAAAGGGAGAAAGCGGCTTTGTTTTCTTCCCAAGGGAGGCTGGGAGTGAGGGGATGAGTGCGAGGCAAGGCCCCTCATTCCTGATCCTGTTTTGGGCCCCATCCTTCGAGGGGTCGCACTCCGTGACCTCCACCCCATCCAAGTCCTCGCATTTCCTCAAGGTCCTGCCCTTGTCCTGTCTCCTCCAGGAAACCTTCCTTCCCTGGCCCTCTTCCCCACAGTCACGGCTTTCCCTTCTGAAATCTGAGGCTGCTGGTGACCATATTCCCCCAACCCAGGTTCAAAACTAGTTAGGCAGACAGCAATACATTGATGAGGCAAAGATCACCTCATCAGACTTGAGACTTGAAAGATCACCAGGATCCATCAAGGGCAGTTCATCTTATCCAACCCGGAAAATCTTCACTCCATGTAAGGGCTCTTAGGTACCACTATGCATACATTTATACTACACAAAATATATAAATGTAGGTATCCATCTTCTTTTCCCCTAATCTGCCTAATAAAATCATCTTTCAGATCCTTCATTCACAAGAGAGAATAAATGACAAGTGTAAGTATAAAGTTACAGCTCCTTTCAGATCCATCTGCATTTCAGCAGATTCCAACGATGATGGTAAATGTGAACTTTCAGGCCTTAGCCGGCAGTAAGAACAAATCTGCCTCCTGGTGACACTGAAATTACCCAAATCAACAAACACACAAGTCGAACTGCTTCTAGGCTACCTCACCCCACCGTAGGCACATCCTTTAGAAACACAAACTGATTCGAGCATTAGTTCAGGCAAAACATAGCTGAGAAGGAAACACGAAGAGACGATCCCAGAGGAGGATCTTCGAAGCAGAGCAGCTTCTGTTTTTGTTGGGTGAATATGATCTGCTCTTTGTGATTGTCCGTACTATCCTTCCATCCACTCTTGAGTTGGGGGCTACATCCTTGGGGAACTTTGGGGGAATACCACTGAGGATGTGTTGCCAGAGGACATGATTACATAGCCCCAAGTCTTCCTGATCCAGGACCACAGGCAGAGAGCCCTGGAATCAGAGGTCAGAGCTGATGAGCTTGTGGCTGCCCACCTGGTGTGTGTGAACATGGGTGTCCTGGAGTCATCATCTGGCCCCACCAGAAAACATATAAGGTGGCCTTGTCATTAATGAATGAAGCCAAATTGTCAGCTTTTGTTCTCTTCCCCTACAAAACTTCTCTTTCATTCTAGGTGACCTTGTTCATACATCTCCAGAGTATAGTACTAGTCAGGTAGTTGCTATCTGACCTTTAGGCATGAGTCTGATAATCTAAGCTTGAATTGCTAAAGATCACAGTAAAAGAAGTGAGACACACCAGATTCAAAGGCAATCTTTAAAGGAAAGTAAATGTGAGCCTCTCTGAATATGAAAAAAAAATATTCAGGAGGGAACTGGAGGAATTAGCTAGTAGAAGGTCAATGCCTGTTTTAGAAATGTGTTTACTGTGAGATAAAATAATGGAAAGGAACAGAGGGAACAGCTGATGATTCTTGACAAGCACCTACATCTGTGATGAATCAAGCCCTTTTCCAAGAAAACAAACAGGAATCAAATATTGAGTTTCTGCCATGAATGGAGATAGACTGCCAGCCTAAAATAGAGCCTTCCTCCTGACTGATGTCTTGGGCTGGATTCATCTTCATTCATGCTCAGGGGGGGGATAGTTACAAGCATCATGTGTGCCCCCACGACCCGGGAACCAGGTGTCTCCCCTTATACACGTCATAAGTTTTAATGATGTGATCAAATACACTGTACTTGTCAGTAAGGAGCTTCACAGCTTGCAGGGGGGAGCTGAGAGAGCAGAGTTTTGTGAATCCAACAGTGTCAGAGAAAAAGATTGTCACCGACTCAAAGTGCTCTGGTTCCACGGACATTCCTGCTACAAGCTGTTCTCCAGTGAAGCTGAAAACAGAGAATAAGGATGCTTTTGAATAGTATCTTATTCATATTATCTCCTATACATCCCTAAAAAGTCTCCCTGGTAGATCTTTTCTGCTTCAGTGCATTAGATTTTTGGTTAATAAGAATCCATCATCTAGAGGGAATTTTCTGACACCCATCTCTCAGCCTGCATTTTCTCTAAAGAGATATTTTAATTGGTAGGTATAAATTCAGGGAGGAGTGAGGAGCAGGTCACATAAATGCCTTTTCAAAAAGATTTTCTCCCTGAGGGAACTGCATTTTCTCCTACTGGTTATAGAGTTGATTAGAAAGACTCAGACTGCAGATGTGGAAACAACTGTAAACACTCATCAATTCATAAATTAACATTTTTGCTTCTATCAACCAACCTCACATTAACACATTCAAATCGCCAACCCCATTTCTTTGTCAAGACACACAGAAATACAGGAATTTTAAGAGCAGATGCTCTGTCAAGCATTCAGGATGTGCCCAGGTGATGACAGAGCCAAAAATGAAGCAAGTTTTGAACCTGAAGTTAGTAGTGCACGCTGTGCAAAGTATTTGGACAGACGTATAATATAAATAATCTGATAGTGAAGGACAGGGAAGCCTGGCATGCTGCAGTCCCTGGGATCCCAGAGTGGGACAGGACTCAGCGACTGAACAATAATCTGAACAGACCGAGAGTATTGGGCTCATGAAGCTAGGGCACCCTCCAGTGGTCGCCTCCTATCACTGCATCCACTATATTCCATCCTTTACAGATCTGTATTCTGTGATTCCTGTGGATTGGAGGGCATTTGCCTCTCTCTCGCTTTACAAGATGTACCAAATTATACAGAGAATGCTTGGCCCATTTTAGAAGAGCCTAACATCCTCTTAGGAAAAGAACAAAGGAAATTTTCTCTCCAGGTGGGGCCTCCTTAAATAGCAGTGGTGTTGCTTCCTGGTTCTTTTGTCAAGGCCCCAGGAACTTTGGATTGCCTGGGCAGCATTGTGGACAAAAGCTGATCCACTTTTCTCGGCCATCAGCTGGTTGGTCCTCTCTTCCACCACCTCCTCCATGTGATTGGCGTACGCTTCCAGCTTGCTCATCACACTGTCTAGTACACTCAAGAGGCTTTAAAAGAACTCAGAGATTTACATCTTTGTCCAAGAACTTTAGGGCCACAGTGGAACACAACATCCAAGTATACACTCCAAGACAACACGTCGTGCCCTTAAGCTTTCATACTCAAGCGTTGCCAGTGGGGAAAAGTGCAAGGACAATGGCCACAGGCATCTGGCAGGACAGTCCGTCCTTTACCAGCCCTGTGATCTTGAACTGCCCCCATCAGTCTTTGGAGCCTCAGTTTCTTCATCTGAGAAATGAGGATAATAATACATACTTCGCAGGGTCCTTCGTAAAATTCAGAGGCAGTGAGTACCAGGGCTGTGTCTGCTATCCAGCGGGCACTGAACAAACAGTAGCCTTCGCTGCCCTCCCCACCGCCCCTCTTCCCTACATGTTTCATGTCATCGTCATGGTCATGTGGAAATGTAGGTTTCAGGAGGAGTTGCTCTTTTCTCTTAGGATGGCAACACCAGATGTTTTCTTTTCTGGTGACAGATATCAAAGGCATTTCTAGATCCCATAGGCTCTTGTTTTAGAGGCATCTTCAAAGAAATCAAATAAATTTTCCATCTTTCACATAAGGAGACTGAGGTTTTTATAGGAAATACACTTGCCTTAACATTGACACTATTTTCTAAGTAAAAAGTATTCACTGACCTGAGACCTACTATTTAAAACTATTTTGATGTGGAAAATGCAGAACATGGGGCTGTTCTGTTAAGAACATATAGTGGAATGGCCAAATTAGGAGTAGATGCCCAACTCCCACCCAGGTGTCTATCAACTCAAGCTGCTTCTGAAAAGCTGTGCCTTCTGACATTCAAAAGATCACACAGTGACCCTCATGTGAAGCCACTACTGAGAAAATTATTCAAGAGGCATGAATAATTAAAGTCAATAACCTACTCTAAGTTTGGTGGATAATTTTTTTATCCTACCATCCAGTCCCAATGAATGAGTCATAACTTCTGGAATGCTGCCTTGAAAAAGATTCTGAGGTCATATCAGAACTCCTTGGGAATGAGAGTCTTGATTGATAGGCAGTATCTGGAGTGGAAAAAGGAGGGCAATGAAAGTCTGATCCATGTTTACATCATTTATGAAATAAAGGGAGAATTTACCACTAGACTGCAACCAGCACGTGGCACAGTGCTTGGTATATGATGGGCCCTGAATGAATATATGATGAAGGAAGAAAAGGAAGGGAGGGAGGGAGGAGGGAGAAGGAAGGAGGGAGGAAATAGGAGGAGGGAGGGAGGGAGGGAGGCACACACAATCAATCGTAGTCCCAGAGCTTTAAAATTCTAATGGTTAGTCCTTTGGCCCATTTTTTGATTGGGTCATTTATTTCTCTGGAATTGAGCTTCAGGAGTTGCTTGTATATTTTTGAGATTAATCCTTTGTCTGTTTCTTCATTTGCTATTCTTTTCTCCCAGTCTGAGGGCTGTCTTTTCACCTTACTTATAGTTTCCTTTGTTTTACAAAAGCTTTTAAGTTTCATTAGGTCCCATTTGTTTATTTTTGCTTTTATTTCCAATATTCTGGGAGGTGGGTCATAGAGGATCCTGCTGTGATTTATGTCAGGGAGTGTTTTGCCTATGTTCTCCTCTAGGAGTTTTATAGTTTCTGGTCTTACATTTAGATCTTTAATCCATTTTGAGTTTATTTTTGTGTATAGTGTTAGAAAGTGTTCTAGTTTCATTCTTTTACAAGTGGTTGACCAGTTTTCCCAGCACCACTTGTCAGCCACTATGGAAAACAGTGTGGAGATTTCTTAAAAAACTGAAAATAGAACTGCCATATAACCCAGCAATACCACTTCTGGGCATACACACCGAGGAAACCAGATCTGAAAGAGACACGTGCACCCCAATGTTCATCACAGCACTGTTTATAATAGCCAGGACATGGAAGCAACCTAGATGCCCATCAGCAGACGAATGGATAAGGAAGCTGTGGTACATATACACCATGGAACATTACTCAGCCGTTAAAAAGAATTCATTTGAATCAGTTCTAATGAGATGGATGAAACTGGAGCCCATTATACAGAGTGAAGTAAGCCAGAAAGATAAAGAACATTACAGCATACTAACACATCTATATGGGATTTAGAAAGATGGTAACGATAACCCTATATGCAAAACAGAAAAAGAGACACAGAAGTACAGAACAGACTTTTGAACTCTGTGGGAGAAGGGTGGGATGTTTCGAAAGAACAGTATGTATATTATCTATGGTGAAACAGATCACCGGCCCAGGTGGGATGCATGAGTCAAGTGCTCGGGCCTGGTGCACTGGGAGGACCCAGAGGAATCGGGTGGAGAGGGAGGTGGGAGGGGGGATCGGGATGGGGAATACGTGTAACTCTATGGCTGATTCATGTCAATGTATGAGAAAACCCACTGAAATGTTGTGAAGTAATTAGCCTCCAACTAATAAAAAAAAAAAAAAGAAAAAAAATTAAAAAATAAATAAATAAAATAAAATTCTAATGGTTAAATAATTAGGAGAAAACCTCTGCTACACATCTAACTCACACTCTGGGACTGGCTTCCTGTAAAGTCTTCTTGATGGGACAGAAAGTGGGCCTTTTCTCTGAAGATTCATCCTAGCATGCCTTCACCATGACCACCATCTTTTCATTTCCCTTCTCCTCCAACAGGGAAGGTTGAAGTGGCCCAGAGACCATAGGGTCCTGGATTCGGCAAATGATTTCTGAAATCCATTTGGAGTTTAGGTATCTCAATGCCTGAGCTTTGGGCCATTGAGTACACTTTGCTTTAAACAGAGGTGTTTTCAAATTTAAAAACTCAGTTGTTAAGCAAATCAAACAGGTTAAAATTTCAGAGAAATCTGAATATTTTACAAGAAATGTTAAGAGTTCTCCTGGAAAATGAGGACTCCTAATGTACACCCTTATTAATCTGACTTTTTTCTAACAAAACTTTTCTGGAAATGAAGGATATCTCCCTGTGATTTCAGGAGTATATATGCATTTGGTACCAGAAACACCTAAAGTGTGCTTTGTGAAATGTGCATTACTGGTAACATTTTTCATAAAAGTTATTTTAACAAACAATAAATTGTAACTAGTATGTTCTACCTCTGTGGCCAACTATGTAAACTTACTTTCTTTCACTTCCTCATTGGCTTCTACAGACGTTTACTAAACATTCTGGTTTGTAGAGGAAATATTTGACAACAATGTACATGTTTTTTGTTATAAAAACACTGTGGTTGTGACAAAATGAATGAATCTTAAATTTTTCACTAAGTGTAAGAAGCCAATCTGACAAGGTTACATTCTGCATGATTCTGTGTAAATGGTATCCCAGAAAAGGCAAAATTATAGAAAGAAAATAGATCAGAAGCTGCCAGGAATTTGGGGAGGAGAAAAAGTTAAATAGGGGAAGCACTGGGGATTTTTTTATGGTCATGAATTATTCTGCACAAAATTGCATTGGTGGGTCATGACACTGTGTATTTGCCAAAACCCACAGGACTTTACAGCATGAAGAATGAACCTTAAATAATGCAAATTAAAAAATATATCAGTTGGGAGACTGGACAACTGCAAGACAGAATACAGAGATCAAAGAATCTGTTTTACAAATGTGTGACATAACCTCATTGAAGGGGATCGGGTAAAGCACTGACGTAAGCAGCTTCTAAAATGAGTAGATAGGGACTTTCCTGGCAAGTCCAGTGATTAAGATTCTGGGTTTCTGCTGTAGGGGACAGGGTTCAATCCCTGGTTGGGGAAGTTCCACATGCCCTAGTTCCACATGCCCTAGTTTCACACTAGATACTTTAAAAAAAAAAAAAAAAAAAAAAGTTCCTTAAGGTGGTCCTTGGTGGTTCACTTCCTTGGTGGTCCAATGGTTAAGAATCTGCCTTGCAATGTAGGGGATGTTCGTTCGAACTGGGTCGAAAAACTAAGATCCTACATACCACAGGGCAACTGAACACACACGCTGCAACAAAAGATCCTGCATGACTCAGTGAAGATTCCGCACACGGCAACTAAGACAAATATTTAAAAATAAAATGAGTGGGGATAATAAGACTAAAGCCAAAAGGAAATATTCATAATCACTATCCTCTAGCTGGTAGAACTGCTTTTCCTGGGTGTTCAGGTGAACAACTCGGATCCTACTGTAAACATATACTGGGATTGAACAAATAAGTAAATGGGTGGCAGACGGCAGGAGCCAGGAAGCTCGCTATTGGAAAAGGAGGTTATGCATAAGTGATGGGGAGGGGCTAAAATAAACGAACCATGTGGCAACGCCACTGGAGATGTCAACATGAACTCATGTTTAGCTTAATACAGATACAGATGGGGAGAAAATGATATGAATGTGTTTATACATATGAGCTAGTGTATACACATATATTATCTTACTCTGTCTACTGAGAGGGGCTAGAAACAACAGCATGCCCGTAGCAACAGTCACATCTAGCATCCAGGTGTTCATTCTCCAATAAAGGAGTCAGGGCTCCTTAAAAAAAGCAGTTGACTCTAGTATTGAAGCAGAGAAAATCCAAGATGAGGCTAAAGCATCTTATACTACCAGGAACTAAGGAAGCACAAAATAAAACCCTGCAACAAGTATATGTCAAGTGTATACAGAAGGCAATTGACATGAAACAGTCAAGGTAAAACAATATGAGCAACAAAATAAAGTAGTATTAGATAACTCAAAATATAAAATAACTATATCATATAATAAATTGTATATACACATCATTGTTCAGTTCAACTCACTTCAGTCACTCAGTCGTGTCCGACTCTGTGAACCCATGAACTGCAGCACACCAGACCTCCCTGTCCATCATCAACTCCCAGAGTCCACCCAAACCCATGTCCACTGAGTCGGTGATGCCATCCAACCATCTCATCCTCTGTCGTCCCCTTCTCCTCCTGCCCTCAATCTTCCCCAGCATCAGGGTCTTTTCCAATGAGTCAGCTCTTCGCATCAAGTGGCCAAAGTATTGGAGTTTCAGCTTCAACATCAGTCCTTCCAATGAACACCCAGGACTGATCTGCTTTAGGATGGACTGGCTGGATCTCCCTGCAGTCCAAGAGACTCTCAAGGGTCTTCTCCAACACCACAGTTCAAAACCATCAATTCTTTAGCGCTCAGCTTTCTTTATAGTCAAACTCTCACATCTATACATGACCACTGGAAAAACCATATCCTTGACTAGATGGACCTTGATTGGCAAAGTAATGTCTCTGCTTTTTAATACGCTGTCTAGGTTGGTCATAACTTTCCTTCCAAAGAGTAAGTGTCTCTTAATTTCATGGCTGCAATCACCATCTTCAGTGATTTGGGAGCCCAGAAAAATAAAGTCAGTCATTCTTTCCACTGTTTCCCCATATATTTGCCATGAAGTGATGGGACCGGATGCCATGATCTTAGTTTTCTGAATGTTGAGCTTTAAGCCAACTTTTCCACTCTCCTCTTTCACTTTCATCAAGAGGCTCTTTACTTCTTCTTCACTTTCTGCCATAAGGGTGGTGTCATCTGCATATCTGAGATTATTGAGATTTCTCCCGGCAATCTTGATTCCACCTTGTGCTTCCTCCAGCCCAGTGTTTCTCATGATGTACTCTGCATATAAGTTAAATAAGCAAGGTGACAATATACAGCCTTGACGTACTCTTTTCCTATTTGGAACCAGTCTGTTGTTCCATGTCCAGTTCTAGCTGTTGCTTCCTGACCTGCATACAGGTTTCTCAAGAGGCAGGTCAGGTGGTCTGGTATTCCCATGTCTTTCAGAATTTTCCACAGTTTATTGTGATCCACACAGTCAAAGGCTTTGGCATAGTCAATAAAGCAGAAATAGATGTTTTTCTGGAACTCTCTTGCTGTTTTGATGATCCAGCGGATGTTGGCAATTTGATCTCTGGTTCCTCTGCCTTTTCTAAAACCAGCTTGAACACATTACAAATGAAATAAAATAGGTAATTGAATGAATAAATAATGGGAGAGAATAGACAAACCTGTAGAAATAAATTCCAAATAATTTATGCAGATTGTTCTCCATTTAAGGTGGTGGAGCACACGCCCCTGTCCTTAGGAGAAACCTTCACACAGGGACTTCTTTCTTAAGAGGACAGTATAGGGAGAGAGGAAATCAAGTCTCAAATGTTAGTGTTGGTGGGCCTCAGAATCAACTGTGGAGCTAATTAAAACACAGATACTGGGTGCATCCCTCTACTTTTCAATTCAAATAATCCTCCAGGTGATTCTGATGCCCATTAAAATGTTTGAGAGGGTGCATGTTCAGTCGCTAAGTTGATTTCAACTCTTATCGACCTCATGACGTGTTACCCACCATGCTCCTCTGTCCGTGGAAATCTCCAGGCAAAAATACTGGAGTGGGTTGCACGCTGTGCCCTTCTCCAGGAGATCTTCCTGACCCAGGGATCAAACCACTGTCTCCTGTGTCTCCTTCATTGGCAGGCAGATTCTTTATCACTGAGCCACCTGGGAAGCAGTAAAATGTTTGAGACCATTGCTCTAATGTGTGCAGAGAATTGATATTGTTTCCAGGACCAGGATTTGTTTGCAGGGATGTGGGAGAAGTTAACGGAAGGGTGTCTTTGCCCATAAACTATGTGCTTATTGTACTCTTCCTGGTTGTGGTCCTGTGTCTGCATCGTCCCCGTGACTGGCTCTCATTCAGCTAGGTAAGCAGATGACCACAGTGAGGGGAAAATGTACCCATTGTCCACAGTCTTTCCACCCCGCCGCCCCCCACCCGGTTGGCACAATCATGTGGCAGCTGAGCTTAACAAGAGTAGGTGGGCTTCTGCCTGGATTCAGCGAGGGAAGATCTGTTAGCTGCTTGGTTGCAAATTCAGATGCCCCTGGATTTGAGGCTAGCCTTTCGGGAGGAGTCTCACCTCTCCTTCATTTTGCCACAAATTAGAAACCTTTGTACTAGTCACTTTGCTTTCAAAGTTACTAGTATACTCAGAACGGCTCCTGATTTGAAAAAGTCTCCAGGAAATGCATGATGATTTAAAGAAGCGCTTTGACATGGGCCATCCAGGATGAACTAGAAATAGTAGGGAAGGCAGTAAACAAAAGGGGAGAATGATGAGGGCCCTCCAGGTGGCGCTAGTGGCAAAGAATCCACCTGTCCACGCAGGAGATGCAAGAGACACAGGTTCAATCCCAGGCTCAGGAAGATCTCCTGGAAAAGGAAATGGCTACTCACTCCAGTGTTCTTGCCTGGAGAATCTCATGGACAGAGGAGCCTGGTGGAGTATAGTCCATGGGGTTGCAAACAGTCAGACACGACTGAACACAGTGCAGCCAGGGGAAAGAAATCATGAGAGAAAGGTGGGCTGGTTCACATACAAACTCACACACACACACACACACACACACACACATCCTCTCTCCAAGACAGTGGTTCTCAACCTGAACTACATGTTAGAATCACTTGGGAAACTTTAGAAACCCAGATGCAAATGTCATACCCCAAACCAGTAACATCAGGCTCTCTGAGGCTGAGATCCAAACCTCAGAAATTTTTAAAGTTCCCCAGGAAATTCCAATGTGCAGCCAAAGTGGAAAATAACAGTACTGGGGGTTACACCTACTATACATTTTCTAATCAATTTTGATTAAGTTTTGCTTCACCTCCCATTACTTTTGCCTTTAATTCCCTCATGGAATGTGTTCAGAGACAATCTGGCTCCCCAAACCTCTCAAACCTGAATATATCCTATGTAAGTAAAAATTGGACACCATTTATCAAAAAATTTAAATATGTTTAAAATAGGTTTACCTTTTCAATTTCGTGAACAGAAATCTACCCTGAAGAAATATTCACACATGTCCAAAAAGATTCATGACTACTCACTGCAGTAATTTGGAACAGAAAAAAAACAAATGGGAAACAATCAAAATGTCTACCAATCAATAATACTGGGTTGGTCAAAAAGTTCATTTGGACTTGTTTGTACCGTCTTACCCAAATGAATGTGTTGGCCAGCCCAATATATAACATAACCTTACAGTGAAAACTTCTGTAGTCCTTAAGAAAAAATAAAACAAATTTGTATTTACAAATACGGAGTAAGAGATGCCCAGACAGAGGGCACAGCTTGTGCAAAGACTCTGGAGTGAAAGTGCGTCACTTTGGAGGCACATATAGGTGGCCAGAGAATGCTCAAACTACCACACAATTGCGCTCATCTCACACGCTAGTAAAGTAATGCTCAAAATTCTCCAAGACAGGCTTCAGCAATATGTGAACCATGAACTTCCAGATGTTCAAGCTAGATTTAGAAAAGGCAGAGGAACCAGAGATCAAATTGCCAACATCCGCTGGATCATCGAAACAGCAAGAGAGTTCCAGAAAAACATCTATTTCTGCTTTATTGACTATGCCAAAGCCTTTGACTGTGTGGATCACAATAAACTGTGGAAAATTCTGAAAGACATGGGAATACCAGACCACCTGACCTGCCTCTTGAGAAACCTGTATGCAGGTCAGGAAGCAACAGTTAGAACTGGACATGGAACAGACTAATTCCAAATAGGAAAAGGAGTACATCAAGGCTGTATATTGTCACCCTGCTTATTTAACTTATATGCAGAGTACATCATGAGAAACACTGGGCTGGAGGAAGCACAAGGTGGAATCAAGATTGCCGGGAGAAACATCAATAATCTCAGATATGCAGATGACACCACTCTCATGGCAAAAAGTGAAGAGGAACTAAAAAGCCTCTTGATGAAAGTGAAAGAGGAGAGTGAAAAGTTGGCTTAAAGCTCAACATTCAGAAAACTCAGATCATGACATCTGTTCCCATCACTTCATGGGAAATAGATGGGGAAACAGTAGGAAAACTGTCAGACTTTATATTTCTGGGCTCCCAAACTGCTGTAGATGGTGATTGCAGCCATGAAATTGAAAGACGCTTACTCCTTAAAAGGAAAGTTATAACCAACCTAGACAGCGTATTAAAAAGCAGAGACATTACTTTGCCAACAAAGGTCTGTCTAGTCAAGGTTATGGTTTTTCCAGTGGTCATGTATGGATGTGAGAGTTGGACTGTGAAGAAAGCTGAGAGCCGAAGAATTGATGGTTTTGAACTGTGGTGTTGGAGAAGACTCTTGAGAGTCCCTTGGACTGCAAGGAGATCCAACCAGTCCATCCTAGAGGAGATCAGCCCTGGGTGTTCATTGGAAGGACTGATGCTGATACTGAAACTCTAATACTTTGGCCACCTCATGTGAAGAGTTGACTCATTGGAAAAGACCCTGATGCTGGGAGGGATTGGGGGCAGGAGGAGAAGGGGACAACAGAGGATGAGATGGCTGAATGGCATCACCAACTCGATGGACATGAGTTTGAGTAAACTCTGGGAGTTGGTGATGGACAGGGAGGCCTGGTGTGCTGCAGTTCATGGGGTCACAAAGAGTCGGACACGACTGAGTGACTGAACTGAAAGGTGGCCAGTGCGATTAAAAGGAGCAAAGCACAGGAGGTGGAATTAGGAAGATGGAGGAGGCTGCATGGTGGTCCCCGGAGAGATATGTCTGTGTCCTGATCCACAGGACCTGTGAATGTGACCTTACTTGAAGAAAAACTGTCTTTGCAAATATAATTATCTGGGGTTGAGGCAATCATCTTGGATTATCTGAGTGGGCTCTGATCCAAGGACAATATCCTCATGAGAGACGTACAAAAGAAATGTACACAGAAGACGTGGCAATGTGAAGATGGAAGCAGAGATTGGAGCTATGTGGTCGCAAACCCAGGAAGGCTGGGGCAGCTACCTTGAAAGAGGCAAAGACTGGGCCTCCCCCAGGGTATCTAGAGGGTGCTCAGCCCAGCTGAACCTTGATTTTGGACTTCTAGTCTCTAGAACTGTGCAAGAATATTGTTTCAAGCTAGCCAGCTGTGGTCACAGCCCTCTTTGTTTTAATCTCTAAGTCATGTCCAACTCTTTGCAACCCCTTAGACTATAGCCCGCCAGGCTCCTCCGTCCATGGTATTTTTCAGGCAAGAATACAATACTGGGGTGGGTTGCCACTCCCTTCTCCAGGGGATCTTCCCAGACCAGGGATTGAACCTGCATCTCCTGCTTGGCAGGTAGAATCCTTACCACTGAGCCACCAAACACTAATATGAGTCACAGAGGCTCCATCAGAGGCTTCAGTGATCTTGGAGGCTATTTATTGTAAGGGCTTATCTTTCACTACCCAAATGGGAAGTCAGGGGGAGATTCTGGGTAGAGAAGTGACACAATCTGACTCATTTCCTTACAGAATTGCTCTGGCTGCTATTACTGAATAAAGTGTGTAGTTCTGCGTTCCTCAATTTTTTGTAACCAAACTGTAATTTGTCTTCTAATTCTTTAAGGAAGAATATGAATTTTAAAAATAAAAAATGAAACTGGATTAGATTCTAAATTAATAAACATCTCACAAAGCAAAAAATAAAAGCAAGCATTTAAAAGGTAGTTCTCATTGCTGTGCGTAGCTTCTCAGTCGATTCCGACTCTTTGCAACCCCATGGACTGTAGCTCCCCCAGTCTCCTCTGTCCATGGGGATTCTCCAAGCAAGGACACTGGATTGGGTTGCCATGCCCTCCTCCAGGGCATCTTCTCAACCCAGAAATTGAACCAGGGTCTCCTGCACTGCAGTTGGATTCTTTACCAGCTAAGCAACCAGGGAAGTAACTGACATCAATAATATCCTGTGCTTCCTGATGTGAAGAAGTATTCTTGTTAAAAATAACCTACATCCAGGCATTGGGAAACTGACAAATTCAGATAGTAGCACATTCTACAAGACAAGAGATCTGGACTCTGAAAATGTCAGTATCTTAAAAGACCAAAAAAGGGTGGAAGGATGGAACTGTTCAAAATAAAAAGGGTCTAAAGATGTAAGATTTTTAAAATAAAAAAACTGACTACACAGGAAAGAAAAAAGGCTGGACTGAATGACCAAGCCGGCCAAGGAGTCTCTCCCAGCATTCCCCGCTGGCGTCAGGTTTTGATCATCAAAAGGTCCAAGGTCCTGGTGGTGGATCAGCTCTCATCAGGAAGACAGAGCTGTAAGCATCTCCCTTCGGGCTGCCAGACCAGGGCACCTGGCGGAGCCACAGTAGTTGTGGGGGCATAAAGTAGAACTCTGCAAAGCCAAGACTGTCAAAGGTCAGAGCTGCTGGGTGGAACAGGAAAAGTCACCTCTTCTTTTTCCAGGAAGCACAGGAGCCCTGAAAGTATCAAGCCCCTGAGAAGTTGGCCCTGATGTTTGGAGACGTCTCCATATTCACACACTTGGGGGCCCATGTGTGTGACTATGAATGAACTAGTGAGGATGATCCTGCCCTCATGCGTTAACAGCAGTTAACTCATCACTGTGCAATTACAGGCGGCTTTTCTTTTCCTTTTTCCTTTCTGTACTGCCTACATTAAAAAAAAAATCATCTAACAATTCATAGAACATAAAACTACTCGAAAGTGAACAACTCAGTGGCATTAAGTACCTTGGCAATTCCATACAGCTATTACATCTAGTTCCAAAACATTTCTGACACCCCAAAATAAAACCTTGAATCCATGAACCAGTTTCTGACCGTTTCCCCCACCTCCCAACTCCTGCCAACCACCAATCCACATTCTGTCTCTACAGATGTGCTGGATATTTTATAAACTTACATTTCTTTTGTGGTGATGTTTATAGATTTTTATATCATTATAAACTACAATCATAGAAAGAAAATACAGTGGAGGATGGGGAGGAAGAAATGGCTACTAACAGGTTTTCACTGTTTCCCCCTTTGTCTTTTCTGCAAGATACCATTTTACAGACACCTCCCCAGGTGCACACAGCGAAGCAGCTGGCAGTGTGCTGCTTTAGAGAGAGGCGGTCAAAGCGGAGCACGCTGGGCTCACTAGGGCCCAGGGCAGTGCAAGGCAAGAGTCAAGGGTGCTCAGCAAGCCTGGACACGCAGGAAGAGGCGTGGGGTCTCGGTTCGCACACAGGTGAAGGAGGGCTGGGCTCCAGGTTGTGTCTTGTCTCAAGTGTACATCAGAATCACTTGGGAGGCTTTCAGAAAACAACACAGATGCCCAGACCCCGTCTTCATAAGTCCTGATTCAGTTGGCACAGGATGGGACCCAGCCCCTTTCACGTCTTTTGAAGCTTCTCAAGTGATACTGAAGTGCAGAGAGGGTGGAGAACTACCAAGCTCATCAACTCTAAGGGGCCTGGCGGGTGGTGCCTTCTCTGCTGAGAAGACAGGATGAAGACATGAGGGGACAAGAAGGCTGAAGACAAGGGCAGGGACTCCCTTCAGCTCACCCAGCTAAGTTAGGGCAAGGACTAGGCTCCTCACTCAGACACCCCGCCATGGACTCAGGCCACCAGTGGGGTGTGTTTTTTTTTTTTTCTTCTCTTTGGGTGACCGGAACAACTGTATCCATCCAACCCAGAGGAGAGCCCACCTGCAGGGACCTGAGCGAGTAAGCATCAGAAAGCGCAGGGGGGCTGAGGAGCCCTGTACCCCTCATCTGACAGCTAGTGGGTGCAGGGTTTGCAGTGGTGACCCAACAGGTCCGGCGTTTCCTCATCGTATGTTCTGTATGTCCAGCCATGCTGGAGTTCCCACAGCCCGAATCCCAACAGCTTCACCTGCATCCAACCTTCCACCAGGCAGTTGGAAGGCTTCAGGTTGCCATGAGACCCCAGGGGGCTCCTATGGAGGAATAGCAGGCCCTGAAGACTGAAAATGAGTCAATGGATTAGAGCAGATGATGATGGACACTGCTGGAAGACAGAGACTGACAGACAGAAACAGACAAGCCCGTGGTGGGAGACATGTCCATTTCCACATTCATTTGTTCAAGAGCCCCTCACCCAGGGGGTCACCCTGGGCAGGGACATCCAAAAAGGAGAAGACAGTTTCCGGCCCCTTAATGTGGAGCCACAGAGGCAAGGCCAGCTTAAAAAAAAAAAGTAGTCTTGTAATCAGACTCTTGGGTTCAAACCCCAGCTCTACCACATGGTAGAGGGCAAGTAATTTTACCCCATGAACCTCACTCTTCTTGTCAAAACAAAAATGACGGGACTTCCCGGTGGCCCAGTGTTTGGGAGTCTGCCTGGCAATGCAGAGGACGTGGATTTGACCCCAGGTCGGGGGGCTGGGATCCCACATGTCATGCAGCAACTAAGCCCATGCACCACAACACGTTGCATCAATTATTTGTATGCAATAGGAAAACACTATTATTTATAATATTATTTATTTATAAAGAGGACAGAAAAAGAGCCTAGAGCCAGAAGACATGTTCAAACCTAAACTTTATCACTAAGTTTCTTCAAACAAATCATCTAACTGGGCCTCAATTTTAGCATTTGTGAGATGGGTCTGCCTTAGACCCCTGCTACTTGAAAGATATCCCAGGGACCAGCAGCATCAGCATCACCTGGGAGATCAGCAGAAATGCAGAATCTCAGGCTCTGCCCAGACCTACTGGATCCGATTGTGCATTTAAACCCAGTCCCCAGGAGATGCATGTACCTGTTAAGCTGAGAAGACTTGTCCTTGTCAATTGTTCTCAGCCTTGACTGCACATTAAAATCACCTGGGGAGCTTAAAAGAATAAAGGAATGCTTGGGCCCAGACACAAGAACCTGTATTACTGCAGATTACATATCACACAAAGCAAGCCTGAATGCAGAGGAGACTGATCAGAATGGAGGAAGAAGACTTAATCTGACGGTGGGCCGAAGGAGGTCAGTCCCCAGGGGAGTGATGACTCTTATTTGCCAAGGAGATGAGGGCATTGGGGCGGGGGGGGCGGTCTCTCACAATGAAGAAATTCGGGGTTTTAAATTGCTCCCTGTGGGGGAGGGAGGCTCAAGAGGGACGGGACATATGGACACATATGACTGGTTCACATTGTTGTACAACAGAAACTAATACAACATTCTAAAGCAATTATACCCCAAGTTAAAAAAAAATTTTTTTAAGATATGTTAAAATATTTAAAAAATAAACTGCTCCCAGGGAGCAGAGGTAGAGCTGGAAGATAAACCCAGGTTGGGTCACCTTTGAAGCCCAGCCACTTCTCAACCCCTAGTTTTACTGTTTCTGGAGCCCTGGTGTTTGTAGAGGAGGGTGGAGGAGGAAGCGGGTAGGTGAAAGCATGCCTCTTCTTCTGAGACCCCTGTCGGGTTTAAATGAATCACAAGTCTAGCCTTGAGTCACGCGATGTGGTCACAAGGTGGCACCGGTGTCCAGCAAGGAGGAATTCGAGGAGTGTCCCTGAATGGATTACTGCACGCTGGGACAGGGTCCTTGGGCCTCCTGGGCATCAGCTCCAGGACTCCCCTCTTCCTCCAGCAGTAATGTCAGGCTGAATCACTGCCGTCTTTAGCAAGAGTCCTGAGCCAGTATTGCAGAGAATCCAGGCTAATACAGAAAGCAATAAGGAAACATTCAAGGCCGTGGGTACACTACCCCCACCTCACCCCTAAAAAACCAGGAAGCTGTGTTCCTTTACCACTCTGCTTCGTTGTTTCTTGAGATGACAAAGTTGAATCACATTTCAGAAATGCGACTCGCTGAACCAGTCCCGGAGGGCCCTGGGTGGGGTTGCCTCAGGAATGTTTCCGGCGAGGCTCCAAAAAACAGAGGTCTGGGCTTGAAATCTGGGGAGACCTGAGTCCCATCCAGAGTCCTCTCAGACCTCACAGAGACCTCTCCATTCCGCAGGACTCCTCCTGGACACACACAACTGTCCCTGTCCTTGCTAGTACCAGGCACACCCCAGATATGAGACCTTCTACATTCTGGTTGCTGCTGACCACCCCTGACACCCAGGGATATTAGCAGAGCTCCTTCCATGAGGACAAAACTGACAAGTTTAGGGATGCCCGAAATCCTAGGAAGGTAGTTCTCTCCAAGAGATGGCATGCATCTGTCTGTTTTGTTTTTACTTTTCTATCTTGATGGAAATGTCCGATAATGGCCTGGAATGTATTCTGTTGTCTGAGAACAAAGAGAACCATGAGAGTCTCACAATTTAAGTGCCAGGTTTCATACACTTTTGGCAGTTCTATTACCTACGTGTCTGAGGCCACATTTATTTTCCAATTGGAAGGCTGAGGCTGGCCCACACAGCTCCTCCCTCTGAATCTGCACACCTATGTTCTCTAGCACTTGGCAAGGAAGAAAGAATTCAGTTTTTGGAGACAGACTGTTTGCAGAGCCCAATCTGCCTCTTGCCAGTTGGGCTGGTTACTTTACCTCACTAACCTCTTTATTTTTCCTTTTGAAAATGAAGTAAATATGAATATTACAAATATTGGAGCTAAGGAGAAATTAACCACAAGGTTAATTGCTAATTATTAACAGCACTGTCCAATAAAAATATAATGTAAGCACATGTATCATGTTTAACCTTTTAGTTAAGCAGGTAAAATTACTTTTAATATTTTATATAACCCAATGTATTAAAAAAACTTATTGTTTCAACTTATTTCATCAACATGAAAATATTATTGAAATATTTCACATTCCTTTTTTTAAAAAACTAAATCTTCAAAAACTGGCATGTATTTTATCTTTTAGTACATCTCCATTTGTACTAGCCACACTGCTAATGTTCAGTAGTCACATGTAGCTGGTGGTACTGTATTTAAACAATGCAGGTTTGTCCTATTGTTCAATTAAATAAGAAAGTGTATGGTTTTCAGTATTAGCAGTTGGGTTATCGGGGGTAACAGTAACACCATGCATGCTCAGTTGCTAAGTCGTGCCTGACTCTGTGACTCCAAGCACTGTAGCTGGCCAGGCTCCGCAGTCCATGGGATTTCCCAGGCAAGAATACTGGAGTGGGTTTCCATTTCCTCCTCCAGAGTAAACCATACTCCTGCTAACACTAACAATTAACATTTATCAGATAACTGTTTTAGAGCAAGCATGATGCTAAGCAACATGCATATCTTAGTGCTCATAACAACGCTATGAGGCAGGTACTGTCATCTTTATTTCATACACAGGGACACTAGCTAAGGTCATCTGATCCCTACATGGCAGAGCCAGGGTTTAAATCCCCAAGACGACTTCTATGCCAAACTGTCCTTCATCCTCTTAATCAAGATGTCTCTCACTGAGAAACAAAGGCCCATCCCTAACTCAAGATGAGTATTATACTCTCCAAAGATCCTTCCCAAGCTGGCCCCAGTGGGTTGAACTCTCTGAGCACAGGACAATAAGATGCATTCCTCTGCACCCTCCCAATTGTGTTAACCCAATTAGGCGCTTGATCAGTATGCATTTTCTATCTTGAAAAGTCGGTGGCATCTCAGAGTCTCGCTGATATCTGGTATAGAGGAGGTTCTGGTCAAATGGATATTGTGAAAGGAATTGTTCTTATGACTGGCATGTGATGGCCAGAAGTGCAACCTGACCCTCAGAGCTCGGTCCAGCACCTGGGTTCGCGTCTAAGTCACCCATGCCAGAGCTCCAACATGCTATAGGGAATTTTCTGTTATTCTTAACCCCCTTTCAAGGAATGTTTGCAGAATAATTGGCCTCAGAGGCCCTACATGAGCCTTGACATAGTGCAATGAGCACACTTCATTTCAGGAGACAGCAAGCCTTCCAAAGCAAAGAGTCGAGCTGTCCTTTGTTCTTCTGGCGTGGATTGGAGGACAGACTCAGTGATCCTAAAATAGCTGATGACCACCTGGGAGACTGTCCCCTTCAAAGTGTCATTCACACTCTCCCCAGCATTTCTCCAGACCATCCTTTGAGTTAGTTCTCAAAAACCAAACACCCACACCAAAAAGGCTAGTCACTCACATCATGGTGAGAACTTACTAGCTTTCTCTTTACCTCCCATATAAATGATGCCAACTGCTTTGATTGGGATGGGAGGCAGATCACTGGAGATGAGATGAGACTATTTCCCTGGGCTTAGTGGGAAGGTAATGGAAAGTAGTTATGTATGGATGTGAGAGTTGGACTGTGAAGAAAGCTGAGCACAAAAAATTGATGCTTTTGAACTGTGGTGTTGGAGAAGATTCTTGAGAATCCCTTGGACTGCAAGGAGATCCAACCAGTCCATCCTAAAGATCAGTCCTGGGTGTTCATTGGAAGAACTGATGATGAAGCTGAAACTCCAATACTTTGGCCACCTCATGCAAAGAGTAGACTCATTGGAAAAGACCCTGATGCTGGGAGGGATTGGGGGCAGGAGGAGAAGGGGACAACAGAAGATGAGATGGCTGGATGGCATCACCAACTCAATGGACATGAGTTTGAGTAAACTCCGGGAGTTGGTGATGGACAGGGAGGCCTGGTGTGCTGCAGTTCATGGGGTCGCAAAGAGTTGGACACGACAGAATAACTGAACTGAACCGAACTGAATGGAAAGTAGGGGAGGGGAATAAGAGAAGATCCCAGAGGAGAGGATACCACGTCAGAGTTTCCTATTTTAAAACTGTTACAGCACCATCTAAATAATTTCCTATGTACAAATCCTGACCTCTTCTTTTTTTCTCTAGCTTAATTTTAAGCCATTCAAAGATGAAAACAAGTCCTTGTCCTCCTAAGAACATGCACAGATTAGATCAAATCCTTAAGAGACACTCAGTAAAGTTTTACTAAAATAGTATGAGTGGTGGCCCAGAGATGTCCACAGAAACCAATCACAGGGAGGTTTCTCTTTGTCTGCCTTGCTTGGTAACAATATATTGGCTTCCCACTAAGGCCTGGGAGGTCAAAGTTTAACAGGGTCATTAAGACTTAGCTCCTTAGACACAAAGAGCAATCAAATTCTTGAGGAACAAATGTCCTTCGAGGTCAATCAGGTCAACCTCATCCATGAAACCTACATGGAGGCTGAGTAACAATAATAATAATAATAGCTAAAATATATCTGATACTTCCTCTGGCTCAGATACTTTCTCGCACTTTGTGTTCATTAATTTACCTTATCCTTGCAACGGAATATGAGGCAAATCTATTTTTATCCCTATTTCAGATGGAAAATGAGTCAGGTGGGCCATGACACTGTGGACCAGCATTCTGAAAATGCTCTCTTCACCCTGGGCTAAAATCCAGTTGCTCCTTCTAAGCTCACTGATCCGTTCCTACCATTAGAGGGGAAGTAACTTGCCACAGTCACTGAGTGACTCACTGGCCTAAAAACCCAGGAGAGCAGTTTGTATTTCACCCATGTATCCCCCACAACACTCAAGCAGGGTCTTGCCTATAGGAATCTATCAGTTGATGGATGGGAATGTTGATTCATGGACAGACAGCCTTGTCCTGCAGCCATGGGTCAGGGTGAGTGACTCCCTCACCAGGACCCATTTCCAGGTCATTGGCTTGGTCCCCTCTAGTGGAAAAAGCAGATGCAGTGAGCTTAAAAAGACCAGCTGGATTTTAGCCCAGGGTGAAGACAGCACCCTCAGAATGGGTCCCACAAGTCATTTTCCACCTGTGAAATAGGGATGATAATAAATCTACCTTTTTTTTTAGATCTTCCTTATATTTTGTTGTGAGAAAAAAGTAAGCACTAAATATATTTTAGCTATTTTTACTATTATTTCTCCTCCTCTTCTTTACACCCATCGCAACCCTCTTTGCCCAAAGTAAAGATTCACCTGCTAGTTTACTTTCTCAGATATGCATCCTAAGGCCACCTCTTAGATCAACAGCTCTATGGTGACTGTGGCAGTTATTCCCATTTTCTGGAGAAAAGAATCAAAGGTTAGGGATAAGGAAGGGTTATTAGGATCTCCCTCTCCAACTCACTTTATGATCCAGTAATTAGATTTTCTTTGGGGTAAAAAAATTCTATGCTAAAATGTAAATACTCCATTCATATTTAGGTAACCCTTCCAACTTGAGTGTAAAATATTTCACTACTCTGTTGACATGTACTTGAGATCAGGGAGGGTGAAAAGGATGGAAAATCTGATGGAAGAGGTGGATTTTAGGAGTGGAATTACTTTGTTTGAAGAGATTTGAGGAGGACCAGAATTTTCAAGAAAGACTACAGTTAATGCAAGACACAGAACAACTCACAAACACTGTTTGTTCTTTACATAGGTTTATGTGATACTCACACTGACTATGTCATATGCAAATGAGAGCTTGAATGTCAAATCCATTTCATTGCCTGAGTTTTTCAAAACATCCTGCTGCTGCTGCTAAGTCACTTCAGTCATGTCCAACTCTGTGCGGCCCCATAGACGGCAGCCTACCAGGCCCCCCTGTCCCTGGGATTCTCCAGGCAAGAACACTGGAGTGGGTTGCCATTTCCTTCTCCAATGCATGAAAGTGAAAAGTGAAAGTGAAAGTGAAGACGCTCAGTTGTGTCCGACTCTTAGCGACCCCATGGACTGCAGCCAGGCTCCTCCGTCCATGGGATTTTCCAGGCAAGAGTACTGGAGTGGGGTGCCATTGTCTTCTCCAAAAACATCCTAAAAAACACAATTATTCCAAACATCACAAGTAAGTCACCTGGAAGCACAGGGAGCTTCATAGTCCCTATAGATTTGATCCTAATGCATTGGATGATGTTAAGCAGAAATGATAACACCTGAGGCAGAGAACTCTAAATCTAGTAACCAGAACTCTTCCTGGGAGATACCATAACCAAATTCAATATTGAGAAATTTACGCAGTCTTGAGTTTTACAAATATTTCCTTGTTCCTGACATAAAGCTGATGGTCACATACCACGGGGAGGGTGGGCCCAGGAACACAGTCTAGAAGTAGCTATGACACCATAGGAGACAAAACCAAGCTCAGACAATTTCCACCCAGAACGGAGAAACCAGACACTTGGCAACTGCGCTGCTTATTTAATCCTCTGCAGGCAGCCCAGCAAGATAATTTAGATCTTGAAATTAGACTGGAGAAGAACTGCTCTTAGATGAAGGGGCAAAAGCACTGATAAGCTTCTTTATTCAGTTCAGTTCAGTTGTCACCCAGTCGTGTCTGACTCTTTGTGACCCCATGAACCGCAGCATGCCAGGCCTCCCTGTCCATCACCAACTCCCGGAGTTGACCCAAACCCACGTCCATTGAGTCGGTGATGTCATCCAACCATCTCATCCTCTGTCATCCCCGTCTCCTCCTGCCCCCAATCCCTCCCAGGATCAGGGTCTTTTCAAATGAGTCAGCTCTTCACATCAGGTGGCCAAAGTATTGGAGCTTCAGCTTCAACATCAGTCCTTTAAATGAATATCCAGGACTCATCTCCTTTAGGATGGACTGGTTTTTCTCCTTGCAGTCAAGGGACTTTCAAGAGTCTTCAACACCACAGTTCAAAAGCATCAGTTCTTCGGTGTTCAACCTTCCTTGTGGTCCAAATCTCACATCCATACATGACCACTGGAAAAACCATAGCCTTGACCTTTGTTGACAAGGTAATGTCTCTGTTTTTTAATAGGCTATCTAGGTTGGTCATAACTTTCCTTCCAAGGAGTAAGTGCCTTTTAATTTCATGGCTGCAATCACCATCTGCAGTGATTTTAAAGCCCCAAAAAATAAAGTCAGCCACTGTTTCCACTGTTTTCCCATCCATTTGCCATGAAGTGATGGGACCGGATGCCATGATCTTAGTTTTCTGAATGTTGAGCTTTAAGCCAACTTTTTCACTCTCCTCTTTCACTTTCATCAAGAGGCTCTTTAGTTCTTCTTCACTTTCTGCCATAAGGGTGTCACTAATCAAGTGTGAGGTAAGATTGATTCTTTTGCTTGCCTTAAGACTTCCTTTTTTGCAATATTAGGTGACAATGCAGATGATTCTGTGCAAACACCAAAGAAGGGGACAATGTTTTCATGCCTCAATTCATACATCTGAAAATAATGATGGAATAATAGCTTGTGATTATAGCAAGTTTCCTGTCCTAGGGATGATGCTGTGTGTTTACACACTGTCACCTAGTTTTCACAAAGACCCTGTGAGATAAGAACTATGACCGCTCCCATTTTACAGCTTAGGAAACTGATGCTCAAAAGATAAAAGTAACATGTTAGAGATCATACAACTTCTTAGTGGCAGAGCTGGGAGGTAAATCCAGGCAGTCTGCCTCTAGCAAATAAACCAGGGGGATGATTGAAGTCTCCCCAGTGATGGGGATTTACTAAAACCACAGGGTTTCCCTGGTGGCTCAGACAGTAAAGAATCTGCCTGCAGTACAGGAGAACCGGGTTCCATCCCTGGGTCAGGCAGACCCCCTGGAGAAGGGAGTGGCTACCCACTCCAGTACTCTTGCCTGGAGAATCCCATGGACAGAGGAGCCTGGTGGGCTACAGTCCGTGAGGTCACAAAGAGTCAGACACGACTGATCAACTAAAACAACACATCATAAAACCAGGGTGTCCAGAAGTGAATGCTATAAACCTGACTCCCTGCAAGGACTGGGTTCAAGGGAGATAGACACAAAGAACAAAGAGGCAGGATTAAGGCCAGGATTAAAGGCAGAGAATAGGCTAGGAGAGCTCCCAGGATTCAGGTGCTGAATCAGACCTAAGGAGGACCTCAGTCTGGGCTCTTGGGGTGGTGGTCTTGGGCCAAGTTAAGGAAGCAGATTCCCACCATTGCCCTTTGGGGTGAGGGCCACTCCCACCCAAGGTGGGAATGGGGAGTTGGCAGAGGAGAGGCTGAGGGCAGCAGTTTTGTCTCCTCCCAGGGGTGGGGGCCTCACCAGCCGGATTTCCTGCAGCACAGGCAGCTTCCTGATTCAGGCTTCTGCTTGGTCACCGACAGAGCAGATGGCCACATGTTTGCCCTGGAGCTGGAGACAGAGCAGAATGTTCTTAACTCAGGGTTAACCAGAAAATGCTACACTCAGAAACAGCTAGGAAAGGTTGGGGGCGGTGGGGGAGGGAAAGAAGACTGGCAAGAAATCCACCTAGGAAGGGATCACTGAGCACCTCCCAGCCCAAACCTACCCGAGGGGTAGCACGGCGCTGTGCCCAGGATCTGAGCTAACTGCTCAACACAGGAGACCTCATTTAACAGGCAGCAGGCCCTGCAAGGCAGTGTGATTCGCCCTCTTACAGACGAGATCACCGAGGTTAGGGAACTTGTTCAAGGTAGGTAGTACAAGCTCAAGGAACTTGTTCATCTGTAGGTAGTACAGCCAGAATTTGAACATCTGCATGTAACCACTCTGCCCTCAGAAGTGCCTGGTAAAGCCCTACTGGTGCATAAAAGAGCTCTTGCCCCTGCAGGCTGTTGGCAAAGGAACTGACATCCCCCGAAATTGTCACCCTAGACGTGATACGGTTGTTCCCTCTGGACACAAGCGTGGCCCTCAGGGGTGGCTGCAAAACAGGACACAACTCGGTTGCTCTCGGTAGGATGACCATGTACTAATGAGACCGTGGCTTTTATAGATGAGGACGATCCGTGCCAAGGTGAATAGCAGTTAACAAATGAGAGTCAGGACTCCAACCCTGATCTCTCTGACCTGGAGTGCAAGTGCTGAACTGCTCCACATACCTCTTCTGGGTCTGTGCCAACACAGACAGTGTCGTGGGTAAGACTCTGGGCTCAGGCTACCGCAAATCAAGTTCTGGCTCTGGCACATAACCTGATGCGTGACCTGATGCTGAAGTCATTCCTCAATGAGCACGTGAGGATGTGACTTCTCTGCCCCCTGCCCCCAGGGCCTCCCCAATGCCTAGAGAATGTATTTTAAGATTTTTAAAAAATATTTATATATTTTTTTTAATTTGGCTGGGCCAGGTCTTAGTTGTAGCATGTAGGATCTTTCATTATGACATGCAGGATCTAGTTCCCTGACGAGGGATCAAGCCCAGGTCCCCTACATTGAGAACACAAAGCCTTAATCACTGGACCACCAGGGAAGTCCCTAGAGAATATATCTTAAACAGAGTAACCCGGCTTTTCAAGAAGAGTCTTACTCAGGACCCTAATGAAGAATATAATAGACCAAAGCAGAGCTGTTTTAGTTGCAGAGGAAGAGGAGGGCTCAGAATTTCTCCCCACCACCCCTCTACCTCATTCTATCATCCACCCAAGGCCAGACCAGTGAGCCCCAGGATCCCCAGGGACACTTGCAAAATAATTTACAAATGAACCCCAATCTCCTCATCAAACCTCTTTGACTTGAAAGTGAAAGTGTTAGTCGCTCAGTCATGTTTGACTCTTTGTGACCCAATGGACTGTAACCTGCCAGGCTCCTCTGTCCACGGAATTCTCCAGGCAAGAATACTGGAGTGGGTTGCCATTGCCTTCTCCACACTTTGACTTAGTACCTGTCAAGTCACCTTTTATTTAAAGTCATAATTCATCTATTCAATAAATAGTATATTTAAGAATACCAATAAAAGGAAACGAATTTTGCAAACTACTATTTTGAAAATAAAGCCAATATAACAGGAATAAAATATACATAACATGAGAAGAATGTTTGATTTTGACTCATCATGCTTTCTTTATTTTTATGATTAAGCTAAATGTCTTCAGAACAAACCTGTTTTCCTTGGTTTAACTGGAGCACTTTTCTAACAAGCAACAACATTCTGGAACACTTTTGCTTTGAGATATTTGAGATTCATATATTTGTTGAAGTGCATAGATTCTAATTCAATAGTTGATCTGCCTATCTTGTTATTCTCTGAATATCATCAGTAGCATGTATTCCTGAACAAGTACTATCTGAAATTCTAAAATTTTTAATTTTTGACATAAAGTTTATTTCAGTTGTGGGTTTTCAATCACTTTGAGAATCACTTGAAAGTAAACTTGAAACCTTCCCTTCACCTTCCCTCAGGAACAAAGTGCTCTTATCAAAGTGTAGAAACTTGGGTTCTGTCTTTCTACTCTAAAGAACATTTCTCACTAATCCCTCTGGGAAGGCAAAAAGTACTTCAGAATAATCAATATATGCTGGCAAAAATTACCCTGTCTAATATCAACAGCAAAAACAAAACAAAAAAGTTGGGGGGGGGAAGACACTTCAAAACTTCAAGCTTAAAGTATGCATAAAAGAGAGTTAATGCTGTATTTTCTGGAATTACATAAATGTTATATATGTATCAAATAAGGTCATGCTTGTTAAAGGTATGTCAAGCCTCGCAGCCCTGAGAAGCCCACACCTCAGTGTACCCTGGCATTACCTCACTCCTGGTCATCACTAGCAAACACACCCTCCCCAAATGACACCTCTTCTCTGAAACCTTCATGGTGCTGCAATATTCAATCCCTGAGCCACATCCACAGAGACCTGTGGGGGTCTTTGCCTCACCTTGCAGACCTATTCCAGAGCTCCCACCTCCCTCGGAAGGCATCCGTTCCTGGTGTTCTCTCCACTCTGCTGGCCTGAAGTAGATGGGCAATACATGTGTGTGTTGAATAAATGAATTGTATTGTCTTAATTATCAGTAAGTTAAAGAAGTTGATGTGGATTTGAAAATAACTAAATGCTCCCCAGAAGACAACTTTAATATTTGAGCAGGATATATGGGTTCTTCTACTGCCCAGGTGGCACTAGGGGTAAAGAACCTGCCAGCCAGTGCAGGAGACACAGGTTCAATCTCTGGTCAGGAAGACATGGCAACCCGCTCCAGTATTCTTGCCTGGAGAATGCCATGGACAGGGGAGCCTGGTGGGCTATGGTCCATGGGGCCACGGAGTTGGACACGACTAAAGTGACTTAGCATACATGCATACAGGTTCTTCTATGCACCAGAAAACAGAGCTGAAGGGAACTTTAGACACCATCTGATCATATTTAAGTATTCAGAAGATAAGGCCCGGAAATGATGTTCCCAGCAAGAAAGTGGTAGGTCTAGAACCCAAACTCAGGGCCTAAGGCTCTCCATGAAGCATTCACTTTATAAGTGAGTCAGCCTGCGCCCTCACAGGCCCCTAGCTCAGGACCCTTCCATGGGGCACCAGCAATGAGCAGGAAAGTGGATGTCTGGGCCAGGTGTGGCCTCACCTTGCTCTGGGGCAGAATGGTGATGTCGTCATTATGATTTGCCACCAAATATCTTTATTTTTGCCTCTGCAGTTTTCCTCTCTTTATCGTTAAAATCAGACCTATGATGACAGCTCCCAGGATGGTAATCAGGAGGGTTAGGGTGAAGATCACAGTGGTCACACCTTAAGGGCAGAGACATAGCATTGCTGAGGCCTGCCTAGGAGCAGAAGTGACCACACTGGGCCCCAGCCCAGCCCTGCCAAACAGAAGGCTCAACAGCTGCCCAGGCGCGGGTCCAAGTTAAAGCACCCAGAGTCTGCTCAGATGTGTGTTCTCGGGGAATCCTATTGGACCCCAAGTGCATGGTCTTCCCAAACACAGCTGATTCCCATGGCAACTGCACTCACCTCTTCCTTATATAGAAACTTCCCTTGTAGACAAAACTTCTAATACCATCACCACCTTTCATTCAACATACACTGTGTGTTCTCTTTACACTTGTTCTCAGTTATGATCCACCACTTGCAGGCCTGGGCTCCTAACCACCAGGAAACACTCCCTTTTCCAGACTCCATCTCTGTAGAAATGGAATTTCCGAGACTCAAATCTCAGGGGCCAAGTTTTCTCAAGGCAGAGGTTCTCAATAGGTTCCCCTGACGTTGCCTCCCCAGGGGATATTTGGCAATGTCTGGAGACATTTTGGGTTGTTACAGCCAGAGGGCACTTCTGGGATCTAGTGCATGAAAGCCAGGGATGCTGGTAGGCCCCCTACAAGGCACAGGACAGCCCCTCACACACAGATTGTCCCATCCTAAACATAAGTGCTGTTACCATTGCTGAGAAACCCTGTTGTAATGAATCCTTTTCTGTTCCCTTCTCCAGGCGGCCACTCTGACCTATAAAAGCTGGCTCAGTTTCACAGAGCTCATTGGGAAATCTACAGCCAGGTCTGTTCTCAAGCAGGGAGCCATGGAGCCAAGAAACAGTGGAGAAATTCCCCGTGGGTCTTAAAAAAGAAAAAGAAGAGATCTGGGGTGGGGGGTGGGGGACTAAGATGGCAGAGGAATAGGACGGGGAGACCACTTTCTCCCCTACAAATTCATTGAAAGAACATTTGAACGCTGAGCAAAGTCCACAAAACAACTTCTGATCGCTAGCAGAGGACACCAGACACCCAGAAAAGCAGCCCATTGTCTTCAAAAGGAGGTAGGACAAAATATAAAAGATAAAAAGAGAGACAATAGAGTTAGGGATGGAGACCGGTCCCGGGAAGGGAGTCTTAATAGAGGAAGTTTCCAAACACCAGGAAACCCTCTCACTGGCGGGTCTGGGGGAAGTTTTTGAATCTTGGAGGGCAACCTAACTGGGAGGAAAAATAAATAAAACCCACAGATTACATACCTAAAAGCAACTCCCAGCAGAAAAGTACCCTAGATGCTTGCATCCGCCACCAGCAAGTGGGGGTGGAACAGAGAGGAGTGGGCAGCATTGCTTAGGGTAAGGACCAGGCCTGAATGCCCTGAGGGCAATCGGAGGGAGCTAACATGAGATAGCAACTTAAACTGTGGGATAGCAAGAGAGAGAGACTTAAGTTGGGAAAAGCCCTAAACTCAGGCACTACCCGCCGGTTCCCAGGTTCCCAGAACGAAGGACTGAGCAAATACCAGAGAAGAGCTAGCCTGTGGCAGACTGGCCCATCGCCCGCCGGAGGCAGGAGGCAGCGGGGAGGGGAAAGGGGCAAACCCAGCCCCAGAGACGGCACCCCCTACCAAACTGCAAACAGGCCTCCAGCTTCTAAACAAAGACTTTCTTGAGATTCTGGATGGTCAACATCCGCCGGGAGGTCGCAGCTAGAGTCCAGCTCCCCAGAACTGACACAAGGCGCACCCGACCTGCACGCACAGAAACTGAGGCTGGGACCACGGAGGGGAGAAGGCGCCCTGCACCCGGGGAGAGTGCTCTCGACAAGCTCCTGGCTGCCTGAGCTGCTCCAACCGGGGAAGGCACAAAATGCAGGCCCAACCGAGTCTGCGCGTTTGTGAAATACCCAAAAACCTGAATCTGAGCAGCTTAGGCCTGGGAAGTGCCAGCTCCCTGGAGAGCAGCCTGGAGCCTGAGCAGTGTAGACGGGGAAAGCACACACCCGTGAGCGGGGGCAAACCCAGTGTGGCCGGAACACTGCGAGTGCTCCCCACACAGGCCAGTGATATTTGTCTGCAGTGCCCCTCCCTCCCCACAGCACGACTGAACAAGCGAACCTGAACAAGAGACCACCTCCGCCCCCATGCGTCAGGGCAGAAATTAGACACTGAAGAGACCTGCAAACAGAAGCCAAAGAAACAAAGGGAACCGCTTCAGAAGTGACAGGTACAACAGATTAAAATCCCTGTAGTTAACACCGACTACACTGGAAGGGGCCTTTAGATAGCAAGAAGTGTAAGCTCGAACAAGGAGCTATCTGAAACTGAACCGAACCCACACTGCCCGCAACAACTCCAGAGAAATTCCTAGATATATTTTTACTACTATTTTTTTATTTTTAATTAAAAAATTTTTTTCTCTTTCTTTTTTTACTTTTTCTTTTTTTTTAAGTCCTCTATTACTCCTCTATTACTCCTTAATTTTCATTTTTATAACCCACTATAACCTGGCCAAAAAAAAAAAAAGGACCCTATCTTTAAAGCAAACTCCATATATATTTCTTAAATGTTTTTGTGGTTTTTTTACTATTGTATTTTTAAGAGTCTAACCTCTACTCTAGATTTTTAATCTTTGTTTTTCAGTATTTGATATCAATTTTGGACATTTAAGAATCCAACCTTCAGTACCCATTTTTATTCAGGAGTGTGATTACTGGTTTGATCACTCTCTCCCCCTTTTGATTCTCCTTTTTCTCCCCCAGATCACCTCTATTTCCTCCCTCCCCCTTCTCTTCTCAACCCAATTCTGTGAATCTCTGTGGGTATTCTGAGCTGTGGAGAACACTTAGGGAACAGACTACAACCTAGATCTGTCTCTCCTCTCTTGAATCCCCCTTTTTCTCCTCCTGCTCACCTCTATCTCCTTCCTTCCTCTCCTTTTCTTCATGTAACTCTGTGAACCTCTCTAGGTGTCCCTCACTGTGGAGAATCCTTTCACCATTAACCTAGAAGTTTTATTATCAGTGCTGTATGGAGGGAGAAGTCTTGAGGCTACTGAAAGAATAAGACTGAAATCCAGAGGCAAGAGGCTTAAGCCCAAAAACCTGAGAACACCAGAGAACTCCTGACTACAGGGAACATTAATTAATAAGAGATCATCCAAAAGCCTCCATACCTACACTGAAACCAACCACCACCCAAGAGCCAATAAGTTCCAGAGCAAGACATACCACGCAAATTCTCCAGCAATGCAGGAACATAGCCCTGAGAATCAATATACAGGCTGCCCAAAGTCACACCAAACCCATAGACCCATCTCAAAACTCACTACTGGACACTCCATTGCACTCCAGAGAGAAGAAATCCAGCTCCAACCACCAGAACACCAACGCAAGCTTCCCTAACCAGCAAACCTCGACAAGCCAATTATCCAATTGTCCAACCCCACCCACTGGGAGGAACCCCCACAATAAAAAGGAACCACAGACTACCAGAATACAGAAAGGCCACTCCAAACACAGCAATCTAAATAAGATGAAAAGGCAGAGAAATACCCAGCAGGTAAAGGAACATGAAAAATGCCCACCAAGCCAAACAAAAGAGGAGGAGATAGGGAATCTACCTGAAAAAAAATTTAGAATAATGATAATAAAAATGATCCAAAATCTTGAAAACAAAATGGAGTTACAGATAAATAACCTGGAGACAAGGATTGAGAAGATGCAAGAAATGTTTAACAAGGACCTAGAAGAAATAAAAGAGTCAATTAAAAATGAATAATGCAATAAATGAGATCAAAAACACTCTGGAGGGGACAAACAGTAGAATAACAGAGGCAGAAGAAAGGATAAGTGAGGTAGAAAATAAAATGGTGGAAATAAATGAAGCAGAGAGGAAAAGAGAAAAAAGAATCAAAAGAAATGAGGACAACCTCAGGGACCTCTGGGACAATGTGAAACACCCCAACATTCAAATCATAGGAGTCCCAGAAGAAGAAGACAAAAAGAAAGGCCATGAGAAGATACTCGAGGAGTTAATAACTGAAAACTTCCCCCAAATGGGGAAGGAAATAACCACCCAAGTCCAAGAAACCCAGAGAGTCCCAAACAGGATAAACCCAAGGCAAAACATCCCAAGACACTTATTAGTAAAATTAACAAAGATCAAACACAAAGAACAAATATTAAAAGCATCAAGGGAGAAACAACAAATAACAAAAAAGGAAATTCCCATAAGGATAACAGCTGATCTTTCAATAGAAACTCTTCAGGCCAGAAGGGAATGGCAGGACATACTTAAAGTTATGAAAGAGAATAACCTATAACCCAGATTACTGTACCCAGCAAAGATTTCATTCAGATATGAAGGAGAATTCAAAAGCTTCACAGACAAGCAAAAGCTGAGATAATTCAGCACCACTAAACCAGCTCTTCAACAAATGCTAAAGGATCTTCTCTAGACAGGAAACACAGAAAGGTTGTATGAACGTGAACCCAAAACAACAAAGCAAATGGCAACAGGACCATTCTTATCAATAATTACCTTCAATGTAAATGGGTTGAATGCCCCAACCAAAAGACAAAGACTGGCTGAATGGATACAAAAGCAAGACCCCTATATATACTGTCTACAAGAGACCCACCTCAAAGCAAGGGACATATACGACTGAAAGTGAAGGGCTGGAAAAAAATACTCCATGCAAACAGAGACCAAAAGAAAGCAGAAGTCGCAATACTTATATCAGATAAAATAGTTTCAAAATAAAGGCTGTGAAAAGAGACAAAGAAGGACACTACATAATGATCAAAGGATCAATCCAAGAAGAAGATATAACAATTATAAATATATATGTACCCAACATAGGAGCACCGCAATATGTAAGACAAATGCTAACAAGAATGAAGGGGGAAATTAACAATAACACAATAATAGTGGGAGACTTTAATACCCCACTCACACCTATGGGCAGATCAACTAAACAGAAAATTAACAAGGAAACACCAACTTTAAATGACACAATGGTCCAACTAGACCTAATTGATATCTATAGGACCTTTCACACCAAAACAATCAATTTCACCTTTTTCTCAAGTGCACATGGAACCTTCTCCAGAATAGATCACATCCTGGGCCATAAATCTAGCCTTGGTAAATTCAAAAAAATTGAAATGATTCGTCATCTTTTCTGACTACAATGCAGTAAGATTAGATCTCAATTACAGGAAAAAAATTGTTAAAAATTCCAACATATGGAGGCTAAATAACACGCTTCTGAATAACAAACAAATCATAGAAGAAATGAAAAAAGAAATCAAAATATGCATAGAAATGAATGAAAATGAAGACACAACAACCCAAAACCTATGGGACACTGTAAAAGCAGTGCTAAGGGGAAGGTTCATAGCATTACAAGCTTACCTCAAGAAACAAGAAAAAAGTCAAATAAACAACCTAACTCTACACCTAAAGCAACTAGAGAAGGAAGAAATGAAGAACCCCAGGGTTAGTAGACAGAAAGAAATCTTAAAAATTAGGGCAGAAATAAATGCAAAAGAAACAAAAGAGACCATAGCAAAAATCAACAAAGTTAAAAGTTGGTTTTTTGGAAAGGTAAATAAAATTGACAAGCTGTTAGCCAGATTTATCAAGAAACAAAGGGAGAAGAATCAAATCAACAAAATTAGAAATGAAAATCGAGAGATCACAACAGACAACTCTAAAATACAAAGGATCATAAGAGACTACTACCAGCAGCTCTATGCCAATAAAATGGACAACTTGGAAAAAATGGACAAATTCTTAGAAAAGTATAACTTTCCAAAACTGAACCAGGAAGAAATAGAAGATCTTAACAGACCCATCACAAGCACGGAAATCGAAACTGTAATCAGAAATCTTCCAGCAAACAAAAACCCAGGACCAGATGGCTTCACGGTTGAATTCTACCAAAAATTAAGAGAAGAGCTAACACCTATCTTACTCAAACTCTTCCAGAAAATTTCAGAAGAAGGCAAACTTCCAAACTCATTCTATGAGACCACCATCACCCTAATACCAAAACCAGGCTAGGATGCCACAAAAAAAGAAAACTACAGGCCAATACCACTGATGAACATAGATGCAAAAATCCTTAACAAAATTCTAGCAAACAGAATCCAACAACATATTAAAAAGATCATGCATCATGACCAAGTGGGCTTTATCCCAAGGAATGCAAGGATTCTTTAATATCCACAAATCAATCAATGTAATACACCACATTAACAAATTGAAAGATAAAAACCATATGATTATCTCAATAGATGCAGAAAAAGCCTTTGACAAAATTCAACATCCATTTATGATAAAAACTCTCCAGAAAGCAGGTATAGAAGGAACATACCTCACCATAATAAAAGCTATATATGACAAACCCACAGCAAACATTATCCTCAATGGTGAAAAATTGAAAGCATTTCCTTTAAAGTCAGGAACAAGACAAGGGTGTCCACTCTCACCACTACTATTCAACATAGTTTTGGAAGTATTGGCCACAACAATCAGAGCAGAAAAAGAAAAAAAAAGGAATCCAGATAGGAAAAGAAGAAGTAAAACTCTCACTGTTTGCAGATGACATGATCCTCTACATAGAAAACCCTAAAGACTCTACCAGAAAATTACTAAAGCTAATCACTGAATACAGTAATGTTGCAGGATGTAAAATTAACACACAGAAATCCCTTACATTCCTATATGCTTACAATGAGAAAACAGAAAGAGAAATTAAGGAAACAATACCATTCACCATTTCAACAAAAAGAATAAAATACTTAGGAGTATATCTACCTAAAGAAACGAAAGACCTATATATAGAAAACTATAAAACACTGATGAAAGAAATCAAAGAGGACACAAATAGATGGAGAAATATACCGTGTTCATGGATTGGAAGACTCAATATTGTGAAAATGGCTATCCTACCCAAAGCAATCTATAGATTCAATGCAATCCCTATCAGGCTACCAATGGTATTTTTCACAGAACTAGAACAAATAATTTAGCAATTTGAATGGAAATGCAAAAAAAACCCTAATACCCAAAGCAATCTTGAGAAAGAAGAATGGAACTGGAGGAATCAACCTGCCTGACTTCAGGCTCTACTACAGAGCCACAGTCATCAAGACAGTATGGTACTGGCACAAAGACAGAAATATAGATCAATGGAACAGAATTGAAAGCCCAGAGATAAATCCACATACCTATGGACACCTTATCTTCGACAAAGGAGGCAAGGATATACAATGGAAAACAGACAACCTCTTTAACAAGTGGTGCTGGGAAAACTGGTCAACAACTTGTAAAAGAATGATACTAGAACACCTTCTAACACCATACATAAAAATAAACTCAAAATGGGTTAAAGATCTAAATGTAAGACCAGAAACTATAAAACTCCTAGAGGAGAACATAGGCAAAACACTCTCCGACATAAATCACAGCAGGATCCTCTATGACCCACTTCCCAGCATATTGGAAATAAAAGCAAAAATAAACAAATGGGACCTAATGAAACTTAAAAGCTTTTGCACAACAAAGGAAACTATAAGCAAGGTGACAAGACAGCCCTCAGATTGGGAGAAAATAATAGCAAACAAAGCAACAGACAAAGGATTAATCTCAAAAATACACAAGCAGCTCCTGCAGCTCAGTTCCAGAAAAATAAATGACCCAATCAAAAAATGGGCCAAAGAACTAAACAGACATTTCTCCAAAGAAGACATACAGATGGCTAACAAACATGAAAAGATGCTCAACATCACTCATTATCAGAGAAATGCAAATCAAAACCATAACGTGGTACCATTACACGCCAGTCAGGATGGCTGCTATCCAAAAGTCTACAAGCAATAAATGCTGGAGAGGGTGTGGAGAAAAGGGAACCCTCTTACACTGTTGGTGGGAATGCAAGCTAGTACAGTCATTATGGAGAACAGTGTGGAGATTCCTTAAAAAAACTGGAAGTAGAACTGCCATATGACCCAGCAATTCCACTCCTGGGCATACACACCGAGGAAACCAGATCTGAAAAAGACACGTGCACCCCAATGTTCATCGCAGCACTGTTTATAATAGCCAGGACATGGAAGCAACCTAGATGCCCATCAGCAGACGAATGGATAAGGAAGCTATGGTACATATACACAATGGAATATTACTCAGCCATTAAAAAGAATTCATTTGAATCAGTTCTAATGAGATGGATGAAACTGGAGCCCATTATACAGAGTGAAGTAAGCCAGAAAGATAAAGACCAATACAGTATACTAATGCATATATATGGAATTTTAAAAGATGGTAGTGATAACCCAATATGCAAAACAAAAAAAGAGACACAGATGTACAGAACAGACTTTGGGACTCTGTGGGAGAAGGCAAGGATGGGATGTTCTGAGAGAACAGCATTGAAACAAGTATACTATCAAGGGTGGAACAGACCACCAGTCCAGGTTGGATGCTTGAGACAAGTGCTCAGGGCTGGTGCACTGGGAAGACCCAGAGGGATGGGATGGGGAGGGAGGCAGGAGGAGGGATTGGGATGGGGAACACATGTAAATCCATGGCTGATTCATGTCAATGTATGGCAAAAACCACTACAATATTGTAAAGTAATTAACCTCCAACTAATAAAAATAAATGAAAAAAAGAAAAAGAAGAAGACAATTAAAGGTCCGTGCCAACTTGATTTATTCTACTTGTCTCTACCTCAGGTATAGCAGGGACAGCTGAAACACACATGTCATTGCAAAAACAGGCCTTGGTCTCTTAACTCAAACATCTGCTGACCCATCTAGGTCCCCCCCCCCCCCCACCATCACCTAGACTGTTTGAATCTAGCCTTCAGGTAGTAAAATTCATGACAAAGCAATATCTTTTTGCTGGGCAGAATAACTGACTCTATCTTTTGATTCAAACCATGTCACTTCTGATTTCAAAGACAACGTGTCAATTCTTCAATGTTGCTGGGGTTTTCTTCCATGTTTGATTTAGACAAATCTTGTTAGAAAGCATCTTCAGACTTCGCAGACTATAACATCTCCACTGTGTGGAGAATGCCTGTTCCTGCAACACTGAGAACCTATTTGGCCATGGTGGATTTATTTCTTCTGTGTGTGCTTAGTCACTCAGTCATGTCCAACTCTTTGTGACCCTATGGACTCTAGCCCACCAGGCTCTCTGTCCTTGGTGATTCCCCAGGCAAGAATACTGGAGTGGGTTGCCATGCCCACCTCAAGGGGATCTTCCCAACCCAGGGATTGAACCCAGCTTTCCCGTATTGCAGGCAGACTTTTTACCATCTGAGCCACCACGGAAGCAAATGAGTACTGAAGTGGGTAACCCATCCCTTCTCCAGGGTATCTTCCTGACCCAGGAATCAAACCAGCATCTCCTAAGCATTGGCTTAGGCCAATCCACTTGGGAACATTAAAATTCCATTATAAGATGCTTGCTCCTTGGAAAGAAAGCTAAGACAAACCTGGTAAGCATATTAAAAAGCAGAGACATCACTTTGCTGACAAAGGTCCATATACTCAAAGCTGTAGTTTTTCCACTAGTCATGTATTATGTAAGAGTTGGACCATAAAGAAGGCTGAACACCAAAGAATCAATGCTTTTGAAGGGGATCACAGAGGACAAGATGGTTGGATGGCATCACGGACACAATGGACATGGGTTTGGGTGGACTCCGGATTCTGGTGATGGACTGGCCTGGCGTGCTGCGGTTCATGGGGTCACAAAGAGTCGGACACGACTGAGCGACTGAACTGAACTGAGCTGAATCCTAGAGAAGAGAATGGCAACCCACTCCAGTGTTCTTGCCTGGAGAATCCCATGGACAGAGGAGCCTGGCGAGCGACAGTCCATAGGGTCGCAAAGAGTCGGACACGACTGAGCGACTAACACTTTCACTTCACTTTCAGTCATGGTGGACCCCGCAGAGGAGGCACCACCATCCACTCGTAATGAGCAGGGGTTGAAGGCACAGACTCCCTGGAGTTTGCAGAGCCAGGAAGATGCAGGCCTGTTGGCCCCAAGAGTGTGGTCTTCCATACCTCTCGCCACTTTGCTGTGCCCACTTGCTGGTGTCCTCAATGTTGAGGCTTGAACACTACTCCCTCCCAAGCTCTGCACAGGAGAAGGGCCGCAGCAAAGGCAATGACCAGGGTTGAACCGGGAAATAAGTTGATTTGACAGAGAATTAAACTGAGATCAGGAAGACAGACTCCTCCCACTTCCTCCTCCCTTTCTAAGTAATTGCTTCAGGGTCAGGAAGAAAAGAGGGGAAGCAGGTTAATATTTCCACTTGGAGAAGGTGTGGATGGGATCATTGTGAACTGAATCTATGAATATCCCAAAGATCAGGTCTTGGCTGTCTTTTTGAAATGTCAGGTGAAGTATAAGTCTTAATTTATTAAGGGAATGACAGGCCAAAGGAAAGATAAATAGCTGCCCTTTAACGGGCACATGCATGCGTGCTTGCTAAGTCACTTCAGTTGTGTCTGACTCTTTGCGACCCTAAGGACTGTAGCCCACTAGGCTCCTCTGTCGGTGGATTCTCCAGGAAAGAATACTGGAGTAGGTTGCCATGCCCTTCTCTGGGGATCTTCCTGACCCAGGGTTCGAACCTATGTCTCCTGAGGCCCCTGCAGTGCAGCAGATTCTTTTGCTGTTGGACAAGTGCATACTTCAGAGTACCTGAAGAACTGTTGATGGAGGTTCATGCCATTGTACAGGAGACAGGGATAAAGACCATTCCCAGAAAGAGAAATGCAAAAAGGCAAAGTGGTTGTCTGAGGAGGCCTTACAAATAGCTGTGAAAAGAAGAGAAGCTAAAGGCAAAGGAGAAAAGGAAAGATATACCCATTTGAATGCAGATTTCCAAAGAATAGCAAGGAGAGATAACAAAGCCTTCCTCAGCAATCAATGCAAAGAAATAGAGGAAAACAACAGAATGGGAAAGACTAGAAATCTCTTCAAGAAAATTAGAGATACCAAGGGAACATTTCATGCAAAGATGGGCACAGTAAAGGACAGAAATGGTATGGACCTAACAGAAGCAGAAAATATTAAGAAGAGGTGGCAAGAATACACAGAAAAACTGTACAGAAAAGATCTTCATGACTCAGATAATCATGATGATGTGATCACTCACCTAGAGCCAGACATTCTAGAATGTGAAGTCAAGTGGCCTTAGGAAGCATCACTACGAACAAAGCTAGTGGAGGTGATGGAATTCCAGTTGAGCTATTTCAAATCCTCAAAGATGATGCTGTGAAAGTGCTGCACCCAATATGCCAGCAAATTTGGAAAACTCAGCAGTGGCCACAGGACTGGAAAAGGTCAGTTTTCATTCCAATCCCAAAGAAAGACAATGCCAAAGAATGTTCAAACTACTGCACAATTGCACTCACCTCACTCGCTAGCAAAGTAATGCTCAGCATTCTCCAAGCCAGGCGTCAACAGAACCTGAACTGGGAACTTCCAGATGTCCAAGCTGGATTTAGAAAAGGCAGAGGAATAAGAGATCGAATTACCAACATCCGTTGGATCATCAAAAAAGCAGGAGAGTTCCAGAAAAACATCTACTCCTGCTTTATTGACTATGCCAAATCTTTTGACTATGTGGATCACAACAAACTGTGAAAATTCTTCAAGAAATGGGAATGAATACCAGACCACCTGACCTGCCGCCTGAGAAATCTGTATGCAGATCAAGAAGCAACAGTTAGAACCGGGCATGGAACAACAGATTGGTTCCAAATTGGGAAAGGAGTATGTCAAGGCTGTATATTATCACGCTGCTTATTTAACTTATATGCAGAGTGAAATGCTGGGCTGGATGAAGTAAAAGCTGGAATCAAGACTGCTGGGAGAAATATCAATAACCTCAGATATGCAGATGACACCACCCTTATGGCAGAGAGCGAAAAAAAAAAAAAATTGGCTTAAAACTCAACATTCAGAAAACTAAGATCATGGCATCTGGTCCCATCACTTCATGGCAAATAAGATGGGGAAACAATGGAAACAGTAACATACTTTACTTTGGGGGGCTTCAAAATCACTGCAGATGGTGACTGCAGCCATGAAATTAAAAGACGCTTGTTCCTTGGAAGAAGAATTCTGTAATCACAAACCCAACAAACTCCAAGCCCCATGGACAGAGCAGCTGGCCAGAGTTGGGAAAACCCACCACAGTCAAGTCACTTACCCTGCAACATGGTGCGACTAGAGCCTTTCAGACTGACTAGCCACCTCCCATCCTAGAAATCGCTCCCGGCTGTTACCACTTCCATCAGGATCTCAGCATACAGCAGGACTGCGTCATGAACAGTGTGAGGGCTCACCTTAGATGGAGGAAGCAAAGGCGGGCTTGAGAAGGGCCAGTGGCCTCCTCCATCACAGCCTGGGCTCAGTTAGAAGCACTTTCTTCCGTCCTCTTAACAGTGTGACATAGCACACTAGAAGATACAACTAGACATAGAACCTAGTGCAGGTTCTGCATTGTTCCGACAGAAAGGAGGGCCCTCCAAGTGTCCTGGCCTCTGCCGGTAAACCCGGGGATCACAACTGCACTTTTCCTCTTTAGGTCTTGTTTTCTCTAGTAAATTGCATGATCCTTCAGGTGGGGAACAGTGTTGTCAGCCATAGGCAGGAGGGGATAGGGTTTAATCGAGAGGGTTGGAGCCAGGAGCCAGGTTGCTCCTGGTACTGACCGTGAGACTTGGGTAAGTTCCAGAACCTCTCTGAATCTCGGCCCATTCATTTATAAAATAGGCAGAAGGCTGTTATTGTGGTGGCAGAATAGATATGGTATCTATTGCATTAAGTGGAACATATTCGGTCTTCACTTAGTCAACAAAAATGCAAGTGCCTACTAGGTCCGAGGCACCGTTGTCCCTATAGAACCTGATATGGAGCTGACACTTAGTCAGTGACACCCCAAATATTCATTGATCACCTTTTCTTGTGTGTTAGGGTCCACAGTCAGCTGCCTCATTCCTCACGGAATCTCTGTCATCAGTAGCTTCTCACCAGCTTCAGGCTCAGCTTGGCCCTATACTGGAAGGAGCTCGACTCTGGCCTATCGTCTGGCTAACCAGACACGTTGCCCCGTTATCCCACTCAGCCTGGAGCTACCACTGGCTGATGGCTGCATTCTCCCTGTTCCAGACCATCTGCCGGCCTTGACTTGCCCTAGCTCCACAGCTCTGACCACTCCATTATGGTTCCTGGTCCTGGCGTCCTGCTGGGAAAAGAAACTGTTGAGGTCTGAGTGCCCACTGGTATGTGTTCTGCCTCTTCCATGTACTATGTCTTCAGACACTCCAAACTACAGACTGGAAGCTAATGTGACTATCAGTCCCATTTCTAGAAGAGTCTCAGGTGCCAGAGAGGTTAAACAATTCCCCTCAAAGTCTCATGGTTAGTAAAGAGCAGAATGAGGATTGAAGCCCAGGACTCTGACGCCCAAGCCACGTGACCGCTCAACTAGTAACCTCTGCCCTCCTCGTGAACCTGGGTGCAGATTTCACAACTCATCCGGCCACTGTTTATTTGGGGCTGAGGAAGATGGAGAGAGAGTCTGTGTGTGTGTGTGTGTGCGAGTGTGTGTGTTAGGAGACTGGGGGTTGGAGGGGGAAGAGAGGGAAGTATAAAAACTAGACACACACACACACAAAAAAGCTAGACACAGATATCCTCGAGGAAGGGGGGACGGACGTGTACAGGAAGACCCCGTCAGACCTGCTCTGCCGTGTGGATGGGGCTGTGAAAGGCTGGCCCCCGCAGCCTTCAGTGGACCTGCTCTCGGAAGCCTTCACCACTAGGGCCTTCCCAGGCGGAGCTGAGGGCTATGAGAAACACTGACTCATAGACTGCAGGGACCTGTGTCACCTTCTGATTTGCCAATACCTCCTTCCAAAAGCTGTCCTGAAAAATAATGAAATAAACTAGCTGTTCTGTAGGAAACACCCTGAGCAAGAGTCAGGGTCAATTTTGAATGTCTATTCTAATCCTTGGAAACACATTTGGCAGTCTGAAATACTTCATGATGATGGCTCTGGAAGACCTGACATGCAAAGTCTACATCTTCTAGCAAGCCCTGAAGCAATGAGAAGGAAGCCAAAAAAAGAAAAAAAAATCAGTCAATCAATAAGAAAGCTTACCTGGGGCAACAAGCAGCTAAGATGCAAGAAGCTCACCTTTTAAAAATGGACAGCAAAAACTTGAAAAACTTACACTGGTTGATTCTCAAATTTCTGCTTATAGTTTAAGTGGTTGGTTAATGTCATTATTACCTACATTATTACAATTATGACAGTAATACCCACTCACTGTGTGTATATATGTGAAAGACAGTGAGATCTTCCCCAGTTTCCCTATTACTCCCTCTTGTCTCCTCTGAGAGGTTTCCAATGTTCTAGACATGGACAGAGGTGTGTGTAAGCATACATACATTTTACATAAGTAGTATCATGTTACAGAGAAGGCAATGGCACCCCACTCCAGTATTCGCCTGGAAAATCCCATGGATGGAGGAGCCTGGTAGGCTGCAGTCAATGGGGTCACGAAGAGTCGGACAGGACTGAGCGACTTCACTTTCACTTTTCACTTTCATGCATTGGAGAAGGAAATGGCAACCCACTCCAGTGTTCTTGCCTGGAGAATCCCAGGGACGGGGGAGCCTGGTGGGCTGCCGTCTATGGGGTCACACAAGTCGGACATGACTGAAGTGACTTAGCAGCAGTAGCAGTAATGTCATGCTATAATGGTGTTCTGCAGCTTGATTTTTGTCAGCTTCAGCATATACTGGGAACACTTTTTGCTGTTTCATTGCTAAGTTGTGTCCAACTCTTTGTGACCCCTCGGAATGCAGCACACCAGACTTCCCTGTGCTTCACTATCTCCCGGAGTTTGTAAACACTTATAGGAAATGGATTTACGCTATTCTTTTTTAAAACAGCATGAATTCACTTGCGTGGATGCTGTGAGGTCTATTTTTAGGCCCAAATTCTTCTTGCACTTCCAACCAGTTGGAATTGTATCATCAAGGTTTGGGGAGAAAGAGACAAGAGGGTTGGATGGGCTTCCCTGCTGATGCTGAGACTTGGTGCACCATCTTCCCCTCACGCGTCTGAAGGCAGATGAAGGAGAAGAGGTCAAATGAAGGCGAAAAGGTGGACAGCAATGAAAAGGGAAGGTAGGAGGAGGTTCTGAAAAGCGTGGCTTGCAATTAGAATTACAACTGGCTGCCCAAAGAAACCTTAGACACTTTGGCAATCTGAAATACTTCATGATGAAAAGATGAAAGAAACCTGGAACATTCTTATGCACCTTCCTATACTCGCTTTTCCCCATTTCAGTTTCTTCATCTCAGTTCAGTCGCTCAGTCGTGTCTCTTTGTGACCCCAGTTTCTTATGATCATATAAAACAAGCTCATTTTACAAAGGTAAAACTGCTGAGAAAATTACCCAGTGTGTCCTTGGCTAAATGCAAGAAGCTTTTTCTTAGAAGCCTGAGGGTGCACACGTGGCAGTTAAATGTACAGACGCTCAGACCAGCCCACCTGGTTTGACTACTCAGTCGCCCTCACGCACTAGCTGTGTGGCCTTGGGCAAGTTAATTTGCTTCTCAGGACCTCAGTTTCCTTATCTTTCCATAGGATGGTGTGAGCTAGTTTTAGTTTATCAAGCACTCACAGTGGGGCCTGGCGGTTAGCACACACTCCACAAAGCAGAGCTGTTGGGCCCAAGGGCTCCGTTCCAGAGTCCAGAAGACCAGCTCTGTCACTTGGGAGCTCCGCGATCTTCGAGAAGTTTCCTTATTTCTCTAAGCCTCAATTTTTTTCATCTGTGAGTTGCAATGCTAATAATCTCTATTATTACAAGGCTGTTGAAAATATCAAATGCAAAGGTGCATGTAAACAATGCATGGACTATCCATCTGCCTCAGGGCCTGTTGGGAAAATCTAGCACTGATGCAGGTATAATGTAGAACTTGGTATTCATGGTGGGGTACGTGGTACATGTCAGCTGTCCCTATTGTTACCAAAAGAACCAAACCACCTACGAATTGCCTCATTGGACCAGCATGTTGGTTTTTCCAGGACTTATTGGGGCTCAAACAGAGGTGGCTATGGGAGAAAAGAAATTGGGAGGCACTGAGTTTGAGAGCGTTAGGGTAGGTCTCAGCAACCCAGTAGGAATGACAGTTTCTCCTCAGCTGGTGTTTGCTGATATAGGCTACAGAGGGCTTGGCTCCAGAGCCAGCAGCCTGGCTCAAAGCCAGTCTCCCCGTCCTAGTAACTGAGTGAACAAGCTCTAGGTAGGTTCTTTCCACTCAGTCTCCCGATCTTCAGTTAAGGATGTAAGAGTCGCTGCCTCCCAGGGTTGAGTATTCAGTTAGCTAGTGCATCTGGCACCTAGCAAGTGCTGAGTGTTTGTTACCTCTGCCTGCTGGAGCCACTGAGGGTTCATTGGCACCCGCCTCCAGCTGCTGCAAAAGGATGAAGACAAATTCTCCTGTGTGGAGTCCCAGGTTCTCTGCAGCCAGCAGGATAAGCCTTACATCTTCTGAGCTGCAGATTAAGATGATAACTATAAGACAAAACAGAGTTAGCCAACTGCACATGGGCATATATTTGTTTAAAACACATGGGCATATGTTTAAAACACATATATATGTTTTAAAGTCTAGCCTGAAGTCACTGCAAATGAGACATAAACCTAGTGTTTCCTTGAGGATGCTTTAGGAAACAGGAATGCCTAAACTGCTCCCTCAGCCTATATTTCTTCTTTGTCATGGTTTTTTAAAATAACGTTTATTTTTTACAAGTTAACATGTGTATAACAGAAAACCAAAAACACAAGGAGTGAAAAAGAAGTCATCCATAATCACAAGCAGTTTACCATTTGGTGTGTCCTTCTAGGTCTCATTTGTGTATTTACATAACTAAGCATCTGTTTTTATGTAATTAAGACTTGGGGTTGTAACCACAGGTCTATATGAACCTCTACTTCTTGAACCATGCCAGCCATATACAAACCAGCAGCTTTCACCTCATGGAACTAAAGTCTTCGCTGCAGCTCTCTCCCAAAGCACAAATGGAAAAAGTTTGAGACCACTTCTGGGCTGTAGTTTCTTCATGTAATTGTCTCAGAACAATAGACCTGGTTTGTAGGTAGGTTGGATTGACAGAGAACTTAAAACCAGGAGAGCTTAGACTGTCTGAGTTGGGATGGGGGAAAATGAGTAGACCATGGTATTTTTTTTCCATCCAAATATATCAGCATGCATTCTGAGGGCACAACAATTATTTACTTTATGTATTTATTTTTATATCAGAGCACACTTTCACTTCAGAATTTTTACTTTTTTAAATTGATGTATAGTTGATTTACAATATTGTGTTAGTTTCAGATGTACAGCAAAGTGATTCAAATATATGTACACACACACACACACACATAACTTTTCCCTTATAAGTTTTAAAAGATATTGAGTATAGTTCTCTGTACTATACAATAAGTCCACGTTGGTTATCTTTTTTAGTGATTTATTTTTTTAAATGAGATAAATTATAATCTATTTATCTGAGCTCCAGCTAGGTGCCAGGCAATGTGCTAAGCAAAGGATACATCAGTGAGCAAAAGAGAAAGTCTTTGTTCTCAGGGAGCTGACAGAAAGACAATACACAAGTAAAGAAGTTAGAGGTCATCCGAGATTCTAATGAATGAAGGGGAAAAAGAAAGCTGTGATACTAATGTGGGGATGGGGGATTGCTCCACATCAGGTAGTCAGGAAAGGTCCCTTAGAGGACATTGGATGGGCTCTGGGCTGTGTCTGGATGGATGAGAGGAAGCTATTTATGAAAAGAGTGCTGGGTGGGGTGAGGTGGGATTATGGGTGGAACTTCAGGCCAAAGGATCAGCAAGTCCCCAAATCCTAAAGCCAGAAGGAGCTTAGCTTATTTGAAGAAGAGAGAAGAGTCAATTACTAATTCCTGCTAGAAAGTAGAGTCTTAGAAGTATTACCACAATATTCACTATGATGTGTTTATCAGTTACTTGGTCTGGCACTTTACAGGCATGACCTTATTTAATCCTCTCTGTTGTATGAGATAGGTAAGATGACTGTCTTCGTTGTACAGATAAGATGTCTGAGGCACTGAGAGGTTAAGCTACTTGCTCTGAAGCACACAGCTAGAAAGTGTCAGAGACCGGTTTCAAACCTAGGACTGTCTGTCTCCAGAGCCCTAGCTCTGAATCACAACCCAAGACCAAGACCCAGCCCACTTAGCAGGTTCTTCCAGAAATTACCATTTACATCAAAACACTATAGTATCAAGACTTTCACTGTAGAAAATATTTTTCTTGTTGGTAGTGATGCTTTTATGTATCATTAATTATATACCCTGTTTTCATCTGCTTACATTCATAGAAAAATGAAAATTCTTAGTTTTTTCCAAACAATCATTTTTTTCTCTGCCTCTCTAAACATAAGCAACAGAAGATTCTTTCCTACTTACCCTTGGAAATCAATGACAGGCTCCTAAGATTCTCTTGAAGGGAGACTGGATCATTGTTGGATCTCACGCTGGTGGTGATGGTGAAATGGGATTTGAGTTCATTCTCTACAACCCTCCATAACTCATCCACTCCATCCCAGGAGGAAGTCCCGGAGTGACCTCCAAACATGCCAATGTGTTTCCAGCTCAGGTAGCAGAGGCTTTTCCAGAGGACATCACCGATTCGGTGCATGGGGGGCATGAGGTTCACATAGGTATCATACAAGAAGTTGTTCTCCAGTTTGGCTGTTTGTCCAGCAATGTCAGACATGGGGATTTTCCACTCAGAAGCCAGCAAATCAATAATCCTAAAGTAACCAAAGGGATATCTTTCCATAATTGAGTTTTGTTACTGTCCAACTCCATTATAAAATATCTGCCTCAACTTTGGATTCAGTGAGTCTATGGGTCATACTGAACCCTCTCTTTGGGAATATTGATAATGTCTTAGGTTCAACATGATAATGCAAAATCTCAGAAAACAGTAGCAATAGCTAGCTGAAAATGTGGGGGCACAGGAATGGAACTTACAAAATGAGCAAGTAGTAAACCTTGGAATTCAGGTAGTGTGATAGCAGAGTCCACACTCATAGGTACTATTTACTTTTTTTAGTCTTTCTTAATGTGTTCCTTATTCATTTCTCATTCATTTTCCACGATGAGCCTACTATTTACAGGAAACTTCAGAAACCTTCCTCTTAAAAACATCTTGAGATCAATTATTACAGGAGTTAAGACATGTAAAAATAGCTGTAGAGTTAAATATGCCCTTCAACATTTATAGACAATAGATTTAGAGAAATTTAGGGGAGTAAGAAATTGTTAATTTGGGAACTAGGGGTGTGAATATTGAGGGTAGAGGGATAAAGACAGATTCCATCGCTTTTGAGCTTGACTTGGAAGAATGGGTAGGCTTTGTTGGTCAAATGGGGAATTCTAGGAGAGATTAAGATTCAAATTCAAATGTAAACTTAACTCTGTAGCACCCACGAATAATAGTTCTGCAGTACTTTTTAACACGAACATTGCACTGTCTGTTCAGCCTTTGCATCTACACCTCTAAGAGCACAAGATATCCCAGGACATTAACAAAGCTAATCTCATTAGCTAAATAAATACAAATCATTCATTTCTCTCATTTTCTTGTCTTAGCTTATGGCAATCTGTCATACACATCAAAGGGAAAGCTACGCAGATATTTTTCTACTTAAAGTTGTGTTCAATTTCTTCTGAACCACAAGGCTGACAACGTTAGTGTGAATAATGAGTTCATATCCAACAACACCAGGGCCAAACAATCCACAGATTTTTAGTGAACATCAACAAGTTAGTGAGTGAACTAACAATTCTTGACTTGTGAGGATTTCTTTAAAGAGAGTGTTGTTTTCATTGTATGGTCTGGTTACATTTCAAATAAATGATACCCAAGACTTGACACAGTTATTGTTTATAATAACGCCATCCAAGTCAAAAGATTTTTCAACTCTATACCATCACTTTAAGATCACTCTTTCCAATGGAAACTCAGAGTTTTCTTAGAAGACTGTATACTCTACTTCTGTGGCTTCTGGTCATGCTGGTCCAAACAAGGGAGAAATCTCTTCTTTCTGGACCTGGCTGATGAAAAGAGCAAGAGACTACTTGGCACCACAGGTTGAGTTGGTGTAAGTAAACTCCTAGCTGAAGTTTCTAAAGTCCACCAGCTCAGAGTTGATCTTGTCCATGGCAATCTGGAGACCACCTTTGCACACTGAATGAATGGGAGATGTTCCAGGAGCCCTGAAAACCCACAGTGAGTTTAGCAGCCTCAAACCATGTCATCATCACACTGGCAATGAGCATCAGAACCAGTGTTAGGTGGCCAACATGGCATGCAACCCCCAAACAGAGCCCAGATCTGACTGAGAGCTTAGCACCTGTGCTGGGAGCCATGAATGGTGTCTAATACCTGGATCACTGCAGAACTCTGAGAGGCTCAGCCTCCTGACCACTTGTGCCCAAGAGCTTAAATAACAGTACACAGTTCCCTGAGGACCACAGCTTGTATTCTCTTCAGTGCTGTTAATTAATCAAACTCTTCCCTTTCCAGAGACTATCCTAACACATCTAGAAGCAGCAGTCTTGAGAAAAGAACCTGGGGCAGGGAGGTGATGTGGCCCTGGTAATTGATCCAGTGGTACCACTGTTCAGCTTCATGGTTCTTGACAAGTTACATAACCCCAGATCATCTCCAACCCCCAGGCCCTTCTCCCCTAGTAAAATATGAATCATGGGAGCCACTCAAGTGTAGACAGTCTAGGGCTTAATTCTGACTCCATCACATGTAGTTATGTGATCTAGGACATGTTACTTCCCTTCTCTATGACTTCATCTCCAGATCCACAAAATGGGGGTAAAATTTAATGAAATCTTCTCAAGCTGACAAGGTAAAGATTAAAAGAGATCATACAAGTCCAGTGGTTGGTACAACATCTCGGTAAAGAGAGTCACTTTGTCAGTGTCAGATGATGGTGGTGGTGGTAAGGATGATGGGGTGATTGATGATGTTGATTGTGTAATAATGGTCATTATTTCTTAATCCATCTTATAAGAAATTTTCCTAGAATGAGTGGTTATGAAAGAGTTTACTCACAACTGGCACAGTTTACATCCGTCACCTTGGTCTAGAGACCATGGGAAGGTTACTGGCAAATGAATACTAATTCTCCCTCTGCACAGATCAGGGAAAAGAGCTGGGGACAGTTCTTTATTGAAGAATTACATATGAAGTATGGATACTTTGCTTGTAAAGAATCATATTATATGAAGTATTAATATTACAGGGATGACAAGACTCTTGGGAAGCCGTTATTATCCCCAGGTAAGATGACCTAGCCACCAACCAGGTAAATGCACATCAGTATAAAGAATTCAGTTCAGTTGCTCAGTCTTGTCTGACTCTTTGAGACCCCATGGACCACAGCACACCAGGCTTCCCTGTCCCTCACCAACTGCTGGAGCTTACTCATACTCATGTCCATTGAGTCAGTGACACCATCCAACCATCTCATCCTCTGTCACCCCCTTCTCCTCCCACCTTCAATCTTTCCCAGCATCAGGGTCTTTTCCAATGAGTCAGTTCTTTGCATCATGTGCTCAAAGTATTGGAGCTTCAGTTTCAGCATCAGTCCTTTCAATGACTATTCAGGACTGATTTCCTTTAGGATTGACTGGTTGGATCTCCTTGCAGTCCAAGGGACTCTCAAGAGTCTTCTCCAACACCATAGTACAAAAGCATCAGTTCTTCAGTGCTCAGCTTTCCTTATAGTCCAAATCTCACATCTAAACATGACTACTGGAAAAAGCAAAGCTTTGACTAGACAGACCTTTGTTGGCAAAGTAATGTCTCTGCTTTTTAATTTGCTGTCTAGGTTGGTCATAACTTTTCTTCCAAGGAGCAAGTATCTTTTAATTTCATGGCTGCAGTCACCACCTGCAGTGATTTTGGAGCCCCCCAAAATAGTCTGTCATTGTTTCCATAAAGAATTAAAATATGACTAAAATAGATTTTCTTTTGGACCCTGGCAGGGTAGGAGCTGGCATCTCCCACTCATCTCAGGATCATATATTCTAACACAGTAGACTCGCTATGAATCTCAAGGCTTGATCTGAGGACCACTTACATCAGCCTCTTATGGTTAAAAAGACAGATTCCAGGTCTCCACTCCAGACCCTATGAACCAGATGCCTTGAGTTTACTCTAGGAATCTGCATTCAGCAGATGCTCACTTACTCCTAAATACACTAGTGTGAGAAGCTCTGAGAACGTCTAAAATGAGAGAGGGCAAGAATCACCAATAACTATTCACTACTTAATTTCCTTCAGTAGCAAATTCCCAGCATGGGATTACTGAGCTTTAGCTCTGACCTGCTTCAGAGGACATTTCAAAACCCCTGGATTATGGGGGGTTGCTTTTCTCCAAACCAAATTCATTGTCACTGCTTCTGCACTGAACTTCAGATTCTCTCTCTTCTCTGCTAGGACAGCTTGGTGTCAGCTTGCTACATCTTAAAGATTAAAGTCTAAATTCTTTAAAGTCTGAGTCTAACGACTCCCTCGCTGTAATCACAGGCAGAATTCCATGAACCTTTTTGGCTCAAATGCTTATCAGATGTAAGTAGGCTTGGGTAAGTCAGTTAAATCTTTGCCTGAGTTTTGTCAACTTCAGAAAGAGCTGAACAATATCCTTCTCAGAAGGATGTTGTAAAGATGTTGTGTGATAACATAACTACTTAGCACAGTGCCCCACACTTAGTAGGAACTCTGTAAAGAAGCACTGCTAAAGGGCATGTCATTGCATAAGTCAGGGTCTTGAGACCAGGATTCTGGGAACAATATTATATGATATACTCTGTGTCCCCTCTCTCCCACTATCACATACAAACTTCTTAAAATGGTTATTCCCACTCTGGATAATTTGAGATTCTCTGGGATTATAGATTGCCTTCCCATAAGAAACCTTGAGGCGGATGACTGCATTTGTTCCTCTTTGGATCCTCAGATCCAGTACAGTGTTGCACCGGTAAGCATGCAAAATTATTGTTAATCATAATAAGTATTTTTGTATTGAGCATGGTCAAAACTAGGAGAAAATGCCAATGACATTCAGTGTTGGTGAGAATTTAAGAAACAGACATATACTCCTCATAGGAATATTGATTGATAGCAGTTCTCATATACATCTTTGACTCAGAAGTTCCAATTTGGGGGATATATCCTACAGAAACAAGAGCATATGAGAGCATATGATAAGATATAACCACACTTTTTTTAAAAGAGTTTAAGATTTTTTTTTTATGTGGACCATTTTTAAAGGCTTTATTGAATTTGTTACAAAATTGTTTGTTTTATGTTTTGGTTTTTTGGCTGTGAGGCATGTGGGATCTTAGCTCCCAGACCAGGGATGGAACCCACATTCCCTGCACCGGAAGGTGAAGTCTTAACCACTGGACCACCAGGGAAGTCCCCACAATGCTTTTTTTTTTTGACAGTCAAAAATTAGATACATTCTCCATGTTCAATAGTAGGAGCCTGGAAGAGTAACATGAAGTGAATCCATATGACCGAGGAGAGAGCAGTCGTTACAAATGATGTTTTAAATGTGCATTTATTGACTCAGAAAGATAGTCACAACTAAGAGAGGAAGCACACTTTAAAACAACATGAACAGTATTCCATCTTTTATTGTCTTTCTCAAAAGTACATAAAATTGCATAACAAAGATTATATGCATCAAACCAATAAAAACTCCAGGTGATAGGAATTATGGGGTATCTTTTCCTCTCGTTGCATAATTTTCATATTTTTTTATCTTCATGTCTTTCCAATAAGAAAGACAAGTGAAAGACTTAATAAACCTACAGACTTGTATTTGCAGAGTGACATCACAGTGGATTAAACAGTCTGAATTTCTGCATCAGCAGAACTTCACTCTGGTCTGGGCCTACACTTCTCTGCACTTGGCTTAGGCTGTGCTGAGCTCAGTCCCTTCTATGTCCCCATTGCTCTCAGAGGGAGAGGGAGAGACAGAGACGTGAGGGTTGGGTAATGGTGAGCATCATCTGGAACCCGTTGCCATGGTAACAGCCCTCCCCTGTTTGTACCAAGCGCTTTATTGACAAGAGTAGCAAGGCCTGAGGTTAAAACCAGCCTAAGGAGATTTGTAGGGACTGTGGCTGCTGGAGAGGACACACTGCTGTCCACTTTGCTGCTTTAGTCCTGCCCTTTTCTAGGAGATTCTTAGGCTTGTAAGTTATCAGTGCTGTGGTGGTACATAGGGGAGGTCATGTTGTTTTGGAATAGAAGTAATCTGTGCTTGGCTCCCAGAGGTGCAGAGCTTGGTTCCCTATATTAGCACTTTGATTCCCAGATACTTTATCTTATCTCTCTTTCCTGTAAAGATTGTTACTGAGGGAGGATTCTTTCTTCCTAATTTACAGTTTCCTCACTGCTGACCAGCTGGGCCATAAACCAGACATAGGGCCAGCTGTTCATGTGCAAGATCAGATATGATTTACCTGTTCCCAGGGTGATGGGGCTGGCTTTTTTCTACCTGCCTCCCTCCCACTTGCCCCTCCCTCCCTTCAATCTATAAATCTGTGACCTGATCCTGTTTAGAAAAAAAAAATGAAAGGCTGGGTTGTAACTTCTCCAGAAGGTGAGAAATAGAAAAAAGACGTTTGGCCCACTCCGAACACAATACAGTGAGCCTGGACTTTCCCACATTTCTGGAAAGAGAAGGGAGAGGCAGGCTCCCCAGGAGGCTTTCCGGAGTAAATAAGACTGGATCTGAGCCTCCGTTTTCTTTTTCTTTTTTAATGTTTTATTTGTAGAGGCTTTATAGCATATTTTAAATTTTTTTTTTTCTTTTAAGCTGTGCTGAGTCTTCAAGCTTTTCTCTGGTTGCGGCAAGTGGGGGCGTGGAGGGGGGCTTACTGTCTAGTTGTGGTGGCTGGACTTCTCACTGTTGCGTGTGGGATCTTCCCAGACCAGGGATGGAACCGCATCTCCTGCATTGGCAGGCAGAGACTTCTCAACTTACCAGCTTCTTGTCCTGAAACCCTAGGAGTCTGATGGCTTCATAATTAACCCAGTACTCCATGATAGTGATGCAACAGTTTCTTTCTGGATCTTGCTTATAGGTTCCCATCATGAAGGTCTAGTTCACCATGTACCCACCATCCTACAAGTAAGTGTAAGTCAAAATTGTTCTCACCTGCTGGGATGTGAACTTCAAACTTCCCTATTATGTTCTCAGTGCTTGTAAATAGTTGTGATGAAGTCAAGTAAAAAGACTCTCTAGGTAAGTAAATATTTAAAGAGCTGTGGGACAGTGGAGTAAAGGTTGACATTGTATAAAGGGGAGATGTGTTTCTTAGGTTGCAACAAAAGGCAATTCCTTGAATCCAAAGCCTCTCCTTTAAGTAATCTTGCACGTACTACTCCCCAGAGGCTGAGGATGGGGCACTGGCCTTGGTTTTCTGATGAGAACAGGTTGCTTGTTTCTGAAAAGGTTTGGATCTTCCCAAGTGGCACTAGTGGTAAAGAACTTGCCTGCCAATGCAGGGGATGTAAGAGACACAGGTTCGACCCCTGGGTCAGGAAGATCCTCTGGAAAAGGGCATGGCAACCCACTCCAGTATTCTTGCCTGGAGAACCCCATGGACAGAGGGGCCTAGTGGGGTACAGTCCATGGGGGCACAAAGAATTGGACACGACTGAAGCAACTTAGCAGGCACACATAGCTGATTCACGTTGGTGTACAGCAGGTGCTGACACAGCTTTTTGAGGCCATTACCCTCCAATTAAAAATTAATTCGTTAATTTGAAAAATAAATAAATAAAAATTAAAAAATAGGAATTAACTCGTTAATTTTTTTTAATGAATGTGTCCTTGCCTTAATTCATCTTTCTCTGGGGTTTATACCCCTTTTGAGCCATAAGAATGACATGCTCCACTATCTGAGCCAATCCGGGGCCTGGGTAACACCCGGCTTGTCCTCTGGGCAGCGTCTCTCTGGTACGCAGCCATTTAAAGCCAGCAGGATGTCCCTCTGGCTCCCCACCCTCTTCAGCTTCTGGTCTGGCGAGACCAGAAACCCTCCCACTTCCTGGCGTTCCTGCTCTGCTTGTATTAAAAGCTGCCAAACAGCTCCCTAGCCACGCTCTCAGTGTTGTTCTCCTACGCTGTGAGCCCAGGGAACCAATGCTGCAGAGGATGCTTTCCCTAAAGCCTTGGTGAGGGGACAACTGTAAGATGCCCCACCCAGAGTACTGATGCTCTTGTCTGCAATTTCTCCACACCCCCCTGTAAGAGGCAGTGTAACAGAAACGTTGAGAGCACACGTTTTTGGAATAAGACTTAGGCTGGCTGCGATGTTTTATACTATGTGAACCTTCAGTTCAGTTCAGTGGCATCATAGTGATGTTTCCTAAGGCCCACTTGACATCACATTCCAGGATGTCTGGCTCTAGGTGAGTGATCACACCATCGTAATTATCTGGGTCGTGAAGATCTTTTTTGTACAGTTCTTTGGTGTATTCTTGTCACCTCTTCTTAATATCTTCTGCTTCTGTTAGGTCCATATCATTTCTGTCCTTTATTGAGCCCATCTTTGCATGAAATGTTCCCTTGGCATCTCTAATTTTCTTGAAGAGATCCCTAATCTTTCCCATTCTATTGTTTTCCTCTATTTCTTTCCGTTGATGACTGAGGAAGGCTTTCTTTTCTCTCCTTGCTATTCTTTGGAACTCTGCATTCAAATGGGTATATCCTTTTCTCCTTTGCTTTCCGTTTCTCTCTCTTTTTTTTTTTTCCCTTCTCTTCCTTTCACAGCCATTTGTAAGGCCTCCTCAGACAGCCATTTTGCTTTTTGGCATTTCTTTTTCTTGAGGTTGGTCTTGACCCCTCTCTCCTGTACAATGTCATGAAACTCCATCCATAGTTCATCAGGCACTCTGTCTATCAGGTCTAGTCCCTTAAATCTATTTCTCACTTCCACTATATAATCGTAAGGGATTTGATTTAGGTCATACCTGAATGGTCGAGTGGTATTCCCCACTTTCTTCAATTTAAGTCTGAACCTTAGCTTAATTTAATTTAATATGAACTTTAGTTTCCTCATTTTTGATTACCCTGAAGAGCTCATGAGAGGATTAGGTGAAGTAATAGATCTTATTAAACTTTTTATATTAGAACATAATTGGTTAACCATGTTGTAATAGTCTCAGGTACACAGCAAAGTGTTTCAGTTAGACATATGCAAGTATCTATTCTTTTTTCAAAGTTTTTTTCCCCATTTAGGTTGTATATGATATTGAGTAGAGTTACCTGTGCTATGGGCTTCGCTGGTGGCTCAGCTGGTAAAGAGTCTGCCTACAATGCATGAGACCTGCGTTCAATCCCTGGGTTGGGAAGATCCCCTGGAGAAGGGAAAGGCTACCCACTCCAGTATTCTAGCCTGGAGAATTCCACAGACTGTATAGTCCACGGGGTCACAATGTGTCGGACACGACTGAGTGACTTTTACACAGACACACCCCTGTGCTGTACAGGAGGTCCTTGTCGGTTATCCATTTTCACAGAACAGTGTGTGATAATGGCAGTTTTATAATAAGGAACTATTGTGTCAGTCAAGAAGATCATGACTTCTTTTGAATAAATGCTATGTAAACTCAAAGAAACAAACTGATGCTGCTATGGAGCCCAGAGGAACAAATAAAAGCCTTCACTGTCTTCAAGAACACCCGGAGCAGGTATAACGTGTTCACTGCTAACACCAGCTATACCTCTTTTCGCTTATATCCTATAGGCATTAAGCCAGAGGATCTTTGGTCTAAATTAGCGTCTAAGAAAAATAGAGCGTGAGCCACTTAGGTAATGTTAAAATTCCCAGAAGAAATATTTAAAAATTAAAAGAAGCAAATAAGATTGATTACTTAGTTTATTCAAAATGCTATAAATTCAACACATACTCCATATTTTAAAATTCGAGATTTTATGTTATTTGCTTCATATTAAGTCTCCAAAATTTGGTGTATTTTGTACTTAAGCACATCTTAATGCAGACTTTCTTTGTTTCAAGTACTCAGCAGCCACCCATAGAGACTGCTTACAGTATTGGACAGTCCACATCTGAATCTTCCCTCTAATCAGCTGGGAAATAGAGATGTTTCCTATGAGGCTGTTGGTTCTGGGAATCCAGAGCCAGAGCCTCTCTGAGGACCTTCTCACTGTTCATCTGACTCTTAATCGCTCTTGCCCATAAAGGAGCAAGTTGTCTGTGTCACTGAGTCCCAACCTTATTGACATGACCCTGAGAATAACTGTTTATATGACGCACGGAATCCCCTAGGTGGGGCGGTACAGTGTGTACCGGTGTACTAAGGTTTGCCAGTTGGGAAGCTCAGATCCAAACTTGCAAGGCAATCTGCACCCTGAGGGTTGTCTGGGGGAGGGAGGCAAGCTTTTTATTGCAATCTGTGCAAACATCCTTCTTATTGATCAAGTGCTCATGCTTAAGTAACACCTCCTTCCCACAAAGAATGAGCAAGTGGCCTCATGTGCTCAGGCACCCAAGCTGTTGCTGTCAGCAACACGAGTTGAGCAAAACAAGCTCCTCCAGCCACTGAACCTTGGGGTCAGCTTCTCCTATGTGGTTGACAGTGGGGCCCAGAAAAGCACTGTGGCCACTCCCAGCAAAGCAGACAACAAAGCAGAAAGAGCTGGGGATTGCACAGCTGAAAGACCTGACCCGCTGACATCCCCCCCACCCTGCACCAGCCCAGCCCACCTTCAACTGAGTGAAGCAAGGCTCTGTGTGGGAAGTGAACTCAGCCTCAGGAAGCACATCCAGGCAGGTGGGAAGCCCTTCAAAGGAGGGGGAAGGGAGCCATGGTTCCACGGCTGAGTGGAGGTTCCTTCTCCTGCCCCCAATCCCTCCCAGCACCAGGGTCTTTTCCAATGAGTCAACTCTTTGCATCAGGTGGCCAAGGTATTAGAGTTTCAGCTTCAACATCAGTCCTTCCAATGAACATTCAGGACTGATTTCCTTTAGGATGGACTGGTTGTATCTCCTTGCAGTCCAAGGGACTCTTAAGAGTCTTCTCCAACACCATGGGACGAGTACATGGAATGAGTCATCCTTAATCAATGTACTTGGGCTATGGACTCAGGACTACCTGAACTCAAAATCTGCCTTTAAGACTTTGCCAACTCTTAGCCACATGCCCTGGGTGAGTTAACTTGACCTCCCTTAGTCTTCCCTCTTCTGCAAAATGATAACAATTTCTTCATCAGAGTGCTGTAAGATGAAATGAAGTACTGCAGACAGTTCAGCCCAGTGGGGCCCCATGGGAAGTGCTCAACAATATTCACAATCATCTCAAAGGCCTTCGGAACGGAGCTGACCTGGGAACCTAAGAGTGCTCGCCTGAAGGTGTACTCTGAGTGCCATTAGCCTTTTGGAACATCAGATAACCAAGGAAAAGGTGGGTATGGAATTCTGATAATCAGAATAGTCAATTAGGGCAACTTTGTCGAGTTGAGGGAACTTTGTCCCTTCCTTTTCACATCTCAGTGGAAGGGAAAACTTTGAAGTCAGCTCTGCCATGTGGGAAGCTAAAGGTCAATTCATCACAGCTTACATTTCACCTACTTTGTACCATCGCGCCCTCTGCCCTGTTGTCCAGCTGACTGCTGGGAGGGACACAACATCTCTTTCCTTTCTGATTCATCATTACTGAGTCAACAAGAATAGGTTCAGCCTATAGCTCTAGGATTCTTCCCACTCCAGTATTCTTTGCCTAGAGAATTCCATGGACAGAGGAGCGTGGCGGGCTACAGTCTATGGGGTGGCAAGAGTTGGACGTGACTGAGCGACTAAACCATCACCATAGGTCTAGGACTCGCTTGCTTCTCTTTTTTCTTGGGTCATGTTGCCTGACTTCTAAAGTCTTGGATTAGCAGTCAAAATAGCCTCAGATCCTTCCTAGACAAGTGTTTGCCAGGCGCCACATGTTCCAGCTACTCCACCCATCCTGCACTGCCCCTTCTCATCTCCAGCTTCCTTCTTTGCCCTCCCTCGGAATGCTGATGAGCAGCTATTCCGGAATATGAACCCAGTGAAGTGTTCGAAAGCAGAGGAGCCAGAGATGCAGAGATGCAAGATGAGTCACCTATATTCTGAGGGCAGAGGCTTTATTCAAAGGAGAAATTCCACTCTCCTCTAGAAGGACTTAAAAGTTCGGTGATGTCTGAAATCTGGAAATAACCCAAGACCTTTAAATAATATTTGGTTTGCTGACTGATTCACGCCTCCCAACCTGCTCTAAAACCTGCCTTGCCACCAAACCTGCTCCCGAAACAAGGTCTCTTTTTTCAGGAACAAGCTGTGAAACCCCCAGCTTTGCAAAATAGCCCCAAAATACTTTTTAAAAACATGCTTGGCCCCACCGTCATCATCATCTTCTTAGGAAGGTAATATGCCTGCTCTGAGCCTTCTTTTCATCTGTACAAATAACTACCTGGCAGATATACTGTGAGGGCCAAATGAAGTCCTTGTTATGGAGCTTGGCTCCTGGTGGCCCCTAAAGGTGGTGTCCCTCCTTATCCTTCACAGGTTTGATAAGAGTTAGTCTGGAGGTGTTTTATAAATTGAGAGGAGCTATATAAATGCAGACGCATTTATATGATGCAGTGTAAAGTTGGCCTGCTGAGAAGGTCTGGCTTTCCCCACTTTAAAAATACAGGAAACCTGGTTTCTTCTTCCAACGGCCTGCCAGCCCTATCACATGAGGTATCTTGGCTGTTTCCAGACTGTGTTACAAAACTCTGGAATGTTGGCTTCTGGTCTTCTCGAACTGTTGTAAATGAAATGTGTAGTTCCTTTGTCCCTACAAACGGGGAGAGAGGGTACACCACTCCCCTCCCACTGACCAGAGTAGCAGAGTGCATGTCAGAAATACAGCTATTGGGTCAGACGCCTTACCTCAGACAACTCACCCCTGAAAGACATAAAACAATGAAGACTTGCCCTTTTTAGAGGCAATGGGATGCCTGGACCAGCAAGGGGCTTGCTTTTTATTGATTTCTCAATGCAAATGGCTACGTGAAGGGAGATGTGGAGGGTGTTGCAAAGCATTATCGAACACGTGGGTTTTTGAAGAGAGAGGCTGTAGGAAACCATAGTTGATCTGGAAACAGTGTGGCCTGCTAGGCAGTGGAAGCCTGGGTTCGGGACTCCCCTCTCCTTCTAAACTGATGACTCACCCTAGCTGGCCGCTTCACCTTTCGGGGTCTCAGGTGCCCTGGAGAATAAAGTTATGGTTGTTAGATCACACTCATACCTACATGGGTCATCCAGTTGGGATGCCAGCACTGATTTACATAAAGAAGAGTGAGAGGCAATACTTCCTGCTGGTGTCAAAGCCCCCTCCTGGTCTTGGCTCCTCGCTGGTCTTGGGTGTCACCTCTCTTCTAGGGCAAGTCATGAGTTCCACTCTGCATCAAGTTGTCCTCCCAACTGTAGGGTCACCAGAGCCAAAATGACCCTATGCAGAGTTCTTTTTAACAGTCTAGTAGTTGAGACCGTGGAAGATGGGGTGGGTGCTTGGAGCAGTGGTGGTCCAAGTGTGTCCCCAAACCAGCAGCCTCCACATCACCTGGAATTGTTAGTAATGCAGATTCTAGGGCCCTGACCCAGGCCCGCTGAGTCAGAAATGCCAGCATGGGCCCAGCCATCAGCATAACAAGCTCTCCGGGGAACTGCATGGCTCCCTGGAGTTTGGGGACCACTCAGAGCCTCCTGCTTTCCAGCAAGTGTGGCGTCAGCAGGTGTGCACTGGACTGCTACTTAACACAAGTTGACGTCACCCCCATCAAGTGAGAATCCCGCCCCCCGCTCCCACTGAACTGTATCTTTCTCTAAGCTACCTCTTAGAAGACTTTGTTTCAGGTCCTAGGGCAGGCTTAGGGATGCGGGGCAAGAAGTGAGTCTGTGGAGTTAATGTGCCGACAGCCTGGATGAGATTCTGGCCACCTAAGACCTCTTACTGTTAATGAGGACTTGACGACTCCTCCAGACCGAGTCAGCAGGAAGTGGTGCTGGCTTCTGATTTAGATATTGGTCACCTGACCAAATTCAGTGAGAAGAAACCTAATGCAGCATTTCCCCGAATTTCTGCAGGCCTGATACTCAGAAAGCGTTCAAGTATTTGAGGTCTGCTAGTGGTGAAACGAACATGTAGCAACAAAGCAGAACCATGCAAAGGCTCTGCAGTGGTGGTCTGTGGCTCTGGGTCAGATCTGGCCTTGACTGCTAACCGACTGCCTGATGGTGGGTGATTTTTTTCACGTGAAAAGGCCTCATCGGCCTCACCTATAAAACAGAGATCGCTCTCCAGAGTTGCTTGCGTGCCCATCCAGCATTTTTGCTTAGTGATGATGTCTTGCAGTCTCAAAGATTTTGGACTGGAGACTGGTGACTAGTGACTTTAAAATGGAAAGAGGAGGATAGGCTGAAATGTGATGCCTTAGCAACCCTGCTTCTTCAGTGCTTGCTCAGCTGTGGGTGGTGCAGGCTGTACCCATCATTCTGGGTGCTAAATCCTACCCAGCTATGCCTGTCCCTCTGTCTAGATTCTAGAGTGACTTGAAAACCTTGTAATTCTAGAGGGGTCACCAGCCCATTCCAGAAGAAGGCTTATCTCTAAAAGACAGACCTCTGCTTATCCAAATCTTAACATTATAACTGGAGCCAATTAGAGTAGTGTCTCAATTTTCTCTCCTCCTAAAATCAAGGAGCACTTTTCCCGTCTTGTTACTTAGACTTTCCTTTTGCTATCACAATCTCAGGGATTCTGCCCAAAAATGAAGGTGCACAACTTGGTTTACCTCCTCCCCTTCCCCAAGGTATGGGCTTTATAAAAGGTTTTGCTTGTTAAAAGTTAGCTTTCCGAGCTGAGGACTTTCTCTCTCTCTCTCTCTTTCATTCTCTCTCTCTCTCCTTTTTTTTCTTCCTCTAAAACCCATTGCATAACAATCTCCTGCTTTAACCTTTTGCCAAATCCTACACTTCTCACTGCCAGGGGTTACTGTGGAAGTGTTTAAATAGGTAACATCTACCTTTGAACCTCTATTGCAATAGGTTCAAAGGTTCCAGGAGAGCTGGTTAGCTACTCTCAGTACGACACACATTGGCTTCAGGTGTGGTCCCGACTCCAGCGCTAAGGAAAAGGCAGAGGCTCCTGAATGTGGTGCTGAACCAGCAGAGACAGCTGTGAGGGGCACATTTCCTGGAACCCGGAAGTGAGCAGACTCTTACAAGGTAAAAACTGCAATAATGCTACCCGCTCTATAGCTTATATGATATGGGATAGTAGAGATGGGAGTGACAGGGGAGAAGAAAGTTGGACGTGTGCCTGTTCTCAGCCTAAGGCTCTTTACAACATGAAATAGCATTTGTTTGCGTAGTGATCTTAGCTGACCTGCAAGGGAGGCAAAAAAAAAAAAAAAATCAGCTGCAAAAGGTGGGTGGAAATGTGGAAGGAATCTAAACTGCTAGCAGGAGATGGACTTGGAAGAGAGAGTGGTTGATTTCACTTAGTGCAAATAAAACAGACTTAAAAGCCTTAAGGGTTATAGCCAAAGCCAAGATGTGGGTCTCCTTCGTCTTCCATTTTGAAATGTCTGTATGATTGGAAATGCCATCCGACAGCTGCAGCCCTTCCCATTTGGAAGGGAAGGAAACCCTTAGCAGACTTGCTATCCAATGCTAGGGTCTGTACTAGGTGTGTGATATACATTGGCTCGTTACCTCCTGTAAGGTAAGGGGTATTATTCCCATTATCACAGGTAAATAATGTGCCTCTGGGCTCTTAAAGAGCACAGCCTGGGCTCCATAGCTAAGAGGCAGGGGGGCAAGGATCTGAGTCCCAATCGGTATGCTGCCTGATGCAGAGTTCTTGAGTGCTGTGAAAACTGTCCATCGTTCCCTCAAAATTCAGCAGTGTCCCTGGTGTGTGCAGGATTGAACAAGAATGCACCTCCAGGTGCTAGAGCTTTAGAACCACCCAGACTCTTCCAAACTTCAGCATTTGATCCTGGAGGAAACCATCTTCTCCCGGCCCTAAGCTCTTCATCTGGTTGGTAAAAGAAGACAGCACCCAGGGAAAAGCCCAGCAGCATGAGAATGGCTGAGACTCAACACCCACTCTGCCGCCCTCTGCTCTTCACTTGAGGGAGCTGCCCCTGGGGAGATGAGCTCGGAAACTTAGCAAGGACAAGTGTTTCTCCAGCCAAGAGATGAAGCCAAAGATGGAAAGGCGGGCAGGGGAGGGCACCCTCATCCTAACCTACTTCAGCCTTCTTCCATGTCTAAAGTGGGATCCCATGAGATCAAGGGACCAGCTCTTATGTTCCCTGAGATTGGGACATAGCTCATTCTGGTTTTTATGGTTGGAGGCTTTGAGGAACTCCTCTGCGTAGAGAAGGAATCCTAATACATCTCTAGTGAAGACCTGAGTTCTTGTTGGATTTACGTTGAGCCTTCTTAAAGGCACAGAGGCTAGGGAAAGTGCTGCTTAATTCTGGGGTGTCTCAGAGGTGGGGTTGGGAAGAGGTAGGAGAATTCATTTTTTCTGCCTTCAAATCTGAGAATAGAAACTCCCATGCCCTTCTGAGGCCACAGCCATAGGTGAATCCGATGAGACTACTATGTGTCCTGATGCCCTGTCCTCAAGACCTTTTCAAGGTGTCTTCACATTCAAAGCAATTTTTATAATAATTGTTATTGTTTAGTCGCTAAATTATGTCCAACTCTTTTGCAACCCCATGGACTATAGCCCGCCAGTATCCTCTGTCCTTGGGATTTCCCAGGCAAGAAAACTAGAATGAGTTGCCATTTCCTCCTCCAGGGGGTCTTCCCAACCTAGGAATCCAACCTGTGTCTCCTGCATTGCAGGCAGATTCTTTACCAGTGGGCCACCTTTTATAATGATATGAAGAAGTAGTTTGCCTTTTCACTGTCGTCTCACGAGTGTACAGTGAAGTTTTTCAGAGGCTCCTGCGAGATGCGGGATCAGTCTGACAGCTAGTGTGGCACATGTGCTTGTGGATTCCTGATTTTACAATTTCTCAGATTTCACCTGGGAGGTGAGGGTGCCAGCAGCAAACATTTTAAATTAAACATTGGAGGTCTGAAGAGGATGTGTCAGAGGAAATAAATAGACTCTCCGCGGCTGTCCCTGAGGTTCCTGACATGCTCGTTTTGCTGACTTTTCCCGCACAGCTCCAGGATCTGAGGCAGGCAAACGGGGACTGGGGAGAGGGGACAGCGTGTATGGCTGGCCAGCAGAGCCGGTCTCCAGGTTTCCCCACGGTCCTGGGAAGGATGTGAGGGCCAAGGGGCCCTGTGGTTGGACCACATTGTCCCGGGAATCCAGAAGGGGTCTCACCTTTCTGACAGGGGTGGTCTGCGAGGGGCATCTCCATCATCTCCGTCTGGTTCTCCCTCGTCAGGCAGACAGAGCGTGAGTTCTGTGAGTGCAGGCTGGCTGCTTTATCAGCCCTCATGGACTGCCAGTAAAGGCTCTGAAACCCAGCCAGGGGAGCTTTGGCGGCTTTTCTCCTTCTGATCAGAACACTTCCACTTTCTGTTGTGAAAGAAAAACCAGGAAGTGAAGTCCCCGAGCACGTTAGAAGCCCGCTGTAGCCTGACTCCTGGCTCAGGGCAGCTCAGACTCGGGGCTGACGGCTTGGAACCAGAGATCCTCAGCCTGCAGGGATGCTCTGAAGCCCCCCTGACCCTGGAGGAGCTGGGGTGAGGGGTGAGGACTCACGGGACTCAGAACCAGGAGGCTCCATTCCCTGGGAGCACCAAGAGATGTGGTCCCTTCACAGGGTAAGGGGGCAGCTGGAGGTATATTTAGCAAGGGGTCTTGTGGGTGTGGGGCAGAAGCCTGGGGGGCATCCTGACCCCCAGCTCTGGAGAGCTTGGAACTTCCTGTGTCCCAAGCATGTGTTGGTACTTGCTTTCTGCGGTCTCTGAAGGACTTTTTTAAACCCTCTTCATCAGGAAGGTCAAGGGGGAGGAGGAATGTGGAGCAGGAATTGGTTTTCTTTTCTCCTGCCTCTCTTGGGAAAGGGAACCACAACCCAGACCCCCTTTTGAGGGCCTGAAGCTCTGCCTATAGCTCTTCTGGGCTTTACTGGGAGGGAAGAAAGGGTACTACTGAGTCATGTTTGACTCTTTGCGACCCCATAGCATGCCAGGTCCCTCTGTCCATGGAATTTCCCAGGTAAGAATGCTGGAGTGGTTGTCATTTCCTTCTCCAAGGGACCTTCCCGACCTAGGGATCTGGGCTGGAGGGTTCCCTCGATTTTCCTGATGGATTTTGAGACCTTCCAAGGGGAAGATCTGCTAGATGTATGGCGGATGGAATGAATGCTTTTGGGATGAAGCTGGGTCTGTTTTAAGGGGTAGGGCCACAAGTTGGCCTTCATGGGGTGAGTGTTGGGAAGGGATTCCATGATTGGGGCTTACTCCCTTCTGTGAGTATCCGTCTTTTTGGTGATTTGAAAAGCAGGATTGAATCTAAACTCTGATTTATAGGTAATTGGTAGTCTTCAAAAGTAATAGAATTAAGCTAAATTTAATTTAATTTAAAAATAAAAGATTGATTCAGTTAAAAAAATTTAAAAAGGACTTATTGGTTTTGGTGATGCCGCCCTCTATATTCCAGCATGGGAGTTACTTCATGATTGTTCCCTCCAGCTGATAAATATCTGAGGCTGAACACTGACGTGTCTTGGAAGAGATGCATAATATCTTATAAATATCACTTATGCAGTTGGCACAAAAAAAGGAACACAACTAGAAATAAAACAAGAGTCACAAATAATTATAGAACAGACAGGCAATACAGCTAAGTAAAGTAGATGATACGAAATAAGATGCAGGTCGGGTGGGAAAGTCTGACAGAATGCAAGGCAGGCACATCCCAGATAAACATAGTCCAATTCAATCCCTAGGTCAGAAAGATCTCCTGGAGAAGGAAATGGCAACCCACTCCAGTATTCTTGCCTGTAAAATCCCATGGATGGAGGAGCCTGGTAGGCTACACTCCATGGGGTGGCAAAGAGTCAAACATTACTAAGCAACTTCACTCACTCAATGTAACATTGTTTTTTGTTTTTCTAAACATTATCCAGACCAAACAGGATGCTTCAACCAAGTGTATTTGTTGAGGTCCTGACCTAAAATAATCTTTTCTCCAAGTCATATTCTAACTCTCTGGGGACAATGACACCTAAAATAATATCAGTGTATCATTGAATGCCTAAATGCTAAACATGTAGTGGGGACTCCAGATACAAGAAGTAGGCTGGGGGTTAGGGAAGGAGAAAGTATGTGGAAACGAAGCAGGAGAGGGAATAGGAAGCCAGTTAAGCACCAGATCATCATGGGTACTCTGACATTAATTAAGACAATATTAGGAGGTAGGTAGTGAAGAGAGTAGGCTCAGAGAGGTGAAGCCAGTTGTCAATTGGAATTGAAGCTACAGTCTGTGTGATGCTAAAAGACATGTTCCATCCACCTCTGTGTAGAGTTAGCCTTTCTTTGCATTTCCTAGATATTTTCATTTGTAAAAAGATTCTTATGTATGGTGACCTAGGTGGTAGGTAGGTAGGTAGATAGGTAGATATTGACTTCATATAGCTATTAGAGACTTTTTAGGTTGATATTTTTCTAGAATGCAAATAATACAGCTATCATTCATTGACTTTACTGTGGGAGCAGTGCTGTGTTTACTGTTTTGTGGGGCTTTCATCTCTTGATCTTCAAAAACAGTCCTATGATAGGTAGGTATGGTTTTTTGTAGATGGGGAAACCAAGACTGGGAAACAAACTGGATACAGTATGAAAAGACTGGAGTGGAATCTGGCTCATTTAGTTCTGAGGGCAAACTCTGTCTCCATTTCTGATGAGTCTAGTTTTGTGCATGGACCTAAGAGTAACAAACTAGGAGAAATTTCTTTTTTGCAAATCCTCCCACTTTTCGTCCATGGAAATTGAAAGCAGATCGATCAGTGGTTGCCAGGGATGGGGAGGAAAGAAGAGTAACTGCTTAATGGGGAGAGGATTTCCTTTGGGGATGACGCAAGTGTTTTGAATCTAGATAGAGGTGGTTGTACAACATTATGAATATACTAAGTGCCCACTGAATTGTTCACTGTTAAGTGGTTCATTTTATAAAGTTACATGATTGTGAAAATGAAGTTGCTCGGTCGTGTCCAACTCTTTGCGACCCCGTGGACTGTAGCCTACCAGGCTCCTCCGTCCATGGGATTCTCCAGGGAAGAATACTGGAGTGGGTTGCCATTTCCTTCTCCAGGGGATCTTCCCAACCCAGGGATCAAAGCCGGGTCTCCCACATTGCAGGCAGACGCTTTAACGTCTGAGCCACCTCCCTCCCTCCCGCCACCCCGCCCCCGCCCAGCCAAAAAAAACACAAAAAACTCCCGCTTCTTGGCAGGTGAATTCCTAAACCAGGATTTGGAGATTTCTCAGAAACCAGGAATGTGATTTCTGTTTCTGTCTGTCTCATATGCCTGGCCAGCAGATGAACTGACTCCCATCTGAGATGTGACCTCAGGTGACCCATGTCTGGACACATCCGGCCAGGGAGACATGTCTCCAGCAGCCCTGAGGTCAGCCATCGCTTTTACTCTCACCGCACCCTGCTGTAAACACATCCTGGTCTATTTCTTCCCCCGTATAACTGTGCATCCTGAGATCAGAAATGCACTTCTCATTCCTTCCCTGGCACAGAGCCTGGTATTTCCCAGGCTCTTAATTCATGTCATTAAGATAAATAAGAGCTTTGAAGCTCGGAAGGTTAGGCAGCCCTTGGACTGCTGTTACCAGGCCATGGTACCCACCCTCTGTTGGGGAGCTGGTTGTAGACCTCTGGGTCTCTCCATGGGTCATTCTACTCTAAGAGGTTGAGGTGGCGGTGGGAGGATGCAGGAGTTTCACAAGGTTGAGGGAGACCACAGAGTCTCCAATTAGAAATCCTCTGTTTGAATGCAAATGAGGCGATGGTAAGACATTTGCATAGAAGTCGAAGGGCAGTTATAGTACAAAGTCCACGACCAACTCTTCACTTTGGGGACTTCTCAAAATAGAACATCTGATATTGACAAGGAGTTGGATGTCAAGGTAAGTGGAAGAGGGGAAAAAGGAAGCTTATCTTCACTGAGGGCTTCCCATGTGCCAGGCAGTATACTGGAAGGTTCATCCAAAGCAAGGATACTAACCTGCCCCTTCTAGAGTGCAATGGAGGGAAACTGATGCTCAATGACATTAAGTAACTGTCAAAGTAGGAGAAATCAAACAGGGCCACCTATTTGGTAGATGGTAGTGCTGATACTCAGGTACCTGGAAAGTGTAGGGCCTTAAAAGGAGCTGAGACTCTGGGGAATAAAGCTTGTTGTTTGCACATTGCCTTTTCATACTGTTCGTGGGGTTCTCAAGGCAAGAATGCTGAAGTGGTTTGCCATTCCATTCACCAGCAGACCATGTTTTGTCAGAACTCTCCACCATGACCCGTCTGTCTTGGGTGACCCTACATGGCTTGGCTCATAATTTCATTGAGTTAGGCCAGGCTGTGGTCCATGTGATCAGTGTGGTTAGTTTTTCTGTGTTATGACTTTCTGTCTGCCCTCTGATGGATGAGAATAAGAGGCTTGTGCAAGCTTCTTGATGGGAGGGACTGGCTGTGGGGAAAACTGGGTCTTGTTCTGGTGGGCAAGGACAGACTCAGTAAGTTTCTAATCCAATTATCTGCTGCTGGGTAGAGTTGTGTTCCCTCCCTGTGGTGTGGCCTGAGGCCACTTGCACTTTGAGTCTGGTGAGCCCTGACCTTTGGCCCAACCAGTAGTGTGAAGACTAATTCTGCAAAGAGGCCTCCTTCCCAACCTCTTGCATCAGCCTGTCTTTATCCTGGCCTGCAGTGACTTAGTCCTAGCACTTTGTCAAGCCTATCTATGTACAGGCTCTTATCAACTCCAGCGGACGGTACTGGCTCTGCTGACCTCCATGCTCTTATAATTCACTTGATCAGCAATAAGCTTGGAAGGCCTTTGGAAATGTTTAATGAAGCAAGGCTTTCCTTGGGGTTGGGCTGCTGGACTGCAACTTGTTGGAAGTGCAGTAGTAGATCAAAGCTGACCGAGTTTATCTGAGATCCAGTGGGATTTGTCACCGCCTGTCACCAGGTTATGAGTGGCTCAGCAACTATTCTGTACTATCCTCGTGGACTGAGGTAAGATGATTTTGGCATTTGACTTAATGAGGGCTTTCCTGGTAAATTTTACCCAACCCAACTGGCCAAGGTTGGCACCCTAATGTTCTTTGGTGTTCGGGAACTGAATGACTCCTGTGCTGCAGTGTCTATACCAGGCTCCACTGTCTTATTCAGTCATTTGGAAGTCTTTTCTTTTTCCCTCTCAACTAAAGGCAGATCCTCTACCCCCATCAGAAGTGCCTCTTCACCATTTCCCTTCATCCACCATTTCCCTTCATGCTTGTCCTGCTCTTGTGTCTCCAACCATGCCCCACCTCTTACCCAACATCTGGGTATTCCTCTTCCTCTCTTCTCGGAGGTTTATCCTGCCTAATGTGGTCACCACTCTTGCCATGGAAGAGTGGATGGAGAGACACAGACAACAGTGGAGAAAGATGGTTTGGCGACAGTGACCCTGGTTGGGGTCATAGTTGGGGTCTTAGCAGCCATGGGCTTCCTTTGTGGGGTGCTCATCCTTGATTGACCCTGGACAAAAGGCTATTGGCAATAAAGCCAGGGGATCAAGGACCACACATCCTTGAGGAGCTAGTGCTCTTTGGAGGTACCTCCACCATCTCCAGTCTACACTGGCTTCTCCTTCAAATTCATTAGCTCATCTTCCACACTGCATCCTTCTATAAGTGTTTTTAGTGTTTAATGGACCCATAAGGCCCCAGAGGGCAGGAGCTGTGTCTTCTAAGTGTTTGGCCCTCTGCACATGGCACAATGGTGAATACACAGGTACATTACCGGGTATACACCAGTGTATACAAACAAGATCCTAGTTTGCCTTATTCAAAAGAAATGCTATGTAAATTTAAAGCACAGAGGATAAATGTATCTCTTGCCACACACACACACTTTGTCCAGCCCAGCAGATGCTCCCAGAGCTGGGGTACATTTCACAGCACATTTGTTTCCCACCTGAGGAAGTGGCTTTATCCCCTGATGGACTAAGAACTCTGAATGTACTTTCCCCATTGATGAACCTACTGCCTGGCAAACAGTAAGTACTTGTTGTTAGAAAACACCGCGGGAAGAAAGAGCCGCCTCTAAGGACCGGTGGTAAAAGGCCTTTAATGGGTGGGCGCTCTCGGGCAGATCTCCCGGGGAGGGGCGGGTGAGCGAGGAGACAAAGGGAGTCCGCGAGGAAGGAGAGGTGGGGAGAGGTTTTATAGCCCGGGCCGGCGCCCAGGTCAGGTCCTTCTATATAAGGAAGAAAGCACCGGCTACAGCGGCGGTGGGTGTCCAAGGGCTCTGTGTCGGCTCCTGATCGGACCAGGCTGCAGGGGGGGTCTGTCCCCGGAAGTTTAGCCAGCCTCCGGAACTTGTCTGCGGCACTTTTCCCGGGGCATGCCTCAACATACCCGACCTTTCACTTGTTTATTTGAATACTTGCAGGATGAATGAAGCTTGACCTCACTCAGGTCAGGCTGTTGAGTGTTGCCCTTTCTATGGCAGGAAGCCCCAGATGTGGCATTTCTGAAGAGGGCTAGGCGACCCTGCCCCCATACCTACCTGCACTCCCTGCCCCACTGGGCATAGGCGCACGTCATGCTCATTGCAGAGTTGAATTTGGCAAACTCTTTCCTACCCCAGACCACCCCCCTCAACCCTGCCCTTCTCTAAACATGTGACAATGGTGAATGAAAGGGGAAGATGACTCTCTGGCACTCTGGGCTAAGACAGTCTCCGCCTAGGGGTGCTTGCAGCCCAAATTGTCTGCTGAGCCCCAGGAAACACGTAAGACCCAAACCCAAGGACTGAGCAGATTCAACTCCAATACCATAGCTTTTCTTGTGCTATTTGGCAGCAGAGACATCTCCAGTGTGTATACATCACAACCCTGAGGATTTGTTTACAGTTAGTGGGCCAGGGGACCTGTCCCAAGGCCAGCCCTCCCCTTCTCTCTGCCAGCTGCCCGACAAACTGGAACTGTTGGGTATGGCCTGGGAACTGGGCTAGGAACAGCAAGGTCTGGGAGACTGGTATATCTCTTCTGTTTTAATTATTGTAATTAGAATCTTTCCATGGCTGGAAATGACTTCTTCACTATCCTTGGGGTTTTAACAGGGACCCCATTTGGTAATGGTGTCTTCCTGCTTGGCCCCACATGAATAATCCTGTGGAAGGGAAAAAAGAGGCCCTTGGCCGTCTGCCTGGGGACATCCCAGGCAGTGTGTGTTTTAGAGTGCACTGGGTGTCAGGTCCCCAGGTGAGAAGAGCCCCCGAGGTTTGGGAACCCAGCCCTGTGTGGTGGAGAAGGCTAGAGGCTAGAGCCAGGCAGTGGCCTGAGCACCTGGGCGCTGGTGAGTGGCTGGGAAGTTATCTGTAGTCTTGTAGTCAGGATGTTGCGCCAGCCTCTGTTTTCAGCAACTGCTGAGAATGAAGAAAGATGTAATTTTGGGTACACTTTGGCCCCGTGACTCAAAGTTCACCTTTGGTTTCTTATCTGCTAAGGGCATTGATCTGGTTACTCTCGGAGCTGCTGTCCAGACTGGTGGGTGAAAGGAGCGTGGGCAACAGGCTGCTGACGGAACGTGGCTTTAGTGGTGAGGGAGGCTTCGTTCTAGAAATGAGGCTAAGGCTGTATTCTCAGGCATAGTCACGTGAAAGGTCTCCAGCCAACGTGGTGGAACTTCCTAAGTCAGCTGCCTGAGTTGGAGGTGGGATAATACAGAGTTGTTCACTTTAAGTTTTTGTTTTATTTTGTTTTTTAAGCGTGACCATTACAGATTAAACGATATATCGCCTCAAGTGCTATGTTCCCAGTGAGACCTACTCTAACCTCCCTAATTAAAACTCACACCACTGCTGTCCCCTCATTCCTCTTTCCCTACTATAGTTTTGTTTTAACTTTTTATTTGGTGTTGGGGTATAGCCAATTAACAGTGTTGTGATAGTTTTCAGATGAACAGCAAAGGGACTCTGCATACATATGCATGCACCCATTTTCCCCCAGACTCCCCTGCCATCCAGGCTGCCATATAACACTGAGCAGTTTCCATGACCTACTGGGGTTGTATTTTACTGGGGAGCTCAACAGCAAACCTGAACAAGAATTAGATTATAGAATACTGTGCAATAAAAACTATCTCCCCAGCACCTGGAATGATGCTAATGATATCTGAGCCACCAAGGAAGTCAGTGATATATAGACAAGCCCTTAAGTATCTTGGGCTGAATGACTGAATAGTCAAATTTTCTGGAAAATCCATTCATAAAAACTCCTCTTCAGTCTGTCTTTTCCTATGAGGATTATTCTTTCAGGAACACAAAAGCATACACTACATTGCCCAAGCAGTTTTTCCCTTTGTTGTTGTTGTTGTTGTTTAGTTACTCACTCATATCCAACTCTTTGTGACCCCATGGACTGCAGCACACCAGGCTTCCCTGTCCTTCACTATCTCCTGGAGCTTGCCCAAACTCATGTCCATTTAGTCAGTGATGCCATCAACCATCTTGTCCTCTGCTGTCCTCTTCTCCTCCTGCCTTCAATCTTTCCCAGCATCAGGGTCTTTTCCAATGAGTTGGCTCTTTGCAGTACTTCGTGATATTTTGTGTGTGTGTGTGAAGTCACTTCAGTTGTGACCAACTCTTAGTGACCCTATGGTCTGTAACCCACTAGGCTACTCTATCCATGAACTTCTCCAGGCAAGAATACTGGAGTGGATTGCCATGCCCTCCTCCAGGAGATCTTCCCGACCCAGAGTTAGAACCCGTGTCTCTTTTGTCTCCTGCATTGGCAAGCAGGAGGTTTGTTTTTTTTTTTTTTTTTTACCACTAGTGCCCCCTGGGAAGCCTGATATTTCACATAGTTCTTTCCTTATCAATATACACAGATCTGCTTTATTTTCCTTAATGTGCTCAGTTGCTCAGTCGTGTCCAACTCTTTGTGACCCCCCAGAGTGTAGCCCACCAGGCTCCTCTGTCCATGGGATTTTCCCAAAAAGACTACTGGAGTGGGTTGCCATTTCCTCCTCCAGAATTCTCTTTAATACCTGCCAATAATTCTGTTGTATGTAAGTGGTATAATTTATCTGGTTATTCTCCTATCAAGGAAGACTTTTCTGATGTCTGACATTATCAGCAATCCTATAAACTTAATGATGATGAACATAATAGCTAATACCTGAGCCTGTGGGTCAGGCATTGTTCTAGGCACCATACAGGTACATTAACTTCTTTAATCATGAGGATAGCCTTATGAGAGAGATATTAGTATTGCCATTTTATAGACACAGAAGTACACAGAGGTTATTTACCCTAGGTCACAAAGCTGATCACAAAGATTGGGTGCAACCTGACTCAGAATCCACATTTCTAACCCATGACTCAAACAGCTGCTTAAAGTGATGCCCTTTATTGAACTTAGGTCTTTCTACAAGATAAATTACTAGTCGTGTCCTTAGGTCAAAAGGCACATAATTTAAATTGTGGTTTCAGACAATGGACACATCCCTAAGGAGACTGCCCCAAATTTACATCTCCGTGATTGATCCTGCATGTAATACTGCTTCCTCATTACTTATCTGGGATTTCATTTAGATTTGCATTTTAGAAAACTGTAAGTGAAGTTGAATGTCTTTCCCGGTTTTAAGTAACCTGTTTGTTTTGCTATGAACTTTCTGGTCATTCCCTCTGCTGTTGGTCTTATTGGGTTATGTGCTGTTTTTCATTGACTTCTAAGCATTTCTACTGAGGAAATGAGCTCTTTGCCTAGCTGGAATATTTGATACTATTCCCAGTTTATCTTTGACTTTGTCTTTGATATCTTTTCTGCAAGGCAAGTATCTTTTAAAGCTTTGCACAACCCAACATTTTCCTTGCACAGCTTCTCGGTTTTGTGTCTGTCTTGAGTCTTCTTCTTGTCAGAATGATAAACAATTCTCTCACATTTTTATCCCCCAGTATTCTCACAGCTTTCAATGTTTTATATCTTGTCTTTGGTCCATCTTCAATGTATTTTCTAAAATAATTAACTTATTTCTGGTTGCGCTGGGTCTTTGTTGCTGCTTACATGCTTTCTCTAGTTGCAGAGACCGAGGGCTACTCTTTCGTTCAGGTACACAAGCTTCTCACTGCAGTGGCTTCTCTCATTCCAGATCACAGGCTGGGATCTGCAACAGATAAACTCTGTAGTTGCCACCCTCGGGCTCAGTAGTTGTAGCACATGGGCTTAGTTGCTCTGCAGCATGTGGAAAACGATGGGGGAAAAGCCCAGGGATCGAACCCATGTCCCCTGCATTTACAGGCAGATTCTTATCCACTGTACTACCAGAGAATTCCTTCCAGTGTATTTTTGTTTTAGGGGTAAGAGAGAAATCAGCTTTAGGTATTCTGTTTGAATGGCTAGTCAGTTGTTTCAACCCATTGATTGAAAGTGAAAAAAAAAAATCTATCTTAATTTGGACTGCAATTTAGTATATGATAATAGCATCCACTGAGGCTGTTTCAGGATTATCTCATTACATAGACTTGTATTGATAACCAAGAGAAAATTTCCATGGTAAGCAAATTTGGTAGTGTTTACTTCACTGTTACCCACCCAATTCCTGTTATTTATTCAAAAATTTTCAATTTTTTAAAGTTTTATTCTTCTGGGTGAGTTTTAACTTATTCGTTTCCCAAGAAAATCTTGTTGGTCTTTATTAGGGTTGCATTCAATGTATTTAGAAAGATAGGACCCCTTGACTATTTCAAGTATATCTTTCCATTTTTCTCAAGGTGTCACTTTGTAAATATAGGTTTTATACATTTATTCTTATATACACTATTGGGAATGGCACCTTTTCCATTATTTTCAAAATATAGGAAAGCTGTTGATTTTCTGGCTATGATTTGGTAACTGGCCACCTTACTGAAGGCTTCCCTGATGACTCAGCAGACAACAAATCTGCCTGCAATGCAGGAGATGCAGGAGACATGAGTTTGATCCCTGGGTTGGGAAGATCCTTTAGAGGAGGAAATAGCAATCTACTCCAGTATCTTGCCTGGAAAATCCCATGGACAGAGGAACCTGGCGGGCTATAGTCCAAAGAGTTAGATAAGAGTGACTGAGATGAGATGACACCTTATTGACACATCTCACGGTATCTAATTGCCTCTTATTTCTTTAGAGGAAATTTAGGATTCCCCTCTCAGTTACTTTTTTTAAAATTGGGAAATATGACAACAAATTTCATCTTGGATATAACTGAATATTGTTCCTTTTGAATTTTGAATGATTTAAAATAGCATAGGTACCTGGATCCTGGATGAAGGATGAGCAAGAAATATTGGTTTTTTTAAAAAAATAAAAATAACAATGGCATGGTTAGTTGAGATTTACCCCCTTTAAGAACCAGTGCTTTTCTGTATCTGACTTTAAAAATTATTATTATTTAAAAAAATAAAATAAAATAAAAAATAAGAATTATTATTATTTAAAATTATTATTGAAATATAGTTGATTTACAATGTAGTTTCAGGTGTACAGCAAAGTGACTCAGTTATTCATATGTATATAAATATATATATTCTTTTTTTACATTCTCTTTCATTATAAGTTATTATACTGAGTATAGTTCCCTGTGCTATGTCCTCATTATCAGCTTTTCCTCTGGCTAGATTTGCGAAACAGGTTTGTTGTCTCAAATCATATTACCTTTTATTTTTTAGTAGAAGAAAACTATTTGCTACAGAAGAGTAAAGGTATAAGGAAATGTGAAAATTCCTTAGTTCTTGACAAAACTGGGTGAAGGATCTTTCAATAGAACACTTATGTGATTCACACTCAATGCATATTAAGGAAGAGTTGATCAGTTCCTCCCAAGTGTACTCATGAGGCTATTGGTTTGAAATGTCCTATTGATCTTTTGCCATTATTTTGAAATGTGTCTATACATATTAACTATTCAGTTAAGGAGTGAAATGTTGTTTGGCCTCTAAATCATGTCTGACTCTTTTGCAACCCTATGGACTGTATCCCACTAGGCTCTTCTGTCCATGACATTTTTTCCCATGCAAGAATACTGGAGTGGGTTGCCATTTCCTTCTCCAAGGGATATTCTCAACCCAGGGATCGAACCCACATCTCCTGCATTGGCAGGGGGATTCCTCACTGCTGAGCCAGCAGGAAAGCCCTTGAATGAAATGAAGCCCTCCTAAACTGGAGGTGGGAGAAATTTAAGGGAAATAACCATGAAGTCTGGGTTAGAACTTAAAGCCCAACCAAGAAAGCAGAACTTTCATATATAGCCTCCTAAATAACACACAGGTCTATCTGGGGTCATTATGAGTTGTGAAGACTGTGACATAGTGTCTAGGAGACAGTAGGTAATTCAGGATGGAAGAATGTTGATTAATTGGGTATAAGAACTTGGGGACTCTGGACTCTCTTTTAACAAGCTTCCTATCGCCACAGAATGAGCCCATACATGCAGGAGAGTACAAAAACCAGTTAAACCCAAATGAGTGGGCCACATTCTAGAAGGCAACTTTAAAAAAAAAAAAAAACTTATAATTGCAATATATATCTCATTATTGCATAGAAAAATAATTAGTTCTTCAAGCTTAAAAGCAAAGATAATTTGTCTTATTGTCCTTTGAGTTCCAGAAATCCAGAGTAACAGAATTACATATTTCTAGGCTGGATTTTTTGCCCACTGAACACTGCAGATGACTTCATCTGATAAGATCCATCCTGTGGCTGCCTCTAAACCTGGAGGAATAGATTGACCCTGACCGGCGGCTTTTGATGTGTTAGAAATACATCCTTTCACCATCTGTTATTCCAAAACCAATGCCTTGTCAAAATATTGATTGGGAGTGCATGTCTTAAGATTGTCCAGAGTGATTTTTTATAAGATTGGAGAGCTTGTGGGTGGGGGAGTTTTATTAAGGGGAAAATGAGTCAACTGAGAGTATGTAGGACAGATAATTCTGAACTAGAAAACTGATCATTTATTCAGTAACCACTCATTGAAAGTTTCCTCTGTGCCAAGCATGGTGCTTGGCATCATGATTGGAAGCACTGCAGTGAACAAAACAAAAGTCCCCATTCCAATGAAAGCATCAGTTTAATAGGGGCAGTGGACCAGGACTGTTTAAGATAGCTGACAGTGACATAAAGAAGAGAAAGCAGGGTATATGATAGCCTCTGAGGTCCAGTAGGGTGATCCTAGAGAGTCTCTGAAGAAATGACTTGGAGTTGAGATCCTACCTAGAAGCAATACACGACCATTTCAAATCTGCGGGATAGCGTTTCAGGCTAAAAAGAAGAGCAAAGGCAGAGACCCTAGGATTGGAGTAGACCTATGCTTGAAGAGCAGAATACATGGAAGAAAAATAAAATCTTTTAAGTGGAAGGAATAATAAGAAGAAAAATTATTTGTGGACTATAGGGATAATCTGAAAGACTCATAGCAATAAACATCGTTGACCAAAAACTTGAATTTAGAATAGAAAGGGTCATTTAGGGACTTTATCCAAAGAAAACAAGACTTAAGACATGCTGCCCCAAATCTTCAAAGGAGCAAAACCCAAAGGTGAGTATGAGGTGGTCACAACTTAGGTAGCAAGGCTTGTCCTGGGAGCTTGCAAGCAGGTTTGAAGGCAGAAGGTGTCCTTCAGCCAGCTTGAAAAGTCAGTATGTCAGGAGCCAGATGAGTGATGTTGGCTCTGGCCATCCAAACCACGGAGGAAAGGAGGGCCCTGGAGAGAATCAGGGGAAGGGCTGAGGACAGATGGGCATCAGAGGGGGTGGGGCTGAGGCATGTCAGTGTTACCACATCAAAAAGCAGAGGAAGCTTTCCACTTGGGGGAAGCCTGTGGCTTGTTTGACCATCTGTAGATAACCTCAAACAGGAACTCCTAGCTACAGCATGACACAGCCCTCCTTCCTCTTTTTTTAAGGCTATGGCACTTCTCCCTGCCCCATTCTTTCCCAACTGGGAGTGACATTAGGAACGAGGAAATGCTTGCAGGGGTTTCTGTGGAGCGACAGGTCCAGAATTGTAATTCAAGTGACACAGGACACATGACGGGTGGCTTTCCCCCTTGTTATTTGAGCACCTCTGGAAATGTTAATAGATTCTAAAGTTTAGAATGGTAACCAGTCCAGTACTGGTATAACCTGAAGGTCTTGCCTTCTTTCAGCTCTTCATTTTCTCCCATTTAAGCAGTGAGAGAGTTCCATGATATGGTTGCAAATTCTCTCTAGTGCCAGCATCCTCAGTTTCAAAATGTGTCTGTGTTGTATATCAAAGAGGAGACTATCAAGATAGCGAAATGACAACCTATACATTGGGAGAAAATATTTGAAAATTATATATCTGAAAATGATCTAGTATCTGTAATATATAAAGAAAGTTTGCAACTCAACAACTAAAGGACAAATAGCTCAATTCAAAAATAGGCAAATGGCTGAAATAGACATTTCTTCATAGAAGAAATGCAAATGGCAAAAAAAAAAAAAACAGATGAAAAGTTGCTCAACATCGTTAGTCATAAGTCACAAATCAAAACGAAAGTGAGATGGCATTTCACACCCATTACAATGGCTATTATTAAAAAGAGAGAGAATAGAAAAAGTTGGTAAGGATGTAAAAAACTGGAATCCTTTACATTGCTGGTTGGAATGTAAAAATGATACAGCTACTATGGAAAACAGTTTGGTGATTCTTCAAAAAGCTAACATAAAATTACCATGTGAACCAGCAATTCCGCTACTATGTATTTACCCCCAAAGAATTGAAAATAGATATTCAAACAAAATTTATATACTCGTCATAGCACTATTCACCATATCCAAATGGTGGAAATAACCCAAATATCTATCAGCTGATGAATGGGGCAGCAAAACGTGGTCTATCCATACACTGGAATTTTATCCAGCCATAAGAAGGAGTGAAATATAATACTAATACATGCTAAATTGTAAACATGGATAAGCCTTAAAAATATTAAGTGAAAGAAGTTAGACACAAAGGGTCACATATTATCTGATTCCACTTATATGAAATATTCAAAATGGGTAAATACTGAGTTGGCCAAAAAGTTTGTTTGGGTTTTTCCATAACACCTTACTGGAAAACCCAAAGAAACTTCTTGGCCAACCCAATACATGGAAACAGAAAGTATATTGGTGGTTGCCAAGGGTGGGGGGAAGAGAGAGCAAGAGTGACAGTTTCATGCGTGCATGGTTTCCGTTCTTTGCAGTGATGAAAATGTTCTGAAAATAACTAGAGATGTTGGTTGCACAACCCTGTGAATGTATTGAATGCTACTAAATTGTCCATTTTAAAACTGGTTTATTCTACGCTATGTGAATTTTGCCTCCATTTAAAAAAAATATGGGAGCCAGGGAGAAAGGAACTGAAATTCTGTGTATAGCCTGTGTGGATACCTGATTGGCAATAGCAAACAAAGTGAGTAAGCTATTTCAGCTGATGAAATAGATTCATCCTTCAGTGTTAACTGCAAACAAAGCCCCTTGCCACTGTAGGCAAGGTAGTGAAGTGGTCAAGCTCATCCCATTTATGGTCAATAGGACAGGAGTATGTCTAAAATGAGGGCTCAAGAATTGGTAGATCATGATCCAGATTAAACCCAATGTATGCATTTTCCCCCTCCCCCATATATATACATGTGTCCATTCTCCCCCCAACTCCCCCCCCTTTTTTTAAATATTTGTTCATTTATTTAATTTGGCTGTGTTGGGTCTTAGCTCATGGGGGCTTCTCTGGTTCTGGCACATGGGCTTCAGAGCACTCAGGCTCAGTGGTTGCCCTGTAGCATGTGGGATCTTAGTTCCCCCACCAGGGATCAAACCCACGTCCCCTACATTGGAAGCAGGATTCTTAACCACTGAACCACCAGGGAAGTCCCCAGATATGTTTTCATTATCCCATGCCAGACCGTTATTCATTAAACCAGAAGTTAAAATTGAGCTTTCATAAAGATCCAGTGTTCCAGGTTTTCTAGAGAAGAAAACCTGACCTTCCAGTGACCCTGGTCTCACATTACTCCATGGTAAGAATCAGCCGGGCTGGACAGAGAGTGCCACCGTTAGACTGGCCAAGGGCTGTTTCTCTCCTCCCTTCATATTACCTGCCAGGAAGTTCACCCTCCTCTTCCGCATCCCACCCTGGCACATTTCACCTTTAATCCTCTTTTAAAAATTTTGTTTACAAAGTCTCCCATTAAGACATAAGTCTGCCTTGCGTAAGAAGAGAGCAAATGTCCGAAGGGCAACAATTTGTTCTTGAGGCCAAGAAGGGGGTACAGGAAAAAATCTCTTATTTGAGGGTGGGATGAGGGCAGAGGGCAGAAGCCCAGATCCTAAGATACCACCAGACTGGTGGCAGAATCCAGGCTGAGGCGGGGAGAGGTTTGCCAGCGGGCAGAGATGGGTGAGCACAAAGGTTTCTCCTCACTGCAGCACTGCTACCTTTCTGCGCATTTTGCAACCTTCCCCGGGGCGGCCCGCCTTCTCAGCCTGGCTTGGGTGGCCAGCCTTTGAAGAGACAGTGTCCCGCATGGCTGACTCTTGGATGAGTTTTGCCTCCTGGACTGCCACTTCATCATACGAGCCTGGTAAAGCCAGATTCCAAAAAGCCCAGCTCTCAGAATCCTGGCAGATTGTGACAACAGCACCTGTTGTTATGTAACCTACCACCTGTGGGATCTGGCTTTTATTTTTAAGTTTCTTTTTTTTTCTTCCCCCACCTAAACACAACGTGGAAGAAGCCAGAGTTGGGACAGCCATCTCAGGCTCTGGAAGTTCAATTTTCCTCCATACAATGGCAAGGGACTACTCCAAATTCAGGTAATAACCAATTAGAGGCAGAAAAAAATGACGAAAAGTGACTCAGGGTTTCTTGTGACTGTTCCTAGTCCCACACAAAATTTCTAGACTTTATAAAAGCCTTTGTGAGAGTGGGCTGAACTGTTTTTCTTAATGGAGAAATTTCCAGATGCCTGCTAGTGGCAGCTGCCTCAAAGCTCAAATGGTGACTTTGAGTTTGATCTGATAAAGCTCTTTGTTGGACTTTATTCACTCTCTTGATTTTCAGTAGGAACATTTGCTCTTGTCTCTTGAGATATTGTTCTGTAGGGCATTACAGTAAATTTTTGTTGTTGTTCAGTTGCTCAGTTGTGTCCAACTCTGTGACCCATGGACTGCAGCACCCCAGGCTTCCCTGTTCTTCCCTATATCCCAGAGTTTGCTCAAACTCATGTCCATTGAGCCAACGACACCATCCAACCATCTCATCCTGTGTCATCCCCTTCTCCTCCTGCCCTCAATCTTTTCTAACATCAGGGTCTTTTCCAGTGAGTCGGCTCATCACATCAGGTGGCCAGTGTTGGAGCTTCAACATCAGTCCTTCCAATGAATATTCAGGATTGATTTCCTTTAGGACTGGCTAGTTTGATCTTGCTGTCCAAGGGACTCTCGAGAATCTTCTCCAGTACCACAGTTTGAGAGCATCAGTTCTTCAGTGTTCAACCTTCTTTATGGTCCAACTCTCCCATCCATCCATGACAACTGGAGAAACACATACAACATCTGAACATCCTTTGCTGAACATACAACATAAGGTGCTAGATGAATTCAGCCTCCTTGAACTCTATGGCTAGACTCTGTAAGGAGGAAATGAGTTGTGGTTTTGTCGATTTTAATGGGGAGGCAGCAGTGGGAAATGATGAATGAGCTTGGACAAGTCACTTTACTTCTGAGAGTTTCTATTTTCTTATCTGTAAAATGTGACTTTGTGATATTGGTTGAAATAAATTAGATAATCCCATGCAAACAACCCAGCTTGGTGCCTGGCATATAGTTGGTGCTCATATGTTTGCTGCTGTTATTGTCCTAATTAAGTCTAAAAGTTGTGAGGCAAGACCTGGAAGAGACCATGTCAGTGAGAATAAGGTCTTAGGATCTACCCAAATGATAATGCCTCCTTTTAGAGTAGTTTGAAGCTAAAGTTGACTGGAAGCTACAAGTAGAGTTGAGTTGTGAAGGGAAGACTTTGTTTCTTTTGGATCCCAGAGATCTCTTCCTGGCTTAAATCTTCAATGCCCGCCAGCTACCATGTGCCAGGCCCATTCTCCAGCAACCTTTCTGCAGACCTGGCTAAAGTTGTCTCTGATAAAAACGATTCCTCCAGGTTCCCTGGAGAAAGAGGACTTTGGACCCAGCAAGGTGTCATGCTTTTGATCTCTGAGACCCTCCTGATGGCTCAGAAAAGAAAGCAATGAGCAAGGCATATCTGGGCCAGCAGGAAATGTCCTTCACAGGAGAACACATGATTTCTAAGATGGGTGGTGTCACCTCTCCAGAGGTTCCGTCTTCTGTTTGGCTGATACTAGGGAGATGCAGTCTTCATGACCCTCTGTCTGCCTGGGTAGTAAAGCTCTCTGGAACCCCCTCCTCTGACTACCAGCTTATGTTGGATCCAGAGGGCTTCTTCTAGGCTTTGTGAACCAAAAAATAAAATGGTAGTCATTTCTCAAAATTGTCTGGGAAATGATTAACCTCTTTCCTTTGATCCTTACCCACTTGTGGGAAGACAATCAAGTAGCCAGGGTGGAGAACATATTCTAGTATTTCCGACATTGCTAAGGTAAACAGTGGGAGGAATTCAGCTGCTAGAGTGGTTAACTATGGCTATATGGAGGGTTAGAAGCTGTGTGTGTGTGTGTAACTTCTGTAAGCATAGAGAGCTATTGGAGCAAAAAAAGAAAACATGGCAATTTCCTCTTTTTCTTTCCTCTCTCTCTTTTTTTTTTTACAGGCCTGAATTTCCTGCTGCTATTCATAGAGATGCTTTTTATCTTTAACTTCTTGTTTTCCCCACTTCCAACCCCGGCACTGATCTGCATCCTGACCTTCGGAGCTGTCATCTTCCTGTGGTTGGTTAACAGACCTCAGCCCGCCTTGCCTCATGTTGATCTGAACAAGCAGTCGGTGGGAATTGAGGTAACATGCCAGTTGCCTTTGCAGTTTGTCAGCCTTCATGGAACACAAACTGTAACTCAAGACCTCAGCAGAGGTAGTAAAGGAGACTGGGAGTAGTGTGGGAAAGTAAGCCTTTTTGATTAGCAAAAATAAGCAGAAAATCTACAAGTTGAAAGTTCTAGTAATGGTACATTTTTGTTTTTAATGAAATAACAGATTTTACTGATTTTATGATGCCAAAAATCTAGATGTGGGATTGGCAAACTATTGCATGCAGACAAAATTCACCTTTCACTGTGTGAGCAAGCTAAGAACATTCTTTATATTTTTCAAGGGATATGTAAAAAGAATAAAAGAAAAGGCTAGATCATATGTGTTCCACAAAGCCTAAAGTATTTACCATCTAGCCCTTTGCAGGAACACGTTGCTGACCCACAATCTAGATGATAGAGTCAGTACTCTGCGGACAGAAGAATATTTTCATTGAGAAATACCATGTCTAAGAATGGTAAAAAAAAAAAAAAAAAAAAAAAAGTTATTGAATTCAATTCCAGCTTTGAGTTAATAGTCTCTCTTAAAACTGACAGACATTGAACTGGGTTTCTCCCCTCAATTCTTTGACATTTTAGCAAATCATACCACTTCCTATATCTCTGAACTAAGGGATAGTGCCACGAATTTTCTCTCATGATTTTTCATCTTCAAACCTTTTCAGAGAAAAAAGCATTAAAGTTAACCCTTTCTGATCTTGTTACAAACTCTGTGCTTCTAGTTGGGAATCTGATTCCAAGTTGCCTCCACCACCCTTCGTTTTATTTGGAAGATTGTCATCAGCAACTTCCTGTCCCTATAATCCCGATACTTCAGGCTGCATGTCTTTTCAATCATCCCTTTCCCCTGACTGTTGGTTTCCCCTCGGGAACTTCAACCCACTGAAATCTGACCTTTATCACTACCATCCCCTCAGACTTCTCTGCATCACTCATAGTCTAACTTCTAAATTCAGTGATTCACAACAAGGTGCTACTCTACAGTACAGGGAACTAGAGTCGATTTTCTGGCATAAACCATAGTGGAAAAGAATATTAAAAAGAATGTATATATATGTATAACTGAGTCATTTTGCTGTGCATCAGAAGTGAATACTACATTGTAAATCAAGTATACTTCAATAAAGAATAGATTAAAAAAATAAATTCAATGATTCTTCCTCTCAGTTGACTTGACACTTCCTTCTTGAAACTTCCTTTGCATTTCATCATATCCTTCGGTGAGATTTCTGCCTAATTCCAAGGTAGTCTTTCTTTGTTACTTAGATTCTTTCCTCTCTTTATTCTAGAGTTTCAATCTCACCATCTTTTGATTCCTCTGAAGCAAAGGCTGGCAAACTTGTTCTGTGAAGGCCAGATAGTGAAGAGGTTAGGCTTTGCAGACCACATGGGTTGTGTTGCAACTATTCAACTCTGCTGTTACACTGTGAAAGCACCAAGAGATATGTAAATGAGGGCAGGGTTGTGTTCCAATAAAACTTTATTTAAAAACTGGCTAGCCATGTTTGGCCCCAAATATAGTCTGCTAATCCCTGCTTTCAATCCTCACAGCTTTTGAGAAAACCTCCCTCTAATATGATATGAATATGTACCTGAAAGGCTATGACACCCAAATCTGACCTCTCTTTTGAGTTCCAGTCCACCTCAGTGGCACTTGAGTACCTCAGGCTCCACACATCTCTTTATTGCTTGTCTTCTCCCTTCATACCGACGTGCACACACACACACTCTTGCATACACACCTGCACACTTTCCTGCGTCCCCTCCCGCTCTAACTCAGTTAAATGCATCTCTGCTTACCCAGTTGCCAAAAGTTGAATCATCTTTCATTCTTCCTCAATGCTGTCTATGTAAGTAGACATCAAGACCCCATCTTTCTTTCCTAGAAATAGAACTTTGCTTTTGATGTCTTGACTTAACGTGACATCTGATGGAAATCTTCCCTGATGCTCCAGATTAAGTCAGATCTTTTGTTAGAGTATCATGGGTTATCTTGGACTTTTATAGCTGCTATCTTGGTAGTCACTTACAGTTTTGAATGCCTATTTAATTGATGGCAAGTCTTCTCTAACTTTCATGAGGGTTGAACCGTACCTCTAGCTCCTACGGTAGCTCCAGGATATCTAGATCAGGACTGGATCCTAAAGTTCCAGATGACATTTCTAGACCTATCCTTAGCTATGCCCTCATTCTCAAATATCCTGTTCTTGAGCTGCCCATCAGAATCTGCAGTGTGTTTTCTTGCCTTCTTTTTTTTAAGTTGAAGCACAGTTGATTTACAATACTGCATTAGTTTCAGGTGAAACACATAGTGATTTTTTTTTTTTTGCAGATGATATTCCACTATAGGTTATTACAAGATACTGGGTGTAATACCCTGTGCTATACAGTAAATCCTTGTTGCTTCCTCTGCATCTTTATTCAGGCTATTCCTTCACTCTGAACTGTTCTCCTTTCCCTACATTCTATGAAACTACATATTTTTGGTAAATGCTTACTGCCTTCAAAGTCTCTATTGAAAAATTATTTCTTCTCTGTAGGCTTTCTGCTTGATTCAGTATTGGTTACTTCATTCATCTCCCCAAACATATGTTGTTATTACAGTGTGTACATCACGGTATTATATTTGCATGTTTTCCCCTTCTCGTCCTACCCCAGCTCCCAAAACTCTCATTTATGTGGCGCTCATGGGCAGATCCCCTGGAGAAGGGAAAGTCTATCCACTCCAGTATTCTGGGATGGAGAATTCCGTGAACTGTATAGTCCATGGGGTTGCAAAGGGTCAGACAAGACTGAGCACTTTCACTTTCACTTCAGTTTCACGGGCAGTAGTTTTGTCTTAACTCACTTTGTGGTTACAGTATTTGCACAGTGCCTTGAACATAGTATGCATTTGATAGATGTTTAAACTTAATATGAATTTTTTATAAAAGGGCTTCCCTGGTGGCTCAGATAGTAAAGAATCTGCCTGCAATTCAGGAGACCTGAGTTCAATCCCTGGGTTGAGAAGATTCCCTAGAGGAGGGCATGGGAACCCACTTCAGTATTCTTGCCTGGAGAATTCCATGGACAGTGGAGCCTGGCAGGCTATACAATCCATGGGGTCACAAAGAGTCGGACACAACTTAGCAATTAAGCCCAGCACAGCACATAACTATAATCTTGTCTCGTGTGTGTGTGTGTGTGTGTGTGTGAGTGCATATGCATATACCTAGGGAGGTGCAGGTAAATTACCAAAAACATAACTGCGACAATCTCTGGGTTTCTCTGATATGAAGATACCACAATTTTGAGACTTAAAAAAATTGATTGACTGAATACTAAAAGGGTCATCAGTGTGACCTCAATAGTCAGTATTTCTGTTCTTTTCAACTCAGTCCATACAGGTTTGGAAAGGGTGGGGGAAAACTCAGGCTTGACCTAAACTCAGTCTTGTGTCTTAGGGAGGAGCCCGGAGAGGCACTTGCCAGAAGGACAATGAGCTGATACGCAACTACTTCTCGGATGCCAAGACGGTATATGAAATCTTCCAAAGAGGACTTGCTGTGTCTGGTAAGCCTGGCTGTTTCCCCTGGCCTGTAAGACCAAGGTGGGCTCTTGTTCCCCACCTCTCCTTCCCTGTCTCACTTCTAAAACTTTGTTTAAATGTGGTGCCCCAAGAAGAATTAAAAATACAGCATGGCAGGGACATGAGCAGAGGATCTGGGTGTGTGCCGAAAGCTGTGTAGCAGGACAGACTTGGGCTTGAAACCCAATTCCTCTGTTGCCAGCTGTGTGACTGCACAAACCATTTGCCTCTCTGAATCTGGTTCTCATTTAATACAAGGAGAACTTCCTGGCCAAGTGGTTGTTAAAGAGCTAACAGTAGAAAAATATTTTGGTTAATCCACTAGTACATTTGTTTAGGAGGATGTGTTTCATAAATGTAGTTCCCTGTGTTATAGAATCTGAGCCAGAATTAGCATCCAGGCCTCCTGACTTTTTACCTTGACCTTGCCCCTAGTATCATACTGCTGGACCTTGTTGCTGCTTTTAGTATCACAGAAGGTAATTGTCTTTTGGACTTTCCTAGAAGCATTATCCCATGACCTTTGGTAGGTTCATTTCCAATGAATGAAAGAAGTGCATAAAGGTTCAGTACTTCTATCTGGTGTCATTGAACACAATGCTGGGTATACCAGCTTCCTTTCAAAATCAACGGACTTATAACTCTCCCTATAATTTTTTTTATGTTTATTTAATTTATTTATTTGGCTGCATCAGGTCTTAGTTATGGCATGTGGGATCTGGTTCCCTGACCAGGGATCAAACCCAGGCCCCCTGCTTTGGAATTAAGGTATCTTAGCCACTGGACCACCAGGGAAGTCCCACTCTCCTTTTAACTTTTTTTCTTTGGGGTGATACTCTGTCCAGGCAGAGATTTACCTATGTGACTTTTTGTCCTCCATGTCCCTTCTGCCTTTTAACTATGACTATGGAAATATTTAATAGCCAATTCCTGTTGGGTACTAACTATAGTACTGCATGGATAGCATCTACTTATTGTCTTACACCTCAGGGATTAGTTGTCATACACCTCCATTTAAAAGTTTTATTTATTTATGACTGTGCTCAATCTTCACTGATGCTCGCGGGCTTTCTCTAGTTGCCTCGACAGGGGGTTACTCTGTGTTGTGGGGTGCAGGCTTCTCGTTGCAGTGGCTCCCCTCGTTGTGGAGCAGGGACTTTAGAGTGTGCAGGCTCGATAGTTGTGGTGCCCTGGCTTAGCTGTCACCAGGCATGTGGTATCTTCCTGCACCAGGGATCAAACCTGTGTCCCCTGCATTGACAGGTGAATTCTTAACCACTGGACAAACAGGGAAGTCCAACCTCATTTTTTAAAGTGAGGAAATAGAGACTCAGAGGTTCAGGAATATTTTCAATATTTCCTGACTCTAGTTCAGGAAAATATTCCTGAACTAGAAAATGTTGATGCTGATACTGAAATCTAAGTCTCTGTCTAGATTATTTTATTTTATGTCAGCTCTTAAGTGTTTTGTAAAGATTGTTGTTCCTCAAGACAATGAAGGTTGATATTGTAAAGAAAGCTTCTATCCAAAGGTTCCAGAGTGGACTGTACTTGGTATTTCTGGCTCCACATCAGTACTGATTTAGATTTCCATCCACATAACAAACAAAAACAAACCAACTGCTAGTTTCTTTACTTATTTGGCAACTTAAGATAGTATATAGCTAATATGATAGACTTTCCTTTGAGATTTTCCACTTTTTGAAGTTTTCTTCACTGTGCATGAATTGTTATTGGAACTAGATACAAGTCATTCAGCACACAACATGTGGTACATAGGACACACCTTCATTTAGAAATTTTTTTCAATGGTAAATTAAAACTAAACAGATAAATTGGCTTCTTGTGTAAGTAGGCATGAAAAATCCAACCTATTTCCATAGAAAAATGACACATCTGCTTACAACTGGGATGGAATACATCATCCCTAACCTCTATCTTTATAGGGTTCCCAGGTGGCTCTAGTGGTCAAGAACACACCTGTCAATGCAAGAGACTTAAGAGACATGGGTTTGATCCATGGGTTAGGAAGATCTCCTAGAGGAGGGCATGGCAACCCACTCCAATATTCTTGCCTGGGAAATTTCCATGGACAGAGAAGCCTGGCAGGCTATGGTCTACAGGGTTGTAAAGAATTGGAAACAACTGAAGCAACTTAACACAAACACACACAACCTCTATCTTTAATCCCTACCCAGTAGATGGTCCATGTTGAGAATCACCTGCATACATGTGTGCTAAGTTCCTTCAGGTGTGTCTGATTCTGTGTGACCCTAGGGATTGTAGCCTGCCAGGCTCCTCTCTCAGATAATCCAGGCAAGAATACTGGAGTGGGTTGCCATGCCCTTCCTCTGGGGAGAATTACCTGCAGATAGTGTTTAAAATATAGATCCTCTGTCTCCACTTTGTTTTACTGAATTGGAATTCCAGATAGTTGCTGTTCAGTCGCTAAGTTCTGTTCAACTTTTTGCAATCCCATGGACTTTGCACTCCCAAGTACATCAGGCTTCTCTGTCCTTCACTATCTCCCAGAGTTGGCTCAAATTCATGTACATTGAGTCAGTGATGCCATCCAACCATCTCATCCTCTGTCGTTGCCCCCTTCTCCTCCAAATATGAATTTTAAACAGAGCTTTACAAGGGCTTTGTGTGCCACAGTCTCAACTCTACCTAGCTTAGGGCCCCAATTTTGCTGAGAAGTTGTTAATGGGTGGATTCTTTATAGATGGCCATATCTTAGAACAGAAGATCTAAGTTGATTAAATTAATCAAAGGCTAGGCTATTGCCTAGTCAGGACTTTGGCTAATCAAACTGAAGCTGATTAGGGCACAGAGTTTAATGAAACCCCAGTTGGTACCCCCTTGGGCCAATTATTTGACTTATTCCTTGATCATGGGCCTTTGCTCGTATTTTTATCCATAGGGAAGTGATAAGAACAAGAAATATAGTTTTTCTCACCCTTATCAACTCTGCCACTTAATAAATGAGCATGAAGTTGCTCAAGTAACCTGAGCTGTAATACATGGAACTCTGTTCAATGTCATGTGGCAGCTTGGATGAGAGGCGAGTTTGATGGAGGATGGATAGGTGTATATATGTATGGCTGAGTCCCTTCGCTGTTCACCTTAAGCATCACAACATTGTTAATCGGCTGTACCCCACTACAAAATAAAAAGCTTTAAAAAAAAAACAACCCTGAGCTTTCTAACCAACTGTCCTCACCCCCAGCTCCTACCACCCCTCCCAATCCAGTTATTTCATTTAAAATACTCTTTTCTAAGAAAATACTCTAACTTTAAAATGACCAATTTGAAAGTATGTATTGTAGCATTATTGGAGGTGTCAATTTTGGAAACAATCTCCATGCCCAAAATGAGATCAATTCAGCTATACACTAGAATCCTTCACTACTTGACCATAATAAGGTCATTAAAATCTCTATAGAGAAGAAATAATAACAGGAATATTTGTATAAAATGGGGGAAGAAAGCAGGATACCAAAATATATATGTGGAGTGAACATAACCTTGAAACTATCAAAGCAAACACTTAATATCAGTCTCGATAATGGTGTCTATGTGACAAGATTATTGATGACTTGTATTTTAATTTTTTGTCTGTTTTTATGAACATATTTTTTTACTGTGCATATATGTTAAGTCGCTTCAATCATGTCTGACTCTGTGGCCCTGTGGACTGTAGCCCGCCAGTCTTCTCTATCCAAGGAATTCTCCAGGCAAGAATACTGGAATGGGTTGCCAAGCCCCTTTTTTATTGTAGGGAAACTCAGTCCAAGATTACCCAATACAGGTTTTTTGTGTTCACTTGTAGGTTTTTGCTTGTTCACGTCATGTGGTCTAGTCCATATTCATGGCTTTCCCCAAATGCCTGTTACCATGGAGGTCACATATTCCAACATGGAGCCACCCCTGTTTTTCAGCATTTCCTAAATGTTGCAGATGCAGTTTTCAAGGCTCTCTCTGTCTTTGAGAACTGAGTACTTACCACTTTTGCATTTCCTTGGTACGTAAGAGAAAATTTCGTCCTTACTGGATTTGTCCTTTGTGTCTTGTCTCTTCCTAACCTCCTTTTACTTTCTCTGGTCCAAAGAATTTGCAACTAGAGCTGACTTTCTCTTAAAATTATGTTTTTAGACAATGGGCCTTGCTTGGGATATAGAAAACCAAACCAGCCCTACAGATGGCTGTCCTACAAACAGGTAAGTCAGGCCCATGGTTTTGGATAAGTTCTTTTGCTTATGTGGTATCCTGAGCTAATTTATTCTCTCTGGAGTCTTGATTGCTTTTTTTTTTTTCTCTCTCTCTCTCTACCTCTCTCTTTTGTAGGTGTCTGATCGAGCAGAGTACCTGGGCTCCTGTCTCTTGCATAAAGGATGTAAACCGTCACAAGACAGCTTTGTTGGCATCTTTGCTCAGAATAGGCCAGAGGTAACTGTGCTGAAATTAACTGAAAGAAATGAGTCAGGGCCAAGTCTAAAGACTTTAAACCCTACCCCAAATCCAGCACTCTGATGCTTGATAAGGACTTATGAAAGCTGTTTAAAGACCTCAGACTCCTTAAACATTGTTCCAGTTGAAAGAGTTATAGTGCATGGCCTCTTTAATCCTGGTTGAATGTCTGGTGCTATTTGCTAGGTGACTGGGCTTCTCTCATGTGTTGCCAGTTTTGTGTCATTTTAAGCCAGTCTGTCATATGAGGAAAATAAGGCAACTGTGAGGGGACTGGCACATAAGAGCTTGAGGATGACGTGGAAAGGGGTGAATTGGTTTTAGAAGTTGAACTTGCACATTGTCCCTGAACTAGTAACCAAGGCATCCACTTCTCCTGAGACCAGCTGTAGCCATCTTTCCACAGTGAGTTGAAAGCAGATTTGAGACATTGCAATGATTGGAATTAAGCTTATCTCCAAGTTCAAGTGAAGTCATTAGGCCCAATATCCTCAGAGAAAAACCTTTGTGTGTTTTGGAATACTTGCATGACATACACTTACCCAAGCCAGTTGTTTAACTGAAAATCCAAGGCGGGGGCAGACCTGGCTGCGCTTCTGGGTGCCTCTATATCCTTCATCTTCCCTTAACCCAGCCTTGGAGATATCCTTGACTCTAGTTCAGGAACTTAATACCAAACCTGGTATCTATTAGGGCTGCCATAAAAAAAAAAATACCACAGACTGGTGCTTAAACAACAGAAATTAATTTTCTCACAGTCCTAGAGTCTGTTCAAGATCTCCAGTTCAAAGTCAAGGTGTCAGCAGGTGTGGTTTCTCCTGAGGCCTCTCTTCTTGGCTTGCAGACAGCTGCCTTCTTGCTGTGTCCTCACTTGATGTTTTCCTCTGCCACCCCCAGGGTGTCTTCCTCTTCTTATCAGGACAGTAGTTATGTTGGATCAGGGTCCCATTCTTATCAGCTCTGTGCTATACTATGCTTAGTCACTCCCTCATGTGTGACTCTTTGTGCCCCCATGGACTGTAGCCCACCAGGCTCCTCTGTTCATGGAATTCTCCAGGCAAGAATACTGGAGTGGGCTGCCATGTCTTCCTCCAGGGGATCTTCCCAACCCAGGGATCAAACCCAGGTCTCCCACATTGCAGGTGGATTCATTACCATCTGAGCCACCAGGGAAGCCTGAGGATACTGGAGTGGGTAGCCTATCCCTTCTCCAGGGGATCTTAACCAACCCAGGAATGGAACCAGGGTCTCCTGTGTTGCAGGCACATTCTTTACCAGCTGAGCTTTATGATCTCGTTTCACCTTAATTCTTTTTAAAAGGCGCTATCACCAAAAACAATTGCCTTGGTGTTAGGGCTTCGACATGAATTTAAGGGGGAACATAATTCAGTTCATAACGACATTTAAGACCCATGATTATCAGGTTCTGACCTATCAGCCCAATTCCTCTCACTCTTTATGCTTTCTTATGTATATGTAGTGATGTCATGCAATCCTGCTTTGTTCATTCACTTCCTTCGTCCTTTTCTGCCTCCATCTCCATAACCAAATCCTACCTGTCCTTCAGCTACTGCTACTAAGTCACTTTAGTTGTGTCCGACTCTGTGTGACCCCATAGACAGCAGCCCACCGGGCTCCTCCGTCCATGGGAGTTTCCAGGCAAGAGTACTGGAGTGGGTTGCCATTGCTTCTCTCTGTCCTTCAGAGCCCTGCCCAATTTCCATCACTTTTCCCAAAGTAGTTCCAGATAGCCTTACCCCACCCCTGAGAATGACTCTGTTTCCTTAAGACTCCCTAATGCTTTCTGTAACTCTTATGGATAGAACTTATTACACTCTACCTTTGTTTTATAGTTGTCTCTGCACCCACCTTATCTCCTTTATTTAATTATATTTTATAGCATCAGCAATGGCAGTCCCTAAAGCATCACAAAAAAGAAGAGATTTGAGGGGGCTTCCCTGATGGTCCTGTGGTTAAACCTCTGTGCTTCAAATGCTGGGAGTCTGGGTTCCATCCCTGGTCAGGGAACTAGATTTCACAAGCCACGACTAAAGATTCTTTCTTTTAACACAGAGCCGCCAAATAAGCATTTGTTGACTAAATGACTGAATTAACATACTTCCTCGTCAAAGCATATGCTAGTCCTTATTTGAACATCTCTCCATACAGTGGGTCATCTCTGAGTTCGCTTGTTACACGTACTCCATGGTATCTGTGCCCCTGTATGATACCTTGGGAGCAGAAGCCGTCATATACATCGTCAACAAGGGTAAAACTTTACTATTACATTTTAACTTGATTCTTTCTTGATGCTGAGTAGTTCCTCATTATTGGATTTTGTTAACAGAATGCTGTGATCAGAAAAATGCTCAAGTCTCTCTTGTCCTGTAGCACCTAGGATATAATTTAGAGGGAAGTTACAAAAAGCCCATGAGTCAGGGATATACTTAGAAGTTTCAATGAAATGCTTCAAGGTGGCGTAATATGCCAATATAGTTTGGCAGTGAGCTATTTTCACTGGCCACCCTGGATGAAAGGCCATAGAGTGAGTGAATAAATCACTTAATTGACAGTATCACTATGAAACTACTGGTTTAATTTCCTACTCTTGTAAATCAAAGTGAGTATAGTTCACCAGCGTGTACCAGTGTCCATGGTGAGCCTGTAGACAAAATGACTATTGCTAGGGAAACAAGTTCAAGTTCAATGAGCAAGTAAGAGATATCACTAGATGTTACCTTGCATCACAGAACTGGTAGATTAAGTGAGTAGATCCGTTGGAACTGTAGACTTAATCAGAAAGTTTCTACTTGTGTAAACAAGCATCAAAGCAACTGCTACCATTAAAAATCATAAAATGCTTGTCTGCTAAAATCCTACTTGCCCCCTCCTTCCCCTTTAATCCCTCTTCCCCATGCCCCCAGACAAAACAAATGGACAGGACCACACATGTGACCAAGCATGTCTGTATTCTTAACCTGAAGGAATTTTGTGGCTCCTCTAGAAGCTATAAACGGTTGGCAGTATGCAAGGAAACTAAGTGCTTCTGTTTCAATTAAGTTTATTTTATTATCAATGGAATGTTTCAGATTTTATACATTATAAATCTGATTTACAAACATAATCTCCTTTAGGGATCCAGTAGTTTTGACATTTTCAAAAATCTTTTCCTCTTTGCAAGAAAATCGGGTGCACGGCACACAAGAGGCTGACCTCTGGCTCTCTTTCTGCTTTCAGCTGATATCTCCACGGTAATCTGTGATACACCCCAAAAGGCATTAGTCCTGATCAGTAATGTGGAAAAGGGCCTCACCCCAGGCCTGAAATTGGTCATCCTCATGGATCCCTTTGAGGATGACCTGAAGAGGAGAGGGGAGAAATGTGGAGTTGAAATCTTATCCCTGTTTGATGCTGAGGTAGGGACCTGAAGCTCAACTGCCAAACAGAAGGCTGGTCTCACACCATGGGCAGCTTGCAGGACTTCCATACAAGAAAGCAAGTTGATGTCCTCCAGAGGTGGCAGGGGAGGAGTCAATTACATTTATACTATTAAGCTATGGGAATCATTTCCCCAAGACAACTCAGAAAGCCTGCCAGTGGGGGAGGAAGGTCTGTGGCCAGCAGACAGACTTCCAAGTATAGAATTTATAAATACAGAAGGAGTTAGGGAGGTGATCCTGGAACCAGGCTTCCTAGGTTCACCTTCTAGCTCCATATCTATTAGTTATGTGACCTGGGGCCAGTTGCACCACATCTTCTTTTCCCCCTTGGCAATATGAAGATGAAACCATCCCTACTTCACAGAGGAGATTTAAAGAGTTAAATGAGAGAACATAACAAGCTCGGGACAGTAATATAATGTGCAGTAAGCCTTGAAATGTCAATTATTCATTTTATTTAAAATGATTTACCAATGGTCCTGGAAGACCAAACCTTGAGAGTCTGATGGGAAGTTTGGACCTTTGGGATCTGCCCTCATGAGCTGGTATTCTAGAGAGAACTTATAGTCTACCCCGAGACTTCCATTGTGCCTGAATGTTGGCTTCCGGGCCTGACCTGGGTTGGAATTTTGGTTGTATT